>NW_027202270.1:81496097-84113232 GCF_024711535.1 Dipodomys merriami
CTATGCAGCCCAAGTTGGCCAAAACTTATCATACTCCTGCCTCAGCCTTCAAGTACTGGGATTATAACTGTGTACCACTATACACAGTAGGACCAACATTTGAGAAGTCAGTCATTTTAACCAGGAAGAATAGGAATCTCACAGATTGCAATGTGGCACAGATTATAAACATATTAAATATAAAATAGAGGGCAGGAGTGTCTGACTTAAACACTAGTGGGTTTTGTTTGTTTTCATTGTGTTAATTGTAACACCTATTTCAAGAATTTGATACTGTCTTATTAAATTATTACTTATGGAATGTTTGCTAAGTGACAGTTCAATAAAGTATTCCCTCATCAAGGATAAGGCAATAATTAAAACTAGTAATAGGTTAGCCAGGCACCGGTGGCTCATGCCTGTCATCCTAGTTATTTAGGAGGCTGATACAAAGATCACAGTTCAAAGCCAGCCCAGGCAAGAAAGTCCGTGAGACTCTTAACCTCCAATTAACTACCAGAAAACTGAAAGTGGTACTGTGGCTCAAGTGGTAGAACACTAGCCTTGAGCTGAAGAACTGAGGAACAGCACTCAGGCCCAAAGCTCAAGCCCCATGACCACCAAAAAAAGAAAGAAAAGAAAAGAAAAGAAAAGCTAGTATGATTTTTAAAATATAGCTTGTTTGTATAATCTTTATTAACTTTCAATAAAGAAAATCCCTTTTCAAAGTACTACAACCTTCCAAATTTCAATGAATATATGAAACCAGTGTCTTCAAAGAGTTTAATCAGTCTGCCGAGTTTTGCAGTTAAAATGTTTACAAGTGTATGTATTGCAAAGTTATAATTTCCACTTTACAACTTCCATAATATTATGTTTGAAAAAAATAATTTGAATGCCACCATTGGAAGGCAGTAGAACATGAAGGTAGCATATCTAGTTTTAGTTACTATCAAAATATCTTTTAAGTAGCATTTTATTCACAGCCTGTGAACAATACTTGCTCTGTGTGGTAAAATGGCAGCAGAGATAGTCCAACACATGACCAGGTCTTCATGGATTTGAAGCCGATTCTCAGGCATGGTGCAATGCTCTAGGGAGAGGCTAATGGCCAAGAAAAACAAGAAGGCAACAGTAAACAGTAGACTCATAGAAATAAGGAGAAATCCAGACTTATTATAGTGTAGGTTCACACCCAAAACACAGGACCTTAGCACAGAGTGCTAAGCAAAAGACAGAACAGGGACAATTCCTTATCCCAGACTGAGGGAAATAACAGGAATTCCTCCTCCAGAGACCCCAGAGGCACATACATTGGATACCAAAAAGGGGAACAAAAAAAAAAAGTTAATATTTTGATGGAGTTCTGTATCCTGTGCAACAAACCGTTAGTTCCCAGAGCCTACTCAGTGGGAGTCATCACCGGAGAAGCTCTTTAAAGACAAATGCTTCAGCTGGGAGAGCAGAAGACCTTGTGTTTTATGTCTCCAAACCCCAAGCTCTCCCCACACGGCACTGCCTCTGCAAATAACCACCCTTATAATCCATGGGGATCCACAATATCAGGCTGGAATGGGACTCTATGTCACAGATACTGTACTATGGGTGAAGAGTACAAATTGAAAGCCAGAGCTACCACACTGCATCACAGAACACCCATGAGCCACAGATCCAACGTTGGATGAGTGGCATAGGAAGGACGTTGGGAGTCCGATTGAGTTATCACTGGTGTGCTGTGAGTTGAAAGCCTCCTTGGCTGATCTGGCAGTGCGTGCTCCCAGTGTGCTTCCACTAAGAGCCAGGTGCAACCTAGATTAACTGCATTGCCAAGCCACTTGGGAGTCAGGAGGAGCCTCAGTTGGGTAGGCATTGCATGTGTCAAGGGAGTACTGGGGATCAACAGGAGAAAGGAATGAGCCTGGAAGAGGAACTAGGAGCGAATTGTCTCCCTTTGGTGAAAAGCTTCTTTCCTCTCTTTTTGCAGTGCTGGAGATCCAGCTTAGAGCTTCACCTATGCCCGGTCAGCTTCCTCAGCCATAATGTAAACCTTTTTAGCCATGAGAATTTCCCTCATTTCATTATTATGTTTATAATTGTGTGTGTGTGTGTGTAATAGTGTTATTATTCTCAAACATAAAATAGAGATTAAACGTAATTCTTTGGAAGTCTCCCTCAATTCTTCCCCCAAGTAACTTTTATCTGGGGGAGAATTAAAAACAATTTTGAAATTAGGGTATAAAGTGCCCTGTAAACTAGGAACCTGTGGTTCACAGAGGCAAAGACTTGGAGGAATACTGTTCTGAGCCACCATGCAGGAGGGCAGTGTTTCAATCCTGAATCACAACCAATAGCTGTTTGATTCATGTCTGTCATTCCATTATGGAAACAAGTAAAGATTGTGGTCCATGCTTGCTCAAGAAAAGTGCAAAAGTAACCACAACAAGCCAGGCGCCAGTGGCTCACGCCTGTAATCCTAGCTACTCAGGAGGTTGAGATCTGAAGGTCGTGGTTCAAAGCCAGCCCAGGCAGGAAAGTCCATGAAACTCTTAACTCCAATAAACTACAAGAAAACCGGAAGTGGCGCTGTAGCTCAAGTGGTAGAGCGCTAGCCTTGAGCTGAAGAGCTGAGGGACAGAACTCAGACCCAGAGTTCAAGCCCCACAACGACAAAAACAAACAAACAAACAAGTAACCACAACAAATATGTATTGAGACTTATTTTAAGTGCTAGAATACCTGCCTAACAAGCGGAGTCCTGACTTAAAATCCAAGAACATCCAGCAAGAAATATACAGATAAAATATCTCTCTCTCTCTCTCTCTCTTTCCATCCATTTTGATAAACAGTATTGAACATTTTTTAATGAGCTTAATTACAAATAAAGTTGCCCCACTTTATTAATTAGCATTAGATTTGCCTCTGAAGTTTTACTTTAGTTCTATAACCAAGTTTAGTTCTATAACCAAGGATTTAAGAGGACTACCACATCATCAGACTACTTTTAGGTAAAATTATTTCCAAACCTTACCTAAGGAAACATATATATACAGCTTTGTTCACGTAATTATAGTAGATTCTAGATATATAAAGAAGAACAGAATATAGAATCTGTCCTCAAGGAGCAAAGGTGCATTTAATTCCTTTCTTGCATTGCAGCAATAGCTATAAATGTAGTAATTTTCCTTTTTAGAATTAGTAACCATAGTATTCATTTGAATATTCAGTGGTGATAGAAGCTTCAATTTTTAGCTTTATAGTACTTCCTAGTGGCTGGTATAATAGATTTCAGAGGCCCATTAACTCTACTTGGTGTCCACATAAGTAATCGTACCCTCTGTTGTATGAATGGATTACATTTTTCATAATGACCTGCAAATATAAAATCTTTCTTTCTCTCCCTATTATTCTCTCTTGGCACATAAGTGGAAAAGACATAATGATGTACCAGGAGTTTTATCTATTTGAACTCAAGTAATATCTCCCAAGGTGACATTCCTGTGTTTAAAAAAAAGATTAAACAGTCTTCTTGGCTTTGTGTTTTAAAACACACTTATTTAGATCTAGAGTTACTTGCTGCTTTTGTTGTAGGAATTTGGGAAATGTTGAGCAAACCTGAAATATATCATTACTCTTTGCAAATATATTTCAGTTTCTGAAGTTCAGTACTATTCTTTTTTGCTAGTTGCCTGTTCATTTCTCAGAAAAAAAGCTGTATTACGTTGGCTATAATAGGTGTTTAACAATGTTCTTATTGTTTTTTTCTGGTTATTTCTCATGCAACTGGGGAATTCACAATGGGTAGACCCTGGAGGGTTTCAGTAAGCATAGGTAGACAAGGTTAAGTCTAAGGAATGAGCAGAGAGAAGAGTTGTGTCTTCTTAGACATTACAATTGTATTTAGTCAATCATATCTCTTGATCCATCCTTGTTCAGTCAATTTGTAAATGGGATTATTTCACATGAGCAGAAACCTCTCAGTAATGAGAAAGGAAAATGTTTATTTCAGATGACATTTGAGAACCAAGGGATATTAATGCCATTTGAGGACATATATCCCAATGGGGAGAAAAACTAAATGTATTCATTAATTCAGGATTTAAAATTGAGCCAATTATTATTGATTAACTCCCTTCTAACATCTATATAAAAGGATACAGATGAACAAAACAAGCATTTTCTTGTTATCATAAAAGCACAAAATGCTCTGAATAAAGTTAGTAAATGACTTTTTTTGTTTGTTTCTTTTTCAGTAAAACAACAACAAAAAACTAGTGATTAAAAGGGCATATCTTTAGGTGTGAAGAGGTTCTATATTTTTATTATTATGGAACTTATATGCTAGTGTATTTTTGTTAAAAGCCATTAGTGTATCCTTCTCACTGGGTGAATTTTACTATGCGTAAATGACCCTAAGATATGTATTCAAATATTTTTTTTTCTTTCATGCAATTGTCTCTAACACATTTATAAGATGATTTCTTTGTGCTTTGTATGTCCCTCCCCTATGGTATAACCCCTGCTTTCACTGTAGTTGAGGTTGGTATAATTTGTGGAGGGGAAGAAAAAAACAAATTGTTTAAATAGGAATACAGGTGGACCCATTGCAACAAAACTTTGGTGGGGGGGGGGGAGGAGCATTGGGTGGGGGGTGGGGGATGATGGGAAGGGATGGGAAGGGGAAACAAAGGAGGAGGCTACAATGCTTGATAAGAAATGTACTCATTATCTTGCCCAGTAATTGTAACCCCTCTGTAGAGTATTTTCACAATAAAAAAACCTGTTATTTCAATGGTATAAGGTTTGAATTATGCAAGATGAATGAATTCTGGAGTTATAATGCATGATTTTAGTTAATAATCATGACCAAATGTAATTTTTGTCTTTTACTGACAATTGTGTTTATTTGAAGATTTATAGACATATTCTAGATAGTACAAATGAGGGAAACCATGTAGCCTATGTTTCTTTGAGTCTGGCTTACTCCTGTTGGTGGGAATGTAAACTTATTCAACCAATCTGGAAAGCAGTATGGAGGTTCATCAAAAGATTAACCATAGAGCTTTCCACAGCCCAGCAATTCAACTCCTGGGCATTTATCCAAATGACCATAAACCAGGCTTCACTAAAGCCACCAGCACAATCATGTTTACTGCAGCATTGTTTAGCATAGCTAAGATATGGATCAACCCCTTAATGCCCCTCAGTGAAAAATGGATTAGGGTTGTGGTATATATATACAATGAAATTCTGTACTTTCATCAGAAAGAATGACATTGCCCTATTCATAAGAAAATGGAAAGAGTTGGGAATTTTTTTATTAAGAGATAGGGATTCTTCAAGGCTTGAGCACAGGATTTTGAAGATCAATGAAACCCAATAACATAGTTAAAGAATTGTTTTCTGAGGTTTTCATGACAGAATGAATTATAGATTAAAAAACCAGTTGGCAGCCATCTCTTTAAATGTGTAAATGTGGTATATGAACATATAAAGGTGTTATATACTGCTTATACTTCTCAAATATACAGAAAGGATATTTTTTGGTTTTCTTTAACTGAGTTGGTCTTCATTATGATCTGAGTATTGGGAAACATATTTTATTTTGGAGCATTTATACGTAATGTTTTATTGGCTTATACATCTTATAGATTCAGATATCCCTCAGATAATGCTGAGAAAGTCCAACCTCCATTTGGCAAAAGGGTTCAATTCTTATCTTGAGAAGTGCTAATATCACACATAATAAGGCCTTCTGTCAAATTTTGTATCCATAGTGTGTGTGTGTGTGTGTGTGTGTGTGTGTGTGTGTGTGTGTGTGTGTGTGTGTGTGTGTGTGTGTTTGTGTGTGTGTGTTGACACTAGACCTTGAACTCAGGGCCAGGTCATAATGCCTGAGTTTCTGTGCTAAAAGCTAGCACTCTAAGACTTTGAATTACAGCCACATTTTTGGCTTCTGGGTTGTTACACTGGAGGCAAGATGATGGACTTTCCTGCATGGGCTGACTTCTAACCACAAACCTCAGATCTTAGCTCCTGAGTAGCTAGAATTACAGGCATGAGCCACCAGTGCCTGACTCATGCATTTTTTTCATTACTGTAGAACTATAGTTCTTGCACTCTGCTGATGTTAATGGCTGAGTTCCTAATTTGTGTGGTTGCAGAACTGGATATTTCCCTTCAACGTACCTTGACCACAGCCTCCTTTTCCTTAGCCCATGACATAGTCTGGATTTTCAGAGCCTTTTCTTCAACTTCCACTGAGTTACCTTCATTCAACATCTGGATCACTTTGCCTATACAACTCTACTCAAGTTTCTTCTGAGAAAAATTGAAATAATTTGATGTGCCAACTGCTGTTAGTGAGAGGTTTTACGATCTGGCCCCGGGGTCAGAATACAAATATGAATGGCCATACTTATTCACTTTATTATTTTCAAACTAAATATTTAATTCATTAATCATAATGACAGATTGCTTCAGGCCTTTGCCTTGACCAAGATTTCATTCCGAAGAGCTGAAAATCTATATATGATATAGGGAGTATCTGGCTCATTAGAGTTCAACCCTAAAATCAGTGGCCCAGGAGATATATCATCTAGTATTTGCCCTATGCCCAACTCCTTTTTCTCCTGACTTCTGCACCATTTAGTATTTTGAGGATCTTCAATCAAACAGGTGAATATTCCAGTCTCCAAGCTGACCCTATATGACATGTGTTGCTTCTTAGATCCAGAGGTCCACAGAAGTGGCGCAATGCTTCTTAAGATGCAAGGATTCATGGAGGAAGCTCTGTATACTTGGGAAGAAGTTTTGGTTGGTAAAAAATTGCTAGAATTCTGGGTAAATATGGATTCAGGATAGATATATTGCCAGTACTGTATATTATTGTGGCATCCCTCTGCTTCATAAAATCCTTGCCCTATGAGTAACAGTGCAATCAAAGGAAAATAGGGAGCTTTCAGACCAGAGAAACCTAGGATCTCAAGCCCATTCTTAAACAGTATAATGTTCCAGAATCTCAAATCCCAAACCATGATCCTATCCTATGCAGATTTTATTTGAAATTTTTATTATTTGTTTAGTCATCCCATCATCAAATTCTCCTTCCATATTCCTAAAAATAACAGCACCAATACAATCTTATTGGGGAAAGTACATCTTTTTTTCTACCTATTTTGTGAAATAATTATACAAAGGTTTACAGTTCAAATGTCAGTTTTTTAGTACAATATATCTTGATCATTGTTACCCTTTCCAGAAATCATTTGGCCTCACTTTAAAAGAGAAAATATTCAAGAATGTAACAATGAGAATGTCTAATGTTTGATATCGGGGTACATTTGGTTTAACTGTGCTAGCTCTGCAAATAATGCACTTGATTTCTTTTGTAAATTCATATGATGACCCTATTATGTGATGTGAACTTTGGAATAAAATGATGTTTACTCAAAAGGAAAGTGCAGAGATATTTTCCACTCCGAAGGTGGAAATACTGTTGAAATAAATTATTACTTCAGAGTAGTAAATATAGAATATAAGGATTAATAGTAATAGCTAAATATTATTGTCCAACTGTGAGAAATTAAGATTTAAAACTTGAAGTAATCGCTGGGCGCCAGTGGTTTATGCCTGTAATCCTAGATACTCAGAAGACTGAGTTCAAAGCCTGCCCAGCCAGGAAAGTCCGTGAATCATTTATCTCCAATAAACCAGTAAAAAACTGGAAATGGTGCTGTGGCTCAAGCGGTAGAATGCTCATCTTGAGCTAAATAGCTCAGGGACAGCGCCCAAGCCCAGGGTTCAAGCCCCACAACCGACAAAATAAAGAAAGAAAGAAAGAAAGAAAGAAGCAATATTAATTGTTAATTGAAAATGAGGGTTCAAATGAAAAAAATATAGAAGCAATTGTCAGTATGGTTTTCTGTATTTTTATGTAACTTACTTTTACTCTTTATGTCATTAATTTGAAAGTGATACAAATATTTTGGATCAATATCGTCAAGATATTTTTCTGTAAATCTGTCTGTTCTCTATTTTTAAAAGTTATAGACATACTTTACAAACTCATCTGGCACCCACTAGACAGTGTGTTGGAATTGAATTATACAACTTTTCAGGAAGGGAAGGAGGGGAAAAACTGGGAGAGAATGATGTAGGACATGACACTGTCCAAAAGGAAATGTACTCATTACCTGAATCATGTAAATTTAATCCCTCTGTTCATCACCTTTACAATAAATTAAAAAAAAAACTCATATGGCAATTCAAATAAAACCTTATATTTCTGTCACTCACCACAAAAGAATCTTCAGAGTTTAAAAAATATGCATTATCAAAATATTTCAGATATTAATATTTAATGATATTTAATATGTGATATATTTTATTACATTTAATATAATATAATTAATGTTTAATAATATTTTATATGTGATACAGGTTACATAGCATTTAATATAATTAAGGTTTAATGAAATGTTACTGATTTTTATATCATAAAACTCATTATTGGAAGCCAAGTAACATTTTTCAGATCCAGCATTCCTCAGAATACAATTTTTTTTTTTGTTTTGGTCAGTCGTGGGGCTTGAACTCTGGGCCTGAGCACTGTCCCTCAGCTCTTCAGCTCAAGGAGAACACTCTACCACTTGAGCTACAGTGCCACTTCCATTTTTCTGGTGGTTTCTTGGAAATAAGAGTTTTGTACATGTCATTATGTCAAAAAACGAACTTTACAACTTTGGTGGGGGGGAAGATCCAGTAAGGGGGGGTCAGGAAGTATGGGAAGGTATGGGAAGGGGAAACAAAGGAGGAGGCAACAGTGCTTGATAAGAAATGTACTCATTACCTTGCTCATGTAATTGTAACCCCTCTGTACAGTATTTTCACAATTAAAAAAAAAAAAGTTTCACGGACTTTCATGCCCGGGCTGGCTTTTGAACTGTGATCCTCAGATCTCAGCCTCCTGAGTAGCTAGGATTACAGACGTGAGCCACCGGCACCTTGCTCAGAATACAAATTTGAGATATATTTCAGTAGATATTCTCTTTTAAAAAATCTTAAACTAGCTGTTCAATTCATTATATAAGTTCGTGAGTGTAAAGCCTCATCTCTCCATCTATCCCAAATATATTTTCTTTGATAGAAAAATCTTCAGAAATGCTGACATTTGCCCAAATTATACCAAAAGCCTATTTTCATTTGATTCATAAATATTTTGTAATAAATTTTTTGTTGTGAAAATGCTGTACAGAGAGGTTACAATTACATGAGCAAGGTAATGAGTACATTTCTTATCAAGCATTGTTACCTCCTCCTTTTTTTTTCCCCTACCATTCCTTCTCTCCCACCTCCACAACTATACTGCGCCATTGCCCCTGCCCCCCCCCCCCCCGACCTAAATTGTAAAGTTCATTTTTCAACCTAATGTCTTGTACATCTCATTATTACATTGGGTCAACCTGTATCCCTAGTTAAACATTTGGTTTTTTTCCCTTCCCCTCCCCAAATTATACCGACATCAAATACAGTCAAAACAGGTTATACCGTGGGGGAGGGACATATAAAGCAACAACAACAACAAAAAACACAGGGTACCCTATAAATACGTTAGAAACAATATGAAAGTGATTTTATGCTTTGAGAAGCCTATGATAAACTTAATGCTTTAAAATTGATTGTAATAAGTACAAAGAACACATGAGTTGACAGAACAATACACATCATTATTACATTCGTGAAAATAATGACTAAAATGATTTTTAAGTTGCTTCTCTAGAAGCTTAAAGCTGTAATATATATATATATATATATATATATATATATATATATATATATATATATATAACTATACTATTAGCAGAAATAAAGTGCTTTGTTGAGTTCTTATTATCAGAACACCTTGGGAAGGTAATTGGGTCTCTCCATATTGGCTTTTTTCATAAGCACTTTTGTGTTTATCATTATGTCACTATAAGAGTTGTGAACTTCTTGGAACAGATCAAAAGCTTAATTCCTCTTCCCTCATCAACTTAGATTTCAGATATCTCAAGGAAACTTTGGAGATCCTAAAATTCCAAGGTTCTTGGATAAAGAAATGAACCACTCTGGTTTTATTAGAAAAGGTTAAAGTTTCCAGCTGAAATTTGGGAAGACAAGAAAATTTTTAGAGGAGTGACAAAGACAAAAAAGAAGATATCTGAGGAACATTGGAGTAGAGGGAAATTTTAAATCATTCGCATAAGTATATCACCCCAAAACCCAACAAAATAAGAGGTACAAAAGCAGAGAGGAGACTTTGGTGCTCACTGTTCATCTGGGGAGGATTTACCTGCTACTTGGATTGCTATTTAATATAGCAAATTTAAGGGGACAAAAGAAACTGAATTAGTTTTCTTACATTATTATTAGAATAAAGACACATGAAATGTCAACTTTTCAGTAGCAAGATTTATTAGATGGAACATGCTGTACAAAGAGGAGCTTCTGGAACTTAATTTGTAACTCTCAGTGATCAGGGTGACTACAAATGCGAAATAAGATAACAGAATAAGACCTTAGAGTGCTGTATTCTAGATTCATTAAATATGCTAAAAGAATTTAAAGAAGTAATAAGAGTCAAAATATAGTAAAGAAAAATAAAATTATAATTTTTGAAATTATTTTGAAGAGGAAATATAAGATACACACTCAAAGAGAACTTAGAAATAAGGTTTACAATTAAATTTATAGCCTGACTCGGGAGTATAAGTCAAGAATATCAAAAGTAGAGGCCACTGGACATCACCCTGACAATAAAATCAATTTAAAAAAATGAGGCCAGTCTTGGCTGAATAATGAGTCATTGACGAAATAAAAAAAAGTGTCAAAAATAATCTAGTGGCAAGCTGCTGTTGCTGATTCAATATTAGATGGTGAGGCATGAAATAATTTGAGAGCATGAAATCACACAAAACTTATCAGCATTTTATACGTTGTGATTTTAACTTTTAATCTGTTTTGATAGGCCAGACACTAAGAAAGTATTAGAGTATTAGTTTCTACAATATGACTTAAATCAATGTTTTTGTTTGTTGGTGGTGTGTGTATTTCTGTGTTAGTTGAGATTGAACCCTGGGGTTCTAGTATACTAGGCAGATACCTCACTGAAGTCTTTCTTTAGTTATCTCTGTCTAAGCAATGATATCTTTTCAAAATTTCTACAACCACAGATAGAAATTACATTACCATTACCTCCTCCAGATTCTAATTACAAAAGTAATTCTTCAATGAAGCTAACAGTTAAGGACTATGCTTTTTCCTCATAGACAAGAAAAATAATTTTCTTTCATTGTACAAAGGAATTTCAAACCAACATGTCAGCTGAGATGAGTGCAATGCACCTTGATCAATGTCACCACTTCACATTAAGTAAATTAAAATTGTAATCCATGCAATGCACATCATGTTTTATGGTGAGGAGTCTTCCCTAAATCACTTCTCCATTCCCTACTACATCATTTGAACTTAATATTTTTAAGACATAATTGGTTATTTACAGAAACAATTGTTTCGTAAAAAGGTCCTCCATCTATTATAAAAATGTTGCATTTAGACACCTGTGTATGCAAAAGTGAAGAGATCGTCTAATTGTACTTCTTACATACCATGGTTTTTTGGTTGTTGACTTTGAAACATCACAGAATGTGTTTCAGAGGAGGCATATTGGACAAATGATTGCTGAGAATACCAAGGGACACCTCAACATTTTGTGCAATGAACACATTTATCATTCTGTCACTGCTGTACCTTCTTCCAGCTTCATCCTGGGCCAGAATCTCATGGCACAGACACAAACCTTGGCATCAAACAATAGCAGCAAACAAGTTGATGGTCCAAATGGAAGAAAGCATAAAAATGTTGTACTCAATGGGGTCTGGTGGAGGTCTGAAGACATTACTGATTATGGCAGTTCAGACCAGGAAGAAAAAAAAATCTAGAAACATTTTGTGTGTGTTTGTGTTTTTTTTTAACACTTCTTTCACATTCATCACATTTCCAAAAGTGCTATCCTGACACCCAGGCCATTGATGCATATTTCTTTTCTATTATTACACGTTGTTTTCAACATTTATTTTCCCCCCATTGTTACTAACATTTGCAAACCTAATACATTGCCATTATAAATGTAGGCTCCTCAGTGGTTAGATCCCAAATAATTGAGCAATGAGTTACTACACATAAGTGAGCTCAATAATTAATTTTGTGTTTTCTTTTTAAGTTTTCAGTCATCTCTCCTGTTTAAAATGACTTTACTTTTAAAGTTAATTTGACTATTAATTTGTTTACCTGAACCATAATATATGTTGAATATATAAGATAAAGGTAAAAGGAATATCACAAGCCTGAGTGATGAATGGGTAACAAATAAATGGGTAATAAACAATGAAACTGGATTGAAAAAATACTTGGTCATTAAACAAGGCAAAACTGTTGGATTTCAATATAATGTTCAAAATTGAGAGATGAGATTAACAAATGGCCATAAAGTCTGAGAAGTATTCTTTTTGTTTAATTGTGAAAATACCCTACAGAAGGGTTACAATTACATAGTCAAGGTAATGAGTGCATTTCTTATCGAGCATTGTTGCCTCCTCCTTTGTTTCCCCTTCCCATCCCTTCCCATCTCCCTCTGCCACCCGGACCCATTCCTCCCTCCTCTCCCTACCCCACACCAAAGTTGTAAAGATCTTTTTTTGACAAAACGACTTATACATCTCATTGTTGCAATGGATCCACCTGTATCCCCATTTAAACGACTTGTTTTTTCCCTTCCCTTCCACAAATTATACCAACATCAAATACAGTGAAAACAGGACTTATACCGTGGGGGAGGGACATACAAAGCCACAAAGAAATCATCTTATAAATCTGTTAGAAAAAATAGCAAGAAAGAAAAACATTTGAGTCCTTATCTTGGGGTTCATTTTGCCTATCATCAACATATCTGACTGTTTCTGCTTGTCTCAGACATATACTAGTTATTGCAAATAAGAGAAACCATGGGACCTATGTTTCTTTGGGCCTGGCTTACTTCACTTAATATAATTTTTTCCAAGTCTTTCCATTTCCTAACAAATGAGGCAATGTCATTCTTTCTGATGGAGGCATAGAATTCCATTGTGTGTATATACCACATTTTCTTGATCCATTTATCTACTGAGGGGCATCTAGCCTGGTTCCATATCTTAGCTATGGTAAATAATGCTGCAATGAACATAGTTGTGCTGGTAGCTTTAAAGAGAAATTTCTCTGAAGAGGAAAGAAGGATGGCCAATAGACACATGAAGAAATGCTCAACCTCCCTAGCCATAAAAGAAATGCAAATCAAAACAGCATTGAGATACCACCTCACCCCAGTTAGAATGGTTATATTCAAGAACTCTAATAACAACAGATGCTGGAGGGGATGTGGACAGAAGGGAACCTTACTGCATTGTTGGTGGGAGTGTAAACTTGTTCAACCACTTTGGAAAGTAGCATACAGGTTCCTCAAAAGACTCCACATAGAGCTCCCTTATTACCCAGCAATCCCACTTTTGGGCATTTTACTCAAATGATCCCAAAGAGGTCTGAGAAGTATTCTTACAGCGTGCTACAAAGAAACATTTAGAATACCTGGGTGTTCTGCTATTGGCAAGGATGCTATCATAGATTTGCTATTACTTTAATAACTAAAACATTGAAGATATAGCAGCACAACTTACTACAGGGAGAAAGTAAAGATTCTAATCAGTATTAAAAGTTCTTTTTTTCAGATCTTATTACTATTGCTGGAATGCTATAAATAACATAAATTTAACATACACTACATATGCATATATTTGTCTTTCAATTTTTACAACTTTACATTGTGTAACTTTTATTTAAAAGTTATTTCACCATACTTCTAGAGAAGTCACATTTCTTCTTGTTTTCTTGATTTCTTGACCTAACTGTGTAACTATCTGGACAAAGGAAACATCTTCAGAAAACCTTGCCATTTTTTCCCCAGTTATCTCTAATTTTATGGTGATTTTTCTTACATTACCAACAGCTTCTGTGTATGTCTATCATAGCCATAATAGAATCTGAGCAGAGCTTATTTATTCTAGTGGACCATGATCAATTTCTAAAATTCAAAATGTGTTATCTTTACTTAGCTTGCTAGAAGGATAGGATTTGCAGCCTGGCTGGCATCCTAGGCTCAGTCTATCAAAAGAGATAGCAGACTACAAACACAGTAGCTTTCTGTGCTGAGACTCAGCTCAGCAGGGAAGGGGAAATATGGACCTTACCTCTCAAAAATGCATTGGATTAAAGTTTCAATAATCTCCTGTACAGCATCATTTATTTAATTTCTTTGGTTAGTATATTATCATTGCCACTCCTTGGATAACACAGCTAATTTTACAGCAAGTATACCTAACGACACTACTTCCTTACAAAGGTGCTCTTTTGCCCACCTTTCTAGCTTTTGTTTTCAATACCACTTCCAAACAATTCACAGTCTTAGACCCTATAAAGCACTTTCCTGGAATGGGCCTTCTTGCAAGCTTGGAGGACCATACCTAATGTTTTTGCCTGTTCTTGGAATACATTTCCCCCTCCAATTACTCTTGGACAGCTTCCTAATGTTCTTCATTGCTTAGTTAAATTATATCATTTTAAGACAATTCTTTTTTCATCTTACCCATCTGTGACCAATTTGGATAATCTTTCTATATGCCTATTTATTCTGTAGTTAACTATTTAATTAAATAGTCCTCAATCTTTATTCTGTGGTACCGGAATTTGAATTCAGGGCTATGAGCCAGATTCTCTGCCTTTTACTTTGTTTACTTTTAGCTGGAGTTTTGTTTAGTTTTTTCCAAGTTATTGCCTTGCATTTCTGCCAGAGGGTAGCCTGTGCTATTATTCTTCATGTACGCTTCTTTAATAGTAGCTGGGATCATAAGTCCAAGCTACCATATCTGACTTGTTGTTGAGATAAGGTCATGATCTCTTTTGTCCATGCTGACCTCAAATCTGAATCCTCCCAGTTTCTACATCCCAAGCAGTTGAGATTATAGGTATGAGCCACAGTGACTAGTTCTTTACACATCTCAATGACTTCATTCACTAACAATTTTGATGATCAATCCTATTATATATGTATTTATATCTATAGCAGATATCTATGTTATCTATCCATCTCTCCATATATCTATGTATACATAAATTATGTTACATATAATAGACATTATATACAATATTATAAAATGTATTATTTATGATATATTAATATAGTAACATATATTATATGTATTACACATATATTATAAACATATATATTTGAGAGAGAGGAAAGAGAGAGAGAGAGAAAGAGAGAGAGAGAGAGAGAGAGAGAGAGAGAGAGAGAGAGAGAGAGAGAGAGAGAGAGAGAGAGAGAGAGAGAGATTGAGATTGAGGGGAAATAAATTAGTAACTTGTCCAGGGTCTCACAGTTGGTACATGATAAGAATGTCTTTTTCAGGCAGGAGGCCCTGGATGACAGAATATTCCATCACTGACAGAGGTCTAATATAAGTCACAATTGCAATGTGGTTTTCATAGATTTTAGTGTACACTACAAAAGTAAAAAGCAATATGTGAAAATAAGTGTATCAATAGATTATTTTGTTTAGCTAAATATATCCCATATAGTATTTAAATATTTAACCACTATAAAAAGTAAAGAGCTAGGAATACATGTAATCCTACTTAAGATTAAAAATTAATAATGAACCATTTCTATAGATTTTGCATACTAAGTTTTTTTTAATGAAGTGATTTTCCTGTTGATTGGGGTATTTTTTTTAAAATTTTTAATGGCATTGGGAATTGAACACCAGGGAGTTGGACATGTTGGCAGATGCTGTATATTTTATACTTCCAGAAGATCTCAGTTGGGGTTAGCATCCTGAGGATATCTAATGGCTTCCTTTACTCAGCAAAACCAGCCTTTATTTTGTGTTTTCAGTCAGTTTAGGAGTGGGGAGGAGTTTTGAACTTATAACCACATGTTTTGTGCTTGTTAGGCTAGTGCTCTATGACTCCTTTCATGACTCCTCTTGTGAAAAAGTCTATAATTACTCATATTTGTACTGAAATAATTTTATCTGCCTACCTTTCCCATTAAAAGGGCCTTTATTTTTGTTTCATGTTCAAAGAAAGTTATCTATGGGATTTTAAACCTCTAGCACACAGACTAGTTAGTACTTCATACTAGAGTAAAAATTATAAATGCTTAATGAAGTTTGTCACTGAGATACTGTAGTCCCTCCTGAGGACAGACATTTATGGATACAGTTTTTAAAATCATTATCTAATTGTAATTTCAGGAGATTCTATTTTTTAACAAATATCTAAGAGACTTACATTTACTACTCCTTAGCAAGTTCTTTGGAAGAGTGAGAAGACACCTTGGAAGTTGCCTGTAAGTCTAAGATTCTACTTTTAATTCCACTTGTAGAATGCATGTAAAACTGAGTATGCAAACACATACCTGTAAGTTCAGTACTTGGGAGGTGAGGACAGGGGGATCATAAGTTACAATTGAATCTACAAAGCAAAAACATTAACACTAAAATATAGAATAAAAGTGCACTAAATGAATTTATTGCAAACCTTAAAAGATCAGAAAATATTTTGAACATTTTCTTAATTACCAGAAAGTCTGTGTTATATTGCTATAATTTGGTAGTAAAAGGAAACCAGAACTGGTGCTATAATGCCATATTTGGTAAATACCAATTATGCCTCACAGATCAAATGCCTGAAAAATAGTATTTGATTTATTTAAGCTGGTGTTAGAAGCTCAACTATTTGAGGTGTTTGCTATTTATTTGAAAACCTATCCAACTTTCTTTCAACTGGGACAAACTAGGACAGTTTCTTAAAATGAAGCCTATTATATTCAAATTGTTCCATCTGTTTTCTCTAAATGAAAGAAGCTTCCCTTGGTGCTAGTCAGAGAGCAAGGGCTCCTTGACTCAGAACCAGATGTGAGTTTTTTTCCAGCCTGCCATTTCAGCCCAATTACAGTCCTGGCAGCCTGTGAGACTCATGGGGTAAACTTTTTATAACAATTATCAATATCAGCCAATTTTTCAGAATGGGCAGGAATAAACTTCAATGGCTCCAGGATGAGTTTTCTATCTTCCAAAGACTATCTGGCTGACTGCCATGGAGAACAAATAGTGGTATATAAAAGCTCTAGAAATAAGCTATCTTTATGTCTACTTAGATACTCAATGTTTTACTTATCTAAATTAACTATTTAATGCTCTTTTAGATACTATTTTTGTGAGATACAAAATTTTCTCCCTCTTACTATCCTACATGAAGACATCTATATTGTATATGTGTTTATCTAAGCATTAAACATTGTCTAGGATATTTAAGAATTTCTAGATAAAGTTAGGATAAACATAGATTGCCTCCTCAAACTATTATAGAAGAGAGAAATGTGTGTGTGTGTGTGTGTGTGTGTGTGTGTGTGTGACACTATTGAACGCTCCATTTATTGATCTATTGTGTGTTTCTTCAGATTGAAAAAATTTTAAGACTAGAGTTTTGGGTGCTATGTAGTAACACTGTGTATTTACCTTTATTAGGTAATTACTAATTCATCAGTTTCTGAAATGATCTGTCTAGTAGATCACTGTGAAAGACAAATGGCAAAACTAATTACATTCTGGTCTGATATTCCCTGAACATAACAGGGAAAGTGCCTTTAAATTTATTTATTAATTATTAAGTTATCGTACAGGGAATTGCAATTTAACATGTTCATTTATGTGTCCAGTGCATTATGGTCAAAGTCTTTCTTTACATTTTTATTTCTCAGACTCGTTTCACCTTTCCCACTTCCTTTATCATATATGCATCTTGAATACCCTCACTATATTTGTATACTTTTTGAAAGTGGATTTTTTTCTTGTTCTTTTTATATTGTTTAAGTGAAGATTTTTCTCTTAATCCAAATCTTAGTGTCAGAGTTCTTAAAAACCTCGAGCAAATAATGTGAGGAAAAACAGTGAGAGGCTTAAGTCATATGGTCTAGTCGGTCGGTCGTACTGAGGCCCACCCCTCAAGCCAGGAGTTAAAAGACAGTAGGGAGTTCATGGATTTAAGAATCACAGAAAATACAACCACAGAGGTTATGGAAGCATATTATATTCTGGCTACCATCTTTAAACACAGTGCATTCATAATTGCTCAATTAATTGTGATAAGCACTCACTACTTGAAAAGGGGAAATTTTTCCATGTACATTTTTATTGTAAAAATACTGTACAGCGGGGTTAGAGTTGCATGAGTAAGGTAATGAGTCCAGTTCCTATAGAGCATTGTTACCTCCTTCTTTATTTTTCCCCTATCATCCCTTCCCTCCCTAATTCCCCAACTCCTCTCTGCCCCTCCCCGAAATTGTAAAGTTCATTTTCAACATAGTGTCTTGTATATCTCATTGTTACAATGGGTCAACCTGTATCCTTATTTAAACATTTTATTATTCCTTCCCCCCCCCCCCAATTATAAAAATGTATATACAAGATGCAGGATACTGGAATCAGATACAGTGAAATCAGGGGTTATACCATGGGGGAAGAACATACAAAAGAAACAACATTTCTACTCATATAAGCCATATAATCTAATAGATATCCCCTGCTCTTAATTTGTTTTATAAAAATATATTGAATGAAAACAAACTACTCTGAAGAAGGACACAGACTTTTCATAATGGCAAATTATACTTGGCAATATGCACCTAGAATCATGTGTCATCTTTTCTGAGATAAGAAATTTCTTCATCAGTAACAAATGAGAGAATGCAATAACAAATTGATATGTTCATCTGAAATACTCCAAAGTAGAAGAAAATCTGAACAGTGCTGCAATACGTTCAAACAGGCCTGTTGACCTTTATCTTAATAATATATTTTTGACAGAAAATTTTTAAAAATGGAAATGTATGTTGACCTTCTTGAAGCACATTTTGAGATACATTGTGAACTTTTTGTGAACATATCTCAGTTAACTTTTAAGGAGATCTCTTGCCCTTAAAGACTATAATTCTGATGATATTTGGCAATAAGGCAGCTGTACCTCTGGGAGAAATTGTCCTCCTGCCAGTTAGAAGGAACATATAGTTTGTTTGTTTTTTAAGAAGTCTCTCTTTAAGTCTTTAGTCCATTTATTAATTGGGTGATACATGCTACTAAAAATCAATCTCCCATTCTGTGGGCTTTCTATTTAGCCTTTCCCCTGCAGAAACTCTTCAGTGTAATACAGTCCCATGAATCCAATCTTTCTTTGATTTGTTATGATTTTGGATCTTTACTTAGGATGTTTGGAATTGATTCATGTGCAGGGTGATATGTAAGGATTTAGATTCAGTTTTCTGCACATGTATAGCCAATTCTGCCAGCATCATTTGCTGAAGGGGCTGTCTTTCTTGCATCCTGTGTTCTTGGCTCCCTTATCAAAGATTAGGTGGCTATACGTCTGTAGGTTCATTTCTGGGTCTTTGATTCAATTCAATTGGTCCTCGGGCCAATTCTTGTGCCGGGAATTTGTTGTTGTTGTTGTTATTTTGGTTGGCTTTCTATCTCTTTTACTGTTTAGATTTTGGTACATTTTGTTTGTATGGAAGTTTATCTATTTTGGGAAAGGTAAGGGGGAACACAGAAATGGTGGGACAAGAAGCCAACAAATGAAGCAGTGATCCTCAGTAGGCACTGTGTTGAAAATGAACCATACAGCAGGAGTGGGGAACTGGGAGAAATTACGAGAGGTGACACTGTTCAAAGAGGAATGTGCTCATTTTCTGACTTACGTAACTATACAACTATGTAACTTTACAACAACAAAAAGAAATTTTAAAAAGCGTAAGGAAGTCATGTAAACAAGCAAAAAGAAAATGAAGAAATCATTGCAGCTTGGTTAGTCTCTAAGAGAGACCATGGAATGTGAGACAAATGTGACTTCTGTTTATATTTTGTGGTATTATCATTATGTGTGTTTACATATATAATGTTTATATATAATATGATGTATGCATGTATACACATATGTATATGTGTATGTTTACATACATATATTTCCTAAATCATATAGAAAATCTTCCTGTTCCTTCTACAATCTCCAGATTTGTTATTTTAGAAACTATTAAATCTGATATTCCAAATTAAATTTGGAATTTAATTAAATTTAAAATTAAGAGTCTAAAATTAAAGTCTATAAAAATATAAAACATGTAAAATTCCCCTACTGTAAAAATTTATGTAAGAATCTAAAAGTGTAACATATTGTAGCTATATGAGAATATTCTGTAACTTAGGTCTGCTATTGAGAAGGAAATTCATTGACTCATACAGAGTTGATCATTACCAAATAATTCCTATGTCTGTTATATTATGAAACATTTTTCAGCTATTACAAATAACATAAAATAATATTTAATAATCAACATAATATTTACTATTATGTGAGCTAATATCAGTATATAAAGGTCAATATAGTATAATGCAAAAAATAATATACCAGCTGTCCCATGACTTTACAGAAAGGTAATTTTTTAAATGAGTTGTGTTATTGATTAAGCCTTTAAACCCAGGTTGGGTATTTGGATCATCAGGCACTCTCTGTATCCAGACAAAATGTAATCTTGCAGCATATATCACATTTAGCTATGTTAGGATTTGGGAAATTGTTAAAATTTACCCCCATTTTTACCAAGGTGGCAAATTGCCATCAATCTCAACCAATGTCAGCTCTTAGCATAACATTGGCTTCAACGAGGGCAATGGAAGACATCTGGGCATGCATGCAAATCTACCTGCACCTGGAAAAGTTCCAAAATAGGCACAGACGACTTTATCTAAACTTCAGAGTTTGGTGTCATTATTATTGATAACAGATTCCTATAACAAAATGCAAATGGTCAACAATGATCATTATAGTTGCATGGTTGGAAGTCATTGTGTATAAGAGATTTCATTTTAGAAATAAACACATGAAAGTATTTCCAAAGAGACCAGAAGGTACTATACAAACATCAAACAAATATGGAATTTAAATTTTTAATTCATAAGAGGCAAAAAGATGTCAAATAATAAAAAGGTTTTAATAATTTTAAGCATAGCAAATATCACGTGATTAACCTATAGCTAATATTATACTAACTTTTAAAAAATGAAATGATTTTCTCTAAATTCTTTGAGACAAGGTTGTTCATCCTCTTCCCTCCAATTGAATATAGTACTAGAATTTTAGCCAGAACAATATGGCAAGATAAAGAAGTAAAGTGGATTCAAATACAGAAAGAAAGTCAAATAACCTATTTGCAGATTATGAGATTATAGTTAAAAGAACCTAAAGTTTCCACAAATATAAAATAGCTCCTAGGTCTAATTACAAACTTTTAGTAATATAATACAACATAAAATTAATATCCTGAAACAAGTAGCTCTACCATGTATTAGCAATGAGCAGAGTGAGAAAGAAAAAAGGAAAATTATCACAAAAGCCTCAAAAATAAGAATGGCCAATAGACACATGAAGAAATGTTCAACTTCTCTGTCCATAAAAGAAATACAAATCAAAACAATATTGAGATTCCACCTCACCCCAGTTAGATTGGCTATAATTGAGAAATCTAATAACAACTGATGCTGGAGGGGATGTGGCCAAAAGGGAACCCTTCTGCACTGTTGGTGGGAGTGTAGACTTGTTCAAGCACTCTGGAAAGCAATATAGAGGTTCCTTAAAAGACTATACATAGAGCTCCCCTATGACCCAGCAATCCCACCTCTGGACAGTTACTCAAATGATCACAAACAAGGCTAAACTAAAGGTACCAGCACAACTATGTTTATCTCAGCATTATTTACCATAGCTAAGATATGGAACCAATTCAGATGCCCCTCAGTAGATGAATGTATCAAGAAAATGTGGCATATATATATACATATGTATATATAACATATATATGTATATACACACACACAATGGAATTCTATTCATTATAAAAAATAACACTACCCCATTTATTAGGAAATGGAAAGACTTGGACAAACTATATTAAGTGAAGTAAGCCACATCCAAAGAAATATAGGTCCCATGGTTTCCCTCATTTGCAATAATTAGTATGTATATAGGATAATTTTATCAGATGAGCAGAAAAGTCAAAAGCTATGTACTAAGCAAAATGAACTCCAAGATATGGAGAGAAGAGGTCTTCCTTGGTTGTTGCTGTTTTCAGTGGACTGTGATTTTTTTCTTTCCTTTGTATGTTTTTTTTTTATTGTGAAAATGCTGTACAGAGGGCTTACACTTACATGGGCAAAGTCATCCCTTGTATGTTCTCTCCCCTATGTATATCCCCTGTTGCACTGAACTTGATTTTTGTACCCTGCATCTTATATATACATTTATCTAATATGGGGAGGGGATGTGGAACAACAAAATGCTGGAACAGGACACTGGATGACCCATTGCAACAATGTTACTCACCAAACACTATGCTCTGTAATCAACTTTACAACTTTGGGTGGGGGGGAGTGAGGGAGGTGGAGAAGGGAAGTACCAATGGAGGAAGGAAAGTACTAATGGAGGAAGGGGGTAACAATGCTCAACAAGAAATGTACTCATTACATTAGTGTATCCCCATCTGTACAGCATCGTTACAATAAAATAAAAAATTAAGAAAGATTCTAAAAAGCCTCAAAAATTAAAGGCCAAGGAGTAAACTTAACTAAGGTGGTGAAAGCCCATACAATAAAAACAAAAACCTTAAAGAAAGAAATTGAAGAAGACATCAGAAGATGGAAAGATTTACTGTTTAAAGGATTGTCAGAATTAATATTGTGAAAGCAATCTACAAATTCAATTCAATCTTTTCCAAAAATAGAAAATTCAATCTTAAGATTTTTATAGAAACTTAACTGACCCCCAAATAGCAAATGTAATCTCAGCAGAAGTACAGCACTAAATACATCATAATTCAGACTTGAAATTACACTACTAAGTCATAGTAAAAATAATAGCATGGTAACAAAATGGACAAATGAACAATTGAACAGAATTAAAAAAAATCAAAATTAACCAGCATAGTTACCTTCATACGATTTTTACAAAGTAACAATAAACATCGCAATATAAATGAAGTTCAACTGGAAGAGTGCCAGCTTGAGCAAAAATGTTGAGGAGCACATGCCCCTGAGTTCAAGCCCCAATACTGGCACATGCATATGCATATATGCATTTGCATGGACATGCGCATGTGCACGCACACGTGCATGTACACACATACACACACACACACACACACACAGAGAAGCCAAAAGTATGTATTATTTACATGTGAAGACTAAAAATGGACCCCATCTCTTACTCAGTACAAAAAGCAATACAAATGAATCAATGATCTTATGTGAGCTGAGCTCAGGACTGTAATTCTAACTACTCAGGAGGCTGAGATCTGAGGATAGCAGTTCAAAGCCAGCCTGGACAGGAAAGTCTGTGAGACTCTTATCTCCAATAAACCACTCAGAAAACCAGAAGTGGCACTGTAACTCAAGTGGTACCATGCTAGCCTTGAGCTGAAGAGCTGAAAGACAGCAGCCAGGCCCAGAGTTCAAGCCCCATTCCTGACCAAAAAAAAAAAAAAAACAAAAAAAAAACCACACTTATCTGAAACATTGAAACTACTACAAGGATATATAGGTAAAACACTTGAAGATATAGGAATAAAAGCCGGGTTCCTAGTTATATGGCTGAGATTTGTGGTTCATGGTTCAAAGTCAGACGAGGAAGGAAAGTTTTGAAGACTCTTATCTCAATTTAACCATCAAAAAACTAGACATAGAGCTGTGGCTCAACTGGTAGAGTGCTAGCATTAAGCAAAAGGAACAGAGACAACTGAAATCAAAACTGTAGTGAGATTCCATTTCACTTCAATCAGAATAAGAATAGCAACCATCCAGGAAACTAACAACAAGTGTTGGTGAGGAGCAGGAGAAAAGGAAGCCTCATAAACTGCTGGTGAAAAAGTAAAGTAGGACATCCTTAAAGGAAGTCTTTATGAAGTTCCCTCAAAAATTAAAATTATAGCTGGAATGTGTGACTCATACCTGTTTCTATGATCTTGGTTCAAAGCCAGCCTGGGTAGGAAAATCAGCGAGACTCATGTCCAATTAACTAACAGAAAGCTGGAAGTCAATCTGTAGCTCAAATATTAGAATGCTGGCCTTGATCAAAAAAATCTCAGGGACAGTGCCCAGGTCCTGAATTCAAGCTGCAGGACCATCATGCGTACACACACACACACACACAAACACACACACACACACACACACAAAACCAACAAAAGTATCTGAAATTATATCTAACCTTATGAACATTTCATGTACACATATACAGAGAACTACATATATTGAACATATAAGAGAAAAAACAACACAGCTATGTATATTACAGCTGTTCACAAGAGAATTCTGTGAATTGGCTAAGGTTCCCAATTACTGGATGAATAAGGAAAATGTTTAGAAAGAATGATATCGCATCATTTACCAATAAAAAAAGGACCTGGAAAAAAATCATGTTAAATGAAGTTAAGTAGTGTTGGGTCTTCGACCGTCCCAGGGAACATTGACAGGGTCCGAGAAAAGGTAAGTGCTCGCCTGCTGGTTCCCCAGACTCCCCAGAGAGTCTCCCCAGAGACAATCAGGCAGTGAGGAGTCAAGTCAAGCAGGAACTCGTTTATTACCACACAGCAAGCACCTTTTTAAAGCAAAAAACCACATGGCATGGAAGGGGAGGAAAAGGAACCAAGCAATTATTGTAGAGGTCACCCTATCATGCACATAAGCTTTCTATACTGCCCCTGCTGTCCACAAACTGTTCACGCACTGATGTCACTTTGCCTGGTTGTAGTATCCAGTCAGATTTTAATATAAACAACTGGGGCTCTGCCCACTCAACTCCCTCTCAGGACCATCTTTGCTGCCCATGTGCCCTACAAAGTAGTTCCTGAGAGACAAACAGTTATATGTTTTCTCTCATATGTGGAAGCTAGATTGAATTTATAAATATATAAGTAAACCTTTAGAGCTGGTATACAAGTGTACAAAAATATATTAACTGAAATATGGTAGGTTCATGAGAGGGCACAACTGGTATAATTACTTAAAAAGGCTAACTCAGAGTTCAACAACATACTCGCCAAGAAATATGTACTAAAAATGGCAGGAGGTAAACAAATTAAGAAAGGCGAGGGGGAGAATGTAATCATAAAATTCAGTGCATGCTACAAAATTAAGAAAAGTGAGGGGAGGGGTGGTTTGGGAGAGATGTGTGAGGACATTGAAAAGGAAGACATTGATCAGAATGCATTGTATTCATAAACTGCTTTGTTGAATGGCAACTCCTCTGTACAACTACAACGAAAGATACAAATGTTAAGATAAAAAGCAAATGTCATCTAGTAGGGTGCCTATGGCTCATGCCTGTAATCCTTCTTGCTGAGAAGATTGAGAACTGGAGGATTCCAGTTCAATGACAGCCTAGACAGAAAAGTCTACAAGATTCCATTTCTAAAACAACCAGCAGAATGTCTGGGTGAATGCATGACTTAAGTGATAAAGTACCAGCAAAACTCTGAGTCCAAACCCTAGCTCTGCCAAGGAAATAAAATGTTCAGAGGGCTGGTGGCTCATCCTTCCAATTGCAGCTACTCAAGGAGTCTGAGATCTGATGATTGAGGTTTGAAGCAAATTATGGAAGGAACATCCATGAGTTCATTAATCACCAAAAAGTCTTAAGTAGAGCCATGGCTCAAAAAGGTTTACAGACAGTGCCTAGGTACTGATTTAAAGTCCCAAGACTGGCACAAAAGAAGAAATGTGATTTCACAGATAAAGAGACAGACAGATAGAAAAATAGTATAATGAAACATCACTATTGGAAAGAGAAGAGAGGGAGTGTAGTAAACTTATTCAGTGTATACTCCCTGGATGTATGAATTATCAAAATGAAACTGTGTACTACAACTAGGTATGGTAATAAAAATTAGTACCGAAGATATTAAGTAGCAGTGCAGTATTATAAACTAAAATATACAATATTTTCAGCAGATATCTAGGATTTATTTATTTTGTTTAACTGAAAGCTCATGTATACTGACTAATAACAGGAATACTGTCTAAAATTTTTAAATTTAAATGTGTTTTAATTAATATTGCATGAGTTATATTAAAATAAAGCTTTTTAAAATAGTAAAATGTAAAAAAGTTGCAAATCTAAATATTTATTTTTGTAATAACAAAAATACAGGAATGAGCAATAATAAAATTGATGGACAGCTGTTTTTGCAGAAATAATTAGGGACTTCTGTAGCATTTATTGGGATATAACAGAGAGAAAATTAAAGAAATAAAGAGTTTGAACAATATGATAAATCAACTAGGTCCGAATGATATATGTATCCAATATCAATTGCTTATGGAACATTTTCAAATATACACACGCCATCTGGTGTATCTTCTCCAACCATAATGAGATAAAATTATAAATCAAAAACATTTAAATCTTAGAATGTCACAAAATACTATAAATCAACATGCATTTTAATCACCCATCTATCAAAGAGGAAATCATAAGTAGAATTAGGTAATAAATGTGTATTAAAAACGTACACACACACCCAATTTGTGCTATAAAATTAGTGGTGTGAAGCTAGGCAAACTTACATTAGAAAAGAAGTCAGATTTAGAATCAAAAGTAAATCTTGACAAGTTAGAGAACTAGAAGAGTAAAAACTAAACTAGGCCAAAAGCAAGCAGTATAGGAAGTAATAAATACCAGAACTGGGATAAACAAAAAAAAGAATCCAAAAGCAAAACATAAAAAATTTGAAAAACATCAACAGCCTTTAGTTAAAACAAAGAAACAAAAGTTTGATCATCTTTACTGGCTTTGTGACCAAAAAATGAGATCTGCTACTGACTCAGGAAAAGGCAGCTGAAGACTTTCCATCTCAAAGCCTCTACTTCCAGGCCTCTGGGAGGGGGAAAACTCTCATAGGACACCAGGGCTTTCAATGAGACAATGAGCAAAAAGTCCCCAAACTGGTCAGGGTCTTTCTCTTGGGCTCCATCGTTTTCTCCCCTTCTTGAAAGAGATCTGGACCTTAACCTTCTTGACAACAATCTGTATTTTCTATTAAAATAAATATATCATTTTTTTCTACAAGTCAATACTTAGGAATGAAAATATCATATGAAAAGTTTAGGGAAAGCCTAGAGAGGAGTAATAATAAGTAAAAGATGAGGTAAAAGGCTGAGATGGAAGAAAAGTTTCCAATTACAATAAAAACATGTGTGATAATAATATAAACCAATACAGTATAGAAAGCCCAGAAACTGACCATCAGGATTTCCAGGCGGAAAGGGCAGTCTTTCCAACAAATAGTACTACAGAAAATTGGATATCTAACTACCATGGAATGGAGTTGATTCTTTGTCTAATGCCAAGTACAAAATAAATAAGCGCAAAATGATTCTATGACTTAAGATATAAGTATATAAACTATTGTTTTCTTTGTTCATTTGTGTGGTTTGAACTCAGGGCCTAGGTGCTGTTTCTTAGCCTCTTTATGCTCAATGCTAGAGCTCTGCCACTTGAGCCACAGTGCCATTTCCTAAACTATATTTTTATAACCATAGTAACTCTAGTAACTACAGCTATAAAACTATTTAGCTTAGAAGAAAACATAAGACCAAAGCCTTAGGATACTGAGATGGTCAATATTATTTCTTCAATATGACAAGCCACAGACAATGCAAGAACAAAATATAATATTGGTCTTAAAAATAAATTAATTGCATATCGAAACAATTAAGCACAGAATAGTAAGACAACCCACAGAATAAAAGAAGTATTCGCAAGTCATATATGTATATACATATATATAGGAATTAATATCCCTGAGGCATGTAGAATTTCTCAGTAACTCAACAACAATAAAAACAATACAACTGATAAATGTCCAAGGAACTCAATTAGACAGCAAACCAAAGAAGACATACAAATGGTATGACATGTAACTATGCTGAATATATGTGTCCCCTAGTGAAATGCAAGTCAAATGTACCATTGGATTAATGCTTGTCAGAATGACTACCATAAAATTAGTATTAGTGAAGATCTGGAGAAACCAAAACTCTGTGCACTATAAATGAGAATTTAAAATATAGCTGTGTGTAGCTGTGTATAGCTGTGAGTATAGCTGTGAGGAAAAACAATATGACACCTCATCACAAAAGTTGCCATACTATCCAGAAAGTATTTTTTCTGTATGTATCACATAGAACAGTATGGATTTTGCTTTTTGTGTCTTTTTTTAAAATTGGTTAATACCAGAGCTTGATTTTAGGGTCATAAATCATTGAGTTTGTTTGCTCCATTAGAGCTCTACTACTTGAGCCACACCTCCAGCTTGCCTTTTTGCTATTTATTTTGGAGTTAGTCTGACCCAGCTAAGAGTGAAAGAAGCTATAAAAAAGAGACTCCATCACCTGCTCTTGAACCTGCCACATTCAGTCAAATATCAGTTCTTATGATGGATACATACATATTAGTGGTACTGCTTGGATGAAATCACTTGCCAGGCAAGAACTGGGATCTGGTCCAGTGTCCTAGGAAGAATGATGGTGCTGGATTGCACAAAAGTGAGAAGCTAAAGTGAATGTTTATTGTAGGAAAGTACAGAAGGAAGGAGCTCCTTCACGAGGGGCTGGTAACAGCTCAAGCCACAATAAGTGACTTGTACTCAGTCTTTTATACCTCTGGTGACAGGAAAGCTTATTTTCTGGTCAGCTTTGTTCTGATATTTTTGTAATTTAACTGTGTACATCAACTTTTAAACAAGGGTATTTGTATGAAGTGCCCCTACACTCAGATGTAGGTGTACTGGTATAAATTCTTGTGGGGTACGCACCAAGGACAGCATTTGGGGCAAGCATCTAAATGTTCCTACCTAAGGCTAACAATGTCACCTAGACCATCTGGTTCTTGTTTATCACAAAGAAACACCTAGGGAGGAGTTAGGCTCTAAAAGAGAATATACCTGGCTCTTGGTATTTTGGCTCACATTAGTACCACAAAGACTGCTAAGAGCTACCCCTTTTTCTCCTCACTGTGTGTGCTGCTGATCAGCCCCAGGTAGGATGTATGTGAGAAGAGGATGGGGACTGGAAATTAGCACCCTCACTAGACCTTATTTGAAGTCTCACCACCATATTGTATTTGAAAGACTTTAAATACAATATTTGTTTCCCATCAGAATTCTGACTCTAGTTTTCTCTTAATTGTATGATATAATTACAGTTAATTAAGTTCCCCAAGGCCCAATTTCCATATGTGGAAGGGCCATTATTATGAAAATTAAATGCAGTAAGTTTAAGTACATAACCATATGTCCTAACCACAATAGGTGTTAATAAATGCCTGTTTTTCTGAAACAAAGACACCACCTGACTTTATCTTACTGACTTTGATTTTTGGATATCTGTTTTTCCCTCTCTTTATTTCCTAGATATAGGGAAAACACACAATAAATGAGGTGGAGATATTGTATGTATTATCTTGTTTGTTGCTATACCTGAACATGTTGAAATGACCAAAGCAGGGTGCATGTTTTGTGTCATGTCTGTATCCATGAGGACAAGTTGTCTACTATTTTATTGGATTTGTGCTTCCAGCTGTGCCCCAAAGCAAATGTTAGGATGTTAAAATGCAGGTGAAGTGAGCCAGGATCTCCAGATTGAGCCTCTTATCTGCTTAATGATGTGTACAATAAGTGTCATATTAGGAAAAGGAACAGGAAGGCTCATCTTTTTGAAGCACAAACAGTGATCACGGTAAAGCACATCATATTATGTTTTCTAAAAACCATGGGAGACAAAAAAAAATCTGAAATACTTAAGGAACAACATCTGTTCTCTCTAGTTCTTTAACCCACTTTCAACCTAGAGAAGCAAAACAAAATGACAGTTTAACTGGCGTGTTTTGTCAGGTCCAGATCTTTAGCTCTTGCATAAAAGTGAGCAAGCTACATCTGTGCAAACAGGTGGCTTGAATTAAATATGATGTTGTGTATTAGAAAACTTGGATGGCAAAATTAGGAAACTCTGAGTACTTTTTAGTAAAATAAGAAATATGGACCGAGGTGAATTATAGAAATATTTGTTCAAATGGCTCTAGGCACCTGCATGTATCACATTTGCTCCAAGTGATTCTCCCCCCATCCCCTCCCCTCCTGTCACACACACCATATGCTCATGCAAAAGGTCAAATGGAACAACATCAATCTGATGTCACTCCCACAGACTACTATAGTCCAGTGAAGACCAACTTGGAAACAACAAAATCCTTGCTCACCTATGCTTCCTTCCAACTTGATAATGGCTCTCTTAGCTTCAGAAAGTCCTTTGCTAAAAGGAGTAAGAGAGGTGGGGGGGAAGGGATAGTAGGAAAAAAAAACAAAGGAGTTAAAAATGCTTGACAAGAATTGTACCCATTACCTTACTCATGTAACTGTATCCCCTCTGTACAACATCTTTACAATAAAATTTTAAAAAGTTAGGAGCTATGTGGAAAGGCAAAAGAAAATGCAGGTGGGAAGAAGAAATAAACACTCAGCAGTTAAGACATGATCAGTGTTGCAGAAACTGGGCTGATTTGGAAATCTCATCCTGAGATTTTACTTGTTGAACTTATAGTGAGTTCACCTACTTTTTGATGTCTTTGTCTTACTGCTGATATAATGAAATAGTAGGACAGACAGGATGGCCTGCTTAGTTTGTCTAAGCTGTTCAATATTGCTTTTTGGGGGGGGGGGCGGGCTTGAACTCTGGGCCTGAGTGCTGTCCCTCAGCTCTTTAGCTCAAGGCTAATGCTCTACCACTTGAGCCACAGCGCCACTTCCGGCTTTTTTCTTGTTGCTTATGTGGTGCTGAGGAATCGAACCCAGGGCCTCAGGCATGCAAGGCAAGTGCTCTACCACTGAGCCACCTTCCCAGCCCCTGTTCAATATTTTTGAAGACAATTGTCAACTTCATTCTCTGGTCTATTATAGAATCATGGCAATTCAGTAACCTGGTACATATGTATGACTAGTGTATTTTACGGTCACCATTTTCTCTGAACATACCAAGTAGAAAAAATAAAGATAATATTAGAAGGAGAAGTTGGTTTTCTTGGAAATGAACTTTACAACTTGGGTGAGGGGGAGGAGTGGGGGAAGGGATAGTAGGAGAAAACGGAAGGAGTGGGTAACAATGTTCAACAAGAAATGAACTCATTAACTTACTTATGTAACTGTAACCCCTCTGTACAGCACCTTTATAACAAAATAAAATAAAATAAAAAGAAATTGAATGTGGGTGATAACCATAATTCTTGAATGCAATATTTTCATTTTAAAGTTGAGAATGAGATTAGCTTCATTTTGAGTAAATGCAACAGATAAAGTAATCATTTTACATTTTATCTTCTAAATGCAACAGACAAGATAAACATCTTATGTTTCATCTTCTATTCTACAGTTTTCATTTTTAAAAAAACCTAGAACATTGTATGTTATACTATAAATATCTCTGTATTGTACTTATTGATCACCATTGAAATTTTCCAATTTAAGAAAGTGACATTTATTGAGATAAATTTCATATACTATAAAACTCATTCTTTTAAAATGCAGTTAATTTTTTAATAATATCATATTGTTTAGTATTGCTCCTCCACTCATCCCAAAGAGAAATCTGGGGTCCATTTGCATCGATTTCCCACTTCCTTCCCCTGAAAGCACCGGGAATACCCTGAATTTTTATTACTATGAATTTCTCTGTTTCCACATTTCCTGGTTTTATACATTGAATCATGCAAAATGCAAGGTGTTTTTTTTTTTTTTACTAACTTTTTTTGGTTAGATAAATTTTTTCAAGGTTCATCCTATGTATTTTTTCTTTGTTTATATTGTTAAATAATACTCCATTCTGTGGACAAGAGATATTTCTCAATTCATCAGTTCATGATATTGGATTGGTTTCCATTCATAAGTCACTTTTCACCTTAATATTGTACTATTTTATTATTGTACTCTTTTTATTCTTGTGATATTGTAAAGGTAAGTAACCCTTGGAATTTCAAATTTTTCTACTTGTTTAGCACCAGATTTACTATATAGTTATGCAATGTTCATATGGGAATATTTAAACAAATTCAGTGAGGTACGTAAATATCAACTATATAGCCAATTTTATTCTAAATAAGGACATTTGAATATTTTTTCTAAAGTGTGACACATTCATTTTGATGGATAATTGCAATAGTGGATAACAGTAAAGATAGAATACAGGTGAAGTGGAAATTTAAAAAAATGTAAAAACAAAGCCAATTGTCATAGTCAACAGTGTTATTGGCATAATTATTAAACCCAGCGACACATATTGGGCATATCTTTATGCAAAATACTAAGTTTTTACATGTATTGTAGTGTTTGATCCTAAATTAGCATATTTCAGATTTGTCCATTTTTCATCTTTCAAATATCAAAAGTAAATTTCAGATTGATAGTGTAACTAGTTCATCTAAGCAAGTTAAAGAATCACATTTTATCCCCAATCACTGAGACAATTTATTTTACTGTTAAATAAATGAACAGTAGATATAGGTATATAAAAGTAACATTGTTTAGAATGAATACATGATCCTTGGAAGAGACCATGATATTTAGCTGGGAAGTTTTGTTATTCATAATTGCCGTTGAGGTATGGTCCAATTTAAGGAATATAACCACCGCAGTAAAAATTGTACTTAGCATATTCATGTTCTAGCACTTAAAAGTTATTTACTATTTGTATTAGTATTGTGGTTTGAACTCAAGGCTTTACATTCTCCCTTGGAGGTTTTGCTCATGGCTGATACTCTCTAAACTTGAGCCATGTCTCCATCTCTGTGGATATTTTAGAACTGGAGTGTCATTGATTCAACTAGAGGTCGTCTCTAAATATGGCTTGAAGGATCATCTTCAATACTTCTTCCTCCAAGTCAAGCATCAATCATTTATCCAATTACCCCTATTTCATGAGGAATAGTACTTGGGAGCCAAAGTATGGACTTAAAATGTAGGTTGACTGCCAGAGAAATTAAAAATACATACATTTTCAAGCATTTAAAATTTTCTGTCTCTAGTTATGGATTAAAAATCCAATAATTCAGATAGGAAGGGGAAAAAAAGAGGAGGCAACAGTGCTTGATAAAAATTGTACTCGTTATCTTGCCCATGTAATTGTAACCCCTCTGTATGGTATCTTCAAAATAAAAAAAATCCAATAATTCCTACAGCTACTACAATTCTTGATTTTTTAATATTAAAAAGTGTGTACTAGAATTAAAATTCAGACCTGACAGTCTCAGCTTGCTTTCTAACACCTGACATTCTACCACTTAAACCACACTTCCAGCCTAGACTTTTCCTGGGTTTTTTTGAAGATGAAGTCTTGTAGAATTTTTCAGAGTGGTCTGGCTTCATACTATCATCCTCTGGATGTCACCCTTCTGAGTAGCTGGGATTACAGGAGTGAGCCACCATGTACAGTTCTAAGTAATAGATTTGAAAGAGTTTTTTTTAGTGTTCATCTTTATACATGGAGTTGAGTTCATTTTTCCAGCAAATCTGATAAATCTTAACAGCTCAACAGAAGACTTGAAAGCTTAATGGAGATTTGTGGTTCTTCCAGGGCACAATTGCCTCTCCTCAGCTAACATATGTTTCTCTCAGTATTATGGGTATCTGACTACACATCCTCAAAAGTTCTTATTCCATCTGAAAAGTTTTTCCTATGATCTTAAAAAAATTAATTGGAGCTAGTGCTCATGCCTGAGATCTGAGAATGAGGTTCAAAGCCAACCTGGGGACGCCAATACCAGACAAATCTTATCTCCAATTAATCTTATCCTGGAACTGTAGTGCCAAGCATGAATGAAAAAGCCTATTAAAGACATGAGGCCCTGAGTTCAAGATTCAGTACTTATACACACACACACACACACACACACACACACACACACACACACACACACACACACACACACACATTTTGAGATTTCAGGCAAAATTATTTACTTCAGGTTTAATATGATCTAAGTAGAGAGTAGGCCTTTGGGCAAGCTCAGAAGCTAGCATTCACTGAAACATATTCCCAAATGGTCTTTCCTTTATGACTGAGTGACATGCAACTCTCTACCAACCCTCCTCATTACCCACCCCCTCTCTGCCCCTGTTCTATTTCACACTCATAATCAGTTGTGTTGAACTTTCCTGAATAATCAAATGATAATTGATGGTGCATTTGGGAAGGCATCATATAAATTACAAATAATACCCTTCTTGTGTCACCATCAGTGCACATACAGTGCACAGACCTGTTGTCTGTCACTTAGCCAGCCTTTACTCTTTCCTGACAGAAAAGAGTTTCTTTCTAGATGACAAATCAACCTATTTAGACCCATAGCTGTGAAGAAGTATATCCTTGGACCAGCCAGGACCAATGAAAGCAATATAGCTCTTATGGAACCCCCTGAAACAGACAATCATTTTTTCCCATTTTCTTTCCAAATGCTTGTCTGCAGTTCCTGCACATCTTTAATCAGGAAGCGATTACTTACCTAAGAGAAAGCTGTGGTAAGTTATTATTCCTGCCCTTGATGGCATCACTTGAGCATCTGCATCACCATCACACTTCCATGCATGAAAACAGATGTAGAAAACTCAAGACTAAGGTTAGAGTTCTAATACTTAAAAAAAATCTACTTGTTTCACACATTTTTATCTAGAAATAGAAACTAGCCATAATAACTTATCCATAGGTTTTTGTTGTTGTTGTTGTTGTTGTTTTTGTCGGTCATGGGGCCTGAACTCTGGGCCTGGGCACTATCCCTCTGCTCTTCATATCAAGGCTAGTGCTCTACCACTTGAACCACATCGCCACTTCTGGCTTTTTCTGCTTATGTGGTGCTGATGAATTGAACCCAGGCCTCATGCATGCGAGGCAAGCACTCTACCTCTGAGCAACATTCCCAGCTTTTTTTTCAATTGGTATAATTGTGTTCTACACATTTATTGACAGGTTACAAATTATTCCCAAACTTTAATACATTCAAAATACTTTCTTTTTGTCCTATTTTCTTGGCCAGGAAATCAGCAAGACCTCAGACAGCATTTCTTTTTTTTAATTGTGAAAATACTGTACAGAGGGTTTCAATTACATGAACAAGGTAATGAGTACATTTCTTATCAATCATTGTTGCCAGCCCCTTATACATAGGTTTTTACTCATCAACTTCATTCCAAAAGCATTACCTTTTACAATAGCTATTTGAAATGAGGTAATTAATATCTTAGGCCACAAAACAACAAAACAATTACATCCATTATATGATTTGGGATTTATCAGCATTTTTATTTCAACTGAGTTTTTCTCATGAACTCCTCATGAGAATAGTAAAACATACACTTTTAAGAAATGATTATATCTGAAAAATAAACCACCTGGCAGAGTTTTTGCATCATTTTCTCTAAGTTTAGTCTAAGTTCCAACTATGTTTTTATATTAGTAACTCTCTTTTAACTATTCCATCCTTATCATCATACTTGGTCTTATATTTCTGGTGTTTTTCCCTAGGGTTTACTTGTCTATATTTGAATTTTCATCATTCCTTCTGTCACTTCTTTCAATGCTGCTTTTATTTAAATCAATGCAGTATTTTCCTTCAATTTATGTAACTAAATGAATTTTCTATTCAATTAAGTCTTATGCCTTAATTATGTACTTTTGGAGTGCAGTGATCAATTAAGCTCCCTTGAGATTTAAGTGAAATATGCAAAAAATGATAAAGGTCTGCTATTCTATATTTGAAGACTCCCAACATCTCTGTTTCCAAGTATGAATTATTTGTCAGACAACAAAATTATTCAGTACTGTTTTATGTAACATACTGAGCTATAATACCCATAGTTTCTTTTGTAGTTTCTAAATATTGGTATATTTTCTTCTTTATTTCAACTCCCATATTTCAATTTATCTTTTAAAATGTCAGTGTGGATTGAAAATGTTAGTATTACAAATAGCCAATGGAGATTTTTTTAATGATTCATAATTTAATTAATTTATATCAAGGATTTGGGGGAGACCAAATATAGGCTCTTGTGCATTCTCAGCTCTATCAGTAAGAGCTATAACTCATCTCCTTAATGGTGAGTTTTAATGACAGAGTAAAATATCTATTAACTTAAAAAAATTGTTAACTCTAAATGGATCAAAGACCTTGCAGTCAAAGCATACACCCTGAAAACATTACAGGAAGGAATAGGGGAAATTCTAGGGCTCCTTGGCACAGGCCAAAATTTTCTTAATAAAGATCCAGAAACACAACAAATCAAAGAAAGGTTGGACAAATGGGATTACATGAAACTTCGGAGTTTCTGAATGGCAAAGGACATAGCTAGCAAGATAAATGGAAGGCCCACAGAATGGGAGAAGATCTTCACTAGCCATACAACAGACAAGGGTCTCATATCTAAGATATACTTAGAACAAAAAAAAAAAACCCAGCAACAAATCCTCAAAGAAACAATCACCCGATTAATAAGTGAGATAAAGACTAAAGCTTTTCTGAAGAGGAAATAAGAATGGCCAATAGACACATGAAGAAATGCGCAACTTCTCTAGCCATAAAAGAAATGCAAATCAAAACAACATTGAGATTCCATCTCACCCCAGTTAGAATGGCTATAATCAAAAAATCTAATAACATCAGATGCTGGAGGGGATGTGGCCAAAAGGGAACTCTACTGAACTGTTGGTGGGAGTGTAAACTTGTTCAACCACTTTGGAAAGCACTATGGGGGTCTCTCAAAAGACTCCATATAGAACTCCCCTATGACCCAGCAATCCCACTTTTAGGCATTTACCCAAATGATCACAAACAAAGCCATACTAAAGCTATCAGCACAACTATGATTATCACAGAATTATTCACCATAGCTAAGCTATGGAACCAGCCCAGATGCCCTTCAGTAGATGAATAGATCAAGAAAATGTGGTGTGTGTGTGTGTGTGTGTGTGTATCTATATATATACATAAATATGCATATATATAATGGAATTCTATGCCTCCATCGGAAAGACTGACACTGTCCTATTAGGAAATTGAAAGACTTGGAAAAACTTATATGAAGTGAAGTAAGCCAGGTCTAAAGAAACATAGGTCCCATGACTTCCCTTATCTGAAATAACTAGTCTATGTCTAGAATAAGCAGAAAAGGTCAAAAGCTATGTATATATGACCATATGAGATGATGCTAAGCAAAATGAACCCAAAGATAGGGACACAAAAGGTTTTATCTTTCTTACTGCTATTTTTAATATACTTATAATATATTATGTGATTTTTGTTTCTTTTGTATGTTCTTCCCCGATGGTATAACCCCTGTTTTCATTGTATTTTATTCTGGTGCCCTGCATCTTGTATATACATTTTTCTAATTTGGGGAGGGGAAGGGAAATTACAAAATGCTGAAATGATATGATACAGGTTGACACATTGTAACAGGTTGACCCATTCAACACTATGTTGATAAAGAACTTTACAACTTTTTTTGGTGGGAGTAGTTGGGGAGGTGGGGAAGAAAGGGATTGTAGAGGAAAAACAAAGGAGTGGGTAACAATGCTCAATAGAAAGTGTACTCATTACCTTACTCATGTAACTGTAACTGCTCTGTATAGTACCTTTACAATTATATATTATTTACAATTATATATTATTTACAATATATTATTTACAATTATATATATATAACTCTTGTTATAGGCATCGAATCCCAGGTATTGCACATGCTAAGTACATCCTCTAACAATGTTATATTACTATCCCTAAGTCTATAACATTATGAAAATAAAATTCTATTAAAACATTAATATATCTTGTGACTGAAACTGGGTGGCTTTACAGGCGACTCATTAAAGTTACAGATACCTTTTTTTGATTAATTTGCAAGGTACACATTTTTTATAAAGAATTAATATTAAAGATAGAAAGGATGTAAAAAAGTATTGTCTTGCATCCCATATATCTTTTTCTGTAATAATCTGTGTGTAGTGATATTAAATATGACTAGAAAAAATCTCCATAGTATAAGAAAGCATATGTATGAAAAGCCTAGTAGTGGTTAGGCATTATGTCAACCAGAACAGCCATCTTGACTAGAATGATATTGGAGCATAAATGTATTTGTCATGGGGAGAAAGTTAATCAACTAAAAAAAGTTAACTAAATTTCAAAGATGATATAAAATTATTTAAGCAGTAGATAGATATTTATAGTTATATTGGCAGAAATTTTAATAGTAGAAGTCAGAACTTTATATGAAAATCAGGGCTCACTTTTTATTTGGATATGCAGCTCTCACTTTGGTTTTAGAAGTCAATAAATAGTTTTCTGATCTATGATTAATGTAGTGAAATATCACTCTGGAGCTGGGAATGTGGCTTAGTGGTAGAGTACTTGCCTAGCTTGCATGATGCCCCATGTTCGATTCCTCAGTACCACATACACAAAAAAAGCTAAAAATGTTTCTGTGGCTCAAGTGGTAGAGTGCTAACTTTGAACAAAAGAAGCTCAGGACAGTTCCAGGCCTGAGTTCAGTCCCCAGACTGGCCAAAAAAAAAAAAAAAAAAAAGAAAGAAAAAAGAAAAGTAAATGCTCAACGTCTCTAGCCATAAAAAAAATGTCAATCAAAACAACATTGAGATTCCACCTCATCCCAGTTAGAATGGCTATAATCAAGGAACTCTAACAACAACAGATGCTGGAGGGGATATGGCCAGAAGGGAACCTTACTGCATTGTTGGTGGGAATGTAAACTTGTTCTACCACAATGAACTCCACAATGAGCTCCCCTATGACCCAGAAATCCCACTTTTAGGCATTTACCCAAATGATCACAAATAAGACCATACTAAAACTACCAACACGACTATGATTATTGCAGCATTATTTACCATAGCTAAGATATGGAATCAACCCAGATGCCCCTCAGTAGATGAATGGGTCAGGGAAATGTGATACACACACACACACACACACACACACACACACACACACACACACACACACACACACACACACACACACACACACACACACACACACACTGGAATTCTATGCGTCCATCAGAAAGAATGACATTGCCTATTGCCCCATTTGTTAGGAAATGGAAAAACTTGGAAAAAATTATATTAAGTGAGGTAAGGCAGGCCCAAAGAAACATAGGTCCCATGTTTCCCTTATTTGCAAAAACTAGAATATGTCTGAGACAAGCAGAAAAAGCCAAAAACTATGTACATATGACCAAATAAGATGATGCTAAGCGATGTGAACCCCAAGATAGGGACACAAGTGGTTTTTTCATTCTTGATATTGTTTCTAACGTATTTATAATGTACCATGTAATTTCCCCCATGGTATAATCCCTGTTTTCTCTGTATTTGATGTTTATGCCCTGCATCTTGTATATAGACTTTTCTAATTTGGGGAGGGGAAGGAAAAAAATGCTTAAATAGGGATACAGATTGACCCATTGTAATAATGAGAAGTGCAAGACACTATGTTGAAAAATGAACTTTACAATTTAGGTGGGGGAGGAGGCAGGAGGAGTGTAGTTGTGGAGGTGGGAAGGAAGTGATGGTAGGAGAAAAACAAAGGAGGAGGTAACAATGCTTGGTAAGAAATGTACCCATTACTTTGCTCATGTAACTGTAACCCCTCTGTACAGTATTTTTACAATAAGGTACATATTTATGAAAGAAGTATTACTCTGCTTTTTGAGGCCATCTTGTTAGTGGTCAGGGACACTAGAATTAAAACTTTGAGGAGGAAATATTTGAAATTGTTGGGACAATTTTTAATAAACAATTTCAAGGGGACTGAAATTGTATACTATTTGAAAAAATGACAAGGGGGCTTTTGGTCAGATTCTGTGTTATTCACAGAAGTAGATAGAGGGCAGTGTCTTTGTTGGCAGATGGTTCCTACACCTGCAGGAATGATGCTTAATGGCTATGAAACCTAAGGAATGACAGAAATCCAAGGACAAATGGTGAACTAATGCAACAGTGATACTCAGAAGACACTGTGTTGGAAATGAACAAATGAACTGTACAACTTGGTGGGGGAGGGGAGTCATGAGGAAGAGAAAGCAGGAGAAAATGAGGGAGGGAGAAAAAATGTTCCATAAGAATTGTCCATGTTTCCTTACTTATGTAACGGTGACCCCTCTGTACATCACCTTTACAATAAAAAATAAAATGAAATAAATAAAAAGTTTTTTTAAAGACTCCATTTTAAGATCATCCTTCTGTTATACATGTGGAATCTGAAGTCAATTCAATTCAATCCTTTTACAAGAAAAAGAAAACCTGACAAAACTGTGACTAATCAAAAAAGAAAATCAGTTATTCTGATACGGATCTAGTCTCTTTGTGCCTCCTCCTCTCTCATGCATGTTCCAGCTCTGTTCCTGCTCTGCTCCTGCTTCCTCTGTTCCTCTCTCCGTCTCTTTCTTTCTCTTTCCCCATCCCTCTGTACCCCTTTTTCTTTCCGCTTCTCCCTCCCTTCCCTACTCTCTTTCCCTCCCCTCTATTGCAGTTGGATGGAACTTTACAATTGCCTCCAACCCTTATTTGTGTCACAGAACTTTGACTTTTAGCCTTTTAGTATTATGGAAACACAGTCTACTTTATGTGCATTTTAGGATACTAATGAAGAGAAGGTGTAAGTATGTTCACCTCTTTCCATTGACAGCTGATTTCAACCAATTGGCCTTATAAGGCAGAGGTACGGAGGCCATGAGTTTGTTAATAAATTAATGCAGAACCAGTGAAAGTTTTAACTGTTATCTCTTCCCTTCTAGTGGGAAGAGATATTAGAAATTCTAGAGCAGTGTATTTTCTTCTAATGTAATTTCTCTTTTTTTGTTTTTGGTGTTTTTATTTTGCTAATAATCCAAAAGGGAAATGATCATGTAAAAATTGCTGATATTAAACAAATCAGAAAAACATCACTTAGTTGAGTTGCTATGAGCTTCCCCATTATCTATTTTGGAAAGGGCTCTATATTACAGGAAATGCCATGCATAGGACCTCCATATGAATTCATAATCAATTCATCATAATGAATTGATAATTGCTTTCAATTTTATGATGGCTTTTAAATGAAGATGACCTTTATTCTATGTTTTAGGGAAATATATTTCTTTTCTATACCTGACCGATTGATTCCAGTCTTTTAAAGGAAAATATGTGATTAATATCATCGAGACAAAACAAAATATCTACATAAAGATTTTGAAAAAAAATTCACCAGCCTTTTAATGCTAGTGGAGTAATATGAAAGTAACTTCACATTTAAAAATATAATAAGTAGGGCTGGGAAGGTGGCTCAGTGGTAGAGCACTTGCCTTGCATGCATGAGGCCCTGGTTTCGATTCCTCAGCACCACATAAGCAAAAAGAAAAAGCCAGAAATGGAGCTGTGGCTCAAGTGGTAGAGTGCTGGCCTTTAGCTGAAGAGCTGAGGGACAGCGCCCAGGCCCAGAGTTCAGGCCCCATGACTGGACACCCCCCCCACCCCCGCAAAAAAAAACAAATATAATAAGTAAAATATATGTGTTTTGAATCTGAAACTAAGCTAGCATAGTTAGCAGCAACCTTTTTCTTTTAAAGATTGAAAAGTATTTTAGGCTCTGGGGCCCATATGGTTTATGTTACAACAATTCAGCTATATCTATATCTTGATAAGGAAACAATAAATAATGAATAGTCATTGTTGATTTCTTCACTTATTAAAATATGCAATGCCACATTATATTTGATCTAGGGCTATAGTTCATAGTCATCTACTCTAACAAACTAAACAAATATCCACATGTATAATTGTTGGAGCGCATTCTGACAATGATTAAAATAGGAAGGAAGGTTAAGGAAGGAAGGTTATATGATAAATTATGGTAACAAGGAACAGACCCTGCACTAATTCCAAATAGAGCAGGGACAGCTCGGGATTTACAGCCAATGACTCAAGGTTCAGAGGGGGAAATTACTAAAGGTGCTTTGAGTATAAGGGGAATATTTTAATGTGGCCTAATCAATATCTTGCTAAAGACAAACCAAGCATTTAGATATCAAGTCCAAAGGATGAGGAATTTGATATGAGAATATGGGTAGGACGACTCTCACTAAATTGAGGCCGTACTATTCTTTTTACATTTTTCTTTAAATTTTATTGGAAGGGTGATATATAGAGGAGTTACAGTTATATAAGTCAGGTAATGAGTACATTTCCTTTTGAGCAATGCCAACCCCTCCCTCATTTTCTCCCAGTTTTTTCCCTCCCTCCCCTCTTTCCTCAGTTATACAGTTCAATATACAGTTCCAATATACTGTCTAGTGAGTATCCTTGCTGAATTGGTTCATCCTTTGTTCCACAGTTTCTGTAGTTTCCTTTCTGCTCCCCAAATCAGATAAAATTATATATAAGACAAAGGCTACAGAAATCAAAAACAGTGGCAAAAAGGGAATAAACCAAAGGGGGAAAAATAACTGCAAATAGTACGATAAAAAAAAAAAACACCCTGAGCCCAGCGCTGGTGGCTCACACCTATGGAGGCTGAGATCTGAGGATTGAGGTTCAAAGCCAACCTGGGCAGGAAATTCCATGAGACTCATCCCCAAGACAGAAAGCCGGAAGTGGCACTGTAGCTCAACTGGTAGAGTGCTAGCTTTGAGCTGAATTGCTGAGGGACAGCACTCAGACCCAGAGTTCAAGCCCCAGGACCAACAAAAAACAAAACAAAACAAAACAAAACAAAACACACACCCTGTTTCCATTTCTTGGAGTTCCTTTCAATAAATATTATTTTATATGACCATATACCATATACACATAGCTATTGAGCTCTTCGATCCTCTCCTAAGAATATCTTCCTTTGTTCTCACTGTGTAAATGTTTAGAGTGCTGTTTAATTAACCATGTCAAGATGTAATTATTTGTCTTTTACTATCCATTGGATTTATGTGTAGATTTATAGATACATTTTAGTTGTTACAAATGAGGGAAACCATGCAGCCTATGTTTCTTTGGGTCTGGCTTACTTTGCATAATATATTTTTTTCAAGTCTTTCCATTTCTTACAAATATGGTGATGTCGTTCTTTCTGGTGGAAGCATAGAATTCCATCATGCTATATGCACATTTTCATCCACTGAGGAGCATCTGGGTTGTTTCCATATCTTAGTTATGGTAAACAATGCTGCAATCAACATGGTTGTACTCGTGGCATTAATGTGGGCTGGTTTGTGGTCATTTGGGTAAATGCCCAGGAGTGGAATTTCTTGGCCATAGGAAAGCTCTATGTTAAGTTATTTGAGGAACCTCCATTCTGCTTTCCAGAGTGACTGACCAAGTTAACATTTGCACCAACTGTGTAGTAGCATTCCCTTTAGGCCACATCACACCAAAGCATCTGTTGTTGTTATTTGTTTTCTTGATAATGGTCATTCTAACTGGGGTGAGGTATAATCTCAATGTTGTATTGATTTGCATTTCTCTTATGGCCCAAGATATTGAACCTTTCTTAAAGTCTATTGGCCATTCTTATTTCTTCTTCAGAGAAGTCTCTCTTTTACTCTTTAGCCTACTTATTAATGGGATTGTTATTTTTTTGAGTATTTGGTTTTGGGGGTTTATTTTTTGTACTCTAAGTATATTTTAGATATGAGGCCTTTGTCTGATGCATAGCTAGTATATATCTCCAATTCCATAGGCTTTCTATTTTTCTTGCTAGTTATGTCCTTTGCAATGTAGAAACTCTTAATTTAGAGGAGTTCTCATTTTGACCCAGTCTTTCTTTGATTTGTGCTTATGGATCTTTACTTAGGAAGTTACAACTTGTGCCAAAGAGCCCTAGTGTTTCTCCTACACCTTACTGTAATATTTTCAGGGTATCTGGTCTTACATTGAGGTCTTTTATCCATTTGGAATTGATTCTGCTGCAGGATCTAACTCCAGTGTTCTTCACATCTTTTTTATTTGTTATCTTTATGGTCCTTTCAAATTCTTGTACTTCAAAAGAAAGTTTTATAATAAAAATATGTTTACTTTTTATGCATTGGCTATTTATTTTATTTTATTACATATATATTTTATTGCTTCACTGTCCATAGAACTTAGAATTAGAAATCCCAAATGTTCTTCAATTGGTGAATAGATAAAGATGTGGAGTACTATTCAACTATAAAAAATAAAGTTTTATCATTCAAATCATTGCAGAGTGAATATTATGTTAAGTAAATAGTCAAGCACAGAAAAATAAGTAATGCGTAGTCACACTCATGGAATCTAAGAAGGATGCACTGAAAGAAATTAAGAGTATAATGGTAATTACCAAAACTTAGGAGAATAGGAAAGGGAGAAACTTGGGGAGAGTTGGGGCCATGGGTACTAATTTAGTATAAAGAGGAAGAGGTTTGGTGTGCTGTTGCACAGTAAGGTGGCTAGAAACAACTCTTTTCTAGTGCATATTTCAAAAAATTAGTAGAAAGTATTCTGACAGTTTTCACTATTTTCTTAAATGGTAAATGTGTTTTTTATTTAACTTATGTAATTTATAACTGCATCAAAACCATTACATTGCATCTTGCATTATATATATATATATATATATATATACACACACATATATACAAACATATATGTATGTATATATTTAGCTACATTTCCACACACAAATAGTTTTCATGATTTATGAGCAATTGAAAATCTATTATACTTCAGAGTTAATACTGACAGTAACATGTTCAAAGGTACTAATATATGATTAAATTTTAAATGACTGGCATTAGAATGCAGAAGGGAGAGATATTAGTGGCAATACTAGGTAGAATGTAGCAGTGATTTGAAAGAGATGAATATTTGGAACAGGAGCTGGTGCATTGTCCCTGTGCTTTCTGACCATGTCTGAATGGGAGTGGAGCATGAGACATGGGAAGCAGATAGTAAGAGATGATTTGGCCTATTTGACAGGATATTGGTAGGTCATAAACACAGAAATATAGTTTGAATTGTTTTGAAACATTTGATTAAACATAAAATGCTATGTAGAATGAATTGTGCTATGTACCAGGATTGGCATACATTTGATGTACAAAGGGGAGGGGAGTGTATTGTGATAATTCCACATGTGATACAGGGCATCCTGCTAAACTCTACTTTCTCACTCTTTACCATCTCACTCCCCGACTCTTCATTGCTTTATTTTTGTGCATGCAAATATACTATATTAACTATATGCATCCTCATCCTCATTTTTCCTCTTTGTTAGCTCTACCCATTTTCACTGGTGCATACCCTAATACAGCCCCTGTTTTACTTTCCTGCTAAAGATTAATAGTAATATTGTAGTTAGTATTCTAATAAGACAACAAAGACATATATATGCATATATATATATATATGTATTTATACACACACACATAATTTGGAGTGAAGATTCAGCCAAAATTATAAGGACTAGTATTTACTTTTAGTCTATTAAGATTTATACATCCCTAACATACTTGTGCTATCTAGAATAGCACTGGACATAGAGAACAGGCAGGTAGGTGAGAGAGGTCACGATTTGGGGTGAAAGTATGAGGATTAATATAGCAAAGTGTCAGGAGAAATGAGCACTCTGAGAAGAGCAGTTAGGGGAGAAATGTTAGACCTCAAAGCTAAGCTTTGAAAAATGTCATTGTTTTAATCACATTTTCCAGGATAGAACCTATAGAAATATTTGAAGAAAAAATATTAGGACAAAGTATGGTTCAAAGCCAGTGGAAGAGGATCACAAAATCTTCTGTTCATCACAGTCACACTTGGGGCATTGAGTGTGAGGAGACAGCACATATTGGATTTGATTATTCCAGGTCACTGGTGATGTTGGGGGATCACGGTTTCAGAAGAGCAAAGACTGCAACTGCCCTGCGGGAGAAAAGGAAAATAGCATGCAGGGTTGACACATCATAAGGCAAAAGTCGTGTGTGTGTGTGTGTGTGTGTGTGTGTGTGTGTGTGTGTGTGTGTGTACTGTCTTGAGGGTTACTGTAAAAGAGGAAGAGCCAGGCACAGAGCAAAAGACTTGAGTTGAAATATTTATAATTCTTTCACTATAAAAACTATTTCCATTATGAAAAGCAAACATACCTAGACAAAAGAAGCAGACATCTAAGATATTTAAGATATTTAGAAAATACTTGGCTTATAAGCAAAGCTTTCCTTTGCAAAGAAGAGAGAGACATTCCTCCTGAGAGGGAAAAGGAAGAACTTGAACAATGATATTCTGAGGTAGAAAAGGGATAATGAAGCCATTTCTCATGTGCTGGAGCTTTTAAAAGAGTAAGGTGAGTTTTGCATTCCTGGGATGGCTGGCTTAGGACAGTTGAAAGAGGAGCCTGCTGAGTTTCAATTATGAACAGCTCCATACGATTGATTTATCATGGATACATTTAATTAAGCATTAAAGAATTAACTCAGTATTTAACAAATCCTTCCTGAAATGATTTGGTCATTTTCTCTGAAAATCATTTCATTATTTGGCCCTACAATTTTTATCTTTCTCAGTTCTTTGATAATATGTTTCTTTTCAAAGTATGGGCTGCTATAGAAATTTTTATCGATTGTTTTAAATGAAGATCATGTTGAATGTGAATATCTAATAGAGCCAATTTGCTACTATTTTTCTTACTTTGTAAGAATTGTTTATAGATATACTTAATTTTGATACATTAAAAGCAAATTATCAAGTCAAAGTTAAATGTATAATTACATTAGGAATATCAACAACTAGTAAGATGTTTCTTTTGATATATATGGAGAGTAAATTCAATGAACTCTCTACTTGATAAAGACCCCAAAATAACCTGTTAACCAATCTGAGTTTATTACCTATTCTAGTCAGGAAAGACAACCCTTGGAACAAGTCTTAAGTGTTTGGAAAGATTTGATTAATAAGAGATACATATAGGGCCAGGGGTCTAAGTTGAGTATCAGTAGCTAAAGTTCTTTCAATGTGAGATTCTTTCTGGGATCAGGCACAGTTTATTTTATTTTATTTTTATTGTGCAAATACTGTACAGAGGGGTTAAAATTACATGGGCAAGATAACGAGTAAATTTCTTATCCAGCATTGTAGCCTCCTCCTTTGTTTCCCCTTTCCATCCCACCTTCCCCTCACCCCCCCACTTCTCCTCCCCCCACACCAAAGTTGTAAAGTTTGTTTTCAACATAACGACTTGTACATCTCATTGTTGCAATGGGTCCATCTGTATACATATTTAAATGATTTGTTTTTTTCCCTTCTCTCCACAAATTACACTGACATCAAATACAGTGAAAGCAGGGGTTATACCGTGGGGGAGGGACACACAAAGCAACAAAGAAATAATCTTATAAATGTGTTAGAAACAATCGCATGAAAGAAAAAAACATTTGAATACATATTTTAGGGTTCATTTTCCTAACATCAACTTATCTGAACTTTTCTGCTTCTCTCAGACATACACTAGTTATTTCAAATAAGGGAAACCATGAGACTTATGTATCTTTGGGACTGGCTAACTTCACTTAATATAATTTTTTCCAAGTCTTTCCATTTCCTAACAAATGGGGCAATGTCATTCTTTCTGATGGAGGCATAGAATTCCCTTGTGTATATATACCACATTTTCTTGATCCATTCATCTACTGAGGGGCATCTGGGTTGGTTCCATATCTTAGCTATGGTAAATAATGCTACAATAAACATAGTTGTGCTCACAGCCTTAGTATGGCCCTGTTTGTGATCACTTGGGTAAATGCCCAAATGTGGCAATACTGGATCATAGGGAAGCCCTTTGTGAAGTCTTTTTTTTTTTTTCCAAAATTTTATTGTGATTAAGTGGTTATATAATTCCCCAAATTTCACATTATTTTGGGATAGTGATGCTCAGTTAAAGTCACAAACACATTCTAACTTTCCTGGAGCAAATTATGTATCACGGTCTATAACATTTATGAGTTCTATGAGCTTTGTGATAGAGTTATTTCTTCCACATTGGGTGGTATGTATATTTCTTTTGTTTTGCGTAGCATCAGCTGTTCCCTGTTTCCCACTTGTTCCCTCCCTCCCATCACTGCCATTAAGTTGCTTAGATCATTTTGGTCAATGTCCAGTGCAGCTGATGGGTCCTGCTGTTGTGTGTTTTTCCCTGATTCCCTCTAGTTCTGTGTCGCCTTCCTGGTCCCCCTGAGGTATACACATATATACCGTACATGTGATCAGAAGGATAGGTTAATTTAGTAGTGATTCAACTAGATGAATGAAAGTCCTTTCTTTTTAAGTCCTATTAATTTTGTTGTATCACCTAACATTTTGGATTTAACATCCACTTATCAGGGAGACCATGTACCATTTGTCTCTTGGCTTACCTGTCTCAAGATTATTTCTTCTAGATCCATCCATTTCCCTGCAAATGGCATTATTGTTTCCTTTCTAATGGCTGCATAATATTCCATTGTGTATAGATACCACAATTTTTGGATCCATTCATCTGTGGTGGGACATCTGGGTTGTTTCCATATCCTGGCTATTGTGAACAGTGCTGCAATGAACATGGAGGTGCATGTCTCCTTGTATATTGGTTCCTGTTGTTCAGGATAGATGCCTAGAAGTGGTACGACTGGGTCATAAGGGAGGTCAATATTTAGCTTTGTGAGGATCCTTCAGACTGCTTAACATAGTGGTTGTATAAGTGTACATTCCCACCAGCAGTGTAATAGGGTTCCTCTTTCTCCATATCCCCTCCAGCATTTGTAGTTGGCTGACTTGAGGATGTGGGCCATTCTGACTGGGGTAAGGTGGTATCTCAGGGTTGTCTTTATTTGCATTTCCTTCACCACCAGGGATGATGAACATTTCCTCATGTGTTTCTTTGCCATTTTTATCTCTTCTTCTGAAAAGTCTCTCTTTAGTTCCCTTACCCATTTAGTAATTGGTTTGTTAGGTTTGGGAGGGATTAGATTCTTGAGTTCCCTGTGTATACTGGCTATTAACCCCTTGTCTGATATATTGCTGATAAATATTTTTCCAAATTAGTTGGTTGCCTTTCTAGCTTGGTTGTGATAGCTTTAGCTGTGCAGAAGCTTTTTATTTTAAGGTAGTTCCATTTGTCAAGTCTCTCTCCTATTTGTTGTCACCCTGGGACTCTGTTCAGGAAGTTCCTTCCTGTGCCTATACGTTCAGGTGTCTCTCCAACTCTGTCCTGCAGTAGTTTCAGAGATTCAGGTTTAATATTAAAGTCTTTAATCCATTTTGAGTTGATGTTGGTGCATGGTGATAGACTGGGGTCCACTTTTAGTCTTCTGCATGTGGCCATCCAGTTTTCCAAGTACCAGTGGTTGAAGAGGCTGTGTTTCTTCCATTGTATGTCTTTGGCTCCTTTGTCAGTTATCAGCTGACTGTAGGCATATGGATTTATTCCTGGATCTTCTATTCTAGTCCATTGGTCTTCAGGTCTGTTTTTGTGCCAGTACCATGCTTTCTTTGTTATTAGGGCTATATAGTAGAGTTTGAAGTTCGGCATGGATATCCCTCCCATGTTGTCTTTCTTCCCTAGAATTTTGGCTATTCTAGGTCTTTTGTGGTTCCATATGAATTTTTGGACTATTTTCTGACTGTTTTCAGAGATGGACATCATTGAGATTTTAATAGGAATTGCATTGAATTTGTATATTAATTTTGGCAGTATTGCCATTTTCACTATATTGTCTGCCTATCCAAGAGCAGGGAGGTCTTTCCATTTCCTGGTGTCTTCTGTAATTTCTTTCTTTAGGTTTTTATAGTTTTCATTAAATAGTTCTTTTACATCTTTGGTTAGGTTAATTACTAAATTTTTTGGGATGTTATTGTGAATGGGGTTGCTTCCTTTATTTCCCTCTCTGCTTGTATATTGTCAGTGTACAGGAAGGCCACTGATTTTTGTGGGTTGATTTTGTATCCTGCTACTTTGCCGAAGTGATTTATGATTTCTAAGAGTTTGGGGATGGAGTTTTTGGGATCGTGAAGGTATAGAATCATGTCATCTGTAAAAAGGGATAGTTTAACTTCTTCTTTCCCAATGCAGATCCCATTAATGTCTTTTTCTTGCATTATTGCCCTGGCTAACTGTTCCAGGACTATATTGAAGAGGAGTGGAGACAGTGGGCATCCTTGCCTTGTTCCTGATTTTAGGAGAATTGGTTGTTGCTTTTCCCCATTAAGTATAATATTGGCTATTGTTCTGTCGTAAATGGCTTTTATTGTTTTAAGAAATGTTCCTTCTATTCCTATTTAGCTTTTAGCATGAATGAATGTTGAATTTTATCAAGGCCTTTTCTGCATCTGTGGAGATAATCATGTGATTCTTGACCTTGGATCTGTTGATGTGTTGGATTACATTTATTGACTTACTTATGTTAAACCATCCCTGCATCTCTGGGATGAAGTCTACCTGGTCATAGTGTATGATTTTTTTATTTGTTTCTGGATTCTGTTAGCTAGAGTTTTGTTAAGGATCTTTGCATTTGTGTTCATCAAGGAAATTAGCCTGTAATTCTCTTTTCTGCTTGGGTCTTTGCCTGGTTTGGAGATGAGTGTGATATTGGCATCATAGAATGACTTTGGGATAGCTCCCTCCTCTGTTTATCTAAAGAGCTTGAGGAGTATGGGTATTAGTTTTTCTTTAAAGATATTATAGAATTCTGTTGTGAGTCCATCTGGTCTTGGGCTTTTCTTTGTTGGAAGAATTCTTATTGCTTCCTATATCTCGTTGTAGGATATTGGCTTATTTAATTGATTTACTTCTTCTTTGCTCATTTTGGGCAACAAATATTCAAAGAAACAAATGCCCAATTAATAAGTGGGCTAAAGACTTAAAGAGAAACTTCTCTGAAGAGGAAAGAAGGATGGCCAATAGACACATGAAGAAATGCTCAACCTCCCTAGCCATAAAAGAAATGCAAATCAAAACAACATTGAGATACTACTTCACCCCAGTTAGAATGGCTATAATCAAAATCTCTAATAACAGATGCTGGAGGGGAAGTGGACAGAAGGGAACTTTACTGCATTGTTGGTGGGAATGTAAACTTGTTCAACCACTTTGGAAAGTAGTATAGAGGTTCCTCCAAAGACTCCAAATATAGCACCCCTATGACCCAGCAATTACCCAGATGTTCACAAACAAGAACATATTAAAGCTACCAGCACAACTATGTTTATTACAGCATTTTTTAACATAGCTAAGATCTGGAACCAACCCAGATGCCCCTCAGTAGATTAATGGATCACGAAAATGTGGTATATATACATAATGAAATTTTATGCCTCCATCAGAAAGAATGACATTGCCCCATTTGTTAGGAACTGGAAAGACTTAAAAACTATATTAAGTGAAGTAAGCCAGGCCCAAAGAAACATAGGTCCCATAGCCTCCCTTATTTGCAATAACTAGTGTATGTCTGAGTCAAGCACAAAAGGTCAGGGAAATGAACCCTAAGATATGTATTCAATTTTTTTTTCTTTCATGTGCTTGTTTCTAACACATTTATAAGATTATTTCTTTGTTGCTTTGTGTGTCCCTCCCCCACGGTATAACCCCTTTTTTCACTGTATTTGATGTTGGTATAATTTGTGGAGGGGAAGGGAAAAAACAAATCATTTCAATAGGGATACAGGTGGACCCATTGCAACAATAAGATGTTCAAGTCGTTATTTCGAAAATGAACTTTACAACTTTGGTGGAGGAGGGGAGGAGGATTTGGTGGGGGGAAAAGGAGGAGAATGGGAAGGGATGGAAGAGGAAACAAAGAAGGAGGCTACAATGCTTAATAAGAAATGTACTCATTATCTTGCCCATGTAATTGTAACCCCTCTGTACAGCATTTTCACAATAATAAATAAATAAATAAATTAGTTAAATTAATAATTAAAAATGTATTCATTTCTGCCAGGTTTTCTTTGTTTAGAGGGTATAACTTTTGAAAGTAGTCCATTAAAATTGTTTGGATATCTTGGGTATGTGTTGTGATTTTTCCCATGGCATCCCTAATCCCGTTAATATGGGTTTCCTCTCTCCTTTTTTAAATTAATCTTGCCCATGGTCCATCAATTTTGTTTATTTTTTCAAAGAACCAGCTTTTTGTTTGGTTAATTTTGGCTATGATTCTCAGATTCTCTATTTCATTGATCTCTACTCTTAGTTTGGTTATCTGGCTCCATCTAGTAACTTTAGGTTCCATTTTTTCATGTTTTTCTAGCTGTTTTAATTGCAACATGAGATTATTTACTTAGTCTGTCTCTATTTTCTTGATGTGGGCACTGAGGGCAATAAATTTGCCCCTCAGGACTGCTTTTGCTGTGTCACAAGTTTCTTTGTGATTTGTTTTCATTATCATTGAGTTGTAGGAATATTTTAATTTCCTCTTTAATCTCTTCCATTACCCAGGCATTGCTTAGAAGTGTGCTGTTCAATTTCTGTGTATTTGAGTAATTTCTGTGGTATGCTTTCTTATTGAGAACTAACTTGATTCCACTGTGGTCAGATAGGATACAGGGGATTATATTGAACCCCTTGTATTTGTTTAAGTTCCTTGCATGAATTATGATATGGTCTATTTTGGAGAAAGTTCCATGAGCTGCTGAGAAGAATGTGTACTGTGTTGTTTTAGGGTGAAATACTCAGTAGATTTCAGTTAGTTGTAGTATGGCCTCACTTAATTCGGTAGCTTCTTTGCCAATCCTCAGGTTGGTAGACCTGTCCTTTGGTGAGAGTAGAGTGTTTAAGTCTCCTAGTATTATCAAATTGGGGATCTATTTTATTCTGTAAGTTTGAGAGTATTTGCTTAACATATTTGTGTGCACCAATGTTTGGAGACTATCAGTTGATGATGGTAATGTTCTCCTCTTGGATTGTTCTCTGTCTTAATATGTAGTGTCCATCCTTGTCTTTGATATTAATGAAAAGTTTATTTTGTCAGATATCAGGATTGCCATACCTGCTTTCTTATTGGGGGCATTTGATTTTCCAACCCTTCACTCTGGGTTTGTGTGTGGCTGAAAGATGGGTCTCCTGAAGGCAACAGATGGATGGGTCATGTTTTCTGATCCAATCTTCAGTTCTTTTTCTTTTGATTAGCAAATTAAACCCGTTAATATTAAGAGATAGTATAGAGAGATGCATTGTGGTCCCTGTCATTCCCGGTTTTCCTAAGTTTTTCTTCTTTCCTTTCCTCCTGTGCTTTCTCAGTTAGACTTCTATTAATGCTTGTCAGGGTGCAGGTCCCTGTTCCTGGTTGCTTTCTTCAGGTTGTGTTCTCCCTCTTAGTATTCTTTGTAATGCTGGCTTAATGTTTATGTATTCATTTAGTTTTTCTTTGCTATTAAAAATTTTCAGTTCTCCATTAAATGTGAATGTTAGCTTTGCTGGGTATATCAGTCTGGGTTGGCAGTTATTGGCTCTCAGGGTTCATATGTTACTTTCCCGGGCCTTTCTTGCATTCAGTGTTTGTGTGGAAAGATCTGCAGTGATTCTAATTTTTTTCCCATTGTAGTATAACTCCTTCTCCATTTTTCCTGCATGCAAGATTGTTTCCTTACTATTCAAATCTATCATTTTACTATAATGTGTCTAGAAGTGTTTCTCCTGGGTTCTTGCTTGTTAGGTGTTCTATATGCTTCTGTTATGTAGGTAAGATGTTCTTTTTTGAGATGGGGAAACTTTTCACAGATTATCTTGTTGAATGGGTGTTGCATTCCCTTGCTTTGATATTCCTAGCGTTTGTCCACTCCAATTATACGAAGGTTAAATTTTCTTGGCACTGTCCACTTGCTCTTGAATTTCCCTTTGGAATGATTTAAGTGATTTTTCCATATCTGTCATTTTTTGGTCCAGTTAGTGTATTCTGTCTTCTGTATCTGACACTCTACATTCCATTTCATTCACTCTGTTAACTATGGCTTCCATTGTGGTTTGCATGGAGGAAATGGACTCATTTAGGGATTTGATGTTGGTTCTCAAAGTACTAATCTCACCTCTTAATGAGGTGTGTACTTCCTCTATTTTGGCACTAATCTCACCTCTTAGTGAGGTGTGTGCTGCCTCTATTTTTACATGCATCTCCTGTTTGATATCCTGCATCTCTTTCAATATTTCCACCCTGTGTTCTTTCAATTTCTGGTCTTTTTCTCTCTTTATTTCTTGAGTCATTGCTTCCAGCATCTCTTGGATGTAGCTTTTGTCTTCCATTCCTGCTTTGCTCCCACTGGGGCTCTCCCTTGGGTAGCTGCTGGCATTTGGGGATAGCTTGCTATCCTGAGTGTTGATAAATGTAGTAATTTTTCTCTGTGATTTTTGTATGGGGATTCAGAGATTATTGGAGACTAATCTGAAATTTTGTTTTAGTCAATAGGTGTCTGTCTTTGCTTGGTTGCTGTTTCTGTGCTGGTAGAGAGGGTCTATACCTGATCTCTGTTCTGTTGGGGGTCGACCTCCAGCTGCTGGTCTGACTCACATAGGGTTTTTGGGTCTCTGCTGTAGATCACTGGCAATTGCCACCTTTAGAGGGATTGAGCAGCCTAGACTGCTCCTGTTTGCTCCTACAGGTGCATTGGCCAGATCGGATGTGCTGGATGCACTCGCCCAGATGCTGGAGTCTGCCATAGGCTCTTGATTTTTTTTGGGGGGGGGTCTGGTCTCTGGGCCTGGGCACTGTCCCTCAGCTCTTCAGCTCATGGCTAGCGCTCTACCACTTGAGTCACCATGTCACTTCTGGGTTTTTTCTTTTTGCTTATGTGGTGCTGAGGAATCAAACCCAGTGCCTTATGCATGCAAGGCAAGCATTTTACCACTGAGCCAACTTCCCAGCCCCTGGGCTCCTGATGTTTTGTTTTTGTTTTTTGTTTTTTTGGGGGGGGCAGTTGTGGGCTTGAACTCTGGGCTTGGGCACTGTCCCTCAGCTCTTCAGCTCAAGGCTGGCACCCTACCATTTGAACCACAGCACCACTTCTGGCCCTTTCTGCTTATGTGTTGCTGAGGAATCAGATCCAGGGCCTCATGTACCCAAGACAAGCACTCTACTGCTGAGCGACCTTACCAGCCTGAGCTCCTGACTATTATCAGCTGCTGGTGGCCTGTGTTGTTCAATTCCCAGCCTAGAAAATATGGGTTGGGTTCTCGTGGGATTTGGGCTTCTCTTGTCCTGGACCACCGGGTCTTTTACTGTCACAGGTGTGATTCCCGAGGGTGCAGTTCCGTTTTTCTCCCCTCTAATGAGACATATGGTCAGCTTCTGACTTCAGTTGGGAGGAGTTGGGTGTGTTGCTCAGGCACAGGAACCCCAGGACTGGTCCCAGCCCCTGGCCTGGGGTACACTGGTTGGACCTGTGCTGCTGTGTATCCCACCTAGGTTACACAGCCTGGAGCACACAGTTCAAATTTCTTCCACTGTTGGGTGTCTTGACCCAGAGGTGCTGTTCCTGGCTTGGGTGTTTATACTTCCTTTCAGGGGCACTTTTACTCTAGCCTGGCCAGCTGAGTGTGCTCCGTGGGCTGGTGGAGCTCTTGAACTGTTCCCAGTTTTAGTGGGTCCTGTGGTCCAGGTGATGGGTAGAGGGTCTGGATCAGGGTCTGGGGATTCCCACCAGCTCTGGTCTCCCTTGAGAGATACAATGTCCCCTGCGGGGTATTCACTCTGGAGCTAGTTGTTGTTTCTGTTTGATGTAGGTTGTTGATTGCCGTTGCAATCAGAGTTCAGTTGAGGTGGTTGTGGGCTGGGCTGGGTGGTGGTGGCTCTGTGTGTTTCTCTTCTGTCTCTGCCTAGGTTGATGCTGTTCAGGTTTGCACCACAGGACTGGCCTCCTGCCTCTGAGCAAGGGGTGGGGGTGGGACCTCCATGCAGGTTCTGAGCACAGGGGTTTGTCTCTGTTTGCGTTCTCCGGATCAGCACCAGTTCCTTGCAGGTCTTATGCTCTGCTATTCTGTGGGCATCCCGTGTAGCTCTGGGGTTCCCGTGGGGCCGAGTGGCTTTGGCAGGATGGAGCCTCTCTGCTTGGATGGAGAGTGAGAAGTGGGGGTGCAGGCGCCTGGCTTGGAGGTTTCACTGTTCATAATGATCAGCGGGTCTGACACCAGTACCTCAGGCGGCTTCTGGGCAGGTGATCTGCAGACAGCCCTCTGTGTCTCTGGGATTCTGGCAGCCCCCACCCGGCCAGGCTGGCCCTGCCTTGGCGCCAGTAAAAGTTGGGGGAGGGATCTTTGCGATTCTCTGTTCTGAAATTCTTTTTTTCTCTTTCTTTCTTTTTTTTTTTCCCCGCCTCCTGTTTTTCTCTGGGTGTTTGTCTTTTTGTTGTTGTGGGTTTCTTGGGGAGATAAAGCATTGGAACTCAAACTCTCTTTTTGGTTGGGGAGAGCTGTAGCATTTTCCTACTGCCGCGTCACCATCTTGGTCTGCCCTCCTCTGTGAAGTCTTTTGAAGAACCTCCATACTGCTTTCCAAAGTGGTTGAAAAAGTTTACACTCCCACCAACAATGCAGTAGGGTTCCTTTCTGGCCACATCCCCTCCCGCATCTGTTGTTCTTTTAGAGTTCTTCATTATAGCCATTCTAACCGGGGTGAGGTGGAATCTCCATGTTGTTTTGATTTGCATTTCTTTTATGGCTAGAGAAGTTGAGCATTTCTGTCTATTGGCCCTTCTTATTTCTTCTTCAGAGAAATTTCTCTTCAAGTCTTTAGCCCACTTATTTAGTGGGCAGTTGTTTCTTTGAGGATTTGTTGTAGTGTGATTTTGTTTTTTGATTTCTAAGTATATTTTAGATATAAAACCCTTGTCAGTTGTATGGCTAGTGAAGATCTTCACCCAGTCTGTAGACTTTCTATTTATCTTGCTGGCTATGTCCTTTGCCATGCAGAAACTACAGTTTCTTGCAATCCCATTTGTCCAATGTTTCTTTTATTTATTGTGTTTCTGGAGCTTTATTAAGAAAATTTCGGCCTGTGCCAAGGAGCCCTGGAGTTTCTCCTGTTCCTTCCTGTAAGGTTTTCAGAGTGTCTGCTATGACTTCAAGGTCTTAGATCCATTTGGAGTTGATTCTGGTGCAGTGTGATACATAAGGATCTAGTTTTATTTTTCTACATGCGGTTAACCAATTTTTCCAGAACCATTTAATGAAGAGACTATCTTTCTTCCATTCTATTTTTTTAGCTCCTTAATGGAAGATTAGGCGGTTATAGTTCTGCAGGTTCGTTCTGGGTCTTCAGTTCTATTCAATGGGCCCTCAGGTCTGTTCTTGTGCCAGTACCAAGCTGTTTTAATTACTATGGCTTTGTAGTAGAGTTTGAAATTTGGTATTGATATTCCTTCAGCACTGTTCTTTCTGCTGAGGCTTGTTTTTGCTATTCAGGATCTTTCATTGTTCATATGAATTTTTGGGTTGCTTCTTCAATTTCATTGAAGAATTAAATTGGAATATTGATAGGTATTGCATTGAATTTGTAGATAGCCTTGAGAAATATTGCCATTTTCACTATGTTAATTCCTCCCAATCCAGGAGCATGGCAGGTTTTGCTACTTCCTTAGTTCTGCTTTAATTTCCTTTTTTAGGTTTTTTGATTTTTTCATCATAGAGGTCCTTTGTTTCTTTAGTCAAGTTAACTCCAAGGTATTTTATTTATTTTTGTGAGGCTATTACAAAAAGAGTTGCTTTCCTGATTTCAGTAGTGTTATTCTCATTGTTGACATACAGAAAAGACATTGATTTTTGAGGGTTAATTTTATACCCTGCTACTTTGCTAAGGTTTTGAATCAGCTTGAATAATTTGGGAGTGGAGTCCATGGGATTCTTTAAATACAAGATCATGTCATTTACAAAGATGGAGAGTTTGATTTCATCTTTCCCTAATTGGATCCACTTTATCTTTGCATCTCATCTTATTGCTGTAACTAGGCAATACTAAATTCTTAATACTAAATTGAAGAGAAGTGGAGAGAGTGGTCATCCTTATCTTGTACCTGAGTTTCGAGGAAATGATTTTAGTTCTTCACCATTAAGAATAATGCTGGCTATATGTTTGTCATACACAGCCTTCATTGTATTGAGGAATGTTCCATGAATTCCTAGTTTTTCCAGAGCCTTCATCATAAAAGTGTGTTGGATCTTATCAAATGCTTTTACTGCCTCTATTGAGATAATCATGTGGTTCTTATCCTTGCTCTTGTTGATATAATGAATTATATTAATTGATTTGTATATATTGAACCAGCTTTGCATCCCTGAAATGAATCCTGTTTGATCATGGTGTATGATTTTTTTGATGAGTTGTTGAAGTAGATTGACCAAAATTTTGTTGAGAAATTTTGCATCAATGTTTATCAAAGAAATGGGTATACAGTTCTTTTACTTTAATGAGTCCCTGTCTGGTTTTGGGATGAGGGTTACAATGGTTTCATATAACGAGTTTGGCTGTGGACTTTCAATTTCAATTTCTTTGAAGAGTTGGAGGAGTATTGGTGTGAGTTCTGCTTTGAAGGCCTTGTAGAATTCAGCTGTAAATTTATCCAGTCCTGAGTTTTCTTGGGGAGAGATCTCTTATTGCTATTTTGATGCTTGACATGGGTCTGTTAAGTTGGTTTAATTTTGGCATGTCAATATTTGCTAGAAAATCATCCATTTCTTCCAGAGTCTCAAATTTGTTAGCATAAAGGTTTGAGAAATATTCACTTTTTTTGTTGTGATGTTTCCACTCTCATCTCTGAGTTTGTTTATTTGGGTGTGTTCTCTTCTTTTCCTGATAAGATTTGCTAAGGGTCTGTCAATTTTGTTAATTTCTGTCCAAGAACAAACTCTTTGTTTTGTTGATTCTTTCTATTTTTTTTAGATTCTAATTCGTTTAATTCTGATTTAATTTTAATTATTTATTTCCATCTACTGGATTTGGGTTTACTTTGTTGCTTTTTTCAAGGAGCTTCAGGTGTCTCATCAAATTATTGGTTTCAGATTTCTCCAATTTGTTAATGTAGGAACTCAGAGCTATAAACTTGCCTCTGAATACTGACTTTACTATGTCCCAGAGGATCTAGTAATTTGTGTGTTCATTTTTGTTGAATATCATGAACATTTGAATTTTGTTTCTAATCTCTTCCATGACTCACTGGTGGTTCAACAGTGTGTTGTTTAGCCTCCATATGTTACAGGACTTTCTTTGGTGGCTTTTGGTGTTGAGTTCTAATTTTATTCCTTTGTGGTCTGAGAGAAAGAATGCAGGGCATAATTTCAACATTTCTAAAAATGGACAAATTTGCTTTGTGACCTAAAATGTGGTCTATTCACTAACTTTTTTGATGAGGGTAGCCTTGAATTCCTAAATCTCTCTCCCACATAGCTAAGATTAAAGGTGTACATCACCACAGCTGGCTCTTTTTTGTGTGTCTTCTTGCTATGTGGCCTAAGATTGTCTAGAACTGAGAGTCTTTCTATCTCAGTCTGCCAAGTACTGAGATCGTGGGTTTTCTCTACCATATGCTGGGTATTACTTGAATTCTCAGTAAGGATGTTGCTCTTATTGTTGTTCAAACTATGAACAGAAGAACTTGACAAAGTAGAGGTAATAATTATTTGGGGTGCTTTAGACTTGAAGACATGGTTAAATCAGTAGGCATTAATTTTATTTTGTCACTTTTTTCATTTTAAGCCACTTCCTGAGTTGGGTCTGTGTTTAGGATAATTGGCTCTAACTTGTAATATCTAGGAAGAAAGAAAGATTAATCAAACCATGGTACAGACATGCTGCAAGTATATCCAGCTTAATTTTCCTATATTAATTCACATTATTCCCTGAACTGATTCACTAATATTCCTCTAATTCTTCTAACAAAATATGAGAGAAACTATTTAGAAGGGATATGATTTATTATTCTATCAAGAAAAATCTCAGATTGCTCTAATGATAATATATCCAAGGGTAAGTTAAGGTAAATAAGAGAACCAAGAGCCAAGATTATAATTAATAGATAAAAACTAAAAGAATGAATGAGGACAGATATACTAAGATTTTCAAATAATTCACAAATAATATTATAAATTATTAATCTAAAAAATTATAGTTGACTTGAAAAAAATTCAATTTGGAGTGCAGGTCTCAATCCTTAAATCTTTATAGATTTTTTTCATGAATAAGTTTTTTTATTGTGAAAATACCCTATAGAGGGGTTACAATTACATAAGCAAGGTAATGAGTATATTTCTGATCAAGCATTGTTGCCTCCTCATTTGTTTCCCCTTACCCTCCCTATCCTCCCATCCCCCCCCCCAGCCAAAGTTTTAAATTTCATTAAATGTAGGTACTTAAACTGTGGAATAACTGGAGAAGAAATGAGAATTTTTTGCTTGTTAGATTGTCAGATCTTTCTACACACATAACTTCAATAAGTTGTGTAATCTACCAATACAATACTTTTCCCAAGAATGCAATTAAAACATTCAGATTCTGGGAAACTTTTGGCTCATGTAACTTACTCAGTGTTAATAATGGACTCAATATCTCCCTTCCTAGAATTGTCAGTGGGTAAGAGAGATATTTGTCCTACCATGATAAGGGTTAGGTAAAACTGAAAAGATTTCCATTTACAAAATCTCTATCCCAAAGATAAACAGATGACTAGCAACTGAGTGGTTGAGAAGGACTAAAAGATTACTAATCCTTCATGAGGGTGGTTTTCTATCAGCAGATAATTGGCACTCCTTGTAAAGTTAAACAAAATTAAATCATTGGTCACCCAGAATTATATGCCTATAATTCTAGCTACTCATGAAGCTGAGATCTGGAAGATCTGGGAAGAAAATTCTGTGAGAATTTATCTCCAAAATTAAACAGTAAAACGCAGGGCAGGACACAATGTTCGAGTAAAAGAATGCCATGTTTGAGCAAGCAAGTCAAGGGAAAGTGTCAGACCCCAATTGCACACTCTGGTATGGACAAAAATACCAGGTGGATTTCCTAATGAAATAGTCTCTCTGACCTGAGAATAGGCAGCTGATTGCCCATATTTTAATTAGTTTATATTTGTTAAGCAACGAGTTTAAAAAGCCCTCTCACTGATCCTGTGTTCATTGCACAGTGGTCCATGTGTTAAGTGGGCTTCCTGAACTTTCAAGAGAATTAATGTGGGCCAGATTCAGAAATCTGCTTGGGTTATTGAAGATTAACCCTGATTCTTATGATGTAACTGTTTATTATGCATGCTTTCATATCAGCTATTCTATCACCTCGTCAATATATTTGTCTTTGTCTTTGCAGATACAGATGTGGTGTATAAAAGCGAGAATGGACATGTGGTCAAACTGAATATAGAAACAAATACTACCACATTATTACTGGAAAACAAAACTTTTGTAAGTAATGAATAATTAATTGCTTTATGCATTACAGTATTGTTTGGTCTGGGATATGCTGAACTTTGAATTCTTCAGCTCCAGTCTGTGCAAAGCATTTCAGGAGGAAAGTTAGGGTTAGAATATTATTAGAATCATAATATCCATTGATAGAAAATACCTTCACTCCATCTGTTTTATTTTCTCTCTATTTATCATCAGAATCTGATATAAGTTACATCAATTTATTCAATAGTAATAATGGACTCAATCTGCATTATTACTCTCCTTCCTAGAACTGGAAGGTAGGAATAGACATTCCCAGAAGTTATAGTTGCCTAGTACAAAGACTTTCCCTAATGTTTTCTATGTGAGATTAATGTTGCCAGTCTCAAGACTTTAAGAAATGGTATGTTTTGTGCATTATATTATGAACTTGCCACTCTCTTCCAGGTTTCCTGATTTCATACTCATTCAGTGATTTTTGTCCTGGATCAATAGAAGGTTTACAATTAGCTTTGTGTTGGAGCGGATGCATTTTACTTTTAGCATTTAGAGAACTATCATTTAGAGGACTATCATTGATCACTTAAGGTTTAGCCAACAATAGTCAACTGACTGAATATGATTATATTTTGTTACAGCTTATAAACACAACTTTTATTAGAAAAGTTACACATAACATAGTGTCAACTATTTTCAGGGACAATATTAGCCCCAAAAAGCAACAAAAACCTGACTCACAAAATGTGTGACAAGAAACTAATGACCTTTTTATAATCAAACATTCAATGTTGATTTGCAATGCTGAGGCTTCAAATCAGAGTTATGTCCATGTTACAGGTACTTTACAACTTGAGCCATGCCATATTCCCAGTATTTTTCTGTTAGTTATAAGGGATTATGTTTTTCTCTGGACCACCTGAATTCTAAATTCTATTTACAACTTCCCATAGCACGAATCACAGAGGTGCACAAAGCACCCAACTTGTTGGTTGAAATGAGGCCTTAGACTCTTATGCTCTGAATATCTTGTCTCTTGAGTAGGTAAGTTTACAGGCATGAGTCAGTGTACCTGGCCTACCTTGTTCTTACAAAAGAGTATAACCAGGTTTTTAATAATCTACTTAAAAGACTTAGCTAGGACTACTCATTGAAAAACATACAATACATAATATAAATATAGCAAAACATAAGTACTAAATCATGATGAAAAATAGTGCACAATTTTTATTTGCTAATATAATATAGGCTCAATGTATGGTACACTAGATGACTTTATGTAATATGGGTATAATATAGCTCAACCCCTGAAAACTCTTCACAAAATAAAAAATCACAATGACAATAAAAATAAATAAATAAGTCAATTCACACACAAAAGCCTTACCTCCTTCAGTTATATTTCATACTTTTCTTCCAACTGAGAAGCAATTGCATAATATATGGGAAACAGATTATTTTCAAGTAAAGCCATCTTCAAAAGCCAACTTCAATATTCAAAATATTTTGTTCTCACAACTAAAAATAAGTTACTTCCTGAAATGACAGTCTTCCATTTCACTGCCTTAAAAAATAAGCTGTTATGGATAATAGAAGTGTTTTCTTACTAGGAAAAAAAAGAAACTAACTGGCTATTTTTAATTTTTTATTCCTACTTTCACATTTAGTGTAGCCAGTTAATCTTCATATCTGTTATCAGATGGCCAAATTTTCTAAAACTCATTTCATTTTTAATAGCTTTCTTTGATAATTGGAGTGTTCACTCCCAGGTGGAAAAGATGAATTAACAGCCTTCTTACTCAATGATTTTGTTTGTTTGTTTGTTTGTTTTTGTGCCAGTCCTGAGGCTTGAATTCATGGCCTGACGGCTGTCTCTGAACTATTTTGCCCACATGAGCCAATGCTTCACTTCTGTTCTTTTCAGAGCTTAATTAAGGATAGGAATTTCCCAAATTTTCTCACCAGGGTGGCTTGAAAACTCAATCCTCACATCTGACTCTCTTGAGTAGCTAAGATTATAGGCATGAGCCATCAGGACTTTTCTGCTTTTTTTTTTTTTAATACTAAGAAAACAATGGTTATTGAAGTCATGAAATAATTATATTTGTGTCTGTTTGGAAAATCTAACCAACCAACTTTCAATGAAGTTACTAACCAACAGAAAGTTATGACACATATTTCTTTACTACAAGTTAATTCACAGATATTCAAGGCAAAACTATTGTATTTGTAACAGTTTATAATACTTGTGGCAAAAGCAAAATATGTAACATAGACAGACGGATTGCTCACATTCTGAGAATAAAAGTATTTCCTGGGATGATAATATTAGTCCTTTTGCAGTTACTGTAAGCATTTGTTACTTCTTTTTGAGTGTTCCTTAAGGACACTAGTTAAGAGGCTAAAGAATCGGTGATGGATAGTGACACATGTGGAAGAAGTCTTTCCTAGGAAGTTGGGACAGGAGGAAGAAAGTAGGACATAGTAATGAGGAGAGATGATGCTAATACTATCCTGATTAAAATCAATGTGAAGTGATTTCTCTATTAGTTACATAAGGAACAACATTAAATGCATTTCCATATTTCCCTTTATCAATTTGTACCATTATTAATGGAGATTATAGATTTCTGGTAGTCAAGCATTCACGTTAAGTAAAACTCAGTATGATAATTTTGTCTTTTAAAAAATATTGTAAAAATAGACATATGGGTGAAGTGTGTGGTTATGGATGGGAAAGAAGTTTTGCAAACACATTTCCATGTAACAAAAAGGCTAAAGCATTAAAAAATATTGTAAACGTAATTAAAGAGGGGTTACAGTTACAGTCATGTAATGGGTACATTTCTTTTTAAACAGTTTCACCCTCTCCCTCATTCTCTCCCAGTTTTTCTCTTGAGACTTCCCTCCCTACCCAAGTTGTATAGTTCATTTCCAACATAGTGTCTAGGGAGTATCACTGCTGAATTTTGTCTTTTGTAACAAGTACTTACTGATCACTCCCTAAATCTGATTAATGAAATGTTTCCTCTAATCATAAATCATGTTTTTATTCTTTTAGCATTTATTATTTTTCACCCTTCTTGACATATCAAAAAAAAAGAAACAAAAACAAAACCTGTGTTATTATTCTGTCATCCTAGTTCTGTGGTTGGTAAACCTTTCTATCTTATCTTGTCTCATATGAGTTTCTTAATGTGCTAATTGATTCTCTTTCATCTTTATGCATATGCATTTAATCTTTGCAAATCTTTTTTACAGGTATATTCTATTATCTTCTATGTTGGCCATGACTATTAATTACCAGTCATACTTATGTCACAGTGCTGATAATTAGACAATTTGTAACATTCAGAACAGTCAAACTAATGGGTAAAATGAGGGGGAATGGAAACTGGCATATATTTACAACTAGCTAACCCCAACCTGAGATCAAAGATACATTAACGTGTTTCTGGATGATTTGAGAGGAACTTGTTTAGTTGTTTACTCACAACTCTAAGCTATCCCTGCTAAATATAGTTATATTTTTAAAGCTCATATTAGGCTAATATTTGGTTTTACTTTCTCACCATCACCATTCTCTTGAAAATTAATCACTCAAGATATGATAAGAATTCTATAATGCATATTTTCTACAATTATAAGTATTAACTTATAATTATAAGTAATTGGAACAGATTGCTATAAATGTCTTTTAATGGTAATGTAGCAAGTCAATTAAGAAACATTATTGACAAACCTATGCTAGACTAGCCTGATTTTACAGGACATGTTATATAATTATATAATGTTATATAATCATGAGAGCCAGTTTTATTTTTAAAATTAAAGATAGTTTAATATCAATTTGTTATTTACCAGATTAAAAACTGGTTATTGGTTGTGTACTAGTGCCTCATGCACGTAATCGTAATTATTCAGGAGGCTGAATTCTTGAGATTGTGGTTCAGAGATCTGAGAATTATGGTTCATAGCCAGCATGGGCAGGAAAGAAGCTCAGGGACAACTTCTGAGACCTGAGTTCAAGCCCAACAACTGGCAGACACACACACACATACATACACACACACAAACGGTTATTTTTGGTTATGTAATCATGGGTAGCATATTCTATGCAATGAGAACAATATTGGGCTTAGGTGTTTAAAACAAAAATAAGTAATTGGAAGAAATAATTGCTTATGGCATTCTCTTCAATTTAAGTTAGATGAATATCTAATGAAGAAGAGAATTAAAAATTATATAACTAATAAGAGAATATAAAGAAGTGATTTAACCTCAAAATTGTTCTTAATAATTTATGTATTTGGCAATGTTATCTCTCAGAACCATAACTATTTCAGAATGAGCTCATTCTCAATGATATAATAATAAAATATTTTATAGGTATCGGTTGTATTACTTCTGCCACCAGTGTTGGGACTCTAGTGGTCACAGTAAAAATTGACAGTCATCATTTTTTTCTGTATCATACCAATTTTTGAAATTAAAAAAAAAAGATTTGGAAATGAGGTCAAGTTCCATGATTTTTTTTCAAAAAGGAAAATATCTCTTTATTGTAAAAAACAATAACAGAAACAAAAATGTAGCCTCAAATCTCTGAAAAATCTGTTTAAATTCATTCTATAAAATTTTCTAAAATTGAGATGATAAATTTATATGTGGCAAAAGAATGATTTCAAGGATAATGGTAGATATCTACCATTGGTTATTATGAAATAGTAAAACATATTAGATACAGGATATACCTAGATACTAACAATTGTCTTTCTGGCATCAGATTAGCTGTGATTTATTCATTGTGTCATTTGTGATATGAAATATTTGTGATATGTGAGGATGGGCAAAGTTTAGGTGGTTTATTTTTTTAGGGATGCTAAGCAAGCATGCTATACTTGAGCTACATCCCAACCCCCCAACATAGCTCCATGTGTTTGTGTGGCTGTGTATAGGTATGTGTGTGTGTGCGCCAGTCCAGAGGCTTGAACTCAAAGCCTGGGTGCTGTCGTTGGGCTTCTTTGCTCAAGGTTAGTGCTCTACTAGAGCCACACCTCCACTACTTGCTTTTTGGTGGTTAATTGGAGATAAGAGTCCCATGAACTTTCTTGCCTCAGCTGGCTCCTCAGATCTTAGCCTCCTGTGTAGGTAGAATTACAGGCATGAGCCACTTATATACACCCAACATACAACTCTAAACCACCATGAACTGAAGACATTTGAAAGATTGGGTTTGAGGAAACAGACAACCTGCAGGTGGAAGTAAAACAAAACAACACCCACACACACACAGAACCCAAAACATATCAGTACAAATAAGTCATTTCAAAAATATACCCCCAAACTATGCAATTCTCTTTGTAAAATTTGAGGTGAAGAACAGTCTTTGGAAGATTTTTCTTGGCTATGTTACCACTTATATTGCCTATAGTCATGGAGAAGTTGTTATTTTTGAAAATAAAAAATAGCCAGGCACCGGTGGCTCATGCCTTTAATTCTAGCAACTCAGGAGTCTAAGAGCTTAGGATCTAGATTCAAAGCCAGGCCAGGCAGAAAAGTCTGTGAGAGACTCTTATCTCCAATAAACCACCAGAAAAATGGAAGTTTGCTGTGGCTCAAGTGGTAGAGTAATCTGCCTTGAGCTGAAGAGCTGAGAGGCAGGTGCCCAGGCCCCCACGACCAATGACCCCCCCCCAAATCTGAATCTATTAAAAAAAAAGCTGGCCTTAGCAGTGGTTCTTTCCAGCACTGAATTCAGTGAATCTAATGCTAATTAACCATTGAGGCCCTAGGAGCCATGACGGCTGCTACATGTGTGTTAGTACAGTTTCTTTGTATCTTAGGCCAGTAATTCTCAACTAGGAGTGACTATTTTACACAGGTTAAAATTTGTAATTCTACAGATAAGGTTGATGGTCCCAATTCTCTGGTATTCGAATGAGTAGAGGTTTTGACTGAGCATTCTACAATGCACACAGCAGCACCTCATAACACAGACTAACCCAGCCCCCACTTCCCCAAAAAAAGAACAGCCAAATTTAGCACACCTTGTGCTAGACAGAGAGGAAAAGGAAATAGAAGGTAATTTTTTATGTTGGGTAAACTGGAAGGAAGAATATAAATTGTAAACTTCAGCTGCATTCCCTGGAGTCACATTTCTTCTTTTAAATAAAAGAACCAGCATGAATGAGCTACAATCCTTTAAATTATGCTTCTTTCTCCTTTGTGTAGTGTAAGGTGTATGCTAATAAGGTCACCTTAATTTTATATAATTCTCTGGGGGATACTTATTGTATTTTTTAAATTATCTTTAAGTAGTTCTGCAAAGGGGTTTCAATTCAATATGTCAGTTTATGAGTACAATTTATCTTGACTAATGTCATCTCTTCCATTATTTTCCCCTATCAGTCCCAACCCCAACCCCAAAGGAATATTTGTACTTGTTGTATTTTTGTTCAGATAAGTTAATACCACTCATTGGCATGTTACCAATTCTTTCACCAGAAAGCAATTATCCTTCTTTAACTGGTCACAGATTCTAGAACTGCATATTTGCATTAATGGATGCACCTTTAATAGATGAATCTACTCTCCTTACCTTGGTCATCGCCCTGCCTTTACCTTGGTAGTGTTCCCATTCTTCATTGTTAAAGACCTCTCTTACTTATTTTCATAATTACCTTGGGAAAACTTAAAACTTTTCTATATCTACAGTATTATTTTTAAATGATATTTATACTTATTTAGATAACATCTAATTTCTAGTCAACAAAAAATAATTGCTTTTCTTTATATCAGCTATTGAATCAGGGTAATAAATGGGGTCATAGATTTTTTCCAGCAAAGATTAAAGCAAGTTCCTATGTTATAAAGATGATATTGAATTAATTACTCCTATTGAAATTAATTACTCCTTGTTGAAAATTTTCTGAATGTTTTATGTGTCTAAAGATGAATTATAGCATAGTTTTATGGTCATCAAAACAAGAAAAGTATCAAAAATTCTGATAGTAACTCCAAAAAATACTCAGCCATTTTTAAAATGTGAGTAGGGATCCTTTTGTTGTCTTTGTGTATTCGCTAAAGTAATTTGTTGTTGCTTAGTTATCCACCAAGGCCTAATTAGAGCAAATGGGGTTAAAGTAGGCAACTTCATATATTTCACCCTACAATATTGTTTAGAATGATTTAAAGCTAATTCTGCCAGCAAATTTATTTATAAGGATACAGTATCCCAGGAGTTGTATCTATTTTTATTCCCAGTAATGTTCATTGTTCCTGATAAAACCATATCTCTACCTATTTTATACATTATCAATGTTCTTCAATAAATTATTGAGGACAGAAATTGAAATTATCTAAATAATATATCTAAAATTTTCCCTTGGGTCCAAGTGAAACACTGAAATAAATATCATTTCATTATCAACAAAAATGGTAAATATTTCTTTACTATTAAATATGATTTGCTTAAACATGTGAATAAAAGCTTGGCTCACCTTTTTCTCATAACTTCTAGATACTTGCTGTCAAATGCTGACAATCTCAATATTTATTTTAAAGAAGATTCTCAGTTGATCCTTTCGGTGCCAGAGGTGTATGTTATATAAGATGCTAGAAGAAAAGAAGAGGGAAATCCATGGCAAACAGTGTTTACAATTGTTTGGGAATTTATCTTCCCATTGCAAAGGAATTCCCACTTAAAAGAAATTATAACTTTGGAGAACAGATTTGTTCAATAATTCTAGTGTAGTCAGGAGAAGAGTAATACTGTTTTGAATGCTAATATAGTGATTCTTTTAATATACTTGAGTATTCTATTCAAAATCTCTGTGAATGTAAAATTATATTACAGTGCATTTATATTTTATATAGGACATTTCTGTGTTTTGAGAATTTTCTCTTTAGCTTTATAGCAAAGATATTTAGGAAATATAAACAAATATAATGTCTTTCATAAAGATATTTCCAGGAAATAAATATGTTGGATATATACAAATATAAATAGATTTAGAGAGTTGCATAAATCTAGCTGTATTTATTAGCTGAATTGCATGTTTTACCACCATTTAAGGAAGAATACAATGCACAGAAAAGACAACTGCATGTACATTTAATGGTTTCAATTTCTTTAAGGTGGCTGAAATCATATTTAACAGATTTAAATATATCACACTGCCACCTATGTAATTATTCTTTTCTATATGAACACTTTCAATTCTAGTAGAAATACTGCTTATACAAAGGAAATAAACAGCTTCATGTTACACAAACAACACTACAACCACCACCACAACCACAAAATACTACCAAAATCTATTATTGGATTCTTTCTTTTATTCGTCTTGATAATTCTGATTGCTGTCAATCTGGTTTAAATTTGAAGTTCTTCCTTCTCTTAAAACATGTAGTTTTTTTCTATCTCATCAGCTTTGTTTCTGCTCCATTACCCCCAAAAGACTTAATAATTTGTTAATTCATTTGCCACCTGGTTATGGAATGTCTGCTATTTGTAACCCAATATCCCATTGTCTATGAATACAGTGGTGAATGAGGTAGTTCTATAGAAAAAAAAACAAAACAGGAATACTTAAGGACCTGTATAAGAAACCATTAGCTAGTTCTAAGTCTTCCTAAGAAGATGCAGATAGCTAGAGGATGAGTAACTTTTTATGGAAGGTCCTCTGAAGGAGATACCATTTCAAAGTTGAGTTGGAGAGTTATTCATTAGATTACAAGAGCAATGAACCAGGAAGGGAACACTATAGATCTATCACAAGAGCAGAACATTCACCCCCAGTGAGGGGTGTGCCGAATGGTACAAGATGAACCCAGTAGGATCACTAAGTGGAAAATTATGTTGTGTTTTGTAGGTCAAAGTTTTTGGTTTTTTTTTCTTGGTTTTTCTTCTTTGTTGTTGTTGCTGTTACAAGTAAGCACTCTGAAGAAAAGAAGTGGCAATATGTGAGTCATGACTGTAAAGAACTCAGCCTATTACATTACGAATGCCTCCTGGGGACACTAAGGTACAATTTGAGAGGCCACTTTGAAGGCTGCTGCAACACTACAGAGAACATAAAGAACAAGCCTTGAACTACAGTACTACCTACTGGAAAGTAGGTAGATCAAAGATTTCACTTGGGAATAGTATCATCCTGAAGGTATTTGTAGATGTTGTTGCGTGCCTGTGAGGAATAGAGAACTCACTATTACATCATGCCTTTGGTTTTAAATTTGATTAAATGAACAGTTCTGTTTTTAAGATGTTACAACCAATTTTGACAATAAGATCAATCCAGTTTGTTTGTGATGTGTATATGTATACATGTTTTCTGAAGATAATAATGGAAAAGATTTTAAAGACCTGGTTGCAAAAATTTGAAATAGGAGACCAGAGGAAGATGGAGGAGATCTAGCTGGGCTATATGGGAGCTCTCTCCAAGAAACCAGCTTTTGCAGTTCAGGAAATAATTCACTATGGGAAAATCACACCAAGTGAGACATGATAGTATGTAGATTCTGCCAAGTGAGAAAAAATTCAGACAGCTTGCACCAGAAGACAGATTTGAGCATAAGCAGTTGCCCCAGCTGCCGACAGCTTCCATGTGACTGGCTAGACAAGGCCAAAGCAAATGGCTGAAGACCAAGGGCCGCATCTCTTTACCCAACTCCAGTGCAGGACTGAATGATCAGGAGCAGAATTCCACATCCTGCTGACCACCAGTGCAGATTAGGAAGTGTCAAAAAGTTAAGGGAAACCTTGAGTATCCTCCCTCCTTCCCACAGAACAGCTCAGGGAAGGTAGCCCCCCCTCAACCCACCTCCACCACCAGAGAATGATGCCATATTGGATACTGGCACAGACTCTACCATAACAGCTAGCAAATAACTCCGGACACAAAAGCAGCAGGCAGCACCACTTTTCTTCATGGCAAGGAAATGGACCATTGAGAGTCAGCTCAGCCCAGGGGAAAGCTCTCCCATCCAGAAGGGCAGATCAACCTTCACTACTTGGTAAGCCAAAAGAAGCAGCCAAGACACCCTGTAGGCAACAAAGAAATTCCACATATACCTTAGCTGAACTGGCAACTCAGCCAACTGCAGAATCTCACTAAAATTCATTAAAAATAATAAATAGAAACTGGACAGGCTACAAAAGCCAAGAGAGGATATAGGTAGGTGACCCAAAGGGGTCTCCCATCAACAAACTGTAGTCTCCAGCCAAGTCCTCCTGGAAATACAAAGAAGAAAAAAAGCAGGTCATGCTTTTTGTAAGGTATATTAAATAGATAGGTTTCATTAGGTAGCCAATGAAGAGAATACCACATGCTATTCAGGCAGGAAAATCAGTTTATTTACCAAACTGCTGCCCCCACCATGCGTGGTGAAGAGGCCAGGACTTATCTAGGCCAGGAACAGGAAAAGGTGTGGCCAGGTGGGGGAATGGTGTGACCACATTGGATCTGGATGTGACCTCAGGGTCTGGGACCCTCCTAAGGTCAGATGGGAGGCATGTGACCAGAGGTGGCCCAGGATGTGACCTTGCAGGATGGGAAGGTGACTACTTAGAGGTCTGCCAGTTACCTAGGTAACAGATACTGGGCAGAAACTTAGCCAAGAAGGAGGGAGGTGTCCCTGTGCAGACCTTACACTTTTCAGTCTGGAAAGAAGGTTGCAAAGTCCCCAAGCCTGTAAAGCAGAATTTTTTTCTGCACACCCAAATAAGCTGATTTTTGAGAAACCACCAAGCAACCAAGAAAACCAGCCACTACAAGAAAACCAAAGATGACATCAAAGGACTGGAATATGGACTTAGGGGACACATAAGATCTCCCAAATAAAGAGAAGATACTTTTTCTTTGCTCCTCTTTTTATTTTTTGCAACGAGTTAAACTCTCTGTTACCTTTTTTTTTTTTTTTTTTTTTTTGCTTTTTGTCAGTTTTTTTAAATGTGTTTTTATTTTTAGTTTTGTTTTCTTGTTTTCTTTTTGCAAAAATCCAGGTTTGGAGGGTTTTTTTTTTTTTGTTTTTTTTTTGGTTTTTGTTTGTTGTTTTTCTTCCTCATTGCTGTTCTGTTCACAACTGGATGCACAGGCTATGGTGAACACTAGACTTCCTCCATAACTATGTATAGACATAATTCAGAGTATAAATTAATCACCGAATTCTCTACTGTACAATATTAGTATTCTTACCTATTTGCAATTATGTCTACTCCTTCATTCCCTCTTTGCTTTCTTTACTCTGCTGATCCTCAAGTGTGAAACATTGAGAGAGACTATATCTGTAGTCAGTAAGATTGTGCCAAAGTGGCTCAGGGTATTATCCTTCAGCCCAAACCATCCTAAACTTCATAACAAAGCTACTTACTGGTTACAATTGTTTATAATCCCCATTCCTAAGACATAATACCACTCCACTGACAAAGATAAGTAGAGGTAAATAAGGGAATACCTGTCTACAATTGGTAACCTCTAAAATCAATGCAAAGATACTGACTGGGTGTGGATTTTGTGTTAAAGCTGTGGTCTGTAGTGGTACTGGGCCTACTTACATATCTGATAGAGGAGAGATAGCATGAAATACCTATTTGGATTGTGTAACTCCAAAGTCTGGACAACCACAGGGCTCCGAGTTGGTGCTGGTAAGGGACAGGATATAATTTTATTTCCAAAAAAGGAGAGATATAGGGGAAACACCTATCCTTGAGTGAGAACCTGCAAAGTCTGTCCAACTGAAGGGCTTTGAGTTCAAGCTTGCCATAAAATTGTGTTCTGGTGAGGAAGTGGAGATTTTTCCAGTTCTAAGAAGGAGAAATGGAGTAAAAAACACCCATTTTAAGTGTGAACCTCCAATTCCTGTGTAACTACAGGGCTCTGGGTGAAGACTTGTCTTAAAATTGTGATTTAATGTGTAATTCATATAATCTCATTCCCCAAAATGTGAGATACTGTGAAAACTCCATTTCTGATTGTAATCCCCCAAAGTCTGTGATACTACTGTGCTCTGGGTAAGTGCTAGTCATAAATGTGTGTTTTGGTGTGCAATAGGATATAATCACACTCCCAAAAAGGTGAGCTAGAGTTTGAAGACCCATCATTGATTGTAAACTCCCAAAGTCTGTGCAACTGCAGGGTTCTGTAGGTGCTTATCTTAGAATTGAGCTCTGGTGTATAATTGGATATACACTCACTCCCAAAAAAGTTGAGATAGAGTGAAAATACCCATCGTTAATTATAAACCTCCAATATCTGTGCAACTACAGGAATCTTGGTTGGTACTTGTATTGAAGTGAGGAATTGGATTTGCTTTCAATACCAAATTGGCAGAAAAAGCCACAGAAACACAAGAAAAATGGTAAGTCAAGGAATTTTGATTCCCACACAGGATAAACAGGCAAAAGAGCAGTTAATAAAAAAAATCTGGGGAGGGAAAGGGGTATAACAAAATGCTGAAGGAAGGACACAGCATGACCCATTGCAACAAGGATACCCCAGGACAATATATTCAAAGCAAACTTTACAACTTCTTCAGGTTGGGTGGGGGAGCGTGGGGTGGGGGAAGGAGTGGAGGAGGTGGAGGAGGGAAGGGATAGTGGGAGAAAAACAAGGAAGGGAAGGGGTAACAAGTAATGTACTCATTGCCTTACTCATGTAACTGTAACCCTCTGTATAGTATCTTTATAATGAAATTTTTTAAAAGGCAAAAAATATTGAAATAATTATTTCAATACTTAAATTCACATAGAACAAAGAAATGCAACTCCACATCTCCATTTAATAGAGAAATGAATAGTTTTGTTGGATCTATTTTTTTCAAACATGGTAATGATTATTGAATGTAAACTAGTGAAAATCTAAACATTTAGTGGTCATTATCTTGTGGTGCAGTTGGATGAAACTATCTTTTAAACTGTATTTAGAAACTAAATAGAAAACAGTGTGGAGGTTCCTCAAAAAGTGTAAGGTAGTACCTACCCTATGATCCAGAAATTCCATTCCTGAGCATGTATTCAAAAGATTAGAAACCAAGATACAAAAAAGCCACCTGCATAACCATGTTTATTGCAGCACTATTTGCCATAGCCAAGGTATGGATTCAGTTCTGCTGCTCCACAGTGGACAAATGGAGCAAAAACAAGTAGTGTATGTGCACAATGGGATTTTACTCATTGATTAAAAGGAATGATATTGCCAGGTGCCTGTGGCTAACGCATGAAATCCTAGTTACTCAGGAGGCTGAGAACTGAGGATGGAAGTTCAAAGCCAGGCTGGGCAGGAAAGTCCATGAGACTCTTATTTCCAGTAATCCACCAGAAAACCAGAAGTGGTGCTATGGGTCAAGTGGTAGAGTGCTGGCCTTGAGCTAATAAGCCAAGGGACAGCATCCAGGCCCAGAATTCAAGCTCCCAACAGACAAAAAAACAAAAAACAAAAAACAAAAAAAAGTTGAACCATTTGTAAAGAAATGAAAGGACCTGTAAATATCATGTTCAGTGAAGAGTAAGTCAGGTCCTGAGAGATAAAGGATACCTATCTTCCCTTATATGTGACATCTAGTTTTCTCTTATAAACTTATAGTTAAAACATTTGGTGATATGCAATGTATACAAATGTATTAACTGAATGGTAGATTCCAGGGCGATCTCAAATAGCGTAATTTCTTAGGAAGACAAAATCAAAGTTCAGCAAAATAGAGCACCAAGAGGAGGAGAATGCTGTCAAAAATCCAATGTATATCCCACAAAATCAAGAAGAGAGAGGGAAGGGGAGAAAAAGGGAGGGATGGGTCAGAATATTGAGGGGTGATATTGACCAAAATATATTGTGTTCATAAACTCTTTGTTAAATGGCAACTCCTTTGAACAACTACTTAAAGATAATTTTTAAAAAATGGAAGTAACTAGAAATATAAGAGGGGAAGGGAAAAAAACAAAATGCTTAAATAGGGATATAGGTTGACCCATTGTTAACAATGAGATGTACAAGACATTATGTTGAAAATGAACTTTACAACTTGGGAGGATGGGGCAGAGAGAAGAGTTGGGGATGTGGGGAAGGAAGGAATGGTAGGGGAGAAACAAAGGAGGAGGTAACAGTGCTCCATAGGAAATGTATTCATTACCTTATTCATGTAACTCTACCCCCTCTGAACACTATTTTTACAATAAAAACATATAAAAAAGAAATATATATATATGAAGCAGTATTTAAGATATGGAATTCTAATTCAAATGATAAACTTAATCCAAATTTATGCTTTATGAAACTAAAAATGTAACTAATTAACAGTATCATGTTTGATTTCAAATTCCAAAAACAAAACAGCTTACTTGAAGCCAGATTTGATTGTTTCTTGATTTCCAGGTGACACATGGAATGCATTTTCAGGTCTTATCATTTGGCACAAACTTTCATATGTTCATGTAGTTTCCATATTAACTATGCATTTACTATGTATCCTAGGTGTATCTTCTTAAAGCACTATAGAAAACTGGCATATATTTTTTTACATTCTTCCCAATTTCAAGAATAGAACTTTTTGTCTTTTTTCAAGTTTTATCAAGGACTTTTTTATAGGCTAGAGTTGAAATAGAGTGAAAAAAGGGAAAAAATTATCCCTCTTCTCAATAAAGAAAATGCATGTGGAGGCTCAAAATGGCAACTCCTATGTGTAGCTAGTATACCTTAGACAATAGTGTAGGGTTGGTGAGTAAGGTCCACACAACACACATAACTATTAGGACTTTTCACCCAATTATGATTCAATTTTAATTTATTTTTTAAATTTTATTGTAATATTGATGTACAGAGGGGTTACAGTTACACAAGTCAGGTCATGAGTACATTTCCTTTTGAACAGTGTTATCCCCTCTCTATTCTCTTTCAGTATTTCCCCTCTCAGTTCCCCTCCCCAAAAAATTGCATAGTTCATTTCCAACATAATGTCAGGTGGGTTTCACTGCTGAATTGATTCATGCTTTCCCCACCATTTCTGAGGGTCCCTGTTCCCTCCTCAAATTAGATAAACTTACACACAAAACAAAGGGTACAAGAATCAAAATCAGTGACAAAAGGGAATAAGCCAAAAAAAAAGGGAAAAATCCCTCAAGCAGTACCAAAAACCCTCTTATTTTCATTTCTTAGAGTTCATTTTGATAAACACCATTTGATCATAAGCCCATAGCTATTGAGCCCTTGTAATCCTCTCCTAAGAATATCCTTCTTTGGTCTCACTATGTGAATGCTTATAAATATGTTTAATTAAGCATGTCCAAGTATAAATACAGTATTTGTCTTTTACTATCTATTGGTTTACTTGTAGATTTATAGGCATATTCTAATCATTATAAATGAGGGAAACCATGCAACGTATGTTTCTTTGGGTCTGGCTTACTCGCTTAGTATATTTTTTTTCTGAGTCAGTTTCCTTATGAATAGGGCAATGTCATTCTTGCTGATGGAAGAAGCATAGAATATATATATATATATATATATATGGTATATATATATATATATATATATATATATATATGGTAAATACTGTCACAGTGAACATTGTTGTGCTAGTGGCTTTAGTGAAGTTTGGTTTGTGGTCATTTGGATAAATGCCCAGAGTGGGATTGCTGGGTTATTATGTTCTTTCATTCTTTCTCTCTCTACTTTTTCATGGAGTTCCAAGATTTTTTTCCATTTCACAACAAATCAAAGAAAGGTTGGACAAATGGGACTGCATGAAATTGCAGAGCTTCTGCATGGAAAAAGTCATATCTAGCAAGATCAATAGAAAGACCACGGATTGGGAGAATATCTTCACTAGCCATACAACAGACAAGGGTCTCATATCTAAAATATACCTGGAACTCAAAAAATTAAATCCCCCAAAAACAAATCTTCAAAGATTTTTTTTTTCCATTTCAAAGGGGAAGATAGTCTTAGGTAGATCCACCCATAACTCCAATGCCTATTATTTAAGACTATAAAGTAGGTATTGCCAAGGGAAATTATCTTTTTTTTGTTTTCTTTCCTGGTTTTGAATTTTGAGCCTTACCCTCTTGAGATATATTTTTTAAAATAATGTAATTTCCCTGCCCATCCATCTATCATGCTTTATTTCCTCCCTAAATGACATTGGTCCCTTTAGAAGATTTATTCTTACTGTGGATCTTAGCAATTTGGCATATGATTTTCATTCTTGTGCCTATTCTGTTGAGAATTTTCAACTCATCATATAAAAGAAACACTTCAGAGGGTTTTTTTTGGTATATTCAAATTTTTAGACTCACTGCTCTTTAATTTACAGTCCTTTATTACATAATATAAGGATAACTTGAATACAAACACGGAGATTTAGAACCTTCTCTCAGATTGCTACCATGGCTGCTAGGCAGCTAACAGGTGGATGGTAGCATGAATAATATGAATACTGAAAAATAATGAAAGCGGAAATGTTTGGGCTTGACTCACTTGATAGAGTCACAGCCTAGTAAGTGCCAAGCCCAGTGTTAAAAACAATACCACAGCGATCCTGAGCAGAAAGAACAGTGATGGAGGAATATCAATACCAAATTTCAAACTCTACTACAAAGCCATAATAATCAAAACAGCTTGGTATTGGCACAAGAACAGACCTGAAGACCAATGGAATAGAACTGAAAAAAAAGAAATGAACCCACAGGCCTACAGCCACCTAATCTTCAATAAGGGAGCTAAAAAAAATAGAATGGCAAAAGACAGTCTCTTCTGTAAATGACTCTGGCAAAACTGGTTATTCACCTGTATAAAATTAAAGCTAGATCCTTATTTATCACCCTGCACCAGAATCAACTCCAAATGGATCAAAGACCTCGGAGTCAAAGCAGACACACTGAAAACATTACAGAATGGAATAGGAGAAACCCTAGGATTCCTTGGCACAGGCCGAATTTTCTTAACAGAGACCCAGAAACACAACAAATCAAACAAAGGTTGGGCAAATGTGATTGCATGAAATTGCAGATCTTCTGTATGGCAAAGGACATAGCTAGCAAGATTAATAGAAAGCCCACGGATTGGGAGAAGATCTTCACTAGCCTTCCAACAGACAAGGGTCTCATATCTAAAATATACCTGGAACTCAAAAAAATAAATCCCCCAACAACAAATCCTCAAAGAAACAACTGCCCAATAAATAAGTGGGCTAAAGACTTAAAGAGAAACTTCTCTGAAGAGGAAAGAAAGATGGCCGATAGACACATGAAGAAATGCTCAACCTCCCTAGCCGTAAAAGAAATGCAAATCAAAACAACATTGAGATACCACCTCACCCCAGTTAGAATGGCTATAATCAAGAACTCTAATAACAACAGATGCTGGAGGGGATGTGGACAGCAGGGAACCTTACTGCATTGTTGGTGGTAGAATAACTTGTTCAACCACTTTGGAAAGTAGTGTGGAGGTTCCTCAAAAAGACTCCACATAGAGCTCCCCTATGACTCAGCAATCCCACTTTTGGGCATTTACCCAAATGATCACAAACAAGGCCCTACTAGGGATACCAGCACAACTATGTTTATCACAGCATTATTTACTATAGCTAAGTTATGGAACCAACCCAGATGCCCCTTAGTAGATTAATGGATCAAGAAAATGTGATTTCTATGCCTCATCAGAAAGAATGACATTGCCCCATTTGTTAGGAAATGGAAAGACTTGGAAAAATTATATTAAATGACGTAAGCAAGGCCCATAGAAACATAGGTCCCATGGTTTCCCTTATTTGAAATAACTAGTACATGTGTAGGAAAAGCAGAAAAGGCCAAGAGCTATATACATATGACCATATAAGATTATGTTAAGCAAAATGAACTCTAAGATAGGGACACAAATATTTTTTTTCTTTCTTGCTATTGTTTCTAATGTATTTATAATGTCCCATGTGATTTTTTTTTGTTACTTTTTCTGCTCCTCCTCCCCCACGGTATAAAGCCTATTTTCACTCTATTTGATGCCGGTGCCCTGCATCTTGTATATACACTTCTCTTTGCCCTGTATCTTGTATATACACTTCTCTAATTTGCAGAGGGGAAGGGAGAAAACAAAGTGCTTAAATAAGGATATAGGTAGACCCATTGTAACAATGAGATGTATAAAACACTATGTTGGAAATGAACTTTACAACTTCGGCATGGGGGGTTGGGTAGTTGTGGAGGTGGGAGGGAAGGGATGGTATGGGGAAAACAAAGGAGGAGGCAACAATACTCAATAGGAAATGTACTCATTACCTTGCTTATTTAATTGTAACCCCTCTGGTACAACATTTTTACAATAGAAAATATATAAAAATGTTCACTATAAAAAATAACTCAATACCACAAAAAATAATAGCTTTAGAAAATATCTGTTTTAGGAAATCTGAAGATAGAAAACAACATTTAATTTAACTTTTTTTCTGTCTCGTTTTTATGTATAGTGCATTCAAATGTACATATTCAGGAGTGGAGGGAGGCTACAGAACTCCAAGGAAAAAGGGTTAAGGAAAGTTCAGCAGTGGAGTTTATGGAACACTGATGAATATGAACTACATAACTTGTGAATGGAGGTAGTGACTGGGAGAGAGTGAAGGAATCAAAGACACTGTAAAAAAAGGAAATGTACTCATCATCTGACTCATGTTATTGAATCCTTCTATATATCACCTTTATAATAACAATAAAGTAGTTCTTTGAAAAAGAAAAATACCTATTTCCTTAGGAAAGATGAAGATAGGAAACAACAACTTAATTTTTACAATGCATCTTCACATTTAATCATTGTTAGTTTGTAAAATAGAAATGAAATATATGTGAATGTGAAAAGAAAATGATTTCATTTCCAAATATATTAATCATTTCAAGAATAATTGTGAGATATTATATGGAATTATTTTAGGAAATATGTCATAATTGATACAGAGGTCAATGGTATGTTTTATAGTGGATCTTTTATCTTGTTTTCATCTAATACCAAATTGATAGTATAATGCTTATATTTACCAATTAGAAAAAAATAAAAATATGAAAGTTTTATTAACTCATTCTCACTCATGCACTCTTAATTTTGTTGTTCTTTTCCTACTTTTCTTTCTTGTAGATTATAACTATATTAATATGATTTCCCCTTTCTATGAATATATATATGTATATAAGTAGGTAACAGAGTTAACACAGTTAAGATATAGTCTACATATTTTCACCCATTTGAAATATATAGTCCATTGGTTTGTAGTTTGCTTTTCAAAATGGTAAAACCATCACCACTTTCTAATTTCAGATCATTTTTTCCTGATCCAATGAGAATCATAGATTTTTAGCATCAATTCTGCATCCCCATGGTTTTTCCTTTGCAGCTTCTTGCAAAAGAAGAAGGAATTGCTTATTCTGTACATTTGGAAGAGGGAGACTTCATGTGTTGTCTTGTATGATTAGCTTCTTTCTCTTAACATAATTCCCTCAAGGTTGATCCAGCTTGTAGCTTATATCATTATTTCACTTTTAATCTAATTATAGAGATATACCATATTTTCAAGTTTTAGGTCAATGTCTTTCACTGTATTTGTTTCCATTCTTTAGTGATATTATGAGTCACATGGTAGCTTGTTTTAAAAATCATTTTGAGGAACTGTTGAATTAATTTCTACCCTTTTACTAACCATATAGGAAAGGGCCTGATTTATTTATATCGTTTATCATTCTTGATTTTTACCTAGTTGATTTTAGCCATCTTAGTGAAATTATGGCCCTGATTAATGTTTATTTAATTTCTACAATTATCAATCTTTTCATGTGGCCATTGGCTGCTTGTATATCATCTTTGGAAGCAGATCTATTAAAATTGAATATATGTATGAAATATAACAATTCAACCTCTTTGGGCAATTAGCATACACTAAAACATGAATAACAGAAATAAAAAACAAACCCTGTGTTGGGGGCTATGGGCTTTTATAGTAGAGTGGGAGGGGAGGTAAACAGAGGGTGAAGAGTGGTTAAGTTATATTATGTGCAAGTGTGAAGTGGAGCAAAAAAAAGTATAGGTATTGGTTCATTTTCAAGAATGGGGACATAGGAATGAGGAAGAGAGATGGAAAGAGTGATGTGTGGGAATTATTTTTGCACAAGTAATTAAAGCTAATAAAAAGTTTGGATGAAAAAGAGAGGGAAGGGAGAGAAAAGAGGACAATGAGATAGAGAACAGGGTCAAAATATATTAAAAAATACATATATAAGTGTCATAGTTAAGCCTATTATTTTCACTATTAATAAATGTAATTGAAAGCAAATAAGTTTCAACTCTTCTCCCCCCATTTATATATATATATATATATATATATATATATATATAATTGTTTTGTGAAAATGCTGTAGAGAGGAGTTACAATTACATGGGCAAGATAATGAGTACATTTATTATCAAGCATTGTAGCATCCTTCTTTGTTTCCCCTTCCTATCCTACCCCTGCCCCCCCACCCAATCCTCCCCAGCCCCCCCACACCAAAGTTGTAAAGTTCGTTTTTGACATAACAACTTGTACATCTCATTGTTGCAATGGGTCCACCTGTATCCCTATTTAAACGATTTGTTTTTCCCCTTCCCCTCCACAAATTATACCGACATGAAATACAGTGAAAGCAGGGGTTATACCGTGGGGGAGGGACATACAAAGCAACAAAGAAATCTTCTTATAAATGTGTTAGAAACAATCGCATGAAAGAAAAAAAAATATTTGAATGCATATCTTAGAGTTCATTTCCCTAACATCATGTTATCTGACCTTTACTGCTTGACTCAGACATACACTAGGTATTGCAAATACGGGAAACCATGGGTCCTTTGGGCCTGGCTTACTTCACTTAATATAATTTTTTCCAAGCCTTTCCATTTCCTAACAAATGGGGCAATGTCATTCTTTCTGATGGAGGCATAGAATTCCATTGTGTATATATACCACATTTTCTTGATCCATTCATCTACTGAGGGTCATATGGGTTGGTTCCGTATCTTAGCTTTAGTAAATAATGCTGCAGTAAACATAGTGGTGCTGGTAGCTTTAGTGTGACCTTGTTTATAAACATTTGGGTAAATGCCCAAAAGTGGGATTGCTAGGTCATAGGGGAGCTTGCTGTGGAGTCTTTTGAGGAACCTCCATACTACTTTCCAAAGTTTTTCCCCCAATTTCTTTTTAAAATTTAATGTTATTTTATTTGTGAACATACTGTACAGAGGAGTTACAATTACATGGGCAGGATAATGCGTACATTTCTTACCAAGCATTGCAGCCTCCTCCTTTGTTTACCCTTCACATCCCTTCCCAGCCTCCCCCCTCCCCCCCAATCCCAATCCCAATCCCAATCCTTCTCCTTTCCCTCCCTCCCCCCCCTCCCGCACCAACGTTGTAAAGCTTGTTTTGGTCATGACAACTTGTACTTCTGATTGTTGCAACAGGTCCACCTGTATCCTTAAACAACTGGTTTTTCCCCATCTCCTCCACAAGTTATACTGACATCAAATATAGTGAAAGCAGGGGTTATACTGTGGGGGAGGGACATAAAAAGCAACAAGGGATAATCTTATAAATGCGTTAGAAACACATGCATAAAAGAAAAAAAAAACATTAAAATACATATCTAAGGGTTCATTTTCCTGACATCACATTATCTGACCTTTTCCACTTGACTCATACATCTACTAGATATTACAAATAAGGGAAACCATGGGACGTATGTTTCTTTGGGCCTGGCGCCATAGTAATCAAAACAGCTTGGTATTGGCAAAAGAACAGACCTCAGGACCAATGGAATAGAATTGAAAACCCAGAAATGAACCTACAGACCTATAGCCATCTAATCTTCGATAAGGGAGCTAAAACAATAGAATGGAAGAAAGACAACCTCTTCAGTAAATGGTGCTGGCAAAATTGGTTAACTACATGTAGAAAACTTAAGCTAGATCCTTATATATCACCCTGCACCAGAATCAACTCCAAATGGATCAAAAACCTTGAACTCAAAGCAGACACTCTGAAAACATTACAGGATGAAATAGGAGAAACCCTAGGTCTCCTTGGCTCAGGCCGAAATTTTCTGAATAGAGACCCGGAAACACAACAAATCAAAGAAAGGTTGGACAAATGGCATTGCATAAAGTTGCAGAGCTTCTGCAGGGCAAAGGACATAGCTAGCAAGATCAATAGAAAGCCCACGGATTGGGAGAAGATCTTTACTAGCCATACAATGGACAAGGGTCTCATATCTAAAATATACTTGAAACTCAAAAAATTAAACCCTCCAACAACAAATCCTCAAAGAAACGACTGCCCAATAAATAAGTGGGCGAAAGACTTAAAAAGAAACTTCTCTGAAGAAGAAAGAAGGATGGCCAATAGACACATGAAGAAATGTTCAACATCCCTAGCCATAAAAGAAATGCAAATCAAAACAACATTGAGATATCACCTCACTCCAGTTAGAATGGCAAAAATCAAGAACTCTAACAACAACAGATGCTGGAGGGGATCTGGATAGAAAGGAACCTTACTTCATTGTTGGTGGGAATGTAAACTTGTTCAACCACTTTGGAAAGCAGTATGGAGTTTCCTCAAAAGACTTCACATAGAACTCCCCTATGACCCAGCAATCCCACTTTTGGGCATTTACCCAAATGTTTACAAACAAGACCACACTAAAGCTACCAGCACAACTATGTTTATTGCAGCATTATTTACCATAGCTAAGATATGGAACCAACCCAGATGCCCCTCAGTAGGTGAATGGATGAAGAAAATGTGGTATATATACACAATGGAATTCTATGCCTCCATCAGAAAGAATGACATTGCCCCATTTGTTAGGAAATGGAAAAAATTTCCCCCAATTTTTAATTAAGCTATAGTTCTCTTTTCTCTAGAGTGCTAAGATTTTTTTTCTTTTTTTTCTTTTTTTTGGGGGGGGTCTGGTTGTGGGTCCTGAATTTTGGGCCTGGGCGCTGTCCCTCAGCTCTTCAGCTCAAGGCTAGCGCTCTACCACTTGAGCCATAGCGCCACTTTTGGCTTTATTCTTTTTGCTTATGTGGTGCTGGGAATCGAACCCAGGGCCTCAGTCATGCAAGGCAAGCACTCTACCACTGAGCCACCTTCCCAGCCCCCGAGTGCTAAGATTTTTATATTAAATGTGAAGTCTCTTGTAAGAATTAGATTCAGTCTGCAAGTGTTTTTTCCCAAATATCTCATCTTTCACTTCTTGGATGATATAATTTGGTGTACAAAAGATATGAATTTTGATAAGGTCAAAAGTATTTCTTTCCTCCTCCCTTCTAAGCACTTTTGTTTTAATATATACTGACTTCTCTAATTTTGCCTAGAAGCATTGTAGCTTTTATTTTTCTATGTAGTATTTGTAAATTACTTATCCCTGATAAATGGTTTTGTCACTCATCAAACATCAGTTGTCCCAAGTTGTGTAAGTTTAATTTTGAATGTACTATTCTGTTGATTCACATGGCTATTCTTATGTCAGGTCCTGACTCTTGATTATTTTAGTGTTGCAATAGTACTTACAATCTTGATGTGTGAAGGAAGCTGAGATTTTGAAGAGGGATATGATTTAAGAGATGAATTTAAGAAGTATTAGTATCATACAAAGTAAAGTCTTCTGACCTATTGACATGCATGCAATACCTTTCAATTTATTTAGATTTCCTTATTTTTCTAAAAGAATGATTCATATTTTTATGGTAGATATCTTACATGCCTTAGGTTAATATATCCTGAGATATTTAAATGTTCTTTTAGTTAGTATAAGTTGAATTGTTGGGAGGTGGGTTCATTTTAGCAATAGGATATTTACCAAGCATGCCTCATGTTCTTGTTTTTATTCCTATAATCTCCAAGTAATAGAAATGAATTAATAATAACAGTAAATAACAAAAGGCATTATAATCTAGGATAATAATCTTTGGATTATTATCTTGAAGCATGTAGAAATAAGTTTGTATTGATTTTTTAAATTTTACCACACATATACTAATTTTTTTAGTATATATACTAAATATATATATATATATATTTAGTGTATATATTTGTTATCACATGAACTTTTATTATTTAGTTCCTAATGGGAAACATTTTATTCTTACTTTTACAAAGGTATTGACAAGAATCTCTATAAGAATGTTAAATGGAAATGATTTAAGAACAAATATACTTATCATCTTTTATTTTAATGAGAAGTTATTCAGTCTTTCTCTATTATGTGTTCTAGTTCATGTTGTGTGTAGTTTTTCCTTACCTATAGATACTTTTTTGTTAAAGATTTATCCTTCCAGTTTTAGTTCTTTTTTTAATATATTTTTATTGTCAAGTTGATGTATAGAGTGGTTATAGTTACATGAGTTAGTTAATAAGTACATTTCTTGTCAAACTTATTACCCTTTCCCTCATTTGGCTCCTATTTCCCTCCCCCTACCCCCCTAACATAATGTCTTGTGTATATCACTGTTGCATTGTCCTTTGTCTCACCATTCTATTGTTCCCTTTCTCTTTTCTAATTCCAATAAACGTATGTATAATACTAAGGTACCAAATTAGATACAGTGACAACAGGGGATATACTATTGCGAGAAGAACATATAAAAGAAACAAAAGTCACATAGTGCATGAAAAACAACAACAAAGATAGAGCTCCCTTATGACCCAGCAATTCCACTTCTGGGCATTACTCACCTGATCATAAACAAAGCCATACTAAATCTACCAGCACAACTATGTTTATTGAAGCATTATTCACCAAAGCTAGAATATGGAACCAACCAAGATGTCCCTTAGTAGATGAAGAAAATGTGGAATATATATATATATATATATATATATATATATGAATTCTATGCTTCCATCAGAAAAAATGACACTCTCCCATTTGTTAGGAAATAGGAAAACTTGGAAAATAATCATATTAAGTGAAGTAAGCCAGAGCTAAATAAACATAGGTTCCATGTTTTCCCTTATTTGCAATAATGAGTATATATCTAGTATTATCTTAGCAGATGAGCACAATAGCTCACTAACTATGTACATATGAACATATAAGATGATGCTAAGTGAAATGAACTCCAAGACATAAACACAAGAGGTTTTCCTTTGTTGTTATTTTTATTTTACTAGTTTTAGTTCTTTAGTTATTTTGGTCAATAAAAGTGTTGTATCTTGTTAAGTATTTTTTCATCTATTAAGATGTTCACATCTTTAATTTTTATAATAATATATTAATATATGTATTGACTTTTGTACATTTGAGGAAAGTTGTATTCCTGGGATAAACCCCATTTCAATATGGTGCATAATACTTTTTGTATGTTGCTAGATTCTGTCTTTGGACATTTTGTTCATAATTTTTGTGCTTATATACCTAGGATACATATATATACTATATCTATATGTATACTATATAGTATATATATATATATATATACATATACATATATATATATATATATATATATACTGCTTAGGTAACATTTAAGCTATTTTTAATTTTATTTTTTCTTCTTTTTTCTATTATTTTTATTTGTCCTATCTTAAAAATATACTTCAAAATACAGAAGCTCTAGATTTATTTTTTTTAGTGTATGGCTAGGAATAGTTGATAAAGAGCTTACTTTAAAAGGGTGAACTTTTTTAGCAGTGACGCTCACTAGACAATATGTTGAAAATTAATTATAGAACTTGTGAGGGAGAGAGGTTAGGAGGGAAATAATGGAGAAAACAAGGATAGCGCTGCCTGGTCAAAAAACAATGAATGTACTCATTACCTGATTATGCAACTGTAATCCCTCTGTAAATCACCTATACAATGAAAATTTTAAAAAATAAAGATCATGAAAATTAAAAACTTAATACACCTATGGAAACTATGTCCATAATATATAATGACTTTAAGAAACAAACTATAGAAGGAAAATCCTAAGAAAACTGAACAAGGTACTGTATTTTAAGAATTATATTATGATAAGATAAATATTTATCTAAAAAGGTATAGGATCTTGATGCAGAATGAGAAATCTAACATCATTATAAATGGGCATTCTTATGTTTGTATTAGTTTTAAAGAAAAACACTCGGGATAATACTGTTATTTGTACTAATAATAAACATGTAATTCTCACAGATATGTACACTAGCAATGCATTTATTTGCACCTCATATATCACTAAAAATGATATAAAACCAATGAAACTATTCACTGTTTGTAGAAAATCAATCATTTTATAATTGAGTAATTTTACCTCTCTATAGATAGATGCTATGTAACCATTTTTATCTATCTATCTATCTATCTATCTATCTATCTATCTATCTATCTACCTATCTATCAATCAATCTATCTATCTATCTATCATCTACGTATAATAGACTTTCTTTTGTCTTAGTTTTGATTATGACTAACACTTACCAACAGTGTTCATGTTTCTTACAAATGGTACAAGTAGCATTTTAATAAAATATAGAATATTTGACTTCAAATATTATTCTCAATCTCCTCTGACATTTTAAAAGACAGGAAAATAAAAGTATATTTTATATATACATGTAGCATATACATATAACATTATATATATGTATATATTACATTTTACTGACCAGTGTACTATTTGTGGCTATTATAGTGTTTTGTTTTGTTTTTAACCTAAGTAGAACTATATAAAGTTTCCATTCTTCAATCAAACCCATCACAGTGCAAGGATTCAAAAGCCAAAGGAAAACAGTAGTCACTAAACTGGACAAAGTAGGTAGAGAACCTTTCTGCCATTACAGGCAGTTCCGTCTATCCAACAGAATTGACACAGGTATTCTATACAATGAAGGGAAATATGTTATCATCCCCTAATTCTTTCTGAAGTTGAGCATGTAAATATTTGCAGTTGTCAAAAAATTTCCAGAAATTTCCCTGTGAACATTTTCAAAGGTGTATGTATAAACAATATAATGTTCCAAGTTATATATATGCATGTGGCTATGGATGTGTACATGTTTAGGTATTTATATTTATTTTGAACAGTATGGATTATGTTTACTTTTGTTCTTGCTTATTAATCTTATTAATTTCACCCCCCATTTTTACTTCTAATATTTTGTTTTGGGCAGTACTAGTGTTTGAACTCAGAGGCACTGACTTGATTTTGTTGATGTTCTATAACTTGTATCACACCACCAGCAGTACTTTTTTGCTTGTCATTTTGTAGGTAGAATCTTCTAGACTCTTCCACCTAGTCTCATTCAAACATTGAATAAAGAGTATCTGGCTTCTGATATCATTGAATGCCTACCTAGAATTTGCTTATATGGTATACAGCTATGATTTTAGTTATTTCCTTATTATGCATCTGCTTCAGATAAAACCTTTGCAACCATTTTTGAAACATGTTTGCAGCTAAATTTATAGCAGTATTATTGCTGAGAGAAGGAAAAAGTTAGCTAGAAATTTAATACTTAGTATCAAATTTCATTATTCACACTTTATTTTATTTCATTTGGAAAAACTGAGGAAACACATAAGGATACATCTGCAAAACTTCATGGGAAGGATATTTGTGTGAAATAGGTAGATCTATGAGTTTATTATAGACATTTAGTCACATTTGCCAATGTTCCTCTTTCTATTTTGCTCATTCATTCATTTATTTTTACAGACGATAGTAATTACAGTCCACTGAGAGAATGGGACTATCGAAATGATTCTCACTGGATTTCAAAATGCCAATAAATAAAGGATTGCAATGAATTTCAAGCTAAGAAAAAAATGAAATCACATAGAAATTACTTATAATGTCCAATGAATAAATTTATGCAAGAGATTTACAGGAAAAAATAAAACATATATATATATATATATATATATATATTTTTTTTTTTTTTTTGGTCAGTCCTGAGGCTTGAACTTGGGGCATGGGCTCTGTCCCTGAGCTCTTTTGCTAGAAGCTAGCACTCTACCACTTTTGAACCACAGAGCCACTTCCAGTTTTCTGGTAGTTAATCAGAGATTACAATCTCACAAAATTTTCTGCCTAGGCTGGCTTTAAACCATGATCCTCAGATCTCAATCTCCTGATTAGGTAGGATTACAGGCTTGAGCCACCAGCGCCTGGCATCTTTTATATATTTTTAAGTCAGTGTTCACTTGTTTTCATGATAATAGAATATTAATTTTCTCTAATGGTAAGGATAATTCTCAGGGCCTTCCTTGTACATGCTAGGGACAGTATATCCCATTTGTACATGGAATGTTCAGGGATATCTGGTTTATAAACCTGTTTAATTGATTGGAGTATATTTTCTGTTTGTTTTGTATACAAACTTAACTGGGAATCCTGTATTTTTACTTACTAAATCTATCATGAATGATGCTACGTTAAGTAACAGAAGTCCTGATTACTAATTTCAAGACAGAAAATGGAAAAGAGAAAAAATATATATATCAATTATTATTCATGGGGAATGTTAAAGAAGGTATCATATTTGGCACAAGTAAATTTTCTTTATATTTACTAAACTGTTTACTCTTCTTGGGTAATTATTAATGATATGTTAAATTAATAATATTTTAATCAACACTAATGAGCCTTGAACCATGAGAAAAAGTTAACATTTAAAAAAGTACGCTTTATTTCTTTTAATTCTCTTTATCTATCTCATTAAAAACGTCAGTCAGGTCAACATTTAACTTTTTCCCTTCTTATGAATACAGGAACTGCAAATTCTTAGTATCTACCTTCTTGTCTTTTCCAGAAATAAAACCATATTCCTTACTGAAATATTTGAAATACATTCACTATAATTTAAAATATGTAATTTACTATTTAGATATCTGAAATGATCTGCTCTAAAGTTCTTTGGATGAGAACAGGAAAGGTAGTTTGCTATTTGGTAACTGCATTCTGCCCATTCTATGCCATGTCATACACATTGGCGAAGACATTGGTAAAGGAGCTGACTTGGAAGGTGTATTGTTTTTGGTCTTCCTGTAGCTTCTACTTTCTTTTTATATACTATATTATTTAATACTGCTGTACTTTGATGTGGCAGAACCATTTAGCCAAGCCCAAAGAAACATAGATCCTATGGTTTCCCTTATTTGCAGTATCTAGTGTATGTATGAGTCAAGCAGAAAAGGTCAGATAAAGTGATGTTAGGAAAATGAACCCTTAGATATGTATTTTAATGTTTTTTCTTTCATGCATTGGTTTCTAACGCATTTATAAGATTATTTCTTTGTTGCTTTGTATGTCCCTCCCCCACAGTATAACCCCTGCTTTCACTATATTTGATGTCGGTATAATTTGTGGAGGAGATGGGGAAAAACAAGTCGTTTAAGGATACAGGTGGACCCGTTGCAACAATGAGAAGTACAAGTTGTCATGTCGAAAATGAACTTTACAACTTTGGTGGGGGGGTGGGGGGGAGGGAGAATTGGGGGGGGAGGCTGGGAAGGGATGTGAAGGGTAAATAAAGGAGGAGGCTGCAATGCTTGATAAGAAATGTACTCATTATCTTGCCCATGTAATTGTAACCCCTCTATACATTATGTTCACAAAAAATAAAAATTAAGATTAAAAAAAAGAGAAAAAATATATTTGAAATATATTAAGCCTTAAGAGAAATTGAAGGGTAATTATACCAGCACAAACCGAAATTCAAGGAAATAATTTGCAGAAATATGCAAGTTACAATATCCTTGTCTTTCTTCAGCCACAATTCTTCTATAATTTATTGACATTTTTAGGTGGAAAATTATTGGCATACTTCTGCCCAAAGGCACCTTGTGTACTCTGCTTTTTAAACTATTAATTGAATTCAGTGACCATTAATTTTCACTTTCTGTGAAAGCCTACAGTGATTTTTAAATCTTTTAATGTAGGGCCTAAGATCTAAATCAATAGAATATTATTTTGTCTCACCACATTTATTGAACAATGAAGAGCTCTGTGAGCTATTGTGCATGGGTTAGTAGGTACTGATTTAATAACCTAAAAAATTACATCGTAGTTGTACCATTTTCTGTAAAGAGTTATTTCATAAAACCATCCAGTATCAATAAGTGTATAATGCAGAAAGAGAGAGAGACAGAGACAGAGAGAGATACAGAGAGACAGAGATGATAGGATGGAGGGAGGGAAAGAAGAAAGAAATGAGAAGAGTGACACCATTGTCTTTTAAAACAAGGATGGATGTAGTGGTACCACAAAGAAATATAATTTAAGCCCCTTCCTTATTGGGTAGTTAGGGAAAGAGAACATGAAAAGATACACAAGAAAACATTTGACTTTAAAATTCCCATCACATAAACAGATTTATGACTATGGGAAACAAATCATGCTATTGTTTACAGTCAGAAGATATAAACCTGTTTGCTTCTTCCCTTTCCTCTTGTTTGAAGCCAGAAGTAAAAGGAAACCCAATTATTGGTATCACACTGTACTGTAATTTGAACATCTTAGTTTCTAGATTCTGCAAACTTTTCCTTTTATCCTAACTGAATAGTGTCCCTTCTTCCTCCTGCTTAAATCCAACTGGCTTATCTAAAATCCTTTGTTTAAGTCAGGGGATTGGACTATTTTATAGTCTGTGCTATGAAAAGCTTACGCATAATACATAATAATACATATTTTAAAATAATATCTTATTTTTCTAGAGCTAGAAATGTCTTATCTAAACCTTTTATAGTATTATTAAGCTAATAATGAGATTGGGCAGGAAGTGAATTGTATTTCAAATAAATTAAATATAACGAAATGTGTGTGTACATGTACATTTATGTGCATGCATATGTTGGTATGTGTGAAGAAGGGATAATGGGGTGGAGGTTAAAGAGACAAGAAAAAAAGCTCATAGGCTTCCTAAGGACCTACATTCTTGTTTATATATGTGTGTACATATTCAGATTTAGAGAGTTATCAGCTCAAGCAAAAATGATGTTTTCTAATCTATCTTCCTACCTACCTATCTATAAATTAATATATGTCTATAGATATTTGAATCTTTATTTCTATTTGGAGATAAATAGCAATTTATCTATCTATTCTCAAAATCCAGATGGATAGATAGATAGATAGATAGATAGATAGATAGATAGATAGATGTAGAAATTGATATATATTACCAAAGGCTTACTCCAAAAATCTAGAATATATATGTATATAATAGATAGATTTATAAATAGATAGATAACTCATTCTCTCTATATTACAAGATATATATCTGTAAAGATATATATCACCTAATGTATTCTAGAAATCTGGAGTAATACTCATTCTCTCCTCATAGTCCCTCTGCCTCTGTCATTTCCAAACTTTAGGGCACAGGAGTCTTTCCTATCTACTGTGTTAATTTTAATCACATCATCAACTCATCTCTCCCAGTGCTTTCTCAGCCTCGAGTCATGGCAATGCATATTTTATATTTTCTGGCACTTGTGACATTTCAGTTTGTGTTTAATGATTTCTTGCCATGATCTTTAATATCTGACATCTTAGAACACCATCATTATCCTATTTCCACCTCTAGTTATAATGTTTCTGACAAAAGTGAATCATTGCAGTGAAGGCTCTTAATAGGGACATTACTGTGGCAATAAAAGATGTAAATTGCAGCTCCAAACAACCTAGAAGTGTGATCACGATGCAGTGATCAATTGTTAGATGAATAATAATATACATGTGAGGTCAGATGAAGCACTTAAGCTAAGAGTGGAGGAAAGAAAGTAGGAGTCTTAGAATTAAATGTTAGGGAAATACAATTTGAATAGGTAGAATGGAGAAAATAATTTGTTACAGCAAGGGCTTGTATGGAACACATTCAAAGGAAAAAGCCAACCTGTAGATTTAAAGGATAAAAGAGCAAATAATGCTAAAGATATCTGCAGTGTTAGTGACCAATCCTTCAAAGCACCTCCGTTGAGGGATTTTGCCTTTTATTATGTAAAGGGATGGATTTGCATTACACATTAAGTGTCCATCTAAAACATTCTAACTGCTTACAGATAAATCTCTTATACCCAGGCTTTTATTTGCAAATCCTAAGCATTTCCTACCAGATACCTTTTAGAGACTTTGCACCACAGCATAACTAAAACTTACAATTTTAATTTTTAATAAGTATTTTTTTCTGTCATTCCCTCAGGGTTAGGGTGGCAATTTTCTTTCAGGGTTAACAACTTGAAAGTTAATATTTTATATAGGTTCTTCCTTTTCTGTTTTTTTTTTTTTTTGTCGTTGGTTATGGGGCTTGAACTCTGGGCCTGGGTGCTGACCCTCAGCTCTTCAGCTTAAGGCCTGGGTGCTGTCCCTCAGCTCTTCAGCTCAAGGTGAGCACTCTACCACTTGAGCTACAACACCATTTCCGGCTTTCTGGTGGTTTATTGGAAATTAGAGTTTCACGGACTTTCTTGCCCAGGCTGGCTTTGAACTGCGATCCTCAGATTTCAGCCTCCTGAGTAGCTAGAATTACAGATGTGAGCCACCGGTGCCCGGCTTCCTTCTCTGTTTTCAAACATTGTCCAAAAGTTGGTTTTTTTGTTTTTTGTTTTATTTTTGTTTTTGGTTTTAGTTTTGGTTTTGGTTTTGGTTTTTATTTCTCCTGTGTGTCCAATTCTCAACAGTCCTCTTCTGTTTTACCCCCTGCTTCTGCCTTCATTTCTTGACCTTGCAATTCTGGATTGACACTAATGCCTCCTATTTGGCATCATGAGCTCAATATGACATGAGATCTACCATTTGTCACAATAGTGACCAGCGTGGTTCCAGCCCAGCCCAGGTGAAAGAGTTCAGTATGTGCATCTGTCATCCCAGTTACCATGAAGCAGCTTAAAGAGTAGGATCATGGTCTATGCAGCCCTGGGCAGAAAGTGACATCCTGTCTCGAAAACAACCAAGTAAAAGGGGCTACAGATATGGCTTAAGTGGTAAGACTATCTGCTAAACATACATAAAGAGCCCTGAGGTAAATCCCCAACCTTCAGTACTGCCCCATAAAAGTAAATAAAACAAAAAGAGTGATCTGCTATACCCATGCTGTCCATGTGTAATAAGGTATACAGAAATATTAATGAAAATTCATAATGGTGTCTCACATTTTCCTGCAAATGCTTTTCGTGAAAGTTTCATCACTAACAGTATCATCAAATTTAAGAAAGGGGGAGGGTTTTGTATTTAAAACTTCAAGGCATTGTCCTCTCCCACATTCATCCTTATGGCAATTATGATTTTAGCAAAATGTAACAATCTAGCAAACCCTAGGAAAAATAGAATCCATATATTAGAGGAATGTGTTATGATCCAGAAATCAATACTTATTTTGGGTCTTGATTTCTAACTTTTCTAGAAAATAAAGAGGAAAAAACAACCCTGTGTTTATATTTTCCTATGAGACAATGATTATGTGTAATCAAAGGGCTCCTCTTCCATGTGTCCTCAGCTCTTACCCAGATGGTATGTTATGGCCCTTTATGGCTAGTACCTGCAGGCATTTACTTTTGGGTCCCTCTCCACCATGGACTACAGAGATCACTGTACTTGATCACTGTGCTTCTCTTTCACTGCTGAATTGGCATAGATAGAAATATTATAGTGGATTTTGTTTTCCAATTGTGACTTTACCTGTTAGTACAATGGCTACCACAGTACTTGCTGCATGGTGAGTATTCAGTTCGTGAATTTGGGGAGAATGAAATAACACAAACTAATGTGGCACTACAATTTGCTCCTAAATTGCTGAGTGCACATTGCATTTTCCAACATAACCGGATGTATTGTGTTCCTTACTTGGTCTAGTAAACCAAGCACATGCTTTTTCATCTGCTCAATCCTCTTTGTCTCTGAGTCAGAGGTAATACAGAAGTAAAGCCCGCTGGAATTTGGAGTGAAATAAGCACTGCTACACATCCCAGATGAATATAACAGCATATACATATGTAGAAACCTTTTCTGCATTTTTTTCATTTCAATGGTAATTAAGTGGTTTAATATATATATGTATATATACATACATATATATGTATTACGCACACATATACATAAAATATGACACACACGCACACACACACACACACACACACACACACAGACACACACATATATATGATAGCATTATTGGTAGCAATCATCCTCCAAAAACACTAATTTGAAAACAAATCACACTGAGACTCAACCACAAAGGTATTGCTGCCTTCATTGGGTCAGTGTTAATAAAGGGTCTCTTGGTGGTTTCTGGAAAACAGTACTTTCCCAAATGCAATGGAAGATAACATTAATGGTTTATACTAAGAAGAATTTTCCTAAGACACTCAGCATTCCTGAATCTTTCAGAGTGTGTCTCTTACATTGTATCTCCAGTGAATCTCTGTACAGCACCACTGACCTGCAAATCCCTCGCTAAATTCTGGGACCGTTTAGCTTCGTGGGCCCCTGAAAAGATATTTGGAGAGTTTCCCAGATTGTGTACTGCTGCCATAAGCTGGAGGGAGTATAGTGATAATTAATAAAGTGCCAGACTGGATAATTGTAGGAACTGTAAAAGAGACTAAAATGTTGTTACCTGAGGCACAGAGGCACCTGTGAAAGTGTGAAGTTAATTTGTGTGAAGAATATCACATGGGGTTGAAGGAGAACAAGGAGATGAGAGTTCCTTTAAATAAATCAGACTTCAGTGAGGGAAGCTTTTTAAAAAGAAAAAGTGAAAAAGAAAGAAAAAAATCATGCTGATAAGATAATGTGAGGCATATGAAAGGTGGTCTTCTTTGACTGTCTTGTTATGTTTGGTTTTCTTTGACCTTGAGACAGGTTTAAGAGCTATGAACTACTTTCCTAGCTCCCATAGGACAGAAATGATGACATGTCCTCTTAACTCTTTTTTTTAAACTGATAATAGGCCTCTGTCTCCTGAGTAATACCTTTCAGTAATAGTACATCTACCTCTGTAATGCTGGGAGAGATGACCTTGTATCTTCAATTTTACCTTCAGTCCCCACAGACCAATTTCTATAAAATTCCAATATACAATAAGTTAATGCAAAGAGGAGAATAGATGAGGGTGCCTTTCTCACAGATTACCCCAAGGAACATTAGGAACTAAGAAGTTCTTAGCAACCTGAAGATTATATTATACATGGCGAATAAATTATATCTGCTAAACTTCTTGTTCTTTTCATTGTTGAAATGAGTTTATTTATTTATTTATTTCTACACACTTGGTCTGCTGATACCCTACCACATGAGGCACACTTCCACCCCAGCATTTTTCTTATTATTTTGGAGAATGAGTCTCTCATGGACTTTTCTGCTGGGGTTGGCCACCAACCAAAATCCTGTGGATCTCAGATTCCTGAGTATATAAAATTATAGGCATGAGCCACTGACATGTGGTTGAAATGGATCTTTAAAAAAATGAAAATGAAAAACTTTGAAAGTAATTATTACCAATGATCACACTGATTTCTAAAATGTCTTTACACCAATAGTATAAAGCATTATACATATCATTGCCAGTTGATTATCCACTGTGCTCATTGTTTATTTCTGGTCAGGGATTAACAACCTATCTGGTCCAACAACAATTCTTTAATAATAATAAATAAAAATTTCAGAAGCTGGGTACCAATGGCTTATGGCTATAATCCCAGGAGGCTGAGATCTGAGGATCACAGTTCAAAGCCAACCTGGGCAGGAAAGTCCTTTTGAGATTTTTATCTCCAATTAACCATCAGAAAACCAGAAGTGTTACTGTGGCTCAAGTGGTAGAACACCTGCCTTGAGCTAAAGAGCTCAGACTCAGAGTTCAAGCCTCATGACTTGGGAAAAATAATCTTGGAACTGTTGTGTGTACTTAGGTCCTTAACTTCAAATCTGAGTAAAAATCAAAATGACTGGGCATCAGTTACTCACACCCATAATGGTAGCTACTCAGGAGACTGACCTCTAAGGATCAGTAAAAGACAGCACCCAGATTCTAAGTTCAAGCCCAGTACAAGCATGAACATGTGCATGCACACACACACACACACACACACACACACACACACACACACACACACAAATACAATAAAAATAAAATGGTGTGATCTGTGCTAAAATATTCATCAAAAACTAGCTTGTTTATTTGACCTTCCATCAAATCAGGAGAAATAAGAGCTAAATAAAATTTCCAAAAAGACAGTTCAATTGCCATTATAATGATGCCCTCCCTGTATTAGTCCATAACGCATAAAAGTTAACATGAAGTTACCTGATAGTAACTGGGTTTTCTATTGTTTCGTCTCTGAATCTGCTTTATAAGCAAAGTAACTTTGAAATAGCCAAGCTGTTGAGTTTTCATTCTTATTTTCTGTGTTTGAATAGAATTTCCCCTGCTCAGACCATCAGATTGCATACTCCAGTTTGTGAAATTAAATGATACACAATTAAAATTAAAGCCAATTAGCATAGAGAAAATAGCTTGTAATTTTGTTTTTTTAATAATACAAATATATTTCAATTCTTACACAGATTAAGGGGCCCAATTCAACAAAACTGCCCCCACTTTTGACTTGGGCTGCATATTACAGGCCTTGAGACTGATAAAGATGTAGGCAGGGTAATGCTTAAATGGATTGTGAAGATAGGAGCCTCTGACTTTGCAGTTGAGGGAACATCACCTGCCTAGCACATTGATATATTGACCAACCTAGAATTCTCCCTCAATCCTCAAACATGATGTTTTGTTTTGATGATTTTTTTCTTTTTTTTTTAATTTTTATTATTTTATTTTATTTGTGAACATACTGTACAGAGGGGTTACAATTACATGGGCAGGATAATGCGTACAATTCTTATCAAGTATTGCAGCATCCTCCTTTGTTTATCCTTCACATCCCTTCCCAGCCTCCCCCCACCCCCCCCAGTCCCAATCCACCCCCCCCCCTCCCCCTGCACAGACATTGTAAAGCTCGGTGTGGACATGACAACTTGTACTTCTCATTGTTGCAACAGGTCCACCTGTATCCTAAAATGACTTATTTTTCCCCATCTCCTCCACAAGTTATACTGACATCAAATATAGTGAAAGCAGGGGTTATACTGTGGGGGGAGGGACATACAAAGCAACAAAGAAATAATCTTATAAATGTGTTAGAAACACATGCATGAAAGAAAAAAACATTAAAATACATATCTAAGCGTTCATTTTCCTAACATCACATTATCTGACCTTTTCCACTTCACTCATACATATACTAGATATTGCAAATAAGGGAAACCATGAAACTTATGTTTCATTGGGACTGGCTTACTTCACTTAATATAATTTTTTACAAGTCTTTCCATTTCCTAACAAATGGGGCAATGTCATTCTTTCTGATGGAGGCATAGAATTCCATTTTGTATATATACCATATTTTCTTGATCCATTCATCTACTGAGGGGCATCTGGGTTGGTTCCAGATCTTAGCTATGGTGAGTAATGCTGCAATAAACATAGTTGTACTGGTAGCTTTAGTGTGGTCTTGTTTGTAAACATTTGGGTAAATGCCCAAAAGTGGGATTGCTGGGTCATAGGGGAGTTCTATGTGGAGTCTTTTGAGGAACCTCCATACTGCTTTCCAAAGTGGCTGAAGAAATTTACATTCCCACCAACAATGAAGTAAGGTTCCTTTCTGTCCACATCCCCTCCAGCATCTGTTGTTGTTAGAGTTCTTGATTTTTGCCATTCTAACTGGAGTGAGGTGGTATCTCAATGTTGTTTTGATTTGCATTTCTTTTATGGCTAGGGAGGTTGAGCATTTCTTCATGTGTCTATTGGCCATCCTTCTTTCTTCTTCAGAGAAGTTTCTCTTTAAGTCTTTCGCCCACTTTTTTATTGGGCAGTTGTTTCTTTGAGGATTTGTTGTTGGGGGGTTTAATTTTTTGAGTTCCAAGTATATTTTAGATATGAGACCCTTGTCTGTTGTAAGGCTAGTAAAGATCTTTTCCCAATCCATGGGCTTTCTATTGATCTTGCTAGCGATGTCCTTTGCCATGCAGAAGCTCTGCACCTTTATGCGATCCCATTTGTCCAGCCTTTCTTTGAGTTGTTGTGTTTCCAGGTCTCTATTCAGAAAATTTCGGCCTGAGCCAAGGAGACCTAGGGTTTCTCCTATTTCATCCTGTAATGTTTTCAGAGTGTCTGCTTTGACTTCGAGGTCTTTGATCCATTTGGAGTTGATTCTGGTGCAGGGTGATATATAAGGATCTAGCTTTAGTTTTCTACAAGTAGTTAACCAATTTTGCCAGCACCACTTACTGAAGAGGCTGTCTTTGTTCCATTCCAATGTTTTAGCTCCCTTATCTAAGATTAGATGGCTATAGGTCTGTAGGTTCATTTCTGGGTTTTCAATTCTATTCCATTGGTCCTGAGGTCTGTTCTTATGCCAATACCAAGCTGTTTTGATTACTATGGCTTTATAGTAGAGTTTGAAATTTGGTATTGATATTCCTCCAGCAGTGTTCTTTCCATTGAGGAGCGTTTTTGCTATTTGGGGTCTTTTATTGTTCCATATGAATTTTTGGATTGCCTCTTCTATTTCCTTGAAGAATGAGCTTGGAATTTTGATAGGTATTGCGTTGAATTTGTAGATAGCCTTGGGAAGTATTGCCATTTTCACGATGTTAATCTTGCCAATCCAGGAGCATGGGAGGTTTTGCCATTTTTTAAGTTCTGTGTTGATTTCCTTTTTCAAGATTTTAAAGTTTTCATCATAGAGGTCCTTCACTTCTTTGGTTAAGTTAATTCCTAGGTATTTTATTTTTGGTGGGGTTGTTACAAATGGAGTTGCTTTCCTAATTTCAGCCACACTTTTCTCATTGTTGGCGTACAGAAAGGCCATTGATTTTGGGGGGTTAATTTTATACCCTGCTACTTTGCCAAAGTTTTGAATCAGCTTGAGTAATTTGGGAGTGGAGTCTATGGGATTCTTTAAATACAAGATCATGTCGTCTGCAAAGAGGGAGAGTTTTATTTCTTCTTTCCCTATTTGGATCCCCTTTATGTCTGCATCTTTTCTTATTGCTGTAGCTAGGCATTCTAATACTAGATTGAAGAGAAGTGGAGAGAGTGGGCATCCTTGTCTTGTTCCTGGCTTTAGTTTTTCACCATTAAGTATAATGCTGGCTGTAGGTTTGTCATATACAGCCTTTATTGTATTGAGGAATGTTCCATGGATTCCTAATTTTTCCAAAACCTTCATCATGAAGGGGTGTTGGATCTTGTCGAATGCTTTTTCTGCATCTATTGAGATAACCATGTGGTTCTTATTCTTGCTCCTGTTGATGTGATGAATAATATTAATTGGTTTGTGTGTATTAAACCAGCTTTGCATCCCTGAAATGAATCCTGTTTGATCATGGTGTATGATTTTTTGGATGAATTGTTGAAGTCAGTTGGCCAATATTTTGTTGAGAAGTTTTGCATCAATGTTCATCAAAGAAATGGGTCTATAGTTCTCTTTCTTTGATGAGTCCCTGCCTGGTTTTGGGATGAGGATTATCATGGCTTCATAGAATGTGTTCGGTATTGAACTTTCTCCTTCAATTTCACTGAAGAGTTGGAGGAGTATTGGTATGAGCTCTGCTTTGAAGGCCTTGTAGAATTCTGCTGTAAAACCATCTGGTCCTAGACTTTTCTTAGCTGGAAGGTCTCTTATTGCTGTTTCTATTTCAACGCTTGATATGGGTGTTTTGACGTTTTTATGTCAATGTGTTATATTAGGCATGCTTGTTTTTTGTTTTTTTGTTTTTTTGTTTTTGTGGTCATGGAGCTTGAACTCTGGGCCTGGGTACTGTCCCTGAGCTCTTCCACGCAAGGCTAGCACTCTACCACGAGCCACAGCACCACTTCTGGCTTTTTCTGCTTATGTGGTACTGTGGAATTTAACCCAGGGCCTCATGCATGCAAGGCAAACACACTACCACTGATTTGCCCACGTAATACACACTGACGGACCATTGCAGGTGTGATGTGTTCCTAGTGGATATCTCTTCTGTGTATGTGGTGATGAGGAATCAAACCAAGGGTCTCATGCACGCGAGGCAAGCACTCTACCACTGAGCCACCTTCCCTGCCCACATGCTTGATTTTTAAATCACTAAAAACAAGACTGAACTAAAACTCCCCTTTCAAACCTTGGGGTTCTATTAAAGGCTCTAAACCTATTTTCACATGGTTGACCTGATTTGCTAACCAGCCAATTCTGAAGCTCTAAATTAGCCCCATCTCTTTACTTTATTCCTGTGTCATTGTCATAAATTCAAGTATGATTGAAAGTTTGCATTGAAATATAGAAGATATATTTATTGCTTAGAAAATCCAACTGTTTTTGCACTGTGTGTCAAGAGACATGGACAAAGACCATAAACAACATTGAAACCTTCTATATATTAATAACTTAAGATTCTATGTTAGCCATTGTGGTTTGGAAAATGAAGGGAAGGAGGGTGGAGGGAAAGACGGAAGTAAGCAAAGAAAGCAGAAACTGATTTTACCCTTTTCTGTTTTTTGGTAAACACCTGTGGCTATTTACCTAAATTAAGATGTACATGTTTACTATGAAAACTTTGTAGTTTGCTTAAGATGCTCATTCATTTTAATTTTGTTTGGAATTTTTAGTGTTTTGGTGATGTGTCAACCTAATTTGCTTATCTTATTTTCAAATGTGAATTAGACAAATACTTCCATTTCCTCTAAAGTCATTTCTGTCCCTTCATGTGTTTCACTTTCATTATGTATTAAATTCCTTCCGTTACCAATTCTGTTCAATTGTTAAATTGTAGGCTCCAAAATCAGTCCGGCACAGGATTATTATATTTGTTGTCTGGCATCAAAAGAATCAGTTATATATTTGTGTTTTAATCTATTTTACACTGGGAATTTCCTTCAAAGAGAGTCTTCCTTTAATGTGTCATCATTAAATATAAATAATCAACTCTTAAAAACATAAAAGCACAGACACAGAAAATCATGACACAGAATGTTGATATCTTTTTTCTTTTGATTAATCCAACATGAAAATATAAAAGCATTCCAGCTTCTTAGGAATTTCAATATGCTTTTATTTTTTCATAATAAAATTATTAGTCTTTAAGGAAGAGTATATAGAAATCTATACTGATATTTTTCCTTCTGAATCTTTTCCTATGAACTGTTTAATAACTTCCAAATATTTGTCTGCTTTTTTATAACCAAACATATATCTGTACATATGCCAATGTATAGTATAAAGACATTGTCCCATTTGTTAGGAAATGGAAAGACTTGGAAAAAATTATATTAAGTGAAGTAAGCCAGGCCCAAAGAAACATAGGTCTCATGGTTTCTCTTATTTGCAATAACTAGTATATGTCTGAGACAAGCAAAAAAGGTCAGATAAGTGGATGTTAGGTGAAATGAACACCAAGATAAGTATTCAAATTTTTTTCTTTCATGTGATTGTTTCTAATATATTTATAAGATGATTTCTTTGTTGCTTTGTATGTCCCTCCCCCACGGTATAAGCCCTGTTTTCATTGCATTTGATGTTGGTATATTTTGTGGAGGGGAAGGGAAAAAACAAACTGTTTAAATAGAGATACAGGTGGACCCATTGCAACAATGAGATGTACAAGACATTATGTCCAAAAACACACTTTACAACTTTGGACCGGGGGAGGGTGAGAGGAGGAGATGGGAAGGGATGGGAAGGGGAAACAAAGGAGGAGGCAAAAATGCTTGATAAGAAATGTATTCATTATCTTGCCCATGTAATTGTAACCCCTCTATACAGTATTTTCACAATTAAAAACAAACAAACAAACAAAAAAGAATGACATGCACATTTTAGAGGCTTTGTGATTAGAAATGCAATAATTTTAATAGGTATATGAAATATATAATTAAATATAATTATATAAAATATAAAGCTATATATATAATATAAATATAAGTATATACAAATATAATTGAATATATAAAGATATCTTAAATCTATTTCATATTTGATATTAATAAATTCAAATATCCAAATATATGTTGATTTCTGTTATTTAGTCTCTTTTAGTAATCATTCTTTTTTTCTTCCTAGGTAACTTTCAAAGCATCTAGATATTCAGTGTCACCAGATTTAAAGTACGTCCTTCTGGCATATGATGTCAAACAGGTAAAGGAATGCTCCTCTGTGAGAAATTATTTCTTGGTGGAATCACCAAAAAAAACATTAGGTGACAGTTCATCATTTTATCTTAGGCATCTGCCAACCTAGAAATTTTAGTGTTATCCAGTCACTGCACAGGGACACTGATGGCTATGTTGTATAGAGGTTTGGAAGCAATATCTATTCTTTGATACCTGATAGTGAATAACTGGAATAATTTCTTAAATGCCTTTAGTAAATGTGTCAGATGAATTGGAATTTGTGACATTGTCAGGCTTATCTTTGCTATACTTGTGTGTGTGTGTGTGTGTGTGTGTGTGTGTGTGTGTGTGTGTGTGTGTGTGTGTGTGTGTGTTCATGGGCATGTAAATTAGACATTCCTCCTGGCTTCATGCTGAGCTGCAGTGTGGATCTGGGAAGGGAATGATGTAAAAAGATGTTTCTGGTTTTAGTCATGGATTCTTATTGGGTGGTATTTGAATATAAGGTTTTCTATCATAAAATTCTACAGTGGGGCCAGCAAAAAAAAAAACAAAAAAAAAACTCTGAGCAACTAACACATTCTAATTACAATTAGTGTTTCATTATTGCATGTCCACTTGAGAGCAGAATTGAAACAATATGTACAGTTGTTGAGTATTTTGTACAAAGATATAATTTGCACAGTTCAAAAACAAAGTAAGTGTTAGAAAGGCAATTCTGCAGATTAGTTTCTGTAGAGAATAAATGATTGGAAACCATTCAAGAAAGTTTATGAGCTTTAAGACAGACAATAAAAATTTATGGACTTCAGGCAGGAAGCCTCATATAATGCTTGGGAAGCATTTGAACACATGAAATTTCACAGTTCAAAAGACCTGCTACTTGATGATTTTAGCCTTTTTGAATATACAAATTTTGCTACATATTTTATAGTTTTATTTAAAATAATTAATTTACCCTGACAAAAGTAGAGCTATTTTGGTCAATATAATCTTTTTCCTATTTTGTAGTATAGCCTCAATCCATATCCTCTGCCCTGGATTATATTAACTTGTATATTTTGGAAATTCTATTACGTAAGAAAAACAGTTGGCTTTTAAGTTAAAATATTAAAATGTAGTAAGGAGTTTGAGAAGTAACATTTTTTTACCTGAAGAATTGAAATAGGAAATGACTATTATCTTAAGCTCAGGATGAATTTAAAGGCAGATTTATATGGGAAGAGTAATCAGAACAGGATTGATGATAAATTAAATAGCTCAATGGAACAGAATATGGAACTCAATCTGACAATGTGTCCAAAAGCTGCTGATCAATCGGCATTGATTGTCAGGTAAATATAAAGTAATAGTGAAGTTTATTCTGATTAAGATGTATAAATACCATGATGAAAGCCTTTTTTTTTTTACAAGTGTTACTTGTCATAATAAAAGGAATGACAGGAAGTAAAACAATCTTTTTTTGGAGGGTTGTGTTAGAGGGGGGAGAGAAACAAAAGAAGAGGATGAATGAGATGAATTCCTCCTTGTACATCTAATGTATGCCAATAAAAAGAAATAAAAAGGCAAAAGAAACAAGAGAAAGTATGATAAAAAATAAAACAGAACAAAACAATGTATTGGTTTTAGCTTTATACCATAAAGAAATCCAAACTCAAAATGGATCATGCATCCAAATATAAACTGTAAATCTGACACCTTTAGGGAGAAATAAAAACATGAAAAATTCCCTTCAGATCTGGGACCAGGGAGAAATTTCTTAAATTGTTCCCTAAAAGTATAGTCCAAATTGTTCCCCAAAAGTATAGCCCATGAAAGGAAACAGGTATTTAGTTTTGTGTGAAAGACCCTACAATGAGGATGAATATAGAAACAATAGTATAAAAGAAAGTATTTCCAATTACATATTTGACAAAACCAATATTCTTTTGCAAACAGCTCTTTAAACACTTAAAGGCAACAACAAAGCAATCATACAATAAAAAATAGTCCCAGATATAAAAGGAGATTTCACTGAAGGGGTTGTTCACACAGCAAATGAATGTAAATATTTCAGTATCATCAGCATCAATTGGAAACAAGTTATAACTTCATACCTATAAAATGGCCAAAGGTAAAGAATCAGTGATAGCATTAAATTACAGCATGCATTGAGGGGATCTTCAACATTACTACTGGAAATATGTGAAATGGTTTGCCTACTTTGTGTGATTTCTTGGTAGTCTCTTTATAAACTAAACATGCACTATCATCCAACCTGGCAAACTCATTTCAGGACATTTTTCTTGAAGAAATGAAAACTTACTTTCACCCAGAAGCCTAAATACAAAAATTACAGCAGTTTAGTTTTTGTAGCTGCAATGTAACCCAAATGTTCTTTTGTAGGCAGTTGGTTAAACTGTGCAGAACCTTTCAATAGCATATACATCATAAGTAAAAAGAAATAATGTTTTGACTTATGGAAGAACTTGGGACAATGTCAGAATAATGTTCAGTTTTAAAAACCTATCTTTCTGATGGATGAATAGAATTCTATTGTGTATATATACCACATTTTTGATCCATTCATATATTAAGGGATGTTTGGGCTGATTCCATATCTTGACTATGGGAAATAATGCTGCAATAAACATGGTTGTGGTGGGGGCTTCAGTGTATCTTTGTTCGTGTTCTATTGGATAGATGCCCAGAAGTGGAATTGCTGGATCATAGGGAAGCTCTGTGTTTAGTCTTTTGAGGAACTTCCACACTGCTTTCCAGAGTGATTGAACAAATTTTAATTCCCACAAACAGTATAATAAAGTTCCCTTTCAGGGACTTCCCCACCAGAATTTGTTATTGTTAGTTTTCTTGATACTAGCTATTATAATGAGGGTAAGGTAGAATATTAGTGTTGTTTTGATATGTATTTTCTTTATGGCCAGAGATGATGAGTATTTCTCCATATGTCTGTTGCCCATATTTAGTTCTTCTGAGAAGACTCTCTTTAAGCCATTGATCCATTTATTAAGTTGTTGTTTATTTGGGAGGGTATCTTTTGATGTTTCAGTTTTGTGAGCCGTAATTTTTATATTTTGGATACTAGGTCCTCATCTGTTGGGTAGCTGGTAACTTCCCTATTCTATGGTCTTTCTACTTAGTTTGTGCCTATAAATCTACAAGTAAGTACACTGGGTGGCATCCAAGTGGTTATAAATGAATTAAATTAAGTAAAATAGAATCTATAGAGAACACAAATAGTATAATGCTTTAGAGAACTTAAGTCAAACCCTAACAAAATGAGTACTAAGAAATCAGTACTTGCAAAGGGGGAGTGGGGGGTGAGGAGAAAAGAATAGAAGAATGAATAGGTGAAATGAATGGAATGCAGGCAAAAATGCATTGTATATGGCACAGAAATGAGAAAAATAAGGAAAGGGGTAGGTGAAAGGGAATGAAGCTGTTGAATGGGTGACCCAGATCAAAATGTATTGTATATATATATAAATTGCTTTGTTAAATGGCAAACAAATTCAATATATAATCTAAAACTTAAGAAAAGTGAGGCAAATGGTGACATGGGAGGGGTGATGAGAAGATTAAAAAGAGTGAGATTGATCAACAGGCATGTATTATTAAACTATTCTGTTGAATGGCAACTTCTTTGTACAACTACCCACCAAAAACTAAAAATAGATTAGATTAAAAATAAAATAGAATTAAAAGCCGATCTCAGATCTGCCAAACTTACATCTATTTTTTTTCCTAATTAGTATTGGTTTAGAACTCAGGGTTTCATACTTTTACCCTGCTTGCTTACTCTGAGAGAATCCTATGATCTGAGGTATTCCTTCAGCCCAGCATTTTTGTTGGCTAATTGTACATGGAGTTTCACAAACTTTGCTCCAGGTCTCAGACTCCTAAGTAGCTAAGATTACAAATGTGAACTACTTGTTCCAAGCTTATATACATTCTTTGAATAAGAAAATTATGCAAATGAATAACAAGAATTGAGTAACTGTTCCTAAGTGGTGATGAGGGAATTGTTACTGATTTTATATTTTTTTAGAATATGCATCTGTTTTGGACTCTTCAAGGTTGATTTTGAGAAATTTTTGTTTTATAGATAGTAAACCTTTGCCAAATATGGTATTTACAAATATTTTTGTCTGACTTGTAGATGGTCTTTTTTTCCTTTTTTCAAAAGACATCTTTTCATGCACACTTTTCTTAAAGTTTTAATGGTCTGATTTCTCTACTTGGTTCCTCTGCTGCATATGACTTTGGTGTCCATACCTAAGAATCTACTTCCCAATTACAGATCAGGAGGGTTTTTTTGACCCTGGATTTCTACTCAGAATTTAGTTTCATCCACTCCCATATCTCTGATTCCTGTAGCTCTGCCTTCAGTTTAGGAATTGGGCCCAGGGTATTGAGCTCCCAGCCCAGTGTTCTACCACGAGCTAATTCTTGGGATCAAAGCTAGCTTTAGATTTTATAAGTAACTTGCTGGTCTTAGTTTGAATTAGTTGTTTTGTATATCCTATGAGGTAAAAATCCTGACGTGTACATGTTAAGGCTCATCTACTGAGAAACTACTTGTCCAAATGATTGTATTGATTTTCACTTTTCTTCAGTAATAGCTGTCATGTTATATTCCTGTCCTAGCAGAAGATGGTCCATATCTTAAAGAAAAACTAATTGTTAAATTGGGAGATTGCATATACTATGACTACTAAATAGATGCATGCATGTTGACATACCATAGAATCAGTAGTAATGCTGATTGGTATATTGTTGTATAATCATTATATTGTGTCATGAATTGCTCTTAATTTAGTGACTTTAAATCAATACATTTACTACCTCTTACACTTTCTACTGGAATATTCAAATCATTACTGTACCTTAGGTTCATCAGGAGAATTCTGTAAAATGTTAATGGCTAGGTCCTACCCTGCAGAAATGCTGATAAAATTCTAGTGTATACTTTAAACTTCATAGTTTTAAAAACTCACCAGCTGATTGTAATGTATACCCAGGTTGAAGAGTAATGGATTTAAGGACTTTAGACAAGGGAGTACTAGAGAGAAAAACAAGAGCTTTGTTAAAATATATACTGCACCATATTGTTCCAAAGTTTTCACATGTATTCCTTTAAACTTTACAACTTCCATTCTTTCTCTCCATTTCTCCCTCCTTCTTTAACTTCCTCTCTTCTTCTTCTTCTTCTTCTTCTCCTCCTCCTCCGCCTCCGCCTCCGCCTCCGCCTCCGCCTCCTCCTCCTCCTCCTCCTTCCTCCTGTTCACCCACCTTTTCTCTCTCTCTTCTCGAGGTTTAGCTCTGAATGTAATGCTTGCTAGGTAAGTGCTCTTCCACTAGATCTATGTCCTAGCTCTTGTGTTTTAGTTAACTTTTTGACTAGGATCTTGCCTATTGATGGGATTGGTGTGGGCCACAATTCTCCTGTCCAAGTTCGATATTTACCATGATGCTCAGCTTATTGGTTGAGATGGTGCCCCAGTTACTTTTTGCTCTGGATAAAATAAGGTGAACAGGATTAATCTTCCTGAGGAGCTGGAGTTATAGATGTGTACCCAAGAGCTTGGGACATCTGATCTTTAGTAGGCTTTATTATTGACAATATAGAAGGCATTTTTCAAAACTTGTCTAATGTGATCAGTATTGAAACTGTTTTTGGAGCAATGATTTTCAATGTATAGATTTTGTGACAAGTCATAGTAGGGTGGAACTCATTTGAAATACATCGGTCATAGTCTAGACTCCTGGAAGCAGAAGTCTAGTACAGGGCTCTGAAATCTAGTTATATAAGAAATCTAGTTATAAAAGACTTCTAGGGGATTCCAATGCACACTTAACACTGAAGACCTCTAAGGAACAGTTCCTTACAATTAGGCAAAGATTTACAAAAATCACCATTCATAAAAAAGGATCAAATACTTTTTAATTAAGATTCTCACAACCATGTGTCCCTGGCTTTTGTATCCATCTTTGAGAATCTGATGAATTTTCTAAAATGAACACATCCACAACACCATCATCAATATTAAAACAATGAAAGCCTTGTATTTCTACAGGGTAGACCATTGCTCTCTAAATTTTAGGAGCTTACATTTTTTTTTGGTCTGGCTTTTTACTTTATATAATAAATTGAGTGAAGTGTACATCTTTGTATTCCTCTTGCTCAGTGAAATATTTACAACATTTATTTATGGTTTTCAATAGTTATAGCTTCATTGACACTTCTCAATTTGGTGTGTGTGTGTGTGTGTGTGTGTGTGTGTGTGTGTGTGTGTGTGTGTGTATGTGCACACACATGAGCATGCCAGTGATAGGCTTGAACTCAGGGCCTGGGTGCTATCCCTGAGCATTCTTCCTCAAGGCTAGCTTTCTAACACTTGAGCAAATCTCCATTTTTGGCTTTTTGGTGGTTAGTTGGCAATAAGAGTCTCACAAACTTTTCTACCCAGGCTGGCTTTGAACCACAATTCTCATATTTCAGCCTCCTGGTAGCTAAGATTATAGATGTGAGCCACCAGACTCACTTGGTTCTCATTTCTGCTTAATATTTCATGCATGAATCAAAATGTATCAACTCTACTATTGATTGGATTATAAATAACTGTTGGTGAATAATTGGTTTTTGTGTTAAGATTATTTCTATGTAGCTTCTTTCCCTGTGCATTATCCTCCTTCCCCCTTGGCATCTATTTTAAAGCAAGATTATACAAGAAGAAATGTAGATTTGTTGCACACTTATCTTATGTCATTAAGGAGACAAGTGTGATAATCATTTTATACCTTCTACCATCCTTGCTTCTGGGCATTGATGTTATATTTTACAGAGGAAAATTAGACATATTAAAAGCCATAGTCAGGGCCTCACCTCTGCAAGAGTGACTTGATTTCATTCTCCTAGCTACAAAGTCTCTAGTTGTTGTTGTTTTTTTTTTTTATTTCACTATCATTTTGAGAAAGTTCTTACCTATCTTCAATGAGTTATTTTTTATACTAGCATAGCTATTGTCCAAATTTCTTGAAATCACAGCAACAGGATTACAATTAATTGAAAGACTAATTTGTATTAAGTATATTATTTTTAATATTCATGTATCATTTATTTATTATTTGTTTATATTTATTGTGATAATGGAGTTGGATCTCAGAGCTTTTCACTTGTTAGATAAGCATTCTACCTTTGAGCCACAACTCTAGTGTTCAGCACTTACAATACTTCTGTAGGTTTGGTGACTTTGCATTTTATTTTATTTCTATACCTTCATTTTTCAAAATTGTTTCTCAAAATAATTACATTTCATGACCAAAAAATGAGAACATTTCTAAAAGAGAAAACATATTCATAGGTAAATAATGATACATTTAAATCTGGATGAGCATATTTGATTGCAAATCAACACTTATTTTGACATTCTCCATAGCAGAACAAACTAGTTTTATGTTATTACAAATAATATTCAAATACTTTAAAATTTATCACTAAATCTATTTTGTGCATTAACCCATTATATTTGAAATTTTTGGTTCATTTCAGTTATTTAAGAGTTGGAGTTTTTAAGCTATCCTTGGAAAATGAACAGGCTTTTATGTATATTCTACTCCATTTTTTTTTTTTTTAATTTTCAGGCTTCAAGCATTTTAATTCATGGCCTTGTACTGGCTAGGCATTTTATCACCTGAGACATACCCACAACAATTTTTACTTTCCTTAGTTTTCCATAGGGTCTTATGTTTATGGCAGAGCCTGCCTGAACTGTAATTTATGCTTCTCATGTAGCTAACATGGCAGGCATGTACCATCACATCCAGCTTTTTATTGATTAAAATGAGATCACAGAAACTGTCTTCCTGGCCTGGCCTTGAACTTCATTTCCTTGAGTCTACCTCATCAGTAGATAGAATTACAGTGTTGGGCCACTCTGTCTACCCTTTATAATTTATTTTTATTAACTTTAAGTTGCTATAGAAAGGTAATGTAATCTGCATTTAGGGGAAAAAACAAAGGAGGAGGCAACAATGGTTGATAGGAAATGTAATCATTACCTTGCTCATGTGACTGTAACCCTTCTATACAGTATTTTTACAATAAAGAATGTATTTTTAAAAAATGAAACATAAAATAAAAACAAACATTTTTTTGGGGGGGGGTCCGGTTGTGGGGCCTGAACTCTACGCCTGGGTGCTGTCCCTCAGCCCTTCAGCTCAAGGTTAGCACTTTACCACTTGAGCCACAGCGCCACTTCCGGCTTTTTATTTTTTTCTGCTTATGTGGTGATGAGGAATTGAAGCCAGGGCCTCAAGCATGCAAGGCAAGCGCTCTACCACTGAGCCACCTTCCCAGCCCCTAAAAACAAACATTTTTGAACCATTTAAATGAATTCTTATTTACAAATTACTCTTGTTGATTGGTTTTTAAAACACATGTTAAATAAAAGAATTAACTAATTTACATGTTTGCATTGTTCATTCTGTCTTATATTTGTGGTCAAAATATAATTAAATGTATTGATCTTTTGGTATAATTAGAATTATTGTTTATGCATAAGGATACATAAATTTGCATTATATTTGAAATTCTTGGTTCATTTGAATTATTTAAGAGTTGGAGTTTTTAAGCCATTTTTGGAAAATGAACAGGTTATATATATATATATATATATATATATATATATATATATATATATATATATTCCTGAATTTTAAAAAGTAGGTGAATGATTCATTAAATCTTGTATAATAGAGGGGACATGTCAATTTTACCTGTGCTGTCGCTGCTCTATTAGCCTCTGCCCTCCCATTTTTCTTTGCTTTACTCTAAGGTAAAATACATTCCATTCAGCATTAATCCTTATTGCTCTGTAGGTCTGTAGAACAAATCTTCCTTCTGATAAATATCTATTTTAACAGAGAATTAACCACTGTAAAATGAATCCTGCATGCACTACTGCTTGAAAAAAGTAACTCCTCTAGTGAATTATCTAATTAAATTCTGGGATGTTTTACAATTTCAGAAACATATTTAAGAAGTCTGAAGCAGTACATGGTCTGGCCATAGGATTGTCTAGGCTGTTAAACTTTAAACACACTGGGTTCACAGATATTTTAAATAATCCAGTTAATGATAAACTTAGGCAAAGTGCCATATGGAAGTGACTGTAATTCTAATATATGGCATTTTTAGTTTATCCAAAATCATTTCAACTTCTTGTGCTTGTAGACACGAATACCTTTTTTGTTTATAGCTTTGTTGCTAAACTGCTACAATATCTCACAATATAACATTGAGCTTAGAACTTATAAAAGAGGCTGATTTGATGTGGAATATATGCTAGTATATGCTTTATTAGTATACACATAAGTATACACATATGTGCATATGTGTATATATACATATACATGTATAGGTGTGCATATACATAAAATAGATGATGGAAGTTTCTAAAAGGGGAGAGGAAAGGAAAAAGGAAGAAAGAAGGCAAGAATGATGGGAAGGAGGGAAGAAAGCTAGGCAATAAATAAGGAAGAAGGCTTACTGAGAGTGAAGTAGTTTTGAACATGGTTTTGAAGCTAATCATTAAGCCAGTTTTGAAGCTGGATGAACAGCTATATTCATAGACTTACAGTTAATATTATGTGTTGGAGTTCCTATTGATATATCATAAACTAGAATTGTTTCCATTTCCATGGTCCTTTCCAGCTGAAGCTGGAGAAATAGGAGTTGATTTACTGAAATATTATACAATCATGCAATGGTAATGCTGGCCAAGTTAACAGGATTAAACAATGCTAAATGAATGTAAGGAAACAATTTTAGAAGTCTGGCTCTTAAAATACAAAAGGAGGAAAAGAACAGTATTAACTGAGGTATTTTTATTGAACACAGCTCAGTATGAACTTCTGCCTTACATGAATGTTAACTTATATTAGCTTCAGTTAATAAAATTAAATAATCCAGACCTGGACCACTGATAAACTAGCCACTAATGATACATATCTATGGAGCACTTGTCATGTGGCTAATCTGAAGTACAAAATGAACTTTCTAGATTTTAAGAGGAAACAAGATGTAACATAATCTTACATCATGTGCTGAAGTAATATGCTGGATATATATAATTAAATTAATTTAGACTAATTTTCACTAATAGGGCTACTATAATATTACACTTTCCTATGCAAGGCTTGTATTACCTTTTTCTTGATCAATGATGTTCTTAAACATAGGAATAGTTGATTCTGGTGCAGGGTGATATATAAGGATGTAATTTTAGTTTTCTACATGTGTTTAGCCAATTTGCCAGCACCATTTACTGAAGAGACTGCCTTTCTTCCATTCCATTTTTTTGGCTCCCTTATTGAAGGTTAGGTGGCTATAGGTCTGCAGGTTCATTTCTGGGTGATCAATTCTATTTCATTGGTCCTCAGGTCTGTTCTTGTGCCAGTACCAAGCTGTTTTGAATGCTATGGCTATGTATTAGAGCTTGACGTAGGGTATTGATATTCCTCGCAGCACTGTTCTATCTGCTAAGGTTTGTTTTTGCTATTGTGGGTCTTTCATTTTTCCATATGAATTTTTGGATTGCTTCTTCTATTTCTTTGAAGAATGAGGTTGGGATAGTGATGGGTATTGCATTCAATTTGTAGATAGCCTTTGGAAGTATTTGGCAGCATTTTCATCATGTTAATCCTTCCACTTCAGGAGAATGGGGGGGTTCTACTTCCTAAGATCTGTTTTATTTTCATTTTTCAGGTTTTGAAAGTTTTCATCATTAATGCCTTTCACATGTTAAGTTAATTCCTAGGTATATTATTTTTGTGGGGCTATTACAAAAGGAGTTTCTTTCCTGATTTCAGTCATGCTCTTCTCATTATTGGCATACAGGAAAGCCATTGATTTTTGTGGGCTAATTTTATACCCTGCTACTTTTCCAAAGTTTCAGATCAGGTCGAGTAACTTGGGAGTGGAGTCCATGGGATTGTTTAAATACAAGATCATGTCATCTGCAAAGAGGGAGAGTTTTACTTCATCTTTCCCTATTTGGATCCCCTTTATGTTTGCATCTTATTGCTCTAGCTTGACATTCTAATACTAAATTGAAGAGGAATGGAGATAGTGGACATCCGTGTTCTTGAATTTAGAGGAAATGGCTTTAGCTTTTTGCCATTAAGTATAATGCTGGTTGTAGGTTTGTCATATACAGCCTTTATTATATTGAAGAATGTTCCTGGATTCCTAATTTTTCCACAGCTTTCATCATAAAGGGGTGTTAGAGCTCTCCAAATGGATCAAAGACCTCAAAGTAAGAGCAGATACCCTGAGAACATTACAGAAAGGAAAAGGAGAAACTCTGGGTCTCCTTGGAAGAGGATGAAATTTTCTTAAAAAAGACCCAGAAACACAACAAATTAAACAAAGGTTAGATAAATGGGATTGCGTGAAACTGAAGAGCTTCTGCATGGCAAGGGAAATAGCTAGTAAGATCAATAGAAATCCCACAGACTGGGAGAAGATCTTCACTAGCTATAAAAAAGAAAAGGGCTTCATATCTAAAATACACTTAGAACTCAAAAAATTAAATCCTCCAAAAGTAAATCCTCAAAGAAGCAACTGTCCCATTAGTAAGTGGGCTAAAGACTTAAAGAGAGCCTTCTCTGAAGAAGTAATAAGAATGGCCAATAGACATATGAGGAAATGCTCAACTTATCTGGCCTTAAAAGAAATGCAAATACAAAGAACTCTGAGATTCCACCTCACTCCAGTTAGATTGGCTATAATCAAGAAATCTAATAACAACAGATACTGGATGGGCTGAGGCCAAAAGGGAACCCAACTGCACTGTTGATGAGAGTGTAAACTTGTTCAACCACTCTGAAAAGCAGTATGGAGGTTCCCCAAAAGACTCCACATAGAACTCCCCTATGACCCAGCAATCCCACTTCTGGTCATTTACCCAAATGGTCACAAACAAGGCCATACTCAAGCTACCAGTTTTTTTCTCTGAAATATATCATACTGAAAATACCAGGAGATAGCAATATGCATTTCCACTAATACTTCAAATTTGAAATACTGAAGATTATACATTCATTGTTTTTGTTCTACCGATTTTCATCAAAGCCTATAAACATTGCTCCATTTAGTCATACCTGTTTTGAAAAGTTCCAGATAAAAGATAATTCTTTAAAAAAGTAATAACAAAGCAACAAAGAAATCATCTTATAAATATGTTAGAAACAATAGCAAGAAAGAAAAAAAAAACATTTGAGTCCTTATCTTGGGGTTCCACCACTTTGGAAAGTAGTGTGGAAGTTCCTCAAAAGACTCCACATAGAGCTCCCTTATGACCCAGCAATCCCATTTTTGGGCATTTACCCAAATGATCACAAACAAGACCATACTAAAGCTACCAGCACAACTATGTTTATTGAAGCATTATTTACCATAGCTAAGATATGGAACCAACTCAGATGCCCCTCAGTAGATGAATGGATCAAGAAAATGTGGTATATATACACAATGGAATTCAGTGCCTCCATCAGAAAGAATGACATTGCCCCATTTGTTAGGAATTGGAAAGACTTGGAAAAAAATATACTGAGTGAAATAAGCCAGGCTCAAAGAAACATAGGTCTCATGGTTTCCCTTATTTGCAATCACTAGTTTATATCTGAGACAAGCAGAAAAGGTCAGATAAGATGATGTTAAGTGAAATGAACCCCAACATAAGGACATAAGTGTATTTTTTTTTCTTTCTTGCTATTGTTTCTAACGTATTTATAAGGTACCAATGTGATTTTTTTGTTGCTTTGTATGTACCTCACCCATGGTATAGCATCTGTTTTCACTGTATTTGATGTCGGTTTAATTTGTGGAGGGGAAGGGAAAAAACAAAATGTTTAAATAGGGATACAGGTGGACCTGATGCAGCAATGAGGTGTACAAGACATTATGTCGAAAAACTAACTTTACAACTTTGGTGTGGGGGGCAAGGAGAGGGTAGATGGGAAGGGATGGTAGGGGAAACAAAGGAGGAGGCAACAATGCTTGATAAGAAATGTACTTATTACCTTGCTCATGTAATTGTAACCCCTCTGTATGGTATTTTTACACACACACACACACACACACACACACACATGTTGAATCACATTATTAGATCACTTTAAATGACTTTCATATTGTGTATTAAAAAAAGATGTTAAAATTAAGTTAGGAAAATAAGTGAAAACTATTAAGTAGAGAGGCCTTTGTCTTTGGCCAAATAGAAAGAAAATGTTTCTAAGGATAGAGAGAGTAGTAAAGAATATCAGAGACACACATAATAGATTTTTTAAAAAGAATGAACCAGAAATTGTAAAAAAGTGGACTTCATGTATAAGATCAAGGTATTTGTTTAGATACTAATTTTTATTTTTGTACCTGTTGGTGAAATATGGTTGCTATTGTTCTTAATTTTGTTTATACTTCATTATTGTCTTTAAATTTTCACATACTAATCTTGTTTTGTGTTCTTGAAGTGGTTAACTGGATATTAATCTATGCAGTTTCTTCAACATTCATGCAATATGAAGACTTGAATCATTTGTTTGCATATTGGATAAGTGAATCATTCTGACTCAGGGTAGAGGCATAATGCTCATTTTATGTTGTTTCTCAAGAAAATTATCTTAAACCTGAGATACTTTACAGACAATATAAAATGATCTTTGTATAAATTTTAATCTTCATAAAGAGATAAAGTTCTTCATGTATAAATTGTCAAAATAATGGATGTTAGCAATTGTAATGAAAACTTAAGATCTGACTTTAAGTTATTGGGGGTGAGAAATACTATATACTCATACATTTAAATGAAAGCCTTATTTTCAGAAAAAAATGCTTCAAACTATGTGATAAAACACCAAAACCATGTAACTTTTTGCCCATTAATGGTCACATCACATTTTACTATAAATAATGCCGTGATGATCATTTTTGCATTTCAAATTGAACTGTGGCCAGAGTTCTGAAAATGAACTAAGTCAAAATATATCATTTTTGAGAAAAGTATTTAAATATAAACTTGTATTTGTTTCCAAGTATTTATGTTGAATATCATTTCCACTAGTTCTGTGTTGTATATGTGATTTTAAATTTAGCTTTTTAAAGTATCAATTTGTACAATTGGAAAACAAAACCAAAAAGTCAAATAGATTGATAAAGATCTGCTCTTGAAAACAACAGTATCCAGAAAGAAATGTTCTCATCATCTTAGATATATAGCTGTAACTCCCCTTTTATCACCTTTACAATAAATATGAAAAAAGAAAACAGCAGAGCTAGAATCAAAAATCAAAATCTATATGTTAACTATAATACTATGTTCCCCATTTAAAACATAATATATATATATATATAAATATATTCACTATCATAAACCATCAATAACTACAAACAACATATTAGGCCTTACAATACAAAACAAAACAAATGAAAACTTCTTTACCACCTGGGGCTTCTGTACAAGTATAAAAAATAAAGAAAAAATTTAAGTAAAATATATGGCATATTACATAGTGATAGTCCTAGGAGAAATGTAATTTTAATTTCAGTTTTATTTGCTTTTACTTTTAAAAGGCCCATATAAACTTGCAAAATAGTTCTTTGGCCTTTATCTCCTGTACCCATTAGCAAACTATTGCCTTACATTGTAATAATATATTATCAAAACCAGGAATAATTTACACAATAAAACTAAGTGGGTCATAGTTCTTTCCCAAATTTTATCTGTTTTTTCCATCCTGTCATCTTTGGTATGTCTTTGTGTATAACTTTATGACATTGTATCACATATACACACCACCACTACTACTATCGAGAGGGAGAATTGTTCTGCCTTCACAAAGGAAATCTCAGAGTTCTTCAGTATACACCCTCTCACCTTCTCTAATCCCTAGAAAACACTCCTCACTATCACTAATGTTTTTCACTTCAGTCAATGCATAAAGACAATCATATAGTGTATCACTTTTTATATTGGCTTCTATTTTTACCCTAAATATTCATGCACCTATCGCTCATCCCTGTTGTTTGTGCAACAGTATATTGAGAAAGGCAATTCAGGAAAGAAAATTCTGCTGAGAACTCTGTAGTTTTTAGTGGAGTGCTCCAGAAATGTAATCTATAAGAAATGGAAGCAAAAGCACAAAAAGAAGGGAAGAACACATGCCTACATATCTGAGGATGATTTTCCAGGGGAGCAAAACTCTTCCTTATTAATTGGAGGAGTCAGGAATCCCAGTGTGACTTGAGCAATGGGACAGAACACAGCATGAAGGAATGACATTCAGGTGAACGACAATGAGGTAACTCCTACAAGATCCTGAAGACACCATGGGCAGTGTCCATGTAACAGATGTCCTGGAAGCATAATCTTACAATGAGAATGGCTTGACGTTTCCTACAGAGTTACTTTCAAATGCTGAGTAGAACAAAAGAACTCTTTTTTCCCTTGGGATTGCAGCAAAAACTGCCACTCTGTATTATCAAAATATCTCCAATGGGATTTCTTTCTGCAAAAAAGATTAAATGAATTTTGCACTGGATTTTTTTTGAATATGTCTGTTGATTTTATCAAATTTTCATCTATGAGGTGGTAAGCCATCATCATCCATGACCCACCAGTGCCTGCAGATCTTTGTCTAGGGAACAAAGGCATAGAATTTGACAGAAGTAAGATGGTACCTCTTATGACTCAGAGGGCTTTGCCGTGGGGTGAGGGCCTCATCAGAACAGAGGATATCCCAGAAGTCAGCTGAATGGAGATGAAGCATTTCTTAACAGATGATATCTACAGTTCCTTGGGGTCATGTCAGATGGCAAATTCACTAAGTGGGTCTGCCAGAAAATTCTAGTCCATTTGGGAAATTATATGACTTAAGCCAAGTCTTGGTCTTTCACTCTGTTAAAGAAGTAAAGGGGTGTAAGTCCTTTTGACAGGCCTCAAAAAACATCTTAGTAAATGAACAAAACTCAGGAAGTCAAAGTGTATGACGTTAATGGAAAAAGGGACTTGAACTGCTGCTGCAGGCGTGCATTCCCTATCTGATTGTCACAGATGTGCTTGGAACACAAGGAAAACATCCAGGATAAAATCAGCCAAGTGAAGAGACCCTCATTCATTTTAACAAAAAGAAAAGAAAAACAAAAACAAAAGCTTTAGCATGAAAATTTGATTTCTTTAATCCTGTTATGGTAATTGAAAATATTCGCTGTGGTTGTTCACAAGTGGTGTAACTATCATTACTTATAAACTTGTTTCAATCTAGCTGTGTTTTTTTCCATGCATTTTCTCTACTAAGCATAGGTGGTAATATGAAGAATGTGAGGAGGGGAAGTGGCACTGTGGCTCAAGTGTTAGAGTGCTAGCCTTGAGCTAAACAGCTGAGGGACAGCGCATAGGCCCAGAGTTCAGGCCCCACGACTGACAAAATGGGGAAAAAAGAATGTGAGGAAGATTCATTTCTTTAACTTCAAAGAATAAGCATTAGCGTGTTTACTTGCACATGGGAATGTGATTGTCACTGTATTAAATGCAGACAATACTTTGAACAGCTGTCAAAATCTGATTAAAATTTCTCTGATTTCTAACAAGCAATTAAGAGATGAAATCTACCTACCCAAGAAGCACTAGAGGGAAACAGTCATTGTGTTGATTTCAAGTTGCATTAATATTAAAGAGAGTTTTATTTAACAATTGTTATCTTCAAAGGGAACAAGAAATTAAATAGGTTCAAAAATAGTCTTTGTACTGAACAGGTAAAATAAATAAATAAATAAGTAAAATCACAAAGAAACATATGCTTGTCTTCCTCCTGAAAGCAAAGGAATAGTAAACATTGCAACATCAAATACTATGTAGTCATAACATTTATGACTTTGCGCCACAAAACCAGCAATAAAAATTAAAATTCCTTGGGTCATCATCTGTAGGATATTAAATAACCCTGAGGAAATTGTCAATACAGTCTGCTTTCTGGATTTACAGATGTATTTTTGTTTCCATTGTTTTAATTTCTTGGTTTTTACTTTTAAACTCCCGAGTTACCTGCTGCCTAGGGATCTATGATAAGGGACAAGCAATTTTGATTTATTTAAGTTCTTTTCATGCTGAGATCATCTTTCACAATCACTTTTTTTAAATTCCTACATCAAGCACATGTTAAAAACCTAGGTATAGTCTGAAAGTGTAGTTTCAACAGAAGCCATGGGATATAAAAGACATCTTGGCCAAGATTTATAGCCTGTACTACGAGATTGTCCCAGAATTTATTTTGATACAAATTCATTTGTTAGAAAGAGATGAATTTATAATCCTATTGTTCCCATCAAAAATAAAACAGACAAGCTCAGTTTAGGGCTGGCTCATTTTAAGGGTCAAAAGAAAATTAGTTTATTCACATTTAGACAGGTTTTTCACACAAATAGTTATCTTTAGCTGGGAACTGGTGGCTCATACCTGTAATCTTAGCTACTGAACAGGCTAAGACATGGAGAATCTTGGATTCAAGGCAGCCTAAGCATAGAGTTCCAATTATGAGCAAGAAAAGCAGAGCAAGAGCAGGAGGACCTGAGTTCAAATCATGGTGCCAACACACACACACACACACACACACACACACACACACACACACACACACACACACACACACACACACACACACACACACACACACACACACACACACACACACAATATGACACTGAATCTTGGAACTCCACAGGGAAAGCCCAGTAAAACTTTCCTTTCTGCTGTTAGTGGGGAACAAATTTTGACAGTGGAGTTACTCAGAGTTTGGAAATTCTTCCTATAATTTTGCCTGTACTCTCTCAATGATGACGAGAAAAAAGGAGACAGCTTATGTATGAAAACTTTGTCTTTACTGTTGTCCAAATTGTTTCTTTTGGGTAGAAGGAAATACTCTGAAATAGTCACTAGGAACTGAGAATTTTTGTAAATGCTAGAGTGGACTCTTGGACAAGCTGAGTTATTGCTCTGAGATCTGAGGCCTCCAAAGACCAAATGGTAAATGGGCTGGTAGTGTAGTTCAAGTGGTAAGAGTGTTTACCCAACAAGACTCCAAATTAAACCCCAGTACCCCAAAAAAGTCAAATGATTAAAAGATAGACAGTGACAGAATTTTATCTGGCTAATGTGCTCCCAAACTCCCAAAATGATCCCATATCAGTAGGAAAGAGAAAATTTCTTTCTCCTCAAACAAATAAAAATTAAAATACTCACCTTGCTCATTTTCAAATACTAATTACCTTGTATTTTTCACATCATCTAGTTGTTTGTTTTTACATAATTGAATGTACAAGAGGAAATGTACTCATTACCTGTCTCAAGTAATTGTAATCGCTCTGTATATCACCTCTACAATAACAATAAAGTACATTAATGAAAAAAAATAATTAAATGTCAGGAAATGAGCTAGGCACCAGCAGTAAAGATAGCAATGTGTAATTCCTGTCTTTCATTTGGAGAATGTACACTGTACTGGGAGAAATTTGCATCCATATAAAAAATTTAATTCATTTGGTAAAGGAGATAAGGAAATCTTAAAATTAAAAAAAAAGATCGTTATGGAGAGTTTGCTAATTCTTTGGCTTAAAACAAGTGGGAAAAGTTGTTAGAATATTTAAAAACAATCATTAGAGACCCCAGAATAGACACAGAACAGTGGGAGACTGGTGTGGCAAGAATTGGGAGATTAACTGGAAATGAGTCAGAAAGCATCTAGTTCATATATTTGCTGTTTTTGTCTTTGATGTTAGCTGTGATGAATTAAACAATAGATCCTCAAATGCTGCATCAATTACAAATTTGTAAAGTGTAGGATTTTCTAACATCAAGTAAAATATGTTCATTTATTTGGAAATCCTTTTCTACACACAATCCTTATAAGCATGGCAAAACTGGAGAAAGCTGCTAGGTTTCCATTCGGTCCTCTTATCTAAGACTACTAATAAAGAAAAGGACCTTAATCTCCTTTCTTCAATGCTCTCAGGAATTCTATAGGCCATTTTCACTAGTTCTTACTCTTTCTACTTGGAATTGGAAAGAAAGAGAAGACAAGAAGAAACTCTGAGCAACCTAAATTTAGTGATTATTGGAGTAGTTTGACTGAGGGTCCAAACCTACATGGGGTTTTTTGAGCATCTATTTTGACTTTCCACATATGTAAAATCAGTGAAACTGAGGAGTTCTTTTCCCTCCCTTCCTAAAAAGTCACTAAAATGTCTATGAAAATTAAAGCATCCTGGATGTAGTAAGCTCTTTCCAGTCAGATGAACTTTCCCTTAGTTTAAAAGTAAAATGCCAAGATCAAGATGCATTGTACTCATAAGCTGATATGCTGAGTTAAAACCCTCTGATAGAACTATTTAAAGATAATAATATGAAATAAATAAATAAATAAACAAATAAATAAAAATGCAAAATGCCTGAATTGTTATTTGGGTTTTCTGTGTTAGTTTGCTCATTACTGTACCAATAACAACTTGAGGGAATACTAATGTTTTTGGCTCACAGTTGCAGACATTTTCAGTCTCTCATGGCAAGGAATATTATAAAGAGAATCTTATACCATGATGACCAGGAGTTAGAGATAGGGAGCTATCAACAACCCGATAAAACCCTCACAGGCAAATCCACAGAGATCCCAGTGTTACCACTACTGGAAATAATGCCATCAAGTTGGAATCTGCCCTCAATAAGGAGCTGTGAGGAACATCTTGATACTCAATTTGAACCTAATAATAAGTAGGGATATATACATATGTATATATTATATATATATATATAAGCATTTATGTACATATGTATATATTATATATATAAGCATTTTTCCTTAAGTAGATGGCAGTTATGTTTGATAAGGGTCTTAAGTCTTGATAAATCCATGGGCTTCTCTGAAAAAGGGACAGAAAATATATTTGCTCCTTACCCCACTCATGTTTTAATGTTTTTCCTCCTCATTTATTTTGAAACTTGGTCCTGACAACGAAGAGAATTATCTACTCTGATTAGTTGAGTTGCATAATCATGGAGTTTAGTATTAGGTAGAGATGGGATGAAAAAGAAGACCTTGATAATTGAACCCTTCAAGGACTGTGATCTCATTCATCTGTGTCAAGCTCTTCTTTGCAGGTTAAATGTTCAATATGTTATTTGAGAAATTGAACTTCAAAGATCCATCAAAGTCAGATTGTTTAGCACCTGCACAAAAATGTCAAGTAGTAAAGTTTTTCCTATTTTATTATTGTGGGACTACAGGTCCTTCTAGCCCCTCCAGTTCTCCAACCATAATTACAGTGATAGCACATAAACAAATATAATTTAATTCAAATAAAGATTATCAGACATATAATAATAGAACACACATCTGCTAAGCCTAATGAGAAATGAATATGAAATCCTTAGAAGTGATGACCCTGTCCTGTTGGAGAGTTCATAATTTGATATTCTTTCCTTGACTTAGTTTGAGCTCTGTTTACCACCCTTTATCCCTGACACCAAATGTCAACTTCTATCCATTTCATCTCAATAATTCCCTACAGAAATACGCTAATCAAGACATGAATGATAACTTACAATAAAATACTCAGGAAGGTCATTCTTCATCTTTCATTTTGTCAAATAATTGGGAACAGTATTTTTTAAACCATCTGGCTATAACATAAAAACCCATTTTGGAAAGATGCTTTTGCAGAGTTAGGGAAAAGAAGTCTCTTTTTAAATGAAACATGATATAGTAGGCATTTATGTTAAAAACAAAATACAATGCCTCTTTATATTTCACCATTTCCAAATTCATTTCACAAATTTATATCAGATATGATTAAAACATTTATGAATGTTTTTATTAGGATCAAATATTATGATAGTTGATATTTCTTTGCATGTGAGAAAAGCACTCACCTAATCTCTAGTAGAATTGGACTCTACTTAAGTTAAAATACAATCTATTCCTCTTATGTTCAGTTGTTCAAATGCATTGTACTTAATAAACCAATTAGACTTGAGAGTCCTATTAGAGCAAATATGTGACATTAATTTTTTCACAATAAGACCTTGATTAGTGAGAATGAAAGCCACAAGAAATATCAATTAATCAGAAGGAACAAAATTAAAAGACAACTCAAAAGTGTCTGGAATCAGGGCTGGGAAGGTGGCTCAGTGGTAAAGTGCTTGTCTTGCATGCATGAGGCCTTGGGTTCGATTCCTCAGTACCACATGAGCAGAAAAAGCCAGTAGTGGTGCTATGGCTCAAGTGATAGAGTGCTAGCCTTGAGCTGAAGAGCTCAGGGACAGCGCCCAGGCCCAGAGTTCAGGCCCCATGACCGACCAAAAAAAAAAGTGTCGAATTCAGAAAGCTATAATAAAAATTGTTGATCAATGTATGCTAAAAATTACAACCAAGTGTCTAGTCTAATTCATTTTTTTGTTTATAGAGCTACAAGGACAATTAAGATACTTAAATCTTTTGGAAACATTAAAGGAAATTTTCTTCTATATCTTATCAGACTCTTCTTAAACTAGGAAAGAGGAATAAACTTATGATTGTCACCAATAAAGCTGGATACTTTTGACATCCCTCATGTTACATGAGTTTACTAGAAATTCTTTTTTGGTTGTTCCTTTAGACTGAAACCCCACATATGGAATACATGTGTCTCAAAAATACATTAGTGAATTAGACAACCCAGGATATAGAGTAAAGAGACAGCAATTCCTTATGCATATGAATACTGTGTTAGGAGTAATCCAATGGGAAGCTCTATTTATAGAGCCTTTATAGAGGCTTCTACTATATCACCAACAAATTTCAAGATCCTATTTTACTCCAAACATCAGTAGCTCTGAGTGAGGTATATCCCTTGCTTCCATGAGCTTAATATCTAGAGGTGACAGGTAATGCAAGGATGTTTTCTAGATACATAAAGCAGCCATCAGTAGACCTCAAACAATATTTGATATGTTCATTACTCTATACACAAGTAGCTTTGTATTCATTTGAAAACAGCAATGATCCTCATCTCATTTACCCATAGTGTTGCTTGAATCTTTGGAAATATGGCATTGATGTCATGTGCAACTTTAATATAGGTATAGAATTATTGTCTTCCTATTCACCAAAATACAGTATTTCTGCTTTTATTAGTAGTATCATCTACCTAATTAACATTTGATATCTCAGTAATCTCCTACAACCACTTCAACTCATCTGATTATGTTGTGGTGTCCATAATGTTAGCTAATGTATCCTATAATATTTCCACTGTCCTGTTAAGTTCCCTCTTTAGTTGTAACTTGAGAACCCATATCTCTACTATTGCTGAATACATACTGTAAAAGCATAATGTTGGTGTTTGGATACATAAATTTTCTGAAAACTTCAAATGTACTGATGCTTCCTGTTGAATAATGTAGACATTAGTCATTCTCCTATCAAGAAACTGCCTTTATACCGTTTTCTGAATTTGCATTAACTATGTCCCAAAGGTGCACAGTTATTCTCAACATTATGTCTTTTCCTGTCTTGTTAACCCCCTCATTGATGTTGCTTCATTAGCCTTTATCTTTTTCCATCCAACTTCTTTCCATTCTTTAGTATTTAGAACAAAAATCTTATATTCCCTGCATTTCTACTTCCCCTTACTTCAAGATGGCCTTGGTTCTCACTTCAGTCTTTCTGAATACTTTGAAATACTTACTTGTGGGAAACAAAGCATGGATGTGGCCCTTGACTTTGTCCATGAAGTCCACCTTTACACTGCCATGTCAGTTAGGACTATCATCTTTACCAGAGACTCCTAACTCCTCTTTGCATTAGTGTGCATCCCATTTAACCTTCAGTCTAATCTTCTCACAGAAGATTAGAAGATTGTAAAGTTCCCTTCCCCCACATTGGTTGGTTAACAGATTGGGATAAACCAGAGAATCATCACCTTTAGGATTATGTCCAAAGCTCATCAATCGTCAAGCATCTGCATGCTCTGGTTCGTCTAGTTCTCTAGCTGTGTGACCTTTCATGTTCCAAGCTCCATGTACACTACATAGGATGCAAATTTTTGTAAATCCAATACTCTTCCTCCCTCTTCATCCATACCATTTCTCCAGCTCTGATGCTTTCCTCCTCCCCAAATCAGACTCGCCACTGAGAGGATGTGATGTCACTGCTAACTGTGCTCCAAGATAGCCTGTTTGTACAGTATGGGTAGAGTTAATTCTAGCAGGATCATTTGACGCATACAGAAAAGGGAAGTGACACTTTTCTAAAGGAAAGCCCAAATGTTATGAAAAATAGAGAGAGAATAGATGCTGGCTATGCAAAAGGAAAATCCCACCACTATCAATAAATGCTCTTTGATAATTATAGCAATTGTGTATGTGGTGTTGTAGCATAGTGACTAGTGAGATATGAATAACAACTGAAGAAAACTCGTTATATAGGGAATGTTTCTAGTCCAAGGGCAAAATGAGCTATTGCTTTTTTGTTCTAGTTTGAAGTTAAGTTTTTATATTCCTAACACCAATCCCTTTAACATCATTATTGTCATTGCATCTCTAAAACCCTTAAGAATTGACAGCTATAATGAAATATATAATACCTACAAAATATGCTCAAAACCAGTCTTATAGAAATATGCATAGCACAATATTGAAAGAGACAAATCTCCAGTGTGCTTTATGACCCAGAAATATCTCCCTCATTTTCTGAGTTCTTTTTCATGCAGAAACTGACCCTCATTCTTTGCTTGATATTCACAGTAGCCATCTGCTTATGCTTTGACCTATTTTCTTTCTCAACTTTTCACTTGAAATGAGAATCAACTTTAAAGCTTATTTAAAGGAGTGTGGAAAAGCTAAATATGGGGTTGCAGCTGGTTCGGGCTTTCTATTGAAATTCTGGTGGCCTGGTATAATTTAAGATCTATTTATATAATTGTCGTGATGTAGCAAAAACAATCAAAGAAAGTTGTGTTATATCATTTGTTGAAGTAAGATAAGTCAAAAAAACATTGTTTTCATCTTTGTGTTTAGAGTTTAATGGAAGTGTCTCTATGGGCCCTCTCAAAGGGTTTCCCAAATATTGACTAAAAATAAATGAGGAAGATTTAGTTGTGATTATTTACAACTTGGGATTTTCTATAGAATTATTTTCTTTCTTTTCTCTTCTTTTCTTTCTTTTCTTTCGTTCCTTTCTTTCCTTCCTTCTTTCCTTCTTTCCTTCTTTTCTTCCTTCCTTCCTTCCTTCCTTCCTTCCTTCTTTCCTTCCTTCCTTCCTTCCTTCCTTCCTTCCTTCCTTCCTTCCTCTTTTTTTGTTAAAAAAATAGAAGATCTATCATGGGTAAATTCTATGGCACTTTCTCATAGTAACTACTGACTCTTATGAATAGAGCATTCTCCCTCCCTTAGACTCAGGTTTTAATATTTTCTTATTATTGAACTCAACTTTTAAAAATGGCACCAGTCAAACTTTTGTAAGCTTTTCATATGATAACAATGATTTTCCATATGTGAAGAATGTCTAAAACAACTCATTTACCCCAAAATAAACAATATAAGGAATTCAGTACACAATATCAATTTTGAGACTAAGAACAACTCACTTATGCTACACATAGTGGGTCTTGCCTGTAATCCTAGCTACACAGGAGGCAGAAATCAGGAGGATCATTATTTGAGGCCAGTCTAGGCAAAAAGTGGTATTCCACTTCAACAAGTTAGGCATGGTGCTGTGTGCCTGTGATCCCAGTTAGGCAGGATGTATAGGTTGGAGGATTGTGGTCTTAGGCTAGCCTCAAACAAAAATATAAGATTGGATTCAAGATATAATTAAAACATAAAAGGGTAGGAATGTGGCTCAGGTGACTTGTGTAGAAAGTGCAAAGCCCTGCCTAGTACTACCCAAACAAACAAAACAAACAAATCGCTCATGTTACCAACTCCAAATTACAAATGTAATGGGCTCAAAAGCCTGTTGGGGACAGGTAGTAAATTTTGTTCTGTGTCTCCACCATAGCAGAGGCAGAATCTCTAAATCCTCTTCAGTTTTTCTCAGACCTGTTTCCCTGTTGTTATGACTGTCAAGTTCCAGATTCTCCTAATTTACCCCAAGAAAAGTGAGAGGAATCAAAGAATAAATGAGCATCTCTCTTGTGTCTGCCCCTGTTTATAGGTAAAGCAAAATATTTTTATGAGGTCCTACCTAAAATACAAACAACTTATAGCAAATCTCTGACCAAGAGGATTGTGCTCATAATGACCATAATTAATCCCTGCAGATCACATAGAGTTTTTCTCTCTCTTGTTTTGAGATTAGGCCAAGCAATTCTTCAGTTTTTTGTGGTTCAAGTCTGGAGGAGGGGTGAAGAGAGTTATGTTGACATTAGACAAAATTTGTTAGGCAAGCTTTCCCTGTCTGTGATCAGTTTCAGTTGCCACTATGAATTTCATCTTGCATTTTAGAAAGGCATTTTCCCCAATACTACCTCACATAGCTTTATCAACTCAGTCAATAAATGCCAAAAGTGGAGGTGGTGAGCATTCATTTTGTAGGTTTCCTAACTTTTCACACTTTCTCGTGAATTTTAATTGAACGTGGAAAGTAATATGTTTGCTGAAGGAGTGAAAGATATTTCTCAGGCAAGTCACCAGTGTCTCATGCCTTTAATCCTAGCTACTCAGGAGGCTGAGATCTGAGGATCGGGGTTCAAAGCCAGCTCAGGCAGCAAAGTCCATGAGACGCTTATCTCCAATAAACCACTCAGAAAACCAGAAATGGTGCTGTGGCTCAAGTGGCAGACTGCTAGCTTTTAGCTGAAGAGCTGAAGGACAGCACTGAGGCCCAGAGTTCAAGCCCCATGACCAAAAAAAGGAAAAAAGAAAAAAAAAAAGATATTTCTCAGGCAGGGTTGTTTGAAGATATGGTAAAATGAGGGGAAAATTAAGTTTAAAATATGTGTATTGATTTAAAACAGCATGCAATATCTATAGGAAATTAAGAAAAATCAAATTTATTTTAAAATCTCAAGGTAATAATTTAGCATGAGCTAACTTTAGAGATTGAATTAGCTGCAGAAATGAAACAGACAAGACCTACATGTCTTTATGACTCCTATCATTTTAAAATATTACTCCTCCTTTGATTTAAAACAAAAATAGATTATTCAGTTTATGAAAATGTTACTTATGCTTTAAATTTCTAGATTGGAAGGTAGCAAGTCTGAAACTATGCTGTTTGAACTAAGGTAATTCAAAAGAAGAAAGGAGAGTAGAGGACTCAGACTTTACTTCAATGGGATGTCATTGCCTGGCCTTGAAAATGAATGAATTTGAAGAGAATTCACAATGCCAAAAGCAATTCAGATAAATTTAATGTGAACATTAATGTACACCAGTGAATTATTCATATAATGCCCATATATTATTATTTTATAGGCATGTCTATAATCATTTGACTTTCAAACTATATCCTGTAGATATCTTAGGTCTGTTATACTTGGTATAAATTACAAAATTACACCATGAGTCTTCATATTAAATTACATTTCTATGAGTATATCAAATTACAGATTTTTTACATAGCCATTTTTCTTATTAGTCTACATAATAAGTTAGTGTATATTATATTCATATGTGGGAATTATCAGTATTTTCAGGATTAATAAATGTATGAACTTATGTTCATAAACTTTTTCAAAACCTGTCATTTCACAGATTTATTATAGTTTGCCCTCAGAAATGTATGACTCCTTTTTCACTTTAAACTTGAGTGCATAAATACCAAATGGTGCATGAAATTTGCATAAAATAGTCTGATTATTGAGTATATTACATTTCCTTGTACTTCCTGCTGGGAGAATAGAGAATCCTAATTGGATTAGGACATTGATTAAATGCATTGCTGAATAAATTGAAGCTAGTATTTATGAACAAATGGTGTGTTTTTTATCTGTGCTGTGATCTTTCTAGCAAAATAACTTGGATCCTTTTCTGTAGACTTCACATACACATAGGATTTGGAGTCATAGCTGTGCTGGGAGATATTCTTACAAAGGTCCTTTGGGAATTAAAATGATGCTGAGATGTACTTTGTCTTAGATTATTTTTAGAATAATATTGAAACTTTCTAAGTAAACCACAGTCTACTAAATATCTGTTTCAATAGGTAGTCTGTAGAACAAAGCATCAAATTCATATTTGCTTCTGAGCTTTGATACCTCTCTGTCTGTTTGTCTGCCTGTCTGTCTGTCTGTCTGTTTGGATAGGACAAATGAACAGCTTTCTGCAGGGTTTGTTGATAAGCCTATCCATTATAAAAGCCCATCTTGGTTTAATAGTGGTGATCACTCAACTGTGCCTTTTCCAAAGATACTGTTACATACTTAGAGTTTTGACATTATGTTTGGCAAATCGCAAGTAGTTAAAATTTTCAGAGTTGTTAAAATTACATCATGAAAAACTAAGATGAAATTGCAAATATGTCCTTACATATGTTTGCTATAAAGACATGATGAAAAAATAACAAGGTCTGTGCTTGAAGTCTCCTTATCATTTTCTCCCAATCAAGAGAACCACTATATCACTCAGGGTTGTAGGAGAAATTTATATCTGAAGGTTTAAATATTGTTCTTGGAGGATAATACTTTGAGAACCCATTGGGGAGATAAAGTGGATACACCAAATATATTTGTTTCATACATTGAATTATTCAGGGTGGCCGTAATTGGTTGAATTTACAAGTCAATATTAGAGTTGAAAACTCTCACATTGCAGAGGTAGCCATTGTTATTAGTTGCATATAGATCCTACTAAAAGCATCTCTCTTCATAAACACAAATAAGCAGCTGAACATATAGTTTTGATTGTTGTGCAAGTACCCTGTACATTCTTCTACATAAGACTCAATTTATTTGTAATAAGCTTTTTGTTGTTGTTTTGTTTTGTTTTAGTCCTGGGGTTTGAACTCAGGGCCTGGGCACTGTCTCTGAGCTCTTCTGCTGAAGGCTAGCACTCCAACACTCTGGGCCACAGTGCTACTTCCAGTTTTCTGGTGGTTAATTGTGACTAAGAGTCTCACAGATTTTTCTGTAGGGCCACCTTCAAATCTAATCCTCATATCTAAGCCTATTGAGTGGATAGGATTATAGGCATGAGCCACCAGTACAATAGTTTTTTATATAAAAATTTTCCATAACAGAATCCAAGTACAAATACAAGGCCTTTCCTTTCCATCAAATGGCTTGAAAATTTGTGACTTGGTTATTAGTCTCTGTCCTCTGTAACCTCTGCCTATTTTTCTATAAAAACACTCAGCTACACCTCTGGTTAACTGCTATTCTTGTCACTTTGCAGAACCAGCTGCTTCTAATGCAGGGAAGCTTTAACTTGTTAACCCCTGTAAATGCTAGCAGAAATTTTCTAATTCTTAGACCACATACCCAAGTTTTCACACTGCTGGAAGATAGGGAAAGATGCTTTTGCTCTTAACTCCAGATCTTATTTCTGGGCATTCAAACCCAATCTCAGACATGGGCTTTAATTGTCATCTCAAAGGTATTATTTCTATTTCATAAACTGTTTCTAAAATTGTGGAAGAGTCTGAGTGCTGGTGCCTCATGACTGTAATCCTAGCTACTAAGGAGGCTTAGATATGAGAATTGCGGTTCAAAGCCAGCCCAGGCAGGAAAGTCCATGAGACACTTATCTCCAATAAACCACCAAAAGACCAGAAGTGGTGCTGTGGTTCGAGTGATAGAGTGCTATCCTTGAAACTGAAGAGCTGAGGGACAATGCCCAGGCCCAGAGTTCAAGCCCCACAACCAACCAAACTAACAAACAAAAAGATTGGGGAAGAGAAACTAACCTTTTTAACATGTTCTATAACCGGCCTGAAAATGAAATTAACAACATGAAAGATAAAGCATATACTTTTATTGATATTAATACTTTTAATGTTGTATTAGAACAAAGTGAAAACTCCAAAGGAGTGATTAGACACAGGAGCTTGCACACCACTTTAAGAAAGGTAATTAATTGTGGAAATTAACAAAGGAAATGGGGCCTGGCGTGAAGGGCCAGTCAATTGCAGGGAAAGCAACTAGGAATTAGGAAGAAAGAATGATAAATTAATATAAGAATACATAAATTATTATAAATTATACATAATATATAAGTTATTTAGTAAGTATGTGTAGACTCACCTGAAGAGCTTTCTCCTCTCTTGTCATAAAGGGTTGCTCTCTTCCTAGGAGATGAGGAGACTCCCCAAGGATACTTATTTCATAACCTTCATCAGATTCAGGCAGAACAGAAAGTTTATCCTGTTTCTCATTTCTCTCTACTACCATCAGGTAAAAGTGATGATTATGCCCAGATTGCAATTTTGGCATGGCATATTTTTTTATTCTTTTTACATGGTTAAGTTCTTATTTCTTATTTAAAGACCATCACCTTGTCTTTTCTGCTAGGAAATCTCCATTATCACCTAAGGAATTTATGAAAATAATACCATTTTGAAGCCTAACATATAAAGACTTTTTTGTCATTTGCCTCTGTAGAAATAGTTAAGGGGTATTAAAGGACCCTTCTCTGTAGCTTCTGCCTTATACCTTCTACCAAAACTTACTATTCTTTCTGTGACTGTATCTAAGTCCTGGAAGGCCTAGGAACCACTTTATAATTGTAACAGGAAGATTTATTGTCTGTAATGTTAAAAACTGTTTGCTTTGTGGGTTTGTTTTTCATTATTTAACCTTCATCTTAGTTTTTATAGTCTTAGATTTTCTCATATTTAGATAGATAATATGTTAATATTGATATGAATCAAGAATGGAGAAAAACTAGCAATAATATGAAAACATAGATATCATTTACTTTTATGACTGACCCCTGCTCACAAGTGTCAATATTATAATCCTAATTGTATGCCATCAGGGTCAGTGGAATTAGAATCTTTCTGAGTATAGCAAGAGGCATTGCGAGAATGCTACTGTCAGGCATCCTTTTTACACATTTCACAGTTTCATAAGGTTTTAACCCATAAAAAATAGCCTATTCCATATCCATTTCTGCAAGGACATTATAATTAAATTAGTTTATCTTATAAATAATTTGAACTAATATGGTACTATCTCATGTTTTCTTTTCCAAGGTAATATCTGTACTTTATATCTATTTTCATTGTCTGGAAATGCTTACAAATGGATAGAATAAAACTTTCTGTTTACCACTTTACACATCATCATGAAGTTATAAAATGTAAAGCTTCCATAGTATTGATACAACCAAGTTTATGCCATTTTTATGTGAGGTTAATAAGATATTATGTCACTTGCCCAAGTTCAACCTAATGCTAAACTCGAGAATTCCACAAAAGCTTTCCTCACTGCAATAAATATTTTATTTCCACTTAGCTAAGTAGACAGTGAAATGCAGTATCATTTCAGTTGCATCTGAGACTCTGAGGAGCCTATGACATATTTATATTATATTAAAAATTAAAACAAGCTGGGTGTCAGTGGCTCACACCTGTAATCCTAGCTACACAGGAGGTTGAGATCTGAGGATCGTGGTTCAAATCCAGCCTGGGCAGGAAAGTCTGTGAGACTCTTACCTCCATTAAACCACTAAAAACCTGGAAGTGGCACTGTGGCTCAAGTGGTAGAGCACTAGCCTTGAGCTGAAGAGCTAAGGGACAGTGCCCACACCCAGAGTTTGAACACCAAGACAGACAAAAAGAAAAACAAGGAAAAAACTAAAACATAACCCCACACAACGTATGCACATGTATGTGTGTCAATATATAGTTGTAGAAATGGATAGATAAATAGACATTACATCAAGGTCTTAAGTCCAATCAAATAAAACACTGTCAGAAACAGCTCTTGCAATGTCATACTCCTCCCCCCAAACATATATCATTTACTATTCTATTTCTAGGGCCTATAGAGCTGAGCTAATAAGTTTCAAAACTTTTGAAAGAGCATGAGAAAATTGATGAGAGATTTTTGTATAGCTTCAGGCAAAATATTGAAGTGCTTTTCAAAACAAATTGCCAAACTCGTTGCAGTTTTGTCCCTACGTGTGACAGCCTTAGGTTTGTCTGTTGTTGAACATTTCTTCATCAAGAATTCTGACTTCCACTTCTGTAAAGATTGCAAATTGAAGCACTCCTTCCTTTCAAATCTTTTCTTGTTTTTTAATAAGTATTCTATTATGAAAATACTGTACAGAGGGGTTACAGTTACATGAGCAAGGTAATGAGTACATTTCTTATCAAGCATTGTTGCCTCCTCCTTTGTTTTTCCCCTACCATCCCTTCCCTTCCACTTCCCCAATTACATTCCTTCTGACTCCCCACCCCCACTAAATTGTAAAGTTTGTTTTTTAACATAGTTTCTTGTACATCTTATTGTTACAATGGATCAACCTGTATCCCTATTTAAACATTTTGTTTTTTCCCTTCCCCTCCCCAAATTATACCAACATCAAATACAGTGAAAACAGGGGTTATACAGTGGGGAAGGAACATACAAAGCAAAAAAAAATCAAATGGTACCTTATAAATATGTTTTTCTACTACCTTAATCCTGGCCTCTTGTGATTGGCTATGTACATTCCACACAAACTTTCCTTTCCATTATATATATATATATATATATATATATATATATATATATATATATATATACACACACACATACACACATATTTTATGTGGTTTGTGGGGCTAGCTTTAAGATTTGTGGGAATATTGTTGAATTAGCTCAGAAATACTCTGCATGTCATTTTACATGATCAACTCTCAAAGACAGGGGGCAAATAAAGGGCAGTCATGCTCCCATTAGTCACATATTCCAAAATGCACAGGCACATTCTCCATCGTATTTTTCATGTGCTGAGAAGACTGTTAGGATTGTATTGATTATGAAGAATTTTCAAGTGTCAACTTCAACAAAGAACTTAAGGTAGTTTTAAAAAAATGTGAAGCCAAATGCTAATTTTTTAAAAATTCCTATTGCTTCCCTATAGTACCTGGTCCAAATTGTTGCTGTTGTTGTTGTTGTTGTTGTTGTTGTTGTTGTGTGTGTGTGTATGTGAGAGAGAGTTTGCTTTATGAAATAAACATATAGCATATATGAACAAACATTATAGCTTATTTTTGTATGTGTACAAAGTGTCTCAGACTTTGATGTAAGAAATCTCCAGACATATGGGCAGTCAGATGACCTTATGTCAAAGTAACCCACAAGAGTTCCACCTCCTGCAGGAATAGGCTTGTTTCACACTGTCTGAAAGCAGCCCAGAGAAACAAGGCTTGGGCATGAAACTCACATCAAGTTCAGGAGAGCAGAGGGGTTAGTTAGTCCCCTTGGTTCCCACAACAGGGTTACATGATTGAGATGTAAGTGGTACGTCATGTGCAAACTAGAAACTCCACACAAAATTGAGAACAAGAGAGAAAATGTCTTTCTGCCTTGCAATTGCTCCTTTAGACATAACATCATTGAATGAGGGTAGAAATAGATACTAATAGTAACTCATTTTCAGAGGCTTTCAAATTATGGGTTACAGAGAAGGAAGGTTGCTGGTTTAGTAAAAATATTTTAAATTGTATGTTTATGATATTTAAGTAGTTATGCTAAGGAGTTACCATTCAACAATTAAATTTACTAAGTAAAGTGCATCTTGATTGATGCCCATGACTGGTAATTGTGATTTATTTATTTATTTATTTTTATTGTGAAAATACTGAACAAGGGGTTATAATTACGAGTACATTTCTTATCAAGCATTGTAGCCTCCTCCTTTGTTTCCCTTTCCCATCCCTTCCCATGCTCCCTCTTCCCCCCAACCCAATCCTCTCCCCCCACCCCTGCACCAAAGTTGTAAAGTTTATTTTCAACCTAACGACTTGTACATTTTATTGTTGCAATGGGTCCACCTGTATCCCTATTTAAACGATTTGTTTTTCTCCTTCCCCTCCACAAATTATACTGACATGAAATACAGTGAAAGCAGGGGTTATACTGTGGGGGAGGGACATACAAAGTACCAAAGAAATAATCTTATAATTGTGTTAGAAACAATCGCATGAAAGAAAACAAAAACATTTGAATACATATCTTAGGGTTCATTTCCCTAACATCAACTTATCTGACCTTTTCTGCTTGACTCAGACATTTACTAGTTATTGCCAATAAAGGAAACCATGGGACCTATGTTTCTTTGGGCCTGGCTTACTTCACTTAAAAAATTATATTAAATGGTAATTGTGATTTAATAGATAGGTCATCAGGATAAATACACTCTTAATTCAGGGCCTTGTACTTGTGCTTGACTTTTTGCTCAGTTCTGGGCCTATACCACTTGAACCATGCTAATAGTTTCAGCCATTTTCTTATTGGGAAAAGAGTCTCATAGACATTCCTGACAAGGATTTTTTTGAACTGGAATCTTTAGATCTCAGCCTGCTGAGTAGCTAGGCTTTCAAACATGAACAATGAGTACCAGAGTAGTGTTTATTTTAAAAGCAACCAAAACTATTCTGAAGTGGTGGTCTATTCACCACAGTATGAAAAATGCTGACCTAAGTTTTATAAAACTAGTCATTATACTATAGCTATATATTATTCATCTATATATATTATATCTGTTTAAAAGAAAACATGTATTTTCAAATTATAAAAAACTCCTCTGGGAAATTAAGAGTATTCTTAGTTCAGAGAACTCTATATAGCATAAAATATATGACCGAGGAATTAATAAAATAGCAAGTTTTATGGAAGTTCAGAAAGGCAGTAGACACTGAGTCATTTGGGGAAAGGACTTCTTTTTCCTCCTTAGTTGGCATCATTCCTCTGTCACACTACCATTATCTACTTTAATCACAATGAATCATGAAGATAGTTGCCTTTATGAATAATGGGTACTCACTTATGCAGATGAATGTTCCTTGCTGAGCTAGCTAAGTTTATCTGGCTTTCCAGGTCAACTGGGGTCCCTTCCCAGATAAGATAAATCTCTTGAGAAAAGGAAGATAAAACAATTACAGTATATCATCCTGTGTAGAATTTCAAGTATATATTTGTTCCTTAAATATTGTCCACATTGACTGAAGAACAACATTTATTGCAATACTAATTCTGATTGAACTCTGTCATTTTCCTTTTGTTCAATGTAACAAAAGTATACTTGATGGGATGAAACTCCGGGGAAACACAAAACCATATGAAAAGCAGGTTCAGTATAAATGCAAATTGCTTTACAAAAACATTGCCAAATATTCTAAAAGGGATTAATTTATTGTGAGTAAAACATTTCTGGAACAACTCTTCACTGTAATGTCCTATAATTTTTCGATATCCTAAAAATAATAATTAGTGACAATTATAATTTTATGATAATGACGTTCTTCATTTGGGATCATTGAATAACCTAACTGAGGTCATTTTATTTGTTTTGCAGTTTCATTTCTATTGTACAAATTTGAATGTGACACTGCTTTCCTGGTGCATAAACTAAAGTAGGGGAATATAGATAATGTTTAACTGACACAATGGTACATTAGACTTTAGTTTCCATTAATAATTGAAATTATTAACTTCTGGTTTGCATTTTTGTTTTATAACTGAATAAAACGTAATCACACATATATTCCAAATGATGTATAACCTGGAAAAGGACCTCTGTTAACTTTGTAGCTGTGATTTTCCAGACAGCATCTTCAAGTTTATTTTTTCCATTTAACAAGGTCAAATGAGGATGATGGACAGGCTACTTAACAGATACTATGGTTTGTCAAAACATTTTTAAATTCCTGTAGAAAACCTTCTATCAAATCATTGCTAATGTTCTGACCTCAGTTTGCGTTAGAGGCTCAGTTAGACACAGTGTTGTACAAAGAGCACATTGTCTCGTGGCTTCACAATCTTTTCATCTATCTATGGCCACATATACATGAATCCAAAGGGAAAAAGAAAATCCTTTCTTCTGTGTGAACTGATAGAGCAAGCCTGTTTAAAATTCTCTCCCTTAGGTTTGAGGTCACTGTTCAAAGAACGTATCGCTACAAAAGAGCCCACAGCAGTTCATTGCTTTCAAGATGATAAGGGCTAACCCTTTTTGAGCAAGGAAAGCATATTTATACTCTTTGAAGATTGTCTTGTTGATGCTGAGTTACTGAAAAGATGGGCTGAAAGTAATCTACCCTCTCCCCCCAACCACTACTTCTACAGGTTTAGGAGAATGTCATCAAAAACTCAAAACAAACCTTCAGGAGCTATGACCTGCTGAGACCTGGAAAAGAGTCAAAGTCATACACTCAACATTTAAGAAGGAACAAATAAGAAACAAATTATTATTGACTTTTGGTTTAATGATCAATAAGTTATATTACTGTCAGCACAATGATAGTTAATTCTTCCATTTGGACAGATATTTGAAGGAATCGCCAGATGCTCTTTGAGTCGGAGTTGGTGATTACTCATAATATGGACCCCTTCGTCCATTTAGATATCTCTCCACACCCTCATTTCACTGTGAAAATGAACAGAAGGAAAAGCAGGTTGTCAATGTATGCAGGCCATTAAAAATTAAAGGATGTAGAAGTTGCAGGGTATATGTTGATCACCCAGAAACCAAGAACTATCCTATTACCTACTTGCTGAGAATATTGAAATCTCAATGACTGAAAGAAAGAACCAGTGTCAAATTATTTCATCTCAAACTGTGAGCATACCCATACATTATTTTTGCTTTTATATATTTTTATTGTAAAATACTGTACAGAGGGACTACAGTTACATAAGTAAGATAATAAATACATTTCTTATTGAGAATTGTCACCTCCTCCTTTGTTTTTCCCCTACCATTTCCTCCTTCCCCACCTCCCCAACTCTTCCCTCCCCACCCCCTCCACCCCAGGTTGTAAAGTTCCTTTTCAACATAGTGTCTTGTACATCTCATTGTTACAGTGGGTCAACCTGTATCCTTATTTCAGAATTTTGTTATTTCCTTTCCCCTCCCCAAACTAGAAATATATATGTAAAAGATGCACGGCACCAGAATCAATTACAGTGAAAACAGGGGTTATAAAATGGGAAAGAACATACAAAAGAAACAAAAAAAAATCACATGGTACATTATAAATGCATTAAAACCAATAGGAAGAAAGATAAAACCACTTGTGTCCCTATCTTGGGGTTCATTTTGCTTAGCATCGTCTTATATGGTCATATTTACATTATTTTAAAGGAAATAAAACAATCGTTTAAAAATGTTTTCATCATCTTGAAGAAGTTGTACAGAATAGTTGCCATTTTACAAAGTGGTATACAAATGCAGTGCATCTTGATTGATATCACACCTTTCAACATTCTCAACCATCCCTCTCAGCCTGTGATGACTACCACAAAAAGAATGTAAAATGGGAAATCAGAAAGAGAACAAAATTATTGGTGATTAAGAATAGGGGAAAAAAAAGAATAGGGCAAAACATTAAAGGCAGAACCTCTTGGTAGAGAGAAACTCCAGGTTAGTCATTAAAGGGAAAATTAGGCTTGAAGTAAATTGCTGATTTAAACACTGGGTTACTGGAATTCAGTGAATAGTATAAAATGATCAGTATCTGCTATGGGGGTCTCTCCAGGCCAGGGGAGACACAGAAGGCACAGTGAACTGAATAACCAGAATGACCTCCACAGATTTCAAGAAATGGGCGAGAGGGAAACCAATAACTGCCAAATTCCTGCAAATTGTGTAATTCTTGCTTCTTTACCACTAGTTTGCTTGCTCTGTCTTATTACAAGAACACCACCTGCCTGTGGTTTGCGCCCTTCAATGCCCAGTAGGTTGGCAGCTTTGGGCTGCACTCCAAAGCTCTGTGAGATGGATGCAATCACTGCCCTGCTAATAAAGACTCCTAGCCTAATTGACTGTGTTGGCATGTCTCTGGAAAATCAGGATACAACAAATCTGCCCTTTCCTTCACTTTCCTTCTTCTACTTAGTAGTATTTTAGGATATATATTGAATTCATGATTGCATTCTCCTTCCCTTCTCCTTCTTATTCATCTGGCCCTCCCCACATGACCCCATCCCCCACCCTCTAGTACTTGTTTTCTGGTGTTCATTTGGTTGAACTTTTACATTGTCTTTCTATGAATTACACAATTTGAATTAGCCTTTTTATCTACTGTATTTCAGTTAATACATATGTACACCATTAAGTATTACCTAAGTATTTACCTGTTCATTTGTTAGCTAAATCTAGCTTCTACATATGAGAGAAAACATGAAGCATTTGTCTGTCTGGGCCTGACTTACTTCATTTAACATCATGTTTTCTAAGTCTTTCTGTTTCTTCAGAAATAGCACAATATCATTCTTTCTAATGGATCAGTAAATTTCTATTATGTTTATATGTACCACATTTTCTTGACCCATTTGTCCATTGAGGGGCATCTGGGCTTCTTCCAGGGCTTGATTATGGCACATAGGGAATCCTCTTCCCCTGTAGGCAGGAATGTAAATTTGTTCAGCCACTCTTGAAAGCAACATGGAAGTTCCTCAAAAGCCTAAATTTAGATCTACTTTATGTTCCACCAATTCCACTCATGGACATTTATTCAAAAGACCACAACCCAGATTATAATAAAGCTACCAGCACTATTCAGATAATCTTATGATAAAGTTATTGTGGGCACATACAAAATTAATCATTTTATTTTTAAAATGCTGTACTTTAGGACAAGGGTTTTGACATGCATATATATTTAAATGAGGAAATTATGGATGTGTTTTATCTGTAGAAAATAAAGAATTTCCTTCAAAAATTATAAAAATTGCTTTAGATAAAGTAGAATGATCAACTGGATTAATTTTGTTTTGCAATGGATATTAATTTTCCTTATAGAAGAATATATAAATAAAATCATTTGAGGACTTACTGACATAATTTGAAAAAGTTTGTGTGTATATTCATATATATATATGAATATATGTATATATGTATACATATGTATATATGTATATATATACATATATATATGTATGTACCTATATAATGAGATTTGTTTATGTTCTCTGAACAGTTTGTCACTTGTGAAGCAATACCAAAGCAAAGAAAGAAACAGTTCTGCTGTGTGCTTTAGAATTCTTCTTTGATGTGTGAATAGTCATATCCTTTATATTTTTTATTTTAGGTTTGAGTTAGCACATACTAACAAAATGAAGACTTTCTCAGAGATAGCTCTATATAGGCATATATTGTACTTCAAGCAGTACACCTTTCTAATTTAGCCAGGAAATTCTATTATAATGGTATAAAGTGAAACACCTCTATTCTTTTTTTGTGTGTGAAAATACCATATAGAAGGGTTACAATTACATGGGCAAGATAATAAGTACATTTCTTATCAAGCATTGTTGTCTCCTCCTTTGTTTCCCCTTACCATCCCTTCCGATCTCCCCACCCCCACTCCACTCCCCCTGGCCAAAGTTGTAAAGTTCATTTTCGACATAATGACTTGTACATCTCATTGTTGCAATGGGTCCACCTGTATCCTTATTTAAACAATTTCTTATTTCCCTTCCCCTCCACATATTATACCAACATCAAATACAGTGAAAGCAGGGGTTATACCGTGGGGAAGGGACATACAAAGCAACAAAGAAATCATCTTATAAATATGTTAGAAACTTTTAACAAAATATGTAGGAATGATTTTTTTCACATTTTAAAATTATTTTTACATAGTTTTACATTTCACAAAGCAGTTTATGAATACAATATATCTTGATCAATGTCACCCCTTTCAACATTCTCACTCATCCTTCCTCTACCTACCCCTTCTTTCATTCTTTTTAATTTTGTAAGATTATACATTTCATTCTTGACTTCATTTCCCCCCCTTTCTCCTTTTATTTGTCTACCCCTTTCCTCTTGACCCCACTTACCCTTTCCAATAACCAGCTTCCTGCAGTTTAATTTGGCTGAATTTTGATTTTGGCTTTCTTAATAATTACACTATTTTAGATCTCTTGATGCTATCATACATTTTATTACATTATGTTTGTTGCTACCATATCTTCAAATGAGCATTGAAATTTTATATAACTTTTAGAAATTATTTCTAAGTATATTGATTCATTATTTCAATTATGTATTTTTGATTGACCTTAACTACTCATCTGTGCCCTATTTGTGAGCATCTTTGTACTCTAATTTTAAACTAAATTTTATATTTGTCATTGGTTATTTATTTACTTTTTGTTGGCTTTGGGGCTTGAAGTCAAGGCCTGGGTTCTGTTCCTTTTCTCTAGGCTAGTACTCTATCACTTTCAGCCACAGCTTCACTTCTGTAAATTTGTCTTTTATTTATAAAAATAAATTGAGAGTTAATTAATTGGATTGGAGTAAGAAAATCTGGAAATCTAGAATCAGATTCTATGCTTATATTTTTAGAATCCTGGTCATAGACCTGTGTCTGGATCCAAAAGCTCATTCACATTGTGAAGCAGAGTAATACATATAAAAATGAAAAAAATGTATTTACAGTTTTGATCTAAGCTAAAGACAAATTCTCAGATTTTTCCCTGCCTTGACCCTAGCATCATTACAACTAGTAATAAAGAAAAAACAGAGCTCTAGAGATATGAATATGCACAGTTAGCTGTATGATCAAATTGCTGAACAGGGTCAGATTCTTTCTCTAGGACCCAGGGGTTAGGACTTTCAGTGAGTCATCATCACTACAAGCAATTATGGTTCAATCTAGACTTTCCTGTCATATGTATTGATGTTCTTATTTGAAGGGAAAGAAACTAAGATCCCATTATCCACAGGCCTTTTAGTTTGTTCTTCATCTTTAAAATATACATAAATAAGTTTGAAATTACTTAATCGTACCATTGTGAAAAGCAAGCCAACTCAAAAGTCTTTGTTTTTCATTTTAGTAAATGTAAGAATACTGATTTGAAATGGTAATTAGATTGAGTTAATAAATTTTAAAACCATGACTTATGGAGAGTTAAATAACTGGCTTCATATATCTAGTAATTAAGAAAACCAAGTTGCAGACCCAGAAGCCTTCTATCAGAGCCTGGATTCAACACCATTAACCTCTATTCTGCCTGAGATGATTGTATTTTATTGATTTTGTAAATCTGTAGACATATGTATTTATATGGTATCCAAAGCTCTGAAAAGTCAGAAGTTTAATGGTTAATATATTAAGTAAAGCAGATATCTGATTTTAATTAAGTGCCATAGTTTGTTGCTGTTTATATATTAAATAATTATATTACCATAGTGTAATTGGTTTTGAAAATTAATTTATAGTTAATATGATATATCAAATCTTAATTATACTTGGTGGAATGAGATGAGTTGAACGAATTCATTAATGAAAGGTTTATGTTGGTTTATTCAAAAACATACTTAGATTGTATCGGTGGTCATAAGATTTTCTTGTTGGTGCATTTTGTGTAAAAGTTATGTGGTGAAACAAGAAATAATCATTGGACATGAATACTTTTTAAAAAATAACATTTTTATTGTGTACAGAGGGGTTACAGTTACATGAGCAAGGTAATGACTACATTTCTTATCCAGAATTGTTGCCTCCTCCTCTATTTTTCCCCTACCATGCCGACCCACCAACCTCCTCAACTACACCCCTTACCCCCCCATGATTCCCACCTGCCAACCCTCCCCACCCTTCCACCACCCACCCCCACCACCCCTGGCTAAATTGTAAAGTTCATTTTCAACATAGTGTCTTGTACATCTCATTGTTGCAATGGGTCAAGCTGTATCCCTATTTAAACATTTAGTTTTTGCCCTTCCCCTCCCCAAATTTTCTGACATCAAATACAATGAAAACGGGTTATACAATGGGGGAGGGACATACAAAGCAACAAAAAATCACGTGGTACCTTATAAATACGTTAGAAACAATAGCAAGAAGAAAAAAACACTTGTATCCCTATCTTGGGGTTCATTTCACTTAACATCATCTTATCTGAGCTTTTATGCTTGTCCCACACATATACTAGTTATTGCAAATAAGGGAAACCATGGGACCTATGTTTCTTTGGGCCTGGCTTACTTCACTTAATATAATTTTCTCCAAGTCTTTCCATTTCCTAACAAATGGGGCAATGTGATTCTTTCTGAGGGAGGCATAGAATTCCATTGTGTATATATACCATGTTTTCTTGATCCATTCATCTACTGAGGAGCATCTGGATTGGTTCCATATCTTAGCTATGGTAAATAATACTGCAATAAACATAGTTGTGCTGGTAACTTTAGAAATGCTCAACTTCTCTAGCCATAAAAGAAATGCAAATCAGAATAGCAGTGACATTCCACCTCACCTCATTTAGGTGGCTATAATCAAGAACTCTAATAACAACAGATGCTGGAGGGGATGTGTCCAGAAGGGAACCCTACTTCATTACTGGTGGGAGTGTAAACTTGTTCATCCACTTTGGAAAGCAGTATGGAGATTCCACAAAAGACACCACTTAGAGCTCCCCTATGATCCAGCAATCCCACTTTTGGACATTTAACCAAATGAACACAAACAAGACCATACTAAAGCTACCAGCACAAATATGTTTATTGTCGAATTATTTACCATAGCTAAGATATGGAATCAACCGAGATGCCCCTCAGTAGATGAATGGATTAAGAAAATATGATATATACACAAAATGGAGTTCTGTTCCTCCATCCGAAAGAATGGCATCGCTCCATTTGTTAGGACATGAATACTTTTATCTGCTGAATTTTATTTAACTAAGTCCTTATAACTGGCATGATCCAGTGGAAAGAAGTATTCATAGCCATATTCAAGAACATAAACATCTGTCCAGGTTCGGGGCTCTGTGGAGTCATGCGTGTAAGAAATTAGGGAGAGACTAAGGAGATCTGCTGCCACATGATCGTGACTGCTGTTATGAATGTATTTTATAACACATTTAAACAAAAACTAGTTTAAAATAAAGTGAGATCATTGCTTCCCCTTCCTCTTGATATGACCTTTTGAGGTTTGCTTCTGGCATTTTCCTGAATCTCCAATCCCCATACAGCTTCAACCTGAGAAAACTAAACAGAGTCCTGCCCTAAAGCTGGCAGATACATCCCAGTGTGCCAAATGGAGAAAAATAACAGCAAGAAGCAGTTGAATATATCAATGAAGTACAAAGTGAAATAGACATAATGATCAAGTCAGTGAGGAGATTTCTTTTTTTTTTTTTTTTTTTTTTTTTGGTAAGTCGTGGGGCTTGAACTCTGGGCCTGGTCTCTACCCCTCAGCTCTTCAGCTCAAGGATAGTGCTCTACCCCTTGAGCCACAGCACCACTTCTGGCTTTTTCTGCTTATGTGGCACTGAGGAATCAAACCCAGGGCCTCCTGTGTGCAAAGCAAGCACTGTACCACTGAGCCACCTTCCCAGCCCACAGTGAGGAGATTTTGAAAGTAGAAAAAAAATTAAACTCTGATCACCGAAATCCCAAATTTATCCATAAGATTTGTCAACCATCCTCAAGTGTCTGTACCTTTTGGAGAGAAAGATGAAGAAGTGCTACATTACCTGACCAGAGTTGAAATGGCAGAATTTGAAGATATGACAACAGGTTACAGAATAGATTATTGGTCTGATGAAAATCCTGAACTTTGAAAATAAAGTTCTCTCCAGAGAATTTCACCTGAATGAGAGTGGTGATCCATCTTCAAAATCCACTGAAAGCAAATGGAAATCTGGAAAGGATTTGATGAAATGCTCCAAACACAGAATAAAGCTAGCAGGAAGAGGCAGCATGAAGAAACAGAGAGCTGGTTTATGAACCACTCTGATGCTGGTGCCGATGAGTTGGGAGAAATCATCGAAGATGTTATTTAGCCAAATCTATTGAAATACTAACTGGTTCTTGATATGGATAGAAGGAGAAGGGGAAGTAGATGATGATGAAGATGATAAAGGAAAGGATTGGAATGGGATGAGGATGAAGTGGAAGAGGATAAAGATGAGGAGAAGGGGAGAAGGGTAAAGGAGAAGGGGAAAAGGAGGACTAATAGAAAACACATGGATTTCAACTGTCCCTTCATAAATAAAACAAGAAAATAATCAATCCCTTGGAACAAGGTGCAATTTTTTCCTTGGTGCTCAGTCATCCAGTTCTTGAGGTCCCTTTTCTCAACACCATGGTGCTCTATTTTTGGTGAAATACCTTGCTCAAAATACAACCAGAGAAAAATCTCCACACCTTTCTGTTCTAAATTCATTTTTATCTCTTTCTTTTTTTTAATTTAATTTTATTTTATTTGAGAACATACTGTACAGAGGGGCTACAATTACATGGGCAGGATAATGCATACATTTCTTACCAAGCATTGCAGCCTCCTCCTTTGTTTACCCTTCACCTCCCTTCCCAGCCTCCCCCCTCCCCCCACCCAATTATACCCCCCTCCCCCCCCACACCGACATTGTAAAGTTGGTTTTGACATGACATTTTGTACTTCTCATTGTTGCAACAGATCCACCTGAATCCTTAAACGACTTGTTTGTCCCCATCTCCTCCACATGTTATACAGACATCAAATATAGTGAAAGCGGGGGTTACACTGTGGGGGAGAGACATACAAAGCAACAAAGAAATAATCTTATAAATGCGTTAGAGGCACATGCATGAAAGAAACGAAAACATTAAAATACATATTTAAGGGTTCATTTTCCTAACATCACATTATCTGACCTTTTCCGCTAGACTCATACCTATACTAGATATTGCAAATAAGGGAAACCATGGGACCTATGCTTCTTTGGGCCTGGCTTACTTCACTTAATACAATTTTTTCCAAACCTTTCCATTTCCTAACAAATGGGGAAATGTCATTCTTTCTGATGGAGGCATAGAATTCCATTGTGTATATATACCACATTTTCTTCATCCATTCATCTACTGAGGGGCATCTGGGTTGGTTCCATATCTTAGCTATGGTAAATAATGCTGCAATAAACATAGTTGTGCTGGTAGCTTTAGTGTGGTCTTGTTTGTAAACATTTGGGTAAATGCCCAAAAGTGGGATTGCTGGATCATAGGGGAGATCTATGTGAAGACTTTTGAGGAACCTCCATACTGCTTTCCAAAGTGGTTGAACAAGTTTACATTCCCACCAACAATGAAGTAAGGTTCCTTTCTGTCCACATCCCCTCCAGCATCTGTTGTTGTTAGAGTTCTTGATTTTTGCTGTTCTAACTTTCTATCTCCACAAAAACTGTATTGAATCAACACTACCACCACGGTGCCCTGTGGGTAAAAAAAAAAAAAAAAAAAACCCTCCAGCTACCTATATTCTGCTGGAAGAGCAGGCCCCAGTACATATTCCAGCTGTTCTCTTCCTTTCTTTGTATATTGGTCTCAGAGATTACTGTGCATCTTTCTGAGTGTGGACACAGTTACCGTTTCCAACATGTATCTGTCTACTTTCTCATGTAAAGACAGAAAACTTTAAAACATGTGGTTATAGAAGATCTGTAAAGATGATTTTGAGGCATTTGGGAGCATTAAATGATCATTTTTGACAACATGTTTCATGGTGATATTTAAGGGAATCCTTGCAGTTTAAGATTAACTTTTACGATAAAATTCTCTCCTAATGTTGATTTGAGCCCTGCCAGGACAAGACAATCAGTAGACCCTATGGGATGGTTCTTGGAATTTAATTTTTCTATTGTAATTTTGTTCATTTATTTTTCCCCTTTGGATTATTTTTCTGAATATTTTTATTATCTTTAAACAGTTGTATAAAGGAGTTGCCATTCACCAAAGCTGTTTATGAATACAGTGCTTCTTGATCAATATCACTACTCTCAGTATTTTCACACTCTCTCTCCCAACCCACCCTTTCTCTTACTATCTTAAGTTTAGGATACCTATTCATTTTTCCTTTTAACCAAACAGTTCACGTGTGCAATGCATCTTCATCTCTTTATCACTTCAACATCTTTACTCTCCCCCACTCTGACCCACCAGGTCCCTTATATTTCTCAATTCTGTGGTATCTACAATGAATTTTTGCCTGCATTTTCCCCCTCCCTCCTTCCATTTTTCTGCCCTTCTCCCCTTGGCTCCACTCTCCCCTCTTTCGAGTACCCATTTCCTGGTACTAATGTTTTGGGCTTTGGTTTACTCTTTATTTGTGGTCTCTACAGAATCTATTATACTTCAGTTAATTCATTCATAACTGCTTGCTTACCACCCAGTGTGTTTACTTGTAGATTTGTAGGCACATTCTAGGCACTACAAATGAGGGAAACTATGCAAATATGTTTCCTTGGGTCAATGCTGAAAATTTCCTTTCACTGGAAAGGAGAGATGATGCTCAGGTTTGGCATTAGAAGTATCCGATGTATTCACTGGTAGATTTAAGGGAGAAATGCAATAGTATAATTCTTTAGAAAGGCAAAGTCAAAGCTCAACAAAATAAACACCAGAAAGCAGATACTTGAAAGGGTATGATGGGGTCAAGAGGCAAGGAATAGTTAAATGTAGAGGAGAAGAAGGAGAAATGAAGACATGCATTCAATGTATGTCCTTCCTATGAAATTAAGAAGGGTGAAGGAAGGAGTAGGTATGGGAGGAATGGGTGAGAATGTTGAAAGAGATGATATTGTTCCAAATGGATTCATTGTATTTATATTGATAAACTGCTTTGTTGTATGTCACCTCCTTTTATAAATAAAGAAAAATAATTAATGTGTACATGAAAATAATGTAAAAATGATACCTACCATGCGCAAGTACTAATGATTTAATATTTAATTACTTAAAAATTAAGAATGAGGATAAAAAGGATTTCATCACCAGCCATAAGGCAATCTCATTACAACTGATGTCAGCTTAAAATAGTTTGTGTGATATAGACAATAAAGTAGGTCATCTAAAAACAACAGCCTATGAAACATATATCTCCTGCTGGACTGTCACCTTCAGAGAAGCCTTTATTCCTACACAGAAAGCATGACAATTGCAAACTTTTGCAAACTTTCTGACTTCATGCAAGTGACACTCCTCATAAATTATTTAATAGAAACTCAGCAGTACCTGCAATTGGGGGGGCTACATCTGCAGAACTAACAGCAGATATGCAAAATAACTCCTAAATTAGTAAAAATGATCTTATTATTAATTATATTTATTATATTATAATAATTTTTTAAATTTTATTTTATGTAAAGATGCTGTACAGAGGGGTTACAGCTACATGATGTACATGAGTACATTATTTGTCAATCATTGTTACCCATTCCCTTATTGTCTCACTATCCCTTCGCTCCCTGACTTTCCACACTCCTCCCCAACCCACCGCACCCCACCCCTGACCAAAGTTGTAAAGTTCATTTCCAATATAACTCTATGAGCTTAGATAGAATAGGACAAGGGAGGAAAATCTGAAATGCACATTTTTTAAAACTAGGTTCAGAGTTTCAATGGTATTGGTGAAAATGTTATGCTTGACTGCTCATAGACAACATTCACCAGGGATAAATAGTTTAATTGGGTCTCCAGATATTATATACTTAGGTATTTCAAATAATTTACACATCAGATTGTACATAGATGTTGTTTCCTGTGTCCACATGTTTTAGGAAAACTTCAAAATCTAGCATAGAGATTTCCTATTAAAGAAATTAATCTCACAGAATGTAAAGGTACACACCTCATCCCAGTATTTGGGAGGATTGAGATTGAGGGTCATTCTAAACCAAAAACAAAGTAAAAAAAAGAAGAACAACAACAAAAAACCCATAACAATGACCATACCAAAAATCAATGGTTCCTTCTGTGGAATCTTGCTCTGATAATTTTGAATAAATGCCAAATACCAGTTTTGACTTAAAATGGTATGCTCTAATTATTCTAAACTCCTAAAGTGAGTGTGAAAATTAAAGGAGGAGATGCATGAAAACAAAGTTATTTTGTTAGCAGTACAGATTTAGAGCTGCTTTTTAAAAACCATTTTATTATTGTTATTTTTATTATTATCTTTAAATAGTTGTACAAAGAAGTTCCCATTCTTTAAAACAGTATATGAATACAAGGTGCCTGACAACATTGTCACCCATCACCTCTAACCCATCCCTTGGCTCACTTTTCTTGTCTTTTTTAAAATGGAGATTAAATGGTGATTACAGAAATTACATGTTTCACAGTATTGTGGAATAGTGATACTTAGTTAAAGTCACAAACACATTTTAACTTTCACAAAGTAAATTGTCATTACCATGGGCTATACAGTTTGTGAATTCTATGAGCTTTGACAATTCAGTTATTTCATCCACATCAGGTGATGTTTATATTTCTTTCCTTTTGCTCAGTGTAAGCTGTTCCCTCTTTCCCTCTCATTAATCCCTTCCCATCACTGTCTTTGGGTTGTTTAGTTCTTTTTCATCCATGTACAGTGCAGCTGATGGGCCCTTTGTTGTATGTTGTTCCGTTTTATTTTGTTAGCAGTACAGATTTAGAGCTGCTTTTTTATAAAGTATACTTACTAGCCAAATGTAATAATTCTGCATGAATGCTGGTCCTAAATGATTTTGCCAAACAAATAATCTAAGTAGATATGTAATAATGAGACAAAATTAGCTCCAAGCATATTCATATCTCATACTTCCTGATACCTTTATTGTAGGAATGTGATGTATGTTAAGACACTGCCTCCATCAGAGCTGAGACTAGAAGGGCTGATGTTACATTAGTGTGAATCAGCCTGGGAAGTTACAAAAGCAACCACTTGCCCTAGGCACTCACACACGTGGTTAATGTTTGAAAAACTTGTTCCCATGTCACAGACTATCTGTGTGCTTCTTTTTACCAGATTCACTATGGAATCCAAATAATTAGATCCATAGAGATATCAGGGATAAGCCAAAGCAATGGAAATGCTATAGAAGCAGCCAGTCCCTCCACTACTGTTGCCAATATAGTTGGTCAAACACTGGATGTGCTGAGGTGTTCTGGAAGCAGTGGTGTACTGAAGACAAACACTGGCACTGAACCACTGGGTTCTGCTTTTATGTCCCATGCCTAAAAACATTTAACCTCATTTTATTTCAACTTATATAGTCTCTGTTTATTGTTTTCCCTGTAATAGAAGAAAAAGATGTGCTCATTTGGAAAAGGAAAGTAGAAAAATGAAAATATATAACTCATTGTGTCAAAAGCCCAAAGTAACTCATAAAGAAGTTTGGATGTGCTTATCTTTACTATCTGCAAAGGTATACTCTGTGTGTGTGTGTGTGTGTGTGTGTGTGTGTGTGTGTGTGTGTGTGTGTGTGTGTGTGTATGTACGTATGTGCACATGCATGCATATGTAGATTCAAACTCATATGTGAGTGCATTCATGCATGTTTTTACATGAGTTTTACAAAACAAACTTGCAAGCCTACAGAGGACATATAAAATAAATAATGTTCACCTTTTCAGATTAAGTTGTTAAAAGCCACTTTCCTACTGAACAATCATCACTCAATTTAAAGTACTTTACCCAGCTGTTGTTTGAATAAACCAAAGATTTTTTTGTTTGTTTTTTTCAGTTGTGGGGCTTGAACTCTGGGCCTGGGTGCTGTCCCTCAGTTCTTCAGCTCAAGGCTAGTGTTCTACCACTTAAGCCACAGCATCACTTCCCATTTTCTAGTGGTTTATTGGAGATAAGACTCTCACAGACTTTCCTGCCCAGGTTGGCTTTGAACTGTGATCCTCAGATCTTAGCCTCCTGAGTAGCTACAATTACAGGTATGAGCCACGGGCACCTGGCTAAACCAAAGATGTTTAGTTACAGTATTCTATGCTGTCCTCAAAAAATGATCAACACATGGAACACCACACTTGGGTTGCTGTAGCGACATCTAAATTTTTTTATCAAATTTACAAAATAAATACATTTTAATAAGTATGCTAAAATCTTTCCATAACCTAAACACTCACAAGCTGTTCCTCCATAAAAACTGTGTGTAAAAATACAGGTATAAGATATATGTGCTTATTATTTCCCAGGCTCCTGTGTTTTATTTTCATGCAACCCTTTTAATTTAGAATTGTCAGTGGAAAAGCATGTTCTTCATACATGGCCTATATAACTTACAATATGAAGAAAAATACATATGCACATGTACCCACATGAATATATATAAAAGAGACACACAATTTCCTTTGGTATTCATGAGTGAATGGTTCCAGGACTCTCCATGTAGATCATAAATAGCTGCTTGATTCATTTCCAAAAAATGAATAAAATATATACCTCATAGGCATCCTCATGTATACTTCAAATCATCTGCAGATTACCTATAACACCTAACACAATGTGATATATATATATTATGTATACATATATAATCTATCTATATCTATCAAACTATATAATGCTATTAGTCTATACAGGGCTGTTGATGTGCAGCATAGGCTTATTTCCTTCTGCAACCTTTTTGAGCATCTAATGTTTAATTTGCAAAATAGTCCCCAAATACCAAGGGATGACTACATGCATACGCATACACATATATAATCATATATAGACATGGTGTGTGCATGCATGTTTATTCATATATCCATTTCTTTGTATATTCATGAACAGAGAACAAGCCCTAAGATTCTTATTGGGTGCACAATTGAAATCACCCTAAACTCATGTATAAGTATTATTATGCAGATAACATTTCAGGAGAGTTTAAGAATGAAAATTCTTTTCACTTGGAATCATAAGATCCAAGTAGTTGACATAGCACATTTCTTTTAAATAAATTGAGTGTTTACTAATAAAACTAAATCTTTATCATTAATTTTTATATATAAATATATTTTGATGGATTGGGGATTCAGCTTGGTAGAAGAGCACTAAGGCCCTGAATTCAGTCCTCAGCTCTAAAAAAAAAAAAGTACAAAACACTATAAATATATTTTGAAAAGCCTCAGAGTAAGCACTCCTTCTAAGAAATAGAATAGCTCATGCCTGTAATTGTAACTACTCAGGAGGCTGAAGATCATGGTTTGAGACCAGCCAGGGCAGGAAAGTCTGTGAGATGTATCTCTATTAAACTATCAAAAAATGTGGTAAGTTGAACTGTGGCTCAAGTGGCAGAGCACTAGCCTTGAGCAAAGAAAGCTCATGAACAATGCCCAGCCCCTAAGTTCAAGCCCAGAACTGACACACACACACACACACACACACACACACACACACACACACACACACACACACACACACACACACACACACACGAAATAGAATTAGTATTTCATTTTGCCATTGCCAGGAAAGACATGAAGATTGACCCTACAATCCTGTCTGTGACCATATTGTGTTGGCAGCATACTTCTTAGCAATTTTCCTATGTTTAAATTCTGTATCAGAATTCTGGAAAGACCAGATCCTTAACTAGTGTTCCTTTGGAGAAACTTTAAGCAGAATTTGTTTGCCAGATTCACGAGAAACAGGAACTGTTAGCATGCTGAAGTGATTTGCAGGGAAAGACTGAGAAAAACCTATTAAAATAGTTACTTCTCATCTGAAGGTGATAAATTTCAGAACCCCGACTGTATGGCTAAAGTCTCGATAGTAGTGAATAGTATATACAATCACTTGAGGTACTGATTAACAAGCACATAGAAATGGAATAGATAGAGGAAACAAAGAAAGAATTAATTTCTCAGCCAGGATAGGGCAGGGCAGTACAGGAATCAATCATTCTACCCACAATGCTATACACTTGAGGGTCAATTGCTGGAAAATTCCTACTGCAGTAGCAAGTAAGAAACAGAACAATCAAAACATAGGAGAGTCCTGATAAGGACATTGATATGGAGGGATGAACTGCACATTCTTATTGTTGAAGTGCTAACTCACAGGATAAACAGCCTTCTAGATACTTTTGTTTGGATACTTGTTTGTTTGTTGTAAGACTCAGCCTCATTATCTATGTAACCCAGTCTGGACTTGAACTCAAAAGCCCCCCTGCCTCAGACTCCTGAATGCTAGTATAACAGGTTTGTACTACTAAGCCTAGCTTCCAGAGATTTTTTTTTTCTTTTTGTCGGTCATGGGGCTTGAACTCTGTGCCTGGGCACTGTCTCTCAGCTCTTCAGCTCAAGACCAGCGTTCTACCACTTGAGCCAGGGCACCACTTCCTGTTTTCTGGTGGTTTATTGGAGATAAGAGTCTCATGGACTTTCCTGCCTGATCCACCTTTGAAAAGCAATCCTCAGATCTCAGCCTCCTGAGTAGCTAGGATTACAGGTGTGAGCCACCAGTCACCGGCTCCAGAGATTTTTTTAACTGATAGATTTCTAAGTATGATCCTTATCTTTTTATGCATCTTAGAGTAGTGAATAATCTATGAACTAACATGGAGTCTGTATCTTGAACCAATCTACCAGTGCAGTAGATTATTTCAGTCTCCAGCCATCCTTTTATTCACATATCCAGGTACCTGGGCATCACATTTTATTCTTCTCTCTTCTTTACTCTCTCCCTTCCACCATCTCCATTCTACTTCCTGTCTGGCCTCCTTAATTTTAGGATTGATTTACCTTGTTCTTCCATATTTTTATTCTCTCAAAAGAGTTATTTTTTAATGTATTGTAATATCCCATTATTATTTCACTTCTGTCCTATTTTCTTATCATTTCCCAAATTCCATTTAGAGTAATCCATATGAGATTTAACTGTCTCTTCAGTTGAAGGTTTAACACATGTTCCTTGTTCTCTTAGACCTTGTTCTCTTAGATCCAATTGCCTTTCATAACTTTCTCTTTCTGATCATCTTCAGCTTATGTCTCTCCACTTAACTGAGTGTTCAGTTTATCTCTGAAGACTTTCTAAAGCATAGAGTCTATACTTTTCTCTATGGTTTCCTAACTTAGAACATCTTACTGGCTGCTGAATAAATATCTTCATTGTCTGGTGTTCCACTAAGTTATCAGCTTGTTGAGGATAAAGACTATCTTAAATTACATACTAAATCTGGAACAGTGCCTGGAATATGCCAATGACAATAAATGTTTCTTGAACAAATGAACTGCAGGCAGGAGTCCTTTAGATTTACATGACCTCCAGAGCCTCCTCCACTGTCCGCTCTGCACATCCCCAACCCACAATTCACTGCAGGAAGACTGTCTTTGAAGGCCTCTTTGCCTGCTTTGCCAAACCCAGCTAGCAATTGACATTGGGCCCATATAGCTATGAGGGGCCTGATTCAGAGACAATTTGGAGGAAGCCTCTGTAGATGAAGTTGAACTCTTGTGTGTCTCCCCCAAGAGCAGATTTCACTAAAATCATCCTATTTTTCTCTTTTATTTTTAAAAGATCTTCAAATTTACTTTCATGTGACTGGTCATGAATTTAGAATAACCTTCATTTGCTGCTTCTGATCCTTTCCCAAGTTCTTTTTGAAAGATATGTTCTGCTATCAACAGAATGAAATAGGCAACTGGGAGCAAGTAGAGAGAAGGAAGAGTCACCTCAATATCATGCATAGTCTGGGAAAAATAATTAAAAATACTTTATCTTACTATACTATATTTAGTTTTAATTTATTGGGTCAATTTATCTTTAAGGATCTTCACAAGAAAAATGAGTGTTTAGTACTCTTTTAAGGCTTCAGTTTGAAAGGGATTTCAAATGTGAAAGCGTGCTTTCCTCTGGAGCGGATTCACAGCACATTCATTAATGTTCTTTACATTCATTGTTCCTAAAGGATGAGAAACAGCTTTTCCTTGTACATACTTCCTCAGGAAGTACCAGCTCCATGCATGAGTTCAACTGGTGTTCAGAACTCCTTGAAGTACGACTTCAGAACTCACCAGCACAAGCGTTGGCTTTATAATCATTTAGGCTTGATAACTATGCTAGGCAGAATGATCCTAAAAAATAGCCACATCCTAAACTGCAAGACTGTTTAATACGTGGTTTTGTATGTCAAAATGGAATAAAAGGAAATCAGTTGATCTTAAATAGGGAAATCTGGGCTCCTTAAGAACAGCAGAGAAAAGAGAAAAGCTATTCTAAGCAATATGACAATAATGTTGGAGGGGGGATATGGACAAAAACACAGGCAGCTTCTACCAGCTGAGAAATGCTTTCAGCAGACAGTCAGTGAGGGCACTTCAGTCCTATGGTTGTAGCTTTTTGACTTTTGCCACTTATCAAAATAGGAAGCAAATGTATTCTTTCCAAGACTTTCCAAGACACCTCCCCACTGACAATTGATTATTGCTTAAAACCCATGTTGGATTTCCTATCTATCATCCTATAAGAAAATAAATCTGTGTTGTTCAAAGTACAAGTTGACAGCAATTTAATCTACAGGCTAGAATTCAATAGTCTTATCAAAACTATCGATCACCTTATCCTTAATAGGAACATAAATGTTTCAAGAATACATAGAAAGTTCAACTGTGATAAAGGAAAATGACAATATGTTGAGATAGTATTTGGTGTAGTGGCATAGAGTATGCCATTATAAATTGCAAACAAATTCTGCTAAATTTTCATCAGATCATTAATTTCAGACCTAGAAATAAAAAGGATTCAGATTCCTGAGCTCAAAAATCTATTAGAGAATAGCACAGAACGGATAGGAAGTCTCATAAAGATTGACCTATGTACCATATCATTAAGACAATACTTTGCAATCATCAATGTAGGACTGTAGGAAAAAACACTTGAAGCTTTGAGGAAGGTATTGGGAGTTTGGTTAGGAAGTAAGCATTAACTTTTTGATTGAGTTATATGGAAAGGGAAGAGAAAGAAACTTTCCAGAATAAAACAAATTTATCAGTGCTTGACAATTTGTCATATCATGAGATGTCCAGCAAGTAAAATGTCCACTTGCTGAAAGCCACTCAGAAAACTGGAACTGTGTGTGTGTGTGTGTGTGTGTGTGTGTGTGTGTGTGTGTGTGTTGTGTGTGTGTGCTAGTCCTGGAGCTTGAACCCAGGACCTAGGTGTTGTCCTTGTGCTTAAGATGAGAGCTCTATCACTTGAGTCACAGATGTACTTCTGGTTTTTGGTGGTTAATTGGAAATAAGAGTCTCAGACTTTTCTGTCCAGGCTGGTTTCAAACCATGATCCTCAGATCTTGCTGCAGCTGATCTCTTTACTCAGTCCCCAACCCAGCTACCTCACCTCAAAGGCAATGCTTGGTATCTGACAATGAGATGGGACAATTTATCAAGCACCATCATCTAATCCAACAGATACAGCCTAGTTTATATCAACTTTAGGAAACAGAATAATGTAATCATTGAAAATTAGGAGAAATACACAAAGGATGACTTACTCTAGACAAAAGGGGAAAAAGCATAGCCAGAGAGAGTTCTTAGAACATTTCCTGAGGCCACCTCTGCTCCAAATATTGCCTGACCAATACAGGAGAATGTTCCTGTCTGTCAGCTATGCATGCTGGAGATGGTCATTGCTCACTGACTCCCAGGCTGAAACATAGTCCAGTCAAGAAGGCAGAGACTCTAAACTCTTCCTATTAGACTTCTAGAGAGCCAAACTCATGTGGAGTTGGGCAGAGGACAATGAAGAGTGAAAAATATGAGTGAGATTTCTGTCCTGAGAACTGGTAAATGATGAGATTTCATTCTAATGGTCTAACCTCTCGGAACTTGAACAACTTCATTTGCAAAATGGCACAGATGCCACTATTGAGCCTCTCGTAGAGTAAGTGTCTATGCATTTTGAACATGGATTTCAATTGAATTACATGAATCTATAAAGCATTGCATTGTAGTGATTTTTGAAAATTAAATTAATCATCACTCAACTTAAAAACTTCAACAAAAGTCTCTTTTCCAGAATTCTGTAGGCAGATGTCTACCAGCCTGGTGGCCTTGGGATTTGTTTTAGGACTAAGCCTCCCTCCCTGCCTTGGAGATTTTGACTTCTCCCTCTGTCCACTGATGACTTTCCCTCTGACAATATGAGTCGAAATTTCCTCTTCCAGTAAAGACACCAGTGATTTTAAGATAGAATCTGCATGAATGGCTTCATTTTAAGTGATTGACTTCTTTAACACTATCCCCAGCCAAAGTACTTACATGAATGAGATCAGATTAGCATATGGATTTGAGAGGCTATAATTCAGTCCACAACAAATATTATTACTAACTTCATTATTAACTTCTCAAGGATTACAAGAGCCAGCACTTTGCCTTTAATCAAATAGCTATTGAAGCTGGAAACTGCAACTTGGTCTCTGCTGGCTTTGCCACCTTGATTATGGAAATCTTTCCTCAAATTAAGGTGGCATATTTTGTGGTGTGTAATGGCGTCCTGTTAAGATACAGAATTTGATTCCAGTCACAAAATAAATATGAAAGTAGTGACTTTCTGCAGCTGCTATAAATTCCTTTGGAAAAACACACAGGAATACTGCAAATACCATCATGCTCAATTGGTATTTATTCTCTAAAACTTTAAGCTATGTCATCCCAGGAGAGTCCCTCTCTTACTAGGAATAAATACTGCCCTGGAATTTTAGGAAAAGTGCCTTATCTCAAACTTTCATAGTCCCTTACATAATCAAGCCTTACACAGCAAATGTCTGGGCAAGAAATAGCCCCAGGAAACTGATCACAGAAAAGAAGCAACCTGAGGAAAACAAGCTGCAGAAATTCTGACACTGAGAACCATCATTTGAGATGCTAATTACTACAGAAGCATGTTGTATCAGTCCATTTAGTTTGATTTGGGGAGAAATCTCCCAAAAGGGATTTGAGGACTTTGCAGACCTAAGACACTGACATGTAGAGTAAAGTTGAATTTTACTATATTAGCTTCCCCTGTGAGATTAATTCATCAAGGCTACTAATAACTAAAGCAATAGCTTTTAAACAATGTCTTTTAAGAATTATCAGGAGAACTTGTTAAAATGCTACCAGCTCCAGAGATTCTCATGGATTCAGTACTGAGTATAATCCAGAAATTTATACTATTCCACTCTAATTTTCATTCAAGTTCATTTCATGTATACTAAACAGTTTGCTAAACAGTTTGCTAAAATTCACTTATTTGAAGTACTAAAACACCACCGTGTCCATGTTACTTATGTTGTACAGTAGAGAAAAAAGGTTAAGTAGATGGCAGAGGTGAGATTTGATCTTGGGCAATGTTTTCCCCAAAATGTATGTTTCTGGCCACAATATTCTGCTTTCAACTCATTTTGATGCATTTTTCCATAGTTCATATGTTGAGAAACACAACATTAAAATAGCCATGTAGATGTATTATTGTTCATATAATGACAATTTTCTATCAAGCATTTATTCCTTATTAGTAAAAAAGAATAGGAAATGTGTTGGTACTTTATCTAAGACAGATGAACAAATAAAAGATATTTGAATGTACTATGTCTACTTGTCACAATGTCTTTTTAGTATTTTTTATTTTAATTATATATTATCGTTAAGCTGTAAAGAGGGATTTCAATTCAACGTATCAGTTTATGAGTACAAAGTATCTTTGTTCTTGCTGGTCCTGAGGTTAGAGCTGAGGGCCTGGGTACTGTCCCTGAGCCTCTTTGTGCTCAAGGCTAGTGCTCTACCACTTGAACCACAGTGCTACTTCTGGCTTTTTCTGAGTAGTTTATTGAAGATAAGAGTTTCATGGGCTTCCCTGACAATGCTGGGCTTGAACCACAATCCTCAGATCCCAACTTCCTGAGTAGCTAGAATTATAGATGTGAGCCATTCCTGCCAGATTACAATATATCTTGATCACTGTCACTCCTTTCACCATTCTCCTACATCTCTCCCAACTAGCAATTCCTTTTAGAACTTCAGTTCTCTGATTGTCCTCAAAGACAAATTGGTGGTTGGTTAAGTCACAAAGGCTTCTTGGTTCCTCATGCATTAGAGTGGCTGTTGTCTTGGGAGAGATGGCTGGCAGGCAGGATTGGCCTGGAACTCTTGACTAAATGTCACACATGCCCTCTAACATATAAACACTTGGATTTTTTTTGGTCATGGGACTTGAACTCTGGGTCTGGGCACTGTCCCACAGCTGTTCAGCTAAAGACTAGAGCTCTACCACTTGAGCCACAGTGCCACTTCTGGTTTTCTGGCGGTTTATTAGTTTATTGCCCAGGCTGGCTTTGAACCGCAATCCTCAGATCTCATGCCCTGAGTAGTAGAATTACAGGAGTGAGCCACCAGCACCTGGTGAGTACTTGGATTTTTTACATAGTATCCCAGGGTTCCAAGATACAAAGCTCAGCATGATTTCTGAGCTGGGTGCTACACTATCAACACCACTCCATCAGGATTCTTGGGGTGCAGGCGGTCATACAGCCTGATTGAGGAGAAAGACATCTGCGCACTGCTTTCAGTGGGAAATGTCACTGAATTTTTTTTATCTGTGTGATCATCTTAATCTTGGTGATAAGCTTGCTGTCATGGTCTGGTTTGTGTCTAAGCTGAACATCACAGGAAAAAGTTTGCAACATCAGGAGGATAACTCTTAGACTTCTTGAATCGGAAAGAAATTTTCTCAAGAAAAAAGTAAGAAATAATTAAAGTGAGTTGAGTTTTTGGTGTTCTCCATATATTTTTGCCTACAAGCTTGTCTAAACTGAGAATTGTAGCAAATGCAGTGAATAACTAACTGGATTATCTTCCAGAAGTTGACTGATGTCCTGGACACTGCTACCAAGTTTCCTAACTTAATACTTCTCACATTTCTTCAATTATCTATCAGGCCAACAATTTCTATCAATATCTTTTTCAAAGCATTTCTTTTTTTCTTATATATTTTAATTTTAATTCATTCCATACTATAAGTAAAAAGTATTTTCACTTACAATTCATAGAGATATTTCTGAAAAAAAATGAGAATTAAATATCATTTTCAATTTAAGTGAAGTAAATCTTTTTCCACTATAAAATACGGAAAAGATAGTAAGGAGTAATTCAGACGCATATCTGGTTTACATTAGTGATCTGCTTAATGAGTAGGTAATAATATTTTCTAGGGCAGTAATAATATAGTATATGTGATAATATATAAATGAGATATTTCTGTGAAAAAACCACACCCTATTATTATTAAATAGCAATTTGTCATTTGTTGACTAATATGTAGGTCTATAGATTGGTCTGGGACAGCTCCTCTCAGCTCTGTGCTGTTACCTAGGCTCATTATTAGCAAGTTAAGGTGAGTAGACTCACATAATATGGTTTACAAAAAAGAGAGAGAGAATCTTTTGCCATGTGGTCTCTTATACTAGCTAGCACATGATCCCTCACACAGTAGTACCAAATATAACAAGAACCTGACCCAACATTTATGTAACATCTTTCCCAATAGATCCTATAGGTTAAAAGAAGTTAAACCACCATCCTAGTCAATGAGTGGTGAAATCAATTTCACCTCTTGATGGCATTAGGCACCAAGAATTATGGCCATACTAAATTCTTCAAGGAGAGACTTTTAGAAATTATATAGTACAAGAAATCTTATGGAACATACACTTTGCCATTATAAAGCTTTTTATTTTACAGTACAACCTAAGCTTAGAGGTGGGCTAGATTACATATAAACGTCAAAACTACTTTTCTTTCTTAAGCACTTGAAATGATGCGAAAGAAGCAAGGTATCAATCACTATATGTATGTATATATGTACATATGTACACATACACATATATATTATTTATAACATAGTTTAACATATTTATAATATATAATATACAATAAATGCATATTATAAGTGCAAACTCAACATTTTGAAGAAATTCTGTAATTCAAAACCATTTTGAAATTCTACATGAGTCATTGAGATGATCACTTTTTCTTACCATTTTCTAGTCTGTGATAATATGGGACACTTTGATCATAAATTTACTAAATGTCATTTAACAGGTATTTTTTGCAATCTAATTGGTGCCAACACCCTTGGCCTTTATAAGTAAATAGACCAGATGTAGGTTTGGGTGCAATGAGAAACAATGTTACAAAAAAAGTAGTTGTTAGGAAGTGGAGAGAGAAGGACCACAATTTCTAGCTCAGCCTGAAATACAAAGCAACACACACCTTAGGAGAACAAAAACCATCACACTGAGTGTAATATAAGCATACGATATTTGGATATCCAACTTAAGAACAAGCAGCTAGACAAGACACAACTGAACAACTGAAAAGTTAGCTTGGTGTGAGCCACGATTTACATGAATTATCAAGAAATGAAATGGGAAAGACATTTTTGAGAATGATAGGTTGTTTGTACTGTCTAATAGAAGAGCTAGTGTTGAGATGTGGTTATTAAACTTTAAAGAATGTCCTCAGTACTATTGCTATGCATGGTAAACACAAAACAAACAAACAAACAAAAGTGGACAAAAAGGCATCAGGATTCCTTCTCAACAGAAAGGAATTGAATGTGGTCATTTAGTTCACATACTCAGCAGGCATAGGAAGTCTAAAATAGATACAGGCCAGGTTCCTACAAGAACTGAGACCTTATCATAAAACAAACAAACAAAAAACACAGCTCAGTTTTATAGTCCCTGTCTAGCAAGCACAAAACCCTGAGTTCAAATTCTACTACTGCTCAAAAGTTAAATTATTTAAAATACAAATAAATGTAAAAGTTCAATGTCTCCTTCAAGTGTTGATATTTAAGTACCTATTAGTCACTAATGCATTTTCAAAGGAAATTCTACCAGGTATCTTAAGTATAGGAGTTGGAAAAAGCTATGGCCTAGCAACCAAAATCCATTGCCTGATTTTATGTAATGTACATTACATATATTTTAAACATTGTTGAAAGGAAAAGAAGGAAGAAGGGAAGAAGGGATGGAAAGAGTGAACAAAAGAAAGAAAAAGAAATGAGAAAGAAAAGAAACAATAAAGGGAGGGCAGAAGAAAGGAAATGAAAAATGATAATGTATAATAAAAATAACTTAAGAGCATCTATATATGCCTGAAGAATTTAAATTATTTCCTATGTGTCACTTCCAGAGAATGTTTGATGAGCATTACTCAAAAGTCCAAATTCTCCTTGACTGTCCTTTCAATTCACCTTTATGGATTTGTTTTCTGCCTGCTTGGAAAGCTACTTTCCACACTAATGGTAATTAAGAAAACATCCAATGAAGCCAGGCTCCAGTGGCTCACGCCTGTAATCCTAGCTACTGAGTAGGCTGAAGATCTGATCATGGTTCAAAGCCAGCCCGGGCAGAAAAGTCTGTGAGATTCATCTCTAATAAACCACTAGAAAACCAGAAGTGATGCTGTGGCACAAGGTAAAACACTAGCCTTGAGCTGAAGAGCACAGGGACAGTGCTTAAGCCCAGAGTTCAAACCCCATGACTGACCAAAACAAACAAAAAAAAAGAAAGAAAGAAAGAAAGAAAAAGAAAGAAAGAAAGAAAGAAAGAAAGAAAGAAAGAAAGAAAGAAAGAAAGAAAGAAAGACAGAAAGAAAGAAAAAAGCATCCAATGAACGGAGCAGTTACTAAGCAGAGGCTTTCAGTCAAGAAATTAAGACTTTGAACCTTAGCATCTACAGTAGTGAAAATACATGTTTATCTTAAGATAATAGAAGATAAGTAATGGTGTCATTTGGGGTTTCAGGTGATTAAATATCTGCTAATGATACTCTAAGTTCTCTTTTTCTCTCTTGCCTTTGTCCACTGAATAATGTAATACTTAAGACCCTATTCTATACTCCAGTATTCAACAGTTACTAGCTCTATGAACATACTTACATTAATTAACATTGTATCCCATTGGCCATAATTATACTAAAATTATCCAAACGGGCAATGATGCAATAGTAAAGTGATATTACAGAGTAACTATTATGTTGGCCTAGATGTGCTAGAAATTAGTAGTTAGGAAAAAGTAATCATTTACATGCTCTAGGAGCAAAATATCAGTTACCAAATTCATTTAGGGAATATTACCAAGTCCCCTAAGCAGATGTTAGCTAAGAAGTAAATTAATCTTTCAGGAATACTATTAACAAAAATTCTAATGGTCTTCATTTTAATAAATTGTCATGATTAACTCAGACCTAATTTAAATTAACCTGCATAGATTGGTAATCCAGATAAATTATATCTTGAAAATATGTAATAAACAAATCTCAAATAGTATTAAATGTTTTTATTTAGCCAATTTTTCAAGTTTATTTTTGTGGTTTCTTATTGTAACAACTTCCCTGTGTAAAACTTTGCAATTTTTCTTATGCGCTATCATTTGAGTCTCATAATAAAGAAGTAAATTACATTTCAAACATGTTAGTTAAATGACAGGTGTTTAAACTGTTACAGTACATTATTTAATAGCAACTAAGCTTCTGCTTTAGGTCCTTAAAACTATGGAACTCTAATAAATAATTACTAATTTATTTGTTAATATTATTATGTCATTCATTCTAACTGGGAATATGTGACTTAATATCTTCAATGGTTTGGGAAATATAAATAAATTATGGCTTTTAGAAGGAGTTCCAGTAATGTTCATCAAGTAGAATACTAGCCCAATATTTGATTGAAATTTGAGGTCAACATGAAGCAAGCTTTTGAGATCTTTCATAGAATTCTGCTTGGGGAATCTCAAACTCTATGTGAAATAACTTAATCATTGCAGGAATACTTTGTAAAAATCATTATTTAGAGAGAGTTTGGATACAGAGGAGCATAAAATTTTGATGAATCCTAGTATCAATGCTCAGAGTTAAAAGACGCTGAGTACTAAAGCAAAAAAAGCAAAATCTGCAGTCAACATTCCATGTTTTAAAAACACAAAAATAAAAATATGTTCACAAGAAGTCATGGAGAATCTGCAATGCAAAAATAAATGTTTGGCAAAATTGAAATTTGTATTAACATTGCAGAGTCAAAGAATATAACCATTGACCACTGATTAATATTTACTAATATGTCAATTGCCAATATCAGTTAGTTGATACTGTTCTAAATACCTCCTAAACAGATTTGTTTATATGTGTACATGTGAACATACACACATGGATACATATATGCATATATACACAGGAATCTGTTCACACAGACAAATATTTGTTTAAGTATAAGGGAATATACACTTCATACTCTGATTTTATTTTCTATAAATCAAAATTACTTCCACTTCTCTTTCTAGTTCTCTTTCATTGGGAAAAACCTATCCTCCTTACTATTCTTGATTAAGATAAGATAAATTGCACATTGAATACAGCTGCTCCCCCTATCCCTTCCTCTTACTTACGAAAGGGAGTGGGAACCATCACCAATGATTAAAACTTCCCTTCTCTCTAGTACTGGCATGTGAATGACCTTCATCTCTGTTCCCATTAGTTGCAATCAGTTCACAATGGCAAGAAGACATTATAACTTAGGAAAATCCATGTTTGCTAATTCCTACTGAAAGCAGCTATTCAGTTTTGCTACACCAAGTTAATCTATTTACATTTGTTTTCTTTTTTCTTTATTTGCAAGAAGCATCTCATGATCCCTACACTGGATTTGGTATTTTTAACCTGTAGAACTGTACTATTTATAAATGCCTATTTGTAGTTTAAAAGCTATGACATGAAAGTGGTATCAGATTGTTCAAAGAAGACAGGATGGGAATCAGGTATAACACTGGAAAAAACAAGTTTGAGCTAATTTCTCCAACATAGGAAACCACTCACATTTGAAATATCTGGAGTTTGCATTAGATTTTTAAAGGAACATTCAGTTGTGTGAGTCTATAAAAAATGTATGATAATTTATTCACACTTGTATATGAAGATGTAATTGAAACCAACATTCAGGTCCCTGAAACTACTGTTACAGTCACTCACATTCCATTCACTTTACTTACTTTGGCTTTACATTGCTCTTCTCTCTACATTCCTTAAATGTCATTTATAATTACCTTTTCCTTGGGAAGTGCCAGTTTGAATATAACCTGTAAATTTTCTTACATTATTTCTACTTAGCATAAAACGTTTTCAGCTTTCATTTTTGATTACTTTAATTCATGAATTATTTAGAATTATGTTAATTAATTTCTAAATATTTTGAATGTTTCCTCTATCCTATTATTATCACACATTCCATTGGTTTTGAAAAGCATACATGTATAACTGTAAATTTTTTAAATTCTTTTTATTGTTATTGTAAAGATGATGTACAGAGGAATTAATTACATTAAGTCAGATAATGAGTACATATTCTTTTTGAAAAATGTCACCTCTTCCCTGTCTCCCATTTTCCCTCCAGTCCACATCCACAAATTATATAGTTCATTTTTTTTATTGTCAAGGTGATATACAGAGTGGTTACAGTTACATAAAGAAAGTATTAAGTACATTTCTTGTAATGCTTGTTACCCCTTCCCTCATTTTTCTCTTAGTATAGTTCTTTTATTACTGATGCATTATTTTCACTCTTGGTCCCACCATTCTATGCTACTCCTTATCTCAGATAAACAAACAAGACAAAAGTTAAAGAAAAACAACAACAAAGAAAAATCTTGTTTCCATTTCCTGGAGTTCATTCGATAAGTATTATTTTATATGATCAGATGACATAGCTATAGCACCTTGGTGATTCTTCGGTATCACTCTGTTAATGCCTAGAGACCTGTATAATTTATAATGTCCCACAGTATCTTTTTTTTTTTTAACATCCAGTGCGTTTACTTTTAGATTTATAGGCACCTTCTAATTACCACAAATGAGAAAATCCATACAGCCTGTTTCCTTGGATCTTTCATACTTTGTTTAATATGATTTTTTTCTAAGACTTTCCATTTCCTTATAAATGGTACAATATTCTTTCTAATGGACGAGTAGAATTCCTATGTTCTCAAATAAAATAAAATAATATTAAAAAAAAAAAGTCTTGACATTTGCTTTCTGGCATAGTTTCCTGGTTGTCTTGACAAACATGTTACATGCCTTGAGAATTTATGAATTCTCAGATATTAGATTTTTTCTACCAATTAGGTCAGTGAATTTGAAATTGTCCAGTATTTCTACATTTCAGTGAACTTTTTTGGGACTAAATCTTTTCTCAAGTTATAAGGTGTTAATCTCCATCTCAGCTTGTGAGACTGTCTAATTTGCCATTTGAATTATTCAGGTTTTCTTCATTAATTTTGAGATCCAATTAACTGGTGCATAAATATAGGCCATTGTTTTCATTGTTATCATTTATTGGAATGAAATATGTCTCTACACATTTGTTAAAAAATAGTTGTTTTGTCATTTATAGCCTTTTTGTGTTGAGGTTCTTATTGTCTATTTCTTGTTTTCTTCAGTTTTTGTTTTAAAAGGATGTTAAATTTTCTCAATGGCTTTTCCTATATCAATTCAAATCATCATATGATTTTTCTTGATCCTGTTTATGTGATGCATTACACTTGTTGATTTTTTGTTATGCTGAGCCATCTTTGCATCAGTGTAATTAACCAACTGGATCATGGTATATTATCTTTCCAAAGTGTGTTTAATTCAAAAGTTTTATTGACAGGTTTGCTTTTATGTGTATTAAAGTGATATATCTATAGTTCTCTTTTATTATTGTTGTATATAATTTTAGATATCTATATAGGTTAGAATTTACATCATTAATAGTGAACAATATAAAACATAGAATTCTTTCACATCATATTGCATAAACTATAGAAAATGTGACCATATTATAAGATCATTTATCTCCATCATCATATGTATTATATTTGCCTTATGAATTAATTGACACACACTAAAATCCATAAGATAAACATTATACAATTGACATTATAATTTCAATTTGTTTTTAAAGAAATTAGATTGAGAGTAGTTTTTAATGTTTCTTATATTTTAGCATTATTTGGGTTACTTAGTTAATCCACTTTTATAATCTTTTAATATTTCTTCAGTTTCTCTTAGAAATTCTTTTTGTAGTATAGTTTGAATGGAAATAGATTACCTAGGTCTCCTTTACCTGAAAATATCTATCACAAATTTGCTATTCTATTATCTATCTATCTATTATTTATTACAAATTTACTATTCTCAAAGCATATTTTATTAGACCTTATATTAGGGTTCCTGTTTCTTCCTTTTTTTGTCCTGTGAAGCTTGTTTTTGGCTTTTAAAACTTGAGCATATGTATGTGAACTTGTCCTATTTGGGGTCTTCTGTATTATTGTCTAACATCTTGCTCATTTAACAAAAGTAGTAGTTACAGACATTATACTTTGAAACAGTTCCTCTGCCCTATGTTCCTCTTCTTTGCTTGGAAACTTAGTTACATGCCGTTAGAACTTTTGACAGGGTCACAGAAATCCTTTCTGTTTGACATTTCATACAAATCTTTTTTTCCCCTTTCTCTCATCATTCAATTTAAGTGAATCTGTTAATAGGCCTTCACATATATAGGCAATTTTCTCTGACATATCTATTATTAAGTCCATCAATTGATTTTCTTTTAAGTGTTTATTTTCAGAACCAGCACTTTCCTTAATTTTTTTTTTTGTTATTGTGTATACTATGCTAAGAGTTCCTGACTTCCTTCATCATAAATGTGATATTTACATTTAGGCTACAGAATAAGGATTTTCTAAGATTCCTTTGGGATTCTAACCTCTGATCTATTTAGGTGTTGTTTGTCTTTTGTCTTTGGATTTGATCTCATTCTTGTCCTTTCTTTTGCACCCTGGACATTCAATATTTTGCTGCATAAATTCGTTTAATTTAAATTTTATTTTAAAGGTGATGTACAGAGGAGTTACAGTTACATAAGTCAGGTAATGAGTGTATTTCTTTTTGAACAATGTCACCCCCTCCTTCATTCTCTCGCACTTTTTCCACTCCTGATCCCCCTTCCCTCACCCAAGTTGTGTAGTTCATTTCCAACATAGTGTCCAGTGAGGATCACTGCTGAATTGGTTCACCCTTTTTCCCATTGTCTCTGGGTTTCCATTCCCTCCCCAAATCAGATAAACTTATTTTTTAAAATTTTATTGTAAAGGTGTTGTACAGAGAGGTTACAGTTACAGTTACATAAACAAGGCAATAGTATATTTCTTGTCAGACATTATTACCCCCTCTCTTGTTTTTCTCCCACTTTCCCTCTCCTGGCCCTGCTATTGTAAAATTCATTTTCAACATAGCGTCTTGTGAATACAGCTGTTGTATTGGTTCACCCTTTGGCCCTAGTCTCACTATTTTGTTATTACCCTTTCCTTCTCCAAATCAGATAACCATATATACAAGGCAAAGGGTACCAAAATCAAAAACAGTAACATCAGGGGATAAAGCAAAGGAAAAGGAAAAAATAAAAAAGAAATAACTTCATATAGTATATTAGAAACAACAACAACAAAACAACAACAACAAAAACTTGTTTCCTATCTTGGAGCAATCCTACTCGGGGCATTTACCCAAAGGACCAAAAAAACCGAGGACACATTAAAGCTACGAGCATAACTATGTTCATTGCAGCATTATTTACCATTGTTAAGATACAGAACCAATCCAGGTGCCCTTCGTAGAGTAATGGATAAAGAAAATGTGGTATATACACAATGGAATTCTATGTTTCCATCAGAAAGAATAACATCGTTTGATTTGTAAGGAAATGGAAAGACTTGGAAAAAATCATATTAAGTATAGTAAGCCAGACCAAAAGAAACATAGGCTCCATGGTTTCCCACATTTGTAATAACTAGAACATTTCTAGGATAGTCCGAGCAGAACATCACAATAACTCAATAGCTATGTACATATGATCAGATAAGCTTACCTACAAGACAAAGGGCACAGAATTTTTTTTAAATGACAAAAGGGAATAAACCAAAGGGAGAACAATAACTGCAAACAGTACATTCTTGATTCTGTTCCAAGATACCCCCTTGGTTTTGATTTTAGCAGGAGATTTATTTATTTGGCCTTGAGGTACATAACACTATACCTCAACCTCACAAACTGTCCCGAAGTCAACTAGGAACTTGAAGTAAGTTTGTTGGCCAAATCATGTATGCTTGTTTTTTTTTTGTTTTGTTTTGTTTTTTGGATATGTTCTTTAAATTGCTACTTTGGGCAGTGCTTGTTACCTACAGTTCCTTTACCTGATTCTTCTGATCAGCTGTCATTTGTAACCTGTCTGCACTGTCACTGTCCCCACTCTGATGTTAACTCCCCAATAAAGAGAGAATTTTCCTCTATTCTAGTCCAAGTTTTGTCTCTCCTTAGAAAACTCCCTGTTTTGTTCAGCCTACAAAACTTTTGGATTTTAAAAAAATGTTATCCTTCATGATAGCTTTGTGTAGAGGGAGAATTGGTTTTTCACAAGCTTATTTTCACTCTGAAACACTCAAACTTCATGTTTAATAATTTTATATAACTAAGGTAAAGTAATAATGTTTTCTCAAATTAATGGTGAAGGTTTTAAATTAATTTTGTCTAATGCATTAAAATACATATCCCCAAAGAGTAATAATAATGATACTCTTCTGAATTTTTTAAAATTTATCCATCAATCTTTGTTAGTAGATTTCTTTGTCTGTATTGCAAAGCACATGACTAAATTTTTCAGGTAATTTATTCTGGTACATCTTTGGGGAAAAAGATTTCAGCTTGATTTCTGTAAAGCATGAGTTCATTCACATTTAATTATTGGAAGAATAGTACACTTATAGCATTAATCCACAAAGCTGAATTTATCATTTGTAAGAGATGGCAACTTTGAAGTTGACATTTCTTTTATTTCAATGAGATTACAGCTGCTGATGAAGTACAAGAGGCATATTATGCAAAATAAAAGTTTAATCATGAGGGAAAACTTCAGTTGAATATTTCTGTTTGATTAATAATCTATAAGCACATTCAATCTAATTTAAATTTATGCAAAAGCAAAAGTGCTATTGAAAATTTGCCATCATTTAACAGTGACATGAATCTAAGTTCCCTCTATCATGCTCTGTAGACGATGATCAAAGGTATTTTGGTTGTGAACTGGTCTTTTTAAAAAAATATTTTTTTCTTACTGGTTGCTGATGACTTACACCTGTAATCCTACCTTCTCAGGATGCTGAGATCTGAGGATTATGATTTGAAACCAGCCCAGGCAGATAAGTGCATGAGGCTCTTAGCTCCAGTAAACTACCAAACTATACACACACACACACACACACACACACACACACACACACACACACACACATATAATTCATGTATTTATATTCATTCTTAATATCTTTATATAGTTGTACAAAGGAGTTATCATTTAACAAGTTATAAATTATTAATACAATGCATCCTGATTGATCAATATTACCACTTTCATCCTTCTACCCCATCCCTCCCATCTTAAGGTAGTGACTAGCATTGAAACAGAACATATGCAAAGTAAAGTGGGTTCTGCTGTGATAGATCTGACTTTTTCCATTGTCTGGACTTTAGAATGTTATAGACATTTCCACTGGACTGTTGATGGTAAGGTATTGTTTATGCAGCAATCCAGCCCTCTTCTAATAGCAGTAATGCAAACACCAAATACTAAAGAGTAAGCAGATGATCTAGAGCTCTGTGTTCCACATTAAACACTGCCAAGTCTAGGATGTATTAGCTGAATCTGTAATGGAGATAGTTTATAAACATATTGCTGTTAAAATTGATCATGCTGTTCAAATTTGAGCATAAGTTAAAAGTTTATACTTATTAAATAAGACTTTACAGATGGAAAAGAAGAATCTATCATTTTAGTTGGTGAGTATTGGATGGGGAATTAGTTCTAATTTTTACAAGTTGTATAACAGTAATAACTCATCCGACCTCTAGTTTTTGTTTCTTCAACTGTGATATTAGATTTGTATTTTGTATTAAATCACTTATAAGTTCGATTTTTTGTAATAAAATGGCATTACCATAAATAACAGTCCAGTATATAAGCAGGACTTCAGCAGTCTCAAAGGAAAAATCTGCTTTCCTGTGGGTTAATGGGTCCAAAGAATGAAGATTCTTATAAGTGCATTTATCAGTATTATGATTTAGGAGCTCAATCTAGTCCTGAAGAGGACATTTACCATCAATGGATCCAAAGTGTACTTTTAGCCCAGCATCTTTTACAATCTGTTCAAATTTGATCGTATTAACAGTCCACTTTCATTCAATACTTTCTATTTACTTTGTATGCACAGTAGGACAGCTTTTTCAGCATATCAAAAATAATCATTACTTCTTACATTTTTTACTACCATACATCATTTGTAAGGACAGGCGTCATTGTGACATTTACATGCATGCATACAATATATGGAAAATTCAATTCCTCTATCGCTCTTCCTTCTGTCTCTTATTCTAAAACAACTTCAACTGAATTTATTATTCTATTCCCACATATGAAAATAAACTCCAAAACATCTTTCAAAAATTTTTTTTAGTATTTTTAGTTGCTTGTTTTAGCCACAAAATCTATATTTTTATTCTCTTTCTTTCATAATAAAGTTTCTGATCCTGTACTATTGAGGTCTTATGAAAGAAAGAGACCCCTTCCTCCCAGGAAGAGGATTTATGAGAAGCATAAAAAAGGATCTGCTAGTCAGGTGACAGTTCTTGTAGAAGCGACCCATAGTCCTGCCTGATATATAGGTTTTCAAGGTCTCCAAGTTTCGCAAAGTGCCTTATTCAGTATCTGTAAAAAACACGTTAGTAACTGGTATTTCAAAATAATAAGTAGTATTTGAAGCATGTGCCTCTCTTATTGCTTTGGTAAAAATTCCAAAAATGGTATTTATTGTTTAGATACCTTTAAATTAAATAATTTAACACAGCTGAATATCACTGAAGTTATTGTTAACAGTGACATTTTATCCTTCATAGATTAGTGTATTTGGAAATGTTTAAGCATCATATTTTCCTCTATCATTGTAAACATGCTGGGGATTATAAATGCTAAAGCCTATATGTAAATGTTGTTATCTTAAAGCTCAATCTGTTGTTTTGGAGAAAAATAACTAATGTTTATATCAAAACTCCATGGTGAAGTCACAGCCTGTCAAGTTTATATATTCTTTGCTTGATGACAAAGGTACTATATTCTCTGTAAAGTATAACCTGAAATAAATATACACACAAAAATATAATTTTTAACTTGTACATTGGCAGTGACCAGCCCCATCTGCCCTCCTTAGTATCTGAAGAGGTGGTTAAGGTAGGATAGGTACGATAAATAGTATGTTGGCCTACATGCCTGTGTAAGCTCTGGACATAACAAAACATGGTTAAAAGTATGTGGTCTCCCTCTGCTGTGTTTTTTGAGAGGTTTCCTGACAACTGTGACCACACAAGCCTAAGCTCGGAGGAGAGGACATAAGCCATTCATCCTGCTATGTGCAATGCTAGCAGATTTTTTTTAAAGCAACACTTTGCCCAAAATAAATCTTAACTTTTTCAAAGCAGTAATATATCTTCATCAGAACTTGGATCTGTGAACAAACTTGATACTCTGCCAAGATATAAGATAAACAGCAAGTTTATTTATTCTCTGTAAGGTAAAGTATTTTGAGATGACATTTATCTAGAAGGACTTTAAGTCACCAATTACAGACTGTAGGCCTGGTACAGAGCCTTCTAAGCAAAACTTACCTGAAGGTAAACCCCTAGATTTTTGCTGCTTAAGGAAGACATGTATTCAGCTGAATGCAGAATAAAGAACAAGCATTAAAATATTTGTTTCATAAAGAAGTGATCTTCAGGTTCATGAATAAAAACACCACAATAATCACAAGCAATATTCTGAATAAGCATAATTTCTAGCTATCTCTTTTGGAGATTTTAGCTTTAGAGACAGTGCAATCATTCAGAATGTACAAATTTCCTTTCAAGCAAATTATGCTATGTTTCAACTGCTTGTTTTGTTAAGTTCAGTAATGGAAACTGATTTTTAAAATCACCCTCTTGAGTGGGTGTTACAGGACTATTTTCAGTTTGTCTACTCAGTCTTCTGTGAACTGTATTCAGGAACTTGTCTCCTGGTCATCAGCCTAAAAACAATGAATCTTTGTTACCTAATTAACTATTCTAATTTAAATTACATGACTCAATGCTCATGTTTATAATCTCAACTAACCAAAAGTGGGAAATCAAGAGAATTATGGTTTGATGCCAGCCAGGGAAAAAAGTTCACAAAACTTCTGAATTAATAGCTATGTATAGTGGTGCATGCTTATCATCAAGCTATGGTGGGAAGCCTAAAATTGGAGAATCTTTATCTAGGTACACATGTGGTCAAATATTGAGACTCTATCTCAAAGAAAAAAGTACAAAACAGAGCTAGTGGTTGGTTTAATATTACAATACCTTACTAACAAGAAAGAAACCTTGAGTTCAATTCCAAGTACCACAAAAGAGAAAAGTGTGTGAAAAAGAATTTCATGCTCTCACCAAAACCAGTATGAACACGAGTTGATGATTATAGTCACACACACACAAAAAAAAACAAAAACAAATTCACCTACTCTCCAGAACTAGATAATAAATTAAAGGAACTTGAAGGAACTTCAGTATGGGGGAATGATGATGAGCATGAATAATTGGGTGCATTCAGTACTGAGATTCAATGAAGGTAATAAAATTAAATGCTGATAGAAACATAAATTATATTAGTTGAAGAAAGGATATTAGATAGATTATTTATATTGCAATTTCTCCAAGATGTTACTTTCTCAATAGGGAGGTCAAAATTTAAACTCTTCTATTATTCTGTGAAGTTTCTTTATTCTTTTTTTTAAATCTCTAAACTCTTTTTGAGAAGATTTTTGTGGCTCTTCTCATATTCTCATTCCTTCCATGGTAAGCAGGAAGGGAAGAAAAATAAGCATATTCTAAAATTTAACTGAAGGATGGCATTTGAACTAATTTTCACTTTTTTCTTAGGGAATAAATCATAAATGAGAGAAGTAGAAAGAAGAGGGAGAAAATGCTAACACAATAAAATTTTTACCTGAATGCCCCTGTACCCCCAAGAGCCCCGGTATTAAAGGCTTGATACACAGAGCACTGCTATTGTGAGATGGTCTGACCTACCAGTTGTCCTTATGTCTTTGGATGTGTCACCTTGTGGGTATTGTAGGATGCTGCTCTCTTTCTCCTGTTGTTTGCTTCCTGTTCACCAAGTAAGCAGTTTTCTCTACCTCAACCTTCCCATCATTACCATTCAGACCCAAGAAAATTCTAAAAGCCAAGTGTTATTAGATTATAAACTGGGACCTCTAAAACTGAAAGCCCAAATATATGTTGCTATAGTGACAAAAACCAGACTAATGCATTATACTATTGTTAAATCATGAAAGATTCCAAACAAGATTCTCTTCCCATTTCATTACTAAAGGGAGTAAAATAATGCAAGTGTCTTTTCAAAATGGACAAGGACTTTTCCTGTGCAACTAAACTTAAATTCCTCCAATATTTATTGAGCACTGATTATGTAATAGTTATTTTCTCAGTTGCATTTCCAGCATCACTAAGAGCAGAATGTGATACACATTGTATGAAAAATTAGCAACTCGATTCTGACAAGAATCTAATCATAATTCATACAGAGATGCAAAAGTTCAGTGTCTTTTTCATTGGACATGTCACTTGATATTGTATCTCCCAAATTCACAGTGTGGAACTGTTTGATTAAAATGAAGGTATTTAGCCAAAATTTAAATGGGCATATGAACTGATAAAAATGTGCTGACCACAAATGTCAAAAGTTATATAAATATTTTAATAACTAAAGAATGCCTATTTATTTGGTTCATAAAATTGAGTTTTTTGTCAAAGAAATGCAGTTTGGATAAGTTATTTTTAAGAATTTTTATAAGAATTTAAGATGCTATCTTATTTCTAGAAAGAAAACAATTTTTAATATTGTATTTGTGAAGAATTAGAACTTTTTGATATGTGCTTTGAAAGGAACTTTTAACAAATTACAAAGATAGTAATACCATTTAAAAAGTTATTATTATTATTTTTGACTATTATTATTGCTAGTCATGGTGACACACCTGTAATCCCAGCATACAGGAAGCTGAGACAAGAGAATCATGAAATCATGTCCAGTCTAGTCTGCATAGGGAAATCCTGTTTCAAAAAATTAAAAGCAATTTTCATTAATATGTATAACATTTTCTTTATAGAAATAGAGTAAACTCTAAATCTAGTAGATAAAACCAAACTGAACCAAATAGCACTACTTGAAAAATATAAGTGGGTGAAATGTATTCATTTTATTCTTTTTACTTCATGTTGTGTCACTTATTACTCATTGATTTCTTTTGAGTTTTTTTTTTTTTTACCAGTCTCTTCAAAGCTGGATTGTTGAATCTAGAAGTGGATCAGAGCTACTTATGGACACATGGCTAGAAGTCTCTCAGTATTCTAATAGACTAAGTTCAAATGGTCTAGGAATCCTGAAAGGATACATCACCTGAGAGGAAAACAGAATCATCTTTTCTTACATTGATTCCTACTGTAATGAAATCACAAGAATCAACATTAAGAAAACAGGAAGTGAATGCCAGTGCTTCTCTCCTGGGCTATTTCTCAAGGAGAGGTCCTCCTACTTGCTTAGAGACTGATAAAAGCACATCAACAATGAAAATAGGAAGCAATATTCCTATTTTCTTATCCCATAGCAATTTTCATTTAATACTATGGGAGATGAAAAGTGAGGAGAGCATCCGTCTTCCCTCTTCTGTCTGAATTAGAAATAGTCAGATGAAACCAAGTGCCCTTCACCTCTTAGGCTGCCATTGTGTTCTACTCCAGCCTATCAAACAGAAGGGAAGTTGAGGGTTCTAAGAAGGAAAGTACGATTCACAGATTTTTAAAGAAGAAAAAAAGAAAAAAAAAGAAACAAGAAACCTAAGGCCTAATAATTTGATGAATGAAATAATGTCGGCACAGCAGAAATATTATTGTGCCTTTTTTTCTGATATTTTCGATTGTCTTTAAAACATTTGAATATCCTTGTCTAAAAAAAGATGTGTTTATCAATTGTTGAGATGTTATAATTAACAGATATTTGGTTAATATTGTATAAAATAACATACATTTAATAAAATATGTATCAGTAATTATGTCCCACCCTACAAGAAAAAAAATAAAATGCAGTTAGATATAAAAACACACATTTGGTTAAAAAACACTAATGCTAATATGCACATATTTACACAGATATATAGGAAGACATGCTACTTAGCAACTCATTATATTAAAATCTAGATGTTATTTAAATATATACCCTTTTGCCACATGAGCCAACAATATGTGGCTGTTGAAAACATTCTGCTTTTCCATTAGCATTTTTCAAAGTAATGTGCTAAAATAAAAGGAGAGAATAATTCTTGTGCTTTATAATTTCTAATGACCTTTTAATGTATGTTAAAACAAAGTTATAAAGTTATATGTTCATTTCTTTACCTATTTAATGGATGCTCTTCCACTGACATTACTCAGTAAGGCATGTTCAGAGTCTGCTATGTGTATTACTAGTCCCAGGGCACATATTCGTGTGTGTGTGTGTGTGTGTGTGTGTGTGTGTGTGTGTGTGTGTGTGTGTCCTAGAGCTTGAACTTAGAGCCTCCCACTCTAACTTGACTTTTTTGTTAAACACTTGCACCCTTGCTTGAACTACACCTTACCTCCCCAAGATACATATTCTTACTATCTTTAAGTAGTTGTACTTAAAGTTTATGAATACAATGCACCTTGATCATTGTGACCTCTTTCAATATTCCCACAATTCTTAATGTTTGATACTTTGATATGTAGTATGAGAAAAATTTAAGGGATATAATGAATGAAAGTTGGAGCCTAGCTGAATCCAACATACATTGTAGTATATGTAGAAGTCGTGAAGATATGAATTTAAATTTAATACACTATATCATAGGTATTGTAAAGTTTTGAAAAAATCCAAAGGGAATAAGAGTTCCCAATAAACCTGGTAGAATAAAAAGTATGAGAGGCCTTGAATTTATCAACTGAGTCAACAAATGAAAGAGTCCTTAGCAAAGCAAGAAATGACAAGTAACAAGCAATGTCTTTAGCCAAATAACAATTCCTCTCCAAATCCTTTTTCCTAATGAGAACCAATATCCCTTTCAGCCAACTATAATCTGTCATAAAAAAAAGAATCAAGTTATATCTGAAAATGGAGAAATCCAAGGAAAAGATGTACAGATTTTGTCATATTTATCCCAAGTAAAATGCAAGCTATCTGAACACTACAAATAGTATTTCTTTTCTTTTTTTTTTTTTTTTTTGGTTGGTCGTGGGGCTTGAACTCTGGGCTTGGGCCCTGTCCGTGTGCTCTTCAGCACAAGGTGAGCACTCTATCATTTGAACTACAGCACCACATCCAGTTTCCTAGTGGCCTATTGGAGATAAGAGTCTCATGGACTTTCCTGCCCAGGCTGAATTTGAACCATGATCCTCAGATCTTAGCCTCCTGAGTAGATAGGATTACAGGCGTGAGCTACCAGCAACCAGCTTTTCATAATTTTTTAAACTAAGTTTACACAAAAGTGTTTCTAAATGACTTAATCTCTCATTAATGTGAATGAATATTCAATGATCCTCAGACATGCAAGTATGACTTCTAATATGGAGATGATAGTAGGAGAACTCTGGAGAAGTAGAAATTTAATAAAAGCATCAGAATATTAATATTCATTTAGAAATTCAATGGTTAATGACAGATGCTATAAAAAGAATTCATAATCAGTACAGATGTTTTTTAAGAAAAGTTAAAGACACTAAAGAAGAAAAAAATGATAGAAGTATATATCAAAATATAAAATAAAAACATAAATTTATAAAGACCAAAATAATAACAAAAAGGCCAAAGAATATTGAATTCATTTAAAAAATAATATAAAACATTTTCTGTATTTTAGAAGCATGTGTTTCTAAACCAGGCATTGTTTATAATGGATACATGGAGAATAGATTGACTAGAGAATAGACTGGTAACATCCAGAAGAAGAAAATAAAGAAAAGAACCTAACGTTTTTATCTGAAAAGAAACAAGAAATTTCACAACACAGAGAACTGAATATCAGAAGAGCCCTGTTCAGTGGTGATATTTGTAGACACTAGAAAACACTGAATGTCTCAGACATATACTAGTTATTCCAAATAAGGGAATCCATGGGACTTATGTTTCTTTGGGCCTGGCTTACTTCACTTAATATAATTTTTTCCAAGTCTTTCCATTTCCTAACAAATGGGGCAATGTCATTCTTTCTTATGGAGGCATAGAATTCCATTGTGTACATATATACCACATTTTCTTGATCCATTCATCTACTGAAGGGCTTCTAGGTTGGTTCCATATCTTAGCTATGGTAAATAATGCTGCAATAAGTATAATTGTGCTGGTAACTTTAGTATGGTCTTTTGGGGGAGGGGATGGAAGGGCAGGGATGGTAAGGGGAAACAAAGGAGGAGGCAACAATGCTTGATAAGAAATGTACTCATTACCTTGCTCAAGTGATTGTAATCCCTCTGTATGGTATTTTCACTATGAAAAGAAAATTAATTTTTAAAAAGCTGTGGAGAAAAGACCTAAGAGAAAATGTATTTTAAACATGGAAAGAATAAATTAGGTTATATAGAAAGACATTTTCAATCATAGATTTTGCAAATTCTGCCTTTACAAATTTACTATCAGTTACTTTTTATAAGTTATAATACGGGAAATAACAACAACAACAACAAAAGAAAACATGAAAACACTGAAGACATTGCTGGAAAATACTGAATGAACATTATTCCCAATCTTGAATTCTATGTCTCACTGATATAGTATGGTATTAAATGTCTCCATATTTAAGATTTCAAAATAATCATTTTCTACAAACTTCTACAGAAAAAAACCTGCAGAAAAAAATACTGTCAAAATCACAAAGAAAGAAGAGGTCGATCTAGCAACCAGTGTATTCATCATAGGTACTTACTACCAGGCCCACAGAATGACCAATCTATGTAAAATAGAGTATTGTGAGCTCTGACAGGAATGTGCCTGCTAGGCATAATTAAATTTAAACAGAAATAACAAAGAAAACTGAAAAAAAAATCAAATATTTTTGTGAAATTTCCAATTTGTTTGCAGTTTTTGAGGATAATATATTTGCCTATTGAATAGAAACAAAATAGGAACAAGGAAGTACCATTAATGAAACTTAAACTGTATGGAGTATAGCAATAGAATCAGTGACCCATCTATAGAAAATATTTACATAGTCATTAACAATGAAAATACTGAAATTTCGTTAGTGACTCATCTGTAGTTAATATTTATGTAGTCATTAACAGTGAAAGCACTGAAATTGATTTTTTAAAAATTTGACAAAGAGTAAACATTTGACCTATTGGGTTTTTACCACTATGTGAGGTCTTTGGTGGGAATGAATTTATGAGATGTGCATCCTCATCTACGCTAGTAGGAAGTCAACACATAATAGGTGAAATTTTAAGCCCAAAATTTACTGATCAATCCTGTTACCACATATAATAGAACCTGGCATAAGAAAGGGTACTCAGAACAATCATGTTGGAAACTAACTATCACAAGCAGAGTGTGTGTGTGTGTGTATGTGTGTGTGTGTGTGTGTGTGTGCGTGTGTGTATGTTCCACTTAAAGTAAAATCTAGAAGGAAACTCTACAGAGCCAACAAATAAATACATGGAGAGACCTTAGTAATTTAAAATGAATATACTTTTAATTATCCATTGGGATGTAACTACATGCCTGTGATCTTCTCCTCCTGAAATGCTGTTACCTGTTTATTTGCTTCATTTATTTCAAAAGCAATCTTGAATTACCCAAAGGTAATTTAAATGCCTCTTTTATATTTATATGTCTGCTCTTCAGTAACCCTGCCCTGGTACAAGCATCAGTGAATACTTAAAATTGTCTGATTTATAATAATGCCTTTAAAAGAACTGCAAGATTTCAATGAAATGGTTAGGGAAAGAAAATAAAATGGAGAACAGTATGAGTTTTCTCTCATATATAGAAGCTAGGTCTAAAATATATGGGAACATGACAAATTATTCAGGACTCTAGGCACTCACATACAGTGAGACTGAAGGAGGGTATCCTTAGAGGAAGAACACAAAGGTGCAATGCCTACACAGAAAATAATATCTAAATGAACTTCTGGAAATGGAAATGAGGTTTCTTTTTTCTTTGTTGCTGTTTTTGTTTTCTTTTCTTTTTGTCTTCTTTGTTTATCTTTCTTTGGGAGGGGAAATGGGGAACAGAAATGGAGGGACAAAGAGTGAATAAATACAGCAGTGGTATTCCATAAACACTGTTGAAAATGAACTAAACAAGTTATGGATGGGGACAAGAGAGAAAAAAAAGTGTAAGAAAGGGAGGGATATTGTCCAAAGAACTGTATTCTTTATCTGAATTTTATCACTGTAACCTTTCTGTATATCATCTTTATAAAAATATTTTTTTAAAACAGAACATATATAAAGATAAATAATAGTGACCCGAAATGACTATTTCTAGAAAGAATCTTTCTTAGGAGAACATTGATATTTCTAGGCATTGCAGGAAATTAATCCCCCTACTTGATAATAGTTGCAAATTGATATCTGAAGACATGTCTTTTCATTGCATATCTGTATTGTATCAGATTGATATAGCTTACATTCTCAGAGAAAGAAGGAAATAGAATTTTAATAAAAGCTGGATTGTGTGAATAATACTATTGAATTGTAGTGCATGAAAATCTCTCGTGCAGGAAATGAAAGCAAGAAAAAAAATAACCAAGATCGGAACTTTTTCAGTAGGGGAACGAAATGTAAAATGATTATAGAAAATAGATCATTCTCAAATTAGTATTCAGCATTTCAGGGGAAGAGCATATTTTTCTCCTGCATAAATTATTTGGGAACACATTTCAAAAACCCAATCTTAATCTAAGCAATGAATGTTTCAAAGAGTAAATTAATACCTTCCAGGGAGTGAAAGAGAGCATATGGGGAAGTGGACTGTAGTGCCAGAGTAATGACGGCAATACTAGCATTCCTTGCAAGGCACAAATCTCATTGTTTTTCCTCTGATCCTGCTGCCCCACAGCCTTGTTAATGACAGAATTATTGCTAGACCAGATTTTGAATAGACAGATAGCCTATGCTTTTCATCCAGTAAATCTCCTTGATAAAATCAAAACTCCCTAACTTCTTCAGATATAATATATTCAGTAAATAAACATTTATTCTCTTGTGTCATTTTATCTATTGTAACTTACAGGCATAAGGATTAATTTTATTATTTAGCTAGTTTAGTGTTTCAACAACAACACTTGTTTGTTTGGTTGGGTTTTTTGGTGGGGCCTGGGCGCTGTCCCTCAGCTCTTCAGCTCAAGGAGAGCGCTCTACCGCTTGAGCCACAGCACCACTTCCGGTTTTCTAGTGATTTATTGGAGATAGAGTCTCACGGACTTTCCTGCCCGGGCTGGCTTTGAACCTCAATCCTCAGATCTCAGCCTCCTGAGTAGCTAGGATTACAGGTGTGAGCCACCAGTGGCTGGATAACAACATTTTGAAGATCCAAAGTAACTCCATTTTGAGACTGGCTCCATCATCCTGTGCTAGGCTGCCCTCAAAATAAAACAAGAGAAAGAAAAACAATTCTTGGAAAAACTTCAGATAGCCATCAACCCTGCCTACCCCTAGCAACAGCCAATCGGGGGAAAGCAGAACAACTGCTAAAAGAACCAGGTGTTCCAGAAACAGAACAGTTTCGCAACCATCAAACCCTCCAATGTGGATCAATAGTATTATCTCTGTAAAAATCTACCAATTGTGTTACTGCTTGTATGGAAATCCCTAAACGTGTTTGTTCAATACTATAAAAGTCATGCTGATTGGAGGTTCGGGCCTCTGAGCATCACCGGTTACTGAGTGTGTGGAGGACCGAGCTCAAGATTGCAAATAAATGACTCTTTTGCTGTTTGCATTGGTTATGGTCTCTGGTGGTCTTTCGGGGGGTCCCGAGTCTGTGTATTACAATTTCAAATTTTGATTGTGTTTGGAGTGGAGCTCAGTAGGTAAAGTGCTTATCAACTTGTTCAAATCCTGAATTCAACAACAAACCAAAAATTAACAAGAATAACAAATAACAAAAAAAAAAACAACACATTGTTTAAATCACATCATGATTGTGAGGGAGGCCATACATGTTTGAAAAGCATTCATCTTGTATTCAGAATCTGTTTGAACCTGGCTCCTTATTCAGAGAGTTGTTGTGAATAAGTCTCTTTCCTTCGAGGTATCCTCTCCTCTCCCCATACCTCTTTTCTTCTCCCTACCTATCTCTGTCTCTCCCCTCCTTACCCTACTTTTCTCCCTCTCCTTTACACTCCCCCTCTTCTTCTCTTCTTTCTCTCGCTTGTAGTACGGCAACACTGAACTCCATGACCTCAGCTCTTTAACAACCCTCATTGTTCCATGTTGAATAGAGATGGAAAGTGAGAAGCAAATTAGGAATACGTGTCTCCCGCTTCCATTTTAGTACCTTTACTGATAGATTTGTGATAATTGAAGTGTGACTATTCAAAATTCATTTTTCAAAAATTATCTAAACATTCCTTTGTTCAGATTAAGTAACTACATACATTTCACAGTACTGGTGCATAGTTATAGTTGGCTAAAATCACAAGATAGTGCCTGATGGGAGGCAAAGGACAGCGACTTTTGGCACTGGTACTCATCAGGAATGTGGGATCTGTGTCTAACCGCAATGCAAGTTTTCTACTGTCATGGGCTTGTTTCACTTCTTAGAACAATAAGTTTAAAGTTATCCCAACAGAATCTCTAAAAATTGGTAACCATTTACCAGGAATTTCCCAATCCCTTTGGATCAAAAATGGAAAATAGTTCTGATATGAAGATAATTTGATTAAAATATGAAAGTGCTATTCTTTGCTTTTGGAGGTGAGTGGGGAGGTTGAATTCAGAATCATGTGTTTGCTAGTCAGTGCTTTTCCACTTGAAGCACAATACCTTCGCCCTTTTGTTTACATTTTTACCCATATCCAGTCTCCTCCCTACATCTCCTCTTGTGCAGTTAAGTGATATAAGTGTGTGCTACCTTACCCCATTGTTGGTTGAGATACAATCTTGCTAATGTTTTTTTTTTTTCCCAAGTTGGCCTTAAAGCATGATCCTACCAATCTTTACTTTGTCAGAATAGTTGTGATTACAGATTTGAGTATTGCCTTCAGTTTTGACTGTACTTTTCTTTAGTATAATGAGTATCTTGTGAATTGATAACCAATTAATTGCAGGATGGTGTAAAGTTTAAAGTCCATTTTTCTGTGAAACCCATTAGAAAATACATTATATTCATGATTTACACGTTTTTCCACATGCACAATGTAGAAGAATACATCTCCTTAGTTCTTTTCAGCAACTACTAGCCACTAGTGATGGCTGAAGCCTGTAATTCCAGATACTCCAAGGAAGAGACTTGGAAGTTTGTTGCTCAAGGTCATCTGTGTGAAGGCCCCATCTCAAAAGACAAGCAGGTGTGGTAAGGTGTGCCTCTCTTCTCACTATACACTAGTCTGAGGTAGGATGATGGTGCTCCAACGCTGGCTCCAGGCAAAAAGTGAAACTCTTACCTGACAAATAACTTAAAGCAAAAATGGCTGTAGTTGTGGCTCAAGTAGTAGAGCTAGGGGTAACAAGAGCAAGGCCTTGACTTTAAAAACCTCGGGGGAAAAAAAGAAGAAAAAGAGGAAAAATAAGCAAACAAATCCTTCTATAGGATGAAATAATCTGGAATAATGTAGTGAGAAAATATATTCTTTGTAGACAGATCTTATTTGATTTCTGTGCTTCTTATCTCTTTTAATACTGAGCAAGTTAACTAATATCTCTGAGCCTTAATTTCTTTCTCTGTAAAATGGAAATTGTTATACTTTTCTCATAAGTATTTATGTGTATGTGTGTGTTTGTGTAGATTACATAAAACTATAAGAAGAGTTATTGGCATGCATCACCCAGTTTGATGCATAAAAGTACTGATATTTGTATCCTCATCCTTTCCATACACTTACAATAAAAATACCACATCTGGTAATGTAAGCACCAATCCTGCCCTTGTGCAAAACTGTTCTCTCAAATATATAAGATGAGGCATAAATCCAAGGCTATGTTATCTGTGGAGTAATTGTGATAATGGTTGCTATAGGGATTTCTTTCATTGTTTCTAAGAGAATACATACTCAGCCAAATGCCCAAGGCACTCATTTCTATCAGGTGTAGAGAGGTTTGTTCCTATAACTGTTGTTGAAATAATGTCTAGGAAAGCCAGATGTCTGGGTGCTAGTTTTATACAGATAGAAGAGGAATTCTTTCAGTCATTGTGAATGCTTGATTGGGAGGTTCCAAACATTCATGGATAAATTTCAGGAGATTTCACTGCCTACTCTTTTTTTTTTTTTTTTTTTTTTCCTGGTCGGCTGTGGGGCTTGAACTCCAGCCTGAATGCTGTCTCTCAGCTCTTCAGCTCAAGGCTAACTCTCTACCACTTGAGCCACTGTGCCACTTCCCGTTTTCTGAGTGGTTTATTGGAGATAAGAGTCTCATAGACTTTCCTGCCCAGGCTGACCTTGAACCTCTATCTTCTAATCTCAGCCTTCTGCATAGCTAGGATTATAGGTATGAGCCACTGTTTACTCTTACCTTTAAGACACATTAGAAGACAAATATTGGTACAACATACCTGTAGTTTTGATTTATGTAATCTGGTAGACTATTACTAGGCCTATAGTATATGTGGAATTTTTGTATTATTATTTCATGAGATCAGTATTACACATTAATTTCAACGATTCTCTAATGGTAGGTAGTTTCAGTTGTTTCATCTAACATAATCTGTGTGATTCTGCTTAGTCCCTGCATAGAGCAGCCTCTGTTTTCCAATCACATCTCTCTCTTTTTTCTTTTTTAATTCCAGATACCTGCCAAAAGCCTTCATCTTAAGCAAACCATTTCTTGGCAGTTGGAAAAAATATTGCTAAGATATATCTTCTCTGGAGTCAAATGTTATAGTTTTGGTTTACACTCATGCAAACCAACCCCAAGGCATGACTTTGAGTACAAGTAGATTATTTTGGACAGGATTATAAATCCCAGTGAGAGAAGGAAACAAGGAAAGAAAGCTTCAGTAAAGATTACAGTTTTGATAACGTTAAACCTGTTGGCCACTGGAGTTTATTCCCTCCAGTCTGAGAGAAGCTGGGAATTGACACTTAACCTACAGTTACATGACCCCAAATCCTACAAGAGAGAAAAAGTTCAGTCCACAGTTTAAAGTGGAACCCAGGATATTAGTTATCAAGTGCATCTGTGGATTGAAGATGATATCCAACAGAGCTTTGAGGAAGTGTGTTTCCAGGTAGAATTCAAGGAATGTACTGAAAGTGGAGGAAGAGTTAAGGGGAAGTAAGCAAAGAGCTGACATGTCTACAATAGTCACGTTAAAACTCCTTCAACTTCAGATTTGTCAGGAAGGCCCACGGCACCTTCACTTTAACTCTCTTCATATGATGTTGGCAGCCTGTTGGGTGGGACTATTGTTCCTTGGGTGCACTCGGGTCTATCTACAATAGGGTCTGTCCATCAAGCATCAGGTACAGAGCTCTTCTGGATGCATAAAGCACCCATGATATTTTTTACATTCATTCAGATAGTATGTGACTATTGGTAGCAAGTTTTCTCCAAATTCAACTCCACAACTTAATAAAGGAAGGAAATCTCACTTGGTGAGAATATGACTTGCTTATAGATGCTCAGCCCCCAGAGGTTAAGTTTCCTATATTTCCATGGAGTGACAAGATTCATCCCTTTGAAGTTACTGGGAAATTTTGTGCCTTGGATTTCATCACAAAATACACACAATGGCAAAATATTTTCATACAAAAAAACATTTTTGACTCAGCAAAACACTTTATTTTTATATTTTATTTTACTTTTAATATAGTTTAACAGATATCTTTAATCTTCAACTGATATGTTCAATTGAAACTCTTGTACAAAACATTTTTGGAATAACATATTGTTAACTTAGAAGTTTATATGACATCTAAGTTACTTTCTTAGTAGTCAAGAACTACCAAGATCACAAATCATGTTGGGAGGTTAGTGTGACCCAGCTATCTGAGTGGATAATTTCTATGTATGTGGACTGTTATGACCATAGGATTCTGTCAGGAAGATGAGTGAGACAGGAGTGCTGGTATTATCACACTATATCACCTCTACTTTCAAAGTTCCTTCAATTAGGGAATTGGGCTATCTCTACTATAGTTAGGTGCTTTCAGAAAATTCACAGATATAGGAAAGAGGTGATGATCCCTTGGGTTGGTAAATGTTCACAAAATGATTATGAACCATTAGGATAGAGAACAATCTAAGAAATGGCCAGAGAATATTAGCAGTGATAAGAAATAAAAAAGATTGGATATCTTCTCAGTATCAAAAAGAATAAAGTTGAAATGGAGCAATTCTAGCACTGAAAAAATGAAAAAAAAAGATTTTATTTTACTGTACAAAATAAATAAACCAAATCAGTGAATTGTAGTATTAACTTTACAAAAGCCATTGAGAAAGCAATGTAAACATAAACAAATATTTAAAAATAGAATCCTGGTTGAAACATGGATTATATTTGATTATACCTGAAATTTTGCCAACAAAGAAACTAATAATTCAGTCAATTATACACACATTATTTTCCCATTTCACACTGTTCTACCTGCAGAATAGAAGTAAATGTTCTGAATCTACCTCAAAAAGGACATTATTTCTCTAATTTGATTGACTAATTATAAATTCTAGAAGAGAAGGGAGTGATAAATTGCATTGCACATGTCACCACCACTATGGAAATGCAAGCTGTGCTCATGAAAATACAGTATGAAAGAAATCATTGTTTTCACATAGCTGCAGCTATCTATGAAAATATAAACTCAAGCAGGATATACTTGTTGACAAAAATATAGTAATACATTTCAACATATAAAGGTGTGAAATAGTTAATTTTATTTTAAATAAAAATAAATGATTATATAGACATCACTGCTTCAAATAGAAAAGTCCTATCTGTTTAAGACCAATGCAATTATTTATGGGGATTGAGAAACTTAATGCCAAATTTAATATTTTGGAAAAATGAAAGGCTCAATTAATTAAGGTGGAATTAGAGAAACTATTTTGGAATCGTCTTCCTTTCTCTTTCCAGAGGGGATTAAAATGGAGATTATATTAGAGAATTGAGTATGACAGTCAATTTATAGAGAAGAACTGTTATAAGGTATTAATTAAATAAAGGCTAGGGATATATGGAATTAGTTGGAGTCATTAAACTGATTATTTAAAAAATCTGAGATTTTATCTCTTATGTCAGACTTTTGAAATTATTAGCAATTCTAAAATGTTCAGACCCATTTGAAATCAATGAATTATTGTTTAGATGACTAAGGCAAGTTAACCAGTTTGTATAAATTGTGTAAATTATCTTTGGAATTTTAGACAGTCATCTTCAATCCATTTTAGTTTTTCCAGGAGATCTTTGATGCTCTTGTTATATATACTAGGTATACTAACTTATAGTAAGCGTAGACAATAATGATAATAAAAATGCAGTGTGAAATGAAACAAATCTTTATTGAGTGATTATCACATGGTAAGGCCTTTACCTGTGTGTTAGCTCAGTAATTTTCACATATTTCTGTGATGGGTAAAGGTATATTTTCCCATTGTCTAGCAACTGAATCAAAGAGAATTAACTGCCTAAGCCATGTGTATTCTGCTTCTATGTGAGACACATTCTTTAATAATCCAGGGTCTTTGTTCTAGCCTAAGTTACCATTCAGATATTTAAATACCCATAAATATATTTTAATCTCAAAACAAAGAAACAAAAAAATCTTACTTTATATTCCTAATATAATTTCAATTAGCTACTTATCCACAAAAGATAGGCATCACAATTTGCAATATTATTTCACACTGTTTTTCAGTCTTCTTGACATTAACTCTTTCGGTAGACTGAGTGAATTTGTCCACCATTGTCGTCTAAGACAATTGGGCCCTCTGAATTGACCATCTATCCCATTGATGGACATTTTCTTTCACTTAAGAGTTCTCTTGTGGAAGTGGAGCTGTAGCTCAAGTGGTAGAGCACTCGCCTTGAGCTGAAGAGCTGAGGGACAGCGCCCAGGCCCAGAGTTCAAGCCCCACGACCAACAAAAAAAAAAAAAAAAAGAGTTCTCTTGTGACATTCTAGTAAGTACATCTGTCGCTATCACCTCGACCAACAAGGAAGACGCGACACCGGACTCTTCTCTCTGCAGTTTATTCAGGACCTTTGAGTAATCTTCTGACCCCAACCCCGGGGAGAATTCCCCACAGCCTTAAGTACCCGCTGGGTAGCCAACCCTGATACGCCACGTGGGAACCACCAATAGGTTCAGGTGTGGGGAAGCAAGCCAGATTCTTTGCCTTAGCCATATAAGGAGTTGTTTACCATGAGAGCACTCGCCATCGGGAAGGCGGAGGGCGGAAGCCGGCGCCATCTTCCAGGTGCGGCCTCTCGCAGCTCTCTACAGTTCCCCCTTTTTTGTTTAAAGAACACAGATGAGAACAGAGGTCTGATCCCTGTTGTGCAATGCAAGGACTGCATACAAGCCTTCTCCCAGAGGGTACCTTCTCTAGGGATGACTCAGCCTGTCCATTGATTCGTTTTTCACAAGGACGGGAAAAGGCGAATCGAACCCGTGTGCAATCAAACATGCTCTCCTCGAGGGCAAAACTCATGCCTCTCGACTGCAGTACTTTGGCTTTGCAATCTGTGTTCATTGTTTTAGGGTGGCAAGCCACGCTTGGGGGGACTGACCTGCTCCAATGACTGTAAAGGCTTGGATAATCATGGCTGCACTGCGACGCTGAGAACCTCTAATTTGGCAAATGCACCAGAGACATACCAAGGAGGCTAACACCAGAAGGCCTGTCAGGGCTCCTAAACCCGCCCATTCCTTAAGCGGAGATCCATGAAGATAACCCCTCCGCCAATCCGGCATCCACTCAGGTCGAGTTCACCATGAAGATGGCAACCCTGAGCTGTTCCATCAGGCTGTCGAACTCCCCAGTTCAATTACCTAAAAGATAACTAGACAACTGTTTAGACAAATTTGCAGCGTTTTTTAAATAGGTTTTTTCCTGGGCCTGAACTCTGGGCCTGGGCGCTGTCCCTCAGCTCTTCAGCACAAGACTAGTGCTCTACCACTTGAGCTACAGCGCCACTTCCGGCTTTTTTCTCTTCTTTTTGCTTATATGGTACTGGGGAATTGAACCCAGGGCCTCAGGCATGCAAGGCAAGCGCTCTACCACTGAGCCACCTTCCCAGCCCCTTTCTTCTGGGTTAATTGCACCACAGCAGCAGCTAATCCAGCATTAGTTAGTGGTCCGCCCAGCTCTCTGCTAACTTTCATCCATGCTTCTAGTCCCCTATTCTTATATGGGGTTATGGCGGCTCTGCATTCCTTAGTGCACTGCTCGTAAACAAGCTGTTTAATTAATGGCATGGCTGCGTCTGGGTCACCAAAAATTCTGCCAGCAGCCTCGACCATATGAGCAACAAAGTCCGAAAACAGCTCCGTAGAGCCATGCAGGATTTTGGTGAGATTGCCACTCACCTCGCCTTTATTTGGTAAGGCCTTCCATGCCTTTATGCCAATTTTATTGATTTGTTCATAAACTTGAACCGGGTAGCCTATCTGCTGATTGGCGAATCTCCCTTGTCCAAGCAGCATATCTCTGTCCCAAGCTGGGTTTCCCCCAGCCTGATTGGCCACAGCCTCTTCACTAGCAAATTCAATCAAAAAGGCCTTCCAATCTAAATACTGACCTGGGCTCAAACAAGCTCGTGCGAGCCCACTCCAATCACCGGGTGTCATGCAATGTCTGTTTAGGGCCTCCACCTGGGCTACAGTAAAGGAGGCTGTGATTCCATATGTCCGCACAGACTCAGCTAAAGATTTTATAACCTTAAAATCTAAGGGTTCATGATACTGCTGTCCCTGTGGATCCTGAAATATTGGACAGGCTAGATGTAACTCGGTTCTGACAGCTTTCCACACGCCTGGGCTGAAAGAACAGCCGGGGCTGCCACTTCCGGGGTCCTCCACATAGAGCGGAGGGGCCGAAGGTGTGGGGCGGTGCACAGAGGGCGTGCATTCGTCTTTATCTGGGTCCTCTCTCTCCTTCCCTTTCCTCCTCTTTCTTTGTTTTTTTCTATTTGTTCTATGAGTGATTGTAGTTCCTCTGAGTCTGTAGACTCAGAGGTCTCTAGTTCGGCAAAATCGGGGTATAAACCCCCCCCTCTCCTCCTTTTCGCTGTCTGCCCTTTCCGATCTTTCTTCCTGCAGCATTTCTAGGGCGGCCTGACCATTCTCTACCGCCTCACTGCAACGCTGGTCCTCGAGACAGCCTCTTATCAGTTTCCATATTGGTCTCACTCCGCTCTTAAGCATTCCTTGTTCAGAGGCAAAATCTAGGTCCCTCCCTAGTTTCTCCCAAGAGGCCACCGTGAGGCTTCCGGAGACAGCGAACCACGGGGCAACGATGTCACATTCATTCAAAAATCTCTCTAAAGTACTCTTTTTTATTTTTAACTTTTTTGAGTGCAGTAGCTCATTGAGGGCCAAAAAAATTGGGTGCTAAGAAGAAGCGCCCATGTTTTAAACATTTAAAGCTGGTAAACAAACTTTTACTTTCACTTTTGGCTACTCTACTGACTAGCCCCGGGTTCTCACTCTCTTTATCTACCGAGAAGAGCAAAAATCCCCCCCCCCCCCCGCTCTTGTCGCGACTCCCCTTTTACCTGGGAACTTACTCCCCGCTCTTGTTGTGGATTCCCCTTTTACCTGGGGACTTACCCCCGCTTTTGTCGCGGATTCCCCTTTTACCTGGGGACTTACCCCCGCTTTTGTCGCGGATTCCCCTTTTACCTGGGAACTTACCGGTGCACCACCCTGACCACAGAGAGTTCTGAGTCCTCGTTGGGGTTATGGCTGAGTTCCCCCTACGGGCCACCACGTGTTGCTACCACCTCGACCAGCAAGGAAGATGCGACACCGGACTCTTCTCTCTGCAGTTTATTCAGGACCTTTGAGTAATCTTCTGACCCCAACCCCAGGGAGAATTCCCCACAGCCTTGAGTACCTGCTGGGTAGCCAACCCTGATACGCCACGTGGGAACCACCAATAGGTTCAGGTGCGCGGAAGCAAGCCAGATTCTTTGCCTTAGCCATATAAGGAGTTGTTTACCATGAGAGCACTCGCCATCGGGAAGGCGGAGGGCGGAAGCCGGCGCCATCTTCCAGGTGCGGCCTCTGGCAGCTCTCTACATACATCATCTTCTAGTTTGACATATTTTTGTTTGGTAAGTTGAATTTTTTCTTTTTTTAATTTTATTTTATTGTGAAAATGCTTTACAAAGGGGTACAATTACATGAGTAAGGTCATGAGTACATTTCTTGTCCAACATTGTTACCCACTCTTCGTTTTTCTCCTAATATCTATCCCTTCCTTCCCCACCCCTCCTACATCCCTAACACTCCCCCTGAAGTTGTAAAGTTCATTTCCAACCTAGTGTCTTGTGAGTATCATTGTTGCAATGGATCATTCTGTGTCCTTGTTTCAGCATTTTGTTATTCCTCTTCCCCTTCCCAAATTAGATAATAATATATACAAGATGCTGGGTACCAAAATCAAATACAGTGACAACAGGGGATATACCATGGGGGGAAGAACATACAAAAGAAAAAAATGCAAGCCAGACCCAAAGAAATATAAGTCCCATGTTTTACCTTATTTGAAATAATTAGTATATGTCTAGGATAATATTATCAGATGAGCAGAAAAGCTCAAAAGCTATGTACATATGACCATATAAGATCATGCTAAGTGAAATGAACCCCAAGATAAGGACCCAAGATGTTTTTCTTTGTTGCTGTTTTTAATGTACTAGTTTGAAATTTTTATGTTACATGTTGCCAATCATGGGGAATGATCCCCATTAAGACACCATCTTGCACCACTGAGTCAGTCCAATTTGTATTGATCCATATGTTCAGACAAATATCACTGGTTTTCAAAAGACATTACTACTGAAAGCTTGAGCTACAAACTTGATCTTGTTATCATAAACCTGATTGTATACCCAATCACCCATACATAATGAACCTTATTATCAAATCTTGACTCATTCATTTATTCTTAATTACTGAGTATTTTATACATAAGAAAAACTTCCATGTTTTGTGAATACAACTATAGACATGATTAAATTGAGTCCTTATGATGTGTATATGCTCACTGAGCACTAAAAGAGATCAAGACTGAGAAGACCCCATGTCTTTGAAAGGGACTTATATTTTGTAAACCACATCTGAGTAACTACAGAGCAAAAAAAATGTATAGTATTTTGTCTTATTGAGAGAAATGTGTCAGTTAAGTAAACCTGCTTCTCTGAGGGATGGAGTTTTGTCAATTATAGATGACAAATAGTAGAATTCATGAAGAATTAATGGAGCAAAGAAGGCAGTGGCTAGAGCAAGTTTAAAGAGCCTAAGAAATTAAGTTCAGTTCTTCTCTTAGTTTCACTTCACCAGAAAATTTACTCCCTGAAATATTTCTTTCTCTATGGCTGTGTGTCCCTTGGCATGACAGGTAAAGTCTTTCTTCTCCTAAACTTGTTATTCACTAGGTAGTAAGAGTTCTTGGTTTATCTAACATATAGATCTGATCATTATTCCAGTGCTTAAACTTCATTATAATTCCCACATACAATTACTGAAGTACAGCAGTCGCCACTAATTTACACTATGTTATGAGCAGTTCTTTCAAGAATCATGTCCTATATTACATGCCATCAGTGGTACAAATGTATGAATACATTCTTCTTGATCATCATAGTATGATAGTAGTGCTCAGAAGAATGCATTTACTGCCTTTACCACGGTGTCATACTTCATAATACTCTATTACCATCACTACACTCTATCATGATAGTGTTAGACTCGAACTCAAAACCCCCAAGAGACCCCCACCCAGAAATCACAAGCAATGCAAACAGCAAAAGAGTCATTTATTTGCAAGCTTGAGCTTGGACTCGCAATCATCACTGATGCAGCGGGTCAGAGTTGTGAGCCCCGACCACATGTTCAGCAGGGTTTTATTTGAGTATGTAACAGGGGGAAGGATGTCTCAAGCTCATTGGTTAGGGGTATGATCATTTCTTGTAAGGGCAGGGACTTTCTAGCTTAGAGGTTACAGGATAGGTTAAATCATACATCATTGGTTGGATAAGTGGGGCTAACCACAGGAATGCTGAATTATGTCTTGTCTTAAATGTTTTCCCAGCAGAGTTGTGGGGAGTGACTGCCCAAATTCCTGGACTGGTCAGGGCAGCCTGATCCCTTAATAATTCTTACTGTTATCTTGCCTTGGTGCAGGATCTAACACTTACTTTCCAATAACAGATGACAAATGTTTCAGGTTTGTGTGAGATTACTGCTAAACTTATTTTTGGTCTCTCAATAGCTCATATACCTTTGAACCACTAGTAGCTAGCTTTCTGTAATGACATTCTTGAGTGTTCTTTAAACTTAAGCATGGATTGTATCTCCATGAAGTAAACCTTCTGAAATATAGATTAAATAGATACAGTGCAAACTGCTCCTTTTTCTTTCAATATTCCATATGGCTTATGGTTCTGAAATTCAAGCCTGGATATATTAGATCTCTACTTAAATTATTTTTTGTGTGTCTCCATTACCTATAATGAAATCATCTAATATCCTTAGCATAGCATTGCCTGTAGTTCATATCTCTCTACAATCCTTTCATCTTTTTCTTATATAAGATTCATACTCAAGAATGTACTCACTATGGCTCTCCCAATAAGCCAAACAATTATCAGCCCTCATTTCTGGTTGCACACTGATTCCTCTATGTGATCCTCTGTAATTATGTCATCACTGATCTTCCAAGTTTTACCCAAGTTGTACTAATATTTGTGGGTTATTGTTTTCTTTCTGACATAGCATTGAATTGTTTTCTGTGTCCTGCTTTACTATTTGATGATTTTTATTATAACTTTGTCATATTTGTTGAGCTTATTCATATATTTTTCCATTGTCCTAGATAAAGACACTGAGAAATATTATATGTTCACTTGTTCTAATATTGTCTAATGTTACACTGGGTTGGCCTGTAGCAGTTCCAAGAGCTAGATTAGTGAAGGATTTAAAAAGTATGGAAAAAATATCAAAATGGGCCCCATAATTCCAATCATATTCTAGCACAACATAAATTGAGATTTTTTTCCTTAAGGGTAGGTTTCCTTCAAGGTTAAGTAAAATCACAGTTTCTACTATAGCACCTGAGCCGGCTCTGCTCCACTTGTTTACTGATGGGCAGTCACTGGGCAGTACATTGGATATCACTAGAGTTGATGCACACCATTCAGTACAATCTATGGTACCCTGGCAACCAATGCTGGCTTCCCAAGCCCATTGGGCCAGATTCAAACTTGGAATCCAGTCAATGACTGTGTGCTAAACATCAGCCTGCCTTCCCACATTATGCTATCTAAATATTTTGCGCATGAACCCACACATTATTTATGCTGGAAAAATAGTGTGTTATGTTTAATTCTCAGTGGGCATAGAAGTGCATTCTATTTTAGAAATGTGATCCTTCGGATCAGAAACTTACAACATCAGAATTGGTATTATGCTGCATGTACATGACTATCATTCTTCACAGCTTATTAATCCTGTAGTGGTACACAAGACAATAAAAATAAACAAAGGTCAGATAGGATGCTGAGAAAGTAAGTCTGCAAAATAATGCTGGGCAGTTAGAAAGCTTGTGAAATTTTGTGAAGAATCTATAATTCACAGGGTGCTAGTGTCTCACACCTGTAATCCTAGGTACTCAGGAGGCTGAGATCTAAGGATTATGGTTCAAAGCCAGCCCAGGCAGAAAATTTCATGAGACTCTTATCTTCAATTAACCACCAGAAAACTGGAAGTAATGAAGTTGCTCAAATTCTAGAGCACTCACCTTGAGCTGAAGAGCTGAGGGACACTACCCGGTCTCCACAACGGAATTCTTATCTCCAACTAAGCATCAAAAAGACAGAAGGGGAGCTGTGGCTCTAGTGATAGTGTGCTAGTCTTGAGCAAAAAAATTCAGAGAGAGTGCCCAGAGAGTACCAAGCCCCAGGATTGGTACTATATATAGTGCCTATGTATATTATATGTCTCCATATTGAATAAAAATAAATTAAGTTTTTTTTAAAATAAAACTTTACGATCATGGAAATTTGCCAATTCTTATCAGATACCTAGTTACAAATTTAAATTACGTCTATGAAGAACATAGTAATGATATAATTTATTATTTAAGTTAGGTTATTTATAAAGAGGAAAGAAAGTCAATTTATAAATACATCTGGGTTGTAGTCATACATTGAAATACATAATCAGTTTGTTTCATAAGGATTATAGATAGAAGTATTTTCTAATTAGATGAATCTTACATCCCTCCACAGTCTGAAAACACAATTTGCCCTTGGTTAACATTGGTGGTAGAATAACTATGATAACACTGATGTATGGCAGGAAATTTTTTCTAGAATGAATACAGAAAATTTTAGAACTTGAACATTTCTTCTAAACTCACACAGTAAATCACCTTTCAAATGATTTTAGGTACCATTGCAAATACTTAATTCTGTGCCTCAATATCAACTTTCAGAAATGGAAATTAACAAAAATACTGCAATTATCCTTCTATTATAAAATATTGCATTCTAATTATAGCAATTATTTGTAGCTGCAAATTTTCAAGTGCATGATGTGTTACTTGTCTTCATAACAAATAGGCAGTGCTTTGTGACACACAGCTACCACAGCAAATGGAACACAGGGTGTAGAAGAGTGAGTAACAATGTTGGACAAAAAATGTACTCATTGCCTTACTCATGGAACTGTAACCCCTCTGTACAGTACTTTTACAGTGAAATAAAATTTTAAAAAAGAAAAAGATGAATCCTAATGATAATAAAGATCGTTTCCTTGTTATTGTTGTTGATTTTACTATAGTATAGATCTTTGGATCTCTGTAGATTAAGAACTTGTTAAATGGTGTAAGAGAGATTTAAATATTTGTGGATCATTACAAAATGGAATTCCACTGTGTTTAAACTATCATATAAGTTCCAGAATAGGAAAATGAATTCTGGAGGTATATTCTCAATCCTGGCAATGTATCTTAAAAACTCAAAGTATCATATGAAGTTCATCTACTTGTACTCAGTAAACACTAGAGATCAACTTCAGTGAATATTGAGCATACATGAGCATTTTCTTGGTCTTTTTCCACATCTAGTATGTCTGACCTTATTCCTTTATGACAAACAATAAAATATAGTGTGTTTTTGAGTATTGCACTTTCTTTCAAGCTTTATTGTAAAGCAAAAAAAAAAAAAAAATCCTTGCCAAAAAACAAAGAATACCACTGAGAGTCAATGTCTCATTAATGATGGTGGTGGTGATGTTTTCTTTTCCATTTTTCCCTTTTTATACATTTAGAAAATATTCATCACATTTCTTTTCTATTTCTATTTAGAGTAAACAAATCTTAGCTCTATTGGATAACCGATGAATATCTTGAAATTAAAACAGTGTTTTGCAAAGCGGGATGTGTACAAAAATAAATGACCCTCAAGAATTACAAGCAGAAAATATATTTTGGAAATGTTAAAATGTGTTTTTTTCATAACACACAGTGCTGTTGTCAGTAAGTAGTATGGAAAAGAAATCTTTTTAAGAAACCTCTTTATATCAAGACAGAAACTGCTGAGAAGTATTTCACAAAGGAAACCCCAATGCCAACCATACTAAATAGCTCCTTTAGCGATGGCACTTAAAAAATATAGTTGTCACAGTTTAATTGATAGGGGATATGGATTCTGCCTTTTCTCATTTGGAACTAGTTGCTAGCCAATATAACCCATTATTATCAATGGCAGTAAAATCTGTATAGGTGTTGAATACAAGTGTGATCTCTTCATGTGAGTTGCAGCATGATCTATAACCAGCCATTCAGTGTGTTATGATTGTTTTCCTTGGATTTAGCTTTTATATGTAATGAGTCCTATACATTCCAAGCAGGTTGTATTTTTGTTCTTAATGTTGATAAGGTCATAACGTCTTGATAAAGTTATGTTTAATATTATGGGTAGTGTTAGGCTACTTTGAGAACTTCATCAAACCTGGGGACCAGGTAAGTGCAAATACATAGATGCAGAGTTTTGCATATATTTCTAGACAATAACATACCTTGTACCCCATCTTTATGTATGTGCATTTCAGAACAATACTATTCTAGTAATTTTTTCTTCTTATAATTTTGCCATTATATAACTGTAAATCATAACAGTTGGAAGTTCAAAAATTCATTTACTTGATATGATCTAGTAGTTACATTTGACATTTTTGATTGAATAATCCTTTATGAATTCAAATTATGTTCTGCCTTATCACATTTTAAACTCAAATTCCAAAGAGTTTATTCCTGCTGTTGTGAAATCATCCCCATTTACATGAGACAATACAGCAAACTATTCAACTGAGCAAATTCGTTTGAAACATCAATGAAATGTCAACCATTTTTCTACCACTGTGGTGATAGAGATCGTTCTGATAGAATACCTGTCTACATCAGCTCCCAACTTAGATATAGCTACAATAAAAAATTTTTAGTGTAACTGAATTTATTACCACACTCAAGTGTACATAAATATTTTTATTTAATATCTAGGCTCTCACACTACTAATTCCAGGAATTAACTGAAAATATAGCCAGATCAATATCCAGTTAAAACTATCACAGTAATTATCATATTTGGCATTTATATGGTGCTTTTTATAGAGCATGCCCAGCTCTTCCACATGTTTATCATGAGTTGTGTAGGTTTATATTATTGTATTCCATTTCCTCCATCTAAAGTTCAGACTAGTCATCTGTGAGTCAAACATCAGGTCTTAAAAACTCAAAGGTGGCTTACTTTGTTTCTGAATCCTATGTTCTATGGAAATATGTTTCAACATATATCAATTACAAACATTTTTTAAATGTACTGGACTAAGTTGTGATATAATTTACATATCACAAAGTTTATTAAATGGGTGCAGTTAAACAATGTTTAGCCCATTGTTAGGGCTGCTACTCATCACTGTCCTGTAACTTTGGAAGATGTACGTCTTCACCCACAAAAGAAATCTTGAATACACACTGTCTCCATTCTCTTCACTTTCTGCTTCTCATTCAATCTCCTAGTCCTAAACAGACATGAATGTGTTTTCTGTCTCTCTGTATTTGCCTATGTAGAACATTTTATATGCTCAGTATTATGTGATGCTTAGTCTTCTGTATCAGGAGTATTTCACTTAGTGCAATATGTTGTTGTTTGTGAGGTGTGGTGTGCTGGGGGTGGAATGCAAAGTCTCAGGCTGGCTAGTGAAGTGCTTTACCAACTTTAGCCAACCTCACAAACCATTTTCACTTTAGTTATTTTCCCAATAGGGACTTGAATTTTTCTACTTTCTGTGCCTCCTACATATTTGGGGTGACAGATATGCCTGATTTATTAAAATATGTCTCAATAACATTTTGCCAAGGTTGGCTTTGAACTGTCAGCTTGGATTACAGGTGTGAGGCACCACACCAAATATAGTTCAATGTTCTGAGACGCAAAGACATTATAGCATGCATCAGTACATCCTATATTTTTACTAATAATTTTCTGTACCATGTATATACCACATTTATTTATCTATGTTTCAGTTGATATACTTTTGGGGATTTCTTTTTTCTATGTTGGTCTAGTTTTTGTTTTATTGGAGGTGTTTGAATACATATTTTCATGCCTCTTTGGGAAAAACACAACACCACTAAGGAATCGAATTTTTGATCCTAAAGTAACTCAAGTGTTTAATGTTTAAAAAATTTTTAAACTTTCTTCAAAGTCGTATACCATTTTCTGTTTTCACCTGCAATATATGAGTGTATGATTTTTTTCTATTTTTTTTGTCCACTGTTTGATCTAAACATTTGACAGCTAATGACATTGAGTATACTACCTGTTTCAGTATGTTCATATTCACACTTATTAAAGCATTTCAATTATATGCAGATTCTTTCATACCACCGTAAAGATAGGATATGGCTCATATGGTTTAAAACATGCTCTACGTGGCCTTTTAGAGAAAAAGTTTGCCAACCCATGCATTAGAAAATCAAAGATTCACATCCTCAATCATGTTTTATTATTTATTGCAAGTGAATTTCCATATATCAGGTACTCATTATATATGGAGAGCATGATTGAAATGATTTTGTTTGAATACATTTGTGAATTTGTGATGGTGTTAAGTTTCTATTTATTCATTCACTCAAATTCATTCAATGTGTTTATTAAATATTCATTTATTCAATATAATTATTAAAGAGTTAGTATGTGACAGTGGCTATGTAAGACTTTCAGAAAGTGCAGGGGAAAATCACAAAGCCCCTATCATAACATATCCTAACAGATCACGGGAAAGGCATGTCTTACAGAAAAGAAGTGCAGGGAGGAGGGGAAGGCCTGGAGGAAGCTATGTAATGAGTGTGGATAGGGATTATTGGAGGAACTATTAGAATAGTGATTTGAGAAATAAACAAGAACCCCAGTTATAGATTGGTAGCAGGATTTATCAGATAAGCAGCCATCACATCTTATAGTCTAAGTGTTACTGTTCTTGTGGCATTGTCTGGGTTTAAACATTTAAAAAAATGTTTAGCGCTTTGTTGGTCAAGAATACATTTTCAGCACATTTGCCACTTGTGCAGTGGTAAAGTACTGTCTAGTATCCACAGGGTTCTGGGTTCACTCACACAACACACACACACACACACACACACACACACACACACACACACACATTCAGGTGCAGATGAAAACATTCATGAAACTCCTGGAAACAAAATGATCACATACCCTGCACCTTTTGTTCTTTGCTACAGGGTGACCTTTTTGATATTGGAGCTTTCCTTTCTATAGATGTTAGGCCTGTAAATTAGTTATGGTAATGCCTCTTTCAAAGGGTCTTTGAAGTTTAGCTTTCCTTTATTAAATACCTACCTTTCATTTGTGTCTTTTTGAAGCACTTTAAGATTATTGAGAAGAAAGTTCAAGGAAAGATAATATAATGGGTTATTCTTCCTTGGGCTCTAACACTTGTGAAAGGATTACTTCTTACCTTCTTTTTTTGTTAAATCAACTTAGATGAATTTTTCAAAGTGAAATGTTTTGACTCTCAAAGACTAGAAGTAACTTTTGATCTCTCTTTTCTTCTTTCTAACATTTTCCTTCCTCTATCAATGCATAGTTGATAAATTTCAAATGTATTATCATAATTCCCATGCAAATAATTTGTGAACTTACCAACAATGTATGAATAAGTACTAAGGAGGTTTAGGTCTGCAGTATTGGACAGGCTGGATATGCTGATGGAAATAATCTTTGAGTTGCTTCAACATAGATCTTCATGGCCTTTCACAGACCAGGGCTGTGAAAATCTCAAGCTCTGATGTTCTTGCTGTGCCTGAGCCTTTCAGGACTAATTTCCTTATTTTCTAACTTGGATTCCTCAGTTATAGGATCGATAAATTTAACAATACTTATCGCAGCTCTTGAGGAGCATCAAGCAGGTTGTTGTTAAGCAGCAAATATAATTACTAACCCTATTGGTTTAGCAAATGGAGAAACACATCTCCTAGAAACATACATGTGTTTGTGTGTGTGTGTGTGTGTGTGTGTGTGTGTGTGTAAATATCAATGGTGCCCTGAAGAAATATTTATTTGACTTATTGAGTCAGTTACCAGATGGAAAAATAAATGAAATATAAGTTAATGAATGTTAGTATCATATTTTCTTTATGATCATATAGGAAGAAATGGAAGAGTATATACCACTGACACATGTTATAACTCGTATGACATATTTACAAAAAATAAATGAAAGACAAACCATTGCCTCCCAAAGGTCATCTCACAAGTCTATGATAAAAACAATTATGCATATGGAAAAGACTTAGTTAAAATTATGTTATGATTTAGTTAAAATGATAGTATGATTTCACCATGCAATAAGGAGTTATTTGTGATTAAAATTGTTCAATATAGCCATAACTAGGCCAAAATAAATATGTCTAAAACAGTAGACAGTTTGTCCTATTCAAAGTTGGAGTTCATTTTCACATTATAGAATTCATCTGTAGTACCTTCACTATTAAGAATAAAACTAATGTAATAACAAATATATTATCAATGTACTCAAAACTTAAATAGTTGATGCCAATTTTTGTTAAAAGAACTCTAACAACAGATGCTGGAGGGGATGTGGACAGAAAGGAACTTTACTTCATTGTTGGTGGGAATGTAAACTTGTTCAACCACTTTGGAAAGCAGTATGGAGGTTCCTCAAAAGTCTTCACATAGAACTTCCCTATGACCCAGCAATCCCACTTTTGGGCATTTACCCAAATGTTTACAAACAAGACCACACTAAAGCTACCAGCACAACTATGTTTATTGCAGCATTATTTACCATAGCTAAGATATGGAACCAACCCAGATGCCCCTCAGTAGATGAATGGATCAAGCAAATGTGGTATATATACAAAATGGAATTCTATGCCTCCATCAGAAAGAATGACATTTCCCCATTTGTTAGGAAATGAAAAAACTTGGAAAAAATTATATTAAGTGAAGTAAGCCAGGCCCAAAGGAACATAGGTCCCATGGTTTCCCTTATCTGTAATATCTAGTATATGTATGAGTCAAGTGGAAAAGGTCAGATAATGTGATGTCAGGAAAATGAACCCTTAGATATGTATTTTAATGTTTTTTTCTTTCATGCATGTGTTTCTAATGCATTTATAAGATTATCTCTTTGTTGCTTTGTATGTCCCTCCCCCACAGTATAACCCCTGCTTTCACTATATTTGATGTCAGTATAACTTGTGGAGGAGATGGGGAAAAACCAGTTGTTTAAGGATTCAGGTGGACCTGTTGCAACAATGAGAAGTACAAGTTGTCATGTCCAAAACGAGCTTTACAAAGTCGGTGCGGGGGGGGGGGGGGGGGGAGAATAGGATTGGGATGGGGGGAGGGGGGAGGCTGGGAAGGGATTTGAAGGGTAAACAAAGGAGGAGGCTGCAATGCTTGGTAAGAAATGTATGCATTATCCTGCCCATGTAATTGTAACTCCTCTGTACAGTATGTTCACAAATAAAATAAAATTAAATTAAAAAAAGGATTAATATATTAAAGAATTAAGGACAGCAATATAGATTCAAAATTCAACTGTGAAATTATATAGCCAGAAATAGCTTTTAGAAACCACCTCTGAGCTGGGTGCTAGTGATTCATGCCAATAATCCTACCTATACAGGAAGCTGAGCTCTGAGGATTTCAATTCAAAGCCAGCACACACACAGGAAATTATGTGACATTCTAATAGCCAATTAAGTGACAAAACTCCAGAAGTGGATCTGTGGTGATAGTGGTAAAACACTAGCCTTAAGCAAAAAGTTTAGAGACAGGGCTTAGGCCCAAAGACTTACATGTCTTCTGTAACCCCTCTATACATCACCTTTATACTAGCAATACATTTTTTTTTAAAAAGAAAAGAAAAAGCTTTTTGATGGGTGCCAGTAGCTCATGCTTGTAATCATAGCTACTCATGAAGACTGAGATCTGAGTATTACAGTTCAAAACCATCCTGAGCAGCAAAGTCTTATTAATTAAACACAAAAAAAATCAAGAAATATAGCAGTGACTCAAGTGGAAGATTGCTAGCTTTGAACAAAATTGATCAGGAACAGTGCCCAGGTCCTGAATTCAAGCCCAAGGACTGGCATTTTAAAAAAAAAAGAAGAGAGAAGAAGCTTTATATGCACTGATATACTTGTGAACTTGTTAGCATATATGATATAAATTATTAGAGTATTCTCATTTTTAGTTAACAAATTAAGGAAAAATATATACTTTTCCTTAGAAACATCTATGTTTGTGAGTTGTTTATGTATCTGTACATTTTTGTCAAAAAAAGACAAAAAGGAACTAAAAACTATCTATGTGGAGTAGAAGGAAATAAGGTATGGTAACTGGAGAGGGGCTTTTTGAAAAATCACAATTACATAGTTGGAAGTGTGAAATACAGAAATATTCAATCCAGTGAAAAACAAAACTAAATTTGAAAGGATAAAAAGCAATTGAATCAAATTGATTCTGAGCACCAAATTAATAATTACCACTGTGAGGAAATAACTCAAATAACTTTTACTTGATTAATTTGCTTACTAATTAACATATTTATTAATTTACTAATTAACATTTTAATTCCAACAACATTATTCATATAATACATGCTTGGAATTACATATTTTGAAGTACAAAACAACCTGAAAAATAATCTTAATGCTGTTTTTGTAATATCATTTATTTGAATATTCATTCTGAAAGAAGTTTTGTGCGTATATTGCCAAAAAGAATGCACTCAAGCCAAGCACCAGTGGTTCATGCCTCTAATCCTAGGATCTAGATCTCAGGAGGCTGAGATCTAAGGATGATAGTTCAAAGCCAACTCAAGCAGGAAAGTCCCTGAGACTCTTATCTCCAATTAATCACTAGAAGTGGTTAATTAGCTCAAGCAGTAGAGTGCTCACCTTGAGCTGAAGAGTATAGGGAAAGTGCCCAGGTCAAGAGTTCAAGCCCCATGACAAAAAAAAAGCACTCAAGTTGTGAAGGAGAAAGACATATTTTTAGGGTGTCTAGTTTTATTTAGAAGTAAGGATACAACTCATATGTAAGGGTATACAAACACATATGTATATGTACACACTTAATATACTATTTTTTTAATTATTTTATTGTAAAGATGATGTACAGAGGGATTACAGTTACATGAGTAAGGCAATGAGTACATTACCTGTCAATCATTGTGTTTTTATCCCACTATCCTTCTCTACCCAACATCCCACACTTCTCCATCCCAAAGCCCACCTTTCACCCCATGACTGAAGTTGTAAAGTCCATTTCCAATATACTGTCCTGTGGGTATCATTGTTGCAAAGGGTCATCCTGTGTCCTTGTTTGCTATTCCCTTTCCCCTCCCAAGATTAGAAAAATGTATATACAAGATGCAGGGTACCAAAATCAAGTACAGTGACATTAGGGAATACACTATAGGAGCAAGACCATACAGAGGAAATAAACAAACAAAAAATACCATAGACATTTAAAACAACATCAAAGATGGATCTCTTGTGTCCATATCTTGGGGTGCATCTCACTTATCGTCTTATATGATGAAATGTACATAGCATTTGAGCTTTTCAGCTCACCTGATAAGATTATCCCATACATATACTAATTATTGGAAATAAGGGAAACCATGGGACCTAAATTTCTCTGGGACTGGGTTACTTCACTTAGTATTATTTTTCCAAGTCTTTCCATTTCGTAACAAATGGGAAGGTGTCATTCTTTCTAATGGAAACATGGAATATAGAATTTGTGTACACACACACACACACACACACACACACAGACATCACACTTTCTTGATCCACTCATCTACTGAGGGGCATCTGGGTTATGGTGAATAATGCTGCAATAAACATAGTTGTGCTGGTTGCTTTAGGATGGCCTTATTTATTTGCATTTGGATATATGCCCAAAAGTAGAATTACTGGGTCATAGGGTAACTCTGTGTGTAGCGTTTTGAAGAACCTCCATACTGCTTTCTGGAGTGGTTGAACTAGTTTACATTTCCACCAACTATGCTGTAGGGTTCCCTTTTGGCCACATCCCCTCCAGCATTTGTTGTTATTAAATTTCTTGATTATATTCATTCTATCTGGGATGAGGTTGAATCTCAAGGTTGATTTGATTTGCATTTTTGTATGGCCAGGGAAGTTGAGTAGTTCTTTATGTGTTTATTAGCCATTCTTTAAAATACACACATATATATATATATATATATATATATATATATATATATATATGTTCTAAAGATACTGTATATAGGGGTTATAGTTACATGAGTAAAGTAATGAGTACATTTCCTATCAAGCATTGTTATCCTTCCTTTTTTTTCCTACCATCCCTCCCTCCCTACCTCCCCAATTCCTCTATCCCCCCGCCCCCCTGGCCAAAGTTGTAAAGTTCATTTTCAACATAGTGTCTTGTACATCTCATTGTTACAATGGGTCATCCTGTATCCTTATTTCAGAATTTTGTGATTTCCCTTCCCCTCACCAATTTAGAAAAATGTATGTACAAGAGGCAGGACACCAGACTCAAATACAGTGAAAACAGGGGTTATACCATGGGTGAACATACAAAAGAAACCAAAAAAAAATTACATACTACATTAAAAACAACAGCAACAAAGATAAAACCTCCTATGTCTCTATCTTGTGTTTCATTTCACTTAACATCATCTTGTATACATAGCTCTTGAACTATTTTTGCTTGTCCTAGACATATACAACTTCTTGCAGATAAGGGAAACGAGGGGATTTATATTTCTTTCGGCCTGGCTTACTTCACTTAATATAATTTTTTTCCAAGTCTTTCCATTTAATAAAAAATGGGGCAGTGCCATGCTTTCTAATGGAGGCATAGAATTCATATATATATATATATATATATATATATATATACACTAAACTACTGAGAGGCATCTGGGTTGATTCTATATCTTAGTTATGGTGAATAATGCTGCAATTAACATAGTTGTACTGGTAAAACAAAAACATCATTGTGATCCTTTGTGTAAGTGCCCAAAAGTGGGATTCCTATGTCATAGGCGAGCTCTACATGGAGTCTTTAGAGGAAACTCTGTACTGTTTTCCAAAGTGGATAAACAAGTTTACTCTCCCACCAACAATGCAGTAGGGTTCCCTTTTGGCCACATCCCCTCCAGCAACTGTTGTTATTAGATTTCCCGATTATGGCTATTCTAATTGGAGTCAAGTGGAATCTCAATGTTGTTTTGATTTGTATTTCTTCTATGGCTAGAGAGGTTGAGCATTTCTTCATGTGTCTTTTGGCCATTCTTATTAGCTCTTCAGAGAAGTCTCTCTTTAAGTCTTTAACCAACTTATTAATGGACCATTTTTTCTTTGAGGATTTGTTTTTGGGGGATTTTTTTTGAGTTCTAAGTATATTTTAGATATGAGACCCTTGTCCATTGTATGGCTAGTGAAGATCTTGTCCCAATCTGCGGGCTTTCTATTGATCTTGCCAGCTATGCCCTTTGCCATGCAGAAGCTCTGCAGTTTCATACAATCTCATTTGTCCAAACTTTCTTTGATTAGTTGTGTTTCTGGTAACTTATTAAGAAAACTTCATCCTGTGCCAAGTAGCAGTAAAGTTTCTCCTACTCCATCCTGTAATGTTTTCAGGGTGTCTGCTTTGACTTTGAGGTGTGATACATTTGGAGTTGATTCTGGTGCCAGGTGATAGATAAGGATCTAGCTTTAATTTTCTAGAAGTGTTTAACCAATTTTTCCAGCACCACTTACTGAAGAGACTGTCTTTCTTCCATTCTGTTTTTTACCTCTCTTATTGAAGATTAGTTGGCTATAGGTCTAAGGGTTCATTTCTGGTTCATCAGTTCTATTCCATTAGTCTTCAGGTCTATTCTTGTGCCAATACCATGCTCTTTTCATTGCTATGATTTTGTAGTAGAGTTTGAAATTTGGTTTTGATATTCCTCCAGCACTGTTCTATCTGCTAAGGATTATTTTTGCTGTTGTGGGTCTTTTATTTTTCTGTATGAATTTTTGGGTTGCTTCTTTTATTTCATTGAAGAATGAGGTTGGAACATTGATAGGTATTGTATTGAATTTATATATAGCCTTTAGAAGTATTGCCATTTTCATGATGTTAATTCTCCTAATCCAGAAACATGGGAGGTTTTTCTACTTCCTTAGTTCTTCTTTAATTTCATTTTTCAGGTGCTTAAAGTTTTTTTTTTCATAAAGGTCCTTTACTTCTTTAGCTAACTCCTACATATATTATTTTTTGTGGGAACATTACAAAAGGAGGTGCTTTCCTGATTTCAGCAATGCTCTACTTGTTATTGGCAAACAGAAAAGCTATTGATTTTTGTGGGTTAATTTTATACCCTGCTATTTTGACAAGGTTGCAAATCAGGTTGAGTAACTTGGGAGTGGAGTCTATGGGGTCCTTTAAAACACAAGATCATGTCATCTGCAAAGAGGGAGACTTTTACTTAATCTTTCCTTATTTCATCCTCTTTATGTTTGCATCTTTTCTTATTGCCCTAGCTAGGCATTCTAATACTAAATTGAAGAGAAGTGGTAAGAGTGGACATCCTTGACTTGTTCTTGCATTTTAGAGGAAATGGCTTTAGCTTTTCACTATTAAGTTTAATGCACACTGTAGTTTTGTCATACACACCTTCATTATACTGAGGAATTTTCCACGGATTCTAATTTTTCAGAGCTTTCATCATGAAAGTGTATTGCAACTTGTCAAATGCTTTTTCTGCATTTATTGAGATAATCATGTGGTTCTTATCCTTGCTCTTGTTGATATGATTAATTATATTAATTGATTTGCATATATTGAACCAGCTTTGCATCCCTGTAATGAATCCTGTTTGATCATGGTATATGATTTTTTTTTGATTAGTTGTTGAATTTGATTGGCCAAAATTTTGTTGAGAAGTTTTGCATCAATGTTCATCAAAGAAATGTGTCAGTAGTTCTCTTTGATGAGTCTTTGCCTGGTTTGGGGATGAGAATTATGATGGCTTCATAGAAACAATTTGGTAGTGAACTTACATTTTCAATTTCATTGAGGAATTGGAGGAGTATTGTTGTGAATTCTGCTTTGAAGGCCTTGTAGAATTCATTTGTAAATTCATATGGTCCTGGGCTTTTCTTGAATGGAAGCCTTTTATTACTGTTTCTATTTTAATCCTTGATATGAGTCTGTTAATTTGCTTTCAATAATTTTGGTTTAGTTTGGGCATGTCAATATTTGCTAGAAATTCGTCCATTTTTCCAGATTCTCAAGCTTATTAACATAAACGTTTGAGAAGTATTTCCTCACAATGTTCTGAATCTTGGTTGTTTTTGTGGTGATGTTTTCATTTTCATCTCTGAGTTTGTTTATTTTGGTGTGTTCTCTTCTTTTTCTGTTAAGTTTGCTAAGGGTCTGTCAATTTTGTGCATTTTTTCCAAGAACCAACTCTTTGTTTTGTTGTTTCTTTCTAAGTTTTTTTGGACTCTAATTCATTTAATTCAAAATGGATATTCTCAAGCTATTTCTCCTTTTTGGAATTGAAAATATCTCCACTTCCCCACCAGAATGCAATTTTATGGTGAGCCTGAACCCAAATTCCTGTAGTAGCACAGACTTTGTAGGTTCTCACACAAAGATAGGTGTTTTCACTATATCTCTCCTTTTTTGGAGAAGACAGTATATCCAGCACCTCACCAGAACTCAATTTTAAGATAAGCACCAACTCAGAGTCCTTAGGTTGTACAGACTTTGAAGGTACACAATCCAAATAAGTATTTAAATCTATCTCTCCTCTATTGGAAATGTAAATAGGCCCAATACCAACACGTAGTACAGTTTCAAGACAAAATCCACACCTGGGAGGTATCTTCGCACTGATTTTAGAGGTTCCCGATCATAGATAGGTGTTCCCTTATTTATCTCTGCTTATCTTTGTCTGGGGAGGAGTATTATGTTTCAGAAGTGGGGATTATAAACAGTTGTAATCAGTGAGTAACTATGTTATGAGGTTTAGAATCCTTTGGGCCAAAGAGATAAAACATCCTGAGCTACTTTGGCATTGTTTCACTGACTACTAGCTCAATGTTTCATACTTGGGGATCAGCAGAATAGAGAGATAGGAGATGGAATGAAGGAATAGAAATGATTGTAAATGAGTTGAAGCATAGTTAAGGAAAATATTAAGATATACAATGAAATATAGAAAAGAGAAAAATCAGATTAGAGATTTGTAGCAAAAGAAAGAAACAGAGGGAAGAAAGTTGTGACCTAACTTTTATGTAAAAATAGAGAAGGAAAATTAAAACAGATATAACAAACAAAAAGAGGAAAGAAAAATATACATAAAAAATTTAAAAATAGGACAATTAAATACATATGAAATAATAATACTAAAATTATGAATACTAATATTGTGCAGTAGGGAACTGAGTGATCAATTTATACTCTAAATTAAGTCTATACATGTTTAAAGAGATAGCTTAGTGGTCACCGTAGGCTGTGTATCCAGTTGTGAACAGAACAGCAATGCAGAAGGAAAAAAAAAACAGAATTGTTTCAAAAAGAATAAACAAGAAAACAAAACTAAAAACAAAAACACATAAAAAACTGACAGGAAAAAAAGATAGCAAAGAGTTAAACTAGTTGCAAAAAAAAAAGAAGAGGAGAAAAAAATAAAGAACTTAAGAATAAAAATAATTTAAAAATATAATTGGGGAGAAAGGAAAGAAGAAAAAAAGTATCTTCTAATTATTTGAGGGGCTCTGATGTCTCCCCTTAATCCTCTTTCCAGGTCCCTTGATGCCATCTTTTATTTGCTCATAGAGGTTGGCTTTTCCTGTTGCTTGGTTGGTTTCTCAAATCAGATTGTTTGAGTGCACAGGAAAAGTTCTGCTTTATAGTCTTGAGGACTTTGCAATCTTCTTCCCAGACTGAAAAGCACAATATGCTTTTCCTTCCTTCCTTCCTTCCTTCCTTCCTTCCTTCCTTCCTTCCTTCCTTCCTTCCTTCCTTCCTTCCTTCCTTCCTTCCTTCTTTTCCTCCTTTCTTCCTTTCTTTCTTCCTGCTGCAGGGAAGAGGTGGCTGGAGACTATTTTTTTGCTGCTGGGACTGAGCTTGGGTGTGGTTGGGATTTTGGCCTGTCTGGAGCCTTTGGTCTTAAAGTAGGGAGCCTAATTTGGGTCTCTAACTTGGATCCTCTCTCAGCTTTTATAGCCTTTCCAGTTTTTATTTATTTATTTGTAATGGATTTTAGTGAGATTCCTGCAGCTGGCTGTTCAGCCAGTTTGGCTGTGGTATGGGTGGAGTTCCTCTGTTGGCTGTCTCTCTGCTCTCAGCAGGTAGTAAAGGTTGATCTGCCCTGGCCCTTGAGGCATTGCTCTTCCTGGACTGGGCAGAGCTGACTCTTATAGGCCCAAGTCCTTTCCCTTGGCCTGCTGCTTTTGTATATGGAGTACTCTGCAAGCTGTTATGGTGGAGTCTATGCCAGTATCAAAAGGTGTTCTTCTCTCGTGGTAGAGAGGAGGGGAGGGGCTGCCTTCCTCCAGTTGTTCTGTGGGAAGGATTGGGGATACTCAGAGCTTCCCTTCGCTTTTCAGCTTGTCCTCATCTGTACCCAATAGTAGCCAGCAGGATGTGGAATTCTGCTCCTGATTGTCCAGTTTGCAGTGAAGGTTGGTGGAGAGATGCGACCCTTGGTCTATAGTCAGTCCCACATAGCCACTGGAAGCAGCAGCACCACTTGTTCTCAAATCTGTCTTCTGGTGCAAATTTCTTGAATTTTTCCTCCCTGGGCAGATCTCTGTGCTATTACAGCTCATTAGGTCTGATTTTCCCATAGTGAGTTATTCCTTGAACTGCAAAAACTGGTTTCTTGGGGCAAGCTCACTTATATAGCCTATAGCCTAGCTATACCTCTGCAATCTTCCTCCGTTCTCCCTTAATGCACTCTTCACATAGTGTCATTTATCTTGGATCTGTTGGGCTATTCAATTTTCCCTATTATTTTGCTTCTTGATTAAAGGACCTCATGATGCTTGATTGTATATCTAATGTCCTTAATTAATAAAAAAAAACATATCACTGATATGCTTGTAAACTGTACAACCTAACTGATTGATTTTAGTTCCAGAAAAAAAAATAACAAAGTAGATAATGTTGTAAATCAGAAGAGTACTCAGTAATGAGTTGAGTAACATAATAAAGGTGAGATACTGGTGTTTGAAAAAGTTAATGACCACAACTATGATATTTATACATAAGAGCCTGTTAAAATTACCAAAATTAAACTTAAAGAATCCATATGTGATAAAATAGAGCAAGAAATAAAGAACTAGCTCTTAACTAGCTCTTTCACCTTAGCATTCCCGCTCTGACAGAATCCAGTACCTGATATTAGACAGCTGGGTTCAGTAAGTGTGTACAGTCACACACATCCCATGCAAGCATGTTCAAACTCTGAAGGTACAAGGCAAATCACAGAGCCCATTTGAATTGCACTGGGGGAAAGAGTGTAGAATCCCGTTACTCATAGGAAGGTAGTAATGACTTGTTTAAACACCTTTATAAGCTTAGAAGGAACAAAACCCCCAGCACTCAGTGTTAAGAACTTCACCAGTTCCATTTTTTAAAGAGGTGATTATATCTTTTTGAGGAGTGGCAGGAATGGGGGGATTGTGGCTTGGTCATTGGAAGCCTTTCAATTTCAAAGTCAGTGAACAAGTTTAGACCTTATTTTTAGGACTTACATTAGGTAATAGATATGACTCATATGACAGACTAGAAACAGTTGTGATTTTTATATGTATCACTATAATTTTCTAAGAAAATGATAATAATAATCAAGTACTGCTAAAATCATTGAAGGAATGTATTATTTGGGAAGAGTATGTTTATGTGTTTTCAAAACCTCATCACACATATCACTCATGAAATACAGACGTTGAAAAAATCATATACTGATGATTTTCACCCAGTGGCTTAGCTTTCACATGAACTGATATTGGTTTAAATATATGTCTATATATTTGTTTAGATATATAGGCATATATCTCTATATATTTATATTTATCCTGATTTTAAATGCAGTGTGCAGTGTACCATTTATTTTAGTATCCTCACCAAAAATGTTTTCCTAATTTTAATGACAAAAACCAGACAAAACCACAATATGGGGTTCTTTCCAGAACCACTTGCCTAGACTTTTCAACTGATTTCATACACAAAGAAGAATATAGAGCAACTATTCTAATTTGGGGGAAAGGATCTGACATAATAATGAGAAATAGTATATGAAATCTGATTGTATCATGAATTTTAAATGAATATTAGGAACTTTCATAGAACCCCTTGTGAAAACAATGGAAGTTGTGGTTTGGATGCTCTTCTCTAACTGATGTTGGTTTTTCTCAAGTGTGGTAATGTTATAGCCATATATTTTTGGGAGATACATGCTGAAATACCTTTATACATCAAGCTTTAGATTATCTGAGAAATTGTCTTCGGATATATGAAACTGAGCTAAATGCTGGTTGTAGAAGCAGGTGGGTTAAGGTACTAGGAGTTGGTAAATCCAAATTAATAGGCAAATAAGACAATGACACCTTGTGAAGTGCATTATATCCATCTACATAATTGAATACATTGAATATATATGAAAAATAATTGAATACAAGTGTGAAAAATGAGTAAGGAGATGAGAAATAGCAATCTAAAGGGGGAATATGATCAAATTGAATTATATGCAAATATGAAACCCCTCAATACAAGTATTACCAATCAAATGTAATTGAATAATATTTTGATATTACCAAGATAGCTTAAAACTCTCTACCAAGAAAAATGACAATTAAATTATAAAAAGTATTTTTAAAATGTAAATTAAAATAAGTGAAAATAAAATATGCAATAAAATAATTTCAAGGTAGGCAGAAAGAAAATGCTACCACATGAAAATACAGTGAAACAAAAATAAATGATAAGCACTTATAGTTGAAAATATGTGGTTAAATTACAACAAATGATGTATAAAATGATTGATTTGAAATTTTGTGAAGCAGAGATAACCTTTATAAAAATTGGTCACAAAATCATGTACCTTATTATGAATGGAGTGAAGGTTATCCTCTAGTTTTTATATAGTTGAGAAAATGGATGGGTTAGCTATCTTCAACTTTGTTAGGTATTTAGACAATCACTGAAATTATTCATAACTTACAAACATCTAAAAAATGGACACAGCTGGACATCAGTGGCTTATACCTGTAATCCTAACTACTTGAGTGTCTCGCAATGTAAGGATCTTAGTTCAAGTGCAGACCAAACAGGAAAGTTTCATGGGATCTCTTGGCACAGTACAATTTGCCTGTCATCCCAAGCTACTGGGAGTATGGTGGATCTGGACCAGCCCAGAAATATCTTTGTCCAGTATCTGCACAGCAAATCGGGTTGTAGTTCATGTTTGCAATCCCAGGAATAAATGAGAAGAACATGCATGTAGGCAAATTATGGCTCAGATGTACAGGAGGGGAAGAGCTTATTTCAAAATCACCAGTGATTTTTGAAAAAAATCACTGAAGGGCTGAATCATGGCTTAAGTAATACAGTGCCAGCCTAGCAGGTGAGAAGCCAGTACTACTCAGAGAATCTAGTGAGAACATGAAAAATGTAATGCAAGTGACAGAGGCAGATAGAATTCTAATGAGAGAAGGATGATTGAAGAGTTCAGAAAAATCAATGTTGTATGTTGTTAGGGGTTTTCAACAGCCAAAGAAACAAAGCAACAAAGTTAAAAATAAAGGTTACTTTTTGAGAATTACTACAAGTAATAACATTGGCTTACCTAGTGAGATCACCAAATTAGACACTTAATAGCATAAGCCTTTGTGTAAATTATACCTATATCGAAAGAATGACCATACTTACCTAAGAAAGGTCTACACACAAATTTTAATGGATAAGGAGGCATTGGTCCACTTGTGTGGAAGCCATTAAGCCACAGCACTATAGCCATCTTCAGAGTGAAAGCAGGGGTTCATGTAAAGGAGGAACATGTAGTGGGAACATGTAATGTGATACCCAGAGTTGCGCACATATTAGTTTTAATTAAAGAAAATCCAAAGTTGCATATGTCTTTGCAATGCAAAGATCACTCTCCCCCTCTGTAGGATTTGGAAAACTTCTAGACAGTTGTGGTTGCTTATGTATGTGTGGTTTGCCAAATTCTAATGGGTGCTGCATTATGATTCTGCAGGAAGTATCATGGGACTTAGAAACCTGTCAGTTGATTGTACATTTCCTGTTCATTCAAAACTTACTTAGAATTCCAAGTGTATGTTTATGAAAACTGTGCTTGAAAGGTTGGCAATGAATGATTTCATTCTCTGGTATTATATGTGATTGCAATCTGGAAGGCTGAACTCTTTTGGAGATGGCCAACCATGCAATAAGAAGGTCGACACAATTTGCAATGGTAATCTTGTCTTGTACATATTTCAATCAACCCCTTCATCTATAGGGTTCAATAAACCTTGGAATTTTTCTCTAAGCCTCTATCCTTTAAATTAGAAACCTCCAAGAGAGGAGTTGGCTGTTTTCTACTCTCCTATCATGGACTATAGGTGAAAATGTCAGGAATAAGTTTTGTTACTCAGATATCAAAGTTTATTTCCAGGAATAAAATAGGAATGCCCAAAGGACTGTGTATAGTTGTTACTATAGGTCACTAAGATAATCTGACATTTTATTTAGAAACAAAATAGGTTTGGTTTTATTCATCCTAACGGGTTCACCATTAACTATTCTTCTTTGTTCATTAAAATATAAACAGCTTGAGAGACAGGTAGGCTTAAAGTATATGGCCACCTGACTTCAGAGGTACTAATTGTACTTGTAGGCATAGTGATTTATTAGAGGAATTAATGTCAGAGCATCAGGTGGGGGAGAAGTCTAAGGGAGTACTGAAGAAGAAGTCTAGTATCTCATGTCAGAAGTGTTGGCATAATAGACAAATCAGCACTGTTCTGATTCTATACTGAGACCAGAAACTGGATTAGAGAAAAGATTCATACAAGGAAAATGTATAAGACTAGTAGTTGTTATTTTTTAGAGAAAATGGAGAATTGATATGGCAAATAAATTGTTTGTATCATTTACCCTATAAGTGACTGGGCCTGTATTCTAATTTAGGCCTGTAGGGCTGAGTGTGGTATGGGGTAGAAGACTTCAGGGATTCTTAGCTACTGGTGTACCTATGCATGTACCAGTTGAGACCCATTATGGGAAGGTAATTAGTGATGCTCACTTCTACTTATACATGCCTGTGGATTCCTGTGAAAAGTGCTAGAGGAGAATGTCCTCCAGAACAAGAATGCCAGAAAGAAGTGGAAAAAAAGTTTGAATGTTGTTTTGATTTGCATTTCTTTTATGGCCAGAGATGTTGAGCATTTCCTCATGTGTCAATTAGCCATTCTTATTTCCTCCTCAGAGAAGTCTCTCTAAGTCTTTAGCCCACTCATTAATGGGGTGGTTGTTTCTTTGAGGACTTGTTTTCAGAGGATTTAATTTTTTGAGTTCTAAGTATATTTTAGATATGGGGCCCTTATCTGTTGTATGTCTAGTGGAGATCTTCTCTGAATATGTGGGCTTTCTATTGATCTTGTTAGCTATGTCCTTTGCCATATACAGAAGCTCTGCAGTTTCATGCAATCCTGTTTGTCCAACCATTTGATTTGTTGTGTTTCTGGGTGTTGATTAAGAAAATTTCAGTCTGTGCCAAGGAGCCCTAGCATTTCTCCTATTCCTTCCTGTAATGTTTTCAGAGTATCTGCTTTTACTTCAAGGTTTTTGATCCATTTGGAGTTGATTCTGGTGCAAAGTGATATATAAAGATCTAACTTTAGTTTTCTACAAGCGTTTAACCAATTTTGCAACACCTTTTACTGAAGAGGCTGTCTTTCTTCCATCCTATTTTTTGGATCCTTTATCAAACATTGGGTGGCTATAGGTCTGAGGGTTCATTTCTGGATCTTGAATTCTATTCCATTGGTCCTCGTCACCCTGGTTAGAATGGCTATAATCAAGAAATATAAAAACATATGCTGGAGGGGATGTGGTCAAAAGGGAATGCTACAACAATGTTGGTGGAAGTGTAAACTTGTTCAACCACTCTGAAAAGCAGTATGAAGTATCCTCAAAAGACTACACATAGATCTCCCCTAGGACCTAGTAAACCCACTTCTGGGCATTTACCCAAATTATCACAAACAAGGCCATATAAAACTACCAGCACAAATATGTTTATCACAGCATTATTCACCATGGCTAAGATATGAAACCAACCCAAATGCCCCTTGGGAGATGACTGGATCAGGAAAATGCCATATTATATATATATACATATATGAATTCTATGCTTCCATCAGAAAGAATGACACTACTCCATTTGTAATGAAATGGAAAGACATGGAAAAAAATCACATAAAGTGAAGTAAGCCCGACCCAGAGAAAAACAGATCCCATGGTTTCCCTTATTTACAATAATTAGTATATGTTTAGGATAATCTTAGAAGGTGAGCAGAATAACAGAATAGCTATGTACATATGATCATATAAGATGATGTTACGTGAAATGAACTTCAATACATGGAAACAAGAGGTTTTTCTTTGTTTTTATTGTTTTTAATGTACTATGCATCTTTGTTGTTGTTGTTTCTTTTGTATATTCTGCCCTCTATGGTATATCCCCAGTTTGTCACTGTATTTGATTTTGGTGCCCTGGTAATTTATATACAAGCATTTGAATTAGGGAAGGGGAGGGGAACAACAGAATGGTGAGACACAGGTCAATGGGGGAACCAATGCAATAGTGATATACAGAAAACAATATGTTGGAAATGATCTGTACAATTTGTAGATGGGGTGGGGGGAGGGAAAGCAGGAGAAAAATGAGGTAAGGGGTAACAAGTTTGACAAGAAATGTACTTATTACCTAACTTAAGTAACTGTAACTCCTCTGTACTCATCACCTTGACAAAAAAAAATAGTCTGATATCATTATCCTCAAAATGAGAATTTCATGATTGTCCTTCTTGGTTTTTTTCTCTCTTGACCAGTCTGTCTTTTGCTCAGTTCTATTATTCTTCCCTCAATCCACTGGCTCACTCCACTGTTTCCTTTCTCAATTGCCCTCCCTCCTTCCTCCTTCTTCTGGATGTACTCTGTCCTTCTTCTCTTCTCTCTCTCTCCCCATCTCCCCATATATGTATATGTCTGTATATATAGACACAAATATGTAGATATATATTCTGCTCATTCTAGTTCTCTATAAAATCTCACAATGTAGACAAATTTGTGATTATACACTTAAGTACACTATTGAGAAAAATTTGCATAATCTGCCCAAATATTCATGTGGTTATTTCTGTAAAATGGATTGGCCCCATTTGTCTTTTCTGAAGGTCTATCAATAGATAACTACTAAGAACTCAAGATAAGCAATGCCCAATGCATTACAGAGTCGTTTAAATTATTTGTCATGCAATCAAAAGAAGTTAATTCAATTTCCTCATGTTTGCCAATTAAATTCAGTCTTGGTCCTAGCAATAAATTCTTTTGGGAAGCAAACAAATAAAAACAGAAGTTGCAAATGGGATTGCGGAATTAAATCACATCGATGAGCTTAGTGGGTCAATCTTATATAAGCTATTCCATTATGTACAACTCATTGCTACAACTAAAATTATGTCTAAGGCAGTTTGTCTTCTAAATTGCCGAAGACACTTCATGGTGGCATTGACGACTGTAGCTGCTATAGGTTAAGGAACCAATTCATTGTATTTCATAATTAACACAATTGTTAATAAAGAACAGTAGTAGCATGAAAAAATTGTAGAGAGATAGAAAAACTGAAGACTAAAGGAGTCTACCTTTGTAGGTTGAAAAGCCATTCATTAGAAGTGACACTTGAAGAAGAAAACTTGAAAGGTGGATTAACAACAACAATAACAAAATGATGAAGTGTCAAAGTCAGAATCTTAGATGGCATGAGGACATAGAACAAATATGAAGTTCTATTCACAGAGTTATTCTTTGAGGCTCTTTTTAAGTTAAAAAAAGAAAATAGTACGCATGTTCTAGAATTAATTTTGCTCATAAGCATAGTTACATTCAGCATACTTTTAGAAAACTGATCACAAATTGTCAATGTTTGTCCTCATGAAATAAAATCTGCCCTGTGCTCAGAATTTTCCTTTTGCTAAAATTGACATTACTTTATTAAATATGAATTTCTACTAGGTTAGAACCTGGGGGTTATTTTTTAAACTTTCACAGTCAATCCAGGACAAGTTAAATCATCTTCTTATCAATATAGCTTGGAACATTTGGTGAAAATGTAGATAATAATGTGAATATATATACATATATATGTATATATATGTGTATATATATGTATATATATATATATATATATATATATACATACATACATACATATACTGGTCCTGGGGCTTAAACTCAGGGTCTGGGCTCTGTCCCTGAGCCTCTCTGTGCTCAAGGCTACCATTGGAGCCACAGCACTACTTCTGGGTTTTTCTGTTTATGTGGTACTGAGGGATTGAACCCAAGGCTTCATGCATGCTAGGCAAGCACTCTGCCACTAAGCCACATTCCCAGCCCTATATTTTTTAAGTATATAGCTAAGTACTGTTTTTGAGGATGTAGCTTGGGTGCTGGCCTACTCAAGTACAAGGGTCTGCGTTGAATCTCTGAGCTCCATGTTTCTTTCTTTGCCTTTGTTATTCTTTGTTGTTTTCATGGTCATCAGCACATAACCAGATAAACAGTTCACAATTCTAAATCTAGTCTCAGAACAAACATTAAAGATGCTTAAATATCTTAAATTAAAGAAAAAAAAACTAAGCTATGTCTAAACCCACTGGAAAGGGACATTTTCTACATTTAGTCAGTTTATTGGGAATGTTTGTGTGAGGTGGAGTTTATCAGCCAGTATAAAGAATCCTAATTGAAAGTGTTTTGTGTAAATTTTGCCCAACAAAGATATAAATTTCTAATAAGATAATTGGATTTTTAAAAAAATTTCCAGGCCCAAAGAAATAAAGGTGCCATGTTTCTGTTATTTGCAATAATTAGTATATGTCTAGGATAATCCTATCAGATGAGCAGAAAAGCTCAAAAACTATGTACATACAGCCATATAAGATGATGCTAAACAAATGAACTCCAAGATATGGACACAAGAGGTTTTTCTTTGTCATTGCCGTTTTTAATGTACTACTATATATATATATATATATATATATATATATATATATATATATATATATATATGTTTCTTTTGTATGTTCTTCCCCCTGTGCTATATCCTCTGTTGTCACCATATTTGCTTGTGGTACCCTGCATCTTGTATATATATTTATCTAATTTAGAGAGGAGAAGGGGAATAACAAGATGTTGAAACAAGGACACAGGATGACCCATTGTATCAATGATACTCACAAGACACTACGATGGAAATGAAACTTCTTGGGGGTGGGGAGTCGGGCAGGTGAGGGAGGGAAGGGAGAGGAGAAAAACAAAGGAGGGAGTAACAATGTTCGACAAGAAATGTACTCATTACCTTACTCATGTAATTGTAACCCCCCCCTGCCCCTGTACAGCATATTTACAATAAAATAATTTAAAATAATAGTGATCAAGCTATAAGGAAATATGTAAAGGAGCAAAGTTTAATTGGAAGAAATTTCATGGGAAGTTGCCTTTGGCGCTCCCCATGCTCAGCCAGAGGATGCTGGACAAGTGTTCTGTAATGGCCTCAGACAGTAAGCCAAGACAGACTAGTTTTTAAAAGAGCCTGGTAAACTCAGACAAAATCATTTCCCAGTACTGAGTTCAAATCCTCCTACCGCCAGGTACTTTGTTCTTTTTCTCTTGTTTGAAACATTGTGCTAATACCAACATTTTTGACACATACTCACACAACATAATTTTAAAATTTATTTGGAAAAAAACTATACATATGTATAAGACCATGATAAGATGCAGCTGATCAATTGCACTCCTGCTCTGATGAACCCTTTGACCTCCAGGTCTCCACCATCCTCTGGAGCCACTTATGTTTTTCTCACCCTTTCCTTACCTATCATGCCCTGTATTTAGATAGAATCCCTTATATAGTCTATTTTTTATTTTACTTGTGGAAAAATAGGGGTTATAAATAGGAAATTTTATTTTCCTAAAATTATACAAAACAACACTAGGTCAAAATGAAGGCATACTCGAAGTAATATCTCCTTCTTTTTCCAAAAAAATCAGACAAAGCCTTTAAGGCCTAGAATAGTAGTGCACACATATAATCCCAGAATTTAGGAGGCTGCAGTGGATAGAACTCAGGATCCAACTGGGCTACATAGTGAGACCTTGTCTCCCAAACCCCACCAAATGCAAACAAAATAAGAAAAGGACAAAGTAACAAACAAAAATATGCTGTTCAGAATGGGCATATAGCTAACTTAAAATAAGAGAAAATTAAACTGTTATCCCTCAGTTGCTTTTGTAAAAATTGTTCTTCCCCAGTATTATGAAGGGACAAATCTATTTGAGACTGGCAAGCAACTAGCAAACTTGTCTACCTCCTTCCTTTCTTTCCTCTGTAACACTTCACGGTGGATTTGAAGTATTTATATCATGAACATGAGATAACAACTATTGGAATGAAAGACAATATATAAGTATTATTATAGTCAAAATAAAGGAGCTTGAATATGTTACTTTTATTCCAGATGGTTGACTTTTTGTTAAATAAATAGAAAATAATCCTAACTGGTAAATGTAATTCTCTTCCCATAACACACACACACACACACACACACACACACACACACACACACACACACACACACACACAGCATATGTCTTTGACTCTTCATATTCGTTATTTTATTCATCATAGAGTTTCTAGTTATTACTAGCTGTCAACCACTATGTTGACATCTCTTCTGTATGGATTGGAGATTTTGCTGTCTATTTTCAATTCCTATACTCTATTGATGCATGGATAGGAAGAGGAAACAAGAGCATATGGAAAGTTTGAAGGCAAGGAAGGGCTTATTCTTTCTTTACAGAATGGAGACTGCCTCCCTTATGGGCATAACAGACTTAATAATCACCTCTCTAGCCATTACCCAGAGCCTGCATTCCTGGAGCAGGAATTTCAGGCTCTAGAGGAGTTTATGCAAGCACACAGAAAAGCTCCTGAACTTCTCTGCACAGTAGTGCATGTTTACACTCATTCATCTGGTCAATGACTTAGTAAGTAGTGTGAACCATAGTTTGTGAGCACCTTCAGTGATGACATTATACAAGATGTGCTTTTCACTATAAGAGTGTAAGTGATGAAAACAGAACAAGATAGATATATCCTGTGTTAAAAATGGCATAAAATTAAAAAATGAAAAGTTTGTAATAACTTCTGGTGCTCCAACAAAATTCTTGAGTAGCTGGGTACTTATAAAGAACAGAAATTTACTTCTCACAGTTGTTGATGTGGGGAAATCCTACTTTCTTACCTCCTTTAGCAGCAGGCAGAACAAGCCACAGCAAATTAACAAAAGGATGCATGAAGACACTTGTATTTTTTTTTGGGGGGTCTGGTTGTGGGGCCTGAACTCTGGGCCTGGGCGCTGTCCCTCAGATCTTCAGCTCAAGGCTAGAGCTCTACCACTTGAGCCACAGTGCCACTTCTGGCTTTTTTCTTTTTGCTTATGTGGTGCTGAGGAATCGAACCCAGGGCCTCAGGCATGCAAGGCAAGTGCTCTATCACTGAGCCACCTTCCCAGCCCCACTTGTATTTTTATTTATTGTATATATTCATATTTTTTACTTTTACTCGTTTTTATTATCTTTAAGTAATTGTACAAAAGAATTTAAATTAGTATCAATTTATGGGTATAATTGTGTCATAAATGTCACCACTTCCCCCATCTCTCCCGACACGATCCATTCCCTCAATCATCATAGTTCTGACTTCACATGTATATGCTGAATATTATGACTGCATTTGCAGTTGACCCCTTCCCCCTGACCATGCTCTCATCCTCAGCATACCTTAAATTCGAGATGAATCCTCTTTTTAACAGATTACATTTCGATTAATGAGGAAACCTTCCTCAAGGCCTTCTAGTAAGATCACATTTGAAACACCTGGATTGCAGAAGATATAAAGTATCAAAAGTATCAACATGACCTATGAAGGACACAAAAACATTCAAAGTACAGCAAGTTGTGACTAACTCAGTGTAGACTCATAACTACTGTGGCAAGAAAACAAAACACTTTATGCTGGCGATGTAGTCTATGTATCTATACAAATAACATTAGAGTTAACTTTTAGATCTAACATTTTTTGCATCAAGGGATAAGAAGATTCCATCAGAACAAAAAGAAAGATGACTCTTCACTAATATTTTATTTAACAACAAATTCTTACAAGTAAAATCAGAAAAAAACCATGAATTTCTAGAAATAGAGAGTGGGACAATGTAGGTATAATAGAAGTATTGGGTCAATGGTGGTCAAAATACAACACTTGAATTAGAAGAATGAGTTCAATTGTTCTGATATACAACATAGTGACTATAGTTAATATAATATTTATATATGGCTATAAGAGTAGATATGAAGTATTATTACCACCAAAATGATGAGTAAATTAGGTAATCTATACATTCATTTGCTCAGTGTACAGATCTCATATTTTAAACCATCACTTCAAATATAATAAAAATATGTTACTGTAGTACATTGGTATAGGCACAAGCCTAAAATCCCAGCTGTGGGAACTGAGTAGGTAAAAGGATCATGATCCAATATTAATCTTGGCAAAAGTGAGAGACTCAATTGTAAAATAAACTAAAGATAAAAAGGTTTGGGGGAATGTTTCAAATGAATCACTTCCCTAGCAAGTGCAGTACCCTGACTTTCAAATCTCAGTGCTGCTCATATGCCTTTACAAACACACACACACACACACACACACACACACACACACACACACACACACACACACACACACACACACACACACACACACACGTGCACACGTACTTTTTTTTTTTTTTTTTTTTTTTTTGTCGGTCGTGGGGCTTGAACTCTGGGCCTGGGCGCTGTCCCTCAGCTCTTCAGCTCAAGGCAAGCGCTCTACCACTTGAGCTATAGCGCCACTTCCGGTTTTCTGGTGGTTTATTGGAGATAGGAGTCTCACCGTTTCTCCTGCCCGGGCTGGCTTTGAACCGCGATCCTCAGATCTCAGCCTCCTGAGTAGCTAGGATTACAGGCGTGAGCCACCAGCGCCCGGCCCACACGTACTTTTTGACAGCAAAAATCATATGAATATTTGTAACTTTCCCCTATTTTCCAAATTATTTCCCATTACCCCAAGTGAAGTGGAATGAGAAACAGGAACCTGTGTGAGTGTAGGTAGAATTTAAGAGTGTGCAGCCATTTGTGGAGAGAGTCCAGCTCAATGGAAGGCAAGGCAGGCATTGAAATCTTATGGAAAATGTTCACCATTGATCATGGTTCTCTAAGCACCTGAAGAGACAGAATGGGCCAAGTCTTTATAGACTTGAATGGAGCTGGCCATGTAGTAGAAGCAAAGTAGTGATTGAAATTAGGTAAAGGAAGTGTCACAGGCCAGTCCTACATGTACATGGAGTGAATTTATATAACTATGGTTGCCTCTTAATAATGTGTCTTTCAGCACTGATAGAAAGTAAAGATTAGAAACATATTCAGTGGCATGGGGCCAAACACGAAGCACCAAGTATAATGGCAAGAAAGAGAATGCAAATAGCAGAAAATTGTGTATCTTTCTTGGTGAGATAAGGGAATTGCCTCATCCTGATTAGAAATTGCCCATGTGCCAATGATCAGTGTAAATGAGAGAAATTACTATTACGTTATGTTCTCTGAATTCATTAACAGAAAGAGATTGTAATGAACCCTATAGAATTAAGTGACTATCAACAATCAATGATACTTATCATAGACAGAGTTTGTTATAGAAAGCATTGTATTTGACTACTAATACCAAATTCACAAAATTGTATTTTAACTACAAGTTAAATTCTGATATATGCATACTTTGATATTTCTATCTTACTCCTTTTTAAAATGTTCTTAATTTCGGGGCTGGGAAGTTGGCTCAGTGGTAGAGCGCTTGCCTTGCATGCCTGAGGCCCTGGGTTTGATTCCTCAGCACCACATAAGCAAAAAGAAAAAAGCCGGAAGTGGCGCTGTGGCTCAAGTGGTAGAGCACTGGCCTTGAGCTGAAGAGCTGAGGGACAGCGCTCAGGCCCAGAGTTCAGGCCCCACAACCGGACCAAAAAAAAATAAATAAATAAAATAAAATGTTCTTAATTTCTAGGAGGCTATTAATCAATATCCTATTGATATTTTATTTGATATTATAAAATAAGATTAACTTAATATCCTTGCAGATAACAATGTTATGCTCTTTTTTAAAAAAAATTACAACACTTTATTGCAGCTCCGCAAATGTCAGATTATGTTCTGCTCTTAAATGGTGAAAATGAAGAGAATTCAATTAAATATTACATTCTTGTATGTGTGTGTGTGTGTGTGTGTGTTTGTGTGTGTGTGTGTGTGTGTGTGTGTGTGAACACAGGGCCTCTCACTCCTAGGTGGCACCCTCCACTTGAACCACACATCTACTTCCAGCCTTCTGATCGTTAATTGGAAACAAGAGTATCCTGGTTTTGTCTTCCTGGGCTGGCTCCTACCTAGGCTTATCCTGTGTACATTTTTAAGTCCTGTGTTCTATTAGAAAGGTAATTATCCTTTATTTTTAGTACATACATTCAATCACTTGCATCTTTAATTCAAATACTTCTGTTCTTCCTCCTTAATTCCAATCTTATCTTTCACTTACTCATGAGACTCTGTCTACCTTTAATGACTATGAAGAGACTGGACAGTATCAAATTCAGCTGACAAATTATATGCTTCCTTCCATGTGGAAGAATCAAGGAATTTTCTGTTATTGTTCAGAGAATGTCAAGGGTATCAACTCAGAGAACTTGTTGATTCGTTGGCGTAAACAGTATATATATCCCTCATGTGGCTAGTAAATATTTGTTGGTAAAAAAAATTTCTATCTTATAAATGCTATTCAATCCCTTCTTTCATGGATATGAATGGAATATATTTTGGATTAACAGATTTAGTTACTTAGAATAGTAGTAATCATGATCCTTTTTCAAAATGATTAAATAATTTGTAGACCCAGTGTTGGAGTCTCCTGCATCAGAGTATTACGATTAAAAACCTATGTCATCACAACAGCCTTTTGAAAGTAACTTTCAATCATGTCATTTTGAATGCATGTACTATATAAAGATTTCCTACTTTGTGTTTTCATTCCAGAATAATTCCAGTTTCAGGTCTTTACTGAGTTTCTTGACATGACAGTTTTATATTTTCTCAGTCTGGAAAAATTACCATCAAGATGAAGGCACAGGCTTCAGAGTGAAGGCACAGACACCAGAGTGAAGGGGGAAACACCCTTGACACCTAGTAGAGATAACTGAATTTTTCATTTACTGTTATGAGTAAATGGATTGGTTACTTAAAAGACTTACTGTAATAATGATTTGTTTAATTCATTATGTTCATTACCTCTCCTGATGATTCTGTGTCATATGCTTCATTACATTATCCCTACTCTCATCTAGCTTCCTTCCCCTGCGTAACTTCTAGCTACAGCGATGTGGAAATATTCTTAGCACACATTCTTTGTTTTTGTTCCTAGCAGCATGTAAAGATAACTAGAAGGAGGAAGAGATTTTGAACAGGCAAAGGGAAAGGGGGAGATGAAGGAGCTGGCGGAAGGGAAAGTGAAGAATGGGAACTAGAAAGAAAATAAAGAGAAGGAAGAGATCATATGGAGAAGGATGAGAAAGATTTCTTATCTCTCAAAACCCAAGAAGTCCCTTTTTAAGTCTTCCCCAAGTTCTTGGATAGTCTCATTTCACCACACCATCCGTAAAATTCTGAGTATTACAAAGGCTTAAAACAGTTTCCTCCCATGCAAATAGATGACTAGCAAGTCCTAGGAAGGTTCCGGTCTTCTTGCTGGTCTATGTGTTTCACGGAAAGAGTAACAAATCCAACAAGGAATGTACCTACTACCTTACATATGTAACTATGACCCTTCTGTATATTACCTTGACAAGAAAATCAAATTATAAAAAAGAATAACTCAATCTAAACTGGTGCTTGAAAGGAAAACTGGTTAGAAACTAGAGGTTCATTAAAAGAGACAAAACAAAAACAAAACAAAATAGATTTGCTTAATCCTATTTATGTAATAGATGTAGGCATCTAAATTAGTCCTTCTAGTTGGTAAATTGAAAGAAAATTAATGATCCTGAAAATGAAAGGTAGTACATTACAATATAAGCTTTCTAAGAACATAACTGGGACCTTTTATCCCTTTGTATTACTCCTTTCTGCCTTGAATTTTCTTCTAAAATGGTTCACTTAAGTACAAAGTTAACTATTATTAAACAATTAGATGAAGAAAAGTAATTTTCAAAGCCAGAAACCAGAGAGAGAGAGAGAGTGAGAGAGAGAGAGAGAGAGAGAGAGAGAGAGAGAGAGAGAGAGAGAGAGAGAGAGAGAGAGAGCAAAGGGATGGAAGGAACAGGAGAGAAAGAGAATAAGAGAGGGAGAGAGAGGAGCTGATTGCTAGAAATATCTCAGAGCCCAATTACCAACACAAAAAGAAGGAACCAGATGAGTAGAATATAAGGGATAATGTAACCTCCTTGGCATTGCATTACATATGGACAGATTTACCTCCTCTATCAACTCTGATCACATGATAGAAACTCTTGGATAGGTGAAAGTTAGTGCACATTTTCTTACATATTCTTCTTTTTTTTTTTTGGTCAGTTATGGAGCTTGAACTCTAGATCTGAGTGCTTCTTGAGCTCTTCAGCTCAAGGCTAGTGCTCTGCCACTTAAACCACAGTGCCACTTCCGGCCTTTTCTATTTATGTGGTGCTGAAGAATCAAATCTAGGGCCTCATACATGCAAGGCTAACACTGTACCGCTGAGCCACCTTCCCAGCCCTTACATATTCTTTTCAGTGAATATTTTTTTTATTATCTTTAAGTGCTTCTACAATAGAATTGCCATTTTAAAAATCAGTTTATGAATACAGTGCATCTTGATCAATGTTGTTACTTTCACCATTTCACCCTCCCCTCCCAACCCATCCTTTCCCTTAATTTTAGGTTATATATATATATATATATATATATATATATATATATATATATATATATATATATGCCTTTTTATAGAACACTTTATGTGTGCAATGCATCTTGATCTGTGTCATCTCAACATTTTCAGCCCCCTTCAACCTACTCCTTCCTTTATATCTCTCAATTCTATTATATATACAATTAATTCTTGCCTGCTTTCTCTCCCCTTCCCTGCTTCATTCTTCAATCCATCTCCCCTTGGCTCCACCCTAGCATCTTGCAAGTACTATCTTGCAAGTACCCATCTTTTCAAGTCTTTCCTTTTTTTTTTTTTTTTAGTTGTGGGGCTTCAACTCTGGGCCTGGGCACTGTCCCTCAGCTCTTCAGCTCAAGGCGAGTGCTCCACCGCTTGAACTACAGTGCCACTTCTGGTTTTCTAGTGGTTTATTGGAGATAGGAGTCTCACGGTCTTTCCTGCCGGGACTGGCTTTGAACCTCGATCCTCAGATCTCGGCCTCCTGAATAGCTAAGATTACAGGCATGAGCCACCTGTACCCGGCAACTTTCCAATTTTGATTCATCTATAAACAGATGGTGATATGCTCAATTTTTTCAAACCACCAAAGTCAAAGCAAATCAATTTTAGAATTATTCTAAATTTATAACAGATATATAAATTATATAGATCATTATATTATAATTAGTATGCATAATAGTGTTTATCATTACTATAAAGTAATCAGAGTATGTCATCTCAATGATATCTATTGGTTAAGAGTATGTCCTAAGACTAAATCAAATATATGATTCAAATCCTAACTTTGTAAATCATCAGTGGTGTTAGACATTTGTTTTGTGTTTGTTTTGTTTTTGTGATATTGGAGTTTGTAGTCAGGGCCTTGCTCTTGCTAGGCAAGCACTCTACCACTTAAGCCCTCCTTCCAGCCCTATTACAAGTAAAATTTTATCTCTAACACAGCTTTTCTGAACCATAATATAAACACAACTAATACAAAAGAGCTAGTATTAAGTGCATAGTAGACAGCAGGCATTCTTGCAAGTACTTTGCACACATTAATGCACATTACCATATTAACAATTTTCTATTAAATACAATTATACCCATTTAAAATTGTAGAAACAACAAAAGAAAAACTATGAAGTACTGTATTTGGTGAATGAAACATATACAGGCCTGGCATACTCTATGTGGACAATACTCAGAAACAGTTACTGTTGTTTTATTATATTGTATTTGCCTGGATTTCCATAGGACTAAAGAAAGAACCAGCAACTCAGGAAACCCAATGGTGTAAGTTTCTCTCAAACTAAATGGCCTACCTTGAAGACAGCCAGAATTTTTGCTGTTTAAGGCTGTAATTGCCTCCTTAATAGTTCACCCACATTGTACACAGCAATTCCCTTCACCTGTTCTAGAGATTCAGATGTGAATTTGATTCTAACACCCACACAATATATCCAAACACACAAAATATGCCACTGAGTAATGGAACAATTGGTCACATGATGTTAAGACATCAACTCAGTGGATATAGTTCAGTGGCAGAGCACTTCATTAGCATGTGTAAGATGCTGGGTTTGATCTCTGAAAGTTACTAATTAACTAGCATAATTCATTTTGGCTTTTTGGTGGTTGGTTTTATAAAGGTGATGTACAATAGGGTCATAGTTACATAAGTCAGGAAAAAAGTTCATTTCTTTTTTGATCTTTCCTCACTCTCTTCCAGTTCCCCCACCTATTCCCAATCACATTGTATAGTTGTATAGTTCATGTTCAACATACTGTCTAGTGAGTACCACTGCTATGTTTGTTCACCATTTGTGTCTCCATTTCTGTGCCTCCCCTTGCGCTCCCAAAGACAGATAAAAGAACAAGCAATACAAAAATAAATCAAAAACAGCAACAAAGAAAAAAAAACTATCTACATTTCCTGGAGTTCATTTCCATAATTATCATACAATCAGATGCCCATAGGCGCTATGCCTCTGTGTTCCTCTCCTGAGAGTATCCTCCTTTGGTCTCACTGTGTGTGAATGCCTAAGTCCTGTATAATTTATCATGTCCCTGGGTATTTTAAATCGAGCTTCTGTATATGAGAGAAAACATGCCATTTGTGTCTTTGGGCTTGGTTTACTTCACTTAACATGATTTGTTCTACTTGTATCCATTTCCCTGAAAATGACATAATACTATCCTTTGTAATGGATGTATATTACTTATCTATTGTAGGACATCTGGGTTGTTTCTATAATTTGGCCATTGTGTATAGTGAAGCAATGAACATGGATATGCAAATATCTTTACGCTATCCTGGATTGTCATACTCTTGGTAGATGCCCAGGAGTGGTATGACTGTGTTATAAGAAAGATCTATATTTAGTTTTTTTTGTGGAACTTCCAGATAGCTATCTAGAGTGGTTGTACTAGTTTACATTCCCATCAAAAGTATAATAGGGTTCCTTTATCCTCATATACCCACCAAAATATGTTGTTCTAATTCATTTATTTTGCCAATTTTAAAGGAGGAAATTATTGATTAAATAATTGAAAAATGAAAATTTGAAATGAAATTTAGTTATTATTTATAAGACACAGGAAAAGCATAAATGAGAATGGAGTCCAGTCCATACTTCAATATTCAATCTTCTGTTCACAGATTAGTAAAAGATGGATGTACTCACTACCCAATTTTGTTACTAGCCATTAAAAAGGCAAAGTATAAAAGGAGAACAAAATAGGGAAAAAAAAGACTGTAGCACAAATGAATTGGTAGGAAAACCTGTAACTACCTGATTCACATATTGGAGATATAATACAAACACAGGTAGGGTATTACTAACCAGCCAAACAAAACAGAGTTTGAGTTCTGGTCTCAGTCAAAATAAACCAGTAAACAAAAAAAAATTTCTCTAATGAAATAAAAACAATTTTTAAAATAAAATATTATATAATGTTCCTAGAGTAATGTGATGGATGAAATATCAAACTCTGGTGTAGTGTACCCAATTCCAAACCACGCTCACCAGAACTAGTAATTAGCTTTTACACCAATGAATCTATCACCCACATTCTTTAAAAGTATCTTGTAGAATTCCTTCTATGTAAATGAAATCCAGTTTCCATTCAGTCCCATAATTTTTTTTTTCAGTTCTAGGCTCATTTTCTTCTGTTATTTTGTCCATGCATCCTAACTTCCACCTACAATTAATTACTCATGGTTTTCCAAACTATGATGTTTATGCTGTTTACTTTTATCCCTTCTCTTGGATTTCTTAGAACATAAGTTTATTTTGATCACAATATCACTAATGAGAACAAATATGAGGACAGAGGAGAGAAGAATGGGAATTATAGTTGTCTTTTCTGATCATATATGTCTGTTGTCCAAGCCATGCAGAGAAAGTCTTAACTTCATATTTCATTTAAGTCTTACATTAAACATAGTTGTCTTATTGACATTTTATTGTTGTAGACATTAAAGTATAGAGGGATTGAATGATGTACCCAGGTTCACCCAGTTAATAAGTTTTAATCATCCATTATACTAAATTCACTCTCTAAACTATCAAAACTGAAGTTTTTAAAGAAACTTTTCTATTGATAATAATTTTTGAAACTCATGAAGCCCTCTAATATGTTCTATATTTATATATAATTATGGTTGAATTATTTACAAATTAGTCTACTGAATCTAATTTTTTGTATGTTTTTTATTGTAAAAATGCTGTATAGAGGGGTTACAGTTACATGAGCAAAGTAATGTATACATTTCCTATTGAGCATTGCTGCCTCCTCCTTTGTTTTCCCCCCACCATCCCTCCCACCTCTACAAACACACCCCAGCACCCCCACACACCCAAAGTTATAAAGTTCATTTTCAACATAGTGTCTTGTACATCTCATTGCTACAATGGGTCAACCTGTATCCTTATTTCAGAGTTTTGTTTTTTCCCTTCCCCTCCTGAATTAGAGAAGTGTATATACAAGATGCAGGGCACCTGAATCAAATACAGTGAAAACAGCGGTTATACCATGGTGGAGGAACATACAAAACAACAAAAACATCACATGGTACATCATAAATATGTTAGAAACAGTAGCAAGAAAGAAAAAAGATATTTGTGTTCCTATCTTGGGGTTAATATCACTTAACATCATCTTATATGGTCATATGTACATAGCTTTTCGCCTTTTCTGCTTGTTCTATACGCTAGTTATTTCAAATAAGGGAAATTATGGGACCTGTTTCTTTTGCCCTGGCTTACTTCATTTAATATAATTTTTTCCAAGTCTTTCCATTTCCTACAAATGGGCATTGTCATTCTTTTGGATGGAGGCATAGAATTCATATATATATATATATATATATATCACATTTTTTTTATCCATTCATCTACCGAGGGGCATATGGGTTGGTTTCATATCTTAGTATGGTAAATGATGCTACAATAAACATAGTTGTGCTGGTAGCTTTAGTATGGTCTTGTTTGTGATCGTTGGGTAAATGCCCAAAAGTGGGATTGCTGGGTCCTAAGGAAGCTCTATGTGGAGTCTTTTGAAGAACCTCCATACTACTTTCCAAAGTGATTGAACAAGTTTACATTCCCACCAACAATGCACTAGGGTTGAATTTAATTTTTTGAGGGATGAGGCCCCACCACTCTTCTTCCTACATATAAATAATATATTTTTTATTGACAATTTGTGAAGTTTTATCAACTTAAACATACAAATCATATTCTAAGTATGTACAAGTGAATAAAATTAATAGTAAACACAAGAAATCAAACAAAGTACCATTGTCACTAGGAAAATTGAGAAGGAACAAAACCTTATAAAGTTCCTTAGTACTGGAATGTCAATGATCATATGTATTGAATAAAAATAAATACTATGTGGGGTTAAATGGGATATGTCAATATGTTAATATATGTTAATATCTAAAAATAGGCCAATTTGACAATTTGACTATTAAATCAAGAATAAATTGTCTATAAATAGTATTTATGGTTGGGGATGTTTCTGGCTTCAGTCACAAAAGTCATGAAAATTCAACCATCTACCTTAAATAATCTTGTCATGAAGAAATACAGCCTGCTTCTTCTTATGTCATTTTAAAATAGATATCTTACATGATTGCCCATTAGGAGACTACATAGTTTTATTTTTATTGTTTATAGATCAATCAATATCTTTCAATCTTGATGCATGAGCTCTTTGCCACCATTAAGACAGCAGAGGGCAAAGGCATTACAATAAATGTTAGCATGGACAAAATAAAGTAGACTCATTAGAGTAATTACCAGGGAGACAGATCTGTCTCCCAATATCCATTCCCCACAACTTTGACCTTTTCAGTGGATTCCTTCATGAGATTAATCTCAGCTTAGAAAAGTGTTAAAAACTCTGTATTTTCAAGTTTCTTTGCAAGTAGACACTTGACAAGACATTAATGTTTTCAAGGGGAGGTAGGCTTCACTTAGATGGTCATATAAACACATTTAACAAGGCAGAATTGATTTGAAATTCAGACTACACTATGACTTTATGCTAGAGCATGGTACTTTTAGAAAATTCTTTACAATTTCCCAAATGTATAACTTCCTTAAATGTTTTCAATTATAGATAGTTGGGAAAATACCCATGATTAAAAAATTTGAATTAGATTCTAAAGCTCACAGTTGAAACATACATATACATAGAAATTTGCATGCCTACAGTATATATTTTTGTGTGCTGTAATTTTAAGAGCACTCATAAACACTGCAAGTTATTGGAAAAAATATTTTTGAGTGTACTAAGGCTTTCCAGAAAACTCCTCACATTAAATGATATAAAAATTAAGTCATATAAATTTGAAATCATGGGAAATCACATATTGGGATTTTGTTCTTCCATGTGTTAACTTGTATCATTTTTCTGTCTTGCTTTTTCTGTTAGGTAGCTGCATTGAGTGACTAGAACAGGTATACAGAGATGTGTGATCACGTTATATAACCCTTTGACTTTTTCCTACTTTCACAGATTATCTTCAAATTTACATTTTTATTTTTTTTATTTTTTTAATAGTATTTTATTTTATTTGAGAACATACTGTACAGAGGGGCTACAATTACATGGGCAGGATAATGCATACATTTCTTACCAAGCATTGCAGCCTCCTCCTTTGTTTACCCTTCACCTCCCTTCCCAGCCTCCCCCCTCCCCCCACCCAATTATACCCCCCTCCCCCCCCACCGACATTGTAAAGCTGGTTTTGACATGACATTTTGTACTTCTCATTGTTGCAACAGGTCCACCTGAATCCTTAAACGACTTGTTTGCCCCCATCTCCTCCACATGTTATACTGACATCAAATATAGTAAAAGCGGGGGTTACACTGTGGGGGAGGGACATACAAAGCAACAAAGAAATAATCTTATAAATGCGTTAGAAACATATGCATGAAAGAAACGAAAACATTAAAATACATATTTAAGGGTTCATTTTCCTAACATCACATTATCTGACCTTTTCTGCTTGACTCATACCTATACTAGATATTGCAAATAAGGGAAACCATGGGACCTATGCTTCTTTGGGCCTGGCTTACTTCACTTAATATAATTTTTTCCAAGCTTTCCATTTCCTAACAAATGGGGAAATGTCATTCTTTCTGATGGAGGCATAGAATTCCATTGTGTATATATACCACATTTTCTTGATCCATTCATCTACTGAGGGGCATCTGGGTTGGTTCCATATCTTAGCTATGGTAAATAATGCTGCAATAAACATAGTTATGCTGGTAGCTTTAGTGTGGTCTTGTTTGTAAACATTTGGGTAAATGCCCAAAAGTGGGATTGCTGGATCATAGGGGAGATCTATGTGAAGTCTTTTGAGGAACCTCCATACTGCTTTCCAAAGTGGTTGAACAAGTTTACATTCCCACCAACAATGAAGTAAGGTTCCTTTCTGTCCACATCCCCTCCAGCATCTGTTGTTGTTAGAGTTCTTGATTTTTGCTGTTCTAACTGGAGTGAGGTGATATCTCAATGTTGTTTTGATTTGCATTTCTTTTATGGCTAGGGATGTTGAACATTTCTTCATGTGTCTATTGGCCATCCTTCTTTCTTCTTCAGAGAAGCTTCTCTTTAAGTCTTTCGCCCACTTATTTATTGGGCAGTCGTTTCTTTGAGGATTTGTTGTTGGGTGGTTTAATTTTTTGAGTTCCAAGTATATTTTAGATATGAGACCCTTGTCCGTTGTATGGCTAGTAAAGATCTTCTCCCAATCGGTGGGCTTTCTATTGATCTTGCTAGCTATGTCATTTGCCCTGCAGAAGCTCTGCAACCGTATGCAATCCCATTTGTCCAACCTTTCTTTGATTTGTTGTGCTTCCGGGTCTCTATTCAGAAAATTTCGGCCTGAGCCAAGGAGACCTAAGGTTTCTCCTATTCCATCCTGTAATGTTTTCAGAGTGTCTGCTTTGAGTTCAAGGTCTTTGATCCATTTGGCGTGGATTCTGGTGCAGGGTGATATATAAGGATCTAGCTTTAGTTTTCTACATGTAGTTAGCCAATTTTGCCAGCACCATTTACTGAAGAGGCTGTCTTTCTTCCATTCTATTGTTTTAGCTTCCTTATCGAAGATTAGATGGCTATAGGTCTGTAGGTTCATTTCTGGGTTTTCAATTCTATTCCATTGGTCCTGAGGTCTGTTCTTATGCCAATACCAAGCTGTTTTGATTACTATGGCTTTATAGTAGAGTTTGAAATTTGGTATTGATATTCCTCCAGCAGTGTTCTTTCTGTTGAGGCGTGTTTTTGCTATTCGGGGACTTTTATTGTTCCATATGAATTTTTGGATTGCCTCCTCTATTTCCTTGAAGAATGAGGGTGGAATTTTGATAGGTATCGCGTTGAATTTGTAGATAGCCTTGGGAAGTATTGCCATTTTCACGATGTTAATCTTGCCAATCCAGGACCATGGGAGGTTTTGCCATTTTTTAAGTTCTGTGTTGATTTCCTTTTTCAAGATTTTAAAGTTTTCATCATAGAGGTCCTTCACTTCTTTGGTTAAGTTAATTCCTAGGTATTTTATTTTTTGTGGGGCTATTACAAATGGAGTTGCTTTCCTAATTTCAGCCACACTTTTCTCATTGTTGGCATATAGAAAAGCCATTGATTTTGGGGGGTTAATTTTATAACCTGCTACTTTGCCAAAGTTTTGAATCAGCTTGAGTAATTTGGGAGTGGAGTCTATGGGATTCTTTAAATACAAGATCATGTCATCTGCAAAGAGGGAGAGTTTTATTTCTTCTTTCCCTATTTGGATCCCCTTTATGTCTGCATCTTGTCTTATTGCTGTAGCTAGGCATTCTAATACTAGATTGAAGAGAAGTGGAGAGAGTGGGCATCCTTGTCTTGTTCCTGAGTTAAGAGGAAATGGCTTTAGTTTTTCACCATTGAGTATAATGCTGGCTGTAGGTTTGTCATATACAGCCTTTATTGTATTGAGGAATGTTCCATGGATTCCTAATTTTTCCAGAACCTTCATCATAAAGGGGTGTTGGATCTTGTCAAATGCTTTTTCTGCATCTATTGAGATAACCATGTGGTTCTTATTCTTGCTCCTGTTGATGTGATGAATAATATTAATTGATTTGCGTATATTGAACCAGCTTTGCATCCCTGAAATGAATCCTGTTTGATCATGGTGTATGATTTTTTGGATGAATTGTTGAAGTCGATTGGCCAAAATTTTGTTGAGAAGTTTTGCATCAATGTTCATCAAAGAAATGGGTCTATAGTTCTCTTTCTTTGATGAGTCCCTGCCTGGTTTTGGGATGAGGGTTATGATGGCTTCATAGAATGTGTTCGGTAGTGAGCTTTCTCTTTCAATTTCATTGAAGAGTTGGAGGAGTATTGGTGTGAGCTCTGCTTTGAAGGCCTTGTAAAATTCCGCTGTAAAACCATCTGGTCCTGGACTTTTCTTAGCTGGGAGGTCTCTTATTGCTGTTTCTATTTCAGTGCTTGATATGGGCCTGTTAAGCTGGTTTAACTCATCTTGGTTTAGTTTTGGCATGTCAATATTTGCTAGGAAAAGGTCCATTTCTGTCAAGTTCTCAAACTTATTAGCATAAAGTTTTGAGAAGTATTTCCTTATAATGTTCTGAATCTTGGTTGTTTCTGTGGTTATGTTTCCATTCTCATCTCTGAGTTTATTAATTTGGGTGTGTTCTCTCCTTTTTCTGATAAGGTTTGCTAAGGGTCTGTCAATTTTGTTAAGTTTTTCGAAGAACCAACTCTTTGTTTTGTTGATTCTTTCTATAGTTTTTTTGGATTCTAATTCATTTAATTCTGATTTAATTTTGATTATTTCTTTCCGTCTACTGAGTTGGGGTTTATCTTGCTGCTCTTTTTCAAGGAGGTTTAGATGTGTCATTAAATTGTTAGTTTCCGATCTCTCCAATTTGTTGATGTAGGAGCTCAGAGCTATAAACTTGCCTCTGAGTACTGCCTTTGCTGTGTCCCAGAGGAGCTGGTAATTTGTGTGTTCATTTTTGTTGAATAGCATGAACATTTGAATTTCCTTTCTAATCTCTTCCATGACCCACTCATGATTCAGCAGTGTGTTGTTCAGCCTCCATGTGATACCGGACTTTCTTTGGTGGCTTTTGGTGTTGAGTTCTAATTTTATTCCCTTGTGGTCAGAGAGAATGCAAGGTATAACTTCAATGTTTCTGAATTTAGACAAGTTTGCTTTGTGGCCTAAAATGTGGTCTATTTTAGAAAACGTTCCATGTGCTGCTGAGAAGAACGTGTATTCTGATGCTGCTGGGTGAAATGTTCGGTAAATATCTGTTAAGTCTAGTTGATCTATGCAGCTATTTAGATCTGCGGTTTCTCTGTTGAGTTTTTGCCGAGTTGATCTATCTAGTGGGGAGAGTGGTGTGTTAAAATCCCCAACAGTTAATGTCTTTGGATCTATATGGGATTTGAGGGAAAGTAGTGTTTCTTTGATAAATTTGGGTGCTCCATTGTTTGGCGAATAGATATTTAGAATTGTAATATCCTCCTGAAGGAGAGATCCTTTAATTAGTATGTAGCGACCTTCTTTATCTCTTCTCACGAATTTTAGTTTGAAGTCTATTTTATCTGTTATTAGGATTGCAACTCCCACCTGTTTATGAGGGCCGTTTGCTTGGTAGATTTTGTTCCAGCCTTTAACATTGAAGATGTGTTTGTTTTTACGGGCAAGATGTGACTCCTGCAGGCAGCAGATAGAAGGGTCTTGTTTTTTAATCCAACTAGACAGTCTATGTCGCTTAATTGGAGAGTTCAGTCCGTTAACGTTAAGAGATAGTACTGAGAGGTATTTGGGAGTTCCTGCCATGTTATCCACCTTCTTGGGGGCTGCGGAAACTGGGTTCTTCCTATGGTTCTTGGATTCTCAGTTTGGGTGCAGTTTCTTGGCCTTTGTTGCGGTCTTGTTGGTTTTCTATGTGTAGGACATCTTTAAGAATCTTTTGTAGGGCTGGTTTGGTGGAGATGTATTGTTTCAATTTTTCTTTGCTATGGAAGGTTTTTATTTGGCCTTCAGTTATGAAGGAGAGTTTATCTGAGTACAGTATTCTTGGTTGATAATTATTTGTTTTTAGGGCATGGCATACGTCATTCCAGGCTCTTCTTGCTTTGATTGTCTCTGCTGAGAAATCTGAGGTAATTCTAATTGGTTTCCCTTTGTAGGTGATTACCCTTTTCTCCCTGACAGCTTTAAGGATCTTTTCCTTGGTCTGGGTTGATCCTGTGTGGATTATAATGTGACCCTGGGATGTCCTATTCTGGTCTGGTCTATTTGGGGTTCTAAAAGCTTCTTGTATCTGAATAGGCCTATCTTTTTGTATGTTTGGGAAGTTCTCTGCTAGGATCCTGTTAAACAAATTTCCTAGACCATTAACTTCTGTTTCTAGGTGCTCCTCTCCACCCATTATCCTTAGATTGGGCCTTCTGATGGTGTCTTCCAGGTGTTGGATAGACCTATCATATTTCTTGGACTTGTCTTGGATGGTTGTATGTTCTTTCTCTATAATATCTAGGCTGTCTTCAATCCCTGAGATTCGATCTTCTGCATGGTCTAACCTGCTGTCAAGACTCTCTACTTTGTTTTCTATCTCTTTTCCTTCTAATTGGTCAGCTTTGATGGCTTCAAGTTCTTTGTTGAAGCTCTGTTTTAGGTCTTGTATGAATTTCTTTACTTCCTTAATTTGGTGTTCAGTGTTTGTTCTCAAATCACTTAGTTGATTGGTTATGGTTTCTTTGGACTCCCATTCCTTCTGTTGGGTTCCATTCAGCATTCCCTTTGTGGTCTCCCTGACTTCCTTCAGCTCTTTGTTAATGGATTCCATGAATGCCTTTAGTGATCTTTTTGTATTCTCTACCTGGTCTCTCAATTCCTGAATTACTCTTTGATTAGCTTCTTCCCGTCTGTGGGATTCTTGCAGTTCTCTTTCTTCCCGTTTGTGGGAATCCTGCAGTTCTCTTTGAGTGTTCTCTGCCTACTCACGCCATTCCTCCCTTTCTCTTTGAGCATTCTCAAGTTGTTCACGCAAATCCTGTATCAGTTTTTGAGTAGCTTCCTCACGCTTATGATATTCCTGTATAAACTTCTGGGATGCCTCCTCTCTCTCCCTATCACGCTTATACAGAGTCCTTTGTACATTGTCAAACTTCTCATTTATCATGTTTGCTATTAGTGTTTGTAGAGCTATTTGGGAACTCTCCTCTGGATTATTCTTTATCTGTTCTAATCCCTGATTATCAAGATTGGGAATTGAGATACCCGAATTTGCCATTTTTCTTGTGTTTTTCCGGCTTACTCGGCCCATTTGAGATGAAGATTGCACCAGTTTTATGCTAGAACACTATCTTAAGGCAACCATCAACCAAAGTTTGCATTTGTACAGTCAATAGTCTACAGATACAATCTAGTTCAACAGATACATCTATTCAACATCAAACAACTATATGTTAAAGTACTTCGAACCGCAGAAAAGAATTTGGAAAACCAGAAATTATTAGGATTAGGGAGAGATGTGGGTAAAAAATGGGAATAGATTGGTGTGGGGAGGCACAGGGAGAGTTAACTATGTCCTAATCACAATGCAGGAAATGGGTTGGGTAGGATGCAAGTAGAGAGAGAGAGAGACCAGAAAAAAAATAGAAACGTAAAAATTAATGTTATTATAGAAGTTAAAAGACCGTCTATTTAGAGAGGAATGTGAATATGTTCTGAGAAGGGGAGGGACATAGAGGAGATGTGAAAAGCTTTAAGGATGGGAAAGGGAGAAGAAAAGATCAGAAGTTCAGTAGAGCTAGACAAAAAACAAAAAGATAATTAAGAAAGAAAGAAAAAGAGAAAGAAGACAAGAAAAGAAAGGAAAACGCTCATTCACATATTCCTAAAATAAAAATTATAAGATGAGAAAAAAAAAAGTTACTGTAAAACAATTATTTTTTCAGAAGAGGCAAAAATTAAAGATTAATAAAAGTTTTAGAAGGGAAAAAATATATGTATAAGGTAGCAAAAAACAAAAAACAAGCAAAAAAAGAAAAGAAGAAGAAGAAGAAAAAAAAGTCTTTTGATTTTTTTTGGGGGGCGGGGGAGGAGTGGAAAGAATCCTGTATCTCCCTTTTGTCTCTAACCAGTCTCTTGTTGGAGTCTCTGGTCAGCTTGAGGTCCTGTGGCTTGATTGGTTTCTTAAGTCGGTTGGTTCGAAGAGGCAGAAAAATGCTCTGCTTTACCAAGATTTTGAGATCCCCCTCCCAGGTTAGTTTTCTGGGAGGGTGATCTGCTTTGAGAGTCACAAAAGAGGGGGATGTGGTGATGGGGCTAGGTTCTGGGTAGAGTTGAGGCCTTTCAACAAACAGTAGCTTTTCCCTGGGGCTATTTTGTGATAAAGCTCACAGCGCCCAGCCTGGAGCCATTCTCAGGGTTTCTGTTTTTCAATTGATTGTGGTGGCTGCTAGAGGGAGGGGCAGCCTCTGGCTCTGGTTACCCAGTGAGGGAAGGCACTCCAATGGCTGGGGCCTGAGCTGGGTGACTTTTCCCTGGATGGTGCTGAGTCTGGCAGGTCACTTCGCCGTTAAGTTCTTGTGACCTGCTAAATGACTCGTTTTATTCCAAGGCCTGAGCTGGAGCTAGCAGCTCCTCCGAGCTTTGTCGGTATCCAAGATGGAGATCACCGGTGCTGGGGGGGGAGGGGTAGCCTTCCCTCCTCTGCTTCCTGAGAAGGAGTGAGGATGTCGGGCTTGTACTCACGCCGAGTCTTGGATTCTGGGTCGTCTCTGGTCTGCAAACAGCAGGATGAAGATGTTTGCTCCTTGTCGGTTCTTGTTGGTGTTGAGTAGAATCCGCTCATCTGCTGCGTCTGGCTCCTTCGTCCCAGACTCTCTGTGTCTCAGGTATGACCCCCCCGCGGCGGTGGTCGCCGCCGCGACCCTGCCACCGTAGCGGCAGCTGATATGTTTCCTTGGCTTCCCCTCTCTTGTCTAACTCTCTGTCCTGTGATGGCACACTTGGTGTGATTCTCTGGCTTAGGACTGTTCACTAGAACTCTAAAATTGCTTTCTATGCGAGAGCTTGTTCAGATTCCAGCTTCTCCTCCGCCATCTTCCCGGAACCCAAATTTACATTTTTATTATTTCAAATTAATAAGTATCTCAAATGCACAAAGTATTGAGTAGTTGATGATGTAATTGTTCAACATCTCCTCATATGTAATTTTAATCCTTAAAAGCATTGGTTTATTGAATAAATAATATTCAATAAATCCTGTGATCCAAGGATTCGTGCATCTAACACATGGACAAAACACATGAGACTCCTAGACACTTGGCTCCAAAATAATTGGCAAAATGAAACATGATTATACAAATAGGTATACATATGTGTATGTGTATCTGTATATCTGTATATATGTATATAAAATTGACTGTGTAAAAAAAGTTCTACATGTCTTTTACACAGCAAGCTATCCAAAATCTATTGTGTTCTTTAAAACAACTAAACAGGAAAGATCTCAAGTTGTGTTCTTATCAAACAAACACTTGCACATGTGCACACACACAGACTGACATTTTTCTAGGTGCTACATATGTTAAAAATCGGTGTTGCTGTCATGGCTATTATGCATATACCCAAATGTATCAGGAAGTTTACCATAAATGTGTACAATCTATTCTATGTCAATGATAACGCAGTAAAACTAAAAATGGATTGACAGACAGGAAAACAATGACATATTAAAGATACTTTTCATATTAGGAATTAATTCAGAATAGCACAAACATTGAATACGTAATTCTGGAGAACCTAGCTTTTTTCATTTCCTTTCATCTTTGTGTAAAAAAGAGGAGATATCCTTATTTAAGTATTTTGTTTTTTCCCTTCCCCTCCCCAAATTTGAGAAGTTGACCCACTGTAACAATGAGATGTATAAAACACTATGTTGAAAAATTTTACAACTTCGGCATGGAACGGGGGGGGGGGTAGTTGAGGAGGTGGGAGGGAAGAGATGGTATGGGGAAAATGAAAAGGAGACAACAATGCTCAATAGGAAATATATTCATTACTTTGCTCATGTAACTGTAACTGTACAGCATTTTTACAATAAAAATGTACTAAAAAAGAGGAAATAGAGAAACCTGTGAGAAAGAAAATGCATATAAGGAAGAAAATTCTACACTCAAATTAGAAATTCATTTTTTATTAAGCATTTATCTCAATATTGTAAAATACATTTTTTGGGGTATGCCTGTCCTGGGGTTTGATCTCAGGGCCTGAACATTGCTCCTGAGATATGGTTCTCAAGGCTAGCACTCTGCCACTTGAGCCACAGCTCCAGTTTTGGCTTTTATTCTGATTAAATCAAATAAATATGATATTTGCAAATCTATGACCTTGTCATTCAACTTGGGTGCAACAAATCTATTCAATCTATAAGAACTGTATCTTAAAAACAGTGCAAAAAGATCATTATCCATTAATTTACCTAAATAAAAATGGATTTTGTCTTTGAAATTTTTCTTTCTTTGAAATGTAAGATGAGACTATGAAACATATTACTCATGACATAATAATCTTTTTTTATATTTTATTTTATTTTATTTGTGAACATACTGTACAGAGGGGTTACAATTACATGGGCAGGATAATGCGTACATTTCTTACCAAGCATTGCAGCCTCCTTCTTTGTTTATCCTTCACATCCCTTCCTAGCCTCCCCCCTCCCCCAGTCCCAATCCTTCTCCCCCCCCCCCCACCCCGCACAGACATTGTAAAGCTCGTTATGGACATGACAACTTGTACTTCTCATTGTTGTAACAGGTCCACCTGTATCCTTAAATGACTTGTTTTTCCCCATCTCTTCCACAAGTTATACTGACATCAAATATAGTGAAAGCAGGGTTTATACTGTGGGGGAGGGACATACAAAGCAACAAAGAAATAATCTTATAAATACATTAGAAACACATGCATGAAAGAAAAAAACATTAAAATACATATCTAAGGGTTCATTTTCCTAACATCACATTATCTGACCTTTTCTGCTTGACTCATACATATACTAGATATTGCAAATAAGGGAAACCATGGGGCCTATGTTTCTTTGGGCCTGGCTTACTTCGCTTAATATAAGTTTTTCCAAGTCTTTCCATTTCCTAACAAATGGGGCAAATGACATAATAATCTTTAAGGAAAACTGTTCAAGTTTCCATTTTGCAAAAATGGCATATCAATGCAAGGACCAGATAAAATAAATTGTTTCACATTGCATAGCAAGCTTTTTGCAGTTGTAATTCTATTTTCCTAATTATACCCACCTCCCACTCTCAAAATAACAGTTTTTCTACTCTAAAAATGTGACCAAAATTATGTAGAATTAAGTCTAAATTTATTCTAGTAATGAGATGATTTTTAATATGCCTAATACAGTGAAAATTTTTGACAGACATTTAGCATTTGTTGTTCAGTCAGTTAGTGCTGCAAGGGGGAAAATATATATCAGATTTTGTTCATTTGTCAGTTGTACCAGCCCCAGGCAAATTTCCTTTTGTTTTGACTTTTTATTAATTAACTATACCCTAAGTGCTAAAAGCAATGACTCATTTTTGAAATTTGTTTTTTTGTATACCATCGTTCCTAATTTTACCCCTGTGTACTCACAAACAAGCTGCAAATGGATTAATCATTATGACATGTAAAGATATAAATCTGTCACTTGAAGGTTAAATTAAAAATAGTTTTTAGGAAAATTTCATAATAACCTGAATCTGTGGAAAACTTGCTGTGTAGCAGTCAACATCTGCGTATTTTTCATATATTAATTTAAATTTACAATGGGACCTGTACCTAGTACCATCCAGTTGAAATGTCATTGTTCACAGAATCTCAGCCATTTTGAGCTTATTATCAAAATCCAGAAGATTGATGAGGAAGAATGAACCATAATGGCGTGGCCACTTGATTTTGAATCTTGTATTTATATCTCTTCACTTCCTGGTGTTGTACATCTGAGAACTTCAGAGGTAGTGACTGGCCTTTCCATCAAAATTGGTTGATCAGAATAACTGACCATTTCAGTAGATGGTGTGTTCATTTCTATAGGTCAGGGATCTTTAGTGTTGTAAGTATTTTAACACAAGGCTGATTTACTGCTCATATATTTTGAAATAGACTTTAATTAAATAAACCTGGAACAAATATGCTAGAAATACACTAGAATAAATAACTAAAATAAAATTTCTCATGAAGACATTGAGACCAGGGAAATACCTTTGTTCAAACAGCAGGAAGGCAGTTCAATAAATGTAAAGCATCTTTTTGTTGTTGTTAGGTGGATACTAGGACTTGAAATCAGGGCCTGGGAGCTCTCAAGAATAAAAATTTTCTGCCCAAGTTTAGCACTCCATAACTTTGAACCACAGGTCCAGTTCTACCTTTTAACTGGCCTAAATGGAGATAAGAGTCTCATGATATTTTCTGCCCAAGATGATTTCAAACCATGATCCTAAGCCTTCTCAGAAGCTAGTATTACAAAGCTAGAGAACCACCAATGCCTAGCTATAAGTTGTAAAACATCTTTCTTTTCTTCCATGACATAATTATCCATTAGTCGTTATGTTTTATTATCATTCTGAGCATTTGTTATTTACTATCATTTTAAATGAAGCATAATAAAAATGAAAATGATTTGCATGAATTTTACTTAAATAAGAAAGTGCCAATTTTAAGTGAAAAAATATTTCTTATATGCAGAATAACTGAAGTGATACAATTCATACTTCTCAGCTTGTATGCACATGCATTGTTTCTTGCCAGAACAATAGAAACACTGCAATCTCAGTTGTTTTATTTTATTTATCAATAGAGCATCACTCTGCTAATCCTTTGTCTAGTTTTTGTTTTTTATGAATAAAACAGAACTTAAAAAGGATTTATAGAATACCCTCTATTTCCCTTTACTTTATTGTAAATTTATTTCAAGTATAAGAGAATAAGCCATGTTAAATAAGCAAATGAACAAAACAAAACAACCCTACAAGATGGTTTCTTGGTCATCATGAGTTTTCCTTTGATTTTGTGGTGATGAGAATGGAACACTAGGCCTTGTCTTGCTTGTAAGACAATGCTCAACTACTCAGCTTTGCATCTAGCCCAGTGATTCTTCAAAGAATTTTGATTTCAAGCAGAGATCATTGGCTTGGGGGTCTATAGCACCCTTCTTCCCCAGTTATAGACACAACAGATTTGTACTCAGTTTGACTGTTACTGTGCTTCCATATACAATGGGTTTATCAGAATCTTGTGCTCATGGGGAAGGATTAAAACACTGTAGGTGAGTGGGTGGACTGTTTATTCCTTAGGCCAGCCTGAACTATAATCTTTCAATTTGTGGTTCACTTTCAGCATAGCTGGGATGACAGGCACTTACTACAACAATTAGCATTTTATTTGTTGAGGTGGGAGAGGTTTTGCAGACTTTTTAGTTGGGCTCAACTGTAATTAAGATAATCTCTTACCCCCCAAGGAGCTAAGAACTGTGATTACAGATTTGAGTCACTGCACCTGACAAGAAAGATTTGCTCATAAGATTTTTTTTCACTAACAACAGCAATAATAATATGGATAAAAATACTTGTACTATAACTCTAACAACTGAGCATTTATCTAAAAGTTAAGATATTAGGTACCCATTAGGGATATACATACTGTTTTTTTTAGTATGTCAATTGTAACATTATTTTGTTTGAGGGTTCTGTTGCCTCTCAGAAAGATTGTAAATGTAGGCTGTATTTGCCTTGGACTTGGGTTAAAATATGGGCTTTGAAATGTGTGTACCTGTTCTCCACTATGTTACACATGCAAACATAGGCGTTTTATGTAGCCTTACCTGTAAAGTGTGCCTGGTTATGTCCACTCTTTGGAGAAGTATATGAACCAACCCATGGCAACTTAGAAGAAGTTCCAGTTATGGGATTTGACATAACACATATTTCAAAATTTGACTTTCTTTTTAAATTTTAGAAGTATCCCATGGTCCTTGAAAAAAGTCTCCTTATCAATGGTTTTAAAGCATAAAAACAATTTTTAAAAAAATACATTTTTATTGTAAAAATACTGTACAGAGGGGTTACAGTTGCATGAGCAAGGTAATGAGTACATTTCCTGTCAAGCATTGTTACCTCCTCCTTTGTTTTTCCCTTACCCTCCCTTCCCTGCCTTCTCTCCCCCCTCCCCGCCTAAATTGTAAAGTTCTTTTTTTCAACATAGTGTCTTGTACATCTCATTGTTACAATGGGTCAACCTGTATCCCTATTTAAACATTTAAACACTTCAGAAGATATACCAAACAAGTGATATATAGTGTTATTTTTGAAAGTGCCACAAAAAATGGAAAACAGAGGAATATAATAAAGATTGGGTAGTGTGTTGTTCAAAGCTGCAAGAATCAGACCAAAGAGGAAGCAGTTTGCCAAAGTCAAATTCATTTCTGTATCAGTAATGAATCAATATCTGTCTCTGTCTCTGTCTCTCTGTCTCTCTGTGTCTCTCTCTCTCTCTCAGGCTTCTTGCTATCATTCTACTACTTGAGTTATGCCTTCAACCCTGCTTTTTGTTGTTTATTTTAGAGATGTAGTCTCTCAAAGATTTCTGCCTGGGTAGCTTCAAACCATAATCCTGTGGATCTCAGCCTCCTGAGTAGCTAGGATTATAGTAGTTTATTATAGGATTATAGGAGCTTACAAGTAGACTTTAGAGTTATATTTATCCCTGGCCTAGAACCAAGTGTTCCATGAAACCCTGTGTCCTTTCCCTGGCTATGTTAGTCTTATTTATCTCAGAATCAACACCTGTCACATTAGCATTTAACTTGCTTCTGACACTACTGTTTCAGATAGTTGAGGCCCAAAAGATCACTATGGAAACTGCTGTGCCATTGTTTCTCATCTCCCAAGTATTTAAGGCAGACAAAACTTTTCCCTGTGGTGCTTGCTTCAGCATTTACATTTATTGACCACTTCTACTGTCATTGCAAAACACAGAAATAAATTGTGAAATATAAAGTGTGAAGTTCAGAAGAATTTATCATTTTTTTCTAAGGCCAACATTTTATTATACAAATGTTTCTATAAGATAGATTCTCTTTTCATGAAACTACAACAGTCTAAACTAAAGATTTGGGTTACTTAGCCATATAATCCATTATTTAGCACAAATCTCTTTAATCTACTTTATGTTATAATGGCCCACTTGAAATTATTATCTCAATAGAGGATCCATTCATTTGTGTTTTTCCTTCTAGTTGTGAGTCTCTTCTTAATTGTTATTTTCAAAATGGTATTACAAAGATCTTTGTATTCTGGTCTATCTTTCTCAATTTTAATTTGCCACAAGCAAGCATACCTTATAAATAGGATTCTTTTTAAAACTATATTTATAGACTAAATTCTTTGTTACTGACTGGGGAAAAAAATGAGTTCAGTGAGAATTCATGAAAACCAAGAGTTTTTGACATTGTCAGAGAACAATTACAATGATAAATAAATCTTCAACAAGTTAATGAATAATGTGTTATAGCCCCTAACATTTTAGGTAAAACATTTCTAAATGGCTTTGTATTTGGTACCTTCATTAATTTGTGTTTATTTAATTATCTTTCCTATGATTGGTTGTTTCTTTGGAAAGCCAATTAGAGTGAGTATGTAGACAGTTAGCCTAGACTAACACCAATTCACAGAACTTGAGGTTAAAGTAAGTCAGCTTTGGAAGTGGGGTAGCTACTGTCTCTGTTTAGCTGGCTGGGTTATCCCAAGCCTTGGCATTCACTAGTGTCAGTTGTTACAAGTCAGTTTCTAAGTACAGCTTTGTTGAGTGAATCAAGTGGATATTTTTTGTAATGGTTGCTTGCTGCAGTTATAGATTCTTGATACTAGCTAGTTTTATGTTGTGTTTCTAGCCAGCATTTCTAGAAGTTCAGCTGTCATGCTGGGATTTTTAGTTTATCCAATAAATTTATGAAATCATCAATACCTTTTATCTGACCCCAGCTTTATTAAGGTATAATTGATAATCATTGTATATAGGATGATGTGCAAATTACTACTTTGATATATGTACATACATTGTAAAATAATCACCTCAACTAAGCTCATTTATATGTCACCTGGTATATTTGCCATCATCTTGTATACGTGTTTGTGTATGTGTGTCTGTGTGTCAGTGTGGGTGCATGTATGAGACAGTTAAAATCTCTATTCTTAGCAGATTCCAAGCTTATAATGCACCATTATAATCTATAAATATAGCAATGTACTTTGGCTTTCTACAACTTAACAATCTTGCATGTTGTAAAGCTTTATACTTTAACCAACACTGTCTCAATTTTTCCTGACCCTCTGACTGCAACAATTTATTTTTGTTTCTGTGATATTGGCAATTTGAAATTCCTCAAACAAGAAAGATTGCATTTTATGGTCAGCTATATTTAAATAAAATTTCACATCTAAGTAGTTACCTTTCTGCATCTAGCTTACTTTTTGTACGTTCTTTATTGTAAAAATATTGTACAGAGGAGTTACAGTTACATGAACAAGGTAATGAGAATATTTCCTATCAAGCATTGTTGTCTCCTCCTTTGTTTCCCCCTACCATTCCTTCCCTCACACCTCCCCAACAACTCCCCCCCCATCCTGCCCCTGCCAAGGTTGTAAAATTCCTTTTAAACATAATGTCTTGTACATCTCATTGTTACAATGAACAATGGGTCAAACTGTATCCCTATTTAAACATTTTGTTTTATCCCTTTCCCTCCCCAAATTAGAGAAGTGTATACACAAGATGGAGGGCACCTTAATCAAATACAGTGAAAACAGGGGTTATACCGTGGGGGAGGAACATACAAAGAAACAAAAAAAAAATCATGTAGTACATTATATATGTTAGAAACAATAGCAAGCAAGAAAAAAATTGTGTCCCTATCTTGGGGCTCATTTCACCTTACATCATCCTATATGGTCATATGTACATACCTTTTGACCTTTTTTGCTTGTCCTAGAAATGTACTAGTTATTGCAAATAAGGGAAACTATGAGACCTATGTATCTTTGGGCCTAGCTTACTTCATTTAATATCATTTTTTCCAAGTCTTTCCATTTCCTAACAAATGGGACAGTGTCATTTTTTCTGATGGAGGCACTGAATTCCATTGTGTATATATACCATATTTTCTTGATCCATTCATCTACTGAGGGGCATCTGGGTTGGTTCCATATCTTAGCTATGGTAAATAATGCTGCAATAAACATAGTTGTGTCAGTAGCTTTAGTATGGTCTTGTTTGTGATCATTTGGGTAAATGCCCAAAAGTGGGATTGCTGGATCATAGGGAAGATCTATGTGGAGTCTTTTGAGGAACCTCCATACTGCTTTCCAAAGTGGTTGAACAAGTTTACACTCCCACCAACAGTACAGTAAGGTTCCCTTCTGTCCACATCCTCCTCCAGCATCTGTTGTTATTAGAGTTCTTGATTATAGCCATTCTAACTGGGGTGAAGTGGAATCTCAACGTTGTCTTGATTTGCATTTCTTTTATGGCTAGAGAAGTTGAGTATTTCTTCATGTCTATTGGCCATTCTTATTTCCTCTTCAGAGAAGTTTGTCTTTAAGTCTTTAGCCCACTTATTTATTAAGCAGTTGTTTCTTTGAGGATTTGTTTTTGGGGGATTTAATTTTTTGAGTTGCAAGTATATTTTAGATATGAGACCCTTGTCTGTTGTATGGCTATTGAAGATCTTCTCTCAATCTGTGGGCTATTTATTGATCTTGCTAGCTATGTCCTTTGCCATGCAGAAGCTCTGCAGTTTCTGCGTCTGGCTTATTTTATACACTATGACATCCTTCAAGTTTATCTTGTTACAAATAGCACAATTGCTTTCATTTTTAAAGCTGAATTATTTTTTATATATGCTCATATATGTATATTCATATGTTAATACTCACAATTATTTATTAACTACTTATAAATTTCAGATACCTTTTATTTTCTCTCCTCAACTGAGTAGTTTTTGATAGTGAATAAACTGCACAGTTGTAAACATACTTTTTTTTGTATGTTTTTTCTGTATGTAATACATATATCCAAGTACAGTTGGTCTTGCACAATTTGTAGGCTTCTGATCTAAATGTTCCAATTCAAGGAATCAGCCTATCTCAGAGTTAAAATTTCTTGCACAAAAATGTCATATTTCACACGTATACACTTCTTTCTGGCCATTGGTCTCTAACAATATTATATTACAACTATATATAATTTACATTGCAATAGATTAAGTAATCTGGGTTTTTTTTTTAAATACATAGCAGGATGTGCTTAAGTAATTATAAATACTACATAATATTTTATAATGGGGAATTTGGGTATTTATTCAAACTGTAACCTATAGCCTAAGATACAAAGAGGAGGATATACTTTCATACAAATGCACATATTCATACAATACTTTAGTAATAGTATGAAAATAGGTATTTAAGATTAATTTGGTGTTATAATTTTTACAGGGATTTATAGTCATTTATCTTGTGTTTTACCAGTACTTTGCTGTATTTTACTGAATGGAATTTGATTTCTATCAATATTACAAGTTATGATAACTCCAGTATGAGATATTTAAGGAATTTCAAATTATTGCTAATTATCTATAATATCATGTAAACACACATGGGGTTTTGTGAGAATGTCACTTTACATCTTACTCTGGAAAACACTTAAAGAATAACATAAACAGTCAATATATACTTATAAATTCTAAAAATAAAGGGCAAAACAAAAGGAAAACAGAGTCCTTAGGATATAAAAGTCATTCTGATAGATATATTAACAAAGTGAAAAAAAACTAAGCACAACTTTCCATTTCATTATTTTCATTTCCTTGTATGGTTGATTTTTGTAAGATTTATATTAATAGAAATGCTGATGTTGTTCCAGTTGTTCCAGTTAGTAGACTTTAGACAGTTATAGTCAACATCAGTCTTATGTAAAGATTTGCTGCCACAACTAAGATTTGCTGCCACAGTCTCCAAAGAAGTATCTGGGAAATCTCTCTTTCTTTCTCTCTGTCTCTCTGTTTCTCCCTCTCTATGTCTCTCTCCATGTGTCTCTCTCTTTCTCTCTCTCTCTTGTTGTCTCTCCGTCTCTCTGTGCCTTTCTCTCCCACACTCAAACAGCACATTTATTGGTGATCAAGGTTATAATTTTTTTTGTCAGTTGTGGGAATCATCTTTGTATACTGCTGATGGAACCAAATAGTTCCAAATGGGATTTTATTTTTCAGTTGGCTCTTAGTCAACCTCAGGATGAATTAAATTGTTTTCTCTAACTGTTGTCACATCTTAAGTTAATGTCATGAGGTATATGTCCAGACAGAAATAAGACAAGCTAGCATAGAATTTTGAAAGACTATTTTCTGTTTGTTCTACTTTAATCTCTATACCCTTGATTGTCCTTGACAATGAGGAGAATAAGAGTTAGGAATATGTTTAAGAATATATGGATGACTAACTCATCTGAATTTCATAATAAAACATATAGTTTTAAATGGCATTGTTAATTGACACTGTCATACAACTCTAAATCAGGTGATTATTCTAAGAATGATATTCCTAATAATGATGACAATAATACTATTTTTATCTTTCAATGAATCCAAGTAAGGAGAAGACATACCTAATGCCTAAATTTCCAGCCAAGGTACCAGTATAGAAACAAAAGTTTAAAGCAGCAGAGTTCACCTTAGTTTTGCACCTAGAAAGAGAAGAATTCAGCCAAAACATAGTGAAAGTGATAGGAAATTTTATTATAAAAGAAATGTATTTGATGTTAGTATAGTTTGGGGAGGGGAAGGGAAAAAACAAATTGTTTAAATCAGGATACAGGTGGACCCATTGCAACAATGAGATGTACAAGACAGGTGGAAAAACAAACTTTACAACTTTGGCAGGGATGGAGTGATGGGAAGATGGGGAGGGAAGGGATGGGAAAGGGAAACAAAGGAGGAGGCAACAATGCTTGATAAGAAATGTACTCATTACCTTGCCCATGTAATTGTAACCCCTCTGTATGGCATTTTCACAATAAAAAAATGGAATACAAAAAGAAAAGTAAAGAAATGTAGCGGAGAAAGAGAGTATGTGGTATAGCCATGGAACTGGAAGACAGCAAGCACTTCAACCTAACTTAGCCATCTTATGCTGTCTTCCTCTTTAATGACCTTGGTTTGAGATTAAATGAGGAGAATTGGAGAATTTGAGGACAACTTTCTGATTGATGGGTTACCTTCTGTTTCTTGGAAGGTCCTAGAGCCAAAGCTTTACTATCCTATCTCTACTTCCTTATTCTTTTGTACTTACTTCCATATTCTTTGTAGCTCTCTGTTCTCACTTGATTGTCAGGCAGGTTTTGGTTTATCAGTGGATTCTTTCCTTGTCAAATTGTGTGGGAGACAATTCCCTGGCTGACACTTTCTCTTTTAACTGCTATCTGTATCTAATATTTATAAGACACTGAAAAAACAGTGGGGACTTTACAAGTGTTATTTCAGGTAATCCATAAAACAAGCCTATCAAGTACTTTCCATACTCATTTTTATTTTCCAGCTATGAAACTCAGACTTTCAAATATCTGTACTATATTCAATTTGACTTTAAATGCAGTGGGTTGCTGGTATCTAATTCCAATAGCATTTGATATATAATTGAGAAAATTATATTTTTCCTGAACAAGCGTGCTGAATCATCTATCTGTGCAATATCTGCTTATACTGTCCTGAATTTTCCATCTCTTTCTTAACTCAGTTTGCAATGCCTGTGACTATTTTTTACTCTGAGCTTAAGAGAGAGGCTTTCTCTCTGTGTGAACCAGGAATGATATTTAATACCTGTGTAGTTCACTCAAATTTCTGAGACTCAGCATGAAGAAGAAAGGTTAAAACTTTATATACTTGATGAGCATAACTTTTATTGTAGAAAAAGGATGCTTACTTTCACATGGGGGAAGACCATTGACTGAACCACTTTTCTCATGGAGAAAACAGCCGCCAATTTTTCTGCTCAATCAGTAGGTATGAATAGCAAGAATGTTGATAGAGCAAAGGAGTATTCCCCAAATATGCCTTATAGTAAGGCACCCAGGGAAAAGTAGTTTTCAGTATGCCTTAAGGAATTTATTCATTTACAAAGTACTTTGAATCATTTCCACGATTCCAAACTTATGAAAAATGTCAAAATATTTATTTAAGCAGGAGAGGAAAATTTAGCTTCATGAGACATGAATCAATTGTTATCACATTAGACTTCTACAATCAATCAGAAATGAGCACAGAAATGAAAAGATCTACATAGCTCTTTTTTGAAATAAGTCTTCTTTGAATTTTTTTTCGGTAAATCATCTGTACAATATTCTTCCAAGTACCTGTTATGGACTCGTACTTGTGACCTGTCTATTCTTCCTAATTGGGAAAAAGATCTGTGAAACCTCAGGCTCTGGTGTCTGCTCTGCCTGAATTTGCCTAAATGATGTGTTTGGCATTTTCAATGCTGGATGGCTTTGGCTGAGCTTCAACTATGAAGATTTGGCTGCTTAAAGAACATCTGCTTTTAGTAATAACCAGGTTAGTGTGGGCCACAAGCCAGTTCAGCTGAATAGACGTGAAGTGATGGAGAAGGAAAGTTTGTTCCTTAATGCTTGAGATATATGCCAGCAGGGACCTTAGAAGTAGAGGTCGGAGAGATTTTTACGTTGAAAATCAGTAGAGTGTTACCTCCACTATGGGAGCAAACAACTTTCTCCAGATATTAATGTCACCATTAGAATAATTGCTTTGTAAAGCTCTGTCTCCCAAGTTCCATTTCCTGGTAAACAACAAATCTTTCTCATCACCTTAGAATTCGGCTCATTTTTCATAAGCAGCACATAAAGAACACATTAATCTTCATAGATGTCTGCCTATATTTTTATCCCAAGGTTAGTTATTGTCAAATACTTTCAACCCATAACCCTTTCATCTTGCAAAACATTCTTTTATTAACTTCTCCAGTAACTTGCTGTCCTTTAAACTAAACCTTTTTGTTTACTTGAAGAAGTGATCGTTGCCGGGAAACTGAGGCAAATGAAGTTATGTCCCTTGTTCAAGCTTGCACAGCAAACATGGAACCTAACAAAAATTCATAGAGCTACCATAATCTCACTATCACACTACAGTTCAGCCTTAGAGTAAGATAATGAAGTATATTAAATAAAAACACACAAAAATCATATCATGGATATAATCTATACAAATGTATGATTATCAAAATAAAGATCTAAGATTTTTACATGATTTCTTGTGTGTAATTTTAAAATTATTGTTAAGTAGAAGAATTAACATAGGAAGAGTGGGAAAATATAATATTCAATGGTATATAAGTAAAAATAGACAAAAGAAAAATTGAGGGAATGAGATGTGGGAGAGATTTGGGAGAAAGATGAGGGGCGACATTAATGAAGATGCATTATAATTATAAACTGACTTGCTGACTTTAACGAGTTATAAGTAACCTTTCAAAATAAATATTTCATTAACTAATATTTAATATTTGGGTTAACTAGAAATTAAGGAGATTGGGACATACATTTAAATAGTCAAATGTATAGAATAATGTCTCATAAGAAAAAGAATAAACACATATACTGTATATAAGATTTAAAAATAAAAGAAAGGATTAAGACAAAAGTTACTGAACAAATTGTACTGAGAAATAACTTAAATATTGGAGTAGGAAGAAACCACACTGGGTTTATACCTTACATTTCAAGAAACAATGACAGGATTATTGAAGTTATAAATTTAAAATGTATTAGAAAAAATTGTTGTGTGATAGTTAAGCTAGTCATACTGCTTTTGGCAAGATACTTAGTGAGTGAAATAAATAGGAAGCTTGTGCTGGTGGCTCACTCCTTTGATTCTAACTACTCAAGAGACTGGGCAAAAAAAGTCATGAGACTCATATCTCCAGTTTTCTACCCCAAATGCCAGAAATGGAGCTGTGGCTCAGATGGAAGAGCACTAGCCTCAAGCAATATAAAATAAAACAAACAACAATAAAAGACTTAGGAACAGAACCCATGCCCTGAGTTCAAGCCCAAGGACCAGCCCAAATTAAACAAACAAATAAATACAATAATAAATACAGAATAGGAAACATTTAGAAAAATATTTAAAGACATACAAAAAGTTAAGAGTAAATTTGACAGTTATTGTTGCATTCCTGAAAATACATTCAAACTCTACAATATCAGAAGAATTTATCAAGTGTCAGTTGAATAATCCCAGAAAAACAAACATGCAAAAGAGGAAGTAGAACAATGATGGAAGCTGGGGAAATTCCTCTTAAGATATCTCTCCACAGGCACACCAACTTAATAGGGATTCATGCTCCAAACTAAGGAGCTAAGGTGCCTATTTCTGGTTTTTATTTTGTATAAAAACACCAAAAAAAGGTATGTTAAGAAGACAGAATGGAAAGGATTGAGCTTTCTTTCTCTCAATTCAACACAGTCCAGGATGGAAACAAATATTGCCTGCTAGTAGCAGGAAGTGAAAATAGTGAGTTGAGGACTGAGAATTAAAACACAGTATCAGGCTGCCATGGTAGAGCCAAGTGAATCAGGAATCTTCACAGCACTGATCACCAGGCCAATGCCTAAAGTCAGAGCTGCAGGTACTATATTAGCTCTAGTGGCATAGAGAGAGTGACTCTTCCCTTCCAATTCCAACCAGTAGCTGCAGAATGGAGAACAGAACTCTGTTTGCAGAGGAGCAGGACAGGAAATGGTGCCAAGTTGTCAGACCCCTGAGGGGAGAACCAGACTTGAAGAACCAGAAACTCAAGGCTCCATGGGAACGCCAGAATTCACAGATGAAGCTTATGCCTGGTCTAGACAGAGGCTGGTACATCTGTGAGACTGACTCCTGTTATGGTCTGTATCAACTTCCACTGAAGTGTAGGCCCAGAGATAAATAGGACTAATGTCCTCGAGGATTTGAGACTCAGAGATCTCCTTCATCAAAACTACTACAATTTGAGGCAACATAGACTGATATTCTGGGGTAGAACAGCTAAGAGGTAAAATCATTATTCCAGCAACTTGGTACCTGACCAACGAAGTCTAATACTGAGCAGATCCCGATGACCTCCTCTCCAGGCTTTCTTGCAGATGCTGGAACCTTTGTGTTCCAGTGCCAGGAAAGATATGTGATCAAAGTCTAGCAGACTTTCATTTCAGTTCCTATCACCTCTGGTGGGTTTCAGGAGTCTCAAGTAACAAGTCCCATGTCTCTGGTAAGCAGCCTGTAGCAGCATAAGCCTTCGTATTAACCTGTGTTGTCATAATCTGGGTTGTCTGAAAGCCACAACTTGACTTGTGGTCTGTGTTCACCTGTGTGACATTGGAGCCTGGGACTGGTACATCCACTGTACCTCTGCATAGAACTGGGCAGGTAGACTTTGACCAGATAGACTTTGGCCTAATGGAACAGAATACCCTTTCTCTGTATTCTATTTCTCTTTAAACAATGCATCATATTGCATGTGGGACAACTTTCATATAGAAATAATGACAAACAAGAAAAGACATGGGTAGGCAAGCCACAAATGAAGGAATTCAAGGACTTATAAGTGATAACATGATAATCAAGCTGTCATGGACTACATTTGAATAATGGTGTATGCTCTTGATTTTTTGTTTTTTGTTTTTTAGCTCTGATATTTGACAATATCAGAGTTCAAAACCAGATCCTCCCAATTGGTATGGCAAGCATTCTACAACACAGTCCATGTGCCCTCTCAGCCTTTTTATATTCTGTTAGTTATTTTTCAGGTAATATCTTATGTTGTTTTTTTATTTTTATTTTTTTTAATTGGGGGCCAGTCTAGGATAATGATCCTCCTACCTAGGACTGCCATATAACTGGGATTATGGACAAGTATTACCATGCCCAATTTTTTTTCAAATATTTCACTCCAAAATAGCCCAATTGGTAGCATGGTTTTTATGATGTTGGAGAAAAGGAGTGAATGAAAAGTGAACAAAAAAGGAGAGAGGGACAAAGAAGCTTCTATCCTACATACGAGTATAAATTCTTTTTAGGCTTTATAAAAATAAGATGATGATAATATGAAACAAGATGTGAATATGTGCCTATAACCTGATTTATAAATTTTACTTCAAAGAGTGTATAACCAAAGGGTGCACATTAGCATTTTGTGTTATATGGGAAAAGAATTATAAACAGTTAATAAATAAATTACCAGCCAGTTTTGAAAATTATATCTGCGATAAATCTACCTAATAGTCCTAAAAATCATCTAACATAGGTGAAGATTGATCAATTTTAGGGGCATGGTGTTGTTAAAATAATTCAAAATCTCTTCAATCTATTATAAGAATTTTTCTTCCTGCCTGGTAGAAAGATGAATGAAGATATTAGTAAGCGAACTGCAGTTGAAATAGAATGAGCTTTCTTTAGTTGCACTTTCTGGCCCAACCTCTGGTAATAGCTAAGCATTTCCCACGAATATTGACCTTTAGTCTTCCTAACAAATAGTTGGATAGAAAATGGTTTCTCTATTTCCTTAGTGAGGATATTACTCAAGAATCTCATGGTAGGATTTGATTCTCTTGAAATGGAGAACAAATTTTTCACCAACACTTTTAAAGGAATGAAATTTATTTAAAAATTCTTCCTGTCACATATCCGGCTCAGGAAATAGGGGCCTGAATAAATACCTCTGCATTGACACAGTAATTTCTTCCTTTCCTTTCTAGTTTTAAAGCTAAGTAGAAACAAGTTGGAGTGTTTGTCTTTCATTCTGTTGTAAGTTTAGTTTATTTCTGCATTAATAAGCTAGAGAGAAAAGTAATTTATCGGCAGTGAAGCAATGTTTACATTATATCAGTGTAAATTGGAAACTTACTGTTACTATCAGTAATTGACCTTTAAATACTATGCAGATTATCAAATCAGATTTTTTCAAATAATGGTAAAAAGGAATAGTTTAATGTCAATGGATATGGAGGATGCTCATTTGCCTTAATTAGTGAAGAAAGCTGTTACATAAAATATGTGATCACAAAGAGGGGCATTGTCCATGAGACTGTTAGCAATCCATCATGCTGAAAGTTATGTGTTAAAAATGCACCACTGAAAAACTGATACAAGAAAGCATCTTGAAAATTAATTGTGCATTATAGAAATCATCTAGTGAACTCTGCAAAGCCATTGAAAGGAAATTTTACTGTGTTATAATCATTTTTTAACTAACATGCTAATGTAGGAAATAATTTATTTTACTTACTTAAGTTTCCTATTGTGTAATAAAGAAGGTGGAGGAGAGGATGGAATGGGCAGGGGAAACAAAGGATGAGACTACAATGCTTGATAAGAAATGTACTCATTATCTTGCCCATGTAGTTGTAACTCCTCTGTACAGTATTTTCACAATAAAAAAGAATACCATTCTTATTCTGTCTTCTACTAACATTTATACCATTTGAATTACATCCTGATCTACATATAATTTGAAAAATATTTCCCAGGTTGTATTTGAGTCCTCAACTGTCCATTTTTCTTAAAAGAAATATATTAAATAAAATATTTACTGGGTGTGACAAATTGGATGTATATGCATACAAAATATGTTGAATATATACAATAACATAATTTGTCACACTTTATTGTAGAAAGTTATTGGTAAAACATATTCCAACTCAGAATATATGTGCTATAAATAATAAAAATTTCCAAAACAATATTCTTTCCTTTCCCACTGGACTCTTACTAGATCCAAATAAATTAAGCAAAAGTGTAAAAGCTTTGTAGCAAATAGCTGCTACATTTAATTGACAAGTATATTTTTAGAATAATAGATTCTGGCATAAATTTATCCTACTTTATAAGTACCAAAACTTTATCTTTCTCATTGGCATTCATTTTACTCAAACTGGAGTATATTATCTGCTCTAGCTTTTATCAAGGGTGATCAAAGGAAACTACACTCCTTCTAACTTGTACATTAGGAAAATGGTACATGCATTCCTCCTTCCCTTTAACTGATATCAATTAGTTTTAGGACAAGTTTCATATTAACAAGTCAATTTATATGGGCAGTGCTTCTTGATCAAAATCATCCTTCTACCATTCTCCCTCCTCCACTGCCAGTTTTCCAAAGGACTATCACCAAATTGCCTTCATAGAAAGGATAGATACTTTAGAGTCAATAAGAGTTTGATTCTAATGTTGGCTATACTATGTATAAACATTGGATGTTGTAATCACAATCATCATAATGTTACAATGACTATTAAAAACGTTATTACAACTACTGTTAAATATTAATGCTAACTTTCATTCTTTCCGATATTAACGTTCTCTTTCTAGCAATCCTTGTTTAATAATCACAAAGCTTTTTTTGTTGATCCATTCATCTTCTGAGGGGCATCTGGGTTGGTTCCATATCTCAGCTGTAGTAAATAATGTACAATAAACATAGTTGTGCCAGTAGCTTTAGTATGGTATTGTTTGTGATCATTTGGGTAAATGCCCACAAGTGGGATTGCTGGGTCATAGGGGAGCTCTATGTAGAGTCTTTTGAGGAACCTCCATACTGCTTTCCAAAGTGGCTGAACAAGTTTACAGTCCCACCAACAATGCAGTAAGGTTCCCTTCTGTCCACATCCCCTCCAGCATCTGTTGTTATTAGAGTTCTTGATGATAGCCATTCTAACTGGGGTGAGGTGGTATCTCAATGTTGTTTTGATTTGCATTTATTTTATGGCTAGAGAAGTTGAGCATTTCTTCACATGTCTATTGGCCATTCTTATTTCCTCTTCAGAGAAGTTTGTTTTTAAGTCTTTAGCCCACTTATTTATTGGGAAGTTGTTTCTTTGAGGATTTGTTTTTGGGGGATTTAGTTTTTTGAGTTCCCAGTATATATTAGATATGAGACCTTTATACAATGTGTGGCTAGAGAAGATTTTCTCCCAATTGGTGGGTTTTCTATTGATCTTGTTAGCTATGTCCTTTGGCATGCAGAAGTTCTGTAGCTTCAAAACTATGCCTTCATCAGAAAGAATGGCATTGCCCCATTTATTAGGAAATGGAAAGACTTGGAGAAAATTATATTAAGTGAAGTAAGCCAGTCCCAAAAAATATAGGTCCCATGGTTTCCCTTATTTGAAATAATTAGTACATGTCTAGGACAAGCAGAAAAGGTCAAAAGCTAAGTACATATGACCAGAAAAGATGATGTTAAGTGAAATGAACCCAAAGATAGGGACACAAGTGTTTTTTACTTTTTTGCTATTGTTTCTAACATATTTATAATGTACGATGTGATTTTTTTGTTGCTTTGTATGTCCCTTCCCCACAGTATAACTTCTGTTTTCACTGTATTTGATGTCAGTCTAATTTGGGGAGGGGAAGGGAAGAAAATGTTTAATTAGGGATACAGGCTGACCCATTGTAACAATGAGATGTACAAAACATTATGTTGAAAAATGAACTTTACATTTTAGGTGGGGTGGAAGGGAAGTGTAGTTGTGGAGGGGGGGAGGGAAGGGATAGTAGGGGAAATACAAAGGAGGAGGCAACAATGCTTGATAGGAAATGCACTCATTACCTTGCTCATGTAACTGTAACCTCTCTAAACAGTATTATTACATTAAGAATGTATTAAAAGAAAGCTTTTTTAAAAAGAGACATGTTAAATTGATTTTTCAAAAGCCAACTGTATAATTTTGTGGATCATATTGATGGTACCAAATTCTCCTACCACAGGGCTCCAGTCCTTCACTGCATTATAAAGACAAATCTGTCAAACAAGAAGGTCAGGACTCCTTGTTCTCCAAGGGCATCTCATTATCCTAGAGAAAATTTGGCACCATGTGTGACCAACTTCCAAGGGAAATCTACCCATCCCCCCATCTCCACACCTGCACCTGTGTCTTGAGTTCTCTTACTGGTATCCATTTATAAATTCTATAGATTCAGGATCCCTTTCTCACAGTTCAGTTTTCCTCACTGTTTGATTCAATGGAAAATCCATAATCTTATTTCAGATATTCTCTGGGTCATGGAAAGAAATGCTGTTTATATTAATTCAGCAGTTTAACTGCATTGCAGAAAAGGCTTTGGCATAAAAGATACAAACGTCTGGTTGGAGGATGAAAACCCAGACATGTCTTAAATAATAACTTGTATTCTAAGAGAAAATAAGGTGAGGGTGATGATGAAAAAGGAGGGATCTACATGTTTAATTTCATAAATTAGATAACCTTTCTAAAACAAAATCTTGCTTAACTGCAGTGATCACCATTAATTCATGTGTATTCCTGACAATAATTTTTTAAATAGTAGCTTAATTGGTCCTTTGGGAATGAATCCTTTGCAAAGCCAATGTCATGTTTCATGTACTAGCTTTCAGAAAGATTCTGTGCAGATAAATTTATTTATAATGTGGACTATAATTAGATACCCATGCAGTCAGATTGTGGCTCTGTTTCCTACTTAAAATTTAAGTTGGAGCATTGTATAGATTTTTCATGTGAATTGTGAATGATAATAGCTACTTCTTGAGATTGATTTAAACAAAAAAGTATGAATTATATTAAACAGCAGTGTGACCTGGGCCTGGGGCCTCATATCTGTAATCCTAGCTACTCAGGAAATTGATATCTGGAAGATCGTGATTTGAAGCCAACAAAAAGCAGGGATGGAAGCATGGCTCAAGTGATAGAGCACCAGCCGAGGAAGCAAACCAAATGACCATGAAGTTCTGAATTCAAACTCTGGTCCAGAGAAAAAAAGGAGTCATTAATGTCTAGATGCTCTATTTAACCACTGCTGTTAGAGCTGGAAATGTAACTCACTAGTAGAGGATCTATAAAAAATTCTTGGTTTGATTCCTAGTTCCTCAATACAGGAAAAATGTAGAAATTTAACTATATTTCAACTATCATTTCCATTGATACTTAAATTAACTATTACTTTTGAAATAATGCAATCTTGAAACTAAAGAGATTAATCACTATAGTGATTAATGTATTAGGATGTCTATAGCATCCTAATTTATTGGTACAAAACTACTCCATGCTAGGAGTTCTTAGGTGATGGTTCTTAGTATTGTCACTCCAACTGATCATAAGCTCCTTGAAGACAGAATTCACACTGATCATAGGCTTGGCATTTGGCAAGGTGCCTGATGGTTGACAATGAACATGATGTGCAATGTTCATTTATATACTGGCACACAACATATAGGAGTCACTACAATTATCAAGTACACTCATATTTTAATATATTTAATATATTAATATAAGAAAGAGATAGTCCATGTGTAACCTTATCAAGGAGCTTGTTAAACAAACATTTGCTAAATAAATGAATATTGCTAATATTCATTTCATATTATACTTTCATTGTGTTCACATCTCAGCAGACTTTACAAATGTCATCTTTTCTTCTTCTAGATTATATTATACAATTAGTAGGTTACCAGTGCAGAATACACATGACACTTCTACTGGCAAATGTCTTCTTGCTTAGATTTACTTGTTACCTCATATCAAGACTCTGTGTGCATTGTGCTCGCTTTATCAACTCAGAAGATTCAGATCTGAGGATCACAGTTTAAAACTAGCTAGGGCAGAAAATTCTCTGACACTCTTGTCTCCAATTAGCCACCAAAAAGTCAGAAGTGGTACAGCTAAGCAACTTCCTCCAGGCCCTGAGTTCAAGATCCAGGACCATCACTTCCCCCAAAAATGTCACGGGAGATTAACACATTATACAGTTCTTTGTAGCCACCATAATAAATTTAAGTTTTAAAATTTATAGTTGATACAGTTGGAATCTTATAGAATACATGAATACATACATTGACACTAATAGAAATGACTTCTCCTTTTATAATCTTTTAAGTAAAGGCAATCTCAGATTTGAAATGTTCCAAAAAGAAGCAGATAACAAAGCCTCATTGTGAAACACAATACTGTAAAATAGAGTGAGAAGGTTTGAATTTCATTGTAAAGGAAGAATGCAAATGATACTTTGCCAAATAGGTGGCCATTCATGCTTAATTGAAGCTATTATTGCAGTGAGAAGAAATAACAATTTTACTTCAAGGGAGTGTTAATTGACAGTATTATAATATGTGTGCATTGTATGCACTATAGGAAAGAAAAGATGCTTTTATGAAAGTATACTGAAAATGAAGGTATCTATATAAATCCAAGAAATAATACTTTAACAATATAGCTAATTAAACAAGTCTTTTACCATATTCACATAGCTTCAGAGAGAAACAATTTTTGGTGACATAGTAACATGCTTACCATTTATCTCCTAATGTACTCTTCCTAGTTTTCCTCATTTTCTTTATATCCCACTGTTCCATCGTCTCTACTTAGTAAGAACTAAAACATACAGGTATTTTTGCATTATTGGTTAACATCCTGTGTTTGAGTTTCCCATCTTGCCATGGATGCTTTGATTTTTTTTTTTTTTTTATTTTTAAATTGTATTTTATTTTATTTGAGAACATATTGTACAGAGGGGCTACAATTACATGGGCAGAATAATGCATACATTTCTTACCAAGCATTGCAGCCTCCTCCTTTGTTTACCCTTCACTTCCCTTCCCTGCCTCCCCCCTCCCCCCACCCAATTTTACCCCCCTCCCCCCACCCAATTATACCCCCCTCCCCCCCCCCCACACCGACATTGTAAAGCTGGTTTTGACATGACATTTTGTACTTCTCATTGTTGCAACAGGTCCACCTGAATCCTTAAACGACTTGTTTGTTGAAGGAATCATTTTTAAAAGAAATAAGAATGTTACCTAGCCTCTTAGGTTACTCTTGTAATCCCAGCTACTCGGGAGATGGAGATTTAAAAGATTTAATTTCAATGTCTGGATCAATAATTCGCAAAGTCCTCTCTAAATCAATAAGTTGGTTGTTGTGTTCTGTAACTACTTCAGAGGCAGAAAGTAGGGAGCTTGCTGTCTAAGGCTAGCCCTGAGGAAGTGTGAGACCCTATGCAATTAATGACTAAAGCAAAAGGCTAGAAGCATTGCTCAAATGAGCTCAAACTTCATTACTGTTTTAAAAAAAGAAAAAAATAAAGGAAAAACAGAAGTACTAAAAGGACAGTACTAAAATGTGTGGTAGATTACTTATTTGAAAGCAACCATTTAACTTAAAGTTTAAACCATTGCTAGGAAAAGGTAGAGGTTATTTGTATTCATGGAAAAGCACTTCCACAAGAATGAGTTTATCCTGATCAGAATCATTGTTCCAGAAATGACAAGTGCATGATACATATAAACATGACATGATTTGAGATATCATGGAGGACTCAAAGGTAGGACACACCTGTACCTGCCAACATTGTCATAGGAAAAGAGACAGACCTACATTGGTGTAATTCACATTACGGAGCACGAAGCATTCTAAGCATCTTCTAGAGAAGTAGGAGAGCAATAGACTTCAAGGAGGTGTCAGCATGAGCTCCACTGGGGGGATTGGACAGGAGGGTGGGGTCTTCCCACCTCAGTGAAGGTTAGATATCAGAAGGAAAATGGAAGTACAGGATATACAGAGGATCCACTGAACTTCATTCCAGGGTTTACTAGGTGAAGTGAGGGGTTGGAAGATAAGGGTTAAAGAACATTGAATAGGTGAAACAGCACTGTCTTGGAATGTCAAATGGAGGGAGCCACTAGTGTATTATTGTGTAGTCAATACAGAGACCCTGAAAATTTTGACCTAGAAAAAATATACTGTTGGTAGAGAGGATGTGAAGTGGTACTGATGATTCGAAGACAAGGCTCAAAAGTAGGAGTAAACCGTGTAGTGGAATATTTTATGCTCTGATTTCTTCCAGACACTTATTTCTACATTTTACCAGAAATATATGTGTGTGTGTGTGTGTGTGTGTGTATGTACTTATGTTTGTGTATGTATATAAATGAATTCTTAATACCAAACGATGATAGATAACTCTACTCTTTCTTATTTCAGATTTTCCATTATTCATATACGGCTTCCTATGTGATTTACAACATACACACTAAGTAAGTTCTTTGACATTCTGTTTTCTATGAGCAATTGTCAAGCTACTTTGTTGTTGCAGATGCCAAGTTGTTCATGTAAACTTATTTACTCTTTTTCCAAGGGAAGTTTGGGAGTTAAATCCTCCAGAAGTGCAGGACTCCATCTTGCAGTATGCAGCTTGGGGTGTTCAAGGCCAGCAACTGGTAAGCATGGGTGGGGAAACATGGCTATGGGGTGCTTTATGGGGTATTGAGCACCATTGTTTGCAAGGTAGATACAGAAATCTTTTTTTTTCTTTTTGAAAAAATTATTCTATTATATTCAGCATTTACTCATTTGTATCTGACATAGTTACTGGCTAGATATTCTAGTTTACAGATGCTATTAATTATCACCAGTATGACTATCTAGTCAATAATGTAACCTAGAAAAAACACAAAATGACAAGGCCTACCTCTATATACTTTCCATTACCGAATAGTGTCAATTTTTGCTTAAAGTGCAAACAGTGTTATTTTTTTTTATAGGATCAGACAAGGTAAGAAATTTAGAAAGAAGGGGCTGGGAAGTTGGCTCAGTGGTAGAGCACTTGCCTTGCATGCATGAAGCCCCGGGTTCGATTCCTCAGCACCACATAAGCAAAAAAGAAAAAAAGCCGGAAGTGGTGCTGTGGCTCTAGTGGTAGAGCGCTAGCCTTGAGCTGAACAGCTGAGGGACAGCACCCAGGCCCAGAGTTCAGGCCCCACGACTGGATCCCCCCCCCCAAAAAAAAGAAATTTAGAAAGAATAACTGGACATTTTTAGAGTTGTTTATATTATTATATCATTGTACAAAAGGCTTCAAATTAGCGTGGCAGTTTATGAGTACAACTATTTAATATTCTTTTGAGAGATATCTTCATCAAATACATCTTAATATTATCACAATGCAAAATAGAGTGCTACCGATGCACAAAAGAGGTTGAAACACAGTCATGCACCTGGTCATGTCTAATGGACCCAGGCTGAAACTTTCTCCAGGTAGTACCACTCAGCAGAGTGGAGCTTGAATAGCTTTATGTGTAAGCTCAGTTTATTAAGATAGCTTAATTGATTTCTTTTCAATTATTATTGTTGTCATTGTTGTTATTGACTAGTTAAACAAAGGGATGACAATTCCATAAGTTAGGTTATTAGGATAATGCTTCTTGCTCAGTGTTGCCCCTTTCATTTTTCTCCATTTCCCTCTTCATTCCTTAACAGCAAATTATAATGTTCATTTTCTATATAATGTCTATTGAATATAATAACTGAATTTGATTACTCTTCCTTCTCCATTCCTCTTTCCCACCTTTACCCACTCTCTAAACACATGTTTCTACTTTCTGGTGTTTGTTTTGATAAACAGTGCTTTAGATGTTCAGGGGATTTACTCTACTTACTTGATTTCTAAACCATTCATCAGCTATATACACCCTTATCTGTCACTATGGGAACATTCCCTTTGTTTCAGATCCTTACCAAGACTTAAAGCATCACCAGTATGACTACTGGCCTGAGACTTATTTCATGATAGCTTTAATGGCATTTACTATTTCCTTTAGGTAGGGGAACTTTTGTTAGAGTTATTGGCTCTTGTGTTGTCTCATATGAGAAATACCTATTAATACATTTGATCTAGTCTTTTGTTTGTCAAGTTTTATTTTTTAAAGGGTTTATTGTATATGTTGCATTGGACCTAAGTCCATCAAATAATTGACTGGATTTTTCTCTCACATTCTTGTTTCATTTCTCCAATCTATCAGTATGATATTTCTGTACAGGTATATTCAGTTCTGTAGTAATATTCACCATCTACTATTAATTTTATTTCTGTTCCCCCCTTTAATCATTGTTGCAATTTTAAAGCAGATTTTATTATGACCTTTTTAAACCTCTCTTGTTCCTCTCTTGTTCTTTTTTTTTTTTTACCCCAACCATATCCCACTGGACTCATCTCCAAACAGTCCTCATTTTATGTCCAAGACCTTTTCATTTTACTTCAAAATTTTCATATAGGAAAAACCAGCTATTTTTCTGTATCTGGATTATTTTAATCTGTAGTTCCAACCATTTTCTGAAAATAACATATATTTGTACTTCTTTATGTCTGAATAATATTCCATAGTGAATATATACTACATTCTTTATCCATTCATTTGTTGAGTGGCACTTCAGCTGATATCACAGCTTGGTTGTTGTGAATAGTGCTGGGAATGGCATATGTGTATCTCTATTATCTCGATTATATGCTGAGTTGATTTCTGTGGATAGATGCCAAGATGTATGGCAGGATCATATGGTAGTTGTACTTTTAGTTTTTTGAGAAACCTGCATACTTATTGCCATAGTTTCCTTTGTTCACCTCTTTCTTTTCTTCTGTTTGGGTGGTTGCTTAAGATACTTTCTTTTCTTTTATTTTGTGTTTTTTTCTGGATATCCTTGGGTTTCAGTTCAAAGCTCCATGCTTGCCAAGCTGTTATTCTACCACTTAGGCCATACATTTAGACATTTTTGCATTATTTTCTGATAGACTTAACATTTTTCCATAGCCAGTCTGAATTTCAGTCCTCCCACTTATGACTCCTGCCATGACAGCGATGTTTTGCTTCATCTGCTGAGATGGGACTTGAGAACATTTTGCCTTTTTTCCCCTTGAACTCTAATATTACTTTACTTAGTGTCCTGTGTAGCTGGGATAATAGACCTATATCATGGTGTCCAGCTTTTGATTAAGTTGAGACCTCATGATTTTTTTTCTGTTTGGCCTGGAGCCATGATCCTCCTGTTCTCTGCTTCTTGAGTCGTTAGGGTAAGAGGCATAAGCCCAGTACTTGATTACTATTCCATTGATAACTTACTACTCTACCTGCTCCCTAGCTGCATGTGTTATCTGTTGACTCTGTTTTTTTTTTTAATCTGGATTATCTATATCTGGGAGCACCGGGTTTATCCACATCTGGAAACATCTGTGTCTTTATTAAAAGGAGACTCCATATCTTGCTGGAACAGTCTCACAGTTTCAATTTTCACTTGAAATGAATTTTGGCTTTTTATGCCTTTTTAGTCATTAATATTAGTGTCAAAATTGGCTCTCAATTTCCATTTCCCTTTTTGGAAGTCTAAATGGCAAAACCTAATATCTGTATGTCAATTTGAGAAAAACTTTGTGATAGTGAATCCTTATGCTCATGAACATTTTGCATATTTTAGGCATTTAGGATTCCTTCAATAGCTCAATCTAATTTTAAACTTTTCTACCAGATATTTGCACCTTATAATTTCAGTTGACATCTTAAATTCATGTGCATTCTTATTTTTTTTAATGAACCTCTTTTGCCTAGTGCTGGTAGCTTACACCTAGATTTTAGTAGGCTGAGATCTGGAGGATAATGTTTCAAAGCCAGCCTAGGTAGAAAATGCCTTTGAGACCCCATTTCCAATTAAACAGTAGATGGAATACTAGAGGCCTGGCTGTAGCAACAGAGTGCCATACAAGCACTAGACTCTAAGTTCAAGCCCTGCTACTGCCAGAAAAAGTATTTTTCTACTGGTAGAAGAAAAAATATATACTCAAATTACATATTGATTGATTGAGATTTTTGTGTGTGTGTGTGCATGAACATGCATGTTGATACTGGTACTGAACTCAAGGCATACCACTCTTGCTCATCTTCTCTACAGCAGGTGTATTACCAAGTGAGCCATGCCTCCAGTCTGGCAGTATACTGGGTAATTGGAAATGAGGTCTCATCAATATTTCCTGCCCTGAGTGGTTTTGAACTCTGATCCTCCAGGTAGCTACCTGAGTAGCTAGAATTGTAGGTATGAACTATCAGCATCTGGATGATTTTTAAATAAAATAATTATAATGATATTGGTGTAGATATGTTTAGTTTATTTGTAAACAGAATATTTTAAGGGATTGATGATATGGGTAAATTGTACTTGAGTGTCCATATCACAAGAAGCTGTAAATAAACACGTATTTATTAAATGATAATTCTTTTGATTGGAAAATGTTCTGTCCTAGAACAAATGCTGAATGGAAGAAGCCAGAAATGGACTCTATCTCAGTGGCTAGTGGGCTTGGACAAGTCATTATAAAATAAATACTTCCTCTTCATCATGTGTGACAGTATTTGACTCTGATTCTGAGCCTAGGCTATTTAAAAGATTATATTGTGCTATTTAAAAAAATAATTACATTCTTTATTTTCAATGTGATAATGTGGGATAGATAAGATTGGATATGGAAGTTTATAAAAAGTTAAGAGGATTTTCATTCATTTAAAAAACGTACATAGCTTGTCCCTCTGAAACATTAAGGCTGAGATTTGATGACCAAGATTTAAAACAAGTACAGAAGAGTTTTTTTCTGGAATGAGCTAACAAAAAGCTGAAACTAGATGTTGTGTAGGTCAGGCGGGGGGTGGGGGGGAAGGGCTTGAGTTTGAGTCATAGTCCTGGCAAACACACACACACACACACAAACACAGTTCCCTCAAACCATATAGACATAATATCTAGAAAATATGGTGACTATATGACTTAGTTGTAGCAAATGGATTTATTTAAAATATATGATTTGGAGGGCTGTCTGAAGCTAAGGCATTAGAAGCATCAAGACTCTGCCTTCATCTGATCATACAAATAATATTTATTGAAATGAACTCCAAGAAATGAAAACAAAAGTTTTTTTTTTAATTTTTGTGCTGTTTTTGTTCTGTTTGTTTATTTATCTGTCTTTGGGAGAGTAAAGAGAGGCACAGAAATGGAGGGGCAAAGTGTGAACAAATTCAGGCAATGGTTCTTACTGGAAACTATGTTAAAAATGAACTATACAACTTATGGGGGGGATGGGAGGACAAAACTAGGAGAGACCAAGGGAAGGGGTGATATTGTTCATAAAGAAGCTTACTCTTTATGTGGCTTATGTAACTGTACATCACTTTTATAACAACAATGATATAAGAATCTGTCTCCACACCCAGCCAACAATTAGACAAGTACATATGTAACTATTGGGTACTCTAGAATCTGTTGAAAGTTTTGACTGCCATGGGGAAGTTTAGCTATTAATTCATCACTAGTTTCAGTTGATTCTTTGTTCTTGGTTCAGCAGCACACACTTAGCCACCCATGATCAAACCCAGGCCCATGGCAGACATCTCTCCACAGGTTCCTGGTACATGCTTGCAGCTTGTGAAACTCAGAACGGTCAGAGGATCCTCATCCAAATGTTGGAGAGTCATGTTCTTATTGCTGATTAACACTTCTTGGTTATGAGGTTTCAGACCCAGGAGCAACTGACTATTATTTCCATTGATCCCCTACCATCATTACAAGTCCTACTCCCTGCTTAGCTAAAGTCTGTTCCAGCATATTGGAAAGACCAGTTCCCTTCCCCTTTTCCAGTTTTTTTTCTTTTCTCCTTTTTGAAGTTATCCATTGCATAATGAGACTATCAAAATTAACTGTAGAGATAAGAGCACTACAGTGCATGCATGCCAAAGGAATGACACAGGTTCAGGGGGGAACCTTAAGCTTGTTTTAGAGGTATCAACAATTTCAACATGAGGATACTCAGTGAGAGTATAAGTAGATTAGAATTAAATTGCTAAAATCAGAATTTAAATTGGGTCAACCCCAAATTATTACAAAATGGGATTATAAGCATTTGTGTACTAATACATTTGATCACCTTGAGGAAATGAACAAGTGCCTCAAAAGGCAAAACCAAGCAAACAAAATCATGAACAAAGAAATAAAACATAACAAAATAAAATATGTAACTGCAAACCATAGGAGAAACTTTAATTTCAAAGGGTTAATTTCAAGAAATACAATAACTGGAAGGATGGCATTTACAGATGAAGAAGAAAAGATACTATTCCTGATGAATACCAGATATTAATAAACAAGACTGTAAAAAATTCATCATGAAATATTCTAAGAAGTAAAAGAAAGGAGGAGAAAATAAAGAACAAGATCTCAAAACAAATGGAAATAACAATAGAAAGAACATGGCAACAAAGGAGTCCTGGAGCTGAAAAATTAAATCATTGAAACGCAAAATCCGCTGGAGGAATATAAGACAGATTTGAGCAGGTAGAATAATCAGTGAACTCAAAATAAGGCAAATAAAATTATCAAGGCTCAAGAATATGAAGAAAATGAGAGTGTTTAGAAGTAAATAGAGCCTAAGGCACATTTGAGACATTGAATGGGCCAGCATACATCATGTAGGAATAGAAGAATGAGTAGAAAAATTACAGAGATTATCGCAAAGCATAAAGACCAACACTTCCTAAATTTGATAAAAGGAAAAAAAATAAATGTCCAAGAAACTTGACAAATTAGGATATACTATTAGATTCTTAACAAGAGCCTTTATAGTCTTAATTTCAAAAGGTATAGACAAAGAATCTTCCACATGATAGGTAACATGTACAAAGGATTCTTAATAAGAGTTTAAGTAGATAGAATTAAATTGCTAAAATCAGAATTTAAATTGGGTCAACCCCAAATTATTACAAAATGGGATTATAAGCATTTGTGTACCAATACATTTGATCACCTTTATGAAATAAACAAGTTCCTCAAAAGGCAAAACCAAGCAAACAAAATCATGATGAAATGGAAAATAGACTTACAGCTAAAAATATTTGTATCTGATAGTGAATTCTCACAAATACTCAAGTTAGAAACACTATTTTTCTTCATATAAATTGAAACAGAGGGAACTTTTCCTAACTAAATTATGTGATTTTTAGCATTACCCAGATATCACAGCTAGAAAAAAAGACACTGCTGGAAAACTACAGACCAATATTCATTATAAGCTTTGGTCTAAAAGTCCTCAACCAAATATGAGCAAAAGAAATCAGCAATCTATTAGAAGGATGATTCAACATGATCTTGTGGGATTTATTCCTGGAACACATACCTAGATCAGCATAATTCATTATATTAGTGGAATGAACAAAACCACATAATAATCTAAATTGATGGAGACGCAGAATTTAACAACATTCAAATGAGGTTATTATACTCAATAAACTAAGAATGTAAGGACAGGACCTGAGCATAACAAAATCCATGTATAAAAAAGTCTGTAATAATCATCTTATCAGTGGAGAAAGGCTGAAAAGTCTTCCTCTGTGGTCAGAAACAAGGCAAAAATATTCATCCGAATATTGGAAGTACTAATAAAAAGAATTCTGCAAGAAATAAAAGGCATCCCTTCTTAACAGAAATAAAATTCTATGTGAAGATAGATGATATGATCTTCTATGTAGAAAATGCTGATTCCAGAGTCTAAAACATTTTAGAACAAACACATTAACTAAGAAGCAGAAAACGAAATTAACACAAGCAAGGCTTTAATGATTCCTCTCCATCCCTATCCCCCAATCTTAGAGAGGCTGACAGGATTACAGTGTGGGGACAGCCTACGCAGAAAAATCCAGAAGATTCCTCCATAGCTAGGCACATTAGCATATTCTATTATCCCAAGCTTTGTGGAAGGCTGGTTGGGAGGATTGTATTTTCAACCCTTGCTGGACAGGGAGTTATTGAGAATCTATGTCATATTAAACAAAAACGGAAAACATAAATAAATAAAGGTAGGCATGGTGATATGGTAATCATCCCAGCTACAGCAAAATGTGTAAATAGGATTGTGGTCCAGGATGGCCTGGACAAACAACAACAACAACAAATAAAACAAAAAAAGTACTTTTCGTTTCATAACAAAAATCAAAAATAGCTGAGGGAGTGGTTCAAGTGCTAAAGAGCAAGACCTTGACTACAAATTCCAGTAACAATAAAAATAAATAAAAGTAAGTTATACAAAAGTTAAAAACACTCATTGTAGAATACTTTTTAAATTAGTACAGATTTTTAAGAAGATGTGTTCATATAATTCTGTTGCCAGGAAGGAGAGGATTTTGATTATCAGGAAAACTTATGATTAGAACATTTGTACTATCATTAAAACCACACCACAAGCCCAGTTTCTCTTTGGCTTTGTGATTTAGGAAGCATTGCAAAAATTTATTTTAAGCAATTGACTCATGTAGTTCTGGGCAAGTCCTTTATCTGTGGAAATACCGCAGCACCCCAAGTTTTGGAACAATTATTTGTACTGTCTTGTATTTGAAATCTATCAAGTATGCTGGAAGTTAGGTAAATAAGAAGGATTTTTTCTCAAAATTTTTCTTTTTTATTATTATTAAGAGTTTTTTTTTCTATTGTGAAAATACCATACAGAGGGGTTACAGTTACATGAGAAGGTAATGAGTACATTTCTTATTTCTTATCAAGCATTGTTGCCTCCTTTGATTCCCCTTTCCAAACCATTTGAGACCTTATCTTGGGGTTCAGATGCTGGAGGGGATGTGGACAGAAGGGAACCCTTCTGTAAACAAGTGTAAACTTGTTCAACCACTTTGGAAAGCAGTATGGAGGTTCCTCAAAAGGAAGTCCCCTATGACCCAGCAATCCCACTTTTGGGCATTTACCCAAATGATCACAAACAAGACCACACTAAAGCTACCAGCACAGCTGTGTTTATTGCAGCATTATTTACCATAGCTAAGATATGGAACCAACCCAGATGCCCCTCAGTTGATGAATGGATCAAGAAAATGTGGTATATGTACACACTGGAATTCTATGTCTCCATCAAGGAGGATTTTTTTTGAAACAGAATTCCAGGAAGCCTTGTATTTTACTTTTAAGATCTTCAACTGTTTGGGTGAGGCCTACTTACAGTAGGAAAGATAATACTTAAGAGTTACATGATTTTCAGCCAATAATGTCAACAAAATGACCTCCACAAAATCTTCAGCAATGTTTACCAAACAACCTGATACTATTGTCTAGACAGACTGGTATGAAAATTAAATATCAGCAGGTATGACACATAGCAGTAAGCCATCTGTGAGTAATAGATATAATTCTATATTCTATAAATGACTCACATAATTCAGTCTGATAATCTTGTACCTAAATAGTTTAGTTGTTTATTTTCTAACATGAAATTTCAATCTCTCTTAACGCATTCACAACCTTCAGAGATATTTGAAACTTGATAGCTTGATGGGTACTAAGAATTCATGTCTGTAACCCTAGCTACTCAGGAAGATGAGAAGTGGAGGATTAAGGTTCTAAACTATTTTCACTACAAAAGCTCACTTTCCAACTCCAAAATAACCAGCAAAAATCAGGGCTAGAGTCATGGCTTAAGGGGTAGGGTACACCTGAACTCACACCTTAGTACTGTAATGAAAACTGGATACCTTTGCTATACTCCCAAGTTTGAAAAATCACTGATACAGTGAAGTATGACATATGTTTAATTCCTAGTACTCCATCACAGAGGGCTGAATTTTCTCCTCCAGATCACATGCTATGCAAGTTCTAGGTAGTGACACCCTGCTGCTTTGTCTCAGAGTCATCAACAAAATCTTTCTGTTGACCCCAGAACTGTTGCTTACCACTTTCTCTTCCCTGGTTTGAAAATTTTTCTGAACCTTCCTCCATGCTAAATGAGCTTGTCAGTATTCTAGCATTTCAGTATTTCAGCTAAAATTATGTAAATTTGACTCTTATTTATTTAAAATAGTTTTGTTTATCACTGACTTTTGAGGAATATGTAGGATACAGATATGTGAAATATTTTTCTCTTTACTTTTTTTTTTTTTTTTTTGTCGGTCGTGGGGCTTGAACTCTGTCCCTCAGCTCTTCAGCTCAAGGCGAGCACTCTACCACTTGAGCTACAGCGCCACTTCCGGTTTTCTGGTGGTTTATTGGAGATAGGAGTCTCACGGTCTCTCCTGCCCGGGCTGGCTTTGAACCGCGATCCTCAGATCTCAGCCTCCTGAGTAGCTAGGATTACAGGCATGAGCCACCAGCGCCCGGCTTCTCTTTACTTTTTGACTTCATAAAAATTACTTTTGTGGAAGGCAACTTGTAGGTTTAATAAATTGCTCCTGCACTGATAAATTAATGAAAGGCTTATTATTGTTCCCATGTATGATGGAAAGAAGATTGAGGATGGTTTTAATGTAGTAGAAAAAGTCGCATGAATACTGGTCTAGAAAAAGAGTTCATGAGTAATAGTGAAGGACTGAATCCAGAGGCAGGAAGCTAGATGTAGAGGCCTACAGACCATTACAATCATCTAGAAATAAAATGATAAGCAACAGTGTCTTAAAATACAAGTGAAACAAGACCGTCAGTAATTTCTCTTTATTTCTTTTCTCTTCTCTTCCTTCTCTATTTTTCTTTTATTTTCTTTCTTTTTCTTTCTCTTACTATTTTTCATCCTTCTTTTCTTTTCTGTTTTTGCTTCCTTCCTTCCTTCCTTCCTTCCTCTTTACCTCCCTCCCTCCCTCCCTCCCCATCTCTTGCATATGTGGTGTTGTGGCTCAAATTTGAATCCTCATGGTTGGTGTGTACCATCCATGTGCTCTTCCTAGGACCTACATTTCCAGCCCTAAATCAAGTTTTTATACAAAGATCTAAATTTTAAATGCTATCCCAATATTTTAAAAAAATCTTAAAATGTACTTGTTACCTTACTCATGTAACTGTAACCTCTCTGTACAGCATCTTTACAATAAAATAAAATTTTTAAAAAATCTTAAAATCATTCATGTAAATAAAATGTGGACTCTAAAGAAGCACATGTCTATATACTTCTTTTTCCAGAAAAGTGCTCTTAATATACCTTCTTTGACATTGTAAATATTTTTTTAATCTTTGAAGGGTAAAATAAAATCATAAGCCCGTCATTCTTTAAAACTTCTCCAAGTCTTTTATTTATCAAAATCTAGATGTTTAAGGAAATTTCTTGCTCAGATTATAGTGGATACACACACATTTTTTTTCTGATATTGTTACTTAACCTGAAGAACTTGATCTCACTCAGCTTGCATGCTCAATACTAGCAGTCTATAACTTGTACCTCCAGCCTTTCTTGGTGCTGGTTAATTGGAGATGTAATTTTACAGGCTATTATGCAAGTAGCTTTGAAGTTTTATCCTCCAAATCTCGGCCTCCAGAGTTGCTGGAAATACATACGTCCACCACCAGCAATCTGCTAATGCTATATTTTTGAAAATTTTAATGTTTATGTAATTCTCTACAAAAGAAAACTAAATTTCCATCTATATGCTTGCTTTTACTAGATTTTTTTAAACTTAAAATTGTGTTTGAGCCTCAAATGACTAGCAATATTCTCAGCAACTCGAAATGTCTACGATAGAACTGTCTACATTGTCATTAAAAATATTGAATTGTTTTATTGACCTAAGCAGGTAATTTTAAAGTAATGCTTCTCTAATGGATTTTTGAAACCTCATGTCATGTTCTAAAACTAATAGGACTTTCCCTCACATTTCGTCAGATATCAATGTGTTTTTTTTTTCAATTTAAACACTTTTTATTTAAATCCTTATTGAAGAAACTCAAACCTGCAATCCTAGCTCCTTGGGAAGTGTAGGTCAGGAAATCACAGCTCCTGGCCAGACTAGGCATACAAGTTCTTAAGACCCCATGTTACTGAATGGCTGGGTTAGGAATCAACACTCTTATCACCTGGGACATGTAGAAGCATAAGTAGAAGGATCAGAGTCCAGGTCACCTTGTATAAAGCTAGAGTTTTACCTTGAATGCACTTAATTCTAAAGGGGGCTACAGGCATGACTCAAGTAGTGAAATGGTTAATATAATCAGGAGGCCTTGAGTTTAAACTCCAGTACTACTACCAAAAATAAACTAATGCAATATATTAAAAAAAACATCAGCATTCAAATCTCCCTCTCTCTCTCTCTCCCCCTCTCTCTCTCTCTCTCTCTCTCTCTCTCTCTCTCACACACACACACACACACACACACACACACACACACACACACAAACACACACACACACACATAGAGCCATAATAGCTGATTGGAAAAGGAGCCCAGCAGGTGTAAGGTTCTCTCTAACTCAATACCTTCTGTGCTCTGCCTGGTGCTCGGTCTTCCCTTGTTCAACACCACTGCAATCCATTAGGTGTGAAAGGAAAATGTTACATCACTCCTGACTCAAGAGACACTTGCTTGTTATCTCTAATGTGTATCAGTTTGGACCATTGTATTTAGTTGGATTTTTGTTTTGTTTTATATTGTTTTGTTCTTGTCCATCTCATCCATCTTCATTATTGAGATAAATAATGGAAATTAGATTATCTTTTCATTTATCTGGAATAAAATTGAATGATTTTTGTTAATGGGAGAAAGCAGTCTCCCTTACCAAATTTTAGGATCCCCACACCAAAAGTCTAATGGCTCTTAGTTCAGATTTGCAATCAGTAAAGCCAATGTCAAGAACCTCAGATTATCTGTTACCTTAATTATCTTTAGGATAATTATCTTATGTGTCTCTATAATTAATCTTAATTATCTCCATATTAATTATTTAATATGTAAGTCAATAATACTATGAATCATAATAACAATTGGGTAATAATTGGGTTTAATGGAGATAAAACCCAAAGCAAGCACATATAAGAATAAAAGGACCCCTAAATCACTATATTGAAAAATAACCATATTCTGATATGCATTTACATTAGTAGTATAATGCTATTAATATATTTCATATATAAATATAACTGTGATTACATTTCCCCCATAGAACATGCTATAATAGTGCATGGGTATGTATAAAATATAAGAATACACATGGATGATACACAATTTAAAGGGAAATTAATGTCCTTTAAATGAATAAAAACAAGTATTTAAATCAATTTCATATAGCATTGTTGCATAAAGATCACTCAGCCATCAAGTCTACTTTCCAATAAAGTACTTGGTGTTATATTATTAAATAGTATGTTTATGATGTTTTCCATCTAAATTCAGAGTTCCTTAAAATAATAGTGGATGCAGTTCTGCTTGTTAAAAAGCACACAATTCAGATTATTTCCTTCTACTTCAGCATCTCCTATAGAAATATAAAGAGAAAATGGAGTAACTTAAGGCCTGCTTTGGGGAGTTTTGTTGCTTTATACTTGCTTGCACTAACCTTAAGGGAAGGCATTTGGTAAGGGTATGTGGATTTGGTATCACTGACAGCCCTGCATTGTACAGTCCCTGAAGGCAGAAACTCCAATTCTGTAATCTCACTGGCATGTGGAAATATACAGTGAACTATGGAGCCGTGTTTTTCACTGAAAATAACAAAGATGCTGCTCGGGGGAGACTGTGAAGCCTGTGCCAGGAAGAGAAGGGGGAGGGATCCAGATGCTGCCAGTTTCTGGATCAGGCCAGTCTAAGAGAGGGAGCAGAGGCACTGCCTGGCTTATCAAAATAAATAAATGAATGCACAGAAGGAGGAAAGTAAACATGAAAAGAAGGAAACAAGGAGGGGAGGGGAAAAGAAAACCATCATTCTGCCACATGCTGTTTGCAGTGCTATTTCCTCTATTATGGTCTATGATGTTTTATTTAACATTGTTTTTGAATCAGTAGGAAAACCATACTCCAAAGTTAAACAAGTATCAGTGCTAATAATGTGATGGGTATCCTTTACTTTTCTCTTTTCTGGGGGAAAGTATTGTCTTTACCTATACTGAAAGCGTTTGAATGGGTTCATCCAGTGTATATGTATTATACAATTGTATAAATTAAGAATATGCTACAACTTAGGGAACAGTAAGACACCCTGCATTCCACAGAGCACAGAGGAAATGTGAGAAAACTACACTCTGAAAACACATAGTACGAAAACATCCTGGCATGAACTTCAACTGCTGAGGGAGAAGCCAATCATGTGGTGATGGGCTTGTTTTCTAAAAGGCTCACTAGTTGACTTTGGGAGTTTAATATCAACATCTAATTTGCTTCCCTCTAGACTACCAAGGAGACTCTTAAATGTGGGAAAAAATGATTGGGCTTATAGAATCATGAACTTGCTTTTGGGAAATGGTACAAAGAAGCAATGAATCAATAATATAAAACATGCTAGCCTGTAGGTACAGGGTTGGGGGGGGCAGATGATTATTTCCTGGTTTCACTACATTCTTATCACATTTTCCTTTGATTAGTATTTAAGCAATCTTTGAGTTATTTGAGTCATTTAGGAATACTGAGGGAAATACAACCAGCATGCTTTCCCATACCTTTTCCTCCTACTATAATAGTAGGATGTTAATCTAAGATGTTAAGAACAATAGAGAAATCAGAGATTTTATAACTATGAATGGAGATCATGTATAACCTAATGTACTCAAGTCATTGAACAGTTCCTGAGAGGCACACCATTTGAATAGAAATGACATTGCAAAGAACAGCCAGTGAAAGTAACTAAGTATTAGACTTCATTTCATTGAAACTCTTACATTTATTTTTACTATTGTGCATTGAACCCTGATTCTTGCATATGTTAAAGGACAATTCTACCACTTGAGGACCTTTGTTTGAGATAGGGTCTCACTAATTTTTTCCTTGGGCTGACTTCAAAGTTATGATCCACTCCTTCTGTCTCATAAGTATCTATGATTATGGGTATGCATTATCACAGATTCTTCAAAAAACATTCTAATAATTAGATTTTATGTCCCCAAACTAAATTTAACTAAAATGTAAAAGTAAGCATGTCTAAGTTGGGCTATTCATTTACAAAATAATAGCTTATTCATTAATTCATTTGACTTTCCCTACTTTATTCAATTTCAATGTCTTCCAAAAGAATTTTGTTCTGGAAAGATTTTCCATCTTATATCCAGCCTTTTTTTGGGGGGGGGTGGTCAGTTGTGGGGCTTGAACTCTGGCCTCAGGTCTTCAGCTTAAGGCAAATGCTTTACCACTTGAGTCACGGTGCCGCTTCCAGTTTTCTGGTGGTTTATTGGAGATAAGAGTCTCACAGACTTTCCTGCCTGGGCTGGCTTTGAACCACGATCCTCAGATTTCAGCCTTCTGAGTAGCTGGGAATATGGGAGTGAGCCACTAGTGCCTGGCATCCAGCTTTATTTCTATAATATAGCACTTTGAAAGCATATTGATATATCTGAATGAAGAATTCAAAATCTCTAGATTAAGAATTGTTCTCATAATTAAAACATCATCACAATTTGAAATGATTTAATTTGCCTCAATAACAGGAACTTGAATTTGAAAAAGAAAAAAGAAAGATAATATTACACCTGGAACAGGATAAATTATATCCTACATATCTGTTAATTCAAAGCCATCCCTACTTAGAAGAACTTTTACGAAAGCTCCATAGATGGTTCACAATTCTCATATTTGAAAGCAGTTGCTAACAAACTGATCTTCATGTAAACCTTGTAAATCTTCATGTAATCCTCATATTGCTAACATCCTGATCTTCATGTAAATCTTCAGTTACAAATAGTAGGTCATTTATTGAAAGGGGAAAACAATCTGCCTGCACTCCCCAAAGCCTATATTAGAATGGAATGAAATTATACATGATTGGGAAGATGAGAGTCTTCCCTTTTGTGTTTGGCTTTGTGTTTTTATCCTAAGAGCATATATAACAAAGGCAGTTATGAAGGAAGATGAATTAATGACAGAGGAATTCACTGTCTTTTAAGCTGGAGCAAAGGAAAAAAACAAAACAAAACAAAAAACATTTGACTCCCCTAGAAAGAGAAGGGGAAACTTGGGAGGAGGTAAAAACAAAAGACATCTCTAATGGAAACTCAAGTGCAAATGCTTGAATTTTCAGTTAAGCTCCTCTGAGTGCTCTTCTGCTTCTGCTTCTTGCAAGTCAAATCTAAATGAATAGAGAATGAAAAATTATGGTGAATCAGTATAGAAATAGCTATCTCTTCATCTTTCTCTGTACCATTTTTTTCTCCTTCAAGTTTCATGCATACTGACTTTTAGATACATCTAAATATTAAACATTAAGAACACAGGATTATTTTTAGAATTGACACATATGTAAAGTATCTAAATGTGATCAAAGTTAGAATGAAAATGACAGGTCAGAGATACACAGGTCAACATCCATCATTCATTCTGTGAAAAGGACAGTTACAAATGAAAACAAGAATGATGATAGCCCCAGAAATCAGTAAAAGAATTGTAAAGATCATCAAACATGTTCATAAGATCCTTAGGAAAGAGAAGAATGGATGAGGAAAAATAAATCTGAATACATAATAGCCATACTTTTCAAATATTAGTAAAAATATCCAAATATATCTATTTAAGATGTTCAGTGAACCATAAGCATGATAAATTAAAAAGAAAGCACAGTTAGATTGCTGAAAACTACAGGTCAACTGTCTGGAACATCAGAGACCAAGCAAGGAACATCAGTGCTCCTAAAAACCATGACAACCACTATGAAATAGAGATTCTTTTTTTTAATTTTATTTTATTGTAAAGATGCTGTACAGAGGGGTTACAGTTACATGAGTAAGGCAATGAGTACATTACTTGTTGAGCATTGTTACCCCTTCCCTTGCTGTTGTCCCACTATCCCTTCCCTCTTCCACCTCCCACACTCCTCTCCACCCCTCTCCCCCAGCCAGAAGTTATCAAGTTCATTTCCAATATACTATCTTGTGGGTATCCCAAGATAGTAATGGGTCATCCTGTATCCTTGTTTCAGTGTTTTGTTATTTCCCTTCCCCTCCCCAAATCTGACAAATGTATATACAAGATGCAGGGTACAAAAATTAAGTATAGTGACAACAGGGGTTATACTATGGGGAAGAACATACAAAGGAAACAAAAAAAAGTTACATAGTAGTACATTAACAACAACAACAACAACAACAACAACAACAAAGAAAGACCTTTAGTGTACATATCTTGGGGTTTATTTTGCTTAGCATCATCTTTTATGATCACATGTAGGTAGCTTTTGAGCTTTTCTGCTCATCTGATAAAATTGTCCTAGATGTATACTAATCATTGCAAATGAGAGAAACCATGTGACCTATATTTCCTTGGGCTTGGCTTACTTCACTTAATATGATTTTTTTTCCAAGTCTTTCCATTTCCTAACAAATGGAGCAATATCATTCATTCTGATGGAAGCATAGAATTCCTATATACATATACATATCACATTTCCTTGATCCATTCATCTACTGAGGGGTATCTGGGTTGGTATCTTAGAGATGAATTCTAATTAAAGAAAAAAAAGAGATCCTTACCACACAAATTGGTACTGTTTCCAATATTCTCATTCTTGTTCCTGAAGATCTGCACATCTTTATTATCAACAACAAGAAGAAATTTTCCCAGCGGGAAACATAGATCTTCAGGAATGAAAAAAAAAAGAAAAAAAAGACATTGAAAAGGTTACCTATATTAATAAATGCATAACAATGAATTTCTCCTTAATATTCACATGAAATTTCTTAACCTTAAAGGGAAAATAACAGAGTGATGTGGTAGGGTCTAATTGTCTATATACATGATACCTGTTGACAACTATGATGATAAGATTGACATTATTTTTATATAATAAAATTATGTATTTAAAACCTTTTGGATAATAATTTATGTATACAAGGCTCATCAGATTGCAGATGACTGATAAAATTAGCTTGTCCATTAACTTTAGAATTTAGTTTGATGTTAGATGTGGTTGTTTGTTTTCATCAAACAACAATGTATACAATCATGTATTCCTTGTTAATGCTTAAGATTTTTTTTGTCGGTTGTGGGGCCTGAATTCTGGTACTGGACACTGTCCCTCAGCTCTTCAGCTCAAGGATACCGCTCTACCACATGAGCCACAGCACCACTTCTGGGTTTTTGTGCTTATGTGGTGCTGAAGAATTGAACCTAGGGCCTCATGCATGCAAGGCAAGCACTCTACCACTGAGCTACCTTCCCAGCCCCTAATGCTTAAGATTTTTTTTGTCATTTTTATTCCTGGTACAATGGAGAGTTTGAAACAAGTCATTATGAAATGCTTCCAAGTGATTAATGATATAAAATTATTTCAATATTTTCCTAGAATTTTGTGAACTTTTGAAGCATTGATTCGCTTTGTTTTAATTCTTTTTATTTATTGTGAAAAAACTGTACAGAGGGGTTACAATTACATGGGCAAGATAATGAGTACATTTCTTATCAAGCACTGTAGCCTCCTCCTTTGTTTCCCCATTGCAACAATGAGATGTGCAAGTCGTTATGTCGAAAACGAACTTTTTTGTGTGTGTGTGAGAATACCGTATAGAGGAGTTACAATTACATGGGCAAGATAACGAGTACATTTCTTATCAAGTATTGTTACCTACTCGTTTTTTCCCCTTCCCATCCCTTCCCATACTTGTCCCCTCCCCCCCATCCTTCCCCACCCCATACCAAAGTTGTTAAGTTCGTTTTTCGACATAACGACTTGTACATCTCATTGTTGCAATGGGTCCACCTATATCCCTAGTTAAACGATTTGGTTTTTTTTTTCCCTTCCCCGCCACAAATTATACCAACATCAAATACAGTGAAAGTATGGGTTATACTGTGGGGGAGGGACATACAAAGCAACATAGAAATCATCTTATAAATATGATAGAAATAATTGCATGAAAGGAAAAAAACACAAAAAATTTGAATACTTCTCTTGGGGTTCATTCACCTAACATCAACTTATCTGACCTTTTTTCTGCTTGACTCAGACATACTAGTTATTGCAAATAAGGGAAACTATGGGACCTATGTTTCTTTGGGCCTGGCTTACTTCACTTAATATAATTTTTTCCAAGTCTTTCCATTTCCTAACAAATAGGCAATGTCATTCCTTCTGATGGAGGCATAGAATTCCATTGTGTATATATACCACATTTTCTTGATCCATTCATCTAGTGAGGGGCATCTGGGTTAGTTCCATATCTTAGCTGTGGTAAATAATGCTGCAATAAACATCATCGTGCTGGTATCTTTAGTATGGTCTTGTTTGTGATCATTTGGGTAAATGCCCAAAAATGGGATTGCTGGGTCATAGGGGAGCTCTATGTGGAGTCTTCTGAGGAATCTCCATACTGCTTTCCAAAGTGGTTGAACAAGTTTACACTCCCACCAACAATGCAGTAAGGTCCCTTCTGTCTGCATCCCCTCCAGCATCTGTTATTGGAGTTCTTGATTTTTGCCATTCTAACTGGGGTGAGGTGGTATCTCAATGTTGCTTTGATTTGCATTTCTTTTATGGTTTGAGAGGTTGGCCACCCTTCTTTCCTATTCAGAGAAGTTTCTCTTTAAGTCTTTAGCCCACTTATTTATTGGGCAGTTGTTTCTTTGAAGATTTGTTTTGGGGGGGTTTAATTTTTTAAGTTCCAGGTATATTTTAGATATGAGACCCTTGTCTGTTGTATGGCTAGTAAAGATCTTCTCCCAATCTGTGGGCTTTCTATTGATCTTGCTATCTATGTCCTTTGCCATGCAGAAGCTCTGCAATTTCATGCAATCCCATTTGTCCAACCTTAAAAAAAGATGTATTTTTCCAGTAGTTAATTCAGTTTTAATTATGCAGCTAATAAAAGATTTATTAACTAATTCATTGTTCCTAGTAGCCTGTATTATTCCCAAAGGTCCATGACCTGCAAAAATTTAGTTAATACAATGTGGAAAATACTACCTGTAAAGGAAAAAGGAACCCAGGTACTTGAGGTTTTTAAGAATAAGAAATTTGTTTTGTTGAATCTGTAATGTGTAAGTTACTCTAGAGAATTCTTTTGCCGTGCAATTAAAGAGCGGTAGAAGTATGTCAAATCTTATGGAAGGTAAGAAGTAAAGGAAATGTTGGACAAAACCTTAGAGGATACACCAACATAGTATGCTGATGAAAATGAGTTCAACGTTTAAAATGGTGGCGGGGTGCCGGGTGGGGGGTGGTGCGGGGAGATAATAAGTTCATGTTTTTAGAAGCATGTCATTTCACTTGTGGTTTAAAAATGAAGCCTATGTACTTATAGAAAATATTTATTTACCAGAATTTTAATACCCCCGTTTCCCAGTGGTTCACCCCAACACGCAGGCAATTAGACTTAGGAGTCTGTATTTGCCAAGTGGCATCTGCATCCAACTTGCAGAGTTTATGAATGCAGCCCGGAAATGCAGACCTGCTGGGCATGTAAGGGCCAAACCACTCACAGATGGCATTTTGTCATTGAGCAAGCAAGCTTTGGGGGGGGGCGGGGAATGGAGGGGTGGAGGGGGTGGGGGAAGGGAGCACAGAAGCAAGAAGTAAGCAGTTAGCAGGAATTTGGTGATTATGCTTGGTTTCCCCTTCACCCATTTCTAGGAATCTGTGGAGGTTAGGCTTTATTCCCCTTATTCAGGCCACTGTGCCTTCTGTGTCACCTCTGGCTTGGAGAGTCCCCCATGGCAGATACTGATTGTTTTGTACTATTTATAGAATTGCAGTAACCTGGTGTTTAATTTACTAATTTACTAATTTACTTGAAACCTTTCTCTTTGGAATTTCCCCTTTAATGACTAACCTGGAGTTTCTCTCTACCAAGATATTCTGCCTTTAATGATTTGCCCTATTCTTAATAATTAATAATTTTGTTCTTTTTCTGATTTGACATTTTATATTCTTTTTGTGGAGTCATCACAGCATTATTCAGGGATATTTGCTTAGAGAATTTAAAACATAAGATGAGAGATATACTGAGAAAGAATGGGTGGGTTGGGTTGATTTTGATGCCACATTTCTTATGCATTAATGCCTGTTTTCACTCTATTTGATTCTGGTGCCCTATATTTTTTAATTTTATTTTATTTTATTTTTTGTGAACATACTGTACAGAGGGGTTACAATTACATGGGCAGGATAATGTGTACATTTCTTATCAAGCATTGCAGGCTCCTCCTTTGTTTACCCTTCACATCCCTTCCCAGCCTCTCCCCCCACCTCCCCACCCAATCCTCCACCCCCTGCACCAACATTGTAAAGCTCGTTTTCTACATGACAACTTGTACTTCTCATTGTTGCAACAGGTCCACCTGTATCCTTAAACTGGTTTTTCCCCATCTCCTCCACAAGTTATACTGACATCAAATGTAGTGAAAGCAGGGGTTATACTGTGGGGGAGGGACATACAAAACAACAAAGAAATAATCATATAAATGCATTAGAAACACATGCATAAAAAACATTAAAATAAATATCTAAGGGTTCATTTTCCTAACATCACAATATCTGACCTTTTCCGCTTGACTCATACATATACTAGATATTGCAAATAAGGGAAACCATGGGACCTATGTTTCTTTGGGCCTGGCTTACTTCACTTAATATAATTTTTTCCAAGTTTTTCCATTTCCTAACAAATGGGGCAATGTCATTCTTTCTGATGGAGGCATAGAATTCCATTGTGTATATATACCCCATTTTCTTGATCCATTCATCTACTGAGGGGCATCTGGGTTGGTTCCATATCTTAGCTATGGTAAACAATGCTGCAATAAACATAGTTGTGCTGGTAGCTTTAGTGTGGTCTTGTTTGTAAACATTTGGGTAAATGCCCAAAAGTGGGATTGCTGGGTCTTAGGAGAGCTCTATGTGAAGTCTTTTGAGGAACCCCCATACTGCTTTCTTCATTGTTGGTGGGAATGTAAGCTTGTTCAACCACTTTGGTGCCCTACATTTTATATATACATTTTTTTCTAATTTGGGGAGGGGAAGGGAAATAACAAAATGCTGAAATAAAGATACAGGATGATCCATTGTAACAATGAGATGTAGGATACACTATGTTGAAAATGAACTTTATAACTTGGTGGGGGGAGAGGGAAGATTCAGGAGGTGGGGAGGGAAGGGACGGTAGGGGAAAAACAAAAGAAGGGGTAACAATGCTCCATAGGAAATGGACCAATTACCTTACTCACTTAACTGTAACCCCTCTGTACAGTATCTTTACAATAAAATATATAAAAATTACAAAGAAATTAGAAGATGAACAATATTGAAAAACATTCCATCTGTGTAGCAAGATGCCATAACTCACTAAGAACTTGACGTTTAGGGGGCAAGTAAGGGTGAGAGTAACTGAAAGTTTCAATAAGATTTAAGTAAGTGATGCATGGGTAGAATACCACAGGAAACTCCTTTGAACAATAAACATGAGCCTAAAAAAAGTCAAACAAAGGAGCTAATGGCAGGAATGTAAAACAGGTATTATTTGCAAGAATGTGGATTACTGGGAGGAAAGAGGATACAAAGTAGTTGAAGGGGTGGATGTGGTTGCAGAATTTTTAGATATGGAGTAGCGCTGTAGCTCAAGTGGTAGTGCACTGGCCTTGAGCTGAAGAGCTGAGGGACAGCACCCAGGCCCAGAGTTCAAGCCCCACGACCGACCAAAAAAAAAAAAGAATTTTTAGATACGTGTATGAATATAGAACAACAAAACCTGCTGAAATCATTTCTACATGTTTTACACTACCAAAGAGGTACAATATAAAAAAATTACAGGACTAAATAGCAATTATTTTTGGCTTTGGCGGATGAAAAAATCATTGATTTTATGCAATGCCTATATATGAAGACCAAAAGCAGGTGATCACAAAAATATATTGATGTAATTCAAATAAAAAAGTAATTAAATACAGCACTTTAACAAGTTTTAATAACAAGTTTACAAATGGGAAAAATGATTTTTATTAAACTTGTAATTGTTTCATGTCATCAAATTGTTTGCAAATATTGGTCTGATAAGCCATTCTTAGATTGAGAACCTCAGAGATTTGTTCAAATACTGGCCTAATGAAACATTCTTAGCTTGGGCAACTTCAAAACTACAGAAAAAAGATTTCACCATACCTCATGGTTCAGAAACCCTGCTGCTTTGACCTAGTGATTTAGAAGATCACTCCCCTATAGTGAAAAGGCCCAGTTACAGAAGCTTATGAAAGAAGGAATTTTGTAAAGCACTGGAAAGGTTATAAGGAAACAGCAGGGAGCAAAAACCACCTTGGGGTATGAGATGTTAAATAGTGTTCCCTACAGGGGACTGCTGAGAACTGCTGGCCTCCAAGGTGAGCCAAGCTCCAGTTATGGAAAATAGAGGGGAAAATGGCATGTGTGAAGTTGGTTGTGGACTGAGTGCTAATGTTAAAACCATAGTGAAAAGGTAGATTAGGTGAAGATGGAAAAGTGTAAGGATGTTTATACATTTTTCTAGGAAGGATAGTGGTGTCTGTCAGATCAATTATTAATAGTATACACACACACACACACACACACACACACATACACACACAATCTTAGGAAGACTGATACAAGCTGGAAAGAGTGGCCTGAAAGATTGTCTTGATATGTCTGAGGAGAGTGACCAGTAAGATGGACATTCTGTTATATGGCACAAAGCCAACTGAGAAAATAAGATAAACACTATTACATATTGATCTTGCTTGCTATGTCCTTTACCATGCATAAGCTCTGCAATTTCATTCAATCCCATTTGTCCAACCTTTCTTTGATTTGTTGTGTTGCTGGGTCTTTATTTTAAAAAACTTTGGCCTGTGCCAAGGAGCCCTGAACTTCCTCCTATTCTTTCCTGTAATGTTTTCAGAGTGTCTGCTTTCACTTCGAGGTCTTTGACCTATTTGGAGTTGATTCTGGTGCAGGGTGATATACGGGGTCTAACTTTAGTTTTCTACAGGGGTTTAACCAATTTTTCTAGCACCACTTACTGGAGAGGCTGTCTTTCTTCCATTCTATTTTTAGCTCCCTTATCAAAGATTAGTTGGCTCTAGATCTGTGGATCCATTTCTGGATCGTTAGTCCTATTCCACTGGTCCTCAGGTCTGTTCTTGTGCCAGTACCAAGCTGCTTTGGTTACTATGGCTTTGTAGTAGAGTTTGAAGTTTGGTATTGATATTCTTCCACAACTGTTCTTTCTGCTAAGGATTGTTTTTTGCTATTCTGGGTCTTTTTATGGTCCATATGAATTTTTAATTGCTTCTTCTATTTCCTTGAAGAATAAGGTTGGGAGTTTGGTAGGTATCACATTGAATTTGTAGATAGCCTTTGGCAGTATTGCTATTTTCATGATACTAATCCTCCCAATCCAGGAGCAAGGGAGGTTTTTCCACTTCTTTAGTTGTGTTTTGATTTCCTTTTTCAGCTTTTTAAAGTTTACATCATAGAGGTTCTTCATTTCTTTAAGTAAGTTAACTCCTAGGTATTTTATTTTTTTGTGGGACTATTAAAAAAGAAGTTGCTTTCCTAATTTCAGCTGCACTCTTCTCATTATTGGCATACAGGAAAGCCACTGATTTTTGAGGTTTAATTTTTTATATTTCTAAATTGCCAAAGTTTCGAATAAACTAAGATAACTTGGGAATGGAGTCCATGGGGTTCTTTAAATACAAGATCATGTCATATGCAAACAGGATGGTTTTTAGTTCATCTTTCCCTATTTGGATCCCTTTTTTGTTTGCATCTTGTCTTATTTTTTTAATAATGATAACCAACATTGATTTATTTGTGTTTATTTTATGCTAAATTTATTCCCGTGCCATAAGTTTTTGTTTCTTCAGCTTCTTCTGGGATACCTTTTTCTTCTGTGCAACCTCCTCCTCTGGTTTAGGAACAATTTGCTCCTTCTCAGTAAGGATCATCTCAATATGGCAGGGGAGCTCATGTATGAGTTAATGCTACCATAGGCTCTGTAAGTTCGGCGACGCATCTTAGGTGCTTTTTTCACCTGGATGTGTTCAATGAGCAGGGAGTCTGCATCTAAACCCTTCAGTTCTGCATTACTCTCTGAATTCTTAAGCATGTGCAGCAGAAATTCAGCACTCTTTTTGGGCTACCAACCCTGTGTCCAGCTCCGCTGTTTGGCCTGGGCACACCTGCCAACTCCACCATTGTAACGCCGGAATGGCACATATTGCTTCTTTAACGTGACATCTTTCAGATACTTGTTCGCTTTTTGGATATGCATACCCTTGATTGTCTGGGCTGTTTCTCTAGTGTTCTGAAAAACACGAAGATTGTAATCTCTTGACTTGCATGATTTTATGTGGTTTTCTGGTTCTAGAGAGTAGCGAACCATTTTCACAGGTCACCTCTGGCCCCTTACAGGAGGAGTGTATCTTGTCTTATACACAGCCTTTATTATATTGAGGAATGTTCCATGTATTCCTATTTTTTCCAGAGCTTTCATCATAAAGTGGTGTTGGATCTTGTCAAATGCTTTTCTGCACCTATTGAGATAATCATCTAGTTCCTATCCCCGTTCTTGTTCATGTGATGAATTATATTGATTTGTGTATATTGAACCAGCTTTGCATCCTTGAAATGAATCCTGTTTAATCATAGTGTATGATTTTTTTGATGAGTTGTTGAAGTAGATTGGCCAAATTTTTTTTATTAATAAGTTATTTTTAATTGTGAAAATACCATACAGAGGGGTTACATGAGCAAGGTAATGAGTGCATTTCTTATCCAGCATTGTTGCCTCCTCCTTTGTTTCCCCTTGTCATCCTTGCCTTCCCGTTTCTCCCCAGTTCCCACCAAAGTTGTAAAGTTGTTTTTTTTTTTTCGACATAACGACTTGTACATCTCGTTGTTACAATGGGTCCACCTGTATCCCTACTTAAACGATTTGTTCTTTCCCTTCCCCTCCACAAATTATACCAACATCAAATACAGTGAAAGCAGGGGTTATACCATGGGGAAGGGACAACAAAGAAATCATCTTATAAATATGTTAGAAACAATAACAAGAAAGGAAAATCATTAGAGTCCTTATCTTGGTGTTCATTTCACCTAACATTAACTTGTCTGACCATTTCTGCTTGTCTCAGACATATACTAGTTATTACAAATAAGGGAAACCATGGACCTATGTTTCTTTGGGCCTGGCTTACTTCACTTAATATAATTTTTTCCAAGTCTTTCCATTTTCTAACAAATGGGGCAATGTAATTCTTTCTGATACCCAAACGATCACAAACAAGACCATACTAAAGCTACCAGCACAACTATGTTTATTGCAGCATTATTTACCATAGCTAAGATATGGAACCAACCCAGATGCCCCTCAGTAGATGAATGGCTCAAGAAAATGCGGTATATATACATAATGGAATTCTATGCCTCCATCAGAAAGATTGGCCAAAATTTTGTTGAGAAGTTTTGCATTGATCTTCTTCAAAGAAATGTGTCTATCGTTTTCTTTCTTTGATGAGTCTCTGCCTATTTTGGGATGAGGGTTATGAGGCTTCATAGAAGGAGTTTGGTAGTGAACTTTCACTTTCAATTTCATTGAAGAGTTGGGGGAATGTTAGTGTGAGTTCTGCTTTGAAGGCCTTGTAGAATTCAGTTGTAAATCCATCTGGTCCTGACCTTTTCTTGGGTGGGAGGTCTCTTATTGCTGTTTTTATTTTGATGCTTGATATGGGTCTGTTAAGTTTGTTTAACTCATCTTTGTTTAGTTTGGGCAAGATCCTAAACACATCCTACTTCAGCTCCTTACCTAAGTTTTCAGTAATACTTTATGACTCACTAGATTATAGAAACGTTATATTGCCTGTAAAATTTTAAACTCCTCATCTTTTTAGTTTGAAATGTGAGTTCTTCAGCCACAGTGCCTCTGAGACAGTTTCTGTTTCCTTTCATGCAGAGGTCATGTTAAAATGACATTACAGTTACAAACATATAAGGAAACCTTGTAATCACCATATTTCCATGTTTAACCCTCCCCCACTTTCATCCATTTTTAAACTTTATTCATTGGAAATTTAGAATATGTTTTCCCCCAAAGTAGTAAATATATATTTACATATTCCTTAAACAATATAAAATTTGCTATGTCACTAAGCATTAGCAATTGACAAAATTCTGATTTTTCCAGGAAATCTATGCTATGTTCACGATAGTGGTTTTCTGGCCAATACCATGCCCAAGGAAAATACAAATAAATTAAATGCATGCAAACTTTAAACCATAATTTGCAATGACAATGGGGTGACATTTACAAAGGCAGATGATTACTTAGAGTAGATTAAAATATGAAAGTTCTCTGCTAAGAATTCAAGCCTAAAGACTTTTGCCTTTATATTTATGTGATGAGGAATAATGCACTAGTAATTTTTGTAATTAGAAAAGGCAGAGTGTAAGGAATGAAAAAAAAAGATTCTGAATTGTTAACTTGATAGACATCAATGAAAACTAAAAGGTGAGACAAAAGTGAAAATCTTATTACTGACTACCAACAGATATTACTGAGAACCAGAAATTACTATTTTATATACCTTCTTATATGCTTTCATTTCCCCAGGGCTTTCAGAGTACATTCTTTTCTTTTGCATACATGTATATATATCATAGGAATATGTGTATATGTATAGAAATATATACACATATATATATATATCACATGTAGTATATAGTTATATCCACAAAGCACAAAGGGTAGTCTAATCTAAAGAGTATTATGAGGTAGGAAAAAATGAAATAATGTCACTACTTTTATTCTGAATCTGAAATTATATTTAAATGTAAATGATTTATCCTCAGTTTATCATTGTTTCCATTAAATGTTAATAAAAAAGATTAATCAGAACATATAATTTAATTCTGGACATCAGAATTTAATTACCAAGTCCAGTTTTCCATGTCTATTTTACTAATTTCTACTATTCTGAAGGACATAGTAAAAATGTTTTGATGTTTTTGATTTGCAATAAAAATTAAAACCTATATTTCTTCATTTGTAGCAGAGGATGCCTTGAAATTTCATGAAGTAGAATAAAGTGTAGAGCTGTAGGGAAAATGTCCCTGGGAGATAGCCAAGCCTGGTTCCACCTTCTGCATTTTTCAATTTGTTTTCTTATCAGTATGCCCATAAACTGGAAAGCAGTAGGCACAAACCCACTGATAAGCACAGGAGAATTTCTTCCAGTCTCTTGACCCTCCTTCATGGAAACTCTTTTAAGGCTTTTGAAGTCCCCATTTGAAATAAAAAGTGTTACAACACAAACGTAAAAACAAATTATTTTAACCTTGGAAGCTGGAGTGCATAGCAGCATACATTTTGCTACTTATTTTGAATGGATGAGAGCCAGCATATCTAGCTGGGAAGAAAGAGGTTAAGTCAACTCACTCCCAAATTAAAGAAAGATAACTTTCTTACCCATGAAATTGTAAAGGTTAAATGGTTGCATGCCACATGCTAATTTAAGATTCTGGGAGTAAGCAACAAAAATGGGTTCATGCTCATTTCAATAGAAAATTAATTCTCTCCCTCCCTCCCTCCCTCTCTCTCTCTCTCTCTCTCTCTCTCTCTCTCTCTCTCTCTCTCTCTCTCTCTCTCTCTCACACACACACACACACACACACACACACACACACACACACACACACAAAACGGTAAGCTTTCAGAACCAATGAGAAGCATGGAATTCTAGGACTACAAAATGGGCAGGAAACAGGAAGGGCTAATATTTTGAATTTACAAATGTGTTCAGGAAATTTTCATGAAGTTATTGTGGCAAAAATCTGTCAGAATTTTTTAAATGGCAGTTTAGCCATGACCATTCTTGTCCCCCGTTACTGGAGCATGGAAGGTCCGCTGGTTAGGTTGAGAATAGTTGCTGAAATTCAAGTTCAGACAAATTCAACTCAGACAAGGAGGCAGCCCAAGTTACCCATGATTTATCTGTCTTTTTGTCTTTATAATGTGGGCTTTATGAACTGGGCTTGCTATCCATACTCTGCTAACCACTTACACTGTCATAATGCACAAGCACTCCAACTGGAAGAGAACTTCAAATAAAATATTAACAATTAGTGTTTATTCTAGAGAAACAGGGCTATGGTTCTTCACTTATTGTCTGCAAATACTTAAGAATTCCTTTCAGCATAACTATATAACATGTTTAATTATTTCAGGATTTTTATTTTATATTTTTGCCTACTTACTGATAACTGCAATAATTTAAAAATGAAATGTGTACAGGTCCAATGACTAATATATTTTTGGTATAGGAGCTTGGGCTTGAATTCAGGGCCTGGGCTCTGAACCTGAGCTTTTTTGCTCAAGGTTAATGCTTTTCTATGTGAACCACAGCTCTTGGGCTCTTGGGTGGTTAACTAAAGATGAAAGTCACTTCCACTTTCCTGCTCTGATTGACTTAAAATTTCAATCCTCAGATCTCAGCCTTCTGCATATCTAGGATTATAGGCCTGAGCCTCTGGTTCACAGCATGATATTCATTGTTTTTAAACATATAGATCTATGGAAAATGTTAATGTCACTTCCTCTACAAAATAGGAAAGTGGAGGACAGAGAGCTGAAGTGATGACATTCTCCAATATTGGGATGATTAATTGACAATGTCAGGAGTGTATGCTGGGTCTCTGTAGGAGATATCTCATTGGGAGTGGGGAAATGAGCCCTAATAGAGAGCTTTCCTAGTAGATTTGTAGTAGGTTTACCTCCAGCACTGGAAATAAATTCATGATAAATACACAAATATAATAATAAAGCAAAATCTCATTTTCCATAGGACAATAAAGTTATTTTTCAGATAACAAAGTTGTTATTGAGTAGCTCACATCTCTTTTGTTTATTTTTAAATTTTTTTCAATACTTAACATCTTGCTTTTGTTCATTTTTTATTTTCCATTTTGCCTTCTCTATCACTTATATTAGGTAGTAATATTTCCCCCTAAATGAATGTCCTATTTTGCTGTATGTGTATTAATCTGTATGTGCTTATATCAGAAAGTTAATGTAAACCATAAGCCATTATATTTTTGTCTCTGTATCCTCAAAGGTTAGCATATTGACTACTGTGTACTAGATGCTGGATATATACAGAGAAAGTGAGAGACAGAGTGAGAGAGGAGAGAGAGAGAGAGAGAGAGAGAGAGAGAGAGAGAGAGAGAGAGAGAGAGAGAGAGAGAGAGAGAGAGAGAGAGAGAGAGAGAGAGAGAGGAGAAGAAGAACAGGAAGAGGGAGAAGAATATAGAAAATGAAGGATTAGAAAATACCATTCCCAGGTCCTAATATATCACTAAGTATCAAAAAATATTTTTAAAATAGCAATAACATTGATAACTAGATTTTTTACATGGGTTTCTATTTATTTATTTATAATTATCAAAATGAGTGATTCATTCCATGGTCTTCTCCTAGGCTAAATGAGTTTATGGACTGATACAACCCAGAGACAGTCTGTTATTCATTGATTGGAGGTGGTATTTTCATACTTTTATATAGTATTCATTTGCCTTTGACAAAAGCATTCATGAATGCAAAGGAATTGGACATGGGAAAGGTCTAAAATTCATAGGTATGAATTTAAGACAAATGCACACATGTCACTTTTGGAAAATGCATAATATTCTGTAAAGGTTTTCAGAATTAAAAACTTTGAAAGGGCTTCCTGATGTGAATAATTGCAAATGTCAAAGGATGAGAGTTCCCCTATTTCTAGAATGTCAGCTCCTGATGCACAGGTGACATGAATGATTGCAATAGGTTGTCCTATCTCCCTGAGATGCAAAATGAAGCAGTACTTCATAACCAACAGGGAGATTTATTTAACGCGAAAATGTCATAGGTAATCAAACTATTTAACATTCTCTCATAGCTTTACCCTGCACTAAGTACATGGACACAAATTATTCAACATATATTGACAATGTATGGAAATAATTTTGTAAAGTTGAATGTGACACTATGGCTTTCAGTGAAATATTGATAAAAATCCTTTTGGCAATATTTTAGATGGGTTGTAAGTATCAATATAAATTGCACAAAATACATTTTGCTTTGCTTTAGTTCCATTTTAGCAAGTATGCTGCAAAGAATACATTGCTGATCGTTGTGAAACTCACTTCTGCATTATGGCAGAGTGGAAACAGAGCGTTGCTTGCACACTAAAAATCTCCATTCTGTCTTCTACTAGTCACTATTTCACTCCAAAATTAATCATGACACAGAATGGAAAAAAAGCAATATTGGCTCTTAAAAGTAGTACTGCTATGAACATTTGTGTATCTGCTATACAAATAAACACACAGGGATTAGCTAGCTTTTATCCATCCACATCTATTTCTATTAGCTGTCTATAAAAGACGAGTTTAGTGGCTGAATCATTTAGGTACACAGACGTTCTTCACTGGTTAAAACTATTACTGAGATTTAAACAATGCTTGTACCAGCTCCCCTTCTCTCTAGTAGTACATGAGAGTTTGGGCTGCTTCACATCATTGGCAATACTTACTACTGGCTTAAAAAAAATTAAGCCAATAATAAGTCTGAACTACTTTGATCATTATTTTCCTTTTTTATGTTACTAAAAGTTTTTACTTCAAGACTTGAAAAAATAATCTCCCCAAATGTTCCCCAGAATAAAATGACACATGTTGCTTGGAGAAAAACATATTTTTCACTGCTTAAGAGACTCAAATGTATTAGGGGGACTGTGCCTAAATTAATCCCAACAGTTTTATTTATTCAAAAATGTAAATGTTGCTGGGTTGGCCACTAGTGGATCATACCTAAAAACCTAGCTACTCAGGAATCTAAGATGTGAGGAGGTTGGTCCAATGACAGCCTGAGGCAAGAAAGTCTGTGAAACTGTTAGCTCAAATTAACCATTAAAAAGCTAGAAGTAGCAATGGAAATGGGTTCTTTTGGTTGTTGTTGTTGTTCATCTTTTTTCTTTTATCTCTCTTTGGGACAAAGAAATGGAGGGACAAAGGAAAGGGGAAAACAGAGAGGAAAGGGGGTAACATTGTCCCAAAAAGAAGTGTACGCTTTACATGGTGTATGTAACCATAGTCCCTCTTTACATACCCTTTATTATAAAATTTTTTTTAATGTCTAGAAGTGGACCTGTGGACCAAGTAGTAGAGCACCAGCTTTGGAAAAATAAAGCTTAGTGTCAGTGCCCAGGACCTGAATTGAAGCCCCAGTACTGGCACAAAAAAGAAATGAAAAAGAAAATGTCTTGCAATATTTTATGTGGGTGATGGAACTTAAAGTGACTTATTTTTCAACTATTTTCCTCTGATATCAAAAGTATTCATGTTTGCGTAAGAATATGATATAAAAGTATATATATATATATATGAACAGTCATCCAAATGCTGGTAGAATCTGTTCCTAATTGCCAAAACATCTTTGTAACACATTGAATTAAGTTTAAGAAATGTTTAGTGTATGGAAATATACAATCTTAAAAATGATGAGCTGATTATGTTTGCAAAGTCAAAATTTGTTCCTTTAGAAACAAAGGCAAAAGGTTCAACACACATTTTTGGAACCAGAGTGGGGCCAAAAAAGTACAATGAGGCTGAAACCTATTTTTTTTAATTTTTTATTATGAACTTACTGTACAGAGAGGTTACAATTACATGGGCAATATAGTGAGTACATTTCTTATCAAGCATTGCAGCCTCCTCCTTTGTTTACCCTTCCCATCCCTTCCCAGCCTATCTCCCCCCCCTCCCCCCATACCCCCCACCAATTCCCTCCCCCGCCCCACTCACCAAAGTTGTAAAGTTCGTTTTCGACATGAAAACTTGTACTTCTCATTGTTGCAATGGTTCCACCTGTATCCTTATTTAAATGACTTGTTTTTTCCCTTACACTCCATAAATTATACCAACACCAAATATAGTGAAAGCAGGGGTTATACTGTGGGGGAGGGACATACAAAACAACAAAGAAATAATCTTATAAATGTGTTAGAAACAAATGCATGAAAGAAAAAAATCATTTAAATACATATCTAAAGGTTCATTTTCCTAACATCACATTATCTGACCTTTTCTGCTTGACTCAGACATATACTAGATATTGCAAATAGGGGAAACCATGGGACCTATGTTTCTTTGGGCCTGGCTTACTTCACTTAATTTTTTCCAAGTCTTTCCATTTCCTAACAAATGGGGCAGTGTCATTCTTTCTGATGGAGGCATAGAATTCCATTGTGTATATATACCACATTTTCTTGATCCATTCATCTAATGAGGGGCATCTGGGTTAGTTCCATATCTTAGCTATGGTAAATAATGCTGCAATAAACATAGTAGTGCTGGTAGCTTTAGTGTGGTCTTATTTGTAAACATTTGGGTAAATGCCCAAAAGTGGGATTGCTGGGTCATAGGAGAGCTCTATGTGAAGTCTTTTGAGGAACCTCCATACTGCTTTCCAAAGTGGCTGAATAAGTTTACACTCCCACCAACAATGAAGTAAGGTTCCCTTCTGTCCACATCCCCTCCAACATCTGTTGTTATTAGCGTTCTTGATTTTTGCCATTCTAACTGGTGTGAGGTGGTATCTCAATGTTGTTTTGATTTGCATTTCTTTTATGGCTAGGGAGGTTGAGCATTTCTTCATGTGTCTATTGGCCATCCTTCTTTCTTCTTCAGAGAAGTTTCTCTTTAAGTCTTTCGCTCACTTATTTATTGGGCAGTTGTTTCTTTGAGGATTTGTTGTTGGGGGATTTAATTTTTTGAGTTCCAAGTATATTTTAGATATGACACCCTTGTCTGTTGTATGGCTAGTGAAGATCTTCTCCCAATCCGTAGGCTTTCTATTGATCTTGCTAGCTATGTCGTTTGCCATGCAGAAGCTCTGCAACTTTATGCAAACCCATTTGTCCAACCTTTCTTTGATTTGTTGTGTTTCCAGGTCTCTATTAAGAAAATTTTGGTCTGCGCCAAGGAGACGTAGGGTTTCTCCTATTCCATCCTGTAATGTTTTCAGTGTCTGCTTTGACCCCGAGGTCTTTCATCCATTTGGAGTTGATTCTGGTGCAGGGTGATTGATAAGGATCTAGCTTTAGTTTTCTACATGTAGTTAACCAATTTTGCCAGCACCATTTGCTGAAGAGGCTGTCTTTCTTCCATTCTATTTTTTTTTTTAGCTCCCTTATCGAAGATTAGATGGCTATAGGTCTGTAGGTTCATTTCTGGGTTTTCAATTCTATTCCATTGTTCCTAAGGTCTGTTCTTGTGCCAGTACCAAGCTGTTTTGATTACTATGGCTTTATAGTAGAATGAGGCTGAAACATATTGATAGGCTGAGAGAAAAGGAACTATAACCTTGTTGTCTGATAGTTACAGGTTAAAATAGTGCAGGGTGGTAGATAAGAACTGAATCTGATTTGAAAAGACTACATCCATGCTGGAAATGTCAGCAATGATTGATCCAAAAAAGGAAACTTAAGAGGATCTGAGTGAAAGGCACAAAAACATTGGCTTTAGAACTAAACATTTAATGCAGAAATATTTCCGACATACATTAGAGATAAAGTTCCATTTTGACAATTATCATTCCTAGTTAAACAGAATATTTGGATTATCCTTATCCTAGAAGTCTCCCATTTCTGTCATCTATTTTTTTATTACCAATCATTACATCCTTAAGTATTTCCCAAATAATATACGTACTCATCAACAACTATACAGAAACAATTATTGAAGAAATATTTGGTCCCGTTTTCAAGCTTCTCTATGGTTTGGGGTGAAATTAACTTTTAGAGGAACCATACATAGACAGTCTATACAACTTTTCTCCAAATATTTCTGAAGCTGTCAGTTTGGCTTTAGCTCATTCTGTGCCCCCAGTCTTAGTCTCCTTCTCTGTCAGGGGACAGAAATGTTATCTGGAAACAGTTTCAGTAATAACCAAGTGGAAAGATTGCTCTGGCATCATTAATGTCCACCAGGGATGCACAATGAAAGCCTCTACAACCAAGAATTCCCTATGTATAGATGGATAGATGACAAAATGTATAGATAGATAGATAGATAGATAGATAGATAGATAGATAGATAGATAGATAGATAGATAGATAGATAGATGATAGATAGCTAGATATAGCTAGATATAGATATACCTCTGTTCTAGGTGTGGGAAACATTCTTCTTACTATCAGTTCAAAAGACATTTAATTGAGGAAGCTCGTGTTACAGGTTAATTTCTATATTTCCCTTGTCATTTTTATTAGCACTAAACTTAATGTTGGCAATTTATTCATAGTATGTGGACTCTCATAGTTTACAAACACATATAAATCAAACCCCTTGCCATTGGGGAAAAGTACAACAAAATGACTAGGACAATGTTTTCTCTCATTTGTGGAAGCTAGGGGGGAAAATATCCAAGCATAAAACCAAGACCAGGAAAATGAGAACAGAGGAAAGGGGAAGAAACAAAAGAGAGTGATAAAGGGGAAGAGATATAATCAAATATTGTCTAATCATATATGGAAATATCATGATGACACAGCTTAATATACACCAGTAAAAAATGATAAATAGGAAATGCACTCATTACCTTGCTCATGTAACTGTAATCCCTCTGTACATTATTTTACAATAAAAAATATATCTATATATGAAATATCTGCTTTCATTTGTCAGGATAGCTATTGTCAAACAATCAAGCATTCAAGAAAACAAGTGTTGCCTAGGATGCCCACCTTTACACTCACTTATACTTTGTAGGAACGAATCCAATTTAGTACTATAAGTAATATATGAGAATTTCTCAAAAACTATTAAAAATAAAACAAAACAAAATGAAGCTATTTTGTTATATAGTAATTCTATATTCATTATTTTTTAAATACAAGTATTCTAAAATGAAAGTATATGAGAATACTACATTCCTATGTTTATACTTCACTATTTATAATAACGAAGATATAAAATGGCATCAATCAATAGATGAATGGAGAAATAGTCTTTCTATTTGTAATGAAATCCTGTTGAGCTTTCACTGTATTCTTGTTTTTTGGTATAGTTTTCCCCAGGCTTGAACTCAGTTCCTCTTGATCACAGCTGTTGTTTTACCTTTTGAGCTAAGCTTCCAGTTGGCCTTTTGCAGGTTAATTGGAGATAGAACCCCTTAGGCTTTTCTCCCAGGCTGACTTTGAACTGCAATCCCCTGGATATTAACCTTTTGAGCAGGATTTGTATTCCTGTAATCCAGAGCTGGTTTGGAATTACTTTTTTTTTTTAATGCAAACTACTATGAAAGCCAATGCCAACACAGACTAATTCCACTGTACATTTGTACATCCTAACACCATTACAAGGCACAGGAGAGATTATTTTTAATTGTTAAGTTTTTTATTTGAGATTATCATGAAAATCATTCAAATTAGTAAATGTGTAATTGATTCTCAAAAATATTTTAGGCAACATAGCTCTAATGCTCAATTACATTTTTTTCATTTAAGTTGGCTAAAAGTATGTGAGAGTATTGTTATTACAAACCATTATCACTGTATCAGTCACAGTAAGCCATTTATGATTTCATTACTCTCAACCCCAAAGTTTAATGACTCCTAATGTCAAATGTTGACTTCTTATCCAGTTGTGGTACCCCATTCCTGTAATCCCCTCACTCAGTAGGCTGTGGCAAGAGAGTATCAGAAGTCTGAGTGCAGCCCGATCTACATAGTTACAACCTGTCACAAACAAACTGATTTATTTCTATTATATGTCTGTAGTTTGTTGGTTCTGAGTAAAAATGACGTTTGCTCACTGTCTCTTCCAGGAACAATTCTGAGTACTGGGTTTGCCAAATCTGAAACATGCAGAATTGCTAGATGAGAAATAGATGACTTTGTCCTGCGTGTGGACTTGGGGCATACAAGACGTGATTGTTGTTGTGGAAGGAGGAAAAGAAGGCAGATTAAAATTGACTGTTAAAGACCCTTGCCTGTCAATAACATTCTTCTGTCCAGTCATTTGGTGATGAATAGTATTGGCTAGCACATTCAATAGAAAATTTCTTAAAATTTATATTACAATTTTCACAGCAGCCAATTCGATACATTTTTTTTTTCCAACTGTTCTTTTGCTCTTTGGTGATTTCTCCAATTTTAAGTGTTTCATGGGTAAATTAAGAACACTCATTCTGAAAAACTGGATAGTTGTCATGCTCTATAAATATGAGTTAATTGATCATCAAGCTAGCCATTTCTATTTATTAGAATGATAGGTGGCTCACTGAAAGAATTGATTAATGGCATCAAAATAGTGTGACAGTTTAATCAGTAACATGAGGATAAATGGTAGTAGACTTTGTCATATATTCAATATGATTTATAGCTTATTGAAATCCTTGATGCTATTATTTGGATCAATTTGAATTTCATCAAATTCCCCAAATAATACAGAACATTCCAAGCTCTTGTCAACATAGTGGTTAGTTTGCGGTCAAGTTAGTTAAGAAGAATAAAATTCAGCAAATAACCTTGATAATTGGAAAAGTAGCTAGAAGTTATAATTTTTCTTTTCAAGCTACAGTTTGAACTAAGAGCCTCCTGCTTACTAGACCTCTTGACCAACACTTCTAATCTCTCTAAACTTTTGTCATTTTTAGAATAGAATCTCAAGATTTTGCTCAGCATTGGAACATAATACTCTGATCTATGACACCCATAGCTGCAATTATAGCATGAAACACTATAGACAGACAGACAGACAGACAGACAGACAGACAGACAGAGGTGTGGGCAGTGTCCCTTAGCTCTATTTCTCTCAAGGCTAGCACCCTACCACTTTGAGCCACAGCACCACTTGTGGGTTTTTCTGTGATTAATTGCAGATAAGAGTCTCATGAACTTTCTTGCCTAGACTGCCTTTGAACCAAGATCTTCAGATCTCATCCTCATGAATAGACAGAATTATAGGAATGAGTCACCAAGGCCCAGCTTAAGCATATGTTTTATGAAGAGGCAGACACTTCTTTTTTCTTTTTCCCCCCTTCTTTCTTTGTTACTGGCAAAATGAACTTGTGGGTATTTACTACTGTGGCCTTCAATGGAGTGGCATTAACATTCTGCTTCCATTTGTTTTTGTTTTGTTTTTTTCAACTCGGGAGCAGATGCCAGTTTCATATGGGTTGTGAACATCATCCAAGCTGTTCTTCAAATATAAATGTAATTACTGGTCAATAGCCCTGGATAATTTACACATCTGTTGAAATTTTGGAGGTTTTATTAATTAATATGACTCAGAGTTATTTTCCATTTGGATAGCTGAGAGCTACTTCCGATGAAGACACACAGTCCCAACCACAGCTCAAGAATAGATGTGAATAGTCCCAGCCAGGAGCCCTATATAAAAAGTTCAGCTATAACTAAGGGATTTTTTTTCTCTCAAAGAACAGCTTTGTGCATCTGTGTGACAAGCGAAAGATCTAAAGCTTAAGTGTTAGATGGCTAAAATATGGGTAATATTTTTCTTATCAGGGAAGGTGAAGTTATTAAATTCAATGTCATGCAGTATTATTACACTAGAGAGAATACTGAAGTTTTTGCCTAGATGTGATGATCTTCATGCTTTGGGTAAGAATGTTATTTGCTATTTCCTAGTCCATCTGAGAACTTTCAAATGGAAGTGAAAGCAGTGGATACCATTTGCTAATGTATTCTCCTTCCACTCTACATCTTCATCCCTCTTCCTTCTACTATCACCACTGCTATCTGATCTACTGTCACTCCTGAAGCATATTTAACTTAATTATAAAAGGCTGGCTGGCAGTATGGGATAATTTATAGATGGATTGAAGTCACAAGGATTTTATTTCTTTTGAATTGTAGGCTATTAAACACATAAGAATTTGAATCATGTTATTGTAAAGTCAGCCTTGCTTTATGTAAGATTCAGGTGTTGTTCTATGTTCCCTATAGCTGTAATATTCTATCTTTACAATGGATCAGTCAGGTATATATATGTCTCACTCCTAATTTATATTCAAAAATTTAGAAATAAAACACAATACACCTGATTTATGGAACTATAATCCCTCTGCATATCACATTTGTGATATCTGTTTAAAAAGCAAAACAACACAAAACAAAATCCTTAGATTTATGAGGGTCAAGAGCATTACCAAGAAAGCAGGATTTTAAATGTAAACTTATTCTGAAGCCCATGCTTTCAAGAACTTTCTGTACTCTCCTTTTTCTAATCCCAAAGTTCTTATCCTTAGATTAGCATCACTACCTTTAATGTGTGTGTGTGTGTGTGTGTGTGTGTGTGTGTGTGTGTGTGTGTGTAACATTTACTGAGATTATACCCTTCGCTAAATCCCTCAGAATAGATTATAAAGCAAATTTTCAGATATTAAAATTGATTCTGTTACTGCACATCAGTGTTTAAATGTCTGGGACCTCACAATTATTTGGACAAGATATGGGAATGTTGCTGTTTGCTACATTTGCTCTCCTATTTTGATCCTGCCACACGTTTAACTCATGGATGCTGAGGTATCTTTCAGCTCCTTAGTAGAACATTTGATCTAAGGAACTTTTTGATTGGCTGTATTTGACTTCCCAAATATGTGGAAGAAATGTGGTTTACGAAAGTTGGTAATACTATATATGTATATATATATATATAGAGAGAGATGTATAGATATATGTATAATACTGTATGTATAAAACATTTCAAACATTTGTCATTAAAGATATTGAGAAAATGAATAGTTTTGTCTTACAAGCTATATAGCAAAGGAGTAATTGTTTGTGTAGGCATTGTGGTTCTTGTGTTTGTACCATTGTTGTTATTTTGGAAGATGTTGTGATATGTTCAAATTGAAAGTTCTCAACTTTCTGATCCAAGGCTATTATTGATGTTTATAATTTAAGAAGGATTTGTCTGGGAACACTGCCATTTCATGAATGTTTTTATTATATCATTCAGAAGAATTTTTTAATCGCCATGTATTATTAGTGAATCTTTGAATGTACCAGATAGAAACAGGTAGACTTCCTAAGGGTTATTTTGGCTACCAAATGCATTTTAGGAAAAGACCCCAAATTGAAGCTTTTCAAATGGCCAGTTGACAGTTACTAAAACGATACCTAGTTTTAGCTATCTGTCTCTCAAGAATGCAAAATAGTATCTGCAACCAAACTAATGTTATGGCATAGAAGGAACAATATTAAGTAGATTTAATATTGATGCAGAAAGTATGGATCTCAAAGTAGCAATACCAAGTCCCATGAAATTTCTAAATGATAGTCTGATGTTGGTAGGATAGGGAAAGAAACAGCTATTAATAAATAAATAAATAAAATGTAAATATGTGCATGGAATAAATGTTCTTGAAAGAATGCTTGAAATATGTAGCTTCCTTCGTATCATTTTATTATATGAAATATAATATCTTGGGTTTGGTTCTGTTTCATTTGTTTTCTGACACAGATTTATATTTTTGAAAACAATATCTACTATCAACCCGACATAAAAAGCAGTTCATTAAGACTTACATCATCTGGGAAAGAAGGAGTTATTTTTAATGGGATTGCTGATTGGTTATATGAAGGTGAGTTGAATAGTTTTACTTTCTAAAGAATGCGTATCACATATTTTCATACAAAATATGCAAGAAAAATGTTCATTCTATAGTAATACTTAAAGCTGTATTTTTCTGCTCATTTCCTTTTAAAATTGTCTCATGCTTTCTTTCCATTGAATGTGCTCAAACTTTGACTGGTTTTGATTTATATCTACCTACCTTAATTCACATTTATTACATATATGAGTGAGTGGGTAAGTCTGTATGTGTATGTGTATGTGTGTACAAACATTGTTCAGACTGGATTAATGTCATATCACTCTGGAATTAGAAATGATACTCTTGTGTCAAAAGTCTCACAAAAACCATTTGATTTTACTTTTCTCTTTAGGGATATTGTAGTCTTTAAAAGCCATTGCACAGGGAGCAAAATAATGCTACCTGAAGAGTTATTTTCAATAAATATTGCTTAAAGTTTCAATAATATCTGAGAACATAAAAATCAAATGGCTGATCAAAATACCTATTTTGATTGTATACTAATTATCTATCATTTGAGTGGTAGGTAGGAATTCCCTCAAGAATACTCAAAGCTGGAGTTTTATGCTCAATGATTAGATTCTTCAACTGATCTTGACAAAATATATATGATGTAAAGTTATCATATTTGATTATAAATTTTAAAGTTCAGAATCTAATAATTTGGTTTTATTTCCCAAGCAATACTTTCAAAGCAGTCTCTCTCCTGATATTTGATATTTTAAATTCTTTAATAAAAACAAATCTTTCAAAGCACTCACTTAATAGTCATTAGTAATGGCAAACTCGATTCCAATTATTAGTCCAGTCACTAAAATAGAGCATATATTTAATAAAATCCTTAAGGACCCTATATTTAACTACACAGATTTTGTCAGGTAGAATTCTTTTATTAATGAGTTGTATTCCTTGAAATTACATCTAGACATGTAAATGTAATTGTGATCCTTTACTATTATATGTGTATGTAGGCATATTTATATATATTTATGGTATTTTTCCATATATATGCATATGTGTGTGAATGATAAGATCAAATAATAAAAGTTTTTTTGGAGGTCACACTTTATCTTGAGAAATAGAATATCAGTAATAATTATCAGTAATAATAATTTTATGAAGGCATAAAAACTAAAATTAAAATGCATACAAGTATAAAATGGCTTCAGCCAAGGGCCCTTGGCTCCCACCTGTTATAATCACTAGTCAAGAGGCTGAGATCTGAGAGATCAATTTTAAAGCTAACCCAGATTGAAGTGTTTGGTACATTCCATTTCCAAATTAATCAGCAAAAATCAGTGATTCAGAAAAAGCTCAAGTGGTAGAGTGCCAGTCTAGCAAGCACCCCACTACCTACACATTAAAAAAAGAGTTGATCACAGGAAATTCTGATTCAGGCTTTTCTATTTCAAAAATCAAATAAGTTATTAAAGAAGCTTGGGATGGCCACAGATTCAAGGAGGAAACAAGTAAAGAACAAACTTGATTAATTCTGAGATTATACAGAGTAGATGTTGAGTGATGCTCTTACCTAAGGGAACTGGAGAGATTAGCACTTTAATTCCAAAATGTTCTTTTGTTCTGTGTGAGGATCTAAAAAATTAAGAGGTGGGGCACCAGTGGCTCACCCTGTAATCCTAACTACTCAGGAGGCTGAGATCTGAGGATCACAGTGCAAAGCCAGCCCAGGCAGGAAAGTCCATGAGACTCTTATCTCCAATAAACCACCAGAAAACCGGAAGTGATGCTATGACTCAAGTGGTAGAGGGCTAGACTTGAGCTGAAGAGCTGAGGGACAGTGCCCAGGCCCAGAGTTCAAGCCCCATGACCACTCCCCCACCCCAAAAAAAAAAACATGTCAAGGAATATGCTAAGTAATTGAATCACAGTAAACAAGTGATCCAACATAAGAACAAGAGTGAGACAGGCCAGTCTGGGATTTGTGAGCACTCTCCTAAAGAAGAAACAATCTGATTGAGCCTGAAAATTAAGAACTTTTACATGTGAAAATAAATTAAAAGAGAAAATGCAGTAAGAGGTAATAGCTTGCAAAAAACAAATAAACAAAAACACTGATGGGTTAAATAGCAGAGCTAATGTAGTTAGATTTACTTGACAGAAATGAGGTATAAGATTTGAGACAGGAAGACAGGAAGAAGCAAAGAATACTGACCTGTAACAATGACCTGAGATTTTTCTGAGGTTTTATTTCACTTACTACTAGTAAATTGAGACAAGTAAAGAGTGACAAGATTAGTTCTTCTACTTTTATATATCAGTACTGTTATGATGTAAAGCTGAGATCTTATAGTAGGAAGGACCAGTGAGCAGTATCAGGCTTTTTCTGTGCTCTATCTGGAGATAACGAGCGGTGGGACAAGGGTTAGAGCAGTTAGTAGATTGAAAGATGGCTCTAAAATTGATGAGGCAGTGAAAGAGATAGGTTTTAGTGGATGAGCAGATAGAGTGCATAAGAACCAAGAATCACACTATGGCTTCTGGTTTGGATTGCTAGTAAAAGTGGTGTCAGACACAGTGATCAAGCACTAACAAGCAACAATAGGTGTTAGACAGAGGACTTGGTGCAAATGTAGCATGTGTCAGTATGCTGGCATGATACGCTATGGGCATCACTTTAAGATTCTTAGTGTGAATCAACCAGATATATACCCTATGTAGACATTGCCTATTTTTCTGACTCCTTGATAATATGACTTAGCCTATGTTCTAATGGGAAAATTTAAGGTGGAAAATTAGAAATCTCTTATCTAAGAAAAAAGATCATTCTCTTAATAAGATAAAGAAATTTTCTATTTGGGCTGAGAGTGAACAGTGAGTATAATAGGGTTGAGGGATGAACAGGACACATTAACCAAAGCCTGACACTGCAAATCTGACAGATTCTAATAAGGATAGGAGAAATTAAGATTTTGGCCATATAATTAAACCTGGTATTTGAAGCTCTCTTGTTGCAGATATGAAGAAATTCTATGTGTTATTGTTGTTGTTTGGTCAGTACTATGGCTTGAACGTGGGACTTTGTGCTTGTTAGGTTGATGCTCTATCACTTGAGACATTCCTCCAGCCTTCCTTTTTGCTGATATTGTGGTGGCAGAGTCTAGAGAAATTCTTTGGACTGGTGTCTAATTGTAGTCCTCTAGATGTCAATTGCTTGAGTAGCTTAAATTACAGACAAGAGTTACCATACTTGGCCCTGTTAGTCTCATAAAAGTATGAACTGAGAATACCAAGTGAGTAGCTGATATAACAATGAATATAGTATGTTGTATCCACAAAACCAGTGTGGCATCAGAAGTGAGTGACTCAACATGCTGTCTCATGTAACAAATCCCTGTGACACAGCATACATATTTTGGCCCCTAAATCAACAGAATTCACTGATCTTTTCCTTAGATAAAGATACCAAATGATATCTACTTATGACAATTCTCACTATACTATAAGTGAAATTTGGAGTCTCACATTTTTAAGAGATTGTTGTTGGAAATCTAATACACATCATGTCACATGCTTGTGAATTTGGTATTATGTGAGAGCCATACAAGGTCACCTTAGTGGAGTGTAAACCACTACATGTAAGGAATCATTCAGAATTCAGTAAATAGAAGTCTGAAGAGAACTCAAGTCAGTGCAAAATTGACTTTTAAATTACAAATAAATTTAAGTCTAATGTGATGGAGTAAAAGTCTTTACATTGTTCTAAAAGAATAAGGAACTGATAAGGTCCTTATTGATACACCACGAATACTGATTATCACACCCTCTTCATTTAACACAATAATGTAAGATACCTTTTTGTTTTACTTATTGCTTTTTGTTGGACACATGAATCACATTTATTCCTAGTTGGTTCAAGAAGGACTTACTGGACTTACTTCCCATGAAAATTGTGCTATAATAAATAAGACAAAAATAATGTGGAAATGCAACACAGGAAGTTGGAGAAAGGCAAGATTCTGGATAGGACTAAGTCTCCTGAGGTGAAATGTGAACACATATAATTCTTGTAAAGAAGTTAACAGCACAATGCAGACAGATGAGCAGAAACTCAACCATGAACCCAGAAGGATACAAATAGCAGCCTTCAGGAATATTGTAAAATGGATATGGATAACATTAACTTGCTTTCCAGAATAGTACATTCATCTGGATTCAGTGGTTATATATTAGTTTTCTGTAAATGCTTTATCTTGAAGTTGTGTTTATAAGTGTCTGTGATATAAAACCACATATGTTGACAACCCATCTGCTCTGTAGTAAAATTTTCTAAATCAGAATAAGAGACAAAGAGTCCAAACTAGAGTAAAGTGGAACAGAATGCAACTTGTAAAAATAAATTGTTTGTCAATGTTATAATGTAATTAACATTAGGAGTTTCATTCCTTGAGTAAACTCTCCTACTAGTAGCAATTAAACCAGTGTGTGCCTGATGCTTGATGACTGTTAGGGAAATGCTTAGCAAACATTCTTTTAGTTATTCCTTTAGTTATTTCACTTAGTCTTATGCTTGAGAAAGTTGCATAATTATTTGCATTTTATTATTTTGGTGTTGTAATATTTTCTGAATAATATTAAGTACAAAGAATTCTAATATAGATTGTTTTGGACATGGTCCTTAAATATGGCCATGCTTACTGATAGGAAGTACTGGGCATAAATATTTAATGCTTGTGAAAAGTCTATTTTCTTAGAAATTCAGAGCACTGAATTTATCCAATAAGATCTGTTTGCATCTTCAGATCTTATAGGTCTTAGAATTCATATCTAATTGGCCTTTATCATATGTATCTTTTCTCAATGTGCTATATATTATATATATATATAATTCATATTTCTTCAACTGTATTGTAACTTATTTGGTTAAATCAGGCTCACAATCATGACCTGAATAATGAAAACATTTAAAGGGGAAGAATTCAAGATAATTGTGTTACTCAGCTTCCTGTTACTATGACAAATAACTTTTGGTGATTGATTTGTAAAGAGAAAAGGTCTATTAAGCACATGATTGTGAACATTCCAAGCTGAAGTCAGGCTGCCCTATCATGTTGAGCCCCTGATGTGAACACTCTCCATCATAGCAAAAGCTCAAGGCAGAGCAAACTGCTTATATCACAAACCAGAACCAGAGAGAGAGAGAGAGAGAGAGAGAGAGAGAGAGAGAGAGAGAGAGAGAGAGAGAGAGAGAGAGAGAGAGAGAGAGAGAGAGAGAGAGAGAGAGAGAGAGAGAGAGAAACTGACACTAAGTCCCCATAATTCTCTTGGAGGGCCCAACACCAATAACCTGAAGACTTCTTATTATACCTGAACTCAGAAATTTTCTACCACTTCCATGTGGGTGAAAGACACTGATCAGGCCATAGGTTTGAAACTACAAAAAAATACTCTTTTCAAGGACACGGAATATGTGACAATCTTAGGCAAATAATTGTACCTGAAAGGTAGAGGAGGCAGCAGTTTCCAGAAACTGGAAGAAGGAAATTCTGTCTATCAATCATAGAAAAACCAAGTGGATAAGGAACCACATGATTCAGTGAGTGGGGAAGAGGAAAATCAATCCCAAACACTTTCTCCCTTCCCTTCATTTGATTTACATGCATTTTATATTGGTCATACCCCAGAAATATTTGAGACCCAGAGAATAGTCTTGTTATTCAAATTAAAAGTTCATGTCCCACTTAGGACTGTTGACTGTTTGCTCCATTTGTGACTGTATCATTGTAGGATGCTGTCTGTCTGTTTATACATCTGAAAGTTATGAACACAACCACACGTGTGTTTTTCATATAAGCTTGCAGAGAAACTGATCCAAGTAAGAAAAGAAACTAAGAGCAAGTGCATTGGCACATTCCTATAACAGGATCTAATTCAGACGTTTCAATAAGAGGATCACAGATCAAGGCCATACTGGTCAAAGAAGATAATGGGACCCTATCTCATAGAAAAGGTGTGATGATACACACCTGTAATCCCAGTTACATGGGAGGCAGGGGATCATGTTCTGAGGTTGGCCCAAAGCAAAAGTATGAGACCCTATCTGAAACATAATTGCAGCAAAAGGAGCCAGGGGTATGTCTCAAGCGATAAGAACATTTGCCTGGCAAGGGCAAGGCCCTGAGTTTAAAATTTCAGACTGTCAAATATAAAAATTAAAAGAAGAAATGTACTTATAATGTATCCTTTCCCCTTTGAATTGTGTGATCACATGAGGTAGACATAATAATAGTAGCTAGTTTAGACCAAAATTATTCCTGCCAAATCTTATTTCTTTGTGTTTTATTAATCAGTATACTTTGGCAAGAAGTAATTGTAAATATCTTGCATTCCAAATATATTCCTCAATCTTTGTTGCCTAGTACAGACACATTGTCTCTGTAGAGACATCATTTATAGTTAGATCATATAGTTAGATCTTATTTCTTTGTGTTTTATTAATCAGTATACTTTGGCAAGAAGTAATTGTAAATATCTTGCATTCCAAATATATTCCTCAATCTTTGTTGCCTAGTACAGACACATTGTCTCTGTAGAGACATCATTTATAGTTAGATCATACATAGATATAGATACAGATATAAATAAGTATAGATTATAGATAAGATCTTTCATCAAGCCCAATATAGAGACCATCTTTTCTACATTATAATTTGTTTTCCTGTTTGATTTTGTCGTTTTACTTTGTTCTATTTTATTTTTTCTTTTTGCAGTTGCAATGTGTTTCAGTTTCTATGTGGTGTCAGTTACTATGTGGTTTCAGTTCAAAGTGGTTAGAAGGAAAACTTCAGCTTCAAATTCAGGTGAATGAAATTAGGAGCCTCTTTCTATAGGAGCCATTATTTCTCTAGGGTCAGGGTGGGAATGTCTGATTGGAGGGCTGTATAAGAAATGTGAAATCATGTGTTGCATGACAGGACACATACATATGCTTCTCTGATACTTCTCACCAGCTGCCTGTGCCTGTCTATATTGATAATTTTGTAGGCCTACAAATCATGTCATAGATATCCAAATGGACCTTGGCAGAATAAAGGTTCTCATACCTGTTGGGCAGTGAAAGTTGTATCCTACCCAGTTCTTTATTAGTTGGCAGGAAGCAAATGTGTTCAATGGGCATGATAGTGACAGGACAGCTTCACTTTTATTCCTCAGTTTCTAGATCTTTTTTTTTTCCCTGTGGCTATTCAGGAAGGGTTCATTGCTTTCTATATAATGACATCAATTTTCATTGTTATTGCCAAACAAATACACCCAAAGTAATGTAGAGAAAATTATTTAAGTCTCTCATCCATGCAGAGGCAAAACTAATGTGAACATGAACCCACTCAATCTTCCCATGTGAGCAAATAGCCTCCTGTTTGCAATACAATATTATTATTTGAAGGTGTTTTAGTGTAGGCTGTTCAGAAAACAGCATGCTTTTGTTGTCCATGTATAGCTGGGCTCATATTACTATAGTCAGAAAGTATAAATCCACTCTCAGAATATGTTTCTCTTTCAGTGGCACAAATTCTCTCCCTTCTTAAAGGGAATGTTCTCATGCACTCTATCTGCTCCAGGCCATCAGCTAGTCTACTAGAAATGGTGCTATGCCAATGGCTTGGTGATGCTCATTACCATTGAGGGTGGGGCCAGGAGATGACTGCTGTCTAATGACCAATCATCTTGCTCATCTGATCCTTGACAGTCACTTCTGCCATGGATGTGACTTGGTGAGCATTGAGTGACACACTAATATCTTCACATTTTCACGTGTTGGTCTCTTTTGGCAAATCTGCCCACTTGAATTTTCTAAACTTCCCTACCACAGATTTTCTAGTTTTACTCTTGTTCTCTCTGACTGTTGATTACTGTGCATGAGTCAGGATGGATCCAGGCCTTGAGGCAAATATTTTTGAACAAAAAATTAGCTGCTAAATATTTCACTTAAAATCCTGCCAACCTGGAGTATTTGTGTTTATTACTGTCTTCTGATGCCAGTCATGAATTAGACTGAAGGAGGGAACTTATCCAATTGGCCTCATTGAGACCTACCCACAATTCAAGCTTGGATTTACTTTCCTGTTACCATATGGTATTAAAAAGCATACCTTAGCCTACAAATGTCAGATAGGGTGAGGAGATGAGCAGAGACTGCAACAGTACAAGCAGTCAGGTGTGCATTTGGGCTTAGTCCCTTAGAGTGTAGCATCTTTTCGTAGTGGAACTTGGTTGCATATGTTCAATGGATCAGATAATAACTAGTTCAAGATGGGGAGTTTGGACTGAACAGTCACTTAGTAACTCACTGTCAATGTAATTGTTTCTACCAGAGCCCAGTAAAGAGCATATTTTGAAATAGATAATATATTATTTTCTGTTCAAATGGTCTTTCTGTAAAGCTTAAAATGCCCGACCTATGATTATCATGTAAGAATTCCAAAGGCTCTATGCAGCATCTCTGTCTCTCATAGTTGCTTATATTGTTTTTCCTTCTGGTGGCCATGGGTACAGAAGGAGAGAAGTCTGCAATTCCATTGAATTCCTTCTCTTTTCAGGTTTGGTGCAGAGCTGGCAGCTTTACAGGCCACCTGGGAAATAGAATAGAATCTTGTGCAAAAGTGATTCTGTTTTTCTTCAAATGGCTGAATTCAATCCTCTTTTGTTTTTGCACATGTACACTCCCAACAGTTTTTCTCTCAGTTTGGAAAAGTATGTCCCAATATATCCCAGACTACTGGGTCACTACAAACTTTCAGGGCATTGCAAGCTGTAAAACTTTCACAGAAATTTCTCTTCAATTGTCAATCTATATGCCAAGGTGGTCTGCTTCCCTTAAACACAGTGGCTCCCTCTGTCAATAGGAGATGTGTAGGAATTTTGAGGTTCACAGTATGCCACATAGAATAGCACTGAGCTATGGGAAATGTGTTATTTATGATACCCATCCAGAAAGCATTTCTATTATGCTTTCCTTTTCCCTAATTTCTTTATCCTTTCAGTAAAGGCCCCAATCTCTCCTCACAAGTATCTTTACCTTTGCCTAATAAGTACAAATAAATATGAGTCCCTTACTTGCGTTACAAATCTTCAACGTTCATTATGCCTTCTGGAACTTTATCTTTTCCCACATTACAGAGGAGAAGGATTTTGCCAACAGTGCCAAAGTGACCTTTGTTGGTTTGCTGTGTACATTCAGGGAATTTGTTTCCATTTCTTTTCTTGCCTATAAAATTTTCCAGTTTCATATCAACTATTTTTCATCATCTTTGCAGTCACCTGTATCTGTTGTGGCAATGAAGTGTCACAAATACTTGTTCTCCCAATACCTTTCTCCTCTCCTTGCACATCATTTCTTGTCATCACTAGTGATGATTGATTACTCATGACTCTCTCTCTCTCTCACTATGGATTATCTATGACCCAAAAATATTATTGCACTCTACTTATGCACATAGGTATTAAATTGTTAAATGAACAATCTTCTATTTAAGTGTCTGTTTACTGAATACTGCTGGAATGCCAAAAAGAGTGGACATGTTCATCAAAATTAGTTGAAGAGTATTTATTTGCAAGGAGAACACTGACAAAGTAAAGGTTTAGAGAAGCCAAGAAGAAAATGCTTTAATCTAAATCTAATAGCAGCCAAACTATCACCACCACTCTATGCATAGTGATGAGCCATTGCTAGACACAGAGAAGAGGCATTTGATGGAAGCTCACTGACAGAGTAGTGACATAATTTCTAGTTCACAGCCAACTTGAGGTGACATTGTAGGATGAAGCTGAGAGAAAAAGCAACCTGTCTTGGCTCTCTTCCTTTAAATCTCCTGCCTAATCACCAAAATGGTCTTGCCTTCTGGAAATCAATGCATGAAAGGGGTTTTCCTTTTAATATAATTCGTTCATTCTCAAAAGGAGTAATAGAAAAGTGAAAAGTGGACATTGGACATTAAGGCAACATAAAAGTTATCTAAGAAGTTATTTTATTCTGTTTCTTTAGAATTAAAGATTATTTAGTGGATTGGTGGGATCCTCAACCTGTTTGATGAGAGAATGAAAAATTAACGTTAAGCAAGTATGGATGAGTGGTTGCCTGGACGCGTCCTTCTTCAATCACTGATCCAATTCATTTTAATCCAGTGGTACTCTCATGTTCCCTGTCCACATTGCTGACAATCTATGAAATCCTGCATCTGTCACCTCACCCTATTCTTTAATATCTACTTTTCCAGACATTGAAAAGGTAACTCAGAAATAGAGGGTTCTCAGGGAAGTGGACAAAATGCAGCACACCATGGATAAAATAAGCATGTGCAATGATGATTTCAAGGACAGATGTTTGTGGGTCACTGAGCCCACATCTCTACAGTTGGTTTCAAATAACACTTGTTTATTCTAGAGGAACTTCTACATTCTCACATTGCCCACTGGTGGTCACCAGATGGAGAGAGGCTTGCCTTCCTGATGATAAATGACTCCTTGGTGCCTAGCATGGTTATCCCTCGGTTTACTGGAACACTGTATCCCAAAGCAAAGCAGTATCCATACCCTAAGGTAAGCCATCTGGGAATACTAGTGTGTTCCTTCTCTCTACACTGGTTTAATGGAGAGCGTTCTTGGTTCATGAACAAGCTGTCTTTGGAAGAGAGAAAAAAGCTCTATTGGTAGACAGATTCATCATTCTTCAGTGTTCTATAAATAGTGAAGACACCCTGCTGGGTAGAAAGAGGTAGTAATGATTTGAGGGTTTAGGAAATTACTCTTTGCTACACACACACACACTCAAACACACACACACATATACATATATATTTTTTTCCTGGTGATCATTCCTATTTTTTTCTCATTTTCCTAGTTGGAGAAAGAGGGAAAAATGGTAAGAGGCCAAACTGTTGTTTGGATAAATGTTACTCTGAGGAGTTGATAATAAGTGTTATTAAGAAAGGAAAGTGTTGTAGTCCAATAGGTTGGAAGTTCTTACTTGTTTCTTTTATTTTTTTAAATCAAGCCTTTTCACAGAGAAAGTGCTCTCTTATCTAAGAGCATTTAATATACTATATGTTAATGTATATTATAAATCTCCTATAAAAATTGACTGAGCATAAAGTATTTCCAGTAAGGAATAGTCTAAGCATAAAGAATCTCCATAAAGAACAGACAAACCATAAAGAATCACCAATAAAGAATAGCCTAAGCATAGAGAATTTATTAGTATTAGTATTAACATCAGCATTATTTTGGCAGAGCATACTATGGAACATGGTTTGTGAAATGCTGGCTTTGAATCATAGCAAGGGGTGAATAGGATGGATGAAAGGGTTTTATTGGGAGAGGAACATGTGAAAATCCTGCCTGCAAAACAGAACTATTATCAAGTATATAATGAGGCCACTAGGAACAGGATGTAACAACATTACAGTATATTGCGTTTTCTGTTGTGGGTCATCCTTAATTTCTCAAGGACTTTCTAAAAACCACATTTCCATCACATGTTTATATAACAAAGAATAATGGCTCATGGAGAGACATTAATGGCTCAAATGGCTCATGGTGAGACACCCTGTACATTAATCATTTAAAGATGTCATATAGAAAACCTCAGAAATTTTTCTTGGCATAATTTAGTAGCTCTTAATTAATTAAAAAAAAGGCTGCTGGTTTCATTCAGAAGCTGGTTGTAAGCCATCCCTTTAGAGAGTTGCACTTTGATTTTCCTTAGTACAATAGGTTTTCTCCTTCTGAGCCTGTGCCTTGTGTTATATTAGCTGGGCACAGAACTTGGAAATCCCCACAATCATAGTTGATCTCAGTGTGGGGTGAAAGTACAGCAGGTCACATGGAGTTGAAGTCAATTACACTTTCCTCCTCCCTCTCCCACCCACCAGACTCCAGTTATCAAAAGTGAAGACAGAAAGTCATTAGACTTGAACAAGCAGGAGAGCTTCTGCACTCTTATTTCCTTTCATTCCATATTCTACTACCTTTTTAGGTTATCGTATTAAGTACAAGATTGAGAGGAATTCACTTCCATGACTTGGAAGTCATGTTTTAAGGGTTTCTCTGCATGAAGATTAAGATAAACACATACTCAGTGTTCTTTGGAAGAAGATGGCAACCAAATAATCCAGTTTCCTCTTTCATTAAGAAAATGTTATTGTATTTCACAAAAGGTCTTATGTCTTTTCCAGTTGTAAATTTCATGGTGTATTTTTTTTTTTTTGGATAGGGGGTCCGGTAGTGGGGCCTGAACTCTGGGCCTGGGCGCTGTCCCTCAGCTCTTCAGCTCAAGGCTAGCGCTCTACTGCTTGAGCCACAGTGCCACTTCCGGCTTTTTTTCTTTTTGCTTATGTGGTGCTGAGGAATCGAAGCCAGGGCCTCATGCATGTAAGGCAAGTGCTCTACCACTGAGCCACCTTCCCAACCCCTTAGTAGCGTATTTTGTTGAGGTTTGTACCTCTGTAGCACAGCTAAACCTTTTTTGTCTAAGAAAAATGAACTGAAGTATTCTCAAACATATTATTTCTCGCATACCTTAATAATGATGAAAATCTTCCTGGCAATTGAAGGAGAAAATTAGAGAACTAGGGACATACTATAAACTCTTCAGTGCATTGAACAAATACTAGGAATTGAAATCATGTACAAGTGTTCAGGCCCACACAAAGGGGATAAAATCATACCTGTGAAAGAGGCAACACTTGATAATTGATTTTCAAAGATGAGTAATGGCTCTCTGATTCCCATAGAAAGCTATATACATTAGCTCCAGCTTCAAGTTGCTTCCTCTCTTAGAGATAGCCCATAGTGTTTGAACTTCACATTTGTAGGCTTTGTAACTTCAACAAGTCAAATAGAAACATCTGAGAAAGTTCAAATATATCAGCAGGAAGTCAGAAGGCAATACAAAACAGGACAGTTTATTTTTTCATAATTTTATGTAATTAATCATTTAATAACATATAGTGACATACAGAAAATGTATAGTTCACAAATATTAACCCGATTTTATGTTTTCTAAGAGATTTTTTTCCCACTTTTTTCTTATTTGGACATGATCACAATCACCTGCATTTTATGAATGGGAAAACTAAGATTGCAAAAGGTTGAGTTTTATAAAAAGTCAAAGCTATTTTGAGAAGAGAAAAATAACTCAAATTTATTGATTGCATTTCTGTCAATAAAGCTACCAGAGGTCAAATTGGATTTCAGAAGATGCAGCTGAAGTCAAAACATCTTCTTGTCACCTTAACAACTATTTGTGGACCTGTTTGTTCCATTTATACCTAATGACTTAGTTATATATGGGAAGCAGTCTCACACCTGGAATATATGAATATAACATGATGAAGGTCCTGAGCGTAATGACTACAGGCTAAGAGTACTAAAAATAATACACAGAAATGAGCATAGAGGCTGGTTAGAGCAAGACAAATGACCAAGCATGCCTGTCCTCAGGTGGCTGATATTTAGAATTCCTGGTCCAGTACAGAAGACAATAAATAGGACCCAAAGAAATTAGGGCTTACTTTGGTCCTTGTTCTCAGAACAGATGCCAAAACATTTTGATGATCATATTTTAATTTATAGGCTTAGTATCTTCTACTCATTAAAAATATACTTGTTTTTCCCCCAAAATAAGCAAACTACTTCAATTCACTCCTGTGCAATAAACTTTCAAACAGTGGTTCTCTAGAAATTGAAATAACATATAGAGTTCATACTTAATTGTGCTTTTCATTACACTAGATTAAAATTAGTTCAGCAAATACTCAATATGGCTGAATTTACTAATGAAATACTTCCACCAAACAAATATATTTGTATTTTACTTAATTCAGCATGATTCAGAACTCATAAAATACCCCATCATTAGCAATTCAGCACAAAAGAATTGCACAGTTCTATCTCAGTAACCTCAGGTTAATCTTCTTAATTAAAACATTATCTCGTTTAATGACAATTTAGTTGCCAGTAAAATAAGGTTAATTATTATTAAGGCTTGTATTTCAGAATCATAGAGAAAAGCATTCTGCAGATTCACAGTCTTTGTGGCAAATGTCACTGTTAAAAGCAAATAGATTAACTCTTCTAATTTGCAAACTCTTGAAATGATTCAAATACTAAAAGGCTGGATGTGATTAATTTCAAAATCTCATGGAAAAATAAAAATAAAATTGAGATTTTTGAAATGCTAAATTTCTGTTGGGTTGTTCACATTTTGTCTAAAATCTGGCCTCATGTGTTCAACTTTTAATTTGTATGCATGGAGAAGCTGTTTTTAGATACAGTAATGTTCCAGTAAACTTACAGTACTATTGACAAAACTGACAAAAATATGACAATAATCTGTTTTTGACAATATGTCAAAGTATTCATCATTGGTAAGAATCCATAGTATGATCAAATTCAATTTGATTATTAAATGGTATAAATATAAGAATGATTTTTCACTGATTAGAAATTAACAACTATCATTTTAAACTAATGCTATCTACTATTTTAGACTCTTTATGTAACCATCTTTTAGTTTGTTCACAAAGTAGAACTGATATATTTTTATTCCAGAGAACAGAAAATTTTGATCCTGAATGCCTGACTTGTGAAGTATTTTTATAAAAGTGTTTGTCTCATTTTTGATAATCAAGTAAATAATACTTGAAAAATCTTAAGCATTTGACCCATGATTCATCTGAAGTAAATAAGAGTCAAAATTTGGGTGATATTTCTCTGACTCACAGATTAAACTAGTTCTTAAAATGTGTTTCTTTTTCATTAGTGTCAGGGCTGTCAGACTACATTAAATGCCCTTAAAGACAAGTTCTGCAGACTCTGAGGTAGATGAGTAAAATAGATAGACAGAGAAGACAATTGAGCCCAGGCATATGAGGGTTTGAAGCAATGTGAAGTTTTATAAAATTTGATGCATGAGTGTTCAGTGTGAACAGGGTCAGAACTTATCTCACAGGAAGCCCTTTACTATATGAATAATTCTCTCTTCATAAACACTGAATCTGTAGTCAGACTCCTGACCCCTCTCTTAGGCTCTCAAATTCTAACCTGAGTATGAAACACTCCTACTTAATTGCCTTTGATTACTTAACCAAATAATCTCTGTGATAGAAGAGATTCAAATCAGGGCCTTTTACCATATAAGAGTTATACCACTTGATCTAAGCATTCTAGTCCTTTTGTTATAATCTTGTTTTACAGATAAGACTCAGGCTAACTTTGCCTAGTCTTTCATCAAACTTTGACCCTTCTGCCTCTGCTTCCCAGATTGTTGGGATTGTATGCAAAAACCACCACCTCCAACCTCAAAAAGAAACTGTAGAGGGCTGGGAAGGTGGCTCAGTGGTAGAGCGCTTGCCTTGCATGCCTGAGGCCCTGGGTTCGATTCCTCAGCACCACATAAGCAAAAAGAAAAAACCCGGAAGTGGCGCTGTGGCTCAAGTGGTAGAGTGCTAGCCTTGAGCTGAAGAGCTGAAGGACAGCACCCAGGCCCAGAGTTCAGGCACCACGACCGGACCAAAAAAAAAAAAAAAAGAAAAAAGAAACTGTAGAGTCTGAGTGGAATATGTTGTTATTTCTGGTCCTGACTTAACTCTGGATGCATCAATGCCCACTTCTTGAATATGAATCTATATTTTTTTCAAATCTTTGAATTGGTCATTGTCTATATTTTTAATTCACCTCATTTTTAATTTCCTTCTTCTCTTTATATTTCATCCAGTTCTTCCTTAAAGTCTTATTGCTTAGAAAGAAACACATTGAACCAAATCAACTGATTTGATACCTCATCCACTGTTGAAGACATTCATTCATTCAAGCTGCCTTGCTAGTTATTATTTATTTAATAAATTTTTGTTCTCCGGAACTATCCTTACCACTGTGATCTAAATTTATGCCATATACTCAGGGAGGAAACTTTGCCCATCTTTCAAGGATCATTTAAACAAATGAGTCACCACATTTAAAATCAGTAAATTTAGAAGGAAAGCCAGGCAGATTATGCATTGGAATACATTATTAGCCATCATAGAATATTAAGCATATGATACACACTATATGTGAGTATAATTTCTATAATTTTACATGTTGGAAGGAGTTTTCTCCCTCCTTTCCCTCCCTCCTTCCTTCCTACTTTCTCTCCTTTTTTCTTTTCTTCCCTTCTTCCCTCCTTTCCCTTCCTCCTTTCTTCCTTCTTCTACTTCCTCTTTTTCCTCCCTTTTTCTTTCCTTCCTTCCCTCTCACTGAATTTCAAGTGCTATAATGAGAGTAGTGCCTTGATCTACTAGTCAGTCTGCTCAGCCAGGCCTTTTGCTGAGATTCTAGAGAAAGGAAACAGTAACTGCTTAATGAATAAAGCAATCATGATTTTCTATCACCTTTAATTGTCTGACTAAAATGTTTAAGAAGCAGCAATCTACAAAAAACAATTGAAAGCAATCAAGTTGTTGAATTTCAAATCATTTCTACTTCAGAGAAATCAAACTTTCCCCCTATGACACAGAAAAGTAAATGAGTCAAATATGCCTTTTTAAAAATTCAATATAGTCTAATGCTTAATATGCTTGCATTACAACTTTCATTTTCTCAAAGGCAGGTCAAGTGAACCCAACAATAAAATTATATGTTGTAAACCTATATGGACCAACTCATACTTTGGAACTCATGCCACCCGACAGCTTTAAATCAAGGTATGCAATTTCATTTTCACTTTTACGGGGAAATAGATATTTTCAAACCAATGATCATTTTGTTGCAATTTAGAGAGATGCGATCAGCTCAACAATTCCACTTGAAAATAAAGCTGAGGTTGTCCCATTAGTGAGGAATGGAGTCATTCTGCATATCTGGCTCTCCCCAACAAGCATTTCATTTCAAGGTGATTAGTTGCACCACAAAATGGCTGAAAAAACTGATAGGATGAATTGAGTCTTTTGTTGGAGATATCTCAAGGAAATAAGAAGCAACACTATTTTCCTAGAAAATAGTTTGTACATGTAAACAAAAAAAAACCATATTGCTTTTTAAAACACCATAAACTCCATGTAATTTGTACAGTTTTTCCAACTTTCTTCCAACAGCTGGCCAAGGATTCTTTAGCATTTTTCTCTAGGCAGAGAAATTTAATGAGGTTTTGTTTCAAATTACCTTACATCAGAAACGTCCATATTTAAAAAGATTTCACAGGGAAGGAAAAAAAAATATGTGTCAAGTGCATGAATATAATTTTAGCCAAATCATCTTTCCATTACAAATAATCAAAATAATTTTCATGTGCCATTTGAATTCCTAGAGTGTCTCAAATTTCAAAGGATATTCTTTCCTATGTGGTAGCTTTGTGGAAATTTATCATAGTTTTGGGGATGGTAGGAAGTTGATTCAGGAAGATGCCTTCACATTATATTTAATGATATGAGACTTTGTTCAAAGTTTGCTTTGATGAAGTCTCTAATGCAGGGTAACTGAATCTAGTAGGTCTACTTGAATGGCAATTCATTTAGGAAAATTTTATCATAGTTAGTGGTAATTACAGTATAGCCCAAGTTATATGGAGACTTTTCCATGGAGAAAGCATAAAATGCATAGAATGTTTACACTACAAAATCCTTTAACTACCTGATATAGACTATTTATTTCAATTGAAGTGAAAAATAAAACCCAGAAAGAATAATAGTGATCATACAACTTAAGAAGTTGATAGCAAAATCCTCCATGAAGTAAGGTCAGGGCATCAAGTTACTGAGGATTTCATCTGCATTACATAGTGAGGCTTACAGTAGAGTTTGCTGAGTTGAGCAGAAGAGTGTATTTCTGAGCTTAGATGACCAGCCATGAGTGACTTTTGCAGAAGTGCAGCAGTTGTGAAAACTGGCATTTTGTGGAACCCATTACTCTTCCTTGTTGAATTGCTCCATACTCAGCAGCAACAAAAAGGGACACCTGAGTAGGAGTGGTTGGGTTTCATGTCTACCACCTTTAACCATGTCACTTTGGAAAAGACAGTTTTCTTCTCCCAAGGTCTAAATCATTCAGTAAATCATACTAAGTCTTCAGTAAATCATTTCTAAGTTTTTTCCATTTTGTTTTTTTGGTCTCTATAGCATGGTTTTGGTATTCATGTGTTTTTTTTAACAGGAGGTAGTGATTCTTGACCTTTATTTTGATTCCTATATACAAAATATAAATATATACAACTGATTTATTCATGATCTATTTTCCCCATGTCCTAGTAATTCCATTGAATGCTCTTTTTTTTTGTCTTTTGAGTACCTATGCTATTCTACTCATGTCATTTGTAATATTATTTAAGAGTAACAGAAAAACAAATGATTAATGTATTATATAATATTTCACATGATTTTGTATGTTATCTAAGTAAGTGCTATGTCTGTGTACTTATCTGCACAATGCTAATTAATATGTGAGCCATGTTGTCGTACTTAATATACTTAAAATCATTTTTCTTTGTGATTCTTACATTTTTCTGCCACACATAAAGCTCAAATCTGACCAGCTCTCACTTTTCTAATAAAATTACTGTAAAGATAAGAATAGACATGATTTTGTAGAAAGACAATTAATAAAATAAATATAAGAAAATATGATAAATATAGGAAAATACCCTTTTGTGATTGAGCTGCCTTTCAAACAGCGTTTCTTGAGTCTACCCTAACAAACAAAAATTATTTGAAGTCAAAAATCTTAGGTCAAAAAAAATATTAGGTTATTTATTTTATTCTATTTGATGGATTATTTTAATGGATGAGTTATTCATATAAAACTGTATAAGTTAGAATTATATAATAAAGTCTTCAACCTAGAAAATTTGTTTGACCTTACCTTTTACTAATTTTTTACACTGTAGTGAGAAGCTTTCAACCTATCAACTAAACAGATTTTAATTCACTTATATAGTTTACAAAGGAAATTAAAAGATTACAGAAACCTGCAAAAAGACATAATTCCTTTTCCTAATTTTTACCTTCAGTCAACCCTTTGTCTTGTGTATTTCTTTTTATTTATGTATGCCTGATAAACTCTTACACTGCTAATACAGTCTTTCTCCTACAGCAGTTCAAAGTCATTACCATGAAGTTCTTCTTTATTCAAATCATAGTCTGTGTTATTCTGAAAAGAATGTGTACTATAGGACTTAAGGTAATGACCTTTCTTGAATGTCCCCAGAACCAGTAACACTGGGAATCAGATGAGTCATCTCATCCTGAGAGGCCAATTGTTATGCTATACTTTTAGGGTACTGGAAACTCTCATTATCTTTATTAGAAAATCTAGGTGGGGATTTCAAAACATATAGTTAAATTGTACTGAAAGAATTTTGTGATAATAAGTCACACAGTTGTTTCCTTAGATTAGGTAAATATCACATTAATTTGGAAAAAAATGATGCCTTGTCCTTTGTGTTCACTCATGTTCAGTCATAGGAGTAAAAGTAATGATTTGTCTTTGTATTCTCCTGTGTATTTATCATCATTTCACTCATTTGGAATCAAATCCCCCTGCTTTTAGGAACCACTGTTCTCCATCTGCATTTGTGATGTGGCAATACCATATTGCTTTTCTCGCTTAGGGCTCAACACCATCATGCTTTTTCTTCCTAAGGTATTGGCTAGAATATATCTAGCCTACATTGTTCATTCTTCCAAGTAATATTTATATCTTCCAGTATTTAATCCAGGGATTCATCTGTGTTCATGGAAGTCTCCTAGATAGCACGTTTTACAAGTAATGCATAGTTATTGTCAGAAGTTGGGGGGCATTTCTTATGAGTAAAGCAAGATGAGCATTAAAATACACATCTAGGCAGAAATCTTTGAGTTAAATGTATGCCCCCAAAGATTCTGTGTGGACACAAAGCAGTGATTAGACAATCATCTATGAAAACACAGATGTGACTGCTAACTTACCAGTCTGCAGGTGAAGGCTGCAACCTCCATTGTACAAACCCTTGTGGACAATTAGATCTCCTGTGCCAGACCACCCAGAAAATCTCTGTTGACTTGAGTGTAACCCTCTAACCTGCTTGTCTCTGTCTCTATGGCTCAAGAGGACCAGATCCTCGTGGACTTCCTGGGTATTCCAGAGCCATGGAGACTAGGAACAAGCAGGAAAGCCAGTTATAAGAAAGGGACACTTCTACTGGCCACTGGTCATGGAACACCAAATCTAATGTGTTCATGAGATGGATTTCCAGGAGAGCCACATCTGCAGCAGGTAGGAAAGGAGTGTGGAATTCTGGGTGAGGGCACTGTTAGACCTACTCCTCCACTAAGGGAAAGCCTGAATACTTACCCACAGACAGCATATGTCCATGTGAATCATCAGAAATGTGAGCCTAGTATTCCATGGCAAAGAAAGTAAGAAAACAGGAAGTGACTAGTTAGTAATGTGTCTTTGCACTTTGCCTGTATGCCTATCTCTGCTTAAACATTCATTTTAGGTGTTTTCAACAGGAATATAACATTTTCAGAGCTTGGAAATTATCTTTTGTAAGACATTATAATGCAATTTGAAGAACTCTCTCATTGAGAATTTGATTACCAAGTACAAAGTGATATTTAGTTATAAATAAGATACAAACTAGTGTGCCCCATATCAGATTAAGTTTTGCTTAATTTAACAAAGAACACATATCTAAGCCCCACCAATAATTTCATTATCAATGGAAGTATCTGAATACAAGATAATATTTTCAGTTTAATAATTTAATATCTAAGTTAATTTGTGTAGCTACATACTTAGACCAGATGTATCTAAACAAAGGTGTTTTGTGATACCAGACTTTGTTCTGTAGGCTTTTGTTTGGGGGGGGGGGCAGGAGGAAGGTGATTAAAACTGGGCTGATTAGCTTTCATACAGCACTCATGGATTACACATTTCTAAAGCAATTTATGTATTCTATAATCTGTGTAATGTTGTAGAAAAGTTGTTGCTTTTTGTTTTCACCATAAATGAAATCATTTCTGATGACTGCACTGTTGTATGCATGTCTACAAGAAGTTTGTGATATGTCTGTTTCCAAATGGAGAATATACATTTCATAAAGGAAAAAACATAAATTTGTTCACTCCAACCACTTTAAGACATTATAAGTCCCATTAATTAGCATTCCTAGTGTACTAAATGTTTTAATAGCCAATCACACTTTCAGTTTAATTTCTTCTTGGTTTTTAAATTGCTTCAAATAAATAAAATCCTTAACAATGTTGTACAAACAAAACAAATATCACGAATAAAAGGCTACTACTGGCTTTTGATTCATAGCTGACAAACACCAAAATAAACTATTCATTCAGACATGTGCAGTGAAAGCCTTTGTGTATAAAATATGATAATATGAAGCTTACAAATAGGTATAATTATCAAGTCAAGATTAACCTTTTTCTTTTAATTTATTAATTGTACTTTTAATGAAATAATATAAAATGCCTTGAAAATATATATTTGTTTTGCATATATACCAACCAATGAACATTTCTCATAGAAATCTAGCTAGCATCTGCTAATTTCAACTTTCCAAGAATTGCTTTTCTATGAATTCATTCATTCTTGAATTTAATCTTAATTTCCTGAGTATTTGTTGTTATATGCATATGTGTATCTATACATATGTTTATACATATATGTATATATCAAATACACTCAGTTGCATTATACATGCAAGTATTTTAAAAGAACAGATGTGTGCACATAATTACAGATAAATAACGTAGCATCCTTATAATTTTCAGTTATTCTTTTATGTGAAATACCAAGTGTTTAATTTTGGTTCTACACAGAATTTTTTAGGCTCTAAATATAAATGTTAATTTTTGTCTCCTAACTAGAGAATACTATATCACCATGGTTAAATGGATAAGCAATACCAAGACTGTAGTAAGATGGTTAAACCGACCTCAGAACATCTCCATCCTCACTGTGTGTGAGACCACCACTGGTGCTTGTAGTAAAGTGAGTATGACTTGCTTTTCTTCTGTGACAAAAAATGATGTGCTTTATCATTCTTTGCAGAGGGAAATCAGGAAATCGTTTGTATAAATATTTTGGATACTTCCTAAAAAATAGGAGTAAAAAGTGAGCAGAAAGCTTTGAAATAATACATGAATTCCTACTTAATATAAAGAGTAATTGTGTCCCATTATTTTCTTGCCAAAGAGGGGATTTTTCTCTGTATTTTGACATAAATTAACTTGAAATTATAGGAATTTGTGTCTGTCTTGTTCAAAGACATTTTTCTGTAGTACAGATGTCTCATAATAATCTTTCTGTTCTTTAGTTAATTAAAAATTGTTCTTGAACTACATTTTTTTAAACTGGGTTACTTTTTTCCTTTCCTTTTCTTTTTCCTTTGTTGGTCATGGGGCTTGAAATCAGGGCCTGTGCAGTGTTCCTGAGTTCTTTTTTCAAGGCTCTACCACATTGAGCCAAGCTCTACTTCTAGTTTTCTGGTGGTTAATTGGAGATACGAGTCCAACATACTTTCCTGCCTGAGCTGGCTTTGAACCTTGATCCTCAGATCTCAGCCTCCTGACTAGCTAGGATTACAGGCATGAGGCTCTAGCAACTGGTTCAAAGTATAATTTTAAAGTAAAATTAAAATTAAAAAGATTATTATCAGATTTGGAATTTATAATACCACTGAAATGATTAAAATGTTCTATATATGCAGAGAAATATGGCTCTCTCGGGACTAGTAGGTAGGAACTGAAGTAACAATAACTTTGAAAAACCTATTAGAAAGAAACGAACAAATTGAAGAATTTTCCTAATAAATAATCATATGAAAAATCTCCATAAACAAAACAGAAAACATACAATTTTTGACCTGGAAAATAGTGTTTGAAATGAAAATTTGACCAGATGGATTTTCATATCAGACCTTATCACAGTAAGGAAATAGAAATAATCAAAACTAAAGTGCAAGGAAAAATATGTGAATAATTAATAAAGCCTGAGTAACATTTAGAACACTATCAAATGGTATATTATTGTGAAATAATATGTTCAGATATCAGGATTTAGATCACTTGGGCAGGAAAAAATTAAGAATAATCATTTAATTCCAGGTGCATTGTCCCTTACCTGTAACACTAGCTATTTGGGAGGCAGAAGTTGGAGGACCACAATTAGAGGCCGGCCAGAAGTTCAATTTTTGGGGATTCCTGAGGTTGAGTGCAGTGGTACACACCCGTTACACCAGCCTGGGCATAAAGCAAAACTCTCTCAAAAAGAACCAACAGAAAAATGGCCTTGGTAGAGCATGTGCCTTACAAATATAAGGCCCTGATTTAAATCCTCATTACAGCCCAAATAGTGAAATAAATAAAAATAACTTAAAGTTTCTTAACAAGGAAAAGACTAAGTCACATTTCCAAAGGTTGGAAAATCCTAAGCAGTGAAATACTATACTTTGTGGAGGGGAAGGGAAAAAAACAAATTGTTTAAATAGGGATACAGGTGGCCCCATTGCAACAATAAGATGTACAAGACTTTACAACTTGGCCGGGGGTGGGGGCACTCCTCCCCCCTGTGGAGTGTGGTGGGGGGCGGGAGGGGGGAGATGGGAAGGGATGGGAAGAGGAAACAAAGGAAGCAATAATGCTTGATAAGAAATGTACTCATTATCTTGCCCATGTAATTGTAAAAAAAAAAAAAAAGTCTAAATATTCCCTACTGAAATTATTGCTCAAACTTTAAGAGAAATATTTGAAAGCATCCGTATAGAAAACCACATTAATAAAAGGGCATGTCAATAATGTGAATTATTACCCAAGTTTCATCAAAACCAATGTTATTCAGAATGCAATTGAATGGCATTTTAAAATGACTTAATAGAAACTAATTAGAGTGTTCTGAGATTTTTTTTGCTACTCTGTGTGTGCATATGTGTGCCCATGTGCACGCCAGTCCTGGGGCTTGAACTCAGGCCTTGGTACTATCCCTGAGCTATTTTGTTCAAAGCTAGTACTCTGACTTTTGAGCCATAGCAATTTTGATGCTCAGATCTCAGACTCCTGAATAGCTAGGATTCTAGGCATGAGCCACTGGGCAAGCAGCTTTGTTCTAAGTTTTTCTAGAAAGAACTACATTTGTGTATTTTAGTTAAGCAAATTCAAATGATAGGACTAGACTAGCAATTGAAACAGTAATTTAATGATACATTACTGATTGTTTGGGAAGATTCAGCAATTCCAAATAATTGCACCCAAGAAGAAAGTTTAAAATACCTAAGCAAAATGCATTAGCAAATGTTGGCAAAGCTAAACAGATATACGATTATATTTTGCTTATCTAAGTAATTAGTAAAGAAGATTGGTATAGGTGAGAATATTTTGTTGGTATAAATAACAAAATTATAATTAGAAAACATTTTATCTAAAAAAGCCATAAGAACAATGTTTACATATGTAAAGAACTATTCACAAGTTTCAACATAAAATTAATCGTAGTATTTCTGTATTTGTAAGAGGATTAGGTTTGATATATGTATTAAATCACCCATTATTTATATTTTTAATCTATCACTCCTTCTGAGCATGATGCTACACATGTGTACATCACTTGGGAAACTAACACAGGAGGATCACAAGTCTAAAGGCAGCTTGGAATATACAGCAAGACCCCAAAAAATTTAACTACTTAGAAACATTCTAGTGGGTATCAATGGCTCATGCCTGTAATCCTAGCTACTCAGGAGGCTGAGATCTGAGGATCACAGTTCAAAGCCTGCTAGGGCAGGAAAGTCCATGAAAATCTTATCTCCTATAAACCACCAGAAAACCAGAAGTGGTGCTGTGAGTCAAATGGTAAAGCATTGCCTTGAGCTTAAGAGCTGAGGGACAGTACCTAGGCCAGAGTTCAAGCCCCATGACCGACCAAAAAAACCAAAAAGACAAAAAAAACAAAAATACACATTCCAAATGTCCTTGAAGGTGAATTTAATTTGCCACACAAATAAGGTGTGAATTTTAAAACCTAATCACAAGAGAAACTAAAAACTATTTTGAACTGAAACATAATGAAACTGCATGCCTACCTATACTGATCAAGTGAGTGGTACTTAAAATGTAATTTACATTTTTTATTGCCCATCTGTGATTACATAGATAAATATTATTCACAATTTGAATAAAAAATAAGTGGAATGTACTTATATGTACATGATAGTATGCTATCCAGCCTTGAAAGAAAGAAGAAGAATTTGCCATTACAACAACTTAGGTGAACCTGCAGGACATTATTCTAATTGGAATAAGTCAAGCACACAATGATACAGTTTCACTGATAATTGCAATTTAAAAACTAGAATTCATAGAAAAAAAGTAAGGACTAGCAAAATAAATGTTCGTACTCCAAAGATAAGTTGATCGATCAAGTAATAAATATGCTAACTAATTGATTCAATCACTTCACGTATGATTCACTATAATACATTTTACCCTATACATATGAATAATTATTTTTGTCAACTAACAAGTAAAAATAAAAAAGAGAATAAGAGAAAAATGTGTAAAATGAATAAGAAAAATTCCCATTTAAAAAGTCAGAAAAGGCAAATTCAACTCAAACTAAGCAAATTATAAAGCACAAATTAATAAAAGAGAAAAATACTTGAGAATTCTATGACAGTAAAAATTGTATCGTGAAAGCATTAGTAAATTATGGATGTTGATGTACAAAACCACACATTCAATGCAATGCTTATCAAATTCCAATAACATTTTTCAATGAAGTAGGGAAAGCAATCCAAAAGTTCATATGGAAAGACAAAAGACCACAAATAATGAAAACAATGCTTAGCAGAGAGACAAGGTTGGAGGAATGCAATACAAAACTTCAAATTCTATTACAAAGCCATAGAAATAAAAACAGCTTGTTACTGGCACAAGAATAGGCTTGAGCACCAATGAAACAGAAGACCCTTATATGAACTCACAGTCTTATAGCCATCTAATATTTGATAAGGGAGCCAAAAGCATAAGTTGGAAGAAGCACAGGCCCTTCCTCAAATGGTGCTAGCATAATTGGGTATACAGGTGCAGAAAATTGAAGCTATATCACCCTGTACCAGAATCAATTCAAATGGGATCAGCAATTTCAATGCAAGGCTAGAAAATATGAAAATATTAGGTAGAGTAGGAGAAACATTAGGACTCCTAAGCACAGATACAAACTTTCTAAGATCCAGAGTTATAACAAATCAAAGAAAGATTGGATAAATGTTAATGCATCAAACTGAGAAGTTTCTGCATGGCAAAGCACATAGCTAATAAGCTAAATAAAAAGTCCAGAGAATGGGAGAAAATTTTTTTCTAGCTATACATTAGACAAGGGTTTAATATGAAAATATACTTAGACCTCAAAAAATTAAACTCCCCCAAATTAACCCTCAAAGAAACAACAACCCAATTAATAAATGGACTAATGACTTAAAGAGAGACTTATTAGAAGTAAGAATGACCAATACTATATACCATAGAAATGTTCAACATCTCTCTGGCCATAAACAAAAGGTAAATCAAAACAAAGTTGAGATTCTACCTCACCAGAGTTAGAATGGCTATTAACAAGAAAACTAACAATAACAACTGCTGGCTAGTATATGGTCAAAAGGGCACTCAGTTGCACTGTTGGTGGGACACTCTGGAAAGCAGTATGGAGGTTCCTCAAAAGACTAAACATAGAACTTCCACATGACCCAGAAATTCCACTTCTGGACATTTATCCAATAGAGCATAAACAGGGCCACACTAAAGTGAGCAGCAAAACCATGTTCGTTGCAGCACTATTTACCATAGCCAAGATATGGAATCAGCCCAGATGCCCCTCAGTTGACATATCTATCTATCTATCTATCGATCGATCGATCGATCGAGTTCGATCGATAGATAGATGAATTTTTCTCATCCATCAGAGAAAAAGATATTGTACCCATAAGGAAATGGAATGACTTGGAAAAACTGGTTTCCCTCATTTGTGGTAGCTAAAAGGTGTCTGTAGATCTACAAATAAGCACTGAGTAGTAAGCAAAGGGTTACAAATGAACTAACTGAAGTGTAACAGACAAATAGTGTATATTTTAAAAGACTATGTCAAATCCAAACAAAATAAGTAGCAGGAAATGGGGACTTGTAAAACTATTGGGTGGGGCCAAGGAGAAAGAAGTAGAAAATGAAGCAAAAACAGGGAAAATGCAGGCAAGAATTAATTACAGATACCACAGAATTGAGAACTATAAGGGAAGGAGTGGGTGACATGGGGGTAACAATGTTGAAGTTGTTTATGATTCATTATACTAACACAAAACACTTCGTTAAATGGCAAAAAATTGAATACATAACCTTAGGATAAGCAAGGCAAGGGTTGGGCTGAGAGGGGTGGGTGAGAATGTAGAAAGGCATGACTCCCTTGATGAAAGGCAACTGGTTTTTATAACTATTTGGACATAATGAAAATATTTTAAAAATACAAAAATAAACAAATATAAAAGAGCAATAGGAGCGAAGTTGCTCATGCCACACAAACAAAACATAAGGAAATGGTACATATCAATAAAAAATCTAAAAACATCAAAATATGTAAAGATGAACTTAAGTAGAAAGTACTCATAAAATATGAAAAATTATTCAGCATAATCAAACATGAAGGAAATGCAGTTTGAAATAATCATGAAACAATGTGCTATATCAATCATGAGATGGCTAAATTTAAACAATAAAAGACTGCCTTTATCTTTTGATGAAATGGTATAAAACTAAAATTCTCTGTAAGTGGGAGAATAAAATGATGCAATTACTTTAAAAGTTAATTTTCACTTTCAAATAAAATTATACATACATATACACATAATGGTTATTGTATGTGATAGTAATAGATAAATCAATATGAATGTAAACATGCTTTATTATTCCATTTTTAGGTATTTTCCCAAATATTAAAATATATGTCTACTAGAATATTTTGACATAATTAGGAAGTTTTACTCACAGTAACTAAAATTTGGAAACTCTCCAACTGTCCACTATTAGTTGGATGAAAAATAAGGTATATGCATCTTTACAATAAAATCCTGCTCAGCAATTTAAAAATGGAATAGAGTAGAACCCTCAGACATTAAAGAGTATGAATGAATCTTTAAAAATAGCTGATGTGAAAAATGCCTCCACCCATGTATGTAATGTGGTCATAATGTATGATTATGATTTTCCAAGTTTCCATATCCAAACTAATTGATGAGAAAAGATCAGAGCAGTGTTTGGATTTTGGTAATCTCTGGGAAAGAAAGAGTCTGGGGGAACTTTCTGAGGAGATGATGGTCCTGGTGTTTTTGTTGTTGTTTGTTTTTGTTTTTGCCAGTTCTGGAGCTTGAACTCAGGGCCTGGGCACTGTCCCTGAGCTTCCTACTACTTGATCCACAGGGCCACTTCTGGATTTTTCTGTTTATGTGGTACTGAGGAATCGAAACAACGGCTTCATGCATACTGCAAGCACTCTACCACTGAACCTACATTTTGATGCAGTATAAATACACTGATAAGACTTTATCACCTCTGTACTTGATTGTACATTTCAGTCCATGAGAATATTTTTTGAACCACTGTCTTAAAAATATTCTGAAAGGAAGAAACAAAGTGGCAAAAACAACTGTCATTAGAATGGTAAAGATGTAAACATAGATGCAGAAATGAGATTGTTGAGCCAATCATAACTTAATGGGTTTGATGTTGCTATGATATTGCATATATTATATATATGATTAGCAAATTATCTCTGCCATCTCTTTCATATGGGTATATTGTAGGTTGATCAGGAATTCTCCTTGTATTTGATGGGTTGTTCTTGATGGGTTCTTATTTAACTGAATACTATGTCACTGTAAAATTGTCTTACACAAGACAATATGTGAACAGGGTAACAAGTTAAACAACTAGCATGTATGTGACACTTGGCATGATCACTCAGAAGATTCTAGTAAATCAGAGCCTGCTACCTTCTTCAAAGAATGATAATTAAATATTTTCGTTACATATGTATAACTGCAAGGATAGCTTGTAATGTTACAAAAATAAAAGTAATAATCTGAGTCCTATCATTCACTTGACAACTTATTCATATCCTTACATAATCCTAAATAATGCTGGGAATTAAAAAGATTTTGTTTTCAGCTAATAGTAGTTGTAAGATCAAGTATGATACCTGAACCTTTTAATTCTAGTGGGTTCTAATACAACCAATGACCCTAATGAGTAGTGACATCAACATGAATTTATCTCAGTCCTTTTTACGGATCAAGAATTGTTGTTGTTGCTGAAGTACTAATAGAAAGCCAAAGCAAAGTCTAGTTCAGTGTTGTTTTTTTGTTTTTGTTTTTGTTTTAATAAACATATTCTAAAGCTAGACACCAGTAGAACACACCTCAATTGTAGCTACTTGAGAGCCTGAAATTAGGGGCACTGAAGTTCCAGGCAACCTAGGCAGAGAAGTTCATGAGATCCCTTCTTTTCTTTTCTTTTTTTTTTTTGTTGGTTGAGGGGCTTGAATTCTGGGCCTGGGCGCAGTCCCTCAACTCTTCAGCTCAAGGCTAGCACTCTACCACTTGAGCCACAGTGCCACTTCCGGTTTTTTAGTGGTTTATTGGAGATAAGAGTCTCACAGACTTTCCTGCCCAGGCTGGCTTTGAAAGGCTATTCTATATCTCAATCTCCTGAGTAGCTAGGATTACAGGCGTGAACCACCGGAGCCTGGCATGAGATTCCTTTTTAAACCATAAAAGGGCACAATGGCATGCATTGGTCACCTCCAATAGCCTGCTATGTTGCAGGCTAGTAGCGGTAGGATGCAGCTTCAGGCCAGCTTAGGCAGGGAAATCTGTGAGATTCTCCCACCACGGAAAGAAGCTGGCTGTCATAGCATATGACTGGCATTACAGGCACAAGAACGCCTTCTTTAGGTAGTTTGTGACACAGGATCACATCTATGCTGAGATAGGTTAGTCTATTTCAACAAGAGCCAATGAAAAGCCGGAATGGAGTCTTGGCTCAAGTGCTAAAACACCACCCTAACAAGAGCAAGGCCTTGAGTTCAAAACACTTTATCATCAAAATGAAAGTAGGATGGAAGGAAAAAATGAGAAGAAATAAAGAAAACCATAAAAGAAAGAAGAGAAATGATGAAAAGGAAAGAAAGGGAAAGGGAGAAAGATAAAAAGATCCCGGAAAATAGAAAATGCTCAATAACTAATAATATATCTTTAGAAAGTGAAAATAAGAGTGATACAAAAAGTCTTTAAAATAATGGAACTGGGCAAGGGTTCCTCATATTTGTTACTCAAATGTCTGATATCCAGAGGATCTGAATTTGGGTCCATTCTGGGAAGAAAACTCCATAAGTATCCATATCTAAAAATTGACCAGCAAAATTCCAGATTGGAGGTGTGACCCAAATTAGAGAATCCGGCCATACCACAAACTGAGTGATCCTGGAACTAAAACAATTTGAAAGGAGTAGTTCTGTGTTAAGAAAAATATCCCTAACACATTGTACCTATTTTTCTTAATTTGAATACTTCCATAACAGAATAATTTCTTTCAGAGAGCTGTCAGGTATTTAATCTCATTACCTAGAAACATCATTACTGGAATATTTTTTCTACACATAATGAATTTTAGATTAGCCGAATTTTGCTTTATATTAGCACTATGATTTTGGTTCTGACCATTTGCAAGAATGTGTTAAATAATTTATGTTTCTTTGACATTTCAAATGTTTGATATTCTTTTAAAAACAGAAGTATTACTAGTTAAAAAATGGCTATGGCTTAAAGTGGACTGAATATGGAAAGAATGTCCATTTTTAAATTTAATTCCTTGGCTGTTTGCCTGGTTCTATTAGAATCTGAATAATTATGTTTCCTGATGTTTCCTAGAGGTGAAAAAAGGCAAAGTCATTGTTAAAAATAGTTCAAATTAGGTAATTAAACAGAGCTGGAAAGTGATCTTCCAGCTCTGTTTACATACAGCCTGAGATCTCTCTAAGAGTTGACTCACTCAGTTAAATCAATAATGATAATGAGAGCCTCTCATAGTCTCTCCTGGTATTTTACTCATTGGACAGAGGGAAAATATGTGACAGTAACAGACTAAATAACATTAAATGTCTATTTGTTCATTTTGGTCTCAGATACTTTATGGAATTTGTTTTGTTTCAGAAATATGAAATGACATCGGACACCTGGCTCTCTAAACAGGTACTATTTGGGTAATCTGTGTCACATTTTCGTCATTGTGAACATTTGATTCAGTCATTTAACAATTAAAAACTTCATGTAAAAAATATTTCAATTCCATAACTTTAAGGTTTTGGTAGTTTTGACAATGTTCTTTTTCCTATTTATGAAGTCTGGTTTGGTATAACACATATTTAATCCCAGCTCTTAGGAGGTTTAGGAGCATCTCAAGGTCAATCAGGACTACATAGCAAGTTCAATGCCCATAAACCAAAAAAAAAAAAGTAGACAAATGAAATTTATGATTTGAAGCTTTTATGACTTCACTTATTAAGAAGTTACTTACATGTTTTATGTTACATAAATTTCTCAGTAACTACTAAGAAACACATCCAGGATTATTCTTAAAAATAAATAATTTTGCAGATGAAGAGAAAAAATTTACAACCTGTTAAATTTAGAAAGCATTTTCATTGTTGAGATTATCCAGAAAATTTTCCAAATCTTCTGCCTAAATTGATTATGTGAAAATTATTCAGGTTAATACCTTTTTCCTTACCTATATCTTTGCTCATATTACTATTATTTTGTGACATAAATTAGCCTGGAATGTAGATAAAACAGTAGAGAAAAAAACCCTGAATTTCTCCACAGCATGGTCTTATATTGGGCAATTCAGAAGGAAATTTAGTTAGGTTGTCCAAATACAACTGAGTCCTTTTCATGGTGAATTATACAACTGCTTTTTGCCTAGGGAAACATTATGCTTTGGTTGGGTAGATTTTGACTTATTGTGTTCAATATAACTCTTTTATTCTGTATTCCTTTCTTAGGTATCATATGCATCCATGGTTTCAATTACTACCCATATATTGAAACCTCCCAATTTACAACTCCAGGCAATCCTATGAATTTCAAAATATCTAGGTGTATTCATTGCATCTATTCAATTTATACAAGTAACCATATATTTCATAGATGCAAATTGAACATATTTGTCTTCCAGCCAGTTATTTCTTTTTTTTTAATTGTATTTTATTTTATTTGAGAACATACTGTACAGAGGGGCTACAATTACATGGGCAGGATAATGCATACATTTCTTACCAAGCATTGCCGCCTCCTCCTTTGTTTACCCTTCACTTCCCTTCCCCGCCTCCCCCCTCCCCCCACCCTCCAGTTATTTCTTTTTGTCACAAAATTCAGTAATACAATTATCCATCTAGCGATTGAGACCATGAACTAGGTTTTCCAGGAACTTGTTCTCATCCTTATTTGAATATGTAATTCATCATTAAGTTTTTCTATATTTTATCACAATGATCTGTTAAGTTAATTGACTTTTCTCTGATTCACAGACACTATCCAGCTTGAAACAGTCCCTTTTTAATAATCTGTCCTTAATTGGCAAACTCTCAACCCCTCAAGTACCTGCAAATCTGTTAATACTTCGGGCCACAAAGTGGCTTATGGAAATCTCCATTTAATTATCAAAATGAGCATCAATCTCATGATTCTATAGTCATAACTCAAACAATTTCTGTTCCTTCATTTTTTGTCCTTCTGATCATAACCAACAGCTTTGTGGTCCACAAATAATTAACTTGGGTTAGGTTTCAGCTGTATGTCACACCATTCTTACACTGTTCTCCATTCTAGCTATTTTAGCTTTCATATGCAAAGAGTATGTGGCCCTTCCTTGGGAACAGAAATCTCTTAAATATTTTATCATCTAAAGTGTTTTCAGTTTTTAGTCTCATCTTATATCTCCTACTTAAGTCACTCTCTACTCACACTAAGCATGTTACATTTTTCAAATAAAATTACTTCAAAGTCAAGGGAAATACTTATATAACTTGTCTAACTATTTATGTGATCAAGTACAAGGGCAGAAAGGATGTTTATTTGTTTGGTCTTTATTATAACAAGGCTTGAGCAGAATTCAGTATACAAGTAAAGCTCCATAAATATGTTAAAAAGGAAAAGTCAAAAGGACTATAAGAAGGCCTTAACCCTTACTTGTTTGAAGTATAGATATACAGATAGAGAAATTAGATGGGTGATAGATAGATTTGATAAGCATTAGTTCTCTTCAACATATATTTTATGCATTTGCATGTATACATAAATGAATATTTATCAATGCATGTAATTTTACTCTAGTCAATATACGAGTTAAAATTGCAATAAGAGTTTGATATTCCAGCTGTAATGGACTCTCACAAAATTAACACACATACTTAAAACAATAGAAAACAAGTTTATAATGGATATTGAATTATTCTGAAATATATTGTTTTATGATAGTTATTTTCCATCATTTTATGGCTAGTGACATTTATAATAGTTTACCAGACATCAGTAGATCTAAATTCAAAATCCCAATTCTATGAATGTTTAATAGAAAGTTTTTAAAGCAAAACATCCAGTTATGAATTATTCAGTAAGAAAATGAAGTTTTGATAGTTTATCCATGCTGATTTTTTCTCCATCAGTTCTAACATAATTTTATTGAATGCTTAGAATTAAATAAAATTAATGAGATGAGCATGGTACCAGGAAAGGGAAGAACTGAATTTCTAAATAAATATCTGAGGTAATTAAAATTTATCACCTTATTAGTAGCAGGAAGGAAAGAGAGAAATAGACTTCATTGGCCTGATTTTAAGTTAGGTGATCATTATATAATGCAGTTGGTTAATGAACAATATGCCAAGTCTAGTTCAATATCTATCAGGACCACTACTTCTTTATGATCATAAAAGTAAGCAGTGAGGTTGACTCTAATATAGAACTTGGTGCTTCTAGTCAAATATCATCCAGTGATGAAAATTCATAAGTTCAACAATGCAATTTACATTGTAACCCCAATCTTTCCTTTTCTAAATCACTTGTAATGCTGGTGTTAATGTAATGGGAAGAATGCTTCAATATCAGTATGAGTAAAAGAGAGAGAAGTAAGAGAGGAGCCTGTACATTGGAGGAAATACGGTATATAGAGTCAAACAAATTTAAACAATACGTGTATCTACCACATGTACACTCATAGATTAAAAACATATGAAGTTGACATCTACTGTGTTCTAAACAATCAAATTAAACAGACAAAATTGGAAATGGAGTATAATTATTAGTTCCCTGGTTAGGTAAGACAGTTGGTAGATAATAAAATAGAATGCATTGGAAGCCATGGAGAGGTAAATTAAGATACTATTCAGGCTGTCCAAAAAGAAATTATTTAACTAGAAGAGATTCTTTAAGAATATTTGAGGATGGCCTATGTCTCCTGAAGTTAAGTAGAAATTGTAAAAATTAGTAAGAAAGAAAAACAAAACAAAACCGTAAAACAGAAAGGTTGTTCTTGACAGAAGATGCTTCCTGATCAGAGGCAATGATCAAGATATCCCAGGGGCTGAACAGAATGATTCACAGGTGAAAAATAGGATGAACTCAAGTATGTGTTTTGTCATTATTTATTATGAATGCATTTGTGTAAATTTTCCAACTTTAAATTACATATTTCTTCAGAGGTTTTATTATGCATATTATCTTACCCTGAGTTCCCACAAGGTAGACAAGGAATATGCTATTATTTTTAATCTTCAAATAGTTATGTGAGAGTTTTCATGCTTTAACATGCTTATGTATAAGTGTATAATATATATACATAATATATATGTGTATGTATATATGTGGGCTATATGTACATATATATATTTATAAAACACTCCATACATGTATGCATCTTGGCATTCACACATAAACATACAAATGCATATGCATCTGCAGAGGAGTGGTGGCTGCCAAATAAAATAGAAAGGAAAAGGGGATAGTTGTGTCAGCTATTATGTGACTTATTTTCTCGGAGTTTGCATAAAATAATCAGAACTCTCTCATTGGTAAGGTGACACTGGTGCAAAGACATGAAGGAAATAAGAGCTAGACAATGGTAATAAAAAGTAGGAAGACAGAGAATCAGAAACATATGGGGTCCACAACAGAGCAAGAGCAGAAAAGACAAAATCAGAGGAGAAGCCAGGCCATCTAACCAAGCTGGAAGGCCATAAGAGACATTTAATAAAGTCTCTTTTATGTATAAGTCTATGATATATTCATATAAAATATGTGTGTATATGTATATATGTATATATATGTGTTTATAAAACAATTCCATTTATCTACCAGAAAATAATTTATTGTTCTCTCATATTAATCCATTATCTCAATATTCTCCCTAACACAAGATAAATCAATCCATTTTTATGGCTTTATTCATTTAAATTTTATAAATAAGTTGATGTATTTAATATGCTTCTCTGCATTTTACTTTAAAATTATTAGCCAGGATTCCTATTTGTAGATGGACATTTAGTTTGTGGAGAGATGAGCAGTGAGAATGGGCAATCTGCTTGAAATGATATTCTTATAAGTTAAGATTTTGAATCTTAATAAACTTCACATACGCCAACAGAAATTAATCTTTATAACCAAAGTTTATGAGGAAAAAGATTTCAGAAAAGTGTATCATTTCATAATATTATAGATTTAATGTTTTCTTAAAAACTATTTTGATTAAATTGAACAGATGTTCACATTTTGTTATATTTGAAAAACAAATTGCCAAATAAATCCCAGATACAGACATGATACTTTTTGTATGAATCAATTTAAACCATACTTTCAGTGTGATATTCAATAATTTCTGTCCACTGTATACAAAACATTCTCAGTCTTCTCTCCACTCACATACACACAGAGTGAATTTTTATGTCACCTCTAAAATATTTATTTTGAAATATCATACTTTGCTTTTAAGATAATTTGAAAAATTTCCAAATCATTTCTAAATCAATGACTAATATTCCTGACCTAGGAGTGAAGTCAGTACAGATTACAACATGCCATTTTGAGATTCTTACATGTATGTTGTATTTTAGAATGAGGAGCCCGTGTTTTCTAGAGATGGAAGCAAATTCTTCATGACAGTTCCTGTAAAGCAAGGAGGGCGTGGAGAATTTTACCACATAGCCATGTTCCTCGTCCAGGTAAGTGCCAGCTTCTTTGTGTGCTTTGGTTCCAGTGTCATGAGGTTCCTGAAAGACAATTTTCTTGTAAAGATTAGTTCATTTTAAGCTGGGCACCAGTGGCTCACGCCTGTAATCTAGCTTCTCAGGAGGCTGAGATCTGAGGATCTCGGTTCAAAGCCAGCCCGGGTGGGAAAGCCTGAGAGACTCATCTCCAGTTAACCACCAGTGGTGCTGTGGCTCAAGTGGTAGACTACTTTCCTTGAGATGAAGAGTGCAGGGACAGTGCCCAGGCCCAGAATTCAAGCCCCACGAACAACCAAAAAAAATGCATTTTAATTGTATAAACTAATGCAGTTCATTATGTCAATGTCATATATGCACATATATGCACATAATTATCTTTAGTTGTATTCATTTTCCATTAAGCTCTCTTCTTCACTCTCCCTTCCCTCCTGTTTTCCTCCATTCATCTTTTCAAATAGCCAAATAGTCCTCTTTCTACTTTCATGTTTTTTGTTCTATCTAGATTTTGCATATGAGAGAAAATAGGTGATAGTTATCTTTTTTCTGACACTGGCTTGTACAGGATGATCAACAGTTGCATTATTTTTTTTCTTGTGAATGTCATAGTTTCACTTTTATATCTGAATAAATTTCACTGTGTTTGTTTCATGTTTGTTTCATCCATTTGCCTGCTCATGAGCTCCTAGGTTGATGCCACAGCTTGATTCCCAGGCACAGTCCCAAAGTCCAGCTCTGTGGCATAATGAGCACATAATGAATGTGGGGATGCCAATCAGTTGTAGTCCTCACCCCTTTTAGGAAGAGGGTTTCTGTAGTCCAGTGGTATTACACTCACCTGACACATAAATTTCGGGAAGAAGATCTCATCCCTAGCTGGAAAATCAAGCTATATCTTCCTACAAACAGTCTCAACAGTCAATAAAATTTAGTGAACCATATTTATGTGCTATGAGCTAAGGACCTTGAGATATAAAATTTAATAAATGAAAGGCACACAACTATCAAGGACCTAAGGACAGCCTAGAGAATTTTAATTCATCAAATATACATTATCTACTTTGCAATTACAAGTAAAGGTTTTCAGAATAGTGTTTTGAGGACTGAAAATGTAGCTTAGTGTTGGAACATTCTTCCTAGACCATACAAGTGGGAGTTCAGTTCTCAGTACTGTGACAAAACAAATTTAAGTTACAAAACTAAATGTTTACAGTAATGAATTGTTTAATAAATTAAGCATACACATTTACAAGAAAACATAATATTTTTAAAAACAGTAATATGAATGTTTTGTAGGTTATCTATAAATAAAGACTAATGCACGTTTGTAATGATTAGCTTAATTCTTTGAATTCTCAAAAACTTGTGTTAAAATTTAAAACCTATGTATAGTACATTATTAAAGTAATTGTCCTGAATTTAGCTAAGTTTAATTAAGGCTGTAATAAATATTTTAGAACATCTATCATTTCCACAGCAGAGATATAGTTTAAATTTCATCATATTTTACAAGGCAAAAAAAGCAGACTGATTAATTTACAGTGATGTGTAATGTGATTCCATTTACATTCTAAAGAAGTGCATGAATTTATAAATAAATGAAAATTTAGTTTTTAAATAAAATTATCAATTTATTATATCAGACAGGTAGAGTTCTAAGGTAACATTTTCCATTTTTGCTTAGTTTTTAATGCAATCTGGTAGTGTCACTTGTAAATTGTTGTACTTAACCTTTCCCAAGCCAAAGAATACTTCATGGTAATAAATAAGAAAATATTCTGGCCAAAAATTAAACTTTCCAAATTCATAAATATTTATTACCTCTTAATACATTTTTTCATTTCAGAATTTTATGTTCAACCAACTGCACAAAAACATACACAGTAAAAATTCTATAGTCTTTAAGTTGTTTATATAATGGGAGTGTGCAATATATATTTAAGTGTAGAATTTCCAAAAGAGGCAATCTTCTTAACTCATTGGGTGGAAAGAGAACTTGTTACAATGTTGATGTTTTTGTCAGATTGGGAGATGAGGGGTAATTTTTTTTGGGGGGGTGGTCTGATCATGGGGCCTGAACTCTGGGCCTGGGCGCTGTCCCTCAACTCTTCAGCTCAAGGCTAGCACACTACCACTTGAGCCACAGTGCCACTTCCGGCTTTTTTCCTTTTGCTTATGTGATGCTGAGGAATCGAACCCAGGGCCTCAGGCATGCATGGCAAGCGCTATACCACTGAGCCACCCTCACAGCCCAAGGGGTAATTTGTTTTAGCAATGGAAAGAAGTAGCTTCTGTCTGCATAATGAGGGCCTGGCATGCCTTCATTATTTATCTCACTATTTATCTCATTATTTATGAAGTGTTCCAAACAACTTCATGGGTGATATGTTTCCTTTGTTCATTTCTTATTTGAGGATTCTAACAAAGCTTCATTGAAGTTGAAAACATTTATCTCCATTCTGGTTTTCCTCATGTTATTTTGTGGTTTGACTTTTTAGGAAATAAACATGGTAGTATGATTATTTGTGGATATATTGACAACTGACTGAAATTAACTCACTTCTTTAATAATAAAAGTTCTATGCTCAGGTAAATGCAATTTATACTTGTTTATACAAGCATATGCTTGTATGTATATTGCATACAAAAATCCACTTTTATGACTTATATAAGACTACTTCATTGATGTAAATACACTAGAAGAGATTAAATACTCTGAATAAACTAAATGAAGTCATCTATACAATCATCCAGCCTCAGCATCCAGCCATATCAACTTTTAATAAACTGTTTCATATATTTCCAATTCCTTTTTCATTAAAATTACATGATTTTTCTTTAAAATTGCAGTCATAACATGATTTAGGTTAGCAATACTTCAAAATAATGTAAGAATTTTCTTATACAATTTAATTGCACTTTCCTCATATCATTTAATTACATTATTAATATTTTATATTTTAAATTTAATATTTTAATGAGATTTTAATAGCTGGGCCACCTTTTCTCAAGTGGGCCTGGTTACTATGTTTAAATGATCTAATTTAATTCACAAATTCTTTTTTTCTGTTTTGCTTGGTTACAGTTATTGCCATAAAATTGCATTTGTAAATGTCAAAATGTATTTAGGTATAGTATTTTAAGTATTTTGTTTAAGTATTTTTTTAGGCTTTAGTAGATAATACCAAAAGTGCAGAATAACCAGATGTGGTGTTAGACACCTATCATTCCATCACTTTTCTATTCTTCCTACTCTTCCTTACTACAGTATCTCACTTACTAGCAACATGGCCAGAAAATCAAATGGGAGAAAGGCCTACAGTTTGAGATAGCTCTGGGTCAGTTGAGCACTTGCTGCTTGGTTGTCAGTGACAGCATTCTCAGCCACTCAGAACAGAATGAAATTAGTGAATATTTACGAACAGTTAACTCTCTTATCCAAATAGTGACTAGATTAAAAAAAACAACAACATTAAATCCAAGTGACCAAATTTCTCTTCAGCTATTTTCATTATGAAGAGTTCAGAAATGTAGCCACAAATTTATGTTATATCTTTTGATGTACCAAAGCTGACTCTTGCCAAAGTAATTCTTAAAAATATGAAGAAAAAAGCTCATAGATTTTTTTCTATAGGAACACTTGTAACCTTATATGCGTTGCAGTGTTGCGTCTTTCATGTTGGTATTTTCTATTTATTTTTTGTTTGTTTGTTTTTTGGTGTTTGTCCTAGAGCTTGACCTCAAGGCCTAGGCACTGTCCCTGAGCTTTTCTATTTAAAGCTAGTGTTTCATCATTTAAGCTACAGCTCCACTTCCAGCCCTTTTGGTAGTGAATTGGAGATAAGCGTCTCAAGGTGTTTCTTATCCAGGTGACTTGAAACCACATTCCTCAGATCCCAGTCTCCTAAGTAGCTAGGATTACAGTGCCAACAGGTTGAATTTTAAATGCTTACTTTACTCATTATGCTAAGTAACCTTAGGGAAAATTTTAGAAGGTTAATATTTAGTTGACATGTGCATAACCATTGTTGTAAAAAGTTAGATCATTGCCATTGGTTATCACTAAAGATGGCACTTACCTTATCATTTCTTTAGCACTGATTAGATCTGAAATTTCTGAGCAAAATATTTCTGTGCTTTTATGTATGTATTCCATTTCATTATGTGAAAGCATAATTTGTGAGCACTTTCTGTTCACTGTTTTTTTCATTGAAATATTTATAATTTTTTGAAAAATCTATAAAGCTACAATAACTGTTCTTTTAGACCATTGATTCCAGGGTCTTTCTCATGGTAGACAAGCACGATATAGTTGAGCCACAACCTTGCTTTTTGGTTACAGTTTGATTTTTTGGTTCCCGTTCCCCCCTCCCAATGGACCTTACATTTTTCCTCAGACTGATGTGGACTGCAATATCCTATCTATGCCTCTCATACCTAAGTTTACAGACACCCACCACGATGCTTGCTTATTTGTTAGATGTGGTATCAATAACTTTTTACTGGCATAGCTTCACTTCATGATGCTCTATTTTCTGAGTAGCTAGATGGATTACAGGCATGAATTATCACACTTGAGTTGAGTCATCATGAGAAGAGCATATGCTCTTCTATGTGAAATTGTTCTGAGCAATTCACTGCAATATGATTATAAATACCAGCTTATGGACTTCCTGATACACTGAGGCCAATCATTTTTATATCCATTTTTTAAATTTAGTCCTTCAGAGAATTCCTCTATCCTCCACAAGTAATAGTTTTCATGTAGACCTCTAAGTTCTGAATTTCCTTCTCTGAAAGAGCAACAGCCTATCTCCTGAATATCTCCTGCAGTTAAAAGAAAGGTTCTTTCAAGGACATGGCAGCTTTTTCTCAAATATTGAGGTGAGCAGACATTTTATTACATTAAGCATTGCAAATTCATGGGATTAAGCAATTGCACTGTCATCGTCCAAAACTGTATTAAATGAAAAATTACACATTTGTGAATCTACTCACTTTCCCTATTCTCCTATACAAAATTTTGCCCAGGAGACCTGATAATTCCGCTTGGAATGATTTTAAGTAGCGTTATTCATTGCAAATAGTGTAGAAAATAGAATGCTCCCAATTCACAATGCTATCACCTAATCAACCCAATAAAACTTTTTTCATTAAATTTCACCACTGTATCTGATTAGGACATAGTCTGAAAACAATGAACTCATTTTATGCAATGAATAGAGAGTAAATTAAAGCATGCTATTTTTAAGCACTACAATATTTCCCTTATTTAGAAGCCATAAAAGTTAGGCCAAATTTAATACCAGATATTTGAATGAAAAGGGTTTAGTCAGGTAAAAAGCCCTAGCAATATTACATTTTACTGATCACAATGGTGAAATATAGAACTAAAGAAATATAATTTGTTCAATTCAGTATCTGGAATCTAGCATCAAGTAAATCAGTTGACTATGAATGAGGTAGAGCATCAAATAAAAAGGCACTGCATTTCAGCCCTTTTTAAAGAATGAATGAAATAACTGCATTCACTACTGTTTTATAGTAAAGTTAAAGTTGGAATATCAGTGCAGCATCAAATAGTTTTCTATATTCTCTCATAAGTTCGATATGGCTTACACTCATGTCTAAGTCTATTTTATCATGTTAATATAAAAGAGGTTATAGATGCTTGGGAAGAAATATTACTATGTGGCAAACATTTTTTTCCTTTCATTTTGGTTATATTTTCTTTTCTGTTTTATTTTTTGTTGTTGTTGTTGTTTTGCTGCTGCAAATATTTGGATAACCAACTGAAGTACAAAAACTCCCTTGTGCTAACAATTTAAGTCTTTTCTTACATTTACTTTTTATATACACTATAGTTAAACTGCTATATTCTGATTAGTGTTGAAATTATTCACTTACAATCCAGACAAAATTAATGTGTTGATTGCTATGAAACACAGTATGCTGATAAATGTAAATTAAATTAAATTGAATCAAATTTAGGCTATTATATTGGAAGTGGGTTTATACTAATTTTTCCCAGCTTGTATTTACCTTAGTATATATAAATCATAGAATAGAAAAATATCTAAAGGTAATGAAAGCAATGAATTTTGGTGTCGATATTCAAAGTGTATAGTTTTATTTTCTTCTGTACATTGAATTAAAACATTACTCAAAGTGTTAGATTTTTGGTCAATAGTATTTTCACACATTCACACACACACACACACACACACACACACAGTTTTCCTGAATATTTAAATAATCAACTTGAAAATCTGCTATCCTCAAATATCCAAATGTTTACAAATTTGACCAACTGTTCTATTGATACTTGGGATTTGATCTTATCTTGAAATTGACACCCAAATCAAAACACATTGAACTCTTGAACTGTTAGTGTCTTTGTTTATTCAAAGCATGGCTACTTGAGGAGACTGGTTTTGAAGATCAGGGTTTGGAGCCATCTCTGACAGACAAAATCTGAGAGTCTTATCTCCAATTAATCTTCCCAAAGATAAAAATGGGGATGTGTCTTGAGTCATATAGTACTAGCCATCAATTAATAAGTCAATCAAGACCTGGAGGCCTGGAGTTCAGGAGCCAGTATTAGTATGCATACACTGGTGCACGCACGCGCGCGCGCGCGCGCACCCACACACACACACACACACACACACACGAACATAATCAACAATGAAGACAAAGAATGAAGTAGAGGAGTAAGTTCAATGATTTGAATGCATAGAATACACAGGTCCACAGATGACAGTTTCTGTCATTACTAGCTAAGAAGAAAATTTGATAGATAAGGATATTGGAAGGAAAGTGAAACATGCAAATAAATAAGTGGGCTAAAAACTTAAAGAGAAACTTCTCTGAAAAGGAAATAAGAATGGCCAATAGACACATGAAGAAATGCTCAACCTCTCTAGCCATAAAAGAAATGCAAATCAAAGCAACATTGAGATTCTGCCTCACCCCAGTTGGAATGGCTATAATCAAGAACTCTAATAACAACAGATGCTAGAGGGAATGTGGACAGAAGGTAACCCTACTGCATTGCTGATGGGAGTGTAAACTTGTTCAACCACTTTGGAAAGCAGTATGGAGGTTCCTCAAAAGACTCCACATAGAGCTCCCCTATGACCCAGCAATCCCACTTTTGGGCATTTACCTGCAATGATCACAAACAAGACCATACTAAAGCTACCAGCACGACTATACTTATTGCAGCATTATTTACCATAGCTAAGATATGAAACCAACCCAGATGCCCCTCAGTAGATGAATGGATCAAGAAAATGTGGTATATATACACAATGGAATTCTATGCCTCCCTCAGGAAAAATGACATCGCCCCCATTTGTTAGGAAATGGAAAGCCTTGGAGAAAATTACATTAAGTAAAGTAAGCCAGGCCCAAAGAAACATAGGTTCCATGGTTTCCCTTATTTGCAATAACTAGTATATGTCTGGGACAAGCAGAAAAGCTCAGATAAAATGATGTTAAGGAAAATGAACCCCAAGATAGGGACACAAGTAGTTTTTTTCTTCTTTGCTGTTGTTTTTAACATATTTATAAGGTACCATGTGATTTTTTTGTTGCTTTGTGTGTCCCTTCCCCATGGTATAGCACCTGTTTTCACTGTATTTGATATGGGTATAATTTGGGGAGGGGAAGGGAAAAAACAAAAGGTTTAAATTGGGATACAGATTGACCCATTGAAACAATGAGATGTACAAGACGGTATCTTGAAAAAGGAACTTTACAATTTAGGCGAGGTGGCGGGGGAGGTAGGAGGGACAGAATGGTAGGGGAAAAACAAAGGAGGAGGCGACAGTGGCTCATGCCTGTAATCCTAGCTACTCAGGAGGCTGAGATCTGAGGATCGTGGTTCAAAGCCAGCCCGGGCAGGAAAGTCCATGAAAGTCTTATCTCCAATAAACCACTAGAAAACTGGATGTGGCGCTGTAGCTCAAGTGGTAGAGTGCTTTCCTTGACCTGAAGAGCTGAGGGACAGCACTCAGGCCCAGAGTTCAAGCCCACGACTGACAAAAAAAAAAAAAAGAAAAAGAAAAGAAATGTACTCATTACCTTGCTCTTGTAATTGTAATCCCTCTGTACAGTATTTTCACAATAAAAAACTTATTAAAAAAAGTTACAGAACTTTACAGAGAAAGCTATTCATTGATTACCTGAAGACACTTTCCATTCCTAATGGTGCCCCCTTCTGATGCTCCTTAGAGCTTTAGCAAGAGAAAAACTAGTAGACTACTTAATCCTTCTTGAACATAACGAATGCCCATTCTGAAAAATTCTATATATTTCCAAATAACAAAATATGACCAACCATAGATTAAAAAGTTACTATGCTAGGAGCACTGAAAGTAAGAGTATTTTTTCAATAGATCATAATACTCCCACCCAAACAACTAAGAAGTAGAGAACTGCATGAATCAAGTATTTTTATTTATTTTATTTTTTGTCAGTCGTGGGACTTGAACTCTGGGCCTGGGTGCTGTCCCTCAGCTCTTCAGCTCAAGGCGAGCGTTCTACCACTTGAGCCACAGCGCCACTTCCAGTTTTCTAGTGGTTTATTGGAGATAAGAGTATCATGGACTGTCCTACAGAGGCTAGCTTTGAACCATGATCCTCAGATCTCAGCCTCCTGAGTAGCTAGGATTACAGGCGTGAGCCACAGTGCCCGGCAAATCAAGTATTATTAAATGAGCACTTGTAGATATAGATTTATACATCAAGTGAGAAATTTAAACACTTTTTGTTGTTGTTGTTGGTTGTAGGGCTTGAACTCTGAACCTGGGCACTGTCACTGAGCTCTTCAGCTCAAGGCTAGCCTTCTACCACTTGAGCCACAGCACCATTTCTAGTTTCCTAGTGGTTAATTGGGGATAAAAGTCTCACAGACTTTCTTGCCCAGGCTGGCTTTGAACCTTGATCCTCAGATCTCAGCCTCCTGAATAGGTATGAGTCATGGGTGCCCCACAAATTTAAACACTTTTAGGAATAGCTTCCTCATAAAATAAAAAGAAGTTACAAATTAAAAAGTGACAGATTTCAATAATAAATTGAAAATAACACAAAATTATAACAAATTAATTGAAAGTAGACAAAGGAAAATGGAGAATTCTGAAGATATGATAATAAGTAACAAGGAGAGAGATTAAAGGAGAATAGAATTAGGAGGAAAGAAAGGAATATAAAGGCAATTTACATATGTGGAAATGTAACCAGGTAATTGATGGGATGGCAGGGCTTGGAAGACAGAGTGGAGGAAGGAGTGACATTGATCAAGATACTTTGTACTGGGCTGGGAAGGTGGCTCAGTGGTAGAGCGCTTGCCTTGCATGCATGAGGCACTGGGATTGATTCCTCAGCACCACATAAGCAAAAAGCAAAAAGCCGAAAGTGGCACTGTGGCTTAAGTTGTAGAGCGCTAGCCTTGAGCTGAAGAGTTGAGGGACAGGGCCCAGGCCCAAAGTTCAGGACCCAGGACTGACAAAAAAAAAAAAAAAAGATACTTTTACTTATAACTGACATGCTGTATTGATATCCTCTTGTGTATTTACTTAAAGATAATAAAAATATTAAAAAGTTGCATCAGATTCACAAATGGCCATGTTTAATTGAAACCCTTTGTGTAACTCATAAAGATAATTAAAAATTCATTAAAATAAGAAACTACAATTGGTAATGATAAAAGATTAAAAACTGATGATTTAGAAGAATTCTTAAGGGAGATTAAAAATGTGAGACAAACAGTATTTAAAATTATAATGCATCAACAATAAATAACAAAAATGATTTAAAATCTGATGAAGGCCTTTGGAGAGATAAGAGCACTGCTATTATTGTAAAAATAAACTGGCCACCTGTAGCTCAGGGGCTCAGATCTGAGAATCCCAGTTTGAAGTCACCCTGGGCAGGAAAGTTGGGTGAGACTTTTGTCTTCAATAAATTACTCAGAAAAAAGCCAGAAGTGGTGCTGTGGCTAAAGTGGTAGAATGCTAACATTGAGCCCAAAGAGGCTCAGGGAAAGCCCCTAAGCTCTGAGTTCAACCCAGGACCAGAAGAAACAAATATATAATATTTACTTTTTTCTATATATATTATATATGTGAACATACATATATGTATACATTCATATATGTATAAATGTATACATGAGTGTACAGATGTACATATATGTATATGCATGTTTATGTATCTGTATATACATATACATGTATATATAGTAAAGCTAAAGCAGAAATATAGCACTAGGATTATACATATTAGAAAACTTAAAATCTAAGTTTAGAAGGAAAACATACTTAATAGGAGAAAATCTGCTACACATCTTATTCAAAATAGATACATAAAAACATAAAAGAACTTTTGATAAAGTCACATCAAAACCAGAAAATCTGTTTTAGTAGCTTTTTTATTACAAATAATCCAATATAAATGTTTAACAAAATAATTAAGATAGGAAAATACCCTAATATCATAACATTCAGAACCAAAACATGAGCACATATTAAAAGAAATATACTTATATTACTAAGAACCATAAAACACAAAAAAGACAAGATAGTAACAGATAACACTGAAACACATAGAAACTATGTATTCTCCATTAAAGTGAGCCAAATGAACCCTAAAATTTAATAAAGCTTGAGATACACAATAATTTTACAACAGATTTCAATGAAACTAAATATTCAGTAGCAATGTACTCATTACCTTGCTCATGTAACTGTAACCCCTCTGTACAGTATTTCCATAATAAAACTCTTATTAAAAAAGAAGTCTAGGATCGTAAATACAATAACCTAAAATTAAGAATAAATAGTTAATAGGTTTTCTTAAAAGAAAGCTTAAAAGCTATTTGTACTGCACAATTTTGGGGAAAATTCAAACCCAAAATTCCAAAGTTTATAAAATATTAATAAAGAAATGAATGGTGGTAACACCTTATCTGAGAATCTGTCATGAGACTATAATACAGTGCCATAAGTAGTTAGAAAATGAAAATAGAACAGCAAAATTAAGTTAAAAAATTGAATACCTAAAAAACTATTAACAAAAACCAATGTAGACAGAAAGATGTATATACAGATGCTTGGAGCAGAAATCAATTGATTATGAAATGAAAACTATGCTATGGTAGTTAATAGGAAAAAATAAAGTTCTTTGAACAAAAAATGAGTAAAAAGCAAAACATAACTGTAATGGAAACCTAGTGAGAAAACAAACAAAATAAATTATTAGTGAAATAAACAATGAATCAATGAATCACAGTGTACCAGATATGTAAAAATGCTATGTCTACAAAAATGTATATAAATTATAAGTGTTTGAGATAGACTAGATTACCCTATTCCAGTATTATGCAATGTATATGTATTTTAAAACATCATATGACATCCTATGTACTAGTAAAATTGAAAAAAATAGAGTTGAAGTCCAGATAAAAAAACATTGAAAATATGTTATTAATTTTAGAAAAGAGCATACATTTGTTCCAACATGTCCATTTTCCGGCATTTTTCAATCACATACCGTAACAGTAATGAATATGAACTGTGGCCATAAACACCAAGATTCAGCAAGACAAATTCATCTCTAAAATAATTATTGCAGAAAAGCATCAAATCTTAAAGCATACATGGAAACATTTAAGAAGATAATTGCATTCCTTATTTGTTTGCAGCAATCTGTGTTCTGAGATGTTCTTTATAAGGTTGTGCAAGCATCATGTATATGGGAGCCATGTAAATCTCCTGTTGGTACTAAATACTTCCAGAATAATGAATAATGTGCTCAACCTGGAGATTTCTGAATGGTTTTTCTATCACATCACACTGTAATAAAGGCACTGCTCTATCTCAAGTAATGTGTTCATCCTTGAGATTTAGGACAGGAAATGGAATGTGAGCTGAGAATTAAAGAATTGACTATGGCACAGGCTCTCCATATTTTTTGTGTTTACCAGGGAGATGCTGTTTAAATTAAAAGAAAATCAATATTTTCTATTTCTTTCCAGAGTAAAAGTGAGCAAATCACTGTGCGGCATCTAACATCCGGAAACTGGGAAGTGATAAAGATCTTGGCGTATGATGAAACTACTCAAAAACTGTGAGTGTTTTGGTTCTCGTCAGACTGGTAGTCGCTGCTGAAAAATGTAATCCTTTCTGCTAGTTCACTCACTCTGCCTCTAGTATAAACAAGCCAGCCATGTAAACCATAGCCTTTTATTGAAGAACCTTATCTATTCTTCACTCAGGTACATTTCACACTGGCATATACATGTTCAGAAACTGAAAGAAAAATTTTGATGAGTTTAAAAAGAAAAAAAAGACAATTTCCAGCTGGATCAATTCTTTTGATTTGAATAAGCGAATAAGCTTTGTCAGTTTTCTGATGGTTAAGAAAATACTAGTCAAATCTTACTGTGACAAGAATAGATCTTTTTCTAATGCCTGGGTTTTTTTCTTCCCGGGACAGCTACTTTCTGAGCACTGAATTTTCTCCCAGAGGAAGGCAGCTGTACAGGTAGGTGGATTGTAACCATATCTGGACATAGAATGGCTTCTCAGTCCTGATCCACACAAAACAATGAAAACATGGAAAAGTCTGATGTCACTTTCAATATGAAGTCAGCCAAACAGTATTGTTTTTGTCAAGAATGGCCCTTAGCTGAGATAAAGTAATGTGACTGGTCTGGTGGTCACTGTTGTAATCCCAGCTACTCCTGAAGCACTGGTAGGCAGATAGTGTTCTGAACTAACCCAAGGAAAAGTGGGAGACCCTCTCTGAAAAACTAACTACAAGGAAAGCAAATTGGGGTTGTAGCTTGGGGTTGTAGCTCAAGTGGTAGATTCTTTGTGTAACATGTTCAAAACTGTTTAAAACCCAATATCACAAAATAAATACAATAATATAAAATAAAGTAATGTGTTAATATTTCCACCTGCCCAGCTTTCCCAAATGCAAAGCTATAGTCATTTGAAGGGATTAAGAGCATAGCTATTTAGCTTTAAATTTGCTTACAAAGAAAGCTTTCACAAGACCTCACAATAATGACTTCTTTTTCTTGGCTAGAAACAACCTATTAAGTCCAACTTTATATGCATAAACTTTCTAGTTTCCTTTTCACAGATCCATTTTTTCCCTTAATGACGCATGCCATATTTTATTTTATTTTATTATTTAGTTTTTATTGTAAAAATACTGTACAGAGGGATTACAATTAAGTGGGCAAAATAATGAGTACATTTCTTGTCAAGCATTGTAGGCTCCTCCTTTGTTTCCTCTTCCCATCCTTTCTCAGCCTCCCCACAAACCCCCACCCAATCTTCCCCGCCCCCCCACCAAAGTTGTAAAGTTTGTTTTCGACATGACAACTTGTACTTCTCATTGTTGCAACGGGTCTACCTGTATCCTTATTTAAATGACTTGTTTTTCCCCTTCCCTCCACAAATTATACCGACATCAAATACAGTGAAAGCAGGGGTTATACCGTGGGGGAGGGACATACAAAGCAACAAAGAAATAATCTTATAAATGCCTAAGAAACAAATGCATGAAAGAAAAAAAAAACATTTGAATACATATCTTAGGGTTCATTTTCCTAACATCCCCTTATCTGACCTTTTCTGCTTGACACATATACTAGATATTGCAAATAAGGGAAACCATGGGACCTATGTTTCTTTGGGCTTGGCTTACTTCACTTAATATAATTTTTTCCAAGTCTTTCCACAGGTCCATTTTTAAAGTGTTAAAAGCACTATGTCACATTCTCAGTGTAAATTATTCATGTTTGAAGACCATCACCATTACCTTTAAGAGTAAAAATGCATATTTAAAGTATCTTATCTCTGTCTAATTTACCCACACACTCATTCATGCATCGATTTCTTTCATCAGAAGCAAAGTTTCTTTATCATCTTTCCCATATGTCATTTTCTTATATCACATTCTTAGTCTTTTCTCTCAGTCCTGTTGGAACCCATGTTCTCAAATTTAATGACCAGAGGAAAACAGGCTGGCTGTTAAGAGATAGCAATTTGAATTTGAGCTCAGAAGTGTTCATCAAAGAAATGGTCACTTCAGTTTTATGATGACCTGAAGTTTATCTTTTTGGAAGTTTATCTTTTGTGATTCATGCTGGTAGACATCAATAATACATAGAAATGGACAAACAATTGATCAATATTTTATTTCTTGCAACTTATAAAACTCTTACACATAAAAAATAGAAGACATGACTATTTGTCAGAAAACAAGACTTGTTCAAAATCAGCAAAAGGAAGTGTTGTAATATTTTTCCCCTTATTACTTTGGAATTTGATTTGAATCACAATAACCCCGCAGCTTTGTGAGTTAGCCTTTTGTGACCCCTGACTAAGGCAGAGTAGTCAAAACATCTATGACTTGTACAAGTATAGAAGACTGTGTTATAAAGAAAAATGTAGCACCCATAAATTTCCCCTTAAATAGCTCATCAAATGTCACTTTGCTTGACTGGAAGATAATGTTAGTGTTTAACCCAGAAAAGTCAATCAATGTCTTCCTCAGGCTATAAAAATCATCACTAGTTAACTTAATGTATGGCAGAAGACTTCCCTAGAGAATCAGACTGTTACCATATTTAATGTGATATTTTTTCTGTCTCAAAATTTGCATTTCTCATCTTGGCAATGGTGTATTCTAAATAATGACAAAGTATCAAAGTAAATCTCTTGGGAACTGGATTTTTGAAAGCTTTATGGAAGAAGAGAGAAAGGCTTTACATCTTTTTGACTGAATAGCTTTAGATGACCAAGACAATTTCTTAGGCTTACTGTGCAGATGATGCTATGACATTGTGACTGCAATCAACAAAACTAAGTTGTTCAACTTAAAATAGTCCATTAACCAAATTAATGGACATGTTTATCTGATACATCATAATAAAGATGAAAATGTTAAGTGCTTCCACTAGACATGGAAAAGTGTGGATGATAATCAGTTCAGTTGTGTTCCAGTTGTGAAATGATGACTTTGTAAGACCTTCACATAATACCTTGTTGATTGGTATCTGGTGCTTCTTGTACCCATTTTAACATCACTGTATCTGTCATGAGTGTGTAGATTGCATATGGTAGTTAACATAAATATTGTTCATACATAAATATATGCCCAAATCAGTTTTTTTAGAGAGATTTCTTTTTTTAAAAATTGTGAAGATATAAAAACTTCTTTGATTTTGTTTTTATCAAATAGTTGAAAATGCTTATTAATAAGATTATGTTGGAAAACTCTGTTTTCACTATGTTTGATTCCAGTGCTCTGCATCTTGTATATATATTTTTCTAATTTGGGGAGGGGAAGGGAAATAACAAAATGCTGAAATAAGGATACAAGTTGACCCATTGTAGCAATGAGATATACAAGATTCTATGTTGAAAACGAACTTTGTATCTTGTGGTGGGGGAGGGAGAAGTTGGGGAGGTAGAGAGGGAATGGATGATAGGGGAAAAATAAAGGAGAGGTAATAATGCTCGATAGAAAATGCACTCATTACCTTACTCATATAAATGTAACCCCTCTGTACAGTACCTTCCAATAAAAATATGTTTAATAAAAAAATTGTGAAGATACCGTACAGAGGAGTTACACTTACATAGGAAAGATAATGAGTACATTTCTTAACAAGCATTGTTGCCTCCTCCTTTGTGTTTCCCCTTCCCAGCCCTTCCCATTTCCCCCACCCCACTCTCCCCCCAGCCAAAGTTGTAAAGTTCGTTTTTCAACATAACGACTTGTTATCAGGTTTTATTCCACTTCAATCTGTTATAAATATCTTGTCTAGTTATTGTTTTAAAAGGAAATATCCTTAAAATGTTTTCTACCATAATATTGCATTCTAATTTATCGATAAAAAATAAACACTTCAGTTTAGAAAAATTAATCTTGAGTGAATTTATTGATGTTCTAACTTTAATTAACTTTCCTGTAAGATAAAGATGATGGTTGCTTTTCTTTGCTCTTCTAATATTTTAAAATATATATTATTATTAACATTAACTGTATAATCACACAAAAATATATTTTCCTTATGAAAATTTGAAGGCAATTATTTTTAAGCAAAATATAGCACACTAAATTCTAATATTTAGATTGCTGAATTTAGAATATCATGACTTTGATTTCATGTGACTTTTAGAAATACTTATTCTTTTACCTAATAGTTATAGTTACTTAGTACTCATGGGAAATTCCATTGAAAGAAATTGGTTTTCTATTTTTCCACTTGTTTATTAACATCAATTCATTGTCAGTGGAGTTTCATTTTCACTTGTCCATGTGTTTATCCATTGTAGGCTGATCAGACGCAATTCTCTTTGACGACTGTGCACATAACGTAACTATAAAGAAAACACGGGGAACAGACAAGGAAGTCAATTTATTTATAACCACATACTATGCATATTAAATACATTCAAGTATACATAATTTTGATTTTACAGAGAAGAAAAAAGTGTGTTTTAACATGAATAATGACATGAACTGCTTGCGTAGAGCAAATCATAATTTAGAAGGAGCTCTACTTGAACTCTGTTGTAGCTCTTCTACTTGTGTTGCATGCTATTCAAATGTGGAAGCAGCATGCCCCAAGTGCCTGTAAGAGTTCCATTTCTATCTGTTCATTTTCTTTCTCTAGTGCCTCTACTGAAGGGTTACTGAATCGCCAATGTATTTCGTGTAACTTTATGAAAGAACAATGTACATATTTTGACGCCAGTTTTAGTCCCATGAATCAACATTTCTTATTATTCTGTGAAGGTAAGATAATATATAATTAGTGATAACATTTATTTTATTTCTTTTATTGATCAATATCTTACTTTCATCGATAGAGTTTAAAGTTTCTAAATAACAGATGGACTGGGATACAAATTATATCCATATATTTCATCAAGAAATGGAAATTGGGAGTGGGTGAATGCATGCAAATACAATAAGCTTACTTTAATCTCAGAAAATTATAAAAGTAAATGCATATATTTCTATTGACAAAGCCATTACATAATAATAATTTAATTTCCTATTTTTTAAAGAAAGCAAGAATTTTGTCAGAAAATGGCTGTATGTTAAGCAGTTTAGTATCTCTAGTAATTGAATTTATTCCTTTGGTCTTCTGTTCTGAGCAGTTACATCATCCCCACTCCTACTCCAATGCTGTGTCGTACATGGCCATACAGTCCCTCTAGAATGTCATATGAATTTTTCCCCATAGTATAGAATTGTATTTCTTAGAGATGAGACGGAATTCCTGAGTTTCTTATATCAAGATCAACTGAAGGCTACAGCTTCAGTTTAAACCTTAAGTTATTGTTTTTAAGATTTAGTACTGTGTATGAAAGCATAATACTATTGTTTTCTTGATATGTAAAGTGATAAAAAGAAAGGTACTAAATCAGGTTAGCAATTAGCCATTAGATATTAAATAGGGCTTCTTAGGATAACATAGAAACATAATTAGAAATTAGCCTACTGTAAATATTTGAGAATTCCCATTCATATCTTTTTATAATTTATAATTAGCCACAAATATTTTTTCATTTATCTTGTGAATATATTTCAACTATGCATTGCACTCTTTCTTTCATGGGAGTGGTAAACAGAGTTTTATCTTGGATGAGCAGATGAGGAATGAGTCATGAATCAGCTTTCTAAACATCACTTACTAGTTCTTAAAGACTAGAGATAGAAGAATACAACACATAGGATTGGCTAAAGTCATAGAAGTAAAGACAGAAAGAACACTGAGGTGAGAGAGATGTTAGTGAAGTTTCTGAAAATAATTTCCTTCCCCATGTATTATTAATTCTCTGAAGGAAGTACTCATAAAAAAGGATGGAATCTATCTAATGTGTTTGTCATTTACCTTACCACTCCCATTTGGAAAAAATAAATAAATCTGCCATGTAACCTCTCCAGTAACTATTACTTAGGTATCTAAAAATGTTTATAATGTTTATTTTTTAACTTTAGGTCCAAGGGTCCCAGTGGTCAGTCTCCATAGCACGGACAATGTAGCAAGTGAGTACATGAGAAGACCACTTAGTTATATTTGGCATTATGTGTAGGTTTTATATTATTTATTTTTTATGTCACACTTTATGGACACTACCTCAAAAACCAAACAGGAGGCACACTGGAGCACACTATAAATGTGACCTTATATTTGTAAGGGAAGCAATAAAGCAAGTGATTCCAGATATGTTATAGAGTAGGGTTGATCTATTTAAGATGTCTGTGTCACCTAAGTCCAATTAATCAGTAATTGCTGCAGCAAGTACAATGCAGCTTTTTACACATTAGTACTGTTGGTCATTCTTTCCTGGGCCTCCAAAAGGTTGTATTTCAAGAACAGTTACTTTTTAGGACATGTGAAAATAGATTATTATTTTAACTAACTTGGATTCCATGTATTACAGATATTTATATCTTCTAGATTTATACATTCATTTCAATTCACTTATATTTTTATCCATTTTTTTCTTTGTTTATTTCACTGAATAACTGCATTGTCAAGCAATGTTACAGAAGCCAGGACTACTTTGATAAGATAGTGATGTGTTTAACAGCATACATAGAATAGATAATAAATATATCATTGAAGCTGGACTGCCATGGTTTGTGCTGAAAATGCTGAGAATCTCAGAAGGCTGGGATTTGAGAATTACTGTTTGAAGCCACCTTGGCTAGGAAAGTCCATGAGACTCATCTCCAATTAACCACTAGAAAGCTAAAAGAGGAGCTGTAGTCAAGAAGTAGAGCACCAGCCTCCAGGTGAACAACAATAAAGCTCAGAGACAGTGCCCAGGCCCCAAGTTCAAGCCCTAAGAACAGCACCATGCTCACACACACACACACACACACACACACACACACACACACACACACACACACACACACACACACACTAAATATGACCTAATATTAGAAATATATATCAGGATGGATTTCTGACATTTTCTCACTTGTTTCTTTTATTTCCTTCTTTTACTTATTTAGATTTATTTAATCAATTTTATGTTCTAATGATTTGTCAATCTACTATAATCTGAGGTTTATACTAATTAACTATTTAATCCTGAAAACCTCACCAAATTGTTAAATTATATTATCTTTTGCTTATAAATGAGGAATGAGTCATAGAGAGACTAAATAAGCTAACGAGTCATTTAAAGAGAAATGGCAAAGCCAAGAATCAAATTAGGCAGCTTGACTCTAGAATAGTTTGTAATTCTGCAATATAATGGTAAATTTACTATCATCATATTGCAGTAATTACAAACTATCACACTTGCAAAGTATGCATCTTAGAAGCATTGAATTAGAGATATACAGATATAAAATTAAAAATTTGAATGCTGTGTCATTTTGGAAAAAGAGACAATTCATACCTCTCAAATAATATCATATATTGACTTACCAGCTATACTAGACCAAAACACGTTCCAATTGCATGCTCTTTCCTTTTTATGGCTGTATTACTTTCAACATAGTTTAGTTACTATTTGTTCCTTTATCCCTGTATTTTATATATGTCTTTAAGAGACTATATTAAACAAATTAAATCCATTCAATACGAATAGTAAAAAATAATGATAAAAATGACACTATGATTAATAAAATAGGTAAAATTTGTAGACAGAAAAATCATTGTGTAAAATGGGTCTACCCCTTACTTCCCGTGAGAGCTACGATAGTGAATTACTAAGTTCAGTTTCCTGGGAGTCAAGTAAACCAGTATGCTTGCAGTATAATGAGATACATTTGTCATAGGATGCTCTTAATGGATGACAGTTATTTGCATCACAATGCATATTCTGCCTTTAACAATGGGTAATTAAAAGGAAATACTTGATAAGATTTTAATATGAATATATCCTACTGTTACAAGACAGTACTTTTCATAACATTGCTGAAATTTATGAAACATGTCTTCCTGAGGGAGAGCTTCTGATCATTCCTTTCAGAAGCCAACTCTGATTGTCTAGTGATCAAGAACAATTAAAAAGTGGATGGTTACCCAGGATAAGGTGCTTTCTTAGCTTTTTAGAGGACAATTACTCATGGAGATAAAATTTACCACACAATGACATCTTGGGTTAATGAAAGTAAGTGCACCAGGGAGTCAGTCATAACTCATTTGGGAACCACAGGAAGTAGAAAAGACAGGAGAATAGTGGGGAAAAAAATGAAATATTTAACACATTTGGAAAACTTTGTAGTTTAGTAGTTATCAAGAAAGCAGGGTAAATGATAATCACATAAATTTTACTGATAAACTAGTAGCATACAAATTTTACCTTGATGATGATGATGATGATGATGATAGAGGCCCTTATAATTTGATGCAAAAGTATAAATTCAAACACATTATGGAAAAATAATAACTCAGTCTCAAGACTTCCATCATTTACATCTTTTTTTTTCTTTTCCTACTTAATACTGGGGAAAAGTCTAATTAAAATTTTGAAACAAATCTATTGGTCATAGCAATAGATATTACAAATAACATAGGATTGGATATTGTAACTAAAGTTTAGTGGCATATTACTCAGCTCCCTCAACTACTGTCCTTCCAGAATCACTTTGAACTTTTTAGTCCTTCTCTTCCTCATCTTCTGACTTTGAAACCATTTGTGGAGATGACTTGTGTTGGTTACCTTGGGGTTGCAAAGTGGATTCATCTGAAGCCAATCTTGTTGACAACTGGAGAGGAAGGAAGATGCTTTGTGATTATCTTCCCACAGGTTGTCTGCCACAACTTAGCAGAAAATCAGGATTTTGTCAGTGTTGACCTCTCCCACAACCACTTCCATGAGTGTATGTATGAGGAGTCTAATAGTCTCCACTTGTCCTTCAGTCCTGGCCACTCTGACAGGCCTTATGTCATTCCACATCTCAGTGCTCCTCCTACCCACATCAATGTGGTCCCTTTATTAAAATAATGTTGTCAGATTATTCTAATTAATGGAAAATGCACAAAAATAGAGTTGATAATAAAAAAGAAAAGGAAAAAGATATGGTGATTTTGAAACGTTGGTTAATGATTGGCCAATCACTACATCCAGGATATTTTTTTATCAGCGTCAGGAAGTGCATGGGCTTGTAAAATATGTGATGAAAGAATAACTATTTTCAAAATCTGATAAAGAATTTAAAAATATACAAGCAATTAGAGCAGAATAAATCTCAACAAAATTCAAATACCATACATAAAAGAGATCAAGAAAAAATTACAAATCACCAATAATAAAATGTGTTGCATCTACACACTGCATATGTAGTGCCCAAAATGACAATATATGTCTTAACAGAAGGTAAGCAATTCAAAAGATACAGTAGAAAAAATATTTAAAACACTGATTTTAAAAAATGAATCAAAACTGAAGTAATGCAATAAATATTCTATTATCTATAAAATATTTGTAATTCATAATTAACATTCTTCTCACAAATTCAACTGTGTTTCCTTTCACCATTGTTTACTAAATTAACACAAAGCTTGAACAGACTTTATTTTTCAGAAAATAGAAGAACTGAATTATCCATATTCTGAATAAAACACAAGGAGAAAGCAAGATCAAATTGCTCAAAAGCTTAGATGCTAAATTCCTTCACTAAATACTAGTAAATCAGACCTAGTAATTTGTAAATATGATAATACTTTATGACCTGATGATACCTGAGCAACCTACTGTTCACCTTTAGTCATTATGTTTTACCATGCAATACAGACATCTCAGAGGGTTTAGAAAAAATATATTTGATACATTGGACAAATACAATACCACTGTAGTAATAATTACCTTGCAATATAAAGACAGAAAGGAAATTATAAAACTTGAGTGCTTATCTGAAAAATGTACAATAGCCCATATGATGAAAGAAAGACTGATCTTTCCTCAGAACTGGCAAGTTCAAGTGTGTGTGGTGTACACAGCACTGTGTTATACACAGCTTCTCCTGGACACCAAGCAAGGAAGGTATTATAAGGAGAAACAGGCTCTGTTCACAGACAACAAACTTGAATACAAAATATTAAAAGAAAACAAGCAAACAAAAGACCATGGAAGAACCATGAACAAAGCTAGCTTTTACAGATAAAGGAATTAATTGATCGAGTCTATAAATAGTGCTCAATATAAAAATTTCAGATGTTTTATTAAATATATCCTAAGTTGAAAGAAATTTAATATCCTTTGAAAAATGACACTGAAGAAATATACTATCTCAGAATACATCTCATAGAAATATCTATGTTCCCTAAAATGAAAGATAAAAGTCTTATCTAGGAAAAATTAAATATTCAAACACTTTGGGTATCTTTCTCTGTCCCACATTCTCAGCTTCCACTCTGTCTTTTTCTCTCTCTCTCTGTCTTTCTGTCTCTCTCTCACACATATATATTCAAATAGATTTGATTGAAGCTTCCTGTTTTTAGAATGTAAATTCTTGCCAAGTAGATCTATAAATATAATGCTATATAAATCAAAATGCCAGAAATTTACTAAAGCTCCTTTCATGCTCTTTTTTCATTTTACATTTTTAATTACTATATTGTCAATTCCATTAAACTTTTCTCTGGAATCTAATAATCTTTTAATCCTAGCAACTATATGGTTCCTCTTCGGTTGTTCAATTTCCATATTATTACATTCCATAGTATTTTTTGGCATATGTAACATAGTCATTCTTTCTCCACCTTAATAAGTGAAGCTTGGTTGCAGTCTCTTTTAATGCTTTTTATCTAGGAATGTTATCATCAATGTCATTTGTTGGTTAACAGTTTTTCCTCATTTTGAGATGTTTTTGTTGTTGTTATGATTTGTTTTTGTGTTTGTGCCAGTCCTAGGACTTGATTTCAGTGCCAGGGGATTTCTCTAAGCTTTTTTGCTCAAGGCTAACAGTCTACCACTTGAGCCACAGCTCTACTTTTGGCCTTTTTGAGGTGATTCATTGTAGATAAGAGTCTCATGGAATTTTTTGGCCAGGCTGCCTTCAACCACAATCCCCATATCGTAGCCTTCTGAGTTGCTAGGATTATAGGCATGAACCATGGGTGCCTGGAACATCTAAGCATTTTATTGGTTTTTAGAGACTTCAAATTTTATCTTATTTTGTGCTAGATAATTTTACATTTTTTTCAAATTTTCTAAAACAAAGTAGTCATGGATTCAGAGTTTCTTTTTGAAAATGTTGATGGTCATTGTTATATATCAGAGCAAATTCAGAAAGCAAATCAAGAAAATAAGCAAGTCCACTTGGAGAATTGTCGCTATAATTTAGAAGACAAATTGTGAGAGTTGTGTTTAGCACAATGCCTGCTAAAAGATAGCTGCAAAATATTTTGTGATATCACACTAACTCCTGATTAATGCATTGGCTTTATGATAACTTTTTTATTCACAGAATATTTTATATTGGAAAATAATTCCATGCTAAGGGAAGTTATTCAGAAGAAGAAGACAACAAAACCTGAAATTAAAATCCTTCATATTGACGACTATGGTAAAGTTTTGTACACATTATGTTACTCAAATCAACTTTCTCTGCATCTTACAGTTTTTCATATAAATGATTGTCCATCTTTAATATTTTGCTCTTTCTTTAAAAGAACTTCCTTTACAGTTGTCCTTTCCCAAAGATTTTATGGACCGAAACCAGTATGCTCTTCTATTAATAATGTAAGTATTTTGTTTATTTTTGGAATAAAGGTATTAAAAGATTTTTGCCATTTCCCTCATGCCTCACATTATATTACTCTGAGTAAATAAAAAATAGAAGTCTTATGTATGGAATTCCTCAAAGAAGCTGTTAATTGTATTAACTTCTTTTGGACTCAAACACTGACTTATGTGTAGGTATGTGTATGAATTTTTAAACTTTATCTCAGGAAGGATATGATGCTGTCTTAGGAATAGTGAGGCCAAATAGTGTGGTGTGGGGGATTCTGTGTAGCTATTTATTACTCCAGCCTTCTACTCCACATCAGTTGTTTATGCAACATTTGGGAATATGCATATCCATTGCTGAAAGCTGTGGTTATATTTCTATCACTGCTCTGTTTTTTATGGACTCATGATCACAAGAAAACATCTCCATGCTCAGAAAAATCTTTCTCTTGAGTTTTTCCATCTTAAAATTGATTTGCAAATTGTACTCAGTTCATATTTTCTAAGAGTATGATCTTATAGCATTAGGCAGAGGTTCCTGCCACCTAATGGGTAACTAGCTTGATATTGATTTACCACTGTATTCCTCAGAGTTTTTCTTATTAAGATCCCAGGTACTATATTCATATCGCAGTGCTTTAAATTGTCCAGAAACATATCTAGTGTCTTAGTAGGAACAGGAAAATTGAAATTATGATTACTGAATGTAAAGGATAAATACGCCCTCTAAGAATCAGATTGCCTTGGTTCAGAGTCTAATTTGTCATTTACTAGCTGAAAGTCCTGGGGTAAATAACCTTTTACAAAGCTCTGTCTCTCCAAATATAAAATGGCATTATAATACAGCCAGTGTTTTATGACTGTTTTATAGATTAAATGAAATATCATGCACAAAATCCTTTTTGCATTGCCTAAAATATGATTTGTATAATTGTGATTGCAGCTTATTATTTTTGTATTGATTTTACTGATTTTATTTAGATATTTTAATTGTGAAGCAATGTGTTGCTCTAGTTTAGTAAGCAAAGCAAAACAGAAATAATGTAACACTTAATTTTCTCTTACTCCATTCTTCCTCCCTTACTGTATAATCTTGTCTTCAAAGCCCAGGCTTTCTTATGTATAGATTCTCATTTTTGCTCTTCCTAGACAGAAGGCTCTAAAAGTTTCATTTGTTTTCTAAAGAAGGTTTTTTGTTTGTTTGTTTGTTTTGTTTTGTTTTTGTTTTTGTTTTTGCCAGTCCCAGGATTTTTCTTCAGAGCATCATGCTTGGTCAACTTGCTTATTTAGATTGTTTGTTTGCTGGTGCTTTAACCTTTGAGCCATGCTACCAGTTATGTGTTTTGCTGATTATTATGTACATGGAATATCTGATTTTTTTTCCCTTTCTTGTCTCGTGTTTGTGATCCTTCCTATCTCAGCCTCCTGAGTGGCTAGGATTTTGTATGTGAGCTGTGGACACTCAATTTAATGTTTTTCTTGACTTTTTTTTAAATCCCTCTTTTGTCTCTTCTTTTTCACCTGGTTTTCTTCTGTTCTTATTTAAGTTAAATTTATGATATATTGAGTAAAATATTTAAGGTACTAAAATAGGATTTAAAATAAGAACTACTTGGAATCTAATCTTTTGTCCTAGTCAGGTTTTTCTTTAGAAAAAAGGAGGCTTTTTACTGAATGGTAAACTTTCCTAGGAATAAGAACCCTATTAGGTATATATATGTAAATCAGTAATCCAGAACTTTAAGCTTGAAGTATGGTTCACTGTGGTACTGGAGGTGAAGATTCCCACGTTTGTGGCAGCACCCTGGGAAAAACAGAATTATAGAGTCTGTGTCAATTGAGAACTTAATTGGGTTCAATTGGCATCAAAGTTGGACTTGTGTAAAGTAGGTTTTCGTACATAAAAATCATTCAAGGACTTGAATAAGACACCAATTTAAATATTTGTCTCAATGGGAAGAGAATTTGTAAATGTTTAGAACTGGGATGATCAAAAGTGTTGGATTTGGAGTTGGCTACTGCTGGGTTCATATACTCTCTATAAGATTTACTAGTATACCACTTAATGTTTCTAAGTTTCTCTTACCTTAGTATATTTTAAATATATATAACATTAATAAAATAATATATTAATATGAAATAAAAATTTGTTATGTATTTCTGAAGCACATAAAGTATAATAGTTAGACACATACTATTTGCTGAAATTTTGGTTGATGAAAAATAATGAAAGGGATTGTTAAATAATGTCTAATTATTTACTACTACTTGATACTATTTAAATATTAATCACTTTACACAAACTGCATGTTTTCTCAGAATTAGATACTTAAAATTGTAGCAATATGGCATACAAATACCAAACCAAAAATTGAGTCTTAATTTCTATCTTAATTTCTATCTATAAAATGATGTATTCTTTTTTTTTTTTGGGGGGGGTCCAGTCGTTGGGCCTGAACTCTGGGTCTGGGCGCTGTCCCTCAGCTCTTCAGCTCAAGGCTAGCGCTCTACCACTTGAGCCACAGCACCACGTCCAGCTTTTTTCCTTTTGCTTATGTGGTGCTGAGGAATCGAACCCAGGGCCTCATGCATGCAAGGCAAGTGCTCTACCACTGAGCCACCTTCTCAGCCCTGATGTATTCTTTTAAAAAAGAATTTATAGTTATTGGGCTGGGAAGGTGGCTCAGTGGTAGAGCGCTTGCCTTGCATACATGAGGCCCTGGGTTTGATTCCTCAGGACCACATAAGCATTAAAGAAAAGCTGGAAGTGGCGCTGTGGCTCAAGTGGTAGAGTGCTAGCCTGGAGCTGAAGAGCTGAGGGACAGCGCCCTGGCCCAGAGTTCAGGCCCCATGACCAGACCGCTGCCCCCCCCAAAAAAAAAGAATTTATAGTTATTATAAAGGTGATATACAGAAGAGTTTTAGTTATCTTTTAGTTACATAATTTAGGTAAAGAGTACATTTCTGTTTGGACAATGACATCATTCCCTTGATATTTCCCATTTTTTGGCTCCTGTCCCACCCACAAGTTATATAGTTAATTTCCAACCTAGTGTCTATTGAGTAGCATTGTTGCATTTGTTCACCCTTTGTCCCTCCATTTGTATGTCTACTTTATCCTCGCCAAAAGAGATAAATGAACAAATAAGAGAGAAGAAAGGAAACAAAAACGAAGAAAGAAACTAATTTCCATTTCTTGGAGTTCATTGTGATAACTATTATTTTATATGACCAGAGGCAGATAGCCTTTGCATCTTTGTGTTCCTTCCATAAGAATATCCTCCTTTGGTCTCACTGTGTCTGAATGTCTAAAGTCCTGTATAATTCATCATGTCCCAGTGTATTTTAGAGGTAGATTACATCTGCATGTAGAACACATGTGCCATGTTTCTCTCTGAGCTTGGCTTACATCACTTAACATAATTTGTTCTAGGTCCATCCATTTCTCTGCAAATGACATAATATTATTGTTTCTAATGGCTGTGTAAAATTCCTTTGTATATAAGTACTACATCTTTTGGATTAACTCACCTATTTTTTAGGGCATGTGGGCTGTTTCCATATGAACATAGATGTGAAAGTTTCATTATGGTATCCTGACTTGTGATATTCTGGGTAGATGCCTTGGTGTGGTATGGCTTGGAGGTAGGGAAGACACACACACACACACACACACACACACACACACACATACACACATACACATATATACATATATGTATATATATATATATCCGTATATATGTATACATACATATATGTATGTATACATATGTATATATGCATGTTTTTTTGAGGAACCTCCAAACAGTTGTCCAGAGTGATTGTACTAGTGTACATTCCCACCAACAGAGCATTCAACAAATGCTCACATTCCTGCGATATTTGTTGTTCAAATTCACAATGTTGGCTAGTTTAACTGGGGTGAGATAAACTCTGAGTTGTTTTGATTTGCATTTCCTTTATGTACATGGATGATGAGCATTTCCTTATGTGTTTCTTTGCTATTCTTGCCTCTTCTGAGAAGTTTCTCCTTAGTTCCTTTGCCTAAAGCTTATTAGCTTTGGGAGGCGTTAGTTTCTTGAACTCCTTATATATTTTTAATCATAGGCCTTTTTCTGATACATTGCTGGCAAAGCTCTTCTCCCAGTCTACTGGCTATCTTTCTAGTTCAGTAACTATGCCTTTTACTGTGCAGAAACTTTTTATGTTAATGTAATTCCACTTGTCGAGTTTCTATCCTATCTGCTGTGCCCCTGTGACTCTTAAAACTTGCTTCCTGTAAGTCCTAGAGTTTCTCCTATTATTTCTGACAGTAATTTCAACGTTTCAGGTCTGATTTTGAGGTCTTTGAACCACTTTGAGTCGGTATGTGCATGATGACAAACAGGGAACCACTTTTAGTTTTCTTCATATGGATGCCCTGTTTTCCCAACACCAATTAATTGAAGAGGCTATCTTTTTCCATTGTATATTTTGGGTTCCTTCTCAAATATCAGATAACTATAAGTATATGGTTTTATTTCCAGGTCTTCTAGTCTGGTCTATAGATCCTCAGGTCTCTTTTTGCTCTTTTTATAATACAATAATCTATTCTTATATATAGCATAGTCAAGCCGGGCGCCGGTGGCTCACTCCTGTAATTCTAGCTACTCAGGAGGCTGAGATCTGAGGATCACGATTCAAAGCCAGCCCGGGCAAGAAAGTCAATGAGACTCTTACCTCCAATAAAGCACTAGAAAACCGGAAGTGGCACTGTGGCTCAAGCGGTAGACCACTCACCTTGAACTGAAGAGCGAGGGGACAGTGATCAAAGCCCAGAGTTCAAGCCCCACGACCGACCAAAAAAGAACAAAAGAAAAGAAATTCTGGGCAGAATGGCCCAGAACGTTTTCTCTGTGATAAAAAAGCTAAAAAGTGCTTCCACCAGGGATGGATCTTGCATTAGGTCACCAGCATCTGCTTAGTCTCTATGCAATCTCTATGCTTTTTCCTGATCTAGCAACTCATTAAGGCCTAATAGTCTAGGTTCACAATTATTCATTTCAATATTTATAACCTCAAATTATCCTTTATTTTATTTTGACAGTGGGGAACGGGGTCTTGAACTTAGAGCCTGCACACTGTCCCTGAGTTCTTATAGCTCAAGGGCTAGTGCTCTACCACTTTGAGCCATGGCATCACCTCTGATTTTCTGGTAGTTAATTGGAGACAATAGTGTCAGGCACTTTACTCCCTAGGCTGGCTTTGAATTCCAATCATCAGGTCTCAGCCTCTTGAATAGTTAGGATTACAGGTGGGAGCCACCACAGCCAGCAAAATTACTTTCTTTAATATTATTCTGACTTCTACTCATGTATATGATATTTAGTATAACAAATGTTTATCATTTCTTTTATGGGTGGCAGCTGTGTTAAATGGCTATGTAGAGATTATAGAAGTTGTAGCCTTTATATTTGTTAATTCAGCTATCTTTATGATGCCAGAATATACAGAAAACCTTCCAGAAATTTACTTGTAATTCTTTCAGGGTTCAAGTCTAAGCGCAATGTAAGAAATATCCTATAACTGCAAATGTCTGTTTGATAAATAAATATATATGAATCTAAAAATGCTTAGAACACAGTATAAGCAATTCAGGGGAGTTTTTGGTATGGTTTTTTCCCCTTCATCTTCATAAAGAGAAACATTATAATACATAGAAGTTTAGCTCAGTGCCAAGGGATCATCAATTTATCTCCTTTTCTCCTTTTCCATACCATCCGTGCAATAGGTGCTTCAGGTTTAACCCAGTGAGGCAGTAATAATCAAGTTGTAGCAATTTACAGGATACAACCATACTCAATCATCATTTTATTCATTTTCCTTGAATTCCACTGGACACTTGGTCGACTACTTTTTTAAATTTTATTTTATTGTAAAGATGCTTTACAGAGGGGTTACAGTTACATGAGTAAGGTAATGAGTACATTTCTTGTCCAGCATTGTTACTACCTCCTTTGTTTTCCACCTACTATCCCTTCCCTCCCATCTCCCCCACTCCCCCCACCACCCCCACAGGTTGAAAGGTTAATATCCAACATAGTTGTGAGTCTCATTGTTGGAATGGGTCATCCTGTGTCTTGCTTCAGCATTCTGTTATTCCCCTTCCCTTCCCCAAATTAGATAAATGAATATACAAGGTACAGGGTACCAAAATCAAATACAGTGGTAACGGGGGACACACCATATCATCTTTTGTCCATATCATCATGAAGATTTCTTCTACTCTGTTCTTCAGTCCTTTTGGAATACCAAGTGCATCCCTTCTCCTCTATAGCTGCATCCTTTTTCTGTCCAGGGACTTGGATAGACAGACAGACAGACAGACAGATAGATAGATAGATAGATAGATAGATAGATAGATAGATAGATAGATAGATAGATAGATAGATAGATAGATAGATAGATAGATAGATAGATAGATAGATAGATAGATAGATACACAGACAGACACATAGACAGACACACAGACATATAGACAGACACACAGACAGACAGACAGACAGACAGACAGACAGACAGACAGATAGATAGATAGATAGATAGATAGATAGATAGATAGATAGATAGATAGATAGATAGATAGATAGATAGATAGATAGAGATATATCCCAATAGGATTTGGACCACAATTTCTGAAGGAAGATCCACAGTGTAAAACTGAATATAGAGACAAGTAATTTGTAGGCTAGTTTGAGGAGTTTTCAAACATCTTAAGAAAATGCCTTTTTTATGCATTTAGACAGCTTTATTTTTTCATTTCATATATTCAACAGTGTCTTTTTGTGTGTTCCTATTTTTGAGTCCTTAAATAAGAGTTTCTTGAAAATATGTATTGATAAGAATACATCAGGCAAACATGGCTACCAGGAAGCATTATTCATTTGTATCTAGATAGTGTCATCATTTAATCAATGTGTAGTGTATCAAATAGTAATAATTGGGTGATCTTGATAGAAATGAACTACTTGGAGCTGTGTTCTGTGTAATTATTTTGTTAAATAATATAACTTATTTATTTGTTAAATAATATAATCTATTCATTTGTAATAAATGAATTTTCTAGTTACTTACAAAAACAAGTCAATATAATCAGTGATTTTTCACACTAGTTTTTAATTTACTTAAACCATAATACTGTGAGTACAATCATGCTCATAGGACATCAGGCTTTAGGGTATCTTATATGTTCAGTTTTGTTTTGCCTTGATCTTTGGTTCAAAGTTGTTTCCTGCTAGTTCACTCTCTTGTTTGTGAAAAATCAAATATCCTTTTTCATTTTGTTCCACTCTACCACCCTGATTTCTACCAATACTTTCTTCATCCTCTTTCTTGTTGATTATCTACTATACCACTAAGGTGAACTGTATGAAATTCACATCTGAAAAGGTAGTTCTCACATGAATCAGAGTAGCCCAAAAGTGTAATTTGGTGCTGAGATATAAAAAACTACTTCAGGCTTGGAAATTCCACTTACTTGATCTTTCCCTTTCATTCTCCTCTCTCTCTCTCTCTCTCTCTCTCTCTCTCTCTCTCTCTCTCTCTCTCTCTCTCTCTCTCTCTCTCTCTCTCTCTCTGTCTGTCTCTGTCTCTCTCTGTCTCTCTCTCTGTCTCTCTCTCTGTCTCTCTCTTTCTTCTCCCTCTCTCCCACTGTGTGTGTGTGTGTGCTTGCATGTGTGCATGCATGCATGTGTGTGTGTGTACAATCTACCACTGGCCAACTTAAAAGTTCTAAATACTTTCACACCAACTTTCAGGTAATTCTGTTCATATTTCTATTATAAACCTGTAACAATACAAGATGATAATAGGTGTTTTTCTGTCTTTCTTAAATTGACGATACCTTGATAAGAAGTCTGTATTGTTTTGCTATAACACATTAGCTGGAGCAATCTTACTCTTGAATAAATATTGATAGAATTTATGCATGAGTGAATGAAGGAAAGAATGAATCAATACATAAGTTAGAAAATAGATCTATCCTTCACTCTTGGCTTTTTCATCAAGAATGAAATGAGTTTGGAAATAGGAGAAAAAAATGATTTGAGAGTTTCAAATGTGTATACATTTAGACTATAGATGAGTCAATTTCTTTATAGTATAATCTCCCATACAGTAAAAGTTGAAGTGAGATTCTTGTTTCTCTTCAGACTATCTGGATAATTCTGAAAAAAAGACTAGCTTTTTTTTAATTGTCAAGGTGTTATACAGAAGTGTTCTTTAAGTAAGTATTGAGTACATTTCTTGTCACTCTTGTTATCCCTTCCCTTAATTTTCTCCTACTTTCCCTCCCCCCATCCCACCTCAAGTTGTACAGATTATTTCCAACATATTTTCTTGCCTATAACACTGTTGCATTGGTTCCCCTCCTGTCCTATGTCTCACCATTCTATTGTTACCTTTCCCTTCCCTAATTCAAATAAACATATATACAATACCAGGGTACCAAAATCAAATGTAGTGACAACAGAGGATATACCATTGGAGAAGAACATACAAAAGAAACAAAAATGTACATAGTACATTAAAAACAATAACAACAAAGAAAAACCTCTCGTGTCCATGTCTTGGAGTTCATTTTGTTTAGCATCATCTTATATGGTCATATGTACATACTTATTGAGCTATTCTGCTCATCTTCTAAGATTAACCTAGACGTATACTAATTATTGCAAATAAGGGGAACCATGGGACCTATGCTTCTTTATGTCTGGCTTACTTCACTTAATATGATTTTTTCCAGGTCTTTTCATTTGAGAGTGTAAACTTGTTCAAACACTCTAGATAGCAGTATGGAGATTCCTCAAAATACTACACACACAGAGCTCCCCTATGACCTAGAAATCCCATGTCTGGGCATTTACCCAAATGACACAAACTAGGCCATACTAAAGCTACCAGCACAACTATGTTTATTGCAACATTATTCACCATAGCTAAGATATGGAACCAACCCAGATGCACCTCAGTAGATGAATAGATTAAGAAAATGTAATTCTCTCTCTCTCTCTCTCTCTCTCTCTCTCTCTCTCTCTCTCTCTCTCTCTCTCTCTCTCTCTCTCTCTCTCTCTCTCTCTATCTATCTATCTACACACAGTAGAATTCTCTGCTTCCATCAGAAAGAATGACACTACCTTTATCAATTTTTGTAGTTTCTTTTTACAATTATTATTCTTTTTACAATTTATTATTATTAATTCCCCTTAAAATACTAAGAATTAGTAAATTATCTACTATTCTTTTTGGGTCATCTTACCAAAGATGTATCTTTGATTCTTACAGAAATCATGCTAAGTTAATAAATCTTTTCCCATTTTAACACATGGGTAGTATGAATAGAATGTGTCATGTGTATTAAACATGAGATAATGAGCAGGAGAGGAATTATGGATAAAAATAGTATTTTATTATTGGATGAAAGCCTTTCTTTTTTTAAAATCTAGTACTACTTGCTTACATAAGTCAGTGTACTGTGGCTATTGACACATCACTAAACAATGGCTAAAATCAGAAGTGTTCTGTATAATTGTAGTCTATAATCTCTTGTTTTTTTATCTACAACAGAGTTGATGACATCTCTAGAATGTAGCATTTATATAATTATTGGTTTGTAATAAATATATGCCCTTTCTGTCTTCAGTTTGGAGTAAAAGGACCATCTATAATATTTAAAAAGCTATCGAATATTTTTTTCAAAGTCAGATATTGCTGCTTTTTATTTAGTGAGACCCATAGTTTACATTTTAAATTTCTCATTTTTCTTTATCTCCATCTATTTAAATGGAATAGAAAATTTAAATTGAAAATTGAATTCATATTCACTACATAGGAAATTATCAAGAGGACAAAAATGACATTTAATCTAAAGAGTAAAGGGGGAGATGATCAGTTCATTTTGTTTTTGAGCATATTTCTTCTTTCACAGTCTATATTTCTTATTGTGTAAATATTTAGAAAATACATCAACCATGATGATGTATTTAAAAATATCACAGGAGAGAAAAATCATAATTTAAATAAGTATGTATATGAAGTAAAAGTTATAACATTTTGGTGACTCTTAAAGATACACAATATTTCAGAACTTTTACTTTTATCAATAAGTTTATCTTATACGTCCAGTTTCATAAGAATGGCATGAATGCCATTGTATTATTCAATATGAATCTTATGGTTTTATTGCTATTATCTATTCAAATCATCCACTATGATAGCTAAATAATAAATTATATTGTAAAATACATATCAGGAATGGTTTTTGTAAAACATACTTCCTAACACAACAAGTGTTTGGTTTGAATGGTTATGATATTGACCATAATATTGAGTCATAAATATGATAATAACCTGCATTTAAAGTTATGTGTATGTCTGCATGCATATTCAAGTGTGTTATGGGTATGTATGTATGTATGTATGTATTGCTGGCCCTGAACTAAGGGTCTGGACACTATCCCTGAGTTTTATCTTCAAGGCTAGGGCTCTAATACTTGAACCAAAACACCATTTCTGGCTTTTTAGTAGTTAATTGGAAATAAATGTCTCATGGACTTTCCTTGTTGGGCTAGCTTTGGACAAAGATTCTCACATCTCAGCTTATTTGGGTAGCTAAGATTACAGGCATAAACCACTGGCATACAGCTCAATATTTCATATTTTAATGAGTTATATATTTCTCAAAATATAGTAAAGGAGAATATGAAGCCAGGCACCAGCGGTTCACATCTGTAATCCTACATACACAGGAGGCTAAGATCTGAGGAACCCAGTTTAAAGCTAGCCTAGGCAACGAAATCTGTAAGACTCTTATTAACAATTAACCATCATAAAACTGGAAATGCATCTGTAGCACAAGTGGTAGAGTACTAGCCTTGAGCCAAAAAAATGCTCAGGGACAATGACTAGGCCCTGAGTTCAAGCCCCAGAACCAGCAGAGAGAGAGAAAAAGAGAGTTGGGGGGAGGGAGAGGGAGAGTGAGAGGGAGAGGGGTGAAAAGTTTAACTGAAATACTAGGTATAGTATTTTCTCCCCTTGTAATACCGTATTATTCTACAATTAAGGAGTGCATCACTTACATGATGTATTCTGATGTATTCGGGATTCTTTTCTATCTTCTTTTTGCTGTCTATTTCAAAGCTTTCATTTATGGATTGTAGATGATTATTTGGCATATAGACAAAATAGGAGTTAGAATATGGCAATGATAATGAGAATATTCTCTTGATGTGTTTTTTCTCCTGTGAAGTTAGAATGTGAAAATTTTGCAAAAATTTGCAAGTCTTCTAGGAGAAATGTGACTGAACATGAAAATCAAAACTATTAAACTTCAAAAACCACAACACAAATAACAATTTTTATTAATGTACTAATGAAGTATTAATAAATGAACCTTTTGATATACCTTAGATAATAATTTTTGCACTAAATGTGGGCATTTGTGCTTTTTTCTTGAAGGTATTTTCTTCTATGATGTGACTTCTTTCAGAGTTGTAAAACTTGCATAGTTCCAGCTTTCTTAATGAATCCATAGTTAGATTTCAAATTTGTGTGGCCTATACAATCAAAGTTCTCTTATTCCAGCTTTATTAGTCAATCTTTTCTTTCAGTAATAGATACCTCAGATAAACATCATATAGAGAGGTATTTCCACATGCAAGTTTATAGATTTCAAGTCATGACAAGTGGCCCTATTACTGCCCCTGTGACCTGGGAGAAGGAAGAAGGAAGGAAGGAAGGAAGGAAGGAAGGAAGGAAGGAAGGAAAGAAGGAAGGAAGGAAGGAAGGAAGGAAGGAAGGAAAGAAGGAAGGAAGGAAGGAAGGAAGGAAGGAAGGAAGGAAGGAAGGAAGGAAGGAAGGAAGAGAGAGAGAGAAAGGAAGGGAAGAAAAAGGAAGGAAGGAGGGAAGGAGGAAATTAAGGAAGTGAGGAAGAAAGAAAAAACAAATGGGAACAGGGGCTAAAGCCCCATTGTCCCCCTGAAGGGCTCACTTCCAATTGACTGAAGACCTCACAGTTGGCCCCATCTCTTTGTGCTTTTTGGAATTTAAACTCAGAATCTCCTACTATTTAGTAAGCACTGTCTGTTTTTCTTGAATCATAGCTCAGTTACATTTTTTTTACTTTAATGATTTTTCAGATGGAGTCTTCTGTTTTGTCTGTCTGATGTTAAACTTTCAACCTCCTGCCTAGACCTCATGCATAGTTGGAATTACAGAGGTATTCTACCTTGTGTATGTGTTAAGACAGAGAGTCTCACTAACATGTTTTTGAGGCTGGTCTGAAACTGTAACCCTCTCAATCTCTTCCTCTAGAGATTGCAGGCATGACTTCTACCATTCTTAGCATAGACCCCCATCTCTTAAATTCAACCACCTCTTACCAGCATCGCAGGTTTGAGACCAATCTATAAACACATGGACTTTGAAGAATATTTCAGATACAAACTATAACGCCACTGAAGAATTTAACAGAAAAAAAAGAGCACAGTGATTTTTGGAAGCCCTTATTTACCCTAAGGAAAATATGATAATATTCAGTTTTGTTTCTTAAAGTCTTAGTATACTATCAAGATCATGACGTGATAATGTCCAAACTTTAATGTCATAGGAAGAGCTAGATTGTCATGAACCATCATTATCCTCCTCTCTACTGGTGTCTTCTACCTCTTTATCCATCACAAAAGAAGTATTCTTATTTAACATGGGGACTAAAAATTATCCATCTATGCAATATACAGTTTAAATATCCAGTGCTGACTTTCACTTTTGTCTCATGGTTCCATGTTTGCAAAAGGCAGAAGTGGCATTCCTCATTTTACAAGGGAAAACACTGAGCAGAAGTGGCAGGCAATTTACTACACAATGTACCAGAAATCTAGTAAGGAACAAAAGCTAATCCAAGGAAGGCACATTTTCTGACTTCTCTTACATTTTCTGGAGAGCATTCTAGGGTTAAAAGCACTCAAATTATAACGTGAGAGAGTGGTGAAATGACTCTGTAATTCCAGCACTCAGAATCCTAAATCAGAGTGATCATGAGTATGAGACCACTGTGAACTACACAGTGAGTTCAATCCCAATTTAGGATAAAAGAATAAACCTGATCTCATCCCCACCCTCTCCCACACAAAAGATATGACATAAATTCAGAAAAGAGATTAGAAAGAGAAATCAATAAGTAGGAAAGAGATGTTCACCCCTGATTCTATTACTTCTATTCAGTTCAACTATTATGATTTCTTTAAGCTTTGGGGATATAATTGCTTATACACCAATGAGCCTAAGTAAATACTGTGAGTTCAACTTCCACAATTATAATACCACAAAATGAGAGTTACTTATGTGAGAAAGTTTTTCTGAACTTATATATGTCTCAGTTCATTAAATGGTGACATTTAATGGAACATTAATTGTTCTACTACCAGTTATCTGTCCCCAGTTACCACTAGTTGTTGTTGTTGTTATTATTATACAATAAAGGAATAAAAATTTACAACACAGTAAGGTAAAATGAAAATTTCTCAGTTAATAAAACTATGGTTTTGTTGATAAATTGGTTTCTAGATAAAAGAAAAATAGAATTAGAAAAAATACTGCATGATCCCCAGTAAAGACCATCATGGTGTCCAACTTAGGTAACAACACAAGTTGAAGGTTTACATGTAATTAGCATCCATTCTTTGTGTGTGTGTGTGTGTGTGTGTGTGTGTGTGTGTGTGTGTGTGTGTGTGTGTGTGTGTGTGTGTGTGTGTGTGTTGCTGTCCTGGGGCTTAAACTTATGGCTTGGACACTATCACTGAGCTTTTGTGCTCAAGGCCAGTGCTCTACCACTTGAGCCATTCTTTTTTTTAATTTATTTTTTATTGTGAAAATACTGTACAGAGGGTTTACAATTACATGGCCAAGATAATGAGTACATTTCTTATCAAGCATTTTAGCCTCCTCCTTTGTTTCCCCTTCCCATCCCTTCTGAGCCTCCCCCCTGCTCTCACCCCACCCTCCCCCCCTCACCGAAGTTGTAAAGTTCATTTTCAACATAAAGACTTGTACTTCTCATTGTTGCAACGGGTCCACCTGTATCCTTATTTAAACGACTTGTTTTTCCCCTTCCCCTCCACAAATTATACCAACATCAAATACAGTGAAAGCAGGGGTTATGCTGTGGGGGAGGGACATACAAAGCAACAAAGTAATAATCTTATAAATGCGTTAGAAACAAATGCATGAAAGAACAAAAACATTTAAATACATATCTTAGGGTTCATTTTCCTAACATCACCTTATCTGACCTTTTCTGCTTGACTCATACATATACTAGATATTGCAAATAAGGGAAACCATGGACCTATATTTCTTTGGGTCTGGCTTACTTCACTTAATATAATTTTTTATGAGTCTTTCCATTTTGTAACAAATGGGGCAATGCCATTCTTTCTAATGGGGGCATGGAATTCCATTTTGTATATATACCACATTTTAGCATCCATTCTTATATTGTAAATCTACTGGAATCCCTGACACATCCCATGTGGTACACGTCTCAGTGTTGTCCTTCACTGTTCCCATGCTGAACTGTATCTCCTCAAAAAAAAAAAAAAACCCAAAAAACTGAAAGCTAAGACTGTTGTGAAAATTGTCTCTTACTTAATTTTTTAGAGTTCATGTATTTTGTTCTATTTTTATGTAAAATGCTCCCACATTCTTTAAAGAGAATATTTTGATTCATTGTATCTGAGAAAGACCCACTGCATAAGCAGTGGACAATAGTGATACACACATGAAGAAGGTGGTAGAATCTCCTATCCTTGGTATGTTTATAAATTGTGTCAAGAAATCACTGAACTGTGAATGATTTAGCTGTGACCCTCTCTAAATACAAAGTCATTGAATAAACTCTAGTCAGGCTCCATGATGCTATGACTATTCACAGCAAATTAAAGAAAGTATCTTCCAGCTCCCTTCCTTTTCCACCTCCTCACCCATTCTGTTAGAAATTTTCTCAAATGGAAATTGGCCAAAGGATAATAATTAATGTAGTAAAACTTTGACAGCAAAGATTATTAGGAGATTGGAGCTTCTTCTCATTTTAGGGCACGCTTTCTGTCTGGGTAGTATGCCTGAGGCCTTTTTCTATTGCTTCTATTCTGATATTTTAATGTGCTGTCTAAGATGTTTATCCTGAGGTTAATTTTGTGTGGATAATACTAACAGTCCATTTTTGAGTTTTAGAACTGGCTCATTAATATCCATGCTGTTTAGTGGTACAACCTGTGTACTGATAAGCTTTTATATTTGGCTTCTGATTACAATATAAATATAACTTGATATAAAAAACTGGATTCTGTGTTTCTTTTCATTGCTCTCATGATAGTTGTTATGCAAGCTTGCATCTGGGTAAGAAGACGATTCTGGGTTTTATTCAGAAAAAGAGCAAAATAGGATCAAATTCCCTTCAAGCAAAGAAATAATGCCTTTGCTAGGCAATATTTTATTATGAGAAAGAATAGCATATTAAAAATAGGATGAAACAGGGAAAAAGGGGAGTAGGCAGGAACATGTAGAGAAAAGATGCAGTGTTATTAATGCACAGAACTAAATTTGGAGATCAGGGAGGAAAAATAATAAAACACTACATAAAATAGACCATTTAAAAAATATCATAAAAAATCTTGCCCATGTAATTGTAACCCCGGCCAAAGTTGTAAAGTTCGTTTTTTGGCATAATGACTTGTACATCTCATTGTTGCAATGGGTCCACCTGTATCCCTATTTAAACAATGTGTTTTTGCCCTTCCCCTCCACAAATTATACCAACATCAAATACAGTGAATGCAGGGGTTATACTGTGGAGGAGGGACATAAAAAGCAACAATTTTGTCAGCACAAGTCCACTTTCCAGGAGGAACTGTATTCTTGGAGGATTTATCAACATAGAGTTGCCCTGGGGAGAGTCATACTGATTTAGCCCATCTTCTATGAGAGGATAGATAAGAAATTATATACAAAACATTAGCCAAACCATATTAATAAACATCTACCATGGTTAGGCACACTTTGCCAGGCCACATATATTCATGTAATTATTATTGCATATGTTCTTATCTAATGTTATTCTCCACATAAAATGTAATCAAAGTTAGGAAGTAAAGTCACTTGTCTGAAGTCACAGAGACTGTATCAGTTTTGTTTATCAGTCTACCTGGGTACATATCATTGCTCAATTTATTGCAGCAGATTTGTAGCAAAATCAGAACAAAAATCATATTGTAAATTCAGTTTCTTTTTGATTTGAATGGTATTTTGGGAACCTGAGCAAGCATGCAATCTGAGCAAATCTCTAATTTGTTTTTGGTACATATGGTACACTGTTAGATCATACTTGTTCTGTAATTTAAAAGTTACATTAGGTAATTGTGTGGTCTTTATGTTCCCCTATATTATTGGATCATTGTTTTGTGAACTCTTCATCCATACTGACACATGCAGTGATGAAAAGATTGAAGTGATGAAATTGTGCTTCCAACCATTTAACTTATAAGAAGAGTTTAGACTCAATTTGATTCTGTTCCCTATGTTATGAAATAGAACAAGTTTGATAACTTTCTTGCTAATTGAAACAGATGGAATATTTACATTTGCCACAAGTACCAACAAGTTTGTTCATTCCTAATTCAACCATGAAACATCATCTTTACTATGATTTCCCAGAGATTTCTGAGACAAAGGAAAAAGAGCAAAGTGTTGTAGACTGAAGATATGAAAGATATTCAGAGAAAAAAATAACAAACAATAAAATCCACTGAACCTCAGAGATCCTCCCACATATCCCTTATGGCTAATTTGGACTTGCCTTTTGCTTCCCATATGTTAGGTGGTGGACAATTCCATTAGTAATACCTTCCTTATGATCATTAAACCAGTAAATGTATTGGCTACACCAAATTCCCTTAATTAGTACTATTTGATTGACTTTATTTTCAAATCCAGTTTTTTTTGTTCCAACACTTCTTGAAGTGCCCAACCGCCTTCTTAATGATAACACTTGGTGTTCAAATATCTGTTCTTGTAAACTCATCTTGAAATAGTTACACAAGAATGGCAGAACAGAAAACAAGTCACTTGTCTGAAGTCACAGAGACTGTATCAGTTTTGTTTATCAGTCTACCTGGGTACATATCATTGCTCAATTTATTGCAGCAGATTTGTAGCAAAATCAGAACAAAAATCATATTGTAAATTCAGTTTCCTTTTGATTTGAATGGTATTTTGGGAACCTGAGCAATGTTTTCAAGAATCATGTTTCATAATATACCCATTCCAAATGGGCATCTAATATCAAAATCCTTGAAATACAAATTTAGAGCTAAAAATGGCAATTTACAGAGACAAACAAAGAGGGAAATTGTATTTTTGTCCTTACCTATTCCTAGGACATACATTATATGAGTAGGAGACTATAGGTCTTTGTTTTGAAATATTTGTAACCAATTAGCAATTGTAATTTTGAAACATGTACCATATTTTAAGCTATGTTTTAAAATATTTTGTTTGCCTTTTAATTCCATATTTATTAACATGTAGGCTAAACTTAGCTGCTACTTCTTAAAATAACTGTAAATAATACAATGAGTTATATATAAAAATGGAAAATTATGTCTTTTTAATACACCAATCATTTTACATCACCTCAGCATTACTGCTGACAGGGTTAAAGTCTGGGTAATCTTGTCTTAATCAGAGATATTAACATTTCTCTAATTACTTAAGAGAGACTATTGATGGCATATTTTATATATTTATAAGGCTTTAGATGTAATTAGGGACTTCTGAAACACAATAGTTCATACAACAGTTTATGTTTTAACCACAGATATTGTCCAGCTTCATTTCTGCATAGTAAGCCAAAATTATTTATGCAATTTGCACCTTTGAACTGTAAAGAAATATACTCAACATAGTCATCTTGGTTTCAACTAGAATAACAAAAATGTTCCTACAGTACCGTTTATAGTTCCATCTGAAAATGATCTTGCACATTATGTTTCATGAATTATTTTCATATGCATTATGTCACTTAGGCTGAAGAAAATCTCTTCGAATGTATATTATTTAGACATATGTAACATGACAGAATGTCTGACATAAACTGCTTAAAGGCAGATATATTTATTTTGGCTCATGGTTTAGAGGGTTCCTTCTATGGTTTCTTGGTTCCTTGTTTCTAGGCATGTGATGAGGCTGTATATCATGGTGGCCAGAGCCTGTGATAGAAGGAGAAATTGTGCATCTCATGTAGTCAGGAGGCAGAAACAAGCAGCTTACATCATAATTGATGGGAAGCAGTCTATGGCTGTAACAGGAAAGGAAAGAACCTCTATACCATAAATTCCCTAAGCATTCATTTTCAGTGACTTAGGACTTTCAACCAGAGCCCATCTTTCAGAGTTCTACCATCTTCCAATAGTTGATTCAGACTTCAAATTTACCAATGAATTAAACAAACCTTTAGATCAGAGACATAATCAATTTCATCAGAAAATCTCTGACAGATATACTCAGAGGGATATCTTCTAGCCATTTATTATTTTAATCAAGTTGACACTGAAGGTTAACCATCGGGGGGAATACAGCTGAGAATTCTATCATCATCATTGATGAAGACACAGAGTCTTAGGAGTGCAGTATCTTGTCATGTTCAGAGTGTAGTTGAAATTCTAGCTCTGGTATTTTTAGAGCTTAGCATGAAAGGTTGAACTTGATCTTTGTTATCTTGTTGAACCATAATATTTGCTGTAATTCCCCAAGTTCCAAAGAACAGTGTCTTTATGTAAACTGAAGTCTTTTGAAGTCTTCTTGTTTTAAGCTTTGCCTGAATCTTTTATTTCCCTGAAAAGTTACAGCTCATTAGATATTGGCTGTGTCCTACATATATCAGAAAATGTGTTAAGTATAATGATACATTTTAAATGCTGGACAGTTTAGACCAGTCTCTCCTGGGGAACTAAATATAACACAGGTTTTATTCTCAATGGAACTCTTATAATCTTGGTGTAGATAATATTCACATAAATAGAAACAACTTGACAAGTATTTAATAGAGAGTTAGGCTACAAAAATTTAAACAAGCTGGGTGGCTCATGTCTATAATCCTAGCTACTCAGGAGGCTGAGATCTGAGGATCACAGTTCAAAGCCAGCCTGGGGAGGAATGTTCATGAGACTCTTATGTCAAGTTAACTACCAGAAAACTGGAAGTGGTGCTATGGCTCAAGTGGTAGATGGCTAGTCTTGAGCTGGAGAGTTCAGAGACAGCACCCAGGCCCAGAGTTCAAGTCCCAAGACCAGCAATAAAAGAAAAAAAATATAAACAATAAAGCTAAGAATATAAATATTGTGGGAAAATGTGATATTTAAGAAAAATTAGGACTTAAAAAGGTATTTAATTCAATAAACCAGTTTATTTATTTATTTCCTTATTTACAATATTTTTACTTAAGTAGCTTTACAAAGGAATTGACAATCACCAAAGCAGTTTATGAATACAGTGCATCTTGATCACTGGCACCCTTTTAAACATTCTCACTCACGTCTCCCAAACCACCCCTTCCCTTACATAACTTTACGTTATGTATTTAATTTTTTTTCCTTTTAAGACAGTGTATGTAACTGATGATTTATTGCTCCAAAATGTTAATTCACTTTTGGTAATATAAATGATACCACAACTCTCAAGTGCTTAAAATAGTGAAGACACTCATAGTAGTTTATTACGTATGCATAACTAAACATTAATGTCTACTTTTTTGTTTTTGTTTTGTTTTTCATTTTTTGGTTTGTTGTTTGTTTTTTGGTTGGTCAGTTAGCTTGAACTCAGGGCCTGGGCACTGTCTCTAATCTCTTTTTGCTCAAGGCTAATGCTCTACCACTTTGAGCCACATCTCTATTTCTGGTTTTCTGGGGGGTTAACTGGAGATAAGCTTCTCACAGATTTTCCTGCCTGGACTGACTTTAAAAACCACGATCCTCAGATCTCAGCTTCCGGATAGCTAGGATTATCAGTGTGAACCACCAGCACCCAGGTCTGACTAACTATTTTAAAAAAGAGAATTTACTTTTTCTGCACAGTTTTAAAGATTGAAGCTGGAAATCCAGGGTCCAGCAAGGCTGGTTTCCTCTGTGCCCATTCCCTTTGGATAATTCTTTCTGCCTCTTCACAAGTCAGCTCCCTGAGCAAGGGCACCTATGATATCACTTAGGTATCCAAATTTCTTCTCTCACAAGGCAAGAATGTCAGGTTGGGTCAGACTCCACCATAGTGGCCTGAGTTTACCTCATTTACATTTTGAAGTTCCTATGTCCATGTATAGTCTGGCTTGAAGTACTGAAGGTAAGGGATTCAACATACGAATTTGGGGGAGATGCAACACTTAACTTGCCAAAGTCTTTAGTAAATTCTAGCTGATTAATGTTCTGCCCTACTCCGTACTTTCTCCTTTGTCTTAGTAATTAGCTCTACAAAGCCCTATCTGTGCACTGTTCCATTTCTTTCTGAGATGGGTTATTTGCTTCAGAAAAATCTTAGAACCATAAACTAGACACTGATGCTTGTAATACTAGCAATTCAGGAGGCTGAGATGTAAGAATCTTGATTCCAAGCCAGCCTTGGCAGGAAAGTTTATGAGTCTCTTTATTTCCAATTAACTACCAAAACAAAACAAAACCCTGCAATATATCTGTGACTCAACTGGTAAAATGGAAGTCTTGAGAGAATAAAAACTAAGGGACAGTATCCAGGTCCTGAATTCAAGTCCCAGTACTTGCATAAATACACACAATTATACTCACACTCACACACACAATCATGAATCTTGGTACCTTAAAATTCTTAATGAAAGCTATATGTTGCTTCAAAGTGAAGTCTTGCATAAATATGAAGGCAGAAGAAGTACCCTCCTTAAAAGGTGGGTACAGTGGGAATTTCTTGTTGAAGCACTTTTAAGGATGGGAGTTTTTTGAGATTGGATACTATGATGCTTTTCAAATACAAATACATCAGGACTGACTGAATTACCTAACTTTGGAACTATATCATCTGTGTCATTTCATGAGCGTTTCCTTTTTTGGCCTTTAAATATTTTAGAAAGTAAAATAATAAGTACCCACCATTTTAATCTGATGTTTTAGAATCACACTACCCTTTTCCTCTAGAGAATGGAAAAACTATAAAGTTTATGCTTTATAATTTAGGTGTCCTTTACAAACAGTTTATATATATATATATATATATATATATATATATATATATATATATATCCTATTATATAAGACTGTACTTTCTTTCCTTGCTGTCATCTTCATTGTTGGAAGATAATTTTTCTCACTGTTTGCTTACCTTTTCAGAGAATTCAATCATAAAATAAAACCTTCAGGAAATAATGCAAGAAGTAATTCTTTATGAGTTCACCATTCTTTAGGGTTGTGCATATCCTACTATTATAAAGTTTTTAAAATTGTATTTGCTGTCTACTGGAGCTTTCAGCCCTTGTAAACTATCTGAAAGACATTTCTAAACCACATTTGAAGACATACAACAAAAACTGACCTGTTATTGTATTAGTCACTGTTTAGAATTCCTTTAGAAGTACCACATATTTACATGTTCCACTTTGAAAAGTGTGTTAGAATAATCTCTGTTGTGGACTTTTCTTCATATTTTTAGCTCATCTACAGGGATTTTTATTAAAATTTTATTAAGGAAAATTGCATTTTTACCTTTAGATTAACTATCAAAAATGTTTCTTACAAATAATGCAATGACCAGGATTGCTCATGAATAGTGAATGTGTTCACTAATCTATATGAACACTGAAACTTCTACGAAATTTCCTTTACTCTGGTTTTGACCCCTTTGTTGGTGTTTGCAGGGATGAGGAACCAGGAGGCCAGATGGTCACAGATAAGTTCCATATTGATTGGGATTCCGTCCTTGTCGACACAGATAATGTCATTGTGGCAAGATTTGATGGAAGAGGAAGTGGATTCCAGGGACTGAAAATTTTACAGGAAATTCATCGAAGATTAGGTTCAGTAGAAGTAAAGGACCAAGTAGCAGCTGTAAAGTAAGTCGGTGAACATTGTTGTATTGATTTTTTCTGTAATGACAGAATCTAGGTATATGACTTACACTAATAATTGACTTAAAGGATTCTGGATAGCTGAGTGATTTTCTAAGTTAAGGATATATATAGCTCTACTACATTTTTTTCAGTCTATATTCTCCTTTGTGGTACAATAAAAGAATGACAATCTGGAATTAGGGTTTATTTTGTATTTATGAAAATTAGAGAGATTACATGACTATTTTGTTTGTACTACTTGCAACATAGAGCTATAGCAATCCTTAATATCTATTACTTCCACAGTCCTAATTCTAACTCTTACAGTGGCTATTTTCACATTCACAATTTAACTAAATAATGATTGTAGATCATTTACAATAGAACATAGAAATCAGCCAAAACATGGATGTTAATCCAATCTTCCTGAAAATCATTCAAGTCGGAATTTATAACAATCTCTCATATGACATAAAATAACTAGACCATCACTTTGAATAGTAAGATTTGGTAATATACTATCATGCATAATTAGAGCTATAATCAGTAAACCATTTCTACTACTTGTGTATGTGCCAAGCATAAATTTGCATGTATATTTGCCTCAAGAAGACATAATGTTATATGTATTTTGTTGTTGCAGATATTTACTGAAACAGCCATATATTGACTCCAAAAGAGTAAGCATTTTTGGAAAGGTAAATAATAAAATTACTACTCATACAAATATATGTTATGTGTATTTTTGTACCTAAGTATATATATATATATATAATTATGTTCTTCATTACATTTCAATTTCTGCATTAATTTCAGAAAATGTTATATATACACGTATAATTTATTAATTTGGCAACTATTTCTTGAGTATCTAACTGGTACCTGGTATTAGAGAATCAACAGCAGAAATGTCCCTAATTCCTTAAAGCTAGCAATTTACAGAAGAGCAATAGATATGAAAAAATAAATGAACAGTGTGCTTTTATATAGAGAAGAATCATAATGAAACAAATATAAAATGATGTGTAAATGATCACTATAGAAATAATCTGTAAAGAGATCATAGAAAAAAAGAAATAATAAATGAAGAAGTCAAGAAAGGTCACTGCAATGAGGATATATTTAAGCAATATCTAAGCAGCAAATGGAAGGTAGACAGCCCAGTCCCTAGTAACTGCATGTTCTTCACAGAAGGTAAACAAATACCATACCCTTAAGAAAGGCACACATACACCCCCCCACACATACATATTGAGTAAAGTATGGTATTCACAGGGGAGGGTTATAAGGGTGTACCACCTTCCAAAGTTAATTTATCACTTAACAAAATGGATACTAAAAAGCTAGAATGTGTGGTCAGGGTGTAGGGAATGTCAATGGGGTGGTAGACAAATGGACAGAGGAAGGGTGGGAAAATACAGTAATACTGTTCAGTGTATACATATGAGAATAGAGCTGGGCAAGTTGGGTGATATATCGGTTGGGAGAGCTAGGGGAGAAGGTTGGGAGGGATGACAATGATTAGGATGTGAATTTACTCATAATTCATAATGTTGAAGTGAACTCCCTTTATACAACTACTCTAACATCTTACAAAAAAGATGAAAAGAGAGGCTGAAGTCTTGGAACTGGAAGATGACCTCTATGCATAGTTATTTTTCTTGTGCTATCTGTAAGTAAAAACGATGTGAAGATCAACATTATTTTCCCATTAGGAAAATATACCTTGCACAGATTCTTGGGGAGCACATGGTTTCTGACACATCATTGGCAGCATGCAGTGAAGTAACAGGATGATGGAAGGAGAAACTATTCTACTATTTTAGTTTAGAGATAATTCATAGTCTTCCTAAGGCTAGTGGAAACATATATTTTCTACTTTTCATATAATAACTTAGAGATCCATCACATAACACTGGACCATAAATCTTAGTCATGTTGACTGACGGACACATTATCCTTCTGCTTCACACATCTACACTGTTTTAATTGTATTCTATTTTGTTGAGAGTAATATTGAGTGGATCAATAAAATATTTTATGTAGTTTTCTCAATATAATGCAAACAAAAATAAAAGAGACCCAAACAGTAATGATAAATACATTTTTGAAAAAGGAAAATGTTAAATAGCTGATTATCCCAGAGAAATGGAAACTCTGGACACATGATTAAAGGCATGTAGTGTTATTCTGTTTCATGCTAAGACATTAAGCTAGGTGAAATGCACCAGGCACAGATGGAGGAATATGGTAGGGTTCCATTCATATGAAGTATCTATAGTCGTATAGTTCATGGATACGGAGAGTAGAATTGTTGTTGCAAGTGGTTTGGCGAATCATGAAATGGAAAACTTTTCAAGGAGTTCCCAGTTTCAGATTTGCCTGATAAAACAGTTGTGAAGGTCTAACTAAAAAGAATATGAAAATAGATTTGAAGCTTTTGAACTGTGCCATTAAGGGAGAATATTCTCAAGAATCCAATGTATATAATACTATCAAATTAAGAAAAGTGAGAGAAAGGTTGGATATGAAAGGGATGGATGAGACTGTTGAAAGGGGTGACATTAATCAAGAATATATTGTAATATATTGTATTCATAAAATGATTTGTTAAATAACAACACTTTTGTACAATTTCTTTATGATAAGAACATAAAATAAAAATGGTTCACTAAGTGAAAAAATAGTAATTCAGGTGGTAAATTTTGTTCATGTGTTTTTTGCCACCAATAGGTGCATGTGTACTGTTCCTAAACATTACCAGTCCTGACATGTTAACATTTACAAAGAATTTAGGATTTATACATTTCAGGGTTGTAATTACTATACACATAAAGAAATGCCAAGGACCAGCTGAGGTATACAAGCATTTATAGAGATTGAAGGAATGCTCTGGAGTATATAAAATGTCTTATAAAAAAGAGGAACATGAACTATATGGTGAAGAATTAGAAAGTGAGAGAGGAAAATCTCATGTACATGTGCTCTGTCAGAAGAGAGAATACCTGCAGAGCAATCAATAAAAGTGATTGTAATTAAGGAACAGTTGGCAATAAGGAGAGGAAACAGTTTAGAGGATCATCTACATCAGCTAAAGCGGTTATATCTCAGCCTATACTTATAAAGGAACTAGACTTGGAACTTGAGATTTAGAAGTTCACATTATCAGGTTAGCCCCCAATGATCACATTGGATTAATGAATGCTAGTCCATTGACTCCAGTAACCTAAATAGGAAGCTGAGAGTAGAATACAAAGGAAATTTATTCTCAATGAAAAAAAATCAATAAATAATGTATGACAGTAACATGAATAACTTGGTTTTCTGAGTATATAATATAATGAACATGTTCACATTAAAATTTCAGTAACATAGCTGTGCACTGGTGGCTCACACCTATTGTCCTAGCTATTTAGAAGGCTGAGATTTGAGCATCCTATCTTCAATGCCAACCCTGACAGGAAAATTTGTGGGATTCTTAGTTCCCATTAACTACCAAAAAGCTGGAAGTTGACTCAAGAATATAGAGCTAGTCTTGATTTAAAAAATAAAATAAGCAAAGCTCTGGACAGTGCCCAGTCCCTTAGTTCAAGCATCAGTTCCAGGAACACACACACACACACACACACACACACACACACACACACACACACACACACACACACACACACATGTGCGCGCAGTAGGCATGGGTACACAGTAAGCACAGATTGTTTTTCTTAGAGTATGCATGTTTTAAGTATAAAATTGAATTATGTTACGTGGCTAAAATTATTTTGTAAGTAAAGACAATTTTCGTTAAGCTTTTAGAATGTAACAGCATCTGGGATTATTGGTTACTTCCTGGGAAGTTTTAAATGATATTTAAATTTATTTAACCATTAAAGGATTTTCATGATTCATCTCTTTCTTCTAAGCTAAAGCTATTAGCACTTTGAAAAGGAGTTAATTTTCCATTTTTTCTTTTTTTGTAATTAATTTTTATGAGGTTTTTTATTGTAAAATACTGTACAGAGGGGTTACGTTATATGAACAAGGTGATGAGTACATTTCCTATCAAGCATATAACTTTTCAGAATATTTGCAAAGAGTAGTTTTTTTAAAAGTCCTCTTATACATTTCATCTGCAATCATAGTAATCATGACCTCTTTTATTTCCCAGAGGACCAGCCACCTTTGCTACCACATTCTGCTTCTTGAAGCAGACATTCTCATATATATAAATGTGTGTGTGTGTGTGTGTGTGTGTGTGTGTGTGTGTGTGTGTGTGTGTGTGTGTGTGTGTGTAGTGTCTGCTTTTATTTTGAAGTCTTTGATCCATTTGGAGTAGATTCTGGTGCAGGGTGATAAATACAGATCTGGCTTTAGATTTCTACAGGTGTTTAACCAATTTTGCCAGCACCACTTACTGAAGAGGCTGTCTTTCATTCTATATTTTTAGCTCCGTTGTCAAAGATTAGGTGGCTATAGGTCTGTGGGTTAAGTTCTGGGTCTTCAGTCCAATTCCATTGGTCCTCAGGTCTGTTCTTGTACCAATACCAAGCAGTTTTGATTACTATATTTTTGTAGTAGAGTTTGAAATTTGGAATTGATACTCCTCCAGCACTGTTATTTCTGCTAAGAATTGTTTTTTGCTATATGGGGTCTTTTATTGTTCCATGTGAATTTTTGGATTACTTCTTCTGTTTCATTGAACAATAAAGTTGGGATATTGATAAGTATCGCATTGAATTTATATATAGCCTTTGGCAGTATTGCCATTTTCATGATGTTAATCCTCCCAATCCAGGAACATGAGAGATTTTTCTACTTCCTTAGTTCTGCTTTAATTTCCTTTTTCAGGCTTTTAAAGTTTTGTCATCAAGGTCCTTCACCTCTTAAGTTAACTCCTATGTATTTTATTTTTTGTGGAGCTATTACAAAAGGGGTTGCTTTCCTAATTTCAGCTGCACTCTTCTCATTATTGGCATTCATAAAAACCATTGATTTCTGAGGGTTAATTTTATACCCTGCTACTTTACCAAAGTTTTAGATCAGCTCAAGTAACTTGAGGGTGGAATCAATGGGGTTCTTTAAATACAAGGTCATCTCATCTGCAAAGAGGAGAGTTTTACTTCATCTTTCCCTATTTGGATCCCCTTTATGTTTGCATCTTGTCTTACTGCCCCACTTAGGCATTCCAATACTGAGTTAAAGAGGAGTGGAGAGAGCGGACATCTTTGTCTCATTCCTGAATTTAGAGGAAATGGCTTTTGCCATTAAGTATACTGGTGGATGTAGGTTTATCATACATAGGCTTTATTATATTGAGGAATGTTTCATGGATTCCTAGTTTTCCCAGAGCTTTCATTATAAAGGGCGGTTGGATCTTTTCAAATGCTTTTACTGCATCTATTGAGATAATCATATGGTTCTTATCCTTGCTCTTGTTGATATGATAAATTATATTAATTGATTTGTGTATATTGAACCAGCTTTGCATCCTTGTAATGAATCCTGTTTGATCATGGTGTATGATTTTTTTTTGATGAGTTGTTAAAGTCGATTGACAACAACAAAAACTTTGTCAAAACAAAAACTTTTGTTGAGAAGTTTTGTGTCGATCTTCATCAAAGAAATGGGTCTATAGTTCTCTTTCAGTGATGAGTACCTGCCTGGTTTTGGGATGAGGTTTATGATGGCTTCAGAGTTTGGTAGTGAACTTTCACTTTCAATTTCATTGAAGAGGTGGAAGAGTATTGGTGTGAGTTCTGCTTTGAAGGCCTTGTAGAATTCAGCTGTAAATCCATCCAGTACTGGGCTTTTCTTGGGTAAGAGTTCTCTTATTGCTGTTTCTATTTTGATGCTTGATATGGATCTGTCAAGTTGGTTGAATCATCTTCATTTAGTTTGGGCATGTCAAATATTTGCTAGAAATTCATCCATGTCTTTCAGATTTGTAAACTTATTAGCATAAATGTTTGAAAAGTACCCCCTTATTATATTCTGAATCTTGGTTCTTTCTGTAGTGATGTTTCCATTCTCATCTCTGAGTTTGTTTTTTGGGGGGGTGTATTCCCTTCTTTTTCTGATAAGATTTGCTAAGAGTCTGTCAATTCTATAATTTTTTTTTCGAAGAACCAACTTTTGTTTTGTTGATTCTTTCTATAGTTTTTGGGGATTCTAATTCATTTAATTCTGATTTAATTTTAATTGTTTTTTGTCTACTGGATTGAAGTTTAACTTGTAGCTCTTTTTCAAGGAGCTCAGGTGCCTCATTAAATAGTTGGTTTCAGATATCTCCAATTTGTTAATGTAGGACCTCAGAGCTATAAACTTACCTCTGAGTACTGCCTTTGCTGTGTCCAAGAGAAGCTAATAGTTTGTGTGTTCATTTTTGTTAAATATCATGAACATTTGAATTTCCTTTCTAATCTCTTCCATGACCCAATGACAGTTCGACAGTGTGTTGTTGAGCCTCCATGTGTTACAGGATTTTTTTGGTGGCTTTTGGTCTTGAATTATATTTTTATTCCCTTGTGGTCTGACAGAATGCAGGGCATAATTTCAATGGTTCATGTTTCTGAATTTGGACAAATTTGCTCTGTGACCTATAATATGGTCTATTTTGGAGAATGTTCCAAGTGCTGCTGAGAAGAACGTGTATTCTGATGCTGCTGGGTGAAATATTTGGTAGACATCTGTTAAGTCTAGTTGATCTTTGCAGTTGTTTAAGTCTGAGTTTTTGCCAGATTGACCCATCCAGCGGGGATAGTGGCATGTTAAAGTCCCCAACAATTAATGTCTTTTGATTAATGTGTGATTTTAAGGAAAGTAGTGCTTCTTGGATAAATTTGGGTGCTCAGTTATTTAGTGAATAGGTATTTAGAACAGCAATATCCTCCTAAAGAGAGATCCCTTAATTAATATGTAATGACCTTCTTTAGATCTTCTAGCTAATTTTAATTTGAAGTCTATTTTACCTGATATTAGCATTGCACCTCCTGCCTATTTATTGTACCGTTTTCTTGGTAGATTTTATTCCAGACTTTCACTTCCAGAATATGTTTGTTTTAGTGGGCAAGATGTGTCTCTTGAAGGCAGCAGATGGAAAGATCTTGCTTTTTGACCCAACTAGGCAGTCTTTGTCTCTTAATTAGAGAGTTAAGTCCATTAATATTGAGAGTTAAGACCAAGAAGTGTTTGGTAGTTCCTGCCATGTTATCCACCTTCTTGGGGGCTGGGACAACTGGTTTTTTCCTATGCTTTTTGTACTCTCCTTTTGGGGACTGTTTCTTGGCCTTTATTGTGCTCTTGTTGGTTTTCTATGTGTACAACATCTTTAAGTATCTTTTGTAGGGATGGTTTGGTGGAGATATATTGTTTCAAATTTTCTTTGCTGTGGAAAGGTTTTATTTGACCTTCCATTATGAAAGAGAGTTTTGCTGGGTACAGCTGGGTGCAGTTGTTTATCTTTAGGGCATGGCATACATCATTCCAGGCTCTTCTTGCATTAATTGTCTCTGCTGAGAAATCTGAAGTTATTCTGATTGGTTTCCATTTATAGGTGATTGATCTTTTCTCCTTGACAGCTTTAAGGATCCTTTCTTTGGTCTGAATTGATCCTGTGTGCATTACAATGTGATGGTGGGATGTGCTGTTCTGGTCTGGTGTATTTGGAGTTCTAAAGGCTCCTTGTACTTGAAAAGGCCTATCTTTTTGCATATTTGGGAAGTTCTGTGATAGGATCCTGTTAAGTAAATTTACTAGATAATTAACTACTGTCTCTAGGTGCTCCTTTACACCCATTATCCTCAAATTAGGCCATCTGATGGTGTCTTCTAGATGTTGAATAGATCTATGATATTTCTTGGATTTGTCTGTTATATCTAGGTTGTCTTCAATCCCAGAGATTCGTTCTTCTGGATGGTCTAACCTACTGTCAAGACTTTCTACTTCTTTTTTTATTTCCTTTCCTTCTAATTGGTCGGCTTTAATGGCTTCAAATTCTTTATTGGGACTTTGTTATAGATCTTGTATAGATTTCTTTACAGCCTTAATTTGGTTTTCAGTGTTCATTCTTAAATCCCTTAGTTGATTGGACTCCCTGTCCTTCTGTTGGGCTTCATTCAGCATTCCCTTTGTGGGCTCCCTGGATTCCTCCAGCTGTCTGTGGATTCCATTAATGCCTTAATAAATCTTTGTCTATTCTCATCCCACTAATGCAATCCTTCAATTAGTCTTAGATTAGCCTCATCACACTCATGATTTTCCTGTATTAATCTTTGGTTAGCCTCATCATGTTTTCAATATTCCTGTATTAATTTTTGTTAGCCTCATCATGCTCAGGGTGAGACCTTTGCAGGCTTTCAAACTTTTCATTCCAGATGTTTACTAGTATTGTTTGTAGAGCATTTTGGGAACACTCCTCTGGGTTATTCATTGACTGCTTTGTTGCCTGATTGTCATGAGCAGGAGTTGAAATACCTGGACTTGCCATTTTTCTTTTGTTTCTGCTTATTCTGCCCATTTGGGTATGATAGCCAAACCAATTCTGAGCTATTTTAAGGCAAGCATCATCCAGAGCCCTTTAGTTGCACAGTTTGATCCAGTCAAAAGGGGTACAGATACATATTTCAACAGAGACAATCTAGTTCAACAACAAACAGCTAGGGATCAATGGGCTAAGAAAAATCAAGTAAGGGATCAGCTAACTAGAAATTAATAGGTTTAGGGAGAATTTTGAGGAGAAAACAAGATTTGAGAAGCATAGGGAGGCAAAGTGAGAGAAGGATTTGGAGAAAGGGAGGAATAGCAGGAAAAGAGAAGAGCGATAAAGAAAAGGGAAAGATAAAAAATTAAAATTAAAATGAAATAGTTATAATTATATAAAGAAATAATTCTACAATTAATGGAGTTAAGGCAGAGAGTTTGTGAATTGAGTAATCAATATCTGAATTAAGTATGCACACAATGAAGGATAAGGTCTAATAATTGAAGACAGGTATATATCTGAGGATAAACAGAGCAGCAATTAAGTAATGCAAAAAACAAAAAGAACAAAAAAATGAAAAAAACCCTAAAAGGACCAAAAAGGAAAAGAGTATAAAAAGAATATTAAAAAAGAAACAACAATAACAAAAAAAAACAAAAACAAAAAAGCAAACCTAAAATAAAATAAAAATGATAGAAAGTGACAAGAGTATTTTTTACAAAATTAGGTAGAAATAAGTTCTTAAAATAAAAATTGGGGGCTGTGGGGGCGGGAGGGGTTCTTGTGTGTCCCCTGTGTCTGTAGACTGTCTCTTGGTGGTGTAGTCTCTGGTTTGCTTGTGGTGTTTTGTTGTTCTGTGGCTTGGTTGGTTTCTTAAATCAGTTTGTTTGAGCAGGCTGAAGGAAGCTCCTCCTCACCGGGGAGTTTATGTACCTCCTCTCAGGCTAGTTCGGTGGGAGGGTAGTATACTTTGCGTATCATAATAGAGTAAGGTGGCTGTTTCTTCTAGCTTGGAGTTGCTCTAAGGGTTGCTAGGTTGTAGGTTAGGCTGTGGCCTGTCAGCAATCAGTAGCTTTACCCTGATGGCCTAGCTCTGGAGACACTCAATCAGCCCAGCCTTGAGACAATATCAAGATTTATGTGTACCAAATTTCCAATTGCTCAAGGGCTGGAGTTGCTTCCTGTGCAGCAGCTGGGTACAGTAGTCTCTGGCTCTGTTTACCCACTAGGGAAAGTCTGCCCTGCCCAGGCAAAGCTGCCTCTGCTTGGGATGGGCAGCTCTCCCCTGGAGTGCATCTGAGCCCTGCTGCAGGTCAAATCACACTAGCTAGAGTTTTTCTTGGTGGCAGGGGATGGGATAACTTCTCATGGTTGCTCTGTGAGAAGGAGTGAGGATGTCTTGGGGTACTCATGCCTATCCCTTGTTTTCTTGGTCTTCCACATCCACAGTCTGCAACTGTCTGTGGTCAGCCCAGTGAAGATTTCTGCTTCTTGCCTGTTCTTGCTGGTGTTAGTAGAATTGGCTTTGGCACCTTTGTCCCAGGCTTTCTGTGTCAAATATGGAGGCTGCTGCTGGTGCCTCAAACAGGGGTTGCTCGAATCTGTGTCCTTAACTAAGCTGCCTGAATTTTTCCTCTGTGGCCAAACTCTCTGTACTATGACAATACAATTGGTGTGTGTGTTTATCTAGCTTTAGATTTTCCACTGGAATACTAATACCTGTTTCTATGGGAGAGCTTGCTTAGTCTCCAGCCTCTCCTCTGCTATCTTCCTCTCCTTCTTTTCTACTCTTAAATATATTTTCTTCTTTAGTTATTAAGTTAAAAGCCCAATCTATTTCTCTTAGCATTCTTCATTTTAAATATTTCGCAGGTATTCTACTCACTAAAATTAAGTTCTTTCCTTCCTTCCTTTTCTTCCTTGTTTGTCTCTTTGTGTCTTTCTTTCCTCTGTCTCTCACTTTCCTTTGTCTCTCTCTCCTTCTTTCTTCCCCTTTCTCCTTCCCTCCTCCCTCCTTTCTTCCTTCCTTCCTTGCTTCTTCCTTTCTTTCCTAATAATGGGTGCTAATCTCAGGGCCATGACTATTTCTATTATCCTTTTCACTGGAGGCCTGTGATCTACCACTTGAGTGGCCACTCAACTTCTGAATGCATGGGGGTTAATTAATCAAACTCTCAAAGACTTTTTTGCCAAAGTTGGCAAAAGATCTCAGTTTCCTATGTAGCTAGGCTTAGAAGTATGAGCAACTGGCACCCGAATGTATTTCTTAATGTCCAATCTATGTCTATATTCTCTGAATTTTTTTTACTATTTTTATGCTTCAAGCATTTTTGTATTCTTCTATTATTGATTATGATTATAATTTCAATGGGGTCAGTAATGAGTAACAATAATCTTTTCAAACATTAATTGATTTGTAATATCGAAAAGGAATAAGTTTCATGTCTAGTGTCTGATGGGTTTGTTGGTATTGCTGTTGTTTTTGTTGACAATCCTGATGCTTCAACTCAGGGCCCAGACACTGTCCCTGAGCTATGTGCCCAAGACTGGTGGTCTACTGCTGGATCGAAAACTCTACTTATGGCTTTTCTGGTAGTTAATTGGAGATAAGAGTCTCATGGACATTCTTGCTTGAGCAAGCTTCAAACCATGATCCTCAGATCTCAGTCCCTGGCACTCAGCTGTTGTCTGAAATTTTTGTTGTTACATATATGTCTAGTTAATCAAATTTGTTTATCATTATGTTGTAATAATAAATTTTATAAATGATTTATTTTTTTAATTTCTGAGAAAAATGTATGTTAAATTTTCCACTGCAATCCTATTTAATTTTTTTCTTTACTATGTTTCACAGTGATTATTTACTGCACAGTTTTATTAATTCCCTTTAAATTCTGAATTCTTTGACCTTTTTGGTAAATTAAAATTTTTGATTGTACCGACCCATTTAATGCTTTTGTTATTCATGATGATTTTTTTCAAACATTAAAATTGTACCTCCAAGACTGTGAATGTAGGTTAGTGGAAGAGCCTCTTTGCTTAGTGTATATGAGGATTGAGAGGCCAATGCTTAGCAAGGCAAAACAAAATAAAATATCAGTATATATACTTCTTTTAGTATATGTTTATATCATATAAAACTTTCTGTCTTGCAATTTTGTGGTTTTTTTCTATGTATTGGAATGTTAGGTTTATAAATACCAGTGACACATTAATTAAATAATTAAACTAGTACTTTGCTGAGCTGAAACTATTACATGGGTATTTGAGGAAATTAGAAGAGATAAACTTCAGCTAAAATAAGTCTTTTAATATCCAATTGCATATCAACATATCACATATTCTCTTAGTATTCAATGAGTAATAACACTGCACTAAAAAATGATAAATATTATCTAAAATGAAGCCCACAGCTATTCAGTAAGATTTACTGTTCCAATTGTGCTTTCTGCAGAATAATTGAACTGGAATTATCTTTGGTTGTAAATATGCTTTCACCACTGTTGTCAGGGTGTTATTTAAACCAGCCTCAGGCCCACACAGAGCTTTACAATCCCTTCCTTTACTCAGCACCATGCAGCTGGCCCTTCCTCTGTGAATCCCTTAGCACAATCCCCTCAGTAGGAAATATACTTCCTCCTCTACGAAGACCACTCTCGACATTTCTCACACTGAACTCTGTGTATTTTGGCCTAGTGAGGTATTTGGATTTTCTTTCCTTCTTTATATTTGGAACATTTATTTCCCTGATCTGGATCTCCTTTTCCTCTCAAAAAATAAACCACACTCTTTCTTGTCCCATTTATTTATTTATTTATTTATTTATTGGTCATGGAGCTTGAACTCAGGTGTAGATGTTGTTCTTGAGCTCTTTTGCTCAAGGCTAACACTCTAGCACTTTAAGCCATACCACCATTTCCAGTTTTCTGGTGGTTGATTGCGATAAGAGTCTCATAGACTTTCCTGCCTAGGCTGGCTTTCAACTGTGATCCTGAGATTTCAGACTCCTGAATATTACAGGCAAGCCATCAGTGCCTGGCTTGTCCCAAATTTTCATAAATTAGTTGTACATTTCAGTCCTTTTTCTTTTTATTTAATTATTATTGTTATTGTTATCATCATCACCTTTAAAGAGTTGAATAGAGGTTTCAATTTAAAAAAATCAGCTTTAACAAATCAGTAGGATACATCTTAAGCACTCACCCCTTTCATTGTTCTCTCCATTTTTTCCAACTCCACTCATATTCCAAGTTGCCAGTTACATTTTTGCATATGCATATTGAATATAATGACTGTATTCACTACCCTTTCTCTCTCCATCCCCTCGTTTTGACCTTTACATGCCTGCCAAGCAAAATAATGTCAGCTTCTTGGTATTGATTTTGTTAAAATATTTATTAGTTGTTCAAAGGAGTTAACATCCTCCCCTGAGTATGACTTACTTTAATCAATTTGTTTGTGTATATATATATACATGGGATCTTGTATATGTTTTTATATATGTTTATAATTTACATCTAACTTCCTCAAGAGAGAAATTATGTATCCTTTGTAAGTTTATTTTTTTTTAATTTTTCAGGTCTATCCATTTCCCTGCAAACACCATGATGTTATTTTTCCAATAGATGAATAAAATTCCGTTGAATATATTCAACATATTTTTGAGCCATTTGGCTATTTTAGAACATCTGTATTATTCTCATAACTTGCCTATTGTAAAAAATGCAGCAGTGAGTATGAATGTGCAAGTATCATTACTGTAACCTGACTTGTAATGTGCAAGAGAGGTATTGCTAGATCACACAATAGATTTATATTTGCTTTTTAAATAAATCTCTAAACATCCTTCCAAAGTGGTTGCACTAGTTTACAGTCCCACCAACACTGTAATATGGCACCTTTTTGCTACCTACCCATCAGCAAATTTATTTTTTGATGGCCTCTTGCTGATTTTATCTGAACTGGCCCCCAATTGAAATCTTTGCCTTTTCAGTTGATGGGATTATAGAGATGAAACATGTTGCTCTGTAGCAAGTGGCAGTTTCTTATCAAAGAATTGTATTATGTATCCTTATTATCAATCTAGATTGAATAGAGAAGAATAATTCAACTATAATGCTTGGTGTAGGTTTATTTATTTAGTTTCAAATAGCTAGCCAGTTTTTAACTTCCACTGGTTGACTAAATCATCCTTGATAATTTAACTCATATCTAAACACCAATTTCTCAAATATTGTTAGTATTTCTGGTGTAATCTTCCTTTGTGTTCTTATGCTAATTTTACAGTCTTTTTATTATGATTTATATTAATACCTTTTAGTATTGTAAAAGCAAGTTGCCACTCTATTTTTCTCTTTCAAGGTACTCTTGATTGGCTTCCCTCTCCTATTACCCTTTTATCCTCATTTTTGCAAATTTTCTTTTCTTCTTTTGTTTTCTGAAGGAAAAGAAATGTATTTCTTTCATGATTGCAGGCTAGAAGCCCAAGACCAAAATAGAGATTGAGTTGCTTTCTTCTGTATTGATCTTTCCTGCCTTGAAGATAGCAGGTCTCTTATTGCCTTTGCAAATGGTCATCTCTCTACATCCACTGGAATTTTTTAGTTAAAATTTTATTAAACATCTTTTATAATACTTTACCTAGAGACTTTAAATCTTCATAAATTTTAGTCTTTAATTACATCACATAGTATACATAGTATTTGATTCTTCCATTACTTATCTTCATAAAATTTCATAGTTTTCTTTATGTAGGTCAAATCACTTCCTGAAACATTTATTTCTAAGTATTTCTTGTTAATTTTTCTGCAAATTATATCTATTTCTTTGTTTTATTTTCTAATTGGTTTGTTAGAAAGTTTTTGATGATAGCATATTTAGTTTTTATTGGTATTTTAAATTGATAAATGTTGATATGACTGCTATGGACCTTTTTTATTGTGAAAATACCATACAGAGGAGTTACAATTACATGAGCAAGGTAATGAGTATATTTCTTATCAGGCATTGTTGCCTTCTCCTTTGTTTCCCCTTCCCATCCCTTCCCATCTCCGCTCCCCACCCCCACTCCAGGCCAAAGTCAGGTTCCATGGTTTCCCTTATTTGCAATAACCAGTATATGTATGAGACAAGCAGAAAAGGTCAGATAAGTTGATGTTAGGCGAAATGATAAGTATTCAAATACTTTTTCTTTCTTGCGATTGTTTCTAACATATTTATAAGATATTTCTTTGTTGCTTTGTATGTCCCTCCTCCATGGTATAATCCCTGCTTTCATTGTATTTGATGTTGGTATAATTTGTGGAGGGGAAGGGAAAAAACAAATCATCTAAATAGGGATACAGGTGGACCCATTGCAACAATGAGATGCACAAGTCCTTATGTCGAAAAATGAGCTTTGGACCATTTTATATGATCATTTTTAATCTTCGTTCTTTTAAACTTACTATAGCTAGTGGTTAAAGAAAACTTATAGCCAGGTGCTGGTGACTCAGGTCTGTAATTCTAGATACTTTAGAGGCTGAGATCTGAGGATTGCAGTTTGAAGCCAGTCTGGGCAGAAAAGTCTATGAGACTCTTATCTCTGATTAAACACCAGAAAACTGAAAGTAGCACTATGTCTCAAAGTGGTAGAGTGCTAGCCTTGAGTGAAAAAAGCACAAGAACACTGCTCAAGCCCTGAGTCCAAGCCCCATGAGCAAAGAAAAAACAAAAAACAAAAAAACAAACAAAAACAAAAACATAAAAAAGAAAACAAAATTTCAAGATAAATTTTTTTTCTGAAATATTTTCTTTAAAAATTAAATAACAAGAATTTGAACTATGGGAAAAATAGACAAACATTACTAGAAAACATAAAATAGCAAAAGGTAATTTTGTGATTCGGCTGAGAAATAAAAAGGTGTGCTAAGTTTGGAGATGAGAAAGGAAATTTAGACCTGAGGTTAGGAAAACTTCCACGGGCTGATAAAGCCTAAGACAGTACAATGAGGGAAAGGAAGCTATGCAAAATATATGAGCAGATATTGAAATCCCTTCATCTTTACTAACACAGGTAACTAGCCATCATTTATATTGTTACATACTTAAAACTGAATGGGCTTCTTTGAGTTTGATACCTCTTGAGTTATTTATAAGGCTTAAGATTTAGCTCTATATAATCTGAAGAACTCATCAAGGCTGAAATCATAAGAAGACTGACAAAATATGTCATTATATTAAGCAGATATTCAGAGTGAAATGGAATAACACAATGCAATAAAATTGCATTAACCCTAATCTGTTATAGAGTTGTTATCACAAATGAATTCATTGTGTTCCACAGGTGAAGTAGTTCAGAATAAATCATGCAGGTCAAGACTGAAAGGAAGAGCATCATGTTTCCCTTTCTTTTTTCTCTTTATTGTTATTTTGTCACTATATCCTTTTGTTTTCATTATATTCACAATATTATGAAACATTTACTGCATAACATGGGACCATATGAGTCCTGAAAAAAATAGCATTGCAAACCACCCTCTGCTTCTCAAAGTCTTTCTGTTCAGTAACTTGGTTTCTACCTCCATATTTTGTAATATGGAAAATCTCAAAAGCCATTTCTGTATTATGGGCCTATTACAAATTATAAAGGTTCACATTTTAAAAGTAATGCTATAATGCCTGGTAAGTGGAAAATTTAAAACAACTGTAATGCATGGGAAAATCCTGTCACTAGGAAATCTTTAACATTTTGGCCTAATGGAATCAGAGCATCCAACAATAGGTATTGATTGTGTTTTCATCTGTATCAAGTGACAAAATGCTTCAGATTGGCTACGTGTCAATAAGGTGAACTTCAATTTTATAATATACCTGATCAGTTATTTTGAAAATTAGGTCATCTTTACATGGAACCAATATTGGATATTTACCTTTTTTCAGCATGCATTTTCCAAAACCTTTTCACATTTTACACTTGCATTCATTGAATTAGTATAAAATGGTTGGGAGGGAGATGAACAATTAAAATTTAATTTATTCTAATTTCAGCTAGTGTTGATTTCCTTTTAAAAATGGAACTTACTTCTCTGAAATAAATCAAATTAGAACAGCATTTTGGATTTGATTTTCAAATGCTACCAAAAGATTTTTTTTTGGTCGGTCATGGGGCTTCAACTCTGTTCTTGGGCAGTGTCCCTATGCTCTTCAGCTCAAGGTGAGCACTCTACCACTTGAGCCACAGCACCACTTCCGGTTTTCTAGTGGTTTATTGGAACTAGGAGCATCATGGACTTCCCTGCCCAGGCTGGCTTTGAACCACGATCCTCAGATCTCAGCCTTCTGAGTAGCTAGGATTACAGGCGTGAGCCCGCGGCACCTGGCCCAAAAGAACTTTATTTCACAGCTTTCACTAATATTAAGGCTTAGAAGGTATTTAGCTTCATTACGTCCCTAATTTGCAAATTTAAACCAATAATAAAGCACAATATCTTATGCAAGAGCTGAGATTTACTTCTCTACCAGCCCTTCAGCCTTGGGGAAGGTAAATTCAGTATCCAACATCTGTATTCTAATACAGTTGTTTTGGGAGAGGGTTTTTGATTAGTTTCCTTTCTTTTTGTCTGTCAGTCTGTCAGTCTGTTTTCTGTCAGTGGAGCCATGCTCAGAAATTTTGAAAGGATCATAGATATACTAGATATTACAAATAAGGGAAACCATGGGACCTATGTTTCTTTGGGCCTGGCTTACTTCACTTAATATAATTTTTTCCAAGTTTTTCCATTTCCTAACAAATGGGGCAATGTCATTCTTTCTGATGGAGGCATAGAATTCCATTGTGTATATATACCACATTTTCTTGATCCATTCATCTACTGAGGGGCATCTGGGTTGGTTCCATATCTTAGCTATGGTAAATAATGCTTGCAATAAACATAGTTGTGCTGGTAGCTTTAGTGTGGTCTTGTTTGTAAACATTTGGGTAAATGCCCAAAAGTGGGATTGCTGGGTCATAGGGGAGTTCTATGTGAAGTCTTTTGAGGAACCTCCATACTGCTTTCGTGATGTCAGGAAAATGAACCCTTAGATATGTATTTTAATGTTTTTTTTTCTTTTATGCATGTGTTTCTAACACATTTATAAGATTATCTCTTTGTTGCTTTGTATGTCCCTCCCCCACAGTATAACCCCTGCTTTCACTATATTTGATGTCAGTATAACTTGTGGAGGAGATGGGGAAAAACCAGTTGTTTAAGGATACAGGTGGACCTGTTGCAACAATGAGAAGTACAAGTTGTCATGTCCAAAACGAGCTTTACAACGTCGGTGCAGGAAGGGGGGGAGGGGGGGGAAGGAGAAGGATTGGGATTGGGATTGGGATTGGTGGGGAGGGGGGAGGCTGGGAAGGGATGTGAAGGGTAAACAAAGGAGGAGGCTGCAATGCTTGGTAAGAAATGTATGCATTATCCTGCCCATGTAATTGTAATTCCTCTGTACAGTATGTTCACAAATAAAATAAAATTAGATTAAAAAAATAAGAAATTTTGAAAGGCTCTACAAAGATATGTTGGATAGCTATCTGTATAACATTATGCTGCAAGAACTTGTTTTACAAAATGTAGAATAGCATCAGAGGAGATTTTGTTAAAAATGGAAAATTTTAGCCTGCCATGGTAGTATATGCTTATAATTGTAGCACAGAGGAGGCTGGTACATGAGTTCAAACATACCTTTTTCTACATAGTGAGATCCTGTCTTAAAAAGTAAAATCCTGCTTCCCATCCAGAATGATTATTTTAGCAGGTTCCTAAGTGAGATTTTTATTGTATATGTCTAAGGTCTGAAATACAAATAGCAATGCATATCAGTAATAGCTAGTTACTGTAGTGAAACAGGTCCATGTTTGTACCATTTCATGTAATTACTCTTATAATTTTCTTTTGTGCAAGGGGCACATATAATCTACTAATTTGGAAGGAGCCTCACCTTCAGTACACTTCGTTTTATCCATAAGCTTTATGTTGTTCCTTACATCTCTAGTTGGTCTTCCTATATATTTGGTGCTTTGTTCTTTAAGTTCTCAGCCCACTGTCCCACTACTTACTATCTATCTGTCTGTCTGTCTGTCTGTCTGTCTGTCTGTCTGTCTGTCTGTCTGTCTGTCTGTCTGTCTCTCTCTATCTCTCTATCTATCTATCTATCTATCTATATATATATATATCTGTAATCTAATTTTTCATTTAGATTCCATATTATAAGAGGAAATTCTTTGATATTTTATTTTATGTGTCTGGTTTATTTTACTTTTTGCTTAGAATGATCTTCTTCAACTGTATCCATATTTTTGTGAACATCAGAACATCAGAATCTCTTTTCTTCTTAAGGATAAACAGTATTTCATTGCCACTCTGAACAATAAATTTTTTTACATAGTTATTTCATTGTATGGTTTATCTGTCTTTAATTTGTATGGTTACCTTCATATTCTTCCCTTAATTGCTGTACCAATCTACATTTCCACCCAAACATACAAGGGCTTTTTTTGGGGGTCAATAATATGGCTAAGATTGTCTCTTTTAGTAATTTTCCTAACAGACATTATGGAGCAATTTATAGTAAATTTTATTGTCATCTTCTTAACCATAAATGACATAAAAATATTTATGTCATTGAATTTTAGGCCCAATTTCTTTCTTTCTCTCTCTCTCTTTCTCTCTCTCTCTTTCTCCTTCCTTTCTTTCTTCCTTCTTTCCTTCCTTCCTTCCTTCTTTCCTTCCTTCCTTCCTTTTCTTTTTTTTCTTTCTCAAAGCTGGCCCTCTGCTACATAATCCACAGCTTCACATAGAGCTTTCTGGTTGTTAATTGGAGATAAGAGTTTCATGGATTTTCCTGTGCAGGCTGCCTTCCAGCCATGATCCTTACATTTCAGATTCCTGAGTAGCTAGGATTACAGGTGTGAGTCACCAGTGGCTGGTTTGCCCCCCTCCCTTTTGTCACTTGTGGTGCTTGATCTCTGGGACTAGGCACTGTTCCTGAGCTCTTCAGCTCAAGGAGACCAGTCTATCACTTGAGCCAAAATAGCTTCTGGTTTTCTGGTGGTTAATTGAAGATAAGAGTCTCATAGACTTTCCTGCTTGAACTGGCTTTGAACTGTGATCCTCAGCCGTAAGCCATGGGCACCTGGCTGACATCTTTTTAAATTCAATTGTATTTCTTTTGTAATTGAGTTTTATCATTTTTTTCTACAAACTTTGAATATTAACCACGTACCAGATACAGATTTTGCAGTAATTTTCCTAATCCATTCACTAGTGTTTCACTTACTGATTGTTCTATCTTGCTGTGGAAAGAAGCTTTATACAGGAGTGTGATGGATCAATCCATTTTGGCCCTTGTAGCCAGCGTTTTCAGATGATATGTAGGACTCCATTGCCAAGATCAGTGTCCAAAATAATTCCCCTGTGTTCTCTTGCAGGTATCTTATAGTTCCAGGTCTGCCATATAGGTTTGTAGTCCTTTGGGGGCCATTTACATGTGTTGATAAGGTCTAATTTCATTGTTCTATATATGGTATTCTGTGTATGGAAATATATGTTCACTGGCACTAGTTAGGAAAACTTTCCCATTGTGTCATTTTGGTGCTCTTGTTAAAAATGCGTTGACTGCGTATGTGTGGATTTATTTCTGAGCTCTCTTTTCTCTTCCACTGATAAATATATCTGCTTTTATTCAGGTGACTGTTTCCATTTAGAAGCATTGTTGTAGTATCTACCCCTCTTTTGCAAGGCATATTGTTTGTTCTTGTAGATAATAAGGTTATGGAAAACTTGAAACTGAAGTCAAATGCCAATTTAGATTAGATTAGAATATTCAAATATGATATACCCTCCAATGGACTGGAGGTGTCATAGGCAAATTTTGTTTTCATGATTGTCTAGCTGTTCTCTCAAGCCATTCAGGTTATACAAGTATGCAGACAGTAAGCAGTTTTAGGGCCGCACATCATGACATGAGGATGATCAAAGTTACATGCATTTGTGAAGCTATGTGATGTATTCCTCACTGTGAGAAAAGGTCTTGCTTATGGGAAGCATTAGTAACTTTCTGCCTCTACATCCTGTGAGGGCTTTTCTTCATTTTTGTCTTAAAGGCTATTTTGCATTTTTTTTTGGTTTTTATGACTCAGCTTATCCTTTATACTTTCCTTAGATATTGGGATGCATTTATGGCGACTATTTTCAAATTGTTCTTGCCTGAGACTTTTTTTGTCTTTTTCAGTGAGATTGAGCAAAGGTATCTGTGATAGTGTAAAACTATAAGCAATAGGTTTCTACATTCCTGATTATTGAAGAAGCTTCCCTCAATCCTCTGAGCACTGGCTAAGTATACTGGTGCCAGCATGTTATACTTACCTTGTCATCTCAGTAATGTGGGACTGATTTAATGACTTTCATGTACTAATTTTTAAAAGATGCTGCAAATATAAATAATGAAGTCATTTTTACTACTTGTTTCAAAACTTAAGTGACAGCTGGGCACCAGTGGTTCATGTTTGTAATCCGAGCCATCCAGGTGCCTGAGATCCGAGTTTAGTGGTAGAAATCCAGCCAAGGAAGGGAGGTCTGTGAGATTCTTGTCTCTAATTAATCACCAAAAAGCTAAAAGTGGAGCTGTGATTCAAGTGGTAGAGCCCTAGCCTTAAGTTAAAAAAAATAAAAAGTGAACAACAAAAACAACAGTTAAGTGACAATGACAAAGCACTATGAAATGATGTTATATTTGAATCATTTGAAAATCTTTTTTTTTTTTTGTCAATCATGGGGCATGAACTCTGGGTCTGATCGCTGTCCCTCAGCTCTACCACTTTAGCTACAGCACCACTTCCAGTTTTTCTGGTGGTTTATTGGATTATCACGGACTTTCCTGCCTGGGCTGGCTTTGAACTGTGATCCTCAGATCTCAGCCTCCTGAGTAGCTAGGATTATAGGCATGAGCCACTGACGCCCAGCCTGAAAATCTTTTAGAAGTAGACCTTGTCATGAACCAATTGCATCAGAATTTTGAAGTTAAGTACTGAATGTAACTATTTTTCAATACTCTCAAACTGTTGATGCCCAACAACATAAAACAAAATAAGCAGAACCCACTAAAACTTAATTTCTAAAATATATAACAGTAGATTAGTCCCTTATTCAAACATTAGGTAAACAATTTAAAAATTCTTCCAGAATTTTTGGATTGCAAACAAATCTCAACAACTTGACTTTGGTGTTTAATAATTCATGATTTTCTTAGTTCAAAAATATATCGATGGTGTTTAAAAAGTAAATTTGAATAATAACTCATATAGCCAGTATTAGTTTTCATTATAGCTCATGTCTTTTAATGTTTGTGTGAACAAGAAATAGAAAATATTTTCCCCTATTATTTATGTGTTTTTATATAGGACTTCTTGAAGGAAAAAAATCACATTAATAAGAAAGAGAAAAAACCTCAGTAATTTAGTAACATGTATTATCTCCCTTAAAATGAAAGTTAATATTGAAAAATGACAGATCTTCTAAATAGATCTGAGCTGTCCTACACGTCAGGCTTAAAATCATCTTCTCTAAATCAAAGGAATAATAGGATGGAAAAAGCCCCAAGTAGGATAACTATCAGGAAATTCACTATAAAATAGAGGTGAAGTTTATTATGCAGACTTAAGTCAATGCCCTCTCACTGATGAGTCTCTAGTGATCTAATCAACCTCTTTACAAACTCAGTTTTCCTTTATAATATCTCTTAAAAGTGAGCCCTAGATATCTCAAATTATTTCAAGAACAGCTTCTTCATCTGGAGTTCTCAAAACAATAAGGTCCAAAACAATTCTTATGCTATAGAAATATATTTGGGGTCATAGATTCTCATCTCTTACAGTCATATTTTGGGATGAGATATCTATCTCCTTACATCCATCAAAAACTGAAAGAAGCAGGGTGCCATGTAATCCTAGCTAGTCAAGAGATCTCAGGATAGTAGTTCAAAGCCAGCCAGGGCAGGAAAGTCTGTGTGACTCTTATCTCAAGTTAACCATCAGAAAACTGGAAGTGGTGCTGTGGCTTAAGTGGTAGAGTACTCTCCTTGAGCTGAAGAGCTCAGCACCCAGACTCAAAGTTCAAGCACCAAGACTGACAAAAAACAAAAACAAACAAACAAACAAAAACCCTGAAAGTTGATTTTGCATTTGTGATCATATTTTTAAACTGGTTTTCTTCCTTAACCCAGTTTTATGCAACTATCAGTACTATTTCAATTATATATATATATATATATATATATATATATATATGTACACATGTATATATATATATATATTATATATGCATTGAATTTTCTTAAAATGATATATGGTTTAATGAAAGCTTTATTTCCCTAGCTTCAGATTATTTTGAATAGTTCTCTGATAAATAGTATGAAGTCATGGAGCAAATATTTGTTATTTGTTTTTATGTAATTAACTTTATGTTTTTCCTGAGGTTTTTCAGAGAACCTATAAGTTAAACTTGTAATTTGAATAACTGTTCCTATCTGCACAAATTTTGGTGTGTACACTATCAACCAGTGATATGAAATCAAAACTATTTCCAAGAATAATGGAGATAATGGTATTTCTGTGTTATTTATTTATTCACTTATTCTTTGATCTGGCCAGGGTTATGGTGGCTATATTGCATCAATGATCTTAAAATCAGATGAAAAGCTTTTTAAATGTGGATCCGTGGTAGCACCCATCACAGACATGAAGTTGTATGGTGAGTATATCTTGCCGACTGATCTAATCACATATATTGATTTGTAGAAAAGAATATCCCAAACCAGAAAAGCTCAATTTAGTTCATTTATCATGTCTTATTAAAGTCTGTTTGAGTTGTTTATCACATCTGTGATTCAATTGATTTAATTGTAGCATGACAATTAAGTTTGAAATATTGAAAGAAATAATGGATTTGGCTATATCTTTTGGTTTATTCTTAACTTTCTGTTTTTTGGGTCACAGCCTCTGCTTTCTCTGAAAGATATCTTGGCATGCCATCTAAGGAAGAAAGCACTTACCAGGTAACTAACTTACAAGCAGCAAAAAGCATTGTTTTGTCTAAAACTAAGCTCAAATTGTTTTTTATGTAAAAAATTTAAATATAGATATCTATGCTTTGTTTTGTAGGCATCCAGTGTGCTCCATAATATTCATGGTTTAAAAGAAGAGAATATATTAATAATTCATGGGACTGCTGACAGTGAGTATTATCTTTGCTGCTACTGCTGATTGAGACCTGACCATTTAGGATGGTATTCAGCTTGGGACTACTTTCCAGGAGCCTTGTAAATAAATCTGCAGAAGAAGAGAGCAGGAAGTAGCTCAGCCACATGACAAGAAGTAGAAAGAAGAAATTCAAGGCTAAGAGACAAGGAGACCACAGCCTCACATGGCACAAATGCAGAAACTTTCTATGATGAGAGGAATGTCCTGTCTGTGCTGGGGAACATAGTAGCCACTGGCTATTTACAACCATTTTGTAATTTGTGTTTAACAAGACCAAAGCATATATTATTTACTTTAAAAAAAAACATAATTCTAAGCCAGGCACCGGTGGCTCATGCCTGTAATCCTAGCTACTCAGGAGGCTGAGATCTGAGGATCACGGTTCAAAGCCAGCCCAGGCAGAAAAGTCCACGAGACTCTTACCGCCAATAAACTACTAGAAAACCAGAAGTGGCGCTGTGGCTCAAGCAGTAGAGCGCTCGCCTTAAGCTGAAGAGCGCAGGGACAGTGACCTAGCTCAGAGTTCAAGCACCATGACTGACATAATAATAATAATAATAATAATAATAATAATAATAATAATAATAAAATAGCCAAATGTGTGTAATGACCATGTCTACAGTATTATTCAGCACACCTCAAAAGAATATATGATAAAATGTGCGCACACCAGATGAAAGATGTAGAGATCCCTCACTTCAATGAGGTCATTCACTTCAATGAACAACAAAGATGCTCCTAAAAGGAATCTGTAATGCCTCTCATTGTTTTCATCCCCTTAAACATGGAGAACAACGGGGCCAAGTAATATATCTAGTTACATGGAGTTGTTGTCATGGGGCCTGAACTTTCGGCCTGGGCGCTGTCCCTCAGCTCTTCAGCTCAAGGCTAGCTCTCTACCACTTGAGCCACAACGCCACTTCCGGCTTTTTCTGTTTAAGTGGTGCTGAGGAATCGAACCCAGGGCCTCAGGCATGCAAGGCAAGTGCTCTCCACTGAGCCACCTTCCCAGCCCCATGGAGTTGTTTATAGTCACATGAAGCATTCAGGGCTCAAAGAATGTATATCTTTATCACCTTTTGTGATACTTTAAACAGAAGGCTGAGTAGCTTTAGCTCAATTCACTATTGACAAAAATCCATTTTAAAGAAAGAAACATCCATCTGAGGATTCCTAGAAACTGAATGGAGAGAGTCCAAAGCCTTAAATTAGTCTCCTAAATCTTGAACTATTTTGCTGGTCCAGCCTGCTCTGCTTCTGTATTTTTAGTCAACAGAGAAAAATCACTGAAGAGTGCTTTATAAAAGCAAAAACTTTTCAAACATGTCAAGCTATGATTAAAACAAAGTGTAGGTCAATGTGTGTGTGTGTGTGTGTGTGTGTGTGTGTGTGTGTGTGTGTGTGTGTGTGTGTGTGTGTGTGTGTGTGTACAGGTGTTTGCAATAAAATGCCAAGGGACAGATATCTCATTGAATTCCCTATCATTTATATATCTAATCTCTCTCAAAGAGGTATTCTCCTACAATTCTTCTGCTAAGTGAAAAAGGCTTACATTAATAAAAATATATTATCCGTTTAAAAAGTGTGATAGATATGTTATAATGCAAATGAGACTTTATCAATATGGCTTATCACCCAAAATCCATCACCACCCTCACCATCAATGAAATATTAGATAACCCAAAAGAGGAAGACTTTAGGAGGTATTTGAATAATACTCCACAGAACTTATGAAGGTCAAAAAAATCAAACTCACATAGATCAGAGGAGATTCAGAAACACAATCCATATATATGAGGTGCTATTCTGGATGGGACCCTGCCAAAAAATGAAAACAAAAACAAGGAAAAGACTGTACACTGGTGGCTCATACTTGTAATTCTAGCTACTCAGGAGGCTGAGATCTGAGTATTAGGGTTCTTCAAAACCAGCCTGGGCAGAAAAGTCCATGAGACTCTTATCTCCAATAAACCACCAGAAAACTGGAAGTGGTGCTATGGCTCAAGTGGTAGAGCACTAGCCTTTAGCTGTAGAGCAAGGGACCACGCCCAGGCACAGAGTTCAAGCCCCATGACTGACAAAACAACAACAGCAACAAGAACAACAACAAAAACACAAGGAAAATAATAATGGACATTTAGTTAATAGTAGAGATTGATATTGGCTTCTTTATGTGACAGATGATATCCCCAAATAATGTAAGACCTACAAGTAACTGGGACCTACAGGTACTGTTTGTATTCTCTTGGAATCTGAAACTGTTACAAAATTAAAGTCTATCCATAAAAAGAAAGGTGTGATACAATGCTTAGATTTCATGAATGCAAGAGAATATGATACTTTTGAAGGAAAAGTGAATTTTGCTTTAGGGTATTAAGACATTACATATATGTCAATACACTCATGATGCTTTATTTCAGCAAAAGTATAGTATACTAGGTGTTACTACTTTCATATTTTATTGATTAGAAAAATAAATACTAAAAGAAGCATACAACTGTTAGTAGAAGGAGGTTTCAGTTAACTGAGGTTCTTATTCAAATACTGAAGTGTTGGTCATGTGATTACATTGTGTTCTAATTTATTTTGTCTCTAGCTAGCTTGCTAGCATGTTTCAGTACTATTTTAAATTCCTTTATTCACACATGCTTGCATTATGGTAATTCATGTTGTTCCTATAAGAGTTCAGACTCATTCAGTTCCAGTCTTGCTACTCACCTATCTGAGAAAATACAGAGATTCAGGACTGTTTACCTGGGAAGAATCAGACCTGAATGAGAACACACATCCAACACTTAGGGCCTGGTAGTCTACAGGTGATGAACCAAGGACATTAAAATACTACTATAATATTACCTAGAAAAATTACTATCAGTTTACTCAGAGAGTTAGGCTTTAACATTGCTACTAAATCCCAAGGATTTAGTAGACTTCAATAGAACATTAGCAGAAAACATAATCCAATTGAGAAATTCACCTATACAATTGTCTTTGAGATGTGTTCATACAGAAGTATTAATGCAGTTCTTTTTCTATTTTTTCTTATGAAAACAATAGGTGAGTTACCTAAGGAGTTAATTTACCTGAGTAGTCTCTCATATCAATTCACATTGATAGAAGCTTATATCAACTAAGAAGTTTATATTTATTTAAGTTTTCATAGTGATTTTTCTCATTAAGTTTATTAGGAGACTCTTGAAAAAATCTTGGGCTTATTTAAAATAAGGTTAAATACTTATTTGGAATTGTTATGGTCTGCTATGTAGTAGGATGTTTTGACAACATAGAACTTGAACATTGAAGAGTTTTAAACTATTTATAAATTTTCCATAGTTATATAAAACAAATATAAATTGTTACTTTGGAAACTACTTGAAGATGGACATAGCACCAAGAGGAATAGCCAATTCTCACACCAGCAAACAATAGCACAGACATATCACTGGCTGGCCAAAAATTTCATAATTACTTCAGTCAACACCATTCTTTGTATTTGCATGTGTTCATGCAGAAGGAAGGTAGAAGCAAAAGGGAGTAACCAGTATACTCTACACTCAATACGTAGCCCTCAACTGATGGAGAAATTCTGTTCTAATATAAAATTGTAAAGCAAATTGTATCTGAGAGTAAATCCTAGTAATCAAAAAAGATTAGAAGGCTGTTTTGATATATTAATACTAATATATATTTACTATGTTGAAATATCTATAAAGTATGAAATGGGTGAATAATTTGAAAGAAGAATAAAAATATATCTAAGTAGCATCCCTCTACAGTAAGTAAACCTTAGTCACAGTGGTTTAACTTATATAATGAGATGTAAAAGTAATATTATGTCTAATAGATTTTTTTTGTTAAAATCAAGTATTAGTCTTAGAAGTATAGCATGAAGGTAACATACTCATTATCCTTGAAAAAATAACTAAATAAAACTGATTCTAATAAAATTATTTCAAATATCATAATTTAATTTCTTACAGCAAAAGTTCATTTTCAGCACTCAGCAGAATTAATCAAGCATCTAATAAAAGCTGGGGTGAATTATACTATGCAGGTGAGTCACGTTTTCAGATGAATGTTGTATTTGCTCTGACACAAACACCTGAGATAATCGACTAATAAAAGGAAAGAGTTGAACTTGGCTCACAGTTATGGAGGTTCTATCCCATGTGATCTTAGACTTGAAGCAAGGCAGCACATTATGATGGGAAAATGGGGGATATTACAATAGCCCCATCACAAACCAGGGAGCCCCCAAAGGGAAGAAGTTGCTGGAAATACCATTGATGACCTAAAAAACTCCTACTAGGTCCCACTCTTGGAAGTTCCCCTGACTCCCAAAAGAAAGAGAAACTTTGAGTACCAAGTCTTTTAATCAGAGGCTTAAACAAGAGATTCAAGGCCCAAACTATTCCAAAGATATTTTTAACATTTTGTGTGAGTTTATTGTTTTTCTCTTTATTGCAGAATTATTCCTTCTTGCTTTTTCTTTTCTTTCCTACTAGTGCCACAAAAAACACAGCTTCTTTTATTATTCCAATTTCACTGTTGTTTTCTAATATGATTTTTAGGGAACAAAGATTGTATGTTTTGCCCTAATTGCACCAAGAGTGTGTATCAGAACATGCTTTATCACAACATGCTTTATAAGTGGATTTCATTAACCATTTTAAAAAGGTCTCCTTTTTCTTTAGCCTTCTATTGTTACAATTATTGAGTTTTTCTAAAGTAATTTTCTGTTTCTTTTATGTCCCTTTTATCTTTTCTCTACTTTCCAACAGTCTTTCAATGAAAAATAGGAGGGAAACAAGTATCTGGAAGAACTATTACAAGAAAAAATGATAATATATCACACTACCATTTAAATTATGTCTTCATACATTTAACAAATATTTGTCAAAGACCTAGAGTATGGTATTGTATATGCTAGTTGTAAACAGGACCTTTTTAATGCTATCAGGAAACTTTCAGCTTGATGGAATCATAGAAAAATAATACTTTTAATTTCTCAACATTGAATGAATTCAGTCACTTTCTCATTGCTGAGGCAAAATATCTGAGGCAGTCTATTGAACAATGGAATTATCTACTTTATTCTATGGGTTCAGAATTTCTAGTCCAGGGCAGTTTGGTCCCAATGCTTCAAGATTGTTGTGGCAAAGTGTATGGCCTTTTAATTTCATGCTGGCTTGGAAACAAAGGAAAGACAAAGCTAGAATGAAAATATTCTCTTAAACAGGCACGTCCTCATGATTTGGCTTACTTCCATTCACCATATCTAAAGGATCCTCCACTACTCAATAGAGTCACAGGAAGAGGACCATGCTATTAACCCTGGGGCTTTGGGGAAAACAGTTAAGGATCAAACTATAAGCCTATCAATTGTATAACTCACACTTGTAATCCTAGCTACTCAGGAGGTTGAAATCTCAAGATATCTGTTCAAGAATAGCCAAGGTGAAAAGTTCATTAGACTCCATCTCAAAAATAACAAACAAAAAGCAGGGTTGGACGTGTGGCTCAAGTGCTTTCTCAACTACTTGCCTAGCAAGCATGAGACCCTGGGTTCAAACTTAAGCACTGAATAAATAGATTCAAACCATAGCACTCTGCCCTGGCCTCCCATCATTTGATAATTCCAAAAATATTTAGTCCATCTCTAAGAATCCTCAAAGTCTTAACAGTTCCATCAGAGATGAAAAATCCCTGTCTAATGTCTTCTCTGTGAATGAACGCAGTCTCAATTGTGAACTCCTGTAAAAGAAAAGAAGAAAATGACAATAGTAAGATATGATAGTGGGACCAAGTAAATGTTGGCATTACAGTGAACTAATAATGAATTGGATCAAAACAAGATGAAAACCCAGCAGAATATATATTAAATATTTCAACACCAAGCCCAGCATCTGAAATAGAGTACAAGGGTTTACTCAAGCTCCATCCGTAAGCCTTTTCCGATTACATATCCCATGGCCTGTCTCTTTGTCTGGCCTATCACATTCTGCAACTTTCCTATTCAGGTATTACAAATTCCTGGCAATTCTGATTTATAGGGTCTTTATTGTAGCTCTGGCTTAATCTCACAGCTTCATGCATCACCATCCCAGGTGTTGCTTGCAAGGATTGTGAACCTTCCACAAACAGACTGATCATTCAGGCCTTCATTTGAAATATGATGGATGCCTCCATGAGCTCATAACTCTTTTATTCTGGGAGCCAGCATCATGTAAATGACAACATTTTCTGCTGTTAGGGTTGTGGAAACCTATATAGCACTGGTTGGCTGAGGAACAAATCTCTATAAAACAAGTCCCAAGAAAGCCTTGTGTGAGGAAGGTGAAGAAGATTGTCAAACAAAACTCCTAGAAAGGAATTGATACCTTTTCACCTTTGAGCTTGCAGGGGAGGGGTTTTGCTGGTTCCTAAGATGTCTTCAAAGTAGAAGCAAGTATGCTACACACCCACTGGGCCGAAGAGATAGAAATATTCTCTTCTTTGATGTATTCATTCAATAGTTGATCTCCCTGTTCTTAAGAAAGATCTTCCCTGGATTGTAAAACTGGCCATAGGATAAAATAAGATTTATAGCCCTGTCAAAATAGCAAAAGGAAATGTATAATTACAAGCTTTCTGAAGTAAGTTTTCTAAGAAAAGAGAGGTGAAGAGCTATAGCCAGGAAACATCTGTCCAAAGTTCAGTCAAGCAGAGAGCACTATTCACCCTAAAATAGTTGACAGAGAAGTGTATAGTTTTTAATATATTTTTTTCTCTTTAATTATATTTTTTGACTGTGAGTCAAAGCCAAGCATATGTATATGGTAGGAGATCAATCTATATAACTGAGCTGAAATCGAAGCCACTGATTAGCTATTTTTTTTTAATCCTTATAAAAGTGAAGCTAAAACATGGAATGCTGATGGATGATGGCTGCTTTGATTTTTTAAGTCTACTTTCTTCTCCATATCTTAGGTCTACCCAGATGAAGGTTATAATGTATCTGAAAAGAGCAAGTATCATCTCTACAGCACAATCCTTAGATTCTTCAGTGATTGCTTAAAGGAAGAATTATCTGTGCTACCACAGGAACCAGAAGAAGATGAATAATGGACCCTGTTTATACAGACTGTAGGGGAATTGTGGCTCAATGAAAACTAAAGAGACTGTCATATTGTAGATGCTCCAGAATTTCAAGGACAGCTTGAAGAGATGACACTGGAACAGCACACTCAGACAATGAACTAGAACTTGAAGACAGACATCCAAGTCTACTTGTTGCAAGGGTGCAGAATGTGTTTCTTTGTAAAAGGAAGGTCAAAGAGTTGGTTTCCTGGGAGAAATTAGTTTCACATTAAAGTAGGAATAGTGCATGTTTTCTTCTGTTATCCCCATTTGTTCTGTAACTAGTTGCTCTCATTTTGATTTCAGTAGCCACCATTATCTTTGCATATGATGCACAATTCATCATCAGTACTCCAGTCCTTGATCTTGATGGCTGAACTGCAACCTAACTCTTTACTATACCTTTATAATAAGTGCAATTCTTCACTGTCTATTATTATGCTTAAGAAAATATTCAGTAAATAAAAGACAGTATTTTATGTAATTTCTGTTTATAAAAAGGACATTATTAAATGAGTCAAAAGATGTATAGAAATTTGGATCTCAGTACCTTCCAAAGTTCAGCCAGTTATCAGTAGACACAATATCTTTAAATCAACACATGAGTATATGTGTCACTATATTCATATATATATATATATACACACACAATGTGCATATACAGTCAGTGAAGCTATCCTTACATGTTATTCATACTACAAAGGGTAAACTTTTGATGAAGTAGAAAAGATGATCTTTTACAGGCTATAATGGATGCTTTGTTTAATGAGCCAAATATGATGAAGCATTTTTTCCAATTCCAATTGCTATTGCTTTCCTATAAATGCTTGGATTGTGTTTGGTATTGTTTTTAGTGGTTAATAGTTTTCTAGTTGCAATTTAATTTTTTGAATATGATACCTTGTCACATGTAAATTAGATACTTAAATATTAAATTATAGTTTCTGATAAAGAAATTTTGTTAACAATGCAGTGCCACTGAGTGCTATTTTGCTGTTTCAGTGGAGAAGGCTTTTTTAAAACCACATGGTCCTTTTATTTCTGTCTCTCAGTGCAGTCAATTCTCATTTTCATTGTCAAAGCAAAGATCTGGGATTATGTCATCTTCCTGTTCTATTTAGTATTTCATGCCTGCCCAATTCATCTGTTGCTTTTTAATTTAAACCCTTCTGGTGAGAATTAAAAATGAAGTATTTTTTATTCACTGGCCCAAAAGTTCATAGACAGCAGTGTTTGCACGTTGAATGGAAGGCACACAGTGCATCAATTTCTGTGCTTTATTGACTTAAAGTAGTAAATAACAAGAGTGAAAAATAAACTCTACTGTATGGAGTCATTTTAAATCATGAGATCATTAACTTTAGTGACTAAAAAATAAAAGCATCTCCCCCTTTATGTGAGGGATTATCTGAAAAATAACTCTGTAGCCAAATTTTGACATTCAGAAAAATCTATACAGTGTACTGCTCTCATGGTTGAAGACAAAAGTGTCTAGGGGAGACTGGTTTATCATGTCCTGAAAATGCCAGGAAAAGAATTTTAAAAATAGCAAGAAATCACTCAGTCACCATTTTGCTTTGTTAAAGTATCAGTTAGCAATTTGCCTGTTTATAAATATGGAAATATTTGACTGGGTCTTCCATTTTATTCTGGATGAGTTGGAATTGTGACTCACTGCTTCATTAGATTCAATTTAAAATGGAAAGAAAGGTCTGCAGAAAGAACCATTCCAGGTCTATTTCAAGAAAAGTAAACACGTTTTTTAACAAAATCAGTTGTAATGTTTAAAGGGAATTTTTTGCCTATTTTATTAAGATGGAATTTTCTTTTTAGGCTGATTTGAAGTCCAATGGAAGCTTTTTAATCAATATTTTAGATTTCAACCACTAGAGTTTTTTATGATGCGAATAATTATGTTGTTTGAAAGATGTGGTTTTATTGAATGTTTACTTGAGTAACATTTAAAAAGTGTTTATCTTTTACTGTTCATCATTTCTCTTGCTTTATTATTATTATTATTATCAATGTTTATCTATTTTTCAATTAATTTAATACAGTTTGTAATGTGAAAGACATTTGTCTGGGACCCACTTTCACCTTGAGGGCTAAATGGATCTTAAATGAAGCATATTGCTTAGTACGAAGGTAGACATTTTTTCATTTATGTGATTCTTGAGTTTTAATAACTGGGTTATCTTAGGCAAAGGAAATACACAGCAAATCATAGTCTACTACTCACAAATGGAATCATTATAACTGTATTCCCCTTTATATTTTTGCATCAGTTTTAATCCCATGAATTCATATATATGCATAGTATTTCCAAAGACTCCAATGACAAGTTTCCCAAGATAAACTAAACATTCTGTAACACAAGAGAGCAGTACTTACTAAGTCAGAGATGAACACATGACCTTTGAATCTATTTTGATAGAGAAAATTATTTTTCCTCTTAACTACCACTTAGACAGTGATCATCCTTGCACTTAAAAACAAAAGAGGTTTGCTGATCAGATCTAAGGTCTCCTAGATGCCACAGGTAACTCTACTATAATAAAGTGATAGAAGAACTGCCCTTAATGTATGGAGAATCTTTTCTACCATGACCTTCAGATGCTGCAGAATTGTCTGGGGATGAATTGCTCATAAGTCACTAGGGTCAATGAAGGCACATAGCCCATAAAAAGAGTTCCATATGAAGTACCTATTGTCCTTCCTTTTATGTTCTGCTCACCTACCCCTCTGGCAGCACCTGCATTGTGTAAGATGATCTGGGCTCTCATCTGTGCTCTCTGACTTTCACATTCTGTTCTGAGGTTTCATTGACACTAACATTGGTGACTTGCTAAAATAAACAGATGGATCACTTATGGACTACAAACCTACATGAGAATACTTATACAGAGCTGAAACCCAGTTAATGGAGGCCAGTAATAGGTGCCTGTAATTTCTACTTTCAGAGGCTATATATGATTCTTAGAAGACTCTATGGGTCCCAGTATTGACAGTAACACACCCTTCTATTTTTTTCTTTTCCATTTTATTCTTCTCAGTCCCATCTCCTATTTCTTAAAATAGGAGAAACAAACTACACAGGCACCAAATGATGTAGGTCCTGTTTATTTGAAAACATTTTTTCTTTCTTTCTTTCTTTCTTTCTTTCTTTCTTTCTTTCTTTCTTTCTTTCTTTCTTTCTTTCTTTCTTTCTTCCCTTCTTTCTTTCTTTCTTCCCTTCTTTCCTTCTTTCCTTCTTTCCTTTCTTTCTTTCTTTCTTTCTTTTTCTTTCTTTCTTTCTTTCTTTCTTTCTTTCTTTCTTTCTTTCTTTCTTTCTTTCCTTCTTTCTTTCCTTCTTTCCTTCTTTCCTTTTTTCCTTTCTTTCTTTCTTTCTTTCTTTCTTTCTTTCTTTCTTTCTTTCTTTCTTTCTTTCTTTCTTTTTCTTTCTTTCCTTCTTTCTTTCCTTCTTTCCTTCTTTCCTTCCTTCCTTTCTTTCTTTCTTTCTTTCTTTCTTTCTTTCTTTCTTTCTTTCTTTCTTTCTTTCTTTCTTTCTTCCCTTCTTTCTTTCTTCCCTTCTTTCTTTCTTTCTTTCTTTCTTTCTTTCTTTCTTTCTTTCTTTCTTTCTTTCTTTCTTTCTTTCTTTCTTTCTTTCCTTTTTTTTGTCAGTCATGGGGCCTGAACACTCTGGGCCTGGGTGCTGTCCCTCAGCTCTTCAGCTCAAGGAAAGCACTCTACCACTTGAGCCACAGCATCACTTCCTGCTTTTTTTGTTTATGTGGTGCTGAGGAACTGCACCCAGGGCCTCATGCATGCAAGACAAGCACTCTATGACTGAGCCACCTTCCCAGCCCCTGTTTCTTTTAGTTTTCTGTAAGAGCTTATTGCTGTGAATACTGTGGAAAATAGAAACAATACTATTTCTTTCAAGATGGGGATAAGCTCTTTCTACCTAAATATTTTTAAACTCATATTCTCTACCAAGCTTATGCTAAATTCTCTAAATGCATTATCATTCATTCTTCTCAATATTCCCTGAAATGGTTACTAGTGTTCCAATTTAATACATAATATGCAAGTTGTCAAAATTTACATAAATTTGAGCATAAATAAATTATATCTTTAAATACACTAAATTAGAGCTCCAGCCCACTTAAAATCCATATTTTCACCAGGCACCAGTGGCTCACATCTGTAATCCTCAGGAGGCTGAGGTTTAAGGATTAAGAATTGATGTCAGCCTGGGCAGAAATATCCAAGAGACTATATCCAATTAACAAGAAAAGGCCAGAAGTGGAGGTGTGGCTCAATTGGTGGAGGGCCAATCATGAGCAAATAAGGTGAATAGGAATGTGTGGCTCTCTGAGTTCAAGTACTGGCATTATACATACATACATACATAGAAAAATCTATGTTCTTAGTCATTATCCTCTATGTTACCCCCTTCCTAATAAAACAAAAAGATTTAACTCACTCTCATTTCGTTTGAGAAGGCATGCCATCCCATATATTTTGGGGAATGCATTGGAAGCAATGAGCAATGGTAGCTAAATATATTGCTGTAGCATACTGGAAGTTACATGAACAAGTTCCTTAATTTCAAGAGGACATATATCCACCTATAACATATTTTTTTTCTGTTAGAAATATGTAAGAATTGTTCCTATCAAAGCTTTTGCTCTGATTACCATGACTACATACCTGGAGAGTGACTAGTAAATTCCTTTGTTCAGGCATTATGCCTAGGACATTCCAAAGTCTTTCCAGGAGACACACTATACAATAGAAACCTTTTGTTGGTCAAAATGCTCAGGCTTGTAAACATGACAATCTTATAAAGCATTTATATGCTATGCAATCTGAAAACCTATGATAGTATATAGTCATAGCAGGTACTGATAAACCTATTCACAGTCTGACTTTAAAAAATGTTACCTACCTCTTATCTGTCACTGTAGGAAATAGCGTGGGTTTGCCATTTATCAAATCTATTAACAACTATTTTATTTCATTTGCCAATATTTCAGCAGTTGTTGAGCTCCCCTATTTGAAATTAAAAAACAAAACAAAACACTTTAACTCAAAGGTAATGCAGAGAGACTTTAAATTTCCTTAAATTTAATTTCCTTAAGCTTGGATTGTCTGATACAACATCATAGATTTTTTAATTAAGCCATTTAGGTACTAGGACAGTTGATTATCACATGCTGTCTATGTCTTTCACCTATCATTATATTTTTCCTAGTCATATTTGACAGGAATTAAACTTAAGAACACAGAGTGACCTCCTGAAACTTGTTCCCTACTCTGTCACATAATCCCAACTAATCATAAAACCAAACAAGAAAATAAATCAACATTCAGAGAAGTAGAATAACTTTCCACTATAACACACTGTGTGGAGTAAGAAGGTAATGACCGCTAAGTCCTCACCTGCAGATAATCTCATGGATGTATTTCCCTAACTTCATCACAATTGTAACCAGGTTGGAGCTGATGGATATGCTTGCTATCATGGCCTTATTAGACTAATCAGAGTGGTTCTCATTCTGTTCTGAACAGAAGTACAAGGTACATTTAAACAGAGAAATATAAACAATTGTAGGAGACATTACTTGCATTAGACAACCAGTGATCAAGTCTTAGGTATAAAAGACTTGGGAAGCCTCACGAATGTGTTTGTTTTAGAATGTGGTCTATGTCAATAGTCATATTGGAGCTCAAGGCATGACAACTGAGACAGTTCACTCTCTCAGCTGCTGGATAGCCATCAGAATCTACTTTGAAGACACCCGTAGTGCTGTCCTGTATAACTTCAATGCCAAAGACTGATCCATAATCACAGCAATCTTGAGAACTGATGATCATTGGAACTACTTGCTATTAAGCCTGTCTACTTTCATGATGCTTTTATGTGAGGAGTTAAAAAAATATTTTAAATAAAACATTTTCTTTGTGCAGAAGGAAAAGTTAGTATGAATTAAGAAAGAAACACGTTTAAGGAGATTCTGTTGGATGCAATGACAACTTAGACGTTCACAAACTCATCCCTGTTGGGAATACTGTCTTCCCTGGTTAGTGACTAGAGCAGAGCACACAGCTTTATATGAAGATTACGGTATCTGTGGAAAGGTGAGTGTAGAATCCATGGAGCAATTTTCTCCTCTCAGTTCTATCATGTCTATAAAAGCCTTCACTTCTATTAACTCCTTTGTGTGTGTGTGTGTGTGTGTGTGTGTGTGTGTGTGTGTGTTTGTGTGTGTTTCCATATAAAGTAGATTTTCTCACTCCAAATTAGAATTACTGATGTTTCAGGTGCTGGTAATCAACCACGATCTGAAAATATTAAATGGTAAATTTGCAATATAGACCAGTTATAAGTTTTATAAGCATTAAAAAACATGAAAGCACTGGATGGCACAGAAGAACAGGTCTACAATCTAATTAATAATATGTGCCTTTCGTCTAGAGGATGTCAAGTTTCCAAACAGTAGGAACTTGGTCTTTTATGCAGACCTTTCTGAGAAGGTATCTTACTTTTCTCCCAGAGGACTCTTTACCTCTGTCCTATCCTCTGTTTTAAGAGTCACTACACTCTTCCTTAGTCTATATTTTCAATTTTCACCTCCGTTCTTCATTTTTGGCACATTTTCTCATGCTGGTGGATAGTTTTGAAATTTGATTGCCCTGCCAGAAGCCCCATTTTGCAGGCTTTATTTGCTCTAACAGGATTTATGAGACCATGATTATCTCAGTATGGCTTGAATTGCTAGGCACACCATTAATTCTGCTGATGGATGGGTTATGGAAGCCTTATATGAATGGGAAAGAAAAACATCTGACAGGGAAACAGGTAACACAGCTTCTCTATTCATATGCTCTTTTAATGGATATAATCCTCATTACCTTCCAACATCTATCCTTGAGGATACCGTATGTGGCTTTTAATGACCTGTAAGTATAATTGGATTCTGAGCCCTTGAGAACAAATAATACATTTCTTTGCCAGGATTAATAGAAATTTTCAACTTCAAGGATGCATTCAAATCCTGAAATAACCAGATATTTTGTGCCTACTGTTTTCCAGATTATCATATTGTATGATACAACATTAAGAACATTTTTTAACCATGTAAACTAATTAACATATCTAACATGAACATTTCAGTCCTAAGATTATAGCCAAACGAGTCATCACGAACTAAAATGGATCAGCATATTAATTATATTTTGGTTTCTATTGAGTCATTTTAATGCACATCTAACTGACTATGTCATTAATCTGAGTCCCTCATCTGTTTGAATAAATATCTCATAATGAAACTACTTGCCTTATTCAAGTCAAAAAAGTTCTTTTGTTCTTACTGCAGTTGGTCTGTATGCAATTTTCTATCCTACATTCAGTTTCAAGGGAAGGCCATAATAAATAAAACTGATACTTTTAATAATTATTTTTTCAATTGAAATCATTCATGACAAAAAGACCTTTATGAAAAGTAATGTTTAGTTTTCTTTTTAATTTTATTATGTGTTGGCTTTATTTTTCTGAGTTTAGGAAGGGTATCTGGAAAGGATTTACATATTATTGAAAAAGTATTTACAGGTGGTAAAAAGAAAACCATAAAGTGTTCTACTGCCTCTTTTGTTCACAAGCTGCCCCTCCTCACATTGTAGTTTCATGCTTGGTTTCATTCTCCAAAGCCAAGGAACCATCTAATTTGCATGATTTAAAAAATATTAGTGAAGAGTATTAAAAATCTTGATAAGGGCTGGGAAAGTGGCTCAGTGGTACAGTGCTTGCCTTGCATGCATGAGGCCCTGGGTTCGATTCCTCAGCACCACATAAGCAGAAAAAAAAAAGCAGGAAGAGGAAGTGGTACTATGGTTCAAGTGGCAGAGCGCTAGCTTTGAGCTGAAGAGCTGAGGGACAGCGCCCAGGCCCAGAGTTCAGGCCCCACCACTCACAAAATAAAAAACAAAAAAGGTAGCCAGCATTGGTGACTCACGCTTGTAATCCTAGCTACTCAAGAAGCTGAGATCTGAGGATCACCTTTCAAATCCAGACATGGCAGGAAAGTCCCTCAGACTCAATAAACCACCCAAAAAACGGAAGTGGCCTGTGGCTGAAGTGGTAGAGTGCTCAATTTGAGTTGACAAACCCAGGGACAGTCTCCAAGCCCTGAGTGCAAGCCCCACGACTCACCAAAAAAACAAAACAAAACAAAAAAAAGAACTTGATAAGTGAAGTGAATTTTTTAAATGTTTTTGCTTTTTTATTTATTTATTTTTTATTGTGAACATACTGTACAGAGGGGTTACAATTACATGGGCAAGATAATGAGCACATTTCTTATCAAGCATTGCAGCCTCCTCCTTTGTTTACTCTTCACATCCCTTCCCAGCCTCCCCCCTCCCTCCTTCCCCCCACTCAATCCCCCCCAATGTTGTAAAGTTCGTTTTCGACATGACAACTTGTACTTCTCATTGTTGCAACAGGTCCACCTGTATCCTTATTTAAGCGACTTATTTTTCCCCTTCTCCTCCACAAATTATACCGACATCAAATATAGTGAAAGCAGAGGTTATACTGTGGGGGAGGGACATACAAAGCAACAAAGAAATAATTTTATAAATGTGTTAGAAACAAATGCATGAAAAAAAAACATTTAAATACATAGCTAAAGGTTCATTTTCCTAACATCACATTATCTGACCTTTTCTGCTTGACTCATACATATACTAGATATTGCAAATACAAACACTCCTCAATGGAAAGAACACTGCTGGAGGAATATCAATACCAAATTTCAAACTCTACTATAAAGCCATAGTAATCAAAACAGCTTGGTACTGGCACAAGAACAGACCTCAGGACCAATGGAATAGAATTGAAAACCCAGAAATGAACCTACAGACCTATAGCCATCTAATCTTCGATAAGGGAGCTAAAAAATAGAATGGAAGAAAGACAGCCTCTTCAGTAAATGGTGCTGGCAAAATTGGTTAACTACTTGTAGAAAACTAAAGCTAGATCCTTATATATCACCCTGCACTAGAATCAACTCCAAATGGATCAAAGACCTCGAGTCAAAGCAGACACTCTGAAAACATTACAGGATGGAATAGGAGAAACCCTAGTTCTCCTTGGCTCAGGCCGAAATTTTCTTAATAGAGACTCGGAAACACAACAAATCAAAGAAAGGTTGGACAAATGGGATTGCATAAAGTTGCAGAGCTTCTGCATGGCAAAGGACATAGCTAGCAAGATCAATAGAAAGCTCTCGGATTGGGAAAAGATCTTCACTAACCATACAACGGACAAGGGTCTCATATCTAAAATATACTTGGAACTCAAAAAATTAAATCCCCCAACAACAAATCCTCAAAGAAACAACTGCCCAATAAATATGTGGGCTAAAGACTTAAAGAGAAACTTTTCTGAAGAAGAAAGAAGGATGGCCAGTAGACACATGAAGAAATGCTCAACCTCCCTAGCCATAAAAGAAATGCAAATCAAAACAACATTGAGATACAACCTCACTCCAGTTAGAATGGCAAAAATCAAGAACTCTAATAACAACAGATGCTGGAGGGGATTTGGACAGAAGGAAACCTTACTGCATTGTTGGTGGGAGTATAAACTTTTTCAACCACTTTGGAAAGCAGTATGGAGGTTCCTCAAAAGACTTCACATAGAGCTCCCCTATGACCCAGCAATCCCACTTTTGGGCATTTACCCAAATATTTACAAACAAGACCACACACTAAAGCTACCAGCACAACTATGTTTATTGCAGCATTATTTATCATATCTAAGATATGGAACCAACCCAGATGCCCCTCAGTAGATGAATGGATCAAGAAAATGTGCCCCATTTGTCAGGAAATTGAAAGGCTTGGAAAAAAATTATATTAAGTGAAGTAAGCCAAGCCCAAATGTTTTTGCTTTGTACATAGTATGCAATGGCTTACTAATGTGTATATTAGTTAGAATATTTAGGACAGGGTAATTAGTGCATCTATCAACTTAAATTTTTATCATTTCTTTATAGTGACTCCATTCAAATTCTTCCCATCTAACTATTTTGAACTATGCAAATTATTCTTGTGAATTATTTACCTACTATGTACTAGTAGAGCACATACCTATTCCTTCAATCAAGAAATAATATTTTACCTATTAACTGACCTGGTCCTCTGTTCTTCAAGGCTTGTGGTTACCTACTTCCATAAATCAACATTTCATTTAAATTTCCCTTTTGAGGGAAAACAAACATGTGGTGCCTTCTTTTCTGTGCCTGACTTACCTCACATAGCATTGTCATTTTCCTTGTCTATCTATATTATCATTAATGACAGGAATTCATACATATTCATGCCTGAATTGTGTGCCATTGTATGGACACTTAGGGTGAATCCATGGCCCACACCCAAAAGTGACCTACAGATTTGCTGCAATCCCCATCAAAATATCAATGTCATTCTTAACACAAGTAGTAAAAATAATCTTGAACTTTGTAGGAGACCTGAATGTCCCTGAATAGTCAAAATGATCTTATAAAAAAGAAAAAAGCTGGAGACATTTAACTACCAGACTTCAAAGTATTAAAATCATATTTTTGTCTTAATACACATCATATTCATTCTACAAAATGGCAATTTTCTTTAATTCATCTATATTCATTTTTATGTCCAACTCTAATATAATGCCCTCAATTGTTTTCAGGAAACCTTTAATCTCAAGTTCTTCCCCATTCTATTTCCATAAAGACATTATTTAATCACATGTTCTAGTTTGTTTGATTTTCATATTTGATTATTTGTTTTTGTGACAATATCTGCATAGTCCTGATGAGCCTTAAGCTTGTTATAAAAGGCAGGCATGCCTTCAACTCAAAATCTTCCTGTCAAATTCTTTACGGCTAGAGTTTCAGAGATGTACTACTATGCCTAAATCTTTACATCTACTTTATATGTTTAAATATGCAAAAAATTATTAAAACTTTACAATTCACTGGATAAATAAAATGATAACAGTAATGGGAGGAAATAACATTCACCAGTTGTTTAATTTGTACCAGGCCATAGGATATAGTCATCCATATATGTACTTAACCTTTAAAACAACTTCTAGACAAATGCTACCACTATCCCACATTTTACATAAATACATTCCCTACAAGCTTAATTAAATGAGTTGTCAAAGTCACAGTAAGATGCACTAGTTACTCATACAAAAGAAAATATATTTCAGCATGTGGAGATAATAAAGTGTCATTTCTCACTCTCATGAACTATGGACAGATGAAAGCTATTTGGCTTTGATTAGCAGTCTCCATGCTTTAACCTTCAAAGGGAGAGAAGAACCAAAGAGGCTCTCATTTTCCATCTCTCTGAAATAATGTTCATGATCTCTGCTTGTCAGCATGGCTCTCACCGTCTCTACTTTCCAGCAAAAAAGTAGCAGGATGTCTTGATGACACTGGAAATCTGTGATACTCATGGTCACAGGAACTTGCAGGTCTGTCCATCATTCTCAATTTAAGACTTTTATTTATTTTTTTATTTTTATATTTATTGTAAAGATGTTATACAGAAGGGTTATAGTTACATGAGTAAGGTAATGAGTACATTTCTGGTCAAGCATTGTTACCCACTCATTTGTTTTTTTCTCCCACTATCCCATTCCTTCTCCACTCACCCCCACCACCAAGTTGTAAAGTTCATTTCCAAATTTGTGTCTTATGCGTATCCATGTTGCAATGGGTCATCCTTTTGTCCTTGTTTCAGCATTTTGTTATTCCCTTCCCCTTCATCATATCAGTCAAAGATAGCGATTACCAAGGATAAACAAGTGAGAAATGAAAAATGAAATAAAACAAGAAGAAAAAACTAGATACAGTACATTATGACATCAAGGTCAACAACCAAAAAAAACAACAACAAAAAACCTAACAAGACCTGTTGTTTCTATGCCTTGGAATTCATTTCAATTAGCATCTATTTATATTGTCATATGTACATAGCTATTGAGCTATTATGGTTCTCTGCCAGGACTATCCCAGGCATATACTAATTATTACAAATAAGAGAAACCATACAGCCTATGTTTCTTAGGGTCTGTCTTACTTCACTTAATATCCAGACTTTTTTTTTGCTTGCTTTGCTTCTTAACACCACTACACACAGAGCACAATCAACTGCTCCTCCAATGAGTACAACTCCAGTGAGTAGTCAGGAATACTGGGTGATGGGAAGTAGTCTTTACATTTAGGTCATGTAATTGTCATTTTGAGTCTGAAGATCTTCGAACTGTAAAACATTATTTCCATTTGGAACAACAAAAGACCTCAAATAGCAAAAACAATCCTTAGAAGGAAGAATAGTGCTAGAGGAATATCAATACCAAACTTCAAACTCTGCGACAAAGCCATAGTAATCAAAACAGCAAAAGAACAGACATGAGGACCAATGGAATAGGACTGAAGACCCAGAAATGAACCCACAAATCTATAGCCACCTAATCTTTGATAAGGGAGCTAAAAAATAGAAGGGAAGAAAGACAGCCTCTTCAGTAAATGGTGCTGGCAAAATTGGTTAATCACTTGTAGAAAACTAAAGCTAGATCCTTAAATATATCACCCTGCACCAGAATCAACTCCAACTGGATCAAAGACCTCAAAGTGAAAGTAGACACCCTGGAAACATTACAGTATGAAGTAGGAGAAAGTCTACTATTCCTTGGCACGTTGAAATTTTCTTAATAAGGACCCAGAAACACAAAGAAAGGCTGGACAAATGGGATTGCATAAAACTGCAAAGCTTCTGCATGGCAAAGGACATAGCTAGTAAGATCATTAGAAAGCCCTCGGATTTGGAGAAAACCTTCACTAGCCATACAATGGACAAGGGTCTCATATCGAAAATATACTTAGAATTCAAAAGATTAAACCCCCAACAACAAATCCTCAAAGAAATAACTGTCTGATTAATAAGTGGGCTAAAGATTTAAAGAGAGACTTCTCTGAAGAAGAAATAAGAATGACCAATAGACACTTGAAGAAATGTTCAACATCTCTGTCCATAAAAGGAATGCAAATCAAAACAACAATAACATTCCAGCTCACCCTAGTTAAAATGGCTATAATCAAGAACTCTAATAACAACAGATGCTGGAGGGGATGTGGCTAAAAGGGAACCGTATTGCATAGTTGGTGGGAATGTAAAATTGTTAAACCACTTTGGAAAGCAGTATGGAGGTTCCTCAAAATACTCCACATAGAGCTCCCTATGACCCAGCAAATCCATTTTCAGACATTTACCCAAATGATCCAACAAGGCCATCCTAAAGCTACCAGCACAACTATGTTTATCATACCATTATTGACCATAGCTAAGATATGGAACCAACACAGATGCCCCTGAGTAGATGAATAGATCAAGAAAATGTGATTTTATCTCTCTCTCTCTCTCTCTCTCTCTCTCTCTCTCTCTCTCTCTCTATATATATATATATATATATATATATATATATATATATAGATATAGATATAGATATAGATATAGATGGTGGAATTCTATGTTTCAATCAGAAAGAATGACACTGCCCCATTTGTTAGGAAATGGAAAGACTTAGAAAAAGTTATATTAAGTAAAGTAAGCCAGACTCAAAGAAACCTAGGTCCCGTGGTTTCCCTTATTTGCAAAAACTAATATATGTCTAGGACAAATAGAAGAGGTCAAAAGCTATGTACATATGACCATATAATCTGATGCTATGTGAAATGAACCCCAAGATAGGGACACAAGAGGTTTTATCTTTGTTGCTGTTTTTTTATGTTCTTGTAATGTATTATGTGATTTTTTTGGTTCTTTTTATGTTCTTTCCCCATGGTACAACCTCTGTTGTCACTGTATTTGACTTCTCTGTCATACATCTTGTATATACATTTTTCTAATTAGGGAAGGGAAGAGAAATGACAATATGCTGAAATAAGGAAACAGGATGACCCACTGTAACAATGAGATGTACAAGACAATATGTTGACAATGAACTTTACAACCTTGTGGGGGGGAGAAGAGGGGGAAGAGGAAGGAAGTGGGGAGGTGGGGAGGACATGTATGGCAGAGGAAAAATAAAACAGGGGGTAACAATGCTTGATAGGAAATGGACTCATTACCTTGCCCATGTAACTGTAACCCATCTGTACAGTATCTTTACAATAAATATTAAAAACAAAAAAACATTACTTTTAGTTCTCCAGGCTCCTACTATGGAGAACATAATATAATGTGGAGCAAGTATGAAATAGTCAGAATAAATAGTCTCATCTGCAATGGAAAGGTACAAGTGAGTCTGCCTTTTCAAGCAACAGATATTCTTAACCTATTGATTGATCCACAAAAAACTTCACAAGTTTGAAGCAGCAAAAGTAGATTTAATATACTTACATATATTAAGAAGCTAGTATGCTTTATTTATTTCACTTTCAAATGTGTCTAAAGCTGGTAATTGAATTGAAATTCCCTTTAATTAGCTTATGTTGGGTCAGGGTTGGATTTCATTATTACCTTTCCACACATTTACAATGTATTCCAATCAATCTGGACCTCAAATTTGTTTTAACCCATCATTTAAGTACTTGCAAATTTTTTGGATCAATACAGTATATCAGTTTATCTCTGTTACTTTAATGTAATAACAACTAACTTAATGCTATTTATAGAAAAAAATCAATGACTTTTTTGTTTAACCTTGACATGGTATTCAATGGAATGAGTTATTTGATTTGCTTAACTTTCACCTTGTATTTGTGATCAATAACTGACTTTCTGAACTCTCAAAAGAGCCAGAGAGACTCTGTGACCTGTTCTTAAATTTATTTTTCCTTTTTATTGTTTTTGTCGTTGTCACCACCTATTTCTATTTTATGTTTGAGGAAATGGGCTCAGTTACTTCTCAAAGCAAAAGCCAGACACTTTTGCACCAAAGCCAAAGGAAAGCATACAGTAAGTATAAGTCTTTTGATTCTTAGCATCATAATTAATGACAGATTTCTTAAAATTTTAGCTGTACCTCTGGTGAATAACTTGTAGGATATGGAACATATGAAATAAAAACTAACACTTTAAAATCAAGCAAATCAAAAGACTGGGTAAAGCAGGTAGAGGGCTTTATTTCAAACTAGTGAAAGAATACCTTGGATTTGCAGGAGAGCTTTGTAAGAGTTCAAAAAATGTGAAAAAGAAAACACCCTTTACTTAGCTCCAACATCAATGAAAGATTCAGGAAATAATATTTTTAACCATAAACAAGAAAGTAATTGTGACTAATCTTGAAAAACTTAGAAACTCCATGACATAAACAACTTAAGTCTATTTAGCCAGAATAATAATCTAATGGAATTCTATGCCTTCATCAGAAAGGATTAAATTTGATTATAAGACCAGATCCAGGTTCTAACATCTGCTACCTCTGACCAAATGAAGCAAAGACACAGATTCCATTGACTCTTCAGGTTTTTAATGGCCACTTTTGTAAGGACAAGAGAGAATTACTTCCATTTATGTCTAAAAATCAGTAGTCTTACATATCTTTACTATTTCAAAATATACTTCTTTTTCTTCTACTTTTCTGCTGTAATGCACTAAAGCTTCCTGAATATCATCTTTTTATAAAGTTAAAAATGAGAATGCATTAATGCCATTTGAAGACAGGGTTGTAATACTGAATAAACTCCATGATATGGGCAATAAGGAGCACTTATGCTTCTTTCTTATCATATACTATTCTAAGTCCTTTACAAATCATACTCTGATGAACCATTACCTCCATTTTACTAAAAGAGAGAAATAGCATACAGTACCTTGACTTTATCTGATCTGCCATTTGAAGACTTAAAATACCATGCATCACTCTTTAGAATAAGTGGCAAATTTATTCAAATGATCTCAAGCTAGGCCACATTAAAACTACCAGCACAACTATGTTCATTGCAGTGTTATTTACCATAGCTAAGATATGGAACCACCCCAGATGCCCCTCAATAGATGAATAGATCAAGAAAATGTGGTATATATACACAATGGAATGTTATCCTATCAGAAAAAATGACATCTCCTCTTCCGTAAGGAAATGGAAAGACTTGGAAAAAATCATAGTAAGTGAAGTAAGCCAGACCCAAAGAAACATAGGCTCTATATTAGCAGACAACTGTTCAGAGTCCACTCTGAGTCTTTTTATAAAATCATTTGTTTTCTCATTTACTTTCTTACTTTAGAGACGGTGTTATCACATTTTCTTTTTCTGATGTTTTTGGTATGTTTTTTATTGTAAAAATACTGTGCAAGCCAGGCGCTGGTGGCTCATGCCTGTAATCCTAGCTATTCAGGAGGCTGAGATCTGAGGATCTTGGTTCAAAGCCAGCCCAGACAGGAAAATCCATGAGACTCTTATCTCCATTAAACCACTAGAAAACCAGAAGTGGTGCTGTGGCTTAAGCGGTAGAGCGCTCACCTTGAGCTGAAGAGCACAGGGACAGCGCCCAAGCCCAGAGTTCAAGCCCCATGACTGACAAAAAACAAAAACAAAAACACTGTACAGAGGGTTACAGTTACATGCACAAGGTAATGAGTACATATCCTATTGAGCATTGTTGCCTCCTCCTTTGTTTTCCCCATACCATCCTTTCCCTTCCACCTCCACAACTACCCCGCCTCCCAGGGAAATTTGTAAAGTTCATTTTCAGCATAGTGTCTTTTACATCTTATTTTTTTTTCCTGTGGTAGGGCTTGAACTCTGCTCCTGGGTGCTGTCCCTGAGTTCTTCAGCTCAAGGCGAGTACTTCCAGTTTTCTGGTGGTTAATTGGAGATAAGAGTCTCATGGACTTTTCTTCCTGGCCTGGCTTTGAACCGTGATTCTCAGATCTCAGCCTCCTGAATAGCTAGGATCACAGGCGTGAACCACTGGTACCAAGCTTCTTTTCTCTTATCTTTAAAAGAAAAGAACTTGGCTTGCTTCAGCAGAAATATACTAAAATTGAAATGATACAAAGAAGATTAACATGGCCCCTGCACAAAGATTACATGCAAATTTGTGAAGTGTTCCATATTTTTGTTCATTTGTTGCTTTTGTATGTTCTACCTCCATTGTATAATTGCTGTTTTCACTGTATTTGATTCTAGTGCCCTGCATCTTATATATACATTTTTCTAATTTGGGGAGGAGAAGGGAAATAACAAAATACTGAAATAAGGATACAGGTTGACCCATTGTAGCAATGAGATGTAAAAGAAAATATGTTGAAAACGAAACTTTACCATTTTGGGGGAGTGGGAAGGAGGGTTAGGTTAATGGCAGGGCTTTTCAGATACTCTTTTTCAAATTATTTTATTGTAAAGATGCTGTACATAGGTGTTGTCAAACATTGTTACCCCCTCCTTTGTTTTCTCCTACTATCCCTTCCCTCCCCCACTCCTGGCCTCACCAGAAGTTGTAAAGTTCATTTCCAACATAGTTTCTCGTGAATATCATTGTTGCAATGGTAATCCTGTGTCCTTGTTTAAGCATTTTGTTATTTCCCTTCTCATCCCCAAATTATATATATATATATATATATATATATATATATATATATATATATATATATATATGTATCACATACAGTGAGAACAGGGGTTATACCATAGGGGAAGAACATACAAAAGAAAAAAAATCACATAATACATTAAAAACAACAATAAAGAAAAACTACTTGTGTCCATATCCTGAGACTCATTTCATTTAGTATCATCTTATATGGTCCTTATGTACATAGGTTTTGATCTTTTCTGCTCATCTGACAAGATTATCCTAGATGTATACTAATTATTGCAAATAAGGGAAAACATGGGAACTATATTTCTTTGGATCTGGCTTACTTCATTTATGATTTTTTCCAAGTTTTTCTTTTGAAAGATGTCATTCTTTCTGATGGAAGCATGGAATTCCATTCATTATCTTGATCCATTCATGTACTGAGGGATATCTGGGTTGGTTCCAAATCTTAGCTATGGCGAATACTACTGTGATAAACATAGTTGTGCTGGTAGCTTTAGGATGGCCCTGTTTGTGATCTTTTGGGTAAGTGCCCAAAAGTGGGATTGCTGGGTCATAGGGGTACTCTATGTGTAGCCTTTTGAGGAACCTCCATAATGCTTTCCACAGTAGTTGAACAAGTTTACACTCCCACCACCAATGCAGTAGGGTTCCCTTTTTCTACCTCCCCTCCAACATCTATTGTTATTAGATTTCTTGATTATAGCCATTCTACTTGTGTGAGGTGGAATCTCAATGTTGTTTTGATTTGCATTCTTTTTATGGCCAGAGATGTTGAACATATCCTCATGTGTCTATTGGCCAATATTATTTCCTCTTCAGAGAAGTCTCTCTTTAAGTCATTAGTCCACTTATTAATGGAGTGGTTATTCCTTTGAGGATTTGTTGTTGGGGGATTTAATTTTTTTAGTTCCACGTATATTTTAGATATGACCCTTGTCCATTGTATGGCTAGTGAAGATCTTCTCCCAATCTGTGGAGTTTCTGTTAATCTTGCTAGGTCTGTCCTTTGCCATTCAGAATCTCCACAGTTTTATGCAATACCATTTGTCCAACCTTTATTTGATTTGTTGTGTTTCTGGGTCTTTATGAATTTCAACCTGTGCCAAAGAATTTCTAGTTTCTACTAGAGTTTCTCATATTCATTCCTGTAATGTTTTCATGATGCCTGCTTTTACTTCAAGGTCTTTGATCCATTTGAAGTTGATTCTGGTGCAGGGTGATATATAAGGATCTAACTTTAGTTTTTTTACAGGTGAGTAACCAATTTTGCCAGCACCATTTGCTGAAGAGGCTGTCTTTCTTCCATTTTATTGTATTTTTTTTTGGTCTCCTTTCTTGAAGATTAGGTGGCTATAGGTCTATGGGTTCATTCTGGAACTTCAGTTCTATTCTATTGGTCCTCAGGTCTGTTCTTGTGCCCAGTACCAAGCTGTTTTGATTACTATGGCTTTGTAGTAGAGTTTGAAGTTTGGTATTGATAGTCCTCCAGCACAGTTCTTTCTGCTAAGGATTGTTTTCTGCTATTCAGGGTCTTTAAATTTTCTATATGAATTTTTAGATTGCTTCTTCTATTTCATTGAATGAGGTATGGATAGTGATGGGTATTGCATTGAATCTATAGATAGCCTTTGGCAATATTGCCATTTTCAGGATGTTAATCCTCCCAATCTAGGAGCATGGGAGGTTTTTCTAATTCCTTCATTCTGTTTTAATTTCCTTTTTCAGGTTTTTAAAGTTTTCATGATAGAGATACTTCAGTTCTTTAGGAATGTTTCATGGATCCCTAGTTTCTCCAGAGCTTTCACCATAAAGGGGTATTGGATTTGTCAACTTTTTTTTTTCTGTGTCTATTGAGATAATCATGTGGTTCTTATCCTTTTACTTGTTGATGTGATGAATTATATTAATTGATATGTGTATATTAAACCAGCTTTGCATCACTGTAATGAATTCTGTTTTATCATGGTATATAATTTTTTGATGAGTTGTTGAAGTCCATTGGCCAGAATTTTGTTAAGAAGTTTTGAATTGATGTTCATAAAGAAATAGGTCTATAATAATCTTTCTTGGACGAGTCCCTGTATGGTTTTGGGATGAGGGTTATGATGGCTTTATAGATTTTGGTAGTAAATTTTCACTTTTAATTTTATTGAAGAGCTCAAGGAGTATTGGTATGAGTTCTGCTTTGAAGGCCTTGTAGACTTCAGCTGTAAATCCATCTTGTCCTGGACTTTTCTTGGATGGGAGCTCTCTTATTGCTGTTTTTATTTTGATGCTTGATATGGGTCTGTTAAGTTGGCTTAAAACATCTTGGTTTAGTTTGAGCACATCAATATTTGCTGGAAATTTTCATTACTTCCAGAGTCTTAAATTTGTTAGCATAAAGGTTTGAGAAGTATTCCCTTATAATGTTCCTGCCAAGACTGGACTTGAACTTCAATCTTCAGATCTCAGCCTCCTGAGTAGCAAGTATTACAGGCATAAGCTAATGGTGTCTACCTTTTCATAATACTCACTTCAGAATTGGAGCTCTGTTTTATTTTAGCTAGATATTCTAGTTATTCATTATTAAAAATATGCATGCTTAATGTTAAGTTACTAATTATTGGTCTTTTATTCTTTTTTAGGCATAAACCTAGACTACATATTTAAAACAAATTAATACAGGCCATATATTTAGTACACATTTCAAAAAACTAAGTAATTAACTAATTTGCCTTAACCCAAAATTTAACATTATAGTCTCAGGGGAATCATGCCATTTTTGTTACTGATAATAGGATTACTAAAATTAGTTTAAGAGATTTTCTTCTTTCCCCTTAATCCTTATAGAACCAATTATCATACTTCAAACTCACATGGAGATAAAGTTCATTTGCATGACTATACTTTGTGTTCATATAAAATTATGATTATTAGTTTTCCTTTTCTTTAAATAATTTGGGCCTACTGATTACATTCAAATTTGTTACCTAATATAAATTGGCATAATTCATAGATATTACATATGAAAGAACTATAAAATAGCTCTGTTCTTTCTACTCATTCTATTCCTATATATACAAATTAAATGCATAGTTTTCAATTCATAAGGAATAGTTTTAATTATTTATTTAAAAACTATGATTTGATGAAATGTGCCTATGTTGATATTCAATCCCAACTTCTTGGACAATGCACTATTAAAATATTTTTCTTCATTATATTTTTTCTTTCAAAAAGAAAGTCTAGAGATGCATTGGTTATGGTTTATATGGATGCATAAATTATACCAATTACCTAAAAATAATATCCATTATTTTGAAAGTAGGATTAATGTGTGCAACAGTAATTTTTAGTGACTGTAATATAGTCAATTCCATGCAGGTTCAAATTATGGAAGTTCAGGCCTATTGTATACAGTATAATTACATTTGAGTAGTTTTATAGTCCTAAACTCTATGTATTGTAAGAATTACCTTGCTCGTGTAACTGTAACTCCTTTGTACAGCATTTTCACAATTAAAAACATACAAAAAAAGAATTCATGGATTTATCTCAGTGATGGTCTCCTTGGAACCAAATACCCATGGAAATTTCTGCTGTAACCTCAAAAAAAAAAGTATCATAAAAGAGTCTTTATTCAATTTCCTACATGGGAAGCAGCTAATGTTTTTCTTTTTATTCTTTGCTACTTTAACCCTGCAATACTAAAATAAACCTTTGCTAAAACTTAATAAAAAGCTAATGAAATCAGAGGGTAAACAATATTGCCTGCTTTTAATGTTACAAAATAAAAAGACTCAGTGGAACAAGTAAGAGGGAACAAACATGGTCTATATCATTTTCCCCAGCTCAGTCTGGAGTTGGGTATTGAGAGAGTTGTCCCCCTCTGGACTTGGAAGATAGCACTAAGTCACGGTCTTAGATTTAAATGGTAGTACCAGGCACTCCATAGTGCAGCACACAGTGCCAGAAACAACCCAATGATGCACATTACTACACCCAAACCCTCAACAAAAGGAACTGGCATTAGCGGAAGAACAAAACACAGAGTAATGTAAAACTCACCAGCAAAGGGAACCATAAAAATATGTTAGTGATGTTCTAATATTTCAAGCATGCTGTTTAAACCATTCAAATTATACCAAATATTTGGTATAAGCACTAAAAACAAAAACAAAACAAACAGAATAATAACTACATTAATATGTTGAGACAGGCAAGATAGAAAGACATAAAATGGGAAAAATCATAATATGGAAGTGGAGAAAAAGTGACGGTTTTTCCTCTTTTGTCTCCTGTTCCTTATAATTATACAGAGTTAGAATAATTTAAACACAGTAGCTGTGCACCAGTGGCTCACACCTGTAATCCTAGCTATTCAGGTGGTGGAAATCCTAGGATCACAGTTGGAACCCAGCCTGGGCAGGAGAGTCTGTGAGACTCAAATCTCTAATAAAATAGAAAAGGCTGGGCACCAGTGGCTCACACCTGTAATCTTAGCTACTTAGGAGGCTGAGATCTGAGGGTCATGTTTCAAAGCCAGCCCAGGCAGCAATGTCCCCTTGTGAGTCTTTCTCCAACTAACCACCAGAAAACCGGAAGTGGCACTATAGCTCAAGAGATAGAACACGAGCCTTGAACTGAAGAGCTGAGGGACAGAGCCCAGGCCCAGAGTTAAAGCCCTATGACCTACCAAAAAACAAAATTCAAAAAATGCCAGAAGTAGTGTTGTGGTTCAAGGGGTAGAGCAGAAGTAGTTCAGGGATAGCACCTAGTCCTGAGTTCAAGTCTCAGGACCAGAACCACCACCACCACCAAGAACAACAAAACATCAACAGTTATAGTATTATAATAAAACTTTTGGTAGCCTCTATCTTAATTAGGAAGAAACCAAAAAATCTATTTAAAAAAACAACAATATATATAGTAAGCAAGGAATCAAAATTCACTAATATGGTAAATAATCACAAAATGATCATAAGAGCAACTTTAATGCAGCTACAGAAAAGGAAGGGACCACAACAAAACTATGATATTTAACAATATTACCTTGAATCCCAAGTCTTTCAATTCCAAATTGAAAAATTTATTTTGATTGAATAGATTCAAACATCAAGTTTCTTTACAAAAGTCCATGTTCTGTACAAGTAACACACAGTGAAACTAGGCAAATGGAGTAAGATAAGACAAATAAAAGGCAACCAAAGGAAAACAGGCATATCCATACTTATATCAGATAAAGTGGATTTAAGTCAAAAGCCTTGAACACAGGCAAGGAAAGTCATTATATAATGATAAAAGTCAATTGAGCAAGAGGAAAGAAATTACAACTATAAATTAACTCACTATCATAGCAGCCAAATATATAAGAAAATATTAATGGATGTAAAGAGATAGTCTGTAGTGCAATAACAGTAATAATTGGGGAATTTATCACTTCACTTTCAGCAATGAACAGATTCATCCAGACAGAAATTCAACAAAGAAACAGTACAGTTCAGTAATTGTTGGGTAAAAGCATTTCAGTTTTAACAAATATAAAATTATTGATCAAGTTTCATGGGAAAGGATAAAGTCTGTATACTTACAATGTTTGCTTTCTTTCTTGGTTGCATTATCTAAATGCTTGTCTTTCCATTATTAGCTTCCCTCTTAAGGCTTCTATGTTGTCTCTTCAATGAACACAGTGAAGCAAAGTTAATTCTCTAGTAATACTAGCATAGGACTGAGAATGAGTGTCATTGACCTTTTTAGGTTACAGGGCTCTCTGTGTGTCCAATGTGTGGCCAAGATATTGATATATCCTGGATGTGTAGCTCAACTTTTCCTTCAGACTTGGTATACGTTGCAGTAGTAAGCACCCGATTATCCTCAAAGCAGTGCTTCAGGTCAATCATGTATGAATTACACACATAGAGAGGGAAGAAGACAATCCCTGTGAGAATCTTAGTGGTTCCTACCAACAGAATTGATAAGGGGTGATAGATACTTAGATTCACTAATGTTGATAAAAATATATAGCATGGAATGTCTTCATCTTTACTGCTCCAGTCAAAGAATTTCCATACTAACAATGGGATAGGAAAATAATGATAAAGGAAAATTCAAATTTGGGTACCATTTTCTAATTCTGTCAGATTTTCTTTTTTCTTATCCTGCGATATAGGTTTACCATATTTTGGACTTTCCCTCAATAGGCATATACATAAGTTATTATTAAATTAATTAGCTTATTTTAGTTATACAGGGATGGATGATTTCATTGTTAAATTTCCACACATTGACTATATATTCCAACCACTATTCAATCTCACCCATACCATCACTCTTTTCCTTCTCTCTCTATTCCCAAAACAATTTCAACCAATTTCATTGTTTTATTTTCATAGCTGCAAAGTCTATTTCAACTATCCATGTGCTTACATCTTTCTTGCTAGCTAAGCTCTCTACACACACAATTTTAAAGAACATGTTTTAACTCTTCCCAGCTCTTGACCAGAGGCTCTTTATCTTCAGTGTCAATATTAGAGGAATTGAGGTGGAAATTTTCAGAGAATATCATCTCAGCACGTTGCTAAACATCTCAGCAAACACTACAACTTCTGAAGAGAATCACAACCAGTTCTGCACTGGAACCCTCTTTCAGGTTAAAAGGTTTGAATGATTTTCTCATGTTATCTTTATTAGTGTCCACAGAATAATCTTCAGAAAACATGTTTGTTCATTTTTTTTATTCAAATTTATTGAAGAGTAAGTCTTACTAAGAATTAGAAACTCACTTTTCCAGACTCCATCTGTAAGTTTAAAATGTAAAAGAAGGAAATCCAAACACAATTTCCTAATCTGCTATTTTCTGTACATTCACAAATAACTAACTATATGTATTTCAGTTTGTGTTAGAAGACAATGACATGCCTAGTTCTATCACATGATTCTTGGAAGAAAGAAATACTGCTATGGCCACCCACTGAAAAATAATAAAGTCTTTTACAAATGCAGGGTGGCATTTTATTGTTCTTGCTATTATTTTATTGCTTCCAATATTACCATAGAACTGTGTGTTGGCACGTGCTTGTTTCTTGCCATCTTAATAGCCGTAAATTCCACTCCACAGGTTTAAGCTTGTGCTGGTAACCCATCAATTTATATTTTCACCCAAAAATCTGTCCTGAATACTGAATGCATGTAGACAACTTCAGATTTAATAGATCCACTGAGACATCTTCTGGATCTCTCAAATGTAGCATGTTCAAATCGAACTTTGGTGCCCATCTGTTTCCTGTACTTCCAGCTTTTTGGAGGTTAGTTAGAGATAAGAGTGCCATGGACTTTCCTACACAGGCTGGATCAGTTCTGAAGATTAGAGTTCAAAACCAGGATTACTAGTGTGAGCCACCAGCACCTGGTATTTTTAAAATGTGCCTGGCTGATTCGCTCCAGCCAGCCAAGTATCTTAGCAGAAAGGCCAATCTGTGCTACATATTAAGACCCTTTCTTTAAAAAAATAAATTGCAAGACTTTATCTGAAAAAAGTAAATTAATTAAAAGCAAAAGAACTAAAGGTATGGCAAGCTAGCAAAGTGCTTGTTGAACCCTTAGTTCTAATCCTAGTACCACCAAAAGGTTAAAAAATCCTAATGATTAATTAATTAAGCAAAACTGAAAAATAATAGCCTTGGTCAGCATGTAAAGAACAGTAGAATAGTTTTCACTATGTTAATCTAAAAGAAGTTACTAGATAGTTAAAATTATTCTATTTATTATATGTATATGTATTTAAAACACTGAGATAGATTACTGGTATTGGCAATATCACAAAGGGGCCTATAAAGCCTATGTTTAGTTTTTATTGGATATTTATTGCAAGTACAGCAAAATAGACATCAAATCCAAAGACCTTCCATGGTTAAGACTTATTTCTCAGCAAAGGTGTGTTGGAGAAAGGAAATGTACAATTGTAAATGTAAAGTATGTCTTTCACTAGAGTATAGTTCCAGACAGAAAATCATCCAAGGGACTGCTCACATGATAAGATGTTTTGTACTGAATTTTGAACTTCAGTAATTGGTGATTAGCAAAACCAATCCTACTCATGCTTCTATCTTCAAAATATGAAACTCAGAGAGAGCTATCACCAGAAAACAAAAAGAAGCAAAACATAAATATCAAAAGAGAAAGAAAGGAAAGGGAATCAAGGAAAGAAAATGGAAAGCAAAATAATAGTCAATAGAATAAAACAACCACAGTGTAATGGATAAATATTTTCAGATTGTAAACATTCAAACTAGGTCACTGAAGCCTTGAGTCTTAAGGTATATCTTGTCATAAGTCTCTGTTGCAAGTCAGAAAATTGTAACTTCCAGAAATAGTGTGGTCATGACTGAAATGTGTTTCATTCCCAATTAAAATGTTGAAGCTTTAACCTCTATCTGACTAAACTTACTATTTGCAGTTGGTGCTTTTGAAAAGTTCACTAAAATTAAAGGATGTTACAAGCATAGGGCTGTAATCTGAAAGAGCCAATACTGGGATAGGAAGAGAAAGAGACATTAGCTCTCTTCCGCATATTGTCTCTTTCTCTCTCACTCTGTCTTACTCTTTGTCTCTGTCTCTTTCTCTCTCTCTCTCTGTATGTCTATCTGTGCATCTCTCTCTCCATCTCTTGTAGTTATACACATGAAAACAAAGACAGAACATTCCTTGAGAAAACACAACAGGCTAAGAAGCCTCACCAGAAATCAACAGTGGTGACAACCTTATGTTGAACTCTCAGCCTTTAAAACTGTGACAAACAGTTGTTGAATCCCATCAGCTTGTGATGTCTTGCTGAATGGATGAATTTAATGCAGATTTACATTAATGTCTTGGTATGAGCACACTATGCCTCTTTATTTTTGGTTAATGTTTTCAGTTCCATGAAATCATTATAGCTTGCTTTCTTTTCTTGATAACTTATAATAGCATAGGGGTTTGAATATCATCAAAGACAATTCATAAGTTTTATAAATTAGTAATACTTAGTAAACATGAATATAATGGGAACTTTAATAATCCTTGTGAATGTTGATGTGGAAAATTGAGGCACTCGAATGGAACAACCACCTTTCTTATTTAGAATAAGTGTAATTTCCTTTGGACACTGCTTAATATTCTGAATGCACTCATCTAAAACAAATTCTTTTAATGTATTTTCCCATTTATAACAGGTGTTAAATTAATAAAAGTTTGAACCCTATCTAGTTCTAGATGCTGGGTAATCATAATTCAACAAAATAGAGACAAGATACTGTCCTCTTGGATATGGATACACAAGTTTATAATACATATAAACATGCTAAATATTGACTATGGTCTTTTGGTGATATGTGCTATTATACTAAATGCGAAATTTTAGCGAGAAGCTAGTGCAATTTAAACACAGGTGACACTTGAGCAGAATATCTAGAGAAAATATGAGATAGTCTTTTCTGTATCTGAGACAAGTCTCCGCCAAGGAACATCTGTGGTTGTGTGTAGGTAGCAAGGTTACAATGGCTGGAGAAGTGAAGTCGAGGAGCAATCAGATAAGATCAGGGAGGTAACCACATGAATCCTGGTTAATCAAAGAATTTTTCCCCTTTAAAATGATGGAAGCCACTGAAATGTGTTGAGCAAAGTTGTAAAGTACACTTATACATCTTACCAAGATCACTCTGGCTTAAAAGTGAAACTACACTAAAGGAAGTAAAGAAGATAAACAATACAAAAAATAGCTAGGGATAGTGACCAAGAAGACATGAAGGGAGCCTGCCTTAGGAGCATTGAATATAGAGAAGATGTCTGACTCTGGAGATGTTGAAAATAGAGTCAGTAAGACAAGCTGACATATTAAATATTAAGATAGAGCAGAATTAAGGATAACTCCAAGGTGAAGGATTTGAGCAATGTTTTGTGCCAATAACTGAGTTGGACCAGATGGACATACATGTTGAATGCCTAGGGTCTTAAAAGTTGTTTTTTTTTAATAAGCATCTGATATTTGAAATATCTAACACATCAATGTGAATATTTTACATGGATAGTTGGATATTTGATCTGGCATTGAGGGAGCTCAAATAATTACTTGTATAGCCCAATTGTTCAATTCACCAAACACAGGAACTTTAATTAAATATTCTCAATTATTTTATTTCAGTAGGTTTTTGTTTCTATTCATTTAGTATATCCCAACTCACAAAACAATTCTATACATTTGTTCTCTTCTTTTATTTCATCAAAAGTGTATGCCTTAAGGTTTAAGTTGATAGTTGTATGTCTCACACTTAGAACAGATAAGCTTTTTATATGATCATGTTTATTATACTCCCACCCATGTGACAACATGGCTTATGGTTATTAGTGGAGAAATCTTTATGCATGAGTACTAAGTGGCACATGTGAGAGAATGAAAACATGGTGGCTTTGCTCTGTAATAACAGGATCATATAGGAACTTATCTAATCTATATGTGATTCAGTCTGAAAGCCTAAATTTAATCCCTTCTGAAGAAGGTTATGACCTAATTGCTTCCAACAAGGTCTGGGCTATTAAAGTGCCACAACTTGTCAGGTTTAGTTCATTGAGGAACCAAGTCACAACATGAATTTTTTAGAGACAACCCCAATTAAAGCTATAGCAATATCCTTGCAATTGTTGTCTACTCAGGTTAAACAGTAAAGATCCCTCATCAAGGCCTTATTCATGTATGTGAAAGAAAAGTATCCAGAAGCTCATGGACAATATTTTCTAATCTGAATTTTATTGAATGTATATTAGGTAGCCAAGCCTTTGTGAAATCATATTGCATACCTTGTTACAAACTCATTATTAATAAAGAATTTGAAGTGTTATTAAAATGCAATAGATTTATTACTCATTTTACCATAGAAATCTGTGAGTGACTTGTGTGTTCAGAAGTATTCTATATGCACAGAATTTGCAGTGAACATGGCCTAAGAAGTGTTTAAGTGAATAATTTCAGATATGATGTATGTTGGAAAATACAGAAGTCAAGAAAGATCCCTCTAATATATTTAACAATGATGAAAGTGATAGAAAAGCTTTAATACCTCACACACTAGCGTAAGAGAGTCATAGAGAGAAGGGACAGCAAGTGAAATAAATGAACATACTCCATTCATTTGTTTAATAAGCATGATTGCATAATTGTAATTTGCATAATTGTAGATGTGATATAACTCAAATAATTGAATTTCATCCTTGAGGATCTTATAGTCTACTGGTTTAATGAGCAGTCCTATCAAGCATTGAGATTCAATATTTACAGCCAATTATTGGAACCATAAGAGTGGTGGGGTGACTTTTGAGCAGTAGTTCTTTATGAAGGATAAAATCGCTTATGCTCATTAGGAACAGCTAGGACAATTCTTGATCTATTCTTTTTATTTTCTGCCATTTGTTTTAGTTTCTATTTCCATTGAAAAGAGATAGACATTTTCTTGTACAATCATTTCAGTCTTATTATTACATACCCAGGACAATGATGGTCCTTTTTTTCATTTTGTTTCCTCTGCTATTGGAAACAAAATCTCATGCAGATTCTGCACTTTGAACACACTATATCTTATCCACATTCAGCTTCTCACAGAAAGTAGTAATTCATTAGTATCATCTGTCTACTTCTATATTTTAAAAGTACTTAGCTTTAGAAGAGTTTTAGACTATGAAGATAAAGAAGGTTTATATACTTCACATTTCCCCCAAATTTAATATTTTTCAATAGCATGGTACATGAGCAGCAAGTATGGAATGATGTGTATGTAAAACTAAAGGTAAAGTTTCTATGTATAGTCCTTTTTTGGTAAATATCTTCTTTCTATTCTATGTCCCATTCATTGTATAATATATTACACTTACTTGTCATAACTCCTCAGCCACTTGGATGTGGTAATTTCTTAGATTATTTTTAAGACATACTGATCAACTACTTTGTAGAGTATTATTCAGTTGAGGTTTGTTTTATGATTTTCTGATAACTAGGCTGGGTTAGTGAGTGTGAAAAAAGATCACATGACTTACCACTGTTCATGGTAACCCTTAGTATCCAGGCTCAGGCAGTGTTGATGTGGTTTATCCACTATAAAGTTATTGTTCTTCTTCTTGTTTATGCTGTGGTCTTTGTACAAAACAAAAAACAAAAAACAAAACCCTTACTGTTGTATAAATTATGCTTTACTTTCTTTTTTTCTTGTCGGTCATGGGGCTTGGACACTGAGCCTCGGTGCTGTCCCTCAGCAATTCAACTCAAGGTGAGCACTCTACCACTTGAGCTACAGTGGCACTTCTGGATTTCTAGTGGTTTATTGGAGATAGGAGTTTCACAGTCTTTCCTGCCTGGGCTGGCTTTGAACCCAATCTTCAGATCTCAGCTTCCTGAGTAGTCAGGATTACAGGCGTGAGCCACCAGTGCCCGTCTGCTTTACTTTCTTAAAGTCAAATTGCATACTTAAATTACTTGAAATCTTTCAGTGATAAAAAATTCTGTCACATCTGTCTGCCTTAATTATATCTCAATCATTTTTTATTCTCAGTAAAATCTAGTAGGTATTTGTTTTGTTTATTTTATTATTTAACCTATATATTGTGTCTTACAAAATTAGGAAAGATTTCTTGGCACCCCACAAGTACTTTTGTACTTTTTGTTGTTGTTGGTTGTGGAGCCTGAACTCTGGGCTTCAACTCTTCAGCTCAAGGCTAATGCTCTACCACTTGAGCCACAATACCACTTCTGGCTTTTTCTGCTTATGTGGTACTGAGGAATCGAACCCAGGGCATCATGCATGCAAGGCAAGCACTCTACCACAGCTACCTTCCCAGCCCGAACACATATCCTTTTGAAAATGTTTCCTTGTTTGTCAGAGAAAGGCAACACATACTTTTAAGAAGTAATATGGGTACTTGTTATAGTTTTTTTTATTACTTCATTGCTTCTGGAGAAGTCTGGTGCTAAATTCAGTACCAGGAAGGAAGTTAAAGTTTGGTGCTGAATTCAATGGCAAGAAGGAAGGAAATAGTATTGATATTCTAAGACTAGTAATTCATGCTACCCAGATACTAGGGCTGAAGTTTCAAAACTGAAACTCTATTTATTCTCTTCATTTTTACATATTTAAAGAGTACTCTTTATACTCTCTATCCAAATATTTCAGTAACTATGTACTTTATACTCCCTGAGAAACTTATTTCCATTTCACCATTATTCAAGAACTGAGATCCAAAAATTCATTATTTCTTAGCTGTCTCATTGGCAAACACTGAACAATGTACGCTGTTCTTATGATTTAAGTCCTTAGTGAGTTTTGCTGATGTTTGCAAGCTACTGTGTTTTTCTTTCCCCCCTTTTTATTATTATTACTGTTGTTACTACGTAGTTGAATAAAGGGATTGCAATTCCACAAGTCAGGCAATGAGTGCAATGCTTCTTAGTTGATGTCACCTCTTTCTTTATTTTTCCCTACTTGCCCCCTCCCATCTAGTGCCTACCATCAAGTCACATAGTTTATTTTTGCATAATGTATACTGAATATAATGAGTACATTTGATCACCCTTCCTCCCTACATTCCTGTGTCACCCTTAGCCCACTCTCCAAAATGTGTTTCACACAAATTTGGGTCAAGTTGATTAAATGGCTCATCTGACCCATAGGTAATTTTCCTGGTATATGTCATCAGCAAGGCTTACTCATGATGATATTAACTATATTTGCATGAGACATATCTGCATGAAACCCCATTCCTCTGAATTTTGTTACTGCAGATTAAGCATTTTTTCCCAAGAACATTAATCATCTTCAAAAGTATCTGAATATTTTCTTAATAATGTGACGTTAATCAGAAGCCTGCATGCTTTCAAATTTGCTGATAAAATAAACTTCCGATTATTAATTCCCAGAAGTTTTAACTTAAATCGCTTGCATATTACTTAACAAGTCTTACCTTGTTAATCCTTAGATATTTCAGTTTATTATGCCTATTCCCTTTAGAAATTGAGAAAAATATTTAAAGCAGATTTTATAAGTTAAATGTTGTTGTCATATTATTATGCTGATATTTAGGTTTGAACTCAGGGCCTCAGATGTACTCAGCTTACCTGGGATTTTTCTGTTCTTGTTTTCTAATTCAGGCATATGTTTGTTATTGCTAAGTTAAAATCAAACCAATTGAAAGCAATATAATAATTATTGTTGAAACCCAGATGCCCCTCAGTGGATTAATGGATCATGTATATATAATGGAATTCTATGCCTCCATCAGAAAGAATGACACTGCCCATTTGTTAGGAAATGGAAAGACTTGGAAAAAAATTATATTAAGTGAATTAAGCCAGGGCCAAAGAAACATAGGTCCCATGGCTTCCCTTATTTGCAATAAGTAGCACATGTGTAGGACAAGCAGAAAAGGCCAAAAGCTATGTACATATGACCATATAAGATGATGTTAAACAAAATGAATTTCAACATAAGAACACAAATATCTTTTTTCTTTCTTGCTACTGTTTCTAACATATTTATAATGTACCATGTAATTTTGATGATGCTTCGTATGCATCTCCCCCATGGTATAACCCCTATTTTCACTGTATTTGATGTCAGTGCCCTGCATCTTGTATATAGACTTCTCTAATTCGGGCAGGGGAAGGGGAAAAAAACAAAATGCCTAAATAAGAATACAGGTTGACCCATTGTAACAATAAGAGGTACAAAACACTATGTTGAGAACTTTACAACTTTGCTGGGGGTTGGATTTGGGGGGAAGTAGTTGTGGAGGTAGGAGGGAAGGAATGGTAGGGGGAAAACAAAGGAGGAGGCAACAATGCTCAATAGGAAATGTACTCATTACCTTGCTCATGTAACTATAACCCCTCTGTACAGCATTTTTACGATAAAAACATATACAAAATAATTATTGGCAAAGAAGAATAGTAAACACTTTAAGTTAATTAATGAAGGAGAAGTTTCAAAAATCCAATCAATGGGTATTTGAGATTATTTAAATACAAAAATGAAACGGAACTCCTCATTTCCTACGTGTTTGCTATGCAGAAAGACTTTCTCAACAAATGGGGTATACAGGTGGTAGATAATTGTAACAACAGTGGAGAAACCTGACATATACTATGTAAGCCAGAAAAACATCCATGCACAGACCTTGATGTGATGTGATGTAAATGGCCTGATACCCCTTGTGCTTCCTTTGGAAATCTATAATGTAATCATGAGAAAAACATAAGACAAATTTTAGGAAAATCATATCTAACAATGTAACTAGTAAGTGTCGTTCAATCTGCCAAAATCATCCAAAATAAAGCATGAGAAATGGCCCCACCCCAGAGAGGCCCAAGGAATTCATCAGGATTACTAAATGCAATGCTATGTTGGAACACAGAAAGACCATTAGGTAAAACTAAGCAAATGCAAAACTGGGTGCTAGTGGTTCAGGCATGTAATCCTAGCTATTCAGGTGACTAGATACAAGGATCATGGTTTAAAGCTATCCTGGGTAGGAAAGTTGGTCAGACTTTTAACCCCAATTAACCACTAAAAAGCTCAAAGTAGAGGTATGGCACAAGTGATTCAGTCCTAGACTTGAGTAAAATAGCTAAGAGAAGAGTCTTGCCCTATGAGTTCAAAGCTTAGCACTGCTATATATAAAATAATAATAATAAATAAACCCTTTGTGAATACAAAAAAACTAAAATATCTATAGGTTTAATAGATATTAATATATTAATATATTCATTAATGTTTTATCAATGTATCATTCAAGTATGAAGGGAAATTATGTGTGATGGGTATATTTAAATTATCTATTCAATTTCATAATTGTATACTGTAAAAATTACAGAATATATTAATTATATATACATTTAATCAGATACACACTAAAATGACCCAAGCATTGGTCAGTCTTAGAAAGTTTTATAGTATTCTTTAAATAGACATTTCTGCAAACCAGAGTTAAAAAGGTAACCTGAGGGCATATATCAATGATAATCAAATGGAGAAAGTTATAATGAATATCACACCCAGTTTACAGATCTCAAATGGGACTGTGTTTCAAGATGCCAGGTTCCTTCATCATCACACCATCAATCAACCCTGTAAAATTTCACTTTTGGAAAGCTCCATTCACACAGAGGGCTCTTGAGCTGGGTAGTTGAGTCTGAGTTCCAAATTCATTAAAGTTCACAGTTTATTTTGCTTCTGAATATTTAGAATTTACCTGGCAGAGCACTTTATTTTCATGTATGGTATCTGTCTCAAATGATTAGGGATTTGAGTCCAGATTCCCTTTCCCAAAGCACACCCATGAACTCTGTGCTCAAATCATCATTTTCTTGATTATTGGACTGCCAATGGGGAGGAAGGATTTCATCCTTATTAAGCAGGTTTTAAGACAATAATTGGATCTCTTTTAAAGACAATTATTTAGATTTTTATCTCTATAGAAGAGGTATACGAATACTAATGAACTTAAGCAACATTAATATTTTGTGATCTCGTTTCCATGCTGGTATCATTCATACTTTCTGATTCTGAAGAATAGGTAAGAAACAAAATGGTTAAACATATAAATATCATATAATAAACATGAATAAAAAGTGTGGGTCTTCCTGAAATATAAACCAACAGAATAGCATATGATAGCATTTTTTTTTGCTGGTTAAACATAAATTGTTAGTAAATGTTTACTGAAATTACAAACAAAAAAGTATATACTTATTGGGAATTTTAAGGATAAATTTTCAACACTTGTAGAGAACAATATGAAATACTACAGAGGGATGTAGGACATTATAGGGTTGGTCTGTCATAATAGGTCTTGATTCACCCTTAGCTTATCTTTACTAGAGTTCAATGACAAACCCTGATGGCTGAATTGATTGCCCTCATTAGCTCTAGTCACTTGGCCAATGACAAGAGAATCTATTCAACATGGAAAATGGTTAAATCTTTGCCTATGATTTTATGATGTACAGTGATGACAAAGCAGAACACACAGCATGAAATGGATTCAAGCCTCCAGGCTTAATTTTCCATCCCCAAGTCTCATCTTCCTGAAGGTCAAACTCTAATCAGTTGAAACCATAGAGCTAAAGAAGCAAGCGATGACAGCTAACATTTTCTTTCCCATAAGAAAAGTTTGTGAATCAGAGGCAGAGAAGATCTTTGGGTTTCAAAGGAGTGCTTCTCACAATGAAAGGCTAGAGAGGAAGCATCTTCAAATTTAAGGGTAAAAGGCTTTGAATAAACATAAAAATTGAGTCTCACTGTTGGAAAGTTAGATTTAGATTAGGAAAATTCATTAAGGTCTCAGTTTCTCCATGTGGTAAAAACAAAGCAGAGAGTTAGGAGAACAAAAAAATTGTTAAACTGGAAAAGTTAAGAATAATTATCAGTGTTATATGACTAAGGTCTCAGAACAGAGAATGAAATTTCAGAGCCAAAGAAGGACAAAGCACTTTTGGTAGATGAGACAGAATCCACTTCAAATTGAGAAGAAAGATGCTCTACTCAAAGTCATAAGACTTTGAGTGCCAATGTGTAACCATGATACTTTGAAGTTTCATCAGATCAGCATGGGCATCCTTACCTCTCAAAACAGGGAAAAGATAGCCTCAAACAAGGAACAAAAACCTACTATATTCTGTTTGGTTTTGCTCTCACAGTAACTTGATGACAGATTTGCCACATATGAAGAACAACTGTGTAAAATTTTGGCTTATGATGCGAAATTTGAAAGAAACACTGAGGAACATAGTATTTAGGAAAGCAAAGATTAACTTCTAAAGAAGTGAAGTTATTATAACTAAAAGAAAAGATTCAGAAATATGGAAGAAGATTGTTACAAAAGGATTCTAACTTGTGACTGAGATTCAAAATCCCCAGTTTCTTTGAATAGATAGCAATCATAAAAGGAGAACTAACAAAATGAAAGGTAAAATTGAAGATTATTTTCACACAATAGAAATAAACAAATGAATAAAACGAAGGTGACTATATAGAGAACAGCTGAAGATGTTTCAGTATCTATCAAGAAACCAGAAAAAATAAAGGAAGAAAGTGAAGAGAAAAAAAAAGAAATAATAAGTAATTTCAAAGCTTGAGACAAACTTGAGATTTTAATTTCTAAGTTTTATGTTAAAATACTATGAATACCTTCACATTCCTTGACAGCCTCTAAAATATACAATAAAGCAATAAAGTCTTTGCTTTAGTTTCATAGAAAGATATATATTTAGATGAGGTATTCTACAGAGGAGTGGGAATCCTACTAGTAACAGAGGTTCTACTGGATATATTATGAAAATATATATCCAGCAGAAGCAAAATTTGAGGAAAAAATTTTAAGCCTAGAATTTTACATTTAACAAAGTTATAAATATAATTTTTTGGTCAGTCATAGGAAGTAAACTCAGGGCCTCATCAATGTCCCTGAGTTCATTTTGCTCAAGGCTAGCCTTCATACATTTTGAGCCACAATGCCACTTCTGATTTTCTAGTGGTTAATTGGAGATAAGAGCCTTATGGACTTTCCTGCCCAGGCTGGCTTTGAACCTTGATCTTCAGATCTCAGCCTCCTAAGTAGCTAGGATTACAGGCATGAGCCACAAGTGACTGGCAATCTAAAAATTTTGAGGATAAGAAAATGGCATTTCTTATATACTTGGAAATAAAAGAAGAAAACCTTTGGAGATACTAAAAGATGCTGGTAACATTTTTAATGGGCATATTTAGAATTCATTACTAAGCATTAATGTTTATATAGAAAGAAAATTTATACACAAGTGTATAAGCAAAAATAACTGAACTAAATAAGTTAAAGACTAAGAAGTTGGCAAGGAGAGCACAGAAACATCTGTCAGAATTTAAATCTATAAGCAAGCAAATTGTTTGGAAATAGACATCAATTTTTTTAAAGGTCCTGCTTCACAGCAATGTTAATGAGATATCAAATTAAAAGTAAAAATTAAAAATAAAGGTTATAAACCACATACCAGGCAATGATGATAATACATGTACAATAAATATGTATGGTACAAATGCCATAGATGGTATAGATAGTGAAAAGATGCTAGAAATAAAGAATGAAATTTAAGTGAGAGTCTGGTAAGGAGTGTCAAGATGCCTGAATATGTCTTTAAAGATGAAACTCACCCCCCAAAAAGGGGAATATATACTGCAGGTATGGATCAGTGGTGAAGTACCTGTTTTAAAAACCCCTACCCTATAGCCGGATGATTCTGGCTCATGTTTATAATCCTAGTTACTTAGGAAGCCAAGATTTAGAGGATCATGTTTTGAAGTTGGTGTGGGTAGTAAAGTTCTGGGAAACTGGATATCTAAAATCACCAGCATTACCTGGACTAGAGGTATGGCTCAAGAGTGATAAAGAGCTAGCAGAAAGAAGAAGCCAAGAAAGTGCAAGTCTATGAGTACTCTTGTACTTCCCCTAAAAATAAATGGGACACAGAAAAGTTTCTGCACAGGAAAGCTACAGATACTAAGCTAATAAGACAACTTACAGATAGTGAGATCTTTACTACCTCTCTCTTAGGTAAGGGTATCCAGTCCATGAAAAGGCACAAGAAACTAACTCTCCAAAAAAATCAGTAACCCAATTAATAAATGGGCAAAAGAGCTAGATAGAGATGTTTCAGAAGAGGTAAGTATAACCAACAAACACGAGAAAATGCCCATCATCCCAGACCATAAAGGTCATGTAAATCAAAACAATATTGAGATTCTGCTTCACCCCAGTAAGACTCACATCATTAAGAATGAACAAGTGCTGGCAGGGATGAATTGCACTGCTGGTGCGAATATAAACTAAGGGAACCACTCTGGAAGGTGTTTTGGAGATTTACACACACACACACACACACAAACACACGCAACAACAACAAAACAACAACAACAACTAAGCAGAGAATTTCCCTAAATCTCAATAATACCACTCTATTACAAGTCAGGATTCAGTAAAGACAATTGCACATCCATGTTCAGTGCTTCACTCTTCTAAATAGCCAAGTTACAGAAAAAACCCAGATGCCAGCCAGGTGCTGGTGGCTCAAGCCTGTAATCCTAGATACTCATTAGGTTGAGATCTAAGGATCATGATTCAAAACCAGCCCTGGAAAGAAAGTCCATAAGATGAGGCTCTTATCTCCAATTAATCACTAGAAACCTGGAAGTAGTACAGCACTAGCCTAGAGCTAAGGAGCTGAGGGACAGCACCCAGGATCAGAGTTCAAGACCCATAACCAACAAAAACAATTCTCAGATGCCCTACAATCAAGAAAACGTGCTTTCACTGTATTTGATGTTGGCATAATTTGTGGAGGGGAAGGGAAAAAAACAAATCATTTAAATAGGGATACAGGAGGACCCATTACAACAATGAGATGTACAAGTGGTTATGTCGAAAAATGAACTTTACATCTTTGGCCAGGGGTTGGGGGTGGGAGAGTGAGGGGGGTGGGAAATGGGAAGGGGAAACAAAGGAGGAGGCAGCAAAGCTTGATAAGAAATGTACTCATTACCTTGCCCATGTAATTGTAACCCTCTGTATGGTATTTTCACAATAAAAGTAAATAAATAAATAAATAAATTGTGGTACATACATACAATGGAATTTTACTCACCTATCAGAGTGAATAATAGTATGTCATTTGCATTGAAATGGATGGACCTAGAAGAAATAATGTTAAGAAAAGTAAGGCAGTTCAGATAGACAAAGGATACGTGTTTTCTCTCATGTGGAAGTTAGATCTAAAATACAAACAAAAAATGATAACTTATACAGCTCTCTATGTATTAACACACAAACAAGCTGACTAAAAGATAGTATACTTAGGGAAGGAGTCCAATGGTGTAACTCTTCTGAACAACTAACGGACTGTTTAACAAAATGAGGGTCAGGAAAGCACCAATGGGTTTGTGGGGGAAAAGGAAGGCACAGAAATGGAGGTAGGAAGGGTGAGTAAATACAGTCATTATATTCAATGTAGATTATGTAGAAAATGGACAATATAACATAAGGGTAGGAATGGGAGATGGAAAATAGAGGAGAAAGATGGAAGGGGTGACATTGATTCATTTTACCCATTATGCATTGTACTCATAACCTGAAAAGGAATTGTAACTTCTTTTTTGTACAGCTACATAATAATATTTTTTAAAGGAGAGAATATTCCCCTCTTTTTGCTATAAACAGTAGATGACATTTGCTCTAGGAAACCTTCCAAATGCAAAGATTCTTCATGGACTAATAAAGGCCTTAATAGAACACAAAACTGATCTTGGAAACAGAAAACAAATTCTGAAAAGACATCTGGAAATGGATTTCTAACCGTCTCCAGCCATCCTCTGATAGTCACTTGGTAGTGCTAGAGGATCTCAAGTGGAGCCTTGAGAAATTCTTACATGGAATCATTTACATGAATGATAAATTGGTCACTGAACTTCACCCTACAGTAATGGATAATTTTGGTGAAATTACTAATGAAGTCTCCAGATTATACTTCACTAACAACTTAATTTTGGTAATTTAGCTGGCACATGTGTGAGAGTCAAAACATCAAGTTCCATTTGGACACTTCAAAAGAGCTTTATATAATGAATGGCTTATAGAATATTTCTACTATGTTCTTTTTAATAAGGGATCAGAGTATTTCCCTGTCAAAGAACTTATTATTCCCAAAGAAACAAAAAAATGACTATTCAGTTGTGTGTTTCCTGTATGCACGTAGCTGAGACTGTTACTTAATTATTCTGCAATACTGTGCCACTTACTCAAAAATTCTAGTGTATGTAACATGACTCAAGCAAATAAAATTCAAGCAAAGTAGAAAGAACAGAAAGGATTCTTAAATTTAGATTAACTTTGAAAAATATTTGACTTTGCTGGCAAAAGTCCCTTTCAATAAATTAAAGGACAGTTAACTTATTCATTTTCTCCTCAAACTTAGCAGCAAGCTCAAGCTGCAACAAGGAATATTACTCTAATATTGTACTCTGGACATTTTGCAAGCATGACAGAATACTGTAAGGGTTTCTATAACACCCTCAGTTATAGTAGAACAGATATAAGCATGTTGTTTCTTCAGCAATATGTTGTAATATGTTGTAATAATATGTTGTAATACACAACAGTCAAAGACTTAATTTCCTGGAAACATCATCAGATGTTTGATCAACAGCATTTGATCCCTAAAAGAAAATACCAAATGTATACTTTCAACAATTGACATAGTAGTAATGCCAAAGAACTGATTCTTGCATACATGTGTACCAATTAAAGACATACAGATCTCCTTGGAAACAACTCTAGAGTCAGGACTCAAGACCTCAGACTAATTGATACAATTATCTGAATCTACCAGGAGCCCAGAATGCTCCCTCTAAGCCTGTATACAATGACATGGGGTAACAGTTTATATCAGTTATTTCAAATAAAATGCCCAACATTTAGAACACTGGAGTAGCAGGCCTTCCATAGCCATTACCTTTGTCTTTTGCATATTTTTTCTACTTTTCCCAGTTTAGATTCATGAACTGCTGGTAGTATAGCCTGTATAGGAAAACTTTGTTGAAGATACCCTTTAAAACTGCTAGTGAGGGGCTAGAAAGGTGATTCAGTGGTAGAATGCTTGCCTTGCATGCATGAGGCCCTGGATTCAATTCCTTGACACCACATAAGCAGAAAAGGCTGGAAGTGGTGCTGTGGTTCCAGTGGTAGAGCACTAGCCTTGAGCTGAAAGGCTCAGCGACAGTGCACAGACCCTGAGTTCAGGTCCCATGGCCTAAACTGCTAGTGAATCCTTTTAATTTATAATATTATTACATGACCACTCAACTTTGCCACTAGAAACACATGGATTTCCTCTATTGCTGTAGCAATATAATGACAAATTGTAATAGCTATCATTGGGTATTTTTTCCTAGTATTGAAAATAAACTGACATTGTTAATTCTAACATGTAAGTGTATGTAAAAAGTAAAGCCTAATTTCAAAAAAGAAACATGTTTCTTCAAAGGTAAATATAATTATATTCATAATGACTGGAGTACGACAAGGTCAAATACAATGTTGGGGTTACTGGGTATTAGTTTTCAAATTGTTCTATCCAGAGAACCTCCTTCTACTTTATATGAGTCATTCCACCCCTTCCAAGTAATTTTCCTTCCCTATGAAAGAGATAGCTCATATAGTCTCTCATGTTTAATGACAGGTATGTTATTAATTCCCCATTTTATAAGGGAGTTCAATTCTTTATATGTTCTCCATATAAAAAAATTATTTATTCCTGTGGAATACTTGTTAGAGATTAAGGCTACACAAAAACTATACCCTATTGTGTATGTGTTCAGAGACCTAAAAATGAGACCAGTCAAGGCTACTCAGAATTATCCAGTTATCATTAACTCAATTTTATGCACATAACCCAACAATATTCCTACAATAAAAATCATCAATCAAAAGCTATAGTCATAAATGTATTGTAAACTAGAGCCAAAATGATAAATAATAACTCCATATTGTCAAGGATTGACAGACAAATTTAAATAATTTGGACCTAATGATAATGCATAATCCAATTATTTTAGACAGTGTCTGAGTTTTTGTCAGCACCTTGCATTACTCTTATATTCTTAGCTTTCTCAGGCTTCCAGGCAAACAGTAAACCTTAGCTTCCTCATAATTCTGGAAGCTGGAAAACCAGCATAGAGGCAGCAGCAGGATTGACTTTCAGGGAGGTATTTTATCCTGACTCACTAATTGGTCACATGGTCTTTCCTCTATGTGCTCAGAGAAAGATTGAGCATATTAACACGCCATTGATATTGAGGAGTGAAGCATTGCTCTGACAAACTCCTAAATATGGAAATGACTTTGGAAGCAAGTAATGAGTAGAGAAATTGAATTGTTTTTAAAAAAAATTTGGGAGAAAGTATAAACATTCAGTTTTGTGTGGGGTCCCACAGAAAAAGTTTGTGTTGTGCCAGTGAATGCCTATATCACCATGCACAGAATGTTGTTAGAAATACTTATTGCAAGGATTCTGTTGAGACCTCAGATACAGATGAGAAAGAAACTATTGAAAATTGGAGGAAAGACAGTGCAGGATAAAAAGTGGCAAGTAATTTAACCAAATTGATTTCTAATGATGAGAGAAAAGTAGAAGTTTTATGATGAATTTGACTAAATAACTATACACTTGAAAAAATAGCTAAGTCAATTGTGGATACTACGGGCTGACCCCTCCTTATTGCTTGTTATAAGATGCAAGAATAATGAAATAAAGGGATATATTTTTAAGCAATTTGAACCAGGGTTTGAAGACTTAAAAAATTATCATCTACACTGCAAGAAAAATTGATTTTTAACCAAATTTATCTTATCGAGAACATCAAGAGTGATGTGTGTGTGTGTGTGTGTGTGTGTGTGTGTGTGTGTGAAAGTATCTTTAGCTGTGAAGTCAAGATGGGTTATAAGATCATACCAGCATAAAGACAGCCTTACAGGATCCAAATAGGGAAAGCTGAAGTAAAACTATCCCTCCTTGCAGATGACAAGATCTTGTATTTAAAGAATCCCATGGACTCCACTCCCAAATTACTCAAGCTGATTCAAAATTTGGCAAAGTAACAGGGTATAAAATTAACCCTCAAAAAAATCAATGGCTTTTCTGTAAGTCAACAATGAGAAGAGCACAACTAAAATCAGGAAAGCAAGTCCTTTTTTAATACCCCCACAAAAAATAAGATAATTAGGAATTAACTAAAGAAGTGAGGTACATCTAGGATGAAACCTTTAAAAACCCGAAAAAGAACATCAAAGCAGAACTTAGGAAGTGGAAAAACTTCCCATGCTCCTGGATAGAAAGGATCAACATCGCAAAAATGGCTATACTTCCCAAGGCTATCTACAAATTCAGTGTGATACTTATCAATATTCCAACGTCATTCTTCAAGGAAATAGAAGAAGCAATACAAAAATTCATATGGAACAATAAAAGACCCTGAATAGCAAAAATGATCCTTACAGAAAGAACAGTCCTGAAGGAATATCAATTCCAAATTTCAAATTCTAAATACAAAGCCATAGTAACCAAATCAGCTTGGTACTAGAACAAGAACAGACCAGTGGACCAACGGAACAGAACTGAAAACCCAGAAATGAACCCACAAACCTATAGCCACCTAATCTTTGATAAGGGAGCTAAAAATAGAATGGAAGAAAGACAGCCTCTTCAGTAAATGGTGCTGGCGAAATTGGTTAATCACCTGTAGAAAACTAAAGCTAGATTCTTATACATCACCCTGAACCAGAATCAGCTCCAAATGGATCAAAGACCATGGAGTCAAAGAAGACACCCTGAAAATATACAGGAAGGAACAGGAGAAACCCTAGGTCTCCTTGGTATAGGCTGAAATTTTGTTAATAGAGACCCAGAAACACAACAAACAAACAAAGGTTGGAAAAAGGGGATTACATGAAGCTGCAGAGCTTCTGCATGGAAAAGGACATAGCTAGCAAGATCAATAGAAAGCCCACGGAATGAGAAAAGACCTTCACTAGCCATACAATGGACAGGGCCTCATATCTAAAATATACTTGGAACTCAAAATATTAAATCCCCTAACAACAAATCCTTAAAGAAACAACTGCCTGATTAATAAATGGGCTAAAGACTTAAAGAGAAACTTTTTCTGAAGAGGAAATAAGAATGGCCAATAGACATATGAAGAAATGCTGAACCTCTCTAGCCATAAAAGAAAGCAAATCAAAACAACATTGAGATACCACCTTACCTCAGTTAGAATGGCTAAAATCAAGAACTCTAATAATAACAGATGCTGGAGGGGATGTAGACAGAAGGGAACCCTACTGCATCGTTGGTGGGAGTATAAACTTGTTCAACCACTTCGGAAAGCAGTATGGAGGTTCCTCGAAAGACTACACATAGAGCTCCCCTATGAGCCAGCAGTCCCACTTTTGGGCATTTACCTGAATGATCACAAACAAGACTATACTAAAGCTACCAGCACAACTATGTTTATTGCAACATTATTTACGATAGCAAAGATACAGAACCAACCCAGATGCCCCTCAGTAGATGAGCAGATCAAGAAAATGTGGTATAGATAGATAGATAGATAGATAGACAGACAGATAGATAGATAGATAGATAGATAGATAGATAGATAGATAGATAGATAGATAGATAGATATATGCAATGGATTTCTATGCCTACAACAGAAAGAATGACATCACCCTATTTGTTAGGAAATGGAAAGACTTGGAAAAAGTTTTATTAAGTGAAGTAAGCCAGGCCCAAAGAAACATAGGTCCCATGGTTTCCCTTATTTGCAATAACTAGTATATGTCTGGGACAAGCAGAAAAGGTCAAAAGGTGTGTACATTTGACCAGATAAGATCAACTCTGGTGGGGGGGGGGAGGGAGGAGGCGGATTGGGTGGAGGGAGGGGGTGAATGGCAAGGGATGGGAAGGGGAAAGAAAGGAGGAGCTACAATGCTTGGTAAGAAATGTACTCATTATCTTGCCCATGTAATTGTAACCCCTCTGTACAATATTTTCACAATAAAAAAGATGATGTTAAGTGAAATGAACCCTAAGATAGGGACTCAAATATCTTATTTTCTTTTGTGCTATTGTTTCTAATGTATATATAATGTACCATATGATTTTTTCTTGCTTTGTATGTTCCTCCCCCATGGTATAACCCCTATTTTCACTGTATTTAATGTCAGTGCCCTTTATCTTGTATATACACTTCTCTAATTTGGGGAGGGGAAGGGAAAAAACAAAATGCTTAAATAAGGATACTGGTTGACCTATTGTAACAATGAGATGTACAGAATACTATGCTGAAAATGAACTTTACCACCTTGTCAGGGGTAGTTATGGAGGGTAGGGGGAAATCAGAGGAGGTGGAAACAATGCTCATAGGAAATGTACCCATTACCTTGCTCATGTAACTGTAACCCCTCTGTAAAACATTTTTACAATAAAAAATGTACAAAAAATACAGCTTTATGATGCAAAAAGGACCAGATAAAACAAGCCAACATAATCGAAGGCTATTGTATTTCTTGTCTGCAAGTTAGAGTTGTGATACCTAAACTCATAGGTAATTCAAAGGTAATTACAAAGATAATTTGGAGATGATAATGTCTATCATCACAACACTTGCTGGATGCCATGGTTGTTAATTACTTGGATTCATAGACCAGGGATGCTTTCACCAGGTGAGATCCCTGCCACTCAGTGCCTCAGGGACTCTATGGAGTTGTTATGGTAGTGCTGCCTCTTGGAGCTTTAGGAGTATAACTTCTACAAAAAGCCACTGATGTAGAGCACAACTAGAGCCCAGTGGGTGGTGTAGCTTTCCCAAGCAGCTATTCTCCTGCCATAGCATGTAATTTGTCTCTCAGAGTTTGGAGTTGTTTGGAATCCATCACCCCTTTTCTTTCATCTCATGTTTGCCCTTTGGAGTTAGATTATCTGTTTATACTTGCTCGCTTATTACATTTCTAAGCAGATAACATTTGTGGTTTCACTGATTCACAGCTGGAGAGGAATCTTGCCTCGGGATGAATCATAATTAAAACTTTCACCCATATCTGAATTAGATGTCATTTAGCCAAAATTTTGACCTTTAGACTTGAGGTTTCACAGTGGCATGAGTTAAAACTTTGGTACTATGGGGATGGAGTAAATATATTTTACATCTGAGCAGGACATGAATATTGGGAGGCCAGAGGGTAGAACGTTAGGGACTGAATAATGTTCTCCAAATCATTTGTTGAAGCCTGAAAGCCCAATGTGACTATACAAAGCGATCAGGCCATTCAAGAATAATTAAGGTTAAATGAGGATATAAGTGTTTTTTTCCTAATCTGATAGGACTGCTGTCATTATGACAAGTAGAATGTAGTCACCTGGGGTTTATTTCTCTTTGTTATGCACTGGGGAGAAGATTAGATAAGAACATAACTAAAAGGGGTTCAGCTACAAACTACAAAGAGGTTGTGGCATAAAGCACATTTTCTGGTATATTAGTTTGATCTTAAAGCATCCAGCAGAGTGAGAAAATATATTTCTGTTGTTGATACCTTGTCTATGATATTCTGTATGACAACCCAAGTACATTACTACTCATGTGTAAATGTCAAGGTCCAGGTAAAACAATCCATCTCTAAAAATAAGGACCTAGTCATCTGGCTGGTCAAGGTAGACACAACTGCATTCTGGGGTGTCTCTGCTGAGGTTTAACAATTCAAGTTATATCATTATATTTCTTAGAAATCCACCTGTTTTAGTTTTAGTCATGTGAAATAGTTGTCACGTGTATACTACAGTGTTAAAATGTTGCTTTGTTGTTGTTTTTATGTGGAATGACCAGTCACTCAATAGAAATAAGATCATTTCTCAGCAGAAGAATTATGAAGGTCATGGTCTTGTTCTTTATCCAAGTATTATTTGTGAGATGACTATAGTGATGGGAGATCACATCAGTGGCTTGCTCCTCTATGTAGCTGATTTTGTGGGTAAACAAATCTGCCTGTCAATTATAGAAAATGGAATTGATACAATAGACCCACCAAATATGGAATGACTATGCACAATTTTTCTGACTAACATTATGATTTCATCACTCAGAACTTCTCTCTTGTAATGATCTTTTGATAAGCAACCAAAAGTCACGCCTCAGTTCCTCAATGGGGTCCTAAGCATTTCCGAATCTAAATTATTAGCCAAAAGGTGTAAAATAAAACATGCTTATTTCTTTTCAAAAGAACTTTTCTAGATTGTGTGTGTATCGCCTATTGCTGCATTAATTAATAAAATACAGCTAGATAATATCAGGCTTTCTAACAAAGTGGAGAAAGCTAATATCAAACAACTCGCTTAGGGTTTAGTCACTAAGGATACTTCTTACTCCCTGAAGTACTTAAATCTAATTTTCATGACATTGGGATGCTGTGTTTTTCTTTATGTTTTGTTGTTTCTGCTGTTGTTATTAAAGATTTTAGTTCAGAGATTTATTTGTTTATAATTTGTTTTCAATTATATAGTTTATATTACTCCTATTTTTAACTTTCATTGTCAATTAGCTGGCCTACTTTATAAATATCTAGAGTGCTTGAAAACAAGTTATTTTTATACAAGATCAATTTATATTGACTGATCATTCATTTCTATATGTTTTCTAATGTATTTATTTTTTTTAGTAGTGGAATCTGAACTCTGGGCCTGGGCACTGTCCCTCAGCGCTTCAGCTCAAGACTATTGTTCCACCACTTGAGCCAATCACCACTTCTGGATTTTTCTGCTTATGTGGTGCTGAGAAATCCAACCCAGGTCCTCATGCATGCAAGGCAAGCACTCTACCACTGAACCACCTTCCCAGCCCCTCTAATGTATTTTTTAAACATAGGGGAACTAACCCATGTTGTAAATTACATTTTTAATGTAAAACTAGGCTACTTTTTAGTTAAGACTTTTAAAGCATAAATTATTTATACAAGAGGAGGAGAGGAACATAGTGACATTTTTATAATTGCATATAATGTACCGTGATCAAACTCATCCCCTCTCTCCCTAACATTGACCAATCTCTGTACTTCTTAAAACCAATTTACAGGTTTCATTGTTGTCTTTTCATTTATGTATTCACAATGGCTGTGTCACACACAGCTTTGCCTATGAGATTTCACATTCCTGAATGGAACCCACATTAATCTCTCTGGATATCTGATTCTGCCATAGACGCATCTTTAGAACTATAGGGTGGAGGCCTATTTGTTGTTTCAATATCAGTAGATAATTAGAAAATTATTTTATTTTTTTATTGTGAAAATACCTGCAGCGGGGTTACAGTTACATAGACAAGGTAATGAGTACATTTTGTTAAAACCAAGCCACTTTGTTTTAACTTCACTTGTCTTTTGACTAAATTTTTAAATTAGGAAAATAAAAAAACACTAAATTCTGAATTACCCCCAAAGTCATGGTCACATCTGGAATTCAAAATACAGTCAAAAGATTTCCAGGACATTATGGTGTAATATACTCCCTCTTTAATCTGTCAGTAGAATAGTAGGATACTTAAGTTAGGGACACTGTGGTGCTAATGGTTTAATATATACACAGTAATAACATGGCTTCTCAGTTATTTCTCAATTAACTTAAGGAAATGAATATCTTAATAGAAATAGCACCCAGATTTATTTTTCTGCTTTTCTATTGTCAGACTATACTGATGTCACTGCAAATTGCTTCTCACTGAAATACAAGTTTATGACCTTATAGGTGGAGAAATATAGGAGAACTAAAAGGAGATTGAACAATCAAATCAAATCATTATGTCCCTTATAGCACACAGGCTTTCAAAGAAAGCTCAAGCTGACTGAATGGTTTGCAAATGTTCCTGCCCCAAATGCCAAATGCTCAGAACTCACAAAATCACTTTAGAGTATTTTTCTCACATTTGGTTTGATGGACACTTTATAATTCCCTTTCCATCCTCTCAAGTGACAGTAAAAATCAAGATAGAAAGTTTAACTTTAAAAATGTTTTTAGCAAGAAAGAACGATAGTCCAATAAATCAATCATACTAAATAGAAGAGCAAGGTGGAGACTCCAATACACACTAGAAAACATAGATGAGAATAAGCATTGAAGGAGTGTTCTGTCATCTATACTAACTCCATGTGTACTATTTTCTTATTGCACCATATTTGTAGTTTTCACAGATGTCAGTGAGCACCAAGCCTCACTATATCCTGGATTTGGGTGAGAACAAATAAATTTTCCTCTAATTTTCTTTTATGTCTAATGTGATATTTCTGAAATCCATAAGACCAATTTTGCTAAAGTCCTATGTTCTTATTGAGGCTTAGAGCATTTTGTTTGATTAATTTACTTAAAACCTGTTGTTTTCCAGTGCAAGAGTTGAACTAGGGCCTTGTACATGGTAGGCAAACATTCTACCACTGAACTATAGCCAGCAACTGTGTAAATGACTGACCCTTCCTTAACTAAAGGCCATTTGAAATTTATTTTATTAACATTTAGTATTTCTCAACTGCGAGTTTCAAACAATGTAAATAAATCCATAAGTATGTTTTGTTAAATCACAATAATAGTATTACTTGCTATTGGAAGACTTCATCAAATTGCCTAGTTATGACTTGAAAAGGTGAAGGGAACTCATCACATGGAGAGAAGATGCAGTCTATGTACAGTGTAGGTGTTGCCACAAAGTATCACTTACAAAGAACAGCATTTTAGGGCAATAAAAATGAAAAGTATATAATTCTTTTGAGGGTAATTATTCTTAGCTTTTACAATGATCAAAACTTGGGGGAACTTAGGTGAGAAAAGTTAAGAGTTTGTTGTTGTTGTTGTTGTTGTTCTTACTGTTGTTTCTGACCCTGAGGTTTGAACTCCAGGGTCTGGACACTCTCCCTGAGCTACTTTTGTTCAAGGCTGTCACTCTGCCACTTGAGCCACAGTGCCACTTCCACCTTTTACTTTAATTGTAGATAAGAGTCTTGCAGACTTTGCTGCCTGAGCTCGCTTTGAACTGTGACCCTCAGACCTCTGTCCTGAGTAGCTAAGATTACAGACATGAGCCACCAACACTTGGTAAGAGAATTTTTAAGGCACCCTGATTTTTACAAAAAAAGTCATCTGTTTATTCTCTTCAGTTTTGCCACTAGCTGTACATGTGTGCTAAATATTGTCTCTATTTAATTAGGATTATTTATCTAAAACTATGATGACTAATGAAAGACAAAAAAACACATATTTGACTGTTTAAATTTCATCAATTTAAGAAAAATAGAATTTTAGTTCCTGGTTGCTCTACACACATTTCAATGGTGCATGAGAAGTAGAGTATGGTTGTATGAGAAGTAGAGTTTAAAACATTTCCATTGTAGAAGTGAAGCTCTGGTTCAAGTGATAGAGTGCTAACCTGAGTCCCAGCTCCAAGAATAACACAAAAATAAACAAATACATAAATAAATATGAATATATAAATAATCTAAAGCAATTTTTGGAAACATGATTTTGTTTAGTAGTACAAAAAAACTTGAACTTGTCAGCCTCCTGCTTCAGCCTCTAGGGTTACTGAGACCATAGGTGTACACCATGTCTGAGAAGTTTCTTGTTTCTCAACTGCCCAATAAATAAGTGGGCTAAAGACTTAAAGAGAAACTTCTCTGAAGAGGAAAGAAGGATGGCCAATAGACACATGAAGAAATGTTCAACCTCCCTAGACATAAAAGAAATGCAAATCAAAACAACACTTAGATATCACTTAGACACTCCTATTAGAATGGCTAAAATCAAGAACTCTAATAACAACAGATGCTGGAGGGGATGTGGACAGAAGAGAACCTTACTGCATTGTTGGTGGGAGTGTAAACTTGTTCAACCACTTTGGAAAGCAGTATGAAGGTTCCTCAAAAGACTCTACATAAAGCTCCCCTATGAGCCAGCAATCCCACTTTTGGGCATTTACCCAAATGTTTACAAACAAGACCACACTAAAGCTACCAGCATGACTATGTTTATTGCAGCATAATTACTATAGCTAAGATATGGAACCAACCCAGATGCCCCTCAGTAGATGAGTGGATCAAGAAAATTTGGTATATATACACAATGGAATTCTATGCCTCCATCAGAAAGAATGACATTTCCCCATTTATTAGGAAATGGAAAGGCTTGGGAAAAATTATATTAAGTGAAGTAAGCCAGGCCCAAAGAAACATAGGTCCCATGGTTTCCCTTATTTGCAATATCTAGTATATGTCTGAGTCAAGCAGAAAAGGTCAGATAAGTTGATGTTAGGGGAATGAACCCTAAGATATGTATTCAAATGTTTTTTTTTCTTTCATGCAATTATTTCTAACACATTTATAAGATTATTTCTTTGTTGCTTTGTATGTCCCTCCTCCACAGTATAACCCCTGCTTTCACTGTATTTGATGTCAGTATAATTTGTGGAGGGGAAGGGGAAAAACAAATCGTTTAAATAGGGATACAGTTGGACCCATTGCAACAATGAGATGTACAAGTCTTTATGTGGAAAACAAACTTTACAACTTTGGGGGGAGGGGAGGATTCGGTGGGAGGGGCAAGGGGAGGATGGGAAGAGATGGGAAGGGGAAACAAAGGAGGAGGCTACAGTGCTTGATAAGAAATGTACTCATTATCTTGCCCATGTAATTGTAACCCCTCTGTACAGTATTTTCACAATAAAAAAAGAAGTTTCTTGTTTCTTTCTTTTTGCCTTGTTTTCTTACAGTGTAGAGTTGGATTGAGGTTTTTGAAGGCAAGACAAGCACTTTACTACTATTTCCCTAACCCTTTAAAGAGCTATCTCATGATGCTATGTTCAAATTTTCCTCATTGAGAAATGTGATAACATAAGCTGCTCTCTGAAACATTTTTAGTTAATATTTTTGAGTCATTTACAGCTAGGATAAAGCAAGAAAGAAAATGAGAAGCAAATGGAAAGAAAAAATGAATTCAGTATTAAATGACAGGTCTAAAAACTCTAAAAAAATAGCATGAGTTAATATTATAAAGAAGTATATTAAGAATGGAAAGTCAGTATGTGAAATATATTCAATATATATTTGTTTATAAAATAAAAATGATATAACCTGACTTCTAATAGCAGCGAAATAAAAAAATATATCTTGAAGGCTTGGAAGGTGTCTCTGTGGTAGACTGCTTGCCTTGCATGCATGAGGCCCTGGATTCGATTCCTCAGCACCACATAAGCAGAAAAAGCCACAAGTAGCACTGTGGCTCAAGTGGCAGAGCTCTAGCCATGAGCTGAAAAGCTGAGGGACAGCGCCCAGAACCAGAGTTCAGGCCTCACGACCAAAATACTTTAAAGAAAATATAGTTTTATACATTGTATAAAAACATTGTTATAGGAAACAATATTAAACAATTTAGGATGACTGCAGGAGTAAATAAATTTAACCTTGTGTAATATTTCTGAGCAAGAAAAATAGCTAAGAATTGATACTCATGCCAATTTGATCTGGAGATAAAAAGCAAAGCGATCCCAGTAAAAATCGCCAAAATGTGTGTGTGTGGGGGGGGCGCGTGTGTGCCCATGAGAGAGAGACAGAGACAGAGAGACAGAGACAGAGACAGAGAGAGAGATAGAGAATGAGAGAATGAGAATGAGTGTGTTCTTGAAGGAACCAAAATTGTACTGCTTTGGGAGCTTATAAATTAGTTTTCTAGTTTCAAACATGTTGAAGGGAATCCTGAGGCTTCTGGGACAGAGATTTTATAAACTTTGCTACTCATTCATAACATCAGTCAAAATAACATTTGCACATGTTCTTCTCTAAGCCTCAAGTCCCACCAAGCAATGCAAAGAGACCCACAGGATACCAACTCACACTGCTTGCATAACCCAAGAACTCTAAGCCCAGGAATTCAAGGCTTTCATAATGATCCATGATTACAATCATTCCTTTTTTGCTTACAATATAATATTTTGTATTTTATTAGGTAATTGTACAAAAAGTTTACCATTTCACAAACATCCCTTTCTTTTACTGAAGAAACATTATTTTGATCTTCTAAATCTTTCAGTACACTGATACATTTTCTAGGATAGTCCAATCCGAAGACAGCTAGCAATGCAAAACCCATGGGAAGTCATGTGATGACATTTATTTCCCTCATCTGGGGCCAGGACTGAAGTGAGTGTTGGAATCTAAGTCATGCAAGAAACATCGATCATGAGGAGAGGACATGCTGCTGACAGTGTTTCCTGCGCGTAACAGGTTTAGATCCTTATGATCTCATAGAAGCACAAACATTTTCAGTTCAGAATTATTGTATCATTTGAAGAGATTGTGACTTCATGGTTAGCCTAGGCTGCATATTGAGATCAAACAAACAAAACTGAAACAACACTTAGATTCTTAAGCATTTGATCTCATTATATTTCATATTGCTTACAAACACAGGTCTTTTCTACATATTCCACTTCATTTAGTGCAAATACTATGAATATTATGGCAAGACAGCTACATTTTTACCATAAAAACATGTTCCTTCCCTCATGCTTTGAACACAGAGATTTTAACCATTGGTTTTGTGCTATTGTTTAGAATTTAAATTAGCCATTCTATTGAGCTATATAATGACTTCCTTGGTCAGAGTATTTCATGATTTTATCTTTTTACTATGTAGGATTAGGAGGATTCTATTCTAACCAGAGGAAACTCCTACTGTCTAAAATTCTTGTTTGCAAATGAAACATTTACTTAGACAATATCAATCATATCAAATGCAATTAAGTAGACTCCAACCAACACACACACACACTACATTACCATTCTATTTTTCAACCACTCTCTAAAATCATAATAATATGTATTAGTCATACTATACATATTTCAAGATATCACAAGTGAGAGTTTACCAAATACTTTGCCTATCCATTGCATGAAGTGCCATGTCTTTAAATTCCACATTTGTGTGATTTTTAATTGCACAGAACCATATATTTTAGGATTTTATTATTGTTATTGTTATCATATATTTCTTTAACTTTAGATACCAGATACCAATTTTATCACAATTTTGTAACCATTTCTTTTATATGCATTCTATAAAACCTCAGTTTCTTAAAGCTTTCTTTCTTCTTTGTCAATGTAACTATTAGATGTTGGTAAGGGTGTTGTGTTCATAGTAGTTTCTTAGCAACATAAGCAGACAAATTGACTGCCATTTTGAACGTTGCTAGGCACTCATCTAAAAGAAGAAAAGAGTCAGTAGTGCCATTCTGATTAGAGCCAGTCTGATGTAGCAATTCAATGATCTATCTCAAAGGAGACATGTAATTTGTTTTCTCATCTAACTCATGGCCATAACTAGTCACAAACTTAATCCAATCGCATGGAATCAGAAAGTACATTTGGCCAACATGTCTAAATGGTGAAAAATCCCAAATAATGACAGATTTTTTTCACCCAAATCCTATCCTTTGTTCACTGGAGAATTTACTCTCCTCGTCCCATTTCAGGGATGGCTAAAGATGAGGATATTAACTGGTTTGTTAGGAGGCAGTTCCAAGTTAGGACCTCTCATGGGACATTTAGTAATAAATAAAGACATGTTTGGTTATAAAATGCTGAAATGGAACTATTCTGCTAGCAGATATTTGTGGGGAAGCAACCTAGCCTTAAAAACATGTGAGCTTTGGGGCTGGGAAGTTGGCTCAGTGGTAGAGCGCTTGCCTTGCATGCATGAGGCTCTGGGTTTGATTCCTCAGCACCACATAAGCAGAAAAAAAGCCAGAAGTGGCACTGTGGCTCAGTTGGTAGAGCACTAGCCTTGAGCTGAAGAGCTAAGGGACAGCACCCAGGCCTAGAGTTCAGGCCCCATGACCGGACCCCCCCAAAAAAAACAAAATAAAAAACATGTGAGCTTTGCTTTGTCTCACCTGATCAGACTCAACCTGAATATTGCTGCTAGGACATCAATGTTTCTACTGCAGGACTAATGGGAATATGAAAGTGTACATACAAAGCCTAGGAAAAATGAGAGTAAATAGAAAGAACAAGATTAGAGTATAGAGCTAAGGACTGAATGATAGAAAGTGTAAAAGTGAAATTTAAAAAATAAATTCCATTCTTCTCAAAATGATTCTATAAATAATTAAGAATGGGAAAAGTATAGCTGCTGTTACCTCTTATTTTTACTCTTCTGTAAGGAATAATGTGAACAATAGAATTCAACATTTGACTGTGCAACACAGCACGGCAAAAAAATACATGTGTTTGAAATTAGACCAATTTGTGCTTGAATATATGTTCTGCATCTTCCTAAATATGTGAATAGAGGAAAGTAATATTTCCTTAGCTTTTGTTTTGTCTGTAAAAATAGGTATGATAATACTTTCTTACTAGACGTTTTAAGTGCATTTAAAAGAACCATCTGGCATAAATTAGCCAGTCAATAATAGTGGCAGCTGCCATCCTCATAATTATAGTTAGTAGTGAAAAGGCTAGTTGTAGTCATTTTACTTCATTGTTCTTCCACAAAGTCAGCTATTGTTCTGGGATGACTATTTGATTTGATTCACCATGTGTTTTCTCCTTTTCTATTCCTTATTAATTTTATTTTTCTCTTGCCTCATTTTTGAAGCAGTGTGAGCAAAGGTGAAATTATGCTTTTGTGTAACACACAAACAATGGTTGATCTACACAAAAGCACTTTGCTGATTAAACTCAACAGTAAGAAATAGAGAACTTGCTTTAAAAGTGGACATCTTGCCAGAGAAGACATTCAGATGGCATATAAGCATATGAAAAGATGTTCAACACCATTAGGGAACTACGAACTAGAATAATAGAGCTGGGGTTTTACCTCAGTAGTTCAGTAAACTTGCCAGGCATGTGTGAAGCCCTGGCATAATTGCACAAGCAAACAAGCAACAATCAATCAAACAAACAAAAATCAGGACTGAAATACAATACACCTATTGGAATGGCCAAAATCCCAGAACACTGACAGTTCCAAACACTGCCAAAGATGGGGAGCAAGAGGAAATCTCATTCTTTCCTCAGGGGAATGCAAAATGTTATAGCCTCTTTGAAGATAGCTTAGTAGTTTCTTATAGAATTAAACATACTCTTACAGTCTAATCTGTCAGTCACATTTGGCTGTTCAGCAAATGAACTGAATGTTGTTGTCTGCAGAAAAACCTGCCCTCAATGTTTACAGAAATTTTACTCAAAATGACAAAATTCTGTATATAAATGATGTGTATATAGTAGGTGAATAGAGAAAAATATGCTACATTGAGACAGTGGAATATTATTTAGCACTAAAATAAGCTATGTTAAGTCATGTAGGAAATGCATTGAAGAAAAAGTATGATGTTACAGTGTATCACGCATGTGTTATATAATACCCCACTGAGTGAATAACAGAAAGAACACACCATAATGTAAACTACAGATTTTAGGTTATAATGACACATCAATATAGTGTAGGATTCAATAGGAAGTTTGTGTGTGTGTGTGTGTGTGTGTGTGTGTGTGTGTGTGTGTGAGTGAGTGTCTGAGTGGCATATTTAAAGTACATACATTCTACCAACTTCATATGAATATAGTAAGATAAATTTTATTAATTTGATTTTATGAATTTTTTTATCTGGGAGCTAATAACTTATACTCTTCATCAGGATGCAGAGATCTGAGACTTGTGACTCAAACCCAGTCTAGGCAGAGATGTCCTGAAGATTCCAAGTCCAAATTAATCAGCAAAAAGCTAAGCTGAAGGCATGGCTTAAGTGACAGTAGAAGATCTTGAGAAAAGAAAAGAAAAAGATCCAACTGCCTTGAATGTGAATAAAAATCCCAAAACCTAAATAATAAAAGAAAGTGCTAACTTGATTAGTCAGATACTTGTATTGATACTTGTGTGTTTTTATGTCTAGTCATATAATTAGTAGACAAGCAGTAAGTTAATCTTAATATTGCACATTTTGAAATGTTCCTTGTTCCATAAAAGTAGGCTATTGAATGCTGACATATACACCTCACTTGATTCATCTTACTTCTTTATAGAGGCCTGAACATAATTAAATCCCAGCGTAAGTACTTCCAGAAACATGTGACAAAATAAAACATTCATGTCATCTCATCTTTCTGATAATTTTACAAAAAGTTATTGAATTCATTAGGCTGACACTCTACTACAATGGAGACATCTACATGGCAGCCATAACTAAGTTAAGCTGCTGGAGTTGCCTCTGAGCTAAGTTTTGACAGAATTTTTATGGTCTTTCTTTTCCTCTTTCCAATTTTTTAACTCTTCAAAATGTGACAGTAAAATAAGAAGTGACATTTTATTGTGTTTCAAATAAAGAAAACATCTAAAAAGAAATAGGAAAAGCCTATCCATTCTAAATCTTCCCACTGACATGTGAAGATACTGTAACTGGATGTGTTCTGCTTGTCTTGTTTTATACTTCCTGTTTCAGGCTGTCACTAGGCTGGAGAGACACTATAGATTCAGGGGTTCCCTGACGGTAGTGTACTATTTTTGAGAAGAGAATGCATCAGCCAAGCACTGGGCAGTCTCACTAAACTCCTTGGAGGAACCTTCGTGGAGCTAGCCATGGTCCTGAAGTCCAGAAAGGTTCTCCCATCCATTAGGCCACTCCTGGTCTGCCCCCTCTGACTGGTATGGCAAGTCCCTCTCCAGAAAGACCTACATTGACGATGGCAGAAAGGAGATCGTCTAATTTATTCTTTACTTATATAAGTCATATGTGATTTTGTGGCTTTATTGCTTGCACTCATCTTTCTGTGTTCTCTTAACTACTACTATTATAACCACTACTTTCTTGTAACTTCTATTTGACAATTTTCTATGTCCTATTTATTTCCTTCAACTCCCAGTATAGTTTATGCCTTTGCCTGGACTAATTACTGATACTAGTTTTATTTTAATTATCTAAATACTTAGCAATAATAAATCTGTAACATGGCTTTACAAATCAAATGAATTTATTAATGGATATTAGAGTGAAAATGTTTTCTTCCATTTCATTTCTGTAGATAATTATAACACTATTACTTGCAACTTAATTTTTCTGCTTTGATGAAGGCCAGTGGAACTTTCAAATAACCAAGAAGACTTATTCCAACTATTTAGGGCATGTACTAGGATGTATTTGTTTTTGTGCATTTATGGAATATGATCTCAGAATACAAAATCATTAACTATTTGATTCTCTGATGCTTTTATATATTCCACTGTGCTTATATAATTATGCTTCATTTCTCACTGACCTGTGGAAGAGGAGATTATGGTGAACTTTTTAAGCTACTACTTTATACCGCATTATTTTTTAATGTTCATTTGCAAGTCTCAATAAGAATGTTAGTACTCTTTAATTTGGAACCTTGTTTCAGTCTTTTTTTGTCTATCTTCTCTTTGGCATATGTGTTTGAATTTGAACTGAATATTTTACAAAATATCCCTTAGCTGAGATTTCTTGATGATTATTCTTAAGTAATCCATTATTATTGCCATTAATAGCGAAACTGATAGTATTTCCATCTGAATTTCTCCAGTGGAAAGGTGATGTTGGTTCTTCCAACTAGGAGATGATAATATGAATTAATTGATTTAATTATTATCCATTAGGTTTCTTCCATAAAACCTCAGGATATTTCTTGGCAATTAATGTATTCTATTTCTTTTCTATTTCTTTTTTTTTCTTTTTTTTGGGTCCAGTCGTAGAGCCTGTACTCTGGGCCTGGGTGCTGTCCCTCAGCTTTTCAGCTCAAGGCTAGGGCTCTACCACTTCAGCCACAGCGCCACTTCCAGCTTTTTTCTTTTTTCTTATGTGGTGCTGAGGAATTGAACCTAGGGCCTCAGGCATGCAAGGCAAGCGCTCTACCACTGAGCCACCTTCCCAGCCCCTCTTTTCTATTTCTTATCAAGCTTTCAGTAAGTTATTTTAGCATTTACTGATAATCTAAATACCACATTCATGTTTATTCTACTACAAGAAAAAAATCTCTTTTCTAATTATTTACTGATAAATCAATTCATAATAGAATGGGCTTGTAATTTCTTATTTTATTAAATTAGTTATGATTTGTTTTTATCATAGGTTTCAAATTCACATTTTTAAGATTTGTTTATTGTACTGTATATAAACTATCTCAGAGGAAAAAATAAATTAAAAATTGAATTAAAATTTATTTAGTATTTTATGGTGGGACCTGTTAACCTCAGTTCTAAGACTTATTTTCCAGTATTCTAGGTTTGAACTAGTATACTGAGGATAATAAGATCCCATTATCCTTAGAGAAGCATTGATGGAGACTAAAATTAATCTTAAATGGGAAAATAAGATTGTATCCTGTGACATAGGATTTTTATACATTCTTTTGTATATAATTCCAAGTTTTTGCCAAGAGGGCAAAATACAAAAGAAACAATGGGAAAATATCCAAAATCTGTAATAATAAATGTAATAGTATGGAGGGCCCCAACTAGCCAACTCTAGAATGAGAACTCTACTTCACTTAGAGAAGACCAGCATTTGTAAGCCAAGCACAGGTCTCTACTAGCAAATACATATCTAATGGGCAGAATTGCTTGTACAACAATTCATTACTTCTTGTTTTTGTTGATATATTTTTCTTGAAAGTAAAATCACTGAATAGTTATTTGAAGGAATGGGATGTATTGGTGTAAATTACCTAAAGAAAAAAATGTACCTCTAAATCTTTTCTCATTACCTCCTTGCTAAATGCATTATCCTACTGAGCACTATACAAAGAGTAACTTGGAGACATTTAAATTTTTAAATAGCCTGGATTTGCTCCATTTTCTATTATATACAACTGAATTGTTGTACCTTCTTTAATTCTAACCAGTGTTTTATTACTTCATTACAATTTAAATGACTCACTACTTACCTCATTGTTTCCAACCTACTGCGTTGGACAGTACTGTGTGATGACAAACTGTGTACTGTCTTTGTATTTTGATTTGGATTTAGATTTGACCTGGTTTTATTGGCATATCATCTAGGTCGAGTCACTTAAGTGCTCTGAGTCTATCTTCAACTAACTAATATAATAATGATGATGATAAAAATAATAATAATGTCCATGTACAAGTTAAATTATGGAATCATATTTTCAGAATTTTGTCAAGATGACACTATGAAACAAACAAACATCATCTGTAAGTCTCAACCATGAACTGCTTACTAGTTGAAGTGTGCACGTCCTCAGAACAACTTTATATTTTTTTATTTTTATTGTGAAAATACCATAATACACAATTACACAAGCAAGGTAATGAGTACATTTCTTATCAAGCATTGTTGCCTCCCCTTTGTTTCCCCTTCCCATCCCTTCCCATCCCTCCCTGTTCAACCCTCCCCCCCCCCCCGCTCCGCCCCATGCCAAAGTTCATCTTGGACATCTCATTTTTGCAATGGGTCCACCTGTATCTCTCTTTAAAAAATTTGTTTTTACCCTTCCCCTCCCCAAATTATATAAACATCAAATACAGTGAAAACAGGGGTTATACTGTGGGGGAGGGACATATAAAGTACCAAAGAAATCATCTTATAAATATGTTAGAAACAATAGCAAGAAAGAAAAACCACTTGAGTCCTTATCTTGAGGTTCATTTCTCCTAACATCAACTTATCTGACCGTTTCTGCTTGTCTCAGACATATACTAGCTATTGCAAATAAGGGAAACCATGAGATCTATGTTTCTTTGGGTCTGGCTTACTTCACTTAATATAATTTTTTACCACCTCACACCAGTTAGAATGGCTATAATCAAGAACTCTAAAAACAACAGATGATGGAGGGGATGTGGACAGAAGGGAACCCTACTGCATTGTTGGTGGGAGTATAAAATTGTTCAACCACTTTGGAGTGTGGAGGTTCCTCAAAAGACTCCACATAGAACTCCCTTATAACCCAGCAATCTCACTTTTGGGCATTTACCTGAATGATCACATACAAGACCATACTAAAGCTACCAGCACAACTATGTTTATTGCAGCATTATTTACCATAACTAAGATATGGAACCAAACCAGATGCCCCTCATTAGATGAATGGATCAAGAAAATATGGTATATATGCACAATGGAATTCTGTGCCTACATCAGAAAGAATGACATTGCCCCATTTGTTAGGAAATGGAAAGACTTGGAAAAAATTATATTAAGTGAGGTAAGTTAGAACATCTTTATTTAGGACATGGGGGCTGACAGTCAAGTCAGATCCATAGTTTTCACATTTTAGAAATTTGCAGCTATCAGGTACAATCTCAATACAGTATATTCTAAAACTCACAAAGGTTTTCCTTAGACAAATCTTTAACTAGACATATCTAAAGCTTGTTTTATATTCATTAAAATTATATTAGCCAATGGGAATTTTATGATTATGACAAAGTCACTAAAATTGAAAATACACAAGGTATATGGATATATAAATCTGCAATAGGGAGTTCATGAGGATTTGGTATCTGTAGCTGTAGATCCTAATCTACTCTCTTGTTTATAAGTATTTAATTCTCATTCATATACAAACTTCTCACTGTACACAACACATATAAGTATTGCCACTAATGACTGCTTCAACTTCAGATTCAACATCTCATGTTTTTCATCTTGAGTCCAGCCGCCACCCTATTGGGGCAATGATGAATTAATATGCAACATGGTCTTCTGTACATTGCAGAAAAATGGCTATTACTCTACAGAGACAAGATTGCCAGGATTTCCTCGTGGTAAGAAAACAAAAAGACATAAAAGACTGCTTGAAAACAATTGAGAAATTCGAGAAGGTTGCAAAGACTAACAACTCAGAAAGAAAGAAGTATTTCTTGATTGAACTTTTCTTTTACCTTTCATAAATGACTCAATTTTTATGCCAACAACCCTGACATTTGTATTGTTAAACCATGCTTGCTATGTAATATGATCTTTTGTTGCATATATGACCCATAAATTGCTTAGTTTTTCCACTAATCATGACAAGGAGGAAATCATTACAAAAACTCAATAAAATAAACAAACAGCAGAAAGAAACAACAAACAATGTGATAACCCCTTTAATTCATCCATTTAGTGAAGGTATTTACCATTGAGTGCAGAAGATGCAGAGAAACTGTCACTCACACAGTTGATAAAAGCTATTTGGAGAGCAATTTGTCACTATCTATGGTGAGAATAATGCATTTAAAAATGTTTCTGGGAACTTATCCATTGGGAAAACTGTTAAAGATGTCAAGTTATTTATTGAAGAAATACCTACAGTATTGTTTCAATGTCAAAAAATTTAAAGGTAATTTAAATTCAGTTAGAATGCTCTTGTTTAAATGAAATATGTTACCTACACATGACAGATATGTCTATAATTACTGAAAGGAATTGAGAAAATCAGTGCTTAGAATTATGAGAATATGTCTAACAAATTCTTAAGTGGAAAAGAATGACAAAGGAAAAACAATTTATAGCAGTAACATATCTTAATAAAAATCATATGTTCAAGCACTGATGCATTCATACACATATGCACATACCACTTTGTCCCAATGGAGTCATACAGAAAAAGTTCAGATTTGGCTTTAGAATATAAGTGTTTTAGCACAATTTTTAAATAAATTTCATTTCGCACAGAGCAAATGTTAACTAAAATGAAACCTAATGGTAGAATAGAAAGTTAAAATGCTTTTGAAATTTCAGGTGATGGCTACAGAAATATTTGATAGTATAGTTCTGCCACATAAGTTCAGTTTTACGATATTCTAGATTTCACATTATGCTCAAGATTGCTTTGAGTATTTGGGGTCTAATTTTTGCTCCCATGTGAATTTTAGGACTGATTTTCCTTATGGGTGAAGAATGACATTAGATTCTAGTGGGGATTGTGATGAATTTGAAGATTGCTTTGAATAGTATGATTACTCACAATTTTAATTCTGACAATCCATAAACTTATGAGATATTTCCATCTGGTATGTTCTTTAATTTTCTTCCTCAAGGTTTCATAATTTTCCTTGTAAAATTCTTTGCCTCTTGGGTTAAGTTTATTTCTTTTTTTTTGAGGATATTTTGAATGGAATTGTGGTTTTGATTGATTTCTCAGCCTATATTTTGTTGATAAAGTGAAAAGATAGTGATTTTTGTATGCTGATTTTTGTATTTGGATACACATGCAAAAAGTTTATATCAGATTTAAAAATTATGGAGATCAATCTTTTGTACCCTTAAACATAGAATCATATCATCTATAAATAGGAATAATATTGCTGCTTCTTTCCCTTGTTGGATCCTTTTATTTCTCTTGTTTTATTGCTGTATCTAGGAAGTCTAGTTCCATATACTAATAAAAATAAGCAATAGAATAAGTTCAGCTCTTATATGTTGGTGATTTTCATAATTTCTTTTCAAGTTGCACTTTTACAAGTTTTATGTATTACAAACAACACAAATGTTACCAATTTCATCTAATGTATAATGTCTTGTGTTCTGAAGGAAAGCAAACATATTTACTTTGAATTAACTGGTATGTTTCAGATGTCATTGTATGCAATGGAGAAGTTAGTTTCTTTCTAAACAAGAAACAATTAAATTGTATATCTTAAAAAATCCTTAGATATCTGTATCTCTATCTATTCTGACTTTGAGATTTTTTTCTTAATACTGAAGAGACTTTGAGGTCGATATTAATATGTCTTTTTGAAAAAATACAGTTTACATTACAATGCCAAAAAAGAAAAGAAAAGAAATTCATAAGTGCCAGAAGCTGATTTCCTACTGGAGACATTAGCTTTGAACTGGATGGTATGTGTTAAGCAGAATAATGTTACCTGTAGACCTATGGTGACTATGCTATTTAAGAAGACTCTGTTAATTAAGATTCCATAAACTTTATAAACTAAGCCTAGACAAGGTGGGATATTTATGAAGTCATTCAAAGTAAGCTTCATTTTTAGATCTAAGTCTGTATATATGTATGAGCACAAATACAAGAGATATGCATGTATATATTAAATATTGCATATATAATAAAGACCATAAGATTAATTGCTGAAAAATACTTGTATCCATAAGAGATACATCTTACATATGTTATGTTTTACACATGTGTATGTTTTTAGAGTAGTTTTAGATCTGCAGCAATATTGAGAAGGATGTTGTCAGATAACCCATATTTCTGCAGGCTTCAGGCATACTTGCTGTGTCCTGTTTTCATCAAACACCCACACAGAGGTATGTTTGTTAAAATTAATGAGCCTATATTGCCACACTATCAGTATCCAAGCTTATAGTCTTCATTGCAATTCACACTAGATGTTGTACATACCAAGGCTAAACTAATGTACAATCATGTGTGTTTATCATTTTAACAATATGGAATAGTTATATGGCTTTAAGAATCCTCTATAAATTACTCTTCAGCTCTCTCTCCTCCTAGAACTAACAAAAATTGGTCTTTATATATCACCCGAGTCTTTCATATATGCACAATTGTATCATATGTAATCTGTTCAAGTAGACTTCTTTTACTTAGAGATATTTGTTCACACGAGAGTGGGAGAAAAAGCCACACAATTATTTTAGAAATTGCCAGTACTACCACTCTCATTACAGACCAGAATGCCAGGACCTTGCAGGAAGAAGGAAATGAAAGAAGGGATCGAGAGTGACCACTAAAACTTAGGTTCTTGCCTAGGACTGTCTCAAGTGTCTGGCCCCATATTATGGTACAGTGTTCTTTGGCTAACTCAAATTTAGCTAGAAGAGGATTATTCTCAAGCCTAGAAGTTTAATGTTGTTTGAATGGTTGAGTTTGGGATTCTTGTCTGTGCTATATGGAATGGGAATACCTACACCAAGACTAACTAACCAATCAGAATATTTTGAAAGCAAATAACTTTTTTAATATCACAGGGTCACAGCTGGAGAGCAATTTGTTTCAGGATGAACCATACCCTAAGTGTCACTCATGTCTAATATAAATGTTAATTAAATGATACTTTGGACATGGATTCTAAAGTTGATGCTGGAATCAGTTAAGGCTGTTGAGGTCATTGAGAGGGAACACATATATTTGGATATGAGAACATGAGTGGGGATAAAAAGTGGGGGAAATATTATGCTGTCAATGAAGTGTTCCTTCCAAAATTGATGTGCAAACAATCTTTATTTTAGTAGTAGTGTTAATAGTTGTGATGATTTGCAATGTCCCAGGGTTCTCCCTTGTGGGTTTATGAAGTTTTTGTGAACATTTACCCTATTGGGTGAATATGGTGTTGTTTCTCTCTCAGAAACAAGATAACAATCTTGAAAGTAGGAAAGGGCACTCATAAGATACCAGACCTTCCCATTGTCTTAATACAGAAATTCTCAGCCTCCAGCATGAAAAGAAATACAATTTCTGTTATTTATAATTTACCAAGCAGAGGTATTGTGTTATAGAAACAAAGACTGGGATAAAATACTTCATCAGATATGCCTTTATACAAATACATTTCCCCAATCTAGGCTTGTGTTTTCACTTTCCTGATGGGATTTTCTGCATGAGAGTAAATTTCAATTTCGATGTCAGCCTGTCTAATAGTTTCTTTTATTATGAATTATGCCTTCACTTTGAAATCAGAAGTCACTGTAATACCAAGGTCATTTACATTTTCTATAATATCTTCAAGGAATTTTATTGAGTTTTGCTTTCCATTTATGTTTATGATTAATTTTGAGTTTTTCTGGGAAAGGCACGTCTTAATTATAATGTAACTTTTTAACATGGATGTGTACTTGCAGCACTGTTTATTTAAAGATTATGTTTTCTTAATTTTATTGCCTTTACTAATTTGTTAAAGGAGTGGTCGACTATAACTCAAGTAGATATGTAAGCCTTTTATTTTTCCCTCTCAATATATTTTTGTATCATTTGGTTAATACTTCACTGTCTTGATTACTGGAGCTTTATCCTAAATCTCATCGTTGGATATGTTGGTTCTCCAGCTTTGCTCTCTCCTGACAACTTGTCTTGGCAAATCTGTATCCTTTGCCCTCCATAAATCCAGACAAGGGATACTCCAAATACAAAACAATAGCAGGCTTCCTAATTTTAGTCACGGAGTTTTGCTCTAATAATTATTATTTCTGTTCTTCAGTTTACCTTATGGTTAATTTACTCTTTTTTTCCCTAATTTCCTCAGGAGGAAACTTAGTTAATTGACTTTGGATGTTTTAATCTAGTACATCTCTTTGGCACAGTGAATTTACTTTGAGGTACTGTTTTCCCATTAACTCAGTACATTTTACTGTGTTTTAATTTTCTTTTAGTTAAGTACACACATAATAGAACACCACACACACACACACACACACACACACACACACACACACACACACACACACACACACACACACACACACAGAAGTGTACATTCACACACATATTTTACCGGATCTGAAATTTGAACTCAGGTCCTTATGCTCAAGCCCTCATAGGCTTCTTACAATGTATTTGTTCTACCACTTGAGTATGCCTCCAGCTTGAATTTCTGAAGGTTGTTTTGGAGATAGAATTTCGCTGACTTTTCACTCCTGAGTAGGATTACAGAATTGAGTTATTGGCCCCAGGCTAGTTAAAAAAATATTTTTGTTTCTGTTGAGACTTCAATAATATAACTAATCACACCAACCTTAAACAAAATTCTGTACTGCTCTAATAGAATTGTGACATTGTCCAAAAGGAAATATACTCTTCGTCTGACTTATGTAACTCTAATTCCTCTGTGTTTAGCATTTTCAAATAAAAATATTTATAGCACAGGTATAATTTCCTATTTCCCTCTTTTTTAGTATATACTTTTTATTGTACAGAGGGGTTACAGTAAGGTGATGAGTACATTTCCTATGAAGCATTGTTACCTCCTCCTTTGTTTTTCCCCTACCATCCCTTCCCTTCCCACCTCCCCAAGCTGTAAAGTTGGTTTTCAACATAGTGTCTTGTGCATCCCATTGTTACAATGGGTAAACCTGTATCCTTATTTCAGCATTTTGTTATTTCTCTTCCCCTCCCCAAATTAGAAAAATGTATAAACAAGACACAGGGAACTAAAATCAAATACAGTAAAAACAGGGGTTATACTATGGGGAAAGAACACACAAAAGAAACAAAGAAAAATCACATAAAACATTATAAATACATTAAAAACAGCAGCAAGAAAGATAGAACCACTTGTGTCCCTCCCTATCTTGGGGTTCATTTCGCTTAGCAACTTCTTATATGGTCATATGTTCATAGCTTTTGAGCTTTTCTGCTTGTCCTCGACATATACTAGTTACTGCAAATAAGGGAAACCATGGGACCTATGTTATTTGAAGCATTTTCAAATATAAATAAATTTTAGTACAATATATTTTAAGAGTAAAATCATTTAACTTCTTACTACCACTTGTCTCATTGACACCACTCAACATGAACTCCTTAGAGTATTGAATGATCGCTAAGCCCTTTGTATTATTATGTATTTAAATGTATTTGATGTTGCTATAATTTGTGGAGGGGAAGGGAAAAAACAAATCGTTTAAATAAGAATACAGGTGGACCCATTGCAACAATGAGATGTACAAATCATTATGTCAAAAAAAGAACTTTACAACTTTGGCTAAGTGTGTGTGTGGGAGGACCCAGCATGAGGGGGGAGATGGGAAGGGATGGGAAGGGAAATAAAGGAGGAGGCAACAATGCTTGATAAGAAATGTACTCATTATGTTGCCTATGTAATTGTAACCCCTCTGTATGATATTTTCACAATAAAAAATATTTTTAAAAAATATTTTAAAAAATGTACATACACACATCAAATTTGTACCTGAACATAATTGATCAAATATATTGCTGCTACAATTATTTGGATATATATTTGTTAGTTGAAAGAAAAAAAATCAACGCTATTTTATCTCGTCAGGCTCTTCATGACTACACACAACTTTGAATTTCTAACGTATAATATTTTCCTATTCTCTAAAAAATCCTCTTAACATTTCTTGTGCTAAAAATCAACCGGCAGGGGCTGGGAAGGTGGCTCAGTGGTAGAGAGCTTGCCTTGCATGCCTGAGGCCCTGGCTTCAATTCCTCAGCACCACATAAGCAAAAAGAAAAAAGCCGGAAGTGGTGCTGTGGCTCAAGTGGTAGAGCGCTAGCCTTGAGCTGAAGTGCTGAGGGACAGCACTCAGGCCCAGAGTTCAGGCACCACAAATGGACCTCCCCCCAAAAAATCAACTGGCAATGAATTTCTTACTTTTTGGATTGATAGTGCCCTTTTTTTTTTCTTCTTTCATTTTGAAAAAGAGTATTTGAAGAAACAGAATTCTTTGTTGATGCCTCGTTTTTCTTCTCAGGACTTACTGTATTTCACTTCATTATCTTGCTTCTTGTGGGGTTTCTCAGCAAAAGTTACACACATACATGTTTGTGTTTCTTTATTGATAAGCTGTTTTTCATGGCTCTCTTTCAGAAGTTGTTACAAGTCTTTAGGATTTTTGATGATTTATTCTTTTTATTATCTTTAAGTAATTGTACAAAGACATTTCAATTGAACATGTTGGTTTGTGAGTATAAAGCATGTTGATTAATATCACCCCTTTCATCATTTTCCCCAGCTTTCCCAACCCTACCCATCTCCTCAGTTTACCTGGTTCTACTTTCATATAAATACATTTTGGGGGTTGTTTGTTTTATTTTGTTTGGATTTATCTAAACTATGTGTGGTTCTGAGTTTCCTGAATGTTTCATTTGGTTTACACATGAATAGACATTACTTTAGGGAACTTCTGAACTATATTTCTTTTACTTTCACTTTCTTCAGGTATGTCAGTTTGTGTAAATGACAACACCCTTTCTGTTAGTGGTGACACCTGAACTCTGTACCTGGATGATGTGTCTGAACACTTCTTGCTCAAGGCTAGTGCTAGACCACTTTGAGACAAAGCACTACTTCCTGTTTTCTGGTGTTTAATTGAAGTTAAGAGTCTCATGGACTTTCCTTTTCGGGCTGGCTTTGAACTGTGATCCTCAGATCTCAATCTCCTGAGTAGCTAGGATTACAGGCCTGAGCCACCAGTGCCTGTCTATGAGGAATTCTTGATCTGAAGCATTTTTTAATACTTTCTTCCTATTTTTTTTTACATATTCTTATGTTCATTCATGATGTCATCCACTAGAGCCCATAATATATTCATCATGTGTAAATTTTCCACTCTGGTAATCCAGGCATCACTGCCATGACTAGTGCTAATGTTTTCTTCCTCCTTGTGGTCTATGCCATTTAGAAGGCTTTATAAATGTATCTCAACCACTGACTATGCTATACTGAAGAAAAGGAACTGCTGTAACAGTCTTTAGTGGGCAGTGGTGAGGTGAAGTTGGAGGGGAGTTACTCCACTATTATATGATTAAGTTTCAGCTCATTAGTGGGTCAATGCATCTGCATTGGGAATATTCACAAGTGTTTCCTTGTGTCTTTTCTCTCTCCCACACATAAGCAACTCTTTTGCTTATCTAATTTCCTTAAAAAAATAACAAAAAACGTTGGCTAGAGTTCTACTCAGTGAATATTATGAGAAAACTGAAATTCTTTAGGATTTTGTAAGTAGTTTCTCCTGAAGGCACACCCAGTTAAGGCCAGGATTCTCAAGGGTATTTTACAATAATTCCTTGTCCCCAACCCAGGCTGGAAGCAGAAGGGAAGCGGAAGGTGATTTCCTTTTGTTTTTGCTTTCTAATATATTTATTGATGGAGATGAAAGAGGCAACACCAGTGGGTCTGCTTCTGCATTGTTTTGCTGCTTATGCTGATCCTCCAGCGAGACACCAGCTACAGTTCTGGCTTGCCTTGACCAGTGCAGGTCCTGGAGGAGACTTCTGTGCAGGTAGGCCTGGATTTCAGATAGCTGCCTATCTTGTCTCCCCACTTTTGGTTTTCCTATTCAGGTCTAAGTAAAGTTGCAGCCTTTCATCTTGTATGTTTCTTGACTTTTAGAATGGAGTGATAAGTTCTAAAGTCTTCATATGCATAGCTGGCAAAGTGGTCTACTTCAGTCCTATCTTTTGAGGATCTGCTTATGTGTTTGTCTCTTGAAAAAAAAAAAGTCAACCTAAATATTTAGGTAAGTACCTAGGGTATTTCATTCCTCCTACTCATGCTCTGTTAAGAGCTCACCTAATGAGAATTGCCATCTTTGATGTTTGACATGAATTTAAGACTCCTTCCTGTGTTGCTGAAGTTAATTTGGATCTTACCCTGTATTACTGCTAGGTTTGCTTTCTCAGACTTCTATTTTCACAGCTGTCCTGCCACAGGACAGTAGCAGGCTAGAAACAGAGACAGTTCTTTTGGACCAAGAAAAGTTGTGTATTTTATTCACAGGTTCAAAACAAAAACACAATAAACCTCCCAAAACAAACAAAAAACACAACCATACATGCAGAAAAGTTTTATTCATAGGTTTATTTTTGCTCTCTCAGATTACCTTCAGGTTAGCTACACAAGCCCAGGCTGATTTGGTGGAAGACACTCAGAAACTTGAAAAGGGTGTTCAAAGCATTGTGATTGCCTTGTTTGTCTGGATAACTCTGACCACCTATACATGAAATAAATTAGATAGTGGCTTTCCCCCTTGTTTCAATCCCACTGCTTAATGTAGATCAAAGCAGCATACACATATCAACCCATTTCAATCTTAACTCAATGTGAGGCTTCCAAAATTGAGCCATAAATCATTTTGAAAAAAATGAATCCAAAAGAGAAATGATTTTTATATAGGAAGCAGCCTTCTAATTTAATTCTGAGAGAATCTTATTTAGAAATATGAGATGTAAAATGATGTGCTGTGAAACAGCGAGTGGAAAACACAAGGTGAATGCCAGGCAGGAATGAAAGAAGCAAATCAAAGAAGTTTAGCTTGGTGTGTCTCAAATATGAGATACAGTTAAACTTCTAGAGAAACTCCTTGTGTTCCAAGAAATGTCACTATGGCCAGATTAACTGTTGAAGTATAACATGAATATATTGGAATTCACAAATCGATATAGGAGAAATAACTACAGGAATGTAATGAAACATCTGTGAACCATTAACTCCCACATATAAAGTACCCCTTTTAATCAATTGACCTTCGTACCATGCAGAATTGTAGGAGGAAGAAATTCTTTATGAAAAGTACTATAGTGAACTGTCATGCCCAACATATGGACATCTTTAAAAAGAATCAAATTGGAGTAAAGATAGCAGATGTAGGAAAAGATACCATTTATGTTTCCTAAAAATAAAGGTCTCTGGCTCTCTATGTTAAGAAAACTTTGCCCTTACATTTTGAAATTGATTCTAAAGAAACCAATTGTGGGTTAATTTTATCAGGGAGAAGAGAAAGCTTTATAGAAAAGTGTGATTTTTTAAAAATAAAATAAAATCTTTTAAACTGTTGAAGAGATGTAAGTAGGAATGTAGGCACACCTGTCAGAAATTACTTATCTCTTTATCCACAAAATACATGGGCAATGAGACTGGCCTAATGGGTTCTATACCCTACAGAAGATTTAGCCTGAAAGACTCCATTATTGAATTGAATACCAAAGCTGTCACAGGTTGTAGGTGCCCAGTTCATATCCCTTACCTCTATGACTGTAAAGCCAATGTATCAGAATTCCAACTCACTGAAACTGTGCTCCTTTGCCTGAGGTATTTCTGTCATAATGAGACAAGTTCAGCCACCTGAGTATAGGTCCAAGCATGATGGGGAATTGGGAGCAGTACTTAACCAATACAGAATGTTGATGAAAAAAATATACCAGCTATTGGATGCTGGTGGCTCACACCTGTTATCTTAGCTACTTGGGAAGCTGAGATCTAAGAATCACAGTCCAAAGCTAGCTTTGGCAGAAAAATCCTTGAGACTCTTACTTCCAATAAATCTCTTAGAAAAACTTCAAGTGGAGCTGTGGCTCAAGCTTCTTTGACACTCAACTTGGCAATTCTTTCCTCAAGCTTCTTTGATCACCCAACTTGGTGATTCCTTACTTGGTTTTTTGTTTTCTTTTCTTTTCTTTTCTTTTTGGTGCTTGTACTGGTGCTTGGCATTTTCCCTTAAGGCTGATATTTTACCACTTGAGCCACACTGCCACTTCTATTGTTTTGTTTTGTGTAGGTTGTTTGTGTGTGCGGGGGGGGGGGGGGGAAGGGGGGTAACTGGAGATAAGAGTTTCTTGGATTTGCCTGCCCATGCTTGCTTTGAACCACCATCTTTTGATCTCAAACTTCCTGAGTAAGTAGGAATAGAGGAATGAGCCTCCTTCACTTAAAAAAATATTTTCTTGTAAAGGAGATGAACAGAGAGGTTACAACAACTATATAAGTAAGATAATGAGTAAATTTCTTGTCAGTGCTACCCTCTCCCTCATTTTCTCATGCTTTCCCTCCCCCTCAATTCCCTTCCCACCAGCACTTCTTCCACACAAATTGTAAAGTTCACAGTTGACTTGGTTCACCCTTTGTCCAACCATTTGTATGATTCTCTTTCCCTTCCCCAAATCAGGTAAACATATATAAGACAAAAGATGCCAAAGGACATAGCTAGCAAGATCAATAGAAAGCCCACGGATTGGGAGAAGATCTTCACTAGCCATACAAAAGACAAGGGTCTCATATCTAAAATATACTTGGAACTCAAAAAATTAAATCCCCAACAACAAATCCTCAAAGAAACAACTGCCCAATAAATAAGTGGACTAAAGACTTAAAGAGAAACTTCTCTGAAGAAGAAAGAAGGATGGCCAATAGACACATGAAGAAATGCTCAACATCCCTAGCCATAAAAGAAATGCAAATCAAAACAACATTGAGATACCACCTCACTCCAGTTAGAATGGCAAAAATCAAGAACTCTAACGACAACAGATGCTGGAGGGGATGTGGACAGAAGGGAACCTTACTTCATTGTTGGTGGGAATGTAAACTTGTTCAACCACTTTGGAAAGCAGTATGGAGGTTCCTCAAAAGACTTCACATAGAGCTCCCCTATGACCCAGCAATCCCACTTTTGGGCATTTACCCAAATGCTTACAAACAAGACCACACTAAAGCTACCAGCACAACTATGTTTATTGCAGCATTATTTACCATAGCTAAGATATGGAACCAACCCAGATGCCCCTCAGTAGATGAATGGATCAAGAAAATGTGGTATATATACACAATGGAATTCTATGCCTCCATCAGAAAGAATGACATTGCCCCATTTGTTAGGAAATGGAAAAACTTGGAAAAAATTATATTAAGTGAAGTAAGCCAGGCCCAAAGAAACATAGGTCCCATGGTTTCCCTTATTTGCAATATGTAGTATATGTATGAGTCAAGCGGAAAAGGTCAGATAATGTGATGTTAGGAAAATGAATCCTTAGATATGTATTTTAATGTTTTTTTTCCTTTCATGCATTTGTTTCTAACGCATTTATAAGATTATCTCTTTGTAGCTTTGTATGCCACTCCCCTACAGTATAACCCCTGTTTTCACTATATTTGATGTCAGTATAACTTGTAGAGGAGATGGGGAAAAACAAGTCATTTAAGGATACAGGTGGACCTGTTGCAACAATGAGAAGTACAAGTTGTCATATCGAAATCGAGCTTTACAATGTTGGTGTGGGGGGCGGGGTAAGCGGGGAGGATTGGGTGGGGGGGTGGGAGGAGGCTTGGAAGGGATGTGAAGGGTAAACAAAGGAGGAGGCTGCAATGCTTGATAAGAAATGTACGCATTAACCTGCCCATGTAATTGTAACCCCTCTGTACAGTGTGTTTACAAAAAATTTAAAAAAATTTTGCAAGAAAAAAAAAGACAAAAGATGCCAAAAGTAGAAACAGTGACCACAGGGAATGAACAAAAGAAATAACTACTAATAGTACACTAAAAACAACAACAAATAAAACATCTTTCCACATCATGGAGTTCATTTTCATTAACATCATTTTCTATGGTCATATGTACATAGCTATTGGGTTATTGTGGCCAGAAGAATTCTATGCTTCCATTAGAAAGAACAGCATCTCCCTATTCATAACGAAATCGAAAGACTTGTGAAAAATATTAAGTGAAGTAAGCCAGACCTGAAGAAACATAAAGTCCATGGTTTCCTTCATTTGTAATAGTATACACCTACTTCACTTTTAAACAAAAATTCTTACTAGAAAACTTTTGCCAGAAATCTACCTCTTGGCAAACTCCCAAGTAAAGTGAAATCCAATGAGCAAGTAATTTGACGTAACATAATTTATGTGTGGATGAAATCTTGTTATGTGGATATTATCCCTAGATAAGTGTCTTTGAAGTTCCTTCTTATAGAAGTGGAAAGAAAGAGTTTGAGTGTTTTGGTGAGTTAAGGGAATCACACCCATAGAAGTATAGCCATTCTCAAGAAGCAGGGGATGATGGGAGTGATTCTTCAAGGATCATCCCAGGTTTAGGCTTTCATAGGAAGCCAAACAAGGACATAATTGGTGTCCAGGGTTCATTTTTTAAAATTGAAATTACAATACTTAAAATACACCCTTTAACATACTGCAAGCAAGGATTAACATCTTAAAATCTTGCCTTACCTTATAGAAGTCAAAACTGGCCAATTAATGATCTGCAACTGAGTTTGGCTCTTACTTAGTACTTGGCACTGTCCGTAAGCTCAAATCCTTTATTGCATAAAGGGCCTGGAGGCAAATATCTCCTATGAACTCTGTTTGTATTAAGCTACCCCTTTACCTTTGGGTAGCCACCAGCCTGACTAGCTCTTGGTCAAACTTATATCTCCTGTATTGCTTGTGCAAACAATTTAACAGAAGCCTTGCCTACATTTTTTCTGGGCCCAAATTCATTTTACCACTCCTGGACTCGAGAACTTGACTCTGTGAACAGCAGCTTATACTGTGGTTTCATGTACTGGGTCATCTTTCTGGTCTCTGTCTTGTATTTGTTGCACAGCTGGCTTGGCTACTGAATGAACCTCCAGGAGAAAGCATGCTGGGCTTGAGATAAAACACACCTGCTCCTTGTTGCTTCTTTCTAGGGCCTTCTGTGCTGCACTATATTATCTCTTTTCCAGTAAACACCAGGCTACATTATGGGAAGACAAGTAATGGGTGCCAAGAATGAAAATGTGCCAGAATTTGTACAGTGAACTTGATGGGACATTGTTTTAGTGAAAAGCAAAACAAAAACAACAAAAAGATTTGTGTCTGCCAAATTATATTGGTCTTATAGCCACTAGCATCCCTGAGACATTCACAGTTCTAAAAGAACTATCAGGAGAAAAATAATCTTGTTTCCCAGAGGGCCATAGATGAGCTTCAGTGCTGCATTGCCAGTTGCATGGCTTGATATTGAGATGCTCCAAGTAAAAATATTAGACATACTGGAATTTCAGTTATGCAGCTCCACCACCTGTCTCTTGAAGCTTATGCAGTATTTCTTTCTATGAAGTGCTATATATTCTTTTTTCTTTCTTTCTAGTTTGTCTGACATGGGGCCTAGGCTCTTCCCTGAACTCTGGCTCAAATCTAGCACTCTACCATTTTGAATCACAACTCCAAATCTGGTTTACAAGTGGTTATTAATCCTTGCTTGAAGTACATTATAGGATGCTTTTCTAACTGGAAATAAGGGTATCATGGACTTTCCTGCCCAGGCAGACTTTGAACCACAATCCTCAGATCTCAATCTCCTGAGTAGCAGGATTATCAGGCTGAGCCCCAATACCTAACCTTTCTAAATTTCTTAATGAACTTTCAGGGTGATGGACCAAAAAGTAACAAGAAAGTGAAATGGTTCTTGAATAAATATGTAAATTTTTCTAGAAGTGACTGAAATCATGGTTAAGAACTAGTGACTCTCCCAAGCCACAACATCCTGAGTTAGGAGAGAGCATGGAGATCACATCCCTTAATCCTGCCTGGCCTAGTGAATTTGGTGATCCAGCGTTCCTTCCACACATATTTTCCAATTCTGTGTAATCCCCTTTCTTCTTTTTCCTTCCTCCCAGCATCTTTTCCAAGGCTATCTTTCTGCCAGTACCCTAATAAACACAGCTACTTTTTTTAGTCTTGCTTATTCACTAACATGTGTATTGTTACAGGATTTAGGATTTGGGGGAAGAGTAAACATAGTATGTTCTTTCTCTCCCATATAGATATTTCTTCCTTATTCTGTTATCCTAATTATCATTTGCGGATCAGTGAGGAAACTATAGACTATTTTTGTTGAAAAAAATGGCCATTCACAAAAGTTACATAAGCAAATATAGTGAGAAAAAGGGCTTCCTGCCATCTCTGAAAGTTTCTATGTGGTTTCCAAGAAATTATTACATTAGGGTCCCCATTCTATTTTCTATAACCTATGCTCCACCTAGTAGAAGAGCAATCTGAGTTCACATTAAGATGTAACAAATTCTGTAACAAGGTCATTAACCACTAGGTTATTATGGATATTTTATTTAAAAATCTTTTGAGTGAGAAGTTCTGCCAACTTTCCCCACAGTATCTCAGTATGTATTGGTGGTTCTTGAGAAAAGGGAAAAAATAGAAAACTTCAGGAAGCTTTTGGGCTTTGATTTCCCAAGAAGGAAAATTTAGCTGGCTCATAATCTTTATGTAACCCTGAGTCATGTATTTGTGTGTAACTCACCCATGCATGTTGCCCTGGGACTAGGTAATGTATATGTGGCCTTATGGACCCCAAAATGGCCAGATGCTACTTTGCTGACAGAAGTGCTGCTGCTGGGGTACACAATGTGAGCCAGAAAAGAGCACAAAACTAGTACGGTTAAGCAAATTCTATAAACTGTGCTGAGATGGGGCAGTGTGGAGGGTGCTATTATGTTGTTGTTGCTGCTGCTGCTGCTTCTAATAGAACCTTTGAATAAAGCCTGGCCTATGGTGCCTCAAACCATCTATCCAAATTCCACTTCAATCTATCTGAAGCTGAGAACCAGCATTACATGGAATAATACTGAGGGCCTCACACTAAAGTATGCTACTACTTTAGCCACTCTTTACCTCCCCACCCAATCCTCTTTGAACTACCCAACTTTTCTTAATAGTGTCCTCTGTTTATGCCCTGGCTAGCCTGGGCCATCATCCTGTTTACTCCTACTGAATAGCTCACTTATAATTCTTTCTGGATACCTCCCATCATAAGCTGTCTACTAATGCTACATAACCAGTTTGAGAAATTTTATGAAAATAGATGTAAATTTATTGTAATATTCTGTGTGTATACAATAATAGGCAGTGTTCAAAATTATTCTTGATACTTGTAAAAATGGCAAAGCAGACTATTGTTTAAAATGGGGTCATGTTGATTGCTAAGGAGATCACTAAAATGGGATCTTGCAATTGCAGAAGAGATTGTAGTAAATTCTTACTCAAATAAGGACAAGCATGTATAGCATGTACAAATTATCAGGGGACATTGGAGGCTCTGTAGATATCCATTCCTAAGAGGAAACACGAAGGACCAGGTGGCTGGTTACATTGACTCAGGAGGATAAAATACCAAGCGCGATAAGATACCAAGAGTCCTAAAATAGCAAAAAAAAAAAAAAAAAAGAGGAAAATTTTCACTATACTGATTAAGCAGGCTGGTAGTTTGAACATTGTTCTACAAAGTCAGAGAGGAAAGTTCAGATCCACATATAGACAAAGTGAGAATTCAAGAGGAGTCTGAAAGAAAGTAAAGCATAAAAGAAGAGTTTTTACATGATCAGGAACATTAACTAGAAAATAGTAAATTAATTTTAATAAAATATTTAACTCAACCAAGTTATTTAAATTTATCATGCTAAAATTATTGAGGTTTTAATTCATGTTGTGCCCATACATATTTAGTATATTTGAACTAGATATATTTTGTGGGCTCAATATCCACACGTAACTAATTTCTACCATGATGGCTGGATCTACTTCATCCAATTACAAAACTCTGGTATGATATGTTGTTACTCTCAGACCCAGGAAATCTCTCTATGCACAGTTGGCACTTTGGATAAAAGATATTTCTGTAATATAGTAATGAATGGCATAAGGCACAATTTTTTTTCAAAATAATCGCTTACATGGAGTAGGTCTACTTTTCAGCTCTCACTATCTTGGAATCATCCCAACATCTTTCAGAGAGCTACACTAATGTTTCTTGGTAGGAAACTATTTAGCATTCTGATAATAACAAAATAAGTGATGTAAAATATTGAGGGCTGTTTTTAGTGTGCTCCTGGGAACAGAATAGTCTTCTTCCCATAACAGATTCTTTTGTTGAGAAAACTTTAAACAATGCTCCAAAAATACTGAGTAGGGCACTGTCTCATGTTCAAGTCACCTCAGTCATCAGTGGGAAACATAAGACATTGTTATCATCAATCCTCACTACTCAGTAGGATCCCGGTTCAAAGCCATTTTGACCAAGTAAGCCTGTGAGACTTTTCTCCAAATAACCACTAAAAAGCTGAAAACAGAACTGTGGTCACGTAGCAGAACATTAGCCTTGAGTGAAAAAGCTCAAGTATAATGCCCAAGCCCTGAGGTAAAGCCATCACAAAATTAATTAATTAAAATGGAAAGGAAAAGAGCCATGTAAATTAAGCAACTCACTAATGGAGCCAGTCTCACTATGGAAACCAGGTTTTCACCAGTCCATCCCCATGTTGTCTGTATTAAAGAATTCAGATGGGCACTGCATTTAGTTCAACTGCTTAGGCATGAAAGTGCTTTCACTAAGTTCTGGGAAGAGAACGACTATTCTCATTTAATCCTATATAACCCCAAAGCATCAAAGCATTTGGAATAGCAATATCAGTAATGCTTTCAAAGACAAATTAATCACCAGAATGCTTATTAGGGATTGGCTTCAGATATGTACAAAATTGTGAGGAGAAGGGAGAGTAATAGGGTTGAACTCAAGGTCTTACACTTACTAGGCAGGCAGTATAAAACTTGAGCCATGCCCATAATTCTGTTGCTCCTATTTGTTTTATATAAGGTTTCACATTTCTTTTCTAAGCCAGCCTCAGACCATTATCCTCCTATCTCCACTTCTCAGTAACTAGGATTACAGGTTTGTGTCACCACACCTAACATGTTATTTCACACACCTATTATTCGTTTTCTTTGTAAATCCACAAATTTTCACATCTAGTTGCCATTTGACTTTTCTAAAAGACTATTGTTTTTCTGCGAAGATGCTGAATGAACCTAAGTTCTTCTGTGGGTTACTCCTTGCTGAGTGTTACCACATACAAGCCATGTTCAAGCCAATAAACACCTGTCTAATTCTTGTTAATTTGTTAGTGACTAACTTAAGCAGCCCTAGAGACAGACCCTGAGAGGGGAGTAGAAAAAATTATTTTGTTTACTTTCTCTAGCAGCATAAAATCATGTATTATGGCAACTTATGAAAGTTCTTACTTTTACAAAAAATATTCTCTATAAGAAATTTAGAGCTGGTACCGATGATTCATGCCTGAAATCCTAGGTACTCAGAAGGCTGAGATCTGGGGATCACAGTTCAAAGCTAGCCTGAGCAGGAAAGTCTGTAAAACTTTTATCTCCAATACACCACCAGAAAACTGGATGTGGCATTGTGGCTCAAGTGGTAGATCACTAGCCTTGAACTGAAGAGCTGAGGGACAATGCCCAGGCCCAGAGTTGAAATCCCACAACCAGAAAAAAAAAAACAAGAAAAAAGAAAAAGAAATTTAGAATAATAGTTTGTTTTATTTGTAGTTGGATCATGTTAAATGTTCTGTAGGCCACTCTTGAATTTTGCTTAATTTTACCAATAGATATACAATTTTAAGCCATTAAGTGGAGTCCAACTATGGGATTTCTTTATCAAAGGGATTTGGAATATATGACTTTATAGGAAAAATTAAACATTGATGAATTCACATCTTCTAAAAGTTGTTAGATATACAATATAGAAAAGAATAGGAGTCTGCTGTGGTAGCATATGCCACTAATATGTGGTATTCTAGAGGTAAAGATCAGGAGGAAGATAGTTTATGGTTTTAAAAAAAGCCAACCCAAAAATTTCATTATGCAAGCTAAGGGTGGTGAGTCACACCTCCATTCCAGGTATATTGCTGACCTTAAACCAAAGCAAGAACATAAGTAAAAAAATATGAAAGAAAAAAGGCATAGCTAAAGCATAGCTTAGTAAATATGAGTCCCTGAGACAAAGCCAGAGTTACATGATGAACAAAACCAAAAAGACAGAAATGGAGGCCAACCAGAAGCTAAATGACTTCATGGCCTCCACAAATAAAAAGATAAAGGAACTCCAAAAGAGGGAGAAAGAAACAAATGAAAAGATAGGAATCCAGATTAAAGGAGTGGAAAGAAAATTCTGAGAACCAACTCCAAGAGGTAAAATCTATATAAGACTTAAAAGAAATCCTGAATAAAGAGCTAGCCACCATTAAGAAAAACCAGCAAGAAAGAAAGGTGATAAACACCAAAGTAAAAAGCCTGCAAAGTCGAATGGACGAGGCTGAAGAAAGAATATTGGAGGCAGAAGACAGCTTAGACTCCATAGAGAAAGAACACACAATTAGTCATAACAAAACTAAGAAGCATGACAGATCACTGCAGGAAATACAAGATACATTCAGAAAGCCTAATTTGAGAATAATAGGTATACAAGAGGGCCTGGAGAGGGAAGCCAATGGATTAGGAAATATATTCAGCAGAATCCTAGCAGAGAACTTCCTAAATATACAAAAGGACAGGCCATCCAGATACAAGAAGCTTTTAGAACCCCAAATAGACTGGACTAGAAAGGTCATCCACTGAGAAATTATAATCCATACCGGCACAATAGCCACTAAAGAAAGAATTCTCATAGCTGCAAGGGAGAAGAGAACAATCACATATAATGGTAACCCAATCAGAATTACCTTAGACTTCTCAGCAGACACCATAAAAGCAAAGATGGCCTGGAAAGAGGTATGACACACCCTAAAGTCAAATAACTACCAACCAGGAATAATCTACCTAGCTAAGCTCTCATTCATAGCAGAAGAACAAATAAAAACCTGCCACAGCAAAGAAAATCTGAAGCAATATATCTCTATCAAACCAGCTCTCCAAAATATCCTCAAAGACATTCTACATATAGAAAACCAACAAGAACAGAATATAGGCAATGAAGCAGTCCACAAACAGAGAAATATGTAATCACAACAAGAACAGCCAAGACACAGCTTCCTCCCATCCCAAAATGGATAAAAAGGTAAGGACAAACACTTCTCAGTCCTAACCCTCAATAATAATGGACTTAACTCTCCAATTAAGCAGCATAGATTGTCCAGTTGAATCAAAAATCAAGATCTTTCTACCTGCTGTCTTCAAGAGACATACCTTGCCCACAAAAATAAGCATATTTTGAAAGTGAAAGGCTGGAATAAAATCTACCAAGCAAATAGCCTCCATAAACAGGCAAGAGTTGCAATCCTAATATCAGATAAAATAGATTTCAAATTAAAATCAATGAGACGAGATAAAGTAACTATGTAATAATTATGCACTCTCGCATTCAGGAAGATATTATGATTCTAAAAATCTACTTACCAAATAACGGAGCACCCAAACTTATCCAAGAAACAATACTTTCCCTCAAATCTCACATAGCGCCAAAGATATTAATTGTTGGGAACTTTAACAGACCACTATCGCACTAGATAGATGAACTCAGCAAAAACTCCACAGAGAGAACTTGGATCTTAAAATCTGCATAGATCAACTAGACTGAACAGACATTTACCAAATATTTTACCCAGCAGCAGCAGATTACACTTTCTTCTCAGCAGCACATGAAACATTCTCCAAAATAGACCACATTCTAGGCCACAAAGCAAATTTGTCCAAATTCAGAAACATTGAAATTATGCCCTGCATTCTCTCAGACCACAAGGGAATAAAATTTGAATTCAACACCAAAAGCCACCAAAGAAATACTGTAACACATGGAGGCTTAACAACACACTGTTGAAACACCAATGGGTCATGGAAGAGATTGGAAAGGAAATTCAAATGTTCATGCTGTTTAACAAAAATGCACACACAAAACTATCAGCTCCTGTGGGACACAGCAAAGGCAAATTTATAGCTTGGAGTTCCTACATTAACAAATTAAAAAGATCTAAAACTAACAATTTAATGAAGCATCTAAAGCTCCTTGAAAAAGAACAACAACCTAAACCCCAATCCAATAGATGGAAACAAATAACTAAAATTAAATCCTAATTAAATGTATTAGATTCCAAAAACACTATAGAAAAAATTAACAAAACAAAGAGTCAGTTCTTCGAAAAAAAATAATAAAATTGACAAACTTAGCAAATCTTATGAGAAAAAAAGAGAACAGACCCAAATAAACAAACTCAGAGATGAGAATGGAAATATCACTACAGAAACAGCCAAGATTCAGAATATAATAAGGGGATACTTCTCAAACCTTTATGCTAATAAGTGTGAGAATCTGAAACATATGGATAAATTTCTAGCAAATATTACCATGCCCAAAGGAAACCAAGATGATTTAAAACGACTTAACAGACCCATATTAAGCATCAAAAAAGAAGCAGCAATAAAAGACCTCCCACCCAAGGAAAGCCCAGGGCCAGATGGATTTACAGCTGAATTCTACAAGGCCTTCAAAGGAGAACTCACACCAATACTCTCCGTCTCTTCAATAAAATTGAAAGCAAAAATTCACTACCATACTGTTTTTATGAAGCCAGTATAACCCTCATCCCAAAACCAGGCAGGGACTCATCAAAGGAAGAGAACTATAGACCCATTTTTTTTTATGAATATGGACACAAAACTTCTCAACAAAATCTTGGCCAATCTACTTCAACAGCTCATCAAAAGAATCAGACACCAAGATCAAACAGGATTAATTTCAAGGATGCAAAGCTGGTTCAATATATGCAAAACAATAGAATTCATCACATCAACAAGAGCAGTAATAAGAACCACACAATTATCTCAAGTAGATGCAGAAAAAAAATTCACTAGATCCAACACCCCTCTACGATGAAAGCTCTGGAAAAAGTAGGAATCCATGGAACATTCCTTAATATAATAAAGGCTGTATATGACAAATCTACAGCCACCATTATGCTTAATGGCAAAATGTTAAAGCCATTTCCTCTAAATTCAGGAAAAACACAAGGATGTCCACTCTCTCTACTCCTCTTCAACTTTGTATTAGAATGCCAAGCTAGGGAAACAAGACAAGATGCAAAGATAAAGGGGACCCAAATAGGGAAAGATGAAGTAAAACTCTCCCTCTTTGCAGATTACATGATCTTGTATTTAAAGAACCCCAATGACTCCACTCCCAAGTTACTTGAGCTTATTGGAAATTTCAGCAAAGTAGCAGGGTATAAAATTAACCGTCAGAAATCAATGGCTTTCCTGTATGCCAATAATGAAAAGAATGCAGCTGAAATTAGGAAAGCAATCCCTTTTGTAATAGTCCCACAAAAAAATAAAATACTAGGAGTTAGCATAACAAAAAAAGTGAAGGACCTGTATGATGAAAACTTAAAATACCTGAAAAAGGAAATTAAAGCAGAACTAAGCAAGTGGAAAAACCTCCCATGCTCCTGGAGTGGGAGGATTAAGATTGTCAAAATGGCAATACTGCCAAATGCTATCTACAAATTTCATGCCATACCTATGAATATCCCAACCTCATTCTTAGATGAAATAGAAGAAGCAATCCAAAAATTAATATGGAAAAATAAAAGACCCTGAATAGCAAAAATAATCCTTAATAGAAAGAACAGTCCTGGAGGAATATCAATTCTAAATTTCAAACTCTACTACAAAGTCATAGTAATCAAAACAGCTTGGTACTGGCACAAGAACAGACCTGAGAACAAATGCAATAGCACTGAAGTCCCAGTAATGAACCCACAGATCTGTAGCCATCTAATCTTTGACAAGGGTACTAAAGAAATAGAACAGAAGAAAGACAGCCTTTTCAGTAAATGGTGCTGGAAAAATTCATTAAACATTTGTGGAAAACTAAAACTAGATCCATATATATATCACCCTGCACCAGAATCAACTCCAAATGGATCATAGACCTTGAAATAAAAGCAGATTCCCTGAAAACATTACATGAAGGAATAGGAGAACTCTAGGGCTCCTTCACACAGGCCAAAATTTTCCTAATAAAGCCCCAAAAGCACTACAAATCAAAGAAATGTTGGACAAATGGGATTACATGAAACTACAGAGCTTCTGCAAGGCAAAGGACATAGCTAGCAAGATCAACAGAAAGCCCACAGACTGGGAGGAGATCTTCACTAGCCATACAATGGATAAGGGTCTCATATCTAAAATATACTTATAACTCAAAAAACGAATTCCCCTAACAACCAATCCTCAAAGAAACAACTGCCTGATTAATACATGGGCTAATGACTTACAGAGAAACTTCTTTAAAGAGGAAATAAGAATGGTAATAGACATCTGAAGAATTGCTCAACTTCTTTAGCCATAAAACAAATACAAATCAAGACAATGCTGAGATTCTACTTCACCCCATTTAGAATGGCTATAATCAAGAAATCTAGTAACAACAGATGCTGGAGGGGATGTGGCTAAAAGGGAACCCTACTACATTGTTGGTGGGAGTATAAATTTTTTCAACCACTCTGGAAAGCAGTATGTAGGTTCCTCAAAATACTCCACTTAGAGCTCCCCTGTGACCCAGCAATCCCACTTTTGGGCATTTACCCAAACACTCACAAACAAGGTCATACCAAAGCTACCAGCACAACCATGTTTAACGTAGCATTATTTACCATAGCTAAGATATGGAACCAACTCAGATGCCCCTCAGTAGATGAATGGATCAAGAAAATGTGGAGGGGGGACCGTTCACAGGAGGAGGTGGGGAAGTGGGAAGGGAAATGATGGTAGGGGGAAAACAAAGGAGGAGGTAAATATATGTGTATATGTATATATATATATATATATATATATATATATATATATATATATGTATATGAATTCTATGCCTCTGTCAGAAAAAAAATGACATTTTCTCATTTGTTAGGAAATGGAAAGACTTGGAAAAAAATTATATTAAGTGAAGTAAGCCAGGCCCAAAGAAACATAGGTCTCATGGTTTCCCTTGTTGGCAATGACTAGCACATGTCTAGGATAAGCAGAGAAGCTTAAAGTCAATGTACATATGACCACATGAGATAATGTTAATTAAACAAAATGTGCCCCAAGACAGGGACACAAGTGGTGTTTTTCTTTCTTGCTAGTGTTTTTTAATATACTTACAATGCAATATGTGATTCTTTTGTTTATTTTGTATATTCTTCCCCCACGGTATAACCTCTGTTTTCAATGGATTTGGTGCCAGTGTTCTGCATCTTGTATATACATTTTTGTAATTTGGGGAGGGGAAGGGATATAGCACTATGCTTAAATGTGGATGCAGGCTGACCCATTGTGACGACAAGATGTACAGGACACTATGTTGAAAACCAACTTTACAATGTTGGGGTATGGGGGGCTGTTCACAGGGGGAGGTGGGGAGGGAAATGATGGTAGGGGCAAAACAAAGGAGTAGGTAAATATATGTATATATATATATATAATATACATATATACATATATATAATATACATATATATCAGCCAACCAAGCTCGTCTGACTTGGCCATTCACTGGGACTGCAGGCCAGAAGCCTTACCTTTCTGAATCTCAGCACCTACCTCTTGGGAAAAAAATTCAAAAGAGAGAAAGAGAGAGAATTCTAATTGTGGCATGTAGTCCAGGGCTGATGTGAGGATAAATGCATGGAAATGGGTTGCATACCAAGCCTGGCACAGGGTTTGTGTTCAATAAATGCGAGCTATTATTATTTTTTTTAAAAAAGGAATGGAAAAAAATATATTCTTGACAATGCTTCAAAATAATTTTTTTTAAATGGGAAATTGTTTAGCTGGATCTTTTACTGAATTACTGTTAGGCAGGGAGAAGATATAACTTGGTCATTCAGTGTCCTAAAATCATTAGAAAAAGAATAGTTAAATAATTTCATGTTTGGCTGAAGACTGATTCCCAGAAACATAGCTACTAAAATGATAGCTAGCTAGCTAGCAAGCTCGATAGATAGATATCAGGAGAGAAAAATATTCAACTTTGAATATTTTCAATATTTCTTTTGAATATTTTCAAAAATGAAATGAAAGAAGTTATTAGTGAAGAGCAGAATTCAGCCAGAGAATACTGTAAATTACAATTAATTTAACAAGTATATTTATATTATATTTATATTATTCTTACCATATGTGTTTTTACAACATGTTCACATGAAATCAGTTCCATAAACTCTCTTTTTCTGCAAAATCTTAAGCTATTCAAAATGAGGTCCCTGCCATATGGAGTTTTGTGTATTTCAACTCCTTGGCTCAGCAGGGATAATGTACATTTTGCACCATATTTCCTAGTCATTATTCCTTACAATAGAGGCAAACACATTTCATTAGGAAGAAGAAATTTGTTCCCAACATCTAATATTTAATGGAAAATCCAATGCTTCTGCTAAAGTACTGGTCTTTCTATAATATGATGCATTTAATAATCTTGCCTTAATCCTGCCTAGAAATCAACATTCAGTCTCCATTACTTCTGCACACATAGTTTAAGTGCGTTTATATTTGAAAGCATCTCACAGTTAATTCCTGTTGTATAGAAGTTTTGACTTGTTAGGTCATGAATGTTTAAATAGCTGCACTTTATGTCATTTCTTCTCAGTGATTCCTGTCAAGGGGCTAGCATTTTATTTGGTATTCAGTTCTCTGCTTGAGGAAAAGAAAGAGATGCAAATACCTTAAAAAGTAGAGATAATTTTTTAAATTACCTCATGAAGCTCAGTTCAGATGGGATAATTCTTTTTAAATTAATTATTCAATTATTGAACATAACTCAATAATTAATGATCCGAAGCCTACTATAGACACGGCCAGTGAGTTAGTGACTATGATGAGGGTGGAGGAGATATAAAAATTAAGTTTCCTAGTATCAAGGAAAGGTTAATCTATTAATGAAGACAAGCTGAACATAATTACCATACAAGGAAGAAAATAACAAGTACCCTGAGAATGGAAGGAAGCATTTAATATTCAGAGAAGATAGAACACACTGTGCTGAGATGACTGCAGGGTTTCAGGCAATAGTGACAAAGCATGACACAGAGGAATACAGCTTGCACAGGGCATACCTTGGTGGATGAGAACACCACAAATGGCCATAGAGACTTGAACAAGGCCACACTGAACAGAAGTAATGATGCACATCATGAGGAGAAAGGCAGTCTCTTCCAAGTAGGGCAGTAAGCTGTTTAGTGAACCTGACTCAAAAGACTCCAGAGCTAGTCCTTGGTTAAGATGCACTATGTAAAGCTTTGTGTAGGGAAATCCTACTACAAAAGTATTTTTGGAAAGGGGGGAGTAGATGCAGCCCTCTAATGTCTCTACCCACATGAAATCTACTAATTTTGGACCATACCTAAGCAATGTCATCTTTTTTTTTTTTAATCGGTTGTGGGGCCTGAACTCTGGGCCTAGGTGCTGTCCTCAGCTCTTCAGCTCAAGGCTAGCGCTCTACCACTTGAGCCACAGTGCCACTTCCAGCTTTTTCTGCTTATGTGGTGCTGAAGATTGAACCCAGGGCCACATGGATGTAAAGCAAGCACTCTACCACTGAGCTACCTTCCCAGCCCAGCAATTTCATCTTTCTTGACCATGTAGAAGTATTTTTCTTATTTTGAAAACAATGTATTATAGGAGCTGTATAGTATGGTATTAGGTATGATATGTATGCTAAAGTCTGGGAGGATATGTGTAAGTTATATGCAAATACCATGCCATTTTTATAAGGGACTTGAGCATCCTTTTATCTATAGGGGCTCTTGGAAACAACCCCTCAAGATGAGAGATAAATATGCTATGTGACTGTAGAGAGAAGATTGGTGGCACTGCCTTGCTTGGGAGAAGGAAAACATCTCTCTGAGAGGCTAGGAAAAAATTAGAAAAAAAAAGGCAAGGGACAATCTCCTTTGTTAGAGGATAAACAATCTACCAACAAAGAACAGTCTAAACTGTGAATGTGCAATAACCAATGGGCCAGAACAAAAGGTTTGTGGGTACATACTTACTGAACCAAAACACCCTAGCAATTGAGAGGACAGATCACAACAATAAATAAATAAATAAATAAATAAATAAATAAATAAATAAATAAATAAATAATCCCATCATTGCTCAAACTGGTTATTTGTATAAAACTAAGGCAAAGTGGGACAAAGACTATTAAGATGAGAACTGCTTCCAACACTTTGTCTTAAAATTCACACAAATTTTTATGAGTGTCCTGTACATTACAGATCCCACAGATTTTGAGTAAATATTTATGAAAATGTGATGTGAGGTCATACTAAGACAAGAGTACAAAGGAATGTTATGTTGAGCATGGCAAAGATTAAATACCTAAGGAGCCAGGAAGGCATAGAGGAAAAAGAAAATCAAGGGGGAGATTAAAGGAGGTAAGTAATTCTCCTGCAGGAAAGTAGGCAATTTTCAGAGGAAACTGTATCAGAATTACTAGAAACTCTGAAGTTCACACATCTTAGGATTCAGAGAAAGGACAGAGACTTGAAGACCAAAGAATCAAGTATACATAAAACAGAGCAAGCAGAGAGAGGTACCTGGGATGAAGTGATAATTTAATGTCCAAGGCAGTATCCTGCTGTGATGGGTGTAAGCAGGCGTAAAGTAATGACTGAAATACAACCGTCACATTTATTTCCTCATGTTCAATTTGATAGTTGTGTAGCAGTTGGTAAATTTTTACAGAATTTTGACATGTCATTTATTTGTCTTTGCCTATTCATTTGAATGACTTCAAGAGCTTTAAGCATCTGTAAACATTATGATGCCAGAGTTTCTCCCATACATGGGGCCTTCCCTCCTTTGGGGTGTGGTCTATGCATCTGCAGATTAGAAGCCTCCCAGGTAATTCTACACAACGTAGACATCATCTGCACTGGCAAAGAAAACCATGGGCTAGCTGCTCACGGAGGATGTGGAAACAAGGAATTCTGCAGAATTCTTATCATTCATTCTAATTTTACAAAGCAAGACATGGATATTACTTATAAAAACTGAATTCGTAGACCCCATCTATAGAATTGGGAATGTAATAAGACTAAGTGGTTGTCGTATATACTTGTTTAAAAGCCATGCCATTCTCTTTCAACACAACCTTTTGAATTCTCAAGCTCTTTGTGACCTGATGAAGTCATTTATGACTCAGAGCTATTAGTTTCTATCATTTTGTTAAGACACCTGTGAAGAGCTGTGTGATGAGAATTTTCGTTAATTTTTGAGGAATCAATCACACACAACAGTCTTTGTTCCTAAGGAGCCACTCATAAAATGAAGGAAAAAGGAATGAATAATGCTGGAACTGTGGCCACAAGCAGATGAACCACACTGCTCAAGCAAGCAGGTGCAAAACCTCTCTTGACAAGACAGAAGAGTATGTGGCTGGAGACAGCAGGAGTCTGAGAGAAGTAGAAGAATGAACTACCTGGGAAGACGTGATCTTCAACTAGTGTGAATGTGAAGATTTAACTAGGACAATAGCTGTTATCTCTGAGGGGTTCATAATGCTTCTTTTCCCTCCCCTATCCCTTTGACATTCTTGGGGAACATACAAAGTCTATAACCTAGTAGGGACTATTATCCTACTTTACCATTCAACTAGCCATCTGTAACCCTCAAAATGTGTACTGTTTGGGGTCGGTTGCAATGAGTTTCCTGTCCTATTTCTTCTCAACCAAAGAAAAAAGGGGCCTACAGTATATGCCCCAGCTGTTTTTTCTCATCAGGAGACAGACAGAGAATCTAGGACAAGATACATTTAAAACTGTTCTTGAAAGTTTTGCTGACTTATTTAGTAGTGTCTTACAAGAAAAGTCAGAATTCAAGAACACCTTCTATGTCTTCCAGAAGCAGTAATGCTGCCTTCTACTGAACAGGATTCTAAATCAGTTTGAAAGAAATACTGGCATGATTTTGCAATTACTGCTTGAGCAAATATGCAAAAAGGCTGCCCCAGGAAATTTCCAGGAGGGGATGTGTCCATATCTAATATTGCAGTGACAGCTGTTGGATAAAGCTGAGGCTCTGCCTTATGCCTGCTTACTGCTTCCTTTGACAGAGCTATGACAAGTCACCTTATGCCATAAGGATAGAGACATTCCCTAAAAAGAAAAGTGAGAAACAGTTCAATTGTAGTTTTGTAAATTGAGTAGTGGTAAGAAAAACACACAGTTATCCTTATATGTCTATCACTGACATTTGATGTTTTTAATGTTTTTTCTCTTTGGTTTAAAACTAATGACAGTCTGCAATCTCTGATGCCCTACTTCACAATAATACTTTCTACTAGCATTTATGGACTGCAGCAATCAGCCCTGATGGATACTACCCCACAGTAATGATATTTACAATAGAAATGGAAAGTACAATGAATATAATACCTGCTGAAAGCACTATTTATGAACAAGAAAAAGGAATTAAATTTAAAAAAATATTTCCTATTATTTATTTTATTTTATTTTTTATTTATTTTAATAGGAAATGGAATCCCTTGTAAAAATATCTCTTAACGCTAGAAATACCTGGAATACAGGTACAGAGAATTCTGGGTTGTCAAGTAAATATTACTGTATGTGTTTAAATAAACATGAGTTACAGCAGTCATGTCCAAGATCAGGCTGGATCATATAAAAATGTATTTTTACTAGAATCAAATGTGTAAACTAGTGGTTGGTGTGAGCTCAAAATAGTGTAACACAATTAAGTTTTCAATACGTTTTTAAAATCTCTGCTCCTTGTGGAATCACATTTTTTGTATTTTTCAGAATAAATGAGTGAATGCAGAGCTCAGTCAAGTCCCCCAATTGATAAAGTACATTAAAGAACTCTATAATCTTATGATATTTGGGATTTACATAAAAGTAGACTTAACATTATTACCAGGAAAAACCATCAGGTAAATTTCATTACTGATAAACTTACTAAAGCTCCAAAGGAGTGAAGACCAGCAGTGCCAAGATTATCTTCCATACTAATTTAATAGCATTGTTAAATGTTCTTACATATATATTTATGTCAACAAAGGTGAAAACTCCAATTTAGTTCTGCCAGCACTCTTCACTCAAATGGTCAATTCCTTTGGCACCCAACAGGCAGAAATGTGACTTTTTATTTTTAATAAAACTCAACAATGAAATATCTCCTCATAGCCTGTTATATATGCTCTGTACACTGCATCCCTTTCTGTTTAGTTGTGACAGCTCTAGTTGGCTGGTGACTGCAAGATAGAGGTAGGACCAGGGCTCAGGGAAATGGTAGAGGGGCAGGCATTGGTAATCCTTCACCAAGCCTATTTACCTGAATCCTTTGCAGTTACATGTACCCCACACATCTTTCCTATCATCTTGTGGATGTTTTGTGACCATAGAAGTAAAATTTCCCAAACTATTAAACAGTGTGTGTCCCTAAATTATTAATGGATAGAAAGCTACCCATTAATCAAGAGCAAATATTTAGAGTGCATGTACAAGAAATGAATATCATGTTTGAGATATTGTAGTTTGGGTGACTTGTTGGCAACAGTAGATAAAGTCACCTCAACTGAGTAAGCAAAAGTGGAAATAGTGGCATTCCTTTATTTCAGTGATTCTATTTGGGAGGCCTTTCTGTGAAGTCTGTCCCATCTCCATACTAAGTCCTCCACTGCCTGCATTCAATGATTGAATCCTGCCTGTCACTTCCTCAAACCCCGTCCTATTTCCTATGTCAAAGTGGGCTGATCCCAGCTTCACACATTCATGGACTACTTGTCTTAGAAAAATGATATTTAAATACCTCTTAAAGGCTAACACCTTTGGAATTTTTAGTTTCAGTACACTAAATTAAATGAATGACAAGCAAGAGAAATCCAAATCAAGTGAAAAACTCTAGTTTAAAAAGATGTTTGTTCCATCCTATGACATTTCATGATGTGTTTTCTGTCTAGCAGTATGCAAGTATGCACTTTCATATCATAAAACAGTTGGTAGAATCAAGTAAGGTATCAAATCTTCATTTTGTCAATCATCATTCATTCTATCACAATCCTATCCATTTAGCCCACCCCTTTCCTATTCTATGAATAGCAAGCCAGCATCATTATACTGGGTATAAGGACTGGAGGAAGTCCCTGCTTACAGAACCAGTTGGAAAATACTAACACATTACAATAAATTACTGATCTCACTGTTATTTCCCAGATAAGATCCTACTCTTAAGTCTGTCTTACTAAAGTTGTCCTTGATTTATTGGAGAGATTTTTCAAGTAAGAAAGATGAAGTCACTAGTAAAATAGGTAGTTTAATTTTTTGTTTTGTTTTGTTTGTTTGATTTTGGTGGTGGGGCCTGAATTCTAGGCCTCGGCTCTGTCTCTGAGCTCTTCAGCTCACGGCTAGTGCTCTACCACTTGAGCCACAGCACCACTTCCAGCTTTTTCTGCTTATGTGGTGCTGAGGAATTGAACCCAGGGCCTCATGCATACAAGGCAAGCACTCTACCACTGAATCAGCTTTCTAGCCCCTACTAATGTGTTCTTATAAAATTTGCCCACCTAATGCACACAGAGGGACCATTGCAGGTGTGATGTGTTCCTAGTAGACATTTCTTCTGAACAGAGCCACCTTTATTGCATTCATTTAGATGAAAATTCCCAGTGACCTCCATTAAGCTGTTTGAGTACCTATATAAGCCCAAATGTCTTAAATGTCTGAGAGCATTCTGGGTTTTATTAAATGGAGCCCAGTGAACTCTCTACTCTGCCTTTCTAGCAGGTACTTTGGTATGTTTTCTAGTGAGACTGCTAAAGTATAAGGGCTAGAAATGTAAGCAAATTGGTATTATCTGGGCCCTTAATATCCAATTCATTTGTATATGGCACCCATATATTAGAGAAAATTGCTGAAAATGCCATAAAAAGAGTTATTATAGGGTTATTGAGGTTCTGATAAGTGATTGATGCCTTAATTAGGCCTGTTAATAGTCTTCATAGTGGTTGGTTGTAATAACTGAACAGTCAGGTTGGGATTTAGGGTCACTATATTAGTTTGTTGAACACTACTAAATGAGGTTTCCTCTTCAGAACCAAATTATAGTTTTATAGCTTGCTCATAAACTTAACTCAGCTCAGATATTGTTTAAAAGGCTCAGAGAGGTGCTTATTTACCAAGCATTGAGCCACTAAGCTCGAAGCTATAAAACTTCAACTCCAACTATTAGAATTCTTGGTAATGACACTCTAAATATCTCTCTACATTTAGTAAAGAGAAAAAGATAAATTATACTCTGATTTAAAAAATAAGAAACTTGTAGGCATACACACTAAGTTTGCAATCATTTTTGTCAGCTAAGGTGAAAAGTGATATGTTTTACTTTTTAATATTCAGACTAGGGAAAATGTAGCTCGAATCACTAGTGAACAATACAATAAATTATTGATTGTCAAGGTTTTCAATAGGCAATGAAAAATACTTACTGAAGGGCTGGGAAGGTGGCTCAGTGGTAGAGCGCTTGCCTTGCATGCATGAGGCCCTGGGTTTGATTCCTCTGCACCACATAAGCAAAAAGAAATAAGCCAGCAGTGGCGCTGTGTCTCAAGTGGTAGAGCAATAGCCTTGAGCTGAAGAGCTGAGGGACAGCGCCCAGGCCCAGAGTTCAGGCCCACGACCGGAACCCCCCAAAAAAGAAAAATACTCACTGGTTAAAACTTAGTATAGAAGAATATCATTCATTTTTAAGTTAAAATTTAATATTTGACTTATAATCAATTCAATGTTTGTCACATTACTTACAAAAAAAGCATTTTCTGTTCCTATAAAACATAAATCTGCCTAAATTATCTTAAAATCTTCCTGTGCTTTAATCTTTTAATTTTGTAAACTACATTCCTAAATAACATTTCTATGTAACTGCACACTTGAGTAGTATCTATAGATGCACTGGATATGAATTGCATGTAGAGACTTCTGAAAAAATTAGAAACAAAAAGGGGACCATAGCTAATAAATAATAAAGAGCACTAAGTACAGTCATAGCATCGAAAGTTGTGACTTGTAACAAAGAAACAAGGTGTCTTTTAAGAGTAGATTATCATTTATTTTTAATTTTTTATTGTGAAAATACCGTACAGAGGGGTTACAATTATATAGGCAAGTTAATGAGTACATTTCTTATCAAGCATTGTTGCCTCCTCCTTTGTTTCCCCTTCCCAACCCTTCCCAGTCTGCCCTCCCCCATCCAAAGTTGTAAAGTTCATTTTTCGACATAACAACTTGTACATCTCATTGTTGCAATGGGTCCACCTGTATCCCTATTAAAATGGTTGGTTTTTGCCCTTCCCCTCCACAAATTATACCAACATGAAATACAGTGAAAGCAGGGGTTATACCATGGGGGAGGGACATACAAAGCAACAAAGTAATCATCTTGTAAATATGTTAGAAACAATCACACAAAAGAAAAAAAAACATTTGAATACTTATTTTGGGGTTCATTTCACCTAACATCAATGTATCTGACCTTTTCTGCTTGACTCAGACATATACTAGATATTGCAAATAAGGGAAGCTTGGGATCTATGTTTCTTTGGGCCTGGCTTACTTCACTTAATATAATTTGTTCCAAGTCTTTCAATTTCCTAACAAATGGGTCAATTTCATTCTTTCTGATGGAGGCATAGAATTCCATTGTGTATATATACCAAGTTTTCTTGGTCCATTCATCTAATGAGGGGCATCTGGGTTGGTTCCATATCTTAACTATGGTAAATAATGCTGCAGTAAACATAGTTGTGCTGGTAGCTTTAGTATGGTCTTGTTTGTGATCATTTGAATATTTCTTTTTTTGTTTGTCAGTCATTGACTTCCTTCCCCATTTAAGTGGTGGAATGCAGTTGCTTCATAAACCATTTGTCAAATCTCACTTTATAATGGGTATTAACAGAAAGTACCTTTTATTTTTTTATTCCCAGTTTCAGTGTTTGGGAGAAGAAAGCTAATTAGCCCAGATGGCTCAGTTGTTTATTCTCAGTCCTCTGTAACAGTAAGATGAGCAAAATGTTAGCTGGCCTGGACCCAGTACATTGACATGGTTAAGTTGGTTAAATCTAACAGCATATCATCTATATTTCCTAGAGGAGATCCAAGTGGAATAGCTGCCTGGGTAGCAGTCAGTGCTAACTGGTGGCTTGTCCTGTCTTCATGCCGTGTGTCAGTGTTTGCTGTAGTAGGTTAAGTGCAGTTTCTAAAGCTCAAGAGCAGGGAGTGAGAATCACATGCTCTGTGGTTGACTCAGCATTGAAAATCTCAGGAAAAGCACATGTTCTTCCACTTCTTCACCTGTGATTTAGACTATGCCATAGTGTTCTATAGAATGACACAACCTGTATTTTTTTTTTAGGTCCCATCGTGGGGCCTGGGCAGGGGGACGCTGGGAAGGGATGTGAAGGGTAAACAAAGGAGGAGGCTGCAATGCTTGATAAGAAATGTACTCATTATCTTGCCCATGTAATTGTAACCCCTCTGTACAGTATGTTCACAATAAAAAAAAGAATGACACAACCTGGATATCACCAAAGCTTAAGACCAAGTATACTCTCAGTAACTTTTAAATTATGCACTTGAGTATGTATGCTGCATCTGCCTCATGGAAAGTTTTCCTTTTTTCCTCATGGACCAACCGTACTTGATTTCTGGTGATGCACCAAACAGGAATTTATATGTTCACTTGTAATCAAATGATATAATTCTCACACAGTTTCAGGTTTTGCATAATTTTATATCATCTTGTAGATAAAGAAACAAAGGTTAAAAAATCAAATGGTTTGTGCAGATGATATAGCTAGTAAGAGGAGAGTAAGAATTAAAATTGTGTCTGACACTGGAACAAAAATTAAAAGCACTGCCTCATTCAATATCTACTTGAATCAATCATCTTTGACTCTCTGGTGCCTGTGACTTTAGTATAGATAATTTAGTAAGTGTTCAAGGAGCCAGGTGCTAATGGCTCACAACCTATAATCCTAGCTACTTAGGAGGCTAAGATTTGAGTATCGAGGTTCAAAGCCAGCCCAGACAGAAAAGTCCATGAGATTCTATTTTTTTTCCAGCAAAAAAAAGCTGGAAATGGAGCTGTGACTCAGTGGTAGAATTCTAGTTTTGAGCACAAAACCATAGGAAAAGTGTCCCGACATTGAATACAAATGTTTAAGCCTGTTTCGTGCACCCATACAAAACTAAGTGTTCATAATACAATTTTCTCTAACAAATTTCCTTAAACAGATCGATACATGTTTTAGTAAAAAGGAGTAGTACCTCAATGTTTTTCCCACTATTTGCTATGTTCACTCTTTGTATCTGTCTGAACTTGCAATTTAATCACATAATTTCAGTAAATAGAATGGATAAGCTGACTTAACAGGATCATAAAGCAGTTACTTCTATGAGTCTGTTAGTGTTTTGTGAGATCCTAAATAGCTGATTCACAAAAATATCATTTAAGCAGGTTGCCAGTGGCTCACCCCTACAATACTAGTTACTCAGAAAGTGGAGATTTGAGGATAGCAGTTTGAAGCCAGCCTGGGCAGGAAGTCTATGAGACTGTTATCTCTGATTAATGACCAAAAAGCCAGATGCTGAAGTGGCAGTGTCCACCTGGAGTGAAAAAGATAAGGGACTGTAAGTATCCAGACATTAAGCTCAATCCACAGTGCCAGCACAAAAACATAAAATATAATGCATAACATTTTACAATAACTTGAAAGAAATAAAATTACCCAGAAGGATGAGAAATATATCTAGATACTACAATTTAAATATTTTAAGAAAAAAATAAAAACAAGCATTTTTGTAACTGGATAGTGAAGATGATATGCTATTGATATGATTATGCAAAACAGTATTCTAATCAGTAGAGAAATACAGCCTATGCAAGATTTATCATGTAAGTACACATTACTTTTAGGTATTCAAATCTAGATGCTTGAGAGAGGTATGCATTTATTTTTAGGTTCCAAACGCTCTAATCTCATGAAATACCCTTTGTTGCATGGATGTCTTTAAACTTTGTCTTAAAAGGTACACAATCCGATGATATTTAGTCATCAACTATCACTATTCCCATTTCCAGAACATGTTCAAGTAACCCCCCTCCCTCCAAAAAACATGCTGTGCTTGTTAACATTCATTTATCTATCCTTTTCTTACTCTGTGGCAACCACTAATGCATATATTTGTCTCTATATTCTGGAATTAGACATTAGTGATATCATCTAACATGCAGCCTTTTATCTCTATATTAATTTTATATCCATGTTATCCACAGTATTATTTCAATCAGTACTTTTTGATGGATGCCTATAGGCAAATAATCAGACATATCTATTTCTCTATCTGAGTGTAGACAGAGATATAGATAGGTGAATATAGATATATCACATTTATGCATTCATCAGTTAATAATAATAATATGTTTCCAAGTTTGATTATTGTGACTGATACATCTACAGTTATATACAAGTTTGTAAACAAGTTTAATGAATCCCTCATCATTTCTAGTATTTGGCTATAGTATTGCCTTAATTCCACTATCCAACTCACACTTAGATATACTCAACAGACAGTCAAATCCCCCTGTTGCTTTCTAATTCTGTGGAATACCATCTCTACCACCATAGAACAAGTCATGTGAAAGATACTAGAGCTACTTCTGTCCAGAAAATAGAAAATCAGCAGCATTATTGAATTTCAGGAGAGATTAGAACAACATGCCAGAAATTCTACTTCATCCTCATTCAGCTCATTTATTTGGCCTGTCAAGAAACCAGATTGAACTTGTGTGATGATAGAAAGTTATCAAGTTAACTAGACGTGAACTCCACTGGCAGCTATTGTCCCAGATGTGGTTTTATTGCTTGAGCAAATTATGCATCCCCTGGGACCTAGTATGGAACTAGGAATGTGGAAAATCCTTTTTGTCTCCATACGTGTTAATGAAGGCCACTAAAAAGTAGTGTGCTTTTGTTTTGCAACTCGTGCAGCACACCTCACTGTCCTTTCTCAGGGATAAGTCCTCAGCCTTCAGTCATAATTTAACTTTCTTCCAAAAGACTCCGTATTTGTCAATTACGTGTCTGATAATATGCTGATCACACTTAGATAAAGGAACTTCTTCATACTTATATCTCAAATGAAATGGATAATTCTGGGGACTCTCACTTTAGTGATATTTCTAGTAGTTCAATCCCATTTTAGTGATGTTTCTAGGAGTTTACTCCGGCATCAGGGGAGCAAGAAGCGGTTACCACTGCTGTATTAAAGGATACATAATTGTAGTATCTAGCCCTTCTATCCACCCTATTTTTTTTCTTTTCTTCTTTTTTTGGTTGGTCATGGAGCTTGAACTCTGGGCCTAGGTGCTATCCCTCAGCTCTTCCGCTCAAGGCGAACGCTCTACCACTTGAGGCACAGTGCCACTTCCGGTTTTGAGTGGTTTATTGGAGATAAGATTCTCACAGACTTTCCTGCCCTGGCAGGCTTTGAACAGTGATTCTCAGATCTCAGCCTCCTGAGTAGCTAAGATTACAGGCATGAGCCCGGGGTGCCCAGCTCCCTCCACCCTATTTCTTTTTTTTTTTTTTTTTTTTTTTTTTTTTTTTTTTTTTTTGGGTCCGGTCGTGGGGCCTGAACTCTGGGCCTGGGCGCTGTCCCTCAGCTCTTCAGCTCAAGGCTAGCGCTCTACCACTTGAGCCACAGTGCCACTTCCGGCTTTTTTCTTTTTGCTTATGTGGTGCTGAGGAATCGAACCCAGGGCCTCGAGCATGCAAGGCAAACGCTCTACCACTGAGCCACCTTCCCAGCCCCATCCACCCTATTTCTTAATGGACTTTGTATTACAGAAATAAAGTTCCTTCTTCAGGTAAGTTACTCTATGCCATTTACCAAGTGATTAAAAAAGCAGTAGTTCTGAATAAGGGTCAGAATAGAAGATTCTGTAACAGGTTCAGGTTCTCTGCAAATTGCTCTGCGCCTGAGACTATAATATAATCCATCAGATCCAAGAGTTGGCCTACCAGAGACTTGCTGTTATACCTAGGCATGCTGCCCCTCCTTCTCCCTGATGGATAACAGATCCTTAGGAATTGTCCCAAATCACTGCTATCTTTGGATAATTTCCCTTTTGAGTAAAAGTTGTTTTTCTTAATTAGGTCTTAGAGGAGCTGGAGCAATTAATCACTGGCCATTAAGTTAGTTTGTATCTTAGTAACCCAGAAAAATTGGCTATTTACCTAAGCTATCATAGAAGTTCACAGGAACATTTAGCCTACAAAGGGAAAAGGAATCTATGTAATATATCAGGCTGAAAAGACATTAGAAAGTCACAATAGGTATTGGATCAAATGCCCATGGCATGGCTCTTCTGCTGTTTTAGCATCCTCTCCTCTCTGAGCACACAAATTTAGCCTCATCTGGGAACTCCCTACAATTTAATAGGCTAAGGAATAGAAAAGGTGGGGCTTCATTCATAGATGACTCTGCCTGGTCTAGACACCATAGGGAAAGAGGAAGTTGAGGAACTACAATTCTTTTCTTGGACTATTCTGTGATAGAGATGAAGGAAAATCCCCATTCTCCCATGTGCAAAACTTTTGAAAAGTGGACTTAGTTCATTTTCACTTGGATGTAGAAAAATGGACTGAAGTAGATGTTTATTTCAACTCCTACATTATAGCAAATTATTTGCTCTGACAATCAAATACTTAGAAGGAACATAATTTTTAAAAAGTGGTGAAAAAGAGGACTGCAGATGGGACATGGGGATTGACCTTTTGAGCAGAGGCAAGCAGAAAGTGAAGATGCGTCTCATGTGAATGTTCTCCAGGGTGACTTCAGCAGATGAAGATTTTAACAAGTGGACAGGATGATACATTCTGTGGCTGCTTTCAAAGATTTACCTGAGTCACTCTACCTACCATTACTGAATAGGCTCATGAAAAAGTTGACCCTAATGGGGGAAAGAAGTATTTTTCATAGCTTCAACATGGGCTTCCAGCACTAATACCAGCTTAGCTAGAGACATTTCTGCATGCCCAGTTTGCCTGCAAGAGAAACCATGTATTCTTCCTTGTGTGGCATTGCTCCTAGGAGAGGCTTGCCAGCCACACTGGCAGGATGATGATGTTAGATTGCTACCACCATGGAAAGGCAGTAGTTTCTTTACTCTCTTTACTTTTCTTTCATTGCCATAGAAACTTTTTCTGGATAGTTGATTTACCTTTTCATCATCAAATGCTTATGCCAACATTACCATCTGAGGTCCTATTCACAACCAGAGAAAAATCACAAAATATTGCTCCATAAAGAAACTCACTTGACACAAGACAGGGATTTGAATGGTGTGTGTGGGGGGGGGCTGGGTTTGCCCAGTATCCCTAGTGATCCACTTAGGATTTCTTAAAATATGCAGTACCTTTTAATCTTTCAGAATACTTTTGACTTCACAACAAAATGCAATGTGTTATGTGCTCATTCTGAATAACCTCTGGTTTTTTTGTCCCACTTTGGTTTCGTTAAGATGGTACAAGTATATGTAAGCATTATATAACTTGATAGGGGGTGAGCAGTATATAGAAGCAGAGGAAGAACAATCTCTCCTATCTTTCCTCTCTCCTCCCTCTCTCCTCCCTTCTCTCTTGGTGTTTGCCACCCTTGGTGCTCTTTCTCTGCTGAGGCACACATTGTCTTCTGCCATTGGACAGCAGAGCCCTTAGTTCTCAGATCCTTGTAGTCTAGAAATAAACCACAGACCAGGACTTACATCAGCAGCTCCCCTGTCTCAGGACTTTTGGATTTGGGTAGAATAATATTTGTTGGTCTCTTCGGAAACACAACAAATCAAAGAAAGGTTGGACAAATGGGATTGCATGAAGTTGCAGAGCTTCTGCATGCAAAGGACATAGCTAGCAAGATCAATAGAAAGCCCATAGATTGGGAGAAGATCTTCACTAGCCATACAACGGACAAGGGTCTCATATCTAAAATATACTTGGAACTCAAAAAATTAAATCCCCCAACAACAAATCCTCAAAGAAACAACTTAAAGAGAAACTTCTCTGAAGAAGAAAGAAGGATGGCCAATAAACACATGAAGAAATGCTCAACATCCCTAGCCATAAAAGAAATGCAAATCGAAACAATATTGAGATACCAACTCACTCGAGTTAGAATGGCAAAAATCAAGAACTCTAACAACAGATGCTGGCGGGGATGTGGACAGAAGGGAACCTTACTTCATTGTTGGTGGGAATGTAAACTTGTTCAACCACTTTGGAAAGCAGTATGGAGGTTCCTCAAAAGACTTCACATAGAGCTCCCCTATAACCCAGCAATCCCACTTTTGGGCATTTACCCAAATGTTTACAAACAAGACCACACAAAAGCTACCAGCACAACCATGTTTATCACAGCATTATTTACCATAGCTAAGATATGGAAGCAACCCAGATGCCCCTCCGTAGAAGAATGGATCAAGAAAATGTGGTATATATACACAATGGAATTCTATGCCTCCATCAGAAAGAATGACATTGCCCCATTTGTTAGGAAATGGAAACATTTGGAACAAATTATATTAAGTGAAGTAAGCCAGGCTCAAAGAAACATAGGTCCCATGGTTTCCCTTATTTGCAATATCTAGTATATGTATGAGTCAAGCAGAAAAGGTCAGATAATGTGATGTTAGGAAAATGAACCCTTAGATATGTATTTTAATGTTTTTTCTTTCATGCATGTGTTTCTAATGCATTTATAAGATTATTTCTTTGTTGCTTTGTATGTCCCTCCCCCACAATATAACCCCTGCTTTCACTATATTTGATTTCAGTATAACTAGTGGAGGAGATGGGGAAAAACAAGTCGTTTAAGGATACAGGTGGACCTGTTGCAACAATGAGAAGTACAAGTTGTCATGTAGAAAATGAGCTTTACAATGTCGTCGGTGCGGGGGGGGGGGGAGAAGGAGGGGGGAGGCTGGGAAGGGATGTGAAGGGTAAACAAAGGAGGAGGCTGCAATGCTTGGTAAGAAATGTGTGCATTATCCAGCCCATGTAATTGTAACCCTCTGTACAATATGTTCACAAATCAAATAAAATAAAAATAAAATATTTCTAGGTCTCTTGATTCTCCATCTTAGAGATAAAGTGTCCTAGTATTGCCCTTTTTAATAATATTATCTAATTCCCATAATTATCTATCCATTTGTCTCTATCTTGCTCTCTCTTATCTTGCTCTCTCTCATTTATTATTGGTCTATCATTTATCTATCTTTTCCATTGGTTTCTGCTTCATATAAATGTACATACCACCTAAAGACTGTTCCCTGCGTTTACTTTTGTTATGGATGGTTTAAACTTGGAAACACTTTAGGAGGGTAGGCCACATTTGCAAAAGCGTACTTCAATGGTTGGTGCATGTCTTCACTTGCTTAAGCTATAATAACTAGTTAATTCATTGGTAATCTAAGTTTTACTATGAATCTATTTTGTAGATACTGCCTAAAAGTTATGGGTATTACTGATTAAGATGGGCCTTATCTAAACATGTAAAAGAACTTTAAGAAAATTTAACTTATTCTAAGGAGGAAAAATAATTCTGTCTTAAGATTGTAGCAGTAAGCCTGTTTCTACATTGTGAACTTGCCCCTGCGGTTTAACTTTACAATATCACAGAAAACCATTTGAGTTTCTTCATATACATCTTTATACACTCTTATGTATAAGCATATGTATACCTCAGTGTACATAAATACACAATATTGTTTCATAGTATGCACAGGTGTGCTACATTAATCTTTTCATGTAATTATAAAAAATGCATTTATTAGTATTTGAAATTATTGTTTTTCATGTTTCAGTTGTTTTGTTTCCTTTTCATATTTTGGGGGTATGGATCCCTAGGGATTTTCGATACTATACTGTCACTTTCAAACAAGGCAAATGTTTCTCTTATTCCAGTTGGCATTTAAAAAATTTCTACTTTATGTATCTGACTTATCAACTATGTTAAGAATAATAAGAGTCAACATCCCTACTTTATTCCTGATCTTAGGGAAAAAGGAACTAATGTTTTATCATTTGATATAAAGTTAATTGTGTACATTCTGTTGATGAGTTGTTCCATGTATTCAAAACTTTCTATTCTTGTTCGCAGGATTGAAGATTTCTATTCTTGATTTTTGTGAGTTTTTTTTTAAAATCACGGATTGATATTGCATTTGGCTAATTTAGTATAAACAAAAATTATTTTATCCTTTGCTCTAATGATATAATTTGAGAATGAGTGATACTCTTCACAGGCTTAGGTGTTGTGCACTTGGTCCACAGGGGTGGTGCTACTTTGGGAGGTTCTGTGAGCTTCAGGAGGTAAGGCCTAGTTGGAGGAGGAAGGTAAATGTAGCATGACCTTGAAGGTATGTTATCCTTGAGCCCTTTCTTGCTGTACTTCTTGGTTACTCTAAAGTGAACAGTTCTGTCCAAGCATTTGTTCCCTACAAGAGTCTTCTTCCTCTAAGCAGACCCTAAATCAGTGGATCCAAATGCTTTTGGATTGCAATTTTTGACATCTGGAGATCTTTCCCTTGAGTATCACAGGTATGCCTTTGGCAAGTTTAGCTGAGTGTATATTACATTACTTGATTTTCAACTATTCAACCTGAACAGTCTGACTTCTCAGATTATCTTTCTGAAGTTAGACAGACCCAAAGAAACTTAGGCTCCAAGGTTTCCCTCATTTGTAATAACTAAAATATGTCTAATATAATTCTAGAAGAGAATCACAATAGCTCAATAGCTAGGTACATATAAACATATAAAATAATACTAATCAAAATGAACTCCAAAATATGGAAACAAAAAAGGGTTTTTATTTTCTTTTGTTTTTTAGAATACTGTTTGCAGTTATTAATGTGGTTTTTTTGTTTTTTTTTTCTCCCTATGGTTTGCATATATGTTTATCTGCTTTTGTGAAAGGAAGGGAAATTACAGGAATGGTGAGACAAAGGACAAAGGTTGAACCAATGCAAAAGCAATACTCACAAGACAATATGTTGGAAATGAACTTTACAACTTTGGAGGAGAGGGGACTTGAGGGGGTCAGGGAAAGTGGGAGAAACGTAGGAAGGGGGTAACATGGTTTGACAAGAAATGTACGAATTTCTTTAGTTATATAACGGTAACCCCTCTGTACATCACCTTTACAATAAAATGTAGAAAATGTTCACCCAGCCTTAAAAGTTTGAAATAGATTTTACTTGGCCATTGTGTATAATTATTTTTGTACACTTTCAGACTCTTGTTTGAAGATTTTGTTTCCTAATATTTTCTTGAGTATCATGCATTTATGATGATGAGAGCTATTTCTCTTTTGGTAGGTTGGCTGTTTTGCATCAGAATAATATTGGTCTTAAATAGACAATATTCTTTCATGTCTTGTTTCTTGGAAGAGATTCTTAAAGATTTGTGATTAATTCTTTGCATGTATGAGAAAATTATTACTGAAATCACCAACCATCTGTGCCTGGAGATTGATGCTTTGGTGCTGTTTTTAATTATGAATTTAATTTCTTGGAGTTATCATTTTTCATTTTACTTGAGTTCTGGTAGTTTATGGTTTTCAAAGAATTGATTCCTTTCTTTCATGCTAAGTTTGTGTGCAAAGTTGTCTAACATTTTTCCTGATTATCTTTTCAGTGGCTACAGGAAATATATCCCTAGAGCTAGAGATATTTCTCACCCCATTCCAGATTGTGCTAACTTGTTTCTTATGTACTCTTGTATCAGTATTGTTAGAGATTTATTATTGTATTGACTTATTTCAAAGAACTAGCTGTTTGATTCAGTGATTCTTGCTTTTCCTATTGTTTCACTATTTTTTTCCATCCCAGTAATTTTGATTCCTCCTACTTGCTTTATTTTCTTTGGTTTTGTTTTTTACAACCTCAAGTTTCTTGTATTGGAAAGATTGGATATTGATCCTTTTCTTTTATACTATAGATTTCTTATTGTAACTCATTCTTCCATATATTGCTTTGCTTTTTCCATTCCATTTTTAACATATTTAAGTTGCCCAGTATGTTTTGATATACATTTGTATAATTAAATTTGTTATCACAACAACATATCCTTCAAGCTGGTTGCTGGTGGCTCACCCCTGTAATTCTAGCCACTTAGGAGGCTGAGATCTGAGGATAATAGTTCATAGTTAGCTTGGCTATGATAGTCCCTGAGAGCTTATCTCCATTTAACTACCAAAAGAAAAAAAATGAAGTTAGAAATAGAGCCATCTGTGGCACAATTGGTAGAATGCTATCCTTGAGCAAAATAGCTTAGGGACAGTGCCAAGGCCCTGAGTTCAAGCCTCAGAACTGGCACCAAAACAACAAAAACATATCCCTCATCTCATGTAGTGAACTTAAAAACTGTCTTCGCAGTTTTGGAATTGAATAAACTATTATTTCTGATTGTCTATATGTATATGTTAGATTTCTAAATTTTATCCACATGAAATTTTTACCTTTTAACATATTTCTCTGCATCCAACTCTATAACCATCATTATATTGTTTAGATATCTTTTATATAGAATCCACATTCATGAGATCAAGCAGTGTTTTTCAGTCTTTATCATTTAACATAACATAGTCCCTGTTCATCTATGTAGCTACTAATGCCATGATCATCTCTCTTTAACTCTAAATAACATTTGCTGTTGTATGTATGTACAGATACTAGAAATTCTTTCATCATCAAGGGACAGATGGTTTTTGTTTCATATTGGGGCTGTTGTGAATAATGGTGCCATTGGATATGAGAGTCTAACTATCTCTACAGATAACTGATTTCATTTATTTTAGAGCTTATCTATCCATCTGTCTATCTACTTATCTACCTACCTATTTACCTATCTACTTCTCTGTACTGAAAGACTACCCAGTCTTTTTTTTTTTTAAATACTGGTCCTGAGGCTTGAACTTAGGGCTTGGGCTCTGTGCCTGAGCATTTTTGCTCTAGCTAGCACTCTACAACTGAGCATCTGCTCCAATTCCAGGTTTTTGATGGTTAAGTGGAGACAAAAGTTTCATGGACTTTCCTGTCCAAGATGGCTTTAAGCTGTGATCCTCTGATCTCACCCTCCTGAGTAGCTGGAAAACAGGTGTGCATCACCAATGCCTAGCTTCTTATGGGAGTTTTAGTTATTTGAGGAACTTCCATGTTGTTTTCCAATTTATAACTTCCTATGAATAATTAACAAGTGAAACCATTTATTCCCCACATTCACATCAGTTTTGGTCTTCTCTGCCTTTTAGATCATGATTCAGACAAGTACAAGTATGAGTTGATGTTTCATCCTGGTTTTGACTGCATTTCTCTGATTAATAAATGTGATGCATTTTTATGTAGCTACAGTATCCACATATTCTTTGAATATAATATTTTTTCACTCATTTGGATTTTTATTGATTTATTGAGAGCTTTTTAGAGTTTCTTATATATGCTGAAATTAGCACCTTGTCAGATATATGGTTTGAAAATAATACCCTTGGGATATCTTTTTAATTTAGCTCTTTTTATGTAGAATAATTTGTGTGTATGTGTGTGTGTGTGTGTGTGTGTGTGTGTGTGTGTGCATGTGTGCATGTGTGCATATGTGCATGTCTGTTTGTACTGCACCACTGATGTTTTGAGTTTTGAATTTGGGGATTATTTTTGCTAGTTCAGTATTCTATTACTTGAGCTACACATCCTGTATTTTCAAGTCTCCATATTTTCTGAAGGAATTCTCAGACCCTAATTCTCCTAGCTATGAGATAGGTTCTAACTTTTTGTCTAGAATCCTCCAAATATTTGCTTTCCAAGTAGCTGTGATTACAGATGGTAACCACTAGGCATGGCCCTTGTAAAACTTAGGGTTTATTTTAATGTCTTCTTAGTCTTTGATTTTTGCTTTGATTGTCTATGCTCTGCTGTCCTATCTAAAAGTGTATTTTCAAGACTAATACCAAGTGATATCTTCTTCAAGCAGGTTTTGTCTTCAGATTTCATGTTTAGGCATGTGAGCTGACATGACTTTAGGCATGTGGTGAGTTGACTTTTTATATTATCTAGCATAAATGTTCAGTTGAATTGTTATATTTAAGTATCCAGTTTCTCAAATGCATTTTTGAAGATAGCTTTTCTTTTCTATTAAAACATTTTTGTGTTTTAGTCAAAACATAATTGATCATACATACCAAGATTTACATCTTACATTCTATTCCATTTCATTGGTCTGTGTAGCTGTTTTAATATCAGAATTATACTGCTTAATTAGGAAGTTTATGATGTAATTACCTATTAGATATTTCTCCAACCTCATTTATCCTAATTCAGATAACCCTATAATTATATATCAGTGATTTTTCCAAATTTGTTTTTCTAACAATTGATTCAGATCTTTCTGTTCTGCTTTTGCTTATATATGGAGTTTTGAATTAAAGATTTAATTTCTGTAAAAAAAAAAAACAACTTATAGGGATTTTGATAAAGAATGCATTGATTTTTTCCCCCAAGTTTTTCCATTTCCTAACAAATGGGGCAGTGTCATTCTTTCTGATGGAAGCATAGAATTCCATTGTTTATACATACCACATTTTCTTGATCCATTCATCTACTGAGGGGCCCCTGGGTTGTTTCCATATCTTAGCTATAGTGAATAATGCTGTGATAAACATAGTTGTGCTGGTAGCTTTAGTGTGGTCTTGTTTGTAATCATCTGGGTAAATGCCCAGAAGTGGGATTGCTGGGTCATAGGGAAGCAGTATGTGTAGTCTTTTGTATGTGTACTCCTTTCCAAAGTGGTTGAACAAGTTTACACTCCCACCAATGGTGCAGTAGAGTTCCCTTTGACCACATCCCCTCCAGCATCTGTTGTTATTAGAGTTCTTGATTATAGCCATTGTAACTGAGATGAGGTGGAATCTCAATGTTATTTTGATTTGCATTTCTTTTGTGGCCAGAGAAGTTGAGCATTTCTTCATGTCTATTTGCCATTCTTATTTCCTCTTCAGAGAAGTCTCTCTCTAAGTCTTTAACTCACTTATTAATGGGATGATTGTTTCTTTGAGGATTTGTTTTGGGGGGGATTTAATTTTTGAGTTCTAATTTTAGATATGAAGCCCTTGTCTGTTGAATGGCTAGTGAATATCTTTTCCCAATACATGGGCTTTCTACTGATCTTGCTAGCTCTGTCCTTTGCAGTACAGAAGCTCTGCAGTTTAATGCAATCCATTTGTCTAATCTTTCTTTGATTTATTGTATTTCTGGGTCTTTATTAAGAAATTTTCAGCCTGTGCCAAGGAGCCCTAGAGTTTCTATAGTCCCATGGTTTCCCTTATTTGCAATAATTAGTATAGGTCTAGGATAATCTTATCAGATGAGCAGAAAAGCTCAAAAGCTATGTACATATCACCATATATGATGATGCTAAGCAAAATGAACGCCAAGATATGGACATAGAGTTTTTTCTTTGTTGTTGTTTTTAATGTACTATGTGATAATTTTTTGTTTCTTTTGTATGTTCTTCCCCTTATAGTATATCCCCTGTTGTCACTGTACTTGATTTTGGTACCCTGCATCTTCTATATACATTTGAGGAAGGAAAGGGGAATAACAAATGCTGAAAGAAGGACACAGGATGACCCATTGCAACAATGATACTCACAAGACAGTATGTTGGAAATGAACTTTTCAGCTTCTGATGTTGGGGGGGGGGTCGTGGTGGTGAGAAGAGGATAGAAGAAAAACAAAGTAGGGGGTAACAGTATTCAATAAGAAATGTGCTCATTACCTTACTCACGTAACTGTAACCTCTCTGTATAGCATCTGTACAAGAAAATACAATTTTTTTAAAGAATATATTGAACCTATGTATTGCTCTCAGTAGAATGAGTATCTTGAGAATACTTCCCATTCAGTTTTTTTGAATATTTTTATTTCAGTAGTTGTACAAAGGAGTTACCATTCAACAAAGCAGTTTATGTATACAATGTTTTTGTTTGTTTGTTTTTTGTTGGTCATTGGCACTGTCTGGGCTTGGGGGGTGTCTATCAGTTCTTCAGCTTTAAGGCTAGCGCTCTACCACTTGAGCCACAGCGCTACTTCCGGTTTCCTGATGGTAAACTGGAGATGAGTCTCATGGACTTTCCTTGTCCAGGTTGACTTTGACTATGATCCTCAGATCTCAGCTTCCTGAGTAGCTAGGATTACAGGCATGAGCCACCAGCACCCAGCTAGCTATACATGTATCTTGATGAGCATCACCCCTTTCTTTCAACATTTTTACCAAACCCTACCAACCCAGCCCTTCCCATACTTGTCTTAATTTTTTTGTTTATTGTTGTTGTTAGTCTTGGGGCTTGAACTGTTGGTGTGGGCACTGTCTCTCAGCTCTTCAGCTCAAGGCTAGCACTCTACCACTTGAGCTACAGCACCACTTCCATGTAACCACATCTAGTGGTTTATTGGAGATAAGAGTCACACAGACTTTTCCTGCCAGGCTGGCTTTGAACTGCTGTCCTCAGATCTCAGCCTCCTGAGTAGCTAGGATTACAGGCCTGAGCCACCAGTTCCGGGCTGTCTTAATTTTTTAGGGTGTATATTGATTTTACTTTTGCCATTTAACAAAGCAGTTTGTGTATACAATCCATCTCTTCAACCCACCCCTTTGCTTATTTTTCTCAATTCTGTTGTATATGCAATGAGTTCTTGGTTGCATTCTCACCCTATCCCCCATTCATTCTTCTACCCCACCCATCCTCTTTCAAGTACCCATGTCCTGGTACTTTGTTGGGCTTTTTGACTAAGTCTTTGTAAAGCATTATACTATTTGAGCTCTCCATAGAGTCAATTTATATTTCAGTTAATTCATTTATAACTGCTTGATTCGACCCATAAACCTTTATCCAGCACAGCACTACTTTCAGCTTTTTCTGAGTAGTTTAGCAGAGATAAGAGTTTAATGGACTTTTCTGCCCAGGCTGGCTTCAAACCCTCATCCTCAGATCTCAACCTTCTGAGGGGATAGGATTACAGACAAGAGCCACCTATGCACAGCTGCTGCCATTTTTATGAGAACATTAACATGCAAAATTGCAATCATGTCTTTATTCCTGACTATTTCTGCTTTTCATTTTCTTTATATCAACTCTTTTCCTGTGTTCACACATATTCAGTATAGTTTTATCTCCCTGGTGGTTTTATCCATTTATCATTAAGAAATCTGTTTTGTGTTCAATAACGTTCTTTGCTTTGGACCCTACTGCATCAGATAGCAATGCATCTTCACTTTCTTTTCCCCCTGATCTAAGACTTGAACTGTGGGCCTGGTGTTGTGGCAGAGCTTTTTATGCTCAAGGCTAACAATCTTACCACTTGAGTCATAGCTCCACTTCCTTCTTTTGTAAAGAAGTCTTTCATGATTTCCTACCCAGACAGGCTTCAAAACATGATCCTCAGTTTTCAGCACCTATGTGACAAGGATTACAAGGATGAGCACCCATTGACTTTCTTCCCTCCCTTTTATGATGAATGTTTGCATGTGCATCTTTTGTACCATTGTTTTACTTTTACTTTATGTGTGTCTTTGACTTTGAATTAACTTTTTTGGTAAACAGTATGTAGTTATTTTATCACTGACCAATCTGTTTTGATTAATATATTTAAAATACCTGCATTTAATGTAATTAATGTATATCTTAATTTTCCTTTTATATCTTGTGCTTCATTTGCTTTCTCTGCTTATTTCTTTTAAAATTATGTGGGTCATCTTATTTTTTAGGATATTATTTTGTTTTTACTTGAGTAAACGCTCTGCATAGTTTTTACAACTGTTATGATACATATGTGTGTGTGTGTGTGTGTGTGTGTGTGTGTGTGTGTGTGTGAGTTAAAATAGTTCAGCATTTTGCCATTTTGAATGAGTTATGAATATAGAACTTCATCTTAAGTCTTTTTATTTGCCTAGTTTAAAATATTCTCTTATCTAGCAGATAGGTTTTTTTCCACTTATCAAATATAATTTATAAATACATAGGGAAAAACTAACTATAGTAGGTACCATCCTGACTGTTTCTCTTATTCCTCATTTTTTTTGATATTACAGGGTTCCATAGGGTTCCATTCTATATAATTTACTTTTAGTTTGAATCTTTCATTTAGTCAATTATTAATGCAAGGTACATTAGTTCATTCTTTGTGCGTACCTTCTTTGAATACACTTTTTATATTTCATTTTAAATGGCAATAATAAAAACTAATATTGCCATTTAAAATGTTATGTAATTGTTATATAATTTGTTATATAATAGTTATAAAATTTGGAGATGATCCTTTTCATGCAGTACTTGGAAAGTATAAGAAAATAAATATTAAATTTGTGATTATGTGAAATGTATTGTCTACCTTTCAGTATTTTTATTTTTGGTTTTTAATTTTCTAAAGACCTTCGTTCTTAGTATTTACTCTCCTTTTTTTCTTGACTAGTTACTCAGTTTCAATTTGGAAGTGTTCTTAGGTAAAATTACTCTTTTAATCATCCCTATCCTCTTAATGCAATCTTGGAAATAAGAATGAAAAGGTTTCCTATCATTCTGTGGTTGACTTCATCAACATGTTTCCTTTGATAGGCAGAAGCTTTAATACCATTTAAAAAATGATACGAATTTTCAAACATTGTTCTTTAAAAAATAATTATAATATTTAACTAGTTGTACAAAGGAGGGAGTTTATAAATACTATGCATTTTGGTCAGTGTCACCCCCTTCAACATTCTCACCCCCTTCAACACATCCCTTCCCTTTTCTTCATTTTGTGGTATATACAATTATTAACTGTATTATCTCCTCCCTTCCTTCTCATTTGTCTACCCCTCTCTCCTTGGCCCCATTCCCCAACTTGCACATACCCATTTCCTGGTGCTGATTTTGTTGGGTTTTGATCTAATATTTTTTTTAATTACACTATTTGGTCTCTCTATTATATTTCAGTTAATGCATTTGCAACCATTTGCACACCACCCAGCATGTTTACTTCCAGATTCATAGTCACATTCTGTCTAGCACAAATGAGGGAAAACATGCAATCTTTGTTTTTCTGGAGAAACAACGAGAGGAGCAACATAATTACTCCTACCTCCTGAGCAATTTTGAGTTCTATTCTGAAAATTGCCTAAGGGCACATATTTGAATATCGTCCCAATAATTTACTATACTACTTTCAAATTTTCAATTTGAATTTATTTTTGTAAATGGTGAGAGGTTTCCTTCTGGTTTCACTTCCCTCCACATGGATCTAATGTTTTTCCAAAAATCATTTCTTGAAGAGATTTTCAACATATGTTTTGGTGCTCTTTTTGAAAATCAGATGGATGTGCTGTTGTAGGTTATTTCCAGACATCCCATTCTTACTCCTTTGTCTGCCATTTGGGTTTTTGTTGTTGTTGTTTTGTTGTTTTGTTTTGTTTTGTTTTGCTGTTTTTGTTATATGGCTTTAGTATAACTTGAAGCCAAAACTGTGATACCTCTAACATTGCCTCAGGGTTTCTTTTACTCTTCTAGGTCTTTAAAGTTTCCACAAACACGGTTTCATTTATGTATATTCTTTGAAATATATAAATTATATATTCCTTTGATTCACATAAATTATAAATTTGTAATATATAAATAAATATTGTTTCTAATATGCATTAAATTATATAAAATTTATAATTAATAGAGAAATATAAATATACATGTCATATAATATATAATATACATATTTATATAATATAATGTTATATAATATAGATATAACAGAAATGGAGGGACAGAGGTAAACAAATGTAACAGTGGTACTCACTAGACACTATGTAACTTGTGGATGGGGTCGAGAGGGAAAAAAATGGGAGAGAACAGGGAAGGGGTGACATTGTTGAAAAAGAAGTGTACTCTTTACCTGACATGAAATGGTAACCCCTTCTGTATATCACCTTGATAATAACAATAAAATATTAATAAAAATATATAACATATAGATATAATATAATATATAAATATTTATTTTTACACATGTAACTTACATGTATAATATATAAATATTTATACACATATAAGTTATATGTGTATATATACACATATATACACATATATACATACACATATATATACACATATATACACATATAACTTATATGTGTATAAATAAATTACAAATTATATAAATATATAAATTATATATAACTGTATAATTATTGAAAAGATAAGTGAAAGGATCCACCACATCCATACCAGGGGACCATACAGAGGCAGGTAGGCATAGGAGAAAGATTATTACAAGGTTTATTAGAGGAACCATATTGCCCTCAGAGAGAGAGCACATGTCAGCCTCCACTCTAGGTAGCAGCAGGGTCTGGGGGTTAGGGAGTGAGGTAGATGGAAGTTTAGGTGGGTCTGGGCAGAGAAAGGAAGGGGCCAACTGTATTGCGGAACTCCAGGGCAGGGAGGAGCTCAGGTGTGGGTGGACCTGAGTCCAAAGGTGGGCATAGTGCTTACAAGTATACTTAAAATAGAAGTATATAATTTATATATTATATATATATTTACTTTAAATATATATGTCTATATAAACTAATATATATGTCAATGTAATTCACATGTAAATATAAGTGTAAATGTATAGATAAATACATATGGTTTTATAAATAGAGATGTTAAGTTATATAATTATACATTTATGGATATATTTAATATATGCATTGGTACGTGGAGGTTATTAAATATGTAGTTTGTTTCTGTAGTATAATCATTTTCACAGTATGAGCTCTGTCAATACCTGATTATCTTTCCTTTGTGTGTGTATGTGTCAATGGGTCTGATTTTCTTTTTTTTTTAATGTTTTTTTAATTGGGAAAATGCCATACAGAGGGGTTACAATTACATGAGCAAGGTAATAAGTACATTTCTTATCAAGCATTGCTGTCTCCTCCTTTGTTTTTCCCGTACCATCCCTGCCCTCCCATCTCCACGACTAGACTCCCCATGCCCCCCACCCCTCAACCCCCCACCCTACCCCCACATAAATTGTAAAGTTCATTTTTCCACATAGCATCTTATACATCTAATTGTTGAAATGGGTCAACCTGTATCCCTATTTAAACAATTTGTGTTTTTCCCTTCCCCTCCCCAAATTATACCAGCATCAAATACAGGGAAAACAGGGGTTATATCATGGGGGAGGGACATGCAAAGCAACAATATATCACCTTATAAATATGTTAGAAAAAAAACAGCAAGAAAAAAAAAAACACATGTGTCCTTATCTTGGGGCTCATTTTGCCTAACATCATCTTTACCCTTTAGTCTACTTGTTTATTGGGCAATTGTTTCTTTGAGGATTTGTTGTTGGGGGATTTAATTTTTTGAGTTCCAGATATATTTTAGATATGAGACCCTTATCTGCTGTATGGCTAGTGAATATCTTCTCCCAATCATGGGCTTTCTATTGATCTTGCTAGCTATGTCCTTTGCCATGCAGAAGCAATCCCATTGTCCAACCTTTCTTTCATTTGTTGTGTTTCTGGGTCTCTATTAAGAAAATTTTGGTATGTGCCAAGGAGACCTAGGGTTTCTCCTATTCTGTCCTATAAATGTTTTCAGGGTGTCTGCTTTGACTCCCAGGTCTTTGATCCATTTGGAGTTGATTCTGGTGCAGGGTGATATAGAAGGATCTAGCTTTAGTTTTCTAGAGGTGATTAACCAATTTTGCCAGCACCATTTACTGGAGAGGCTGTCTTTCTTCCATTCTATTTTTTTTTTAGCTCCCTTATGGAAAATTAGATAGCTATAGGTCTGCTGGCTCATTTCTGGCTTTTCAATTCTATTCCATTGGTCCTGAGGTCTCTTCTTGTGCCAGTACCAAGCTGTTTTGATTATTATGGCTTTGTAGTATAGTTTAAAATTTGGTATTAATATTCCTCCAGCACTGTTCTTTCTGTTAAGAATCATTTTTACTATTTTGGGTCTTTTATTGTTCCATATGAATTTTTGGATTGCCTCTTCTATTTCCTTGAAGAATGAGGTTGGCATATTGATAGGTATCTCATTGAATTTGTAGATAGCCTTGGGAAGTATAGCCATTTTCACGATGTTGATCCTTCCTATCCAGGATCATGGGAGTTTTTTCCACTTCCTAAGTTCTGTTTTGATTTCCCTTTTCAGGTTTTTAAAGTTTTCATTGTAGAGGTCCCTCACTTCTTTAGTTAATTCTTATGTATTTTACTTTTTGTGGGGCTATTACAAAAGGAGTTGCTTTCCTGAATTCACCTGCTCTCTTCTCATTGTTGGCATACAGAAAAGCCATTGATTTTTGGAAGGTTAATTTTATAACCCTGCTGCTTTGCCAAAGTTTTGAATCAGCTTGAGTAATTTGGGAGTCGAGACCATGGGATTTTTAAAATACAAGATCATGCCATCTTCAAAGAGGGAGAGTTTTACTTAATCTTTCCCTATTTGGATCCCTTTTATATTTGCATCTTGTTTTATTGCTGTAGCTAGGCATTCTAATATTAGATTGAAGAGAAGTGGAGAGAGTGGACATCCTCATCTTGTTCCTAAGATAAGAGGAAATGGCTTTAGTTTTTCACCATTAAATATAATGCTGGCTGTAGGTTTGTCACATACAGCTGGTATTGTATTGAGGAATACTCCCTGGATTCCTAGTTTTTCCAGAGCCTTCATCATGAAGTGGTTTTAGACCTTGTCAAATGCTTTTTCTGAATCTATTGAGATAACCATGTGGTTCTTATCCTTGCTCTTGTTGATGTGATGAATTATATTAATTGATTTGTGTATATTGAACCAGCTTTGTTTCCCTGAAATTAATCCTGTTTGATTGTGGTGTATGATTTTTTGGATGAATTGTTGAAGTCGACTGGTCAAAATTTTGTTGAGAAGTTTTGCATCGATGTTCATCAAAGAAATGGTTCTATATTTCTCTTTCTTTGATGAATCCCTGCCTGGTTTGGGGATGAGGGTTATGATGGCTTCATAGAATAATTTTGGTATTGAATTTTCTTTTTCAATTTTGTTGAAGAGTTGGAGGGGTATAGATGTGAGCTCTGCTTTGAAGGCCTTGTAGAATTTCACTTTAAATCCATCCAGTCCTAGGCTTTTCTTAGATGGGTGGTCTGTTTTTGCTGTTTCTATTTCAATGCTTGTTATGGACTTGTTAAGTTGTTTTATTCGTTTTGCTTTAGTTTTGGTATGCTGATATTTGCTAGGAAAAGGTCCATTTCTTTCAAGTTTTAAAACTTATTAGCATAAAGGTTTGAGAATTATTCCCTTATAATGTTCTGAATCTTGGTTGTTTCTGTGGTATTTCCATTCTCATCTCTGAGTTTGTTTATTTGTAAATAATCTCTGCTGAATTTGTTTATCTTTTTCTGATATATCTTTCCATTTTTAATGCCATCTTCAGTTCCTTTAATTTTTTTAAAATACATTTTTATTGTAAAATATCGTACAGAGGGGTTACAGTTACATTGCAAAGTAGATGAACAGGGGGTTACAGATACATAAATAAGGTAATGAGTACATTTCTTCTTAAACACTGTTATTCCCTCCCTTTGCAGCCATCATCATTAATGTTTTGTACTTCCTATTTTAGGAGGATTGGAGTAAAATAGTTTTCCTGATTTCTTTATCATCCTATTTGTTATTAGTACTTAGCATTTTTGTTGTTGTTTTGTTTGTTTGTTTGTTTGTTTTCCCTTCCTTGGTCCTGAATTCATGGCCTGGGCACCATCCTTGAGCCTCTCTTTGCTCAAAACTACCTCTCTACCACTTTTGCCACAGGGCCACATTGGATTTTTTGAGTAGTTTATTGGAGATAAGAGTCTCACAGTGGCATTTTTACTTTGGCTGGCTTCGAATCACAATCCACTGATCTCAGCCTCCTGAGAAGCTAAAATTACAGCTAATAACTACAAATGCCCCTCCTCCTTTTATTAGTACTTAGAAAAGCTATTGATTTTGAAGCATTGATTTTGTGTACTCCTACTTTGCCAAAAGTATTGACCAGATCTGAGGTTCTTTGGTGGTGTCTACAGAGTACTTTTAGTCTGCAAAAAGGATACTTTTACCTCTTCTTAGTTGTATCCCCTTTCTTACTTCCTCTTGCCTTATTGCTCTGATGAGGTATTCACTATGGTAAAAAAAATCCTGAAGAGTAAATAATCTCTGCTCATTTCATGCTGTAGAGGAAATTATTTGTTTTTCTCCATTCAGTATGATAATTGCATAGATTTTTTTTCACATTTTTGTAGTTTTTAGGTATGTTTCTGCTGTTCCTATATTCTTCCCTGTTCTCATCAGAAAGGAATATTGAATTTTGTTAAAGTCTTTCTCTTCTATTGAGATGATCATGTATTTTTTTGTTTGTTCTGTTGTGTGTGGTATTACGTGCATGGAGTTATGTTACTGACTTGAAGATATTAAGCATCTTTGCATGCCTAGCAGGCAACCAACATAATCATGCTACTTAATGTGTTATTGGCTTGGGTTCACATTTTTATGAATAATTGTTACTGTAAGGTCTGAACAGAGACACCTCCCTCCCTCTTCGCTAAGTTTCCACCCAGTATCTGTTACCTAGGTAACTGGCAGACCTGGAAGCAGTCACCTTCCCCTCCTGCTAGGTCACATCCTGGGCCACCTCTGGTCACATGCCTCCCATCTGACCTTAGGAAGGTCCTAGACCCTGAGGTTACATCCGGATCCAGTGTGGCCACACCTCTTCCTGTCTCTGGCCTAGATAAATTCTGGCCCAGGGGTGAGTCATCCCCTTTTTCAGCCATGCCTCTCCACCATGCATGATGTGGGCAGCTGTTCAGTAAATAAACTTCTTCTCCTGTCTGAATAGCATGTGGTGTTCTCTTCAATGGCTACCTAATGAAACCTATGTATTTAATATACCTTACATATTGTACCGTGGGTTTTTGAGTTGGAAATGTCAGAATTTCCTAACCACCCCTTTCCATGAACCGAACTGCCTTGAGACACCACGCAAGACTTTTCACCAATACCATTGCTGGCCTTCACATCCACGTCTACACCTCCTCTCTACTCTGGTGAGTGAAACTACTCTCTATGGCTCTGTGTAGCTCAATCTCTGTCCAGATGTGGTGCCATGCCAGAGCGCTTTAGCCAAAAGGCCAGTCACCTCCTGAGCCGAGGACGCTTGGTTTTGGGGGCTAGACCATTTGTCTCTAGAGTACTCTGGTGGAAGTCAGGACACCACTTCTGCCTGGTCAGCTCTCCTTCACTCACCAGACTGACTCTCGTACACATTTAATGGGGTGCTGAGAGTCATACCTGAGCCATGAAACCCCTTTTGAAATGCCTCCTGTGCTTCTGGAAAGCCAGAGCACCTAATTTTTATGTCATTCTCAGTTTTAAACAGTTTTTTTCCATTGCAATGGTAAATGGTCAGAAGCCTGTTTACTTTCAGACTCTCTTTGCGCTCTCTGTGCCAATCATGCCTAACTTTTCCTATCTCTCCCTTTCTCTTTTCTACAACATTTTGGCTTGTGCCCTGAAGAATGAAACTCAGGCTGGGTCCTGGGGACCCTCCCTCTAGGTTCCCTCTCAAAGGCTAGCCATTCTAGGTTTGAAAATTGTCAGAGTTTCCATTTGTTTAGGTTTTCTTTGCATTTTTTCAGAAATACGCCATCTTGAGTTCGCCATCTTGGCCACATGGTGGGTTAAGGGTTGGGTCTCATCTGACTCTAAACCTTCCACCAAGTTTACTTCTCCACCTACTTCTGCAGCCTCCCCCAAGTGGCACCCCCATTTGCAGCCTTACCAGCAAAGTACACCCCATTTTGCGGTCTCTTCTGCAAGGCCCTCCCCTCTTTTACAGCCTCCCAAGTGAGGTGCACCCCCCATTTGTGGCCTCCCCAGAGAGGCCCCCTCTGTGAGGCCCCCCCTCTTTTGCAGCCTCCCCCACAAGGTACCCTCTCCTTTGTGGCCTCCCATGCAAGGTCCCCTCTCCTGAGGAACCCCTCCTCTCCATTGGTAGTGGGGGTGGAACGTGAAGATCCATGTGTGCTAGAAGCAATGCACCCTCACTGTCAAAATCTTTAGCTCTCTCTAGCATTGTCCATGTGGCAGATGTGCCATCTTGGCATCATGGGAACTCAGCTGCTATTTCGCACCAACTTGATTACATGCCAACCTCAACTTGATTCTATTTGTGTATGCCTATGTGTGTATGTCTGTGTCTGTGTAAACTTGTTATCCAGCATTGTAATCAAATTATTTGGCTTAAATTGTCTGAGATTCCTGAAGTTTGTTCAGTTTGGATACGTAGTTCAGTGCTAGCCAGTCTACAAGCAGTCCAGATCCAGTCCATCTCTTCCAACCTGGAAGACAGTCCTCACTCCTGCCTAGACCATCCTGACTACCTCCACTATGGTAAAATTAGACTGGAGTCCCACTTGGCTCCTTCACACGCAGCTGATTTCCTGGTAAAAGATTGCTTTGGATTTGTGAAAGCTAAGGATCTTTCTGTAACTTTGGTTAACTCAAGCACTGTTAGGGTTACCAGAAATAAATCAATATCATATCTTCACTAAAATTCTCATCACATCTAACGAGTTTTGTCATTGCAGAATACTTGGTCAATTCTTGATAAGAACCAGGTAAGCTCTACTTTTATTCTATTTGATCTAGTTGTTGCTTTAATTGGAAATAACAAAGGGTTTGTGGCAAAGATTGCAGTTCAAAGCCAGCCCTGGCTGAAAAATCTCTAAGACTCCATCTCCCAACTAACTTAGGGCTCTTATCTCTAATTAACCAGCCAAACACTGGAAGTGGTACTGTGATTCAAAGTGGTAGAGCATTAGCTTTGGGCAAAAGTGCTCAGGTACAGTGCCAAGGCCTTGAGTTCAAACCTCCTTGAATACCAACTGGGACAAGCCATCCCAGCAACTAGCACCTAAACTCAGCCAGTCTGGGGAACAAGGGACGATGGAGAGGAGTAAGAGGCAATGATGTCACATCAGCCACTTTGTGCCTGCCCTTTCAAAATTAACCAGAGCTGGGAAGTCAATAGAAGAAGCCTGCCCATCTAATACCCATACCTGTCTACCTTTCAACTGGACAGGAAGTTACATTCTTGCCTTTGTTACCTGACTTCTCCTCTACATAGTCGTCAGATGTCAGAAGTAGCTAGGGACATTTCTACCAACATTTTCAGCCCTAAGTCCTTCTTCTTGCATGTACTTGCTCTCTAGCATTTTTTTTTCAGTCCGTTAATGCCTCATGAGCTTTCTCCAGAGTTCGTCCAAGAGACTTGCCTTCTCCAGACTTCATCTAAGAAATCATACCCACCAAGTGACAGCTGCTGCCTGGTGCCTTCTCCCAGAGGAGACCACATTTCAGCCTTTTACCCCTACTGTCGATGCCTCTAGTAAGAAGGAAGTAGCCAGAGAGAATCTTCGCCCTTTTTCATAATTATAAAAAGGCTGGAATGTAAGGTCTGAACAGAGACACCTCCCTCCTTCTTGGTTAAGTTTCTACCCAGTATCTGTTAAATAAGTAACTGGCAGACCTAGAAGCAGTCACCTTCCCTTCTTGCTAGGTCACATCCTGGGCTACCTCTGGTCACATGCCTCCTATCTGACCTCAGGAGGGTCCTAGACCCTGAGGTCACATCCAGATCCAGTGTGGCCACACCTTTCCCCCCACCTGGCCACACCTCTTCCTGTCCCTGGCCTAGATAAGTCCTGGCCCAAGAGTGGGTTGCCCTCCTCCCCTTTTTCTTTTTCAGCCATGCCTCTCCACCATGCATGGCATGGGAGGCAGTTTGGTAAACTTCTTCTCCTTCCTGAATAGCTCATGGTGTCCTCCTCATTGGCTACCTAATAAAACCTACCTATTTAATATACCTTACAGTTACATCTATGTTCATCAAGGAAACTGAGTTTGTTGTTATTGTTTTCTTGTATCCTTATCTGGTTGGCTATCAGTGAAATAGTTTCTTCTTAACATGAGTTTAGTAATTTTCTGCTCCCAAATAGTGAGATGAAGGGAAAGGTGGTTTGCTAGAAAGTTAAGCATCACAGAGAAGTTGGGAGAGCTTTTTTCAGGCTTTTCTTGGTAGAAAGAGGCTCTGAGGGGAAGAAGTCAAAGAGGTTGCCTGAAACTTGGACTTCAGATTTCTCACAGGTAGACTCCAGATGGAAGGCAGCTAACATATTGGGATGAAACCCAGTTACCACTGACACAGAGCAGGAGTAAAGCAAGAGCTGCTCGCTGAAAAGAAAGTTTTAGGCATTATCTAGAAAAATATTAGATGAAAGAGAAGACATATACAGTGGACAGCAAAAGGGTGTATCAGGTGTATTACAACATAATTTTGAGGTGGTAAAAAAGAAAAAATGAAAGTCAGTTTATTGTCTTGCTTGTTTCATCAATATTGCAGTCAAAGAACCTGCATACCGTGTCAGGGTGGGGAATAAAAACACAGGCTTAGCAGCTGCTGAGTGATAAAAGGATTAAAAACTGCTAAGGACAATGCTACTGCAAATTTAACAGTATTGCTGCAGACACAAGTGCTGGAGACACAAGTGACTCAAAAAGTTAAAAAAAAAGCCAAAGAAAAATGAAAGCAAACAACAGAGGAAAAGAAAGAGAAATAATTGAGATTTTGTCATATCCAGTGCATTTTTGAGTACAGTTCTTTTGGAGTGTTTTAAGAAGGATTCAAATTACAAGTTCAAGTGGTAAGAAAGAACACACAGCAATGTCTGTCAGTTGATCCAAAGATAGAAATGACTACAAGGAAAGTAAAAGACATTATTTTGGAGGTGGTCATAAATAGGGAACCAAGAATTGTATGTAGGTACAAAAATATATATACATGTCAATGAGAAGTAATTGAGGAAATCATTCATTTTCTTAAAATATGTTTTCTTTGAGCTGTTTACATATCCTTTCCTCGAAGTTTATTTTATATGTACACACTGAAAATGTGATGTTCAAATTGAGGTATTTATTTTATGAGACCTTATGGGCACTTTCACATATGAAGTGTTGGCAAATATCTCTCCAAATGTCTGAACAAGAATATCATGCTAATCTCTGGGAACACTTCCAAGTGCAGTCTTACAATAGCATAGCAGTTTTCAAAACTAGAAGACAAGACTGTGTAGTCACGAAGAGAGCTATGTGATGTCCAAGGGAATAGAAGCAAATGATGTTACAGGTGGTTTATTATAGAGTACCATGTGCTTATGTCTGGGAAGCATTCCAAAGGACAGGTGCTGAAGAGTCACATAGTGTTGGCCATGGCTGGTGAAGATAATGAGGCAAGCTCTGGAATTCTACTGTACTCACCATTTAGAGAAATTCAAGAGAAAACTCCAAGAAAGAAATTACTTCAATAATTGATCATAATTATTTACATTTTAAGGAAAATATTAAGTATAAATACAATATACTGTATTTGTTCTCTTTGAAAATGGTGCATAGAATTCTGGGACAAGTTCATGAAAACTAAAGTCACAATGAAAACTAAATGATATAATGAAAGTATAATGAAAAGTATAATGAAAACTAAAGTCATTTTGTAAGGTTTGGAAGATGGTGGACTGTGATTAAATTGGTTGAGTTCTGTATTTTAGTGCAATTTAGAAAGCTTAGTTGTTTTAACTCATGGTATTTACAGAGAATCAGTCATATTCAAATTTCTTAGGGTGGAGGATTCTCTGTAATTTTTCTTGGGCTGCCAAACAAAGTGCCACAGATTTGGTGATTTAAGTAAAAAAAAGACATTTTCTCTCAGTTCTAGAAACTGAGGAGACAAGATCCAAGTGTGCACTAATTCTGCATGAAGAATTCTCCTTCTGGCTTGCAGAAGATAGCTTCTTCAGATCTTTATATGGTCCTACTTTGTACGTGGAGATGCAGAGAGAGTATTGCAAGTGACAACCAAAGAACACTCAATAAGCTCACCAGTTCCATTGGTTTACAACCTAATCATTATAAGCACATTTAACCTAAGCACTTCCAAAATATTCAGTCTAGACACATTGCACATTAGGATTTACACATCTGACTATCTCCCTTTCCCCCACCACTAGCATATAATTGAGTACTCTAGTTTTTTTTTTTAATCCCAAGTTTTTAATGTGATTTATACAGACTGAGATGAAAGACAAGGTTTCTGGCCTGATCTTCAATATCTCTTATTTAAACATCAAGATTGATTGCTTTGTTTTGTTTTAGAAATGCTGAGGATATTCTACTCTCCCAGGATTTTGTTGGCAATATCATCTCTGCTTAGACAGTACCTTCCCTACTCAACTCACACACTTCAGTTTGATCTCTCACCAATTGTTGCCTCCCTGGTTCAGTGCTATTAACTGTTTATTGTTCATGTATTCAATGAATTTCCATTAACTACATACATGAATCTGGATCAAATCAGAAATGAGTTTGGGTACTAATCACAAGCCACTGGGGACCTTACTGTCTTGTCTGCTTCTTATCTGTTGATAAGTTAGTACAAGTGGAGCCAAGTTCATGCTCCTGAGGGACAGTGTAGGTTCTCTATCTGGCCCTCCTCAGTGCAGTCCATATTCACAAACACATATATCAAATGCTGTCCTAGATAGTGAGTGTAATCAGTAGCTCACAGAAGTACAGATTTTAGTTATTCATCTTTTCAGCTTAGGAAAACATTTCTGAACAATATTCGTGGTTAACATTTTAAAGGGCTCTCTAATGGGGGAATTCTCTAATCACATCCTTCCTCAGAAAATCCAAAATTATTGTAACCAAACCAAAGATAAAATATTCTCATGATTTTTAACTGAAGAAAAAAAAAGCACACTTTGATGGTGGCTAGCTTAAGCAAAAGCTGAATCTCTGGTGATGCATCTTAGCGGTGTTATAACCAGTGATGACAGCAATGACTGACAGACAACAGGAACAAAATGGCTCTGTCTTCTCCTTCCTAGTATTCCTCTATGTTGCCATGGTCTCAAGGGAGAACACATGGCCTCCTGGATAACTGACACCATCCTAAGTCCTCAGGAGAAATCCAAATGAAGTAACCACACTTTCACTTTCTCTCACTAGAGACAGAACTCTGGGCCTCACATTTGGTAGGCAAGCATTCTACAACTTTCATCATACCACCCTCCCCAGAATATAATTTTGTTTTAGTTATCTTTATTTTTGTTAGGGTTCCATGCTTCACTCAAAGCTAGTCTTAGACTGTTTTCCTCATACCTATGCCTCCTACATAGCTGGAAACACAGTTATGAACTACTGATTACAGTAACTATCCACCGTGTTAGTTTGGAAAATTGTAGTTTCTCTTATTTATAATCCAAAGCTTATAGTCTCATCATTTCTTAATTTTGCATTTCTTAAAATATATTTTACATTTCTTGGACGTTCAGGTGAATAAATCATGCTGTTCACTTCAGTTGCTTATGTATTTCTCATTACAGTTTGTTGAACAAGGGGAAGCAGGTATAAAGACAAACACAACATCTTTTAGCAATTTTGGTAAACTAAGATTCCATTGGATCATGGCAGGGCAATTGTATCTCACATGTATTAGAAAACTATATGTGTTCATTGGAATCCCAAATGGGATTCCAAGACAGAGAAGGAGAGGAAAGTGGTTCAAGGCCAGACCAACCAAAAAGGTAGCAAGACCTCAATCTCAGCAAATAAGTTGGATAATAGGGATTCATAGTTGTGATTGTAGCTACGAGAAGGCATAGATAGGAGAATCTTTGTCTGAGGCCAGCCTTGAGCAAAGACATGAAACCCTATTCAAATAATAAGTAAAACTAAAAAGGGTTGGGAAAGGGAGGACTAAAGCCTTAGAGCATCTTCCTAACACAAAGCCCTGAGTTCATACCTCAATATGTCCAAAACAAAGCTGCTTTTTAAAATAGAACTTCCATTTGAAATTAACTTTCTGTCAAAAAAAGAGTCATTTTTCCTTCCTCTAAGTTATCACATCTATTATTGCCATATGTCAGGAAAGATGTTCATTGATATAGGGTATAATTTCTGTGAATGGAGACCCCAACATTAAAGTTCATATGGATATAAAAAAGAAGCAAGTCAATTATCCATGATGATGGATACATTTTTACCCTTGTGCTACACATGAATGCTGCTATGTAATTTGAAATATAATTCACTATTAAAACACCATCCATATTGTTCAAGGGTGATGATTTGAATGTGAGAAATTCTATGAAATTACAGCTGTAATAGTAAAAAGCCTCAAAACCCATTATGACAAAAGACCATATTAACCTTATTGGTATAAGCTCCTGTAGAGAGACAGTAGACTTATATGGATATTCAAAATAAGAGTAAAATCAAAAGGTGTTTTTTTAGCTAAAATATGTCTGCTATAATTTCTTTTCTTTCTTTTACATCTCAGTTTATGTATACATTATATATATGTATGCATATGTACATATGAATACAGTTTTACCCAATACTTTATGAAAATTATTAGGTTTATAAAGATGGAACACATAGTACCACTCATACATTCACAGATTTATTATTTTATTTGATAGCTACAAAGTGCTTGTAACATGTAGTGGATGGGACCAAAGGACCACACAAGATTTCTCTGCTTAAGAAGTTTAGGCAAGCAACACTATTCACAATACTCAAGCTATGTAATCAGTTATGCAATCCAACAATCAATTAATGGATAAGGAAAACATGGTGTACATACACAATAGAGTACTCTTTAGCTATAAAAAATGAAATTATGTCACTTGCAGAAAACAAGATTAGAGATCACACAGTTGAACAAGAGAAGCCAAGCTTCACAGAAAGATACATTTTGTATGCATTTTAATATACAAAGTGAACACTAATAAGGAGAAGCAGAAGATGACTTAAATGTGAAAGAAGGATTTTTGTGATAGGGTGATGAGAGTGAATATGATCAATATGTATAATGAAAATAATATAAAACTAAAAGATGTTAACAATTTGAATTTTCTTTATGCAGTTAATATATTTCAATGACTTTTTAAAAAGCACACTAGTAACCATCTGAATATGCCTATGATAAAATAAACATTATGATATTCCTGCTATTGCAAAGTTGACTTCTGGTTCTATTGATGAAGATTTCCAGGAAAAAATATCACAGAGAACAAGAGATATAAATTTTGCCATTTCTGTAATTGTACTTTTAGCTACATTATATAAATATACACAAATATATAGGCATACATGCACACGTACATATATGTGTGTGTGTGCATCCACACATTCAGAAGCCATTCTTAAATTAGGATATCATCATTCTCTTGTTAAAAATACAAGCTCTTCCCAGGTCTCAGACCCAATGGATTAATATACTATTATAACAAATTACTACAAACAGGAGGCAAAGATATTTATTCCAAGGAAGATAACATCATAAGGTTTTGGATGGGCATGAACTTTGGAAGGACATGATTTAAGCCACCGCCCTACAGAAGAAAATCTCTGGAGTTGTGGCCTGGCCTTCTGTGTTCTAATAAATCCTCCATGTGTTTTTAAAGCATATTGAAGTGACAACTCTGTGTCTTGCCTAATTTTAGTACCTAGTTTAGGCATTATACTGTGCTTTCTCACTGGTTTAGAGGTTTGTGGACTTCAAGATAAAGGTTTTTTGTTTGTTTTTTTTTTTCATTCCATGAGAGCCTGTTTGCTGTGGAAGACAGAAAAACAAGAAAACAAAGTCTTACAATCTCTCTTTTATCACACTGTTCATATCTTCAAGCCCTCATGACTTAAATACCTGCCATTAGACCTCACCTTCAAACACTGCTCTATCACTGAATAAGTTTCTAACACAAGATTTTATTGTTGTTGATGATGATGATGTTTTTGTTAATTGTGGGGATTGAACTCTGAGCCTAGGCACTGTCCCTCATCTCTTCAGCTCAAGGCTAGCGCTCTACCACTTGAGCCACAGCGCCATTTCCAGCTTTTTCTGTTTATGTGGTGCTGAGGCTTTGAACCCAGGGCCTCATGCATACAAGGCAAGCACTCTACCACTGAGCCACCTTCCCAGCCCTAACACGTGATTTTTTTTTAAGAGACAAACTTTCTCTGCACTCCTACTATAAGTTGTTAAGGGAAATTTGTAATCACTAAAGTATGAACCAGACTAAACCACTAAAACTTTTTTCTTTCTAGGAAATTACCCCATCTATTGCTCACCATTGGATCCCAAGTGTTGACTTTCAAGAATATCATAGAGTCACAGCCTAAAATATTTTACATGACCACCAGAGATGATGCAATTAAGTTTAAGAGTAACAAAAACATGTTTTGGATGGCCTACAGCTTGTTTGTTTTAATGTTGTAAAACACAGTTCTTCCTATGATACTCAACAGTACTTTATAATTTGTTAATGTTTTCAAATCCTTTCTCCATGAGTTCTGTCTCTACCAGGGGAATAAAATAGCAGCAATAACTTACCTTTATCGATTATATCTCATGTGCCAAGCATTAAGTGACTGAGTTTTGTATATTCGGGTACTTAGTTCACCTATCAGCTAAACGAGACTTTGCGACTATCCTCTATAGGAGAAAAAGAAGGCATGGATACATTAAGTAATTCATCCAAGGTCACATTAATTACTAAACTGCAAAATCAGATTCAGATCTACCTATGTACCTTACTCCAAAGCCAATACTTTTGCAGACATCTCTATACTACTAGCTTGAAGGAAATGTAAAACTAACAAAAACTGTCATGCTTTGGTATTTCTTCTGGCTTATAACTAGTATATTTATAAAGAAAAGGATTGCTTATTAGTTTCCATATAATTATCAGTGTCAGTTCAGTCTCAAACATATCCTCTGAATCTACATTATTACTCTTGTCATGACACATGATATTTATTCACTAGCCTGATTACACAGGAAAAAGGAAAGACCTATGTGTGGAAAGGAAGTTCAAGAACAGTTGTGAGATGATTCATAATGTCTTACTGACAAGTATGACTCCAATTTCAGAATTTACCAGCTCTTTCTTCTGCTTTCACTTCTGAGATTGAATAGTGGGTAAAGGAACTCTTGGAATTGACATTGAGACTTCACTTGAGATCCAGTAGGGAGAAATTTATGCTGGAGTAAATCCCCTAAGGAGTGAGTGACGAAATGTGTGAACAGAGAAATTTAAACCATTACAACCTAGGTAGAAAAATGTAATGCCAGGAATGAGGTGAAGTCTCAAAATGCCCCCCAGAACCTGAATGAATATGAAGAGCTTTTCATAAATCTGAACAGCTTTTCCCAGGGATCAAAAACTGAATGTGAAGAAATTGTTCCCCCTCACTCCCCTCTACACACAAATATTCCTGTTGAAGAAGTGATCCCTAATAGTACACTAAACCAAGGCAATATTTTCTTTGATGTTCCCTGGAAAATACAAAAAGAGAGATAAGAAGAGCAACTATCTGCTGTTTCTTTCTTCTGGTTTTGTTTCAACATAATAAACAATTTCTCTAATCTGAGCTAGAACACTTTCCTTATTTTTGGCTTTACTGTTGGAATTACTCCAAGAGGAGTAACAATTTTGTAGAATTTTGAGAAATGCCCAGGTGAATTGACCATATTCATTGGAAACAATTCTCTAGTCTGAAATGGTAGAAAATTTTTAATAATTAAGAAAATATTAATGATAGAAAGGACAATAATTTTGCTCTCCACCATTTAAAAAACATAAAATCTTTTTTTAAAATATTATTTTATTTTATTTGAGAACATACTGTACAGAGGGGCTACAATTACGTGGGCAGGATAATGCATACATTTCTTACCAAGCATTGCAGCCTCCTCCTTTGTAAAAAACATAAAATCTTTAACTTTTGTACTAAATTTGTGATTATTTTTCTCCAAGAGATAAAACTATTTGATAAATATAATTTGAATGTTCTTAATATGTTAAATGTGTATACACGTTTTCTACAATGTGAGTCCTATTCCTAAGAACTAATTCAAAAGATTCTGTGAGATTTCCCTGATTTTGGAGGAAAAAAATCTCATTATACCAAAGTACATTCATTTGAAATATATGGAATTATATGGCTATGAGAATTGTGGCAGTTTGATATCTAAAAGATACTTCTTTCAAGTGTTACTTCAAAGTCACATAATTCATTTTTACTTTTTTAAGATGAGACTTACAAGGCAAAAAAATTAAGGACAATTTTAAGAAAATACAAGACAAAAGCATTGGAAAAGATATGGAGGGGTAAGAAAAATGCTAAGTAAGTACCAAGTTCAAGGATTTTAAAATAAAAGTGTAATGAAGGTAGAGAAATTAAATGAATGAGAAACTCCAGAAAATACACTTATATACTAAGTAAATGTAGTGATATATAAATCCAAGTGTCTTCATTTTAAAATGAATAAAATCCATGTTAGGTAGAAAGAAATAAACTATAAACATAAAAGGAGAGGACATAAAAAAGAACCAAAGTTACAAAGGAAGTTCTGAGAATTAAAGGCCTGTGTTGTTGCTTGGGATCAGAGCCCTTGGTCTTGGTCAAGTCTTACATTCCACCTCCAGGAGTAATATCACTATATTCAGATCTCTTTGAAAGCTGAGAATGCACAATGAGTTTCTGGGAAAGTACAAATTGAATTAATAGAAAACACAAACAGATATATTTCATGAGAAAAGACTATCATCTCTAATGTCCTGCAGGGAAGAAAGGGAGGTGTAGAGATTTTAATATGAATATTCTTATTACTTTTAATGAATTCATCATGAAGGTGCTATTTAAATTTGTACAGAGAACCGAGTAGAAAAAAGGTGTGAAAATATTTTTAAGACTCAAACATGATCTTTGATATAAAACCAGTCAAACTAGTACAAAGAAATAACATCACTTTAAATATTGACAGTTAATGGGAACAGGAGAAAAATAAAAAGTTCAAATATTAATTTGAAAGTATCTAATAAGATAAACACTAGCACAAATTAAGAAATACTATAAAAACTTCATGAGAATGAATATTTAGTATTATGAAATATACATATTACTGGCTTGTATCCTAATATACAACACATAATAACATAAATACAACATATATCACCAGTATAAAATATATAAAAAACTAAACTAATGAGCAAAAGCAGGATAAAACTTATTTTTATTAACATCACAAAACTGAATAAGGCAGTTATTGCTAGATACTTTCAGTAAAATATTTAATGTTGGAACCTTGGAAAAAAGTATTGATACATTTGATAAACAAAGTATTTCTAGTACTAATATTATTATTTGACTTATTGGAGAAGTATTGGTTAATATAAAGAAAAAAATCAGTATTTTTTTAATTTTTGCCAGTCCTGATGCTTGAACTCTGGGTCTGGGCACGGTCCTTGAGCCTCTTTGTGCTCAAGTTTATCGCTCCACCACTTGAGCCATAGCTTGTGTGGTCCTCAGCTCTCAATCTCCTGATTAGCAAGGATTATAGGCATAAGCAGGCAGCGCCTGGCAAAAATCAGTGTGCGTTATTGTTTTTATCTTTTTTTGGGTCCGGTCGTGGGGCCTAAACTCTGGGCCTGGCCGCTGTCCCTCAGCTCTTCAGCTCAAGGCTAGCGCTCTACCAGCCACAGCGCCACTTCCGGCTTTTTTTGCTTATGTAGTGCTGAGGAATCGAACCCAAGGCCTCATGCATGCAAGGCAAGCACTTTCCCACTGAGCCACCTTCCCAGCCCAAAAGCCAGTGTTTTTATAAAGTATCTTTGTTAAGAGAAATCATCTTTACATGAAGATAAGATACTACTCCTGAAAAAATTAAGTGCATAAATTAAAAATATATTAAAAACATACCAAACTTTCCTAAAAAATCATAAGGAAAGGAAGAAAAAGCAATTCAACTTTCTTTTATAAAAGCAATAACCCCTAAGAATCATTTCTCAGATGAATAGTAAATGTATGTAAATACAGAAATAGATGCGACAAGAAGGATCTGAAACCTAAAGGAAAACATTCAAATATCTGTTGCTTGTTCATTGCTATATAACAGACAAAGGGAGTAGTGATATTGGCTCATGTTTCTACTTCGTAATTTGGACTTTATTTCAGCTGGTATAGCTGACCTCTGATTCATATGACCTTAAGCTTCAAATGGTGTCTCATTCTCCAGAAGGTTGGTCTAAACTTGTTTGTACTGTGGAACCATCCCTCTAGAAAGTAAGGGGACAAGATACAGGGTTATTTTAGGCCTAGGTTTAGAATTTGTCCAAAGGTATTCGATTTAATTTGTCATATACATTGGGTTTGTAATAAACCTTTTCTCAGAAATGGAAAGAGTTGCAAGAATCTATAATTGTTTTTATAATATTTACAAGTGAAGATAAAAACAATACATCTAAATATACTCTTAGTAGGAATATATAAAGCATTTTAAACTATGAATTAGATGAGATTAACAAGCACTGTTTTTATTCTTTGACCCTTAGGTTGATTCTAAATCTCAAAACTAAACATGTTGAGAAACCATATTTACTTTTAGTAATGATGAAAATAATATATAGAGTCATTAGTAAAAGTTCAGTTTACTGATGTTAAAACATGTTTTAAATGCTCATTATAAAAACTAATAATAGCCGGGCGCTGGTGGCTCACACCTGTAATCCTAGCTACTCAGGAGGCTGAGATCTGAGGATTGCGGTTCAAAGCCAGCCCGGGCAGGAAAGACCGTGAGACTCCTATCTCCAATAAACCACTAGAAAACCAGAAGTGGTGCTGTAGCTCAAGTAGTAGAGCGCTTGCCTTGAGCTGAAGAGCTAAGGGACAGCGCCCAGGCCCAGAGTTCAAGCCCCATGACCGACAAAAAAAAAAATAAATAAATAAATAAATAAATAAAAACTAATAATAATATCAATAAAATGGTATTATAACAGGCAAAATTGTGATAATTTGACAATTTCATAAAACATACATTAAAGAGGAGCTGGGTAATAGTTATGTGTAATTTTAGGTAAGGTGCAGACAAAAAAAATCAAAGAAAATTTTTTTCATAAAATTCCATGATTGTAATTGATCACGGCTTTTCTATGCCCCCAAATTAAATAGAAACAAGCAAAGACAAAGAACAATTAGTTAAATGGAAGACTTGGAAAAAATCATATTAAGTGAGGTAAGCTAGACTCAAAGAAACATAGGTCCTATGGTTTCCCTTATCTTCAATAACCAGCATATATCTAGGACAAGCAGAAGAGGTCAAAAGCTATGTGCATATGACCGTATAACCTGATGCTAAGCAAAATGAACCCCAAGATAAAGATACAAGAGGTTTTATCTTTGTTGCTGTTCTTTTTATTGTACTTATAATGTACTATCTGATTTTTTTTGTTTCTTTTGTATGTTCTTCCCCATGGTACAACCCCTGTTGTCACTGTATTTGATTCTGGTGTCCTGAATCTAGTATATACATTTTTCTAATTTGGGGCCGGGAAGGGAAATAACAAAATGCTGAAATAAGGATAAAGGATGACCCATTGTAACAATGAGATGTACAAGACAGTATATTGAAAAAGACCTTTACAACTTTGCAGGGGGCTGGAGGGGGGGAGGAGTTGGGAGGTGGGGAGGAAAGGGATGGTAAGGGAAAAATAAAGGAGGGTATGACAATGCTCAATAGGAATTGGACTCATTACTGTGCTCGTGTAACTGTAACTTCTCTGTACAGTATATTTACAATAAAAATATATATTTAAAATAAAAAAGAATTACCTTATGCTCTGAAAATGTCCAAATGATTAGCCATTTAAACCTGGAACCTAAACTCTATGCTAAGGAAACACTTTTCCATTCTTACCTTATCTTTTCATTTTGTTTTAAATTCATTATTCTTTGATAGTTGTTTTCCATATGGTAAAATCTAATCATTTCAAAATTATATTCTATTTAATAATCTTACTGGAATAAAGGTTCTTTTTCAAAAAAATAATGTTGACAGAATTTGGTATGGCAGCACTGTGATAACTATGACCCTCATTGCTGTGGCTTATATGATGAAAACCATCATGAAAGTAAGCATCTAGGATCAGCCTTTACACAAGTCACATGCATGCATACAAAATGCGAGGCCATGTTCCAAGCAAAACAGAGTGTCATTACAGAAGTTTCAGGACTTTTTAAGAGGCCAATATTAAAGCTAGTCACCTCCTTGTGTGACTAAGGGACTGGTCCATTAAACTCAGGAAAATGTATTCCATTTTGGGATACAGGGAGTTATGGAATAAGCAGTATTGGAGTTAGGCTTGCCGCTGGCTCTGTCCTCTATCTCTTTTGCCAAATCTGTCATAGCCTTTGTGCTCAGATTCCTCCAACCTATATGAAATAGAAGTTGCGACCTGTGTCTCAGATATTGTTTAAATACAAAGGAGTCAGGCATGGTTTGGGCATCACACCTTTGGCTGGATGGGTGTGAATTCTCCTCCCCAGATGCCAGCCTCTGTGCCTTTTATTACCCCTTTGCAATTCTGTCTTTTTTTTCCCCTCAATTGACAGCTGGATGGCATAGTCTACTTCTACTTTCTACCTCAGCAATTGTCCTTATTTGAAGTTTTATTTTCCAGGATGAAAGTTCTGTGCACACCAGGAAATTTCACAGTGGCAGTCTCTGAACTCAGTACAAAGGACACAAAGAATCCCTGAGGTCAGATCCATGGGACCATAGAAAATGACACCTGTGGCGGACAGTAGGGAGAATTAGGTCTGTGCTCCTCTGAGCCATATTGATGTATGGGTGGTTGTCGGGATTTCATGTCATCCTTTGTATATGCCTGACAACCTTAATCCTGACAGTCAAAATAAATCTGGTCGATATACCTAATAGTAGGTAGTGGCAAAATAAACTAATTCAGAGATTATCTATCTGGAGAAGTGCAAGAGGTGAGATAAGAGATGAACTGGCTGGCATGTGGAACATGCAAAGATACAAATGCAAAATATTTTGAAATACACCCACAATTATAGTAATCTCCCATAAAAAATCCTATAAACATTGTTGTTAAGTCCTGAGAACCAAAACCAGTGCACTATACATTCTATTCTTCTGCCCAACAATTCTAAGTGTAATCATATTTTCTGCTTCTGTGCTAACCAGCACTAGTTCAGACAAAAGTAATTTAGCTGCTTGTTCCAAGAAATCTCTGCTTCTATGAACCAACTACATAGCTCACTTAACAAAATTAATGGTTTTCTCATCAAGACTTGCTTTCAAGATCCCAGCTTTTCTCAGTGGGCACAGTGACCCAGTTTATTTCATTTTCTTATTCTGTAAACTTAGCCCAACTTCTTTTAACATGTGCTGTTGGCCCAACTTCAGTTCCTGTCTAGAAAAACTTGCTGTAATATTACCTAGCACAAGCCATATCTTGCTGAAAGACAAGGTCTTAACTATCCAACTTTTCAAATGCTATTAAAAATTAAAATAGCATTCTGTCTTATTGCTTAGTTTTCTTCAACAGATTTTACTAAATGTCTTTAACTGTATCCATAAGGACTGAGTGGGACACAGGCCAGAGGTGCAGAATGTGAAAATCCTTGTTCATAGGTTAGCAGTTAACCTTCTATTAGCTGCTACACTTCTCAACATTACAACCAAATCATTACTAAAATGACATTTTGTTTATACAGCTCAGGGTCTCAGAATGTTAGGTGAATAATCAACATTGATTAATGGAAAGACAAAACTAGATTAGAGTGCACTTGCTCCCTCCCTATTTATTTTCTATTTATGTCAGTTGTGGCGTTGAAACTCTGGGCCTTGGGTGCTGTCCCTGAACTCTTTTGCTCAAGGCTAGTGCTCTACCACATTGAGCCACAGCTCCATTTCTGGGTTTCTAGTGGTTAATTGGAGATAAGAGTCTCATGGTCTTTCCCACCTGGGCTAGTTTTGAACCATGATCCTCAGATCTCAGCCACCTGAGCAGCTAGGATTACAGGCATGAGCCACCAATGTCTGATGCCTCCCCGCTTTCTGTCCCTCCCTTCTTTCTCAACTCTGTCTTGCTGGTTCTAGGGTTTGAATTCAGGGCCTGAGTGCTGTCTCTAAGCATTTTTTGCTCAAGGCTACTTGAACCACACAGCTCTATATCCAGATTTTTTTCTTTTAATGCTTAATTGGATATAAAAGTCTCATAAGATTAATTTAAAAAAAGATTTCTCAACTTTCTAATTTAATGCTTATTTAAAGATCTCTTCCCTTTTCTCCTCTCACCATACCTATATGAGTGTGTATGTACGTATACTTAAGGATTATAAGGTAAAATGGTAGGTTTGATTAGGTAGCTGATAAAGAGACCACCACACAGTTTTCACACAGGAAGAGGAGTTTATTTTACCAAACTGCTTGCCCCCACCTTGCATGGTAGATAGGAATGGTCAACAGGGGAGGGCTGTGGTCAAGGGAAGGTGTGGCCACACCAGATGGGGATATGACTTCAGGGCCTAGGACCCTCCCCTGGTTGGATGGGAGGATATGACTGGGGGCGCCCAGGATGAGACCTCCAAGGAGGAAGAGGTGACTACCCAGGTAATCCAGTTACCTAGGTGACACAGGTACTGGGTGGAGGTTTAGCCAAGAGGTACAGAGGTGTCTGCACAGGGCCTGAATAGCCAGGATGTGTCTTACTAGTATAAACTTGACATTCTTTAAAATTTCGATTGCTGAGACATTTTAAATATGGTAGTATAAACTAACTTATGAAATGCATTTACAAATTTGCAAATTGCAGATTTAGTCTATACTAAATGTTAACAAAATGTAATTTGCTTTAGGAATATGTGTACACATTTTTTGAAAGTTGGTGTGAACAAGGGGTATATTTAGAAGTAGAGTTTCTCAAATATATCTAATAATAAGAATTGTTCAAAATCTTATTAAAATTACATTTCATTGCCCATCCTTGATCTATTGGACATACTCAAAGCAGATTCATAGGAGCTTATTTTATTTTTTGTATTTTTAAAAATGTATTTATTATTTTCTGTTTCCTAAAACAAGTATGGAAAATAATGCAATCTAGGCCATTCGCTTACAAAACTGTCATTTTTGTCATCCGGGTAGAGTTTTATTAAATATCAATGATATAATATATTGGTAAAATTACAAAATATCATACCCTATCTAGACCAATCAAAAGCACAGGAGGAGAAAACCCAGATCTGCATGCTAAGCTATTGCACACTTAGCACTGAGACACAAGTATGAAACTGACCTTGTCATTTATGTGCACACGTATCTCAGGTACACCTGAATTATGACTGAGTATATCTACCATGAACTGTGAGATTCTGCATTCCTAATAAATTCCCCGAAAAAAAGGTGACACTGCTGTTTGCATATGGCAACAGAAGCAACATGAAGTATTGTTTTCATAAACTTCTTTTTTTAAATATATATATACATATATATGTTTATATATATGTGTATGTATATATATAGCCAGTATGGATTATAATGTGGCGGTGGGATGACCTGTTCTAGTCTGCTCTATTTGGGGTTCTAAAAGCTTTTTGTATTTGGATGGCCTGTCCTTTTGTCTATTTTGGAAGTTCTCTGCCAGGATTCTGCTGAATATATTTCCTAATCCATTGGCTTCCCTCTCCAGGCCCTCTTGTATACCTATTATTTTCAAATTAGGCTTTCTGAATGTATCCTGTATTTCCTGCAGTGATCTGTCATGCTTCTTAGTTTTGTTATAACTAATTGTGTGCTCTTTCTCTATGGAGTCTAAACTGTCTTCCACCTCTTATATGCTTTCTTCAGCCTCCTCCATTTGACTTTGAAGGCTTTTTACTTCAGTGTCAACCACCTTTCCTTCTTGCTGGTCTTTCTTATTGGTGGTCAGCTCTTTATTCAGGTTTTCTTTTAAGTCTTATATAGATTGCCTTACCTACTGGAGTTGGTTATCAGACCTCTCCTTCCACTCCTTAATCTAGGTTCCTATCTTTTTATTAGCTTATTTCTCCCTCTACTGGAGTTCCTTTATCTATTTATTTGTGGAGGCCATGAAGTCATCTATTAACTTCTGGTTGGCCCCACTGCGTTCTCTGATAACCCTATGCAGGATGTCCAATTTTTCATTCAGCAGTTTACCAGCCATGCTTTTAATCTATCTTAAGCTTTATCTTCTAGGTCATTCTAGGACTGCTCTGTAGCTTGTTTATATGGAGATGGTGTTGTTGGTGGTGTTTTTTTTTTTTTTTGGATTGGCCATGTTTCTTGCATTTCTGCAGTTAGTTCCACCCATTTGGAGACAAGAATCACACTGGTAAGACAGTAAGACAGTCTTTTAGGACCAGAGCCAAACCAGTTTCATGTACATGTATAGATCTTAGGGTTTCTGAATTTGGGGTAGATATTTTCCTATTTAGTTCTCTTTTTCTTTGCTTGGAGATGGATATTGTGGCTTTGGGGTTGAGATAAGTATAGTTGTAACTTTTGAGACGATCTGGGTTTGGCTAATAAGTAGTCTGCTCCTTAGAGTTAACAGGATGGGCCCCTTGTACTCAAAATAGTCCAGTGGAACCAATTTTATAGTCAAATATAGAACCACCTGTAAATTGGGTCAGATATAAACCATTAGGGATCAATGGGCTGGAGCAGATGGAGAAGTGAAAGTTTAGGATTGTAGTGATACCAATTTAAGTTCCCATGAGAACTTGGGTATAATGTTAGTAGACGGGTTAGAACAGCTTAGCGGAGGGGTATATGTAATAGGAGGAGAATAAAGACCTTGATACCGAATGTAAGAGATCGAAAAGAATTCAAAGAAAGGTTATGTAGAGACTAGCTTAGAGACTTAGGTGAAGATAAGAAAAATAAGTTATATATAGTGTATTTGGGAGCCTTGCTGAGACAAGAAAAAGATTATTCAGATATTATTGGGAAGTCGCTTAATCTAAGTGAACTGTAATTATTGTTTACACACATAGAAGGTGGTCTTACTTTGTGTATAGAACTTTGGGGGCTTACTAGGTGGTGCCAGTTTCTGACGATTGAAATGGCAGAACTGCTGAGTTGGCTTCTTCCCTGTATCTGCCCTGGAGGGGTGGGGGATGGATTGTGGTGGGGGTCATTCACAGACTAGGAGGTCTTCACCAGATTCCCTCCTAACTTTCCATGGGTCTAGTGTTGAGCATTTTCTGCAGTTTTAAGTGTTCCTCTGCTAAAAGTCTGGAGAAAGTCCCAGTGCACTGCTATGTGGAGCCATGTGATACAGCTTCTGCACAGGGGTCCCGATCACTGTTTCTCTTTTCCCTTTCCTTATTTGCCTGCTAGGATAGTACTATTGTAGGAGAAAAAGTCTTTAGGTATGTAGAGTTTGACTGGAGTGGATCTCTTGAGGTAAAGTGTGGCCCCCAGATCTTCTTTTGGTCAGAGACACGTAGTTGGGCTACCTGTGAGAGCACCGCCATCTTCCTGGAGCTTAAATAACTTTTGAAAACTTCTTTGTTTAAGGGCAACATCTTTGAAAAACTACTTAAAATAATAAAATATATTTTGAAAAACTGGCCAGCATCATTAACTCTCCTGAGGAGCTTGGAGAAATACAAAGTGTGGGGCCATTTTAAAACCCCTCAGTCAGAAACTCAGAGCCCTGACCTGGTCTTCCCATCATTCTGCCCTCCCATAGCAGTACATTTCCAGATTTATCTTAACTATGAATGCTCACCAATTATTTCATGTAAGAAATTCTGAGGGACATAATTAAATTAAGCATGTAGAGAAAATCAAAAGCCTCATATTTACAGAGCAATTTTGGATTTGTAAATTTGAAAAATCTAAATTTACAATTATATTTCAGTTTAAGTAGTTATAGGTGAATCATGTAACCTTGATGTTCAGATTTCTCACCTAAAAATATGCTGAATTCAAAACTGTCTTTAACTACTTTGCATGTTCCTTTAAAGGTGTCAAGTTAATATAGTGGGTAGTAGAAATATGTTCTAGGTAATGAAGACTGAGTTAGGAAAAGAAATAAAGAACTTGTTCTTGATTCCAGCTGCATATAAAATTCAGTTATTCAGAGACAAGTAAGATAGCACACACTAACACAAACAAAATGTTGTGAGGATCAAGAGAAAGGATGATGTTATTCTAATAAGACCCATTTGGTCCTTTACATAGGACCTATTATTTCCAATATTGTATTTATTTTATTTATTTATTTATTTATTTTGGTCGTGGTGCTTGAACTCTGGGCTTGGGCACTATACCTCAGCTCTTCAGCTCAAGGCTAGTGCTCTACCACTTGAGCCACAGCACCACTTTCAGTTTTCTAGTGATTTTATTGGAGATAAGAGTCTCACGGACTTTCCTGCCTGGGCTGGCTTTGAACCATGATCCTCAGATCTCAGCCTCCTGAGTAGCTAGGATTATAGGCACAAGCCTCTGGCGCCCACTTATTTCTAATCTAATAAATTATGAGTGGGCAGCTGATAAATTAAGTGAATTATTTTGGGCCACCACTATGAGATTTTGCATAAGAGAACTGAAGTTTGAGTGGTATTCTGATGCTACATTATTTGATGTCTTGATTTCAGTGCTCTAACTTAGTATATCTTCATTAAAAAATGCTACCCATGAACTTAAGAACATGAAATTCTATAAGATATTTAAGGATTTATAACAATCAGTATTGTTATGTAAAATAGTTTATGAGAAAATTTAAAATGTAGACTTTGATAGTTTTAATACTTTGCTAAATTTACTTACAGGGTATTAGATATAGTCAACATCATTTTTATAAATTTTTACTTCCTAGGTTATTTCCTAATGACTATGTGATAATTCAATTATTTATAGGACTAAATAGCTAATATTGGAGTATCTGTATGTTTAGATGTTATAGTATAGATTTGGTGTTCTTGATAAATACCAGGACTTCAAACCAGGGCCAGCACACATTCACTTAATATTAACTCCTATTATTTATAAAATGCTTAAATTAAGGGATTTATTAATATTACTTCTTACATTCTAGAGAATGAGAAGATTTAAGGTAAGAATTTGCATATTGCACAGAGGTGGAAACCTGAAGACTTTGAAGTCAGAGACTATGACCTCTGCCTGCCATGTAGAATTTAACTGGAACATTAGCCTTGTTGCCAGGCACTGGATTGTGGAAAAAATTTTCATGGTTTTCTATAAACAAATGTTTTTAAAGTCACACCTTCCTTTAGCTCAAAGATCTCAGTTTTCTCCTCATCTGTGGAGAAATGTCACCTGAATGTAACATCATCCCCCCCAGAAGCATCCCTTGGGTCAAGCCCAGATATCCTTCCCTGGCTCTCACTCTGAAGCTCAGAGGGCTGGAGGCCTCAGCTCTATCTCTATGATTGTATTGATTTCTATACAATCACAGATATCCACTTACATGATTTTGCAAAGCTTTCATTGTGATATTTCCATACATATGGACATATATATGTATATATACGTGTACTTAGATCAAATATGCCCCCTTTATTCCTCTTCAACCCCTTCATCACAATTATAGCATGGTTTGTCCTGTTTTTATGCATGTATATAAAATAATTTGATAATATTCACCACCCCTTTTCATTTTCTTTCACTCTCCAATGGGTTTCTACAGAGTCACTGTTTAATACTATCTTGTTTGTTTTTCCCACTTAGATCTAGATTGTACATTTGAGACAAAACATGCAGTTTTTGTCTTTAGTCTGGCTATTTCACTTAACATGACGATCTCCAGTTTTGTATCTTTTTCTGAAAATGATATAATTTTATTCTTCATGTGTATATAGGCTACATTCTCTCATTAATTTACTGTTTGATGAACACCTAGGCAGATTCCATACTATTGTGAGTGGTGATGCTGTACACACACTTGTTTAGAAACCTCCACTATATATTGACATATCCCTTTGGACATAGGCCCAGGAGTGGCAAACCAGAATCATGGGATGATTTTAGTTTCGGATTTTTAAGGACACTCCATCTTGATTTCCATAGCAGCTGTATTAGCTTACATTTCCACCAACAGTGGAAGGGTTTCTTTCTCCCATACCCTACAGAATTTCTATTCTGACTGCTGTAGGGAGATTTTAGTATCATTTTGATTTACATTTTGTTTGTGGCTAAGGATGTTGGACACTCCACGTGCTTATTGGTCATTTATGTTTCCTTTAAGTGTTATTTGTTCAACTCATATAATTTCAGTGACTCTAGGAGTTAAACCCAGAGCCTGAAACTTCTGTTCTCAGTTCACAGCATTAATCATGAAAGGATATTTTATTTTTAGAAGTGGTACACAATCTTTTTCTTTTCATTTTTCTCTTTTTTGCCCCTATCTATTTTGGTATCAGAGTCCTACAGGCCTCCTGAAGTCAGTTTTGCAGAATTCCTTCCCTTTTAGTGTTTATTACTATGTAGTTGATCTTCAGAGAAGTCACATTGACTTTTTAACATAATTTTAAAAAAATCTTGCAGTTTTGCATTGGAATTTGAAATGAGACCATGTCTGAGACTAAGTCTGAAACCAAGTCATTGTTTTAAAGTATGTGGTCTTAATTCAGGTGGGATGGTATTGTGGCAGGGTTGAGACTTTCTGACTTTCCAATGGTCTAGGGTCTATGGCTCAGTAGACTTGATAATAAGGAATCATCCATACTTCCAGGTACTTTATCACCAGCTTGGCTCAGATTGAAAATGAAGTGCCTGGGTTACCTAGCTTGTGACTTTCATAATTGATCTTCCCTTAATTGTGTACAGCTGGCCACAGTAGTTTTATAGCCTATGGTCTAGACAGCCTCTTATTTGCTCCAGAAGCCCCTGTTTGTGTACTTAGAGGAGTAGATATCCACCTAGGGCTGGTCCCGGAATGGATCTGCCAGTGGAAGAAGCAAACAGAGACCTGAAGGAGATCTGTAGTAGCAAAGAGAGAGATGAGGACTGAATCACTGTCTATGAGTTTCAGCGTTTTCACAATCTGCCCAGAAATACACCTTCCTATGTGGAGAGGCAGCTGTGGAACTTATAGCTTGGAGGGCCTGGGCTTAGAACTTTCAGACCTGCCTGTCAGCCAAAACACAATCAGGAGACAGAGTCTGAAGCTACGTGTTATGCTAGCCATGGTCTCAGTACTCTGTTTCCACTATGACCCTCAGAAGATGGGTCATATTCCTTACCAAAACGGAGGAAATGAAACAGTATTACATTTCAGAGACTTGCTTCTCTGATGATGGAAATCCTCAGCAGGTCCATGGAAGACACTCTCCTGTCCTATGATGTCTGGTGCCTGCCTCCAGACTAGACACATGAGCAGGTTATCACTTCGATAAATAATCATTCTTAACAAAGCTCTTTGATGTAAAAGCTGGAAGAAAACGTCTTTTTCACTGGTACTAATCTAACCTTCCACACAGAGCAGTTATTCTCTCACCAAATCTCCACACTGGGTTCCATTCTTGTGGCAGTTGTGGGCTGATCCAGCAAGTATTACTTCTCATCTGTAAACAGCTGTCTGTCTTATATTGTGGTGGTACCCTTAGCTTCACCTCCTCACAAGGAGCCAGCCTTTCAGCTGGCACCTTCATGATTCTCGATTCTCATCTTTCTAACAATATCTACTTTGTTACCTGATTGTTCTCATGCATGTAGCCAAATGGAGGATGCTCCTCACTTGCCATCATGTCCTACTTTCCTGTCATTAAATTTTTATACTTTTATTATACTACCACCGAAGATAAATTAAGAGAAAATATCTCCAAGTGAACTTCTAATGTCAAGGTGACCAGAAATATGGTATCAACTTTATGGTGTAAATGTAAAAGACACTAAGTCAGACTAGTAAAGAAGTCATCACAGGAAAGGTTTGTTAGTAGACAAAGTCAGATTTGTTTTTTAATTACAATTACTTTATGTCATTTTGCTTTGCAAGCAAGGCATTCATTCCCAGCCACAGTGAGGGGAAGGCGGGGCCATTGCTCCCTCCCACGCCACTGTTTTTCCTCATCTGTGGGCCTCTAGGGATGTGGGCTTGTTTGCTCTTCACAATGCCTTTAAATTGCCCATTTTTCAGTTGAATTTACCCTCAACTGACTGTGACTGAGTCAGATCAGCCTTTTGCAACATGATGGATTGTTCTATATTCTGTCATTGTGAAGCCTGCAAAGACACTTGACAGGAATGTTGTCAATGTGTACAGTCTTCCTAAGCTCCATGCTTTTAAAAGGATACTTCCTCTAATTCATAAAGTATTTGGAAAACCATTAAGAACACTAAATAAAGTCCTTGCCACTTTTGCAATATTAGGGTTATTTTAATTCTGGAGCTGTCACATTACCTCCTGGCTGTGTCTCAAGAGATAGAGCTTTTCACAATTGGGAACTGCTGTTGAATAATGTCTAGATTGAAAAAAAAATTAAAAATGTTTATTTTTGTTACATCTCAGCATTACTTCTAAACTTCTCGATACTGAACAAAGCAAAAAAGTAGGAAGAATTAAAACTTTTGAAAACTATATTAAAATAATGTTTAAAAGCTTGGAAAACAAATCTAACATACCCAAATACAAGGGCAATTTATAGAGAAAATGTGAAGGGCTCAGTGTATATCTCAGTTTTAAAACATCTGCTTAGCATGCATGAGGCTTTGGATTCAATCTCTATCGCTACAAATGTATGTATGTATTTATATATATATATATATATATATATATATATATATACATACACACACACACACACACACACAGACACACACACACACACACACACATATATATATATATATATATATATATATATATATATATATATATATATATATATTCTTTATTTTTGTCAGTCCTGGGGTTTGAACTCATGGTCTGGACACTGTCTGTGAGCCTCTTTGTCCTCAAAGCTAGTGCTCTATCACTTAAGACAGAGTGCCACTTCCAGCTTTTTCTGAGTACTTTATTGGAGATAAGAGTCTCAAGAACTTTCCTTCTCAAGCTGACTTTGAATCCCAATCCTCAGATCTTAGCTTCCTGAGTAGGATTACCAGCATGAGCCACCAGTGCCTGGCGTATACATACTTTATTTGTTCCATTAGAGTACATTTAAAAATATCTGTCAACATCAGGAAACAATTATCAATGATTTAAGTGGTCAACTAAGGTATAGATGAACCATGATTAAAATCAGTTATTTTATGTTGATATTAATATAGCAACTATGTACCAAATATATATATATATAAACTATCTGTATCAAATATATATCACACCATTGTTTATATGTGTGTGTGTGTGTGTGTGTGTGTGTGTGTGTGTGTGTGTGTGTGTGTGTGTGTGTGTGTGTACTTTCTATTCTTAAGTAATAGCAAAGGCCAGATGAATGAAAGGACAACAAAAGGATTGTTAATTAAGTTTTGGAATTCTTATTACATTTGGTTTCTGGATACCTGCCATTACTGGGAAGGTCTTCGGAAATTGCAGTGGGTTTGCTGTATACTTTCCATGTAAGCAGAGTATAGGAGTTCCTTTCTCCTCAATTCAGTCAGTTTCATTTGTTCTTCAATATGTGAACTTGAGACCTTGTCTTATTCAGTCCTGAAGTAACCTGTATTTGTAGAAGGGAAGAAATGGTCCAGACTTCAAGAAACCCTTGTTCTTCTAAAGAAGAGCTCCTTTCCCACTCTCTCATGACTAGGTCTTTATTCATGAAGGGCTCTATCTGGGAAGTAGCACACTCAAGCAGATATTTGGAGGGCCAAGTTATTCTCTAACAGTAAGTGACAGGGCTAGTAGCTAAGAGATATAACAGGAATCATCACCTAAATGCAATGGCAACAATCAAGTAATGGGAAGAAGCTTTGAAGACTTTGCCTGAGATGCTGTGTTTGAGCAATTTTGTATTCCAAGTGTACCATCTGATAACAATTCTACAAGTGAAATTATTTCAAGTATATCTTCCTTTCCTACATCTTACTCAATTCTGGTGAAGTCAAATAGAGTGAGAAGAGGGTTGTGAGGATTACAAATAGAATGGAAGGATAAAAATGCATCTAATACTCATAAGGGATCTGAATATTACATATTCATAATCTATGTATTCATGGCACAAACTGGGTAGAACATATGTAAGAGGTACTCACCATTTCAAATATTATACCTATTCATGAGATTTCTCTACCATTACAGATTCAAGAAGTCTTAATTTAGCAGCTTATTGTTGACATCCATTCGGATTCCATGTATCATCATACTAAGCACAAAAATATATTCATGACTATTCCTCAAACCCCAGCTGTGGGCAAGCACATACTTTTCCCTGTGATTCTCTGATATAACAAGGCTTTCTTGTTCTTGAACCTTAGGCATATTCTCTTGGTAAAACTTTTGCTTGAAGTTCAACTGTGGTTATCATATCAACATTATTAGGGGAAAGGTGTCATAGTTGTGTTGCTGGCAGGATTTAGGAATATTATAAAGACATATATCATGTAGCAAATCCTTCCAAATCAACTGTATGCTAATCTATTTCCTTGTTTGTATCCTCCCACAGTTTATTCCTATGTGCTGTATATTGATTTTAACATACCATGTAATTTTAAAATGTTGAGCTATTTTATGAGCATTTCTGTTCTAACATATGATTACTCGAATGCCAATGTATTTATAGGCTACCATTGTTCTAAGTCACCACATCTAATAGTTTCTCAGGATATTTTCCTGCTTTCAATAAAGGTTTGTACCAAAATATAGTTTATTTAAATAATATGTCTTCCTTGATATGCTGTAAATAGCATGAAGTTACAAAGTTTCTTCAATGTCTCCTTAAATGCCTAGGTTCTAATAGACCGCCAAACATGCTTGTTGAATACATACATGAATATTATTATCATTAACAGCCAAGCAATGACATAGTTGGAAATATTTCACTTTAAATTTTAATTTAATTAAATATTTTAAATTTATAGGATAATTGTGAAAATACGATAATTTCCAATTACCCATCACGTGGGATATTAATCTTCTTATATCACTAGAACAAAAATTCCTGAAGTGGATAATTTTCTAAAGAATGATGGTTCATACAGATTGAGAATTGTCTCTATGATTTGGTGAGGGCTGAATGGAAGGAGATTTCATGGTAGGAGCTCTGTGGGAATAAGAGTCATTTGACAAGACAGGAAACTAAGGACCAGTTTGTGAGTCAGGACCAGGTTTTTATAGCAACTTGCATCCAGAGAAATCACAGTAGAAAACCAGTATAACTTTCTGCAATTAGTACTCTCAAGGAACTGAGGACCTGTTCCCAGGCCCCAATGTGCTCTGTCACCTCCTACATGGCTAAGTTTCTACACATGAACCATAAAGGAATACACTACACACAACCATAGTACTCTGTTCCACTAATGTTAACATCTTAACTAGTAAATGCTCCAAATTGGCACAATGGGATTTATATGCTATTAATTAAATGATGGGCTTTATTCACATTTCACCAAATATCCACTAATGTTCCTTTCCTCATTTCTGGAACCAATTGGGGAAACCATGTCACTTCAGTGTTGTGATGGTTTGTTTATTATACTATTATTATTATTATTATTATTATTATTATTATTATTATTATTATTATTATTATTGTCCTAAGTTGCTGGTGATGGTCCCAGATAATATTATGATGTTATTTATTTATTTATTTATTTATTTGGTTGGTCGTGGGGCTTGAACTCTGGGCCTGGTTGCTGTCCCTCAGCTCTTCATCTCAAGGCTAGTGCTCTACCACTTGAGCCACAGCACCACTCTGGTTTTCTGAGTGGTTTATTGGAGATAAGAGTCTCATGGAATTTTCAGCCTGGGCTGGCTTTGAACTGTGATCCTCAGATCTCAACCCCCTGAGTAGCTAGGATTACAGGTGTGAACCACCAGTGCCCAGCTTATGATGTTCTTAAATCTGACTATTAAAAGCATATCTTAAGTACTTTGTAGACTAGTAGAATCTCTTCTTGCTTAGTATGTATCTGAGATTTTCATTTTATTTTATTCATTTAATATATATATATATATATATATATATATATATATATATATATATATATATATATATAGCTAGTTTTGAGCTTTGAAATTGAAGCCACTTACTTGGCTTGTTGGCTCAGTGGGTGCTTTATTACATAAAAGCCATGCTTCCAACCTTGATTTGCTGGTATATTGTCAAGGTGATATACAGAGGATTTAAAGTTGCATAAATAAGGTAGTAAGTATATTTCTTGTCAAATTTGTTACCCTTCCCTCATTTTTTTTACCAACTTTCGCTCACTCCCCAATCTCCCCCACCATAGTTATACAGATCATTTCCAACATATTGTCTAGTATCACTGTTGCATTGGTTTCCCTTTGTCCTTTGTCTCACCATTTTGTTGTTCTGCTTCCCTTCCCTAATTCAGTTAAATGTATATGCAATACCTAGGGTACCAAAATCAAATACAGTGACAATAGGGGATAAATCATAGAGGGAAGAATACACAAAATAAATATGAAATCACATAGTACATTAAAAACAACAAAAAACCTCTTGTGTCCATGTCTTGGAATTCATTTCACTTAGAGTCATCTTATATGGTCATATGCACATAGCTATTGCTCTATTCTGTTCATCAGCTAAGATTATCCTAGACTTATAATAATTATTGCAAATAAGGGAAACCATGGGACCTATGTTTCTTTTGGTCTGGCTTACTTCACATAATATGATTTTTACCAAGTCTTTTCATTTCCTTAAAAATGGGATGGTGTCATTCCTACAGCCACCTCATCTTCAAAAAGGGAGTAAAAAAATAGAATGGAAGAAAGATAGCATCTTCAGTAAATGGTGCTGGCAATTGGCTAAACACCAGCAGAAAACTAAAGTTATATACTTATATATGAACTAGTACCAGAACCAACTCCAAATGGATCAAAGACCTCAAAGGAAAAGCAAACATCCTATAAACATTACAAGAAGGAATAGGAGAAACTCTAGGCCTCCTTAGCATAGGCTGAAATTAATAAAGACCCAGAAACACAACAAAACAAAGAAAGGGGAACAAAAGAGATTATGTTAGACTGCAGAGATTCTGCATGGCAAAGGACATGGCTAGCAAGATCAATAGAAAGCCCACAGATTGGGAGAAGATTTTCACTAGCAATACAACAGACAAGGGCCTCATATCTAAAATATACTTAGAACTCAAAAAACTAAATCCCCCAAAAACAAATCCTCAAAGAAATAACTGCCTTATTAATAAGTGAGCTAAAGACAATGAAATTACTTCTCTGAAGAGGAAGCAATAATGGCCAATAGACACATGAAGAAATCTTCAACATGTCTGGCCATAAAAGAAATGCAAATCAAAACAACATGGAGATTCCACCTCACCCCAGTAAGAATGGCTAAAATCAAGAAAACTAATAACAATAGATGGTGCAGGGGATGTGGCAAAAGGGAACTCTACTGCACTGCTGGTGGGAGTGTAAGTTTGTTCAACCACTCTGGAAAGCAGTGTGGAGGTTCCTCAAAAGACTACACATAGAGCACCCCTATGACCTAGTAATTCCACTTCTGGGCATTTACCTGAATATGGTCTTTTCTGATTGGGCTATTTCCATCCTCTGGTCTCAGTGTCTAGAATAACTTGGATTGAAACCACAAGTCACTGGCTAACAGGTTGTCTGAGGTTTTCTGTTACTTTGAGGTTGAATGTTTTATAATGTTCCACTTCTAGCGCATCCTATCCAGATAATGTCTTGTTACCACGTGTCACACTTTAACTATACTGTATTTGGTTAGATGGTTATTTTTAATTACATAGCAGGCAATACCTATATTTATTGCCTATGGGAATCAAATTTAGATGATTGCTTTTTCTCTTGGTGGGTGAGTTCATTGTTTTACTTAATTTTCTGTGCTTTAGGATACAAATTCATTGCAAAATATTATTTTATTTTTAGATAAATATATTTTATGTCTAAAATGGAAAATACTTCTACTAGGCCTATAGGTAAGAAATTTAAATCAATCTAGTTAGAAAGTGGATTAGATTCTGTACTGAAATAGACTTCTATGATGATTTGTCTTGTTAACTTGATTGAATAAGATGCATTGAGGAGATTTGTAATGTATAACTCCAGTGTATCTGTCTGGGTGATTCAAGAAAGAATTATCTAAGGGGAAGATGACTCCTGAATGAGGGTACACCATCATATAGACTGGAACTGATGGAATAAAAGGAGAAAAGCAGACAAGCTACTAGTAAGGGAATTTCCCTCATTGCTTTCTTTCTACTTCCTGGCCACCATAATGTAAAATGTTCTGGTTTACCACATGCTCCCTGCTGTGATGGAATGAAGCCTCTGAAAACATGAGCAAATTAAATCCCCCCTCACTTAAATTGTATCTGTCAGGAATTTGTCACAGTAACAAGAAGTCTTACTAACACTCTCTGTGTTTGTAGTTACTGAATTACTAGGGCATGCTTTGTGCTTGGTATTTGATTTTTTTCTTTTATCTTGGTTTTAAGCTTTTCTTTTTGTTATATGACAGTCAAGATCTTTCTGTTGTCAGGAATGTGTTGTGAGGTATTTATTACTCTGATGGTCGGTAGACACTGTTTGAACATTTCCTGATTGACTACTGTTGTTTCCATCTGAAGACAAGGCTACTGATGGCTAAGGGTCTCAAGTCAATTTTTCACTGCCTTTGTCTTAGTTCTGTTTTCAATAGCTATTTTTATACTTCTACAGATTAGAAGGATTTAGCTTATTCCCTTCCTCAGATTCAATGGATTTCAGGGAACACCTGCAGTGTTCATGTATTCTCCACAAATGGTTTGTGTTCTCTGTGGAAGACAAGAGTTGTGGGTCCCCTCAGAGTCTCTCTCAAAGTGTCTACTGTTACTTCTCTAGTCCTAACATATTTTTCTGATATATAGATAGATAGATAGAGAGAGAGATAGATAGATAGATAGAGAGATAGATAGATAGATAGATAGATAGATAGATAGATAGATAGATAGATAGATAGATAGATAGATAGATAGATAGATAGATAGATAGATTTTTATTGTGAAAATAGCAAACAGAGGGGGTTACAATTACATGAGCAAGGTAATGAGTACATTTCTTATCAAGCATTGTTGCCTCCTCCTTTGTTTTTCCCTACCATCCCTGCCCTCCCATCTCCACAAATACATTACTCACTCCCACCCCGGCTCTGCCTAAATCATAAAGTTAGTTTTTCGACATAGCAACTTGTACATCTCATTGTTGCAATGGGTTAACCTGGATCCCTATTTCAAAACAAATTTTTTCCCCTTCGGCTCCCCAAATTATACATAACAACATCAAATACAGTGAATACAGTGGTTATACTGTGGGGGAGGGACATACAAAGCAACAAATTCTCAAAGAAACAACTGCCCAATAAATAAGTGGACTAAAGACAAAGAGAAAGTTCTCTGAAGAGGAAAGAAGGATGGCCAATAGACACATGAAGAAATGCTCAACCTCCCTAGCCATAAAAGAAATGCAAATCAAAACAATATTGAGATACCACCTCACCCCAGTTAGAATGGCTATAATCAAGAACTCTAATAACAACAGATGCTGGAGGGGATGTAGACAGAAGGGTACCCTATTATGTTTTTGGTGGGAGTGTAAACTTGTTCAACCACTTTGGAAAGTAGTATGGAGGTTCCTCAAAAGACTCCACATAGAGCTCCCCTATGACCCAGCAATCTCACTTTTGGGCATTTACCCAAATGATCACAAATAAGACCATACTAAAACTACCTGCACAACTATGTTTATTGCAACATTGTTTACCATAACTAAGATATGGAACTAACCCAGATGCCCTTCAGTAGATGAATGGATCAAGAAAATGTGTATATATACACAATGGAATTCTATACCTCCATCAGAAAGAATGACACTGCCTCATTTGTTAGGAAATGGAAAGACTTGGAAAAAAAATTATATTAAGTGAAGTAAGCCAGGCCCAAAGAAACATAGATCCCAAGGTTTCCCTTATTTGCAATAACTAGTATATATCTGAGACAAGTAGAAAAGGCCAGATAAGATGATGTTAATTGAAATTAACCTCAAGATAAGGACAGAAGTGTTTTTTTTTTCTTTCTTGCTATTGTTTCTAATGTATTTTATTTTTCTCTTATATTTTTTGGGATTGGAGCATAAAGATCCTGCAAGAGAATACATACTCTCTCTTCTAACATACGTGGCCCACAGAAACTTCATCATCTTTTTCCAGGTCTCATCCACTGTTACACTAAATTACTTGTGCTTCTCACCTTGGAATGGGCTGAAATTGTTCACTGGGATATCTTTCTCTCCTGTCCCTGATAGATACCTGATAGACTTTTCTTGCTATGGATTAGTTGGTTACTCTGCAACTTCAACATGCTCAGGGATTAAGGAATTTATGTATTTGTGATACAATTATTAATTGGAAATTGAGTTTTCTGTATTTAAATGTGTAAACTTAATGCTTTTCTTTTTCTTCTTCACTCCAGATTTGTCTTTATAAATGGTGTATTAAATATGAGAGCCAGATACAAACAAATATCAGAAATAAGGGAAACAAAATCTTAATTTTTGTGACTCCTTTTGTTCAAATTTACTCCCAGAATTTTCTGTTTTGGAATATTTGGCAAGTTGGATCCCATGGCTATATTCTATATAATGTGTACAGGATGTCAATCTCATGTTGTGATTTTCACTCATGATCATCAAATTGGAGACCACTGTTTGGAGAAAGCAATAATTAATGGGGAATTGAGTGAGAGAGAATTCCCTATCTGCCAGTCTCATGTGGTAGGCCTTTGGATTTATCAGTCTATGGATAAGACCAGTGAGCTTCAACCTGAAGAAAAAGGTGCTTAAGAAAATGAAGAACAGGGATATATGGATGTAAAATACAAAATGATTATTATTTTTGTGGTTTTGTATTTTCAATTTGAGATAATTTTTCATAGAGGTCATAATGGGTATAGTAATTGAAATTTCAATTAGTTATAGACTACCAAAAGGAGGATGGAAAGAAAACAAAGTTAAGAAGATAACAACATATAATAGAGTATGGTATTTCTAAAAAAGCTAATTTAGGGAGTATGCAGATTTTTTTATTGTAAAGGTCATATACAAAGGGTTTAGTTACATAAATCCGGTAATATGTACATTTTTTGTTTTAATTATTACTTTATGGTTATTATAGAGGCGATGTACCAAGGGAGTACAATTACAAGAGTCAGAAAATGAGTACATTCCCTTTCATACAGGCTTTTCTGTTCCCTCATTCTCTCCCAGTCCCTCCTTCCTATCTCCACCCATGAATTGTATAAATCAGTGTTCAGAGAGCTCTGCTGCTAAATTTTTCACTCTTTTCCTTTGAGTTCTGTACCCCCCTCTTAACCCTTTCAAAGATGTACCCTTGAATACACTATAACACTGCTGCATTTGTTCACCTTTGGTCATAACATTTTTATGCTCCACTTTACCCACTGCAAAATAAATAAACTTACTTGCAAGCAAAAGATACAGAAATCAAAGGCAACAAAAAGGAAAAAAACAAAAAAACAAAAAGCAAAAATCAAAATAAGTGACAAAGTTGATGGCTCTGTTACTTATGTACTTTTTGGGTAATCTTGGAAAATTTCTACTTCCCCTAGATTTAGAATTCTCATTTAGAAAAAGCCACCACATTATTAAGTCTTTGTATTCAGTTAGTCCTTTCCAATTCTGTGCCCCAATTAAGCATTTTACCATTGCTGTTTATTTGTATACCAAAGGTTCATTTGCGTTTCCTGCCTTTCTTCTTACTACTGTGTAAAACCAAGATGAAGTACCATATCTGTGCTCTTAATTGTTCCCAAAATTAGCACAGTCATACAAAGAATAGCATAGGTCATTAAGTGGCTTTTTAATGCCTAAAGGGGAATAGAAACAAAGAAAAAGGATAATAATTATTTGAAAGGTTTTGTATTGACTCACTCAAAACCAATCATGTGTCCATCCACTTCTTACCACTCACATATGTGTAAAATAAATGCTGGATGTTAAATCAAATCTATGAATAAGGAGCAGAATTAATTGGAGTGGGGCAAGGCAATGGTAAAAGTGAAGTGGGAATTTACCTCATTAACATAGGCTTTCTTTTTTATAGTTTTTTTCTGTACAAGGGGATTTGGATTTCACTTATCCATTTAGGTGGCCAATGCATTTTGATCTATGTTACCACTTCCATCATTTTGCTCATCCCCATCCCAACATCATCCTCATCACCTGGGTTTCTAGTTCCATTTTCACCTATGTATATTGGGCCGGGCGCCAGTGGCTCATGCCTGTAATCCTAGCTGCTCAGGAGGCTGATATCAAAGGATCACGGCGCAAAGCCAGCCCGTGCAGAAAAGTCCCAGAGACTCTTATCTCCAATAAACCACTAGAAAACTGGAAGTGGCACTGTGGCTCAAGTGGTAGAGCACTCGCCTTGAGCTGAAGAGCTGAGGGACAGTGCCAGGTCCAGAGTTCAAGCCCCCACGACCGACAAAAAAAAAAAAAGACTGGATTGGTCTACCATTTGTCTCTATTCATATCTTTCAAATCAAGGACCTAAGAAGTATGTAGCCTGAAATATATAAAGGGAGAGAGAACACACATAAAAATACGTGAGTGTGAGTGTGTGATGTTGATTCTTTTAGCCCGAGTTGTGCCTTCTACATGAGGCAGATTCATCATTCTGATGTTATATATAACAAACATGGAGACTGTTAGCTAAACAGAAGTGTAACAGGAAACTCGGAAATCAACACTTTAGATTTTGCTAAAATAGCTCTTAGCCAATTATTCAGCCAACCAATTTCCTGTTAGAATTCTCTGACTTTAGCCAAATTCTCCCTAGGATTTCACTCAGCGTCTACTTCAAGAAGTATTGCTTTTCCCAGTCACGTCACTGCTAAGATCATGCATGAATAGATAAGTTTTCCCTGACTGTCATGAGTCACACATCAAATCTTCACTTCTAATTTCGTGAGTTTTAAATATTTCTGTTTCCAAAGAAAGTATTTCAAAGAACAACTTTTTTTGTTGTAGGTCTTCCTCAAAGTGGTGGTGTGGGACGTTCAGTGTAGAACTTCAGTGTGGAACTTCTGAAGGAATAGGAACGTCAATAGGCATAAGTTTTACTTTGCCATTTTTACACTAATTCTACCATAGTCTATGAGTGAAAGAAAATATGGTTCAGGGTCAGAAAGTCAGGTTCTGATTTTACTACGGCAAAGGTTTATGGATTTCTCTGTCTCAGCTCACCTACTTCACATAATTTTTCAAATATATAAAATGTGGAAATGGGACAAAAACTCTAAACCCTTTACTCATCAAATAATTAGAGTGCAAATATATTTGTAAGGATAATATAAATCTTCCTGCACCAAAGATTAAAAAAATATACAAAAAGCATTTTTTGTGAGTCAGAATCATGAGCTTAAGACTCTGCTTATAGGAGAAGAAGGTAAAGTGTTGTTAATTTAGGAGTTGAGGTAGTTACTGTCTTGATACAAGAGAAAACTGATCTATAACAGGTTGAAAAAAAACAACAGAAAAAAGGATTTGTGAAAGCTAAACCTTAAATAAAAAGTCCATAGTTTCATGAATGTGTTTGTTATTTCTCCTCTTTATTTAAAGCCGTTGGAATAACACATTTCATTATTATGCCCCCAGACTATTCTACTGGCTCCAATAACTACTAGATTCTCTAAATATAAAGAAAAGGTTTTTAATCTTTCAGAGAGGTTTTGCAAGGTACTAGTTCCTTGCTTCTTAGACAAAGAAAAGTCTTTTTCCTAAGATACTATTGAGTAAAGTTAAATTGAAATGGCATTTTTAAATTTAAAATTGGTTTCAGTACATCCAATATTAGCAGTTTTGCCCCTGGGTCATCTTTTACTTGAAAGTTCAGAGATTGTTCTTTCTTTGGAAAAGTACTGTCTTAAAGTTTTTTGTTTTGTCAAGAAAAGTGTTATTTGAGTCTCAATTGTTAATTTGAGGATTAAAAATAAGATGATGAATAGAATATCCATGTAGCTTTTAAATTTTTACCTTAAATTTTTTATTATTTTATTTTATTTTATTTTTATTGTGAAAATATCATACAGAGGGGTTACAATTACATGGGAAAGATAATGAGTACAAATTTTACTTTTTCACAATTAAATTTTATTTCCTAATTTTTTTGGGGGGGGTGCAGTGGTGGGCCTGAACTCTGTGCCTGGGCGCTGTCTCTCAGCTGTTCAGCTCAAGGCTAGCACTCTACTGCTTGAGCCACAGCACCACTTCTGACGTTTTCTGCTTATGTGGTGCTGAGGAATCGAACTCAGAGCCTCATTCATGCAAGGCAAACACTCTACCACTGAGCCACCTTATCAGCCCAATTTCCTAATTTTTGAAAACTAAATTCGAATATAGTTATTTGTTGTTTTTTTTTTTTTTTTTTTTTTTGGTGGTTGTGGGGCTTGAACTCTGGGCCTGGGCGCTTGTCCCTCAGCTCTTCAGCTCAAGGCGAGCGCTCTACCACTTGAGCTACAACGCCACTTCCTTGTATATTATTTTTAATTACATAGACATTTGTTACACTCATCTAGATGAAAACACAGTGTTAGCACCACTAAAATCTCTTTTCCCTCAACCAAATTCCCATTTTTACAGGTGACTCATATTCAGGCTTAACATTAGATAATTTTAAACTTAGCATAATATTAATACAGTATACAATTCTTTTCTTGTAGCTTACTTTACTCAGTATGTTTATTGAATGGTTTTTTTAATAGCAAAGTTTGCAATTTTAATTGCAAGATTGTGTTTCATTAAGAAATATACCAAATTTGCCCATTTTACTATTGATAAACAATTAAATTGTTGCTATTTGGGGGATTAAGAATGATGCTTCTATGTGTGTGTGTGTGTGTCTGTCTGTCTGTCTGTCTGTGTGTCTGTGTGTCTGTGTATATGTGTGTATATAAGTTTCAGAAAATGTGAACAGACTCCATGAAGATAATAAAATTATAGAGCCGGGCATGGTGACTCAAGTCGATTTTGGGAAGTGGAGTTTGATATCATGGTTCAAGAAAAGCCTGGGCAAAAATTGAAAAAGAAAAAAAAAAGTTTGAAGACTTAGTTTCAAGGAATGGCTGGTGTGGTGGGGATAGCTATCCCCCCAACGACGCAATGCATTACAAGTAGCAAGAATACAGCCCAGGCCAGGTCAGCCATAAATGGAGACCCTACCTTTGAAATAACCAATAGAAAAGGAGCCTGGAGCTATGGTTCAAATTATGAGTGAGTGCCAGCCTAGCAAGCATTGGCCTCAGAGCTCAATCCTCAGAACCACACATAACAAAAGATGATGAAATTATACATACAAGCTTTACAGATACTTCTAAAGCCTGCCAGGGTTTTGACATAGTACTAATTTATTAGCCTACCACCTAAGTCAACACTATATCTTACTGGCATGTTTTCAAGCCGGGCGCTGGTGGCTCATGCCTGTAATCCTAGCTACTCAGGATCACAGTTCAAAGCCAGCCCGGGCAGGAAAGTCCGTGGGACTCTTATCTACAATTAACAACTAGAAAACCAGAAGTGGCACTGTGGCTCAAGTGGTAGAGCCCTTGAGCTGAAGAGCTGAGGGACAGCACCCAAGCCCAGAGTTCAAGCCCCATGACTGACCAAAAAACAAACAAACATGTTTTCAGTTTAAATATGTACATAGAGATACATTATTTCCTTCTGAATTTTAATTACTTGAGTTTGAACTCTGAGCCTCTCATATACTTGGTTTGCTTACTCATGGCTGATACTCCCACTGCTTGAGCACACTCTAACCTGGCCTTTTGATGATTACCACAGAGAGTTATGATTTAGCAGGTTAATTTCCATTTTTTCTTGATCAGTTTATTATTCCCCCCTCCCACCTATGCTCTCCTAACCAGTCTCAGTTTCCAATTTGTGTTTTTATGTACATTTTGTATTATGATTTTCTTTAATCACCTTGCCCTTTTCCATTTATCCCTTTCTCTTAATCCCCCCATTCAAGACGCATTTAAATTTCCTGATAACCATTTGTTTAAAATAATATTTGTTCAAAAGTGTTGCACTAAGGTTTATTCATGTATATATGCCTATGAGCTTATGAATGTTTACATGAAAGTTTATACTTTAAGTCTAACATATGGATGTGAAAGAAAATATGTGCTCTATGAGAAAATATATGCTCTATATCTCTAAGGGCCTGACTTTATTCAATATGATTTTTTCCATGTTCATAAATTTCCATGTGAATTTCATAATTTCATTCTTTCCAATAGATGAATAAAATTCCATTGTGTATGTTCCATTTCATATATTTATATATAGCACATTTTCTTGATCGATTCATTGGTTTCAGGATACCTGGACAGTTGCCATAGCTTTTTTATTGTGAATAATGCTTCATTAAATATGAATGTGCAAGCACATTCTGTTACCAGTCTTGCTATCTTTCAGATAAATGGCAAGGATGTATCTGTGGATCATAAGTTGGATTTTTGTTTTGGGGGAGTTTTCTTTGGATTTTTGTCCTTTTTACTTTGGACATAGGGCCTTATGGATTTTTCTTCTTGGGGTAGATAGACTGAACTGTGATCCTCTGGATATCAGTCTTTTGCAGAGTTAGGGTTATAAGCATAAGATACTGAACCCAGGGTTAAATATCTTTAATATATAAAACCTTATTTTAGAGTTTATTTGGTTTTTCTGTTCTTTCAATTTCTTTTCAGTTCTAAAATTCCCAGAAATTTTTAGTTTATTTGTGAAATGTTGACTTTTCTCTGTATTTTCTGAACAACAACAAAAAATATAATTACTTATTAACAATTTTTTCCGCATAACTCTAATATTGTGCTCACACTTATGAGTCTTTTCTATTATTCAATTTGATTTTTTGTCACTTGGTTCTGTTTTTAGCATGATTCTTCTTGTATTTTACTAAATACTGAGTAGTGTATATTTGTATGATACTATCACTTTCCAGAGAGAGAACATAGTTTTGTGCTGGTAGAAAACACATAAATCTTTATCCTAGTCTCAGTTCTTCACGTTTTATTTATTTTTAATTTTTAAAATTTTTATTATTTTAGAGAGTTCTTTTTTATTGTAAGGGTGATGTCAGAGGGGTTACAGTTACATAAGTAAGGTACTGAGCACCTTTCTTGTCAAACATTGTTATCTTCTCTCTCATTTCCTCTCCCTTTCTCTCCCCTCATTTCCCTTCTCCCAAAGTTGTAAAGTTCACTTCCAACATTGAGTCTAGAGTATCACTGTTGAATTGGTTCAACCTTTGTCCTTTGTCTCACTGTTTGGTTATTCACCTTCCCTTCCCCAAATCAGACAAACATATATACAAGACACAGGGTACCAAAATAAAAAACAGTGACAACAGGGGATAAACCAAGGGTGCGGGGCATAAAAGAGAAAAGAAAAAAACTTCATACAGTACAGTACCAAACACAAACAAAAACAAAGAAATAAACAAAAAAACCCTCTTTCTTCCATATATTGGAGTTCATTTTGATTAACTTCATTTTATGTAGATGTCATATGTACATAGCTATTGAGCTATTGTGATCCTCTGCTAGGACTATCTTAGACATTTTCCAATTATTATGAATGAGGGAAACCATGGAGTCTATGTTTGTTTGGGTCTGGCTTACTTCACTTATTATGATTTTTTTCCAAGTCTTTCTATTTCCTTACAAATAAGACAATACCATTTTTTTATTTAAGCGTAGAATTCCAGTGTGTGTGTGTGTGTGTGTGTGTGTGTGTGTGTGTGTGCATCTAGGTTGGTTCCATATCTTGGTAATGGTAAAGACTGCAGAGTTTCTGCATGGCAAAGGACATAACTAGCTAAATAAATACAAAGCTCAAGGTCTTCACTATCTCTGTTCATAAAAGAAATGCAAATCAAAATTACATTGAGATTCCAACTCACCCCAGTTTTAATGACCATTATCAAGAAAACAAATAATCACACATCCTGGCAGGGAATGTGGCCAAAAGGAAACACTCTTGGTGGGAATGTGAACTGGTTCAACCACCCCGGAAACAGTATGGAGATTCCTCAAAGACTAAACACATTTCCCCTATGATCCATCAGTACCATTCCTGAGCATTTACCCAAATGATCACAAATAAGGCCACACTAAATCTTCCAGTTCAACTGTGTTCTATTTTAACATAGTTGTACTATCTCCATTTACTTTAGTTTTGCTATATTATAATTTTTTACACTAAGACATAATTGTACATATTAATGGAATTATAGTTGCACATATTAATGGATACCTTGTGAAGTTACTATGTATAAACAGTATTACACCTGAATTCAGCCAAATGTTCCTCCTCCTCCTCCTCCTCCTCCTCCTCCTCCTCCTCCTCCTCCTCCTCCTCCTCCTCCTCCTCCTCCTCCTCCTCCTCCTCCTCCTCCTCCTCCTCCTCCTCCTCCTCCCTCCTCCTCCCATCCACATGAAGTACATTCTATCTAGCTTCTATGGTTGGTTATTTTGGAAATTGAATCTCATGGACTTTTCTGCCAGACTGGCTTCAAATTGTTGAACTTTAGGTGTTAGTCTCCTGACTAGCTAGAATTACAGGTATAAAACAAGGATGTGTGTATTGTTTTTTAACATTAAAAAATCAGTATCCCTTGTTTTTGCTTTTTGGGGGATAAGAAATGGAGGCATGTGTAAGGATGTTGAAAAGGATGACCTTGATCAACATATATTCATAAACTGCTTTGTTAAATGGGAATTCCTTTGTAAATCTATTTAACAATAATTAAAAATAAACACTAGATAATTTTTATTTATTGTTTCTCTCATGGTAATGATACACCAGAACTTTCAGTATAAGAACTAGTGATCTATCAGTCTATTGCTGAAACTCTTCCATCCCTTTATCCCCTTAACTCCCTCAGCCACTAGTAACCACCACTCTATGCTCAGCCCTTCCTTCCTTCCTTCCTTCCTTCCTTCCTTCCTTCCTTCCTTCCTTCCTTTCTTTCTTTCTCTCCCTCTCTCTCTCTTTCTTTCTTTCCTTCCTTTCTTTCTTTCTTTCTTTCTTTCTTTCTTTCTTTCTTTCTTTCTTTCTTTCTTTCTTTCTTTCTTTCTTTCTTTCTTTCTTTCTTTCTTTCTTTCTTTCTTTCTTTCTTTCTTCCTTCCTTCTGTTGGTCATGTGGCCTGGGTGCTGTCCCTGAGCTCTTTCATTCAAGGCTAGCACTCCACCACTTTGAGCCACAGTGCCACTTCCAGTTTTCTAGTGGTTAATTAGAGATGAGATTCTCAAGGACTTCTTGTAGGGTCTGGCTTTGAATCTCGATCCTCAGATCTCATCTTCTTTAGAGTAGGTCCCGCCAAAGTTGTAAAGTTCGTTTTTCGACATAACGAGTTGAACATCTCATTGTTGCAATGGGTCCACCTGTATCCCTATTTAAACGGTTTGTTTTTTCCCTTCCCCTCCACAAATTATACTAACATCAAATACAGTAAAACCAGGGGTTATATCCTGGGGGAGGGACATACAAAGCAACAAAGATATAATCTTATAAACGTGTTAGAAACAATAGCATGAATACATATCTAACGGTTCATTTCCCTAACGTCAACTTATCTGACCTTTTCTGCTTGACTCAGACATATACTAGTCAGTGCAAAAACAACATTTTTGAAGTCCCACTGCTTATGTGTTTTCAAGTCAGTTTATTTAGGGAAGTTCTGTCAGTCTTTTGTTATCATCAAGTGCTTTTAAATATTGTGTAATCTGCTGAATGTTTCCCTACTCTTAGTAGCTCTTCCACAAAAGTGATTGGTTTCCAAAAAATAACTAGATGATTAATTTTAAGAGATAGAAAATAATTCAGAATTGTTGAAAGATGGAATTCCTTTAACAGAAGCTAGGATGGTTTATGGGGAAAAAAAAGATCAAGCAAGCATACACGGTATTTGAGATAATCACAAAATAATATCTGGGTTTTTGATGAGCAATGTTCATGTGTGCAGCAGTGATTTCTGAATGACAGTAATTGTATTTCCTCCATGTGGTTTTGAGCTATGGATGCTCAGAACTACAGTACATACATTATGGATAAATTTGAATTAGTTTGAAAGGATTGCTCTGCCTCTTGAGCATGTATGGGTTTCCCACAAAGGTGGTCTCCTTGGAACTCTATTTTCCAAGAGTATATGGGTTGACTGCATTCTGTGTCTGGCTGATTTAAAATTATCTTAAAATTATCTATGGTCTCTAATTATATCCATGTTACCATAAATTGAAGGGTTTCATCTATTTTATGGTTGGATAGCTATTATATTTAAAAGTTTCTCTATCTAATTATGAGATGATGGATGCCTAGATTGTTTTCACTCATTGGCTCCTGTGAAAAGTGCTGAAATTAACAGGATACAGAACACAGGATATAGACAGAGGTACAGGATATAGATATCTCTTTCCCACACTAATTTCATAACTTTTGTGTGTATACTATGTAATTTTAGGATAATGTCTGTTTTTATTTAGTTTAAATTTTTCCAGGAGGCTTCATGCTGATTTCCATGATGATTGGACTAATAAACCTTCCCATCAATTGTCTACACAAGTTCCTTCCACATCCTCACCAGCACTTAGTATCTTTAGTCTTTTTAGTAAAAACCCTGTTAACTGGGGCAGGTTCATAATTTATTATGGATTTGGTTTGCACTATGATTAATGGTGTTGAATATTTTTTACATAAACTTGTTGACCGTTTGTATGTCCTGAGAAATGTTTATTGCCCATATTTTAGCGGAGTGATTTGTCTTGCTATTGGGATTTTGGAGTTTCATACATACTCCTTTTTGTCAGATGTATGGTTTTCAGATATTCTCTCCCTCTCTACAGGTTTAGGTCATTTCTCTGGTGGTTATTTCTTTTGTTATTATAGGAAAGTTTTATTTGATGTAATTCTATTATGCTATTGTTGCATTTGTTTCCTATGATTCTGGCATCTTTTTCAGGAAACACCTTTTTCTCTTTTACAGTACTTTGAAACAATTGTTTTCTTCCAGAATGTTTGATGCTACATATAAGTATTTAATTCCTTTATAGTTGTTTTGGGTGTTAGTGTGAGAGAGTTTTCTAGACTGAATCTTCTAGAATTTGATACCCAAATTCACTAGTACTATTTATTTCAAAGGCAGTCTTTTCACCAAATGTGTGTCTATTGTTTTTTTGTTAAGTGCTATGTCTCTTTATTTTGGTCAATTATTGTATCTGTTTATGTGCCAAAACAATGCCCTTTGATTACTATAACTTTATAAATTGAGGCTGTTAATTCCTCCTGCTTAGTTTTATTTTGTTTTTCTCTCCTGCCTCCCTCAGGATTTGCTTAGTTGGTGTGTGTGTGTGTGTGTGTGTGTGTGTGTGTGTGTGTGTGTGTGTGTGTGTGTGTGTGTGTGTGTGTGTGTGTGTGTGTGCATGCAGTCATACAAATTAGAATTGTCTTTTCTAGTTCTGGGAAGAATATAATTGATATTCACTCATCCTCGTTCTCTGTTTTTCCTCTCATCTCCTTTTCCTCATTCACTCTATAGAGAAAATGTCTCACTTTGATCCTAAGCTGGCCTGAACCTCACCTCCTTCCTTTCCAGCTCAGTGTACTACATTCAAGTACCACTGTGCTCGATATATTATTAATATTTTGATAGGAATTACATTGAATCTAATATTCATGGATACCTTAATATTCATTCTATAAACACAGGACACAGTAAAATATTCCTCCTTCCTTTCTTTCTTCCTCTCTTCCTCCTCCTCCTATTCTCTCCTTCTGTTTGCCCTAGCTTCTGGTTTCATTCCTTCTCCCCCATTTTGACTCTCCCACACCCACCTTGACAAATCCTGATTTCTAGATTCTTAGTAACAAAGCTGTTAGAATATTTTGTTAGCCTCTGGCCACCAAGATCACTTTGTAGGTGTTTTACTGTGCTCATATGGAGGGTAAAATTAGATGATGCTGAAAGGAGAAATTATATGCATATTTCAGGATTACTGTGGCAGCTGATGCTGATACATTTGAAACTAGGGAGTTTTGTCATCAAGGCAGTTTTCTTCCAGGAAGCCCCAGCTCCAAAAGTCATCAACCTAATCAGTTTCATTGTCCAAGAATTCAGCCTCCTATAACATCAATTTGACTCAAAATATAAGTAAAGGGATGGCGACCTTTCTGCTTTCCTATGTCTTCAAACACTGTGTTATATATTATCCAGGTTTTATAATGTTCCACAATGGTGGGATTAATCTGCAACAAGCCCTATTATCATGATTGTGAAGTAATATTTTTAAAGTAACTGTGACAGCCATTACAGTGCTGATTTGCAAGAAGATGAAATTAGAACAACAGAAACCTCCAAGCAAAACAAAAGCAAGAAGAGAAAGTAAGTATTTTCTATTATACTAAAGCAAGGTTCCTCCAGATCAAAATTAGAATTTTAGCTTCAAAATCTTTTATCAGAGGGTTTGATATTCAAGCTTTGAGATCAGTTGGAACACCATGGTTTAGTTTGACCACATGTATTAAAGGAAATGATGATAGTTTCAACAATTGTTTTTCAAATAGAATGAAATCTTGAATATATATTTCTTAGTGCCCAATTAATCAAAATATTGCTTTGAGAGTTGGGTTGTAGTTCTGTGGACAGGATGTATTTAGCTTGTGTGAGATCTTGGGTTCACTACCTAGCACTGATTACCTAATTACTTAATTGAAATATCTAAATGGTAAGAATTTTTAAATTAGAAAATACGGATAAAATTCACAATTAGGAAAATTTCACTTAGAGTATTGTGGAAATAAAAATGATTCCTGGTTTCTCTTTAATATGACTTAAACTCCATTTTCTTGTCCAGAGTTATACAAATAAAAAAATAGATGCTCCTCAGCAGAGGAATGGATCAAAAATGTGATATATATATATATATATATACATATATACATATATATTCTCCCCACACACACAATAAAATTTTATGCTTCTATCAGAAAGAATTTCACAACCCCATTTGTAAGGAAATGGAAAGACTTGAAAAAAAATCATATTAAGTGAAGTAATCCAGACCCATGAGACATAGGTCTCATGGTTTCCTTATTTGCAATAATTAGTATATGTCTAGGATAATCTTAGCAGATGAACAGAATAGCTCAATAACTACATACCATATGAACATATAAGATGGTGCTAAGTGAAATAAACTCCAAGATATGGACACAAGAAGTGTTTCTTTGTTGTTGTTGTTTTTAATGTACTATGTGATTTTTTGTTTCTTTTGTGTGTTCTTCTCCTTATGGCTTATCCCCGATTGTTACTGTATTTGATTTTGGTACCCTTGGTATTGCATATAGGTTTATTTGAATTAGGGAATAGAAGGGGAACAGCAAAAAGGTGAGACAAAGGACAAGGGGGAACCCATGCAACAGCGATACTCCAATGCAACAGCAATACTCACAAGACAATATGTTGGAAATGATCTGTACAACTTGGAGGAGATTAGGGAGGAGAAGGAAAGTAGGAGAAAAATGAGGGAGGAGGTAACAAGTTTGACAAGAAATGTACTTACTGCCTTATTTATCTAACCCCTCTGTACGTCACCTTAACAATAAAAAAAATTATGAATGGGATTAAATGACTGGGCAAAGCAAAGTTTAAAAAGAAAAATGGCATCCCTTTTATGCAATGTTGGAGTGTTTACACTGATTATTTGTTTTATCATGAAGATTTTACAAATACTGTAATATAATTCTGGATTTTATGAAGAAAAGAAAATACTTGCCCAGATATGGCCACTGGAATTTAATATGTACTATGAGAAATTCATGACAAATTCAAAACATTAACTCAAGAGGATATATCAAATTCAGCTTCAGACTCTTTATGCTGTATTTAGATGAGGCTGAATGTGTTAGGGACAAAGAGCAGGGGATTTGTTTTACCCTCCATCACTGCCTTCACCTTGGACACTTAAAATACAAGAATAAGGAGCAATTCTTAAATTATAGGTTGGAAATATTGTGGAAGCACTTACTATTTAAAGCATAACCGAATGTTGCTTGTCTGATTTTCATATGCACTGACCTTCTGCACAGATCTTCCCATGCTTTTGCTAGTGAGGATTTCCCAGTGGGGATCTCTGAGGAGCACAAGTGCCATGATTTGCATAGATCTCAACATAAATTACATCTCTGGAGTTGCTGATAGGTTCATTTGGGGAACAAGCCTGGTTCTCTCTACAATAAAATCCCCCCAAAATGGGTTCTTTATATGTCACTGCTTTTCCAGGCATAAAATCTTCTGACAATTTTTACAGCTATTCATGAACTTTTGTTTTATAAAACAATAAGATGTCTGTTGTCTGTAAATAGAATAGAATTTTAAAAGATAACAACTGGAGAGATCCAATTTCTTGTGTCATACTGTCACACATATACATGTATGACACATCGGTAATGATACTTGGTCTTATGTGTTCCAAAGGTTTCTGAAACAGGACCGAGCCACTCAGTGTAAATGACTCTGTGGTTCTTATGTTTGGAAATGAATACTTTTGACAAGAAAGGATGATATATTCACATTTCACTTCTTCTCTGATGAATAAGCCATTACCAAGCTCTTAGACCAGTAGAATCACTTCCAATTTCTTCTCAGTGTGATTGCAAGAAATTATTACTACACTCAGCCCTAAAATTTTAAGGAAGGGCTAGAAATATGAATTTTTTAGATGCTAGTTGGAGAACCCAAAAGCAAAATCATAAGTGATTTCATCTGCACATTGAATAGACTGGCTGAAAAACAACTTACAAAAGAGGACAGAATGCTCATGTCAGACCCATGTGGTTGGTGTCATTTGTAGTCATAGAAACAGGTATTCTTGGGTGGCATAGCTCTTTATTTGGCAATCAGACTAATGATCCTCATTTTTTAATAACTGATTTATCTGAAGATCATATTGTATTTCATAGATTTGAGTCATTAATTTTTGAATTATTATACCAATTTATATTTTTCACCAAATCTAGTTGCAATATGCATAATTTTGTAAAAATTGGGTTCTCTTTCAATGAAAGCCTTTTTTCTTAGCTAGAATACGCAATAAATCATGCTAGAAGAAACTTTTAGTACAAAACATTAAGCAAAAACTTTATAACATTTTCCTAGAAAAACATGCATGTTTAAATACTACCATTATGCAGGCTCACTAATTTTCCAAAATAAATGATGATTCAAATAATTGCTATTTTTTTATTCTAAGATCTGATGACTTGCATGCTATTATTCTGTCAACGAATAAAAGGTTAAAAAAAAGGCCTTGGTAATTTCCTGAAGTGAGCTTTCGTATTTAGTTTAAGAATTTAGAAAAGATTAGAATTTTTAAAAAATGCACTTTGTTCAGAAATTTAAATACTATCAAAAAGGAAAAAGAGAGGAAGAAGTTCAACTGTAGTGAGAGTTTTACCAGCCCACCAAATACTTCTTAGGTTGAATAAATTCAATTACCTTGTGGGTAACAGACATACAAATTAGTTTGTCTTTCAATGCTATCTGCTCTGAGTCTGTTATAGAAATACACACACACACACGCACACACACACGTGTGCGTGTGCGTGTGTGTGTGTGTGTGTGTGTGTGTGTGTGTGTGTGTGAAGGCCAGGCATGATGAAACATGCTTGTAACTTAGCTACTCAGGAAGCAGAGATAAAAGATCATGGTTTGAGAGCTAGGCAAAACATTATGAAGACTCCACCTTAATCAATAAGCTTGATGCGCTAGTGGTCCCTGGCATACACCCGATCTATGAGGAAAATCCTAGAAGGGAAAGTTAAAGTCTGAGAGTGGCCCTGGACAAAAATGTGAGATGATACCTTAAATCATGAAAGGCTAGAGTATTGTTCAACATAGTAGAGCACCTGTGAAGCAAGTGTAATGCTCTGAGTTTGAACACCAGTATCATTGAAAAAATACAGAGAGGAAATTACAAAATGTTGTTTACTTCTTTTATTTTAGCTAATAGTTCTTTAGAAAATAGTTATACATATTTATTCATATTTATCTTGTACCATTTGAGCTCTCTGAAAAATAATGACTTTATCTTAATCATTCTGATTGCCTTATTGTGGGAACTATGAGTGATGATAAATTGTCTAAATATGCAAATGTATAAAAAGGGAATTGTTTTCTTAAACTCATTTACTTTTCTATATCTGCTTTACTTCCTACAGCCTTCCATTTTCTTTGTTTTAGTAGTATTTTCAAGAATAGCCATTAGCTGGGTGCAGAATTTTCCAAACATGATCTTACTTAAGACAAACTTTCAGAAACTTAACAGGAACTAGGGAGTCAACATCCAAATCAATAATGTATTGAAATAATCTTTCTGGTGGAGTGGTTTATAGAAGTCAGTGCTCTTAATTTATTAGAGAAAATGGAAATTATTCATTTAAAAGATGACACTGATAGCAGCTATTACAAGACAAATACATTTCTTCAGAAAGAACTGATATGGTATGGCTTTCCTATGGGGCACAGCAATTACAAAGGCAGAGGGACATGAAAGAAGAGAGTGTTGAGGAGGTGGGCAGCTGGAACCCAATTCCCTTCATGGTGAGAAGATACAGAATGGGAATTGCCTACATGGGACAAATTAATAAAACAACTTCCCATTGACATTTTGTTCTGAAGCTGGTTGGTCAATAATTATGTTTCCTAAGAATTGCTTTTGGAGCATACAAAGTGAGATCAGATTATTAAACAGTTCTGAGAACAAGAATAACACAACCATAAAGCATATTTTTTTCAGGAGGAACATGACATTTTTCATGTTAAAGCAATGCTTTAACATGGCTTAAATGCAATCAGAAACAGTAGAATATGGGTTTATGTGACCCACTAGCTAAGTAATCACAACTACGACATGATGACATGTACTAAGCTCAGTAGCTAATGAAATTTGTCTCATTCTAGTGAACACTCAAGTGGTGTTTCTATTTGTGCATGTGTTTTCTTTGCTGTCAGGAGCTATTCCTGGTCAAGATATATTGTTGGAAAATGTTTGTTCTTGTCATTTTATCCCTCTTGGAATACCAAGAAATCTATAGACATTATCCACCCTTTTACTGTTCACGTGTTGTATGAGCAGGTGTACTTGCTACTTTCTTCCACTCTTGGCTGCAAAATCTCATTAGAAGGCATTCTATGAGCTGAGAAAAGAGCTCTAGGGTGGTATTCACCAAGATAAGAGCCTTATGGCACTGAAAATTCCTGTTGCTACAGTGCATAAAATACTATTTTGAATGTCATAGTGAGTATAAGCATGCATGCCTTACATCAGGAAGATTTAGATTAGTCTTTCTCACGTTAAGCCTTTAAATACCTTCTAAAGAGAAGTGTCTCTGTGCCTGTGTGTGCATAAGCCCTTGCATATGTGCATAAAATGAATCCATGAGAAAAGATCTTTAGAACCTTGGTTGAGAAATGCCTCACTGAAGGGAAAGAATGATTTCCGTACTGTTATTATTGAGATGAAATCCCATGGCAGTTAGTATATTCATAGCATTCTATATTCAAGCCTTTATCTACTTATACAATGCTTCCATTAACAACTTTATTCTGCCTTTCCCAGTCTCAGCCATAATAGGAGACTTTTTGGTCTATGCATTATTCTTTCTATATTTCATGAGAAAGGCCTTTGAACCTGACTTTTTTCATGTAGCCATTTTGTTTTTGAGGGACATGAACATTAGCATGTATTTCAATGTTTCATTCTTTTTTGTGGCTGAATCAATTGTAGGAATGAAACAGATTTTGTTTATTTGGTCATAAATGAATACTTTGGAGTGCGCAGGCTCTTATGGATAGTGATGCTAGCAAGGTGTCTACTTATGCAATTTTTTGAGTAGTCGTTTTTCAAGAGTTTTGAGTTTGGAATAGTTGGCAGTAGTTTTACATTTGGGGGTTGCACGGAAATAAATTTTATAGTGGCTGAGTAATTTTACATTCTCTACATCCTTATTAACACTTTTTCTTTCTTGTAATCTCTTTAGTTCATAAAGTTTTCCTCCTCAGTGTGAGGTTGTTCTTCTTGTGACATTAATTAGATTTTTTAATTATAGTTCCCTAAAGACTAGTGATGTGAAAAGCTGGGAAAAATGTGCCAGAGACCAAGGGCTGCATCGCTTCACCCACCTCCAGCACAGACTAGGCAATCAGGAGCAGAATTCCACATCCTGCTGACCAGATTGGGATGGGCCAAAAAGCCAAGGGAAACCATAAGTATCCCCACTTCTACCCACAAAACAGCTCAGGAAAGGCAGCCCTCCCCTCTCCTCCACCAGAGAAGAACGCCATATTGCATACTGGCATTGACTCCTCTCCATAACAGCTAAGCAGATAACTCAGAATACAAAAGCAGCAGGCAGCACCATTTTTCTTCAGGGCAAGGATTTGGATCTGTGAGAGTCAGTTCCATCCAGGAGAAGGCTGCCCCACCCAAGTGGAGAAAACTCCTCACAAAGCCAAGGCAGAAAAACCTTCACTACCTGGTGAGCTTCTCAGAAAGGCAGCAAGACCCCATGCAGGCAACAAAGGAATTCCATACATACCTCAACCAAATAGACACCTTAGCCTGCTGCAGGAATCTCACAACAATGCATTAAAAATAATAAAATAAAAACTGGACAGACTATAAAAGCCAAGAGAGGATCCAGGTTAGTTGCCCAAATTTGGGAAAGACCACTGACTCTAAACAGGCCCAAACCCCAAGCCTGTAAAGCAGAACTTTTTTCTGCGCACCCAAACAGGCTGATTTGAGAAAATAACCAAGCAACAGGGAAAACTGACCACTACAAGCAAATCAATGATGTCATCAAGGGACTGGAAAATGAATTTAGGGGAGACATAAGAGTCCCCCAAATAAATAGAAGATACTTGATTCCCTTCGTTTTTCCCCAATATTTTTTCTTTATTTTTTAAAAATTCTTTAAAAAAATAAAAAAATTGCTCCTTTTCTTTTTTTTTTGCAACAAGTTTAACTCTGTTACTTTTTTTATGCCAGTTTTTAATGTGTTTTTGTTTTTAGTTTTGTTTTCTTGTTTTTTTTTCTTTTGCAACGGTCCTTTTTTGTTTGTTTGTTTGAACCCAGGGCTTCATGTATGCAAGGCAAGCACTCTACCACTGAGCCACCTTCCCAGCCCTGTTGGTTTTTGTTTCCTTCTTCATTGCTGTTCTTTTCACAACTAGACACACAGCCTATGGTGACCACTAGGCTTCCTCCATAACTGTATATAGACTTAATTCAGAGTATAAATTGATTACCCAATTTCCTACTGCACAATATTAGTATTATTAATTTTAGTATTATAACGTCAGACTTACATAATTGTTCTTTTTTATTTTTTATGTATTTTTATCCTTTCCCTTTTTTTTGTTTAACTTTCCTTCATTCTTTCTTACTTAGAAGTTAGATCATCATTTTCCTCCCTCTGTTCCTTTCCTTTGTATATTCCTCTAATCTGATTTTTTCTCCTCCTATATTTCATTGTGTATCTTAACCTTTCCTCTAACTACACCTCACCCATTTATAATTCTTTCTACTCCTTTATTTCCTCTTCACTTTTATTACTCTGTTGATCCCCAAGTGTGAAACATTAAGCTAGTCTATATCTGTAGTCAGTGAGATTGGGCTCAGGGTATTATTCCTTTGGCTCAAGCCATTCTAAATCTCATAACATAACATAGTTACTCTCTATTACAATTGTTTATAATCCCCACTTCTGAAACACACTATCCCTCCTCTGACAAAGAGAAGCAAAGATAAATAAGGGAATACCTGTCTATGATTAGGAACCTCTAAAATCAGTGAAAAGATACTGTCAGGGTGTGGATTTTGTCTTAAAACTGTGCTCAGTGGTGGTATTGGGCCTACTTACATAACCAATAGAGAAGAGATAGAGTGAAATACCTATTTGGATTGTGTACCTCTGAAGTTTGCACAATCAAGGGCTCTGAGTTGGTGTTTATCTTAAAATTGTGTTCAGGTGAGAGACTGGATATACTTTCACTTCCAAAAAAGGAGAGATATAGGGAAAACACCTACCATTGAGTGAGAACCTCCAAAGTCTGTGCAACTGAAGGACTTTGGATTCAGACTTGCCATAAAGTTATGTTCTGTTGGTGAAGTGAAGATAGCTTCAATTCCAAAAAAAATACCCATTTTGAGTGTGAACCTCAAATTCCTATGCCACTGCAGGGTTCTGGGAGGGGACTTCTTTTAGAATTATGATTTAGTGTGTAATTGATATGCTCTCATTCCCCAAAAAGGTAAGATACTGTAAAAACTCCCATTGTTCATTGTAAACCCCCCAAGTCTATGCTATTACAGTGCTCTGGGTAAGTGCTAGTCTTAGATGTGTGTTCAGATGTGTAATAGGATATAATCACACTCCCAAAAATATGAGATAGAATGAAATACATTGTTAATTGTAATCTCCCAAATCTGTGCAACTACAGGGTTCTGGGTAGGTTCTTGTCTTAGAATTGTGTTCTGTATGTAATTCGATATACACTCCTAAAAAGGTAAGATAGAGTGAAAACACCCATCATAAATTGTAAACCTCCAAAATCTGTGCAACCCAGAGCTCTGGTTTGGTTCTTGTGTTCTAGTGAGGAAATGGATTTGCTTTTATTCCCAAATGGGCGGAACAAGACACAAAACACAAGGAAATGGCAAGTCAAGAAATTTCAACTCCCACCAGGACAAACAGGCAACAGAGCAGTTAATATATCCAGAGGATACCTCTCAAAATGATTTCCAAAAACTAATAGTAAACATGCAGACACAGAAAGAGCATTTGACAAGATCCAACACCCCTTTATGATGAAAGCTCTGGAGAAGCTAGAAATCTAGGGAATATTTCTCAATACAATAAAGGTCATGCATGAAAAACCTACAGACAGCATTATACTTAATGGCAAAAAGCTAAAGCCATTTCCTCTAACCTCAGGAAAAACACAAGGATGTCCACTCTCTGCCACGCCGACCCCAGTAGAGTCTGCTTAGCATGGGAAACCATCTATCAGACCATGATAGGGGCCTCGAGACCTATCTTTGAGTTTTGGGACTTCACCGAAGTCTACCTCGGAGAATAGGGCTTCTAAGAGGCCTACTCCTGGGAAAAGGCTGGCAAAAACCCCTGGAAAAGATGTGTTTCTGCCTATCTTTTCCTCATAAGAGTGCCTATTAATCTTTTACTGTTTCTACTGCTCATTGTACTTACTCATTGTCAACGTTCCCTTATTCAAAGCTCTTTCTTAAGAGTGTTGACGACTCCAATATCTGATGAGTGTCTTAAAAATATGACTAACTCACCAGAGTTCAGTGCTACCCTGAAACCCCTCTTATGAAGGCTAGTAGACAAGCCATAAGCAAATATAAAAGTATTGGGGGTTTCACAAAGTCACTCTAGCAGAAGGAATTGTAAGAAATTTACAAGAAGCTGTAGGCTCAGCTAGAACAGAAAGAATGTATGGCAATTGCTGAGATAACTACTTAGGAGAAAGAACTTCCTGGTACTCTCTTTCATTTACTAAGAGACTTGCTAAATCTAAGTCTCCTTGGTGCTTACTATTAAAGAAGGAACAGGAAAGATCTTAATGGGACAGTTAAGGCCTCTATAGAAAAAAGTAGTGGTTAATTGGTGACAATCATCGAAACCAATTGTATTTCTTAAAAATAGAGGTAAAGCCGGAAACAAGTGCCTATCAGGCGACCAGCTGGTGACCGCCCAAGAATGAAGCCCTGCAGCAAGATTATGTAACCTTTTGCCCTTTCTTATGGAGACTTTTTGCTATAAAAGTTTGTTATCCTCTGCATTAAATCGCACTCAGCACTCAGCATCCACTCCTAATGTGTGTGAGTTGTCTGTTTGCCATCTCCCCGTCCTATTCCAGGTTCCTCCCCTAGGTATCCTCCGTCGTCCCGACAGAACCCGGTCCGCGGCAACTCTCTCCACTCCTCTTCAATTTAGTATTAGAAAGCTTAGCTAGAGCAATAAGACAATATGCAAACATAAAGGGGATCCAAATAGAGAAAGATGAAGTAAAACTCTCCCTCTTTGCAGATGACGTGATCTTGTATTTAAAGCACCCCCTGTACTCCACTCCCAAGTTACTTGAGCTGATAAAACTTTGGCAAAGTAGCAGGGTAAAAAATTAACCCTCAAAAATCAGTGACTTTCTTGTATGCCAATAATGAGAAGAGTGCAGCTGAAATCAGGAGATAACTCCTTTTGTAATAGCCCCACCAAAAAAGAAAAATAGAAATTAACTAAAAAACTGAAGGACCTATATGATGAAAAATTTAAAAACCTGAAAAATGAAATTAAAGCAGAACTAAGAAAGTGGAAAATACTTCCATGCTCCTGGATAGGGAGGATTAACATCCTGAAAATGACGATACTACCAAAGGCTTTCTACAAATTCAATGCAATACCTATTAATATACCAACCTCATTCTTCAATGAATTAGAAGAAGCAATTCAAAACTTCATATGGAACAATAAAAGACACCAAACAGCAAAAATAATCCTTAGCAGAAAGAACAGTGGTGGAATAATAACAATACCAGACTTCAAACTCCACTACAAGGCCATAGTAATCAAAACAGTTTAGTATTAGTACAAAAACAGACCTGAAAACCAATGGATTAGAACCAAAGACCCAGAAATGAACCTGCAAGAAAGAAAAAAAAAACACTTGTGTCGCTATCTTGAGGTTCATTTCACTTAACATCATCTTATTTGGTCATATGTACATAGCTTTTGACCTTTTCTGCTTGTCCCAGACATATACTAGTTATTGCAAATATGAGAACCCATGGGACCTATGTTTTTTTGGACCTGGCTTTCTTCACTTAATATAATTTTCTCCAGGTCTTTCCATTTCCTAAAAAATGGGGTGATGTCATTCTTTGTGATGGAGACATAGAATTCCATTGTGTGTGTGTATCTATCTATCTATCTATCTATCTATCTATCTATCTATCTATCTATCTATCTATATCACATATTCTTGATCCATTTATCTACTGAGGGACATGTGGGTTGGTTCCATATCTTAGCTATGGTAAATAATTCAGCAATAAACATAGTTGTGCTGGTAGCTTAAATCCTTCAAAAACAAATCCTCAAAGAAACAACCACCCCATTAATAAGTGGGCTAAAGACTTAAAGAGAGATTTCTCTGAAGAGGAAATAATAATGGCCAATAGACATGAAGAAATGCTCAACTTCTCTAGCAATAAAAGAAATGCAAATCAAAAGAACATTGAAATTGTACCTCACCCCTGTTAGAATGTCTATAATCAAGAAATCTAATAGAAATAGATACTGGGGGGATGTGGCCAAAAAGGAACACTACTGCATTGTTGGTGGGAGTGTAAACTTGTTCAACCACTTTGGAAAGCAGTATGGAGATTCCTCAAAAGACTACACATAGAGCTCCCATATCCCCCAACAATCCCAGTTTGGGGAATTTACCCAAATGAAAACAAACAAGGCCATACTGAACCTACCAGCACATTGTTCATTGCAGCATTATTGACCATGGCTAAGATATGGAACCAACCCTGATGCCCTTCAGTAGATGATTGAATCAAGAAAATGTGGTAAATATATACAATGGAATTCTATGCTTCCACCAGAAAGAACTACAGCACCCTATTTGTTAGGAAATGGAAAGACTTGGAAAAATTCATATTAAGTAAAGTAAACTAGTCCCAAAGAAATTTAGATCCCATTGTTTCCCTTATTTGCAATAATTAGTATACATATAGGATAATCTTATCAGATGAGCTGAAAAGCTGAAAAGCTGTGTCCATATGACCATATAAGATGCTGCTGAGTGAAATGAACCCCAAGATATAGACACAAGAGGTCTGTCTTTATTGTTATTATTGTAAATGTATGATATGATGTCTTTTTTGTTTGTTTCCTTTATATATTCTTTTCCCTGTGGCATATCCTCTGTCTTCACTCTATTTGATTTTGGTACCCTGCATCTTGTATATACAGTTGTCTACTCTGGGGAGCAGAAAGGGAAAAACCAAATGCTGAAACAAGGATGACCCATTGCAATAAATATACCCACAGGACAGTATATTGGAAATGAACTTTACAACTTCAGGTGGGGCAGGGTTGGGGGGGGGGTAATGGGAGGTGGGGGAGGGAAGATATAGTGTGACAACAATGGAAGGGGTAACAATGATCTCCAAGTAATGTACTTATTGCCTTACTCCTATAACTATAACCCCTCATTACAGGATCTTTACAATAAAATAAAATTTAGGAAAAAACCCTAATGATGTTTGATACCTTTTCACGGAATTGTTGGTTGTGTGCATGCCTTCTTGGGAAAAATGTTTGTTGCTCAGTTTTGATTGGCTGGGTCTTTTAGTTTCCTTTTTTAATTATGATAATGTTTTTTTAATATATTCCAGCCAGGCATGGTGGCTTACATCTGTAAGCTTAACTACTAAGAATGCTAACATTCCTATGTTTGTGAATCAAAGCCAAACCTAGCAAAAGTTTGTAAGTTAGTTCCAAATGTTGAAGTTAGTCTTGAGGTAGTCTTGAGGTAAAAAATGTCAATTTACTGGCCTCTCTGGGTTCATTTCAATTTCAACTGTCCAGTTAAGGTTTAGTAGCTAGAAGCAGGTATCCTGATCTCTAATTACAGTTCTCCATTTGTGTGGTCATTGGGGAGTTGTTTTATCTTGCCTCATTGTCCTCAACTGATTATGAACTCATTGGATGAAGTGACTTTTAGCATTCCCACCAATTTTTCAGTTTTATGATTTTTTTCATTTAATTTCCTATGTCTAAATCTTTCCTGTGGCTCTGAGCTATTGCTTGATATTAGACCAATTCAGTTATCCATTCAGTCATAAAATATTTACTAAGATAAACTTCTCTAGCTCTTGGAGTTTAGTGTTTCCATGAAATGAGGGCTGTTCTGTTATCTTAGTCTGTAGTTTTAGAGACAGGATTGCAAGTTTGCTATTCACTCAATAACTTTTCTAATGGATTAATATTACTGGTAATTCTAATGGATAGCTTTGGAATTGTGTCCATAGTAGACCTGTTTCTTTCAATATTTCATTTCTTCTGTAAATGAATTCAGAGGTGATAGTAGATGGTGGTAATTCTGTCGTTTACATAACATCGTGTTAGATTCTACCAATTAGTTCTGTAGCATTGTAGTTCTCTAACATTGTAGTTATATCAAATTCTCTGTGATTCAACACCAGGCACTTTTGCCATGCAAATGTGTCCACACAGCAGTCCAAAATAATCAAATGATCTCTTAAAGTGTTATGCTTCCTTAGTATCCTCTTGACTGATAAGTAAATTTAAAAACAAGAGAATTCAGTTAAGGAGCCACTTTCCTGTGAGAGCTAGGCTGAGAAATCTAAAACTCAAAAGAATGATGTCAATTGAAATGCAAATGGTTCATCTTAAACAGGCAAAATGTGACTCCCTCATTTACTCTGAAAGAAAGAATGAAATTTAGTATACTCCAACAGAGCTCTCTGTGATATGCTTTCCAGAGTGATTAATACCTCTGATAGGCTTTTCTGTGTGTGACATTCAAAAGAGCTGAGAGGCTTCAGAGAGCAAAGCAATTCAGTTCAGCACGATTTTCCTCTGATAAATAGAAGTGAATGTTATGCCATCTTGTTAAGTCTTCGAATGTTTTAATGCAAAGCAGTATATTTTAATTTTACTCATCCTTAAAAGCAGGCCCATATGTCTAGCTTGTAAAACGCTATAGATAATAATTTCAAATGGAATAGGGCACTGACATTATTTTTATTTTATTTTTTTATTAGCATACATTAGCCGTACAAAGGAAGCCTCACTGTGACATTTCCACAAATATACACAATGTCTCTCAATGCATCTTGATCAACCTCACCCTCTCTATCATTTTCCCTTACTCACACCCCCTCTTAAAACAACTTTACCAGCTTTCATTGTTCTATTTTCATATATTCAAATGGAGAATATTAAAACAAATTACAATTCTGTTCATCCTCAAGCACCCTGTTAGATAACTCAAAGTACCTGGTGCTTTCCAACAGATCCTGCTTCAACTTCTTTTCATTTCTCTTTTTTAAAACCTATATGTTGGGGGCTGGGAAGGTGGCTCAGTGGTAGAGTGCTTGCCTTGCATGCATGAGGCCCTGGGTTCGATTCCTCAGCACCACATAAGCAGGAAAAAAAAAAAAAATAAAACCTATATGTTGATTACACCAGGGGGTATACTAGTGATCATATGTGGTGATACATGGATATATATGTTGCATATAAATGTAATATATATACCACATATGTATACATAGGTATGTATAAGTATATATTTATATCCATATATGTAAAATATATATGGCATATATATTATATGTATTATGTTTTGGTTAAAATAACATTTTCTTTGCCTTCTTATCCCCAGTGCAATTCCCTGTTGGTGAATAATTTTCATTAACATTTCTTATGGCATCTTCATACATAGTTGCATTGTATATGGAAATTATTTACATCACATCATCTTCTTCTCTTCCCCTCTTCATAGTCCCAGAGTTAGAATCATGTTCTATGTGATATGTATGTGCATATATATGAATTTATGTATTCGATTTATATGTACATTTTTAGATCTATGATTGTGCCACAAGTATGTGACACATAAAATATGAGGATTTTGGAACTTGGTTTATCTCACTTAACATAACATTATCCAATCCCATCTTTTTTTTCCTGCAAATTACATAATTTCATTTTTTCATATGACTATGAAATATTTTATGTAACATATCTTCTTTAATCATTTGTTGGATTCCTTAACTGATTCATAATTTTACAACTTTGAACAGTGTTGGAATAAGCATTGGTATGAAGATATCCTTTTTGCATGATGATGTGTACTCAATAGTGGTAGTCAAAAGGCAGTTCTATTTTTAGGTTTTCAAAGAAATCCCTATTATGATTCACAGGATAGCAGCACTAATTTACATTTCCTCTCAGCTTTGTATGTGGGAATCTTTTCCCCTACATCCTCACCACCATTTGTCGTTGTTTGTTATTTTAATGATTGTTGTGTGATGGAATCTTTGTGTTAATTTTGACTTGGATTTTCTTTACTGCCAAGAATGTTGAACAGTTCCTCATGAATCTACTAACCATTTATATTTCTTCTTCTGAAAACTGGGCAGTTTCCATGCTCTCATTTATTTATTTATTTATTTGGTGTTAGTCTTAGAGCTTGAACTCAAGGCCTGGACACTGTCCCTGAGCTTCTTTTGCTCAAGGCTAGCATTATAACACTTGAGCAACATTTCTCCTGCCAACTTTTTTGGTAGTTTTATTGGAGATAAGAGTATCACAGATTTTCTTGTCTGACTGACTTCAAACCACAATCCTCATAACTCAGCCTCCTGAGTTGCAAGGATTGCAAGCAGGAGCCCCCAGCACCACCTTCATGTTCTCTTATTAACTGGATTATTTATTCTTTTGCTGTTGAGTTGTTTGAGTTATTTTCACATCCTGACTATTAATCTTTTATTTCAAATAGTTAGAAAGATATTCTATTCCATGAATGTCTCTTCATTGTGGTAATCAGTCCCACAGGATATCTCTTGTTTTATTAGATTCTTTTCTTAGGCAGATATGGATGCTGTTACATTTGTCAATTATTGTTTTTGTCTTTTGAATGACTAAAATATTATTTATAACATAATTAGTATGCTTTTAACATCTAGAGCATTCCCTATGTTCCCCTGTAATAACGTTGCCCACCTTTGACTTCTATGATCTTTTGGAATTGCTTCTGTACAGGGTTAAAGATAAGAGACACGTTTCAATCTCCTGCAAGTATATAGCCAGTTTTCCCAGCATCATTTATGGTATGTTCCCCAGTGTATGTTTTGGTTCCTTTGTCAAAAGTTGGATGACTGTAAGTGTGTGTTTTGATTCTTGTATCTTATATTATGTCCTGTTGCTTATCAGGTCTTTTGTGGGGATTAGTATCAAGCTGTCACATGCTTACTGTGGTTTATAGTTTTAGTTAAAGTCCAGCATTGTGATTATCTCCTATACTGTTCTTTTTACATAGAATTGTTTGTGTTAGTTGAAGTCTCTTACGCTTCTATATATATATATATTTTTTTTTTGGTTGGTCATGGAGCTTGAACTCTGGGCTTTCCCTGTGCTCTCTAGCTCAAGGCAAGTGCTCTATCGCTTGAGCCACAGCACCACATTCAGTTTTCTAGTGGTTTATTGGAGATAAGAGTCTCACAGAGTTTCCTGCCCAGGCTGGTTTTGAACTATGATCCTCAGATCTCAGCCTCTTGAGTAGCTAGGATTACAGGCATGAGCCACAGGCACCCAACCCATATGATTTTTTTTAAAAGATACATTTCTATGAAGAATAATATTGATACTTTGGTTATTGTATTGAACCTATACATTGTTTTTTTTCAATACAACAATTTCATGATACTCCATGAGCCTGGAAATTCATCTAGATACTGATGTGATTCAATTTCTGGCTTCTAGTTTTTCCATTTTTAACTGTAGTGGTATTTCCCATCTTTAAGCTAATTGCATGTGATTTTTTTCTCTTCATTTGAGCTTATTGTCAAAGGAAATATTTTTATGATTTATACCTTAGCCTGTTCCTTATTGGTACATAAAAACCTAACTTATAACTTTTTAAAATGCTGTTATATTTCTGAAGGTGTTGAGTAGATCTACAAGTTTATGTGAACTCTTTAGGGTCTGTTATGTGAACAATTATATCATTTCAAGGTATGGATAATTAAATTTCTGTCTTTCCTATTTGAATCTTTTATTTCTTCAGTCTTATTGCACTAACTAGAAATTCTATTATTTGACTTAACATTTTATTCTACACCAATCCATTTTCCTGCAAATGACATATATTATTTATGTGATAAGTAAATCTCATTGTGTGGAGAATATATATATATATATATCTATATATGTATATATATAATTTTTTAATTCACTCATTTATTGTAGGGCATCTGGGCCTTTTCCATAACATAGCTGTTGTGAATAATGAGGTAATTATCATGGATGTGCAAGTGTCTTTTCTTTATAGTATCCTGACTTATAATGCTCTGGATTGATGTCTAAAAGTGGTATCACTGGATCAGAGCCGTTCTATGTTTAGTTTTATGAGGAATTTCTAAACCACCTTCCAGAGTGGTTACATTCATTTGCATTCCCACAGAGTATAATCAGAAGGTTCCTTTTCTCCCACATCCCCACCACCATTTGTTACTGTTCATATTCTTGTTGAGACCCTTGTCCATTGTATGGCTAGTGAAGATCTTCTCCCAATCCATGGGTTTTCTATTGATCTTGCTAGCTATGTCCTTTGCCATACAGAAGCTCTACAACTTCATGCAATCCCATTTGTCCAACCTTTCTTTGATTTGTTGTGTTTCTGGGTTTCTATTAAGAAAATTTCGGCCTGTGCCAAGGAGACCTAGTGTTTCTCCTATTCCATCCTGTAATGTTTTCAGAGTGTCTGCTTTGACTCCGAGGTCTTTGATCCATTTGGAGTTGATTTTGGTGCAGGGTAATATATAAGGAACTAGCGTTAGTTTTCTACAAGTTGTTAACCAATTTTGCCAGCACGATTTACTGAAGAGGCTGTCTTTCTTCCATTCTATTTTTTTAGCTCCCTTATCGAATATTAGATGGCTATAAGTCTATAGGTTCATTTCTGGGTTTTCAATTCTATTCCATTGGTCCTGAGGTCTGTTCCTGTGCCAGTACCAAGCTGTTTTGACTACTATGGCTTTATAGTAGAGTTTGAAATTTGGTATTGATATTCCTCCAGCAGTGTTCTTTCCGTTGAGGAGCATTTTTGCTATTCAGGGTCTTTTATTGTTCCATATGAATTTTTGGATTGCTTCTTCTATTTCCTTGAAGAATGAGGTTGGAATTTTGATAGGTATTGCATTGAATTTGTAGATAGCCTTGGGAAGTATTGCCATTTTCACGATGTTGATCTTTCCAATCCATGACCATGGAAGTTTTTGCCACTTTCTAAACAATTCGTTTAAATAGTGTTACAGGTGGACCCATTGCAACAATGAGATGTACAAGTCGTTATGTCGAAAACAAACTTTACAACTTTGGTGGGGGTGGGGTGGGGAGGATTGGGTGGGGGGGCAGGGGGAGAATGGGAAGGGATGGGAAGGGGAAACAAAGCAGGAGGCTACAATGCTTGATAAGGAATGTACTCATTATCTTGCCCATCTAATTGTAACCCCTCTGTACAGTATTTTCACAATAAAAAAAAAAGTAAATGATGGTCTGTATCAGAATATACCAAAACTTCCTACAGTTAAATGAATACTGAACCAAAACAACGACAGACTTATAAACTGATATATGTAACATAATATAAACTTTTTATTATCAGTGTCTTTGTGTATGAGAGAGTGAGAACTACAGGAGACTATGAGGATCACATGATTTAAATGTGGGTAGGTGGGCTGTCTCCCTAATCAGTACATAGTTTACAGGCAGGCCCTGGACTTGGGCAGATCTCTGATGGAAGGCCTATGGGTTTATTGTCACACTGTCTAGTTAATGTAATTCTGTCCTAGACAGGGAGAGTTAATCCATAGATTACTGTCATGCCTATGTCTTCAGGGTACTAATGACTTGTTAGTTGTGTGATCCTTCAGGCAGATGTCTCTGCCTTTTATGTTTCAGCCACCTCTACTTGCAGCCTTTTATAAGTGGATAGCTCAAACATTTTAGTGTCAACTGGACATTTCTAGATATGAAACTTTCTGCTTGTGGCTCAACCTCAAAGCTTGTCTTGCTACAAGTTCACTGCAATCAGTCAAGCTAAGCCAATCACTCTATACTCTGGGCTATCTACCAGAAACCAGCTCTTCTATTTTTTTCAGTGATGTCAGGGAATTAAGTTGCTAGGTGGATCTGAGGTATTCCACACCTATACTTGCCAGCCAACTATCAATATAAATTGATTTCTTAGTAACAAGAGCTCTCTATCAGCAAAGGCTAGGTTTTTTTTTTCTTAAAAAGTATTTTAATGAAAAAGTCATCTTCCTATAAATATTTTGTTATACTACAAATGAAACATTTAAATCCTTTACAGACCACCTTTTAGGTCTTAAAAATCAGAACACAATTGCTTTAAAATTGTTAACAAGCTAACAAATCTTATACCACTTCTGCACAGTAGCATGCTTATATACTATTTTGTGGCACTAACCTGATAGTTGAAAAGCATCTCATCTGAGACATACTGAAAATCTTGAAGTCAAGCCTATTTCTATTCAGTTGTCTAACAAATAGACTTTTACCATACAGTTCACTTTTTAGGACATAAAAATATGTAAATTTACCTTTAAAAATGAAGTATTAGAAGCAATAACCTATAGGTTTAACAAAATCAGTTTGAAGTTTCACCTAACCATTTTATATATCATTCTTTATTAGCACTACAATTGTGATTTTTCAGAAGTGACAATGGAACTGTGTTTAAATAAAATTTTTTCAGATGAAATGGAAATACCTTTAAAGCATTCACTCCAAATGTGCTAATTTCTAAGTTGTAAGTCAATGTCTTACATGAACAGCAATAGTTCACCAGAGTATATTTGCAGAGAAAGGTTGGGTCTAGATCAGGACTGGAGTTCTTCACATCATGAATTATTAAGGAAATACCATTTCTACATGATTTAATAATTTTTTTTAAAAAAGGTCTAGGTCTTCTGTACTCTCTACAGAAGAAGGATTGGTCTAGGATTATGAAGGAGTTCTATCTGAAGAGGAAGTGGATTCTTCATCTTGATGTCTGATGGCCAAAACTTACTTGGACACTTGCTGAGTGCTTTAAATCACACTGGCCATCAATTCTGTCTTTGTTTCCAAGGCTCTAATTGTGTCTCAGACTCAGAACTTGGTTGGCCACTGGAAGACTGCAAGGTGCTAATGAATTCTGAAAGCCTCAGTAGCTCTGTCTTAAGAGGAAGGCCTCCTGTAAACTGGTGCCTCACCATCACTTCTGAGACAGGGGAAGTGAAAGGCTCTCTTGTTGCTTGTTGATTCCCTACAGCCTCAAACCAGGGTTGATATTTGAGATAAAGTTTTGTCCCACAGCTAGGTCTCCTGTCCTGTCAAGAAAGTTGCTGATTTAGCTTGTTTCCTCCTTTCCTCCACAGAAGAGATAAGGCTGACTCAGTCCCTTATCTCTGTCTATTTCTGCTTTGACACTGTTATCAGCTGTTCTTTTCCTCTTCTGTGGTTCTAGGTGCTTTTCTTTCCTTATTTTGCTTTTCCAAATCATGATCCCTCCTTTGAGTCTCATCCTATTTTCATTCACAAAGTTTGATGAAAAAAACCTATACTCTGACATCTTATTCTGACAGGAACCAGCATTATTTATTGAAAATAATTGTAAAAAGACTTTCAGCTTTCTGGTTAACATTGCAAATGGGATTTTAGTTTGCTATAGTAAGAATGGCACAAAAATATTAGTGCATGATTGAAAACCAATTATTTATATTATGATCATCATACCAAATAATGCCTGACATGTCTATTGCTTTGACAATCATTGTTTTTTCTTTGTTTGTTATCTAATTAGTCATCCACCAAAGCAAGAGGAATAGAAATTATTCACTTTGTTAAAGATGAAGAGAGGGAAATTTTGGTATTTAAGTTATTCATTCAGGGTTCTCATGGTTGCTAATAGAATTCAAATTTTTCCTACTTTTGACACAACTACCATTCTACATTTCTGCTCTTTTCCTAGGAAATTCCTAGCTCAGGAGCAGTGGGAATTATGTACATTTATGTGCTGGATGGTATATCAGAACTGCATTTGTACATTGTTGTAAATAAAACCATATGTTCATACACTGAAGATAGTATTCACCATGAATGTAAGCCATGCTTGCCCTTAGCAAGAGAATAAGCCTGGTTGGTATTTCCAAGAAGTTTACTGGTGGCTTTTCTAAGATCCTGTGAGAATCTGATGAGTTGAGAATTATTTGTAACCTATATGAGCAACTCTCAACAGGACAGCTATTTATTTGAATGTAAAATATTCTTATATTACCTAAATTGATGATCATAATTACCTGAGAATATTTAGATGTCATCCCCTGTGCCATCCAGGAGCAGTAAGGTGATAAAGAATGAACACATGCAGGGATGTCATCTTAGTTCTGTTGGCCACTCTCACATCGAATGTCAGCAGGCACCTCAGACTGGAAGGTATTTCCGTTGAAGTCCTTTCTCTTCTGTCTAATTCAAATCTACCTTCATATTCTCAATGAACAGCTATGCCTTGTTTTCTGTGTTCATATGTGTGGCAGCCTGCTGATTTCCATTATACTTAGAATGAATATAGAAGTCCTATATATTGAATATAGAAGTCCCGTTCTATTTGTGTCAACCTAACAGAATTCCTTGTGGTACTATGAAAATGTGCTTCTCATGTGCTCTTCTATGTTGTACTTTATGATTCCTTAGTTAGATAATTAATCTCTCTGTGTCATCTAGTCAACAGGATTCTTCTGAGTTTCCTTGAAAAGCTTAAAAAGATGATTTCATTGCAACATTGTGACATATAACATTTGGGAGGCTGTTGGTGGTCTTGTTGAAATTTCCTAAAGAGAAAATAGGTTATACCATGTAACTTTCCCAATAAAAGCTTCTAGTGGAGCCACACTTCGACTGGCTCATGCCTGTAATCCTAGCTACTCTAGATGCTGAGATGTGAGGATCACAGTTCAAAGTCTGTGAGACTTATCTTCAATAAACTACTCAAAAAAAAAGCTGGAATTGGCACTGTGGCTCACGAAGTAGAGTGCTTGCCTTGAGCACAGAGGCTTAGGGGGTAGCATCCAGGCACTGAGTTCAAGTTTCAGGACAATCAATCAATCAATCAATCAATCAACCAATCAATGCCACCATCCTACCTACCAGCCTGTAAGGTTTACTCAGTGTTATCTCTTTTGAATATGCCTGGTCTTCCCCTTCTCCTTCTTCTCCCTGCTCTTGTTTTCCCTATTGTTTGCCAAAGGCTTTTATGTGGTGCCTTAGAACTTCATTTTCTCTAGAGTTGGAATATTTTTTACATAGTTGTACATGGGTTAACTTTTTAAGTCTTTGTTTATAGAGCATTTACATATTGAAATATGCTTGATTTAAAGTCACAAGACAGACCACACTGTGGTGACTTCAGGTAGCTTTTCTTTTTTGTAATGTCTAATTAGACTCATGGAAGGGTTTCACTTCAACATGTCAGCATATAAGTAAAATTATGTTGATCAGTGTCATAGCTTTCCATTTTTAATGTGCCATTTAATTCATTCTTTACTCTTTTTGTCTTTTCAAAACAGAATGTAATTGTTTCTGGAACTTATACTACTGTCAGATATTTTGTTGTTGATTTTTTATGGTTGTATTCACATGGTCTAAATCAAATGCCTGGCACATGATACCTTCAATAAATACTTGCTACATGAATGTATATGCTTAGCCAGTTCTTAACAGGAACCATTAACCTTTCAAAGAGTGAATGGAAGCATAATGATCAGCAGGAATGTCTCAAAATATGAACAAGGAAATCAATGTCCAATGAAATTCATACAATAGAAATAAGTTTATTAACTGGGGAAATACATAGTAAAAATGAAGGTGATTACTATTGTAGATCAGTATTCATTCACTTAACTTCAGAAACATGATATATTTTTTTCCTGTCTTTATGCATTGCATGTGTTACAAAAGGGATCTTAAAAAGACTTTCTGACTCAAATCTTCAGTGTGGCCATAATCTTTATTGCCTTGGAAACCTCAGTTTATTTAGCAAAAATGCTTGAGTTTCAGGCTCAACATCATTGTCTTGTAGAATTTGTATTTTGGGGCATTTTGGAAATATTAAATACTATATAATATTTAGAATCACTACATTAACAATGGCCTGCCTCTACCCTGTCCCTCACAAATAGAGAACTTGTTAAGAAATAATAACAGGGTAAAAATCAACAGAGCAATGGGAAAGCAAGGGTTCTCCATTAGCACAAATATTCTGGTCATTGCTAAGGTCTATAGAAACACAAACATCTTAGAATAAGAATTGATACTCCATATTTTAAGCCAATCTTCACTTAAATATGATAAGAGCAAAATAAAGGTTACCAGTGGTTAGCTTTCCTGTGTCCATATAGAAAAAAAAAGTTAAATATCCTTTATCTCAGTGAAATGCTAAGCTCAAAATTTAAATTTGTAAGCAGTGAACTGGAACACATTTAGCTTTCCACTGTCTAGCTCTGTTCTAGGGGGTGTTGGGTCAGGGGTATGGGGGGCAGAGGCACAAATTCCAGGTGGCTTCTCATATCATCTTGGTTTCTGACCATGCTGGCCTGATGTATAAAACTCATTTTTTTTCCATTTATAATATAAGCATGTGATTTCACTGAATTTTTAAGGTTATACATGTTCAAATAAAGCAAATTTCTACAAGCATTTTGAAATAAGTGGCTGATTTACTAGATGTGAAGTGAGTATTCCATAGAGTTTAATGTATTTTCTGTAATTATCTGTGGAATAGTTTTTGGTTTCTTGATTATTTTTTCCTCCAGTAGTAGGGTGTGAACTCTGGCTTCCAAAAGATGCAGGGAGGTTTTTTCTCATTTAAACTACATCCTTGGTTTTGCTTTTATTATTTTTTCTGATAGAGTTATGCTCATATAACCATCTTCCTATTTATACTTCCTGTGTCTCAGAGGTGATGGTCATGTCAACATGGAGTCTTGTGAACTTTTTGCTTAAACTGGTCTAAAACTGTATTCCTCCCAATCTCAGCATCCTGAGTAGGTAAGAGCCTCTACATTGGGCAGATTTTAAAAACAATTTCTAAAAAACATAAATTTCTACAAAAGACACTGTACATAACTGCACCAAAACTAAGCAAAACATTGTTACTTTTTATGATATCTTCTTCTGAGATCCTATGAGACTTTAAAAGACAGGGGTGCTAATTATATGTATCATGGATAACTTGTATTTTACGTTAAATTCATGCTCAGAAAAAAATTGGAATATTTCACTATCATTATTTTTTAAATGAAACCTATTTGGTTGACCCAGTAACTATTATTATATTCCTGGGGTTCTTTACAATAGTTTCTTTGCTGTAAATTAATATTCTGTCAATAAAATAGTATCTATTTGTACTCTTTTTTTATTGTGAAAATACTGTACAGAGGGTTTACAATTACATGGGCAAGATAATGAGTACATTTCTTATCAAGCATTGTTGTATTTGTATTCTTAAAATATATGTTCACTTGAAAGAACTAATATTAGAATTCCTGAAGTAAATAACATAAACATTATTAGAGGTTTAGAATTATGTTTCTAAATTTCCCTTCCAGAGGGAAGATGCAATTCTGCCCAGAGGGTGTGGAAACTTCAAGTTCACAACTGTCCCTATATTTACAACTCCTTTCCAACTTGGCAAATGAAATACAGTGTGCTGCAATCTGTTGTAAAATTAAATACTCAGCTGTGGATAAAACAGTGTCATAGCTGTAAAGGTCATTAACATGCTAGGCAATCATTTTCTATGAAAGCTTCCCATTTGGTAGTACTTGAGTGCTGTGTATTTTAATACATATGTATAAGAGATCATATTGCATCTTTTAATGACTTCTCTTAAGGTCGCAAAAATGCCTGAGAAATTCTCTTGCCATAGTGTCTATGTGTCCACTTTATAGCAATTGACTGTATCATTTTCCATATGATACATCTAGCATATTTTTGCTTACTTCTAAGATACACAACTCAGGTGGATTGCAATGCTTTCTTATTAAAAACTACTGTGATATATGCATACATTTGTCCTGTGCAAACCAAATTATTAGGTATGGTTAATAATAACATAGACTTCAATAAAACATTGCAATGTTACTCATAGTATTCATGTATCAAATATAGATTTTCTCATATCATCATAATTTATTTTTATGTTTTCAAATTTATAAGACTTTACCCCCTCTTTGCTTTTGTTTTCCTAGCTGTAAAATGAAGAGGAAAATAGTACATAGCTCATAAGAGTAATGTTGAGGCAAATATCAAATAGTAGTGAATTACTGTCATAAAATTGGCCCTTTCCATAGCTGTCAATATTTATTGCTTAGCATTAACTTTTCTGTGTCTACACATACCTTTAACTCAATTTCTTTTTGGATCATTTGTTTTATTAATAGTGAAAGCTAATTTTATATAGTATGGGTCCTTTGTTCTTAATTTATGACAATATTTTTGTAGTTCACTTGATTTTAACTTGACAAAATTTCTTCATGTGAATGTTTTTAAATTGTTAATGTTTGTGTTGGCTTATGTCAGTTATATGGGATGGGAGTGATTTCATTATGTCTCTATACATGTGAATACTGTATTCTAATCAATTTTACTCCCTCTATCAAACTTCCTGCACTTTTCTCTTTTTGTTGTTTTCATAGTTGCAAATAGACTATTTTGACAGTATTCAATCTTCATTATCCTTCTCCCAGGACATGGTCTTCCACAAATTCTCAGGCACCAACACAGTCTTTTGTCTGTCCTGTATGCCCTCATTAATCATCAGTTGTGGTTGAGTTTCTCTGTGTTTTGTCACAAATACTTTCAAGGTGTTAAACCATGTTCATCCTTTTTTTTTTTTTTTAATCAATCCTCTTCTCTCTTCCCAACTATCTCAGAGCTTGATTCAATGCTTAAGAATGTTTAATGTTTGCATAGTCAAATATGCCAATTTTTCTGTAGTTTCTATAGTTTAAACTATTTTTTTTATATTTCTCCTAAAACAAAGCTATAAAAAGTTTTATCTTTGAGATATTACTTATGCTCAAATCATATGTTCAGTAAGACATTGCTTACTGAATTTAATTAACTATGTAATTTTATACTAAAATCTTATATGACATACATGTTACTCAATCTGTGTCTTGTATTGAAATACTAACTTTTAATAAATATTGGAATTTGGGGGACAGTTCTTAGGGACCTCATAAGTAGGTACAGCAGCATTGAGCAAAATCTCCTGGTTCTTTTATGTACTGTTATTTTTCAGGTAGGGTCTCATTTTTGCCTAGGTGTATATATAGTCTGTGATCCACTGTTTTTTATGCTTTCTCTCATAAATAGGCTTTCTTTTACTATATGCTACCATTCCAGTCTCTTTCATTGACACGATGTCTTTTGGACTTCCTGTGCTGGCTAGAAAACGATTCTTTCAGTCACGTTCTTCCACATAACTAGGATGAGAGGGGTACACCACTGATCCTAGCAGTTTATTAAGAAGGAGTCTCGCTTGTATGCTTAAACTAATATCTTCCTGATCTTAGTCCCTTACAAAACTAGTTTTAATCAGCATGGGCCACTACCATCAGAATAACAAAGTTCACTAAATGAAATTATAATACAATTCAATAATCAAAATAAAAAGTAAACTTATTTTTGTCATTTAGTGGAAATTATTTCATATCATTGAAACAATTATTGTGTTAAACTGTTATGTGTTAGTTATTAATATTCATAATTAACTTTAGTCTCATATCCTTCACTAACATTGGTCTCAGAATTTTTCTAGTCTTGTGAAATGGGCTGGGATTTCATTAATATTCTTTTATTCTGAAAATACTCACTTTTATAAGAATGCATGAATATCAGGAAGCTCAAACGCTTTTTGTCTGAGCAGGGTGGGAATAAAAGAAGAGGTGCAGACAATTGAAGAGAGGAAGGATAGATGAATACAGTAATAATCAATATACATATGGGAAAATAGAACCATGTAATTTGAGGGCATTGGTGGATTGGGGACTGGGGAGATAAGAATGATGGAAGGGGTTACATTGATCAAAATGCATTTTACTCATTAACTGACATGTTGAATTAAAACTATTCTGTACAGCTACATAAAGTTAAAAAGCAATAACTTCTTCACTAATTTTTGTGAGAATTTTCTTAAATTATTTTTGTCAAATGCTTTTTATTTTATTGTGCTGGTTCTGGAGCTTGAATTCAGGACCTGGTTACTGTTCATGAGCTTTTTTTTTTTTTGGAAAAAAGAAAACAAAAAACAACAACAAACTAGTGCACTACCATTTGAGCAACACTTCAACTTCTAGCATTTTTGTTGTTTGATTGGAGTTAAGCATTCCATGTGCTTTCCTACCTGGACTAATCCTAATCCTCAGATCCTAACCTTCAGAGTAGCTAAGATTATAGGTGTGAGCCAAGAGCACCTAGCCTTGTCAAATGCCTTTTATGATATATTCTGTGGCCTTTGTAGTCTCTTTGCTGGTTCTCAGATTATTCAGACTACCTAGATATTTCAGGTTGATTTTCATAGAAAAGTGTATCTTCATCTAATTTTGAAAAAAAATAGATTCAAAGGGTGTACATTTTTCAGTCTTAAAAAATGTGCTTTTTCTCAGTTCTAATTACACTTCTTTTACCATTGTTTCTTTAGAATATCACTTTCCAAATATTTTTCTGAATCATTTTTTTCTCTGCAAAACAACATCTTAGAGTTATATTTTGAAAATCTTTTAGAATTGGTTTTGGTGACATGTTGTTAATCTTTGATCTATTTGAAAAATTATTTATAACTTATAACTAGATGGTTGGCATAACACATGGGATATATAAAACATGTATATATTTCCAGGGCTTATCTCCAGGTTCCTGCTACCTTTCCCATATCAGCCTCATGTATGTGTGTTATACCTTCTTTATTTATAAAATCTTATGTCAACAAATATTACAGAAAGCTTTAACACTAATATGTCCAAATATGTAATTTATGGCTTCCTTTCCTGGAAACTTTGTTAGAATATTTGTTTGCAATAGAGAGTGCCCAAAAATTTTAAATTGCCATTTATAAACACACATACCCACACACACCTACACACACACACACACATACAAGCACAGAGAAATGACTCACACTGGTGAGTCTGACCAAGTTATCCTGTATTTGTCCTAAAAAATACAGTGTCTTACACAGATCACATTTTTTTCTGCTTATGTGGTGCTAAGGAATCAAACGCAGGGCCTCATGAATGCAAGACAAGCACTCTACCACTGAGCCACCTTCCCAGCCCAGATCACATTAGATAATGTACCTATTTACAGTTATTTTTTCTCTTCAAAATTGAAGCTTGCTTTTGTTAATATCTGAAGTTATTCCAGAGATGCATAGACATTTTATAGCTAAATTTGCATTGCATTAAGTTTTCCAGATCTATTAATAACCTACTGACTTGATACAAGATTTGGCATAAAAATAATTTTTCCATAAAAGCTTTCTTCCCCATCAAGACAACCATAAATTGTTTTTCTCTTTATTTTTGTAGATTTTTTTCTTGGTTATAAGATCTCTCGTATGTACTAACTCACACAGGTTTTTACTGTTTCATCAAGAAGTTTAACTAGATGTTTTGTTAAGTTTACAAATAATATATAGAGGTAGAACCAAATAAACCAGGTCTGCAGAAAAAGTATGCAGCAGAGACTCATGCTACAAACATCTACACATTGTAATTAGATTACAGACTTTCTCGAGGCACTAGAAAAAGTAAATTTTAGTATCCAGGGGAAGACATTTTTCTCCTAATGGTAAGTTTGTAATTTCTATTATGCTTCCTTAGTGACTCTTTGGTTTTAAAGCATTAAATACCATTAGCAAATAAGTAAGGGAATAGGATAATTTTATCTCTGATCCTAATCTGTGTAACAATTATTTTATTTTCTCTAACCATTGTGCTTTAAAAAATATTTTTATTGTATTTAAGGTAGTTGTACAAAGGAGTTGCCATTCACCAACATAGTTTATGAATGCAGTGCTTTTATGATTTTAAGTTGTTTTACAAAGAAATTTCCATTTAACAAAGCAGTTTATGAGTACAATTCATCTTGATCAATGTCACCCCTTTTAACCTTCTCATCCATCTCTCTCCTACCAATCCCTTCCCTCACTCTTCTTAATTTTGTAGCATATACATTGAATTCTTGACTGAATTCTCTTTTGAAACATTGGAAAAAAAGGGTATTATATAATTTGTAACAGAATTACCTGCCAAGTTAAAGATTTTTAATTTTAATGATATTGGTAATTTTCTTTTAAAACACATGCCTGAGTTCACAAAATTCTACTACATTCTATTCAGCTACAATTAATTCTTTTTTTTGCGGGGAAGGGCGGGCGGGAGGTTGGTTCTTTCATGGGGCCTGAACTCTGGGCCTGGGCACTGTCCCTCAGCTCTTCAGCTCAAGGCTAGTGCTCTACCACTTGAGTCACAGCGCCACTTCCGGCTTTTTTTTCTGCTTATGTGGTTTGCTAAGGAATCGAACCCAGGGCCTCATGCATGCAAGGCAAGCGCGCTACCACCGAGCCACCTTCCCAGCCCCTACAATTAATTATTGTAATACTTTAAGTTATTTTTAATTTAAATTTAATTGTAAAGGTGATGTACAGAGGTGTTACTGTTACATAAGTCAGGTAATGAGTACATTTCATTTTGAACAGTGTTATCCTCTCCTTCATTTTCTCCCTCCCTCCCCTCATTTCTGCAGGTTGAAAAGTACATTTGCAGCATAGTGTCTAGTGAGTATCATTGTTGAAATGGTCACCCTTTGCCCTACCATTTCTGTGACTCCCTTTCCCCCTGAATCGGATAAACATATATATGTGACAAAGGGTACAGAAGTCAAAGACAGTGACAAAAGGGAATGAACCAAAGGAAAAAAAATAAAAAGAAATAACTGAAAACAGTACAATAAAAAACTCCTTGTTTCTAGTTCTTAGAAAAATTATGTTAAGTGAAGTAAGCCAGACCCAGTGAAACATAGGCTGCATGGTCTTGTTCCTTTGTAATAACTAGAATATGTCAATAAATCTACAACTGAATCAAATAATTAATTAAACAGCACTCTAAGCATTCACACAGTGACAACAAAAGATGATATTCTTAGGAGAAGAATACAACAGCATACTAGCTATGTGCATATGATCATGTAAAATTACACTTATTGAAATGAACTCCAAGAAATGTAAAAAATAGGTTTTTTATTGTACTGTTTGCAGTTATTTCTTTTTTCTATTTCAGGTTTTCTATTTTATGCTACTAGTATCCATTGATATGCTCCTATTTCCTATATTCATTTAATAGATCAATAGGTTTTGTTACACCCAACCTCTATGGTATTCCCAGAATAAATTTACATTATTCATATTGTTTTTTGAACATGTTAGGCTACATTTTCTAATATTAAGTTATTTTTTGCATTCAGATTTGTTACTGTCCTGAGCACCCACTATTCTTCTGCTCATCAAGGATTGACCCTGGCTTCCACATCAGCATTAAAAGGATTAATGGCTAAATACCTCACACTTAGACATTCATAGAGCAGCATATCCCTTAACTATGTCAACATACACCTCACTGCATTGCAGGGCATATATATGGAGACCATTTATATGTGGGGGTAAGTGAGTAGGAATGGGGAAGGAAGGATTTTGAGAAAACTAGAGGGTAAAGAGAACCCTGAATCTCCAGTCTGTGAGACTGAATTGTTGGAAAAGCTTTGTGGAATGGTAGAAGTGCTCTCCATGAGTTATGACAGGGCATGAAACTAGGATACTGCAAAAATCAAATTTTGTCAGATAAGGTGAAAAGCAGCCAGGTGAAAAGCAGCCTCTAAATAGAAACCAAATGAAACAAAATAAAACAAAACTCATGACTTAATATATTGGGGCTGAAGAGAGGTAAATGATACTAAAAGACATCAAAGGCACATTTGAAGTTCTAATTTTTGTAATTCAATAAGAGATTGGTTTATTGTTTCTTATAATACATTCAATGGGATAGGGTAATAAATATATGTAAGTTTTATAAAATACCAAAGAACTGTCCATGTTTTTTTCTATATTTTTTCTAGCCTATCACTAAATATTCTTAATATTAACATGTTTTTTAAAATAATATTTTAGAAAATTTAAAATAGTAGACTTACTGTTTCTTTGATAAAATGCAGTAGTAAAACCATCTGATTGTGTAATTTTTGAATTAATAATATGACAGTCACTTAGGAAATACTTTATTTTTAGAATAGTAAAGAATTTTAAATTTTATTTAGACATAATTTACCCTATTTTTTTGGTTATAAATTTACAGGACAGTTTTTGTTGTGTGAGTATTGCCATCCCTCTGCTGTTTTGCTCAAGGTTGATGTGCTCCATTTTGAGGTTTTTGGTGATTATTTGGAAATAAAGCTTTGAAACTCAGATCTTGACCTTCTGTGCAGTTGTTAAGTGTAATTTTTAAATTTTTCTATTCCTTATGTATAAATACATATAAAATAGATACAATTTTCACTTCAAATGTTGATTTTTTAATTCCTTTTCAACACATGTGTTTATGAAATCTTTTCTAAGAAATTGTTTTTGTTTTTGTTTTTTTAAAATATTTTTTGGGTCCGGTCATGGGGCCTGAAGTCTGGGCCTGGGCGCTGTCCCTCAGCTCTTCAGCTCAAGGCTAATGCTCTACCACTTGAGCCACAGCGCCACTTCTGGCTTTTTTCTTTTTTCTTATGTGGTGCTGAGGAATCAAACCTAGGGGCTCAAACATGCAATGCAAGCGCTCTACCACTGAGCCATCTTCCCAGCCCCTAAGAAATAGTTTTTAACTTATGCATTTCATTAATACCAATGTTCATTTCAAGCTGGATACTTTATATATCATTACTTCATTGTCAATTTTTGTAGTATTTTAAGCAAAGTTTTAAACTGATTTATTGGAATTTGAGAAAATTTGAATTTTGAAAAACTAACACAAAAATATTGTTAAATTGATATTGGGAAAGCTATTGAAAAATTCAATAATTTATCATTAAATATAATATTGATTGTAGAATTTTCATAGATATCCTATATCAGCTTAAGAAAATCTCCTCCCTTTCTCTGCATTTATTGATGTTTACGTATTTTATTGTAATTAAGTCTCTGTGGTGAATTACAGTGGTAGATTTTTGACTGTTGAGTCAACCTTCACACTTCTTATATTTGGTCATGGTAAATTAATCTTCTTATTTTTTAGGATTTATTTGGGGCTCTTCTCATCCAGAAACAGAACCTTATAAGTATGCAATGGATATTGCATATCTTCATGTTCTGCATTCATATTCAACAAATCATTAACTGAACACCATAAAATTACATCTATAATAAACATACTATCATCATACTATCATCTCTACCAGTTGTACAGATAGCATTTATATTGTACTTTGGACTTGGAATCATCTAGGTATTAGCTAAAATATGTGTGAATACTGCACATTTTATATGTCATTGTAGAGATAGGACTTGATGATCTGTGGGTTTTGTTATTAATGGAAATTCTTTTAACCAATCCCCTCCAGATACTGATTGAACACCATCTCTTAAGCAGCCATACTCGCTTTTGGATGTCATGTGTTTATTATCACATGGTTCATTTAGAAATTGTCAAACTTCATGAGTGTAAATGAGGTGTTTAGATGGGGTTTACTTGGAATCTTTTCATATCATAGTGTCAGACAAAAAGAAACACAATTACTGGTGGCTTTACTAATTTTTATTTGTATTTTGATTAAATTTTTTGAAGTTACTGTGGAAAATATGCTTTCTATGGGATAAATTGTGTGGGTGTGCACACATGTATGTGGTGGCAATACCAATACTTTCTTATTTGGCTTTTTTGCTCATGACTGGTGTTCTAGCACTTGATTCATACCTCTACATCCAGTTTTATACTGGTTATTTAGAGATCAGATTCTCAAGAATTTCCTTCCCATTGAACCACACTTCTCAAATGTAAGCATACTGGTACCCAGCTTTGGAATACTCTTTTGACTAAGTAGTCTCCTTTATTTTCAGTAAATAAACACAGCAGTTTCAAATGTCTGATGTAACAAAGATAAAATTCAAAAGGATGATATTGCCTAGCACCTGAGATTTATTAGAATAGTCTCTTTCATCTCAGTCCATTAATATCAACATATATTTATCACCAAAAATGTAATGTTCCTGCTTATTTCTCTCTTTTGGCTGTATTTGGGGTTTGAACTGAGGGTCTCAAACTTGCTTAGCAGGTGGTCTGGCCATGTGACATGCTTCAATTAACTGACTTTTATTGATTTTTAAATTATTTTTTGAGATAATCTAAAGCATATTATGCAAAATAAAAATTAGGATTACATCCAAATTTGCTTACAGACATGATACAAGTTAAAAAGTATATTCACATAGTAAACTTTTAGTAAATCATCAATAAGTTAGATTAAACAATTAAAGGCAAAGTACCAGCCTTGAGTGGAAACTACAAGTTAAAATTCCCAGATACTTAAAGAGATTTCAAAATGACTGTGACATACACATTTCTGCTGTCCCAGGATGTGTTTTCTTTTAGCCATAACCCATAGGTCACAAAAATACACGTTTTATCCTATGAAATTTTAAGTTTATGGGTGGACTCTAATTTCCCCACCTTCCTATGCTCGGGCTTGAGTCAGGGCTTGGGTGCCATCCCTGAGCTTTTTTGCTCAAACCTAGCACTGTGCCATTCTAACTCTTTTGTGTGTGTGTCGGCGGGGGGGGGGGGGGGGGGGGGGGGGGGGTGTTAATTGGAGATAATTATCTCATGGACTTTCTGCTTAGACTGGCTTCAAACGGGTATTCCTCAGTTCTCACCTTCCTGAGTAGCTATGATTACACCTACCAGCACCCAACTTTAAATCTTGATAGTACTCAGATGCCTAATTCTCACCAAGATTTTTAATAACAAAATTTGATTTGTGGCGAGCAACCTATGACTTTAGTTAAATGAGTTTAATTATTTAGATGTCTCCCAATACTGCCCAACATCTACTAACATATTATTTGTGCAATTGATAATAGCCAGCTGAAAGAAACATTTTATGTATAAATGAAGACCATCGATTTCTACATAGAATGCACATCTAAAGGAGATTTATCTCCTGTAATTGCATCATACTGAGGATTATGAGGTTTGTATTTGTAATTCCCGTTGAATCTACAATTTGAGAGTGAACAATAGAAGAAGATAAATAATATGTATGGTAATACTGTGTAATTTACCAATTTATTGCATTTGGTTATATTAGTGGGTAAAACAGAACTAAGCTATGCATATACTTAGGCAGACTTTCCCAGAATAGAATGAAGCTGGTTAAACACTTTATCATCTACAACCTCCAAAAGCAAACAAATGAAAAACTATTCAAGCAAGTGAGCGGCATCTCTCAGAATTTGTACATGAGCTGAGGGAAAAATCAAGTGTGTTAATTACTGCTGAAATCCTCCTTGCAATTTTGTACCTTGACTGTACCAAACAAACAGCCACTTCCATCATTAAAACTAGGAAAAGATTTTCTATTGTATATTAAAAGAAAATTTAAGCATATTTTACTAGCCTTACATTCTACGTCGTGTTTGCTGGCCTTTCTAGTACTGAGAAATGCAGTCAGACTGACCCAGGGGTTATACATCATCTCCATTGTTCTTATTTGTCTGACATCTGTTTTGGCCCCAGGAACTATAGTTGGATTATTCTCCTACTGCTTTTTGAGAAGTCACCATTCAGCTTTGATTTCTGTTTTGTTGTTAGACCCAAGAAGGAATAAAATTTCTTTTTCCAGCTAAGGTTTTGCTGAGAGTATAGAGTAAGAACTACTTAGGATAGGTTGTAGTTGGCTGAAAGACAAAATTATACAGATTTCTGTCATCAGAAAAGAAGCTGGACAGCATAAAACTTTTATTATTATTATTTTTAATCTTGACACTTCTATTTCAGAAATTCTCTTTCCAAATACTTCTGTTATGACATGCCTGGGTGGGTGGTCCAGGATTCTGCAATCTATTGTGTTTCTGTGAGATATTTTACCTCTATTTCTCATTGTTCTTCAAATTGTATTTGCTTGCTAAATTATATTTTTGATTAAGGGCCAATTAATATTTCATCCAAAATTTCTTGGCTTGCTTAATTTTTTAGTAATCTGTTCTTCCATGTCTTTTAACATAAAGACAATTCTTTTTAGCACATGTTAATAAATAGTAATTAGCCAGAAAATATGTAGTAGTTTAGTCCTTGATCCCAGTTTTAAAATATGAATGTACATAAAAGCCTCTTTCATATATTTGTTAGAATATGAGACACATGAACATATTAAACTAAGAACCAGTGGACAGGAGAGATTTGACTAAAACCCCACCTGATTCTGAGAGCAATCAGCTTTTCATGGAGACACTTGGAACAAAAAGTGAGAAGGTGATTGATTGGCTGCTGGTATTGGTGAAAAAATTATGCCAGCACAAAAGGTCGTAAGGAAAGTATTTTTGTCCAATATACAAATGACCAAGGAAGATTAAACTTGACCAGTACATTATATAGAAGATCATGGCAGTGTTTCTAGCCAAAATGCCATTTCAAAAGATTGGTGATGGTAGACAGTAAGGCAAGTCATGGTGAAAGATTGAAATTGGGGCTATGTCCATTTTACAATATGCTAACTGCTAATTCTGCTTCTGTAAACCTGCTTGCCCTAACACTGACTCTTCCCCTCCCAGAAATAAGTTAAAAAGTTACAAAGTCCAGATGCAGGCCCGCCCAGGGACAAGGTCTGCAAACATAGATATGTTCTTCTAAATCCCTGTTTAGAAACTCTCAGCAAGGGGGCTCAAAATAAAGACCATCTGGGAGCCCAGCAAACTAGGGAGCCTGTAACTATGTGGACTCCCCTCCAGAGAAGCCTCCTCCCTTAGGGAACCAACCAGTTTTCAACAAGTGTTACAAAACTTCCCGTGCAGAGCTGAGCCAATCCTGGGGAGCCTGGGGTCTTATGCTAATCCTGTGGTTTTTGTCTTTAAAAGTGCCTTTAACCTCTGCTCGGGGCTTCCAGTCTGCCTTGGACTGGGAGCCTGTTTGCACAAATGCCTAATAAACTCCTCTTGCTTGTTGCATCTGCTGTTTTGGAGTCTTGGTTCTTGGGGTGCCCTCCCGTTGAAGAAAGCATCCCAGTGAGTCTGGGGTCTTTCAATGGTACATTTTGGAAATACTCAAATATTATTCAAAATCTTTTGTCCTTTTGATAATAGCCATTGAAACTGAAATTTAATGGTATCCACTTATAGTTTCACTTTTAATTACTCTGATGATTTCCTGATCATGAGCACTTTTTCTTACAAATCTCTGAGTCTTCCTTTAAGCAATGTGCTATTAGGTCTCTTAGTTGTATATAGACATATATATATATATATATATATATATATATATGTGATATATAATTGTATGTATATGTGCATAGGTATATATCACATATAATGTGTACATATTATGTGTGTGATGTGCTATGATTATAGGCATAAGCCACTAGCAACTAGTTTATTTAATATTATTAAATAGTTTTACAAAGGGATTTCAATTAAGTAACACTATGAATCAATGATTCTTGGTCAATATCACCAGTCCCTTTGTTCTCCCTCATTTTCTCCCTCCCCAAGTTACATAGTGCAGTTTTTACATTGAATATATCACAGTGTTTGCTCACCCATTATCCTTCCATTCATAGACCTTGCTTTTGCTTTTTCCCTCAGAACCTGATCATACTTACTGGTATTCATATTGATAAATAGCATATTAGCTATTCAAAGGAGTCAAACCTTTGGATTACTTGCCTCTTAACTATCCTTTAGTCAGTTTGGTTGTGTATAAATGCACTGAACTCTGTAAATGTTACCATGCATATTTATATTTTAAATCTAGCTTACACATGAGAGAAAACACCCACTGTTTGCTCTCTGAGTCTGGCTTACTTTCCTTAACATAATTTTTCCTAGTTTCATCCAGTTTCCTATAAATGACATTATATTTTTTCTAATGAATGAGTAAAATTCTTTTGTATATATGTACCACATTTCCTCGATCTATTCATTATATGCCATCTGTGCTGTTTCCATACTTAGCTATTGTGAGTAGTGCAGAAATGAACATAAATTTGCAGGTGTCCTTACCATTATCTGAGTAGTTGCCCAAGAACGGTATCACTGGCTCTTAGGGTACTTCTGATTTTAGTTTTGTGAGGAATCTCCAAACTGACTTCCAAAGTGATTGTATTAGTTTACATTCCTACCAAGAGTGTAATAGATTTCATTTTCTCTTCATCCTTACCAGCATTTGTTATTGTGTGTGTATGTGTATTCAATTGATGTAAGAACAAATACGTCTACATGTGTTTGTACACATATATGCCTATATATATGTGTGTGTGTATATATATATATGTATGTGAGTATATGTATTCATGATTATAAGCATGAATTACTGGTATTAAATTTATTTCTTTGTTTCTTTGTCTTTTCTTTTTGTCGGTTGTGGGGCTTGAACTCTGGGTCTGGGTGCTGTCCCTTAGCTCTTTAGCTCAAGGCTAGTGCTCTACCACTTGAGCCACAGTGCCACTTCTGGTTTTCTGGTCGTTTATTGGAGATAAGAGTCTGATGGACTTTCCTGCTTGGGCTGGCTTTGAACTACAATCCTCAGATCTCAGCCTCCTGAGCAGCTAGGATTACAGGCGTGAGCCACCGCCACCAGATGGATGTAGCCTTATCGTAACATGTCATTTTCACTTATGTTCATGAGATTTCAGGCAAGCTTTTGAACAGGATTATAGATATCTGAAGTCACAAATGCAGCTGAAAGATTTGCTTGGGACATAGGTGTTGTTACATATTTCTTTCCAAGTTACCCTTTGCCCCTTTCACCTTCATAGTGTTGCTTGTAGCATGATGTCTTCTACTTTACATGTTCAAAAAGAATGAGATAGTGTGCTCTCATGGCAGAATCTGCAATCTTATAATTTAAAGTAATATCCAGCTCAATCATGAAACTATGGGAAAGAGAATTATATAAGAGTGACAGCCAGGTGCTGTGGCTCACATCCATGACTACCAGAAAACCAGAAATGGTGCTGTGGCTCCAAGTGGTAGACAGTGCTCAGGCTCTGAGTTTGAGCATCACTACCACAAGAACAAAGAAAAAGAATGGCAATAGACCAGATGCCAGTGGCTCATGCCTGCAATCCTAGCTACTCAGGAGGCTGAGATCTGAGGATCACAGTTCAAAGCCAGCCAGGGCAGGAACATCTGTGAGAATCTTATTTTCAATTAACTAGCACAAAACCAGAAGTGGCTCTGTGGTTCAAGCAGTAGAGCACTAGTCTTGAGCTGAAGATCTCAGGTACAGCTTCCAGGCCCAGAGTTCTAACCCCCCCCCCACCGACAAAAGAAAAAATAAAATGGTATTAGGGGTCATTTTGTGACTGACTACTAATTTAAATTAAAAATTTTACACTAAATATAAATCAACATATTGTTTTCTTCACTGAATTACTGCTACAGAACAATGGAGCAAGTCCAAAAGACTGTAGTTTCACTGAATAGTATGATTTTTTAAAAAATCAAGTGCATTTCCTTAACTGTTAAAACTTCTTCAACAGCATACACTTTGGTCAGGCACAGTTGGCGATTTGTCTTTATTACTTCTTAATTTTATTATTATTAGGTAGTTATAAAGTGGTTACAATTCCTTAAGTGATGAGTATAATGCTTCTTGGCAATGTTACCCTTTCCATAATTCCCCCCTATTTTTCCATCATGTCCCTACCCACAATTTACACAGTTCATTTTTTATGTAATGTATATTGAACATGATCACCTTTGCTCATGAGTATTTTAAATGATTTTAATGTTTCTATTCATGTAAGGAATGAATTTGTTTTGTAGTAGTCTGTGTGATACAAACACAAAAAATATATTTTATGAATTTTATAGATTGCACAGAATCCTTTTTTGTTTTGTTTTGCTGTACTACTATTTAAGAATAATTGTCAATGTATTTAACATCGGCACCAACCACCTAACAAATTTGATGGCGCTTGTGGCTTTCATTTACAGTAAGATAATATCTATGTGTAAGGTAAAGCTATTTAATGAAAAGGTAACTACACTTTATGTGATTATATAAAATAAGTTACTGGAACTACTTACAAATGAAAGAATAAAATTTAAAATTAAAAAATGCAGAATCACATGCTACCTTTTGGGTAAACAGTGTAAAAATAGTCTAATCCCATTGACTGCACCTTAAAACCTCTTCCTTTTTTTTTTTTTTAATTGGTTGTGGGACTTGAACTCTGGGTCTGGACACTCCCTGCACTCTTCATCTTCAGGCAAGCGCTATACCGCTTGAGCCATAGCACCACTTCTGGTTTTCTAGTGATTTTATTGGAAATAAGAGTTTCATAGACTTTCCTGCCCGGGCTGGCTTTGAACTGTGATCCTCAGATCTCAGCCTCCTGAGTAGCTAGATTACAGGCTGAACTACCAGTGCCCAGCTAACTTCTTCCTTTCTATCAACCCACCTCCAGCATTTGTTCTCTAGTATGAGGTTTAAGCATTGAAGCAGTTTACATGCACATTATTTTCTAGGACTAGCACTAGTGTCAATTAATTTGAATTTAAATAAGTTAGTAATAATTAATAATTAATTACATTAATATTTCTTGTTCATATTTATTCATTGTTTCCAGAATCTCATTCCAGAAAATTGTTCTTCATAAATTGTCATTTAGTTTCAACTGTAGAATGCCAAAGGTGCATATAATATTCCATTCAAGAATTAACCATTCACATATTTGTAGTAAATAATGTATATAGATCCTTCTCTGTGTCAGGTTTCATGATTATATAAAATTTAATATGGCTGTTGAATCTAATGAATATAAACCTTGGATTTTAAATGATAGACTAAATCATCTCAGGGATTTTTTTTATTGGGGTGGGTGAATTGCAGTGGATGGGATTTTAATAAAAATTATTATCATAGACAATGATTTTCATTAATCTCATGGATTTGATTAAATCTATTAAAATACTTCATGTGAGATAGATAAAATTAATTCAGAGTTCAGTTGCTATAAAAAATTGTATGAGTGCTTTAAGAAGAATTACATTGTAAAAGTCTTTGAGGCTGTGAATATAAAGTACAAAGAGATTTTATTTTTCTTCCTTGAGAACTTAAAAAACAGAAAAAAGGTGTAGAATTCTTAAAAGCACCTTTAATTTTCTCTTACTTTTCCATAATGACTTTGTCAATAATAGTAGTATAGAACTTTGCTTTTTTAGAAGAAATGATGTAGATTATATTTGATTGCAATGTAATATTTTTCCTTCCCACTGAAATTACTTAGGGGTGACTTGTGATAAATTGTTGTTTTTTTTTCTTGTAGTGAAGAAATGTATATTCATTTAGTACCTGGGAAAACAATAGTACTAATGTACTTTTGAATTTAGCTAGAGATGAATAAACTGTTCAAATTACCTATGAGAAAGCTCATTAAGGTTTTCTTTTTATGTTAATCTTATATAATATCTTATATCATATCAAATCAGAAATCATTTTTCTTGTGACTTATAATATTTGAAAGTCTATTATGTGTTAGATTTTTTACATTTGTTCATTTTTATATATTCTTTCTAAGTTCTATAAGAATTTTTAGAATAACACATATCCTTTTGCAGTTGGAAAATTTTAAGAAAAAATTAACATAACCGAAAGCCATTAAGATAGTAGAAGGTGATAATTTAAAATTTTAATCCCAAATCTTACAAAGACCATGCTTTTTCTGCTGTATGCTACTTTGTCCCAGATTTCTTTTCCTATTTGTTTTTTCAAATAACTTTTTATTAAACACCATATACATGCGTTTAAAATATACATTCAAATATCAAATAAAAATTATCTATTTTCAACTTGGTATTTGATATTTTATGTGATTTTTGTCTACTGACTTTCCTTTTCTTTAATTTTATTTTATTGTAAAGGTGATGTACCAGAGGGGTACTTAGGTAAGGTACTGAGTACATTTCTTGTCCCTCATTTTCTCCTACTTTCCCTTTCCTAAGGCTGGCTTTTCTTGATGAAAAATCTTATCTGAACCAAAATCAGTTACTAATTGGGTAATTAGTATGGCATTTATACAGCCATTCTTCGGTGTTTTCCATATAGACTAGTTGATATAAATGAGATATACTTAATTTAAATTAAAATATGATTTTTTGTGTGTTGGGCCTGTCATTTGAATTCAGGGCTTAGGCACCATCCTTGAGATTAATTTTCTCAAAACTAGCTTTCTACCTCTTGAGCTACAGTCCCACTTTCAGCTTTTTCTGAGTAGTCTATTGGGAATAAGAATCTCATGAACTTTCCTGCCTATGCTGACTTCTAACCAAGATCCTCAATTCTCAGCCTCTTGAGTAACTAGGATTATGGGCATAAGCCATCAGGCATAATGTGATTATTTTGTGTCAAGAAAGTTCCCAAATTACTTGTCAAATCACACTATTTTCTATACATTTACATATAACAATGTGTGTACATATGTGCCTTATATGTACACATATGCATACAGAGAGCACTATATATATATATATATGCATATATAACAATGGTTCTTTAATTGCAGGGGGTGGCATTGCTCCTCAAATCTCAAGATTTGCCTTATTTAAAGATTGTATCATAGTTTTCTGTTGATTTTCTCTTTGTTTCCCACATTTCTCTTTGTGTGTCTTTTTTTTAAATTTAATTTAATTTTATTTGTGAACATACTATACAGAGGGGTTACAATGACATGGGCAGGATAATGCGTACATTTCTTACCAAGCATTGCAGCCTCCTCCTTTGTTTACCCTTCACATCCCTTCCCAGCCTCCCCCCTCCCCCCCAATCCCAATCCCAGTCCTTCTCCTTCCCCCCCTTCCCCCCCCCACCGACGTTGTAAAGCTCGTTTTGGACATGACAACTTGTACTTCTCATTGTTGCAACAGGTCCACCTGTATCCTTAAACAACTGGTTTTTCCCCATCTCCTCCACATGTTATACTGACATCAAATATAGTGAAAGCAGGGGTTATACTGTGGGGGAGGGACATACAAAGCAACAAAGATAATCTTGTAAATGCGTTAGAAACACATGCATGAAAGAAAAAATTTTCTTGGGTGGTAGCAATGAGGAAAGTTGATTCTTCCTTCATATTCACTCCTTAAGTCATTAGACAAACTAAGCTCACATATTGCATTGTTTTGTCCCATTCTGTACTCTGAATAGCTGTTAGAACTATAATCTTTCTCTTGAGCTACTAGTGTAAGCATTGAGTTCTAACTGTATAATTCAGGTAGTAAACTATCACATGTGGCTATTGAGTACTTATTATTTGTCTGGACCTAATATCCACTAGCTAAAGGCCTAGTACATAGAGGAGCCATTGAAGAATTCATATATAATAATATGTAAAAATTTCATTAAAAACCCAATGTATTTTGTATTGTCATGCCATTATTTTAGATATGTTACATGAAATACAGGCATGATTTTAGTTTTATTTCTCTTATGTAACTTTCATTCAAACTCTGTTTTAGAGTGATGATCTAATTGGTCTTTAGGGCTTCTGAATTTTTCTTTTAAATTCATGCTAGTACTGAGCAGTTCAAGTGGACAATCTGAAATCAATTTAACTATTGAAGTCATTAAAAATGATAAGGCAGTTTAACAGAGACATTGTAACTGAAATTTGGGCTAAGGGGTTTACACTTAAAACCAGTTATGTGAATGACATCTTCTCTTGAAAAAGAGTGAAGTATGCGCAATTATCAGTATGAACAGTGTCTGGGATTAGTAATGCTGGAAGCCAGCTAAGTGTAATGGTCTTTTAGAAAGCACCAACATTCCTTCACGACAGTGAATACTACCAAATATGCTCCAGAGGTGTATAATATAAACAATACAACTTAGTTAAGATTAATATTATGTTTATTTATACCTGGACATACTAGCATAACCAAGTGATCTAGTTTTCTATTTCTTCATAAACTAAGTTTTTGCAAAATAAACATATACCTACTTCCTAAATCAAAAACATAAATTTAGTAATGTCATAGTATGTCAAGATTTTAATACCACATGGACCATATTGTCTTTTTAAAGCCACTAAGTTTTGTCATTCAATTTGAAGCCAGGGGAAAGCTGTATTATTTTGTTAATATTTATATTGTGTTATGTTTATATATATGTAAATATATAGTGGTATATAAATAAGAAGGTAGATAGAGGTTTATCCAATTTTCCTCATAAAACAAAGAAATATAATATTAGTTTTGCTTATTTTTGGATCTCAGTGGAAAAAAGTATAATCTTACATTTTTTTGTATAACAAGCAGTAGGTTAAGGGTAGTGTGATAAACTGATGCAATACTAAGGAAGTTGAATTGAACTCAATAAGCACTGAATAGGAAACCCCATCTCATTATTAACCCAGTGACTCAAACAGCACAGCCAATTTTCCACAGACTACAAGTAAATAGAGTGGACTTCAGATATAGTAGAGATGAATAGCAGTGTGCGAAATTTTGTTGATGCATACTTTTTAAATATTCTAATGAATTTTTAAATTTTACTCAATAATTTTCTTGTATACAAATGACAGAAAGTTCTCTTAAAAGCTCACTGACAACAAATGGCTATTGACTTATAATTTGTCATATAAATACAAACCCAAAAGGCCTCAAAGAAGGCCAGCTGGAAAGTATGCTACTCATGTGTGTAAGAATTCTAATTCATATGTATTAAAATGACCAGTCATTTAGATAGCAAACATCATGAGTAATAGTAACTTTTCAGAAAGGGAGGGAGGCAAACTTAAGAGGTACTAGTATATGATACTGTTTCCTGGAAAAATCTACATTTTGGGGGTATGTGCTGGTGATGGAGCTTGAATTTAGGTCCTGAGAACTATCCCTTTGCTTTTTGGCTCAAGGCTTAAGCTCTATCACTTGAACTACAGCTCCAATATCTCTACTCTCTGGCTTTTTTGCAGTTAATTGGAGAAAATAGTCTCATGGACTTTGTTACCGAGGCTGGCTTTAAACCATGATCCTCAGATCTCAGCTTCCTGAGTAGATAGGATTACAAGTTCTTTTTTTTATTTATGTTTTGTCAGTTGTGGAGCTTGAACTCTAGACCTGGGCACTGTCCCTCAGCTCTTCAGCTCAAGGCTAGCACTCTACCACTTGAGCCACAGCACCCAATTCTAGCTTTTTCTGCTTATGTGGTGCTAAAGAATCAAACCCAGGGCCTCATGCATGCGAGGCAAGCACTTTACCACTGAGCCACCTTCCTAGCCCCACAGCTTCCTCTTAACACCATTTTCTGTGTGTTGTGTGTGTGTACACATATACATAGATAGATTTATATGTATATTAAAAGATTTATATCTATATAGATAGAGACACTCTGTATAAGATATATATATATAAACATTATATATATATATATATCACATTTTCTTCATGTATGATCTGTTAATGGACACTAGAGTGATGCCATAATTTTGTTATTGCAAATAATGCCATAATAAACAGGTGCCTTTTCGGGAACCTGATTTTTTTATGTAAAAATGTTGTACAGGGGGGGTTACAGTTACATGAATAGGGTAATGAGTATATTTCAAAGCGAGTATTGTTACCTCATCCTTTATTTTCCCCCTACCATCACTTCCCTCCCCACCTCCCCAACTCCTCCCACCCACCCCTACATTGTAAAGTTCTTTTTCAATATAGTGTCCTGTACATCTTGTTGTCCCAATAGGTCAGCCTGCATCCTCATTTAAGCATTCTGTAATATTCCTTCCCCTCCCCTCGCCTGAGGGGCATCTAGGTTGGTTCCATATCTTAGCTATGGTAAATAATGTTGCAATAAACATGGTTGTGCTGGTAGCTTTGGTATGACTTTGTTTGTGATCCTTTGGGTAAATGCCCAAAAGTGGAATTGCTGGGTCATAGGGGAGCTCTATGTGGAGTTTTTTGAGGAACCTCCATACTGCTTTCCAGAGTAGTTAAACAAGTTTACACTCCCACCAACAATGCAGTAGGGCTCCCTTTTGGCCACATCCTCTCCAGCATCTGTTGTTATTAGAGTTCTTGATTATAGCCATTCTAGCTGGGGTGAGGTGGAATCTCAGCATTGTCTAGATTTGCATTTCTTTTATGGCTAGAGAAGTTGAGCATTTCTTCATGTGACTTCAGAGAAGTCTCTAAGTCTTTAGCCCACTTATTTATTGGGTAGTTGTTTCTTTGAGAATTTGTTTGGGATTTAGTTTTTCAAGTTCTAAGTATATTTTAGATATGAGACTCTTTTTGGTTGTATGGCTAGTGAAGATCTTCTCCCAGTCCATGGGCTATCTATTGATCTTGCTAGTTATGTCCTTTGACTTGCAGAAGCTCTGCAGTTTCATGAAATCCCATTTGTCCAACTTTTCTTTGATTTGTTGTGCTTCTAGGTCTCTATTAAGAAAATTTCAGCCTGTGCCAAGAACCCCTAGAATTTCTCCTATTCCTTCCTGTAATGTTTTCATGGAGTCTACTTTTATTTCCAGGTCTTTGATCCATTTTGAGTTGATTCTGGTGCAGGGTGATATATATATGAATCTAGCTTGAGTTTTCTACAAGTGTTTAACCAATTTTGCCAACACCATTTACTGAAACAGTTGTCTTTCTTCCATTCTACTTCTTTAGCTTCCTTGTTAAAGATTGGGTGGATATAGTTCTGTGGGTTCATTTCTGGGTTCTTAATTCTATTCCATTGGTCCTGAAGTCTGTTCTTGTGCCAGAACCAAGCTGTTTTGATTACTATGGTTTTGTAGTAGAGTTTGAAGTTTGGAATTGTGCTGCTCTTTCTACTAAGGATTGTTTTTGCTATTTGGGGTCTTTTATTGTTCCATATGAATTTTTGGATTGCTTCTTCTATTTCATTTAAGAATGAGGTTGGAATGTTGGTAGGTATCGCATTGAATTTGTAGATAGCCTTTGGCAGTGTTGCCATTTTGACTTTGTTAATCCCATCAATCCAGGAGCATGGGAGGTTTTTCCACTTGCTTAGATATCCTTCAATTTCGTTTTTCAGGTTTTTAAAGTTTTCATAATACAGGTCCTTCACATCTTTTGTTAACTCCTAAGTATTTTATTTTTTTGTGGGGCTATTGCAAAAGTGGTGCTTTCTTAATTTCAGTTGTGCTCTTCTCATTATTGACATACAAGAAATCCATTGATTTCTGAGGGTTAATTTTGTACCCTGCTACTTTGCCAAAGTTTCCAATCAGCTCAAGTAACTTAGGAGTGGAGTCCATGGGGTTCTTTAAATACAAGATCATGTCATCTGAAAGAGGGAGAGTTTTACTTCATCTTTCCCTATTTAGAGCCTCTTTATGTCTGCAACTTGTCTTAATTGCTGTAGCTAGGCATTCTAATACTAAATTGAAAAAGAATGGGGAGAATGGACACTCTTGTCTCATTCCTGAATTTAAAGGAAATGTCTTTAACTTTTTGCCATTAAGCATAATTCTGGCTGTAGCTTTGTCATATATAGCCTTTATTATATTGAGGACTGTTCCATGGATTCTTAGTTTTTCCAGAGCTTTCATCATAAAGGGGTGTTTGGGTCTGGTCAAATCCTTTTTCTGCATCTATTGAGATAACCATGTGGTTCTTATCCTTGCTCTTGTTGATGAGATGAATTATATTGTTTTGCGTATATTGACCAGCTTTGCATCCTTGAAATGAATCCTGTTTGATCTTGGTGTCTGATTCTTTTGTTGAGTTGTTGAAGTGGATTGGCCAAGATTTTGTTGAGAAGGTTTGCGTCAATATTCATTAAAGAAATTGGTCTATAGTTCTTTTTCTTTGATGAGTCCCTGCCTGGTTTTGGGATGAGGGCTATGTTGGCTTCATAAAAACAGTGTGGTAGTCAATTTTTGCTTTTAATTTCATTAAAGTGATAGAGGAGTATTGGTGTGAGCTCTGCTTTGAAGGCCTTTTAGAATTCTGCTGTAAATCTATCTGGTCCTGGTATTTTCTTGAGTGGGAGGTATTTTATTGCTGCTTCAATTTTGGTGCTTGATATGGGTTTGTTAAGTTGTTTTAAATCATCTTGGCTTAGTTTGGGCAAGTCAATATTTGCTAGAAATTTGTCCATATGCTTCAGATTCTCAAACTTATTAGCATAAAGGTTTGAGAAGTATCCTCTTATTATATTCTGAATCTTGGCTATTTCTATAGTGGTGTTTCCATTCTCATCTCTGAGTTTGTTAATTTGGGTGTTTCTCTTTTTTCACATAAAATTTGCTAAGGGTCTATCAATTTTATTAATTTTTTTGAAGAATCAACTCTTTGTTTTGTTAATTCTTTCTATAGATTTTTGGACTCTAATTCATTTAATTCGAATTTAATTTTAGTTATGTGTTTCCATCTACTGGATTGGGGTTTAGCTTGTTGTTTTTTATCAAGGAACTTTAGATGCTTCATTAAATTGTTAGTTTCAGATCTTTCCAATTTGTTAATGTAGGAACTCAGAGCTATGAGTACTGCCTTTGCTGTGTCCCACAGGAGCTGATAGTTTGTGTCTGCACTTTTGTTAAATAGCATGAACATTTGAATTTCCTTTCCAATCTTTTCCATGACCCACTGGTGGTTCAACAGTGTGTTGTTCAGCCTCCATGTGTTACAGTATTTCCTTTGGTGGCTTTTGGTGTTGAATTCTAATTTTATTCCCTTGTGGTCTGAGAGAATACAGGGTATAATTTTGATGTTTCTGAATTTGGACAAGTTTCCTTTGTGGCCTAGAATGTGGTCTATTTTGGAGAATGTTCCATGTGCTGCTGAGAAGAAGGGGTAATCTGCTGCTGCTGGGCGAAATATTCGGTAGATGTCCATTAAGTCTAGTTGATCTTTGCATATTTTAATATCCGAGGTTTCTCTGTTGAGTTTTTGCCAGGCTGATTTATCTAGTGGGGATAGTGGTACATTAAAGTCCCCTCCCCAATTAATGTCTTTGGATCTATGTGAAATTTGAGGGAAAGTAGTGTTTCTTGGATAAATTTGGGTGCTAAGTTATTTGGTGAGTAGATGTTTAGAATCATAGTATCTTCCTGCAGACAGATACCTTAATTAGTATGTAGTGGACTTCTTTATCTGTTCTCATTGATTTTAATTTGAAGTCTATTTTATCTGATATTAGGATTGCAACTCTCACCTGTTTATGGGGGCCATTTGCTTGGTAGATTTTATTCCCACCTTTCAATTTCAGAGTATGTTTATTTTTTGTGGGCAAGGTGTACCTCTGAAGACAGCAGATAGAAGGAGCTTGCTTTTTGATCCAACTGGACAATCTCTGTAGCTTAATTCAAGAGTTAAGACCATTAATGTTAAAGGTTAGGACTGAGAAGTGTCTGTCTGCCCCTACATTTTTATTCATATTTTGTGGGGGGGAAACTGTGTCTTAGCTGTTCTTGTTGTGATTACATATTTCTCTGTTTGTGGACTGTTTCATTACCTGTATTCTGTTCTTGTTGGTTTTCTATATGTAAAACATCTTTGAGGATTTTTTTAAGAGCTGATTTGGTAGAGATATATTGCTCAGATTTTCCTTGCTGTGGAAGGCTTATATTTGTCCTTCTGCTATGAATGAGAGTTTAGCTGGGTAGATTATACTTGATTGGTAGTTATTTGACTTTAGGACATGGCATACCTTTTTCCAGGCCATCCTTGCTTTTATGGTGTCTGCTGAGAAGTCTAAGGTAATTCTGATTGGGTTACCATTATATGTGATTGTTCTCTTCTCCATTGCAGCTTTGAGAATTCTTTCTTTAGTGGCTATTGACCCAGTACAGATTATAATGTGGAAGTGGGATGATCTGTTCTGATCTGGTCTATTTGGGGTTCTAAAAGCTTCTAAAAGTATCTGGATGGGCCTGTCTTTTTGTATATTTGGGAAGCTCTTTTCAAAGATTCTGCTGAATATACTTCCTAATCCATTTGCTTCCCTCTCCAGGACCTCTTGTATACCTATTATTCTCAAATTAGGCTTTCTGAATGTATCCTGTATTTTCTGCAGTGGTCTGTCATGCTTCTTAGTTTTGTTATGATTTATTGTGTGCTCTTTCTCTATGGAGTCTAAATTGTCTTCAGCCTCCAATATTCTTTCTTCAGCCTCCTCCATTCTACTTTGAAGGCTTTTTACTTTGGTGTTTATCACCTTTCCTTCTTGTTGGTCTTTCTTAATGGTGGCCAGCTCTTTATTAAGGTTTTCTTTTAAGTCTTGAAAACATTTCCTTACCTCCTAGAGTTGGTTCTCAGATTTTTCCTTTCCACTCCTTAATCTGGGTTCCTATCTTTTCATTAGCTTCTTTCTCCCTCTGCTGGAGTTCCTTTTTTTATTTGTGGAGGCCATGAAGTCATCTATTAACTTCTGGTTGGCCTCATTGCCTTCTCTGGTAACCCTATGTAAGGTGTCAAAATTTCATTCATCAGGTTTACCAGCCATGCTTTTAATCTATCTTGAGCATTATCCTCTAGGTTATTCTGTGACTGCTCTGTAGCTTGTTTATGTGGAGATGGTGTTGGTGTTTGTTGATTGGCCATGTTCCTTGTGTTTCTGCAGTTAGTTCTACCCATTTGGAGACAAAAACCACACTGGTACAATAGTAGGACAGTCTTTGTTTTGGAGTGGAGCCAACCTGGAGTCATGTAGATGTATAGATCTTAGGGTTTTAGCGTTATTGGTCGGTGTTTTCCTATTTGCTCCCTTTTTTTTTGCTTGGAGAAGGATATTATGGCTTTGGGGTCGAGATTATATATATTTGTAACTTTTTTTTGGTGGGGGGAGAGAGGGAAGGGTGGTCAGGTCATGGGCCTGAACTCTGGGCCTGAGCTCTGTCCCTCAGCTCTTCAGCTCAAGGCTAGAGCTCTATTACTTGAGCCACAGCGCCACTTCTGGCTTTTTTTTTCTGCTTATGTGGTGCTGAGGAACCAAACCCAGGGCCTCATGCATGCAAGGCAAGTGCTCTACCACTGAGCCACCTTCCCAGCCCAGTTGTAACTTTTGAGACAACCTGGGTTTGGCTGATAAGTAGTCTGCTCCTTAGAGTTAACAAGATGGGCCCCTTGTACTCAAAATAGTCTAATGGAAACAATTTTATGGTCAAATATAGAACCAACTATAAATTGGGTCAGATATAAATGGTTAGGGATATATGATAATAGAGGGGTAATGATAATAGAGTATAATGGTAATAGAGGGGTAAGAACAGCTTAGGGGAGAGGTATATGTAGTAGGAGGAGAATAAAGACCTTGTTACCAAGTGTTAGTGGTGGAAAAGAATTCAAAGAAATGTTATGTAGAGAGTAGCTTAGAGATTGAGATGAAGGTAAGAAAAAGAAGTTATATATATATAAGTGTATTTGGGAGGCTTGCTGAGATTAGAGAAAGATTATTCACACATTATTGGAGAGTCGCTTAATCTAGGTTAACTCCTGTAATTATCGTTTACACAGTTAGAAGGAGGCCTTACTTTGTGTATAGCACTAGGGAGGGTAGCTCCAATGGTGTAGTAGTATAATGTGGAAAGAAAGGAGAGGGGAGAGTGAGAGGAAAAGAAAGAAGAAAAGAAAAAAAAAACCTTACAAATTAGGAATTTGAAAGTGGGAGAAAAAAACAAATAATCATGAAAAATAGAAGCTTTAAGTGAAATAAAAACAAACAACAAATGATCAGAGATTAAAAATAACAAAAACAAGAACAAAAAAACTAAAGAATGGTTTTTTGGGGGAGCTTTATTCTCCCTATCATCCTCAGAGCAGATTCCTGATAGAACTGTGTATGCCTTGCTGTAGTCCACTTTCCTTGTGGCTTGGTTGGGAGCAGATGGCCTTTTGATGGTGGAGGGTGCCTGCTATCTATAGTCCCACTCTCAGCCCTGGTGGAAGGGAATTTGGAGGATTTCAGGTTTGTAGACTGCTATTATAGGCCTGGAGCTGTGTTCCCAGGCTTTCCCAGGTAGCTAAAGAAGACTTAGGAACATAGCTTATGTTCCTGTTCTGTTCTGATATAATCCCTCCATTTTGCAAGGGGGCTTGGGTCAGAGGGCTTTGAGATCCCGGAGAATTGCCACTCAGGGAGTGGACCCAGTTGGGTTACTCATGAAATCTGTAGTGGTGGGTGCTGGACCACAGAGCTGGTGCTGTGGCAGGTAGGATGGAGTTGGCAGGTTCTCTCAGTCAGAGGGTCTGGGTTTTGGCAGGTACAAGTGTGGGGGGGTGGCTCTGTTTGATGCTGAAGGGTCTCCTCTGTGGCAGCGTGGGGAGTTCTGGTGCTGGGGGTGGGGGCAGGTGGAGGTTCGTGCAGCCGGCTACTGTGGGCTAGGGGGTCCGTGTTGGTTTGCAGCAGAGGGGGTGGGAGGTGGCAGGTGGCAGCCTTGGGGGTAGCTGCTTGTGGCTGCTAGGTGTGTCTATGGACATGCCTGTAGCAGCTTGGTGCTGAGAGAACCTGGGGTGGCAGCATGGAGAGAGAAGGTCCCAGCACAGTGCCCATTCAGCAGGGCGGTTGGCCCTTTGAGTTTAGAGGGATGGATTGGCTGCAGCTGTGTTTACTTGGAACCTTATGTTGGGTTGGTAGGGGCCCACAGGGATCCTGCTGACTTTGGGGGTTTACCCGGTGGTGCCAATTTCTGGGGGTTGTAATGGCGGTATTGTTGAATTCACTCCTTTCCCATATGTGTCGGGGGTGGAGTCGGGGGGCGGTGGTGCGAGTTAGGGTGGGAGGTCTAGTGTTGAGTGCTTTATTCAGTTTTGGGGTGCTCCTCTGCTTAAAGTCTGCAGAGAGTCCCAGCGTGGCAACTGCACAGAGCCACATGGTGCAGATGCTCCACAGGGGTCCTGTTCACTGTTTCTCTTTTCTCTTTCCTTATTTGCCTGCTAGGATAGTAGAAAGTTTTTAGGTATTTAACGTTTGATTGGAGTAGAACTCTTGAGGTAAAGTGTGTCTGTGCCCCCAGATCATTCTTTTGGTCAGAGACACAGTGGAGCTACCTGTGAGAGTGCTGCCATCTTGCGGTAACCTGATTTTTATCCTTTGGGGCATGTACATGGCCAGATCTTACGATATTTCTAACATATTGAGGAATCTCCATATTGATTCCTATTGTGTCTGGATCAATTTATGTTTGGTATTTGGACAGTCTGTTGTGTCTGTTGTTTGTATTATGATGGCTTTGTTATATAATTTAAAATTGTATTGTGATAGCTCCAGCATTGGACTGTTTTGTTCAGAATTGCTTTGGATCAGGATTTTGTATGTGCGTGTGTGTGCGCATGGGTGCGCGCGTGTGCTCATGCTTGTGTGTTTCCATGAGATTTTTAATGCATTTGTCAAATGTCACTGAAATTTGTATATAACTTTTAGCAAGCAGTGTGGCTAGTTAAACAATATGTAGTCTATTAATTCATGAACATGAGATGTCTTTAAAAATTTTTAGCCTCTTCATTTTTTTAAATCAATTTCTTTTTTTTTCTTTTTTCTTTTTTTAGCTTTATTGCAGGGTCTTTAATTTTGTTGGTCATGGGGCTTGAACTCAAGATCTGGGCACTTTCCCAATGCTTTGTCGTTCAAGGATAGCACTCTACTACTTGAGCAATAGTGCCATTTCCACTCTTTGGATGATTAATCGGAGATGAGACTCTCCATGGACTTTCCTGTCCAGGATGGCTTTGAACTGAGCTCCTCAGATCTCAGCCTCCTGAGTAGCTAGGATTACAGGCTTAAGCTACCAGCTTTTAAGATGGCTAAGTTTATGCCTAAGTGTGTGTGTATATAATGTAAAATATAGAATATATAATTGTTTTGCTGGTACAAGGGCTTGAATTCAAGACATTCCACTTGGTTTCCTCACTCACAGATGGCACTCTAAGACTTGAGTCACCTCCATTTGGCTTTTTTTCTGGTTAATTGGAAGTAGAGGAGAGCGAACATTCTGCCTAGGCTGAATTTAAACCCTGACCTCCACATCTCTGAATCCTGAATATCTACAGTTACAGGTCATGCTTAGCCTAGGTATATTTGACTCCACTGAGGACTCAGCTACTTTTCTGCTTCTTTTTCTGAAGTTTGTTGTTGGGGTATAGAAAATATACTAGCTTTTTCTGCTAGGTGCAGGTGGCTCACACCTGTAATCCTAGCTACTCAGGAGGCTGAGATCTGAGGATCAAGGTTCAAAGGTAGCCCGGGCATGAAAGTCTTAAAGACTCTTATCTCCAACAAAACTCTCCGGAAAACCAGAAATTGTTCTGTGGCTCAAGTGGCAGAGAGATAATCTTGAGCTGAAGAGCTGAGGGACAGTGCCCAAGCACAGAATTCAAGCCCATTATATATATATACTAGCTTTTTGTATGCTTATTTTGTATCCTGCTATTTTGATAAAAGTAGATATCAGATCTAACAGTCTTCTAGTAGAGTCTCTAGGGGCTCTTGAGAACTCTGGGCCTGGGTGCTATCCCTGATCTCTTCATCTCAAAGCTAGTGCTCTACCAACTTGACCCACAACACCACTTCCAGTTTTCTGGTGGTTAATTGGAGATAAGAGTCACAACACATTTATAAGATTATTTCTTTGTTGCTTTGTATGTTCATCCCCCAAGGTGTAACCCCTGCTTTCACTGTATTTGAGGTTGGTGTAATTTGTGGAGGGGAAGGGAAAAAATAAATCGTTTAAATAGGGATACAGGTGAATCCATTACAACAATGAGATGTACAAGTCGTTATGTGGAAAAATGAACTTTACAACTTTGGTGGGGAGGGAGGATTTGGTGGGGGTGTGGGGGGAGGATGGGAAGGGATGGGAAGGGGAAACAAAAGAGGAGGCTACAATGCTTCATAAGAAATGTACTCATTATCTTGCCCATGTAATTGTAATCCCTCTGTACAGTATTTTCACAATAAAAAAAAAAAAGAGTCACAAGGGACATTTTTGCCTGGACTGGCTTTGAAACATGATCCTCAGATCTCAGCCTGCTGAGTACCTAGGATTACAGGTGTGAGCCACTGGTGCTTGGTAGAAAAAAAAATTTTTTTTGGGTCCGGTCGTGGGGCCTGAATTCTGGGCCTGGGCCTCAGCTCTTCAGCTCAAAGCTAGCACTCTACCACTTGAGCCACAGCGCCACTTCTGGCTTTTTTCTTTTTGTTTATGTGGTGCTGAGGAATTGAACCCAGGGCCTCAGGCATGCAAGGCAAGCGCTCTACCACTGAGCCACCTTCCCAGCCCTGGTAGAAATTTTTTTATTCCCTTACTTTATTAATACATTGTCATCTTTCAAAATACATTGTTCTATTTCCATGTATTTATTGCAAAACAGAAAACAAAATATCCTGTCGTTTTTCTTCTACTATGGAAAATCTGAAACAAACAAGAAGTTATTTCAATTTTCTTATTAAGAATTTCTGTGTATTTTTTGGGGTGTGTGGCTTAAACTCAGGGCCTGGGCATTGTCCCTAAGCTCTTTTGCTCAAGGCTAATGTTCTACCACTTTGAGGAACAGCTCCACTTCCAATTTTTGAGTGGTTAAGAGGAGATGAGTCTAATGGGGACTTTTTGCCCAGTGTGTGTTTGAATCATGATGCTCAGATCTCAGCCTCCTCAGTACCCAACAAGAATTTATGTTCTAAAAGAGAATGTATTTTAGGGAAAAACTGGTGGACTGCTGAGAATAAATAACATACATTCTCTTCTCTTGTGGGTATAATATTCTATAGATGTCTGTTAAGTCCATCTGATCTGTTGTATCATTTAGCTGAGGTTTTTGACCTATTTATTGGTACAAGTGGGGTATTCAGTCACCCCTTATTATGTTGGGAGTCTGTGTTTTATGGTTAGTAGATTTTGAAACTACAGTGCACCAAAGCTCGTAGCATATGTTTGTAATTGCTTTATGCTATAGATGTTTCCTTTTCTCAATATGAATTGCCTTTCATGACAGTCTTATTTTTTTAAACTGTTTTATCAGATATAACTATTTCTCTATGCCTTCAGGCTCCATATGCTTCAAATATACTTTTTAAATTTGTATTGTTATTAAAAGATTATGTATAGAGGGATTAAATTGACATAAATCAAGTAATGAGTACATTCTTTTTGGACACTGTCACCCTCAAATACTTTGTTGCATCTTTTTAGCTTAAACTCATGATTGTCCTTGTTAATGGAAAGCGTGTGTGTGTGCATGCGCGAGTGCACGCACATGTGCACATGCATGTGCGTGTATTGAAATCAACCAATGTTTAAGAGTTTGTGGGCTTTATTTTTAACCAAATCTGCTAGTCTGTATCTATTAATTGGAAAATTGAAAAATTAAATCCATTAGCATTTGGGTTATCAGTTAAAATTATGTTCAGACTACTGTGTCAAATCTTAAGAACCTCTCAGAAAGAAGAAAATTAGCCAAAGTCTCTTATAGTTGCCTAGGCTCTGCCAATAATCAATCATCTTCGCTTGAGCCAAATCCACTTTGAATTGTGTACCAAGAGCCAGTGCTGGCCACAACACTGTAGGGAGGTATCAGAATGAACTGGCGAGTGTGGGGAAGCAAACACCACTAGAGAAGGAGAACTGAGGCAATCCAACATTTTCTACCTTCCCAGAAGTTAAAAACAGTATTGAAGGATTGGGTTGGGAGAAATGGAATAATCTAAGAATTTGAGAATGTAGCCCTTAGTTTTATCTGACAGCTAATCAAATACAGCTGGTAAGCAGCTGCATTCTGCTGACCAGGATCTCAAAGCTCTGTTTCTGCAGTGATCCTCTGGTGATGATTCACTCTCAGACACATAGGGTGAGGCTACTAACCATCACAGCCTTACTGCCCAGACTGTCAACTGCTTTAACTTTTTCCCCATGAGTTCATGTCAGAATCTCCACTTCTCCACAGGCAGCACAGTATCCATCTCTTGACTAAGATGTGGTTTATTTTTTTTGTTTTTGTTTTTGTTTTCATTCATCAGGCTATCTCAAATAGTACCTGGTTACAGATTTTCTAGATGCAATGAACAACCAAATGTGTTTCTTCTCCAGTGCTGGCCAGGGTAATGAGTGTTTATCCAGGATCTATGTTCTTTTTTATTATTATTATTATTTATTTATTTATTTTTATTGTGAAAATACCGTACAGAGGGGTTACAATTACATGGGCAAGATAGTGAGTACATTTCTTATCAAGCATTGCAGCCTCTTCCTTTGTTTCCTCTTCCCATCCCTGCCCATAGCTCCCACCCCCCTACCCAATCCTCCCCCCCCCACCAAAGTTGTAAAGTTCGTTTTTTGACATAACAACGTGTACATCTCATTGTTGCAATGGGTCCACCTGTATCCTATATAAATGATATATAAATTTCCTCCACAAATTATACCAACATCAAATACAGTGAAAGCAGTGGTTATACCGTGGAGGAGGGACATACAAAGCAACAAAGACATCATCTTATAAATATGTTAGAAACAATTGCATGAAAGAAAAACAAAGTTTAATACTTATCTTGGGGTTCATTTCCCTAACATCAACTTATCTGACCTTTTCTGCTTGACTCAGACATATACTGGTTACATGTGTTTACTTACTTCCCTTAGGGTCCCAGGTAGACAAGGTTAGAGTTACATAATATTTCCTACCCTTCTCCAAACAGCCTTACTGTTTCTCCAAGCTTTTCATCTGTCCTGTCTCCTCTTTCTTAATGTCCTATAGTCCTCCCCCTTTAGTCTTCCCCCCCCCACCCGGGCTTTGGAATGTCTTTCCTTATGCTTCTAATTCATAGAGTCAGATTGAAGATGCTTTGAAACTATGCTTGAGCCCTGGATTTATATTTTCTAATGTCAATGAAAATTAGGCCTTTGATATGTGCTCAATTTTAGCATAATAAATTGTTTTATTGTAAGAATAGTGTACAACTGGGGTACAGTGAAGTAAGGAGGTCAGGTCAGGCCGGAGCCATATTGGCCACATGGTGGACTATAGGTCTAGCATTTTGTCTTCATGCTAGGGGAAGGAACCCCCCCCCTCTCCCGGCCCATCATCTGCCTCCCAGGTAATGAGTGTGTCTGAACCCCTAGAGGCAGGAGCAGGTACTTGGCTGATAGGTTACTGAATCTGTCAGTCCAGTGCCTGGGACTGGGAATTTCCTGAGAATCTGCCCACTGCACAGACCTATTTAGGCCTGGAACAGCCTAGCCGCCAGGACTCCACGCCATGTGTATCTCTGTGATTGTGTCCTGTGTCCTGTCTCCTGGCTCATCTCCAGTCATCAAGGAGTCCCAATTCAGCTCTCCATTGAAGCGGAACTGGCTTGTTGGTATTGTTTTTATTATTTCTTTCCTTTTTAACATGTCTCCTAGCTGTGTTTCATGTATTTGCATGCTGCAGACATTTGTAACAACAGGCAGCCTGCAGCCTGTTAACTATATAATAAAGATTCCAATATTCTATATTTTAAAATGTGGCTTCTAGGATGATTTACCTTACAACAACAGTTGCATGAGTAAGGTAATGAGTACATTTCCTTTTGAGCATTGTTACCTCTTCCTTTGTTTATCCCCTACCATCCCTTCCTTCCCCATCTCCCAAACTCCTCCACCCCCTCCCCAAGTTGTAAAGTTCATTTTCAATATAGTATCTTGTACATCTCATTGTTACAATAGATCAACCTGTATCCTTATTTCAGCATATTGTTATTTTCCTTTCCTTCTCCAAATTAGAAAAATGTATATACAAGATCCAGGGAACTGAAATCAAATACAGTGAAAACAGGGGTTATACCGTGGGAAGAACATACAAAAGAAACAAAAAAATCATGTAGTTCATTTTAAACACATTAAAAACAATAGCAAGAAAAAAAATAAAAACTTTTGTTCCTATCTTGGGGTTCATTTCACTTAACATCATCTTATATGGTCATATATACAGAGCTTTTAACCTTTTCTACTTGTCCTAGACTTCTACTAGTTATTGCAAATAAGGGAAACCATGGGAACTTTGTTCCTTTGGGCCTGGCTTACTTCACTTGATATAATTTTTTCCAAGTCTTTCCATTTCCTAACAAATGGGGCGATGTCATTCTCTCTGATGGAGGTGTAGAATTCCATTTTATATATATATCACATTTTCTTGATCCATTCATCTACTGAGGGGCATCTGGGTTGGTTCTATATCTTAGCTATGGTGAATAATGCTGCGATAAACATAGTTGTGTTGGTAGCTTCAGTATAGCCTTGGTTGTAATCGTTTAGGAAAATGCCCACAAGTGGGATTGCTGGGTCATAGGGGAGCTCTATGTGTAGTCTTCTGAGGAAACTCCATACTGATTTCCAAAGTGACTGAACAAGTTTACCCTCCCACCAACAATGCAGTAGGGTTCCCTTTTGGCTACATCTCCTCCAGCATCTGCTGTTAGTAGATTTCTTGATTATTAGCTGAATAGATTTAATGTTTACAAACTATCTATGTAGACTCTGTTGTATGGTCTCACTGATTTTACATTATCTACATTTTATACAAAAATATAATTTAGTAGGCATTTTGTCACCTTTTCACAGCTGACAAGACTGTGACATAGAAAAGACCTTTTTTTTTTTTTTTGCCTAAACCAAGACAGGATGACTAGTGATACAGAAATTACTTTTATCTCTGTGACTCCAAATCTCCTTTGCTTCTTTATTATTTTTCTATTGTTTTAACATTTTAGGTAAAGTAAAATATGGATAATTTGCCAAATCTATTATTATTTAGGTAAGAATAAAGTTGTAATTTTAAAAAATTAATCTTTCCTATAATTATTGGCTCTGTCAATGTCTTTCTGCCACTGTTAAGGTATCAGTCTGACCTTTAAGACATTTTGAATATAAAACAAAATTGGATCAATATGTCCACTCATTTGGATAATATATTCTTTCTATAGAAATAATGACAGCCTGTAATGGTGCTTATATGAAAATGTTTTCAGAAACTTACAATGAATGAAATATGATCCCCAGGTTAGACATATGCAGTTGTTCTGAATTATATAACCTTTTCTACAATACCTAGGAAAGTGATTCTGCTACCCATCTATGTTTTACTTATGTGGTGATTTATAATTAAATTTAGAAGTGAATATAAAATGTTTTTACATTTTTATTTGGTTTCTTATAGACTTTTATTTCTCCTTTTTTTTCAGAAACAATGCCCCCTCACACACACACTTGGCTTCCCATTTCTGACACTCTAACATTTATTCTAAAACTGAGATTTCTAAATAATGTACAATATCTACTTATTTGTTAATACTTTTCAATGATCACTACTCCATCACCTAAATAATAAAGTCAGATTCCTTAATTTAGCATACTGCAAGTTTCATAATATGCTCTTGGCTTAGTTGCTGACCTGATTTCCATTGATTCTTTCTTTGCCATTTATGCACTAAGCGTTCAGCTAGGTTGTTTCTAGTCTTGACCATTTAGATTATTCATTTTTATTCACTATACACATTTATTTGAGGCTTGATTTCTTCAAGAAATCATGCTTGTTAATGGATTTTTTGATGTGCATGTTATTTCTGTTCTAAAAGGCTCATTATTCAGTGTAGGAAAGTCTTTTCAATAAACAGCAAAACAGCCTAATTCAACAAAGCTGCTTCTTAGTACCTAAGGGGGAAAAATATGTCATTCAGTATCCTGATACTTTTTTTTCCATACTTCCTTTCCTTCATTACCAAATCAATAAATTGGGTCATTATCATCTCAAGCATTCTCAAAGCCTTGAATCCCATTAGGGGATAATGTGATAGAAAAGGAGATGGGGCGGGTCCTGTCAAGTACACAGTGTAACTGGAGATAGGCAAATGGACCAATAAGATATCTATGTAATACTGAGCAAAGTAAACTTTTCTATAAAGGGTCAGAGCACAAAGATTTTTGGTTGTAGGGCACAACAGTCTCTTAAAATTCAGTATTACAGGGCCAAAGAAAGGGTAGATAATGTGTACACAGTGGCCATGTTTGTATACTAACAACAGTAGATAGACAGCTATATTTGGCTTGAGAACTACAGTTCTCCACTCTTAAGTTACTGAATACAAAATTCAATGTATATCATAGCAAATCAATTACTAAGCACTGAAGAGAAGAATGTATTTTTACTGAATCCAGGTTGTGAAAGCATATTAAATTGCAATAGTTACTAAGCAAGTATTTCTAGAAACCAGTCATTTTATACTGAATAGAATAATAAAACTAATGCTCACAGACAAGTATACAGATATCTTATGGCAAGCTGCTAGAAGTAGGTCACAGAATAAATTACTCGGGATAATCTGGAGGAATAATCAAATAGCATAAATATAAAGAGATCAATTTTAACAAATTGATTTACACCAAATTTTAGAGGCCAATAAGTTCCAGTCTTTGTGGTTGGCAGGCTAGAGAACTAAGTAAGCCTTCATTGTAGTTCCATTCTGACAGAAACATACACAAACCTTCTACTTGCAAAATCACCAATCTATATAATTATGTATAGCTCCTCTGCTCTCTAATATATTATGTTGTTGCATCAGGATTTATATAAGTGATGCATAGGATATCAGGTAAGTCTCAACAACCCAAGTTTGTGTTGTTTAGGAAATAATCTCCAGCCTTGTCATGCAACATTTTATTTCATATATCTGCCTCTTTGACCTCTTCCCCAGCCAGCTGAATCTGATTATACTCAAGAAGACATGTTGCATATTAGCATAAAAAAGCAAATATAGAGTCATTATTTTGATATAGAACCCTGTTATATTTGCATGGATCTATGAAATTGAGCTTCTCTTGATATAATTCTTAAAATCCATTTAATTTTTAACAGCTGGGAAATTCTTTTAGGCCTTGTAGATTCATGTTTAAAAAGTGGCTGACATCTATCTCTGACAATTATTGTTTTTTTTTCCCTGACAAGATATATATATTTGACAAAATAGTTTTCCTTTATTGGATTGTGAAGCAAAAAAGGGAGTTTTATAGATTGAAGACATCTAAAGTCATCAATTTCTAATCCAGTTATAAATATGTCAAATAACCTTATTATAAATAAATGGTGAACAATATTTCTTTCCATTTGTTTTTATGCTTCGAAATCTCTCAAGCTATTCATAAAGAAATGTAAAATTTCTTGGAGAAAATAGGGTTTGCAATTGAGGTTTCCTATTTGCACTTCGTATTTGTTGGCTTTGATACTTTTATTTTTCTTCTGGACACAGTAGTAAATTCGTGTGGTTAGTGACATTTCAGAAACCTTATCTTGAATTTTGACTTGCACTCTCTATTATATTATTAATACTGTCATGCCTGTAAAGCTCATGTGTGTTTCAAAAGCGGAAACTTTCTAAATAGTGAAGCCATTATTCAAGTTAAGTTCCAACATTTATAATCCCTGCTGATGTGCATGTATTAGTTACTTTCATAACAATTGGGCTCTAGTTTTTGTTGTTATGTACCATGGGTTTTTGTTATAAGAAAACCATGTCTCACATGTTTTAGTTTTTGTCTCAGTGCTTCGAATATTGCAGAGAAAAAATGTGTATGTAACTTGAAATTGCAACATAGGGGCTGAACTTTTTCTGGACAAAAATACTTTACATGCTTCTCTGGATTTATGTTTAAAATTTGAGCAGAAAGATGATTTTTCTCTAAATTTATTTTTGTCAAGTTTTTAAAAAATCTTTAAGTAATTGTAGAAAAGAGTTGCCATTCAAGGAAGCAGTTTATAAATACAATCTATCTTGATTAACTTTACCCCTTCAACATTATCACCCATCCCTCTCAATCCACTCATTGTTTCATCTTTCTAAATTTTGTAGAACATGCATTATGTTTTTTACTGCATTCTTCCCCTCTTCTCCTTATATTCAAGAGTTAAGTTTCCCATCGTATGTGCTTCCCATTCTCCCTTCTTCTCCTCATGTTCAAGTGTTAATTTTCCCATGCTGACTTTCAAACTATCTGTCATTTTTCTTCCCATGTATTATTGTCCCAGTTATGCACATATGGGTGAATGAGTAGAAATTAATATCAGTGTTAGAATAGTTTTTCCAGTTATTAAGTGTCCCATTAAAATATGTAAGCTAGTTGTTTAATGTACAATGAAGAGATGCATATCAAATTTCAGCTTTTCAAACACAACTCATTGGAGCTATAACAGTGGGATCTAAGCTCTACTTTGATCTTTGGGGTCATTTTGCTGAGGACATAAAAGTGGAACCATCTTTTTTGCCTTTTAGTTTATGGCACACAATTAAGAAATATATAGGCTTTTCATTTTGTTTACATATATTTCCTAGGGCTAATCATAACACATCACCATGAAGCAGGAACTTGAAGTGTCAGGAATGTAGTTCTTAAGGCTATGACTGAATTATGATATAGGCAAAGTAGCTTACTTCTGGAGGCTCTGCAGGGGTGTGTGTTCCATTCTTGCCTGTTAGCTACTGGTAATCCTTGCTTCACCTAGGCTTATAAAATCACAATTCCTGTCCATCTACATGGCCTTCTCTTCCATGTTCCTATATTGTTTCCATTTGATAAAGATACTCCCATGGTATTTAGGACCCACTAAAAGCCAGAAATACTTTACCTTTACTTAGTGTAATTATTCTCACAAAACAAAACCCTTGCCAAATAAGAGCAGTCCTAGATTCCAGGTATATGTAACTTTAGTTGGTCATGATTCAGTTACTATATCAATCTGCCTTCCTTCCCTCCCTCCCATTTTCCCATTTATCCTGCCCCTGCCACCCTTCCTTCCTTCCTTTGATCAGTACTAGGGTTTGAACTCATAGCATCTCAATTGTTTGGCAGGCTTGTTTAACTGACACTACAACCTGAGTGATACCTCCAGCCTGGCTTTTTGTGACTTATCTTGGATAGAGTGTACACTTTTTTTGTACTCGTTTTCTTTTCTTCTCTTCTTTTTTCCTTTTCTTTCTTTCTTTTTTTTTTTTTTTTGGCCCAGGTTGGCTTTAAACCACATTCCTTAGAATTCTGCTTCCTGAATAGCTAGAATTATAGGTATGAGCTATGGTGTTGGCTTTTCTTTATTTTCTTCTTCATTCACTCTTGCCTTCGTTTTTAGATAGCTCTTTCATACACTTAAATGATTCTTCTCTTAAAGTAAGTGATTATTCATGCCAAATTTTACCTATAACTAGCAGAGGCAGGCTAATTTTTTTCAAGGTTCATTTACTACCACTCCTGTAGTTCAACATTTGATAATTTGAATTTTGCCCCTTAAGTCACCTCCTTAAGGCATTAAAACTTTACCTGCTCTGGTTGTTGCATTTATTAATATCCACTTTACACTAATCATTATTTTATTATAATTTACTTCCACTGTGCCTTAGATTAACCTTGTTCATAAATGCTTTAACCTATCTGAGGGTTCATATAGATTAAAAATAGCTTGCATTATATAGTACTGTAAAATTTCAATGACAATCAAATTCAGTAATTGTTTATAGAATCCTTAATATCTACAAGGCCAAGTATTCATTCTTGCCAAACCTGTACATAAAACACAGGGATTAATTTAAAATTCATTCTTACAATTTTTTTTTGGTTGGTCGTGGGGCTTGAACTCTGGGCTTGGGCGCTGTCCCTGAGGTCTTCAGGTCAAGGCGAACACTCTACCACTTGAGCCACAGCACCACTTCTGGTTTTCTAGTGACTTATTGGAGATAAGAGTCTCACAGACTTTTCTGCCTGGGCTGGCTTTGAACCGTGATCCTCAGATCTCAGCCTACTCAGTAGCTAGGATTATAGGCATGAGCCACCGGTGCCCGGCCAATTCTTACAATTTTTAAAACATTTATTTCTGGATTTTTCTCCATGATGTGATGGTCTTATTATTTTCAGTTGAAGCAATATTTACAACAGAACATGCCATACATTGATTCATCCTTCAAAAATAAAGTATATGAGCATTATCTTCTTGTGCAAAACAAAAATCTTGTATAGAAGGAGACATGTACCTGGTTTTCATAAAACTTAAAATATAAGCAAAGAAGATATATAATAAAATAAGTACACAAATAACTGAAGATAATTTAAAAGCCATATGAATGATATTTTAAGACATATAATAAGAAAACTTCATTTTATAGGAGGAAATAAAGAGACCTCCTCCCAGTCAGAGGCCATGTCAGGAGAAGTAGAGATCTCCCAGAAGGTGAAGGTCACATCAGGAGATCTAGTGTACAGTCCATGACAGGAACAGGATGCAAAAATGAGACAGAAATAACCAGGCACCATCAGGCTTCCTTTTACAGGTCATGCACAACTGTGTTAAGCAGCTTTGTCTTTATCTGTAAGAAAAAGAGGTGGTGTTGAAGGGTGTTCAGCAGGAAGTGATAAATCCAAGAAGTGGAAAGATCGTGTTTGCACAGAGAAGGCAGATTAGAAAAAGCAAGTGTTGACCTTGAAAATCAAGTCAGCGGGAAAGTAATTACAGTGTGAACAGGTGGAGGGGAAAAAGAGAAAGTCATTCAATTGGTAAATCCATGAGCAGATTAAACATGGAGACTGAAATATAGGAAAAGATTGAGGAAATCTCTATAGCTTCTGGCCTTAAGATTGGTGGACACATTTGCTGGTTCCATGAGAATAAGACCAGGATTTAGTAAAATATCACACTTTAGCTATGTGTGATAAGAGTATTCATTTAAGATGCCTAGTTACACACTGGACATTACCATTTCTTAGAACTAACAAAAATGATCATAGATCTTCTAATATTCAATATATTTTGTTCCTTACAATATAGTAGAAAAGAGAACTATGCAATATTTTCTTGCTAGAAATGTTATCATATTTTGTAGTGCACAATGACTTGGTTGCTAGAATGTAAACCAAACACTTAACTATAACAAAAAAGGAATTTCTTGGTTTATGTAAAATAAATTCATAGTAGGGTAGGCTCCAGTTACAATTCTGTCCATGATCTAGCTCCATTTTACTTATATTGTCTTAAATCCTTGTGTTTTACCTTCAAACTCAGGCTGTTATTCCCCACGTCAGGAAAGTCACACAGTGGTTTCAAAGTTAACTTCTATATGCCAAACCATTCAAAGCAATAACAGGGCATCTCTATTAAAAAGACAAAAGTCTATGATTCTGAGGTTCCCTGTCTTAGTATGATAGTATGTGTACCTTCAGGAGCTAAGACCAGAATCAACTTGTTCATAAGGCTGTTATACTTTCATAGTAATTAATATGTTCAAATAAATGTCAATGACAAGAGTAGAAGGTAATCTTTTTGGGGGGGGCAGATAAACATTAGTACACACAGTCCTTTTCTAATATGCCCTAGCCTGAACTTTGCTCACTTATCTCTAAAATTACTTTATTACAGTCATACCAGCTCCAATGGCAGTCTCATAGAGTGCCATGCCATCCCCTCTTTATCAGGCCCAGACACAGCTTCACAACAAAGTAAAGATGTATCTAGTCCAGCATATAAATTACCTATTAGATAAGAGACACTGAGAAGAGAAATTTGACTATAATACTATAACAATAGAATATCTTGTGGACAATGTTGTTCTGTGGGGATTTTGTTGTAGTTTTGATGTTTTCAGGAAAGCCCTTCTAGTTTGTTGAAAAGTAAGTACTGTGGGTTCAGCTGTGTCTTTTCTCTCCAGGCAGAACTTTCCTGCATTTGGCTTTTTATGACTTACAGCTTCACTATTTGGGAGGTTGCTTTTCCAATAAGTAGTCACAGAACTCAGCCCATTTCCATGTGGTGAAATACTTCCAGGGGTTGGTTATTGGCCCCATTGAGTGATCATAAGCCATTAAAACCCATTAAGGTTTTGTTGACAACACATTGTCTTTAGCCATCAAATTTTAATCAAAATTGGCTTGGATATTGGGAACAACATCCAAATGATAATGCCAGGTATATACAGCATGAAAATAGGAAGGGTTTGTGATAATGGAGTTCTGCTGGGCAGAGTGAGACTGATCTTTCACCTTAGAATTTAAATGGCTTTAAAAGGGCAGCTAGAGAATGATGTGGCTTTTCACTTGTGAAGTAGCTGGGATGCTTTTCACACGTGGGTTAGTGCTTGTATGTGGTCTAAATCTCCATTTTCTGTCTTCAAATAGTCAAGAGCTCATTATTGTGCAGACATAAGGCACAAGGAAAGATGGGAGGATATGGATGAAAAGACACCAGTAGCCAAACATTTAAAAATATGTGACACTTTATATGTATAATTCTTCCCTCTACTTTTATTAATGTTTGTGTACTAGAAGTTGGGGAATTTCCTCCTGTATGTGTGTCCAGTAATAAGCTTGACCTTTTCTGTCTACATTTATCAAGTGCTAACCTTGATCTTAAATGTTTCCTTGGTAAACTGAACAAGGAAGGCCTGGGAAATAAGGTAAATCTAAATTGCCTCTTCAGCTCAGGCTGTTTCTTGGTTTTTCTTATACTGAAGTGATTGCTCCCTTTAACAAACCGATTATTGTGCTGGAATTGTTTAGGGAGGATTTATTCTCTTGGGATTTTTCCAGTGTTGCAGTCTTAAACCTTCCATGATTTTCCCTTTATAGTTTCTGTCAGACCCATTAGGATTTTGAGTAGAAAATCTAACTTATAATCCAGACACTGGTAGCTCACACCTATAATACTTTCTACTCAGGAGGATGACATTTGGATGATCACAGTTTGAGGTTAGATATGGCAGAAAAGTCTCCAAAATAACCAGCATAAAGTGAAACTAGAGGTGTGGTTCAAGTCATAGAGCAAAATCTAAAGCAGCAATCCTAGCAAGCATGAAGTCCTTAGTCAGTAAGACCAAATCAATAACAAAACAATCCTAACCTATATTCTAAATTCCTAAATCCTTACAAATACTGAGGTCTCATGGGCACAAATTATAGGTGACAGGTTGTCATAGGAGATCTAAAGTTCTTCCCTTGATTTTCTATAGTCCAGCTTCAAAGTTATGCATTTTAGTAGATTCATACCTGATACTATTAGAAATAACCATCAAATACCCGCCCTCTGCCGCCCCGACTTTCTGGACCTCATCCACTTACGCTACCTCCTTTATGAACAAAAAGTCCTTTTCCAAACAGAAAGTAGTTTTTAAACGTGGTCTTGACTTCTTTCTCTTCAGAGTAATTTTAAGCAGTTCCTTGACTTTGGGAGTTAGTGTTCAGGCATGTATGTCAGGTGAGATACAATGCGGGACTGGAACCAAAAACATGAAACAAAATTGTGTTCATATAAGCCACAAAGAGTTTAGAGATGGTCAAAAGGAAGTCTAGAGTTTTCATAGAGGCCAACAATATGAGAAAACCTCTCTGACTATGCCTTTTATAAGATCCATGAACATTAGCTCCTTGGCTATCCAATAAGGATTCTAGATTGTCTAGTTAAAAAAAAACTTGAGAAAGAGGGCAGTTACTTACATGACTCTGGTAGGATCATTAGGTTTTGTCAGTCAACAGCTGTAGGAAATGTTGGGTTTTGAACTGGATAATGAAGAACAGTCTGGCTACACTGCAACTACAGATCGCTGAGGGTCAGTTGTAGTAAGCCAATGGTGGTGAGTTAAAACAGGGTTTGAAACAACTTATGTCAAGAATATAAATGGATATGAAGCCAATAATTATAATAAACCAATGTATGACAAAATATAACATCACAAACTCACTACTATTTCAGTAAGGCAGACCAGCCCCCTATCAATGTGTCATTAAGGGTAGAGAAATCTTCACCATGGTCCTCCACATTTTATTTTTAATTAATTAAATTTTTTATTGTGAAAATACCGTACAGAGGGGCAAGGTAATGAGTACATTTCTTATCAAGCATTGTTGCCTCCTCCTTTGTTTCCCCTTCCCATCCCTTCCCAGCCTCGCCCCCCCCAAAGTTGTAAAGTTAGTTTTTCGACATAAGGTCTTGTACATCTCATTGTTGTAATTGAAGACAGATCTTTTACAACAGTCATATTTGAGTATTAAATATACAAAGTAGTTTTGTTTAACTTTATTTTAGAAAAATTAATTCAAACTGAAATTAACTATAATACTGTCATCTTAAAGAGAGAATGATAGATTAGACAAATTTCAAACATGTCATACCTCTGGCTCCATTTCTTTATATTCTATCAGACTTTCCCTTAGGATCACTCTGATGTAGTCCTTGTAGAGCTTAAAACATGAGAGTGTTTCATTGTGGCTTTTTCCCAAGCATTTCATACAGTTTCAGTTTCCCTGATATAACACAATTGAAGACAAATGCCCATCATAAAGGGAAATCGTGGCCAGCATAATGATCTGCTGGAATTAGACCCTATCATGTGCTTCATTTCAAGAGCATAGGATAAATTCTACCTGAGAATCTTAAAATTTTCAACAAAAATTGTGGTGATTTCACTATGTTCCTAGTGAAAATATTTTCCCAAAAAGAAGAGAGCACAGTCTCCGACAGATAATTGATCATATTACGTTGACCTAGGACATTGTCTCCAATCTTGTTTTCTGTATTTAATTAAACAGATGTAAGCTCTGTTAGTTTAGACCCTACTACCATTCTGTACATGCCTTACCTAGCTTGAGGGATGGCTGTAAGATTTACTTTTATGCATGTTGGCAAAAGCATCCTGTCTTCCTGGAGAAAGATGAGACTTGTGTGAAGAAAATTTAGTGGGTAGCCTTTAAGTTTCCTCCTGTCCATTTAGAGAAATGAATATTACTATCCATATTATCCATTAACGTATGAAAAATAGTCTTTGGTGGTTTCCCCTGGCAACTTTTCATATTCACTCATAACCTTTTAATTCACGCTGCTTTTCTTTTATCAAATAGATTCTTCGAAGAAATTGTGCAAAGCTTTCAATTTTATAAGGTTGTGAATTTAAGAAGCCCTTTAAATAAAAATGGGAATGAACTCCTTTGAAAGTTTATTCTAAAGTTGTATCCTTCTGAAATGGAGTCTTTCTTCTCTTTAATGGTTCTCTCAGTAGAGAAATAGGGATAATTACTTTGGTTAACTTTCTGTACTTAGAAATTTACAGCCAAGTGGATAAAATTTGATTTTTTTATTTCAAAAAGCAAAGCATGTCTATCCGTAACATTTTTCTGCCTCTTCATTTCAAAATAATGCCTTTCATTTCCAGATCCAAAGAAATCAGTGACTTCATTTTTCCCAACTCCTTCTACTCAACTTAAATCACTATTCATTTTATGTCCTTCTAAGCTCTGTGTCATAATAAGCATTATGTTTCACCGTTAAAAAACATTTCTATCCTGTGTTATTTTGTTCTTCCCTTACTGCCTGATAGTTACTTAGTGAGTTGACTCAAGCAAAGGTATTCAAGGTTGAATCTTTCACAAGAGTGTTACCAAGAAGGCCACTGGAAGGGGCATTTTTCCTCATTAGCACTAAGGGACCATCTGCTCACCAAGCTGTACATCCATAAATTTGCATCTGTCCAGAATTAAAGGCCTCTTTCAGTTTGAAGAAATAATATACCCTTTCATGGGTTTTTAGATCTAGTGGTACAATGTTTGTTCCCTATCAGCTAGGAATTTTTATGGCAAGCATTAGTAATTTCCTCTGGTTAATTATAGTCAAACAGAAAAGACATTTGTTTGAAAGATTTTGGGGTAGCTTTGAGGATCATTGAACTCAGAGATTGGCACCAGTGCATCACTGCAATGTCAGCAATAGGAGGAAATGGAAAATTTAGCTGTCAGCTAATTTCTCTATTTTGATGCACCTCCAGCTTCAAATTTTCTGGGGAGAGTATAATTGTTTCTGTTTGACCACATAGTGATCCTGTAGCCAAGAAGGGCAGAGATCAGAGAAGCAGACCTGCTTGATTAAAAGGCCAAGATGAGGGAAGACTATAATATGTGGCCTAGCAATTTCAATTTCCTGTCTCTGAGGCACTACTGTAATAATTGCTTTCTAGTCCCTGAGCTAGAACAAGCTAGGGCTGTGTACTAAAGTCAGCACAAGTTTAGTGCTGGGATATTCGTATCACAGTTACCTGATACATGTTGTGCAAGCCTGTTCTTCCCTTTGGATTTCATAGATGTTACTCTTACATTTCAGCTTAACAGGACCCAAGCATTAAAAACTATTGCCTTAAAGCCAGGTGCTGGCACATTGCACATGTAATCCTAGTTACTCAGAAGGCTAAGATCCAGATGATTGTGGTTCAAAGCCAACATGGACAAAGAAGTTTGTGATAATCCATCTTCAAAATAACAAGTAATAAGCCAGACTGAAGATGTGACTTAAGTAGTAGATTACCAGCCAAGAACTGTGAGGCCTCGAGTTCAAGTAGCAGTACCAGAAAAAATAATTTCTTTAGATCACAGAGGTAAATAATTTCTGAATCCCCAAAAAGTAGCACCAATCTTGTGCTTTGGTTTAACTTGCAAACAATTTGACATTGCATTGAAATACTTCTACATCTTTTAATTTTAGCATTACCAAACCAGTCTGCATTGGCATAGAAGCAATTATGTTCAATCTGTAAATAATATATATATATATATATATATACACACACGTGTGTGTGTGTGTGTGTGTGTGTGTGCGTGTGTGCGTGTGTGTGTGTAGAGTCTAGCTAGTTCAGTAACATCACCAAATGATTGAGTGTGCCAACAGATATGTGCAACAATATTAGGGCCAAAATGTACTAATATTTTCTTTTAATCTGGCTTTTAAAAAGTATTCTACTTGAGCATATTTAAAATAAGTTTTTATATCAGAATGGACATTGGATTTTGAATTACCTTGAAGGACTTTGGTTATGGTAGAAACAACTTATATTTAGTTTATTAGTGCCCAAGTTGAACTCTGTCCTTTTGCTTCTACCTGGCATATAATATCAAGAAAGATACTTTTTTATTCTCCTTGGTTTTTGCATATAAAATTTAATATTTATAATACATTTCAGTTTTTCCTCTAAGGATGAATCAAGTATGTATGAGACATAAAGCTCAATTAAGAACTAGAATTTTCTGAATTTGTTGTAGTCAGCTAGCAACCAAAAAGGAAGGACACTATGATTTACTTTTTACCCAGCATCAGCCAGGTACTTGGTTAATGAGCTCATCTTTTTTACAGTTTGTACAATAACCTTGCATTATTAACTATAAATACCTTGATTCTACATAGAGGAAAATGCTGGTGCCTAGAAAGTGTCCATTGGCCCCATATAATATGGAACATAACTAATGAGGACAGAAAGGTTTTATGATTAACAACTAAGTCATTAAGAAGAACAAAATGGCAAGTTGAGCCGTGGTGGAACTGTGTATGGTCCATTGACATAGGATTTCCTCCATGTGTGAACAGCAGGAGAGAACAGGTATCTATTTGCTGTTTCCGATGTGCTTTCCATGACAATTGGTAACTGAGGTTTCAAAAGGCAACTTGCTTATAGACATGCATGTGATCTACTGAAATTTTTATATAATTTATTTCCATTGGAATACATACAGATATTAAAATAATGCAAATATATTAATCTTTCGACATCTTACCAGATCCATTTGTATGACTGAATCTCTTTTTTTTTAAACTAGCAATCAGCCTTCTATAAGTGGCTGAAAAGGAGGTTATTACATTCTCATCAAAATACATACTGATTTCAGGATATGAGACATATAGTTGGATATTCCAGTCAGCGTGTGCACACAGCACACACACACACACACACACACACACCTGGCTAACAGTTGTATCTTCTCCTTTGAATGACCTTTTTCTCAAACATGTGCTTGACTAAAACTTACCTATACTTCAACCACAGCATCAACTTTGCTTATACATATAATTGGGAATCTTGTCACCTTGCCAGATTTTAAAATAATATTTAATTCCATTATCAAGATCCAGCACCTTTCTGAAAGTATATTTTAATAATATTTAATAAATATAATACAGTTCAATGGCCTGCATAATTTGAAGGCAGGATATCAGTGAATGAATATTAAAATGCGTTTGGATCAGGGCATTGGTGGCTCACACCTGCAATCCAAGCTAATCAGGAGGCTGAGATCTAAGGGCTGTGGTTTAAAGCTAGCACAGACAGAACAATCCCTATGAGAATCATACCTCCATTTTACTACTCAGGAACTGGAAGTGGCACTGTGGCTCCAAGTGGTAGATCACTAGTCTTAAGCAAAAGATCTCAGAGGACAGCACCCAGGTCCAGAGTTCAAGCCCCACGACTGACAAAAAAGAAAGAAAGGAAGAAAGAATGAAAGAAAGGAAGAAAGGACGAAAGAAAGAAAGGACTAAAGAAAGAAAGAAAGGACGAAAGAAAGAAAGAAAGGACGAAAGAAAGAAAGAAACAAAGAAAGAAACAAAGAAAGAAAGAAAGAAAGCATTTGAGGAAAGGGCCAGAAGGATTCACCCATTATGACAAATGTGATCTGGATGGTCAGGGTAGACTATTGCAGCTAATAATCTTGAACTACTTTCTGTGGTGGGTATTGAGTGTTCTCCAACCCCTTCAGACCAATTAGTTCTGTATTTCATTCAGAAGGAATGTGACTTCCTTCCAGCTGATTGTTCTTATGTTTGGAAAGACCTCACCTATTCCACCTGTTCCTTTGCAGATGATTGCTTAAGGGCACTAGAGTAACACTTAAAGGGTGAAAACAACAGTCCCTGGAATGCCATGTCCTGTATCTTCCCCTCCAGCTTTGCCTTAAGCAGAGGCAGACTAGAACCTGGAGTGTCTTTGAATGCTTGGATGTTTGCTTTTGTTGTCTCATTCAAATGACTCTATTTTGATTTTGCTTGGGAACACTTTAATAATGCCACATTTGCAGATGAAAACATGTAATAGGATCTACTTATGGAAAGTTGGCCGGATAGACATTAAAATTGAGTATTTATTTAAAAAATACTCACATAATAGGCTTGTGAGGGGAAATGGTCCCCCTCATACTCTCCTCCAAGAGATGATGATGATTGTTTTGCCTTCAATTGATTTTATATTTAAACTTTACATCACTAAACAACATACCAGTCTAACAGACTGATTGAACACCCTTCACTCCCTAGTAAAAAAACAATAGGAAGATATTCACCTGTAACTTCCCCATAAAGGAATTCCATTCACTTCCTTTCAAAATCCTTGTTTAACTGGTGGGTTGGTTGTTTTGCTTTTTAGATCTTGCTTCCATTTTGGTCACTTCTGTAACTATGAGCAAAATTCTTAGATGGGATCTTTTCATCTGTTCACAGTCTTCAAGGTCTCCTTACATGGAGTCCAATTTTCTTCAAGAACAGTCCCTTCCAGACTCCTTTTCTTCTGTTTGCGTTTGAACTCTCCAGGTCTGCTGCTACTCACAACCACCAAAAGGCTCACTTCCTAGCTCTAGTGAATTCACCTCCTCCTTTTAATTATAAAAGTCTCTTATCTTATTGATATATATCCTCAAGGAATTCCCTAAGGGAGCATGAAAGGTACATCTTTTCATGACCAAAAAAAAAGGCTTTTCCTTGTCTTGAAGCTTATCATTGTACTCTAGGTTCAAAAGTCTTTCTTCTCATAATTCTGAAGGCAATCTAGTTTCCATTGTCTTCTTAACATTCATTTGTTCTAAGAAAATCATGAAATCATTACAGTTTGCAAATCTTCATAACTGACCTATATTTTTCCATTTTAACAATTTCAAAATCTTTATTGTAGACGTTTTGAACTTTAATATTGATTTACTTCCAATTTTAGTTTTATATATATTCATCTTTCTCTTCAGCTGGGGGGGTGGATTTTCTTAAAGTATTCCTATAACTTGCTCCCTGTAATAGTTGATTTTCTGTGTGTCTTTCTAGAACTGTTATGTAGTAGAACTCTTTGGTCCTCTTTTTTTTTTCCTCCCTTAATTTCTGTTCTATTCTCAATACATTTCTGCACCTTACTCATCTGTCATATTTTGAATTTACTTTATTTTGTCAACCAATTTTTAATATCATTCTATGATTTTTTTCTGTTTCATAAGATCCTATTCTCCTAAGATTCTATCCTTATATATGAAAATAATATTTAAATTATTCCCTGAGGTGATTCTTTCTCCATATAAATCCTACTCATTATATAGCATTCCTATGAAATTCAATGGATCTTTCACTTTGGATGGTACATAATGTGGACCAGTGGAACAGCAAAATTACTCAGTTCCCTTATAGGCTTTTCATAGCCTGGCACTTTCTTGGTCCACTGAGGAGCAAAGCTGGTGCCTGAGTGAGCCATTGGAGTCAGATGTGGGAGAGTTCTCCTCAGTAGGACCTTTGTTCTCCATGAATATTACATGTGTGTCTCTGAAGGAAAACATTTTGTCTAATCATAGATTTTCTACCGTAAGGGGGTTCTCATCTAAAGTTATCTAGTCTCATTAGGGTCAGGCTTCTAATTTAAGCCTGCATGCTCATTCTGGCATACACCATAGCCAAGATTACAAAATAGAAAGCATCTCTGTACTTGTGCTGATGGCTGAGCATCCTTTCTGGCTGCTGAACTATGTACCTGCCCAAGGTTCATGCTGCATCCCTGAACAGTCCTTTACACACCTTTCATCTTTCAACTATTATTAACATTTATCATCCCTAAATTATTGCCTTTGTTAAGGATTTATACCATTTAGTAAATTACTGTATTATTTCTCTAGGGAATATAGACAGGGAAATGAGAATGAACACTTTTATTTTTTATTTTCCTTTGGAAAATTGTAAGTGATAGCAGTAAAAGTATTTCTATCACTTCTATTGATTCTAGTTATGGTACTTCTGTTAGTGTTGTAACATTTTTTTTCTCTAGGATTGTTTTATTCAGCCCAGATTGCTTGAAGAAAATACCATTAGTAGGTGGCTTATAAATGACCAAAATTTATTTCTCATAGTTCTGAAGACTAGAAGTTCAACAATCAAGGTGACAGCAAATTCTCTTCCTGGGAAAGGTCAATTTCCTAGGTTATGGCTGATACAACAAGGCAGAGAGAAATGTATGTCTTGAGAACTCTTCTATCCCGGCCTTTCAAAGGCCCCGTTTCTCACTACCATCTCACTAAATATAAAGTTTTAAGTATGGAGTACTTATATTCAGTCCATAGCAAACTCCTTTTGGTAAGGACTTTGCTTTAAAGATTTGCATATTCCCTCATTTCATTTATATTCTGAAATAGAAGTTCAAAGAGGTTTCTATCAAAGCTGGAATTTTTATCTGATGACAAATTCTGTGCCCTTCCTCTTTTTTACACCAAAACTACTCTGTAACTTCTAGTACATAGGATTCTTTGCAATTCATAACAGATTTAATGACATAGGTTACAAAATAATTTGGTATCTTTAATCCAGAGGATTTTTAAATGTTTGTTGTAGTTTTCTGTATGGTGACATTATCTTTGATGTTTTTGCTTGGCTTGTATTTGTATCAAATAGCAACACACTGGAAAAATGTTCTCAGTGGGAAACTTAGACATCTGAAATGTAAGATAAAGTACAAAATGCATTTAACCAATAAATTCTTAGAACTGATAAACAGAACTCTGTAAAATGTCAGGCACAAAGTATTTAGACAACATTTTTGTAATTTTTTGCTCAAGCTATAAATTTAACAGACCATCTAGGAAAGAGTACTTTAATAAGTTTTATTTTAGAAGAATTTTATGAATTTGTCTCCTAAAAACATTGGGATTTGTAATGATTGTTTTACATCAGGCTTTTTTACACTAGCCATACCGAAGTCTTGCAAAAACATGTGTAGCTGTACTTAAAAGCACTGAGCTGCAAGAAAAAAATCATCCTGCATTTAACCATCTGAATCCATGACAAAGGAAACTAAAATGTAAGGATAACCAGCCTATGAAAAATAATTTTTTTCTCTGTGAAAATAATTTCTTTTCAAATCTTTATCTGTGACCTCCTAAAGCACCTTAATCCTTACAGATTTTAGGTTCCCTCTTCTTCCAAATGAGAGAATCATAATGGATCAATAGTTAAATATTCTACTACTTAATGACATTTGGTTTTTTTTTGACAAAAATATTGTTAAATGCTCGACATCTTCCTAATTTAGAGTAAAGCATCCACCCAATGTATAGCAACAAGAAGGGCATTATATAAACAAGGCTCTTTGAGTAGAAATTATCTGTCAATATATAGAAATTATCTGTCAATGTAGGTTTTCAACTTAATGAATCCTCCCTCCCCCCACCCCGTGAGGAGCTACAAGTGAGGTAACTTGCAAGAGTCAAGGAAGGGCTGGTATGGGAATGCCTTATATTTCTCAGTTTATCTGATAATCTAAAACTACTGTAAAAATAGAGGAAATAGAGAGAGAATTGAAACAAGGAAAAAAAGAAAAAAGAAAAAGGAAAGTAGAGAGAGAGAAGAAAGAAGCAAATGTGTTGGTGTATGTTTGGCATCCCAGCTACATAGCAAGCAGGGACTGGAAGGTTGTGGTTTGAGGCCACTTTAGCTCCTAAATAGTGAGTCAGACTTTCTCAGACTTTCTTCCAAAAAGCAAGCTGAGCATGATGCTGAACATGTATAACCCTTTTTGTGCATAAAACAGAGGCAGAAAAGGATTACATTCTAAGGCTGGCTACAGGCAAAAGTGAAAAATAAATGGTGTGAGTGTAGTTTAAGTGTTCATCTAACAAGCACAAGACCTTGCATTCAAATTTCAGGGTAACTATGGTCAAAGACTTTGTGTGAATGTATAAAAATGGAATAATGAAACTTGTTGAGATTGGCATAGAAACAGAGTAAGAGAGAGAGAGGCAATGAGTTGGATTATAGTATACTGTATGCAAATATGGATGTGTCAAAATAGAATCAATTTTATATAACTAATGGATGATAACTAAAAAACACAGCTAAACAAATGAAACCCGATCAAAAAAACAAAACAAAGTCAAATAACCTAGATTTTTTATTAAAGAATAAAAAATAAGGTAATAAAAAAATTAAAGTGAATGGAGAGACTTGGCAAATAGCATATTAAGTGAAGTAAGACAGACAAAAAGAACTATAGGTCCCATGGTTTTCCTTATTTGCAATAATTAGTATGTGTCTAGGATAATCTTATCAGATGAGCAGAAAAGCTCAAAAACTATGTACATATGATGATGCTAAGTGAAATGAATCCCAAGATATGGACACAAGAGATTTTTCTTTGTTGTTGTTTTTAATGTGCTGTGTGATGTTTTTTCTGTTTCTTTTGTGTGTTCTTCCCCCTAAGGTATATCCCTGTTGTCACTGTATTATTTTTACATTTTTATTTTTATTTTTTATTGTGAAAATACCATATAGAGGGGTTACAATTACATGGGCAAGGTAATGAGTATATTTCTTATCAAGCATTGTTGCTTCCTCCTTTGTTTCCCCTTCCCATGTCCCTTCCTCCCTCCCCCCTCCAAGTTGTAAAGTTCATATTTCGACATAACATCTTATACATCTCATTATTGCAATGGATCCACCTGTATCCCTAGTTAAATTATTTGTTTTTTTTTTCCCTTCCCCTCCACAAAGTATACCACTATCAAATACAGTGAAAGCAGGGGTTATATCTTGGGGGAGGGACATACAAAGCAACAAAGAAATCATCTTATAAATGTGTTAGAAACAATTGCAAGAAAGAAAAAAATCATTTGAATCCTTATCTTGGGGTTCATTTCACCTAACATCAGCTTATCTGGCCGTTTCTGCTTGTCTCAGACATACACAAATAAGGGAAACCATGGGACCTAAGTTTCTTTGGGCCTGGCTTACTTCACTTAGTATAATTTTTTCCAAGTCTTTTGATCACAAAGAAGACCATACTGTATTTGATTTTGGTGCCCTGCACTTGTATATACATTTATCTAATTTGGGGAGGGGAAGGGGAATAACAAAATGCTGAAACAAGGACACAGGATGACCCCTTGCAACAATGATACACACAAGACACTATGTTGGAAATGAACCTTAAAACTTTACAGGGGCGGGGGGGGGGAGGGAGAGTGGGGAAAGTAGGGGAGGGAAGGCAAAGGAGGGGTTAACAATGCCTAACCAGAAATGTACTCATTACCTTACTGAAGTAACTGTAACCTCTCTGTACACATCTTTACAAGAAAATAAAATTAAAAACGAAAAAGAAATTAAGGTAAAAGCTTGAGTTAGAAGTCAGGAGCCCAGCTTTTTAGCCTTTAGTTTGTTGCATTTTGGATGAAAAGAGCTACTGATCTTGAACTGTTATGTGTTAGAGAAGATTGCTCACAAGTTGTCCAAGCATGCTTTCACCTCTATTTCTTCATCATTTATGCAACACTGGGGAACCTATAAGAATGAGGAAAAGGGGAATGTCTCACCACCAATGGAAGTAGAAAACACAAAGGTGATTATCATGCCTTAATTTTACTGCTTGATCTTTTGCAGCTTCCTGTAGCTAAATCAACCTGTGCTTTCCTTACTGCCTTCAGCCAAGTGCATACTCCATTTTTCATGATCAAATGGATATAGTGCTTTTCAATAATGCTCTATATAACAATTTTTGTGCTTTTATAAAATTTCTGTAGGAATAAACTCAAAGATCAGAAGTTCAAAGATTAAGATACTTGCTCCTCCAAGTGTTCTATATATTTGGTTCTGTTGTGCCAGAAGTAGTTCAACAGCATACTTAGTTACCAATCAACTTTTCTTTTCTGTAGAAACCTTGTCACCCATGACATCTTGTTGCATTATTAGTTTAAATACTCAGGGGAACCTAAAGTGTGTGTTGCTTTATAGGTAAAGTAATTCTAAACTTTACTTGAATTCTATCTAACAGGTTCTTGCTGTACTGTATGAATCAGTCATTATTTTATTTTATAGGTAGAAAAGGGGAGAGGGTAACAAGATTCATAGGATTTCTAATGTGTGGGCCTTTTCAAACATTTTCTAATCTAGCTCTATTTTTTATGGATTAAAAAATATTGTTGGAAGTGGTGCTGTAGCTCAAGTGCTCACCTTGAGTTGAAGAGCTGAGGGACAGTGCCCAGGCCCAGAGTTCAAGCCCCATGACTTACAAAAAAAGTATATATATATATATATATAGTCAAGGTGGTGTACAGAGGGGTTACAGTTACATAAGTAAGGTAGTAAGTACATTTCTTCTCAAACTTGTTACCTACTCCATTTTTCTCCCACTTTCTTTTCCCCAAACCACCCCCTTCAGTTGTACAGATCTAAAATATCTAAACTTCTAAAATATCTCAATCATTTAAAAAAATTAGCCAAATGAATCTTAGAAGTTTGGTAAAAATACATTTATTGTTAGAATAAAGGGATGAAATGCTTTAGTTATTACAAATTTGTACTTAAATTTTTTTTTCAGGCATAGGTTAAGATTACAGGTGAAGTCTGGAAAAACCAAGGACAATCAAGTTGTTTTAAATGCAGAGATAATTACTAGAAGTATCTTGTAAGAAGATTTTCCTTCATGTTCACATGAGACAATTTGTAAAACAATATTCTGTTTTTAAAAGTTGCATTTCACTGAGCATGAAAATACATATGTTTCAGTTGGATATGATGGTATGCTGGGTTGAGTCTTTGGGGATGAGAGATCAAAGGAGGCACAAATCTGTTAAATGAAAAGTGCTGTAAAGACTCCATATAAATCTGAATATATCTTGATACATTTCATAAGTTCTGAGTCCTTTTTGGAATGGTAGAAATTTTCCAGTCTCTCAAAAATTCATGTTGCAGAAGGCAATTTTATCCAAATCATAAATCCCTACATCAACATTATAGAGTTCCCAATTATCCAAATATTCATTCCTCCAGAGAAAATAATGTGCAGTTGGTAAATGTATGAAAAAATCCAATTTTAAAAGTTGCATCTTGGAGGTGACAAAATACCAGGTATAACATCTAATATCAATCATCGCTTGATGCCAAAACAATGATGATTCAGAGCACTCCGAACTCTCCAGGGTGAGCATCTCAAATCATGCACCATAAAATGTATCATTAAGGTTTGTGTTTTTCATGAGAATGTCAGCCATTCTCAAGGTCTATATTGTCATAATAAGCTTGCCAAGGAGCTGCAAACTGAAACAGAAAATCCAGGGATAGAAATAAGATTTTTTTCTATGATTGTATTTTGTTATAAATTGCATGCTAGAAATGAGAGGTTATTTTTTTCCCTTAGTCCCTGGGGTGTTTTATGAAAATGCAAATAAAATGTCAAGTTTTCTGCTCTCACCTACTATTTCATACCACGATTCTCAGCTACCAGAAGGGAAAGGGAGGGATCACTGCCGCCAGCAACACTGCTCTCTCTCATCATTTCAGCTACCAGAAGGAGGTTATTAGAAGGATCATAAGAAGAACAAGTTGGATTTCTCCAGCACAGGAGAAGCATCGCTCCTCTCTGTCAATAGCTCATCTGGGCTGGGGAAAATCATTTCTCAGCAAGAGACCTTCCCCATCCCACTGTGGCCCTCAGGGTCCACAGAAAACTGCAGGAAGTACTCTGGATAAATGTAAGATCTCTGCTCTGGGTCCTAAGGACTGGACAAAACATTCTGTTAACTATATACCACATGAGGACATTGTGTTGATTCAGTGTATTAATATTTGCTATTTATTATTTACTGTAGTTTTGTCCTACCATTTCACTCTAGCCACTATTTTGGTCAAATATGAAACTGAAATAAATTTTCTCTCCCTTGTCTTACTAAGTACTGGAAGCATCTGAAATGGAAAGGGCTACTTCCAGAGGGAAAACAGTTCATCTTTTCCAAAGAAAGCACTAGAACTTTTATTTTTGCTGCTCTCCTAGATAGAAAGGGTGAAATTAAGAACAAGATACAACTTTTACTTCCCAAATAAGTTCAATATAGATTTTTTTTAAGATGTAAAGATGAGAAAGAATTTGGACAGAATTGAAAGAGATAGTAAATTCATTTCCTAGGGATATTACAATGAAATACCACAAACCAAGAGGCTAAAACAAGATATTCTTCCATGATGCGTGATAGAAGTCTGAAATCAAACATTTCCAAGCCCCCTTTTGTAGAAGGATCTGCCCCTTACTATCATGCTGTCATTCTTAGGTATCCCTAGGCTTTGAGCAGCATGATTACAATTTCTGTGTTCTCTTTTGTCTCCGTCTCGCTATAGCTCACCAATCGTTTTGGATTAAACATCTACCCTATATCATGATGACTTCGTCATCATTGATATTATCTGCAAATAAAATAAAAAACTATTTTTAGATAAGGACACATTCTGAAGATCAGAGAAAGACAGGAATCCTAAAAAGGCACTTCTAAACCCAGTGATGGACATGATTATGTACCTGGAAATATTCGTTTTTAATTTGTTTTTTCCTTAGAGAATCATAATAAATGATAACCTATAAAGATAGTTCATATAAGATTACTATACTTAAAGAAAAAATAAAAGAAAAGTTTCTGTCGTTCTTAGCATAAAGCTTTTGTTTTACAAGTTGAGGCATTTGGAAATTAGCCTCTGTGATAGAAAGATTGGAGTCTGTCTAGTGCAACTAATGGCTCTGTTATCCACAGACTTGGGGAACAGTCTAGTGCAACTAATGGCTCTGTTATCCACAGACTTGGGGAACAGACTTGGTCTGGCCATTGTTCAGAATAGAACTTCTTTTCCATCACGGTAAGTGGAGTTAAGCGTTTATTGCATAGCTTGTCTTGAATGAATGTTTCAGCATCTGGGGCATGCCCCAATGACATTCCCAGTATGTTTAAGTAGTTTCTTTTTTTTTTTTTGCTTATAATTTTCACTAGTGAAAGTGATTTCTTGGGAAATATGCTCTGCTGAGCTCTCATTGGCACCATTTTAAAAGTGGGATTGCTAATCTGATGCGTTTTCTCTTCTGTCCTGCCTGGGGATGATTATACAAACACTGATGATGATGATGATGATGATGATGATGATGATGATGATGATGATGATGATGATAGGTAATATGAACAAAATTCATAAAGTGATTTATCTAAATGGGGATTAAATGTTCCTTATAGAATTTGTCACAGCTTTACGTGATCTAGTTAGTACTTTGAAAAAGCTGCTATTCTCAATATAACACAACACACCTAAGGGTACACCAACAAGAACTGTATCTGGAAGACAATATAACAACCCATTGCAACAATGAGAAGTACAAGTCGTTATGTGGAAAATGAACTTTACAACTTTGGTGCGGGGGGGGGGGGGGGGGGGCGGCGCGGGGAGGATTGGGTGGGGGGATGGGCCGGGAGGATGGGAAGGGATGGGAAGGGGAAACAAAGGAGGAGGCTACAATGCTTGATAAGAAATATACTCATTATTTTGCCCATATAATTGTAACCCCTCTGTACAGTATTTTCACAATAAAAAAAGAAATAAAAATTTTAAAAATAATATAATAAATCCTCTTGATTGCCAAGCTGGTAATTATGAGGAAAAACGGATGGGTGCAAGATCTTTTCAAACCTCAAATTGGAATGTGATGATGTATGTTGTATGAAGGGTCAGATAGAGGAAGTTATAGAGTAAATAGGTTCAGGACTCTAGTTCTAAATGGCAAGCATGGGTAGCCCATTTTAGCCCTGACATACCAGACCAGGAGAGTTCAAATGATGAGATATAGAATTTTGCATCTTAGTGCTTTGTGTTCTACATTCAAATATTCTGACTGGAGATATATACTCTGAAAATAAAACATTATTATCTTCCAGTAGTTGTACGAAAGAAGTGCCATGTAATGAGAATGATGAAGGGGATTACTGATCAAGATACATTGTATTCATAAACTGCTTCATTAAATGAGTACACAATCTTTAAAGTTGTAGGGAATGCTAAGCTTCTGTTCATGGATTGCAGCTGGTTTTAAAATGATGCTAGTAGGTGGTTTCTTGGATTATAATAGTGTGACATGTACAATAAAATTGCTTACTTTAAGGCACTTTAGTTCAGTGATGAGAAAGTAATAGAATGTTTCAGTACACTAAATATTCCTAGTCAGGTGTTAGTATTTTGACTGGAATTAAAGATCAAACCTCTATATAATTGAAAGTTTTACTTTATATCTATTTTAAAGAAAATCATGGTAATTGTTTCTGAGAAATTAAAATAATTGTACCTTTACCATTTTCTTTTATCACTCTTCTAATTATGAGCAGTGGTTACTGTTGTTATTTTACAAAATACACCATATAAATAAAAAATAAACCTTCTAGCTTCAAACTATAATTCTCATATCTCAGCCTTCTAAGATTACAGACATGACTAAAGAAATAACAAACTTTTAAAATTAATTCACTGAAGTTTCTTGATATACCTGCTATTGAATTGTATGACATTTACTAATCATAGAACAATAGTAGTAATTTTCATTTGTACAATATAATTTAGATAGTTTATCTGTTTAGTGTCCTTGAAAATAATATATTTCCATTCTTCTCTTTCTTTTGAGAAAAGGCAAAAGTGCTTTATTGTGTCATGTAGAATTTCTAGATTCATAGTTGTAAAATCTGCATTCCAGAATTAGTTTCTTCTTGAATAAATTCTGTATGAAGCCAGTCCATTCTGGGCTTCAATTATCATCCTTGGGTTTCTTTACATTGAACCCATAGTATAGTTAATAAATGCCATCTATTCTAATTATTAGATGCCATTTTCTTTGTGTACCTCCATTTTACTGGTACTAGGTATTTCTTTATTTTCAGTATTCTGAGTATGACCAGACCACAATATATGCTTTTGCCATTACATATGATTATAAACTTACAGAATATACAATTAGAGGTTTAACAGTAAACTTCTTTCAGCTCTGTCTTAAAATATCCAAAAATGCAAATGAAAAGCTCAACCTATATTAAATTCTTATCTTTTAATGAGAAACATATATACCTGTTTAAGAAATGAAAATAAAAATATAATAAGACTTTGTATGGAAGTAAAAATATGATTTATTGCCCTTAAGAAAGATCTTTCAAAACCCAACCACACAAAACAAAATATTATGAAAGAAACTCATCTCTACTTTTCAAATGTTCTTAGATTTTGTAAACATATCTTGACTCCATTATTAGATCCTTACATTAAATGAATATTTATAGGTTTCTTCAGCTCTGGATTTTTAAGTTATTTAATTGGTGTGATCATCTATATATTTATTCCAATTTTTCCTTTATCCTTCTTATAGAGTTTATATGGAATGTTAGATGTATATTGTATTTTACATGTTTATTGAAATCTCTGGATGCATTGCATTAATTTTTAAATATTTTTTCTCCATTTTTTCCTCTATTTTTGTCTCTCTTTGCCTCTGTCTCACATAGAGACATACACACATACATACACAGTGTTATTTGTAGAATTTACTAATTATCTTCCATTCATTATGGCTTTGATCCTATCCATGTAATTTTAATAAAAATCTATTCTATTCTCTATTCATTTTTCATGTCACCTAGATTTAGCTTCAGGCATATGATAACTAATCTTGCTGAAGAGAATGATTATAAATTTTTAATTGCTTGTTTCTTCTGAAGCTTTTTATGTATTTTAGTGTAACTAGTGTTGCTCATCAAATAACTCAAGTCCTTTGCAAGCATAGAACTTGCTGCAACTCTTTCACTAAATGAACCCTTAGCAGTAAACAGGAGACGTTGTACTACTCTTCTCTGTGTGTGTACGTGTATGTGTGTACTCTGTCATTGATTTCCATCACTAATCCTTCAGTGTCTATTTTTAGCTGTAACTTTGTTTCCTCTCCATGCCCCATTTGATTTACGTTTCAGAAATCTGCCAGTATTAGCCCACTGCTTCTTTCTACTAACCCTACTACTCCTAGTCCATAACTACAATTATTATTGTATTTGTTATTCTACTACTTTGTAGATTTTTCAGAGGAAAATAAGATTCTATATAGATTAAAAGTTGATGTCCATTTTATTGAAGTGTTGTACTTATTATCTATTTGTTAAATTTCAAATACAGATTTCCTTGTAACTTTGTGGCAAGGAACATTGAAGTTGTGCTTGAGGTTTTAAACTATGATCATATATGTTGAAAATTTTAGGATGCAATTTTCAAATGAACATCAATAGTGTTTTCTCATTAGGAAAAAAAAAACAAGCCTGCTGCTCAGGAAGGAATAGGTTGACTAGCACAGTATGCAGTCATCTGTGCTTTCTGAAAATTCCTGACAGGGTGATGTTGGAGAATTCATTTCTGTCTTGTCCTATTCACTTAACTATAAATAGATAAGCCTAAATTATTTCAACCTTTATTTTCACATACATTTTTCATCTCCTGATTCCAAGATACTGATACATTCCAATTATGTTTTTTTCCATAAGAAAAGATACAGCACTACAATAAGCATCCAGAATGGTTCACCCTTTTAAATCATTTTAAACTTTGCAGTACAATTCTAGAGCTTTCATAGGAGGAAAATGTTAGTTGGTTCAGACTGTCTTCAAATTAAGCATGCTGTGTTATAACATTTTTAAAAACATTTCCTTTGCAAATTTTGTTACATAATTTGGAAAGGCCAGTGAGATTCAAAGCAATATGCCCAAGTTACTGAACTGAATTGTACAAACTTGAACTGAATCTACTATAAAAAATGTTTTAACATTTTATATAGAATTCTATCTGATTATGTAAATCACATTTGTCACTACTGATTTTTCTCTCTATTTGAATCATACAGAAATGTTTGAAATTCTCTACATTTTCTGTAGTGGTGGGAATGTATTTGCTCATATTTGAAGTTAAGTTATTATTTTTTATGTTGTAAAGGTAATGTACAGAGGGGTTAGTTATATAAGTAAGGTAATAAGTACATTTATTTTCAAGCACTGTTAGCCCTTCCCTCTATTTCTCCCTCTTTCCTTCACCCTTGGATCCCCGCTCCCCCACAAGTTGTAAAATTCATTTCCAACAGTGGCTTTCGAGTATCACTATTGCATTGATTCACTCTCTGTCCTTGTCTCACCATTTCAATGATTCTCCTTCCCATCCCTGAACGAGATAAACTTGTATACAAATCAAAGCATGCTGATGGGAGGATGGGGGAGGGAGGTTATCCAAATGGGGAAAAATGAAAGAAAAGAAATAACCACATATATAGTACCTAAACAAAAACTCTCTTTTTCCATATTTGTAGTTCATTTATTTCAATTAGCATCATTTTATAAGTTCAGATGTATATAGCTATTGAGCTGTTCTCTCATCTGTTAGGACTATCCTAGACATATACTAATTATTACAATTGAGGGAAAGCATGTAGCCTCTGTTTCTTTGTGTCTGGCTTTACTTTACTCAATGTGAGTTTTCCCAAGTCTTTCCAATTCCTTACCAATGAGGCAATGTCATTCTTTCAGATGGAAGCATAGAATTCCATTGTGTATATATACTACATGGTGGTCATAGGTCTGGGGGATTATTTCTGAGTCTTTTGCTTGTTTGTTTTATTTTTAGTATAATGGTGATGAACAGAAGGGTTGCAGTGGAATAAGTGAGGTCATGAACACATTTCTTTTTTAAATATATATTTTTATTTTAAAGATACTGCACAGAGGGGTTACAGTTACATGAGTAAAGTAATGAGTACATTTCCTATCCAGCATTGAGCACATTTCTTTTTAAACACTGATAACCTCTTCATTTTCTCCCATTTGCCCTTCTGTACTCCCCTCCCTCCTAAGTTGTAAAGTTCATTTCCAACATGGTGGCAAGTGAATATCAATATTGCAATAGTTCTTCCTTTGTCCTGTTGTTTCTGTGCTTCTGTTTCCCTTCCACACAGCAGATAAATATATATATGTATATATAAATGTACATCAGATAAATATACAAGACAGAGTACAGAAAAAACAGAAGAAAAAGAAAAAAAGAAATAACTGCTTAGAGGACATAATAAAAACCTCTTGTTTCCAATCTTAGAGTGCATGTTGATATGCTTTATTATATATGGTCCTGTGCACTTAGCAATTGGGCTATTGAGATCACCTGTTAAGAATATAATACACATATTCTAGTTCTTACAAATGAGGGAAATCATGCAATCTACTTTTCTTTAGGCCTGGCTTACTTCTCTTAATATAATATTTCACAGGTCTTTTCATTTCATTACAAATGGGGCAATGTCATTCTGATGGAAGCATGAAACTTCATTGTGTATATATACCACATCTGTTTAATCCATTCATCTATTGAGAGGCATTTGTGCTGGCTCCATATCCTAGTAATTTAAATAATTCTGCAATGAACATAGTTGTTTTGGTAGCTTTAGTGTAGCTTTGACTGTGGTCATTTTGGTAAATGCCCAGGAGTGGAATTGCTGGGTTATAGGGGATCTCTATGTTTAGTCTTTTGAAGAACATTCATACTCCCTTCCAGAGTGGCTGAACAAGTCTGCATTCCCACCAACAGCATAGTAGTATTCCCTTTTGGCCACATCCCAGCCAGATTATTAGATTATTATCGGTTATTAATAGATTTCTTGATAATGGCCATTCTAAATGAGGTAAGGTGGAATCTTAATTTTGTTTTGATTTGCATTTCTTTTATGTCCAGAGATGTTGAGCAGTTATTTATGTATCTATAGCCATTCTTATTTACTATCCAGAGAAGTCTGTCTTTAAGTGTTTAGCCCATTTGTTAATGTGGTGGTTGTTTCTTAGAGGATTTGTTTTGGGGGGATTTAATTTTTTGAGTTCTAAGTATATTTTAGATATGAGATCTCTGTCTGTTGTATGGGTAGCAAAGATTTTCTCCCAGTCTGTGGGCTTTCTATTTATCTTGTTAGCTATATCCTTTGTTATACAGAAGCTCTGCATTTTGATGCAATCCCATTTATTGAAACTTTCTTTGCTTTGCTGTGTTTCTGAGTCTTTATTATGAAAGTTTTGACCTGTGCCAAAAATCCCTAGTGTGTGCCCTATTCCTTCCTATAATATTTTCAGAGTATCTGCTTTTACCTTGAGGTCTTTGATCCATTTGGAATTGATTCTGGTGCAGGGTGATATATAAGGGTCTAATTTCAGTTTTCTACACATGGATAGCCAATTCTGCCAGCTCCATTTGTTGAAGAGGCTGTCTTTCTTCCATTCTTTTTTTTTGGCTTTTTTTAAATCAAAGATTAGGTGGCTACAAGTCTGGGGGTTCATTTCTGGGTCTTCAGTTCTATCTCACTCCATCCTCAGACCTATTCTTTTGCCAGTACCAAGATGTTTTATGGTTTTCTTTGTTATTTTTGTTTTTGTTTTTGTTTAACTATGACTTTGGCATAGAGTTTGAAGTTTGGTATTGGTATTCCTCCAGCATTGTTCTTTCTGCTAAGGACTGTTTTGCTATTCAGGGTTTTTTTATTATTCCATATGAATTTTTGGATTCTATTATATTAAAGAATGAAGTTGGAATATTGATATTTGTAGATAGCTCTGGCAGTATTGACATTTTCATGATGTTAATCCCCCCAATCCAGGAGCATGGGAGGTTGTTGCCACTCTTTAGATCTGTTTTAATTTCCTTTTTCAGACTTTTAAAATTTTTCATTGTAGAGGTCCTTCGTTTTTGTTGTTAATTCCTAGGTATTGTCCAATATTCTGTCAAAACTTTCTACTTTGTTTTTTATATCTGCCTTCTATTGTCATGTTTTATAACTTCAATTTCTTTGTTGCAGCTTTGTATGGACTTCTTTACTCCTTGGTTTGATTTTCAGTATTCTCCCTCCAATTCTTTTGCTGAGTGGCTATATTTTCATTGGACTCTCTTTCCTTCATTTGGAATCCATTCAGGTCTCTGTCTGTGCATTCCAAGAATTTTTCTATTAACCTTTGGTTTGGCTCACCATGCTCAAGCATAGCTATATGCAGGCTTTCAATCTTTTCATTCAGCATGCCTACTAGTAATGTTTGCAGAGCATTTTGAGAGCTATCCTCTAGGATTTTTATTGACTGCTCTGTTGCCTGATTATTTTGACTGGGAGTTGATGTTTCAAGACTTTCCATTTTTCTTGTGTTTCTATGGATTGTTCTGCCTATTTGGAAAAAAAAGCAACACCAATACCACAAAAAAACAAAATTTTAAGATAAGAATCAACCCAGAGTTCTATAGTTGCACAGACATTAGAGGTTCAAAAGTATAAATAAGTATTCCCCTATGTACTTCTACTTTTCTTTGTTTGTGGAGGAGTATTATAGTTCAGGAGTGAGGATTATATGTTGTTGTGACCACTGAACCAGTGTTGTGAGCAATAGTGCAATCTGTACTGAAGGGTTAACATGTTAAGCCACTTAGACACAGCCAAATGGACACAAATGTATTCTAGTTCACAGACCCACAACTAGGGATCAATAGACTAAAGAAAATCAAGGAGTAAAAGGACCAGAAATAAGGGAAAAAAACGTTAGGGTAAATTTAAAGGAAAGATTAAGAAATATAATGAAAAATACAGAGAGGAGAAAATAACAGTAGAGGAAAATAGAAAATAAGAGCAACAGGAGAAAGAAACCTAGTATTTAAATTCAGAAAAAAGTAAAACGTGTAAAAGAATAATTCTAAAATTGAAAATACTGTTTGTAAAATAGAAAATTGAGTAATAGAAAATTTAGCCTGAATTATGAGTGAACACAATTAAGAAAGAAGCCTAGTAATCACCAAAGGTTGTATATCTAGAGGAGGAGGAGGAGGTGGTGGTATGGGGGATTCTTCAATTTATTTGAGGGACCTTGTGTCTCCCTGTCTCCCATGTCTACAATCCAGTCTCAATGGAGCCTTTGATTCATTTGTGGTGGTCAGTTTTCCTTGCAGCTTAGTCGTTGGTTGGGTTCCCAAATCAGTTTGTTTGAACGGGAAGAAAAAAGTTCTGCTTACCAGCTTGGAGTGTTTGTATACCACAGAAGGGCGGGGCTGTCTCTCCTTGTGCCCGCCTTTGAGAACACTGCCCCTCCCTGGGAGGACCTTTCTCCTTCTGAGAGAGGCTACCTATCCCGGGGTGAACCAACTCTCAGTAGTCAGATTCATTTGTTCTGTTGAAAAATGACACCACAGTTGCTGCTTCTCTGACTGGAGTTAACTAATAGTTGCTCTGGCAGGCTCTATGCCAGTATCAAAGATGGCCTTCTTCTCGGGTGGGAGGCCTACATTCAAGAAGCTGTTAGGTGAGGATGTCCTTGGTTTTTCGGACCATCTGCAATCTGCATCCGTTTGTGGTTATCAGGATGTAGATTTTGGTTCGAAGTCATCGAGTTCTTGCTGGAGGTGATTGAAAAGCTTCGGACACCATCGCCACCACAACCACAGCCGCTGCCTCTTCCACCAAAGCTGCTGTCACCAGTGTGTGCTCAAATCTATCTTCTTAAGCAGACTGTCTGTATTTTTCCTCTTTGGCCCAAAGATCTGTACTATTAACCCACACTTGTTGTGACACTGTAGACATGGACTTTTCACCGGCATTCTAAAACGGGTTTCTTGGAGAAAGCTCAGTTAAACCCCAGCTGTACCTCCTCTAACTTCCTGTCCTTCTCAGCTAAGTAATTCATTTGCAAGCTCTCAAGATATCTACTTTAGGAAAATTTCCAAACCCCAATTCAAATCACCATAACTCAAATCACCATGACATAAACTTTGCTTTTGTTCTTTATTATTGAATTGCGTCAGACAGAACTCTTAAAATGCATGAGTTATATTTGTATATTTTGCTGTCCCACATTTGATCCTTTCTACTTTTCTGTCTTCCTCAAAGTGTAGAAAACCACATCTAAAATCAGTGTCTAAAGTAATGAAAGGGAAGCACAGAAATGGTGGGACAAAGGGTGAACCAATTCATCAGTGATACTCACTAGGCACTATGTTAGAAATGAACCTTACAACTTGGTGGGGGGGGGGAAAGGAGGGGAAAACTGGGAGAAAATTAGGCAGGTGACATTGTTCAAAGAGAAACATACGCATTACCTGACTTACGTGCCTGTAATCCCTCTGTACATCACCTTTACAATAAATAAAGTAATATCTAGCAGATAAGTAGCTTCTTCATATCAACTTTTTGGTTCTCATTCTAAATTCTCTTAATACTCTAATTGCTACTAAAAAAGCAATCATAAGGCAACTTTTATTGAACTGTTACAATGATCAGAATTGGTCCTTATGTACCTTCTTGTCCTCAAAAATGATTTCCATAAACATTTTCATTTCATTCTCATTGATACTCTGTATTTCCCTTGCAGAATATGGTCTGTTGCTCTATATAAGAAAATATATATTTTAATAAGTTTTTATTGTGAAAATGCTGTACAGAGGAGTTACAGTTACATGAGCAAGGTAATGAGTACATTTCTTATCAAGCATTGTTGCTTCCTCCTTTGTTTTTCCCCTACCATCCCTTCTTTCCCACCTCCACAACTACATTCCGCCCCCATGCCTAAATTGTAAAGTTCATTTTTCAACATAGTGTCTTCTATATCTTATTGTTGCAATGGGTCAACCTGTACCCTATTTAAACATTTTGTTTTTTCCCTTCTCCTCTCCAAATTATACCAACATCAAATAGAGTGAAAACAGGAGTCATACCGTGGGGGAGGGACTTACAAAGCAACAAAAATAATCACATGGTACCTTATAAATACGTTAAAAACAATAACAAGAAAGAAAAAAAAACAATTGTTTCCCTATCTTGGGGTTCATTTTGCTTAACTTCATCTAATCTGGTCATATGAATATAGCTTTTGACCTTTTCTACTTGTCTCAGACATATACTAGTTATTGCAAATAAGGGAAACCATGGGAACTATGTTTCTTTGGGCCTGGCTTACTTCACTTAATATAATTTTTCCAAGTCTTTCCATTTCCTAACAAATGGGGCTATGTCCTTCTTTCTGATGGAGGCATAGAATTCCTATGTGTGTGTGTGTGTGTATATGTGTGTGTGTGTGTGTGTGTGTGTGTGTATCACATTTTCTTAATCCATTCATTTACTGAAGGGCACCTGGGTTGGTACCATATGGTAAATAATGCTGCAATAAACATAGTCGTGCTGGTAGCTTTAGTATGGTATTGTTTGTGATGATTTGGGTAAATGTCCAAAAGTGGGATTGCTGGGTCATAGGGGAGCTCGATGTGGAGTCTTTTGAGTAACCTCTATACTACTTTCCAAACTGGTTGAAGCAAAAGTAAATAAATAAAAAAGAAAATATATTAATTTATAATTAGATGTTTAAACATGTTTGAAATACAATCAGTTACACATGTGACCTAAAATTATTACCACAACCAAGATAGCAGACAGAGAGCTAATCATATGTGTGTTTTTGTGGACATATGTTGTATGTATATGCACATGTACTAGTGACAGATATTTTACAATAAAGTATTATTAAAGAAATCAAAACTAGGGTCTTTCTACAAGCACTATGATGACTGATGAGAGATGGCCTAGTGACATGTGTTAGCAGTGTGGAATAGATCTCTTACCCTTTCCTCAGCTATTAAAATCTTTACTGCCTTTACCTCAATTTTACAATAAGGATTAAATTAGATGTTGTGATAGATTTTCAAGATTAAGGCAATTAGCACTCCCACAGGGCACTTAATAGGGACTCCCAAACATACTGAGTAAGACAAAAAAGAAAGAAAATGGATCATGTGTCAAAAGAAAAATCATACCAGAAGAAAGGTTACTATGCAGATTATCAACTAATCTTATTCAGTTCTGTGAAGAAAAAAGTGCATCTTGCTACCAGAAATTTTGTTTGTTATAGATTTTGTTGTTCCTTCCTTCCATCCTTCCTCCCTCCCTCCCTCCCTCCCTCCCTCCCTTCCTCCCTTCCTTCCTTCCTTCCTTTTTTCCTTCCTTCCTTCTTTCCTTCCTTCCTTTCTTCCTTTTCTCTATCTTTTTCATTGTCTTCCTTCCTTTATTTTCTTTATTTATTATGTCTGTACTAAGGCTTAAGTACAAGGTCTGTGCATTTCCCTTCACTTTTTTCCCTCAAGATTGGTATGGTACCCCTAGAGACACAGCTCTACTTCCAACATTGTGGTGGTTAATTGGAGATAAGAGTTTCAGAGACTTGAACCAGGTGCCAGTGGCTTATAGCTGTAACCCTAACTACTCAAGAGAGTGAGATCTGAGAATTGTGGTTCATAGCTAGTCTGGGCAGTAAAGTCTGTGAGACTCCTATCTCTAATTGCACACACAAGCAAACCACCCAGATATGAAGTTATGGCTCAATTAATGGTGTTAGTCTTGAGCACAAATGCTCAGGGATAGCCCCCAGGCCCAGAGTTCAAGCCCCAATACCAGAAAAAAAATAATTCAGGGACTTTCCTGTCTGGTCTGGCTTCAAGCCATGATGCTCAGATCTCAACCTCTTGTGTAGCTAGAATTGCAGGCAGAGCCACTGGCTTTCATTATAAAAGATAATTCTAAAAATTCATTAGTACTGAGTCTGAACTCAGCTTAATAAGAGAGTCATTCTGCGAATTGAACCATGTCCAGGTACATTTTGCTTTACTTTTTTAGATAGGGTCTTTTTTGTTTTTTTTTCTTTCTCTTTCTTTCTTTTTCTCTTTCTTTCTTTCTTGCTTGCTTGCTTTCCTGCTTTCTTTTTTGTTTTTGGTCTAAGGAAGACCTTAGACTATGATGCCCCAGGAAACTTGGTTTATAGGTATGTGGCACTCTGCCTGATCTTAAATAAAATCTTAATGAAGACATTGTTATGTTTTAATATTTTCCTTATTCTGCTCAGTGGTGGCACATACTAGCACTACTTACCTAAAACTAAAACAACTTTAAAACTGTCTTTAGTTTGTTGAAAGAATGACAAGTAGAAAGATTGACAATATAGCTTTGTAAATTTGTTTGATTTGGGAATTAAGTGAATTTAGTTTTCATTTTTCTGTCATTAATGTACTGTGGTAGAGCTCTGAGTTACTTTTTACCGAGTTGTATACAAGTCTTTCCTATTTTCTTGGCTGTCCATTATCTCTACAGGACTATTAATACCTGTGATATCTATGTAACAGAGAGCTAAGTGCTTTCCACAAGTTATTTATATTGTTTTATTCCTTCTCATATTTTGTGGACAATTTTTAATGGAATGTATTTAATGACAAATATAATTTTAACAGAAGTAAAAGAGTTAGGTACTTCTGGCTCACACCTGTACTTCTAGTTACTCAGGAATCTGAGATCTGAGGATTGTGATTCAAAGCCAACCCAGACAGGAAAGTCAGTGAGACTCTTATCTCCAAATAGCCCATGAGAAACCAGAAGTAGTACTGTTTCTCAAAGTAAGAGAGGCTAGCCTTGAGAAAAAAGCTCAGGGCCAGTACACAAACCATGAGTTAAAGCCCCATGGCCAACAAAAGAAGAAAGAAAAAAAGAGGGAAAAAAAGAAGGAAAAAATAATTTGATAAATGAGTAATATATAGTCAACTTTTCTTCAATTCTAGAATTCACTGTTTCCCAAAGTTGATATGGTGGGAAACATTAGAAGATGACTTGAGAGATACTGTTTGGTTTGTGATGGCAGCTGAGAGCAGATGTGAAGAGAAAGCAGAATAGGTGTTGTACATGAAATCAAAACTCAAGTAAGGCCTTTGAAAATGATCTGGCCAGGCGCCGATGGCTCACACTTGTAATCCTAGTTACTTATGGGCTGAAATCTGAGGATCACAGTTCAAAGCCAGCCCAGGCAGAAAAGTCCATGAGACTCTTATCTCCAATTAACCACCAGAAAACAGGAAGTGGTGCTGTGGCTCAAGTGGTAGAGTGCTCACCTTGAGCAGAAGAGCTCAGGGACAGTGCCCAGGCCCAGAGTTCAAGCCCAATGACTGACATAAAAAAGAAAAATAAAAGAAAATCCTCAGTGTATAGAGGGCTGAAAATTATTGCCTGTGCTGAATAGAATAATAGAATAGAATGAGTTCCACAGAAATAGTGATGAGGTGAAAATGTGAATGACATAGCTTGGTTTCTTGGACACTTTCATTAAAATTTTCTAAAATAAATATTACTCCTGAAATCAGAAAAAAATTAAAACTCATAAGTAACCTTTATGCTTAAAAAAAACCTTTAGAACCAATTTCACACACAATTTAACTTTAAAATAAAACTATCTTTAATTCTACAAAAAGAAAAGAATTTGAATAATATAGAGTTCATAAAGAGGTCTTTTCCTATTTTGTTAACTATAACACTTAATAGAATAGATTATTATATAATTTCTGGTCTAGAAAGGACAGGGCTAGGTCATCTACTCTGTTTCCTTATCATCACAGAAGATACTTCTTAAATTATCTGAGAAAGATTACGATTCATCCTATTTTAGGCCTTGTGAGATGTTACCCTGTCTTCTTTTACTGCTTTTATAAAAAATCATTTAATAACATTTGGCTCAATAGATATTTTTAATTCTGTGCTAATAATGGCCTGATAAAAGTTAAGAGAAAATGACTAATTTGTAAAACCAGAGAATATTCTTAACACTTAAATTGATCTCTCAATTACTTTTCTTTCTTCAAAATCATATAAAATTACTACAAAGATTAAATTATTTCTTTCTCCTGAAGATCATACTTCTTTTATATTTTTGTTGTTGGTTGTGGGGTCTGAACACTGGGCCTGGGAGCTGTCCCTTAGCTCTTCAGCTCAAGGTTAGCATTCCACCACTTGAGCCACAGCACTACTTCTGGCTTTATGTGGTGCTGAGGAATTGAACTCAGAGCCTCATTTATGCAAGGTAAGAACTCTACCACTGTCCACCTTCTCGGCCTGAGATCATACTTTCTTAAGTGACTGAAACTTCCTCTTATCCAAGGGCTCTTTCTTCCAGGAAATTTAGCATCGTTATTTGGAGGGTATTTGGAGACCCCATAGAGAGACCATGTAGCATGCACAAAATGCAGGCTCAATTCTTTTTTTTTTTCTTTTTTTCTTTTTTTGTTGGTTGTGGGGCCTGAACTCTGGGCCTGGGCACTGTTCCTCAGCTCTTCAACTCAAAACTCACACTTTACCACTTGAGCCACAGCACCACTTCCGGCCTTTTCTGCTTATGTGGTACTGAGGAATTGAACCCAGGGCCTCATGCATACAAGGCAAGCACTCTACCACTGAACCACCTTCCCAGCCCTCAATTCTTTAACTTTACAGATGCTTTTATTTAGTTCTATAATTCCCAAAATACATTTTTAAATCCTATTGTACAAACTACAATTCAGAAGAGAGCAATGTGTTTTAAAACTTCTTTTAAATGAAAATAATTCTTATTCTGCTCTTGGCTAAAACAAGAACCACATTTTTGTATGGAAAAAATATGGGTTTCAGAGTTTGTTCAGTAAGGTATACATATATAATTGTAGATGTAAGAGCCTCAATTCTTATGCATATGGCTAGTGGGGTTGATATCTTTTCTCACTCAGACAGGTACTGAAGGTACTTTATACTACTGAGAAATCCCTGAAATGCTGATAGAAGTAAACTGCTCAACTGGGCAAAAGTGGCTCATGCCTGTATTTAAGTTACTCAGGTGGCTGAAATCTGAGGGTCACAGTTTGAAACCAGACCAGACAGGAAAGATCATGAGACTCTTATCTCCAAATAAGCAGCAAAATCCTGGAAGTTGAGATTTGCTAGCCTTGAGCAAAAGAAGCTCAGGCACAGCACCCAGGCCCTGAGTTCAAGCCCTAAGTTTGGTGTTCCAGAGCACATGTGCGCGTGCACACACACACACACACAAACACACACACACACACACACACACACACACACACACACACACACACAGAGGAAATTACTTATTTAGAATTCATTTAGTTCCATTAATGTTTTTCTCCTTTAGAAAGGATTACTCCTTGGGAGAATTTACTTATGAAAAATGGCTATCTCAATATCTCCCTAGAATATAAATGGCTCCTTTGTTTATTATCCCTTTTAGAAAAATTTAAAAGATATAATTAATGGAAGTATTATAACTAATTTTAATTAGGGATTTTGGAAATAGACTATATTTACAAAAATGGCTTCAAAGAAGAGAAATTATGAAGAATATGTATAATACAAAAAGATGCAGGTTAGATAATGAACAAAGGTTTACTCATTGTTTTTAATTTTTTCATTACTTATACCTCACATTATAGAACTTTGAAATATTTTTAAGAGAAGAGTAATTAATAGCAAGGAACCACTAAGAATTAGAAATGTAAGTTTAAGAATGTAAAATTGCCAGTGGCCAGCTCTTTCTGACCTGCAAATTAGCCAATATTCTAGATGACTCAGTCTAACACAAAGCTATTGTTACGTGGATGTGTGCAGGCACGTGGATATCCTAAGAGGCCTTGAGCCAAAAATTTGTATAATATAGAAAGGTAAGCAATGAAAGGAGTGATTTTTGCCATGTTTGCAAATTTAGGCATTTGTATTTGGCAACAAGACAAGTTGCAGAATTGTACCTTGATTTTTTTTTCTGCTTGATCTGATAGCTAGAATATACACATTATTAGTTGGTATCATCCCCCAACAATGACTTGTTAACTGAAACAAATAGATGATTATACAGCTTGAGTCCGTTTTAATGTGAAAGGTGGTATTAGTACCTATTATAGGGAAATTCTCTCAAACTGTTTCTGACGTTCTCCATAGTTAGCCTTCTCCCAGGCATTGCGCATAACTATGAGACTTGAAGGCCTAGGGTTTACTTCTTGTTAATCTTAGTAAAGTTAACTGGAAAGTGTATACAAATCCCAAAAGCATATCATATTTCTCAAACTTGTCAGAGGTAAAATCTCTTTCATTAAATATTGAAATACCCCTTATTGTTTCTTATAGCCACAAAACTATAACCAAGTCACACAGTTTTCAAAAATAATTATACAACATTTACTGAATGATAAAAATAAAAGAATATAATAAAGTGATATTCAAAAAACAAACGCTTAAATTTTCTAAATTCAGAAACCAGGTGTTTACACAAATGAGAAGAAATAGGTTTGGATTTAAAACTGAAATAATATTCAAATGACTTATGGATATAAAAATAAAGGCTCAATAAATGGATTTACTCATACACAAAGATTTAAGGCACACATCCAGCATATTGTCAGTACAGATACCATTAATGACACTGGAGTAAGTAATTTAATTTTCCAAGTTAGCAAACAATGTCTTGTCTTGGCTTTGTTCATTATCTTAACATTCATGATTATTGGAGTCACAGGTTTTTTTTAACATTTATTGGCTGGATAAAATATTTTTGTTTTTAATATAACATACATTGAATATAATGTTTGCATTATATTTGTCCTTTATTTTGTCAGTTATGGGGCTAGAATTCTGGGCATAGGTGCTATCCCTCAACTCTTTAGCTCAAGGCTATAGCTCTACCACTTGAGCCACAGAGCCACTTCTAGTTTTGTGAGTGGTTTATTGGAGATAAGAGTAGCATGGACTTTACTGCCTGGGCTGCCTTTGAACTGCCATCCTCAGATCTCAGCCTCCTGAATAGCTAGGATTACAGGCATGAGCTACCGGTGCCCCGATCATTATATTCATCCTTCATGTGACTTCCTCTTTGCCCACACTCCAAAAACATGTTTCTAGTTCTTGGTAATTTTTAAATTGTATATATATATACAATTTATATATCTTATATGTATATATATATGATACTGGGTTTTGAAATCAGAGCCTTGTGCTTGCTCAACAGGTGCTCTAGTTTTTAATCATGACCATTGTTTTTGGCTGACTTTTTTTCTGAATAGATTTTTCAGCACCCACCGTATAGCAGACCTTAAACTGTTATCTTCCTACTTATGCCTCCCATGTAGTGTAGTTGGTGTCACAGGTGAGTGCCATTATAGCTTGTTTGTAGAAATGAGATCTTGCTAACTTTTAACCAAGGCTAGATTTCATCCTTATTTCCATCTCCTACATAGCTGAAGTTACATGCATGAACCACCATCTTCAAAAACTGATAAATACCAAATTCTTAGAGGAATTTATCATGGGTCATTCATATGTGTGTAAATAATACCAGGTCTCTGGATGTAATAAACCATCCCAATCTCAGTTTCAACCAATATTGTACCTCCAAAATTTCAGAATATTCACAATTTTTAAAGTATTTCAACCTGTGAATCTTCTTACATCTGACGACTAATCAGACACTAATCAGAAGGGCACTGAAACTTTCCAATCATATTCTTGAAGCCCAGCAATCTCAGCCTGATTTTGACAAAATATTAGACAATCCATATGGAAGGACAAAGTAAAAACCACTGCCCAGGGACTGGAAAGGTGTCTTAGTGATAAGAGTACTTGGCTTGCATGCATGAGGCCCTAGGTTTGATTCCTCAGCACCACACAAGCAGAAAAAGCCAGAAATGGAGCTGTGGCTCAAGTGGTAGAGTGCTAGCCTTGAGCTGAAGAGCTCAAGGCCCAGAGTTCAGACCCCACGACCAGGAAAAAACAAACAAACAAAAACAACTGCCCAATATTCCTCAAAGTTCGAAGGCCATGAGGATCATGGCAACACAGAGGTACTCCTGGAGGAGAGAGGTCCACAAAATGGAATGTGGCTCCTGGGTGGGACTTCCTGGTACAGGAAAAAATTCTAGAAAATTTGATAAACTTGGAATTATGCCTAGGGTTTGCTTCCCAGTAATATGTTGCTCTTCATTTTGTTCACTGGACATTGTCTACACTGAGAAGACTGTATTAAAACTGATCCTGTGCACTCAGTATATGGGAAATCACTGTTTTACAACTGTGTTTGCAACTGTTCAGTAACTGCAATTATTTGAAAATATAAGTTGATTACTTGTAATGACATGACAGTCATTGTCCATGTTCCAAGACTGTCTGACTGCTATACATAAATATAAATAAAGTTTATGGCTCTCAAAGATGTACAGGTTTGGTTTGCAAAATATTTTATAGAAGTATAAAGCTTGATTGTTCATTTATAAAAATGTAACTATATTATATGAAATTTGACATTTATGTGACATCAACATAGGTAAGAGAAATAATAAGCTCAGTAGAAAATGCCAGAATGATTATTTAGAATTCACTGGGAAGGAAAGCAGCTGTTTAGTGAAACAATCAGTAGATTTTTATTGTGGATAGAGCTACTCTTCCTTTAATACTACTGAGCTACTTTCCTTATGCTAAACACAAGAATTTGTTAATCCTATTCTAAATATCACACATAACATCAGGTCTTAGCCAAGTTTCAGTAGTAGAATTAAAGGATAAAAGTGTTCAACTTTTAAATTATACTGTGAGAAATAGTGATAAAATGCTCACTAAAATCACACCCATTTATACTCTGTTTACAAAACCACCAAGTTAAACTTGGAATGTAAATGTATATAAAAAAAAGTCAGTCAAGCCATTCATATGTATTTCATATATTAAATGCCTTAAATGCAAGTAATTTGAGTTTTTTTAAATTCAGTAAGGTGATTGCAGTCAATTTAAAAATGACAGATTATCTCAGTGTTCAACTAATCAATGAAAAATGACCAAAAATTACTTTTAGAAAAAATTCTAAAATTTTTATGAGTACACACTTCTGCCACTGTACATTGGTTCCATAAGACTGTTGCTGTATCTTGAATATTATCATTCTTCAATGATATGAAATAAAAATTTCCATTTGAAACCACATATAATTTCAGATAATTACAATCTCCTAGATTCAGTAATGCAAAGGTCCCATATCTTTCATTGGGAATTTCAGGGAACCTCGGTACCCTAGAAGAGGTTACTTCAATCTCAGTTTGCCTTCACATAGAATTAAGGGTGAGTAAAACATAATCCTACTATGGGAGAACATTTGAAAAATAAAAAGAGTCTTTTGAGGAACCTCCATACTACTTTCCAAAGTGGTTGAACAAGTTTACACTCCCACCAACAATGCAGTAAGGTTCCCTTCTGTCCACATCCCCTCCAGCATCTGTTGTTATTAGAGTTCTTGATTATAGCCATTCTAACTGGGGTGAGGTGGTATCACAATGTTGTTTTGATTTGCATTTCTTTTATGGCTAGGGAGGTTGAGCATTTCTTCAAGTGTCTATTGGCCATCCTTTTTTCCTGTTCAGAGAAATTTCTCTTTAAGTCTTTAGCCCACTTATTTATTGGGCAGTTGTTTCTTTGAGAATTTATTGTTGGAGGATTTAATTTTTTGAGTTCCAGATATATTTTAGATATGAGACCCTTGTCCATTGTATGGCTAGTGAAGATATTCTCCTAATCTGTGGACTTTCTATTGATCTTGCTAGCTATGTCCTTTACGGTCAGATAAGTTGATGTTAGGCGAAATGAACCTCAAGATAAGGATTCAAATGTTTGTTCTTTTATGTAATTGTTTCTAACACATTTATAAGATGATTGCTTTGTATGTCCTTCCCCCACGATATAACCCTGGTTTTCACTGTATTTAATGTTGGTATACTTTGTGGAGGGGAAGGGAAAAAACAAATTGTTTAAATAGGGATACAGGTGGACCCATTGCAACAATGAGATGTACAAGACGCTATGACAAAAAATGAACTTTACAACTTTTTCCGGGGGTGGGAGTGTGTGGGAGGTTTGGGGGGTGAAGGGGGAAGTAGGGGGGGAGATAGGAAGGGATGGAAAGGGGAAACAAAGGGGGAGGCAACAATGCTTGATAAGAAATGTACGCATTACTTGCCCATGTAATTGTAACCCTTCTGTACAGTATTTTCACAATTAAAAAAAAAATACAAAGAGAATGTCTTACTGGGAAAGCCAATTCTGGGAAGACCTGAATATCCTATGAAGATGTATTCATCAGGAAACTTCCTTGGAAAGCATCCAGTTTTGCATATATATATATATATATATATATATATATATATATATATATATATATATATCACTAAAACTCAAATATCTTTCAGAGGACATTCACATACATTTTCATACTTAATCTTAATTTCATAACCCTCAGGGATTGTGATATTTCTGTAGTTGTATTACAAGAGAATTTACTGTATGTGTTCTCAAAGACAGCAGCAAAAGATTTGTGGAAATGGTACACTGGGACCTGTATAGGGAACACTTAAAGACTCAGTGGATGCTACTTTCCTAAAATAACAAAATACCATCTGTCAGACAGAATATTATGAAGGGAGAATAATATCATTTCGTTTACTGCATACATCAGCCTAGCTGATCAATGGTCTAGAGGTGATGGATGTTTTTGTGGAATAGTTTGAATTTAATTTTTATTTGTGATGAGAGACATGAGGAGGCATGTGGGAGGCAGTTAGTATTGTGTCAGCCTGCTGCTGGCTATCCACTGCGTTCCACAATGACAGAAAACCCCACGGGTGTGTGATAGCAACACAGGCCAAAAGGAAGAGGCCAGAAGGACAAGGGTGTCAAACCAATTTTCACAAGGGAAAAAACTGGTAGGGATATGTTAGGATAAATACAGAGAAAGTAAATTAGAAATGCTAGGGAAAAAGTTAAATTTCTCTCACACTGAGTTCTATTCTGAACACAGAGTAATAGGAGCACTGACAAGTATAAATTGTTGATTATTTGTCTTCAGAGAGTAAGCTCAACAGCAAAGGTATTGAGCACATATTATGAGCAAGGTAATGGGCTGGGTAATGGTGATGTTTGGCGTTGTGATAGGCACTTTCTATCCTTGCAGTACTCACAGAATAGTGGAGATGTCAGGCAACTGCAGCAACCAATTGCACAGGAACTTATGGTGTGTAACCATAGAGTTATATGCACTGTGGGAGCATTTCATCTCACTCCACCCAGAGCTTGGTAGAATGTTTTCTAGAAGAGATGGTACCTGTTACCTGAGTTATATGTGAAGGACAAGTGCAACTAGGGTGATGAATGGTAATAGAAAGGTGTTATAGGCCAAGACAATGACACAGCAGAAATACTACCCTCCTCCTCCTTAGCATCATCAGTACCATCATCATAGAAATATTAAGATGAGTTATCCTAACAGTATAAAGGCATCACTTACTTTGTAAATACTTGTACGTACACTTTTCATTTTCAAAACTTTGAAGTAGCATCATTCAGACTCCTGTATAGGGACAGAAGTTGAGCTTAGGGATGTTAAGAACATCTCATGTATAACTGTTAAGACAGTGTTTCTGTCCTAACAGAATGGTTAGGTTCAGACTTATTTAAATATATACAATCAGATTCAGACTGTGAGTTCAAAATTTCTACTTTCTATCTCTCCTGCTTATACTATAGATACATAGATAGATAGATAGATAGATAGATAGATAGATAGATAGATAGATAGATAGATAGATAGATAGATAGACAGACAGACAGATAGATATACATACACACACACACACATATGCTTGCAGGTGTACAATGTGAATGCTGCTAACATTTTGCTGTCAAGTATGGTGGGAGATTTCAAGGAATAAAGAGGAAGGAGCCAGGATATACTGAGATAAAGAATTTGACTTTATTCAGGTGGACCTGTTGCAACAATGAGAAGTACAAAATGTCATGTCAAAACCAGCTTTACAATGTCGGTGTGTGGGGGGGAGGGGGGTATAATTGGGTGGGGGGAGGGGGGAGGCTGGGAAGGGAGGTGAAGGGTAAACAAAGGAGGAGGCTGCAATGCTTGGTAAGAAATGTATGCATTATCCTGCCCATGTAATTGTAGCCCCTCTGTACAGTATGTTCTCAAATAAAATAAAATAATATTAAAAAAAAAGAATTTGACTTTATTGGAAATAGGAAGGCATGTGACATATTACTTAAATTGGCTTTAAAGAGCCAATTATCTTTCATGATGATATTACTACTATTGTTTTATTTTCTTTAGATTTAGACAGGTTGTTGCAATGTAACACAGGCTGTCCTTGAACTCCTGCATTAGCCTTAGAATTTCTGGGTTTAGAAGTACCCTTCCAAGTTCTGGTTTAGAGGTGCATACTACCACAAGTAGCTTTAAAGTTATTTGTATTCCAAATCTGTAAACTCACATCTGTAATCCAAGCAAGAGGCATATTCAGGGGGACCCTATCAGAGGCTGGACCTTAGAGCATACGTCATAATCCAAAGAATAGTTAAGAAAAAATAATTGAAAGTATGGCTTACGTGTTACAGTGCTAGCATAGCAAGAGCCAGTACCTGAGTTCAAACTTCAATACCACCAACTTTAGTAAGTTAAACTTACTTTAATGGTAGTAGTTTCTTTTTAAGGAAGTTATTTCAATTAACCTTAGTGACTTTTCTAAAATTTACTACAATTTACAGTGAAGTTAAGATAATTTAAAATGTAAAAAAATAGCAACAAATGCCAGTAGAAATTATCAAATGCAATTTTCATTCCTAGTGATTGCAGGATTATTTGAATAAGTATCTGAATTCATATAATTTTTAATTACCACCCTATTTTAAAGCAACACATGACTGTAAACCAGATTCAGGAATAAAACCAAGTTCATCAAGTTCTTTGCTGGAAACATGTCAAACGTGAGACATAGATGAAGTAAAATATTAAAATTTCATAATTCTTATTCTGAACAGCAACAAAAGGTATATTTTTAACTCCAAAATCAACATGTGTATTAACATGGTAATCATGTATAGACACATGCATCATCTGATACCCATTTCCAGTTGAGGTCCAGCAAGACAATGCCCAATTTTCTGGCTTTAAGTCTCATACTATGAATGCATGTGCTGTTTGAAGTCAGTGAGCATTGTTTTTTTTTCAGCACTGGAATTTGAACTCAGGAAGTTATTTCCTCCTGTATGCTAAGAAACTATGTCTCTAGTCATCACAATGTAGTTAATACCACCATTTTCACTTAAGGATTTCTTCTCGTCGTTGCTTTTGTTGTTTAACTATTTGAGCCTCAAATGCATTGTTGAAGTGTAATTGATTATTTTTCCCCAAACACACTAATGTCTGCATTAGTACATTAGATTAGTTTTCCTCAGACAGGAGTTGATCTGTTGACTCTAAATGTTTATGACTCAACAATCCATATTAAATAAGTTATTTTTGACACAAAAGCCATACACAAAACAAGGATATTTTACTGATCCATTGAATGTATTATGAGCAGAAACTCTCAAGAGCCAAACCTTATATTCCCTCTAGGAGTAATTCTTCAGGTTCCATTGCCACTTCATAGAATATCATATTGTGAGCAATATGAATTGACTACATTTTAACCTGATTGTTGCTTACTGATGAATAGGAGATAGGAGAGAGAACAGAGTACCTTATTCTTGATCCACTTCCCTTTTTATCATCCTGCATCATTTTTCTCATATAATATTTAAGCTTTTATACATTTTATCAATGCTGCATATTTATTTCAACATAATTTGTCCAATTACTAAAAAGAAAAAGCACTAATTATACATGTTCCAAATCAAACAGCAGTGCAACCAGACACCTTCTTAAACAAATGCTACTGTTTTCAGTGTTTCCAGTAAAATTTGCTTCTGAAACTGCTATGCAATAAGTTGGGCATTGCTTGCTGTTCACTATTAGCCCACATCACACATTCCAGGAGTAGAAACTGTTGGAGATGAAACATTCTGTTTACTTGAATACATGGACATTCATTCATTTATCAGGTTATATAACAGAGAAACAAGGAGATTTAAATTTTCTACAAATCTTGATTTTCCTTGACTGATTTTTATTATACGTTTTGTACATTTAAGTAGAAATTCAGACAGATTTAATTTTTTCAGACAAATATTTTTGAGTGAATGTGTACACCATTTGTTCCCAATATTTTCTAGCATGTCAATTGAAAGATGTAATCATTCAAAGTCACACCAGTAAAATGTTTTCACATGACGATATTTTTCCAAGTTCTTTAAAGTTAATTTTTAAACATTTCCAACAATTTCCTGAACACAATTACATTTAGAAAACTCATAAAATGGGGCTGGGAAGGTGGCTCAGTGGCAGAGCGCTTGCCTTGCATGCCTGAGGCCCCATCAAATGGGATATGGTTTCTGAAAGGCATGACTGATAACCTAGAATATGAGGCCAAAGGAAGTCATTTGAAAACAGGAAATTTTTCTAGGCATCTCATCAATCTCTTATCTTTACTACATAGTCAGTTAATTGGTGAGTAAAATGGGATCAACTTGGAGGTATATCATTCCATGAGGTACAAAGAAGTATAAGCCCAGGAATGGAGTTTGTGGTAAGTGGAGTAAAACTCAATTAAATCAGAGCTAGAAGGTCAATCCCATTTTTTCACTGAGTAGACCTATGTTCAGAAATTTCTGGTTAAGTCTGTATAATTGACTGAGTCAGGCACTCATAAGATAAATACTTTGGTTGTGAAAATATGTGATTGTCAATTTGAGACCTTATAGAAAGTCCGGGAAATATTTGTAAGTCCAGCAAATCAGGAATCCTGTTTTCAGTACTCTAATGTATTTACCCTTTGCTATTTTAAAAAGCATGGATTTAAAAGGGTGTTTCTTTTTCATCAAAACATTATTTTGATGGAAATAGGTCAGGAGAAGTTCCCTTGGAAAAACTAGAAAGCATAGGAGTAAATTTTATGATTGTTAAAGTAAAAATCTTTTATTTCTATTTCTGTGGACAAATCATTCCAATAGAGTATTACATGTAATCAGAAATTTCCATACTGTGTTAGATCTGTCAAAGGTAAGCAAAATTTGACTTGTGAAACTGAAAACTCCATTGTACAACTAGTAAAAATATATAAAATTTTAAGAAATAGATATGATGCAAGTAAAAAATTGGAAGCCCTCAATTCTGTTTCATAGCGATCTATTTATATAATTACTTCATATCCTGGATCATCTGGCTTGAGGACTCTATAGGGCAAAAGCATGGTGATCGTTCCTTGTGAAGCGTTTCCCATGGGCTATCCTTTCTTAAAATAAAATCTAAGGTTGTCTTTTTTGTTGGCAAGCATTATTCTTATCTACTTCCATAGTTTTTGAAATTATACACTTTGGAAAGGGAGAGATTATTCTTTGTTTTATAAGCTTAGGCCCTAAAAGCTCTGCATGTAGTATAACAAACTATGCCTAAATTGACAATAGTAATGGCAAGTGGCAAAAAAAACAACCCACAAAACATGGGTTTATTGTCAGGACTGTTCCACAATCAGGTGCTGGAATCATTAGACATTTTTTTTAGTAAATTTTCTTCCTATTGACTGTCCTAATGCTACCATTTCAAATTTCTGGAGATGCTGGAATCTAAGATTACACAGCTTGAGCCAGAGTGGTTTTCAAGAGTCCTTCACTAGATTTAGTTTTGAAGTAATCATGACACTTACAAAAAGAATCATTTGGTCAAATCATTTAATAATTCTCTAACAATGAGACCAACTCAATTGTACCTCTCTTTCATTATTCCTGATCCTGTTAAGAATTCTCCTCAACAGTTTCTTAAAAAGTGACCACATCATTTATTTTTGAAGTATTGTTTTATCTTTAAGTAGTTGTACAGAGGCCTTTCAATACAACGTGTCAGTTTATGAGTACAAGGCGTCCTGAAAAAATGTCACCCCTTCCATCATTCTCCCCATCTCCGCCACCCCCATGCATCGCTTCAAGTTACTTGGTTCCATTATCCAATATGTACAGTAAGTTTTATGAATATATTTGTCCACAAAATATATTCTCTCAAGTCATACACCCTCATTCTCCTAGACCTCTCCTTCTTCAGATAACATGTTTCAGCTTCTTAGTATTAAGAGTTTTTGCTTTGGTAACATAGTTAATTCTTTCATTACGCCTATCATGTTGGCTTTATTTTTAAAAACCAGCATGAAGATTGTAAGAATTTATAAAATATTTTGTTAATTTTGTAACATATGAACACGCTTTTTGAATGCTCTCCATTTTTGTATTTAAGAATGGAGCTAGCATACACACATAAGTTGTATTTCTATAATTATTCTTTAAAAATTGTCATCATAACTACTTTGGGGATCCTGTGCTAGGCAGTTCTAAGTAGATCTGGTATTCCACTGTTACATTTAATTGTGGTCACTGTATCCATGTGTGTCATCAGGGCATTGTCATTATGAGTTATATTGGAATTAATTGGAATTGTTTCCTCATAGTTGATTGATGCTCAAATTTTACAAGGACTTTGGAAACAAACATATTAACTATTCTTCATATATTTAGACATAGACTGTAGCTATAGCAAAACAAAGAGTTCACTTAGTTGCCATTTTGTCACTATGCACCAATTTCAAGGAAACTTCAAATAATATCACCTGGTTGTTTTTCTTTTTATTCCAACAAAACTTAAATATATTTGCATAAAGAATCAGCCTGTGAATTTTTTAAGCCTGACTTTAATTCAATGATGTAGTTTTCTCTAATTTTTTTCTCTCATTCAGTTCCTTTGTTTTGGTTTCCACATTTCATTTTTTAGAATGATAATCAACAACAAAAATAAAAACAAACACCTGTTAATTCAAGGGAATTACACCATTGGATCTTCCTCTGTGTATACCATAGGTTAGTCAAATTAATTGTGTGTATATGCATATAATCTTGTATATATTTCCATAAATGAATATAGTTTAGATTTAAATTCCAGATATAGAATAAACATCTGCCTTGTGACTCTCTGAGCCTTACTTAATATGATTTTTCCCATTTCCCTGCAAATGACAATATTATTCCTGGTAGATGAGTAGATGAGAATTCCATTGGGGAAATATGTGTGTAAATATATATATGAATATATACGTACATATTTGTATATGTATATACAATATTCAGATATACATAATCACATATGCACACGTATATATATAAATATATATAGAGAGAGATAAAATGTACATGATCAACTTATTTATTGTTGGGCCTTTAGGCTGTTTCAATAACTTGTCTATGGTAAATAATGCTATATTGTATATGGGTATACAAGTATCTTTACTCTATCCTGACTTGCAATCTTTCACATACATCCTGATATGTATTGCTGGATTATAGAATAGTTCTATGTTTAGACTTTAAAGGAATCTCCATACTACTTTCTATAGTGTTTGTCCTGAAGGAACACTATTTATTACACTCAGTGTATTAGTGTTCCTTCCCTCACATTGTGAACAGCATTTGTTGTTCTTAGTCTTAAAAATGGCCATTCTTACTAAGGTGAGATAGAATCTCTGTGTTTTATTTTGCATTTTATTTATGGCCAGGGATGTTGAACATTTCCTTGAGAAGTCTCTTATTAGCTCAGTTGTCCATCTATTAATTGGGTTATTATTTTCTTGTATAATCTGCATAATAGTTGCATCTGGGTTGCTTCCATATCTTAGCTATGGTAAATAATTCAGCAATAAACATATTTGTGCTGGTAGCTTTAGTATGGTCTTCTTTGTGGTCATTTGGTTAAATGCCCAAAAGTGGGATTGCTGGGTCATAGGAGAGCTCTATGTGGAGTCTTTTGAGGAACCTCCATACTACTTTCCAAAGTGGTTGAACAAGTTTACACTCCCACCAACAATGAAGTAGGGTTTCCTTCTGGCCACATCCCCTCCAGCATCTGTTGTTATTAGAGTTCTTGATTATAGCCATTTTAACTGGGGTGAGGTGGAATCACTGTGTTGTTTTGATTTGCATTTCTTTTATGGCTAGAGAAGTTGAGCATTTCTTCATGTGTCTATTGGCCATCCTTCTTTCCTCTTGAGAGAAGTTTCTTTTAAGTCTTTAGCCCACTTATTTATTGGGAAGTTGTTTCTTTGAGGATTTGTTGTTGGGGGATTTAAATTTTTGAGTTCCAGATATATTTTAGATATGAGAGCCTCGTCCGTTGTATGGCTAGTGAAGATCTCCTAATCTGTGGGTTTTCCATTGATCTTGCTACCTATGTCCTTTGTCATCCAAAACCTCTGCAGCTTCATGCAGTCTGTAGGCTGTATTTTTAGTAACTATATTCTTTGCTGTGCAGTAACTTTTTAACTTGATGCAATCCCATTTGTCAAGTTTTTCCTATTTGGGGAGCTCCTGGAACTCTGCTCAGAATGTCTCTGCCTATACCAATAATTTCTGATATTTCTAATCCTTCCTACAGTAGTTTCAGTGTTTGAGGTTTTTACATTGAGCTTTGATCCATTTTGAATTGTTATTAGTACAAAGTGACAGGCTGGGCTCCATTTTTTTATATAGATGTCCAGTTTTTCCCATACCCAATTATTGAAGTAGCTATTGTTTTTTTTCCAACGCACATTTTAAAATTTGTTGTCAAATACCAAATAGCTCTAGGTATCTGGTTTTATTTCTGAGTCTTTTCATCATTCTGTTGCTCTCCAGGTCTGTTTGGGTACCATTATTACCAAGCTGTGTTACTGTAGCTATATAGTAAAGTTTGAAGTCTGGAATTGTGCTACCTCCAGCAATGCAGTTTTTGCTCAGGATTGCTTTGGCTAGTGGGGGCCTTTTGTGGTTCCATTTGAAAATTCTGGATTTTTATATCGGTGAAGAATGACTGAGATTTTAATAGATACTGAATTGAATGTGATCGTTAGTTAGTTTTTTTTCCTCTCTTGGGGTACAAATATGAATATACTTATATGAAATGTGTATTTCTTGAACAAGATCTTGTTCATGACCCTTTGTCATACCCCACTGAACTATAATGATAAATGCACTTGTCTGTTTTCCTTGTTAAGCAACTTGAAGTTATGAGTTAATCAGACTTCTAGGATCAGGGAGTGCTAGTTATGAATAGCTCTTCTATTATCTAAACTGTATTTGCTTAAGCAATTGTTAGTAAACATGTGATGGAATCAAAATGAGTCAATATAAAACATTCCCTTAATTAAAATAAAGATTTTTCTCTACCACTTCTAATGCTATACTATTTATTCCTTCCTGAAGGTACTTACAAATCATGTCTCATGCCAATCCCAAAAGAGTAACTGTGAACTGAATACATCATAAGAGAAGCAAATGTTCCATTGTTTGGTCATCATTTACAATTTTCAGTCTTCCACAAAACTCTAAGCCGTGCATGAAATTCTACCTTATTTTGTTGTCATCTTTTCTAAATCCTTGGTTCCATCATCTACACCTAATAATCTAATCCAATATCTCTTTTGGATTATGGATGCAGTTGTGTCCTAAAATAACCTATAGTTCTTTGTTTTTGTTAGTTGTGGGGATTAAATGGAGCCTGGGCACTCTTCTGGTTTTCTAGTAGTTAATTGGAGATAAGAATTTCTTGTATTTTCCTGCTTGAGCGAGCTTTGAACCACCATTCTCAGATCTCAGTCTCCTGAGTAGCTAGGAGTATGGGTGTGTAAGCTATCAACGTCCAGCTCCTACATTTATTCTTAATTGGTTAGGGGAATTTAGTGGTTAATGTGTGTGATAAAAAGAGGTATGGAACATAAGAACAGTTATTATACAAGTTATATATGTTCAAAGCACTAAGTTTGGATCATGAAATGTCAATAGATGGGTTTTAAGTTTTGCAGGGTGTGTCAATTTCAGTTTTTCAGCTGATAGATATAAGCAGTCCCTCAGATTAATTATTCATGTCTTCTGAAAAATATTTATTTGGTTAAAGCACATTGTGCAATATATCCAAACAAGCAAAGTTTACTTTTGTCCACTAGGAATAGGGATCACAGCATCTCTGAGATACAAGCTAGAGTATAGTATCCAGAGTTAACAGATATCTATTAGGTTCTGCTTCTTATAAACTTTTGTAAAGATTTCACTGCGTGACCATGTCCTGCAGTTTTGCCTTTTGTTTGTCTCAAGAGATTATGCTTTATAACTTTTACAAACATGCATGGACCTGGAGCTTCTGTTCTAGCATTTTCTTTAATGAACCCTTCCAGCAGTTCAGGCTCTATTATTTTCAAAATTCAATCCTAAACCATTATTTAATAGGTTTGTTTTTATTGAATTTGATACTGTGCACAAGCAGTCTGAAGAATGGTACCATTCACAGTATTTTTATTAATAAAATGTATACAATCAACTCTTCCATATATTGTAAGCTAGGAATGCTCAATATCTGTGCCTTGAAGGTGTCTCTAAACACAGCGAATAAATATTTCATAGAGGTGAAAGAAAAATGACTCATACATTACAAAATTTCTAAAATCCTTTAATATACTACTGAAAGTAATACAAGATGGTAAATCCTAACATCTCCAAGCTAACTTACTTGCCTGAAAATGACATAATTTCATTTTTCTTTATGGACAAATGAAATTCATAGTGTGTATTCTATTTAGTTATCAAATGATTCTGTAGCCTGAGCATCATGAATAGTACTAGAATGAAGATGGATATGCAAATATCTTCATAGTAGCCTGACCCAGAGTGGTATAACTAGAAAATAAAGAATTCTTTAGTTTTAATTTTTCAAAAACCTAAAAACCTCCATCATGATCTCCATAGTTGATACATTAATTTATATTTTTACTAGCAGTATATAAGGGCTCACTAACATTTTCCTTTCCTACTTTATATGTGTGTGTGTGTGTGTGTGTGTGTGTGTGTGTGTGTGTGTGTGTGTGTGTGTGTGTGTGTGCTAGTATTGTTTTTCTAATTCAGAAATGGAGTTCTCTACCTTAGGTTTTTTAAATTTTTGTGTTTTGATCAAGACTAGCCTCTGTCACTTGAACCACTCCTCTACTTCTAGCTCTTTATGGCTAATTGGAAATAAGAATCTCAACTTTTTATTTCTTTTTCCTTATCTAGCTTTGTATCAAAATCCTCATATATCAGCCTACTAAGGAGCTATGATTACAGGCATGAATCATCAGTGCCCAGCCAGGTAATGATAGCTATTTTGACTGGGATAAGATGAAATCAGGCTGTAATTTTGATTTAAATTTCACTACTGTCAAATGATATTGATTTTTTCCCTTATTTTTACCATTTTTATTTTAATATAGAAATGATGTTTAGTTCATTTGCCTGTTTAATAATTTGTGGTGTTTGTTATGGATTATTTATTGGGGATATTAATCCTGTGTCAAAAGAATAGTTAGAAAATATTTGCTTTCATTCTTTTTCTTTTTGTTGGTGGTGCGGTTTGAACTCAGAGCCTAGCTGCTGTCCTTGTTTTAGTTCAAGTTCTTCTACTTTGAACCACAGTTACACTTCCAGTTTTCAGGTGGTTAACTGGAGATCAGCCTCAAGGACTTTCCTTTCCAAGCTGGCTTCAAACTGTAATAATCAGATCTCAGTCTTCTGAGTAGCTAGGACTACAGGCATGAGCCAAGAGTACTCTGCTTTCTTTCATTCTTAAGTTGTCTCTTCATTCTGGTAGCTGTTTTGTTTGTCATGATCCTTGTTAATTTATGCAATTCCATTTGTCATTTCTTCTTCTTATTTCCTGAATTACTGGAGTCCTGTTAAGCAAGTCAATGCCAAGGCTTATATATTGAAAGTTTTCTCTATCGTTTTCTGTAGTAGTTCCAAAGATTCAGATCTTACATTGTCTTTGATTAAGTTTGAATTGATTTTTTTTTTTTTTTTTTTTTTTTTTTTGTCGGTCGTGGGGCTTGAACTCTGGGCCTGGGCGCTGTCCCTCAGCTCTTCAGATCAAGGCGAGCGCTCTACCACTTGAGCTACAGCGCCACTTCCAGTTTTCTGGTGCTTTATTGGAGATAGGAGTCTCACGGTCTTTCCTGCCGGGGCTGGCTTTGAACCGCGATCCTCAGATCTCAGCCTCCTGAGTAGCTAGGATTACAGGCGTGAGCCACCAGCGCCCGGCTTGAATTGATTTTTATACAGGACTAGGTGTAGCGATACATGGTACCCAGAACCATCTGTTGAATATGTTATCTTTCATCCAACATATGCTTCTGGTGCCTTTGATAAGAAGCAGCTTGCTCTAGTTGTGATGGCTTATTCTGACTTTTCTGTTCTGTTCCTTTGGTCTTCTATTTTAATGAAGGTACTGTGTGGTTTTTGTTACTGTAGTTTTGTAATATAATTTGAAATCAGGTGTTGTGATACAGCCAGCATCTTTTCTCAGGGTTGCTTTAGTATTTGGTTTTATTTTTGTGTGTATAGGGATATTTGAAGGAAATTGCATTAAATTTGTAGATCACTTTCAATAATATAACAGCTCATACAATATTCTTCTAATCTGTGAATAGCTATTTCATTCTTTGCAATAACAATATTTTATATTATCTTTGCAATAACAATATTTTTAATATTTTTGCTTGTTTGATTATTTTTGATGCTAATATGAGAGTAGTTGATTTACTGAGGAATGTGTTATCTTAGTTGATTCATTGTTATGTGCAAGCTACTAATATTTCTATTTGTATTTTGAGGCAAAAATGATATCCATAATAATTTCACTTTTTATTTTTTATTAGAATCATTTTTATTGTCTTATAGATTAATAAAATTTAAGGGACTAATTTGCATGAGAGCTTGTTGGATATCTTGTCTTATTCCTGATTTTAGAGGAAAAGGTATAAGTTCTTCACCATTCAGTATAATGTGGGTAATTGACTTATTTTTATAGTCTTAATTTTATTGTGGTATAATTTTATATTTTTACCTTCTCAAGGAATTTATTATGAAGAGATACTTTTGTTGAAATATTTCTCTACATCTTTTGAAATAATCCTATGTTTTTCCTCTCTGGCTTTTTATATGTTTGTTATATTATGTCTGTTGATTTGCATGTATTGAGTGCTCTTTCCATTCCAGATATGAAAGCAACTTCATCATTGTGTATGGTCATTTTTTTTACATTTTATATAAGCTTTAATTAGTTGTACAGGTTGTTTTATAGGATATGTCCAAATATACATGCAAAATACCTTGATCAATTCACCACTGACAGCAATCTTTCATCTCTCCTGCCTCTATCCCAAAACAATTTTATTGTTTGATGAAACAAGTTTCATGGTTCCATTTCACACATGTATGTGAAATATTTTGACCACATTCACCCTTTCTACCGATCTTTTTTATGTTTGTTGAATTCAATTTGTAAGGATTTTATTGAGGATTTTATGTTTGTGTTAGACAGGTAAATTGCTCTATAGATTTTTTTTAAAGTCCTACTCTTACCTGGGTTTTCTATCAAAGAAATTTTGACTTTGTACAATGAGTTTGGAAGCATTCTTTCCATTTCATTTTCAGAACAGTTTCAAAAGCACTGCCATTAGATCTTCTTAAAAGGTCTTGTGGAATTCAGATGTGGATCTGTCCAGGTCTGGGCTTTTCCTTGTTGGGAGATTATTTTTTATTGCTTAGACTTCATTGCTTATTAGAGGTAAGTTAATGGTTTATCTTTATTTTCTTGATTCAATTTTGGAAACTCCTGTTTGTTTGGAACTAATCCTTTTAAGCTTTCAAAGTTATTGTAGTATAATTGTTCAGCATATTCTCTAAAGATCCTCTAAATTTCAACAGCATATATCATAATGTTCCCATTTAATCTCTAATTTTATTGAATTGGGTCATCTGTCTATTTTGGTTAATTTAGATAAAGGTTTGGAAATCTTGTTCATTTTGCCAGATAACCAAATGTTTCATTGATTCTGTGTATTGTTCTTTTTTTGTTGTTGTTGTTGGTCATGGGGCTTGAACTCTGGCACTGTCCCTGAGTTTTTTGCTCAAGGCTACAGCTCTACTTCCCTGAGTTTTTTGCTCAAGGCTACAGCTCTACTTCCAGTTTTTGAGTAGTTAATTGGAGATAAATGTCTCAAGGACTTTCCTACCAGGGCTAACTTTGAACCTTAATCCTCAGATCTCAGCCTCTTGCATAGCTGGGATTCCAGGTGTAAACCACCATCTCCTAGCAGATTTGCAGTTTTATTTCATTATCTAATAATATGTAAGAAACTATTTTAATTTTTTTACTCATTAAGACTTTTATGACCTACACTGTGAGCAGTTTAGAAAAAATTTAGAGAATACAATGCTCTATGGCAACTTGATGAATCGTTAGAAATATGTCTGTTAAGTTCATTTGATGTATGGTGCAATTTCACTCTGAGGTTTGTGATGACACCCAGGAAAGAAAACAAAAACAAAAACATATTTACTGATGAAAGTGAAAATTAAATTCTCCCCCTATTACTGTATCGGGTACTATCACTTTATGAATACCGCTGTTTGGCTCTTTTTATTTCCTAAGGAAATTTTGTGTACTTCTACATATATATATATATATATATATATATATATATATATATGTTTTGTATGTAATCACTATTGTATTTTCCATTTTTATGATCATTTGGTGACCTTTTTATATTTTCTGATTAGGTTTTTTTCTTGCTACATTTTCAGGTATGAATATAACTGCTGTTATTTCTTTTGGATTCCATTTGGTTGGTATGTCATTTTTCAACCTTCTACATGCCTTTTGCAGTCAGGTATGTTTCTTATAACCAACAAATAGTTGCATCTGATTTTAATTTATTTATTTTATTTATTTACTCAGTCTCTCCATTTTAGCAATTTATATCTAGCGTTATTGTTAGAAGATATTTTCTACTTTTGTTTTGTTGATTTTTCCACCCACTTTATTTCTTTTTCTATGGTAGTCATCTTCAGGGCTTTCTTGTTTACTGAGTTGAACATGTTGACAGTCCTAATTCTCATTCTTCCATGTACTCTTCTGAAATTTGTTTTCCTGAGTTATTGAATGTTTCTTTCTTTCTCATCTCTGTGTAGGATTCCTTTCAGAATCTTCTATAATTTGGTTTGGTGGCAGTGGCCATAAAATGCTTTAATGGATGCTTATCTATCAGCTTTAAACAATAACTTTGCTAAATATAGTAATCATGGTTGGAAATTGTCCCTAGAGATTTACAGCCAATGCTTTGATGGCTTTTATAAACTCTGTTGAAAGATTTGATTTCAATTCTGTTGGGTTTGCTTTTGTATGTTGGTACTTTTTGCTTATAGCTTTACATTCTTTCTTGTTTCTATATTCTTAATGTTTTAACTGTAATGTAACGTAGAGAGATTGCTTTCTAATCTTATTTGGAATTCTAAATTTGTCCCAAACTGAGATGTCCATATCTTTCCTTAGCTTTCAGAAGTTTTCTGCTATCATGTCATTGATGAATAAGATATTTGTGACTTTAGTTTGCATCTTAGCTTCTTCCTCTACCTGTAAATTGTTAGGATTGGTCTATTGATGTCCCAGTCTTCTGAAAAATCTGTGCCATATTGCTTTTTGAAGGTGGTGAAAAAAGTCATAGTTTTCTTGGGCATGTTCTACATTAATGACGGTCTTTATTTCACTTGGTTTAGTCTATTACTAATGGTAAAAACTGTGTTGACCTTGTTGAGTTTTTCACTTTCAGTATTTCTAGATTATTTTTATTACTTTATATTCTTGCCAGATTTTTTATCCACCTTGCTGAATTTTTCATTCAAGTATTAAATTGACTTCCTTCCATGTATCTGTTGTATGTTCTTTGAGGTTGTTGACTATATTGGGGTGGGTGTTTACTGGCTTTGATACTTACCAAAAGAAATGTTCAAGTACTTCTGCTCTTCCTAGGTGACAATTTTAATTTTAAGATCTAACTATTGTTCTGTGGCACCATTCAGCATGGGCTGTTTTTCTGGCATGTACTGTAGGGGAATGAAAATCTGTTCTACATATCTACCTTCCTTCCTCTCTCTTCCCCTGCTCTCTCTCCTCCCTTGCTCTCTCTCCTTCTCTCTTCTCTTTCTTCCTGTGTTTGTGTTTGTATGTGTCTATGTTACATTATTGAGACTTGAACTCAGTTGTTAGAGTGAAAGCTGACACTCTGATCTCTTGAGCTGAGCCCCTCACCCCAATTCTGGAAATTTGCTCATTTCTTTAGAGATGAAATATCTTGAACTTTTCTGCCCTGAGATAGTTTCAAACCATGATCCTCCAATCTCAGCTTCCTTAGTAGCTAGGATCATAGATGGGAGCAACTGGTGCCAGCCAAAACTCTATTTTTGCAGTTGCAGCTTGTGCACTTGTGAAGTTCATGTGGGCTTTCCTTATCTCTTTTGACAGGTTGCATCCCTTTCCCTAATGAAAAGCCTAGTGTTCTACATTTCATTTTTAAATCTAAAATTCAGTATTTCTGGATTTCACTTGGTCTCTCAATGTATTGTTGAATGTTATCCTCTGTCACCATTCCACATCACCAGTTTCTCTCTACAGATACGCAGGGAATGTTTTGTCTCAGATATGTGGACATGTCAAGAAGTATTGGATGTCTTTAATCCAACACAGCCTTTCTCACTTAGTGCTTTAAAAACACCTTTGTTGGGAGAGTAGAAGAAGCTACTTTGCTGTGCATCACATCTGATAAATGTTGAAAATGTAGAGGGAAATGAGTTTCATTCACTGCATCTGGATATACAAACAAGCTCCAAGTAAAGTAGAGAACTAAAGGGAATAGGTTCACATTTATCCTGAATAGGTATAGTACTATATTCAGGACTTATTTATCTAAATATATACTCTATAATATAATTGAATAAACTAAATTCTCATCATAATCTTTCCTAGGTCTAGTGAAGAGCTGAGCATTGTTGGTAGTTGGATTTGATCTCAGATTGAGTTACTCAACACTTCATATAATTCTTAGTAAACATGTTTTCACATGTATATACCTTATTGTTTTAAACCCTCAAAAAGCAGATAGAACTTCCAGTTTTTTTCTCCTATATTATATGACTAACATTAGACTAATTAATTATTGCTCTTAAGTTATCCCAGGAAAACCTCTAATAGGAATTTGATAATTCTGTTACAATTATCCAATTTTCTTTAATAGAACTCCTATCACTATTATTTTCCCATTTCAGTGTTGAGAGGGAATAATAAATAAATACAAACATCTCTCAGGGATTAATTAGCATACTTTCCTCAACTCTGCCCTGATAGATTAATTCCTTCTTATTTGTCATTAATTGCTTCGTAATTCTACATGCTTCATTTGTGGTATATAAAACAATTGTATGACTTCACTAGGTGAATGCTTGAAGAAGCATTATTATAGTATTTTATTCCTTTGTCTCATTTGCTGTAGAATTAAAAGCTGCTAATTACAAGTTATTTAGTCCTAATAATTGCAGTTATATAGAAGATAAGTATCATCCTAAACTTTTTCTGTAATCTTTTCTAATAAGGAAAATAAGTAATAGTTATTTACTGTAGTGATTATATGACATTTTCTCCTTATAAACCATAAAACATTTCCCCAATATGGACAGTAAGGAAGTTTATGCTGGTCATCCAAATAAATAATAATAATTTTAATAAATAATAATAATCATTTTCTGTGCAAAGCATAGAAAAATCTGCTAATGCAAACTTTAATATAACTAATGTGCAGTCATACAAACTCTTCCCTCCTAAAAAAAAAATGGTCTTTGTGACATATAGGGCTTCCTCTGGTAAGACATATCTGATTGTGGGACCTTATCTTTCTGCAGATTATCTGAATTTGTCAGAATGTTTATAGTATTCTATGTACTCGGACAGACAGGAAAAAGGGAAAATCATGTTAATCCGATCTTGGAGGCTGGGGACCTAAGAGGCAAATGTATTAATCCTGCAGGAGGTATAGTTTTGATGAACACTTTCTTGCTTATTTTGCATAAAATCACTAAATAAAGCAATGTATTAAGTAAAAATCTTATTTGCCTTCGATTTATGATTATATTTTTGCAATATCAATTATTGACTCACTTTTTTCTTTTATAAATATAAACATTTTTAAGTTCTATAACTTCCATGAATGAGGTATAGCTTTATTTAAAATATTTTAATGCTAAAATAATCCAGTTTTTTTGATGTTTGTTAAAAAGCATACACGGGTACTATCTTCCATTTGCTTTCCATTTCACTGTTTATGTAACCTTTAACATTTAATAAGAGAAGGCTAGTGCTTCCCAGAAGAGAGAGTAAACACATCTATTCTGTTGTCTTCAGTGTTATTTGGCAGGCTGTCACTCACTGTCCTCTTTGAAGTTGTTCTTTCTTATGCAAAATTATTCTATTGCTTGTCTAACAATAGGACTGCATCCTTAATCTGACTCACCTTGCTTGCTGTAAAGTTGGCAGTAGACAAATGGGGTAACTTGCAGTATTTGAAGTATGACTTCAATGTTTGAAAATGAGGAGAGAATATTAACAAAACTAATGGGAGTTGAACACTTTCTCAAACTTGTTCTGTGTAATGTAACTGAAACCCGTGTATTGATAATTGTATTCTTTTCCACAATGCTTTCTATGAAGCTTGTCACAAGCAGCTTGGGTCATTTTCTAATCTTTCTCACTCATTGTTTCAGGTAGAAGAAGTAGTAATTCTTCCTTCAGAGTAGCTGTTTCATGAGTGGCCATACTCAGAATTTACCTGGATGTGGACTAACACAGCACAGGTCAGAAAACTGGCATGGATTAGTGCGGAAAATCCACCAGCATCTAGAGCACAGGTTCATCTTTACAAATAGTAGAAATTGTGTTCCAGGAAACTGAACCAAAAAAACCTCATAACTTGGTAACTTACAACAGAGGAAGCCTTTATGTTTACTGAAGCTAGTATGAATAGATCTATTAAATGGTGAAGAAGAGACTTCTGGGAAACACTTCTTATGCCTATGTCCAAAGCATAAGAAGTCTTTGTATTTGCTGTGGCGATTATATTGTTACAGCTTAGCTTACCCTTCTCAGAGGGAGAAAAATGAAAAGAAAGAATTTTTTTTCATTTTATTTTATTTTATTTTATTTTTGTGAACATACTGTACAGAGGGGTTACAATGACATGGGCAGGATAATGCGTACATTTCTTATCAAGCATTGCAGCCTCCTCCTTTGTTTACCCTTCACATCCCTTCCTAGCCTCCCCCCCACCCCCCCACCAATCCTCCCCCTCCCTCTCCCCCTCCCCCCCCACACCAACGTTGTAAAGCTCGATTTCGATATGACAACTTGTACTTCTCATTGTTGCATCAGGTCCACCTGTATCCTTAAACGACTTGTTTTTCCCCATCTCCTCCACAAGTTATACTGACATCAAGTACAGTGAAAGCAGGGGTTATTCTGTGGGGGAGGGACATACAGAGCAACAAAGAAATAATCGTATAAATGTGTTAGAAACAAATGCATGAAAGAAAAAAAAACATTAAAATAAATATCTAAGGGTTCATTTTCCTAACATCACAATATCTGACCTTTTCCACTTGACTCATACATATACTAGATATTGCAAATAAGGGAAACCATGGGACCTATGTTTCTTTGGGCCTGACTTACTTCACTTAATATAATTTTTTCCAAGTCTTTCCATTTCCTAACAAATAAGGCAGTGTCATTCTTTCTGATGGAGGCATAGAATTCCATTGTGTATATATACCACATTTTCTTGATCCATTCATCTACTGAGGGGCATCTGGGTTGGTTCCATATCTTAGCTATGGTAAATAATGCTGCAATAAACATAGTTGTGCTGGTAGCTTTAGTGTGGTCTTCTTTGTAAACATTTGGGTAAATGCCCAAAAGTGGGATTGCTGGGTAATAGGGGAGCTCTATGTGAAGTCTTTTGAGGAACCTCCATACTGCTTTCCAAAGTGGTTGAACAAGTTTACATTCCCACCAACAATGAAGTAAGTTTCCCTTCTGTCTGGGAAGGTGGCTCAGTGGTAGAGGGCCCGCCTTGCATGCATGAGGCCCTGGGTTCAATTCCTCAGCACCACATAAGCAAAAAGAAAAAAGCCGGAAGTGGCACTGTGGCTCAAGTGTAGAGCGCTAGCCTTGAGTTGAAGAACTGAGGGACAGTGTTCAGGCCCAGAGTTCAGGCCCCACAACCGGACCCAAAAAATAAAAATAAAAATAAAAAAATAAAAGTTTCTCTACTGCAATAAAAGAATTTTTAATGAAAAATTGGGAATGCATAGGGAAAGAAACTTGTGGGGGTTTTGTTTTTGTTTTGTCTTGTTTTGTTTTTTTGGTTGTGGGGCTTGAACTCTAGGCCTGGGCGCTGTCCTTGAGCCTCTTCAGATCAAGACTAGCACTCTACCACTTGAGCCATAGAGGCACTACCAGCTTTTTCTGTTTATGTGGTGCTGAAGAATCAAACCCAGGGCCTCATGCATGTGAGGCAAGCACTCTACCAGCCACCTTCCCAGCCCCAGGGAAAGAAATTTAACAGATGACCTACTTTATTTTTCTGTATGAGGCATGCAAAAGCAAGGCTTTTGTTTTATTGTTTTTTAACTAGAAAACTTGTGGATTCACTTGGCAAAATTGAGCCCTCATTTAATTTTATTTATTTTTACAATAAAAAGTCTATCTTCATATTTCACAGAATCAGGGAATGACAGATTTTTATCATGATTCAAAGATCTTCCCCAATCTGGGGTAATTTAAAATCTTAGAGCATGACTAAGAGATAACTTAGACATGTCAAGGAAAGTAAACTCGAATTCCAATTACCCACCTTTCAACACTACTTCAACATCTACTCCTGCAGTCTTATATACCAATTACTTTAGTCAACTTAAACTCTTATGAAACTGAAACCTAAATTAAATTCTGTCCATGTATGACCATAACCTTATGCTTTTCTTTTAGAGGTAAAGAATCTTAAAACTTATCTTCAACTCATCCTCAAATTACAATATCACTGTGTAATATTTATCAGTAAATATATTTACATGGCATTATATATATATATGTGTGAGTATAGGTTATATATAACACACACATATAATATATATTGCATATGCCATATTTCTCCATTCATCTAATATGATCATTTACCTTGATTTCATGTCTTGCTATTTTGAATAATGAGAAAATCATTATGGGATTTACCTTTGCATGTATATCCTATAACAATGCCGTAATTCTATTTTTAATTTTTTGATAAATTTTTATGTTGTTTTCTACAATGATAGGCTGATTTTCATTGCTAATGATGATGTCATATATATCATCTACGTTTTCCCTAGGAGTTCTACAGTCTCAGATTTTGATGGAGTCTTTATGCTCTTTGGTTTCTAACACCAGTCTTTCCAGACAAGAAGGAGTACTATATCTTTTTTGTGTCTTATATGGATGTCTGAAATGCACTTCAGACTCCATTCCTTTCTATCTTCTAATTTTTCTGTCACATCTACCTGTAAAACTTCAGTATCAGTTATCTCTCACATTTTACCTTTTCTTTTTTCTCACAGGAGCTTCAGAGCAAGGCAAAGGAAATCTTGCTAGGCAGTTTCATTCCCTCATAGATTCTTGCTGCCAGTTCCCATATCAGCATAAAATAATACCTAGTGACTTTTCATACTTACTTTCACAAATTGCCTCATGCCTTTTTAGTCCTTAACCTGTAATCTAAATTTATCTTGTTACTCTTCTATATGTGATAAAGTGAATTCTGGACCTTGACTTTAATTCTCACAGAAAATGAATATGTGAGTACATATGAATACTCAGAAATACACAAAGTACACAGCACTTTATCCTTCTACTTCATCAGCAGTCCTTCTCTATTCTCAGGAAGAAAACTGGGAAAAAATGCTGTCTAATCATTCTTCCTTTTTGTACTTGGACCTACATCTATCGCCTTAGGTAAATAAAAGAGCCTGTAGTCCAAACCTTCCCTTTCTAATAGCTCTTTTCCCATCAGTATTTATACAGATTTTGATCTCTCTATTCCTCTGTCTAACCATGAGCCTTTGATCCTATGATACGTATTTTCTGCCCTCTCTAGGGCTCTTCAAAGAAGAAAAGGAATCATAGGAAATGAGCTTTATTAAAACATTTTTGACATTTTGTGTTTTGACTTTCCCTTTCCAATAACTATCTTAAACTGTACAATTTATATTCTGATTTAATACTCTTAAAATAGCTAATGATAATGTGATACATCTTCAGCTTCTTAAAAATTATGGATAGCTTTTAGTCTAATTTTGAAATATTCCTTCTTCTGAAAATTTCTTTTCAAAGGCATCTCAATTCATTCTCTTTTTAAATTTTATCTTCTTATCAAGTTATCTCAAGTGCTGGTACTCTTATGTTTCTCATCTTCAAATGTGTGAATTCATTAATACATACCTATGGCTGCCAGTAGTGGTTTAAAACTCAGAGGGCTTAGTCTCTGACTCAGAATATATCAACTTCTGAAATCAGTGTATGTGTGGGCTGGAGAAATGGTTCTAACTAGATAACTCCAAACCTAACTAATCTTGTCTTCTCCTTTTATCTCCTTTCCCCAAATCTAGTCAGAAAATATATACAGAGAATTTTGAAGTTTTACCTATCAAATGTCTATTAAATTCATGTCATTCTCCAATAAAACTTCTAGTAAACTCCCTAAGATACCAGTCTTTATTAGGTCCAATCATTCTTTGTGCTAGTTCCACGATGACCTGAAATACAAAGAAGCATAAGCTTAATACAAGCCTTTGCATTTCTCACCAATATATAGTGAGTACTTCAACAGAGTATTTGAATTGCATTTAACTGCACTACATTTTTTCTTCTTCAGTTTTAAGTCTTCAAAATTGTTTGTAAGCTATTTGTGGCACTCAAGCCTATAATTCTAGGTATTTGGATGTAGTGATCAGGGGAGCTCAGTTTGGGGCTAGCCTGGGTATAAAAGTTCAATAGAGTTAATCTCAGTGGCTGCATGATATGATTCATACCTGTTATTTCACTTACAGGAGAAGCAAAATGGCTGGGCACAGTAGTAGAAAATTTCATCTTCAGGGATATGATTTAGCACAAGAGAGGAGAATGATAGCTCAGGTTGGTCTATGTGACACCCCTACCTTGAAAATAACGAATGAAAGGGCTAGAAGCATGAGTCAAGTGGTAGAATCCTTGCCTAGCAAGTTGGAGACACTGAGTTCCATCCTCAGAAGGAAAACAAAAATAATGTGTGAAATGAAATAGACAGTGACTCATGGAAGTGCATTTTTGAGCCTGAAATAAACTTCAAAGATAAACCTACATTACTGGTTTATTAGATACACACCAAAACCCTACTAGTAGGTCTAATATACTTTATACAGTAAAAATAAATAACAATTTTAGCTATCTAATTTAGGAAGCTCCCTATCTACAACATTATGAATTTAACATATGATTGGAACTTGGAGAACCTAGATATTAAAATTCAACAATTAGGTTTTCTTTCTATGTGACTGGAAAAAGTAAAGATTTGACTGTACTTAGCCTCTTCTAAGAGAAATAAGGAATTTCTTATGAGGAAATTGTTTCATACTTTAGTTGGATTAGTTTTGAGTGTTGAGTTTTGATGTTGGTTGGATGGTTTTGGTGGTTCTGAAGACTGAATTTATGGCAAAGTATCTATCACTTGAGACACACTCCCAGATTTCTTGCCTTTTTGGTTTTAGTTTTGCAATAGTCTTGTTCTAAGTAGTAGAGATTGCAGGTGTATACTACCCTTCACAGATTATTTTTGAGATATTATCTTGCTACTGTTGTCAGGACTTTCCTAAATTGTGATCCTTTATCTCTGCATATTTAGTATGCATTATTTAATATTATACAGTGACTATCTGATTCATTAAGCTTTTTCTCTATGATGTACTAAAGAATTTTATAAAATATGCCTTTACTTCCATGAGAATTATATGCCTAACACAAGTTTGTATAGCTATTTTATACTTTCAATTTAACATGTGTCTCTTGATATTGCACTAAAACTTTTCTTGACAACTTTTCTTGACATTAAAACATCTATACATTAGGTTCTAAAAATACCAAATGTCATTCTTATGTGGTATAAATTAGTAATTGATACTTTCTTTAGCCCCATGTTACTGGTTACCTTTTCTGATGATAAAATATTCTAACTAGGAATTTGATTTCAGGAATATCAAAGACGATTTCTCAATATTTTCATACCACATACCATTTTAAACAGAATTTATATAACACTGAATTGTGTAAAGAAGAGCATGAGTTTTTCTTAAGCACAATATTGACAAACTAGTTCTTTATAAAGATACTCAAATTTACTTGCTTAAGTTCAGTTAATTATTTCCTTATTCAAATACTTAATTACGATTTAAAATCAGTAGAAGATTTCTGCATTCTGGGTATCATGCGACCTAGACTATCCTGGCTGCTCAAGGACTGTTCTAAAATAATACTAAAGCTATGTATTACTTTATATATTTTGTATTGGCATAAAGGTGAATTAAGTCAAGGTTCAAAATCATTGTGTCTTAATTAGCATGACAGTATTCATACTTAATTTTCCAATTTTGAAAGGCTTTAAAATTAAGTCATTACTCTGGTTCCTAAAGTTACTCTGTGCCATCAGATATGTTGTACTTGTTGGAGACAGAGATGGTAATGCAGACCCAGAGGCAAAGATTAATCTTTGGCTTTGAATGTTCTCATTTCCACACTCAAGTTGCCTTCCTAGAGAGTAGTTCAACATTGCATTTTGAATACCACAAAAGAGTCATCCATCTTATTGGCTACTTACTCCTTTTAAGTAATAATTATTTAAACATTATGAAGTCATTAAATCAGTGAGGGGAGTAGAAATAAGTACTGATTTTATGTTTGGTGATAAATAACAGACCAACGGTACAAAACCTGTTTCTGAGCATTTCAGTTTGAAATTTGCATAGCTTTCTTTTTGGAAAAATGAGTTAGGCCATAGACAAAATATCTTTCTAGTCTCTATAATAAAAGACTAAGTAAATGCAATATCATGCTTTCAAGTGCTATTTATTTTTTATTACAATAATGCTAAGGACATTCCCAGTATGTGACCAAAATTCTGATAAAAGGAATTCATAGAAGTTAGGATTATTAGACTTATTGACCCAAAAATGAAGTTTAAAAATCAATTTGCTTTTTCCTAATTTATTTGCTGATACTGGCAATATTTAGATATTACAAAAATGTAAAATATCAGGAAAATACAAAATACATTGAGTTTTATGTAATTCAGTTGTTTCTTGCCAGATAATTCACCATTGAACAACAACCAACAAAGACTCTCAAATTATCAAATGTTCAATTGTTTAAAATGACAAGTTCTAAAAGTCCAGAGTGAGGGCTGGCTCAGGGGTGGAGTACTTGCCTCACATGCAGGAGGCCCTGGGTTTGATTACTCAGTACCATATAAGCAGAAAAAGCCGGAAGTGGTGCTGTGGCTCAAGTGGTAGAGCACTAGCCTTGAACTGAATAGCTGAGGGACAGCGCTCAGGCCCAGAGTTCAGGCCCCAAGACTGACCAAAAAAAAAGTCTAGAGTGAAATTTTATTGAAGTTTTCAATAGAGTTATCAAGGCATGTGTATGCATATGTTTTGTAAATAGAATAGTTTCACACTTTTACGGAAAACATTCTTTTTCAGAAAAAAAGTTGCATTGATATAATTGCAAATGGAGTATTAAATTCCTCAGCAAGAAACAACTGGAGTCCGGAGGAAGATGGTGGAGGAGAAGCTGGAGGCTAAACAAGCTTTTGCATAGAAAGCAGTTTTAGTGTTCCAATGAACAGTCCTAGGCTAGAAAATCACACCAAGTGTGCCATCACAGTACAGGGAGTTTGGCCAGAGAGGAAAAATCCAGGCAGCTTGGTCAAGGAGACAGATCTGAGCACTTGCTGGTGTCTTCAGTGGCAGCAGAGAGCCCAGTACAAAGGTTCCAGTCAGGGTGTGCAAGCAGATTCTATTCATCACCAGCAAGAACTGAAAGAAGAAATCTTCATACTGCTGATCACAGACCAGGGACAGCCCAGAAACCAAGAGGCTAGCGTGAATATATCCAAGACATCCTCACTTCTTCTCACAGAGCAGCAGTAGGAAAGTATCCCCCTTCCCCACCACTGAAGAACTCCATCTTTGATACTAGCTCGCTACAACTCAGGCCCTAGAAGAAAACAATAGGAGCCATTCACCAGGTAATAGGAACCTGACCTGGCCTGCCAGGCTTAGCTCCACCCAGGGGTAGTCACCCTTCCCAAGCAGAGGAGGCTCCACCCACCCCCAAGAATGACTTTCTTCACTGGGTACACAGAGCCAAAGGTTGCCCTTCCCCACTACAGCCTACACAGCAGAAGGGGTAAAAGAAAAACAATTGAAACTAAGTAAACATAAATCCTGAGAATGGCTCCAGGCTGGGCTCTGTGAGTGTCTCTGGACCTAGCCCTTCAGGGAAAAGCTACTGATTGGTGGTAGGCCTCAACCCTACCCACAACCTAGCCTCATCACAGCAACTCCAAGCTAGAGGAAACAACCATCTTCCTCTTTTATGATACTCAAAGCAGATTCCCATCCCACTGAACTAGCCTGGGAGGAGATCACAAAGTCCTGGTAAAGCAGAGCATTTTTCTGCCTGCTCAAACAACGGACTTAAGAAACCAATCAAGCCACAGGAAAACCAAACACCATAAACAAACCAGAGGCTCCACCAAGAGACTGGTTAAGGACTCAGGGGAAATACAAGATCTCCCCCCCACACACACACCAAAAAAATCAAATAACTCGTTTTTCTACCTAATCTTTTTTAATTTTTTAAAAAATTGTTTTCTTTTTTTTTCTTTATAATTTTTACTTTGGTGTGTATGTGTGTTTAATCTCTTTTAACCTTTCAGTCCTTTTTTTTTTCCTTTGTATGACTTAATTGCTATTCTGCTCATCCTCAGATATATACCCTTCATCAATTATTAGACCTTATCCTTCATTGTGTACATACTTAATTCAGAAATTGATTACTTAGTTCACAACCTCTTAGGCTTAACTTCTTTAATAGTAGTAGCATTTTTTTATACCTATATAATCTTTAAGTATTCCATTTTTTAATTTTTTAATTTTTCTTTTTAGCTCTCCTGCTCTAATCCTATCCTTTTCTTCTATCAATATTATATCTTTATACTTACATAATTTTTAAATGTTCCATTTTTTAATTTAAATTATTGTTTTTTTCTTTTTTTTTGTTTCTATATATCTCTCCTTTCATTCTGTTCTATCCATTTCCTCTCTGACACTAAGATTTGGTTAATTTCACTCTTTTCTTTTGCCTCTCCACATCCCTCAAATCCAATTTTTCCACACAATTCTCCCTCAACCTATTAATTTTTGGTCTGCTGAATCCCTCTTTGATGGTCTTAGCCCATTAACCCGTAGTTGTGTGAGGTCAAATAAATTGTATCTGCTGAACTAGATTGTATCTGCAGCCATTATGACCATGCCACTAAAGGACTCCAGTTGATGCTTGCCTTAAAATAGTGATAGTGTTCTAGTGTGAAATTGGTGTTATGTTTATACCAAATGGACAGAACAAGCTGCAGAAACACAAGAAAAATGGCAAGTCTGGGTATGTCAACTCCCATTCATGATAATCATATGATAGAACAGTTAATGAAAAATCTAGAGGAGAGTTCACAAGAAGCTCTACAAACATTACTGGTAAACATGGTGAATGAAATGATTGAAAGCCTGCAAAGGACTCAGTGTGAGCGTGATATGGAGCCAGACAAGGCTAACCAAAGATTAATACAGGAACTTTGTGAGCATAATGAGGCTAATAAAAAATTATTGCAGGAATCTCGTGAGCATGAGGAAGCTAATCAAAGATTAATACAGGAATTGTGCAAGCGAGATGAGAATATACAAGATAATGGAGGCATTCATGGAATCCATAAACAGACAGCTGAAGGAATACAGGGAGGCCAGAAAGGGAATGCTAAATGGAGCCCGACAGAAAGAAAGGGAGTCCAATGAAACCATAACCAATCAACTAAGGAATTTGAGAATAAACACTGAAAACAATTTGAGGAAGTAAAGAAGTCCATTCAAGATCTAAAACAAAGCTCCAGCAAAGAATTTGAAGCTATCAAAGGAAAGGAAAAAACAAAGTAGAAAGCCTTGAAATAGGTTAGACCATGCAGAAGATAGACTCTAGGTAGATATTATAGATCAAATCTAGCCTGAATATTATAAAGAAAGTACAAACAACTGTCCAACACAAATCCAAGAAATATGATAGATCTATTCAACATTTAGAAGACACTATCAGAAGGCCTAATCTGAGGATAATGGGTGTAGAGAAGCACGTAGAAAAAGAAGTTAATGGTCTAGGAAATTTCTTTAACAGGATCCTAGCAGAGAACTTCCCAAACATGCAAAAAGATATGCCTATTCAGGTGATACAAGAAGCTTTTAGAACCCCAAATAGACCAGACCAGAACAGGACATCCCACTGTCACATTATAATCTGCACAGGATCAATTGAGACCAAGGAAAAGATTCTTAAAACTGTCAAGGAGAAAAGATCAATCACCTATAAAGGGAAATCAATTAGAACCACCTCAGATTTCTCAGCAGAGACAATCAAAGCAAGGAGAGCTTGGAATGATGTATGCCATGCCCTAATGATAAATAACTATCAACCAAGAATACTGTACCCAGCTAAACTCTTCTTCATAACCGAAGGTCAAATAAAAACCTTCCATAGTACAGAAAAACTGAAACAATATATCGCTACCAAACGAGCTCTACAAAAGATACTTAAAGATGTCCTGCACATACAAAACCAACAAGACCACAATAAAGGCAAAGAAACTGCACACAAACTGAGAATCCAAGAACCATAGGAAGAACCCAGTTCCCACAGTCCCCAAGAAGGTGGATAACACCTCTCAGTCCTAACTCTCAATATTAATGGACTTAACTTTACAATTAAGAGACATAGACTGTCTAGTTGGATTAAAAAGCAAGATCCTTCAATCTGCTGCCTTCAAGAGTCACACCTTGCCCATAAAAACAAACATATTCTGAAAATGAATGGCTGGGATAAAATCTACCAAGAGGGGCTGGGAAGGTGGCTCAGTGGTAGAGTGCTTGCCTTGCATGCATGAGGCCCTGTGTTTGATTCCTCAGCACCACATAAGCAAAAAGAAAAAAGCCGGAAGTGGCGCTGTGGCTCAAGAGGTAGAGCGCTAGCCTTGAGCTTTAGAGCTCCCAGGCCCAGAGTTCAGGCCCCACGACCGGACCCCAAAAAAAAAAAAAATCTACCAAGAAAATGGACCTCATAAAAAAGCAGGAGCTACAATCTTAATATAGATAAAATAGACTTATAATTCAAATTAGTGAGAAGAGATAAAGACTGTGGCTGCATACTAATTAAGGGATCTGTCCTACAGGAGGACATTACAATGCTAAATATCTATTAACCAAACAACAGAGCACCCAAATTCATCCAAGAAACACTACTTTCCCTCAAATCTCACATACATCCAAAGACATTAATTGTTGGGGTCTTAAACACACCACCATCCCCACTAGATAGATAAAACCAGCAAAAATTCAAAAGAGATACCACAGATCTAAATAACTGAATAGATCAACTAGAGTTAACAGATATCTACCAAATATTTCACCCAGCACCATCAGAATACATGTTCTCAGCAGCACACAGAACATTTTCCAAAATAGACCACATATTAGCTCAAAAATAAAACTTGTTCAAATTTAGAAACATTGAAATTATGCTCGACAGTCTCTCAGACAACAATGGAATAAAATTTAGAACACAACACCAAAAGCCACCAAAGAAAGTCCTGTAACACATGGAGGCTGAACAATACACTGTTGAATCACCAGTAGGTCATGGAAGAGATTAGAAAGGAAATTCAAATGTTCGTGATATTCAAAAAAAATGAACACAAAGTATCAGCTCCTCTGGGACATAGCAAAGCCAGTACTCAGAGGCAAGTTTATTACTCTGAGTTCCTATATCAACAAATTGGAGTGATCTCAAACCAATAATTTAATAAGACATCTGAACCTCCTTGAAAAAGCTCAGCAAGCTAAACCTCAACCCAGTAGATAGAAAGAAATAATTAAAATTTAAATAAAAAATGGATGAATTAGAATCCAAAAAACAAAACATAGAATCAACAAAACAAAGAGATGGTTCTTCAAAAAAATTGACAGACCCCTAGCAAATCTTATCAGATAAAGAAGAGAGCACACCAAATAAGCAAACTCAGATGAGAATGGAAACGTCATCACAGAAACAACAAAGATTCAAAAAATTATACGGGAATAATTCTTAAACCTAATAATAAGTTGAGAAACTGGAAGAAATGGATGATTTCCTAGCAAATATCCACATGCTAAAACCGAAAGAAGATGTGTTAAACCAACTTAATAGACTCATATCAAGCATTGAAAAAGAAAGATCAATAAGAGACCTCCCATCTAAGAAAAGCCCAGGACCAGATGGATTTACAGCAGAATTCTTCAAGGCCTTCAAAGCAGAACTCACACCAATACTCTTCCAACTCTTCAATGAAATTGAAGGAGAAAATACACTACTCTTTCTATGAAGCCATCATAACCCTCATCCCAAAACCAGGCAGGAACTCATCAAAGAAAGAGAACTCTAGACCCATTTCTTTGGTGAATATTTATGCAAAACTTCTCAACAAAATTTTGGCCAATCGACTTCAACGATTCACCCAAAAAATCATACACCACTATCAAACAGGATTCATTTCAGGGATGCAAATCTGGTTTAATATATACAAATCAATTACTATAATTCATCACATCAACAAGAGCAAGAATAAGAACCACACGGTTATCTCAATAGATGCAGAAAAAGCATTTGACAAGATCCAATACTCCTTTATGATGAAGGCTCTGGAAAAACTAGGAATCCATGGAATATTCCTCAATACAATAAAGGCAGTATATGACAAACCTACAGCCAGCATTATACTTAATGGCAGAAAACTAAATCCACTAACTTCAGGAATGAGACAAGGATGCCCACTCTCTCCACTTCAATTCAGTATTAGAATACCTAAATAGGGCAATTAGAAAAGATGCAAACATAAAGTGGATCCAAATAGGGAAAGCTGAAGTAAAACTCTCCCTCTTTGCAGATGACATGATCTTGTATTTAAAGAATCCCATGGACTCTACTCCCAAATAACTCAAACTGATTCAAAACTTTGGCACAATAGCAGGATATAAAATTAACCCTCAAAAATAAATGGCTTTTCTGTATGCCAACAATGAGAAGAGTGCAGCCGAAATGAGGAAAACAACTTCTTTGGTAATACCCCACAAAAACTAAAAAAACTAGGAATTAACATCTAAAGAAATGAAGGACAGCTACCACAAAAACTTTAAAAACCTGAAAAATGAAATCAAAACAGAACTTAGGAAGTAGAAAACCTCCTATGCTCCTGGATTGGAAGGATCAACATAATGAAAATGGCTATACTTCCCAAGGCTATCTACAAATTCAATGTGATACTTATCCATGTTCCAACCTCATTCTTCAATGAAATAGACGAAGCATTCCAAAAATTCATATGGAACAATAAAAGACCCCAGAATAACAAAAATGATCCTTAACAGAAAGAATAGTGCTGGAAGAATATCAATACCAAATTTCAAACAAAGCCATAGTAATCAAAACAGTTTGATACTTACACAAGAACAGACCTGAAGACAAATGGAATAGAATTGAAAACTCAGAAGTGAACCCACAGAACTATAGCAACCTAATCTTTGATAAGGGAGCCAAAAAAAATAATGGAAGAAAGACAGCCACTTCAGTAAATGGTGCTGGCAAAATTGGTTAATCACCCATAGAAAACTAAACGTAGATCCTCATATATCACCCTGTACCAGAATCAACTCCAAATGGATCAAAGACCTCGAAGTCAAAGCAGACCCTCTGAAAACATTACAGGACAGAATAGGAGAAACCCTAGGTCTCCTTGGCACAAGTGGAAATTTTCTTAATAGAGACCCAGAAACACAACCTATCAAAGAAAGGTTGGACAAATGGAATTGCATGAAATTGCAGAGCTTCTGCATGGCAAAGGACATAGCTAGCAAGATCAATAGAAAGCCTGGAGAATGGTAAAAGATCTTCACTAGCCATACAATAGACAAGGGTCTTATATCCAAAATATACTTGAAACTCAAAAAATTAAATCCCCCCACAACAAATCCTCAAAGAAACAACCACCTGATTAATAAGTGGGCCAAAGACTGAAAGAGAAACTTCTCTGCAGAGGAAATAAGAATGGCCAATAGAAGAATTGCACAACCTCTCTAGCCATAAAAGAATTGCAAATGAAAACAACAATGAGATTCTACCTCAACCCAGTTAGAATGGCTATAATCAAGAACTCTAATAAGAACAGATTCTGGAGAGGGTGTGGACAGAAGGGAACCCTACTGCATTGTTGGTGGGAATGTAAACTTCTTCAACCACTTTGGAAAGTAGTATGCAGGTTCCTCAAAAGACTCCACATAGAGCTCCTCTATGATCCAGCAATCCCACTTTTGGGCATTTACCTAAATGATCACAAACAAGACCATCCTAAAGATACTAGCACAACCATGTTCATTGCAGCATTATTTACCATAGCTAAGATATGGAACCAACCCAGATGCCCCTCTCTAAATGAATGGATCAAGAAAATGTGGCATATACATATGTGTGTGTGTGTGTGTGTGTGTGTGTGTGTGTGTGTGTGGTATATATATGTGGTATATATATATATATATGTGGTATATATATGTGGTATATATATATGCATATATATATATATATATATATATATAGTGGAATTCTATGCCTCCTTCAGAAAGAATGACATTGCCCCATTTGTTAAGAAATGGAAAGTCTTGGAAAAAATTATATTATGAAGTAAGCCAGGTGCAAAAAACACAGGTCCCATGGTTTCCCTTACTTGCAATAACTAGTATATGTCCTGGACAATCAGAAAATGTCAAGAGCTATGTACATATGACCATATAAGATAATGTTCAGCGAAATGAACCCCTAGATAGGGACACAAGTGTTTTTTCTTTCTTGCTATTGTTTCTAACGTATTTATTATGCATCATGTGATTTTATTGTTTCTTTGTATGTTCCTCCCCCATGGTATAACCCCTGTTTTCACTGTATTTGATTTCAGTGCCTGCATGTTTTATACACACTTTTATATATATTCTCTAGCTTGCGGAGGGGAAGGGAAAAAACAAAATGCTTAAACAGGAATACAGGTTGACCCATTGTAACAATGACACTATGTTGAAAAGGAACTTTACAAGTTTGGTGGGGTGGGGTAGTCGTGGAGGTGGGAGGGAACACATGGTAGGGGGAAAACAAAGCAGGAGGCAACAATGTTCAATAGGAAATGTACTTATTACCTTGCTCATGTAACTGTAACCCCTCTGTACAAAATTTTTACAATAAAAAAAATAGGAGAAAAAGAAACAACAACTGAATGATTCATTTGACTATGCATTTGCAAGTGTTTTGAAATGAAAATTAGATGATTTTTTACAGTAAACTGTAAAGCCTAACCTGGTAAAGTTCTTCAGCTATATATCATATTTTAGCTGATTGTGTTTGGAATACTCAATGAACCTGAGCAACATAAAAATTTTAGTACCTAAAGGAGACATTACTATTTATAAATGCATTATCTCATTGTCCTGCTGCACAAAAAAGAAAAAAAAAGTATTTACATTCAAGCATTCCTGAGATATTTTTTAAGTAAGTAGAAATTTGTACTGGAATGTAGAAGCACTGTGGACAGATGATGGAATTTTTAGACAGCAGTGAACTTTCTTGCCAGCTCTGCCAGGAATCAGCCTTAAGCTGGTTGCTTTCAAACTCTCTTCTCTCCAATACTGTGCTTTTCTGCATCTTAAAAATATGAGTCTTCCCACTCATCATGCCTTCCCCCAAAAGCACAATATGTGGACAGGTGCTTTTCAGTATCTTTACAGTGGTTGTTGCTAGAATTTGATAGCAGGTGATCCTTTTCTCTATTTTGTTCAGGTGGTACTAATTAGACATGTATTACTCATATTGTGTTCTTCCTTGTACATACATACAGAAGAGAAAAGAGGATACCAAGCACAGGCCAAAGTACCTGCAAAAGTGTGTGCAGCTAACCTGGATTCTAATAAATGAAAGTAGTACTTAGTGCCAGGAAATAGTGAGCTTTGTTCCCTGGGAGAGTTAACAATTCCTGGTTAGGTATGAGCTGTCCTTCATTTGCTGTGATCTGTGATGGGCAGACTGCTGGGCAATTACTGGCAATTGGGCATTTGTGTCATGCTCGGGTTGTTTGGGATGCTGTTGGCTGTCTCTACAGAAATTTAATGATCTTAAACAGAGGTCCTTGGATCCAGTAGGACCAGGAGCTCATCATTTCTGCTTTCTGCTAATGTACATGTAGGAGCATTTAGGAGGCTCTATTTTCTGGATGAACCCCTAGTTATTAGGATATGGCCAGTTCACCTGGCCCAAGGAACTTTATCAGCATCCTCACCAGTGCATTTATGCCACTTTTGAGAATATTGTTTTGAAACATTTCCTACAGAGGGTGGTTTTTGAGGGAAGATATGTGGTCTGGATAGTGACCTTGGTAATTTTTGCTTAGTTCCCAGAAACCAGGGTTGACAGTCAAGATTAAAATCATTTGCTGTGGTAAAGAATTTCAAAATCTCAGTGGATGGACACCATAACATGATGCTTTGCTTCTATACTTAACAGTGAGATTTTATTTTTCTTGTTTTCTTTTCCTTTCTTTTAACCTTTAAAAGAATGTTCTGGTTGTTCTGTCCTTAACCTGTAAAGGCACAGAAAGCTCTATCCTCCCGTTGTCTGAAGCAAAGCATGCCAAATTAAAAAAAAATACATCAGGAGGATTTAGTCCTTCTATCTCGAATGGTTTTACAAATATTTCTGCCTGCAGGTACATTCATGACATGAATTGTGGTAGACAAACCATACAACATATATACATGGTAGGTGGGAAAGATGACAACAGCAATGATAAGCCTGAGCAAGGAATGCTGACCTATATTCCAGAGGGTGGTGATCATAAGAAGAAATTTAGTTTTCCATATTCCTTTGATACTCTCTATAGACAATTGATGTTCATTGTCTGTACCAACAGTATAGATTATCTTTTTGACCATTATCTAACCAATTTACTTCCTACTACAACAATTAGAGTCCCATTCACAATACTGGACTTTAAGGTTTTTCATTCAGTATTCAAGTCTGTAAATCAGCTTCCCTGTTCATACCCAACCCTAGCTTGAAAGCCTGAGGCTGGAGAGTTGCAATAGTACTTGTTATTATACATTCATACTTGATTCTCAGCAAGTGTTGAACAGATCATTTTTAAATTGCTTTTTGAATTTTGCTTATAAAATTAAATTCAAACCAAAATAAGAACAGAAAGAAACACTATCTGCCTTTCTTTCTTGACCTCTCTATTTGCCCACACTAATATAGCTAGAATTTTGCTTTTGCTTTAATTGACCAAATTTCTTGGACCCTTTATAGTTTTCCTGATTATTTTGAAATTTGGCCAATTCCCAAATGTGAGGGAATACTATCTTATGTCTGTATGATTGGTTTTGTCATATTCTAACAGTACCTTTTATTAACTGAATTATAACTAAATGCTATACTCTTTTAGCCTTAAATAGAAATGCTCATCTTTATATGTTTACAGGCTGGTCATGTATCCAAGTCAAGTTCCTTTCTGGCTTCCAGACTAACATAGGGATATGGTTATTCCTAATTGCCATATACATACAGACACACAAAATAACTTAGAAAAACATAAACTGGAAACTAAGCCTTTTGTATTCTTTGAAAGTAGCCTTATGCTTTCTCTGAAAGTATTTTTCTTATTTTTTCTTCAAGGAAGGAGCAAATCAGGGTAATGAAATATTTAAGGAATTTTGTGTGATCATTTCTAATGTGCCAGAGGAAATGTATAAGTGAATATTATATATCACTCATCTTTTATAAGCTCTTTTGACAAGCTTTTCTTTCTTCTACAGGAAAGGTTGTCTATGTTGGTGAGGAACAAGTGTTTTTAGAAATTTTTTGATAGTCCAAAGATTGGATTTTCTCTGCTAGTTTAAATTCCATTCCTTACCAAACATTTCCACTTAAACTTTTGGATTTTCTTTTTATCTCTTATGAAACTAGAGAAATGAAAATTTTCACAAACCTCGCCTTTACAGGGAAACTGACAACAAGAAGAATGGACTCACTCCAAAATAAAATAAATTCTAATCTAACACTGAACTGTACTTCATTTATGATGAATCATGAAGCAAAGATATTTAACAGTATTTGGATTACACTTTTGTCATCAGTATAATCAAGAGTATAAATAGATAGCTGATAATGTAACAACACCTAAAAATTCAAAGCTGCTGTAAGCAACTGTTACAGGAAACATTTGTTTGCATGTTTTCTTTTTTTGTGTATTACTGGGCCTTGAACTCAGGGCCAGGCATGATCTCTTAGCTATTTTTGACTGAAAGCTAGAGCTCTACCACTTGAGTCAGCACTTCATTACAGCTTTTATTTTTGTGGAAGTAGGTAGAGATAAGAGTTTCAATGGATTTTTCCTGCTTGGCTTTGAATCATGATCCTCATATAGCAACCTCTTAAGGAGCTGGGATTACAGACATGAGTCACTGACATGTGGCTACTTATTTTATTTTTGTGTCTATTATTAACTAACACATAGACTACTTATTTCATTTTTGTATTTATTTTTAACTAATACATAAAAGCATAAATCATAGAATGAAAGAGCATGTTATGTTTAAGTCAAATTGAAAAATCCCTAGTCTACTAAATCATTGTTTTATGGTGAAAACCTTTCAAATTCCTTTCTAGTACATTGGAAAATGTACAACGTATTTGTTATAGTCAGCATACTATGCAAAGCACACCAAAGGTTCTTGCTCTCATTTATGTATCTCCTGATCAACTATTCTACATCTCTCTCACCACCCACTCACTCCAGACTCTCCCTACTAGAATCTTGCTCTCAAATTCTAGTTCAATTTAATTGCATTCCACATATAGTGAGATCATACATTACTTGTCTTTCTGTGCCTGTGTTATTTCACTTAAAGGTGACTTCAATTCTATATTGTCATAGATAATAAGATTCTACACCTTTGGTTAAAATTATTCTTACATCTTTAAATGAGTAAGCCAGCACACTTAGTTTTACTTTGAGTCACAGCACTTTCTTTCCCAGGTGTTACAAAGTAGATCAAAAGTTTTTTATTATAGATCCACTTTGAAGAAGTTTTCTGTGACATTACAGTAATTTTCCTTTTAACCAGAGAAATGGCCCCAGATAGTTTTTTCTCAACAATAAAAAAATCACTCTGGTAAATGATACATACATAAAATTACAATGAAGCATGTTTTTAAGAACAGTCAAAAAGTCTCCCAACACTTTATTACAAAGACTGTAAACATTTAAAGACATCCCAGTTTTCATGAATATAAGTTGAGCCATGTTTTTCTTTTAATTTTAAAGATACTGTACAGAGAGTTTACAGTTACATAAGTAAGGTAATGAATACATTTCCTATTGAGTATTGTTACCCCCTCCTTTGTTTTTATCTTACCATCTCTTCTCTCCCTACCTCCCCAACCTTTCCTTCCCCCACAACAAGTTGTAAAGTTCATTTTCAACATAGTGTCTTATACAGCTTATTGTTACAATGGGTCAACCTGTATCCTTGTCAACATTTTGTTATTTCCCTTCCCCTCCCCAAATTAAAAAATGTGTATACAAGATGTAGGGCACCAGAATCAAACAGTGAAAACAGGAGTTATACCTTGGGGAAAAACATACAAAAGAAACAAAAAAAATCACCTAGTACATTAAAAACAACAGCAACAAAGATAAAACCTCTTCTGTCCCTCTCTTGGGGTTCATTTCACTTAACATCATCTTATATGGTCACATGTACATAGGTTTTTTTTTTTTTTACCTTTTCTGCTTGTTAGCCATGTTTTAAAAGTTCAATCAAAAACAAATTTAAAAATCCAATAGCATTAACACCCTTACACTGATTTGTTACACTGACAGTGCAAATAAAATTTACCCTAAATGCACCAACTCAAGCAACACTGTGCAATTTTTACTATTTTCCCCTGGCAAGAGCTGGAAAAGTTCAAGGGCCAAATGACACTGAATGATAGATTTCAAAGCATCTCCATTAGCTATCACTGGTTCTGGTAAGGTAGTTTGAAAACCCTGACAGATGATCACTTATATACAATAATATGAAATGATTTTTTAAAAATTAAGTGTAGTTGAAGAATAGACCAAAGAGGATAACATGTTATCAGGTTAGAGTGTCAATTTGTTTCAGCTACCATTGAGTCCATGTTCTTAAATTTAAAATCTAATTATCTGTCTGTGAGAGCTTCTTATCATGTAAGTAAGTTTTTATGTTAAGAGAATTATGTGAAATGCTTTTATTTATTCCAATGGCTGTAGCAATGACCTAGGACCCTAACAGCTTCCTTGAAGTCTGGAAGAGTTTGTACATAAGATGCTGCCTAATTGATCTAGAATTGCCACATACAACAGAACATTAGTAAGTCTTAGTGAAACTTTATTTTTAAAAGAAAGAGGTTAAAAAACAGCAAATACATCATTTGCCTTTAGAATTATCAACTCAAGATTTCTGGATTTCTGTCAATTATAAAATCATAGAGAGATATTTATTTTTACTTGTACTTTGAGAAAGTAAAAAACACAACAAAACAAAACATGTTTCTCTAGAGCCATCATCTTTGGATCATCACTCGTGAAAATCAACATCTGGTCCAACTACTTCTGTAATTCTATATCTTCTTCAAACCCCTTGTCAGTCTGCCCAGAAATGACAAGAATTAGATGTTCCTTCATTTGAATCATCTTCCTACTCTTTCCAATTAATTATTAAAGTCTACACTAAGCCCTCAGCTTTGCACTTGCTCTGGTTAACCTAGTTCTACAGGAAGTCATGTTGAAATTTAGAATTTCATGTCATTAACAAAGAGCACATTAATGAAGATTCTTCAGAAAAAGGCCTAAACTACTTTTTTTTTCCTTTATGAGTCAGGCTTTAGTCTTTTCATTCCTGTTATCAATATTTGCTACAAATCATGGATTAATCTGCTGAAAAAAATTGTTTCTCAGAAGTCACTGAATATAACACATCTTCTCTTACTAATCCATGGGTTTAAAAATCTTTCAAGTCAATTAAAAATGCTATGAAATACAAACAGAATATATGAAATAGGCTCAATTAAATTTGAAATCCAGTGAGAAATCTTAAAACTAAACCCAGAAAAATTATATTCATATGATTTCTGAATTACTTTGTTCTTCCAAAATTACTGTCCAGATGATATCAGTTATAATATTTGATTGTTATTAACTTGCAGATAGACTTTGCAAATTAATTTTAGTAGAAAATGTACTTGAAGATATAATTAAAATTAATTTTGGCATTTTACATGTTTTAGTAAATTTCTTGCTATGGATCAAAATATGTAAATAATCCTAGTATTTGGGAAGCAGGAGGATCATGAATTCAAATACGGTCGGAGCTGCAAAGCACAATCCCCCTTCCTCAAATATTTAGCATTTTTACCAACTGGTAAAAGTTTCTAATTCTAAAAGATATTACATAGGATAACTCCAAAAAAAAACACAAACATATTTGCAAATAGGGCAGAATTTTACTCTGCTCCAAAGAAAATTATTATCAATTCTTTTGTCTGTGGCTTTTTCCTGCCTAAACTATTAATTTTGTTACTATTATTTTTATTGAAACATGACACAAAATGTCTCTAGCTCAATTTATTGCATATAATTTCATATTTAGATATTCAACATTATTACTTTCTGAAAATCAGTAAGGCACATTCAGTAATGTCCTTCAATTATTTCACATTTTGACCTTTTAAAGTCGCTACTACAGGGGCTGGGAAGGTGGCTCAGTGGTAGAGCGCTTGCCTTGCATGTATGAGGCTCTGGGTTCGATTCCACAGCACCACATAAGCAAAACGAAAAAAGCCGGAAGTGGCGTTGTGGCTCAAGTGGTAGAGTGCTAGCCTTGAGCTGAAGAGCTGAGGGACAGTGCCCAGCCCAGAGTTCAGGCCTCATGACCGGACCCCCCCCAAAAAAAAAAGTTATTACTACTACAGTGATTACTTCTATGCAATTTGGCTGTCTAAACAAAAAATTTTCCAATGGAAAATGGAGATGGTAATGATTTCTTATGTTGTTAATATGTAAAATGTTTATAATAGTTCTTGATATATGGTTTCAAGCATTTGCTACTATTATTAATGGGAAGTGGTAGTATTTTGCATATAATGATTTCAATCAAACACAGGATCTTAAATTCCATGCCCAGAATAGGAGGACAGAGGCAGAATGTGCAGGATCTTCTTTAGGTGATCTCAGCTTACTAATGGAGATTATCCTTGGTTTACAGTGAATTGGCTAATGATGTGAAAGCCTAAGTCGAATATACACTTTGAATTTTACAGGCAGACAATATGCTGCATGATACTTTTTTTTGTTTTTGGCCAGTCCTAGGGCTTGATCTCAGGGCCTGGGCACGGTCCCTGAGCTGCTTTTTCTCAAGGCTAGCACTCTACTACTTGAGCAACAGTGTCACTTCCAGCTTTTTCTGTTTATGTAGTACTGAGGAATCAAACCCAGGGCTTCCTGCATGCTAGGCACTCTACCATTAAGCCACATCTGCATGCCTGCATTCTTATGATGCTGGCCAGAAGGAGAAAACCTCAGTAACCACAGCCCCTTACACATGGTCAGGTGGGGGAACCAGCAACACTCCTCAGCACGTGGCAAAGCAATACTTGTTAGATTAGACAGATATTATTTTAATGAATGAATTTTTGAATCACAGTATTTCTATTTACAATGGGTTTATTGAATGTAATCTCATTTGAAGTTCTTTCTATGGATTTAAAAATGTAGATCTAACACTAAGGTATAAACCACTTTAAATATTTGCACTAAAGAAAAAGTAATGCAAAGGAGGTGGTGACAAAGCTAAATACAAAATAAAGGATGGTGCTATAACATGAGGATCAACAATTGAAGGAACTTACTTTGAATCCTAGGCTTTAAAAACAAAGAAAAAGTGATAATAGCAGAGGAACAGCCCAAGGTACAGATGAATTGGAGACATGACTGGCTTTACCTTTCTCTGTTCCTTTCTATCTCCCTACTGACTCTCAGTCTCTGAATTGAAAGCTAAACCAATATCCACAAGCCAGGGCAACACCAAGAGAGATTGGCTCAATACAAAACTGAAAAGAGGTTAAAAAAAAACTTAAAAGAATAGAGATAAATTTAATTAGGCTTATAATTGAGATATTTGGAATACACTAAACTTATCCCTGTGTGTAAGAACAAAGCAAGTATGAAGCCAGGATTTTTAAAAACACAAAGACAACATAATATACAGTGGGGAAATTTGGAACAATCAGGGAGTAGACAAAGTTGCTAAGCTTAACTATTCTATTTCAACATAATATCAGACAGAAAGAGAAGAAGTAACTTGCCAAACCATTGCACATGATTAATATGTGGAAAGCCCAGAAAGTTCTGCACCCAAACATACTATCTTGTCAAAATTAATAAAATAATTTAATAAAGTTACACAGTACAAAATCAAAAAATACAATCTAATTTTCAAAAAAAGAGAGAACTTATAAATGAAATGGTCTTCTTAATTCATTTTCAAGAGCTTCAAAACTAATTTTTAAAATGTGGCTAAGATTTACCCAGAAGGACAAAGACTTATACACAGAAAACTGCAAAGCTTTATTGAAGGAAATGAAAGAACTAAGTAGAAAGAAATCTAATATTCATGAATTGAAAGAACATTTTAAAGATGAGAATAACTCCCAATGTAACAAACATGTAAAATTAATTCCCCTTAATATTTCAGGAATGCAGGAAAAAGGTCCTAAAATTAATGTGAAATTTCAAAGGACATTGAGTAAACAAATATGTTATGTTACAATTATATAAAAATGATTGTGAATGCTAGTTCCCCCCCCCAGGGAGCATATGGCCATAGAAAATCAAAAAAGGAAACAATGATCTAATTTCAGAGTTCACTAAAAAGCTATAGTAAAGCCAAGCCCCATTGGCTCATACCCATAATCCTACTTACTTAGGATGCTAAGATTTGCATGATCTCTAATCAAAGCAAGCTTAGGCAGAAAAGTCCACAGGACTCCATTTGCAATATAGCCAGAAAATAGTAGAAGTGAAGGTATGGCTTAAGTGGTAAAGCACTAGCTAAGCAAAGAACAAAGTCCTGAGTTCAAACTCTGTACTTGTAACAACAAAAAGCTATATAAACAAAATTGATGCTAGTTTCATAAAACAGGACAGGATAATAGACTGAACAATTTTGTAAAGCCAATTCACCTATTAAAAAAAAGATGCTGTTGACCATTTCCAAGGTTTTGTAATTCTTAATTGTCCACATTTCCCCATCACATTTTAAAAAATATTTTGTGTTTATATATACTATTGAAAGTGTTATGGCCTGAAACACCTTTCTTAATTTTTTATTTGGTCTTAATCCATGCCTTACTTCTGCTTCTCAACTGATGGCAGCTGTACCCTGTGATTGTTGTTCAAATTTTTCTGATACTACTACAATCAGAGTTGTACTTATACAGTTAGGTATACAATAACTATACAGATAGGTATTATGCCCGCACAGGGGTTGACTTAGACATTGGCAGGCAACATATAGCTGCATTTAAGGGAACAGGGGTCTTTCTCAGTCCCTCATCCCAGTGGAAATGACATAAGGCTCCATCAAAATGAAATTTCAGTTGATTGAGTTTTCCTGTACCACTGCCATAGGCACAACCAAGTCTTTCCATGATTGTGATGCATTCAGTCTCTCCATCAGCTCTCCTTTATGGCCCTGGCCTTAGAACTGCCAAGGTAGTGCTGACTTTTTTTTTATTGTGAAAATACCGTACAGAGAGGTTACAATTGCATGAGCTAGTGTTGACTCTTTATGAGAATTCTAGCATTTCTAAACCTACTCCAAAGGCTCATATGTTACTTTACTCACCCCCACTGCTTGAGACTCTATTCTTTATCTGATCATTTTTGCACATAGGATGACATTCTACCATTTGAGCCATATTTCCACTTCTGGCTTTTTGCTAGTTCATTGAAGAGTCTTCTTGGCTGGCTTTGACCTGTTGTCTTCAGCTCTCAACCTCCTGAGTACCTTGGATTACAGGCATGAGCCACTAGTACCCATAAGTTACTCTTTAAAATGTGTTAACCTTCTGTTTCACATTGTGTAGCTGTTTGAAATTTGTTTTTCCTTCCTCCCAAGTTCTATAAAGAATGAAATCAGCTCATCTGATAAGATTATCCTATATGTATACTAATTATTGCATATAAGGGAAAACATGGGACCTAAATTTCTTTGGGACTGGGTAACTTCATTTAATATGATTTTTTCCAAGTCTTTCCATTTCCAAACAAAAGGGGTGGTGTCCTTCTTTCTGATGGAAGCATAGAATTCCATTGTGTGTGTGTGTGTGTGTGTGTGTGTGTGTGTGTGTGTGTGTGTGTGTGTGTGTGTGTATCACATTGTCTTGATCCACTCATCTACTGAGGGGCATCAGGATTGGTTCCATATCTTATCTAGGGTGAATAATGCTGCGATAAATACAATAAGATGATGCTAATTGAAATGAACCCCAAGATAGGGACACGAGGTCTGTCTTTATTGTTATTGTGTTAAATGTACCATGTGATTTTATTTTGTTGTTGTTGTTTCCTTTGTATGTTCTTTCCCCTATGGAAAATTCCCTGTTGTCACTGTACTTGATTTTGATATCCTGCATCTTTATATACGCATGTCTAATCTGGGGAGGGAAAGGGGAATAATAAAACACTGAAACGCAGGATGACCTATTGTAACAAGGATACTCACAGGACAGTATATTGGAAACGAACTTTACAACTTTGGGAGGGGGGGGGAATAATGAGGGGAGAGGAAAATGTAGAGGGAAGGAAGGGATAGTGGGACAACAACAAGGAAGGGAAGAAGGGAAAGGGTAATAATGATCGACAAGTAATGTACTCATTGCCTTACTTATGTAACTGTTGCCTTACTTATGTAACTGTAACCCCTCTGTACAGCTCCTTAACAATTAAAAAAATGAAAACCCTCATGATCTCAAATCTCTTCCAGCTTTGTCATTTCCTCCCTTAATACATTATATGTTTTACTACCCAACTTTGTGATGATATTTAAGGATAAACAAACAAACAAATAGAAGATATGATTGAGATTTTTACATAAGGTTCTGCATGAACCTAATTTTATTTTCCATTTTGGTTTTATAGCCCGCTACTCCATGTACAATTCAAATCAGAGTCTATCATTATAACCCCCTTTTTATTCAACTTTTCTGGGTATGCTTATGATATTTTCTAGCATTTAATGTAAGCAAAATTTGGTTAAATTTTTAACAAGTAGTTATTTGCTCATGAGTACATATGAAACTTAGAGTTTACAGAGTATAATAGTTGTTTGAGTTTCTCAAAAGGAAAATGAAATCTGGACACAAAGAATTAGATTTAACTCTGAATTTGACATGCATTATTTCTATAACCAGAGCACATGCTATAATTTTGCTGTTCGTAGTTGACTATGGAGGAGTTATTAAAATCTCCATAATGATTTGCTAAGGTAACAGGTATATAGGAAAGTACATGGGGTAAACTTTACAAACCTTTCCTTGAATCTGAATATAAAACTAATCATCAATTACAAATAATGATTTAGTATATCTATAACTTTAAAAATGGCTTACTTTGTTATTGCTACATATTGCATGGCAATATTTTTTTGTCATTAATAGAAGTCAATTTCTCTGCAATATTTATCTTTTTCAACTGTAACTACAAGGGCATTTCATTGCAAAAATAACGTTTACATTTCTTCTAATTTCAAATTTCTCTTATGTTTTCATGATATTTTGAGGTTTTAAATTCTGACTTATATGACAAATTGCTAGTTTCATATTACTTATATAGGTATATAAGATACCTATGTATCATATGTATGTATGTATTCATTATATATTAATATATATGAGATGTGATGAGTGATTTTCCCCACATGAAATATTCCTTATTTCTCCTTTCTCTGTGAAGTAGTGTTATTAATTAATTTCCTGCCATTATATATTATCAATTGTTCATAATTTTTTTCCTTACATCATCAGTAACAGTTGTTTTAACATAGGGAACAATGAGGAATTAACTGGTTGATTGATTAATTGAGATGTTTATTATGGTTGAAGTGTGCATTTTTTTGAGTGTTCTGTTGGTAGAGAGTTGATTTTTGTGACAGTATTTTTTATGTACAAAGCCTAGTATCAATTTCTCATGTCCTTCTTTAATTGTCAATGTTCCAAGTACTTCTCTTTTTTAAATCTTTGCAGAATTTGTAACACATCCCCCTTTCTTGTTTACCTATCCTGGGACTTAAACTCGGCCTGGGTACTATCCCCAAGCTTCTTTTACACATGGCTAGCTCTCTACCACTCACAGTGTTTTGGTAGTTTATTGGCGATAAGAGTCTCACATATTTCCCTGCCCAGGTGAGCTACAAAGCCTAATCTTCATATCTCAGCCTTCTGAGTAAGTAGGATTAAAGAGTGAGCCACTGGCATCCATCTTTATCCCCTTTTTTAAAAAGCAGTTTTACAGAGTGGTTCCAATCAATATATCAGTTTATGAGTGCAATGCATCTTGATCAAAGTCACTCCTCCATCACTCTCTCCTATCTCTCTCAACTCTTTCCCTTCTTTGCTGTGTGCTAGCAGTGAGGCATCTGATCTATATGGTTTCAGATAATATTTCTTCTTTCAGAGTGATGAGGCCTTCCCTCTTCCAGAGAAATCCCCGTGAGTTCTGAATCTTCCCTTGCTGATGGGGCTGACATGTTTGCTTTGGTACACACAGAATTTGGAATTATAGTACTTTTTCCCTCAGTCATGTGTGGCAATGATTACAAGTTATTTTATTTATTGTGTTTGCTGATATAGATGGCTTTAGTATGGGAAATACATTTAGTCAGCTCCCTATTTTGGAGACAATGTTATATATCAAGAATTACTAAATCTAGGGGCAGTGGCTTCTGCCTATAATCCCTGCTACCTGAGGCACACAGCAAAGGCTACACTGGATATAGAAGTTCACAAGACACCATTTCAAATGATAATCCAGGCAAGCACCTGTTATCTAACTATATGTAAAGTGCACCTAGGTAGTGGTCTGGACTGGCCAGTGAAGGTAAAAATAAATGAATATTTTTCACAAGTGCTAGAGAACCTGCCTATTAAGCTAATGGTCTTTAATGCAGACCATGGTTGTGAGGGAAGAAAGAGAGAATTATAGACAGTAGGGATAAACTGAACAAAGGTTTAGAAAATATACTTACAAGAATAAAGCTATCATGATATAAATGTGTATAGATTTATACCAATTTAACATTAAAATGGTAAATTGTTCCTTAGATAGTTGGCTTTTAAACAGATATAAGGTCTTGCTTCTTTACTAGGCCTGTGCCTGGTATTTTTCATTTCCTTGTATAAATGGGATGAGAGAAACATTGAGAAGTTGTAATTTTATGTGTAAAATTTTGCCTACTATATAATTTGTATGTTATTTTTGTTATTATTTGTACTTATCCCTTCTCAAATTTTATTAAGAAATTTTTTAGTATTTTTTCATAAAATTTTAAGACTTCTAAGATTTGAAGTGATGAGCTCTTTATCTTGCTATTGACAAATAATGGTGGGAGATTTACTGATTGTATGCAATTCAAAACTCCTTTTTTACACTAAAACTCTATTATATAATACATTATATATATTTATATATGCATCATTTTTATTGTGAAAATACTGTACAGAGAGGTTACAATTACATGGGCAAGATAACGAGTACAACCCAAATGTTTACAAACAAGACCATACTAAAGCTACCAGCACAACTATGTTTATTGCAGCATTATTTACCATAGCTACGATCTGGAACCAACCCAGATGCCCCTCAGTAGATGAATGGATCAAGAAAATGTGGTATATATACACAATGGAATTCTATGCCTCCATCAGAAAGAATGACATTGCCCCATTTGTTAGGAAATGGAAAGACTTGGAAAAAATTATATTAAGTGAAGTAAGCCAAGACCAAAGAAACATAGGTCCCATGGTTTCCCTTATTTGCAATATCTAGTATATGTCTGAGTCAAGCAGCAAAGGTCAGATAAGGTGATGTTAGGACAATGAACCCTTAGGTATGTATTTAAATGTTTTTTTTTTTCTTTTCTGCATTCGTTTCTAAGGCATTTATAAGATTATTTCTTTGTAGCTTTGTATGTCCCTCCCCCATAGTATAACCCCTGCTTTCACTGTACTTGCTGTCGGTATAATTTGTGGAGGGGAAGGGGAAAAACAAGTCGTTTAAATAAGGATAAAGGTGGACCCATTGCAACAATGAGAAGTACAAGTTGTCATGTCGAAAAACGAACTTTACAACTTTGGGGGGGGGGGAAGACTGGGTGGAGGGGCGTGGGGAGGCTGGGAAGGGATGTGAAGGGTAAACAAAGGAGAAGGCTACAATGCTTGATAAGAAATGTACTCATTATCTTGCCCATGTAATTGTAACCCCTCTCTATAGTATGTTCACAATAAAAAGTAAAAAAGATAACGAGTACATTTCTTACCAAGCATTGCTGCCTCCTCCTTTGTTTCCCCTTCCCATCCCTTCCCATCTCCCCCTCCCCCTCTCCTCCCCCTCCCCTCCCCCCCCCCCCCCCCGCCAAAGTTGTAAAGTTCATTTTTCGACATAACGATTTGTACCTCTCCTTGTTGCAATGGGTCCACCTGTATCCCTATTTAAACGATTTGTTTTTTCCCTTCCCCTCCACAGATTACACCAACATCAAATACAGTGAAAGCAGGGGTTATACTGTGGGGGAGGGACATACAAAGCAACAAAGAAATCATCTTATAAATATGTTAGAAACTATATATATGTGTGTGTGTGTGTGTGTGTGTGTGTGTGTGTGTGTGTGTGTGTGTGTGTGTGTGTGTGTGTGTTTGGGGTTTTTTTGTCGGTCGTGGGGCTTGAACCTTGGGCTTGGGCGCTGTCCCTGTGCTCTTCAGCTCAAGGCGGGCGCTATATGACTTGAGCCACAGCGGCAGTTCCAGTTTTGTAGTGGTTTATTGGGGGTAAGAGTCTCTCAGGCTTTCCTGCCCTGGCAGGCTTTGAACCACGATCCTCAGATCTCAGCCTCCTAAGTAGGTTAGGATTACAGGCATGAGCCACCTGCACCCGGGTTCTATTATTGTTTTTCTGCCATAAATGTTAATATCAGAGTTTTTCTACATGTATGTTCAGATCTATACTTTTGTTCTATAGCTAAAGTTTAGATATGGACATGTTGATTTCTTCTCAATTAGTTGGTTGTATGTTGTATATTAGTTTGCCATACTATATGTTTATATTTCTACCATTCCTAATTTCACCCCACTGTTGATAGATAATGCTTTTTGTGATTTAAATCCTTTCAGAAAATTGAGAATGAACATATCACATTACCCATTCCCGGTGTACTTGAACTGTGATTATTCTGCTGTTCTAAGGATAAGTGACATCCTATAAATATCAGGTAGCTTACTTTAGTTGCGAGCTTCAATTTTTTTTCTGTATTTTTAAATGTAGATTTTCCCAAAATTATATTGTCAGTGATATTTAACTGTATTCTTACTATTAGTAAACGTGAAAATTGGAATTCATGGAAAATGAAATTCTTACCGCACTTTCTACTTAGCTCATTACCAAAATACATGGGGAAAAATCAACAAATTCCTTTTTTATGGAAACTGAGTTCTTATGTTAACATTCACATATTTGTGGAAGGAAAAAAACCTATTGAATGAGAAAAATACAATCTCAAATTTTCATATGTTGTCACTCAACTTTAAAGATCAATATAATGTATAAGTTTATACTGACAAGGTTATAGAAATTATTTTAATCGCCGGGCGAGGGTGGCTCACGCCTTTAACCCTAGCTACTCAGGAGGCTGAGATCTGAGGATCACGGTTCAAAGCCAGCCCAGGCAGGAAAGTCCCTGAAACTCTTATCTCCAATAAACGACTAGAAAACCGGAAGTTGTGCTGTGGCTCAAGTGATAGAGTGCTGGCCTTGAGCTGAAGAGCGCAGGGACAGCGCCCAGGCCCAGAGTTCAAGCCCACGACCGACCAAAAAAAAGAAATTATATGAAAAAGTTTAATAGGTAGCTATAATGAACATAAAAGGTCAGTACTGGTGAAATTTTTAAAAAATGTATAGATGTGCTATGTCCTATTAAGTTGATACATAAAACTGGCCATTACACCAGAGGGAAATGACTGAAATTATATGGTGTTCTTGTCAGGAAGTTTTAGATTTACAGGCCCTATTCTAATATCTTGTTACAAATTAAGACAATGCTGACTGTGTTATCATTAGACTTGATATACAAACTATATATTTGAATTTGCATTTATGGAGGTTCCACATCTGCAAATTCAACCAAGAATGGATTGATATTATTCAGACAATAATCACTCTTAGCTGTCTATATAGAGAGTAATTTTTCTCGTCAGTATAATGTCTATTTACCTTGAGCTTGTTATTAGAAATAATGTAGAATTGATTTAAAGTATAAGAGATGATACAAACATATAAAATATTTTTTATTTAAAAAGTAAATTCAACGCCACTCTGGACAAGGAACTTGACACTCAAGGATTTTGGTATTTGTAAGGGTTCATGAAATAACTCTCCATAGATAACCACAATGACTGTGAAAGCAAAGCGGTGTACACAGTGGTTGTTATATACTGCACAGAAGTGGGACAATTCTAAAAAACTGGAGTTTACACATATAATGTATGCACATCTTAGAATTATAGTCAAATGAATTAAAGGCATTTCAAAAGACCTAAATTTTGCTTAGTTTTCTGAGACCCTTTAATAGGTTACTTGTATCCAATATCTACCATTGCCAATACAGCCATACTTCCATATATCTTATTCTGAAAGGACAGAGCAAACCATTTCTCAGTGCACAGATATCTATCTGCCTCTTGTCAGGCAGTTTCCTCACATTTCATCTCTCCATCCTTGGCAAGTTGGAATTAGAGTTCTCAGTTTCAATGGACTGGTGTGAAATGTTGTCATGATAAAAGCGGCTAGGAAACCAAGAAAACTAAAACCAGACGCAAAGAAATATATCTTAACACAATTTCACTACAGAAATATTTTCCAAACACAAATACACACACATACAGACACACTGAAAAAATAATTCTGTTCTTTGTCCTTCAAGAAGATACACTATTTTTCTGTCAGTAGATTTCTGCTGTGTGTTTCATTAGCATGTGCAATGTTTTTCTACTTTCTTTTTTTTAAATTAATTTTAATTTTTTTTATTGTGAAAATACTGTACAGAGGGGTTACAATTACATGGGCACGATAGTGAGTACCTTTCTTATCAAGCATTGTAGCCTCCTCCTTTGTTTTCTACTTTCTTGGAGACCCCAAGGCCCTCCCCTAATTTAGGGCTCTCCCAGAATAAGTAGCCTCTGGTGAATCCAAGTTTCACAATCATCAGTAGACATACATTTCTGTTTTTCCACACTTACTTTGACTAATATTTTCCTTTTCATTGTGAATATCACCAAGTCATTGTTTTATCACATTTTGATACAAACAAAACAAATTGTAAATACAAACCTAGCCTATGTTGAATTTTTAAGAAGTCACAGATACAGAAGGAAATTAATGAGAATCAATCCTCACAGCCCAAGAAAAGCAGGATGTGTGGCTACAAATCAGTTCAGTGGAATTACCTTGCTGACAGTAATAAGGATCTACATTTCATATTCAACACCTAATTAGTTGCACTTTCTGATTTAAATGTTTTCCTGCTGTTATTATTGGAGTGAATGATTTCTGGAAGTTCTTGGGAAATTGGGATATAAATGAGGCATGTAATATAATTCCTAGTTTAAAAAGTAGCCCACCAACAAGTTGGGGTATATCCTAATATAGTTATAATTTTATACCATGCATATAGTTTTCATGCCTTCTCTTCATTTTTATCTCAAAAAGTTAGAAAGTTAGAGGTAACTATTACTCAGGGGAACTTTCCTTAAAAGAAAAGGCACAGTTAACTGCAGTACAAAGAAGGTTTGGACTTGAACTTTAAGATTTATCTTCTTGAAAGTCAGCAGACTTCTGAGTAGTAGTGAAAAGCCTTATATTCCAATTTCTTGACCCAGTCTTAAATAATAAACTGGTGACTTTGTAGTTATGAGAAGAATAATGTCATTGAGCATCTCTGTAAAAAGCAGCACATAGAAGCCATGTGAGGGGTTTACTTTCTTGCTAAACTTTTGAAAGAAACATGTATCCTTTTCAAGCATTGCAGTGGTTTTCTGTGGAAAATTAAGTTGAGATATTCACATAAAGTAATTTAAAATATATTATCATCCTTGACAGCTTCCCAAGTGGACACATAGGATATTTTTATAGCATCTGCTTCCATTCAAAGAGGAATATTTTTGAAAAGGAGAAAGATACTATAGAAGTTTCACCATTTTCATATGAAAGGGAGAAGCCAGCCTACAAATTCAAATGTTAAAATGACAAACTGTCCATTACATATAGAATATATTCAGAACCATATACATATCCATAAAACTTAGATATGCAAGTATGACACAAAGATGAAACATCATTGGGAAAGGAATTAATGTTCCAGTCCCAGTCTACACCTGATTCTGAATTTTTGAGTATGTAAGTGTTTGTGTGTGTGTGTGTGTGTGTGTGTGTGTGTGTGTGTGTGTGTGTGTGTGTGTATAACTTACGGCCTTATTAAAGTCACTTTAATATTTTGGGACATCTTTCATGAAGTAATAAAACACCTTTATAAGATGATCAGGGAAAGGTGTAAAGAAGGAGATACTAATTTTGTCCAATTTAGAAGTTTAAAACTCTCATTTGAAGAGGTGTCTTTATAGTGTGCACATGAAATGGCCCATGGGTTCATATATTGGGTCCCCATACAATTGATGTTGCTCAGCTGAAGGCATTAGCTCACTTAAGGAGTATCCTTTGGTGCTGCATGTGATACAATGCCGCTACCACTGTTTCTTCTGTCCACCATGAGGTGAGCAGCCTCTGACACTTCTTCCTTCAGTAAAGGACTATGAAACGAAACTATGAGCTCAAAATAAACTTTTCCTTCAAGCCATTTGCCTGGTATAATAGAACAGTCTAAGTAATACTAGCTCCATTTTATGAATTAAATCACATCTTTTTGGCAGTACTGTAGTTCAAAATCCTGGTCTCATGCTTGCTAAGGTGGTACTCTATCACTAAAATGAAGTCACCAGCCCTCTTTGCCCTACTTTTTTTTTCAAATAGGGTCTCACATTTGTTGCTTGGATGATTGTTCTTCTTACTTACAGCTTATTGGCATAGCCATACCTGGAATGTTTTATTGAGATAGTGTCTCATGAACTTTTTGTCTGGGCTGGCCTAGCCTTGTAATCCTCCCAATGTTTGCTTCTTAACTGTCTGGGATGATAGGTGTGAGCCAAGGTATGTGGCTGGAGATTTACTATTTTAAAAATCCTGATCAACACAAAAATACAAATAGGGAATGATCTGGTTGACTGATATAATTTACCTGGAGGTAAGTGAATGGCTCCTAGGTGCTGATTTACCTCATCCAAGGCAAATTAGTTCATGGAGGCTTTTGGAAACAAGATGAGTATGATCACCGGCTTCCTGACACAACGATTAATAACTATGACAATGTTTAAAAAGTCATAAATAAACCTATAATTTTTAGACACCTGTAGCTGTTGCAATTGACTGAAAATATCCTTAATTTTTATTGAGGAATAGTTTAAGGGTTATTAGAAACAAATATATTTTTGTGACTAAAATCACAAAAAAATTAATAACATAAAAAGAATGTCCACAAGATTTTCATAGGTTAGTCATAATGACTTGGTTTTAATAAATGAAATAAGAAGATGGAAATGTTAATTATCCTGAATTGACTACTATTGAGATATATATATATATATATATATATATATATATATATCATATATATGGAAATATCATACCATCGTGAATGAATATGACCAGTATTCCATGAATATAATCAGTTTTCTCATGAATATGACTGAATTGATGAGTACTGATATATACATATGCATATGTATATATACCATATATATGTATAGAAATATATTATGGTGAACTATTTCCATGAGTATGTAGAAATTATAAATAAAATAAAAATAAAAATTAAAAAATCACAAGAATTAAACAAAAGGTATATTTTCTTCTATTATCCTTGCTAGCACATATCAATTATAAAATGGTGTATTTCATGCAAGCATATAATATATTTGATTGTGCTCATAACTTCTATTTCTCCATCTTTATTACCCTCTGTTTAATTTTTATGCAGAATGCCCTTTGCTTTTGTTGAGACGTCCTAGCTTTTCTTTCTGCCCCTTACATGCCCTCCCAACCGAAGTCCCTATTTTATGATTGTGTTATTTTAATTTTTAAGATGTGGATTCTGTATATGAGAGTGAGTATGGCTTGGGAAGCAATGTGACACATGTTAGGAATTTAAAGTTTAAAAAAATGTTTGAAAAAGATTAGCCGAGTAAATAGCATATGACTAGATTTCTTTCTAATCCACTTTGTGGCTCTCAAAAACTTGGAATACAGAATAGATTGAAAGATTTCTATTAAAGGGAAATTAATAACTTTTGTAATTACATCTTAAAGACACCTCAGGGACCTTTTACACTTGAATGATGAGTCTTAGATTCATACAAAGATTTACTCTGGGCAGAAATGAGAGGAATATTCCTAGAGGAAACTTTATTGTTATACATGGAATGCTTCTGACAATATATGAATTTGTCCTTATCCCAATTATATTTTTATCCCAAGTTATTTTATCTAGTGATGTTTAACTGAATGAACCCACGCACAGTCTCACTTCCAGAGGGTAATCTTCATGCATTAGAAACAGGTGCCTTACAAAGGAGGGAATCAGACCAGGCAGTGATGACTCAGACAATGGCAAAATGACTTGCTAAGATGCCAGGTTTCCCCATGCAAATAACAGTAAGCTGACAGATATTGATAAATTCCATCTATTTGGAATTCTGAAACCCCAATTTACAGAGTTTACAGAGGAGTCATTGTAAATGATACCATAGAACCACAATAGAATTCTAGGAACTACTATAAACCACTCTGTGCTGGTTTAATGGATCAGATCAAACAGCTTTCAGACAAGTGGAGAAACAAACTACAGGATATATAAAAAGTTTTTTTTCAGTTTCCAAGTATATCTCTATTACAATAATCCCCCCAAATTAAAAATAAGCAAATGAGCAAAAGAAATAATTTCAGGGCTGGGAAGGTGGCTCAGCGGTAGAGTGCTTGCCTTGCATGCATGAGGCCCTGGGTTCGATTCCTCAGCACCACATAAGCAAAAAGAAAAAAAAGCAGGAAGTGGTGCTGTGGCTCAAGGGGTAGAGCGCTAGCCTTGAGCTGAAGAGCTGAGGGACAGCACCCAGGCCCAGAGGTCAGGCCCCACGACCGGACCCCACCCAAAAAAAATAATAATAAGGTTTTAAGCCAGGCACTGGTGGCTCACGTCTGTAATACTGGCTACTCAGGAGGCTTAGATCTGAGGATCTCAGATCCTGTCCAAAAAAGAAATAATTTCAAAGACTAATAAGCATATGTAAAAATTGTTCAACATCCCTAATCATGAGAGGGTTTAATGTAATTTTAAACCACAATAAGATGGCATCTTATCCTGTTGCATAAAGTTCATAAACTAGTATAGGGATTTCTGAACAAACCATACATCAATCCACCAGTTTGCCTAGTTGTACTACTTCTGAGTAAATAGGTATATTTACTGCAGCACTGTGAAAAATGGTCAAGATATAGAATCAACTTAGATTTCTATTGATAAAGAAATGGGGAAAAGTAATATATATACATAATAAAGTGTTATTCAGATATTAAAAGACTAAAATTCTATCCTTTACAGAAAAAAAAATGGACTATGAGTTCAGTGAAATCAGCACAGAAACAGAGACTGCATGTTCACTTTCAAGTGTGGATGATACAAATATTGGCCCTAAAGTAAATACTGGAGAATAATCAGAAGGAAAAGTTCATAACCAGCACCAAAATTAGAAAGGAAGAACAAGTTCTAGTGTTGTACAGTACACTAGAGTGACTATTGTTCACAATTACCTATTGTGTATGAAGACCTTAATGAGAACAGGTTGAAACTCCATAGGAAGAAGGAGGTACAATATTAATTACTCTTATTTGACCAATTCATACTCAATACATGTACTAAGATACACATTACCCACTATGTACCATATTAGTTTAAGAAAATGATATAAGGAAAATCACAGAGAATATTTTGTATCATAGAATATTATATAAAGCATATTTTTGTAACTATTTACTACTATACATTATATTCGAAAATAAGGCACAATCTTGTTTTTAGTATTTTAATATTGCTTGAAGTAATGTAATTGGAAAACCTGCTGCAAGAACTGATGATAGTATTAACGCATATATCTCTGTCACCTACAGTAGCTAAAATATTCTGAATAGGAATATCACTAATAATAATTCTCAGGTTATTGGGATATATAATAGATGTGTCAGGATAGAAAATATGACAAGATACACAAGTCAATAGAAATATATACTCCATTACATATTGCTGCTAACAGGAGGTATCCAGGTTTTTGGTAGTAAAGATGAGCACTGTGACTCTGTTATGGAAAGTTCTAGAAATAAGTCAAATTTATACCACATTTATAATAACTCATTGTTATGTTACATATGTGAGAAAACAGTAAAATTTAGAGATTTACATTTTACAAAGTCATTTACAGTAATTCAATAATTTGATAATCTGATTTTCTTTTAAAAATAAGGTTTTAAGGGCTGGGAAGGTGGCTCAGTGGTAGAGTGCTTGCCTTGCATGCCTGAGGCCCCTGGTTCGATTCCTCAGCACCACATAAACAGAAAAGAAAAAAAAAACCAGAAGTGGAGCTTGACTCAAGTGGTAGAGTGCTAGCCTTGAGCTGAAGAGCTGAGGGATAGCACCCAGGCCGAGAGTTCAGACCCCACGACCGGACCCCCCCTCAAAAAATAATAATAATAAGGTTTTAAGCCAGGCACTGGTGGCTCACGTCTGTAATACTGGCTACTCAGGAGGCTTAGATCTGAGGATTGTGGTTCAAACCAGACCTGGTAGCAAAGGCCACGAGAATCTTATCTCCAATAAACTACCAGAAAACAGGAAGTGGTGTTGTAGCTTAAGTGGTAGAGCACTAGCCTTGAGTTGAACGGTTGAGGGATAGTGCCCAGGCCCAGAGTTCAAGCCCCATGACCGACAAAAAAATAAATAAATAAAATAAGTTTTTAGTAAGAAGTAATTAGTTTCCAAACGTGTTAATGGTAGAAATTGAAACATTCACAATATGTGACCTATTTGAATTAATGATTTAATTCTCTGATATCTTCCTTTATTCTACTTTTGATCTGAAGTGACAACAAAATAAGTTAGCATATAAAAGTAAAGTATGCTAAAATTACCAGCAAAATTTATTTTAATTGTTAAGGTACTAATACAAAAGTGAAAATTTAATGATAATGAAATACCTATTATTTATGACAGAGGACATCCACTATGCTCGGTAGCATATTGGCCACATCTCTGTGTGTGCCGTCCCCATTTATCTAGATTTAGAAGAATGAATCCTAGTGATGATATATTAAAAAAAAAAAAAAAAGGTTGAACCATTGTAACAACGAGATGTACAAGACACTATGTTGAAAATGAACTTTACAAAAAAAAAAAAAAAGAAAATGAACTTTACAAATTTCGGGAGGGGGGTGTAGCGGGGGAAGGGAGGAATTGAGGAGGTGGGGGAGGGAAAGGATGATAGGGGAAAAATAAAGGAGAAGGTAACAATGCTCGATAGGAAATGTACTCATTACCTTACTCATGTAACTATAACTCCTCTGTACAGTACTTTTACAATAAAAAACATATATTTTAAAAACTGCAAACTACAAATTTGGGAAAGGTTAACACTCAAAAGAGAAATCATTCTTTTCCTGTTTATATCTAGTATTTAGATAAACACAAATATTTGTCCATTTGGTGAATAAAAAGACAATAATTTTCAATTTAATCTCAGTTTCTTGCTCTTAAAATGTTATCTCAAATAACAACTCTAGAAAAAGAAAATCAGTATATACTAAACCTGAAAAATTTGAAAAAAATGTAACTGCCATGTTTAAATGTAATATAATTTCATGTTCTACGTCTTGCTAAAAATTTAAACCTGATATTTTATATCAATACAATGTTGTACTCTTTTATAAAAGTATTAAATATTAAATTTTAAAGTTTTAAATATTTAATTGAAGATATATTAACTAATTTGATAAATTGCCTGGTTAGTTGATGCTTAACTCTGTGTTAGATCAATAACTAGTTTATAAAATAAGCACACATTTTTATATTCTCAGTTAAATCACTTCCTTTTGAAAAAACATTTAGCTTATTAAATGAAAAATGTTATTCTTGGCAAAATATACATACAAAACTGTTAAGTAAAGAATTAAAGAATTACATTTATATTTATGACTTGTTCTAATAGTTCCAAAGAACCTTCTTATTCATAACTGTATATAATTGTAAGCTTTCATGCAGGGAGATTTCATATTGAAATTATTAATTTACATGAATAGAAACCTTAATATTTTTATTATTCTAGGCTTTTTTCCATTAATCTTCAGTTACATAAGCCAGTGTGGCTATTTTATATGATATGTATATGTATATATACATGTATTTATATTTAACCCATATATGTAATATGTGTATACACATATGTTTTTAAATTTTATTGCTCACACATACAAAAGCCTTAATCTTGCCTTAACAAAAAAATCTTAATATACTTTCAAACTTGTTCATACTTGTTAACATGCTTTCTCTGGAGCTGTGGTACCTGAGGCCCACAGAAAATAAGAAGGTAAAAAAATGCTTTTGAAGAGCAGTGGAGTCAGGCATTGGTGGCTCACACGTGTAATCCAAGCAACTCAGAAGGCTGAGATCTGAAGATCACAGTTCAAAGCCAGCCCAGGCAGGAAAGTCCATGAGACTCTTATCTCCAATAAAACATTAGGGATACTAAGGGACAGCGCCCAAGCCCAGAGTTCAAGCCCCACAACTGAAAAAAAAAAAAAAACAATGGATTTAGGAAAATCTCTGTAGAACAAGCTTATAAATATGTGGAAAAAATTCTAAAAAGCGTTTATCCCGAGTAAAAATCCTGATGACATCATTTTAACTATTTTGACAGTGTTTTTTTTCCTACTTTGTGCAGAAGTGTAAGGCCTGTATTTCCATTCTCTTGTGTTCTCTAATTTATCTATTTTTTTAAAACATGGCACTTGGTACAAAATAGCTGATCACATTTTATGAGAAGTTGTAGCTTGTTTAAATATGAGTGGGTTATAGCATTAGATTGGGGTAGATGCTGATATCAGATCAACAAAGAAAGCTCTGAGGACAAAGGTGGGAGTTAAATTTAAGTCAATCTTTTTCTTGTGTTGAGTAAACTAAGTTTAGTAAAGTTCTCAGAGTACAGAAGAGTAGGAGATATTAGATGTATAGACAAATAGAGATAGAACAAGAGGTCAGCAACACTAAGGAGACCATAATGAGAAGTTTCAGTATGGTTAGAGAAAGGACATTTTATTCTAGTCCTGAGCTAGACACACAGGTATTCAACATAATTCAGCTATGACAATTGTAGGCAGACAAATCAGTTTGCAGCAGATTCTTTTGAGAAGATGAGATATTCCAAAATGACACGGAAAATAAGAGAATGGCATTTTTTTTCTTTTAGAGTTTGAATTACAAAATAAGAAGTACAATCAAAGTACTCATAGAACAGTAAAGAGAATTTAAAGATTGCCACCTTTGAAAGCAAAAGAAAAGTAAGGAAGATAAAACAAGTATCATGACAATTCAAACCCCTTTGAACTGTACTAAATAAGTGAATTCTACATTAATCTTTGCATAATTAAACAAGGTTATACTGAAGAGTTAATGCTCAGATACTTAACAAAAGGATTCAGTAGCCCAGCACCAGTGGCTTGCACCTGATATCCTCGCTAGTCAGGAGGCTGAGATCTGAGGATAGAAGTTTGAAGTCATCAAGGACAAAAAAATCCATGAGACTCTTATCTACAATAAACTACCCAGAAAAAAACTAATGTGGTGCTGTGGCTCAATTGATAGGGCACTCCTTTGAGCAAAAGAAGCTCAGAAACAATGCCCAGGCTCTGAGTTCAAGCCCCAAGACTGGCAAAACAACAACAAAACAAAAACAATTTCCATGCAATTACTGCGTTTTGACTTTTCTGTAGCTGGCTGCAGTGATAGACCAACTCTAGTCATTGATTCCTTACAAGGATTACCTATACTACAATTCCTTCATCATATGAATATTAAAATGTTTAATGAGCTTCCTCCATAAATAGTTTTTTTTTTCGGGGGACCATTCTTTACTCACTGGGTAGATTATTTACAGCCATTGGACACTGACAGAAAACATTGACTCTTTTCTTGGACTTTCAGATGAACCATAAATATCTAAAATCAGAATCAAAAATATCTGCATTCTCTGTCATGGGAAACATTGTATCAGATATGCTATGCATATTAACTTGATCTGTCCTAAATTTACCCAGACTCTTGGGTACCCCTTCAAGAGTCAAGATATTAAGGTATTTTCCAGGGGTGGGGATTTAACTCAGTGGAAGAGCAACTGCCTAGCTAGTACAAGGTCCTGAGTTTGGTCTTCAGTTATAAAAAAAATATTTCCAAATTCCAGGAAGGAACTGTTGGTAATGGCCTGGTGATGGAACTGCCCCCAATTACTAAGCAGAAGCAATTAACCTGATCATGTACCCAAGGGGACCAAGGCTGCCCCAAAATAGAGCAGTCATGAGAGCATGAGAACCTAATGGCCACTAAAATTCCTCCCTTGTTTCCATAGCCTTCATGTCTCTGATTTGGATTAGTGGGGAAGTGGTGACAGATCCTGATCTATTGTGATTCTGGCTCTCCCCAAAATCAGACTCTAGACTAATAGTCCTGTAGAAACAAAAATCTTAGCCTGGCGCTGGTGGCTCACGCCTTTAATCCTAGCTACTCAGGAGGCGGAGTTTTAATCCTAGCTACTGAGGAGGCGGAGTTTTGAGGATCGCAGTTCAAAGTCAGCCTGGTCAGGAAATTCTGAGAGACTCTTATCTCCAATAAAAACTACTAGAAAGCCGGAAGTGGTGCTGTGGCTTACGCGGCAGAGCGCTTGCCTTGAGCACTGGGACAGTGCCAACGACCGGAGTTCAAGCCCCAGGACTGACAAAAAAAAAAATCTTATTTCTAATGCAAAACACATTTTATAACTAAAAAAAAAAACCAATATTCCTAAGGATGCCTTAGATCTGAATTTGTTGAAAGTCCACTTATTTTAACTTCCAAAATCTCAGTACCTCCCCACTTCCCCAATCCCCCCCCCCCAAAGTTGGAAAGTTCACATTCAACATCGTATCTTATACATATCATTGTTACAATGGGTCAACCTGTATCCTTATTTCAGCTTTTTGTTATTTCCATTCCCCTCCACAAATTCGTATACACAAGATGCAGGGCACCAGAATCAAATACTGTGAAAACAGGGGTAACAACAGATGCTGGAGCGGTTGTGACCAAAAGGGAACCCTACTGAATTGTTGGTGGGGGTGTAAACTTGTTCAACCACTCTGGAAAGCAGTATGGAGGTTCCTTAAAAGACTCCACATAGAGCTCCCCTTTACCCCAGCAATCCCACTATTAGGCATCTACCCAAATGGCCACAAAGAAGGCCATACTAAAGCTACCAACACAACTATGTTTATCACAGAATTATTCACCATAGCTAAGATTGGAACCAACCTAATGTCCCTCAGTAGATGAATGGATCAAGAAAATGAGGATATAGGTAGATAGATAGATAGATAGATAGATAGATAGATAGATAGATAGATAGATAGATAGATAGATAGATAGATAGATAGATAGATAGATAGATCGATATAGATATATATGCACGTGCATACACACACACACACACACACACACACACACACACACACACACACACAGGAATTCTATGCCTCCATTAAAAAGAATGACACTACCCCATTTGTTAGGAAATGGAGACTTGGAATAACTTATATTAAGTGAAGTAAGCCAGGCCCATAGAAAAATAGATTCCCATGGTTTCCCTTATCTGCAATAACTAGTATATGTCTAGGTCAGACAGAAAACATCAAAAGCTATGCACATATGACCATATAAGATGATGCTAAGTGAAGTGAACCCCAAGATAGGGACACAAGAGGTTATATCTTCTTTGCTGTACTATAATGTACTATGTGATTTTTTTCTTTCTTTTGTAAGTTCTTCCCCTATTCTTTCTTTACCTCATTATTTCTGAAATATCTACTAAAGTAGGCATGTAAATAACAATAGCAATATATGCATTGTACTCATACAAACATGTTGATTTGTAATCTTTGTAAAACTACTTAAACAAAAGTTAAAGAAATATACAACATGTTAGCTGCATAGGCTCATGCCTGTAATTCTAGTTACTCTACAGGCTGAGATCTGAGGATGACAGTTTGAAGCCAGCCTAGGCAGGAAAGTCTGTGACACTTTTATCTCCAATTAATCACAGAAAATGCTGTAAATGGTGCTGTGGGTCAAGTGGTAGAGCACTACTAGCCTTGAGTAAAACAAGCTCAGGGACAGTGCCCAGGCCCAGAGTTCAAGTCTCAGGACTGAAAAACAAACAAACATTCATATGCACAAACATATGTGTGGTTTATATGTATAACATGAAAACAAATGCAAAAGTAACAGTCAGAACATAATATTATTTATCACTTCAACATTTGGAAACAAAACATTATTTTCCTTCCTCTATTTTTTTGTAATTCCCATAATTGTTAATGTGCATGACCCTATTACTAGCTATTGTTGACATTTATTAAACTAAATAAAAATTATAATTTAGAATGTTTTGTTCCTTCATTTTTTTTCTTTGGAAGCTTTAAAAAGATATATTTGATTATGTTATGAAGCATGAAGAGAAATGTATTCATAGATTTCATTTCAAAAAGCAGGGCCTGAGGGCAAAATATTTACTTAATTCTTAGCAGAAAATTGGTTACAAAGATGAAGCCAAACCTCTAATTTTCTAAGATATAAAATTTGAAATGTAATCATCTTCATTTTCCTAATAATTTTTTTCTATATATGAAAACATTTCTTTATACAGGCTTTGATCAAAAACTTTGACATGTAAAAACAGTTATGTTGCACTATCCAGCAATATCTAGGTGATACCACAGACCTCAATGACAAGAAGAAAATTTTGTTCTCAACTGAACAAGGAAGTTTGTGAAAACTGGACATTGAAAAATGGGAAGAATGTAGGTGGACAGAACATATTGTATTCCAGAGAAATTACATAAAAAGTTTACCTAATGGTATTTTAAGACAATAAAGTAAATTATCCCAAGGATACTACTGAGGAATTGATATTATCAAGTTATACTTTGACCAAATTATAGAGAAAGGTGAAATGCTTGACTATATATTTTATAGACTATTTCAAAGCAATTGGAGTCACACATGATTGTGGAGCTAAGATATTTCTTCTTTAATGAACATAATAACAAGTAGGAATAAAAAATACAAGAATTTGACAAAGTGAGCCTTTAAAGCTGCTTTTAATTATTGTGTTATTTTTCTACAGGGGAGGAAACATGGAGAGACAATGTTCTGACTTGACAATGATAAATATGGAACATTTATACTTTTCAGCACCATTGAATTGAGAGATGTGAATCCTAAGTGGATTGCAGTAGAAAAAAAAAGAAATACTTTTCAGAATGGACAAAAAGGAGTCAAGAACTTTCACGGGTATGAAAATTTTCCATTATGAGACTAGCGATTCAGTCAAAAATAGGGGAAGATTTGGAAAGAGGTAGAAGATGATACATGGGTAGGAACAGGGCCATGATTTCCAAGAATGAAGATATAACACATCCTGATTTGCTACATGAGCCAAAGGCCTGTCATGTCCAATCATGTATGTTACATGAAAAAGATAAAAGTTCTTAAGAAAAATATTATGAAATCAAATACTTAACAACAGATGTATAAAAGATTCTGTAACATGACATTATGGTGGCTTTAACATTTAATATAACAACATAATCATTAAAAGTAAAAAAGCTCTGATAATCTTAGATATGTAGAAAAGCAGTTCATGAAATCACAACCTACTCATGCTTTTGTCACACTTTTGTTGTGAATTTTTGCAAATATTTCACAACCTACTCATGACAAAAACATCAACAATGTAGAAAAACAAAGAATGTCTTCATTCTTAAAAATAATTGCAAAATATTTATTACAACCTTACCTGAAATAATGAAAAATGTCACACATTGATTTTGAAGTTGAGACTAAGAGGATATTTATTCATGCTACTGTTTAATATTTTACTAAAGTTGAGTTTAAAAGGGAAGACAAGAATATAGTAAAATATATTCATACATTGATGATATGAGTAAGTAGAAAATTCAAAACAAACTACAAAGCTATTATTAGAATAAGAAAATTTGGTAGCATTTATTACTATTCAAAGTTTATTATATAGCTATGAAGTATTATCAGAAAGTAACAAATTTAAGCCAGGCGCTGGTGGCTCACACCTATAATCCTAGCTACTCAGGAGGCTGAGATCTGAGGATCGTGGTTCAAAACTGGGCAAGAAAGTCCATGAGACTCTTATCTCTAATAAACCCTAGAAAACCAGAAGTGGCGCTGAGGCTCAGGCATAGAGCGCTCACCTTGAGCTGAATAGCATAGGGATAGTGCCCAAGCCAAGTGTTCAAGCCTCACGACCGACAAAAAAGCAAAACAAAAAAAACAAAAAAAAAACCATATTCGTTAATACGAGCAACTCATTTTGAATTCAATAATACATTGAAGAAAGCTAAAGAAAATAAACCAATGAAGAAATTTAGTTATGTAGAAGCCAAAATTGTTGATGTGAAATTTTGCAAATATTTCATTTAGTGGAAATGGACAACTTCGCAAGCTAAATTCTAAATTTTGTATAGAAATTCAAAGGAAGTAAAAAAAAAACTTTTAGTGAATAGTAACAATTTCAAAAAAGAGTATTGTGAAATTTTAGGCATTATAAACCTATACTATTAAAGCCAGGCCACAGTTGGCTTACAGCTATAGTACTAGCCACTCATGAGGCTGAAATCCAAGGTTTGTAGTTCGAAACTAGCCAGCCAGCCCAGTCAGGGAAGTCCATGAGACTCTAACTTCCAATTAAACATAGAAAATGCCCTGGCTCAAGTGGTGAGTGTTAGCCTTGAGCATAAAAGCTCAAGGACACACCCAGGCCCTGAGTTCAAGTCCCAGAACCGGCACCCTGGTACCCACACACACAAAATCTATACTATCAAAATTGTGATGGTCCAAAGTTAGACAAATATTTCCATAGAAAGACTAGTCAGTTCAGAAAAGCTTCTCCACATTGGAAGTGATTAAGGTTAGCAAAATGTTCACTGTAGTACAGAGAAGGTGAAAGTTCTCTCCTTTTGTGCACCAATACTATCCATCTGAAACTCTGAATAACTTCAGCCTACTAGAGGAATGGTAAAAGAGAAACAGTCAAATATTAGGAAAATATTCAGACAACTATTTCTTAAACAAAACACAAAATTAGCTATTCTAAAACTGATTGCTCATAGACACCTTGGTATCTATGTATCTGTGCTTCCAAGATTACTGCTGATAAGAAAATCCATGAATGCTCACATGCAAAGTTTGGCACAACAGTGTGGATGCTTGACTTGTTTTTTTTCCCCCCATAATACCACCTAACATTCATTTACTAAGTACACAATGCCTTTCAACAAATCTCAAACTTTCACTTTATCACTTAAACAGTGTATGTTAACCTTGGTTTTAGACTTTTACAAAATTAAGGGTGAGAAACCACTCAGCAGATTACAAAGTGATGTAAAAAAGAATCCACAATAACACAGGATGGAACTGAGAACTTTTCATCAACTAAATTGTGTGTGACGCATGACCAGATTTAAAATCTTGAATTTTATTCTCTGAAATTTATTCATTTCTTTTTGACATGGTCAAAAGTGCATGCAATTATTCTGTGGATAAGGTAGGCTGGCTGTATTCATTGTAAGAGAACCATGGCAATATAAACAGAGCCAGCCAGTCAGTCATAAAACACTGCTAGTATTTGTACCTGGATAAAATATGAACAACACTACTTACAGAGTAAAATTAATGAATAAGTATTTCATAAGAAGCAAAATAAGTACATAGTAAGAGTCTCAACATAGGGCTCAACAAATATAAGTGGTAGATAAGGATTTCCATGTCCTTCATTGTTTCTTTGAATAAGAATTTAATTGCCCTGATGATAAGAACTGACAAATATGCTAAATGCAATTTAAAAGTTTCAGCACAGCAAGAATGATTAAACTACATCTAGTATTTCAAAAAATTATAGGTGTTGGAGGTGTGGAGAATGTGAATAGCACTAGCCTAGTGAGAACTAGGCTGTAGAGACAATCTCTAGTACTGAAAAAATGAGAAAAGAGGAGAGAAGAAGAGCAAAGGAAAGGAAGGAAGAGAGAGGGAAAAGAGTTGGGGAGAGGGAGAGAATTCATTATATGAAGATAGGAATAAAATATGATATTTTGTTATCTGGACCTGGAACTGTCACTCATGTCTGTAATGTGAAGTACAAAAGAGGATGAGATTAGGAGGATTTTTTTGAGACTATCAAGTGTCAAATGTTAGTAAAACCTCATCTAAGCAAATAAATATTGTTTTATATATTAATATTCCCAGCTATGCCAATGGCATAAGTAGAATTATAGTCCAGAGACATTCCCAGGGCAAAAAGCAAGAGATTATATCGAAAAAGTAAGTATAGCAAAAAGGGCTGGAGATAAACTCCAAGTGTTTCAGAATTTGCCTTTGTAAACACAAGGTTCTGAGTTCACACTGCAGTTCTGCAGAAGTGGTTAAAAAAAAGTATGGTATGCACATTATGGGGACTAATGCTAACTATGCCTCAAAAAGCCCAAGTAAAGGACTGTAATTTTTTAACCATAAAAATATGTGTGGGTACACATTTCATCTGATAAAGTATTATACAATGTATACATACATTGAAAGATCATAGGAAACCCAATTAATTACAATTATGCACCTGTGAAAATATTTGTTTAATTTTAGAAAGGTCAAAAATGCAAACTCTGTACACCTTGAGAATGATGTGTGTGTGTGTGTGTGTGTGTGTGTGCTCGCACGCGTGTTTGCATTGTATGTTCGCATGTTTGCCAGTGCCAGTGCTGGGACTTCAACACTGGGTGGTCCTTCCATTCTGACTTGGCTTATTCAATTACTACTAGCATTCTACCACTTGGGCCATGCCTCACATTCTGTTTTTTGCTGATTAATTGGGCATAAGAATCTCATAAGAGACTCACAGATTTGTCCAAGCTGGATTTTGAGTATCTAAGAGTATAGGCATGAGGCACCTGTACCCAGTAAGAATTTTTAGTTAACAAATCTACTTCAAGAAAACTAGAAAAAAGGAATTTGAAAATGGAGATGAATGATATACCATAGATATTAACAGTTAAATAGGGAAAGAGAATATAAAGTGCTAATAATGTTTTATTTAGGGAGAATATATAAAAGCAGAAATTGTGAAATAGAAAAATTCAGCTATATTTTGTACACTTTAATGGAGAGTGTAGCATTTCTTTTCTATTGTGGTACTGTCAGCCGACCAGAGCCTCAAACACGTGCTAGAAAATTACTTTATAAATAAGCTATACTCCAGGCCTCAAGATAAATTTAAAATATCTATTTATTATAATACTAAACAGAATAATTTTTAGACAACAAATTTTTAGATTATACATTAGAGAAGATGAGCATTTCTTCATGTGTCTACTGGCTATTCTTATTTCCTCTTCAGAGAAGTCTCTCTTTAAGTCTTTAACCCACTTATTAATCTGGCAGTTGTTTCTTTGAGGATTTACTGTTGGGGGATTTAATTTTTTGAGTTCTAAGTATATTTTACATATAAGACTCTTGTCTGTTTTATAACTAGTGAAATCTTTGCCCAGTCCATGGGTTTTCTTTTTTAAAAAATAAGTGTTTTATTGTGAAAATACTGTACAGAGAGGTTACAGTTACATGAGCAAGGTAATGAGTACATTTCTTATCAAGCATTGTTACTTCCTCCTTTGCTTTTCCCCTACCATCCCTTTCCTCCCACCTTCACAACTACATTTCCCCACCCCCTAAATTGTAAAGTTCGTTTTTCAACGTAGTGTCTTGTACATCTCATTATTACAATGGGTCAACCTGTATCCCTATTTAAACATTTTGTTTTTTCCCTTCCCCTCCCCAAATTATCCTGACATCAAATACACTGAACACAGGGGTTATACTGTGGGGGAGGAACATATAAAGCAACACAAAAAAATCACATGGTACCTTATAAATATGTTAGAAACAATAGTCAGGAAGAGAAAACCACTTGTGTCCCTATCTTGGTGTTCATTTCGCTTAGCTTCATCTTATCTGGTTATAGCTTTTGACCTTTTCTGCTTGTCCCAGACATATACTAGTTATTGCAAATAAGGGAAACCATGGGATCTATGTTTTTTTGGGCCTGGCTTACTTCGCTTAATATAATTTTTTCCATGTTTCCGTGGGCTTTCTTTCTTTTTTTTAATAAGTTTTTTTTATTGTGCAAATACCATTCGGGGGAGTTACAATTAAGTGAGCAAGGAAATAAGTATATTTCTTATCAAGCATTGCTGCCTCCTCCTTTGTTTTTCCCCTACCATCCCTGCCCTCCCATCTCCACAACTACACTCCCCTGCACCCAAAGTTTGTAAAGTTCGTTTTTCAGCATAGAATTTTGTACATCTCATTGTTGCAATGGGTCCACCTGTATCCCTATTTAAACAATTTGTTTTTTTCCCTTCTCCTCCCCAAGTTATACCTACATCGAATGCAGTGAAAATGGGTTATACCGTGGGGGAGGGAAATACAAAGCAACAAAACAATCACCTTATAAATACTTAGAAACAATAGCAAAAAAGAAAAATCCACTTGTGTCCTTCTCTTGAGGTTCATTTCACCTAACATCATCTTATCTGACCTTTTCTGCTTGTCTCAGACATATACTAGTTATTGCAAATAAGGGAAACCATGGGACCTATGTTTCTTTGCGCCTGGCTTACTTCACTTAATATAATTTTTTCCAAGTCGTTACATTTCCTAACAAATGGGGCAATGTCATTTTTTCTGATGGAGGCAGAGAATTGCATTTTGTATATATACTACATTTTCTTGGTAGATTCATTTACTGAGGAGCATCTGGGTTGGCTCCATATCTTAGCTATGGTAAATAATGCTGCAATAAACATAGTTGTGCTGGTAGCTTTAGTATACATAGTCTTGTTTGTGATCATTCGGGTAAATGCCCAAAAGTGAGATTGCTGGATCATAGGGGAGCTCTGTGTGGATTCTTTTGAGGAACCTTCATACTACTTTCCAAAGTGGTTGAACAAGTTTACACTCCCACCAATAAGGCAGTAGGGTTCCCTTCTGGCCCTACCCCCTCCAGTATCTGTTGTTATTAGAGTTCTTGATTATAGCCATTCTAACTGGGGTGAGGTGGTATCTTAGTGTTGTTTTGATTTGCATTTCTTTTATGGTTAGAGAGGTTGAGCATTTCTTCATGTGTCTATTGGCCATCCTTCTTTCCTCTTCAGAGAAGTTTCTTGTAATCTTTAGCCCACTTATTTATTAGGCAGTTGTTTCTTTGAGGATTTGTTGTTGGGGGATTTAATTTTTTGAGTTCCAAGTATATTTTAGACATGAGACCTTCTCCATTGTATGGCTAGTGAAGATCTTCTCCCAATCCGTGGGCTTTCTACTGATCTTGCTAGCTATGTCCTTTGCCATGCAGAAGCTCTGCAGTTTCATGCAATCCCATTTGTTCAACCTTTCTTTGATTCCTTGTGCTTCTGGGTCTCTATTAAGAAAATTTCGGCCTGTGCTAAGGAGCCCTAGAGTTTCTCCTATTCCTTCTTGTAATGTTTTCAGGGTGTCTGCTTATATTTCAAGGTCTTTGATACACTTGGAGTTGATTCTGGTGCAGGGTGATATAGAAGGATCTAGCTTTAGTTTTCTACAGTTGTTTACCCAATTTTGCCAGCACCATTTACTACTGAAAAGGCTATCTTTCTTCCATTCTATTTCTTTAGCTCACTTGTCAAAGATTAGGTGGCTATAGTTCTGTGGGCTTATTTCTTGGTTTTCAGTCCGATTCTATTGGACCTCAGGTCTGTTCTTGTGCCAGTACCAAGCTGTTTTTATTACTATGGCTTTGTAGTAGAGTTTGAAACTTGGAATAGATATTCCTCAAGTGCTGTTCTTTCTTCTAAGAATTATTTTACTATTCGGGGTCTTTCGTTATTCCATGAATTTTTGGAATGCTTCTTCTATTTCATTGAAGAATGTGGTTGGGATATTGATAGGTATCACATTGAATTTGTAGATAGCCTTTGGCAGTATTGTCATTTTCATGTTGTTAATCCTCCCAATCCAGGAGCATGGAGATTTTTGCACTTCCTTAGTTCTGCTTTAATTTCCTTTTTCAGGTTTTTAAAGTTTTAGTCATAGAGGTACTTCACCTCTTAATTTATTCTTAGGTATTTTCTCTAGACATAAAAGAAATTCAAATCAAGACAACAGTGAGATTCTACCTCACTCTAGTTAGAACCCCTATAATCAAGAAATCTAGCAACAACAGATTCTGGAGGAGATGTGGCCAAAAGGGAACCCTAGTGCATTGTTAGTGGAAGTGTAAACCTGTTCAACCACTTTGGAAAGCAGTATGGAGGTTCCTCAGAAGACTCCACATAGAGCTCCTCTGTAACCCAGAAATTCCCCTTTTGAGCATTTACCCAAACAATCACAAATAAGGTCATACCAAATCTACCATCACAACCATGTTTATCACAGTATTATTCACCATAGCTAAGATATGGAGCCAAATCAGATGCCCCTCAGTAGATGAATGGATCAAGAAAATGTGGTGTACATTATATATCTATATATCTATATATATACATATAAATATGTGTGTGTCTCTCTCTCTCTATATGTATATATATGCAATGGAATCTATATATGTATGTGTGTATATATATATATATATATGCAATGGAATTCTATGCCTCCATCAGGAAGAATGGCATTGCCCCATTTGTTAGGAAATGGAAAGACTTGGGAAAATTTATACTAAATAAAGTAAGCCAGGCCCAAATAAACATAGGTCCTACAGTTTCCCTTATTTGCAATCATTAGTACATGTCTGGGACAAGCAAAAAGATCAAAAGCTATATACATATGACCATATAAGATGATGCTAAGAAAATCAACCCCAAGACAGGGACACAAGTGTTTTTTTTTTCTTACTATTGTTTTAACATACTTATAATGTTCTAGGTGATTCTTTTGTTTCTTTTGTATGTTCTTCCCCCAAGATATAACCCCTGTTTTCACTGTTTTCTGATTCCAGTGTCCCATATCCTGTATATACATTTTTATAATTGTATATACGTTTATAGCAAAATGCTTAAATAACGTTACAGGTTGACTCACTGTAACAATGAGATGTACAAGACACTATGTTGAAAACCAATTTTACAATTTGCGGGGGCAGTGAGGAGTTGGGGAGGTGGGGAGAGAAGGGATGGTAAGGGAAAAACAAAGAAGGAGGTTACAATGCTTGATAGGAAATGTACTCATTACCTTACTCATGTAACTGTAATCCCTCTGTACAGTATTTTTACAATAAAAATATATATGGGAATAAAAGAAGTATACATTAGAACACTGAAAACTAACCAAATTAGAAGGTTCACAATTGCCACTTCCAAATTTACTAATCCATGACTGCAAAGTACAGAGCATAGTTCTAGTGTTGTTCAGACACGATGATCACCAGAATACTTTCGAAGGTCTAGAAATAATCCCAGGTTTCTGTGGCCCACAGACTTCTGTAAGATACCAAGACCATTCAATGTGAGAAATGAAAATCTTTTCAACAAATAACTGTAAAGCCACATGTAAGAGAAAGTAATTGAGCCCTTCTTGAAATTTATTATTATTATATTAGTAGTTGGTTGGCTGTGGGGCTTGAACTCTGGGTCTGGGCACTGTCCCTAACTGCTTCAGCTCAAAGCGACCACTCTATCACTTGAACCACAGCACCACTTCCGGTTTTCTGGTGGTTAATTGGAGATAGAAGTCTCACGGACGTTCCTGCCCAGGCTAGCTTTGAACTTCGATACTCAGATCTCAACCTCCTGAGAAGCTAGGATTATATGCATGCGCCACTGGTGCCCAGCCTATTATACTTATTGTTATTGTTATTATTTATTGCCAGTCCTAGAGCTTGAATGCTGAGCTTGGGTGCTGTCCCTGGGCTCCTTTTTGCTGATGACTAGCACTCTACCACTTGAACCATAGCACCGCTTTACAATTCTGTAATTGGAGATAAGAGTCTCATGAACTTTCCTGCCTGGACTGGCTAGAAACTGTAATCCTCAGATCTCAGGTTCATAAATAGCTAGCATTACAGACATGAGCCACTGGCTCCTGACAAATTAAAATATATTCAATTAAAAATAGAAGAACCAAATCTGTGAAATTCTAATCACATTGAGCATTGATTCTTAAATATGCCAACTAAATCAGAACCAATAACAAAGATAAATTCTATTTATACTATCACATATTGAAAATATTTGTAAACCAGAATTTTTGTCAATAAGACTAGTATATATATATGGACTTTATTAAAATACTTATAATTTCCTAAATTAATGTAATATGGTAAATTTATAATAACCAGCATTTAAAATAGTTTCTAAGGACCACTGCCCCATAGTATTTATTCTACCTTGCTCACAGATTTGGGTTGAGCTGTATGACTAATACACTATGTCCAAATATTGAGGTGTCACTTCTAGGCCTGGGATGTATGTGACACTATGTTTTCTACCAGATGTTCCCCACCCTACTTCAGGTTTGATTAATTATTAGAATATAGGTAATAAGACATATAGAAGATATATAATAATCCCTGGCAAGATTAGAAGAAAAAGAAAAAGAGGCTCATTGTGAGAAGTCTGAAGGAAAACAGGTACAAAATTTCCAGATTTCTACTTTATCAAAGCCACACAAGACACACTGATTTCTTCCTGCCTTAAGTTGAGACAGCACATTTGAGTCTAAAAGAATAGCTCCTTAGAGATTCATTGTCTAAGACTTTAACTGCAGACTGGCATCACAAGTAATCTCTTATTAGTTTCCAAATGCCAAGAAAGAAACTAAGCTTTTAGCTTAAATGTTATTGCTTATGAAAACAGTTACTCCTAGAAAGTTACCTTCATCATTTATAAAAAGGGTCATATTAACTTGGGGAACTGTTTGGAGGAAAGGTTCTTAGAATTCATCCAAAAACAAACTTTGCAAACAGGTTTTCCTAAGCACGTAGTCTCCAGACAACTGGGTTAACCTTCTTCAAAATATTTCTTTGTCTTCAGTTGCTTCAGTGCAAACCAATTACTATGCCATGAATAGACTTGTGTTCATCCCTATGGTGAAAAACTGAGGCCTGAAAGTAAATATTCTGACCTGAGCCAAATATCAGATGACCAGGGAGACAAATTGGCTGCAACCTTATAATGGTCTCTGCCAGATCCACTGAGATAAAATTCCAGATTCCTGATACCCTCTCCCTGCAAAGTGTATGTAATATTAAGTATTGTTTTTGTTTTAAGCTACTACCTGTTAAGATCATATGCTATATACATTATTGTACCATAAATAGTATCCTCCATCAAAAGATGCCCATATTGTCATTGCTGGAGTTTGTGAATGTGTGTGTTTTTACTAAAAAGAAGAAATGTACATGTCAGGCCAAGTTAAGGATTTTTAAGGTGATGATTACTAGTTATATGAACAATGTATTCCAATGATCTTTATATTAGGAAAGCGGGCAGAAGATAGGTAAAACACCTTGGTAATCTCAGAGTGCTAGAGTAGGGAAGTTAGAGCTGACTGAAATGTTGAATGGATCATGAACACCGGGTGTGGGCAGCTGCTGGAATCTTTAAAAAGTCAACCTGATAGATTCTCTCTCAGAGTCTCCAGAGTAAGTCCAGGCTGCTTCAACTCAGGTCACCTTCAACTCAGGTCAGTGATAGTGACAAAAACAGACTTCAGGATGGCCAGGTGGTAATATAATACCTTTAATTTTTAAGTTCCTAAGTTTATGGTAATGTATTACAACACTAGAATTTGTATGGATACATATAGAGATATAAGTACATGTGTCCAAAGAACATATATATAAATAGAAACTACATATTAAGTGAAAATTATTGTAATGCAGTTAATGTTTACTAATGAGACTTAGTTTTAAAAGAATCAAAACCATTTATTTAAAATGTGGAAATAGAATGAAGAAGCTGGTTGCAATTGGTGTGGTATAAGGGCAATATGTTAGGAAGTGTGAGGAGGAAGAGGTGAGTATAATCAAGGTATACTATATGCATATATGGTCCTTTTGAAAAGCAACCCTCTTACAACTAATTAGTGCTAATAAAAATGTAAAAATAAACCGATGATAGCATCTCTAACTAATGCTATTTAAAATTTTACAAAACTGCCACCCAAGCCACTAGCATTTGTGATTGAAATTGTGTGTGAATCCAGTGGATTTAGAGATCCTAGTGATATAAAGGCCTTCTACTGGATTAGCCACTTTGGTATGGTATGCAGAACAATTAAAATAAGAAAGGAAGAAGGAAAGGAGAAGAGCAGGTACCTGATATTAGTTGTTAATTAAGGGGTAATTGAAGAAAATAAGGAAATGAGCCTTTGAGTTTCTGTATAGAAACTGTCAAGAAAAGGATACATCAAGATCACTTTCCAAGATGAAAGCAGATTGCATGTGTTATAGAAATTTGCAGCATAATTCCTGGATATAAGAACATGTGGTTGGAAATAAGTGAGGAAGTTGGAAAATCAAGCACATGAGAGTAGGATGTTGATCCTATCAGGGGTGGGGTGGTGGAAAGTCATTGTAAGAATGTGGTCTTCATGATGTCAGTTTGCCTTGTGAAGGTGAAAATATGTTTGGAACTTATAGCTAAGTATCACTCTATTGTAAATTTATGTAATCACTTAATCTCAATAAATAAATTATAAAAAACACATTTGTAAACTAAAGAGTATCCTCTAATATTAAGGCCTTTTGTCTAGACCCAGTCTCCTTACAAGTACCACTGGGCCCACACCAGAGACCTAATCTGTCTCTACCTTGATCTTGGACTTCTCACACTCCACACTGCGAGCAATAAGTTCCTGTTGTCTATAAGCTTCCACATCTCTAGAATTTTGTTGGGTCAGCTCTTGTGCAAATAACAAAAAAAGTTTCTATGAACATTCGTGTACAAAAAAAAAAAAGAATGTGGACTTAACCCTGAGTGAAAGTATCAGTTATGACTATAATGGACTGAGAAATCCTTTTGGAAGGATGACAGAAAGGAAACGTAAAATTGCCTTCCTTCTCCTTGTTGCATACTCTCACGTTTGTATTTCTTTTCTTTTCCTTTCTTTCTTTCTTTCTTTCTTTCTTTCTTTCTTTCTTTCTTTCTTTCTTTCTTTCTTTCTTTCTTTCTTTCTGTCTGTCTGTCTTTCTTTCTTTCTTTCTTTCTTTCTTTCTTTCTTTCTTTCTTTCTTTCTTTCTTTCTTTCCTTTCCTTTCTCCTTCCTTCCTTCCTTCCTTCCTTCTTTCCTTCTTTCTTTCTTTCTTTCTTTCTTTCTTTCTTTCTTCTTTCTTTCTTTCTTTCTTTCTTTCTTTCTTTCTATCTTTCTTTCTTTCTTTCTTTCTTTCTTTCTGTCTGTCTTTCTTTCTTTCTTTCTTTCTTTCTTTCTTTCTTTCTTTCTTTCTTTCTTTCTTTCTTTCCTTTCTCCTTCCTTCCTTCCTTCCTTCCTTCTTTCCTTCTTCCTTTCTTTCTTTCTTTCTTTTTTTCTTTCTTTCTTTCTTTCTTTCTTTCTTCTTTCTTTCTTTCTTCTTTCTTTCTTTCTTTCTTTCTTTCTTTCTTTCTTTCTTTCTTTCTTTCTTTCTTTCTTTCTTTCTTTCTTTCTTTCTTTCTTTCTTTCTTTCTTTCTTTCTTTCTTTCTTTCTTTCGTGCCAGTTCTGGGGCTCAAACTCAGGGCATGGGGGCTGTCTCTGAGCTCTTTTATTAAAGACTAGCACTCTACAACTTTCAGACACATCTCCACTTCTTGTTTTCTGGTAGTTCATTAAAAATAAGATTCTTGCAGACATTCCTGCTCAGGCTGGCTTTGAAAATATAATCCTCAGATCTCAGCTTCCTGAAAAGCTATGATTATAGGAATGAACCAACAGTGTCTGGCTCATATTTCTTTCAAATACATGATTGACTTGAGGGAGAGAATATAGAAAAGAGGAATAAATAGTATACACACTTTGCTGCTTTGAAAGCATACACTTTAACTGGTTGTATGTGTAAATTACATATTACCTGTGGTTTTCCTCATTAATGCTGGTATCTTTTTAGTACTTTAATAATGTAGGTCCCTTAACTTCCCCTTTAGTATTTAAATTTTCCCTCTTAAGTCTTTTACATTTGGATGTTAGTTTTCTGTGTATATTTCAAGATAATTCCCACAAACAGAATTTTTTTTTCTTTTGAAAAATTTATTTTCCCAGTAAACTCAGTAAACTCTTCTGACTGCATTCCACATGACTGGCTTAGCACTAAGAGGAACACATTTATTATACACTGCTGTGTAACAAATTATCCATAAGCTTCAAGCTAAAAACAACAAACATTTATCATCTCACGTTTTCTAATTCACAGCAGAGCTGGGACTTCTGCTGCATGCTTTCACAAAGGCATGCACTCAAGATGTTAGCTGGCCTAATAGCCACCTCAAGGTCTGACCAGGGAAGGGTCTACATCAGGGTAACTCAGTGGTTACAGACAACCCACAGGTTTCTGTGTGCTCATGGAAGGAGCTTTCATTTTCTTACTAGCTATTGGCCAGATGTTAGTTCTTTGGAAAGTTCACCAAACTACAGAAGCCAAAGCAAGTCTGTTGCCAGGAAAAAAAATTTCAGCCTTTTGCAACCAAATCTCAACAGAGGCTGGCTGGTATTATCTATGCTGGTGAGTAAGGAGAAAATTTAATTTCCAATATACAATGGCAGGCAGAGCATCATGCTTGGGATACAAAACACCTCCTGGGGAATATTAACCTTGCCTTAGTTTGATATTGATGAGTGGCTGATATTAAGTTCTAGTTAGCACTAACAAATTTTTGTTAGAGTTTGCTTTCTAACTATTGCCATATTTTCATTTTGATTGAAGGTCTATTAACTTTAAGTATATCACCTCAAATTCCATGAATCACCCTACTGAGTTCCATTATCTCATGATAGTTAATGCCTGTAAGTAAACTTTCTCATGACATTTGGTTTCATTGATGAAAACTTAATGATAGAAAACTAGCAAAAGGAAGATGGAAATATAAACAAAGAAACTTGAAAAGTTCAATTATGAGGAGAGAAGAGAAAGAAAGAGAATATCAGAAGGGGGAAGAAGAAATAGAGAAAAGTGATAGTAATAATATTGAAAGATGAAGTTCAATTCTAGACAGCATGATTAAACATTTTTAATGGACTAGAATTACTGTGAACTCATTACAATGTTTTGTAAAGCATTATCTATTTAGTGAGCACTTAGACCTAATTCCTGTGTGGTGGGTACCTTTGTTGGCTCTATATTTTATATAGTCAAACTGTAGATACATAGATGAGTCTTAGAATTAAATTCAGGCAATCCAGAATTTACTACTCATACTTTTACATTGTTTATCTCAATATTTTGAGATCACAATGTTGAAGGAAGACTCAAAAATCCAAGTAATTATCTAAGAAAAAAATTAGAAGGGTCAAGTTTGATATTTAATTCATATCTCTTTAAGACAGAAACATGTATTATTAACCAATATTGAACAGTAAAAATTACTTTCTCTAAACTATTAGTAAAGGCCTAGTAAAGATAAACTAAGGATTTCAATAATAACATAGTATACATATTATTCAAAAACATACCAACATTAATATTCAATATAATTTGCAGTTCAAAACATAAGTTAGAAATCTATAAGCAATTAACAGATATAACTAAAATTTATGTATTTGAAAGTCATAGAAAAGATTAACCTTTTGGGCTGGGAAGGTGGCTCAGTGGTAGAACGCTTGCCTTGCATGCATGAGGCCCTGGGTTCGATTCCTCAGCACCACATAAGCAGAAAAAAAAGCTGGAAGTGGCGCTGTGGCTCAAGTGGTAGAATGCTAGCCTTGAGCTGAAGAGCTGAGGGACAGCACCCAGGCCTAGAGTTCAGGCCCATGACCGGACCCCTTACCCCAAAAAAGAAAAGTTTAGCCTTTGTAAGCTAATCATGAAAAAACATCAATGGCTGTATTAAAAATAAGGACGGAGGAGTGTAATCAGTGAAAGTGTGTAAGCACCAAAATAAGAGAATGACAGAAAGATAGAAAAATGAAAACAAAGAAAGTGTAAAGAAAGCCATTCTGATAATGTATTAGCAAGTAGCAATTGAATACATTTAATTAGAATATGAGAAATTTTCAAACTATCTATAAAACTCAATGAAAATATTATCTGTGTAGATATTTTACAGGATACCTGTATTTTCTTGCTGGGCATTTATGGCACATTATTTAGGAAAGGCCTAATATAATTTGTGTATATTCTTCTACTAGCGCTTAAATCAGGGACCTTACTCTCTTGCTTGGCGTTTTCACTCAGGAGTGATGCTTCCCCCATTGAGCCATAGCCCCTGTTCTGTAAGAGTCTCATGGATGTGTCTGCCTACTCTTATTTTAAACCATCATCCTCAGATCTCAGCCTCTTGAGTGGCAGGATTACAGGTGTGAACCACAAGTAGCTGGGTTAATGTATTTGTCCTAAAATATTGTTGCTGGGACCTTATAGTAATGAAGCTTTGGTTGGGAAAAGCAGCACACAATAGATGTACTGCAATGAATGGTACTACAAAGGATCAACCTTAAACAATTCATCTCAGTCTCTGTTCCTCCTGTGTAAAAGTGAAGTTGGAGCCTGTGAAATCTAATATTACTTCTAGCTAGTGTAATAAAAAGAGCATCCATGTTTATGTTTTCTAAGATGAAAACTTAAAATTGTATTGCTAAAATGTCATTTTCCTTTGAAGAGTGGCTTTATTTTCATGTTATAGTTATCCTTAACATGGAAAGAAATTTATTTTTAAACCTTCAAAAGCATGGAATAACTGGGGGAAATCTTTGTAATATTTTAAAACAACTATTTAAATGTTCACATTGCCTGATATTTCTGAATTACTATTTTGGCCTGATTCAAAGATATACTTTGATTAAATGTCAGAAAAATTAGCTAATCAAACTCCTTTGTGTACTTCATATGAAATGTTTTCAGTAGTGAAGCATAAGAAAAAGGCAATTTGTCTTTATTTTTGTTCTTTCTGAGTTCTTAAGTATTCTTGCACTGAAAAAAGCATGAATTTGAGAGTGTATGGACAAACGCAGTCATAATATATGTATGGTGTACATATGTGAAATTGGATTAGGTAAATTGAGGGGATGGGTGGGGCTGGGAGAGATGGGAGAGAATGATGAAAAGATGACATTGATCAAAATGAAATGTTCTCACAAAGTGACATGCTGATTTAAAATCCCTTTGTACAACTACATAAGGATAATAGAAAAAGAACTAGAAATAATCATAACTTATGAAATGGAATCATAAAACTGAACTATTTGTTAAAAGCTACTTTCCTTATTCTGATGGGAAAGGGACTAAGGTAGAAAGATTGGACATGCTTGGAACAAATCTGTTAGAATCAGGACTTGAACATGTAGACTTTTTCAACCATGCCTTTCATCTGGTCCTGCTAAAATCAATGTCTCATCAATCCACAATAGTCTTATGTGCATATTATACTATTATTTTGATATTAAATGTTGCTAATTTTTTGAAAAAATTATAGTAGGATACTGACAAATTATAAATGGTGGAGTTAGAGGATCAATACTTTTTAAAAATTATTATAACAAAAAACTTAAGCATGATTCAACAGTAGATGCTAAAATTAGTATGAAAAGATTTAATGAAGATATTATTCATATTCTACTTCCACATCACCTAACTTTATATTGAAAAAGTAAAAGTAAAAACCCGAGAGTTATCTCTTTAAGCAAGTGATCAGAATGAATAAAGATACTGTAAATAATGCTACCTCTAGAAGATTCTTGAATTTTTGGACATAAACTAAGTCCCAAGGAAATATTCAGTAAACACATTTTAAAACATTGCTCAAAGCTGATCTAAAATTTGCTCTACTACCAGTGTATGGTAAGTCAAAGACAAAGGAGGTGTGTGGCTATAAGTAATAATACTCTGTATCCTGAAGATCTTGATTAGGTGGCAGATTGGATAAGAGTCTATAAAAATAATACTAGGAAAACTAGGAAATTTTAAAGATGAACTACATATTGATAATTATATCTGTGTAAAACTGGCTGATTATAACACTTACAAAAGAATACATATTATTCTCTGTGTTAGGAAAGACCATGAACTAACTTCTGATGAATTGTAGTGAATTGGAGCTCAGCTATTATTTAAATTTTATGTTTATTTTGTAAAAATAGTAAAATTAAACATTCTCTCAAATAGAAATAGCCATGTGCTCTATTTCTAATAAATGAAAATTTCAAGTACATGAGAATGTTATTAATTTTCTGCCATTGACTCTATTATGTTGAAATGGTAAATATACTTAGAAAAATTTTATTATTCCACATTTTATTCCATGCCCACATAATAGATGCTTAGATACCATATAATTCTGCCCATATTTTAGTGTTTGGTTTTACAAATAACTGTTGGTACAGTTACTCTGATGCTTGAATCCATATATCAAGAATGTTTTTTATAGAAATAGAATACTAATCCCAAAATTCATATGAAACTACAAAGATCTTGAATAGCCAAATTCATCCTGAGCAAAAAATCAAAACTATACGCACATATCAAAAAACAAACAAAAGAAAACAATAGTGATCTTGAATTAGTATACGAAAATAATAATATTGTCTAAGCTAATTTACAAATTCAAGGAAATAAGCACCAAAATACCAATGCCAGTCTTCAGTGAAATAGAGAAAACAATACAAAAATTTATATGGTACCACAAAAGGCCTAAATCACAAAAGCAATCAGGGAGGTATAAAAATTAGACTTCCAACTTTACTGTAGAGCTATAATAATGAAAACACATCAGTACTGGGCACAAAATAAGTCAAAGATAAACAGAACCAGAAATAAACCACAAAATTATAGCCATTTACTATCTGGTAAGGAACTAAAACATAGAAAACAACCTTTTTAATAAACAGTGTTAGAGAAATGGGATATGCTCATGCAGAAAACTGAAACTGAGTCCCTGTACTCTGTACTAATATTAATTAAAAAATGGGCCAACACAGGAAAATCAACAACAAATCCAATAGAACTTACAGGCATAGGCAGAAATTTTCTGTGTAAAAGTCTAGGGCTCAGAAAATTAAAGAGACAATTTTGTAAATGGGTTGCATTTAAGTAAGAAGTTTCTGCATGGCAAAGGATATAGGTAACAGTCTAAAAAGCCTACAGTATGGGAGATTTTTGCCAGATATATATCAGACAATAGCCTAATATTCAGCATATAAAAAGAGTTCAAGAAACTAAAACCTTAAATAATCAAAATCCTAATTGATAAATGGGTGAATGAGCTAAATAGAGCTTTCAGAAAAGAAAAATTGAAAATGACTAATAGAGAAATCAACAAATATTTCATAACTGTAGACATAAATGCAAATCAAAACAACACTGAGATTCCATTTCATTCTAGTTTGAATGGCTATCATTAAGAATATAAACAACAAATGGAAGGGGAAAGGGTGAGTAACTTTTGTCATTATATTTGATGTACTTTATGTAAAAAATGAACAACATAACTTATTAGGGATAAGAAGGGCAAAAATGATGGAGAAAGTTTGAAGGTGTAGCATTGATCATGATGCCTTGTACCCATAACCTGATATATAGAACTGTAACCTCTTTGTACAACCGTTTAATAAAATGTAATAAAATGAAATAAAACAGATTCTCGAGCAGATGTGTGAAAAAAGAAACCTAATGCATTGTTTGTGGGAAGATAAATTTATTCAAACTCTGGAAAGCAATTTGGAGTTTCCACAAAAGAAATAGAACTATCCTGTCATCCACCAGGATAAATTTTGAGCATTTACTAAAAGATTATAAATTAGCATAAATAAAGCCACATGCACATCCATATTCACTGTTGGGCAATTCACCATATGGTATGGAAATAGTCCATATGCCTTTCAATGGACAAATGGATCAAGAAAATGTTGTATATATACACAATGAAATTTTATCCATGAGAAATATTATACCATTTGCAAAGGAATAGATGGACCTGGAAAAAATTAACTGAAGAAAGTCAGTCTTAGAGAAATACAGGATGCATGTTTTCTCTCATCTATTAAAGATAGAACTAATTTATGAACATACAAGAGAATATAATGCAATTGTATGCAAGTGTACACAAGTGTAGTAACCAAAGTACAGTAGTTTCAGAGGAGAATTTAAGTAGTGTATTCCCTTAGGAAAAATAATTCAAAACCCAACGATATAAATACCAGGATACTGATAATAGGTGAGAGTAATGTCAAAGGGATAGGTAGATGAATGGAGAGAGAAAGAGGGAAGAATGTCAATGCATGTCCTTTAAAACTATGAAGATCAAGGGAAGAGGTGGTGTTGAGGGGCATACAGGAGAACAAAAATAGGGATAACATTGATCAAAATTCATTGTACTCAGACTGATTTGTTGAATAGTAACCCGTTTGTATCACTAACTAGATAAAAATAATTTTTAAAAAGAAAATTCTAAACAAAATCCTGGTAAAATCATTTTTATATAGGCCCAAACAAGGCAGTTAATTCTGATCCCATTCTGGAAAACTGAACTCTTAGGTTACAGATCATGTGAAGGATATTTAGATGAGTAATTTTGAAACAGCTAACTTGTGTGTTATAACGATGTACAGGCAATAATATAATGTGTGTATCTCAAATGTGGTCAGTCTTCTGGCCCTTAAAGATAATGGCAATACTTAAAGACATGGATTAGTTTCCAATTCATTTAACCATTTCAGTTCTAGAATTTCTTATTTATGATGCATTAATGTCATTTTATGCAAAAAAGGTTATTGGTAGTTGATTTTTTGGTAAATTCATAAATGACTAATTTTAAATTGAAAAAATAAAGTTAGCAAGGAATCTATGGCTCATGATGCTAAACCTAACTACTTAGAAAGTGAAGCCAGGAAGTTCACAGCAAAAACCTAACTCAGGTAAAAAGTCTATGGAGGGGCTGGGAAGGTGGCTCAGTGATAGAGTGCTTGAGGCCCTGGGTTCAATTCCTCAGCACCACAGAAGCAGAAAAAGCCAGAAGTGGTGCTGTGGCTCAAGTGGTAGAACTGTAGCCTTGAGCTGAAGAGCTGAGGAACACCGCCCAGGCTCAGAGTTCAGGCCCCACAGCCGACAAAATTGGAGCCCATCTCAATTGACCAGCAAAAAAGTAGAATGTTAGCATGGAGGAATGCTTCAGGTTGTAAAGCTTTGAGCAAGCAGGACAAGGAAGAGTATGAAGCCCCAAGTTCAAATTCTAATACCAGTACACACACACACACACACACACACACACACACACACACACACACACACACACACACACACACACGTTTGTGCGCGAACAAGCTGGAGACATAACCAGACCTGACTTAATACACATTACAAATGAATTACTAAAATGAAACAATACTGACATTGAAATACAGATGCAGACCAATGGAAGAGAAAAGAGAAGGAAGAAATTTATACACATATAGTGGCTATTGATTTTTGACAAAAGTACCAGGAATAGGAAAAAGAATACTTTTCAGTAAGTGGCAACATTGGGTGTCCATGTAAAGAATAATAAAACTAGATTGATTAGATTCCAGCCTCTCACCATACACAAAAAAATCAGCTTAAACTGGATTAAAAAATGGGAATGTAAAATCAGAAATCATAAAATCATAGAAAAATAGTTTGAGATATTTATTAGGCCAATTTGTGGTGGTAGTGATGAAGAGAAAAGAGACATGTTACAGAAATTCCTTCATAAACTATAAAAAGTTCTTCTATTATTAGATATGTATGTTCAAAAAAGAGTAAGTCATTATGCAAAAGACACATGCACTCCCATGTTTATTGAAGCATTAGTTTCTAAGGTATAGAATCAACCAAAATGTCATTAATGGGTAGAGAAGAACATGCTTAATCAACCGGATGCTACTTTTTGGCAAAAAGCATGAAATTCTATTTTTCTCAGCAACACGGATGGTGCTATAGTTCATTTTACTAAGTAAAACAAGTCATAAATAGACAGACATATAACAAATGCTTTCGTTCATTTTGTAGAAATTAAACTTCTATCACATAGAAGAATGGGTGGCACAGTGGCCAACACAGATTGGGAAGGGTGGGTGGTGAAAAGACTTTAAATAGAGAAGCAAACTCAGAGAGCATGATTGAGTCCTATCTTTCTATAACAAACAGAGTAATTATTTTAAAACTATATATTAATTATTTCAAAATAACTAGAAAATGTATACAAATATATTTCACATATAAATATGTATTAACAGAATTAATAATATATTAATATATAAAATGAAATAAAATGAAGTCACTTGAAGGAATGGAAGCACCTATTTCCTTGATTTGTTTATTATACAAAATAAAACATATCCTATGACCATAAATACCCTATATAGATGCACAAAGATTCCTCAAGCAGAAGTTGGTCCCATTTAGTGAATACAGGGATACCTGTTTTCCTAATTGGTCAGTATTCTGTGGTGTGGACTGTTTCCTTATCTAACAGATTCTCTAGCTGTTTATAATTCAGGCTTTTCCCTCTACAACATTATAGTAAACATCATTTGTGTGTGTGTGTGTGTGTGTGTGTGTGTGTGTGTGTGTGTGTGTGTGTGTGTGTGTGTGTGTGTTAGTCTTTCTCTCTCTAGATCTGATCATTCTTTAATTTTAATAATAGAGATCACCAGATATCAGGCTGAGTGAAAAATGTGTATTTCTTAAATGTTTTATACTGTTCCTCAAATTATTCTTAAAGTTCACAATTATCACTTAAAATGGTTAATATTGCAATATGATTAGAAAATATTGAAGCTTTTCAAAACAATTTCCTCTGCAACTTTATACAAATAAATACTACTACTTTAATGTTTCTATTGCTTACATAAATTTCTAAATACTCTTTTTAAAAAATAGAATAATAATACATGCCAGATAGCAAGAATTTAGGAGGAAATGTATAAAAACTGTGAGAAGTAATTGGTAGTGACACTGTATATATCAGCAGTGTAAAAAATTAAGTTCACAAATTTCTCTTGAAGGGTTTATTCCAAGACTACTACAAGATATACTAAACAACTGTGTAATTAAGGAACATAGTGTCTTCTCTTCAATTTTGTTCTATTATTCTGTACGACAGTTTTCTTTTCTCTTGAACCCAACTTAATTGAAAGAGTAGATAGTGCCATGCTTACAAGTTTTGGGTGATTTCTCACAATTAGATAGATATCTATCACTGTCTGCCCTGTCTGGACTATGGCCCTACACTGATTCTCATTGTAGGCATACCTGTAATTATGTTACAATTTCAATTTGAGCTATGCTCAACCTATTACAGCTTATTTGGCATCTGAGTCTTAGGTTTTACTCTATAAAAGAACAAAGAGAGAAAGATTTTTGGTGTTAGTTGATCATTCATTCATTGAATTACTTAGTTTTGTTTAAGTTTTCTAGACAAAGTCTAAACCTCAGATCAGACTTGAACTCAATCCTCCTACCTCAGTCTCCCAAGTGATTGCCCTATTTGGTTTCTACATTACCATAATTGTCTTGTTAGTTAACAAATAAAGTTGAAAAGTCTATTTTATAAACTAGTGAAACAGAAGCCTAAAGGTAGAATACAGTCACATGACTTTTGCAAAAACAAATTTATAATATCAAAAGCTAGTTTGTACATAAATAAACCTGTTTGATATTGACAGTGATCGGTTTTACCTTATGTTTTACATTTACATTTACAATGATAAGATTCATGATAAGATGCATTCATGATTATATACTTACACACTGTTTATCTAAATTAAGGAGTCCTTTGTCTTTTCAGATTAAGATTTATTCAGTAATACTACTCAGGTTCTTTGGAATAGAGGAAAAAAATCTGACTTTTTAAAATCACTTTCTAAGTTTCTACTTTATCTCAGAACACCAAACCCTGTTCACACTATATGTGACTAAGTATGCATCAAATTCCATCACACCTGCTCTAATCCACAGTGAAAGGATTTATAGGATGTTGATACAGTATGTTTCTCAAGGCTCACTCAAATTTCATCTTGTGTCCAAGTCTGGGCTCGACACTGGGATCACACATCTCCCTGGGCAGCCAAAGTCTAAAAAGCTGATTGCAGTGAAGCATTTACTACTGTCTTAAATTCCTGATTGCTTTCTGAACATGCCTGGTCAGTCCCCATTCTCCTTTCCATCATTAATTTCTATTCACTCCCCAATCTTTATTCACTCTCCCCTCTCAATGAGATGAAACAATTACACTCTAATGGAACATGGTACCATAATACAGAAAATGTGATTTTACAAAGAAGCAAGTACCTCGCCCTTGAAAATCACAATGACATCTACTGATTACAAAAAATATATTTTGTTTAGTGTCCTCTGGCTAGTCATAAAGAGTGAAATACCAGTTACAGATTGAGACTATTCAACAATTAACTTCATATAATGACTTGATTAGAGAGGGCTATAGGGACCAGGTATAATTGAAAGGGATTCCTATCGGCTAGCTTTTATGTCTAGCTTTTAGACTTATGCATTTTTTTTTCTATTTAATAGAAGCTGATTTTCTCAGTAAGACACTTGTATGACAAAGACACTCAAGGGGAAGATAGAGAATGTAGAATTGTTACAAGGTTTTAGCCTTTCTCCACACTGTTGTAAAATCTAACTGTACAAAAGTACATAGTTTAATCTGTGATGATCTTGCCAAAGTTGTATTTTTTTCTCCTTTGTGTTAAAGTCTTACACAAAACCTTACACATAACCTTCTTTATTGATGATTTCTGGAATACACTATTTGTATCAGGCAATAAATATTCCCTAAATTCCATGGCAGATACTGATAACTTGCCAATAAAAAAAATTCTCCCTGGCCCAGTGTTACCAAATTTGTAATTTTGGAATGAAGTATACATAGTATGGTAGTAGAGTAATAACTACCATGTACAAGACCCAGGGTTCCTTCTATACCACCAAAAATCAAAATCAAATCCTGTGTTGAGATAGTCTACTAGAGAAACATAACTTAGTGATGAAAATCTTTACTTAATTCATTTTTCCCCTAATAGTAGGAATTCAGGGTCTTCTGCTTTATATATATATATATATATATATATATATATATATATATATATATTCTTACTTTTTTATTAATATAAGTTAATTACATGAAAGGGCTTTGTTGTGAAGCTCACAATATGCACATAATGTACTTTGATCGAATTCACCCCATTTGCATTACTCTTTCAGTCTTCTGCTTGAGAAGCAACTATCCTACCATTGAGCTACCCTCCTACCCCCACAACATTTTGCTTTTCAGTTTTTTTTTTTCAGGTAGAATCTATGTCATTTGGCTAGGATAAGCTTTGTAGCATGATTTTTCCAATTCTAACACTTCACTAGCTAGAAATATAAGCATATACCACCATTCTCTTCATCCCATCACTCCAGGCTGACTTGAAACTGCAATTCCTTCCCTGCCTCCTGTTCAGAGACATAGACCATCATGCCTAGGTATTAAAACTATATTTCAGGTAGTTTTCTAGAATATTTTATTAGGCTTTAAAAGAGACATCTAAGAAAATGTGCATGATTTCCAACTCAATATTGTCATGTCTGAAAATGCTTGTAAATGCAATAGATACTTTGATCCATAGGATGTCAAATACACTAAGGACAAGAGGACCACAGAAAAACAGCCAAAAGCTGCAGTCTTGAGGAAGCTTCTTTATGTCTGCACTTACATAAGTGAATTACTATATATTCATAAGTGAATTATTATATATTACTTGGTCATTTTTAGGTTTCAACTAAAATTGGTATAGTCTCCACTGTGTTAAGGAATCAGTGATTTTCAGTTGAGATTTTCAAATTAGATGGCTTGCACATCTGGAGGCTGGATACACTATGCAGGATTCCTTCCTATAGTTTCACCAATTTGTTATCCAGAGGAAGGAACAGAGGGATTATAGAAACAGGTTTTAACACTTGTCTCAGGCAAATGTTCTATGTATCAAGTGATAATACGATGTATAAATCTTAGTCTTATTTTTGTAGCTATAAAAAAAGTTTATTTTGCCACAAATTCTGGAGACTGGGAAATCTACGTTTGGGCAGCAAAATTTTTGAGGGCCTCATACTGTTTCATGTCAGATGAGAGAGTGTATATCAAGAGATAATAGGGTGCCAAACCCTCATGATAGCCAACTCTTCTCATGAGAAAAAAAATTGTATTAATTCATTCATGAGGGCTCTAGCACAATGATAGAACACATCTCACTAGTCCCTGACCAGCCCTGCTGCATGGAGGCATTAAAGTCCCATCACAGGCACCCTGACAAGCACTCAAACTACAGCGAGTGCTGCTGTAGTATATTACCCTCTTAGGACCTTAATGGACTTCAGAAACCTCTATCAGGTAAGCAAATACTAAATTACTGTAAAATGTCCTTTGGAAATAGCCAGTGCTGTCAGAGTTAAGTTAAACTTTAAAAGAGGTTTATTTATAATATTCTATAATATGAGCACAGATAATAAATCAAATGGACCAAGAGTGCAATCAACATTAATCAAATGTTAACAGGTCACAAAGGACACATTCTAACTTATGCACTGGGGAGTAATTGGAAGTTTCTAAATCTACTCTAACATGTTGGGAAAGTAAAAAAATAAAAAAAGTCCAGTGGTTTGAATATGGTCCCTGTTACTTAGTCATAAATGTAAGGTAGGATCCAATCTTGATTAATACCTATAGGGTCAATTTGTAACTCTGTGTGTATGTAGTTACCAATATTTCAGAGTACATCAGTAATGTTATTAATTACAAAGGCTAAAATATCAGAGCAGGTTGTAAAATTGAGAACATACCTTTTTAGGTTAGAAAATCTCAAATATCCTCTTTGAAGTAATTCAAAACAGCCTTGTAACAGTGGTCCACACCTATTAATCCCACCTATTCAGGAGGCTGATATCTGAGACTCAAATTACAGAGCCAACATAGGGAAGGGCAGGAAAAACATCTGTGAGATGCTTATTTCCAATTAACCAGCAAAAATCAGGATGTTGTGATATGTCTCAAGTGGTAAAACACTAGCCTTGAATGCATAAGCTAAGATATAGCTTCTAAAATCTGAATTCAAGCTCCAGTACCAGAACACATAAAAAAATTCCAAACATGAAAAAACATTCAAAAGCCTTTTAAGACAGATGTGAAATATATTTTTAATGATTCTTCTGAGATATTATAATTACAATAATACTGCTAGGTTATACAGTTTCCTTGGTCTCCAACTCTTCAAAACATATGAGATGACAGATAAGCTCATTATATAAAACTGTTTTACAATATTTCATTAACAGAAATATGCTTTGACACATACGTGACTTCAAATTGAAGGAGACAATTTAGAATGTGTAATAACTATGTACATTTTGGTAAAGTAAAAGAAAACTATTTAGTGGCAGCTTAACACTGGCATATCCAGTATACACTCACTCATAAATTGTATCTAAACCAAGTGCCATACCAAAAGCCTTAGATTTTTCTTTTTCCTCTTATGGTCCGTATTTTCCCCTTGTTGGTCCAAACCTAAGTCATTGTGCATAGTAGGCAAGCACCAAAGCACTGTTAGCTTATTTCATAACACTTGGGTTCTTTGTTTTTTTTTGGGGGGGCAGGGCAGGGTCCTCCTATGTTAGTCAGGTTGACTTTGAACCTATTACAAACCCCAGACTGGTCTTGATATCTTATATTTCAACTTCAGGAGTGCTAGGATTATGCCACTATGCATCAGCCACATTCAGACAAAGTAGGCAAAGAAACAATTATACAATCCTTGTATAATAAGCTCAGGCTCAATTTTCTTTTATTATTTATTTATTTGTTTATATATTTGTATGCTAGTCCTGGAGATTGAATTCAGGGCCCGGGCACTGTCCTTGAGTCTTTTTGTACTTAAGGTTAGTATTCTACCACTTAAGCCATACTGCCACTTCCAGCTTTTTCTGAGTAGTTTATTGGAATTAAGAGTCTCACAGACTTTCCTGCATGGGCTGGTTTTGAACTGCAATCTTCACACATCAGCCTCCTAAGTAGCTAGAATTACAGGTATGAGCTGCCTGTGCTTTGCTTAGGTTCAAACTTTTGGAGTTGAATCACATGCAGGATTCATCTGAGGCAAATGTAACTGTGCTCTAGTAATAGAAGTGGACTCCCTATTAATTAATGAGACAACGAAGGAATTATCAATACAGGGTCCCAGGAGCCAGGCTGAAGAATTGTTGTTGAATGGACTACACAGTTCATTATTCTGTGTTAGGTTAAAATCTGGGAGCACCTAAACATTTTAAGCTTATCACCATGCCTTGGTTATTATCAATTAATTGAAATATTGTCAATTAATACTGCATTTATATTATCAATATGGTGAATATTATCAATTAATAAAGGAGGATCAAATTCTATTTGCAGGTGTGTATTAACTCATTTACTTCTTCAGTGCCATTTTTATCTAATCTTTAGGCAAATTAGAAAGTTTTCTAGTAGCAATATGTGTATATAACTTAAGAGGCATGGTCTGGAAACTAATAAGAGTCATAATTCAAAACTTCCTTATAAAAAGCAGTTTGCCAGGAATCAGTGGTTCATGCTTCGATTATTCCTAGCTATTGAGGAGTCTGAGACCTGAGGATCAAGTTTCAAAGCCAGCTCAAGGAAGAAAATTCATGAAACTCTTATATCCAATTAACTAGCAAAACAGGAAGTGGAGCTGTGGCTTATATAGTAGAGTACTAGACACAAAAGTTTCATAACAGCACCCAGTCCCTGAGTTCAAGACCGGTGTGCATGACAAACACAGCAAAAAGTAGTGAGCATTTCTGATGAAGCTCTTATTTCATTTTGTTAAGCTTGAAATTCATTGAAGGGCTTCATACAGGCTAGGTTAGTGTTCCTTCACTGAACTATAATCCCAGTTCTATTTGAATAACATTTTAAAGAATTTTATTGTAAATAGAATTTATTCTGAGTGTAAGGAAGGAAATGTTTCCAATGCCCCTAGCTAGCTATCAGTCAAATCTAGTGACCCTGACCAGGCTTGCTTTGTTTTACTTGTTTTTCCTTTGCACTGCTAGTATCTTTCATAACAAGAATGAATCATCTGTGAAGCTAACTAAAGACATTTGCCAAGTAATATTGTAATAAAATATTAAGCACTCACTCACAAATAGCCTGAAAATATTTTTTTTAACTTATGCTGAGCATTTTGCTAAATCTAACTAATAAGTACAGAATATAATGAAACTTAGGTTAAAATATTTACATTTCAATTATTATCAACTTCTACTTCCTGAGAAATTGTACAGATATTTTTTCCATATTTCAAGGTGGCAACAATTAGGAAACCTGGCCATTATAAATGAATAACAATATATAAACACTCTCAAAGGTAAGAAAAAATTAAAATAGATTGGTTAGGGCTGCCAAAACCTAAAGGTAATGAATTTATTGTGTTTAGCTTTCCTCATAATACTTAGGTTTGGTGCTAGAGAAACCAAAACCTGAAAAGACCCAGAGTCCCTCTCCCAACTCCTTTGCCAAAAGTAAGAAAAACCTGCTATCTCTAGCCAAAAGATGAGGGAAAAACTATGCATGAAAGGAAATATTTTAAGCATAATGTTTCTAACTGAATGAAACATCATGGAAAATATTTATTCTATCTCTCTAGAAAGACTGATTGAAAACTCAAAATTCTAATCTTTGTGCATTATAAGGACATCCAGGGTTTCTGCTGCCACTGAGCAGTAACAAGTGCAAATGCTTCTATCCTTGATGCTCTATGGATATAAGTGGTGGTCTAACTCAGAATTTGAATATTTATCCCCTTCCAAGAGTAATGAGACCATCTCTTACCCTATGTGGTTAATGAAGGCAATCTGAGAAGCAGTGAGAAGATGGTACCTTTCCTCATGCAGCAAAGTGCTATCAGTGGAAACCTATCGGAACAACCTACAACTCCTGCATCCAGCTCAGTAGTGCAGAGGGAGCACAAGCAATAAATACAATATGGGTCACATGGAGAATTAAGGCCAGGCTCCATTGGAAGCAAGACAAACTATCTCACAAAATAAAATAGAAAATTTAAATATGACCTAGAGTCTCATTATGCAAAAATAAGTGTTCAGATTTCAATGTAAAGTATTTTTATGGCAATTATCAAGAAGATATTTAAGTGGTATGTAAAATAAAAATCAGCACATGATAACATTGAGAAGAAAGAGATCGTGATATTCTCTGACACATTTTAATGTGACCAGTTTGTGAATATTCAAAATACTACTGATCCATCAAAATCATTAAAAACAAAACAAAACATAAAATGCTTGGGTTTTCCACAAAAATGGGGAAAAAACTAAAAAATAGAGAAGCAAAACTAATCGAACAAATACACGCCAAATATACTGGATATAAATGTTAACATGATGATAATTACAATAAAATAAAATAAGCCAATCAAATGACAAATGTCAGCTGGACATTGGTGGCTTACACCTGTAATCCTAGCTACTTAAAAGGCAGAGATCTGAGGACTGCAGTTCAAAGCCAGCCAGGGCAGGAAAGTCTATGAGACTCTTCAATTAGCCACCAGAAAACGAGAAGTGGAGCTGTGACTCAAGTAGTCCAGCTTTAACCTTGAGCAAAGGAGTTCAGAGACAGTGCCTAAGCCCCATGACCAACAAAAAATAAATAAATAAAAAAGATAAATATGGAGAATGGACTGAAAATAGGACCTAGTCCAACTTTATGCTGCAAAAAGAATCAGCTGGATAGCAAATGCACACACACACACACACACACACACACACACACACACACACACACACACACACAAATGAATTGTATATACAATGTAGGCAGACCGAAAGGTGGGAAGATGAAGAGTAGAACATAGAGATAAGGCCAACTTAAAGCAAAATGGCAACTCCTCTGTATAACTCCTCTGTATAACTCCTCTGTATAACTCCTCTGTATAACTAAATAAAAGGCTAATCAAACTTTTTATAAGTCTGCTAGTTAGAGTACATAAACAAAGAGATACATTTTATACAGATGAATCAGTCAAGCAAGAACCTATAGCATTCCTAAATTTTTTTTAGAACAAAACACCATGATTAATAAGGAATATGAACTGAAACTCACAGAACTCTAAGGGAAAAAGACAAAGGCTTTAGCACTTCTATTTTAACAACTGATCAGATAACTAGATGATTCTGAGATTATATAGCCAGAATAGAAAATATATAATAATGGCTTGGATTGCAAGGGTCTAATGGACATTTCCAGAATATTTATCAAAACAGGATATGCTTCACATTGAAGAACCCAAAATATATGCCAACAGAGATATACCCTATGTTAAAAAACAGACCTCAACATGTTTAAAGAAGTTAAAATCACAGCAAGTATATTCTTTGGCAAAGGAATAAAATTAGAAATAAACAAGAGAAACACAGAGAAATCGCCAACTCTTGAGCACTAAAAATACACTCATAAATATTGCACAAGTCGAGAGGCAGAAATTAAGATGAAATAAAATATAATTGAAGTACATGGATATAAAAATACAACATAAAAATCTGTAAAGCATACAAAAGCTTGCTGAGAGATATTTACTATATTCACTGAATACATTAGATACAAGCAAAAGTCACAAATCAATAATGTAAGCCACTAATTTAAAGAATCTACACAAATATAAAACAAACTCAATGCAAGTGGTGAGGAAAATATTATGTAATAAGAGCACAAATAAATAAAATTGAAAATAGGAAGACAATGAAATTAGAAGAACAGAGCAACTTATTTGGAAAGATCAATAAAATTGATCCAAATAGAGAACTAAATGTCTCAATGAATTACAAAAGCCCAAAACATTCTAACATAAGACAGCTTTTAAGCAATGAAGAAAAAATAACCATCTTAACATTTCAATGGTTCTGAAAAAGCATTAAACTCTGATACCCTTACCCATTGCACTTCTAAACATTTATCTCAGATAATGAATCTCTATATTGACAAAGCCTGTATATGAATATTTGTAGCAACTTGACTTTGTAAGAGTTAAAAACAGAATCATCACAGACATTCTTCCAGTCAAATTATTAACCACTGAATGGTGGTAGAGCCCACATCATGGGATGCTTCTTAGAATCAACATTGCAGCTAGATACCAAATGATGATAGAAGCCTATTGAATCCCCAAAATTATGGTAAGAAATGTTAAACCCAAATATTTTACATACTGTGAAATATTGTGAATGCAATTGCAATCTTTTTAATTTTATTTTTGGTAATTTCCCAAACCATCCAGACATTCCCTTACTGTGTTTGACAGCATAAAAATTCGTATTCACCATACAGGTTCTTCACGTCTTTGGTTAATTCCTAGGTATTTTATTTTTTGTGGGGCTATTACAAATGGGGTTGCTTTCCTGATTTCAGCCATGCTTTTCTCATTGTTGGCACACAGAAAAGCCATTGATTTTTGAGGGTTAATTTTATACCCTCCTACTTTGCCAAAGTTTTGAATCAGCTTGAGTAATTTGGGAGTGGAGTCCGTGGGGTTCTTTAAATACAGAATCATGTCATCTGCAAAGAGGGAGAGTTTTACTTCATTTTTCTCTATTTGGATCCCTTTTATGTTTGCATCTTGTCTTATTGCTATAGCTAGGCATTCTAATATTAAATTGAAGAGAAGTGGAGAGAGTGGAGAAACTGTCAGACAAGTTGATGTTAGGCGAAATGAACCCAAAGATGAGGATTCAATTTTTTTTCTTTCTTGCGATTGTTTCCAACATATTTATAAGATGATTTCTTTGTTGCTTTGTATGTACCTCCCCCACGGTATAACCCCTGCTTTCACTGTATTTGATGTTGATATAATTTGTGGAAAGGAAAGGAAAAAACAAGCTGTTTAAATAGGGCTACAGGTGGACCCATTACAACAATGAGATGTACAAGACGTTATGTCGTCGAAAAACGAACTTTACAACTTTGGCAGGGTGGGGTGGGGGATGGTGAGGGTGGTGGTGGTAAGAGGGTATGGGGGTGGGGGGTGGAGAAGGGAAGAAATGGTATGGGGAAACAAAGGAGGAGGCAACAATGCTTGATCAGAAATGTACTCACTATCTTGCCCATGTAATTGTAACCCCTCTGTATGGTATTTTAACAATAATAATAATAAATTCCCATTCACTATTGTTCACCCACTATAGTTCTTTTTTTTCCATTCAACAAAGCAACAATGAATCTTCATCAGTCATTCCTTCGGTCATTTTCCTCCATCCTACCCAACCTTTTCTTTGATTTTCTTACTTTTGTAGGATATAAATTGAATTTTATGCCTAAATTCTTAACCTCACATTTCCACTCTTCATTCTTCTATTCAAAGGATATCATCACTGGAAGAAACTGGGTGCTAGGAACATAGGATATTTTAGTATTTTTTTGGAATAGTACATTAACCTAAGACTATTTAAAATCAAATAATGTGAATTTAAAAAGCAGATTTTAGCCAGTATAGCACATATAAAATATTAAGCATCTCAATTGTTTCAGACTAAGGCACTACTGATTTATTTACAGATACATTCTATTGATAAAACAATAAACTGAACTCTTTTTAGATTTATCTGAAACACTACAATATATCTTAATTTGATGTTCATCCTCCTAACCACCTCTAATTAATTTTATAAATGAATGGAGATTTTCCATTAGAAATCAGCCTATTCCCTTTAGGATTTATAGAGACATACATTTTACTCTGTAGAAAGTATTGATTCTTCACTCAGATTTTGTCGCAGAAGTTATCACAGAATATAAGCATGAAAGCCAACTCTTTCCAAAATTTCTTTCCCTGCCTGAAAGAAAGAAAATATAATTATTGACTTAGAGTTGATTGTAATCGTTCAATTCGTCAAACCTAAAATGATATTTATCCAAATAAAGATTATACTTACCTGAAATTAACAAAAAATAGAATCATTTCACAAAATATTCAGCTATTTGCTAATAGAGGATACATGCAATACACGAAAGCCATATTTCTTTGTTTACTGTTATATAGTATACTAAATTTTAGACCCAGGAACCTGGTAAATAACAACTGAAGAACTCTGTTCACAGTTTTGGAGACTGATAGTTTCTGACTGCTAGGATTCTTTACTGATTAAATTATCTCAAGCCAATCTAATATATAATCCCTAGAATATATGTCCATTGCTTTGAAGGGGTCATCATTTGCAACTATTCCATGAATAGATATGTGAATCCACCTGAGAAATAATTGTCATTGTAGTAGAACAGTCTCTGTTTTAAGAGGGGCCACTTCTGTGGCCATCATAGCACATGAGTCAATGAGTGCCTTAAATGTAGAGGACATCTACCTCTTCTTCAGATGCCCATGAGTACCTTCAATCAACTATGTCTATTCTATTACTAAATGGAGTCAATTTTTCTATTCAAAGGAAAAGCACTTATTTTACTATACTATGTTTGTCTATATGCATTCCAAATCTTTATACCTAGAGAGGACTTATTAAAAAAAATGCCTGCACTGCTAGGGTTGAACAAAAGAGTCAGTACTTAAAACTACTTAAAGAGAGGAATAATTGTAAACTTGTCTCACACTTTTCTTTCTGGTTGATATTAGAAAGGAGAATTATTCATATATAAGCTTACATAATCATCCATCATTCTCTAAACTTCAATTATTATATTTTTAAGAAAAATATTATTTTAAGTACCAATTATTCTTATTTGGTTTGTTATAGAGCATTGGTTAATCTTTTCACCTCCAAATATCAGGTCCATTTTTTAGTAATTGCAATGAAATAAAATTCTAGTTAAATCATACCCAAGAAAAGTATAAAACACATCATCAAATAACAATTGGAATATCACCTGGGTTTCAAGTGGCAAAATTCTCCATTTACTTTTCATCTTTACATAAAACATTTTGTTAATGTGAAACTAGAATTTAAACATGAAGGGCATTGTTTCCTCCAGGCTTTCTAAACCAAATTAGTATGTGAAATTTAAATCTACCTTCACCTTCTAATCTTTGAAAATCTAATCAAGGAAATGTTTTTTGTCCCAATATTATATTACCATATCAAAGGTATTATAATGCTTTACTTTCCTACTTTTCTAAGTTCAGTGACTTTTATATTAAGCAAAATGTTATTTGCACAAGTAACTTTTACTTTCTAGCATCCTTAAAACACACTGAATACCTGTTTAGCAATATGAATCAAATTAGGAGTAAGACAGTGTTTCCTAAAATATTATTCAAATATATTAATAGATAATGAAGAAAAATTTATAGTATCTCATTCCTGATGTCAGAATTCTAAAAGGAAACCACTTATTTCTTGTTCATTCTTCTCGGAATTATGTATGCTAAATTAGGAAGGGGAACAACAAAATGAATGATTCTGGACACAATGACAACACCTGCCTGTAATTCCAATACTGAGGAAGGTGAGACAGAAAAACTGTGGGTTCAAGGCCAGCTTGTGCTATTGAGTGAGTTTTGGATCAGCCTTGAGAACATACTGAGACTCTTTGTCTACCACACAAACAAAAATTAAACCAATAAAAAATCATGATTCAGTAAGAAGTTTCCCTTAGTTCTAGAAAGTGAGGCCATAGAAAATAACCCCAGCCTTTTACTTTCAGAATTTTATGCTTCCAGCAGAAAGAATGACACCATCCATTTGTAAGGAAATTGAAGGATTTGGAAAAAATCATGTTAAGTGAAATAAGCCAGACCTAAAGAAACATAGGCTCCATGGTTTCCCTCATTTATAATAATTAGTATATGTCCAGGATAATCCTAGCAGATGAACAGGATAGTTCAATAGTTATGTATATATGACCATATAAGATGATGCTAAATGAAAGGACTCCAAGACACTGAAAAAAGATGTTTATTTTTTGTTGTTGTTTTTAGTGAATTATGAGATTTTTTTTTTAACTTTTATCCCTGTTGTCACCATATTTGATTTTGGTACCCCAGGTATTCTATATATGTTTATATCTTATAGAATACTATTTTGAGGTTATTTTCTTTCTTCTTTAAAATTTTATTGTCAAAGTGGATGTACAGAAGGGTTACAGTAACATATGCAAGGCAGTGAGTACATTTCTTTTCAAACTTGTTACACTGTTCCTCATTTTTCTCCTTCTTTTTTCCCCCCAAACCTTCACTCCAGCCGAGGTTGTATAGTTCATTAGCAACACATTGTCTTGTGACTATCGCTCTTGCGTTGGTTCTCCCTATGTCTCCCCATTTTGTTGTTCCCCTTCCCTTCCCTAAGTCAGATAAACATATATAGAATACCTGGGGTACCAAAATGAAATATGGACAACAAGACATAAAAGTTAAAAATACCCTAAACGTAATACCCTAAAAACAACAAATTGACAGGAATTAAAGCTTTCACCATATTAACATTTGGCAAAATATACTCACAACCTCACAATTATTTTTCACTAATTTACTGTGAACAATCCCTGGTTTAAAAAAAATTGATTAATGTAGAGCAGGGCACTGGGACCTCACATCTGTAATCCTACTCAGGAGGTTGAGGTCTGAGGATCACTGTTCAAAGCCAGCCAGGCCAGTAATGTCCATGAAACTCTATCTCCAATAAACCACTCAGAAAACCGAAAGCGGTGCTGTGACTCAAGTGGTAGAGCACTAGCCTTTAGTTGAAGAGATGAGGGTCAACGCTCAGGTGCAGAGTTCAAGCCTGATGACCGACAGGAAAAATAAAGAATAATATACAACCATTATTAAGATTCCAAAGATGTCACTCTGGGTTACTTCTCTAGGCTGAGTTTTGGAGTATCTCTAATCCAGCTATACAGTTTTTCAAGTAATTCCAGGAACTATCTGAACATGATTTTCTTCATAAGTCTTGGGGTATTTACTTTTCTCTGGTAGAAGATTCTCTACTTATACATGTAACTTTTGCTCAGCAAAACAAAAACAAAAACAAAAACAAAACCTCATGTCCTCACCTCATGTCCTTCACATCTCAATGAACACTGATTTATGCATATCCCAATAATGTATGTGTTGAACACTTGATATGACCAGATACTCTCAGTAGGTTTGAGATGTCATAGTGAATAAAATGATCTAGAATCCTTTATCCATATGTTTAGCATTTTATTTTATTTTTTGTCTGTCATGGGGCTTGACCTCTGGGTCAGAGAGCTGCCCCTCAGTTCTTCAGCTCAAGGCTATCACTCTACCAGTTGAGCCACAAAGCCACTTCCAGTTTTCTAGTGGTTCATTGGAGATAAGAGTCTCACGGACTTTCCTGCCTGGGCTGGCTTTGAACCATGACCATGAGTAGCTAGGATTATAGGTGTGAGCCACCGGCACCCAGCAGGTGTAGCATTTTAAAGCAATGCTAGCCATAATTAAATGAAATGTTAATTTTGTATTCATGCCCAGTGAGATTTCCTCAATAGCTGTGTAAGAGAGATATCAAGCAAATTATTTTAAAGAAGTATTATTTGTGTAATTTATTATATGAATAGCCTTTCAGACCACAGACCATTTGATTTTGCAAGTAGGATTTTTTTTTATAATTTCTAAGATCTGGAGAAAACAGAGAGATGTCAAGAACTCTCCTCCTCCCCACACCTATTTCCTCTCAGTCCTATCTTCATACCTGTGAGAGTTAAGTTCCCAAACACTCATTTTATGAACTTCCATTTAATGACTTTCCATTTGCTAGTGTTCTTAATTACTAGAGTACTTACCTTTATAATTAGTATTATAATTCACTCTTAAGTATTGGGATAGCATTTATAAGTTAGCAATCATACATGTTGAATATTGTCTATAGCATAGGGAGCAGCCATTACTTTTTATAACCTTTATCTAAAAAATCTTGTATATTACCCCTGTGGAACTTGGGATAATCTGTTCTATAAATGTATTTATCTGTACTGATTACCTGCTTCATGTTCATCATGCAGGGGCATCTATGGGAATTGGGGAAGTAGACGAGATTATGTGCTTTTGTTGTGTCTGAGTTAGGCATGTTGAGACCTTGCAGATAGACAGAAGAGGATATCCAGAGCCATCAAAATGTGACCAATGCATTCTAGCCAGAAAGTGTGCTCTGTACCTGGAACAGAGAATATATGTTATTGAGGATTAATTCAGTACAAAGGCTAACAAATTATAGGTTTGCCCAAACTATAATACAGACCCTTTACTGTGTTCTGTGAATAATTCTCTAAAGTAGATATATTTATACCAGGGTTTTCATTCTTCTTTAAAAAAATTATATTGAAACACCTGCAACTTCCTGCCAAAAACAAAACAAAACAAACAAACAAAAACCCAAATAACTCTACCATGTAATCCTGGACTACTTACTTTCCACAGTAATATGTGGCCTCACCTATGACCATGCAACCACCATTAAGATTTTATATGATTCGGATTGGTATTCCTTGCAACCACAAAAGTGACCATATTCCTTAATTATTCCTTTTTCGGGTTCTTTCCAACCACGAAATCACCCACAACTCCTCGTATTTCCTTATTAAGGTACACAAGTAAGTCATAGATATTAAGGAGCAGAGAATCACTTCTGGCATGTTTGTGGAAAACTAACATGGATAAACCTCTCAGAATGTCTCTATGACCTGATCCTCCCGAAGGCATGACATGCTGAGGACATAAAGAAATCCTTATACCTCAAATGGCAGAAACCATACAACCTAACGAAAAACTATACATACTGGAACAAAAATTGTCAAACTTATAAAAAATACTGAAAAAAAATACTCCTCTCAGACTTAGATTGAAGCTCTGACTGTGTCTTCTTAGAACCTACAGCAAGTAGGTGGGCCCTGCTTGGGATTCTGACACCATTAGGGGTGTGAAGTCACAGGGTACTTGTCTCTATCTCCTGCTCCTGTCTTTCTTTGCTCCCTGGATAACAAGGTTAGCTCCCATGAGATTGGGCTAAATCATAAGAGATCCAAAGCAACAGGCCTGTAGACTGTGGAATGGAAGTTTCCAAACTGTGAGCCAAAATAAATGTTTTCTCTTTAAAAGGTGATTGTATCAGTTTTCTCAGAGTGAGAAAAATGAGTTAACAAAAGCATTTTGGCACTACTTATCAAATGAATGGAATTCAGAGCTACAAACTATTAAATAGAAAAAGCACAATATAAACTCACAAGTAGAGGAAAGCTAACTGAAACTTACTGGCATTAAGAAAGGTGCTAATGAATAAAAGATAGCATTTAAAATATAAAATTGTCCCAGAAATATCTACAAAAATAAGGTACAGAGTGAGAGTATTTATGTTTATGATATGGGTAAAAATATTTGTGCAAAATATGATTTGTAATATAAAATAATAAAAGTCAAACTATAGAAAAATAGAAACCAATATGTTGTGCAACCCAAATATGGTTAATATGTAAGAAAATACCCTGTGTGTCCTGGGAAAACTTCTGTAACTAACTTAAATAGAATAAAATTTATATATGAATATTTTCTATTTTATAAGTTGACTTTTAATTCTGTTGAAGTTTGACTTAGTGCCTTTTGTCTATTTTTATTGACCATTCTCTATTGTTAGATTCAGAATGAGTTCCACTCTAATATCATGAGACATTTTCAAGATGCGTTCTTCTGGTGGTTTTACACCTTTAGTTATTATGTTTAGTTATTCAGTCCATATTAACTTTTATATATATACTACTTTAAGGGTATACATCTGTTTATTTTTATAGCTACCCAGTGATTAACATACTCAAAATGCTGAATTTCTCTTGGGAAGTTTTTAATTCCATTGTTGTATTCTTCAACTCTAGAATACAGTAGGGATTTTTTAAAACATATAACCCTTTTTTATATTGTTTTTGTTTTATTTTTGAGTTTGCTTAGTTTTATATTTCTATTCTTGGATAAATCACTGACTTTCAAATTGTAATTATTTGCATTTATTTAGTCCGGTAATTCCTGGACTTCCATTTCTTTGAAGTTGGCTTTGGGATTATTGTTTTTTGTTTTGTTTTGCTTTTTCACTGTTAGTGTTTCTCTGTAATCACTTGCTGAGATTTATGCATTGGAAAACTCATTGCCTGCTCAGGTTTTTTTTTTTTTGTTGTTGTTGTTGTTGTTTTTTATGTCAGTCATGGGGCTAGAACTCTGGGCCTGAGCTCTGTCCCTCAGCTCTTCGGCTCAAGATAAATGCTCTATCACTTGAGCTACAGCACCACTTCTGGTTTTCTGGTGGTTTATTGGAGATAACAGTTAACAGTTTCAAGGACTTTCCTTTGAACCTCAATCCTCAGATCTCAGCCTCCTGAGTAGCTGGATTACAGGCATGAGCCACTGGCACCCGGTTTGCCTTCTAGTTTTTTGAGTTACCTTTACATTGAAGAAACCTTTAATAGTTTGCCTGGTTAGTGGTCCTATGATTCATTTTTATCAATGGTATGTAACGTCTATAGAATGTGTACATAGAATGACTTATAAGTTATGCATGTAATTTATACATGGAATGACTCAATTAAAGTCTTTGCTGGTTTTGTTTTTCAGAAAATTCTGATATTTGTATTTAGCATGACAGACTCCCTTTACTTATGGTTTAATTTTCTGCAGTTAAATATGAACAATAGAGTATAATATTCTGAGAGAAATAAGCAAAGGCTATATTCACATAATTTTTATAGCAATATATAATTTAACCTTTATTACTAGTTATTTATAATGAATAATTTACATCCCTAATTACAAATGAAAATTTATTATAGTAATGTATATATAGAAGCAGAATTTATAGAACATAAACAGCACAAGAATCTCAATTGGTGCAGAAGAGCCTTTAGCAAAATTAACATCCTTTTGTGATGAAAATTAAGACAAAATTTGAATAGATGTGTACTTCAACGTAATCAAGGCTGAGGAGTTCCGGGAAGATGGCAGAGGAGAAGCTGGAATCTGAACAAGCTCTCGCATAGAAAGCAGTTTTAGAGTTCCAGTGAACAGTCCTAAGCCAGAGAATCACACCAAGTGTGCCATCACAGGACAGAGAATTAGACAAGAGAAGGGAAGCCAAGGAAACACATCAGCTGCCGCTGTGGCGGCAGGGTCGCGGTGGCGACCACGGCCGCGGGTCATACCTGAGACACAGAGAGTCCCGGACGAAGGAGCCAGATGCAGCAGAAGAGCGGATTCTACTCAACACCAACAAGAACCGACAAGGAGCGGACATCTTCATCCTGCTGTTTGCAGACCAGAGACGACCCAGGATCCAAGACTCGGCGTGAGTACAGCCCGACGTCCTCACTCCTTCTCAGGGAGCAGAGGAGGGAAGGCCACCCCTCCCCCCCCAGCACCTGTGATCTCCATCTTGGATACCGACAAAGCTCGGAGGAGCTGCTAGCTCCAGCTCAGGCCTTGGAATAAAACGAGTCATTTAGCAGGTCACAAGAACTTAACGGCGAAGTGACCTGCCAGACTGAGCTCCATCCAGGGAAAAGTCACCCAGCTCAGGCGCCAGCCATTGGAGTGTCTTGCCTCACTGGGTAACCAGAGCCAGAAGTTGCCCCTCCCTCTAGCAGCCACCACAATCAAATGAAAAACAGAAACCATGAGAATGGCTCCAGGCTGGGCGCTGTGAGCTTTATCACAAAATAGCCCCAGGGAAAAGCTACTGTTTGTTGAAAGGCCTCAACTCTACCCAGAACCTAGACTCATCACCACATCCCCCTCTTTTGTGATTCTCAAAGCAGATCACCCTCCCAGAAAACTAACCTGGGAGGGGGATCTCAAAATCTTGGGTAAAGCAGAGCATTTTTCTGCCTCTTCCAACCAACCGACTTAAGAAACCAATCAAGCCACAGGAACTCAAGCTGACCAGAGACTCCAACAAGAGACTGGTTACAGACAAAAGGGAGATACAGGATTCTTCCCACTCCTTCCCCCCCCCCCCAAAAAAAAAATCAAAAGACTTTTTTTTCTTTTTTTTTGTTTTTTTTTCTTCTTCTTCTTTTCTTTTTTTTTGCTTGTTTTTGTTTTTTGTTACCTTATATATATATATATATATATATATAAATTTTTTCCCTTCTAAAACTTTTATTAATCTTTAATTTTTGCCTCTTCTGAAAAAATAATTGTTTTCCAGTAACATTTTTTTTCTCATTTTATAATTTTTATTTTAGGAATATGTGAATGAGCGTTTTCCTTTCTTTTCTTGTCTTCTTTCTCTTTTTCTTTCTTTCTTAATTATCTTTTTGTTTTTTGTCTAGCTCTACTGAACTTCTGATCTTTTCTTCTCCCTTTCCCATCCTTAAAGTTTTTCACATCTCCTCTATGTCCCTCCCCTTCTCTGAACATATTCACATTCCTCTCTAAATAGACGGTCTTTTAACCTCTATAATAACATTAACTTTTACGTTTCTATTTTTTTCTGGTCTCTCTTCATTCCCCTTTCCGTCTCTTCTTTTTCTCTCTCTCTCTACTTGCATCCTACCGAACCCATTTCCTGCATTGTGATTAGGACATAGTTAACTCTCCCTGTGCCTCCCCCCACCAATCTATTCCTATTTTTTACCCACATCTCTCCCTAATCCTAATAATTTCTGGTTTTCCAAATTCTTTTCTGCGGTTCGAAGTCCTTTAACATATAGTTGTTTGATGTTGAATAGATGTATCTGTTGAACTAGATTGTATCTGTAGACTATTGACTGTACAAACGCAAACTTTGGTTGATGGTTGCCTTAAGATTGTGTTCTAGCACAAAACTGGTGCAATCTTCATCTGAAATGGGCGGAGTAAGCCGGAAAAACACAAGAAAAATGGCAAATTCGGGTATCTCAATTCCCAATCTGGATAATCAGGGATTAGAACAGATAAAGAATAATCCAGAGGAGAGTTCTCAAATAGCTCTACAAACACTACTAGCAAACATGATAAATGAGAAGTTTGACAATGTACAAAGGACTCTGTATGAGCATGATAGAGAGAGAGAGGAGGCATCCCAGAAGTTTATACAGGAATATCATAAGCGTGAGGAAGCTAATCAAAAACTGACACAGGATTTGCGTGAACAACTTGAGAATACTCAAAGAGAAAGGGAGGAATGGTGTGAGCAGGCAGAGAACACTCAAAGAACTGCAGGAATCCCACGAATGGGAAGAAAAAGAACTGCAGGAATCCCAAAGACGGGTGGAAGCTAATCAAAGAGTAATTCAGGAATTGAGAGACCAGGTAGAGAATACACAAAGATCACTAAAGACATTCATGGAATCCATTAACAAAGAGCTGAAGGAAGTCAGGGAGACCACAAAGGGAATGCTGAATGGAACCCAACAGAAGGAATGGGAGTCCAAAGAAACCATAACCAATCAACTAAGTGATTTGAGAACAAACACTGAACACCAAAGTAAGGAAGTAAAGAAATTCATACAAGACCTAAAATAGAGCTTCAACAAAGAACTTGAAGCCATCAAAGCTGACCAATTAGAAGGAAAAGAGATAAAAAACAAAGTAGAGAGTCTTGACAGCAGGTTAGACCATGCAGAAGATCGAATCTCAGGGATTGAAGACAGCCTAGATATTATAGAGAAAGAACATACAACCATCCAAGACAAGTCCAAGAAATATGATAGATCTATTCAAAACCTGGAAGACACCATCAGAAGGCCCAATCTAAGGATATTGGGTGTAGAGGAGCACCTAGAAACAGAAGTTAATGGTCTAGGAAATTTGTTTAACAGGATCCTAGCAGAGAACTTCCCAAACATACAAAAAGATAGGCCTATTCAGATACAAGAAGCTTTTAGAACCCCAAATAGACCAGACCAGAATAGGACATCCCACTGTCACATTATAATCCACACAGGATCAACTCAGACCAAGGAAAAGATCCTTAAAGCTGTCAAGGAGAAAAGGGTAATCACCTATAAAGGGAAACCAATTAGAATTAGCTCAGATTTCTCAGCAGAGACAATCAAAGCAAGAAGAGCCTGGAATGACATATGCCATGCCCTAAAAACAAACAACTATCAACCAAGAATACTGTACCCAGCTAAACTCTCCTTCATAACTGAAGGCCAAATAAAAATCTTCCATAGCAAAGAAAAATTGAAACAATACATCTCCACCAAACCAGCCCTACAAAAGATTCCTAAAGATGTCCTACACATAGAAAACCAACAAGACCGCAACAAATGCCAAGAAACTGCACCCAAACTGCGAATCCAAGAACCTTAGGAAGAACCCAGTTTTCGCAGCCCCCAAGAAGGTTTATAACATGGCAGGTACTCCCAAATACCTCTCAGTCCTATCTCTTAACATTACCTGACAGAACTCTCCAATTAAGCGACATAGACTGTCTGTCTAGTTGGATTAAAAAACAAGACCCTTCTATCTGCTGCCTGCAGGAGTCACATCTTGCCCGTAAAAACAAACACATTTTCAATGTTAAAGGCTGGAACAAAATCTACCAAGCAAACGGCCCTCATAAACAGGCGGGAGTTGCAATCCTAATATCAGATAAAATAGACTTCAAATTAAAATTCGTGAGAAGAGATAAAGAAGGTCGCTACATACTAATTAAAGGATCTCTCCTTCAGGAGGATATTACAATTCTAAATATCTATTAGCCAAACAATGGAGCACCCAAATTTATCAAAGAACCACTACTTTCCCTCAAATCCCATATAGATCCAAAGACATTAATTGTTGGGGATTTTAACACACCACTCTCCCCACTAGATAGATCAACTCGGCAAAAACTCAACAGAGAAACCGCAGATCTAAACAGCTGCATAGATCAACTAGACTTAACAGACATTTACCGAACATTTCACCCAGCAGCATCAGAATACACGTTCTTCTCAGCAGCACATGGAACGTTTTCTAAAATAGACCACATTTTAGGCCACAAAGCAAACTTGTCTAAATTCAGAAACATTGAAGTTATACCTTGCATTCTCTCTGACCACAAGGGAATAAAATTAGAACTCAACACCAAAAGCCACCAAAGAAAGTCCGATATCACATGGAGGCTGAACAACACACTGCTGAATCATGAGTGGGTCATGGAAGAGATTAGAAAGGAAATTAAAATGTTCATGCTATATAACAAAAATGAACACACAAATTACCAGCTCTTCTGGGACACAGCAAAAGCAGTACTCAGAGGCAAGTTTATAGCTCTGAGCTCCTACATCAACAAATTGGAGAGATCTGAAACTAACAATTTAATGACACATCTAAACCTCCTTGAAAAAGAGCAGCAAGATAAACCCCAATCCAGTAGACGGAAAGAAATAATCAAAATTAAATCAGAATTAAATGAATTAGAATCCAAAAAAACTATAGAAAGAATCAACAAAACAAAGAGTTGGTTCTTTGAAAAACTTAACAAAATTGACAAACCCTTAGCAAACCTTATCAGAAAAAAGAGAGAACACACCCAAATTAATAAACTCAGAGATGAGAATGGAAACATCACCACGGAAACAACCAAGATTCAGAACATTATAAGGGAATACTTCTCAAAACTTTATGCTAATAAGTTTGAGAACTTGACAGAAATGGACCTTTTCCTAGGAAATATTGACATGCCAAAACTAAACCAAGATGAGTTAAACCAACTTAACAGGCCCATATCAAGCATTGAAATAGAAACAGCAATAAGAGACCTCCCAGCTAAGAAAAGTCCAGGACCAGATGGTTTTACAGCGGAATTTTACAAGGCCTTCAAAGCAGAGCACACACCAATACTCCTCCAACTCTTCAATGAAATTGAAAGAGAAAGCTCACTACCGAACACATTCTATGAAGCCATCATAACCCTCATCCCAAAACCAGGCAGGGACTCATCAAAGAAAGAGAACTATAGACCCATTTCTTTGATGAACATTGATGCAAAACTTCTCAACAAAATTTGGGCCAATCGAATTCAACAATTCATCCAAAAAATCATACACCATGATCAAACAGGATTCATTTCAGGGATGCAAAGCTGGTTCAATATACTCAAATCAGTTAATATTATTCATCACATCAACAGGAGCAAGAATAAGAACCACATGGTTATCTCAATAGATGCAGAAAAAACATTTGACAAGATCCAACACCCCTTTATGATGAAGGTTCTGGAAAAATTAGGAATCCATGGATCATTCCTCAATACAATAAAGGCTGTATATGACAAACCTACAGCTAGCATTATACTCAATGGTGAAAAACTAAAGCCATTTCCTCTGAACTCAGGAACAAGACAAGGATGCCCACTCTCTCCACTTCTCTTCAATCTAGTATTAGAATGCCTAGCTACAGCAATAAGACAAGATGCAGACATAAAGGGGATCCAAATAGGGAAAGAAGAAATAAAACTCTCCTTCTTTGCAGATGACATGATCTTGTATTTAAAGAATCCCATAGACTCCACTCCCAAATTACTCAAGCTGATTCAAAACTTTGGCAAAGTAGCAGGTTATAAAATTAGCCCCCAAAAATCAATGGCTTTTCTATATGCCAACAATGAGAAAAGTGTGGCTGAAATTAGGAAAGCAACTCCATTTGTAATAGCCCCACAAAAAATAAAATACCTAGGAATTAACTTAACCAAAGAAATGAAGGACCTCTATGATAAAAACTTTAAAATCTTGAAAAAGGAAATCAACACAGAACTTAAAAAATGGCAAAACCTCCCATGGTCCTGGATTGGCAAGATTAACATCGTGAAAATGGCAATACTTCCCAAGGCTATCTACAAATTCAACGCGATACCTATCAAAATTCCACCCTCATTCTTCAAGGAAATAGAGGAGGCAATCCAAAAATTCATATGGAACAATAAAAGACCCCGAATAGCAAAAACGCTCCTCAACAGAAAGAACACTGCTGGAGGAATATCAATACCAAATTTCAAACTCTACTATAAAGCCATAGTAATCAAAACAGCTTGGTATTGGCATAAGAACAGACCTCAGGACCAATGGAATAGAATTGAAAACCCAGAAATGAACCTACAGACCTGTAGCCATCTAATCTTTGATAAGGGAGCTAAAAAAAATAGAATGGAAGAAAGACAGCCTCTTCAGTAAATGGTGCTGGCAAAATTGGTTAACTACATGTAGAAAACTAAAGCTAGAGCCTTATATATCACCCTGCACCAGAATCAACTCCAAATGGATCAAAGACCTTGAACTCAAAGCAGACACTCTGAAAACATTACAGGATGGAATAGGAGAAACCCTAGGTCTCCTTGGCTCAGGCCGAAATTTTCTGAATAGAGACCCGGAAGCACAATAAATCAAAGAAAGGTTGGACAAATGGGATTGCATAAGGTTGCAGAGCTTCTGCAGGGCAAATGACATAGCTAGCAAGATCAATAGAAAGCCCACCGATTGGGAGAAGATCTTTACTAGCCATACAACAGACAAGGGTCTCATATCTAAAATATAATTGGAACTCAAAAAATTAAACCACCCAACAACAAATCCTCAAAGAAACAACTGCCCAATAAATAAGTGGGCGAAAGAAGCTTCTCTGAAGAAGAAAGAAGGATGGCCAATAGACACATGAAGAAATGTTCAACATCCCTAGCCATAAAAGAAATGCAAATCAAAACAACATTGAGATATCACCTCACTCCAGTTAGAACAGCAAAAATCAAGAACTCTAACAACAACAGATGCTGGAGGGGATGTGGACAGAAAGGAACCTTACTTCATTGTTGGGGGGAATGTAAACTTGTTCAACCACTTTGGAAAGCAGTATGGAGGTTCCTCAAAAGACTTCACATAGATCTCCCCTATGATCCAGCAATCCCACTTTTGGGCATTTACCCAAATGTTTACAAACAAGATCACACTAAAGCTACCAGCAGAACTATGTTTATTGCAGCATTATTTACCATAGCTAAGATATGGAACCAACCCAGATGCCCCTCAGTAGATGAATGGATCAAGAAAATGTGGTAGTATATATACACAATGGAATTCTATGTCTCCATCAGAAAGAATGACATTTCCCCGTTTGTTAGGAAATGGAAAGTTTTGGAAAAAATTATAGTAAGTGAAGTAAGCCAGGCCCAAAGAAGCATTGGTCCCATGGTTTCCCTTATTTGCAATATCTAGTATAGGTATGAGTCAAGCGGAAAAGGTCAGATAATGTGATGTTAGGAAAATGAACCCTTAAATATGTATTTTAATGTTAAAATAACATAATCAAGGCTATCTAGAGCCAAAATCATACAAAATGATAAAAAACTAAAATAATTTTCTCCAAAGTCAGGAATGAGAGAAAGGCATCTAACATACCCACTCTTATTTACTACAGTACTAATGGGGGCGATAAGGCAAAGAAAAAGATAAAGGGGATTCAAATAAGAGGAAAATAATTAAAAAAAGAAATCCCTATTTGCAGACGATGTAATCTTATACATAAAATTAACTGGACTCCCGTAATCTTAGCGACTCAGAAGGCTGCAATCTGAGTATAACAGTTTGAAGCCAGCCCAGGCAGAAAAATCCTAAGACACTTATCTCCAATAAACTACTCAGAAAACGGCAGAAGTGGTGCTGTGGCTCAAGTGTAAGAGTACTAGCCTTGAGTACAAAGAAGCTTAGGGACAGTGTTCAGGCCAAGTTGGAAAAATAAAATAAAAAGATTTCACTACTAAATCCCTGGATCTGATGAACACCTTTGGCAATGTTAAAATATACAAAATCAACTTTAAAATATTATTGTCTTGAAATTTTCTTAATAAAGACCCAGAAACACAGCAAATCAAAGAAAGGTTGGACAAATGAGATCACATTAAACTACAGAGCTTCTGCATAGCAAAGGACAAAGCTAGCAAGATCAATAGAATGCCCACAGATTTGGAGATCTTCACTAACCATACATTAAACAAGGGCCTCATATCTAAAATATACTTAGAATTCAAAAACTTAACTTCCCCAACAAAAAATCCTCAAAGAAACAACTGCCCAATAAATAAGTGGGCAAATAACTTAAAGAGAAACTTCTCTGAAGAGGAAATAAGAATGGCCAATAGACAAATGAAGAAATACTCAACTTCTCTAGCCATAAAAGAAATGCAAATCAAAACAACATTGAGATTCCACTTAACCTATACTCAAGAAATTTAGCCGGGCAGTAGCTTACGCCTGTAATCCTAGCTACTCAGGAGGCTGAGATCTGAGGATCATGGTTCAAAGCTAGCCAGGGCAGGAAAGTATCTGAGACTCTTAAGTCCAATAAACCCACCAGAAAACCGGAAGTGGTGTTGTGGCTCAAGTGGTAGAGCCCTCACCTTGAGCTGAAGAGTTGAGGGACAGCACCCAGGCCCAGAGTTCAAGCCCCACAACTGTCAAAAAAAAGAGAAAGAAAGAAAGAAAGAAAGAAAGAAAGAAAGAAAGAAAGAAAGAAAGAAAGAAAGGAAGAAAGAAAGAAAGGAAAGAAAGAAAGAAAGAAAGAAAAAGAAAAAAATCTAATAACAACAGATGCTGGAGGGGATGTGGCCAAAAGGGAACCTTATTGCAATGTTGATGGAAGTGTAAATTTGTTCAACCACTTTGGAAAGCAGTATGGAGTTCCCTCAAAAAGCTACACATAGAGCTCCCCTATGACCCAGTAATCTCACTTCTGGCTATTTACACAAATGATCACAAACAAGGCCATGTGAAAGCTACCAGCACAGCTATGTTTATTGCATCATTATTCACCATAGCTAAGATGCCCCACAGTAGATGAATGGATTAATAAAATGTGGTATATATATACACACACAATGGGATTCTATGCTTCCATCAGAAAGAATGACACCAGCTCATTTGTTAGGAAATGGAAAGACTTGGAAAAAATTATAAGTGAAGTAAGCCGGACCCAAAGAAACATAGGTTCTATGGTTTCCCTTATTTGCGATAATTAGGATAATCCTACCAGATCAGCAGAATAGCTCAGTAACTAAGTATATATGACCATATAATATGTTAAGTGAAATGAACTCCAAGGCATGGCCACAAGAAATTTTTCTTTTTTGTTGTTGTTTTTAATGTACTGTTGCTGTTCACACAGTGAGACCCAGGAACACAGTATCTGATAGGCAGAAAGGGACCATAAGGGTATAGACAAAGTTTATTAAAACATCATATGCTTAAATAGGGCATAGGGGCATAGAAGGTAAGTCTGTAGTCAGGGAACAATCACAGGATAGTCATGGGACAATCACTGGACAGAAAGTTGACCTTCAACAATTCTTGGGGAGTGTGGACAATTAACAACCTTTAATCAGTAGGGGGAAAGAGTTGTTCAAGATAATAAAGAAGTAAGGTGTAGGTGGAGATCCATTAAAAAGCACAAAAGGAATCTTGAGTTAATCGAGCAGGAAAGGCACTTCCCACAAACTATCACCTGAGTCTGGTGCTAGGTGCAGGACCTTTGCCCTGCATGGAAGACGAGCATCCCCCCTTCCACCAGCATGCACCCCATGGCACACAGAAACTCAGATGTGTTCACAGGAGTTGATGCTTCCAACAATGTATTATGTGATTTTTTGTTTCTTTTGTATGTTCTTCCTCCTATGGTATAACCCCTGTTGTCACTGTGATTTTGGTACCCTGGTATTCTATATACATTTATTTTGGTTAGGGGAGAGAAGGGGAACAACAGAATGGTCAGACAAAGGACAAGGGGAAAACCAATGCCACAGCAACATACACAAGACAATATGTTGGAAATGATCTGTACAATCTGTATAACTTGGTCAGGGGAGGGGGAAGGGGAGGGAAAGTAGGAGAAAAATGACAGAAGGGGTAACAAGTTTGACAAGAAATGTACTTATTAACTTACTTATGCAACTGTAACCCCTCTATACATCCATCACCTTGACAATAAAGAAAGTTAAATAAAAAATTTAAAATGTATCATTGGCTTTTGTACATGAACAGGCTGAGAATGAAATCAGAACAATTCCATTCACATCAGCCTCAAAAAATAAAATCTTGGAATTAACTTCAATGAAGAGGTGAAAGATCTCTGCAATGAAAACTGTAAAACCTTGAAGAAGGAAATCAATGAAAGCACTTGAAGTCAGAAAGACTTCCATACTAATGGATTACTCTTGTGAACATTACAATACCGCCTAAAGCAGACAACAAATTCAATGCAACCTCTGTGAAAATGCCAGTGTCATTCTCTACAGAAACAAAAATTCAACTACAAATTTCATATAGAAGCACACAAAATTCCAAATATCGAAATCAATATTAAAAAAAGCAATGGTGCAGGTATCATAATATTGAATTTCAAATTACTTTACAGAGCATGGTATTGGCACATACACAGATAACGAGACCAGTGGAACATATTAGAAAACCAGAAATGGATCCATGAAGCCATCTGAATTTTGACAAAGGTGGCAAAAACACACACTGGAGAAAAAATAAACTCCTTTACAAATGGTGCTGGGATGACATATCTCAGCAGATTAAAACTAGACTCCTATGTTTTACTCCACACTAATAAAAATTCAAAGTGATCAAGGCTCATAATGGAAGACATGAAATTAATACTACTACAGCAAAGAATTAGGTAGACACTAGAATATATTGGCAATGACTTCCTGATCAGAACTCCAATAGTTCATTAAAGAGGACAAAGGCTATCAAACTAAAAAGCTTTATACAGCATAAAAATAAAATACAATAATAAATCACTAGGTGGAAAAGACTGGGAAAGTCTTTGCCAGCAATTTCTTGGACAAGAGAATAATACTCAGAATATACAAGAGTTCAACAAACTAGCAAATAATCAACAATTCAATTAATTAATGGACAAATTAAACAGACAGTTCCTAAAAGAATTACCAATAAACACATGAAGAAGTGCCCAACTTCTCTGGCTACAAAAGCAACACAATTTAAAACTATGATGGCCATTATCAAGAATACAAAAAAGAGCAAATGCTGGTGAGGATACAGGGGAAAAGGAAATTTAATATACTGTTGGTGGGAATATAAATTAGTTCAATCACTATGGAAATCAGTATGAAATTCTTCATACAGTAAGAAATATAATTATGACATTATCCAGATGTACCAATTTTGGCCTTTATTATAAAGAATGTAAGTGAAGATACAAAAAAAGCACCTGCACACCTATTTTCACTGTAGCATTATTCTCAATAGCCAAGCTATAGAAACAGTACCTTATAGCTGATGAAACAATTAAGACAATAGCACATATACAAAATGGAGTATTATTCAGACATAAAGAATGAAATTATGGGGCTGGCAAGGTGGCCCAGTGGTAGAGTGTTTGCCTTGCATGCATGAGGCCCTGAGTTTGATTCCTCAGCACTACACAAGCAGAAAAAGGCTGAAATGGCTCAAGTGGTAGAGTGCTAGCCTTGACCTGAAGAGCTGAGGGATAGTGCCTAGGCCCAGAGTTCAGGCCCCAGGACTGGCAAAAAAAAGAAAAAGTAATTATATTTTTTAATGGAAATTGATTGACCTGGAGATCCTATTAATCAAAGTCAGGTTCAGAAGGACAAAATGCATATGCATCCTACTTCATACATACATGTATGTATGTATGTATGTATGTATGTATATATCAGTATAGAAGATTTCAGACATGCATGCATGCATGCACACATACAAATACATAACCTAATTTCCAATTGTGGGAATATTGAAGGGAAAGAATGAGGAATGAAAAAAGAATGCAAGGTCGTAAACAATATTGAAAAACTGCATCTGTGACAGGAGACAGAAAATGTAAACAGTAAAATTATTGAGTAAGAGGGGTAAGGGATTGAAAAAGTGAACAGAAAGTTAGTGAGTCAATCTGATTAAAATATGGTCATATGTGTGTAAAATATTATGAACAAGTTCTTTTGAACAAGTAATATAAACTTTAACAAAAACAAATATTAGGAGGTTGAAACGTCCTGTCTGCCTTGGGTACTGATTTTCTGGGGAGGGAGTTGTTGATAAACAGCATAAAAGACAGTGAATATAGTCAAAATTGTGGTGTGTGTGTGTGTGTGTGTGTGTGTGTGTGTGTGTGTGTGTGTGTGTGTGTGTGTGTGTGTGTGTGTGTGTGTGTGTATGAAACTAGACCAACAAAGATTGTTTGGGATATTGAGGATGAGAGAGTGTGATAGAAAGGTTGGATATGATTAAGGTTAATTGTATGAAAATATGGACAGGTTAAATGAAACCTCCTTGTGCAATTACTTGATGCTAAAATATAAATCCAGCCAAACTATCAAGAAACTGATGATATATGTGAAACATATCATGAATAGAAGATTCTTCTTGTTCAATTAATGAATGCTGATTTAAAAATAACCAGAAAAAGAGGAAAATATAGTGAGAAAACAGTAAGAAAAAGAATGCAGTACCTGGTGGCTGATAATAGTACTAGAATTTCAAACATAGCAAAATTTGAATGAAAACAGAGCTGTTACTACTATCTATGTGTTCCTAAATACTTAATCAATTCCTATTAGAATTCGACAAAATAGGAATGTGTACAGTATTAAATTATTCTTAGAGATTTAACTTTAAAAGGTTATGGGATTTGCATTTATTTATATAAAAATAAGTACATTAAGATATATACACTATATATTCAAATAATCATAATATAAGAATAAGTATTTTTCTTTCTTTCTTGGGCAAAGAAAGCAAAGACATAATGTCATGACTCAAGTAGTAAAGCTTGTGTACCATGCTAGCATATGGAAGGTACTAGTACTTCAAAAGAAAATCTGAACTCATATAAGCCTAAAAAACACTGAGGAAATGTGAAGTGCTTTAAAATGTATGGTTTAATTCCACAGGAAGCTACTGGCAGCTCAAAGTAAAACCAAAGACCTAGTCTACATTTAAATTTTTTCCATGCAAGACATGAAAATAGGCTGTGCAATAGAATGGCTCTTATGAAAAATTATATATTATATTATATATAAATATATATTATATAATCTCTCTTGCATATATATGGCATATACATATATGACATATATCATATTTATTAAATATACAGTATTTCAATAGAGATACTGTAGTTAATATCATTTTACTTATGTGAAAATAGAGGCAGAGATTCATCATGATATTTATTACACAGGAAGTTAAGTAGGCAGAGAAAGTAGATTTCAGAGTTGGAATTCAAACATTATTAGTCTGCATGCAAGGCTCTCTAATAATATGTATTCAAAGTTTACAGTAAGTTGTAAAATGTCATGTCACAAATGGAGTGTCTTCCAACATTTTTATTTGTGAATAATAGTTTGTTTTTGTGAAGCCAAAGCAAACTAACATTATTATACAGAATTATCAAAAAAAAGAATTTGAAAATATCTTACATATTTCAACAGGGTATGATATGTAAGGTCTCACTTCCCTTATTTATACTAATTATATGTATATATATATATGTGTGTGTGTGTGTGTGTGTGTGTGTGTATATATATATATATATTTGTTTTGTTTTGTTTTGTTGGTCATGGGGCTTGAACTCTGGGCCTGCGCACTGTCCCCCAACTCTTCTGCTGAAGGCTAGTTTTCTACCACTTGAGCCACAGCGCTCCAGTTTTCTGGTGGTTTATTGTAGATAAGAGTCTCTTACAGTTCTTGATTTTTGCTGTTCTAACTGGAGTGAGGTGATATCTCAATGTTGTTTTGATTTGCATTTCTTTTATGGCTAGGGATGTTGAACATTTCTTCATGTGTCTATTGGCCATCCTTCTTTCTTCTTCAGAGAAGCTTCTTTCGCCCACTTATTTATTGGGCAGTTGTTTCTTTGAGGATTTGTTGTTGGGTGGTTTAATTTTTTGAGTTCCAAGTATATTTTAGATATGAGACCCTTGTCTGTTGTATGGCTAGTAAAGATCTTCTCCCAATCGGTGGGCTTTCTATTGATCTTGCTAGCTATGTCATTTGCCCTGCAGAAGCTCTGCAACCTTATGCAATCCCATTTGTCCAACCTTTCTTTGATTTATTGTGCTTCCGGGTCTCTATTCAGAAAATTTCGGCCTGAGCCAAGGAGACCTAGGGTTTCTCCTATTCCATCCTGTAATGTTTTCAGAGTGTCTGCTTTGAGTTCAAGGTCTTTGATCCATTTGGAGTTGATTCTGGTGCAGGGTGATATATAAGGCTCTAGCTTTAGTTTTCTACATGTAGTTAACCAATTTTGCCAGCACCATTTACTGAAGAGGCTGTCTTTCTTCCATTCTATTTTTTTAGCTCCCTTATCAAAGATTAGATGGCTACAGGTCTGTAGGTTCATTTCTGGGTTTTCAATTCTATTCCATTGGTCCTGAGGTCTGTTCTTATGCCAATACCAAGCTGTTTTGATTACTATGGCTTTATAGTAGAGTTTGAAATTTGGTATTGATATTCCTCCAGCAGTGTTCTTTCTGTTGAGGAGCGTTTTTGCTATTCGGGGTCTTTTATTGTTCCATATGAATTTTTGGATTGCCTCTTCTATTTCCTTGAAGAATGAGGGTGGAATTTTGATAGGTATCGCGTTGAATTTGTAGATAGCCTTGGGAAGTATTGCCATTTTCACGATGTTAATCTTGCTAATCCAGGAGCATGGGAGGTTTTGCCATTTTTTAAGTTCTGTGTTGATTTCCTTTTTCAAGATTTTAAAGTTTTTATCATAGAGGTCCTTCACTTCTTTAGTTAAACAGATGCTGGAGGGGATGTGGACAGAAAGGAACCTTACTTCATTGTTGGTGGGAATGTAAACTTGTTCAACCACTTTGGAAAGCAGTATGGAGGTTCCTCAAAAGACTTCACATAGATCTCCCCTATGATCCAGCAATCCCACTTTTGGGCATTTACCCAAATGTTTACAAACAAGACCACACTAAAGCTACCAGCAGAACTATGTTTATTGCAGCATTATTTACCATAGCTAAGATATGGAACCAACCCAGATGCCCCTCAGTAGATGAATGGATCAAGAAAATGTGGTATATATACACAATGGAATTCTATGCCTCCATCAGAAAGAATGACTTTTCCCCATTTGTTAGGAAATGGAAAGGTTTGGAAAAAATTATATTAAGTGAAGTAAGCCAGGCCCAAAGAAACATAGGTCCCATGGTTTCCCTTATTTGCAATATCAAGTATAGGGTATGAGTCAAGCGGAAAATGTCAGATAATGTGATGTCAGGAAAATGAACCCTTAAATATGTATTTTAATATTCTCGTTTCTTTCATGCATGTGTTTCTAACGCATTTATAAGATTATTTCTTTGTTGCTTTGTATGTCCCTCCCCCACAGTGTAACCCCCGCTTTCACTATATTTGATGTCAGTATATCATGTGGAGGAGATGGGGACAAACAAGTCGTTTAAGGATTCAGGTGGACCTGTTGCAACAATGAGAAGTACAAAATGTCATGTCAAAACCAGCTTTACAATGTCGGTGTGGGGGGGGAGGGGGGTATGATTGTGTGGGGGGGAGGGGGTGGCTGGGAAGGGAGGTGAAGGGTAAACAAAGGAGGAGGCTGCAAATGCTTGGTAAGAAATGTATGCATTATCCTGCCCATGTAATTGTAACCCCTCTGTACAGTATGTTCTCAAATAAAATAAAATAAAATTTTAAATTAAAAAAAAAAAAGAGTCTCTTACAGTTTCCTGCCCGGGCTGGCTTTTAACCCTGATCCTCATATCTCAGCTTCCTGAGTAGCTAAGATTATAAGTGTGAGTCACCGGTGCCTGGCTAACAATATATTTTTGCTGGTTAGTTTTCCTCTTAGATTAAAAAAAATCATTGACCCATATAAATTAATATTAAAGTTATACAGTTTAGTACATTTACTGCATGTAAGCACTATTTTTGTGCATGTAATTTTACTATATTTTTTCTCCCTCTGGTTAAAATAAAACTGAAGCATTTTACATTTTCTTAAACAAAAATGACTAAAAGTTTTATGTATGTACCATATGTTTATAGTTTCCCATCATGTGCTTGAGACTATACTCTAGAAAAATAGACCATTTCATTATTTAGAATAATTCTATTTTCTAGCATTGTGAAAGTTTTTGTGTATCAAGTCAGCCAGGCATAAACTTTTCCTTCTTTAATAGCTCCTAACTCCATTCCTCATTCTGTCTGCTAAAACTTCCCCTGGGAGCCTTCTGGGGTGATTATTCCCTGAAGACACCTCCCATTTTCAAATGTCCATTTCACTTTCTGTGCTGTGTCCTTCATTTGAAAGCCATCTTCCACTCCCATGGTTTGCTTCTTCAAGGCTTTGCTGAATTGTATCATCTTTTAAAAGCTGGTTCAACCAAACCCAATGCATTCATAGTCTCATAACTCACACATAGCTCACTCATACATTCATAACTCACAACTTTGTGTCAGGCTTCATTTCAAACCAGTTCTTATGTTCTCTTAACAATTAATCCAGATAGGACTTCTAAAGCCATTGCTTCTGTTCTAACCAATTGTCAACAGCAAGAAATATATCTCTACCTTTTAATCATTTCTATATTTCTAGAATACAGTTGAATGAACAGAAATGGATAAATGTAACTTAGGGAAAATTGACAAAAATCAACATAGTAAAACTGAAGTTAAGTAACAACTTATTTGATTTTTATAAAATTCAATAATTTGATCCAAAAATGTCAATTCATAGACAGGACCCTGGCCAAAGTAACTAGATATTATCTTAAAAATGAAGACACCAGAAGCTGATAGCATAAAACAAGAGGTCTTCTTTGAATTTTGTACGAGTAGTGCCAAACAATATGTATAGTTATTAATATTTGATTTCTTACAACTGAAGTAGTTTTCTTATAAAATTAAAATAATGCACAATCTTGAAAATATATAAGCTATGTTAAATTAAAATTACACTAATGCACCATCTTGAAAATGTATAAACGATGGTAACTTAAAATTGCACCAAAGGATTTATAATCACATTAGACAGGAATTCCATTTTAATTGTGGAGAAATTCTATATCACACATCAGGATGCTCTTTGGAGAAAACCGATTATTCATTTATTAATTTTTGATAGGCTCAAGCCGAGTGCTGGTGGCTCACTCCTTTAATCCTAGCTACTCAGGAGGCTAAGATCTGAGGATCATGGTTCAAAGGCAGCCCAGGCATGAAAGCCCATGAGACTTTTATCTCCAACCACTCAGAAAACCAGAAGTGATGCTGTGGCTGAAGTGATAGAGCACTAGCACTGTCTTTGAGCTGAAGAGCTGAGGGACAGCATCCAGGCCCAGAGTTCAAGCCCCATAACGAAAAACAACAACAACAAAAGATAGGCTATAGGGATTCAATCATAAGCAGACAAAAGTTTGGTGTTGGTGTAACAAAATTAATGAAGTGCAAATGCTTGCACTACTACAAAAATGCAATGTATAAAAAGTAGAGACATTAAAATTATGAGAATTATGTCATGAAGTCATGACTGCATGGTGTTAAGGGACACACTTATTGAGGTGGAGACATATAAACTAAGAACATTGAATTGTGCTAATTTTAATCATTTATAAAAATGCTGAAAATGATATAACCAATAATATAATGATACCACTTTCCTTGGATAAGTAAAATCTTCAGTAAGGTTTGATGTTATTAAAATGAAATTGGGAAATCACTGGAAGGATTTGTACATAGAGCTAATTAAGCAGATTTCATCATGGTTGATTTTTTGTGGAAATGTAGCCACAGAAACTGGCATGCCAGGCAACTTACACTTCAGTGCTATGAATAGGAACAAAATCAATTATGTTCAATAGCTAAATATAAAATGCTGAAAAAGAGAGGATGGCACATGTTCTGATTTAGTTTGGAAACTAAAAAAATTCTCATTGATTTTCTTTCTTTCCTGTTTTTGTTCTAGTTGGCCAAACCCAGGTGTGCACTATTTTTGTGAAAGTCTCTCCAAATACAAACCCAAGCATAAACCTAATTGGTAGTTACTTTGTTATCAAAAGAATTTACAACAGGCTTCTTTATTTGAAGAATAAATGTCATGAATTCAAATATTTCTATACTTCACTTTTTGAAACATCTTCTGAAACATCATACTGATCTTAACTTGAATCTATCAATTTGAAATTCAGCTTATCTTTCTCTAACTCTGATAGACACATATATAAATTGCTGAAAATGTTATTTATATTATGATGCTGCACTGATATTCTAGAGTATTCCATTTATGTGTGAAAACAAAGTGAGAAAAGTGTGATATATTGAGATATTATATTCATACACATATATGTATATATGTTATTTCCTGCATATGTGGTTTGTCTGAAGTCAGTTTATTTCAGTGTATAATATACTTCTCTAAACCAATGTAGAAAAAGGGTTCTTGTCATTACTTATATAATGGGAATGAAACACGGAAGCCTAGAACCTGCAGCTTCAAACTATAAATAGTAACAGACACTATGAAATTTGAAATTCTTAGTGTTCTGATTTCTCTATGGTAAGTCCAACGTTTATTGAAAGATGTAGTTTTGCTTCTTATTTTTCCTACTCATTAACTGGGTGTTTTTGGATAAGTCCTAACCTGCTAATATGAGAAAAGGGATTAATTTTGGCATACATACTGTGTTGGGGAGCACACATACGTTACAGGTAGCATGCTAGGCATAATTAGACCAGCAGAACCGTCTCATGAATATGACACAACTATCTTTCATTTCCTCACTCTATTAAAAGCTGAATGGCTCAAAGTTTTAACAATCTATTTGCCTTTGTTGAAGCATCTGTGATACCAATCCTACACACCATTTGACATGACTCTACATACATGTACAATCACATTAAATATATGTAAGCTAAAAATATATCATCTTACAAGTAGGTATAGATAAAGTGCAACATGTTAAGATTTCTATTTTTTTAATTTACAAAAGACATGGTTCTTTAACTTCAACATTCTTTCTTCATATATTCTATGTTTTAATTAAGGTATTCTGCCAAGATCTTTTTGAGTTAAGATATATTTTTTAATATTAGAGAGTTTTATTGTGGTCTTTTCATCCATGCATACAAAACACTTTGAAAGCATTCATCCCTGAATTCCTGCTTTCACTACCTGCTTTTCTAGTCCCTCTATTGCATTCATGCCCTTCACCATCATCATCACCACCATCACCAACATCACCAAAATCATCATTATAACACCAAAATCAACATGTTAAGTCTCTGATACACAAATAAATAAAGCTGTGTGATGTTTGGTTTATTTACTTTTGGCTTATCTTGCTCTGTTTACAACAGCTAAGCTGTGCAATCAGCTGAAGTACTCATTACCGAATATATAAAGAAAATTATATATATACATATATACATATAGAAGTATAGTTGCCTGACTATGCATGTATTATGTGTGCATGTAGATATATAACCGCACATTTAGATATAGATAGATAGATATTTATGAATGTAGATACATCGGAACATTACACAACTATGAAGAAAAGTAGAAGTCTATTATTCATTTTTTTATACTGCCAGCTGCTTCATAAGTATCACTCAGCAGAAGCTAGAATTTGCTTTCCTTTCTCTAATGGATGATTAACTGAATATAAATAATAAAATAAATATAAATATATAATTTATATAAATATAAATAATAAAGCCAGGCGCTGGTAGCTCATGCCTCTAATCTTAGCTACTCAGGAGGCTGAGATCTGAGGATCGCGGTTCAAAGCCAGCCCAGGCACGAAAGTCTGTGAAACTCTTATCTCCAATAAACCACCAGAAAACCAGAAGTGGTACTGTAGCTCAAGTGGTAGAGCACTCGCCTTGAGCTGAAGAGCTGAGGGATAGCATTCAGGCCAAGAGTTCAAGCCCCACAACTGACAATAATAATAATAATAAATAATAATAATAATAATAATAATAATAGTAAATATGTTTATATTAATCAGCTACCTTTGTAAAATATTGCTAATGATGCTATGTTTATTATTAACCTTTTAATGGTTTTTTAGTGATTTGTATTCTGTATCATTTGATCTCAGTTGTTTCTCTTTTCATTATCCATATTAGAGAAATAACGAGCTTTCATATGATCAACTGAAACACATTTTGAATACTGTAATGCAGCAGTTTCAAAAAAATGAAAATGAGAAGAAATCTTTTGCTATCATTTCTGCAGTTTTTATATTGATTTTAACAAAGAAAATGGAATTATATTTTCTGATTAAAGTAATGGTTAGACTTCAAAGTAAATTAAAAAATACTGAGCATCTTGCCCTGTATCTCAGTTTTTAGTATTTCTGTATCTACTTCAATATTTTTAGAGGAAAAAAATCAATGTGAATCTCAAGATAAAATCTAAAAAGAGGGATGCCTTTCTTCACAAGTTAATTTATTAGTAGAACTAAATAGTTTCTCACATTTATAAACATCTTTAAGATGGAGTGGTGATTAATTCTCAGTTCTCTCCTTTGTTATAAATGACATACTGTTCTTAAAAACCTACAATGCCAAATATGATGTCGATGTGACTCTAACTTTGTGAAAAATAAGAGATAATTTACATTCATTGAAAGAAAATAGAAACTTGAATTGGATCAAATTGATAGCTCAGTTATATAGTCAATGAAACACAGGAATTTTTCCCTCCCTTTCCTTCTCTTTTCTTCCTTTTCTTTTCTCTTCTTTTCTTTCATGTTTGCAGGTCCAGGAGATTAAAATCAGAAGCCCAGGGCACTATCCCTAAGATTTTTTTGCTCAAAGTTAGTACTTTACTACTCGAGGCACAGCTCTAGTTTTGTCTTTATGGTAGTTAGTTGGAGATAACTGTCTCCTGGACTTACCTACCCGAGTTGGATTTGAACTGTGATCATCAGATCCTGAGTACCAAGGATTAAAAGTGCTGATATGAGCCTTGCTCTTCTTTCTTTTCAGAAAGAAGCTGGCCTTTTGAATGATTAGTGAGAAGTAACTTTATGTTCAGAAGAGTATTGCCAATGAGTTCCTTAACATTTAACTATGAAATTTATTTATGTGAACACTTACATGCTGAAAAAAATCACTCATTACAATATAGTTGGTTACAAAATATTAGTATGCAATATAGTTTAAAAGCTAGATTCATGTTTTTCAGAACAATTCCTTTATTTTTATCCCTGTAGACAATTCATATTGTATTCAAAGCCTCTTGAACAAAATGTATAGGCTACAGGGAAATGAAAACAGCAGAAACATTATAGAAAAAGTACTTGGATATTGATTAAGATGTTCAAAGCCAAATACTTTGTGGTGATCAGTAGAAAACAAGCAAAACTTGGAGGTTTGATATAATTCCATAAAAATAAAAAGATTCAACCAAATCTACTGACATGTATAAGCAAAAGAGAAGCTGACATAATTCTTCTGTGAAAAATTCTGTCAGGGAAACAAAAGAGAAAAACCCTGTGAGGAAAGAATAATATATGTTACTCACAGTATAAAAAATTAGTCAAAAGAAGTATCTTTACATCTCTCCTACCACCAGATTTTGTATCATTATTCTGCTGTTCTGTTTTTGAGAATAAGTTTAAGTAGCTCTCTGTTTGGAATCATGGAAGTTTCTAGCCTTTTTATAAAAGCTGACTGTTTAATTTTTGTGCTTTAACATTAACAGTTTTTTGGGGGAATTGGAATAATTCAAAATTTTCTATATTAAAACTAAGTGGGAAATAAGTTACTTATTTTGAAAAAAGCAAAATGGCTCTTACATCAGAGGAAGTGTTAGTGATTAAAGTAACCTATGATAATGTTTTGATTACAATGAACATTGGATGGCTTTAAAGTACTAGAAAAGTAATTGTCATAGGAAATTATTTTGATGGCATTCATCTCACATTTTGTAGGGAATGTAATCTACCATCATTTGAGTATTGTAGTTTTGTGTGTGTTCAACACAAATTTGAGAACTCAGTAACATCAGATTGACTATTATTTCTCTCTTGACAACGATCCAATCTAATATGGTTACAAAAACAGATTTGCAACCAGACTGGTTATATTTAAAATCTAAGCCATCCTCCCCTGAGTTAGATGATTTTGAGGAAGAAATCTAACATCTCTGTGTCAGCTACTCCTCATCTATAAATGACAATTGTGACAAAATAGAATATATATCTGTAAAATGTATGACACTCAGTAGACATTAAGTTTGAAATAATAAAGTCTTTTCCAACTTGGAGCCACTAACCAGGAGATAATCACTGACCTCTATGTTTGTTTGTTTGTTTTCATTAAGAGACATATCATTTTGGTAGAGAAAATATGTCTAGCCTTTATAAACTTCACATCTGCAATCCAGACTCGGGAATCAGATACATTTTCCAAAGTAATTACGCAAAAATGAGGTTTTTGCTGTAGAATTAAGCAGTGTAGAGACAAATGGCTTGCCTTCTATGGTAAAGAAGAATCAGAGACTTTGAGAACAAAGGTGAAAGAACTACCCTTACAAGATTTGGCATTCAAAGAAGGCATTTTACTTTCAGAAGATTAGTGTGCCTATGCTTACAATTTTATTACTCTCAACTTGAATGAGAAACCAAATAGTATGACAAACTTAAATTTCTAGAGCTATCAACTCAAGTCCAAATTTATTGTATTCCTCTTTGCAACTTCAGACATTTAATAAATATATTAAAATAAAAATAAAGTTATATAGCTGATCAAGAGGCTGAGATCTGAGAATTGTGATTCAAAGCCAGTTCAGGCAGAAAAGTCAGTGAGACTCTGATTTCAATTAACTATCAAAAGGCCAGAAGTGGAGCATGACTTATGTGGTAAGAGGACTATCCTTAGCAAAAAAAAAAAAAAAAAAAAAAAAAAAACAACAAAAAACAAAAACTAAAGGACAGTGCTCCAGCATTAACACACGTGCACATGCATGTACACACACACACACACACACACACACACACACACACACACACACACACACACACACGAAAGAGTTTATCTGGAGTAGGAAGAGTAAAAAGACCTCACCAAAGAACTAAGTGGAAAATACATTTTTCACATGAATTTCTTCAAGGTTTTGTTCTTTTCAGAAAAATTTAGTCAATTTTTATTGATGCCTTCCATACTACAATTTAATATAAAACACATAGAGGAAGAAATTCATCATTTGTATTATTTATTTCTAATAAAAAAATTAGCCTGGGGAGCTTCAAATTATTGACTAACAAAAGGCATGACCTGAGTCTGAAGTTTGGTAGACTGTTCCAATATAATCACATTATTTTCCCTAAGCGGAGTATATGTAATGTCATATCAAGCAAATTAACTTTTTAAATTCCTGGGCAAGACTGACATGAAATCATCTCTGTAGCTTTTTGTTGTTGCTTTATTCCCCTTCATTCTTTCCTAGTTTTTTTTTTTTTTTTTCCTGAAAATCCCTTTGGTAGCTATTTTTTGTCTATGTCAGTTTGGTAATAATCTTTTTCTTCCTAGAATGTCCTTATAAGTCATTTCAGTAACATTGCCAAGCACAACTCAGCTAATGTGCTGATTTATTTTTTACAAAAATGACTGTTAGGTTTTTAAAAAGAGGTAGCCCAGTAAGAACAGCACCACGCACATGGTATTCAGGTAAAGGGTAGGTTTATTCATCGTTCCGGCTGGCACCAGGCCATCTTGGTCCTCCAGGCCGTGGGGAAAGGCCTGGGAAAGAGAGCAGGGAAAAGCTGGGAAAGAGAGAGCTGGGAAAGAGAGAGAGCTGGGAAAGAGAGAGAGCTGGGAAAGAGAGAGAAAAGAGCTAGAAAAGAGAGCATCTGGGAAAGAGGTGGGAAAGAGCAAGCTAGGAAAGAGAAGAGAGCTGGGAAAGAGAAGAGAAGGGAAGAGCTGAGAAAGAGCTAGAAAAGAGCAGAGAGATCAGAGAGAGAGCATCTGGGCCTGGGCTAAGCCTTATGTAGGGTATGGGCGGAGAAAGGTGTGGCCACATCCAATTCAGATGTGACCTCAGTGGATGCAGATGTGACCTCTTCCAGGAGTCCCAGTTGAGTAGGAAATGCAGGTACTGGGTGAGACTTTGCTGAGAGGAGGGTGGAGTCTGCTAGCCATCCAGGAGCCGACCTAACAATGACAAAGACCACACTTACAGTGGAAAGGAAGGCAGCCAGCAAGAAAGGAGAGTGGGTTGCGGTGAATGTAAGATGTTATGACTGAGAGAGGTACAAAGCAGTGTTTAAAGAAATGTCTTCCAGAGCATATAGATTGTGACAGTTGCATCCAGGAAGTTTGTCTTTTAGAAGTGATATTTTAACAAGTCCTCAGGGAAATATACTGAGATGCCTTCAGTATTACCTAGCAATAACACTGACATAATTATCCACTTCTGGTTTTTCTTCATTGCCAATACTCAGAAGAACATGTTTCCTGAGGGTGAACAGCTTTGACTTGTCTCTAGCAGAGAACATGTTGCCAGTACTGAGTCAATAATCCAATCATCTACATTAAATATGGTACATATATTTTTTTAATCACAAATCTCCAGTGTTTTTTTTCTAAATTAAGGCTACTTACTTCTGTATCCACAGTTCTTAATTTTTTGATAAATAAATACACACAGCTCCATGAGTCAGTTAATTTGAGTTATTTTCTTGAGTTAGTATAAAAATGTTAGGGGTTTTGGTAGACAAAGGTGAACCAAAAAACGATAGAAAATAAATTTTCTTCAGGAAGTTAATGGTTTTGTTTGTTTTAGACAGGCTCTGACTATCCACCCCAGGTTAGCTTCAACTTGAACTCCTTTTTCCTGCAAGATTACAGTTATGTACCACCTTGATGATGATTATGATATTATGGTTTGAATATAAATCATCCCCTGTAGGCTCTTGTATTGAAAGCTTGGTCTTTTAGCAGATGAATGCAATTTTGATTGCAACATTAGGAGGTAGGGATGGGCCAGTGGAAAAAAAGGTTACAGGGTTTGTCTTATGTTGCTCCTGGTTCATTTATGCCCCTCTTTCTCAGCCAACCGGCTAGGATACAGTGAGCAACTTTACAAATTAGGCCTTTTGCCTGTGATATTCTGCTACCCCACTGCCCAAAGCAATGAAGCAGTCAAGCATGGCTGAGTCCTTTGAAATGTTGAACCCAAATAAAAAATTGTTTCTTCCAATTGTTTCTCTCAAGTATTTCACCTGATGGACAGGCTGAAGCCAGGTTCAGGTAACTCATCCCAGCCACTCAGAAGGCTGAGACCTAAAGGATCAAGATTTGAAGGCAGCCCAGACAGAAAAGTCCACAAAAGACCATCTTCACAAATAATCAACAAAAAGCTAGACTGGAGATGTCATTAAGGAGGGAGCTCATTAGTCATGAGGAAAAAGTCTAACAAGAATATAAAATATCACAACTATGTTTTTTCCAGCATTATTTACCATAGCTAAGATATCAAGAAATGTGGTATATATACACATGGAATTCTATGCTTCCATCAGAAAGAATAATATAGCTCCATTCATAAGCAAATGGAAAGACTTGGAAGAAAACATACTAGGTGAAGTAATCCAAACCCAAAGAAACATAGGCTCCATTGTTTCCCTCATTTGTAATAATTAGTGTATCTCTTGGATAGTCCTAGCAGAGGTTAACAATAGTCTAAGAGTTATGTACATATGACCATATAAAATGATGCTAATTACAATGATCACGATATGGAAACAAGAGGGGTTGTTGTGGCTGATTTTTCTTTCTCTTTTTTATTTTATTTTATTTATTGTATATTTTACAATTTGCAGTTATTTCCTTTGTCTTTCATTTTTTTTCTCCTCAGGTTTATTCCCCATGGTCACTGTTTCTGATTTCAGTGCCCTTTGTCTTGTACATAAGTTTATCTGACTTGGGGAAGAGAAGGGAAATCACAGAAATGGCTGGACAGAGGGTGAACCAATGCAACAAGAATACTCTCTGAACACTATATTGGAATTGAACTATACAACTTGGGAGTGGAGGAAAGGTGGGGGAGGGAGGACAGTGGGAGAAAACAAGGGAGGAGATAATACTGCTCAAAAAGAAATGTACTCATTTACTTATGTAACTGTAACCCTTCTGTATATTACCTTTATAATAAACAAAGAATTACATGAGTGAATGAATTATTACAGATTGAGAAAATTGCTATTTTGGCTGGGTCCTGGTGGCCCACACCTGTAATCCTAGTTACTCAGGACATTTGAAGTTCAAAGCAAGCCCAGGTAAGAAAATCTATGAGATTCTTTTTTTTTTTTTTTTTATTGTGAGAATACCGTACAGAGGAGTTACAATTACATGGGCAAGATAATGAGTACATTTCTTATCAAGCATTATTGTCTCCTCCTTGTTTCCCCTTCCCATCCCTTCCCATACTCCTCCCCTACACCCAAGTGATCCTCCCCCCACTCCCTACCAAAGTTGTTAAGTTCGTTTTTCCACATAACGACTTGTACATCTCATTGTTGCAATGGTTGAGATTTTTATCTCTAATTAACCAAGAGAAAACTGGATGTGGTGCTGTGGTTCAAGTGGTAGAGCACTAGCCTTCATCTGAAGAGCTCAGGGACACTGCCCAGACCCAGAGTTCAAGCCCCATGACGGACAAAAAAAGTTGCTATATTGTATGTATTTTATGCAGAATGTATAATTTATAAACCTCACCGAAAGTGAGAAAAATATCTGAATGGAAAAAAATTAAATAAAACATCATTCTAAAAATTAGGTTTGTGAAGATAAGACTCAATTTGAGGTTCTATTGCATCTGTGCACCAAGATAATTGACTGTGTTATTTAAATGAAATGTCCTTAAAAATAATAATTTAAAAATCAGTTGAAACCACCATTAAAATGCAGTTCAGAGGAAGTGATGCTGTGGCTCAAGTGGTAGAATGCTTGCCTTGAGCTGAAAAGCTCAAGGACAGAGCCCAGGGCCAGAGTGCAAGCCCCACGACCAATCCCCCCCTAAAAAATGTTGTTCATAAAAACATAACGTCAAGAAGAAACCAATATAGTTATGTCAAAAGACAACTCTTTTGAGAGCTGAAATGATAAAGAAAGAGTGACATATCATGTTGTAACAGAACAAAGAGAACACTTGAATAACCAAATGTTAAAATCAGTTTATGGTATGATGTTTTACATAAAGGAAAGAGGATACTGAACCCACTAGCCAGCCCCATTAGCCCAACAAATCTAACTCGTTATCTGCTTTAAGGGTGAAAAGACACAAATTAAAGAAAGTAAAGTAAAATTATTGACTATGAATATATCCAGTATATGACATATTGTTTTGAACATTTTCATTTAAAGGAAGATAAAATTACTTTTACTAAACTAACTACACAGGATTTCTAAATTTATCACATTGAAAGTCTTCATTGCTGGAAGTAGAGGTGTAATTGAATTGATAGAGCATCACCTTGAGAGAAAAACCTAAGGGCCTTGGTCCTAAGGTCAAACCCCAGTGTTCTCTCTCCTTTCCCTTCCCCCCCCACCACCACAGTAAATTCTTCATTGCCTTTAATTTTGCCACACACACACACACACACACACACACACACACACACACACACACACACACACACACACACACACACACAGAGCCAGTCCTGGGGCTTGAACTCAGGACCTTGGCACTGTCCCTGAGCTTCTTTTGCTCAAGGCTAGCACTCTACCTCTGGAGCCACAGAGCCACTTCCTGCTTTTTCTGTTTATGTGTACTGAGGAATCAAACTGAAGCTTCATGCATGCTAGGCAGGCACTCTAGCATTAAGCTGTATTCCCAGCTCACACTTTTTAAATGTTAACTGATATTTAACACTTTTATATTCTATAAATAAATTCAACTTATGGTTCATATTTCTATTAAATTTTATATTTTATTCTTGGTTTGTAAATAGGAAAAAGAAATCATTGGTATATTTTATTTTAAAATATGCAGGCTAGATCCAAATGTTTCATTTTTATGGGGAGCTATACTTGATCATATTGCATTCTGTTTCTTAAAAGAGAGCTAGGTAATTGATTGTGTTATTGTTTAAATGAAATGCCAGTGAAAATAATAATTTAAAAACCAGTTTGAACCACCCCTACAATGTTGTACATAAAAAGACAATCCAAGAAGAAATCAATATAATTGAATAAAAAGACAAATCTCAGATGCCAGGAAGTATATAAATAACAGCCAATGCTAGCTGATTGCCATTACTAACTAGAGTCCTACATACCTTGCTGGAGCCAAATATAGAAGGAGGGTGCATTTATATGTGTAATGCTATGTTTTCTGTTTCATATACATAGCTTGTATGTTTATTTCTATCAGAATTATGTTTTTAAGGCAAATTAGTTTTGAAGTAAGAACTGAAAGAAATATTGACTTAGGTAAAAGGGATATGCTAAGGCAGTGGCTAAGAATACAGTAAGTAGAAACTAAAGGATAAAGTATATGTTTAAGAGAAAAAGGAAGTTCCATGTTGCATTTGACAACAATACAAGTTCAGAAAGCTTGATTTGGGTAAAGGGAAACTATAAAGAACATAGGACTGCTCTAATCATTGGAGTACTTCATTCTGCTTGATGGTTTGAGAGATTTACAAATCTATATGCCACTTTTCCATCAATGAAGATAAATTTGTTTTGCCACTAAGAGCTAACACTTGTCAAATTCATTGGGTTTGTAGTAAAAGTCATAAAACGTTGCCTCAAAATATGCATAAAATTTTAGAATATTAAGCAGTGATTAATTGATATTACTCCTTGTTTAAGCCAAAAATCTAATGCACTCAAATGACATAGTGTGGCTTATAGTTGCAACTCTAGATTTCAACATGAGAGTAAGGTCATGTGGTTGAGAATCTGATGATGAAAAAGCTAAACTGGCTGCAATGCTTGATAAGAAATGTACTCATTATTTTGCCCATGTAATTGTAACCACTCTGTACAGTATGTTCACAAAAAATTAAAATTAAAATTAAAAAAAGAAAAAGCTAAATTACTACTTTTCTCCCAAAAGAATCCATTTAAAAGCTAAAAAACAATTTATACATTGCAAAGAAAATTTTACTAAATGTGAAGTTTACTGGATATAATAGAAAGACTGCATTATAGATTACTATAAAATTTAATTTTCAAAGTGCCTTGAACTTTTAGAATGATGATTACCAGCATTAAAGCAATCCATTTTTATGTAATCCACTAAGATAATACTCACATATAAATGCTGTCATTTTATACCAAATGTATCAGTAAAATCAGAAAAAAATTAAATCATGTATATGCCTTTAGTATACAAAAATACATGGACAAAATATTGCTGCAGCAATGGCAGATAAATGGCTGTAACTTTCCAAGGAATAATTGTAAGTCAAGTGTTTCTAAGACATAATTTAATTAATGTTTTCGTTGTCCTAAGCTAATTTTGAGTTTCATATACAGCATGCATAACTATGTTATTCATAGTTGTGGAGATTAACTAGATTATTTTACTAATATGTCATTGTTTCACTCATATGTATATATATATATATAACTTTGAGTGTCAGAAAGGTGTTTTTTTCATATTATTTAGCAAACTTTTTACAGAAGCAAAGCCATTATCATTCTCAGAAACCTCAGAGAAACCCCTTCAATTTTTCAGCAGCAGAGTAGGGGGCTCTACATAGGGAATCCACTGATTATCTAGCTATATAGCCTCATCTATTGGATTACAACTCTACTAAGTTAGTAGTAATTATTCCTTCCCTTCACCTTGTAAGTTTCTAGAATATTTCTTATTCAAAAATTCAAAGTCAGTGCCATAAAGGGAAGCAGCAGATTTGAAGAAGTAAAAATCCTTGGCTTCTCTCTTGAATATAAAATTAGCCCTAAAAAGAAGAAATCCTAGAGAAGCCACATTGCAGGAGACAACTTAAAACATAAGGAATCTACTTTTGGATTCTTTGAATTATGGTGTGTTCATTTCACATTTTAAATGCAAATACCCAATATTTACCTTTTTGTTTCTAACTTATTTAATTGAGCCTAATGTTCTCCAATCCCATCTGTATTTCCATGACAAATGACAATTTTTTTCATTTAAAAACTAAGTAGTATTCCATTAGGCACCCAATCTTTAACAAGAGACAGTAGGAATAAAACACAGACAAAATGTCCTCATGAAACTACTACTAGCTCACTGAAAATGATGGATTTTGCTAAAAGATATGTTGGGATAAAAACTTTTCTTTCTGCTTCTCTTCCCATCTCACATTGTTAGTTTTAGATCTTATGGGTTGAGAAGCCTCAGTATGGACTGAAATAATAACACAGATAGTTAAACTGCCTTAGGATTGTCCACTTAATTACAGAGCTCTGTCTTTATTTATAAACGAGTCACTACTGAGACACAATCATCATTTGATAATGAATGAGTAAGTCTTCTCTTTCCTTTCATTAATCATTTAACTCAGAGCTGGAAATTTTTTATCTGACAAATATAGTAAATATTTAGAATTTATGAATTACAAGTTCTGTGAAACAAGTATTCAACTCTACAGTGCCAAAGAAAGCCACAGACAATTTGTTGGAGGGAGAAAAAAAAGGAAAAGACAACAATAAGAAAAAAAACAATAGTTTAAGAAATACATAATGAAAACATTTTGGGTTTAAGTGCCAGTGAGTGCTGATGGCTCACCTCTGTATTCATAGCTACTTGGGAAGCTTGTGATTCAAGACCAGCCACAACAAAAACATTCACTTTCTCAGCTCAAGCTGTGTGCAGTGGCATGTATCAGTTATCAATAGATATGTGGGAGGCTGAAAATAAGAGGATCACTGGTTCAAGGCCAGTCTTGGCAGAAAAGCCCACAAGATTCCATCTCTACTGGGATGTATTGGTGCACACCTGTGATCTTTGCATCAGTGAGATTAAATTAGACCGAGTATAACTCAGGCATATATATGGCTGAGAAGTAATACCCCATCTCAAAATTAATTGAGCAGTGGAATTGGAAATGTAGTTTAGTGATAAGAGCACCAGCCCAGCAAGCTCTGACTTCAAATACCAGTAACAACAAGTACAGCTTGTCTTTGATAATATCCTTATACTACTTCATGAGCTAACATTATCATTTTGTTTTTATTTTTTGTTAGGTAAGTTTGGATATCTTCAATTCTGTAATCAAGTTCTTATTGTTTGTACTATCCCTTGTGATTTATCTATCTCATTCTCTATGTCTCCAGGCAAATGAAGAAGAAAATGTCAAGCCCTAGCAAAGTAGCTGAGCAGCTTTCTTGACTTCATGCTCCCTGACACAAGCCCCAAAGCAAGATGGTCAAACAACTGTCCACTTGAAACTAAAAGTGAAACTGAAACTCCAAATCTATATGTCAAAATACACATTTTCTCTTTTCATCTTTACTAACTCATTTTTTTTATAGTTACAATAACTAAACAACAGAGCTATATGAAAATTGGCTGAGTGGCTGAGGGTAACTTGTAGGCTTTCAAGCGGAAAGGGGTGGACAAATTAAGAGAAGAGGGGAGAATGCAGTCAAGAATCCAAGGTATAGGTTGGGCATCAGTGGCTCACGCCTGTAATCCTAGCTACTCATGAGGCTGAGATCTAATGATCATAGTTCAAAGCCAGCCTGGGCAGGAAAGTCCATGAGATTCTTATCTCCAGTAAACCACTCAGAAAACCGGAAGTGGTACTGAGTCTCAAGTGGTAGAGCGCTAGTCTTGAGCTGAAGAGCTGAGGGATAGTGCCCAGACCCAGAGTTCAAGCCCCACGACTGGCAAAAAAAAAAAAAAAAAGAATCCAAGGTATAGCATATAAAAGTAGGAAGAGTGAAGGAAGAAGTGGGTAGGGGAGGGATGGGTAAGAATGTTGAAAGGGATGATAGGGATCATATTGAACAAGTTATATTGTATTCATAAACTGGTTTGCTAAATGATAACCTCTTTATACAACTAATAAAATAAATATGAAGATAAGAGTAAATAATATGCTTGATACTCACAGGGTTAGATATTATTGTTCTATTCTATTATAATAGTCTTTTTTTCCATTTGCTGGTTGTTTGGGTACTTGAAAGATCACAATGGAGTATCCATCATTTATTTCTCCTCATTTATTGGTCAGTTTCATGTATGGGGACTAAGCTTACTTCTGGGATTGAATGCCAAGTGAAGCAGATGTAGACTGATGGCACACAGCATGCATCTTTAATATGAGAATGACAGTCATCAGAAATCAAAATTTTGCCTTTATGAACCTTGACAAGTGTTACAAAGGAAACGAGTTGTGAGAGATAGATCAGTGAGATTTGATTAAATTCTCTGATCAATGATGCTTAAAAGGAGCATAAGGAAAAGGAGAATAAAGTTTAAGGCCAAGGACTGAACACTTTAAGCAGGGACCAGGCTTTCTGACAGACTTGTGAGAGGAGGAGGACTTTGGAGTGATGAGTCTAAGAAGCAAGTGCCTGCCAAACACTGCAAGTGGCTTGTTCCCTAAGTGCACAATCTACTTGCAACCTGTACACAGTGAAGACCCTAAGGCATTTAATATCAAACATGACAAGATTTCCACCCACAAGTTGTTTTAGAAAAAAAAATCTGCTGGATTTAAAATAGAAATGTCCAAATTCAAGTTCCTTGGCCCTACAGTTTCTATTAAGATGGGTTAGGGTCCCAGAGCTTGGATTTCTAACAAAGTCTCCAGGTATGGGTACCATGACAGGGACCATCCTGGAAGATTCAGAATGATTCAGCTGTAGTGATGTTTTTCTTCTCTGCCCAAGTTTTCTGACAAGGACAGATTATGTGATTAGTGACAGGTCTCTATTTCGTAGTCTAGTGTTTCAGTATGAAAATGACTGTGATTGGGAATCTGGAAACTGGTATCTCATTACATATTTATCTCAATGAATATAGGATTCAGGCTGTTATCTGTTCAGTGTTTTATATCAACATGTTTACTTTGAACCACTGCTTTGATCTTCCAAAAGATCATCTTCGGGAGTTAGATGGGCTTGAAATTGTATCGTTCTGCTCACAATTTAACTGCCATTAAAGTGCTTCTCCACAGATACCAATTAAAAGGTGCTAAAGCCAGAGCTTCATGTAAATCTCCTCAGTCTGAGTGCCCTACCCTACCCTTTAGGCAGCCTTTAAATGAGCAGGATGTTTTCTGCCCACAGTAACATTCATTTCCCATTTCTATTAAGTGCCTGATAAATTGTTTGAATTGTCAACACTATACTATTAACTGAAAATTAAAGCTATAATGGTTTGTTATCCTGTCATTATTCTCAAAAGTATGTCAAGTTTATGCCACTTGATGTCTTCCACAAATGACTTAACCTCTTGATACAAGGACTAGAATCTTTCCTGTACCTCAGTATTATTCTATGTGGAAAATACACCTAAGAATAACTAAGAACAGTGTAATCCATTAGGAAGATGGCTGTAGGGTAATCACAATCAAACATCTGTCTGTCGTGAATATTACAATTTGAATGGGAATATATTCGTGTGCAGAGGAATGAATTGCACCTTGGAACTCACCTTGACAATTTACTTATGGGAAGATGTTAGCCTTTGTTTTGTTCTGGTTTTTTATGAGACAGAAATTAGTTCCAAATTTCTCCCTTAATTAAGCACAATCTCATTTTCATACTATAATCTCATTTCCCATTTGAATGTACTAGCTGATAAAGACAATTTGTCATATATTTGTTCGTTCTTTAATATAGCCTTAGAAATCATTTTTTAAAAAGTCGGCTGAGGGGCATCTGGGTTGGTTCCATATCTTAGCTATGGTAAATAATGCTGCAATAAACATAGTTGTACTGGGAGCTTTAGTATGGTCTTGTGTGTGATCATTTGGGTAAATGCCCAAAAGTGGGATTGTTGAATCATAGGGGAGCTCTATGTGGAGTCTTTTGAGGAACCTCCATACAACTTTCCAAAGTGGTTGAACAAGTTTACAATCCCACCAACAATGCAGTAGGGCTCCCTTCTGGCCACATCCCCTCAGTAGATGAATGGATCAAGAAAATGTGGTATATATACACAATGGAATTCTCTGCCTCCATCAGAAAGAATGACATTGCCCAATTTGTTAGGAAATGGAAAGGCTTGAAAAAATTAGATTAAGTGAAGTAAGCCAGGCACAAAGAAAAATAGGTCGCATGGTTTCCCTTATTTGCAATTACAGGTATATGTCTTAGACAAGCAGAAATGGTCAGATATGTTGATGTTAGGTGAAATGAACCTGAAGATAAGGACTCAAATGGTTTTTCTTCCTTGCTATTGTTTCTAACATATTTATAAGGTGATTGTTTTTTTGCTTTGCATGTTCCTTCCCCATGGTATAACCCCTGTTTTCACTGTATTTGATGTTGGTATAATTTGTGGAGGGAAAGGGAAAAAATTGTTTAAATAGGGATACCGGTGGACCCATTGCAACAAGATGTACAAGTCGTTATATCGAAAAACGAACTTTACAACTTTGGGGGGGCACAGGAGATGAGAAAGCAGGGATGGCAAGGGAAAACAAAGGAGGAGGCAACAATGCTTGATAAGAAATGTATTCATTACCTTGCTTATGTGACCCTTTTGTACTGTATTTTCACAATAAAAAATTAATAAAAACTTATTTTTAAAAAAGTCAACATGGTTGGATTTACTGTCATTCTTACCTTATAATTTTCTAACAATATCAGTGAGTGACTTGAAGTTTTCCACTAATTGTTCTCACAATGGATAAATGAAAATTAGTGTGAAATAATGAAAGGTTATAACAAAATATTATTACTAATGACACTGAACAATGTGTAGTGCCACTTTCTAAAAATTTAAACCATCAAATTTATAGGAGAATGAATTCTTATTAAAGTCCTGATGAGTCTATAAATCTATAAATATGTACATTTGCATACATCTTGTATACTTTATGATGAGAACAGCACCCAGGTCTCAGTAGTTCACATGCACACACACACACACACACACACACACACCCCTAAAATATTGATTTCATTTATGACCTTTCTTTTAACCATTGTTCTTTTCAACACCTTTCTGGGTTTTAAAGAAGAAAGGCTGCCCTCATTTACTTCTTCCCATGGGGGACTAAAGCTCTAGGCTCTGAGGATACAAAAGCAAATTTTTTTTAAAAAAGGAAGAAAGCCCAGTTGTTGAAGAATGACATCATCATGGGGAGATAGGGAATGACAGAAATGTGATTTGACAATAATCTGTTCGGAAAACCAAATGAACTTTGGAAGTGTCTTACAGATGTGTTGTTCTCCCAGACTGACATGTTGAATTGAAAAAATCCTGTACAACTACTTAAAGGTAATATAGAGTCAGAAGTTTCTAAATGTTTAAACAAGGTAATAAGGAAATGCCAACAGAGGAAATGGTGCTCCTATGAGAGAAATGAGTGACCCCACAGCTGAGCATCCTAGCAAAATGCATCACAGGCAAAGGGATCAGAATGTGTCATGGCCGCGTGCTACATGAGCCAGATCATGGAGACACAGCAAGAAGGCCTTGCAGAAGATGAGAAACTCAAAACAGAGACTGAATTCAGAGCCATGTTGCAAAGCTCAGATGATGATGATAATGGTACAACAAATACCACAAACGACTTTAAACTGTCAGGCTCAGTGTTAGGAACTGTATCCACCCAGCTTGCTTTGTGAATCCTAGAAAAAAATCCAGAAACAAGATTTGAATTGTTATGACCCAAAGATCCTTTGGCTCAGTGGTAACCCTCAGGAGATAGCTCACTGTTTTATCTCCTTTTCTTAGAATCAGCTGCTCATTAAGCAGAGGCAGAACATACCACAGCACAGACAGGTGCATAGCTGGTGCCCTCTGCTAAGAACTGAAATATCCCCGCTTTATTTTGTATTTTATTTTTATATTTTATTGTCAAAGTAATGTACAGAGGGGTTACAGTTACATAAGTAAGGTAATAAGTGCATTTCTTGTCAAACTTGCTATGCCTCCACTCACATTTCTCCTACTTTCCCTCTCACCCCCAAGTTGTACAGATCATTCCCAACATGTTGTCTTGTGTATATCACTGTTGCACTGGTTTGCACTGGTTCTTTGTCTTACCATTCTGTTGTTCCCCTTCCCTTCCCACATTCAAATAAATGTATATACAATACTAGGGTTCCAAAATCAAATACAGTGACAACAGGGGATATACCATAGGGGGAAGAACATACAAAAGAAACAAAAAAAATCATATAGTACATTTTATTTTATTTTATTGTTAACATACTGTACAGAGGGGTTACAATTACATGGGAAAGATAATGAGTACATTTCCTTTCAAGCATTGTAGCCTCCTCCTTTGTTTACCCTTCACATCCCATATAGTACATTTTAAACAACAACAACAAAGAAAAATCTCTTGTGTCCATATCTCCCTCCTTTTGTTACTTTGGATAGCATTACAATTTGGGTAGTCCAGGACCTTAAAGAAAAATAATTTTCCTAAAAGAATTGAGATAGAGTAAGATTCGAAACCACTCTAGGAAGTAGTACATGTTTTCTAAATTTCTAAAAGATTACTTATGCTTTTAATCTTACTTCATCTGTAAGTGTGTGAATCTGACATGCACAAGACAAGGGGGAAGTGATTTATGAATTTGTTAATTCCATGTGACATACTATAAAAGGGACACAGGAAATCCATGTTACTCAAAAGAAACAAAAGGTTATCCACTTACAGATAAACACTCACGGTGTGAATAACAATTGCTATAACAGTTTTAATTGATCTTTTATTCATACTTCTCTGAGATTACATTAATTCCTGACGATTATTATTGTTTTCCCACATTTTTCCCTAGATGGTTAATTTTTATTCTATTTTGAATTAGTGTTTTATTTTGTAGCCAACACTACCCTCAAACGTGGGCTCTCCTGAGTGCTAGGATTTATGGTTGCTACCAGGCACAATCCATATGGATGATTTTATACCATCCCTTGGAACTGAGGTCTCGATGAATGTGTAACTGTACTAATTCAAGGGTGGTCTCTGGGCCGGCATCATAATCCTCTAAGAATTTGTTAAGGATGTCATTTTCAGGCCTCTCTCATATCTTCATGAATCAACCCCAGCAATCTGGTGTCAAGGCCCATGGTACAGACTCTGTCTAATTAAACCATATTCTTCTGGTGTCTTGTGTTTTTCTGCTTTCCTATAATATTTTCTTGGTTTTAGTCACCTATGTTTCAGAAATCCCAGTTGACTCTTTTTCTCTACCTTTCTTTGGATTCCATGGCCTCTTTTACTGTATCTGTGTCATCACATGATATAATGTGATTTAACTTTTAGTGAAGAAAAGTGGAAAATGAATCATAAGCCCTGGTATAAGCAATGTTATCATAAGCAGATGACCTTGTGGACATGAGCACTGAGAGCTACAGATGATTGTCAGTGGCACTCCTTTTCGGTGCTGAGTGGAGATGGGAGTGGAAATGCACTACTTCATTCTTTTCATGTAGAATGAGGATTCTACATTCCTACATGAGGATTCTACATTCCTACATGAGGATTCTACTATTTCCCCTTTTTTTTCTCTTCCTTTCTTTACCCACAATTAAGGGCTATCTGAAATGATAAATCAGTACAAAACATACGATTAAACCAAAGCACACCAAGTTAAAGGATGCTTCATCTCCAGGGGAATTACTTCATTAACTCATATACACTGTTAGCCTTCAGAGGAATAATAGAAAATTAGACTTACTAGTGGACAAATGGTATACAGTACCTTTCTCTCAAAAAGTATACTGGAGATAGATATAATATATATGCATTTATATGAATATATATATAGATAGATAGATAGATCAGAGTGTATTATGAAGGGAAAACTTAGTGAGAAAATTCCTGAGTCCTGTAATCAGGTCCAATCCAACTTGAGCAGTTTAGAATATCTCATCTCACCATTTCCTTTTCCTTCCATATCTGAGTATGTTTAGTGCCATATTTATGCACAAAGTAGGAACTTACATAAGAGATAAATTTACTAACAAGCTCAGTGCAAATTATTTCTAGGTAGACATAGTTTAATAACATGACTAAGTATATAACTTAATAATGTACTAACATAATGTACAACTAAAAGAACAGAAAGTTACTCATGTGTGTGGGAGAGTGTAATGAAAAGACACAAGGTTGCAGGGGAAAGAAGAATTTGGAAATCAGAAAAGTTATTTCCATTGCTTGCTGTTATGTAACATAGGGATGATAATTTCATGATTTTTTAAATTTTCTTACTCTTAAATTCTTTTATTATCTTTAAGTAGTTGTACAAAAGAGATGACATTTAACAAGCAGTTTATGAATACAGGGCATTTTGATCAGTGTCACCCATTTAACATTCTTATCCCCCTTTAATCCACCTCTTCCCTTCATTTTGTGGTATGCACATTGTATTCTTGATTGAATCCTCCTCCCTTCAAAATATTACATAAAAGCTTACTTTTGAATATAGGTTTCAAATTGTATACTCTTACTTATAGCTTCTGATTTGATCATATTTTATGTTTAGATTACAAAATATAAACTGGTGATTATGATATTGCAGTAAATATGAAAAACCTATGTATGTAGATATACTATATAGTCATCAAGCTTTAGGGCCCTGCCATTTTCTTCATGTGCCTGTATCTATCCTGCTTCTATAGACCTCCTAATTTTATTATATTCCCCCCTGTTCTCTCCATTCACCATGCCAAAAAACAATTGTCTTAGAAATGGTGCACCTTTATCCAAAGTGATATACACATCTGTGTTTGTGGATGGCGGTAAGAAAAAAAAATAATGGCCAGCTTTATTTGTATGAAAACCTGGTTTCTAAGAACCAGACACTAAGAAATGAAACTCTGATAGCATTATCCCATTACTCTTAATAACATCTCATCTGGTAGACAGACTAATGTGATTTTCATTGCTTTTAATTTGAAGTCCATCAGATTATATGTGCCAATAAAAAGATGTTTCTTTAGAGTATGCACAAGTCTTGAGTGAAACAACAAGCAATGAAATCCAATGCAAGCAAGACTCATTCACACAAGGTAAAAATTCTAGTACCACCTAGTCAGAAAATCAATACTTATTCATCCAACCATTATTTTCCTTCACTAGAAAGTTAGCATTAATATTCTGACATTCAAACACTATGTTTGTACTATTTTAGGTGTGGGACTACATGATGAAAATGCATCATTCTCTAAAGAATTTTTATCATCTCATTGATTCACCTAAGTTTTAACAGTAATCTGAAGGAATATAGTACTCACTTTTGACTGTGCCATTCCCTTACTCTTTGTGCTAGTTCTTTTCCACCCCCCCCCCCTCATCTTCTCATCCTCTGTTGGAGTATTTGTGGAAACATTAAGTTTTGCTATGGCTTTTTATTCCTACATTCAGGCAGAAACAGTATTTCCTCAGCAAGAATTAATGTATTGGTTTGGACATTAATTTCAAACACTTGGATATGTTTGACATATATTACCCTATCTAGAAGAACTTGTTGAAACAAAAATATAATTATTTGAGAAGTACTATATTGAGTTACCACATTTATGAGTTTAGTATTTTAGTCAGTAGCTTGACAGGACCTACGCCAAAGGATTCAGGACTCTTTCCGTAGATAATAACCTAGTAGAGGTCAAATACATATCTTTAAAAATCTAAAGTAGTCAGGCTAGAATCTTGGAAATTTTATTTTCCTTTTAGACTTTCTTGTTGTTATCTATCTATAGCAGTTAACAATAATTACTACTGTATTTTCTCCAGGAAAAAATGGCTTCCAACTACAAAATAGAAATTTAACATCAATTGATTTATTCTAAAGTTACTCATCTAGCTAACTCAGAATCTCAGAAGATGGCTGAAATATGTGTGCCTCATGTATGTGTGTATTTGTGTGTATGTACACAGACTTACAGACATATGCAGAAGAACCCTTAAATTTGCCAATAGAAAGCAGACTTTGATTAAACAATGTGTAAGTTTCTCCTCATTAGTCTTATGTTGATAAGGAATTAAGACAAATCCATATTGTCTGTGTTCACTATTCTATCTTACAAAAGCATCAAGTTAAAAGGTATTCTCACTGGCATAGAGTCTCTGACTTTCCTAACTCACAAAGAATAAGGTAAAGTATGGGTTCTCAATGTAATTACCTAGACACTTACTAAAGAAGCTAAAAATTACTATCACATCAGAACTATATTGTCACACACATTTTATACTACAACAATTCTTAACCATAATATGATTCATGAACCAATTTTAACAAATTAATATTGATTACAATTGTCTTCTCAAAGACAATTTCCAATTCCTAACTCCACTTTTGTTGCTATTTGTCCTTTTGAACATTTGGTTCTGGATCATTTCTTCCTTCTCTGTTTTCTTCATAGTAAAATTACTATTTTCAATGGGCTGATACTGTCACTTCAATGTCTAGATTTTAATATCAATAGCAAATAATTTTATCTCCCTTTTCACAATTCGTTTCTTATTTGCCAGCATTCAGGATAACCCACACACATAAGAACTAACTTAATCAACCTGTTCCTTGCCAGGACACAAGCTCACTAAGGGTTCATGAGATTAGGTATACAGAACTCTTCCTTTTATTCTAAGAGCCTCCTCAACATCACGATTATCAAGAAGATAACTGATCTCCAGTGAAGAGAACCCAACATATTATTGTGAGCCACACTTTGCTCTAGATTTTTCTAATTTACCAATTCCTGAAAAACCTTGGTATTTATAAAACAAAAAAATCACCTTAAATATTTATTTTGAAACAATGGACACATGTATTTCATCTATTTTATATAGCATATTGTTTGTTCTTTTAGAAAATAAAAGTTAATATCAACAGTATGAATAACAATATTAAAATTACTAGAAGGTACTAAAAATGACCTTCTATATGGCAACATCAGAGTCTATTCTGACAGCACTCATTAGAGTTGGTTGACAAATAAGTATAAGAAAAAGAATTAGAGGAATTATTAGGTTAGTTACACTGATAAAATAGTATGTTGTATGAAGGCATTTGTTTGTGTATTGGTAGGCGGAGGTAAAAAATGTATTTTCTAACATAAAGTAGTTCCACATACCAGTGGAACTATGCAGAAAAACAGTCACATAAATTATACACATACTAATCCCTATTGACTTACTCCATGATAACAGTGATCTTTCACCAAAGTAAAAACTTAACTGAGATATAGAAATGGAAGCTAACCCGGGAGCCTGTTGCTCACACCTGTAATCCTAACTACTAAGGATGCTAAATTCTGACAGTGGAAGTTCAAAGCCAGCCAGTACAGGAATACCCATGAGACTCTTATACATTAATTGGAGAAAACTAGAAGTGGTTTTATGGCTCAACTGGGAGAGTGTTTACCTTGAGCTGAAGAGCTGAGGGACAGCACCCAGGTTTAGATTTCAAGCCCCATGATTAAAAAAACAAAACAAAACAAAAAACTAATACACATTTAAAAATTCACTGAAGTTTACAAAGGTAATGATAAATGAGATGGGAACTCATATCTAGGTTGGTCTGATTCACTATGTTAATTTGAATTTACTGAAAATAAAAGAAAGTACCACACACTTTATTCAGTCAACAAGGATTTAACTTGCAGTAGGTCCTGCTTAGATAAGTGAGAATTACATGTTCCAAGAAACCAAATATCTTCCTAATACTGTGAGCATTATTGGACCTTATATTTTATTTTTCCTATAGAAAAATATGATAAGGCAGGTGCTGGTGGCTCACGCCTATAATCTAGCTACTCAAGAGGCTGAGATCTGAGAATCGTGGTAGAAAGCCAGGTCAGGCAGGATAGGCCCTAAGACTCTTATCTCCAATAAATCATCAGAAAACTAGAAGTGGTGCTGTGGCTCAAGTGGTAGAGCACTAGCCTTGAGCTGAAGAGCTGAGGAATGTGCCCAAGCCCAGAGTTCAAGCTCCATGACTTAAAAAAAAGAAAAAGAAAAAAAATATGGTAATGTTTAATTAGTAAATCAGGCACAGTAGAGATGAGTAGTAATAACTAATAAGATTCATTAGCCTTCCAAGCACTGTTTAAATTGCTTTAAATACTTTATAAGAATTAATTATCACAATAGTTTTAAAGGTACTGAATTTACAATCATTGTTACAGGAATGAAGAGACTGTAGCTCTCAGGTTAAAATCTTTATACAAGGTAATAGAATTTAAACACAACTAAAGGATGAACAGCTATGAATGACTCATACATTATTTGTAGTAAGACTTCTGACATAGTATAGAGATAAGTGAAGGAAAGAATTTCTACTTAATGCAAACTGCAGAGCTTCTATACAGAAAAGGACATAACTATCAAGAAAAATAGAAAAAAAACACAGACTGGGAGAAGATCTTCACTAGCTATACAACAGATGAATGCTTCATATCTAAAATATACTTACAGCTAAAAAAACTCCCCAAAACAAATCCCCAAAGAAAAAATACCCGTTAACAAGTGGGCTAAAAACTTAAAGGGAAAACTCTCTGAAGAAAAAAGAATGGCTAATAGATACATTAAGAAATGCTCAACATTTCTGGCCATAAAAGAAATGCAGATCAAAACAACATTGAGATTCCACCTCACCTCAGTTAGAATGGCTATAATCAAGAACTCTAATAACTATGGATGCTGACAGGAATGTGGCCAAGGGAATGCTACTACACTGTTGGTGGGAGTGTAAAATTGTTCAACCACTCTGGAAAGAAGTGTGGAGAGTCCTCAAAAGACTAAACATAGAGCCCAATGAACCAGCAATTTAATTTATGTGCATTTAGCCAAATAAGCACAAAAAAGGCCATATTAAAGCTATCAGCACAATCATGTTCATTGCAGCATTATTTACCATAGCTAAGATATGGAACCAACCCAGATGCCCCTCAGTATTTGAATGGATCAAGAAGATGTGGTATATATATCTAATGGAGTTCTATACTTCCATGAGAAAGAATGACATTGCCCAAGTCATAAGGAAATGGAAAGACCTGGAAAAATTATATTAAATGAAGTAACCCAGACCCAAAGAAAAGTAGGCTGCATGATTTACCTCAGTTGTAAGAATACCATACATCTATGATATTCTTAACAGGGGATCTCAATAGCCCAATTGCTAACTATATGGGACCATATATAATGAAGCGTAGCAACATTAACTCCAAGAGTTGGAAAAAAGAGGTTCTTATTAGGTCCTGTATGTAGTTGTTTGTTTGTTTCTCTTTCTCTCTCTCTCTCTCTCCCTTCTTTCCTTCCTTCCTTCCTTCCTTCCTTCCTTCCTTCCTTCCTTCCTTTCCTCATCCCCCTCCTCCTCTTCCTGCTCCTCCTCCTCCTCCTCCTCCTCCTCCTCCTCCTCCTCCTTCCTCTCTTTTTCTCCTAGTTTTCTGTACTTTGTGTCTTGTATATAGGTATATTTGATCTGTGGAAGGAAAGGGAATCACATAAACAGCAGGACAAAGGATGAAGTAATGCAATATTCATACTCAGTAGGCACTGTGTTGGAAATGACCTTTACAACTTGAGGGAAAGGGGAGTTGGGAGTGGTAAGTGGGAAAAAATGAGGGAGGGGATACAGTGTTAAAAAAATATGTCAGAGCAAAGCTGCCATATGTCAGGTGATAATTTAAAGGTTTGCCACTGGAATGGAGCAATATTTGTACAAAGTCTGAAGGAGAAGGCGATGGTATTTCAAGAAGGACAGGCACAGAGGGCTTTTCCATGGGAAGTGTGAATAGAGAAAGCCTTGTATTTTCCTGTGCAAATACACTTTGATAATTTTTATGGTGAAAATACTGTACAGAGGGATTACAATTACATGGGCAAGATAATGAGTACATTTCTTATCAAGCATTTTTAATATATTTTCATAAATTTTCTTTTGCAAATAAAAAACTAAATGTACTCATGACCTTACTTATGTAACTGTAACTCTCCTGAACATCATCTTTTCAATAAAAATTTAAAAAAGAAAGAATTTCTACTTACTGCTAATTTGTCATTCAGGTATTACTCCTCTAAGAAATCCTCTTTCTATGCAGAACTGAGAATACATTGAAACTTTTTAGTTTTTTCTTTCTTCATTTTTAAAATTCTGTAGTGTATTTTTCTATTCTTTATCAATTATAAGATTTCAGACTCACTCTGCTAAATAAAATATTCCAGTATTATATATGTATGTGTATGTATATAAAATACTCCAGTATTATCTATGTATTTATATGTATATAATGTATATATGATGCTTTATATGGGCATATATATCAAATACTATATGTTTTAAATGATGCCCACTATATCTACCCTTATATCCTACTCCTAATTCCATTCCTCAAGCTATCCTTGTCTTTTGTATCTTTTGATGACAAAGAATCAATCTTGCCTTCTAACTCAAAAAATTCAGAACCTAAATGTACCTCCTGTTTTATTTTAATTTCTTATAGTCTACTTATCCTAAATTGTCTTTGTTTCTTGTCTGGATGAGAGACTTTATTATTTCCTTCAGATATGGAACAAGTGTCCTTTATTGATGTCCACGGGGTTGGTTCAGGTGTTTACTTGCACAGCAGTTTAATCTCTGATACAACCACTTATCTCCAGTGAAACCTGACTCCAAGCAGATGTGACATAGATGTCCCCTCTCTACTCAGAATAACTTCAATGTCTAAGAAATTACCTGCTAATAGAACCCAGAATAAATGCTGAAATGCCCACGAGTTTTGTAGATTTTTTCAATCTAGGGTGGTAATCCAGGGTTGAATAAATAAAATGCTACACTCCATCCACCAAACCATTTTTATGTTTTTAGCCCATGGTCCCAGCTCTTATTTTAAAGATTACTAAAAAGATAGTTTAAGTTGTTTTGAGATGGTCTCAATTCCCTTGCAACGTAAGCCCCAAAATCTTGTGGTTATGTTAAAAAGAAATTTTTGTTAGTATTCAAGGAGATAGTACATTTGAAAACTAACACCCCAATTGATAGGCCTCTGAAGTAAGTAGAAACAAAAGAAGGATAAACTTTAGGTTACCAAATAGTTTGGAAATTCCAAAAAAAAAATAAACATGAATAGAGAAAAGAAAAGAAAAACTGCTCCAAATAATTTTTAAACATAGGAAGGCTGTTTAAAGTCATAAAAAAATAATTTTTAAACATAGGAAGGCTGTTCAAAGTCAGGAGAACATTAAACAATAAAACGTTTCTTACAATGTTTCTCATTTCACTTTCTGAATTCCTATATCTACTCCTCACATAAAGCAGTGTAGTCAGCTTTCATTTTCTGCTTCCCTCCATTTCTCTCATCAATAAGACTATAGATTTTATCCTATAACAAAAATTCTTCCTTTTGTAAAGTTATACTTTCACAGTAAACAGCAATTGTTTGTCATAGGAGCACATTATTGTTGTTTAACTCAGTCAGAAACAGTTTATTAGCAACATGCTATATATATAATATTTATGCCTTAATCCTTTTAACTATGTGTATTAATGTGTCATAAACAAATACACACAATACATTTATATAACTTTACATGAATAAGAATACCAAAAAATTCAATAGAACTGAAAATCATGATCTTCAGTGGTAAAATAAGAATTTTAAGAGGAGTTCCGTGAAGATGGCGGAGGAGAAGCTGGAATCTGAACAAGCTCTCGCATAGAAAGTAGTTTTAGAGTTCCAGTGAACAGTCCTAAGCCAGAGAATCACACCAAGTGTGCCATCACAGGACAGAGAGTTAGACAAGAGAGGGGAAGCCAAGGAAACGCATCAGCTGCCGCTCCGGCGGCGGGGTCGCGGCGGTGACCACCACCGCGGAGTCATACCTGAGACACAGAGAGTCGGGGACGAAGGAGCCAGACGCAGCGGACAAGCGGATCCTACTCAACACCAACAAGAACCGACAAGGAGCGGACATCTTCATCCTGCTGTTTGCAGACTAGAGACGACCCAGGATCCAAGACTCGGCGTGAGTACAAGCCCGACATCCTCACTCCTCAGGGAGCAGAGGAGGGAAGGCCACCCCTCCCCCCCCAAGCACCTGTGATCTCCATCTTGGATACCGACAAAGCTCGGAGGAGCTGCTAGCTCCAGCTCAGGCCTTGGAATAAAACGAGTCATTTAGCAGGTCACAAGAACTTAACGGCGAAGTGACCTGTCAGACTCAGCTCCATCCAGGGAAAAGTCACCCAGCTCAGGCGCCAGCCATCGGAGTGCCTTGCCTCACTGGGTAACCAGAGCCAGAGGCTGCCCCTCCCTCTAGCAGCCACCACAATCAATTGAAAAACAGAAACCCTGAGAATGGCTCCAGGCTGGGCGCTGTGAGCTTTATCACAAAATAGCCCCAGGGAAAAGCTACTGTTTGTTGAAAGGCCTCAACTCTACCCAGAACATAGCCTCATCACCACATCCCCCTCTTTTGTGACTCTCAAAGCAGACCACCCTCCCATTAACCTAACCTGGGAGGGGGATCTCAAAATCTTGGGTAAAGCAGAGCATTTTTCTGCCTCTTCCAACCAACCGACTTAAGAAACCAATCAAGCCACAGGACCTCAAGCTGACCAGAGACTCCAACAAGAGACTGGTGGCAGAAAAAAGGGAGATACAGGATTCTTCCCACTCCTCCCCCCCCCCAAAAAAAATCAAAAGACTTTTTTTTTTCTTCTTCTTCATTTCTTTTTTTTTGCTTGTTTTTTGTTTTTGTTACCTTTATATATATATATATATATATATATATATATATATATATATATAAATTTTTTTCCCTTCTAAAACTTTTATTAATCTTTAATTTTTGCCTCTTCTGAAAAAATAATTGTTTTCCAGTAACTTTTTTTTTCTCATCTTATAATTTTTATTTTAGGAATACGTGAATGAGAGTTTTCCTTTCTTTTCTTGTCTTCTTTCTCTTTTTCTTTCTTTCTTAATTATCTTTTTGTTTTTTATCTAGCTCTACTGAACTTCTGATCTTTTCTTCTCCCTTTCCCATCTTTAAAGCTTTTCACATCTCCTCTATGTCCCTCCCCTTCTCTGAACATATTCACATTCCTCTCTAAAGAGACGGTCTTTTAACCTCTATAATAACATTAATTTTTACGTTTCTATTCCTTTTCTGGTCTCTCTTTATTCCCCTTTCGGTCTCTTCTTTTTTTCTCTCTCTCTACTTGCATCCTACCCAACCCATTTCCTGCACTGTGATTAGGACATAGTTAACTCTCCCTGTGCCTCCCCACACCAATCTATTCCTATTTTTTACCCACATCTCTTCCTAATCCTAAGAATTTCTGGTTTTCCAAATTCTTTATTGCGGTTCGAAATCCTTTAACATATAGTCGTTTGATGTTGAATAGATGTATCTGTTGAACTAGATTGTATCTGTAGACTATTGACGGTACAAATGCAAACTTTGGTTGATGGTTGCCTTAAGATAGTGTTCTAGCACAAAACTGGTGCAATCTTTATCTCAAATGGGCCGAGTAAGCCGGAAAAACACAAGAAAAATGGCAAATTCGGGTATCTCAATTCCCAACCTTGATAATCAGGGATTAGAACAGATAAAGAATAATCCAGAGGAGAGTTCCCAAATAGCTCTACAAACACTAATAGCAAACATGATAAATGAGAAGTTTGACAATGTACAAAGGACTCTGTATAAACGTGATAGGGAGAGAGAGGAGGTATCCCAGAAGTTTATACAGGAATATCATAAGTGTGAGGAAGCTTCTCAAAAACTGATACAGGATTTGCGTGAACAACTTGAGAATACTCAAAGAGAAAGGGAGGAATGGCGTGAGCAGGCAGAGAACACTCAAAGAGAACTGCAGGAATCCCACAGAAGGGAGGAAACTAATCAAAGAGTAATTCACGAATTAAGAGACCAGGTAGAGAATACACAAAGATCACTAAAGGCATTCATGGAATCCATTAACAAAGAGCTGAAGGAAGTCAGGGAGACCACAAAGGGAATGCTGAATGGAACCCAACAGAAGGAATGGGAGTCCAAAGAAACCATAACCAATCAACTAAGTGATTTGAGAACAAACACTGAACACCAAATTAAGGAAGTAAAGAAATTCATACAAGACCTAAAACAGAGCTTCAACAAAGAACTTGAAGCCATCAAAGCTGACCAATTAGAAGGAAAAGAGATAAAAAACAAAGTAGAGAGTCTTGACAGCAGGTTAGACCATGCAGAAGATCGAATCTCAGGGATTGAAGACAGCCTAGATATTATAGAGAAAGAACATACAACCATCCAAGACAAGTCCAAGAAATATGATAGGTCTATCCAACACCTGGAAGACACCATCAGAAGGCCCAATCTAAGGATAATGGGTGTAGAGGAGTACCTAGAAACAGAAGTTAATGGTCTGGGAAATTTGTTTAACAGGATCCTAGCAGAGAACTTCCCAAACATACAAAAAGATAGGCCTATTCAGATACAAGAAGCTTTTAGAACCCGAAATAGACCAGACCAGAATAGGACATCCCACTTTCACATTATAATCCACACAGGATCAACCCAGACCAAGGAAAAGATCCTTAAAGCTGTCCAGGAGAAAAGGTTAATCACCTATAAAGGGAAACCAATTAGAATTACCTCAGATTTCTCAGCAGAGACAATCAAAGCAAGAAGAGCCTGGAATGACGTATGCCATGCCCTAAAAACAAACAACTATCAACCAAGAATACTGTACCCAGCTAAACTCTCCTTCATAACTGAAGGCCAAATAAAAACCTTCCATAGCAAAGAAAAATTGAAACAATACATCTCCACCAAAGCAGCCCTACAAAAGATTCCTAAAGATGTCCTACACATAGAAAACCAACAAGAACGCAACAAAGGCCAAGAAACTGCACCCAAACTGAGAATCCAAGAACCTTAGGAAGAACCCAGCTTTCACAGCCCCCAAGAATGTGGATAACATGGCAGGAACTCCCAAATACCTCTCAGTCCTATCTCTTAACGTTAACGGACTGAACTCTCCAATTAAGCGACATAGACTATCTAGTTGGATTAAAAAACAAGACCCTTCTATCTGCTGCCTGCAGGAGTCACATCTTGCCCGTAAAAACAAACATATTTTCAAGGTTAAAGGCTGGAACAAAATCTACCAAGCAAACGGCCCTCATAAACAGGGGGGAGTTGCAATCCTAATATCAGATAAAATAGACTTCAAATTAAAATTTGTGAGAAGAGATAAAGAAGGTCGCTACATACTAATTAAAGGATCTCTCCTTCAGGGGTATATTACAATTCTAAATATCTATTAGCCAAACAATGGAGCACCCAAATTTATCAAAGAAACACTACTTTCCCTCAAATCCCATATAGATCCAAAGACATTAATTGTTGGGGATTTTAACACACCACTCTCCCCACTAGATAGATCAACTCGGCAAAAACTCAACAGAGAAACCGCAGATCTAAACAGCTGCATAGATCAACTAGACTTAACAGACATTTACCGAACATTTCACCCAGCAGCATCAGAATACACGTTCTTCTCAGCAGCACATGGAACGTTTTCTAAAATAGACCACATTTTAGGCCACAAAGCAAACTTGTCTAAATTCAGAAACATTGAAGTTATACCTTGCATTCTCTCTGACCACAAGGGAATAAAATTAGAACTCAACACCAAAAGCCACCAAAGAAAGTCCGGTATCACATGGAGGCTGAACAACACACTACTGAATCATGAGTGGGTCATGGAAGAGATTAGAAAGGAAATTCAAATGTTCATGCTATTCAACAAAAATGAACACACAAATTACCAGCTCTTCTGGGACACAGCAAAGGCAATACTCAGAAGCAAGTTTATAGCTCTGAGCTCCTACATCAACAAATTGGAGAGATTGGAAACTAACAATTTAATGACACATCTAAACCTCCTTGAAAAAGAGCAGCAAGATAAACCCCATCCAGTAGACGGAAAGAAATAATTAAAATTAAATCAGAATTAAATGAATTAGAATCCAAAAAAACTATAGAAAGAATCAACAAAACAAAGAGTTGGTTCTTCGAAAAACTTAACAAAATTGACAGACCCTTAGCAAACCTTATCAGAAAAAGGAGAGAATACACCCAAATTAATAAACTCAGAGATGAGAATGGAAACATCACCACGGAAACAACCAAGATTCAGAACATTATAAGGGAATACTTCTCAAAACTTTATGCTAATAAGTTTGAGAACTTGACAGAAATGGAACTTTTCCTAGCAAAAATTGACATGTCAAAACTAAACCAAGATAAGTTAAACCAGCTTAACAGGCCCATATCAAGCATTGAAATAGAAACAGCAATAAGAGACCTCCCCGCTAAGAAAAGTCCAGGACCAGATGGTTTTACAGCGGAATTTTACAAGGCCTTCAAAGCAGAGCTCACACCAATACTCCTCCAACTCTTCAATGAAATTGAAAGAGAAAGCTCACTACCGAACACATTCTATGAAGCCATCATAACCCTCATCCCCAAACCAGGCAGGGACTCATCAAAGAAAGAGAACTATAGACCCATTTGTTTGATGAAAATTGATGCAAAACTTCTCAACAAAATTTTGGCCAATCGACTTCAACAATTCATCCAAAAAATCATACACCATGATCAAACAGGATTCATTTCAGGGATGCAAAGCTGGTTCAATATACGCAAATCAATTAATATTATTCATCACATCAACAGGAGCAAGAATAAGAACCACATGGTTATCTCAATACATGCAGAAAAAGCATTTGAAAAGATCCAACACCCCTTTATGGTGAAGGTTCTGGAAAAATTAGGAATCCATGGAACATTCCTCAATACAATAAAGGCTGTATATGACAAACCTACAGCCAGCATTATACTCAATGGTGAAAAACTAAAGCCATTTCCTCTTAACTCAGGAACAAGACAAGGATGCCCACTCTCTCCACTTCTCTTCAATCTAGTATTAGAATGCCTAGCTACAGAAATAAGACAAGATGCAGACATAAAGGGGATCCAAATAGGGAAAGAAGAAATAAAACTCTCCCTCTTTGCAGATGACATGATCTTGTATTTAAAGAATCCCATAGACTCCACTCCCAAATTACTCAAGCTGATTCAAAACTTTGGCAAAGTAGCAGGTTATAAAATTAACCCCCCAAAATCAATGGCTTTTCTATATGCCAACAATGAGAAAAGTGTGGCTGAAATTAGGAAAGCAACTCCATTTGTAATAGCCCCACAAAAAATAAAATACCTAGGAATTAACTTAACCAAAGAAGTGAAGGACCTCTATGATGAAAACTTTAAAATCTTGAAAAAGGAAATCAACACAGAACTTAAAAAATGGCAAAACCTCCCATGGTCCTGGATTGGCAAGATTAACATCGTGAAAATGGCAATACTTCCCAAGGCTATCTACAAATTCAACGCGATACCTATCAAAATTCCACCCTCATTCTTCAAGGAAATAGAGGAGGCAATCCAAAAATTCATATGGAACAATAAAAGACCCCGAATAGCAAAAACGCTCCTCAACGGAAAGAACACTGCTGGAGGAATATCAATACCAAATTTCAAACTCTACTATAAAGCCATAGTAATCAAAACAGCTTGGTATTGGCATAAGAACAGACCTCAGGACCAATGGAATAGAATTGAAAACCCAGAAATTAACCTACAGACCTATAGCCATCTAATCTTGGATAAGGAAACTAAAACAATAGAATGGAAGAAAGACAGCCTCTTCAGTAAATGGTGCTGGCAAAACTGGTTAACTACATGTAGAAAACTAAAGCTAGATCCTTATCTATCAGCCTGCACCAGAATCGATTCCAAATGGATCAAAGACCTCGAAGTCAAAGCAGACACTCTGAAAACATTACAGGATGGAATAGGAGAAACCCTAGGTCTCCTTGGCTCAGGTCGAAATTTTCTGAATAGAGACTCGGAAGCACAACAAATCAAAGAAAGGTTGGACAAATGGGATTGCATAAGATTGCAGAGCTTCTGCAGGGCAAATGACATAGCTGGCAAGATCAATAGAAAGCCCACCGATTGGGAGAAGATCTTTACTAGCCATACAACGGACAAGGGTCTCATATCTAAAATATACTTGGAACTCAAAAAATTAAACCACCCAACAACAAATCCTCAAAGAAACAACTGCCCAATAAATAAGTGGGCGAAAGACTTAAAGTGAAGCTTCTCTGAAGAAGAAAGAAGGATGGCCAATAGACACATGAAGAAATGTTCAACATCCCTAGCCATAAAAGAAATGCAAATCAAAACTACATTGAGATATCACCTCACTCCAGTTAGAACGGCAAAAATCAAGAACTCTAACAACAACAGATGCTGGAGGGGATGTGGACAGAAAGGAACCTTACTTCATTGTTGGTGGGAATGTAAACTTGTTCAACCACTTTGGAAAGCAGTATGGAGGTTCCTCAAAAGACTTCACATAGATCTCCCCTATGATCCAGCAATCCCACTTTTGGGCATTTACCCAAATGTTTACAAACAAGACCACACTAAAGCTACCAGCACAACTATGTTTATTGCAGCATTATTTACCATAGCTAAGATCTGGAACCATCCCAGATGCCCCTCAGTAGATGAATGGATCAAGAAAATGTGGTATATATACACAATGGAATTCTATGCCTCCATCAGAAAGAATGACATTGCCCCATTTGTTAGGAAATGGAAAGGTTTGGGAAAAATTATATTAAGTGAAGTAAGCCAGGCCCAAAGAAGCATAGGTCCCATGGTTTCCCTTATTTGCAATATCTAGTATAGGTATGAGTCAAGCGGAAAAGGTCAGATAAAGTGATGTTAGGAAAATGAACCCTTAAATATGTATTTTAATGTTTTCGTTTCTTTCATGCATGTGTTTCTAACGCATTTATAAGATTATTTCTTTGTTGCTTTGTATGTCCCTCCCCCACAGTGTAACCCCCGCTTTCACTATATTTGATGTCAGTATAACATGTGGAGGAGATGGGGACAAACAAGTCGTTTAAGGATTCAGGTGGACCTGTTGCAACAATGAGAAGTACAAAATGTCATGTCAAAACCAGCTTTACAATGTCGGTGGGGGGGGGAGGGGAGTATATTTGGGTGGGGGGAGGGGAGTAAAATTGGGTGGGCGGAGGGGGGAGGCGGGGAAGGGAAGTGAAGGGTAAACAAAGGAGGAGGCTGCAATGCTTGGTAAGAAATGTATGCATTATCCTGCCAATGTAATTGTAACCCCTCTGTACAGTATGTTCTCAAATAAAATAAAATAAAATTTAAATTAAAAAAAATAAGAATTTTAATGATATACAAGAGATTATTTAGAATGTTACCCAAAGCTTAATGTCTACAGAAATGGGAAAAGAATTGCTTTCCTCAGTGACATTTCATGTGTATACATTTGACAGTAATTTGTAATTATTAAACAAATGCCTGAGATTCTCTTCCCTCCCATTTTCTATAGTTCTTTACTCAGACTAAAATACAGCTCTGTCTGTCTGTGTTCTTATTTTATGTCATATGCACCTCTACATTGTATGTCTGTCCAAGGGATATCATGTACTTTTTGCGTGGTAAAGTCAAATTTTTCTCTATAATACTATATTCTTTTCTTAAATAGACAAGTAAAATTCTATTGACTTTTCATGAGTATAACTTCATAAGTTATATTTACGTGGTAAATTGGTTTATCAATATTCACTTTTATATTGATAATATGCTTGATCTCAAAGAGCAACAGCATGCACATCAAAAAGCAAGAACATTAAATGAAACTTCTATTTCACCCTTGTCACTGTAATCCTGTTATTTACTAAAATCTTCATTTTGGTTCTGCAACTAGATTGAAATAATTTTAATTTTCAGATTTCTTATTGAACAGAAATTTCAGTGTCTAACACTTGTTGAAACATATACCAATATCTGTAGTTTAGATAATATCATCTCTATTAAAATCAAGACAGTATTAATTGAAATACAGACCATTTTCTTATAAAATGGAAAACTCATCAAAAAGAGAAATAGACTATATGTACTATTTTTAATTTAAAATGCCAGAGAATATTTATAGTTCACTAAATTTCCAAAATGCAATTGTTGGAGATTATTTACAATTTTCAAAAACTGATATGCCCCATCTAAAATAGGCTAACATTTCTCCATTATATTCCACTATTTCAGCAGATTTCTATTGTGACCCCTTTACTAACTCCAAATAAACTCCAACAATAACAGAACAGCCTATACAATGTGACAGATCTACAAATGCCAGCCTGTATAATAACAAAACATTGAATGCCCAAACGCTCTTTGTAGCACCATCTGCACTGCAGCCAATAGGGACTGAAAAGGAATAATTGCTCAGAGAAACAATATGTCAATAAAAGTCTCTCTCCACTTCTGCAGCCTTTCAGGACCAGAGTGCTATTGACCAGTGTAATTATAGATTTGCCATTATCCTCCCAAACGTGAAACAGATACCAAAGGCTTAATCAGTCATAGGTTCAATGAGCCTTCGTTTCTACCTGGACAGAGTCATGCAGGTGGATTCTTCTGGGATAACGCTATGAGTCCATTGATGTCAGAAAATGGAAGTGAACTTTACTCCCTGCCCAGCAAAGTGCAACGTACAAGGGATACAAAATTAAACAATGTTTGCCAAACTCTCAAGAATATCTCAGTTTAAAAGTGAGACTCAAATTATAAACACATCACCTCCCCCATGATAGTTGCTGTGGGAGGAAAACGGTCCAAGGAAAATGGTGGGAAAGAGAAGTAGTTAACTTTATAAAATATTTGGGGGTTCTTAACATACTAAAACATTGCATAGTGAGACACTGAGCTATTTGTAATTAAAGTATCTGAACTGGACTTTCCTTAAATATAAACTCTGTTGGATAGAGATTCAATTTTGAATCAGAAACAAAAAATTTATAAAATAAGAAATTATTTTAAATAGTTCACAGAACTGCAAAATTTATATAATGGGAAACATATTCTCTGCTTTACAACTAAACTGAAATAAAAGTATTTTTAAACAAGGCAAATACTTACCATTTGTACAGGAATCTAACCAAAATTTAACTGATCACATTTTTACTATTGTCGGTGCAAATAATTGCTAAATACATCAAAGGTTATGAAATATTAACAGCATTTACTAACACACTAAACTTGATGAAGCTATTTTAATCTAAAGTTCATGAAGCTTTCTAGAATGGCTGAATTCTTGCATTGTCTGTATGTAATAATCGTTAGTGATAAATTTCTTATTGTTTATTATGTGTGCATGTATGTGTATATGTGTCTGTATATGTTTGTGCTGGGGCATGAATTTAGGGCCTGGGTACTGTTTCAGAGACTTTTTTCCTCTCAAGGCTAGTGCTCTACCATTTGAGCCACATATCCACTTCCAGTTGTTTTTCTCTTGTGTGTGATAAATTGGAAATATGACTTTCATAAATTTTCTCTCCATTCTGGATTAGCTTCAAAATCTGATCTTCTTGAGTTGCTATTATTATCTTATTTAATTTGAATCAAAATTCTGTTAATGCTTCTGAAGGCCAGGATGTAATTGATGATTTTTTTTCAGTTTAGAATGAGACATTATTCTCCTACATGAAAATATCCAGCTTATTTCTGGGAGTCACCCCACTTTACTTTCCATTTATAATTAGATAATATTATTAACTATCTTATGAATTTCTTAAAAATAATACAACTCTGGATGTAAAAAATTGTTAGACTTCTATTCATGTGAGGGATCTGAGGCACTCTCCAAATCTCAAGTTCATTGTGATTATATATATATATATATATATATATATATATATATATATATATATATATATATATATATATGTTTTGTTTGTTTGTTTGTTTTGCTTTAAACCTTATTGGAAAGCTGGGCATCAGTGCCTCACGCCTGTAATCCTAGCTACTCAGGAGGCTGAGATTTGAGGATAGCGGCTCAAAACCAGCTCTGGTAGGAAAGTCCATGAGACTCTTATCTACAATAAACCACTAGAAAACTGGAAATGGCTCTGTGGCTCAAGTGGTAGAGCACTCTCCTTGAGCTAAAGAGCACAGCGACAGTGCCCAAGCCCAGAGTTCAAACCCCATGACCGACATAAATAAATAAATAAATAAATAAATAAATAAATAAATAAATAAAATAAACTGGTTTACATTTTCCTTAATCCAATTTAAAACTTTTTAATAGCTTATATTTGGTCAGACATTTTATATAATGTAAGTGACATAATTCTTTGGTTCTGAAGGAAATTGGAATATTTCCTCAAGGCAATGAAATGATCAATTATGCTGGGCACTGTTAGCCCATCTGTAATCCTATTCAGGCTGAGATCTGAAAATCTTGGTTCAAAGCCAGGCTAGGTAGGAAAGTCTGAGACTGAACTCCACTCATCTACCTTCCTACAAAGAAAAAAGCTGAAATGGAGCTATGGTCAAGTGGTAGAGCACTAAGCAAAAGAATCCCTGTGACATAGTCCAGGACTAGGTATAAAAAATTATATATGCATACATATATTATTGCTCTGATTCTGTTAGTAATTAAAATATTTGTCATTAAGTATTTCTGCCTGTAATTATAATACATAGTAAAGATAATTTAATTTCAACAAATATTCGGTTTGCTTGCTTGTTTCTTGCAGTCAGTTAGGATTGTGTAGCTAATGCTGATCAAGGGACTTTGAGTCCCCCTATTCTTTATCCTTTGTTTTTCCTGCCCTGCTAACATTGGACCAAGTGTTCCTAATGCGGTAATTAAAAAAAAAAAGAATGGCTATCTTTCCAACATGAAATATAAGCAAGCAACAAATGGAACTTCATGATGTTGTGTCATTAAAACTTTCAAAAATAGAATTACTGAAAGAGCGAGGGAAGCAGTGACACTTTCCAAAAGGAAATGTACTTATTATCTGACTTATGTAACCTCAACCCCTGTGTATCACCTTCATGATAATAATAAAAAGATTTTTAAAATACAATAATGTTCTCAACTAAGATGTATAATACTGTATGTGGATATTTAGTATGTAGTCTCCTCCAATAATTGTGAAAAGAATATCTGAAGGATCTTTCATATACACGTTGAAGAGATATGCAATATAATGATTAATAGCATTACATTTTTTATATTATTTCTATGGCCCTTTGATCTGGTACCATATGAGAACTGATATCTTCATATAATAGGAAAAGGTGTATTTTTCAAGGCTATTATGGAGATTAAATGCTATAAGTGACTGTACAATATGCTACAAATATAGGAGTATATTAGATGATAACAAAGATTTTAATCTAAGTTAATCTATATTTTGAATTAACCAGGAACTCAGTATGCATCAACTGAGAAAACTCTCCTTGAATTAGGAGAACATAGATTGAGGAAAGGAAAAACCTTGTTTTTGCATGTAGGATAACTAATTTAACTCTTTCTGAAGGTTTCAAAATTATAGTCCTTCAAAAATGGTGATAAGAAACACACCAAGACAACATTCCAGAGTTTATACACTTTAACATAGATTTTATTCAAGATGTGTTATTATATGTTTTAATTTTAATACTTTTTATTGTAAAAATACTGTACAGAGGGGTTACAGTTACATGAGTAAGGAAATGAGTACAGTTCCTGTCAAGCATTGTTGCCTCCTCCTTTGTTTTTTCCCTACCCTCCCTTACCTTCCCATCCCCACAACTACACTCCTCCCCGCCCCCTACCTCTGCCTAAATTGCAAAGTTCATTTTCAACATACTGTGCTATTTATCTCATTGTTACAATGGGTCAGCCTGTATCCCTATTTAAGTATTTTGTTTTTTCCTTCCCTTCCCCAAATTAGAGATATGTATGTACAAGATGCAGGGTATTTTAAGTGTAGAATGTAGGCAGTACTGTCTCATTTCTCTTCAGCCATGGTGATACAGAATATGTTGAAACAGAACATGAAAATATAAGTTTTAAAATGCATTTTTTTCTTTAAACATTAGTCTGATTTAATCACTTTTACATTTACCCTTGCCATTGCTATTTCCTGTCCTCTGTTTTCCATTCTGGACATTAAGGCTTCTGTCTTTTGCCCTATAGACTGTGCTCCCAATTTGCATTAAAGTTTAGGCTTTTGGCCAGACTCAGAGAAACACAGGTTGCATGGTTTTCCTCATTTGAGGTAGCTAGAAAGTACCTATGAATCCATGAGTATACTCACTGGACGGTATGCAAGCAGTTACAAATGAATTAATGGAACTATACTAGGTTCTATGAAGAGCTCAAATTGTAAAAAGTAGTTAGAAATACTAAGGTAAACCTCAACAAAATAAGAACCAGGAAATGGGTACTTGCAAAGGTTGGGTAAGACCAAGAGGAGAAGGGTAGAAGAACAGAAAGGGAAATGGAGAAGAATGCATACAAGAACTCATTACCGTACTGATGTAAGTGTAACCACTCTGTACAGCATCTTTACAATAAAATAAAATCTAGAAAAGAATTAATTGCATAGACTACGAAATTAAGGGAAATAAAAGGTAGGTTGAAGGGAGGTGAAGATATTAAAATGATGACACGGATCAAAATGCATTGTATATATAGACTGCTTAGCTAAATGACAAAAAAATCACTACATATCTTAAAAATTAAGAAAAAATGAGGGAAGGGCTGAGTGGGGAAAGTTGGGCAGGAATGTTGAAAGCACTCATATTAAAATGCACTGTATTCATAAACTGCTTTGTTGAATGGAAACTCCTTAGTGAAACTACTTAACGATAATAAAAAATATTTTTAAAGTCTTCAGTTTTGTATGTCTCAAAACTTTTTCATTTCCCCTTCATTTTTTTTTTATTTGTTGGTCATGGGGCTTGAACTCTGGGCCTGGCGCTGTCCCTCAGCTCTTCAGCTTAAGGTGAGTGCTCTACCATTGAGACACAGTGCAACTTTCAGCTTTTTCTGATTGTGTGGTGCTGAGGCATCGAACCCAGGGCCTCATGCATGCAAGGCAAGTACTCTACCACTGAGTCACCTTCCCTTCATTTTGGAAAGATGTTTTTTGGTTACAGAATGCACATTGATGTTTGGATACTATCTTTACAGGTATTGTAAAATTTATGCCTCAAATTGTTCAGGAAATGTTTCATTCTTCACTTTTCAGTACTTTGCACTTTTTTCCATGGAAAGATTTGTCTGTCACAGGATTAAGATGTGCTATTTTGTAGCATCATATTTCTTTAGAGTGGGTTAATTGATTCTTTGATTTGTGGGTGTTTCCATTAAATTTGAATGAAAAGTTATTTAAGTATATTTGTATACTGCTATATCTTTTTAAAGTCACTTCTCAAAGTTATGTTAACTTCTTTTAGTATGTTTCCATTTTGCACATTAAGATTTATTTTATTAGTGTAAGCAGTACAAGGAAGGTTTCATTATGACACTTACATACATTTATTTATTAGTGTAAGCAGTATAAGGAAGGTTTCATTGTGACACTTACATACATTTATATACTGTACGTCATTATTCCCATCCCAATCCCATCACATATCCTATGCCTAACTTCTTAAAACAAGATCAACAGATTTCATTGCTCTGTGTTTACATCTACATAGAAAGAACTTGCATCATAATCACCATTCCTACCCTTCTGTATTTACCCTTTCTAATCCTGGAGGCTCCTGCCCGAATTACTCAACTGATATTTCCATTTTTAGTTTATATTACTTGTAGCAAGTGTTTTAGTATGAAATTTGTATATGCACATATATTTTATGCATAATATATTTTTACATATAGCATCTTTTTATCAGAATAATCTCCTCTGCCTTTCCCCATCCCCATTCCATGTTTGATAGCTTTCACTGAGATTCTTCACATTATCTTCTTACAAATACACAATGTATTTTGATATTCTGTACCCATCATTCTCTTTCCCTTTCTCATTATAGGCATTTAAAATTCAGTAAACTTTTCTCCAATGTACTTTATATATTAGTTTCTAACTAAAGCACTTGGTTGTTGCCTTTTTCTTTATCCCACCCCCTCATGCTTAATTTTTCCTTCAGCTCTTTGTATGCACAGCCTGTAGTTATCACTATTAATGTGATGTCATCCTCTGGTAGGTCTATCATTTGTGTCACTCTGGGATTATTTTGATTGATTCATCTCATTATGTATTGCATTTTCTTAATTCTTCCTCATTTTTCATTCAATGCAAGGTATGTTGAATTTTACTTTAATGGATTGTGTACATTTTTGCATTTCTAAAAAAAAACACAGATTTTTTCTCATAAGTTAGTTGCTGGGAAAGAGTTTTTTCTTATTATCTTATTAAACTGGGTTAGATACAATTAGAACAGTATGTTGCCTAAGATTAATCCTCCCTCCCCATAGGCAGGAGTCTTATTACTCATCAATCCCCAATGCTCCTTGAACTTTAAGATTTTGTATTCTGGTTGGTGGGAGCAGAAACTATTCTCACCTAGGTCAACACTCTATTCTCCCCCCTCCCTAATTCTTTAAGATAGCTTATTCTTTCCTTCAGGTTCTCTCATGCCTGCACTATTCAGTCTTCTTTAGACTCGAGAGTGACTTGTTTATATTTCTAGTTTTCTCTCTATGTACAGCTCTCTCCTTTACCCTTCCCCATGTATCCTTTTCCCCTTAGCCTCCTTGGGCTTTCAGATCCCTAGGGTCTGCCTCAGTTCCCCTCACTTTGTAAGGGCTGTAGAGGGCTCTCAGGTAAATAAACAATCAAGGATATTTCTTCTTTTGTTTCTTGCCTGCAGTGATACTGTTATTTAAATTCTGGTCTTTAATTCATTGGAAACCATCACTTTGTATATTTTTATGTGTGTTTTATGTTTATAGACCTTAAATCTTTGTTGTTTCATGAAGGTCTAAATAAGAAATAGTATTTTACAATCAATTTCAAAAAGTCATTCCTCTGTAAGGTCTTTTCTAGCTGCATATCTCTTCTCATGTAGTGAATACAAATCATCCTTTTCTTGGGGGTAATTATTGTGTTCTTTATACAGGTGATTCTTGAAGGCTTATGTGATTTCCTATATACATTTCTTTTGTAACCTGCAAAATTATTCATACAATTTAGTTTGAAACTTTTATTTTCAGAGAAATACTCCCTATGTTGAGAGAGATTATATTTAAACACTCTTACTGATGAAAGCTAAATGTGTTAGACACTGACATTCAGACACTGGTTTACATTTGCTCTTTAGAGTTAAAGAAAATAGCTCAATGCCTTTTGGGTGGCAGTCTTTCCACTGTGTAAGTGTTCTTAAAAATGTCCTTCTGTGTCTTCTATTTGCTTCAATATATTTTGGCAAAATTGCTTCCAATGACTTAATCATTGGAACCATCCTATATTGCTATCCAGTTTTTCCATATTTATTTGTAGTGTGGTATCTACAAGTGACACATGTAGGAAATATAATCCAAATAGCATCAAATAAAAACACCCTGAGAATTATACCTTTGGAACAGTTTTGTCATTCTATCTTTCAAGAACTACATCTTCGGTCTCTGGGAGGCTGGAGTTATCAATCAGATAATTTTCATGTTATTATTAAAGATGCTTAATACCTTCAGTTTAGTAAACATTTACTAATCACACTCAGAAATTTTAAGAGTTTAAGCCCTGACAAATACTTAAAATTATATAGATGTATTGAAAAAAGATGTGATATACTTTATATAAGTAGGGGATAATCTACATGGAAGTCAATATTCATTTAATATTTGATTTCATTTTTACACTTTTGTTTAAAAGTTTACCTAATATAACAACACGCTGGTGGGCTGGGAAGGTGGCTCAGTGGTAGAGCGCTTGCCTTGCATGCCTGAGGCCCTAGGTTCAATTCCTCAGCACCACATAAGAAAAAAGCCCGAAGTGGCGCTGTGGCTCAAATGGTAGAGCGCTAGCCTTGAGCTGAAGAGCTGAGGGACAGCGCCCAGGCCCAGAGTTCAGGCCCCACAACCGGACCCAAAAAAAAAAAAAAAAAAAAAAAAAAAAACAACAACAACAGGCTGGTATCAACCAAAAATTAGCATATTTAAAGATCTGAGATGTTATCAACTAATTCCTTTAAGGTATCAAATAATCATAATTATATTTTCTAACCCTATGTATCTAGTCAAAATTTAGATTTGTAACCAACTGTCATCTCCTAAGTGCTAAAAGCAAAAATGTGCTTTAGCTTTCCCAGTAAGAAAAACATTGTGCACTTTAGGTGGAGACAAAACAGTGATTCTTACAATAAAGCTCTTCATAAACTGGTATTCTGCTTTCAAAGGACATTCTCCTTTCCCAAGCTATTCAAGCTAGCCACTGGTGACAGTGTGTAGTGTATATGTATTGCACTGTAAGATACAGTAGTAACTTCTTAGATTCCACAGAAATTTCATCGGATAAGTTTTAGAGTTTTTCCAAACACTCATGTCACTAATTTCCTGAGAGACAGAGTACAAAGTACTGTATCCTTCTATATACCAATCATACTAAGATCCAAAGAAGAAAAATCAATTTTGAGTTGATAGAAAGGATTCAGTTGATCAGTATACATTCTATGCTCACATGGAAATGTCACAATGAGTAGCTCCACCTTACAAATAATGTATGCTAATAAAAATCATAAAAATATATTAGTATAGTTGACACTTTTAGCTGAAGAACCAAAAGATGTATTGTAGATGTGTTCAAATAAATGCATTCAAATAAAATATTCTCTCTGAGTATTTTTTTCTTTGTAAATCATTGGATAATAACCTTCTCAGTTTAGCTCTGCTTATAAGCATTTTTCAATCTATGCCTGAATCCTGAAAGCTAAGCAGTCAATCATTCAAAGGAGAGTGATAGAAAGCAAAGTATGCAGAGATATAACACAAATAAAATCAGGAAAATGTAAGCATTGTTTGGAGAAACCCAGCCATTTTGTTGCTGTTGTTAATCAAATAATGATATGTTAATTATTCGATGATTAGTATGATTCTTTTACAAAAGTATTTTTAGCTTCTTGATTCTGAATAATAATTTTAATTCTTGGAAGAAATAAATAAGAACATAAAAAATTTAACTCTAATGTTCTTAGCAGGCTGGAGGATATAATATCTAAAGGAGAAGAATAGCCTTTAGAAATAAAAAGAACAAACAAGGGAAAAATGTGAAGGAGACTGAAAAGCATCTCTAAAGAAGACATAGCACAGCTTTCCTACATATCGGACCATGATGGAATATAAATTTATACTGTTTCATGTGATCTGTCTATGTTTTTAATTGTTTAGGTCAAGTTCCAGTGGACCTAAATAAATAACCTATGCAATATGCCTTTGAGAATATTCTAGACTATAAGTAGCCATAGTGAAGGTGACTCATCACAATGACCTCTATGTGTTTTTATTTCTTCGTGTCTGCAATGCTGTATACTCATGTTAAGGGAGAATTCACTGTGTCTCAGCTTAGCTGAGACAATACATATAGAGAAAAACATCAAAAGATCAGAGCACCCACATCCTAACACAAGCTGCTACACAGCATATGTAGTACAAGCTGAAAGCTACAGCACCTTTTCTGACATTAGGGCCCATACAGTCCTCCTATAAAATAGTGGGGTGTTGGGAGTGCATAGAGCTAGTAACTTTGAATAGCATCATTAGAATTCTACACATTCAGCAAACTCCCAACATACCTATCCTCTCTAGAAAAGAGCCTTTCTCTCCCACATGAGGAAACAGCTTGGAGTTCCTGATCATTGCTTAGATTTCCAATATTAAGTTGTTTAACCCTTTCCCCATACTCCTGGTGACAGTCTCTGTCTGAAGCCCTACCCTGCTACAGCACTACAGAAAAGAATGGCTGCACAAAGAGGAAATTGCATTGAAGGAAAGGTCTGAATGCAAGCATAAGAACTCTAAAGAAAATAAACTTAGGCAGCAAAGCATGTTTCTAGAAAACAAAGGCTTTCTAAAACACTCTCCCAACAAAGTATCTAGGAAGGAAGAATTAACACACACGAGAGAAAGATTCAGGTATGAGTAAACTGTAGAATGTAGCAGCAGCAGAAGAGAATCACCAGGGTGATCTCTGAAAGCAAGCAAGCAACTAACATTTCAAACCAGCATGACATACTAGAGTGCCATAAAACAGCAAGAGGATCTCTACCTTGTGTGGGGAGGGCACCCTTGTCAGGTTATAACAGCACCACAGGTAGCATTATGCTGTCTGCTTCTTGTGGGAGGGAAGTGAAACCCATTGAGCTAGGTAGCAATATACAAACACTGCATACATCCTACACTTCAACATTTCAAATCTGAAGCTCAAACTATTTTACGTAAAAGTCTTCAACTGAAGCTCCAAGAACTGGTTTTAGAATATACAGATGTAGGAACTACTTTAACAATGCATGTGGGGACAGCAAGAAACACAGAAGCTAAAAGACCATGCCTGTGAATTCATTTAATCAGAAGACCATTTCCTAAAGGCCATTGAAAGGGCACCAGCAAAATTATTATTGGTCTCTCCTGGTAAAGCTAAGATTAAACCTAACTATCAATGTGAAACAGCTGTATAAAGAAAAGGTGTGTCCTTTATAAGGACACAGATAAGGACTTGGACTCTGGTAGCTGAAAAGAAAAAAAAAAATCCACAGAGATTTCAACCGTGAGTTGTTTTAAATATACTGGTTTCCACACAGCAAAATACCTATAGATTTTGTACATATTGGAGATGGGGACAAATTTAGATTAAATGATATGTTAAATCACTTGAAAAAGTGTACAGATACAATCCTGAATGCTCAGGAATTAAAAAAATCAAAAATCCTTACAATGTATTAAAATTAAGTACAATAATTATCACTGACATAGGAGACAATAATATTGTATGTAGATTAACAAATAGATTAAGTGCTAAAATATATGAAAATGCAAACTTTATGTACTTTATATTTGACATATGGATCAGTCATTATTATTGACTGAGGATATAAGGATGGGTTGGAAAAGTCTGTATTTGTACTGAATATCACAAAGAATTCTAAGTACCTCAGCTATTTAGATGTAAAAACATAATGAATATGCATAAAGGAAAAATATAAGAGTTATATATTTTCACTGCTAATCAAAGCAAATGGTTCACATACATAAGATGTTATATTTTATAAGAAAACAATCCCCAAACTTAAAAACATCTCATGTATGACAAAAATTCTATAAAGCCAACACACAGGCCTAAGTAACTTCATTTTGTACTTAAAATCCATTTTGTTCAAGCTGCAGTCTAACCTTGCTGATCTCTTCAGACCTAGGTCATAACTCTTCTGGTCTTTCCTGAGAAACAAAAATACCCAGAAACTTTAACTTGAGTCTCAGCAAAATCACACCATTGGCAAAACGCAGTCTACTCAGGACACAACCTGCCACCATCTGTCAGAAGAACTGCCCCATGTCCCAACTCCCACACAGCTCCCTGCACCCTTCCCACACTCACTTTAAATATCTTCTCAAAAACTTTAGTACAACTACTTAAATATACAAAATAAAATAATACTCAAAAATCAAATTAAAAGAACCAAAATCTGGTTTAAAAATTTACTGCTATTATTTTATAGGGCCCAAGCTGCCATGGTATCTGCACCTTTTTTTCTTGTCACTCTGACCCTTAGTGAATTTTTTCCTCCCCCATACACCAGCCAAAGACATCCCCCCCAAACCTAACAAATACCATAGCTTAAATCTAAATCCTAATAAAAACCAGAAAATTGCAATTTATGTTTAAAATGATGCTTTCCAGACATTAAACAGATGGATGAACCAATACAACAATGAAACAAAAATAGTGAAAGGCATTCAAGAAGTGGAAATACTACTGCATCTTCAGTATGAGAATTCACTCAACTACTCCAATGACTAAAATACTGAAGTGAGATAACACTGTGCTGTTGAAACTATGAAGAAATATTGACAGTAGGAGTAGCAATTAGTAAATTTCCCCCAAAATTGCAATAGACCAAGCAATAGAAATGTTTGTAATTTACCCATATTCATGAAATTAATAAATGTAAACCTGTATACAGAGACTGTGTGAAGATGGACCCGACTAGGTGCTCATGTTTTCTAATGGACTACATTTCATTTTGAAGACTATGTTCTCAAAATTCCAGCTGTCCAAAGAACAGAAGATTCCATAAAGCCAAATATTAAATATGAAGATACCTCTGACTAAAAGGATAATTTGTATGCGAATCATGTCTCCTTATATCCCTCTCAGCTTTTAACAAAAGATTTTGCCAGTGGCTGTTTGCTAGTCAGAATGGGTGGCCAATGACTGTTTGCTAATGAGTGATGGATAGAAGAACAAAGTACATTAGTGATTCAGTTATATTTATCCCTTTTTGTCACTGCTGGTGCATTTAGATTGAAAATTAGATCTTGTTCGAAAGTGACTATTACCACTCGAATATTGTGTGTTCCACAAAGGAATAATCTCTACAAGTTGATTCTCAAATGTGTTTCAAACACCTAGAATATTGCTTTATCCAGATTGACGATATATATTAAAAAAGCTGAATGGAGCAAACATTTCCTAAGTATCTTTGGGCACTATGAAATCTTTTACTTTGACTTGATGCACCTGTCCTCTTAAATTCTTTTAACTTGTGGTTGCTAAATTTTCACAGGCATTTCTGATAAGCATTCTCTAACATCAGAGAACTCCCATTTGTGTCTGTTTTACATGAGCTCTTCTATCAAGAATATTAATGCTATTATTAGAAATTGTTCTATTATTGAAATTACTAAATGGTTGTTTCCTGTATATCTAAAATATACATCATATGTAATATTTGTTATATGCATAACATGGTTTATATATATTTATATATAATATTTACCATATATGTTTTCAGTCTTCTGAATGTTTGCCTTTTGATTAATCATAGATTTAATTCTCTATTACATGTGTGATCAGTTTAGTAATTATACACAATTCATAAAGACCTGGCATCTCAATGACAGTAAAGGTTATAAGTTTAAAAAATTCAGCTTTTCATATGAGCACAATATGAATGTGAAAATACTCCCTATTCTAAAAATAAAAACTAGAAATGTGCACTCTAAAATGTGCTCTCTCTTTAGACTCAAGATCTGTATTTTATTTCTTAGTCTCTTTCTTCTGGTACTTTTTGTTGTTGTTGTTAGTTGTGGGGCCTGAACTCTGGGCCTGGGTGCTGTCCCTCAGCTCTTCAGCTCAAGTCTAGCACTCTACAACTTGAGCCACAGCACCACTTCCAGCTTTTTCTGCTTATACACTGCTGAGAAATTGAACCCAGGGCCTCATGCATGCAAGGCAAGCACTCTACCAATGAGCCACTTTCCCAGCCCCTCTTCTGGTACTTTTATGGCCTCTGAATTACTTGTTCTCTTAGGAAATTATTTAATAACTCTACCAATAACTTGGCACTTGTGGCTCATGCCTGTAATCCTAGGTATTCATAAGGCGATCTGAGGATCATGGTTCCAAGCCAGCCCTGGCAAGAAAGTCTGTGAGACTCTTATCTCCAATTACCAACCAAAAACTAGAAATGGCACTGTGGCTCAAGTGGTAGAATGCAAGCCTTGAACTGAAATGCTCAGGGACAGAGACCAGGCCAGGAGTTCAAGCCCCATGACCAAAACAAAAACAAACAAACAAAGAAAACAAAATTTAAAAAACACCACAGGATTCTGTGAAAAAAAAATAAACATTGAGAAGCAAATAGGAAAAATTTAAGGTCAAGTCCTTTCTACAGGTGTTAAACAGCCCTCATGTCTACATAGTGTTATTGACTTAAAGGCATTTCAGTGATGATTTGCTGGCTTTAAGGAGACCTTGTTTCTATGAAGCTTCTATTCTAATGACTACATTCAATTTGATTGTCCCATCATTTAAAGAACCGTCATTTTTTATCTGCCAAAACATGAAAACCCTTAGTGACTGAAGATCAGTCCAACTTCATCACTTCAAGACTTTATTGAAGAGTAGATAATAGTTAGTATTTAATAAAATAAACTAGGAAGTGAAACAGCTTTTCCAACATGTTCTTATTCATTTTCCAAATGCAATTTATCATCACTTACTTAGGAAATGTCTCTGCCTTTTCTTGTCTACCTTCTATCTTGCTAGGCTGGAAACGACTCTTGTTTCCTTCCATAGCACCATGTGCACAAAATCTTATAGGAATGTTATAGCAACATATGATAATCACTATATAATATTTTATGTGATAATTGAAAGACAGGGCTTTGTTTTCATTCTTTGAGCCTTGCAGAAGGCACAAATACTAGAAGCTCAAACAGTAACTTAATTAAATCTGAAAGTTTGAAATAAAAATATATATTTAAATCATTGGATATAAGAATAATTGAGGTTTCTTTTTTATTTTATTTTATTTTTTCTTGTAAAAATACTCTACAGAAGGGTTAAAATTACATGGGCAAGATAATGATACATTTCTTATCAAGCATTGTAGCCTCCTCCTTTGTTTCCCCTTCCCCTCCCTTCCCAGCCTTGCCCCCACCCCCCCAATCCTCCCCACCCACCCTCACCAAAGTTGTAAAGTTCATTTTCGACAAAATGACTTGTACTTCTCATTGTTGCAATGGGTCCACCTGTATCCCTATTTAAACGACTTGTTTTTCCCCTTCCCCTCCACAAATTATACCGACATCAAATACAGTAAAAGCAGGGGTTATATTGTGGGGGAGGGACATAAAAACCAACAAAGAAATAATCTTATAAATGCCTTAGAAACAACCTCATGAAAGAAAAAAAAAACATTTGAATACATAGCTTAGGGTTCATTTCCCTAATATCACCTTATCTGACTGCTTGACTCAGACATATACTAGATATTGCAAATAAGGGAAACCATGAGACCTAGGTTTCTTTGGGCTTGGCTTACTTCACTTAATATAATTTTTTCCAAGCCATTCCATTTCCTAACAAATGGAGCAATGTCATTCTTTCTGATGGAGGCATAGAATTCCATTGTGTATATATACCACATTTTCTTGATCCATTCATCTACTGAGGGGCATCTGGGTTGGTTCCATAGCTTAGCTATGGTAAATAATGCTGCAATAAACATAGTTGCGCGGGTAGCTTTAGTGTGGTCTTGTTTGTGAACATTTGGGTAAATGCCCAAAAGTGGGATTGCTGGGTCATAGGGGAGCCCTATGTGGGGTCTTTTGAGGAATCTCCATATTACTTTCCAAAGTGATTGAACAAGTTTACACTCCACCCAACAATGCAGTAAGGCTCCCTTCTGTCCACATCCCCTCCAGCATCTGTTGTTATTAGAGTTATTGATATTTGCCATTCTAACTGGGGTGAGGTGGTATCTTAATGTTGTTTTGATTTGCATTTCTTTTATGGCTCGGGAGGATGAGCATTTCTTCATGTGTCTATTGGCCATCCTTCTTTCCTCTTCAGAGAAGTTTCTCTTTAAGTCTTTAGCCCACTTATTTATTGGACAGTTGTATCTTTCAGGATTTGTTGTTGGGGGATTTAATTTTTTGAGTTCCAGGTATATTTTAGATATGAGACCCTTGTCCATTGTATGGCTAGTGAAGATCTCCCAATCTGTGGGCTTGCTATCTATGTCCTTTGCCATGCAGAAGCTCCGCAATTTCATGCAATCCCATTTGTCCAACCTTTCTTTGATTTGTTGTGTTTTTGGGTCTCTCTATTAAGAAAATTTTGGCCTGTGCCAAGGAGACCTAGGGTTTCTCCTATTCCATCCTTTAATGTTTTCAGAGTGTCTGCTTTGACTCCGAGGTCTTTGATCCATTTGGAGTTGATTCTGGTGCAGGGTGATATATAAGGATCTAGCTTTAGTTTTCTACACGTTGTTAACCAACTTTGCAGCACCATTTACCTGAAGAGGCTGTCTTTCTTCCATTCTATTTTTTTAGCTCCCTTATCGAAGATTAGGTGGCTATAGGTCTATAGGTTTATTTCTGGGTTTTCAATTCTATTCCATTGGTCCTGAGTTCTGTTCTTGTGCCAGTACCAAGCTGTTTTGATTACTATGACTTTACAGTAGAGTTTGAAATTTGGTATTGATATTCTTCCAGCACTGTTCTTTCTGTTGAGGAGCGTTTTTGCTATTTGGGGTCTTTTATTGTTCCATATGAATTTTTGGATTGCCTCTTCTATTTCCATGAAGAATGAGGTTGGAATTTTGATAGGTATTGCATTGAATTTGTAGATAGCCTTGGGAAGTATTGCCATTTTCATGATGCTGGTCTTTCCAATCCAGGAGCATGGGACTTTTTGCCATTTTCTAAGTTCTGTTTTGATATCCTTTTTCAAGTTTTTAAGGTTTTCATCATAGAGGTCCTTCACTTATTTGGTTAAGTTAATTCTTAGGTATGTTTTGTGGGGCTATTATGAATGGAGTTGCTTTCCTAATTTCAGCCACACTTTTCTCATTGTTAAAATACAGAAAAGCCATTGATTTTTGAGGGTTAATTTTATACCCTGTTACTTTGCCAAAATTTTGAATCAGCTTGAGTAATTTGGGAGTGGAGTCTATGGGATTTTTTATGAAGATCTAATTGCGGTTTCTTACTTCTACTAATAATCCATTTAACACTAAAGTTTTATTCTTAGTACAATGATGCATAAATATAAACACATTTATCAATCATGAAAACTGCATTTTATTTCATTTACATTTTGAAAACCATTAACTTTTCTACATTTTTTCTAGATTCTCTTGTGTGGGTGGTGTATGCTGTCAATTAGCAAAAGACAATTTGTATGTACCACATCCCAGCCTCAGGCAAAATAGATGCTTTTTTACCATTAGGAAACAAAATCTATAACAAGATGGAAACCATTTATTAAATGTACTTTATGAATGCTTTATCTTATTGGAATTCAACAAAAATAAAGGAGCAAGTATAAGATAAAAGAAAATTTTTTTGTTTTTATTAAAGGATGGCATAAAATGGAATAATAAGTAAACCATAGTCATATACTCTACACATAAACCAAAATGGTCACATATCAACAAAAGAAAATTACCAGCATTACAGAAACTGAACTACTTATTCTTCCTATCTCTAACTACCTTCTTTCTCAAAGTAACCAGTATTCTGATGTCCAATACCAACATGTACAACTTTTTAATTTTTTTGAAGTATATAGTAATAGATATATGTAGTACTTTACCTTTTTTACTTGCAAGTTTACATATAAAATTATATATATTATATTCTTTTGTGTGTGTTTTTCCCGCGAAATGCAACACTCCTGCTTCATAGAGTTGAATATGGTAACAGTTTATTCATCATCATTGTTGGGAATACTCTATTATCTGAAAAGTTCACAGTGTAGGCCTTCATTATATTGTTTATAAGCATTTTATTTATTTTTATGTTTGCTGTAATTTAAATAGTCCTGCCATATACATGACTGTAAATAGTCAAAAGAAATATATACATGCATCAAAAGCATAGCTAATAATATATATGGCAGGACTATTTAAATAACAGCAACATTTATTTTATGACAATCATAACTTGATATTTTAGTTTCAACCAGTCCCCAATTTAAAAAAAATACTACTTTCCAAATTTTGGTGATTAAATAAGATTAAAACATACCAAATCAAAAGCTGTTAAGTCATGAATTATATCAAAATAGCAATTTATCAGCTAAGATATGCATAGTGGAGAACCAAGATCCTGGTAGAAAAGTCTGAATTGTAATTAACAAATTTCTGTGCATTGGATGCAACAATTTCTTTGAGAATAATAATTACAATACATTCGATTATGTGCCAGTAAGTATTTTAGGAATAGAAAGATGATTATGTATGTTTATATATGACAGGTATTAATGGCCAAATTAATACAAAGGATGGGAGCATGAAATTAAGATAGTTTCGTTATTAGAAGAAATAAGTACTAGCCATGAAATGCTAGAATATCACATGGAAACAGGCTTGGAGTAGTTGTAAGTATATACTCAAATTCTAGAAAATTCATTAAAACATTTGAAAGACCAACATAGCTCAAGGACACAGGTGAATCATATCTATAATCTTAGCTACTCAGGAGATAGAGATCTGAAGATAGCAATTCAAAGACAGTAGTGTAGACAAACTAACTCTCAAAATTATTAGCTCCAATGAACCAGAAAAAAATAAGCCATAATTGGAGGTGTGGCTCAATTTGTAGAGTAGTGACTATGAACAAGGAGAACTAGGACTGGAAGCCCAATTAATGCAAGTCATTGGCAAGAAATGAGAAATACCAGAAGTCTGTAAAGCACACAAAACCACAAAAGGTATAAAAAGACACAGACCAAAACAAGAAACAAAATCAACAAATGGAAAGTAGTCTGATGTGGATGTCAATGGCTTAAATGCATAAATAAGGGGTTATTAAAATGGATTACAGGAAATTAGCAAAAACAAGACTCAGCAGCATATGACTTATAACAACTTTGTTTTAAATATAAAAATGCACATACACTAAAAACAGATGAAGACATGTATATCATGCTAACACTCATAAAAGAAAAACAGCCATATTTATTTAAGAAGCAGCTCAAAGAACAAGAAGTTAAAATAGATAAAAGATAGTAACATAATGATAAGGACCTCAGTTATCCAGAAAGAATGATAATCCTTACTATGTATGTGCTTAATGAAACATTCAAATGAGAGGCCAAAAGTAATAGAACTGTGAGAATCGTAGTGAGCACTACAGCTATGTGCTTCAACACTTTTCTATCAGAAATGGATACCAAAGGCAAATGATCAGTAAGGACACAGGGAACCGGACAGCACCATAAATCAACTGGGTATAATTGACCTCTATAAACCAGTTCACCCAAGAACAAGATATATACTTTTCTCAAATATTCATGGAACATTCCACAAGACTGACCTTATTCTATAAAAACACCTTAAAATATACCTGGGCTCATGCCTGCAATCCTAGCAACTCAGGAAGCTGAGCTTTCACAGTTCAAACCCACCCCAGGAAGAAAGGTCTGTGAGACTCTTCAATAAACCACTCAGAAAAAGTCAGAGAAATGGTGCTGTGGTTCACCTGGTAGAGCACTAGCCTTGAGCACAGAGAGGCTCAGGGATGGTGCCCAGGCCCTGAGTTCAAGCCCCAGAACTGGCAATAATAATAATAATAATAATAATAATAATAATAATAATAATAATAATACAAATATTAAAACATTGTTTCAGTTTTCCATATATTTCAACTATGGAGAGTAAAAAGTACATTATAAATATAGTCAGAAAAGCAGAAATTTAAAAAAATATTTTAAACTAAATGAAAGTGAAGACATAGCATCGATATTTGGGAATGTAATCAACTTTACAAAATTGAATGCATATCAAATTTATAAAATAGAGGATAATTTATAAACTTCAATGCATATTTGAAAAAAGCATGTAAGCTTTCACCTTAGAAAACTAGAAAAGAGGCATAAATATCAGAAGGTAAGAAGAATTAGAGGCCAAAGGCAATTATTGCTACCCCTAATCCAGCTATTTATTGGGAAGGAGACCAGGAGGGTAGCAGCTAGAGGGCAGTCAGGCAAAATTTTCTAAGACCCCCATCTCAACAAATAAAAGGCCAGATGTGGTGTGTCATTTAAAATAAGTATCAAGCATAAATAGGAGGTTCACAGTTCAGGCTGGCCCATGAAAAAAGCAGGATTATTTAAAAATTAACCAGCTTTCTGTTTTCTATGTCTTGTGTAGGAGAGCATCTGTCTAGCAAGTAAGAGTATTGCCTAGAAAGATCCCAAGTTCACCCAATAGTGCATTAAGTAAGTAAATACATAAAATTAGAAATATTTAAAATTTTAAATATTGAAGAAATTGATGAAGGAAAATCAGTAAAACTAAAAACTAGTTCTTTGAAAATGATAAATAAAATTATTTAGTCTTTATATAGCTCAACTTAGTAAAAAAAAAAAGACATGGGTCACAAATTACTAATCTTAGAATAAAAAAGCTCAACTATGGTGGCTGATGCTTGCAATTCATACACTCTGAGCTTGTCTCAAAAAAAAGAAAGAAGAAAAAGGAACACCAATACATACCCTGTATGATTAAAAGGATAGTAAAGACTAATAATAAGAACTCTAGAATTCAAAATCTGATTACAAAGACAAAATGTACTAATTTCTCAAAAGAAACAGTCTGTCCAAATGCACACAAGAAACAGTTCATTTGGAAAGCCTGAATGTCTTGATCAACTGAATTCATAATTAATAACTTTCAAACACTGGAAAACATTACATTAAATGACATATCAGGCTTAGCAAGACAAAGTGTTCATGGTTTCTGTCACAGGTGGAAGTTAGATCCAAATTATAAACATCTATGAGAAGACACAGAAGTTCATATGTATACATATACAAAATGTTTCAAATATGCAATGTAAGAGGAGAAGCCCTGTTGTGCAACTCCTAAGAACAACTTGAAATTTAACAAAATGAATACCAGAAGGCTAGACTGTATGGAAAGGGGATAGATAGATGGAGAGAGGATGGCTGCACAAAACCAATGATCATATTCAAGGTCCATATGTGAAACCAGAACCAGGCAACTTGAAGCAATGGATAGAGTTGTCAGAGATGGAGAAGGATGTTGATATCTTGATCAGTGTCACCTCTTCTATGTACTTATGAACTGAAACCACTTGGTACAACAACTTAAATAATTTTTAAAAAGCTTCCACCACTAGATTCATTCATTCACTTTTTGTGTGTGGGGGTGGGGGACTTGAATGCTCTACCCCTTTGAGCCATAGCTCCACTTACATTTTTTTTTTCATTGCAAATACAGTCTCTTGGACACTTTCTTCCTGGGCTAGCTTTAAACATCCGTCCTCAGATCTCAGTCTCCAGAGAGCTAGGATTACAGGTGTGAGCCACCTGTATCTGTCAATTCACTTAATTTTACTAGATACTAAAGAAAACTTTTATTTCAAGTACTCTTTAATCACTTTTATAGAATCAAAGGAAAGAGAATATTTTGAATTTATTCTATGAGACCCTCATCACTAGAGCACTAAAATCAACAAAAACATTAGAAAGAAAGATAACCATACTCCAGCAGCTGATATCGACTTAGATGCAAAACTCTACAGAAAATCATAACAAGTCAAAACTGACAATGAACAAAAATGAAATATATATTACAACTGAATTGGAATATTCCAAGTATGCAAGATTGGCTCAATATTCAACAATTCATCACATCAAGCAATCAAAGAGAATTCCCATGATCAAACCAATAAATTCATAAAAATCATTTCTCAAACTCCAGCAACTATTCATTACAAAAAAAGTCTAAATCAACTAGGATGGGGTAGGAACATCTTCAATTTTAAAAATATTTCTATGGCTAGTATATTCAATCTTGAGAAACTAGAAACTTTCCCACTAAGGCAAGTAGCTGGTCAAATAAATCTTTTAAACATCTTTTGGGACATCATACAGAGTTGCTACCAATGTAATCAGACAAGAAAAATAAAAATGTACTTATTATGAAGAAATAATACTTGCCATCAGACTACTGAACAACTGTGTCAAAAATCTGAAAAAGCCAGACACTGGTAGCTCACACTTATAATTCCTAGCTACTCAGTATGCTGAGATCTGTCTGTGAGAAGATAAGGGGGACAGAAATGGAGGAACAAAAGGTGAACAAATGCAGCAATGGTAATCACTAGATACTATATTGAAAATGAACTATACGAGTTGTGGGTAGAGTCAAGAATTTTCATTTTAGAGTACTAGAATAAAGTGACAAATGTGAATATAGACAGAGATCTCAAATTCTTTATGAAACCAACTATAGTTTTCTGGAGCTATGCACAGTAGGCACATGCTTTGAGAAGAAATGAAAATAACTGTTTCTGATCATTTAAAATTGATTTATGAATGTGGCTGAAATTGTAAACAAATGTGTTTTTCTCCTGTCAAATCTGCTCTAGTAAGGGAAATGAAGTATTTTAAAATTTCACAACACTTCATCATTAAAAAAAACTAGTTAAAGGAATGAATGTTCATTGGTCGATAGCATGATCAAAGATTTCAAGGCTATAGTGAAAATAAGATCAGAACTTCCCTCAAGCCTTATTCACTTTCTCCCTTACTAATACTGAATATGTTAATATGTGTGTGTGTCACTGGGTTAATAGAACATTGTGTTAAATGTGTCTCTCACTCTATATTTATGTGTATGCACATATATTAAGTTTTTTCTTTATAATGCAACAGGTATGTGATTGGTGTTTGATTCATAGAAGCAAATCCTAAACTATAATTATAAAGAAAAAGTTACATTTTATGTTATTTCAAATACCAAATCTTGCACCTCTTTGGCATTTCATATTACTAACTGTATAATGCCACACTTTTCAGAAATGGGGAAACTAAAATTAGAGACCATAGATAATTTTTCCAAGATTAATACAAACTAGAATTTAAATGAAGCCCTGATTTCTTAAGACTATCTATTGGAATATTATGCTTTTTCCCATCTTTGACCAAAATACACATTATTTATTGGTAATGTTTGAAGAGACATTGTCTTTGAAGCAACTGGTCTCCAAAGGAGGAGAAAGTTAGTTTGAAAGCAGAGTAATACTTGCCTAATGTTGAGAAAGTCTGAAGAGAGGCTTTATGTGATGTCTCCATGTCCCAAAGAGAGTGTGGTTGTGTGAGTGCAATTTTTTGAATATGTTCAGTAAATCTTTGATTACTCTGATTTTTTGAAGTGTTTGTATTTTTTTTAATTACAGATTGAGGAGAAATGCCAATTCATGCTCCAAAGATGGACAACTACAACATAAACCTGTGGATAGCAGACCCAACAGTAAAATATGCTACAAAGAGACAAGAAAGTGAAAATACAAATTGTGCCATTAAAGAATTTAAAAGCTAATTGAAAATTGGAAAATTAAATACTTGTTTATTTAGAAAATATTTTAAACTGTTCCCATTTTTATTTTAAATATTTTAAACTGTTTCAATTTTTATGTTTTTCTTTCATATTCTGCCAAGACGTATAATTTTTCTTTTCAAGAAATGAATATAAAATATGGCGTGCTCCAAGACCTGTAACTAATAATCCAGCTAAAGCTTAATGACACAAATTTGTGTCTCATTTTTAATAGGTCACATGAAAATTATTTTTCTGGTATCAATAACTAGAGTTGCTACACAAAAATTCAAATGTCTAAAATTTAACATATGAATATAAAACAAATCTCTAGTGAGACATGACTATAATTCTCTTACTGAAATAGATGTATTCTATATTCACTCACTGTTAGCAGTTGTTTGAACACCTGCTAATTGCGGTACGTTCTCTAAGGTTCCATAAAGAACAAAGGAAGATGGCACAAGAGCTTCCATGTAGCCATGTTCTTATCAGTGCATCATCAGTTGATATCATGTTGATGTCAGTGTATCATGTTGATAACAGTGTATCATCACCATTCCCTGATCTACTCATGAAGAGATGTGGTATAGGACAGGCATCTAAATGATCCATAGCCAAATAAAGCAGAAATCTCAAGAAATAAAACCACAGTGCAATTATAACAACACACTTGCTTTTAAAATATTTTCTCTCCCATCACCCAATACACATTACCATGATTGAGATAACAGGACTATTTTCATATTATGTGCTCATTTTATTGTTTGTCATAAGAACAATTTTTCAAGGAATTATATATTTAAAACATTATTATTGTATTTCTTTTTATCATTATAATGACAGAATTATACTAGGAATAGAACATATTGCCAAATGACAAAAATGAATAATCATTTCCTTTAACAAGAAGTTTATAAGGAGGACATAATATGAAAATTGAAAGTTACATGCATTTTTCTGCCAAATATTTCAATGCACAGAAAATTGGGGACCATTAATCTGTTTTCATGATAGGCTTAGGCTGGACTCTGGTGGGATTTGGAGGATGTCGTATTCTATATTTGTTTCTTTCTCAAGAAGAGAAAATTATTCATCTAGTGGAACGAGGAAGAAAACAAATTGAAATTACAAGTGTATCACACCAAACTAAATAAAGAAGCCTTCTCCAAGCAAGTACTATTAATATCCATTTTCAACTATCATCTGATCCAATCTACATTAATTAATTATGCACAGTGGTTGCCTACTTTCAGAGGAAATCAACACGTGTCCTGATAGGATAAAAATATTTTTCATAATCTTAGCTATTCAGGAGGCTGAGATAGAGAATTGCATTATAAAACAATCTGGCTAGGAAAGCCCATGAAACGCTCATCTCCAAATAGCCAATGAAATCCCAGAATTGAAGCTATGCCTCAAGTAGTAAAACACTAGCCCTGAGTGAAAGGCACAGTGACCAGGCTCTAAGTTCAAGTTCAAATGCAGTCATACAAAAAATAATTTTCAGTGTAGCTGATATTAAAGACATAGTGTTCCCATGTCAACTTTGCCATAAAGCAAAGAAGCATTTCTAAAAGTAATTACATTTTTCATGGAAAAATAGTGGGTAAATAAAATGCATACATATTTCTCACTTAATGACAAAAACAAAGATCAAGGATTCCAAAGATCAAACTTTATGTGAAGTTGAGTTCAGATGTTCTCTCCAACTTAAAAAATATATTCTATCTTTCTTGTAAGATTAATAGAGATCTTCCCTCTGTCAAGATATATTCCCTGGATATCCAGAGAAGTCTTGGGATTTAATCTTCTATGCCTGCCTTCTGATCATCAGATAAAATATCTACAGGAGAAAACTGCATCTGTGAAAATTATATATTATTATTAATATTCTATATTTTTCTAAAGAACTTCAAAAGGTGTTGCAAAGTATCTTCTTTGATTATACAGTTTTCATATAAAGAAGAATGTTGAAGAAACACAGTTTGTTTCAGGGAAGTTATAGATAAGATAAACATTGGTTGAGTAGAGTAGAATATATGGCACCTTCTCTGAATTTCCTTTACATAACAGGTAGTGATGAATATACAAACTAGCAAAGTCTGGAAATCATTTGTGTTAGCCTTTGTCATATGTTTCATCTTGACCTTAATTATAAGTTAAATGGTGGACAGTAACAAGATATGCCCATGTCTCCATGCTTCAAAACTATAATTGAACATGCTTTACAAAGTGTCTTTGTGAATGTTAATTACAATAATGTCTTGACATATGATCATTCTGGATTACCAAGGCTCTAGTCCTAATAATTAATATCTTCATAGACAAACAAAACAGAAAAGGAGGCAGCAGTGTGATGATAATGGCAGAGATTACAAGGCTGCAATTTTGAGCCAAGGAATGTAAAGAATCAGCCATCGGCACCAAAAGAAAGTCACAAAAGAATTTTCCACAGAACCTTGGAAAGGCATGCAAGACTACTTTAGAATTCTGTCTCCTATAGTTGTTAGGAAACATGTTCATATTATTTTAAGCCACTCATTTTGCAGTAAGTTGTTACTTTAGTTCTATGAAACTAACAGCCTGTAACCCATAAAAGTTTAATTTAAATAAATGTATATTTTTTGTAGGGGAGTGGTGTTCATTGTGCATTGTGAGGTTTCCACACATGCAGTATTCTTTGAACCAATTTACCTCCTCTATCACAGTTTAGTAGTAACTACAAATACCTCAAGAAGTTACTTTTGGTGAAAATGACGAATCTCCTCACATGTTCAACTGTCTTAAACTATTAGGAAGCATTATTTGAAAAGTTTGGTGATATTGCAAATGCATGGCTAGTAAAGGAGAAAAATCAAATGTTCTGACAGTATGGAGAAAAAAAAACCATTCAAAGAGAAATGACCCATGTGGGGACAATGTCTTTAGAAGAAACATTTCTACATTTGTTTATGAAAATAGAACCATATAAGAATACATGACAGCTGAGAACACAGACACACTGGGGTGTATGGGTGAAATCAACTGGTAGAAAGCACGGTGTAGTCCTGGGGAAGAACAGAGAAAGGGAGAGAAGCAAATTGTAATCACTGACTAATTTAGTTTCCATGTAAGATCAGCAGGCCAGGATTTCTCATGAAAATGGCAAGGGACACAGGAATAAGAGTACAGATAATAGAATAGAACTATACCATTTCTGTTCCTTTCCCCCCTCCCTCGCTCAATAGAGTGTCTTTCAGATGGCTTAATGAACTCTTCAGAGATCGTGAGTGTTTTTGTTACCATTTTGGTTGTGGAAGAAGATGAAAGACCTCGTGAAAAGAGTGTGCTGTTTTCCTATTTGTGTTTATTTTAATGGTTTTACTGACAGGGACAAATACTAAGACCTGGTGTTTGTAGTTGTGTGTATGGTTTTCCACATGATTTAATAGTTGACAGCCACTCTGATATATCATCATTAAGATTGTGCTATATGAAATATCCTTTCATTTCATAACCATCTTATTGCTGTTTTATGGAGCAGGTAGGTGGGAGAGGGATTGTGATTATTATGTGTTGGCATCACCTAGGTCTGCCTGATTAGGGTAATTTTCCATTAATCCTAAAACTTCTGCCTAGAATCCTAAGTGTCAGAGACAGGCCTTGGATTGCCCTCCTGACTACAATTTTCTAACAGTAGCTCAGCAAAAAGGATATGATCAAGAGAGAATGTTCAAGATGTATTGGCACATGGAGAGATTTAGGTTTTACCTCTTCCTTAGTATGTGAACTAACTATATTAGAGAAGGTTCTTGCCTGAAGAGAATCTTGGTTTCCCTGTCATTAAGAACAACAAACAGCTGCCAGGGAAGGAAAAATAAACCTTTTAGCGTTGATCTTGTTTCTACTGTAGGTAGAAAGAGATAGTCTAGGGATGGTTTAAAAAAAGCTCTAAAAAATCAAAGGAAACTTGTATCCTTGTATCTACCAAGCACTTTCCTTAGCAGATAACTCCTTCCCTTTATGAAACTTCACATTCCTGATGTCTCAGTTATCACATGTACCCTCAATCAGGAGGCTAAGAAAGGGTACATTAGAAAAGGTAAGTAAAGGGGACCTGGAAAATGTCTGAAGTCTTATTGAGGAAAATTTCTACCCAACAGTGTGTTGCTTATATCTCATATTCTTGATGACAATAAAAGTTTTTCTGAGAACACTTCTCCTAAACAAGAAGCTAATTAATGTACCAGTATGGTAGTTATTCAAACAAGTCTCCCTTGACAGGTGTCAAATTCAGTTTCTGTATGGGCAGCTTAGTCTTTGCCCTTTCTTCAAGTACATCTGATAACTGGCTGGTATATCTGCTACTTTTCTTCTAGGTGTTGACCTTGTACAATGATTCCTGTCCTTCCTCTTCCCAATATGCTTATACTCATTTATTCATTCTTTCAACATTGATTATGACTCTACTTTGTGTCAGGTGCTAACCTGACTAGGATTCAATTATTTATTCAGAATCTACTAGAAGAAAACCATAGGCGAACACATACTCATGCATAAGCACTTGAGGAAGCAAGCATATGAAAAACTACACATGCACAAAAAATAAACAGAGAAAGATTTACTTAAGTTGAAATGGAATCATGAAAGGAAAAGTTAAGAGAAAGTGTCTTCCTTTACAACTTCTCCCCTATCAACAATGACCATACTCTAAATTGTTACAGTATCTGTTTAATTTTCTTTTTAAAACTTTCATGTGATTGCAATCATATTGTACTTTGATAGGCCCCTTTTGATAAAATTTTGAAATCAATCCATGTTATTGTTTGCAGCTGGAACTTTCTTTCATTTCTCTTTTAATACCTCAATTTATGACTGTTCCACAATTAATTTGTTTATGTTGATGTTGATGGCATTTTGGCAGTTCCTTAAAAGTACACATATTTGTTATTGTTAATATATGTGCTTAATCATATTTAGTATGCATTCTAGGAACTATACTCAGTATATTTTAATATGCATTGTTTTTGATATTATTTTATGTATCTATGGAAAATATTATTTATAAAAATACATTCCTCCATGAAATAAGAACTAATTATTCTACATGATATATTGGACATGATCACATTCGATACTTTTTTCCCAGTTTCCTCGACTTCCACATCACAGTCTGACATTCTGTGCCTGTGTGTTTACATTTATTTCCTTTTTCATTGCAATTTTGAAATCCAACAAGGTGAAGACTTCTATTTCTAAATACCTTTCTCATGAGCTGGGTGCCTTTCCCAACACTGCTGACATCCTAGTCTACAAAAATGCCAACATCTCTTTGGTCAACTCCAACAACAACTTAAGTAGTCTGCCACTTCTTTTGTTCTCTTCCATCTATTCTTTGTAAAAACAGCCAATGAAATGTTTATATCCTATTTAGAAATGTTCCATGAGAAATGTTCTGTATAATCATGTTTTCAATTTTTTTAAATTTATTTTTTATGGCTTAACATTCCTTTTTATGGCTAAGTATCATTCCATTGTATAGAGATACCATTTTGTTTATTGATTTATGGGTATATAGTTAGGTTATTTTAAATTTTAGGCTGTTGTTAATAGAGCTGCTTGGAACATTTGGGTACAGAAGGCTAAATACAAAAATCCATTTATCTAAAACATTCAGAATATGTAAATCTAGGGAAATAAGCAGGGTCAGAGAGGAAGAATGGAGATTATTACTTATTTGAAATATTTATTTGAAAAACTTAAAACAAATCTTCTAGAAACTAAATGTAAATCATAGTAACATGATATTGTGAATGCCTTGAATGTGCTGAGATGTAACTTAAAACAGCAAGTTTTATGTTATATGCATTTTACTACAATGAAAATATAAATTATATTCTCTAAATGCACTAAACTCAATTGAAGTGTTTAAGTGTATGAATTTTATAATAGTTTATATATTAATGAAACTATTTATTAAAAGCCCTGGATATTATTTTTATGTTATTTCAAATAAATCCTAAAGGACCTATCTTGGAAAGACCAACATCCAGTCTTTTAACCCTCTATTAGTTCCTGCCTCGGGCCAATATGGTGATATTTGCCATTCTCTCTGGCTAGAATATCATTCTTTGTGTTCTCTCCCCCAATGGCTGGCTAAGTCCTTCTTGTCCTCTATTTTTCACTTTAAGTCTCCTCTCTGCTGACAAACTGCCCTTCCTCAAACATTCATTCTGTTTGCTCTAGCATGACTCCTATGGCATCACTTCTCCACCTCATTCCCAATTTATAGCAAACTTCAATGTTGACATATTTAACATCTGTCTTTCCATCACTAGAGTATGAGCTCTACTAAGAGTGGAGATCATGCCTGATACTTTCATCACCAACTTGGCACATAGCTAATGCTTAGAAATACTTATCCCAAAGTTCAACCATCAATACAAGCTGTTCAGTGGATGACACTATACAGCAACATGTCAGCAGATGCTCAGAAAAAAAAGGTCTAGAAACCTAGAAGGAGAAATCTTACATTCCCTGATGTACACAGAGTGCCCTCATTTATATTATTTGTATGCATTTCATTATAACATACATATATGAGATAAACAGTAAATTATTATATAAACCTCTTCCAATATTTCCTCTCTTCTGACTGCCCATCTAATGTCTTTTTTTGGGGGTTGGGGGGGGGGTCTGGTCATGGGACCTGAACTCTGGGCATGGGCGCTGTCCCTTAGCTCTTCAGCTCAAGGCTAGCGCTCTACGACTTGAGCCACAGCACCACTTCTGGCTTTTTTCTTTTTGCTTATGTGGTGCTGAGGAATCGAACTCAGGGCCTCATGCATGCAAGGCAAGTGCTCTACTACTGAGCCACCTTCCCAGCCCCACCCATCTAATGTCTTTAACTAGTCACCACATGCAAACAATCTTAACTAGTCACCGCATGCACACAATCTTAACCCCTCTGTTCTTCTAGTCTATTTTCAAACATTTCTCAAGTAGAGAATATTGTCAGTGTATGTCTTAGATTCTGAAATGCAAAGGAAGTTTATCTAAAGATTGAACTGCTTTTTAACTTACTTACATTTTAATACTTGAAAATTGTGTTCTTTAACAGTAGTATTATGAACATACTATATCCATATTATATTATATCCATCTACTTCAAGGGTCACACAACTAATCATTGTAACTTCTTAATTAAAGATGCAAAATAATTTACACTATCATATTTTTACTATTAAATGACCCATGAAGAGTATTCAATGGAAAAATAAATGGATTGCAATGAATATCAGCTTATTTCCAGGTACATGATAAATGGCTTAATCTTTTTGTAAACATCTTGCTCTATTAAAAGCAGAGGTTAATATGTATGGATGCTATGACCTTAAACATTTGTCACCCTATAAAGTTATTTAAAAATTGGCCAAGAGAGAATTTAATTATAAAGGGAGTAACACTACTTTTTTAATGCAGTTCCTTATTTATGGACACTTGAGATTATTTTGAAAAGACTTCAATCAACTCAAAATGTATCTTAATATCTAAGAAGTCTTTTGCATTCCATTTTGCAAGGAGATAAAATTCAAATTAAATCTGGGAATTTATACACATTTGTAGTTAATCGAACCTTGTAAATGACAAACTTTATATCTTTGTTCTCTAGGAGATTTGTGTAAAGATATAACTACCTAATATGTCAAAATTTGGGGAAATATATGCCAAAGTGTAACCATTTAATTGAAAACACAGCTGCTGAAAAAGAGAAAGCAGGAAAATTACAGGGTGCATGATTTACATCTAATGTCTTAGAAAAAGCTCTTAAAATGTCTGTATAATCTACAGATCTTCTTTATTAGATGAGGGAGAAGTTTAGGATGAATCAATACAGAAATGTATCATTGCACTGCCTCTCTTACTTTGAGAATTTCCTAACATCTCAACAAAGAAAAGATACAGGAAGTTAGAAGAAACAAAACAAACGAATAATTCATCTTGAATCAATGGAAACACTCTAAAAACTTTGTCAAGAACACATTGGTGATGTATTTCATATGTGTCATTCCTTTTCTGTAATGACCACTAGTGTTCTAGACACTCAGCTCTTTCTACAGCATTTTGGATGATCTCAACCAACAAGAATCAAACCCTTTTTTTTTTTTTTTTTTTTTCATTCATGGGGACTGAACTCTGGACCCGGGGCACAGTCTCTCAGCTCTTCAGCTCAAGGCTAGTGCCCTAGCACTTGAGCCACAGTGCCACCTAGAGCTTTTTTCTGCTTATGTGGTGCTGAGGAATCGAACCCATGGCCTTATGCATGCGAGGCAAGCATGCTACAACTGAGCCAATTTCCCAGACCTCAAACTATTTCTATGAACGACAGTCTTAATGCAAAGTATATAACGCCAACCATGATTTTATCGCTATTTTATGTCTATGAGCCTCTTGTCTTGGAGGGCTATTAGCTCTTTGGACAGGTTTGGTCTAGGAGTTCTTCTATGCACTCATGCACATTGGGAGTTGTTCACTGTGAAAATAACAATTTAAGTCAGACTAATTTAATCCTACTGTTTTCTGTGGACAACCCATCTTACATCACACACAGGCAGACACTGAGATGAGGTACCAACACAGTAACTTTTTCTCTATGGAGCACTGAAATGCACTATCTCACAGGTAACCTTGAAGTATGTTTCTGTTTTTTTATTTTTATTGTTTTTTAATTGTGAGAATACCGTACAGAGAAGTTACAATTACATGGGCATGATAATGAGTTCATTTCTTATCAAGCATTGTTGCCTCCTCTTTGTTTCCCCTTCCCATTGCTTCCCAGACTCCCCCTCCTCCCCACTTGATCCTCCCCCCCTCCCCACCAAAGTTGTAAAGTTTGTTTTCTACATAACGACTTGTACATCTCATTGTTGCAATGGGTCCACCTGTATCCCTAGTTAAACGATTTGTTTTTGCTCTTCCCCTCCACAAATTATACCAACATCAAATACAATGAAAATAGGGTTATACTGTGGGGGAGAGACATACAAAGCAACAAAGAAATCCTCTTGTAAATATGTTAGAGACAATCACATGAAAGAAAAAACATTTGAATACTTATCTTGGGGTTCATTCCCCTAACATCAACGTATCTGACCTTTTCTGCTTGACTCAGACATATACCAGTTATTGCAAATAAGGGAAACCATGGGACCTATGTTTCTTTGGGCCTGCCTTTCTTCACTTAATATAATTTTTTCCAAGTCTTTCCATTTCCTAACAGATGGGGCAATGTCATTCTTTCTGATGGAGGCATAGAATTCCATTGTGTATATATACCACATTTTCTTGATCCATTCATTGAATAAGGGGCATCTGGGTTGGTTCCATATCTTAGCTATGGTAAATAATGTTGCAATAAACATGGTTGTGCTGATAGCTTTGATATAACCTTGTTTGTGTCCTTTGGGCTGGTTTGGTGAAGATATATCATTTTAGTTTTTCTTTGCTCTGGAAGGTTTTTATTTGACCTATGGTTATGAAGGAGAGTTTAGCTGTGTACAATATTCTTGGTTGATAGTTGTTTGTCTTTAGCATGTGGCATACATCATTCCAAGCTCTTCTTGTTTTAATTGCCTCTGCTGAGAAATCTGAGGTAATTCTAATTGGTTCCCCTTTATAGGTGATTGGTCTTTTCTCCTTAACAGCTTTAAGGATCTTTTCCTTGGTCTGAATTGATCCTGGGCAGATTATAATGTGACATTGGGATGTCCTATTCTGGTCTGGTCTATTAGGAGTTCTAAAAGCTTCTTGTATCTGAATAGGCCTGTCTTTTTGCATGTCTGGGAAGTTCTCTGCTAGGATCCTGTTAAACAAATTTCCTAGACCATTAACTTCTGTCTCTAGGTGCTCCTCTACACCCATTATCCTCAGATTAGGCCTTCTGATGGTGTCTTCCAAATGTGAATAGATTTATCATATTTCTTGGATTTGTCTTATATGGTTGTATGTTCTTTCTCTATAATATGTAGGCTGTCTTCAATCCTCGAGATTCGATCTTCTGCATGGTCTAACCTGCTGTCAAGACTTTCTACTTTTTTTTTTTTTCTTTTCCTTCTAATTGGTTGGCTTTGATGGCTTCAAATTCTTTGTTGGCGCTTTGTTATAGATCTTAGATAGACTGTTTTACTTCCTTAATTTGGTGTTCCATGTTTATTCTCAAATCACTTAGTTGACAGGTTATGGTTAACTTGGTAGGCTATGGTTTCCCTGGACTGCCATTCCTTTTATTGGGCTCCATTCAGTATTCCCTTTGTGGTCTCCCTGACCCTTTCAGCTCTCTGTTTATGGATTCCATGAATGCCTCTACTGATCTTTGTCTATTCTCATCCCACTCTCTCAATTCCTGTATTATTCTTTGATTAGCTTCCTCACTTTCACTCAATTCCTGTAGCTTTCTTTGACTGATCTCAGCCTGATCACACAATTTCTGTCTATTTGACTGATCTCAACCTGCTCACACAATTCCTTTATTTCTCTTTGAGTGTTCTCGATCTGCTCACGAAATTCCTGTATCAATCTTTGAGTAGCTTCCTCATGCTCATGACATTCCTGTATTGATCTTTGGTTTGCCTCCTCTCTCTCCCTATCATGCTCACACTGAGACTTTTGCAGGTTTTTACTCTTTTAATTTACCATGTTTACCTGTAGTGTTTGTAGAGCTTTTTGGGAACTCTCCTCTGGATTATTAATTATCTGTTCTGTCCTCTGATTGTCATGAGTGGAGTTGAGATCCCTAGACTTGCCATTTTTCTTGTGTTTTTTTCCAGCGTGTTCTGCCCATTTAGGATGAGAATAACACCAGTTTTGTGCTAGAACACTATTTTAAGGCAAGCATCAACCAAAGTTCGTAGTTGCACAGTCAAAAGTCTGCAGATATAATCTAGTTCAAGTGATGCAATCTATTCAATATCAAACAACTATGTCTTAATGGCCTAAGAACAGCAAAGGAGAATTTGAAAACCAGAAATTATTAGGTTTAGGGAGAATGTGGGGAAAAATAGGATTAGAAGGATGTGGAAAGGTGAGGGGAGAGTGGAATTAACCAAGTCCTAATCTCAAAGAGAGAAATGGATTGGACAGAATGATAACAGAGAAAGAAGAAAAAGAAGAAAAAGAAGAAAAAAGAGACAAGAAAAAAATGGAAAAACAAAAATTTAAAATTAAAAAGTGAAACCCTTAAAAACTGCAAGTTTGAAGAAGTAGTATTCAGAGAAGAATGGGGATGGGATGAGAGGAGGGGTGGGATAGAAAAGAGACATGAAAAACTACAAAATAAAAATATTTAAAGTATTATATGGTAATATACAGAGGTAATACTGCTATTAAAGAATTTAAGTCCAAGAGGTTTTGAATTGAGTAATAAATTTCTGGATTAAGTGGTACACAATGGGGTATAAGATCTAATAATCCATGACAGGTATATCTGAGGATGAGCAGAAAGCAATTAAGTCATGCAGAAAAGAATGAAAGAGAAGAAGTGAAAAGAATGAGAAAGAAAGGGAAAAAAGGATCAAAAGGGCAGTAGAAATAAAAAAGCACACACACATATATACTTAAAATAAAAATTATATGAGGAAGAAAAGAAAAAATAGAAAACATTTTTTAAAAAAATTAAAAATTAAAAAAAACTTTAAAAATAAGGTACAAAAAAAAGTTCTTTGATTTTTTGGGGGGAGGAGGGGGGAGGATGTGAAGATCCTGTACCTCCCTGTGTTCATAACCAGTCTCTTGGTACAGTCTCTGGTCTGTTTGTGGTGTTTGGTTTTCCTGTAGCTTGATTGGTTACTTAAGTCAGATTGTTTTGGCAGGCAGAAAAATGCTCTGCTTTACCTAGGATTTTGTGATCCTCCTCCCAGGATAGTTCACTGGGAGGGAGATCTGCTTTGAGTATCACAAAAGAGGGAGATGGCTGTTTCCTCTAGTTTGGAGATGTTGTGATGAAGCTAGATTCTGGGTAGAGTTGAGGCCTTTCAGCAAACAGTAGCTTTTCCCTGAGGGGCTAACTTGTGAAACTCTCACAGAGCTCAGCCTGGAGCCTTTCTCGGGGTTTATGTTTACTGAATTTCAATTGATTGTCTGGGCTGCTATAGGGAGGGGCAGCCTCTGGCTCTGTTTACCCTGTGAAGAAAGCCACTCTTCAGGGGCAGAGTTCCCTCTGCCTGGGCTGGGTGACATTTTCCTGGGTGGAGTTGAGCCTGGCAGGTCTGGGCAGGTTCCTGTGACCTGCTAAATGATTCTTTTGTTTTCTCCCAAGGCCTGAGTTGGAGCTAGCAGCTCAGCAGGGCCTTTGTCAGTATCAGAGATGGAGATCTCCAGTAGTGAGGGGGTGGGGGTGGCCTTCCCTCCTCTATTCCCAGAGAAGGAGTGAGGATGTCAGGCTTCTTGACTCTCTGTGTTGTAGGTATGGCGGCTATGGTTGCCGTTGCTTCTGCCGCTACCGCTGCCATTGCTGCTGCCGCTGCCGCTGCCGCTGCTGCCACAGCCATAGCTGCAGACAAACACTCAGATCTTTCTTGCCTGGATTTTCCCTCTCTGGCCAAACTCTCTGTTCTGTGATGGGACACTTGGTGTAATTATCTGTCCTAAGACTGTTCACTGGAACACTAAAACTGCTTTCTATGCGAGAGCTTATTTAGCCTCCAGCTTCTCCTCTGCCATCTTCCTGGAACACCCCTTTGTTTCTTTCAGTATTACTGGAATGTGAACTTGGGGCCTCATACTGTTTTTAGCTTGCTTTCTTTACTGGCATGCTATCATTTGAGCAAAAACTCCAACTTTGCCTTTTGCTGATTATTTTGGAGACAGAGTCACACAGACTTTTTACCATCCTGGAAAACTCCAGACCTCAGGTTCCTGATTCTCTAGGATTATAGGCATGATATGTGCCAACCCATATATGAACCATATATGTGCCCATCTCTAAATATGATGACTTAACACTGAAACATGGAGTTTTGAAGGCACATGAAGGAATGTTAGATCATTTATCGACCTTACTGGAAAAGAAGTGATTTATTCTAAACAACGGTCATGTGAGGGGTGAGAGTAAAGGTTGAACAAAATAGAAACATGTTTCTGAGCATTGGAGATAACTGGAGGGGAAAAAAATCAGTTGGAAATTTTAGTAACTTCATTAATGAAAACAGATTTTCAGATTCATTATTACTTAGTAAGAGGTTGTCTGAATTCACTTCCTATGCCATAAAGAAGGACTGAGTTGATAAGAACAAAGCTGAATTTTGAGGTGGGTGAGCCCTAGTGAACACAGTGGGGGGAAAAATGATTGTAAGATTCCAAGACCTAGAACAACAGCATAGAGAGAGAAATGAACACAAAGATCACCTGCTACCTGATTCCCCCACTTGGTGGGGGAGGGAAAGAGGGATTAGTTTTCCCCTTACAAGTGTAAGAATGATTTTTTTTTGTGTGAAAATACTGTACAGAGGGGTCACAATTACATGGGCAATCTAATGAGTACATTTCTTATCAAACATTGTAGCCTCCTCCTTTGTTTCCCCTTCCCATCCCTTCCCATCCCCCCCCACTCAATCCTCCTCCCTCCCCCCAACAAAAAACACTACCAGTGAAGACACTGTGAATCCTAGCTATTAGAAAGTATACTGGTGCTTGGGGGCTTAAAGAAATTAAGAGAAATATCATGTAATCTGCACAGTAGCCTTTATGTTGAAAAGTATCTCACATCTCACAACAATCCCCATTGGTTACAGTAGGTAAATACCATCTTGAGAAATGAGATCCTGACCAAAATTATGCCATTTATGGATTAGAAACCTTCGCATCTTCCATTTGTAGAACTCCACGGGTATTCTGCTGCACTTATGTGGGGATTCAAAGCTTTATATAACCCTACACTGCCCAGTAAGGGACTGTGACCCAGTCAAGAGTTTGCCCTGCACAGTAGGAGAGGTGTGCTGTGACATACATGAAGGAAAATAAAGAATGAAACAATTAACAACCAGAGCAGGGCACCTAGGCTTTGACACCCGGAAAGTAGTTGGCTATGTAGACTCTTGGACTGGTAGGCACTTCTGGGGTTCTTGTTGTCCCTCCCCAATGTGCTGCACTTGGTACCTCTTGCTGAGGAGGTAGGGAAGAAACACTGGAGTTCCTACTTTTGCCTTGCCCACAGGAGCATGCGGATGGGACCTTGAGCAATTCTGTAGGTTGTGCCAACTCCCTGCCTCCAGAAGCACACCATTAAAGGAAGATTATGAGATGCACGTTTCCTTGCTCTGGCTTGCTCCCAGGAAAGCACTGTCACTGAAGTAGTACTATGTCTGGGTTACAGAGAGTCTCCATAGTTCTTGTTCATGTCCTGCTGCACACTTTGTATGAGTTCTCACTGCTGTCAGGACTGGGTGTGAATGCAAAAAGGGGGTCTGTCTGGTTTCTACCACTACTTCTTTCCATGGAGTATCTGTACCCCCATCACTAACTGGTCAAAGAACAAATGATGCAGGCTCCCTCACTGCGGTGGAGGCCACCACTGCAAGTGACCCTGGCTAATAGCAGAGTGAAGGACAGCATGCTGATTGTAGAAGTGTCCAGAAAGTACGCATTCCACACATTCCACTGCCAAAATATAGCCTATAGAGACAATGGGTCATTCCAAATCTACAACCATATGAATTAAGCAAAGTCACTAATAATAGCCAGAAACGTTAGAGATTGTGCAAGATAGAATCAAACTAACATTTGAATAACTATCCCAAGACACATCTCCAGGAAAAAAGCCATTTACTAAGAAAGCCACTTCATGAAATTGGTAGTTATATCTGGTAAGTCAGATACATGATTCTCAATGTAGGAACAAAAGAAGTATCATTAAAAATAGTAATAGGATATACCCAAAAAGCATAACTAAGCCAGGCACCAGTGGCTCACGCCTATAATCCTAGCTACTCAGGAGGCTGAGATCTAAGGATTGCAGTTCAAAGCCAGCCTGGGCAGGAAAGTCTGTGAGACTCTTATCTCTAATAAACTACTAGAAAACCAGAAGTGGAGCTGTGGCTGAAGCGGTAGAGTGCTTGCCTTGAGTTGAAGAGTGTAGGGGCAGTGCCCAAGCCCAGAGTTCAAGCCCACAACCAACCAAAAAAAAAACATAACTAGCTTCTAACAGATTTATAAAAATCAAAACAGATTCAATGTCTGATAAATAATATGAAAGAATGATTATGAAGAAGTTAAACATCTTTCAAGAGAATGTACATGAATAGCTAATTTAGGAAGAAAACTGAAGATATGAATGTGTAATTCAGCAAACGTATGAACCTTCGAATTAAATAAGATAAACTTTAGAAGTAAATCAGTAAATACAAATGTAACAAATCAGTTTGAGGCCAGCCTGGAATATGTAGTGAGACCCTGTAGAAGGAGAGTCGAGAGCCTCAAAACACAGATAGAATAAACTGGAAGAATACCTGATGTTGAAAATATTTCAGTTAAGAGCTTCAGGTAGAAAATAAAATAATTGTACAATTAAATGAAAAATTCTTCATTTATGGAATGACAGAAAATGTTAAGAACATAGAAGACATATTCAATGGCATAATATCAGAAAACTCCCTTAATTTTAGATTTGGGCACTATGAATATAAGGCTTATACAATCCCATATAGATATGCTTTGAAAGGATCTTTCCCATGGCATATAACAGTTAAACTACCCGAAGTAAAGAAAAAGAACTTTGAATATAAGAGAGATGTGCCAAGTCTCCTTAATGTGTATTATTTGACAACAAACAGTAAAAAGCCATAGGCCATAAAAACTAGAATGACATACTTCATAGCCACAAAGCAAATAACTGCTAAGGTTATTTTTAAGAAATGAAAAACCAATGACTTTTCAAGATACACAAAATTTGAAAAAATTTGGATACTTTAACTAGTCTTACAGGAACTATTTAAGAAAGGCCCTATATCAGAGCCAAAAGAAAAGATAACGTTTTGAAGGCATTTGAAAGTATAAATCCCACAAGAAGGATATGAGATAAAAATATAAAATAACTGAACATTATTAGTTTCATAAACCAAGGATGAGCATCCAATCTGTGGGCCATATAAGCTATATGAAATCATTTCATACATGACAGGACAGACATACACACTTATTGAATAGTTTTTGCTAGCTCTCTACTACCTTCTGCTTGGATTGGTAATTTTGATTAGCCTGCAATGATGTTCAGAATTATAACATCCAAGTGACTCTAGGCATGAAAAGTTTTCCCTTCCTCTATCATAAACCAACAAACCACAAAGATGAACAAAATAATAAAAAAGGAAAAAATAAGATTGGAAAACCATTGAAAGAAAAATCTATGCCCTAAGTACTTAGCAATAACAACTTTTAATATAAATAGACTTATTTTATTAAAATAAATTCTAAAACCAACAAGAAATCGCCTAACAGAAGCTCATTTCAGCAGTAAATACAGAGGTAGGAATAAAGGACAGAAAATGACATCCTAATAAAATGGAAGTTACACAGAAATAGCTACACTTGCATCTGAAGAAAAAGAAAAAAAAATGTACAGAAAGACAAATCACTGAATAATGATCACATCAACAGGAAAATATGATCATAATACGTTTATATGAGCATGATGTTAGAACACACATTCTATAAGAATATTAGACCTAAAGGAGAGATAACTTGTAATAAAAATTTTAAAAATTTTGAGTTTTAAAAATCACCAAAGAAATGTCCAAATTAAATTGGATTGTAGATCTAATATATTTAGATATTTACAGAATATTCCATGGAACAGCTAACTACATAGAAAAGCTAACTACATGGAGCACTGTTTAGAAAATACCATTTGTCTGGCTAAAAAACAAATCTTAAATTCACAAGTTGAAATCATATATTCATTTTTTCTTTTTTTCCTTAATATATAGTTTTATTGTAAAGGTACTGTACAGAGGGGTTAAAGTTACATGAGCAAAGTAATGAGTACATTTCCTACCAGCATTGTTAAACACTCCTTTGTTTTTCCCCTATCATCCATTCCCTCCCCACCTCCCCAACTACTCTCCACCTACCCTGCCCCCACAAAGTTGTACAGTTCATTTTCAACATACTGTCTTGTACATCTCATTATTACAATGGGTCATCTGAATCCTTATTTCAGCATTTTGTTATTTTCCTTCGCCTTCCCAAATTAGAAAAATGTATATACAAGATACAGGACACCAGAATCAAATATAGTGACAACAGGGTATGAATCAAGGGGAAGATAAACTAGAGGTTAAAACCAAAAGACATTTTAGAAATTATACACATTCATGGAACAATGATAGTTTAAATTTATTTTATTTAGTGTAAATAGAAAGGCTTTGTAACTGCTAGGTGAGCACCCTATTACTTCAATCTAGTTCCCAGTCATTTTTATTTGCTTTCTTTTTTTCTGTCTTTATTTTCTGTGTCTTTCTTTTCTGTCTTTCTTCTTTCTATCTTTCCTTCCTTCCTTCCTTCCTTCCTTCCTTCCTTCCTTCCTTCCTTCCTTCCTTCCTTCCTTCCTTCCTTTCTTTTTCAATTCTCAGCAATACAAAATACTACTACTACTACTGATGTTGTTGTTTTTGTTTTTTTGGGTCCGGTCATGGGGCCTGAACTCTGGGTCTGGGCGCTGTCCCTCAGCATTTCAGCTCAAGGCTAGCGCTCTACCACTTGAGCCACAGTGCCACTTCCGGCTTTTTTTTCTGCTTATGTGGTGCTGAGGAATTGAACGAAGGGCCTCACGCATGCAAGGCAAGTGCTCTACTACTGAGCTACCTTCCCAGCCCCCTACTACTACTACTACTAATAATAACAGTAATAATAATAAACTTAGTAGAAGGAAAGAAAAAAAAAAGAAGATTGGAGTTGAAATAAATGGAATAAAGACTAAAAATAAGCAGTATTAAAGATCGAGTTCTACATACTCTTCTTGATACCTGGAAGCTATAACACAGAGATCCAAAAGTTTAGTGATTATTAGGTATGAAAAGGTGTGTAGGTGAATGAGTGTATTGACACAAAGATAACTATATTTGATCAGTGCACACTTTATGAATGTATGAAAATAAAATTCTTACTTCATTAATATTTCAATTGATGTGTCAATGAAAGAAGTAAACAAGGCATATATTTTCTTGGAGTGATTAAAGCAAAAGTAATGCAGTCTTCCTACAAAAAACCTAAATTTAAGGTTAGTTCTCTCATGTGAGCAGAAAGTAAAAAAAAATAAAAGAATACTGATTTCTATGGTTTAGCATTGCATGTGAGGCACATTACAACAACATTTTGCTCTCAGGATACATTTAGAGGGCTATGCCTACTATATTTCACATGAAGTGAAACATGGCCTCAAAGAAAGATCTTCCCCAATTTTATGTAACTAAAAAGATGATCTATTTTATTTGTTTTTATCGTGAAAATACCATACAGAGAGGTTACAATTACATGGACAAGGTAATGAGTACATTTCTTATCAAGCATTTTTGTTTCCCCTTTCCATCCCTTCCCATCTCCCCACCCCTCGCGCTCCCCTCCCACCCCCTTCTGTCCCCCCAGTGAAAGTTGTAAAGTTCATTTTTTGACATAATGTCTTGTACATCTCATTGTTGCAATGGGTCCACCTGTGTCCCTATTTAAACAATTTTGTTTTTCCCTTCCCCTCCACAAATTATACAAACCTCAAATACAGTGAAAACAGGGGTTATACCGTGGGGGAGGGACTTACAAAGCAACAAAGAAATCATCTTATAAATATGTTAGAAACAATAGCAAGAAAGAAAACAATCATTTGAATACTTATCTTGGCATTCATTTCGCCTAACATCAATTTATCTGACCGTTTCTGCTGGTCTCAGACATATACTATTTATTACAAATAAGGGAAACCATGGGACCTATGTTTCTTTGGGCCTGGCTTCCTTACTTAACATAATTTTTTCCAAGTCTTTCCATTTCCTAACAAGTGAAGCAATGTCATTCTTTCTAATGGAGGCATAGAATTCCATTGTGTATATATACCACATTTTCTTGATCCATTCATCTACTGAGGGGCATTTGGGTTGGTTCCATATCTTAGCTATGGTAAATAATGCTGCAATGAACATAGTTGTGCTAGTAGCTTTAGGATGGTCTTGTTTGTGACCATTTAGGTAAATGCCCAAAAGTGGGATTGCTGGATCATAGAGGAGCTCTATGTGGAGTCTTTTGAGGAACCTCCATACTACTTTCCAAAGTGGTTGAACAAGTTTACACTCCCAACAACAATGCAGTAAGGTTCCCCTCTGTCCACATCCTCTCCAGCATCTGTTCTTATTAGAGTTCTTGATTATAGCCATTCTAACTGGGGTGAGGTGGTATCTTAATGTTGTTTTGATTTGCATTCCTTTTATGGCTAGGGAGGTTGAGCATTTTTTCATGTGTCTATTGGCCATCCTTCTTTCCTTTTCAAAGAAGAATTAAAGATGGTGTATTTTAATATCCTAGTATAGCACTAAACATATTGTTGGCTATAGGAATATATTTTGGTACATATATTATTAGTTTGTTTTTACTTTCTGAGGGGACAAGAAATTGGGGCACAGCAGGTAACATTGTCTAAATTTATAATACGCAAAAATGAACAGAAATGGTATATATTCAAAAACTTTTTAAAATGCAGGCTGGGCACTCGTGGCTCACGACTGTAATCCCAGCTCCTCAGGAGACTGAGGTCTGAGGATCACGGTTCAAAACCAGCTCAGGCAGGAATATCTGTGAGACATTAATCTCTAAATAACCACCAGAAAACCCAAAATTGTGCTGTGGCTCAAGTGGTAGAGCAGTTGCCATGAGCAGAAGAGCTGAGGGACAGCACCCAGGCCTAGAGTTCAATCCCATGATAGACAAAAAAAAAAGCATGAAGTAGTAGTCTATTCATTATCATTTGATAAATATCAAAATATCTCTCCCTATCTCTTTTTGTTTCATTGCATAAATTCCTGATTTAAAAATCTTGAGTATAAAAAAAATGAAAAGTTCTCAATGAAAAATATTGTTAAATCTTGCAACACAATGTTAAAAGTAACTATTAGAAAGAAACTGTAAGTTCACATTTTTGTCTAGTGTGGTTACTGTAACGTTATCACATACTGCCTATGCATAGTTGAAGCAGTTGAGTTTTTCGCAGAAGAAAAACAGTGAAGACACTACTCCATTTACTTTTGCATTGACAGAAAGTCCCATCACAGTAGCCTATAAAGTTACTCTCTGGAAAGTTGTTCTGTAAAACAAATGTTACTGATTTTAATTAGAGCACATGTATGCACAATTTCACATTTAATGCTGAAACGGGAAATTAAAGAATCCAATCTCATTGGTCTTCAGTCAATTCAGAATGAAAAATATCTTCTCTCTTTGGAGTTTAAGCAATAAACACAGCTTTAAAGCTCTGTCTGAATTTTAAGCTGCTATTTTTTTTCTCTTATGACTTGGAAGATGCAATTTGTAACACAAGGCACTTCCTACAGGTAAACCTCTTTCTCCTACCAAGAAAACATTGTGCTGTTCTGAAAATACCATTTGAGAGGGTCAAGCTTAAAGAATGAAACACTTGAGTGATTTTTCCTTGTAAAGATGCTTTTGAATAATTTTAATTTCTCAGCAGTTCTTTCTTCTCATCGCCTATGCACAGTGCATCTACCATAATTCAATTTTTGAATGACAACCTCTATAAAAGTCACTCCTGCTTAATCAGCAATGAATTATGTTACCTAGGAGACCTGCTTGCAAACAAAATGAAATAGAAACATAATTAAAAGTTAGCTAAGTATTCCAATGGTCATATGTTCTATATGAGCTGAGCTGTTTTATTAAGAAATAATAGGAAAACACAGCCACCCACCACCACCCGGCACAGGAACACTTCATTACTCTTGCAATGTGGGCAGGACATTGGCTACACTTCCAAATTGCTATTTATGTTCCTCCAATGCTCAAACTGAATCTGCTTCTCTGTGGGGTTTGTCCCTCTGAATAGGTTAGGACTATAATCTGGACAAGAGGGGCTAAGGAGGACAGCTTTAAGAGACTTTATTTTATATTTGTTTTGCAGAGTACACGCTGAGCATAGGACAGGGACTTTTGAGCAGAAACTTCAGGATTAGTGGTAGAAGAGTGAAAATACTTAGAAGACTGGAAACAAACTGAGTTTGGAAACAACTTGTGAAGTAGTTAACTGGCCTTTAAAATGAGAGATCAATAACAGGGACTTAAAACCATTTCCTTCTTTAAGCCCCTGTCCTGCTCTCTCCTATTCATAAGAGGTAGTGTTGATTGACCACACAATTATTTATCATTGACAGTGAATGCTGTAGTGGTCAGGACAGCTACCCAATGTAGAGAGACTGAGTGATAATTAAAGCAATTAAAACAGGAGGTTCCTATCCTACATATTGACAGCTCATAAATCATGTTATCTGAGATAGAGTATTGCTTATAATTAGGAATCAGATTCTGGCTGAATGCTGTGGCTCATGCCTGTAATCCCAGATACTCAAAAAACTGAGATGTGAGGATTATGGTTCAAACCTACCCTGGGCAAGTTGGAGAGACTTATGTACAATTAACCAGTAAAAAGCTAGAGGTGAAGGTGCTGTTCAAGTGGTAGAAGGCCAGCCTTGACAGAATAAGGCAAGCAGAAGTCTGAGGCAGGGAGTTCAAATCCCAGTACCAGAAACAAATACCCAAAAAATTCAGACTCTGGGCTGGGACTGTGGCTTAGTGGTAGAATGCCTGCCTAGCATGTGTAAGTCCTGGATTCAATTCCTAAGTACCATGCAACCAGAAAAAGCCAGAAGTGGTGCTGTGGCTCAAGTGGTAGAGTGCTAACTTTGAGCAAAAGAAGCTCAGGGACAGTGCCCAGGCCCTGAGTTCAAACCCCAGTACTGACCAAAAAAATCAAACTCTGGAGACTGTCTGGGATTTGATCTTATTGAGTCTGTCATAAGTATATAGCTGTGCCTAAACTAGGAAGAAAATAAGCTATTTTATGATATTACAAATCGCTTCCTTTGTCAGCTAACTTTCCTACAGCATTCCTGGAATGCCCCTAAGGAGTTTCTTAGGTGGTATGTTAAGGTATAAGTTTAGCTACCCTGTATTTATTCTAAATGTTGTGAATGCATTTTGTAAAAGTGGTTACAATTTGTGAATCACTAGATATAGACACCATCTGAAAACAGTTCAAACAGCACATCTGGATAGTCACATTGCTCAGAAAGAGAAATGGCTAGAAGTATGCATATGTATGGGCTAGAGATAACTTGGCTGGATGGTTAGTTCCTTAGAAATGTACTCATTACCTCACTTACATAACAATAACTCCTCTGTACAGCACCTTTACAACAAAAGTAAAAAGAAAATTGGCAAATTTGTGACAAGGAGATCTGAGGAAAATGTAGTTAGGCTTCCTTAAACGGACAAAAAATAACAATAATAAAAATCCACATGAAGCTATCTGGCCCAATAATTTGTCTGTCCCTCTAACATTACATAGGTTTGATTTCTGTGAATATATAGTAATTCATAAAATAAGATGACACATTTATCTTGCTTTACTTTTAAAGATTGTTTTAGCTATTTTACTTTGTCTTTCCAGTTAAATGCTAGAATAATTACACATAACCCTGCAAAATCTTACTGAGGTTTTGATATAACCACAACAATTTGAGAAAAATAATTTGTAATATGTCTGTGTTTATTTGGGCCTTATTACTTTCATTACTTTGTAGCTTTCTACATTTAATGATTCACATATTTTGTTATATTTATATCTAATCATTTTTGTTTATTTTAGTCCTTATGTTAATTGCACTTGTTAAATTTCAAAAATGATTGTTGCTATATAGAAAAACTGATTTTTTTCCTATATTGCCTTTGTGTTGTGTAATTTTGCTGTAATCTTGTATCAGCTAGCTATGTTCATTATTAATAGACCATCATACGATGGGAATAATGACACTTTAGATTTTTGATTGTAGCATTTTTAGCTAATGATTTCTTTCTGCATCTTATAACATCATAAAACATACTGCCCCCTAAAAATAGTGAATAAGAACTCCTTTCTGGGTCTTGATCTCACAGGAGAGTGTACAATTTGTTATCACTAAGTAGTATTTACATGCAAGATTTCTGTTAAATATTCTTTACTGACTTGACAAAGTTACGCTACTCAATTTTCTAAGTGGGTGTTCAATTACTTGGTATGAATATTTGCTGTTTTGCTATAGTCTTTTGTATGTGATAATTTACAATAACTAATCTTCAAACCACATGGCTTTAGTGCTTATTTTTCATACACACTTGTTTAATTTGATTTGCATTTTGTTACAAAGTTTTAAAGCTACATTACATTCCTGCAATGTCTCTGTCTTATTTTGATAAAAGTAATGCCGACCATATAGTATGTTTGATGTTTTGCAAGATGTTTTAGAGAATTAGTAGCATTCTTTCCTTAAATACCTAGATTATAGCACTGCACACTTCTGGTCTGGTGATATCTTCTTTGGAATGCTCATTAATTATTGACTCAAATTCTCTTAATATGCGCCTTTGTCAGCCACAAAAAAAACTTAAAGCATGAGAAATAGACTAACTATTGATATAATTGGAGTAATCACTACCAAAGAATTCATTTCCTCATTTCTATTTTCTGTGTCTACCCTTTGTTTCTTCTTCCTCTTAAACCCATCTTTTTTACTTTCTGGTAATAAATTATATGGCAATTACTTTCTCTGCATACTAATTATTTTTCTGAAAACAAATAATGAGCATAATATAAATACAAATTCCTCTCAAGTAACACAATTATGCTTCATATGCAGTACAGTACCTCACGTTTGGCCCTACTACCTCCCTCTTGTAGGCATGGCTGTCATTCATTCAACCCAAGGACAGCTGTGACCAGCTAACACAGGCATGAATTCTCCCATTAATTTAAACATATCTTTTAGATCAATTAAGAAAATGATACATACTTTACTTTTTCTAATTTAGTTTTTTTCTGACACTAAATTTTCATTGACCTCAGTTTCTATATTATGTATTATTTGTTTTCTGCCTCAAGCCTCTTCTTTCAATTTATATTAAAAATAAGTTCTGGTGATGATGAATGCTTCAGGGTTGTTTGTGTGGTTAAGAAAGATTCTTGAGCAAGGAGGAAGGGAGGGAGGGGAGAGCAGAAGGAGGGCAGAGGGAGAGAGGAAGACAGAGGGGAGTGTAAAGAAAGGAAGAGGGGAAGATGAAGAGAGAGGGAAGCCAGATGTAGATTTTATTTTATCTTTAAGGAATCATGTAGAAGTTCAGGGTTTTTATTATTTGTTTTACTTATGTCTTTTTAATATTTATAACACTAATTTACTGAGATGCTGGAATCTGTGATTTGATGTAATTAATCTTGAGAAATTCTTGGCCATTATTTTCTTGCCTATTTCCTCCTCTTAGTTTTCTCATTCTCCCCTGGTGGTTTAATTCCTTAGCATCCCTCGGTATTCTCTGAGCCCTTGGGAATTTCCCTTTGAGCTATTTTCAAAAATCAATATTTCCTGGCTTTATATGCCCAGACTCCTCCAGAGCCCAAAGACATTCTTCATTTATAGTTCATTTTATTTATCATTTTGTTTTATAATGTCCATATCTCTGCTGATATTACCTACCTGATTTTTACATGTTGCCTACTTTTTATTAGTGTTCTTAACTTCTTAGACACAGTGAACTTCCTTGTGTGGCTATTTCAGATTTTGTGTCATTTATTTTTTTTTTTTAGTCTAGTTCTGGTACTGGTTTTCCTTTTAATGTGATTTGTTTATATTTTTAATTTTTGCTACTTGGCTGCTTGATAATATGTGGCTGTAAAAGTTCAGACTTTAGGGGCTGGGAAGGTGGCTCAGTGGTAGAGCTCTTGCCTTACATGCATGAGGCCCTGGGTTCGATTCCTCAGCACCACATAAGCAAAAAGAAAGAAGCCAGAAGTGGTGCTGTAGCTCAAGTGGTAGAGCACTCGCCTTGAGCTGAAGAGCTGAGGGACAGCGCTCAGGTCAGACTTTAACTGGATATGAAAAACTGTTAAATAGGCCTGTGGTATGAGGATGTATGCTAATTTATGCTAAGGACTTGTTTAGCGGTTTTGTGTAGTTTTAAGTATTAGAAGCTTCCCCTATTAGTAGCATCTTCTTTCTTATCTCTACATTGAAGCTGGGCTTCCCTAAGAACTTGATCTCAGTGAAGGTTTGTGTCTTGCAGTTCTTACAGCTGCGTGCTCTGTTTTTTCACTGGACCTATATTGATATGAAAGTAATATGTGACAGAATAAATGGTGGTGAGAGGCACCATTTACTGAAAGGACTGTCTTCCTTCCATTCTATTTTTTGTCTCCCTTATCAAAAGTTAGGTGCCTATAGGTCTGTAGGTTCATTTCATGGTCTTCAGTTCTATTCCATTGGTCTTCAGGTCTATTTTTGTGCCAGTACCAAGCTGTTTTGACTACTATGGCTTTGTATTAGAGTTTGAGCTGAGATATGGAACCAACCCAGATGCCCCTTGGTAAGATGAGCAGATCAAGAAAATGGATTTCTATGCTTCCATCAGAAAGAATGACACTGTCCCATTTATTAGGAAATGAAAAGACTTGGAAAAAATTATACAAAGTGAAGTAACCCAGTCCCCGAGAAAGTTAGGACCTATGGTTTCCCTTATTTGCAATAATTAGTATACATATAAGATAATCTTATCAGGTGAGCTGGAAAGCTCAAAAGCCATATACATGTGACCATATAAGATGATGCTAAGTAATGAACCCCAAGATATGGAGGTCTGTCTTTATTGTTAATGTTTTAAACTGTTATTGTTGTTTCCTTTGTATGTTCTTTCTCCTATGGCATCTCCCCTGTGGTCACTGTACTTGATTTTGGTACCCTGCATCTTGCATATATACATTTGTCTAATCTGGGGAGGGGAAGGGAATAGAAAATACTGAAACAAGGACACAGGAGGACCCATTGCAACAAAGATACCCACAGGACAGTATATTGGAAATAAACTTTACAACTTTGGGAAGGGGGGGGTGGGGTGAAGAGGAGTGTGGGAGGTGGGAGAGGAAAGGGATAGTGGAACAACAATAAGGGAAGGGATAACAATGATCAACAAGTAATGTACTCATTGCCTTACTCATGTAACTGTAACCCCTCTGTACAGCATCTTTACAATAAAATAAAATGTCTTTAAGTGAATCCTCTGCTCACAGTAGCCTTGATCGTCCTAATAAACACCACATAGTAAATATATACAATAAATTACAATTTCCAGTAACACTATTTTTTTATGCTGATCTACCAAGATTCCCTTGTAGGCAGATCATAGCTTAGATAAGGGCCACAGTTGAGAAAAAGAAAAAGAAAAACAGGCTTAGCAGCCTAAGTGGGTTGTTCATGCTAATATTTAGATGGTGGCACTATTCAGATTCCTAGTCCACAGTAGCTAACATAATGTGGTCTAATTTCTTTTCTCTTTATATCTCTTTCCTATGTTCATATTCATGCTTATGAACAAGTATAATTTCACAGTACAACGGGTAACACCTGCTTCCTGCAACACTATGCATATTAGTGTATTTTCTCTGCCATAGGAGTTACAAGAATTAATAAAATTTAGGCAAATAATCTTAAGTTCTGATCAAACAAAGCATTACATCTTCCTATTATATATTTGGTAAAAACTAGTGAAACCCTTCTAGATCCACATTTCAAAGAAGAGACACATGAAATAACCTCCTTCTTTAATAAATTAACAACAATGAATGAGACATTTAATAATGTAGAGTAGAATAAACTTAAAGTTAGCCAAATTCAGCCAAATAATATGCAAATCACAAAATAGAAATTTGATACCTCAGATTTTTGTAATTTGGCTCTATCAAGATAATTCTATTCCTTTCAATCAGAGGTGTTAGAAATGTTTCTGCTCAATATAACCTTCGTAGCTTGATGAGCTTTTCTTACTTCAAAAGAAGTTTTGCATACTAAGAATTTACTAAGTCCAGGGAATTGAAGTATGCATAATCTAACAAGTTAGCAGGTATTTGGTTACAAATATAAATGTATTTGAACAGACTAAACATGACTAAATGAGCCTCAGGCAACCCTGAAGACATTCATGTGCTTAGGTAGCTTACACTACTACCAAAACCTCAGAGTTAACTTGGACACACCCCTTCTTTCCCTTTTCACAGAACCAACAAAACCTCACCTGTGAGATGATATAACACAATTGGGAATGTAGTGCTTTGAATGAGGCTGGATTTCTTAGAGCCTGAAGTTCACACAGTGCCATCAAACACATGGCATCACTGTACTCTACATGGAAACTAAAATACCCTTCCACAACCTTGCAAGCTCAGCAGGCCATCCTAGGGAACAGAGGTTTGGATTACTGCTGAGTCGAAAACCAAAATGAAGTGTTGTGCTCAAATGTCCTATAGGCTATCAGTAGATTGTAAAGAAGTCCTATAGCCATAAATCTGACAATCTTGCATAATTTTCCCAGGTGGAAAACAACATTGATTACCAGGAGATAAATAGACACTGTCCAAAAATCAGACATATGGTGAAATTCCTTTATTTTTGCTTACTTGCTTACTGTGAGTACTTTGAGAAAGCCTTTGATCCTCCTTATCCTCTAACTATATTTCTCATTGGCAAAACAGAGAAAATTATTTTTACTAACCATTAAAACCATTAGATTAAAATGGAAGAATGCACAAGTACACAGGACAAAGGAGACCAGACATAGGGTTACAGTTTTGCTTTGCCAACAATTACAAATAAATATAATCGAATAGTTATAAATTAATAAGTAATACCCTTACACTAAGAAATAGCCTTCATTGGGGTTTTCTTATCCTGAATCTCTAAACTGCATATATTAGAAGAGAAATAATTGTAACTTATAATAAAAATCTTACTTCTCTCATGCTTGCCCTATCACTGTGTATATTTTTAGGGCTGATTGAATTGGCCTGAGATTTCAAATCAACAATTTTGTATTTAAACACATGTCCTTTATAAAACTTAAAGCCCCCCCAAAAAAACCTGTCTCCTTTTGCCTCTAAAAATTTTCCCTGTAATCCAAGCCAATGATAATCATTATTAACATACATGGTAACCTCCAGACATTTTAATATCCTAAAATAATTCATTGTACATTTTGTGTATTTCATATGAAATATTGGACTGTGGAAAGTGAATTGCATATTGCTTTACTTAATCATGTTGGAAGAAAAACCACTTTATTTCAGCAGATATAAACTTACCTCAGTCTTTTAATACAGCTGCCCTGTACTTCGTTGTGCTTGTACATCATCTCCACTCTTCTCCCCATGTGCTGACCCTGGAAAACTGAACTGAGTCAACCACAGAAAAGAGCTCACAGTTGCCAGCACCTTCTTTGCACTCCCACATGGGTTATGTTTGAGTGAGAGGCACTGGCTGGCAGTCCAGAAAGCAGGGGAAAACAAAGAGGTGCCATTTATTCCCTATCCATACTCGTTTCCTATTAGTTTGTTGTTTTCCTCTATGGGAGGTCATAATCTCATATCAAGGGGCTTCTACAAACAGCTGCCACTCATTTCTATTAGTCCTTTGGCTAGCTCAAGTTGCTACTGAAGTATATTTCAGTAAGCTGCAGCTGTTTGTTGCCTTTTAATAAAACTCCTATACCTATCATAGGGCTTCCATAATTCCCCTTCCCACAATTTGAGTGTACTTTCTTTTATCAGTCTTCACTGACTATACTTAAACTTCGTTTATACACGAATGACCACTTTCAGTGTTTAATAGTTCATAGAAAGTTATAATGAAACACCTTAAACATCCCTTCTAATATACTGTGAGTCTGTGCTATGATGAATATTCTTTGATGACTAATACCTGGATTAATATTTTAGGGTTAAAAGCTAGCTCAGTTTAAATGCTGAACCATACTGCTGAAATTATTTCCAGAATCATTTTATTTTTCACTCCATATTGAAAGACAGAACTAATCCCTTCCTATCAATGAATTTTGTAAGCATTTATTTAAAAAAAGGTATAAAATTTTACCTTCTTTATTCAATTTGTATGTGTTTCACTGCTTACCAACAACAGTGAAAGTATCATGTTTATTCTGCCTTTAATTCAAATCTCCTGCCATTTTCATGGGTAGAAGCAACAGCAGCTGGAGTGGTATGAGAAACACATGAAGCAGAACTGACATTTTCTTGCCAAGAGCATTCTAAGCCAGCCAGCCAAGCCAATTCTCTGACTACAGACACCTGACAACCAGGTCCCCATCAGCAATTCTAGCCCAGATCAACAGAAGCTTGGGATTGGTATTTAGGCATCCAAACCTATTAAAAGCAAAGATTGTTACTTTAAAAATCTTAAGATTTGGGTGGCATGTGGAGCAGGAATAAATGACTAACACAATCTCCTGAAGCACTTACAAATTCCTTTCCTTTTTCTGATTAAAATTCCCTCAAGAATATTGTCTCTCAAATCATGGCTATTTTATGGTCTTGACTTGATCTAAGAGATCTAGTAGTGGAACTGGTAAGCCCTGTGCCATATCCAAATTTGTATCTTCCCTTTTGTTCAAACCATGTTTTCCTTAGCTCTAGACACATCAGATTTAATATTAGGTCACCACTCCTTCTTAAAAGTATCCATTTAGAGCTCAATGCCAGTGGCTCACATCTGTAATCCTAGCTATTCAGGTGCCTGATTTCTGAGGACGATAATTCGATGCCAGCCTGGGCAAAAAAGCCCATTAGACTCTTATTTCCAATAATACCCACCGCTCCCCCCCAAAAAAAGCCAGAAGTGGTGCTGGGTGCTGTAGTTCAAGTGGTAGAGCACTAGCTTTGAGCAAAAGAAGCTCAGAGAGCTAGTGCTCAGGACCTGTGTTCAAGCCCCAGTAACAGCACAAAAATAAAGTATCCAGTCAGACTCTACACCCATTACCACATTATTGCCTAGGATCCTGACTGTAATTACTTTATAAATTGGGATCAATCTAATAGTGGCACAGATAACTCATCCAAAAATGCCAGTCACATCTTAGGTTTTAAAGTACTCCAGGCCTCCCACAAGTCCAATCATACCACTTTAGAATTACCTGTTTTTCTGTTTACATGCTCTAATATCACAATACCAATGAACAGAACCTTCAAGTTACTTGCCTTCTCATTTTACTGTTCTTACTTTACTTCTTGTCTTTGTTTTCTTCCCCTGTTTTTAATCTATTAGTAAATCTGTTAAATTCATGCTTTGTATATGTCAACAGCTTCACATTGCATAGTACAACTCTGGTTACTTTTCTGCCTGCCTTGGACTCATATGTGTAAACTAGATGTTCAAGCAAAAATATACTATGTGCTGACGGATACTTTTGGAAGCATGTTAACTTCTGTTTTTGTATTTTTATTGCTGTACAGCCTTGTCTATATCCTATCCTTTGTCCTATCTGCCATGCTATACAACCATTCCACACATGATCTGTCTTTTACAAAACGCCAGCTTCTTAGGCTGGGAATGTGGCTCAGTGGTGGAGTGATTGCCTAGCATGCATGAAGCCCTGGGTTCAATTCTTCAGTACCACATAAACAGAATAGGCCAGAAGTGGTGCTCTTGCTCAAATGGTAGAGCACTAGCCTTAAGCAAAAGAAGCTCAGGGACAATCCCCAAGCTCTGAGTTCAAGCCCCTGGATTGGCAAAAAAACAACAACAACAACAAAAAAAAACTCCAACTTGTTTGCTCTTAATGACCTCAATTCCTGTGGGAAAATATTTAACAGCAAAGAGAGTTTCCCGATGCTCTCTAGTGCTCAACATACCCAAAAGCAATTTTATAAATATGTATATATATATATATATATATATATATATATATATATATATACATGCTATTTCTAAATCACTACAAATAAATTGTCCACATTTCAATCTAAAGGAAACACCATCCATTCTGAAGCAGATTCTATTCTCATTAGTTTTCTCAAGGCTTTCACTCCATCAATTTTTGCCTTTCTTTTATTTTCAGGCAGATAGAGGGATTTTCACATCACTTTAAAACTCGTTTTACTGATCTCTGAAAAACCAAACCAAACCTTCTTTTTTAAGCTTTATTTTTTTATTTTAATTTTGTTGTTAAGGTGGTGTACAGAAGGGTTACAGTTATATAAGTAAGGTAATGATTACATTTCTTGCCTAACTTATTACCCCCTCCTTTATTTTTTCCTCACTCTTTCCTTACCTCCCCAATGCCCACCCCCAAGTTGTACAGATCATTTCTAACATATTGTCTTGTGAGTTTCGCTGTTGCATAGATTCCCCTTTGTTCTTTGTCTCACCATTTTGTGCTTCCCCTTCCCTTCCCTAGTTCAGATAAGCATATATAAAATACCAGGTACCAAAATCAAATATAGTGACAACAGTGGATAAACCATAGAGGGAAAAACACAGGAGAAAAAAAGAAATCATGTAATACATTGAGAACAACAACAATCAAGTAAAACCTCTTGCGTCCATGTGTTGGAGTTCACTTCACTTAGCATCATCTTATATGGTCATATATACATAGCTATTGAGCTATTCTATTCATCTGCTAAGATTATCCGAGATGTACGAATAAACAAGCTTTGTTTGTTTAACACACCCCTTCCCCTTTAAGCCCTTTTAAAAGATTAACATTCCTTTATTCTAATCGTTTCCTTCATATAATCCCTTAGCCCACCCTAGACAGGCTGAATGTTCCTATTAATCCCTCAAAATGCTTCATGCAGAATCAGAAATTTTTTTGTTTGATTTGTTGGTTTTTCTGGGTCTGGGTGTTGAACTCAGGGCTTTGAGGTAGCTAGACTGGTGCCTTGATGTTTGATCCATGCCTCCAATCCATTTTATGTGTTAGTTATTGTCAAAATACCATCTTACTTTTTGCCCAGGCTATCCTGGAAAGTGTTCCTCCAACATGTTTTCCTATGTCAGAGGAAGTTACAGAAATATGCCATCATGCCCAGATATTGTCCTTCTCCTATAGGGAATATACCACTACACCAAGCCATTGGTTGAGATAGAGTCTCTCAAACTTTTATGCCAAGGTGGTTTCTGACCCAGTCCTTGATCTTTGCCTTCCAAGAAGTTAGCATAACAAGTATGAAACACCATGCTTAGATAGAAATATCTTCTTAATTACTAAACACAACAGTTAATTATGAATTTTCATCTTGCATCAACTACCTAAATAGATGCCTCTTTTTCCTTAGAATATATTTTTAACTTATGTAACAGATGGATACACTCCTGATTTTCTTGTATATTCTGAATTTCCATTAAACAATTTCCAAATTGGGGCTTGGAAGGTGGCTCAGTGGTAGAGTGCTGGCCTTGCCTGATGAGGCCGAGTTCAATTCCTTAGCACCACATAAGCAGAAAAAGCTGGAAGTGGCACTGTGGGTCAAGTGGTAGAGCGCTAGCCTTGAGGTGAAGAGCTCAGGGAGGGTGACAAGGCCCAGAGTTCAGGCTCCATGACTAGCAAAAAAATAAATAAGAAAATAAAAAATTTTCTCACTATCTCTTACTACCTACATGAAAAAACAATAGAATTGCCGAAGATTTGGTTTTGGGTTGTTTGTTGTTGTTGTTTTTATTCACATGTATCTCTTAACAAATACCATTTAGTTGTAAGTTTTTAATGTAGTCTGCATACTAGTCTTTAAATGTATACTTCCTTACTGAATTTTCACCCTGACCCACACACTTTTATCATTAACTTTTTACAGGGCATCTGTGCATGGTTTCCTACCAGATAACTCAAAAGAAACTTGCTATAATCTAGAAGATCACCCCTGTTCCATCTGGTACTCCTACATTCTGTCACCTCCATTTAAGGCAACTACTTTGTGTATTTCACATTGCTGGAAAATTGTTTCTATTACCTGCTGAGATCCAAAAGATAATTGGTATCACATAATCTCTCATTATAATAGAAGAAATGAATTGACAAGAATCTTGAAGGATTACAGATTTTAGCACACCCATTTGTGGACATGTAATGATACCAATTTGTCCTATTAAGTGTATTTAATTAACATTCTCTTTACCCTGGCATTATTACACCTGCTTTTAAAGAATATTAACATATTAATTTTTATCAGTATAATATTTGTTATTTCTTACTATAGTATTAAAATGCTTATTATTTTTTAAATTCAATTTGAGACTAAGCATTAAAATTGTGAAGTTTGGGATGTTCATCTGATTTGTGAATCCTGAAATGTCTAGATTATTTTCTGACAACTTTTTAAGGTTCTTATTTCTATCTTTTGTTGAATTCATGCAGATTTTCCTACTTTAATGGTTTAAAACTTTGACATCTCATTAATATTTCCAAATGGCTGGGCTTGAAATTTTAAAATGTTTATTTAAGCTTTTCTATTTCTATGCAATGCCTTATGGTAATCATTTTTCTTTGTATTTTTGCACATGAATCAAGAAATAGCATTATTGTTTATTTTCCTCCCACATCATGACATCTTTCTTATGACACAGGAATAAGAAAAAATATTATTCCACATTGAATCAACAATAAATTAAAATTATTTGACATTTAGTTATCTTTTTTCTTTAAAAATCCACCTTAATTTCAGCATAAGTATACATTATATTGGATTCATTATAATTCACTATTTCTTCTATTCTCTTTTAGTTTTATTTTTCAAACCATATCCTCTAGTAATTCTTCCCTACATAGAAAGCAACCATGTGAGTTTACTTGTTTGTTTTTGGTGCCAATCCTGGGGCTTGAACTCAGGGCCTGGGCCCTTTCCCTAAGCTTGGTTGTTGTTGTTGAAGGCTTTTACTCTACCACTTTAATTACAGCTCCACGTCTGGAGGGTTTTTTTTTTGTTTTTTTTTTTTGTTGTTTGTTTGTTTTATGTTGGTAATTTATTGAAGACAAGAGTCACATGGACTTCTCTGCCCCATCTGGCTTCAAACTGTGATCCTCCTGAGTAGATAGAATTAAGTGCATGAACAACTTGTACCTACTAAACTCATAATTGATATTTTTATTTTGCTATTACAGTTGAAAGTCAATTTAAGTATAGAATTCTTGTTAAATATTCTTACTTCAAGTGATATTTTCTTTCAGAATCTTCTAAGGTTGCCAGTTTAAATTCAGTTATCTGCTTATTCCACATCAAACAGTTAAGTCTATTCCCATTGCACCCTGGAGACCTTCTAATGATGTTACCCTTGTACTTCTAAAATTTTATTTTGATGTGACAAGATATTTTATATTTATTTTTACCACTTTCTATTCATTCTTACCTCGGTTAACAGTGAAGTGTTATAGTTTTGGGTTTTAGTTAAGTGTGAGAAATTCATTTTTTCATTTTTTTCTTTCTTTTTTTTTGTAGGTCATGGGGCTCAAACTCTGGGCCTGGGCACTGTCACTCAGCTCTTCAGCTCAAGGCATGCTCTACCACTTGAACCATAGTGCCATTTCCAATTTTCTGGTGGTTGATTGGAGATGAGTCTCATAGACTTTCCTGCCCGGGCTGTCTTTGAACTGTGATCCTCAGATCTCAGCCTCCTGAGTAGCTAGGATTACAGGCGTGAGCCACTGGCGCCAGACAGAAATTCATTCTTTGTAAATTATATACCTATTCTCTATACTCCCTTATGTCATTTTGGTATAAAGTATAGGTGGTGGTATTTAGAATTTAATTTGTTCTGTGTGTTTTGAATATATTTTATTCTCTTACTCTTCTGAAGTCATACCTTTCTTTTTTTCTTGCCTCTTGTGCTCTTTCAAATTGAAACACACAGGCACATACATGCACATACCCACCTACACATGCACTCACACAGAGACGCACTTTTGTGATATAGCCTGTGGGGTAGATTCCTGTCTTAATCTCCAGGCTAACTGAATAAATTCTGATGTACTATCCCACATATATTTTATATATTTTATGCACTCTTCTCTTTGTTAATTTTTGACAGGCTAGTCAAACGCTCTACTACAGAGTTACATCCCTCCTTGAGTCTAACTTTCACCTTTCATGTTTTTCACTTCAATCATGATCACTAAAATATTTTAATGAACATACACACAATTATATCTATATATTTACAAACATATATTTATAATAATGTGTTTTAAACATGTATGTGAGTCTAAACACAAAGCCTATTGTAGGTTATTTATTTATTTTATTCTCAATTTCAATTCTTCATTTCCCATTCATCAAAAGCTTTATTGTTTTTAATCATTATACTTTTTCTTTTAAATTGTTTCATAGCTCTTTTTAATTTGATTGACGCAAGCTACACTTCAAGATTTGCTACATTAAAAGCAAGGGCCTCTATCTGTCTCTTCAGTTTTTGTTTCTGTCTAAAACGTCCCTTTCCAATCCTAGCAGTGGTTGAATCTATTACATTTTCCTTCCTCATTGAGCTTCCAAGATGCTGGAGCTTTGTGTTGTCTGATTTAAACTCCAGTTTCCAAACTTGCAATAATTTGAGTATTGGAAGAATAGGGATGATGTGGAAACTACTGTGATGAAAGAAGCAGGGTTCTGTAATCTTGATTACTCATTTATTTAAATATAATATAAGTTTCACAGCAACAAGTTAAAACAAATAATTATTTTGGAAGAAAACATAAAGCTTATGGACACTAAGAAACCATTATTTTAATTTATGCCTTAAAATGCTGTATCATAATAGCATATGACCTAGTAGTAGAAATGTTTATAAATGTTTATAAAAATAATCATGAGTATGGTAATTTATATCACAGAAACAGTCCTTATGAACTAAACAAATAAAACTAGATGCCGAGTATTAATTGCAAAGGAAGATACCCAGCATCTACACCTTCTGTCAGTGGTGACAATTTAGATATTATCAGACCCACAGATAATAATTAAAGCACCACATTTACCCATTTGTGCAGTAATTGTGACATATTTACATGCAAGGAGAATTTATTTTTACCACAGTGAATATTCAATTCAGAATAATTATTACCTGGCTAACAAATGGCTAGATACAATTGAATGGCCAATTAAATCTAATGATTTAACTGTTTATTCCAAGTGTTGACAAGATAAACCCTGGTAAGGTGAAGATAAATTAAAACAGATGGAAAAATTATTTGAGGTAAAAGCTTTGCAATTTCTCTTCTGAGAACCTAGAATACACTAATTTTTTTCTGTGATAATAAATTAAAAATCTGTTTTCTCTTCTTTAAAATGATCTTATCTTATGTTCAGATTTAATCAAAACACTTCCAGTATTGAGCCTCACTATCATTCTATTTGATTTAAAATGTATTTGCAGATGGCACCTTATGGATTTTGCCATGGAAAATATGGTCAAAAATATTAAACAGCATATGATTCAGCCTTCATCCAAAGGAATTAAAATGAAATTATAATAGAATTCTTGGAGCATTGGCTATAACCAGGAGTGAAAATGTAGTTGTACTGGTGGTTCATGTCTATAATACTGGCTACTTGGGAGCATGAGATCCAGAGGATCTTGATTCAAGTTTAGACACATAGTTCATAATATACCTTCATCAATAGTGGATTGAGGTGCACCTGTCTTCATAACCAATACTAAGCTGATATCAGAAGGATTACAGTTCTGATCCAGCTAGGACAGAAATGTTTATGAGACTCATTCTCAGTGGAAGGAGCTGTGCATGATGGTGCATCTTGTCATTGCAGCTGCAAAAAGCAGTAAGAGCAGCTGGGCCCCATGACTGACAAAAAAAAAAAAAAAAAAGCAGTAAGTGAAAAATAGGAGGATCACAATTCAGATGTGTGCATGGACAGGAAGTAAGACCCTATCTCAAAATAACTAGTTCAAGGAAGGACTCCAGGCATGGCTCAGTGGTAAAACACTTGCCTTGTAAATGTGAGGCTCTGAATTCAATGCCCCAGTACCATAAAAACATGGAAATTTTACTGACAATTGGAAACTTTTTTTTCTTTTGTATTTGGAAGTGAATACAAGGCCCTATGATAGCTTGGCTTGCTTACTCTGCTACAACCTTAGCAGCCTAGGTTTTAACTGGCTCTTTTTGTGATAGTGTCTCATGATGTATTCTTCCCAGGATGCACTGGGCTGTGATTATTCAGCCCTCTGCCTCCTGAGTAAGCCAGGATTACAGGTGTGAGCCACTCAGCTGCTAAATACTAGAAATTATTACCAATAGAAAAAATTACAGAAAGCAACACATGTCCATATAGAATTCTGAATTCCAGTGTTCATGGCCTTTTTGACAGATAAGCCTGACTTAAATTGAAACCTAGCTTCTTTCCTTGTAGATGGCAATGTGTCCTGTCCTAGGTTCTCATGAAGAAATGTCAATGTTCCCTGTTCTAGACAGTTTTTATTTGCTGAAATTTTCTAGTTTAAAAAAATTATTATTATTATTATTATTATTATAATTTGTTAGTCACAGGGCTTGAACTCTGGGCCTGGGTGCTGCTCTTCAGCTCAAGACTAGCTCTCTACCACTTGAACCACAGTTCTACTTCAATTTTCTAAGTGGTTTATTGGAGATAAGAGTCTCATGGACTTTCCTGTCCAGGCTGGCTTTGAACCATAATCCTCCGATCTCAGACTCCTGAGTAGCTAAGATTACAGATGTGAGCCATCAGCACCCAGCAAGAAATGATTAAAAGAACAATTTCTTGTAGTTTGTGCTTTGAGATGGGATGGTTGATACATATTTGATTAGTCAACAAGGGAGCAACTCATTCAATGTAAACTGTACTTCCATCACTCTATGTTAGACAAAGGAAGATGCTACAGGACGATGTTAATTACCCAGTTCTATTTCCTTATTCTCTATTTACATACCCTGTTGTAGTAAATCTGTATAAGTTATCACTATTCTCATATATGGCTTTATGGATGATGAGTTCTGTATATAGAAATGGGAATTTTGAAAGCATACCTGGTATTTATATATTTTAACAGTTTATTTCCTGGAGGTGAGGGTGGATCTCTATTGAGAAAACTAGCAAACTATATTTGATGACATTTCAATAAAACAGATACAACTTAACAACTCATATTATCCCTTTGGCATTTAACAATAATTTATAAAAATGGAGTTTAACAATGATTTACATTAATATTTCAGACCTTTTTCTATATATACTGTAGCTTAGCAAGAGGGCTTAAAGTATTCATCAAATAGTGGATCTTCTCAAATATCATATTTTAAAAGTCATTATTGCCACCATTTGTATATGTATCTTAAATAATTCATTCCCCCAAATTATAATTACTGCATTTTTGAATAAAATAAAAGGACAAAGCTCATTCATCGTTTATTGCTTTTTATTTAGAAAATGAGTGTTTGATCAACATGCATTGTATTCATAAAATGCTATTTCATGCTAACTGATTTGTACAACTAAAGATAATAAAAATATTAAAAAATAAAAAATGAGTATTTGTTATCAGTTTTTGATAATTAAAATACTCATTATACTAAAAATAAGATTTTATAGACATACTTTTGTATGTGTATACATTTGTGTGATCTGACCTTTACTGGTTGCTTTATCCAACAATTATTTTACTCATTCAGCAATTATCTGTACTCCATAATGTAAACCTGTATAATTTATCATCCTAATCAAATAATGAAAATTTTATACTAGTCTTTCCCATACAAAAATATTTATTGATAAGCAGATATAAAACAAAACAACAAAACTACAGCACCTGTTCTCCAAAGTTCAAGGATAGCTCATTCTTCTCTGTCCTTCAACAAGTGGATGAAACTTTCACTTGTGATAGATACAACACTAAAACAGCACAATGAACTAATCTAGGTATTTATTATTAATTTTTTGTTTCCAAAAGTTATTTTTTAATTTTATTATACTGTAAAGATGCTAGAGGGGTTCCAGTTACATGAGGAAGGTAATGAGTACATTTCTTGTCAAAGATTGTTACCAACTCCTTTGTTTTTCTCCCACTATTTCTTCCCTCTTCCACTCCTCCTCCCTCCCTCAAAGTTGTGAAGTTCATTTCCAACATAGTGTCTTGTGAATTTCATTGTTGCAATGGGTCATCCTTTTTGCTTCTTTCAGCATTTTGTTCTTTCCCTTCCCTTCCCTTCCCTAGATCAGATATATCTACATATAAGATGCAGGGTACCACATTCAAAGACAGTGATTGCTAAGGATAAACCAATTGAAAAAGAAAAATAACATAAAATAAGAATGAACTGGATACAGTATATTGAAGACAACAAGGTCAACAACCCCCCCCCCCAAGAAAAAAGACCTGTTGTTTATCATGGAGTTTATTTCAATTAGCATCATTTTGTATGGCCATATGTACATAGCTATGCAGCCAGGGCTATCCTGGCCATACATAAAGGAAAGCATGGAGCCTACATTTCATTGGGTCTATCTTACTTCACTTAATGCTTCTGTCCAAGTCTTTCCATCTCCTTATGAAAGGGGTGATGCCATTCTTTCTGATAGAAGCATAAAATTTCATTGTATATATAGACCACATTTTCTTGATCCGTTCATCAATTGAGGGGCATCTTGGTTGGTTCCATATTGTAAATAAAGGTGTAATTAACATAGTTATGCTGGTAGCTGTAGTATGGCAGAGCTTCTGCATTGCAAAAGATATAGCTAATAAGATAAATAGAAAGTCCACAGATTAGGAGATCTTCACTACAACAGACAAGGGTCTCATATCAAAAATATACCTAGAAGCCAGTGCTGGTGGTTCATGCCTGTAATCCTATCTACTCAGAAGGCTGAGATCTGAGGATCACAGTTCAAAGCCAGCCCAGGCATGAGACCCTTTTCTCCAATAAACCACTAGAAAACTGGAAGTGGCACTGCTGCTCAAGCAGTAGAGGACTCGCCTTGAGCTGAAGAGAACAGGGAAAGTGCCCAAGCCCAGAGTTCAAGCCCCACAACTGACAAAAAAAAAATATATATATATATACATATATATAGATATAGATATAGATATAGATATATATACCTAGAGCGACTGAAACTAAAATTACTATACAGAGCAAGATAACCAAAATAGAGGTGAAATTAATGAGATAGAGACTAAGAAAACTATAAATAAAATTAATAAAACAAAAAGCTGTCTTTTAAAAAAATCAATAAAATTGATGGACCTCTGTCAAAATTAACTAAAAAAAGAACAGAGGTAACTCAAATCAATAAGATCAAGGATAAGATGAGAAAAATTACAACAAATACCCAAGACATCCAAGCAATTATAAAGAATTATTTCCAGAATCTATACTCACTAAGGAAGCAAAACTAGCAGAAATGGATGCATTTTTTAGAGAAATACAAATTTCCCAAACTGAACCAAGAAGAAATAAATCAATTAACTAAGCCAATATCTTACAATGAGATAGAGGAAACAATCACAACTCTTCCAACAAGGAAAAGCCCAGGACCAGATAGATTCACTACAGAATTCTGTTAAGACTGTTAAAGAGGAATTCATATTTCTCAAACTGTTTCTCAAACCCATATTTCTCAAACTGTTCCAAGAAATAGAAACAGAGGGAGCTATCCTAAGTGCATTCTATGAAGCCAATATCACACTCATCCCCAAACCAGGCAAAGACCCAACAAAAAAGAACTACAGACCAATTTCCTTGATGAACACAGATGCATAAATCCTCAATAAGATTTTAGCCAACAGAATCCAGAAACATATCCAAAAAAATCATATATTACAACTAAGTACGCTTCATTCCAGAGATGCAGAGATGGTTTAACATAGGTAAATCAATAAACATAATCCATCACATCAACAGATCCAAGGTCAAGAACCACATGATTATCTCCATTGACATAGAAATGGCTTTTGATAAGACAGCATTCATTCATGTTAAAATCTCTAGAGAAAATAGGAATAGAAGGAACATTTCTTAAAACTATAAAAGCCATATACAACAGACCAATAGCCAATATTACACTTAATGGGGAAAAAGTACAACCAATTCTAATAAAATCAGGAACAAGGCATCCTTGCCCACTCTCACCCTTCCTCTTCAATATAGTTCTGGAATCCTTAGCCAAAGCAATAAGGTAAGAAAAAGACATTAAAGGGACCCACATAGGGAAGGGAGAAGTTAAACTATCCCTTTTTACAGATAACATGACATTATACCTCAGTGATCCCAAAAACTCCACCCCAAACTCTTAGAATTTATAAACCACTTCGGCCAGGTATCAGAATACAAAATTAACCCACAAAAATCAGTTGCCTTTCTGCACACCAACAATGTATAATCAGAAAAGTAAATCAAGGAAACAACTCCATTCACAATAACCTCAAAAAAAATAATATTTAGTTAACCTAACCAAAGATGTAAAGGAACTATTTAATGAAAACTATAAAAATTTAATGAAAGAAGTCATAGAGGACTCCAGGAAGTGAAAAGACTTCCATGTTCTTAAATAGGCAGACAATATAGTGAAAATAGCCATACTGCCACAAATTGGTAAACAAATTCAATGCAATTCGCATTAAATGCATTACTGAAATAGAGAAAACAGTCCAGAAATTCATATGGAGCAACAAAAGACCTAGAGTAGCCAAAACAATTCTAGGCAAAAAAAGAAAACAAAAAACAAACAATATGGGAGGGATCACAATGGCAGTTCAAACTCTACCATAGAGCCACAATAACAAAGACAGCTTGGTACTGGCACCAAAACAGACCCAAAGACCAATGAAATAGATTAGAAGATCCAGAAATAAATTACATGCTTAGGAGCCAAAGACATACAGTGGAAGAAGAATAACCTCTTCAACTATTGGTACTGGGAAAACTGGGCACCCACATGCAGAAAACTAAAGTGGACCCCAGCCTGTCACCATGCACTAACATCAACTCAAAATAAGATCTTAACATCAAACCTGAAACTCTGAAACTACTGCACGACAGAGTAGGAGAGACACGTGAACTTATAGGCACAGGTAGGAACTTCCTGAACAAAGTCCCAGGGTCACAATAAATTGGAAAGAGACTCATCAGATGGGACTACCTTAAAATAAGAAGCTTCTGCCCAGCTAAAGACATAGCAACCACACTGAAAGACAGACAACTAATTGGGAAAAATATTTACCAGCAATATATCAGACAAGGGCTTAATATCCAGTATATACAGAGAACTCAAGAAACTAATCCTTCCCAAACCTAACAAACCAATTACTAAATGGACAAGGGAACTAAACAGAGACTTCTCAGAAGAAGAGATAAAAATGGCAAAGAAACACATGAGGAAATGTTGATCATATGTGGATGTAAAGGAAATGAAAATAAAAACAACCCTGAGATTCCACCTTACCCCAGTCAGAATGGCCCACATCCTAAATTCAGCCAATAACAAATGATGGAGGGGATGTGGAGAAATAGGACCCCTATTGCACTGCTTGTGGGGATGTACAGTAATACAACCATTTTGGAAAGTAGTCTTGAAGTACTTCAGAAGACTAAATATAGACCTCCCCTATGACCCAGCCATACCACTCCTAGGCATCTACCTGAACAACAGGAACCAGGATACATGCTCATTGCAGCACTGTTCACAGTAGCCAAGAGATGGAAACATCCCAGATGCCCCACTACAGATAAACAGATCCAAAAATTGTAGAACCTACATACAATGGAATATTATGCAGCCATTAGAAAGGACAAAATAATAGCATTCACAGGGAACTGGATGGAACTAGAAAAAATCATTTTGAGTGAGGTAAACCAAGAGCAAAGAGACAAAGGGCACATGGTCTCCCTGATATGTGCATGTTAAATACAAAATGCAAGGAGATACGACAAAGTAACAAAACTCCAAAGGAACTCATCTAGTCGAATAATTACTAAATGACCACATATATGGTATATATGTACACATGTGAGGAAAACCATAAGGACACAGAAACAGAAGGAAATGGGAAAACATACAACAGTGGGACCCATCAGCGGCACTGGTCATTGATCAAAACGAACTAAGCAATTCAATGGCAGCAATGGGAGGGGGGAATGAGTGGGGAAGAGGGAACAGCTGACACTAAGCAAAAGGAAAGAAATGTACATATCACCCAATATGGAAGAAATGACTATTTTCAAAGCTCATAGAATTCACAAACTTTATAGACCACAATAATGACAAAATGTATTTGTGACTTTAACTAATTATCACAATCTCACACTACTACGACATTTGTGAAATGTATGTAATCACTTAATCACAATAAAAATTTTAAAAATATACCTAGAGCAAAAAATAAAAAATTAGAGAAAGAAGACCAAAAAAGAAAGCAAAAACGCACACACCCATATCCCCAAAATAAAAATTATGAGAGGAAAAGAAACTTTCTGGAAAACATTTTTTTTATCAAAAAAGGCAAAGATTAAAGATTGAAGAGAGTTTTAGAAAACAAAAAAAAATATTTTTTTAATATAAGGTACCAAAAATAAAAACTAAAAAAAAAAAGAAGACGAAGAAGAGAAAAAAGAAAAAAAACAAAAAAAACAAAAAACAGAAAACAAAAAAAACCCAAAGATTTCTTTGATTTTTTTTCTCTTTTTTAAATTATCTTTTTGTTTTTTGTTTAGCTCTACTGAACTTCTCATATTTTTCTTCCTCCTTTCTTATCCTTTTCACCTGCTCCTCTCTTTCGTTCTTCTTTATGTGACTTAATTCTTGTCCTGCACACCCTCAGATAAACCTGTAGTTGACTATTAGACCCTATCCCCCATTATGTACACACTTAATCCACAAATTTATTACACAGGTCAAAACCTCTAAGACTTAAATTCCTTAATAGCAGTACTACCTCTTTATACCTATATAATATTTTAAGCATTTTTATTTTTAAGTTTTTCACATCTCTTTTATATCCCTCCCCTTCTCTCAATAAACTCACATTCTTATCTAAATAGATTGTTATCGAATCTACATAATTTTATTAATTTCTACCTTTCTATTTTTTCTGGTCTCTTTTCTTTTCCCGCTCCCTTTCTTTTTTTTTCTTTTTTGCTCTCTCTCTCTACTTTCATCCTACCCAACCTATATCCTGCTTTGAGATTAAGACGTAGTTAACTCCCCCAGAGCCTCCCCACATCAATCTATTCCTATTTTTTTACCCACATCTCTCCCTAACCCTAATAATTTCTGGTCTCCATATTCTTCTTTGCAGTTCGTAGCCCATTAACGTATAGTTGTTTGATGTTAAATAGATGTATCTGTTGAACTAGATTGTATCTGTAGACTATTGACTGTGCAAATTCAATACAATAAAGGCTGTATATGACAAACCTACAGCCAGCATTATACTCAATGGTGAAAAACTAAAGCCATTTCCTCTTAACCCAGGAACAAGACAAGGTTGCCCACTATCTCCACTTCTCTTCAATCTAGTATTAGAATGCCTAGCTACAGCAATAAGACAAGATGCAGACATAAAGGGATCCAAATAGGGAAAGAAGAAATAAAACACTCCCTCTTTGCAGACGACATGATCTTGTATTTAAAGAATCCCATAGACTCCACTCCCAAATTACTCAAGCTGATTCAAAACTTTGGCAAAGTAGCAGGGTATAAAATTAACCCCCCAAAATCAATGGCCTTTCTGTATGCCAACAATGAGAAAAGTGTGGCTGAAATTAGGTAAGCAACTCCATTTGTAATAGACCCACAAAAAATAAAATACCTAGGAATTAACTTAACCAAAGAAGTGAAGGACCTCTATGATGAAAACTTTAAAATCTTGAAAAAGGAAATCAACACAGAACTTAAAAAATGGCAAAACCTCCCATGCTCCTGGATTGGCAAGATTAACATCGTGAAAATGGCAATACTTCCCAAGGCTATCTACAAATTCAACGTGATACCTATCAAAATTCCAGGTTCATTCTTCAAGGAAATGGAAGAGGCAATCCAAAAATTCATATGGAACAATAAAAGACCCCAAATAGCAAAAACACTCCTCAACGGAAAGAACACTTCTGGAGGAATACCCATACCAAATTTCAAACTCTACTATAAAGCCATAGTAATCAAATCAGCTTGATATTGGCATAAGAACAGACCTCAGGACCAATGGAATAGAAGTGAAAACCCAGAAATGAACACACAGACCTATAGCCATCTAATCTTCGATAAGGGAGCTAATACAATAGAATGGAACAAAGACAGCCTCTTCAGTAAATGGTGCTGGCAAAACTGTTTAACTACTTGTAGAAAACTAAAGCTAGATCCTTATATATCACCCTGCACCAGAATCAACTCCAAATGGATCAAAGACCTTGAAGTCAAAGCAGACACTCTGAAAACATTACAGGATGGAATAGGAGAAACCCTAGGTCTCCTTGGCTCAGGCCGAAATTTTCTGAATAGAGACCCAGAAACACAACAAATCAAAGAAAGGTTGGACAAATGGGATTGCATAAAGTTGCAGAGCTTCTGCATGGCAAAGGACGTAGCTAGCAAGATCAATAGAAAGCCCATGGACTGGGAAAGATCTTTACTAGCCATACAATGGACAAGGGTCTCATATCTAAAATATACTTGGAACTCAAAAAATTAAACCCCCCAACAACAAATCCTCAAAGAAACAACTGCCCAATAAAGAATTGGGCGAAAGACTTAAACAGAAACTTCTCTGAAGAAGAAAGAAGGATGGCCAATAGACACATGAAGAAATGCTCAACCTCCCTAGACATAAAAGAAATGCAAATCAAAACAACATTGAGATACCACCTCACTCCAGTTAGAATGGCAAAAATCAAGAACTCTAACAACAACAGATGCTGGAGGGGATGTGGACAGAAGGGAACCTTACTTCATTGTTGGTGGGAATGTAAACTTGTTCAACCACTTTGGAAAGCAGTGTGGAGGTTCCTCAAAAGACTCCACATAGAACTCCCCTAAATGACCCAGCAATCCCACTTTTGGGCATTTACCCAAATGTTTACAAACAAGATCACACTAAAGCTACCAGCAAAACTATGTTTATTGCAGCATTATTCACCATAGCTAAGATCTGGAATCAACACAGATGCCCCTCAGTAGATGAATGGATCAAGAAAATGTGGTATATATACACAATGGAATTCTATGCCTCCATCAGAAAGAATGACATTGCCCCATTTGTTAGGAAATGGAAAGACTTGGAAAAAATTATATTAAGCGAAGTAAGCCATGTCCTAAGAAACATAGGCCCCATGGTTTCCCTTATTTGCAATATGTATTATATGTATGAGTCAAGCAGAAAAGGTCAGATAATGTGATGTTAGGAAAATGAACCCTTAGATATGTATTTTAATTTGTTTTTCTTCATAACGAGCTTTACAATGTCTGTGCGGGGGGGGGGCGTGAGGGGGGAGAAGAATTGGGACTGGGAGGGAGGGGGGAGGCTGGGAAGGGATGTGTAGGATAAACAAAGGAGGAGGCTGCAATGCTTGGTAAGAAATGTGCGCATTATCCTGCCCATGTAATTGTAACCCCTCTGTACAGTATATTCACAAATAAAATAAAATAAATTTAAAAAAATAATATTCAAGGACACACTCATCTTGAGGCATATGTAAAACTTTCATGAAAGATATTTTATTGCTACCTATCAAAATAAAATTGCTTATACCTAAAAAAATAAATAAAAATAAAAAATAAAAAATTAAACCCAATAAAAAAATCCCCAAAGAAGTTTACACTCCCACCAACAATGCAGTAGGGCTCCCTTTTGGCCACATCCCCTCCAGCATTTGTTGTTATTAGATTTCTTGATTATAGCCATTCTAACTGGGGTGAGGTGGAATCTCAATGTTGTCTTGATTTGTATTTCTTTTATGGTTAGAGAGGTTGAGCATTTCTTCATGTGTGTATTGGCCATCCTTCTTTCTCTTCAGAGGAGTTTCTCTGTAAGTCTTTAGCCCACTGTTGATGGAGCAGCTCTTTCTTTGAGGACTTGTTGTTGAGGGATTTAGATTTTTGACTTATAAGTATTTTTAGATTTGAGACTCTTGTCCAGTATATGGCTAGTGAAGATTGTCTCCCAATCTGGGGGCTTTCTATTGATCTTGTTTGGAAAGCATTATGAAGGTTCCTCAAAAGACTCATAACATTATTTACCATAGCTAAGATATGGAACCAACCCAGATGCCCCTCAGTAGATGAATGGATCAAGAAAATGTGATATATATATATATCACATTTATATATATATATATCAAATTTTTATGTACATATATATATATATATATATATATGACAGAATTCTCTGCCTCCATCAGAAAGAATGACACCACCCCATTTGTTAGGAAATAGAAAGACTTGGAAAAAATTAGACTAAGTGAATTACATCAGGCCCAAAGAAACATAGGTCCCATAGTTTTCCTTATTTGCAATAACTAATCTATATCTAGGACAAGCAGAAAAGTTCAAAAGCTATGTACATATGACCATATAAGAGGATGTTAAGTGAAATGAACCCCAAAATAGGGACACAACTTTTTTTTCCTTTCCTTTTTTTTCCTTTAAAATGTACTATGTGATTTTTTGTTTCTTTTGTATGTTCTTCCCCCATGGTATAACCCTGTTTTCACTGTATTTGATGTCAGTGCTCTGCATCTTGTATATACAATCTTTTAATTTGGAGAGTGGAAGGGAAATAACAAAATGCTGAAATAAGGATACAGGTTGACCCATTGTAACAATGAGATGTACAAGACACTAGGTTGAAAATGAAATTTACAACTTGGGGGGGGGTAGTTGGGGAGGTAGGGAGGGAACGGATAGTAGGGGATAAACAAAGGAGGAGTTAACAATGTTCAATAGGAAATGTACTCCTTACCTTACTCATGTAACTGTAACCCCTCTGTACACTATTTTTATAATTAAAAACATATAAAAATCCCCAAAGAAACAACCACCCCATTAATAAGTGGGCTAAAGAATTGAAAAGAGACTTCCCTGGAGAGGAAATAAGAATGGCCAATAGACACATGAAGAAATGTTCAACATGGCTTGCCATAAAATAAATGCAAATCAAAACCACATTGAGATTCCACTTCCACCAATTAGAATGGCCTTATCAAGAAAACAATAATAACAGATGATGGCAGGGATATGGCCAAAAGGGAACACTACTATACTGTTACATTATTGGTGGTAATGTAAGCTGGTTCACCCTCTTAGAAAGCAGTATAGAGGTTACTAAAAGACTAAACATAGAGCTCCCCTATGATCCAGCAATCCCACTCCTGGACATTTATCCAAATGATCACAAGCAAGGCCACACTAATCTAGGTATCATAAGGAACAGAGCTTCCCATGAAGTGGGGAGATAGGAAAGAATACACCTCATTTATAGCCCTGACTTGAATCTGTTAAAATTCTCAAAAGGATGGAATTTCATACTATAAGCAGAAGTTACATACATTGGTGCTAGCAACTATATTTCATTAATACTTTCAAGATTTAAAATTAAATTTCACAACTCAAATCTTCAGTCACATTATTTGATTTTTATTATTTTTTATTGTAAAGAGGTGTTACCATCCTGTGTCAGGTATTGAGTAGGTTTCTTTTTGAAGTCACATTATTTTAAATGCACGTGCACCACTTATGAAATGCTTATTTCTAATATAGCCTGGCAAACATTCAGTTTGTTTTGATTTCTTTAAAACTAGGACCTTGCACTTAGGCCAGCACTCAACCAAATGACCTATGCCAAGAACTGTTTTTGCTTTTGATGAGTTTTCAGATAGAGACTTGTGCTTTTTGCCTGAGCTAACGATGGACCAGAATCTTCCTCCTTGTGTCCTGCATATCTGGGATTTCAGGCACATCTATCACACCCAGCTAATATTTTTTACAACTTAGTTCATTTATCACATATAATCACCCATAAATAATATTAAATTTATGTTAAGATTATATGAAGAGTATAGTTATATTTTAAATTACAATAATTATAAAATTTAAATGTATTAATTATATAAATGTATTAATTATATAATAAATAAATTATATAATAAATAATAAATAAATGTATTAATTATATAAATTATGTATTTAATTGTAATGTTAAATTATAATAATTATAGGAAATTTCCAGCTCACATGAACTCTGAAACAGAGGCTTTCTCAGCAAAGACCATATCACCCTCTTACAATACATTTGGGAAATTTCAAAGAACTATTGGGTAGTATAAGGATATGGGGTAATGCTTGATATTTTGAGGGTAGAGTCCAACAGAGCGTTAGCATTAAATATGCATTTAATTGGAGAATCTGATTGAGGGAATAGCAACCAAAATATGTGAATTTATGTTTTTCTCTTGTTCTTAAGGAAAAAAAAACCTTAAATGCTCTCATTACACAATGACCTTATCCCATTCTTTCTACTTACCCTTTCTGGTAAACCAATTTTTTGTGTTGCAGTTTCTAATTGGATTCTTCCTATTTTTTTAAATTTTATTTTCTGTTTTTAATCTCCTTCATCTGCTACTTCATTTTAGGTAATGCATTCTTATTAATCCTTTTGCATAGCATCTTTCCCTTTAACAGTGTTTTACTTTCTTGTTTAACATATTGAATACATATTTAAATATAAAATCATTAGTTTTGTTACTGTCCCTTGCTTTAAGTTCCATTTTCTCTTATATTTGGATGTGTTCATTTATAAAGGTTTTTCTAATTGTCCATCTTGGTGATTTCTATCACTTATTCTTAGATACTACATCTTTCTTTTTTATTCTTTATCTGACAGTATAACATGTTTAGAGTTTGAACTCTAAATTAATCTTATCATTCATGTAACTCTTAGTCAAGGTGTTTTGTTTTTTGGAATACTTGTGATATTTTGGCCTTTATATTTTCTTTCATTTTTTCTGATTATTATGTGTGTGAGTGTGAGTACGTGTTGTTAATTTGGTTTGTCATTACTTAGGACTCATTACACTTGCTAGGCTTGTTTGCTCATGGATATCCTTTTACCACTTAAGCCTGCCTCCAGCCCACATTTTCTTTAGGATTATTGTAATTGATTGTGTAAATTCTACAGTTTAAAGAAAATAATTTGATAATGGACTTGTAAACAAGCCACACATTACTTTATGTGTGTGTGTGTGTGTATGTGTGTGTGTGTGTGTGTGTGTGTGTGTGTGTGTGCACACCCACACGTGCATGGGTGTGCTGGTTCTGAATTCAAGACGTGGGCATTGTCCCTGACCTTATTTTGCTCTGGGCTAGTGCTCTACCACTGGAGCCATAGCTCCATTTTTGGCTTTTTTTTCTGTGATTCACTAGAGATAAGAGTCTCACTGACTTCTTTTTTCCCAGGCTGGCTTTGAATCCTGATCCTCAGACCTCAGCTCCCTGAGGAACTAGGATTACAGGTGTGAGTGACCGGCACCTGGTTTCACTTTATATTTCTTTTATTTGTTGTAAAGGTGATGTTCAGAGGGGATACAGTTACGTAAGTAAGAAAATGAGTACAAGTCTTGTGGAACATTTTTACCCCTCCTTCATTTTTCCTACTTTCCCTCCTCCACTCCCCCCTAAAGTTGTAAAGTTTATTTCCAACATAGAGTCTTACCAATGTCACTGTTGCATTGGTTCACACCCTTTGTCCTTTGTCTTGCCATTTCCATGATTCCTCTTCCCATCCCCAAATCAGATAACTTACATACAAGACAATGGGTACCAAAATAAAAACAGTGACAATGAGAGGTAAACAAAAGGGGAAAAAAGTGAAAGAAAAAAGAAATAACTTCATATAGTACATTAAAAAATAAATAAAATAAAATATAATAAAACTCTTGTTTCCATATCTTATAGTTCATCTCTGGCTGTAAAAGAAATGTAAATCAAAACAAAATTGAGATTCCATCTCACCCCAGTTAGAATGGCTATTATCAAGAAAATTAATAATAACAGATGCTGGTGGGGATGTGGCCAAAAGGGAACATTACTGCATTGTTGATGGGAATTTAAACTGGTTCAACCACTAGGGAAAGCACTATGGAGGTTCCTCAAAAGGCTAGAGCTCACCTATAACCCAGTAATCCCATTTCTGGGCATTTACCCAAATGACCACAAACAAGGCTGCACTAAAACTACCAGTGCAACTATGTTCACTGCAGCATTATTTACCATAGCCAACATGTGGAATCAACCGAGATGCCCCTCTTTGGATGATTGGATCAAGACAGTGTAGTATATATAGACAATGGAATTCTATGCTTCCATCAGAAAGAATGGCATTGTCCTATTTTTAAGGAAATGAAAGGCCTTGGGAAAAATCATATTAAGTGAAGTAAGCCAGACCCAAAGAAACACAGGCTCTATGGTTTCCCTCATGTATAATAACTAGTATATGTCTAGGATAGCTTTAGCAGGGTATCACAATAGCTCAATAGCTATGCACATATAACCTTATAGAACAATGTTAATCAAAATGGATCACTTTATGTTTTTTTGTTTTTGTTTTGGTCAGTTGTGTGGCTTGAATTCTGGACCTGGGCACTGTCCCTCAGCTCTTCAGCTCAAGGATAGTGCTCTACCATTGAGACACAGAGCCGCTTCCAGTTTTATGTGGATTATTGGAAATAAGAGTTTCACAGACTTTGCTTCCTGGGCTGGCTTTGAACCATGATCCTCTGATCTCAGCCTCCTAAGTAAGGAGGATTACAGGCATGAGCCACTGGCACCATGCCATTTCATGTTTTTTAAAGACAGCTAAGACTGGCACTGATCTAGGGTCATGTCAGGCCTCTTACACAGTGTAGCTCTCTGCAGGAGGTTAATACTGCACTGCAGCATTTCTCAAATGTTAGTAGGCTAAATCTCTTTTAAATTTTGCCAAGCAAGTGTTGGCAGGTCATGCCAGTGGTCCTATTTACTTAGCTAGGAAATGGAGCTGTGGCTCAAGTGGTAGAGCGCTCGCCCTGAGCTGAAGAGCTGAGGGATAGAGCCCAAGCCCAGAGTTCAAGCTCCATGACCGACCAAAAAAAAAGTTCCCATCCTATTTACTTAGCTAGTTGAGATCTTTCAAACACACTTCAAAGCCAGCCTTGGCACACTTATTCCTGAGATTCTTATCTCCAATAAACCAGCAAAAATACAGAACTGGAATTGTTACTCAAGTGGTAAAGGTCCAGTCATGAGCACAAGATTAAAAATAAAACAACAAAGCAAGAGCTCAAGGGGTGAATTCAATCTCTAGTTACCAGAACACACACACACACACACACACACACACACACACATACACACACACACACACAGTCACTCTCACATCATGCACACATACAAATACACAGCACAAGATTATATAATATGTGGGGGTGAGGCTAATCACTTTCATAGAAAGATATCTCTGGTAATATTTATCAACACGAACCAAAGTCATTGGCCTCACCAGGTATTTAATGCTTGCTATAAGTGGTTTACTTATCAACATCTCATGAAGCAAGCATAGAGCCAGCCACTATGCTAGCAGCAGAAATTAAATATTTAAGCTGTTCATTTTTGCAACAGCCAGTTCTGTAAGTCATTTATTTTCTGAGGAAACATAAGACTCAGTAAATGATTTCTATAAACTTAAAGACTCAGTTTGATTAATAAGCACTGTTATAGTATTTTATAAATTATGGTTTAGAAAAAATTATATAATAGCTAATTTTAGCTAGAGAAATAGGTTTGCCATATCCTAAAGGTATCAGTTTTATTTATTAAGAATTATATTAATTTTTTAAATGTAATTACTTAGTACATTATGGTTTGGAAAACTAATAATATGTTTTAAGTAGAGAAAAATAGTTAAGATATGAGTTATTTATATTTCTTTTAACACATTTTTTAATTCAAAAAGAATGTTAATCATAATGAAACTCTAGACCAACTCTCCCATTTTATTCAGCAGGAAAATAGAGAAGGCAGAAATGATTCCAAGGCTATAAAAGATGGGAGCAAACCCAGACTGAGACCAAAATACAATATCTCCACACTTTTCTTCATGATAATTCAAATAGTAAAGGTAGTGCATTGTTAATATTTAGATTTTATTTTTTCTGAGTACTGGACCTCGACTTTGGAGTATAGCCACTCTAAATTTAGACTGCACTCCCAAAATTTTTGGTGTTAGCTATTTTTTAGATATTTCGTTTCCTTCGTAGAACAATAAACATGTGCAGCAACTCTCAACATGTGTTGATTTGTGCTGAAGATTTTTCTGCTTTGGCTGAAATAGAACCATAATCCTCCCAATTTCAGCATCCCCATTAGGTAAAATGATAGACATAAACTACTGACATCTGACAAATATTTACAAAAGTTTAAGGATATATTCTTAAAGTCAGATGTGGTTAAAGCTAGACAAAGGAGGTCAGCATGGGCTATGTAACAAAACACCAAATCAAAAGAACAAAATAAAATAAATGTAGTTAATATTTTTTGCTCATTCCCTCCCTAATTATATAGGTGAATAAGTCATCTAGGGCTGTCCAAATCAAATGCCAAAGCCTAGTGGTTGAAGAAAGGGAAATTCTATGCTACATTTTTTCAAAAGTATCCTGAATGTTAATTCAAAGCATCGTTTTAAGTAAATGTTCAGTATCCTATCATAATTATCACTTACTGCTATTGAACCATAAAGTCATTATCAAATTTAATAATTAACAAAGTCAGAATCATAGAAGGCCAGAAAAACAAAGCTGGCTTTTTAAGTTGAAGAGGATAGAGTAACCAGGTAAGTGCTAATGACTCAGCTTTTTAAATTGAAGAAGATAAAGTAGCCTGGACAGGTGCTGATGATTCATTGTGTAATCTCCCCTATTTAGAAGACTGAGATCTTAAGATTTAGGCTTAAAACCAGCCCAGCAGAAACAAATCACCAGCAAACAGCTTGAAGGGGAAGCATGGCTCAAGTGGTGGAGCACTAACCTTGATTGAAAAAATCCAAAGTGGCGCTGTAGCTCAAGTGGTAGAGCGCTCGCCTTGAGCTGAAGAGCTGAGGGACAGCGTCCAGGCCCAGAGTCCAAGCCCCACGACCGATAAAAAAAAAAAGAAAAAGAAAAAGAAAAAATCCAAGGGTGAGTGTACCAGCCTCTCAACCAGAAAAAGAAAGAGTAAGGACAAAATATGAAATGTGTTGTCTTTGTTTAATTAGATCATAATGGGGGAAAATAATTTTGAAAACCTGGAGCCAGGTACTTGTGCTTTACCCCTACAATCCTAGCTCTTCAGGAGGTTGGTATTGGAGGAATATAGTTTGAAACCAGTCTAGAAAAGAAAAGCCCAAGAGATTTCATCTCTATATAAACAGTAAATTTCCAGATGGGAGATATGACCCAAATGGTAGATTGCCAGCCATGAGTGAGTGAACAAGCCAAGCAAGAGCATAAGACATTGATTTCAAAACCCAGCACTAGAGAAAAAAGTATATATATATGTATATTTATGTATATATATGTATATATGTATGTATATATTTAACTGACTTTTCTGTGCAGACTGAATGTGAACCTAGTCCTCTGAATCTCAGTCTCCTGAGTAGTTAGAATTGCAAGGATAAGCCACTGGCATGCAGTGATATTGAATGTAATACTCTTTTAATTATGTAGATTATACCCACTCACATACTGATATGAAATGTGCAGCTTACACACCAGTAATTGAAAGCATATATATATACATATATATATATATATATGTGTATATATATATATATATATATATATATGTTTGGTGAATGTCTACACAAAGATGAAACCATAAGTAGAAATATGACACAATAATAGAAGGTAAGGAGCAAATAAGGCAAAATGTTTAATTATTAGAACTTGTAAGAAATGAAGGAACTCTAGATGGAAATATAGGCATACTCATGCTACTATGTGAACATACAAGGCTCTGAGGATACAGACTGTCAACTACAATTATAAATTCATGTGTCCTCCTATCTTGATTTAGTTACTTATGTGGGTGTATGCTGCATTTATAACATATTTTGGTCCCCTTTTGCTATTTCTCACCAAAGGGAATTGTGAGGAGTAGTAACATCTATTAGCATTCACAGATTTCAGAGGGAGCATGAAGTAATACTTTCTCTTAACCCATAATCTACAATGCATTATCAGTCTTGGTACTTAGCATGTGTAGAACGAACAATTTTTTTTAATATTTCTGAGTTTTCATCTGCATATGTCTCATTAAATATTAGTTTTATACAAAGAAAGCTTTTAACTGGTATTCCAAGGATGAGGTAAACCAAAAGCAAAATTCCAACACAGGTTCTCCATTTGCTACTTCATCTTCAACAGAAGCATCATTAATGGCAAATAAGAGGAGTCATACATGTGTTTCCAAACTTAGTGACAATTGTAGCTGAATAAATTTTATCAGAATATTTAGATATGAATACTCCTAGGCCTTAAATATTCATCTTTGTGTGTTGATGAGTGGAACACACTCCACTGGAGAAAGAGCAGGCATTTTATATTAGGGAGATGACTTCATATAAAAACCAGCCTCTGATGGATTAACACACCCTCAATATCCATGTATGAAGGGTGTGTTACTTGACGTCAGAACTGAAGTAGGTGCAAAAATTGGTTCATTCACAAGCTGCAAAGGTACAGAAAAGAGACATAAGATAATATTGTTGAACCATTCTATGTGAGCATGTACTCCAAAAGTGTTTAAATACCTTAGCTGGTTTAAATACCTTAGCTGGTTTATCATAAATAGCAACACATGATTATTGTTAAATTTACATGCTCATACCTACTATTTTACCATTAACGTATTTCCCCATAAAATAGAGATGCAAAACATAAAGATTAGAAATCCAAACCATCTAGAAATTAAATCCTCTGCAGCTTCTGAATAGTGATTTTTACAATATTTCATCCAAAGTTATTTTCAAATATGTCTCCTTTTTTTTCATTTGCTAGTAGATTTGGGGGAAGTAATTATTTAATAGGAGGTTTTATTATTCAAACATCTTATCTGATTTTACTACCCCCCCCCATATTCCAAGTAGCATTCATTTTATCCTGGTGTATTTTCTAGTTTATGGAGCCAGACAGAAAGCAAGTTAAAGATAATATGAAATGTCTTAATCTACAAAGAAGATTAACTTAAACCTTTCTTCCTTAGGTAATTGTCATGGATAAATAAGCATAAATAAGTAGTTGAGGGATATTTCCACTTTTGTTTTGGAAAAAGAATTATTAGTTAGACTATACCCCCCCCCTTTTTTTAAATGGTCACACTGAGAATGCTAAAATGCAAGGCAACAATTCAAAGACTTTATTGAGTAGCTAGAATTGAATAAAAATTTTATTTTCTGAACATTGTAGTAACCACTAAAAGTATATGGGTAGATAGATGTATGGATATAAAAATCAAGTTGGGAAAGAGGGTCTAGGAGAGAAACAGAGAGAGAAAGAAAAGAAAGATGTAGAGATGTTCTGCCAAATATTGGTAGTTTGTATCTATCAATAAATTTGTCTATTTCTTCCTGGTTATCAGATAAAAAAAATGTATGAACCTAGAATTGATTATGGTCTTCCTGTGTTATCATTTTAATTCCCATTGTGTCAGTAATGATAGACTTTGCTTTCTGTCTGAAAATGATCGTGTATGTCTTTTCTTTCTTTTTGTGATTATCAGGACTAGAGTTTTACTTTACTTATTGATATATTCAATGATTTTCTCTACTGCCCTGCCATTGTTTAGGGCCCTAATTTTAATTTTCTGATTGATTTTGTTTGATTGAGGCATAAATTGTTCTTTGTCTCATTTTTAAAAGGTGGAAACTTAGCTGATGTTAGGATTTCTTTTGTAAAAACGAATTTCATGCCACAATGGAGAGTGAGCCTTGGTTGTGGACTGTATTCCATATTTCACAGTGTTACCTTTCCCCTCCCTATACCAGACTTTTGTGGGATCTTTCTTGCTATTGGAGCCTCATGGACTCCATAGTAATGTAACACATAATATTGAGGATTACTGTTACTGAGTGTGAATCCCAAGATTCTCTTACTCTCAAGCTTTAAGATCATTCTCCTCTAACAATTCATTAAAATTCCCATTTTGATGTTAAAATCAAAACAAATCTCTGACCATATTAGTCATCTTGCCAGATTTCCCAGTAGTGGTTTGCGGATAGACCTCTCTTCTCTGATTGGCCCAAGAAAAGTCACAGATGTTCATTTTGTTCAGCTTCTCTATAGCTGTAAGAAAGGTAGTGAGAGCTTCAGTGTTCATTACCTCCCAAAGTTCTTGCTTATTGCTTGTCCATTGTTTGATTCCATGTTTATATGAACTAGGTCCAAGACCTCTCAGTATGGAGACTACAAAGATGTTGTTTACTTTCTCTACAAGTAGATATTCATGCTTAATTTTTATGAACTATAAGATGCCTTAAGGGACAGCTGGCCTTTTGGTTAATTACAGTCAGAAATCAGTGATCATATTCTGAAGATGATTCCTCCAAAATCATATGTCTATTCATTAAAGCAATTAAAAATCATTTAATACACTGAAATATTTTAATAAAATTTTACATTTAAAGTAGACATTTGTAGTAATAAAATGAGGAGGAGGAGTCTCCTTTGATATCTATTTCATTACCTCAAATACAAAACCACTGTCTTTTTCCTCCTTGCTCAAACTTGCCAAATGTCCCAGGATATGATCTATTCGGGGAGAAAGTTCCATAGGCTGTTGAGAAGGATATCTTCCTTTCCTATTCTTATAACTGACTTAAGGCCAAGTTTTGTGACAAAGTCTCCTTTCTACCACCAAATGATGACTGCCTCTTGTTCTTGGACTCCCAAAAAATCCCTCTCAACGTAGACACTCTGTCATTCCCTGTGACAAAAGGGGCATGAAACATCCCAATTCCCATCCCATTGCAAGTTGCTGAAGTTCAGATTTTCACAGCAGACCCAATTTCCAGGTCCCAGATCCCAGGACTGGTTACAAGGGTCTCATATTGTGTTTAACCTAAAGCTCAATTTGATGATCCCTCTGAGAGACCCTCTGAGAGACTGATTTTAGCTCCTGACTTCTTTATCAGTGTCTTCAGCCTGGAAAACTAGGTATGGTTTCCAAACTCTTTGTTGCTATTTCCTCTGCCCTGATTGCTTCTCTTCTGCTTCATTCCTCCCCATGACTCCTAGTAGTTTCTCCTGTCTTCTCATATTCTACTCTTCAGCATCTACTTGTAGTTGTGTCCATGGAGTCTTACTCACAAAGCAATAATTGTTGAATGCTTTCAATTTGCTCTCTTGCCCCAGCTCCTTTTGTTTTGTTCTTAAAGATGGCACTGTGCTGTAGTGGGTCTTTCCTTGACAGTTAAGTAAAAACAGACAGTAAATATTTTTCCACTTCAGTTGCCCTTCATAACTTTTTTCCAAGTGACCCATTTCATCTGGCCTTTTCCTAGAAGCCTGAAAGTGGATTCTATATGCTTAAGAGTTCACCATGGACAAAACATGATCTTAAGTCAAGTATTAAAAAATGGTGCAATCAAGAGGTGAGGGAGATACATGATGGAAGAGGCATTCTCAATATCACTCATCGTATCCTTTCACAGAAAATCTCTTTTATAAATAAAGGAAGTACATTCTAAAAAGGTGGAAAACACTTATTGAATATGTAAGCCTGTAAGATAGTTTTATTATCACTGTCAAGTAACATGTACTGTACATAATTGCATTGCCAAACTTTCATATAGCTATAATGCTGGTTTGCTTATAACAGCATCACTGAAACCTGTGAGAAATAAGTCCCATCTTTAATGCTATAATCCTCCCACAGCTGTGACAGTATTCAAAATGAAGAATCTTTCAGCTCCATTGTCATAGTGCTGAACCATAACCATATATACTGCCTACCACATATGATACACATCCTTGATTAAAATACTACTATGTGGTACATGAATGTATGTGTATGTCCACATGTGAACAACAAGTGTTAAAAATATTTTATAGTACTCTAGAATATGGCCAAAATTACAATCAAAAGTAGAAGGGTAGAATAAATTTGGCTGTGAAAAGAAGAGGCAGCAGTCACACTTATTTTAGCCAATGTCTACAGGGGATTGTAGGTATGGTTCAATATGTGAGTAGGTTTCAACTGGCTGAAGTGAGGGGAAAGCACTTCTGCCAAAGGCACACTGAAATATGGTGAGAAGCACAAGTGAAGAAATACTTATATTTTAACAGGGCAGAAACAGCTGCATGTAAATTGGAGGATAAGTCTTCCTGCAGCGTGAACTGCAAAGACTTGGCCACCTTTTGAAGAATATCTGTCAGCCCACTGTGCTTGATTAAGTGAAAGGTGAATGGGAGATTGAATCAGCTTACATCCACATATTGAAACAATGGTGTGAGATCTTAAATTCTAATATCTGAAAAACAATAAATAGCCATACTTAGCTAGAAATATTGAGGCTTCTCTTTTCTGGTGAAAAAAATTTGCAATCTCTTCACTGAATTAAGGATGGATTAGGTAATATTCCTTTGATATATTGCTGGGTCCATTATTATTTCTTTCCTTCAACTACTACCAGCTGTGAAGCCAATATATTAAGAAAAAAGATGGAAATATATAACTATTGCATTAATTAACTTCTGTCATTTTGTTGCTTGTGTAACTGTGATAAAATTTGTCCACAAGACAACCTCAGCACTCAGTTTCAGAAAGTTTCTCATACAAAAGCAAAAAATGTATAAATATTGGGTAATTTTGCTTTTGGAAAACAGCATTGAAAGCAGGTCTGGACTAATACAAAACTACAAATGCAATCTGATCAGTAGAAGCAGTCATCTGCATGTGTCAGACGTTTTATTTATATATAGAGAGAGAGACACACACACAAATGTCACATCACATATTTTTAAAATATGAGAGTCAGAAATGAATGAAAATAATTTATCAAGATGGAAGTGGATAAGCAAACAAAGTGTTCAGTATCATACATATCAGAGGTTATAGAACAACTCCTTTTTAATTCCCTCAGCTCTGAAAGAAGTCACTAGGGTAAAGAAACTCCTGGGATATGAACTAATATTCCTAGGGGAAGAAGCAAGTTTGACAAAAGAAGAAGTTTGGCAAAAACTCTGAGAAAGTTGAGAACAGATTTACAACCAGGAACTAGGTGCAATTGTCTTGAAAACAGGAATTGGCATTAACTATGTAAGGCAGGAATATTTTGTTAGAAAAAAATGAGAAATTATTTGGAAACAATTGATGGGTTTCTTTGCACTTGGTCTTAAGTTAATTGATATTAAATATAACATATTGCTCCATTTATTAGGAAATGGAAAGGCTTGGAAAAAATTATATTAAGTGAAGTAAGCCAGGCCCAAAGACACATAGGTCTCATGGTTTCCCTTATTTGCAATAACTAGTATATGTCTGAGTCAAGCAGAAAAGGTCAGATGAGTTCATGTTTGGGAAATGAACCCCAAGATAAGTAGTCAAATGTTTATTTTTCTTTCATGCAATTGTTTCTAACACATTTATAAGATGATTTCTTTGTTGCTCTGTATGTCCCTTCCCCACGGTATAACCCCTGCTTTCACTCTATTTGATGTTGGTATAATTTGTGGAGGGGAAGGGAAAAAACAAATCGTTTAAATAGGGATACAGGTGGACCCATTACAACAATGAGATGTACAAGTCGTTATGTCGAAAAACGAACTTTACAACTTTGGTGGGGGTGGGGTGGGGAGGATCCGGTGGGGAGAGGGGGAAGTATGGGAAGGGGAAACAAAGAGGAGGCTACAATGCTTGATAAGAAATGTAGTCGTTATCTTGCCCAGGTAATTCTAACCCCTCTGTACAGTATTTTCACAATAAAAGAAAAAGAAAAAGAAAAGAAAGAAAAAGGGCTGGGAAGGTGGCTCAGTGGTAGAGCCCTTGCCTTGCATGCCTGAGGCCCTGGGTTCGATTCCTCAGCACCACATAAGCAAAAAGGAAAAAGCCCGAAGTGGTGCTGTGGCTCAAGTGGTAGAGCACTAGCCTTGAGCTGAAGAGCTGAGGGACAGCACCCAGGCCCAGAGTTCAGGCCCCACAAGCGCCACCCCCCCAAAAAAAAGGAAACATATTAAAAGAAATTAACAGAGCGTATGCCATGCACGTGATTAGTGTTCCCTCTCTAATTTAGCTTACTTTACCAAGAATGTGATTAGCTCTCCCTGTCTAATTTAGCTTACTTTCATTTCTTCCTAGACGATTTGATTTAGATCAGTTTTGTTCCCTGTGATTACTTTTGTATTTTTCTTCCTCTTCTGTGTTCCTTCAAACATGTCTAGGATGTGTATGTGTTGCAAAGCAAAAAGTTGTGACAAAATTGAAGAAGAATCTTCACTATCATTCATTAGCTTAATATCCCTCTGTTCATTTCATAAATATGTCATATAATTTTATAGGGTGGGTTAACATAATTTCCATTTTTATTTTGTAATTGCTTCTTGTTAGATTTTTTTTATTTAAATTCTTATTTTAGTGCTTCCTTGGACAGTTCATATAGTACAATTGGAATGATATGGAGAAGATTAGCATGGTCCCTGTGCAAGGATGACATGCAACTTTGTGAAGCATTCGATATCTGTAACTGATTTGGGAAAGGAAGGGGAACAACAAAATGGTGAATCAAGGACAAAGGGTGAACCAGTACAGCAGGACACTATGTGGGAAATGAACTTATACCTTGGGGGGAGGGGAAGACCAGAGGAGTGATGGATAGTGGGAGAAAAATGGAGTGGGTAACAATGTTCAACAAGAAATGTACTCATTAATTTAATTATGTAACTGTAACCCCTCTGTACAGCATCTTTACAGCAAAATAAATAAAATTTTAAAAGCTTATTTATCCATATTTTATGATATCACTGACTTTTTGAGGACATTTTGACTATTTGTGATTTTTAGATTATAAATGTTCCTTGACAGCCTGACACCTGATATCAATAATAATTATTAAAACTAATTTAATTAAAATAAAATTCCATTGAAAATAATTAGCATACTCTAAAGACTACATTCTCAACAATTCTTAATATTTTAGAAGATTGGAAATTAATGACAATTAGGCATGCTCTAAGGTTGAATCATTTACAATAAATGAAACAATCTCACTACAATAAAAGGCTGAGATTTAAAAAAAACTAATTATTTCCAAAGTGATAGAAAAGTATACTTATGACAGCTATTTACATCTAAGGAAAAGAAGTGAATTTGGTCTCTCAACCACTTTCTAAATTAGAGAGAATTATTTATAATCATCATAGCAATATGGATATTGGGGTGGTCTTGCCTATAATTTTACCTACTCAGGAGGCTGATATCTGAGGATTGTGGTGCCTGTGAGATTCTTATCTCTATCCACCAAAAAGCAAAAAGTAGAGCTGTGGCTCAAGTAGTAGAGTGCCACCCTTGTGCACAAAAACTCAAGTACAATGCCCAGGCTCTGAGTTCAAGTCCCAGGACCAGTTACCGCCCCCCCTCCCACCACACACACAGACACAATGATCACAGCAATAATACTAGCAATCCTAATAATCTTCCTAGCCCTTGAGATATTCTAAAACATTGAAAAATGAAATAATTCTTTTCTTATGCTTTATGATGTAACTGACTGGATCTGGTTAAAATAGGGGAAAAAAACTGTTCAAAAAGAAAAGTACTCATTACCTACTTAATTAACTCTAACCCCTCTGTACATCACCTATACAATAAAAGAAGAAAAAGAAAGGGCTAGGAAGATGGCTCAGTGGTAGAGTGCATGCCTTGTATTCCTCAACACCACATAAGCAGAAAAAGCCAGAAGTGAGACATGCCTCAAGTGGTAGAGCTCTAGCCTTGAGCTCAAGAGCTGAGGGACAGCGCCCAGGCCCAGAGTTCAGGTCCCACGAGAGACCAAAAATATGCAGTTTTATAACTTCCAATAGTTTAAAGAAATACGTGAGGTTACACAATTCTTTCTTTAATATCTATGATCATATAAATCAAGGAAATAATACATACAGCTAGAGGTGAGATGTGTACCATTCCTTCTCATTTTCCCTAGTCTCTTCTGTCTGAGGTTTTTGTGAGCATGGACTGAGAATAGAGTGTAGATCGATGGAAAGTGGTTGCATTAGAAATCAAGATGGAATCCCATTTGTCCAACCTTTCTTTGATTTGTTGTGCTTCCGGGCCCCCTGTACAGTATATTCTCAAATAAAATAAAATACAATTAAAAAAAAAAAAAAAAAAGAAATCAAGATGGGACCAGGCATGATGGTGAATGTCTATAATTCCAATTCCCAGGAAGGTGGAGATAGGAGGACTTCCATATGGTGAAGAAATGTATTCAAAAGATCCTGCCCTTAAACAATAGGCCAGAATATGACTCAGAAGCCAGGGTCATATTACCAAGGTCTAAGGCTAGCCCAGACAAAGTAAATGGGCTTGGGTATGACTTAGGTCATAAATGCTTGCCTAGTGTGAGTTATGAGTTCAAACTTCAATTTTCAATTTTTTTAACATTTTAAACATCAAAATCAAGGTTATCTGGGTTGAAAACCCTGTTTCTCATCAATTGAATAAGCATAACTAAATATATCATCAAAACAGTGACATTTTGGGGAAACTTTCATCCCACTCAAACTGTGAGTAGTGTGAGCATTTAATAGGTTCAGTTTTTGAGCCCTTAACATACACTATGTTGTAATGAAGACATAAATATTATAAATGTTGATACATATTCAACAACAACACTGAACATTTCCACCATAAACAACACAGGTTTAATGCTGAAAATAATAATATATACATACATTCAAAACATAACAATATCTATAAATTATGGGACCTAGTCATTATCTGTTGATATATTAAAGTGACTAAAGAGAGTTATGTCTATTTTCATATTGTTTAATTTTCACTATAAACAACATGGAATGACAAACAACATATATAAAGTAATATAGCATAAAATATTGTTTAAATATATACATATATATCAGCTATATGTAAATCCTTCGATTCTTCTGGTAAATTTTCCTTTTTCCCACATCCTCTATTTGCCCCCCCCCAGACAATAAAAGTAAAAGAAATCTTACATTCATTGTCCCATTATTATTACTTTTATTACTATCCCCATCCTTTTAGGTCTGTACTCCATAAACAAAGAGAACATGAATGATTTGGCTTTCCTTTTAGGTCTGTATTCTATAAATGAAGGAGAATATTCATTATTTTACTCTTTTTGTGGTTGTGGGGTTCTGTCCCTGAGCTCTTTTTGCTTAAGACTAGTGATCTACCACTTTGAGCCACTGTTACATATTCAGTTTTTTGGTGGTTAATTGGAGATATGAGTCTCAAGGACTTTCCTGTCCCAGCTGGCTTCAAACCATGATCCTCAGAACTCAGCCTCCTAAGTAGCTAGGATTACAGGATTGAGCACCAAAACCCAATTAAATTTTTTTGCACTTGTTTTATCTCACTCAACATGCAATCTCCACTTTTATGAATTTACTAGCTAATGACATAATGCTATTTTAGTATATATGTGATAAGTATCTAATTACTTACATACATAATTATAATTATATATATATATATTAAATGTTTCATTTAAATAGATGGCCCCTGGGGAAAATCTGTGTTTTCTTTGATACTGGTACAGTATATTTGTATCTTCTCTTATAGCTATGTTTTCTTTCCTCTTTTCCCAGGGAGCCTACTTTTGAGAGGTAAAATCTTAAGGTCACTAGAGAGTAAAAAATTCAATTCGTTTGTCATATAGAACTCTAAAGAAATTTGTGTTAGTAATTAAATTTTTCATATTCTTCCTAATTTGATTAAATGACTTCTCAACAAGTCTAATTCTTTTACTGGGCAAGGAAGTTTGCCTCATGGCAAGACAAAGTGAGCTCTGCTACAGCGAAAGGCTGAGATATATACAGAAGCATTTTTTTATGATTTATGAATTCAAGATAAGTAAGCCAGAAAAAGATGAATCTCCCCTTTTATCCTTGGCGAGGTGACTTATTCACTGGCTTGCACTGAATTTCACAATACTCAAGAACCTTATTTCTTAATTAATTTTTCAGTGACAGAATAAAAAAATAACAAGAATTTGGCATTTCTCCAGCCTTCTCTGTTTCATAATTTCAGTTCGTTTTTCTTATATGACTCCAGTTCTGCAAATACAGCCAATTTTCTTAAGTAATTAAGTTGACTATTTCTGATAAACATGCTACAATATGAGAATATGTAAAAGTGTCTGTGTGGTTTGATATATAAATTGTGTTAATTAAACACATCATTGTTTTAGAAGCAATATCTAAAAACAATGACCAGGGAATTCATTTTTTATGCAGCAGTCAGATTGCTGTGCTTGGAATGCTTGAGCCTAATGAGCTCTAGGAACTATCTTCTAGGGAAGACTAGAATTTCAGTGGCTTAGACCAAGGTAGGTCCAAGGAGTTGGGATGAAGCAAAATCTACTTGACCTGGAAGTGGTCCCTGCAGATAACACTAATCACAGCTGAAGTAAACACCTAATAAAACTGTACATATAAGCTTCAAATAAGTTCATATGCATGTCATTTCTTCTATAATCTGCTCCATAATCAGGTAAGATGAAAACATGGCATTTTCTCTGAAAATCAATCATTGAAAAAAAATTAAGTAACTTAGCCGTCATAAAGATAAGGTAGTCCATGTATATTTGCCTATACATTTTATTACCAGAAAGTACAGCATTTTCTTTTTTTAATTTTTATTTTGTTATTGTGAAAATACTATACAGAGGGGTTACAATTACATGGACAAGATAATGAGTACATTTCTTATCAAGCATTGTAGCCTCCTCCTTTGTTTCCCCTTCCCATCCCTTCCCATCCTCCCTCCCCACCCACCAACCCAGTCCTCCCCACTACCCCCCTCCCCCCGCACCAAAGTTGTAAAGTTCATTTTTCAACAGGTACAGCATTTTCTAAGTTAGCAAAATCTACTCAAGGATGGGAGTGTTAGATGGTTGAAAGAAGTGGAGTAAGGAAATTCAAGTGTAGGATGAAGTCAGGATAGAGAAAACATGAGAACTGGGCATATCTTCCATAGCTGATGCTCATGTAATTGGATGAGAGCTTATATAATTGGATACAATTATGAAAAAAACATAAGGAGCCCTGAGAATTTCCTATGAAAGTAAGTCACTTGGAAAATTTCCATTCTAATCATGTTTTCCTGCATGGTAAAATACCCCCAAAAGTTTGTAACTAAACCAATAATATTCTATCATCTCCCACATATCTGGGGGTAAGTTTCAATTCAGACAATGATTCTTAGCATTTGTCTGCAATTAGAATTAGATGCCTGTGGAAACTGTACTCATCCTCATGCTGATGTGTATGTGTGTGGAGTATAGAATGAAAATAGGGGATCACATGGTTACAGTCTTCTTGGCAGGCAGCTGAACCAAGCAATAGCTAAGGCTACCCACCATGGTCTTAGTCGTGCATCTTCTGGCCTCTATATGTAGTCTGCCCTTCTCACAGCTTGGCAAATGGATTCTGAGCTAGTCACACAAGAAGTATCTTCTATGAAAGGACGAGGATGATTCTACTACTTTAAAAGATTTGCATAGACATTGAACAGAGTTGTTTCTAACATACTTTAGTAGTCACAACCTAATCTGAATGTAAGGGCTAGGGAAATAAATGCCTCCTTCTAAGGTAGAGAGAGAGAGAGAGAGAGAGAGAAGAATCCTAACTTTCACCCTACATCTTCAAAATGGACAAAAAATCATGAACTGAAGATTAGTAGCATTCTATGAAGTGCCAACATAGAATAAATAATTAAGCAGGTAGTAAGCATCAAGTTAAAATGAGTGGCTACTGCAATGAGAAACCTTATTACTTTCATTCTTTCCTCCAGATGACAATGAAATAAATAGAAAAATAAAATAAAACTAGAATTCTAAAAAGCTAATCTAAAGACATTTTCCACAAATATTTTGAACTAGAGTAACAAAGACTATTAGTCACCCTTATTTTGTATATTTTTTCTTTTCTATAAAAATACTACCCAAAATATTCCAGCCAAGGTGAGTTGTTCAAATGACAGTTTATTTGTTGATTTAATATCACTGCATATTTGAGTTCAAATTTTCAAGGACTTTAGCATTAAAGAAAAACACCATTTTTCTTTTGTGAATTTATGAAAGTTCAAATTTAGGCTCATGGAAAGGTCAGCACAATAATAATCTAATATTTTAAATATTTCTAATACAAAATTTGCTACTTTGAGATTGAGCACCATTCCTGGCACATAACACAAGTCACTAACTAAAGCTAACCATTCTTAATGGTCCTGTATCTTTCCCTAAGTTTTAGAGTACTTTATTATGACAATACACAAACAAGAGAAAATAAGAATATTTTTGCATATTATTATTCATTTATTTTTATCTTCACTTTTTGTTAGTTTTATTTTGTGGGTCTTGTGAGTCTAAAAAGAACTGACCTGGCACCCAGTGGCTCATACCTATATTTCTAGATACTTTGAAGACTGATAATGTGATGATAGTGAGAGATCATGTCAGACAGAAAACTCCAAAAGCATCTACCTCATTGAAAGGCAGCTTGGTGGTATGGCATATACCTATTATCGCTATCTTTAAAATAATCAGCAAAACTACTTGGCTAGAGGAATGGCTCAGCGGTAGCACACCTGCATAGCAAGCACAAGGCTCTAAGTTTAAACCCCAGTATTATAAATAAATAAATAAAATAAATAGTCTAAAAGTTCACTTAATTTCCTTTTAGATACAGCGAAAATCAGTATCAATAATCCATATACCAAAACACAAGCACTGAGGACATGTAATCACCCTAGGAGTAGTGATAATTTGTAAATCATAAAAAGAAGCTGCTCATTAACATCCTGCTCATTAAATTTAACTTTGGTTTATTCACTCAAAATATTTACAAGTACATGCTGTAATAATATAAGTAATAAACTTCTCTAGTTTTGTTACTAGTATTCCCCTTAATTTGAATCCAATAAGAAATAATCATGAGCAATGCCCACATAGTCTTAGCACACATATTGTAATTTTCATACTCAGATATTTTTTTTCAGGAGGTTTTTTTAGTGAAGTGAAACTTAAAAGTAATACAATGAAATGTACATTTGTCCAGCATGTTACTATCAAGCTGAGGCTAACCATGGAATGTCCTATGGTTAAGGACAAAAGCTTTAGTTCTAGATCTGCTTCCCCAGAGAAACCTGGACCCAGTTGGTCAGTGTAATTGTGACACACAAAGATACCCAATCTTCCAGTTTCTCATATGGGAAACATATAACTAATTTTTTTTCTCCAGGCCTGGATCATATGTCCTTGAAGAGAAATACACTATGGTTTGACATTTTAGACACTTAGTGTTTAAAAGAGGAAAGAGAAATTATAAGGCAGTTATTGAGTTGTTGTTGATGGGAGCAATGGAGGCTCTGTATTTTACTAATGATTTAAATATGTAGCTAATATATATTTTATTAATTCCTATTTACTAATTCATTAATAATTAGCACTTCTTAGTAAGTGGCTTCGATGATAAGAAACATTAATTAGAGGTTACCTCTGAAAAAGAGACCAATTACTTGGCAACATCAGGGAAGATGGTCACACTCTGAGAAGACTTAAAATGCTTAGGACAAGTATGAGGCCATTATCCCAATTACAGTAAACCTACAGAGAAAGTTGGCTTTATACTCCCAGTAGGTGCTAGCTCATTGTAAACACCCTGACCAAGAAGCAAAAAGTTAGAGTTCTGGAGTTCTGCTCTTGAAATTCTTCCTTCTGCATGGCCTACAGAAATGTTCCACTACTCCCTACTGAAGGCTAGTGCTGCTTTAAAGTGAATCAGAGGGTTCTTTGACCATCCTCCAGTTACCTTTTGATCCCTATACCACTAAACTGGGTTTGGTTGAACCATAGTAGAGGCAGTGAAATGTTGAGTTTTGAAAAAACAAAACTCTACACTCAATGTCCTGTAGAAAAAGCTAAAATTTATACTTAAGAATTGTGAATGTCTCGTTGGGTTCTGAGACCCCTGGATCAAAAAGTGAGGGTGAAATAAAAAGTTTCATAAAGGTGAGTTTGATTTATATGGGTCTCCCAGGATATAGGAAAAGGGTGTTGGAGAGTACAATAAGAACAACAAAACAACAAAAACCAGAGGCCCAGAACATTCCTTCACCCTTCCCACCACCAGAGGACACAGAGGCCCTAGCAGATCACCACTCTGCCATGCGTTCGTTTTGGCCTCCTGAGCTCCTGGCCCCTGGGAGATGGGTTTCTGACTAGGCCGGAGGCCCTGGTGTCCACACTACTGACCAGATCATGCATGGATTTACCTGCTTTCCTCCCTTCCTGCTTCCTGGGGTCTCCTTCCAAATTAGCCTTTTATGTAGGGCAACCCCTACATAAGACACACGGACAGAACACAATCAGAAAGCAAGGAATACAAAAGTCAGACAGCGATGCTCTCTGAACAGGTGGAGAGAAGGCCGGGAGAAGGGGGCGGGGATGGGTGTGGAGGGGGCGGCAGGAGGCCCCGGGGATGGGCATGTGTGGGTGAGAAACCCCGAATGCTTATTCTGTGCCTTGTACTTTTCTGTGTAACTAGTTCCTAATAGGAAAAAAAAAGAAGTGTTTATATGGCTGTCAATAAGATGAAAAGCCACTGGACTAGAACAAATGAAAAGGAAATACTGCAGCCACTGTGATAAACAAGGAAGTAAATAATCAGATCTAATTCATAAATATGCAATTAAACATATGTGAGGTTCTATACATACTAACAAAAGTATGGTATATGCAGGGGAAAATACAAATTATGTAAATCTGAGAAAAACTAACAGTCCAATTGAATACTAGGAAAAACAAGGTAATTGAGATGGGAGCAAGAGGATGAGGGGAGAGAAGATAGACAAATGAAAGCAGGAAATAGGAGGTGTGCAGTCAAAATATTCAATGCATATCCTTTGAAACTAGGAAAACTGAGGAGAAAGTTGAGGGTTGGGAGAGATGAAGGAGAATAATTAAAAACATCATTCAAGGTGGTATTTTTAAATTGATTTGTTGAATTATAATCCCTTTGTAGAGCTACTTAAAAATAATATACTTTTTAAAAAGCTCTGGGACTTAAGTTTGCTAGACTATACACACACACACACACACACACACACACACACACACACACACACACACACACACACACATATATATATATATCACAGTATTGAGAGGCCCAACATGTTTATGTTCTTGATAAATATGTCTTTTCCAGAACTGCAATGAATGTCAATGAGAAAAATACCCACAGCACTGAGAAGTCCTTAGTAGTGTATGTTTCCAGATGCATAAGCTGATGACAGGAGATAAGCCTTCAGAAATCATCTCTGTGATGGTGGTGGGGATTAGAGGCATTTATGGATGAGAGTCAGGATAAAGTTGGTAACAGTTTTTCATTGCTGTAAAAGGTATGTCAAAGAAGAGTCACCAGTCTGATAGAGAACTGAGGAGGTGGTCAATACCATATGGTCATATCTTTCATAGCTAAAGGCAAATGATTGCATCTTGCACTTGCAAGTAATATAGTCATCTACTGTGGAAAGAGATTTTACAGTTAAAATTTACATGAACTCATAGGCTCATTGCTCAAGTGAGGAAATCTATTGGAAGATTAAGTGGAGCATTTATAGTAGACACAAGGATAGACCTATAGGAGCAATCAGAAAATATGAATTTCTTGATACATCAAATCAATGCCCAATCAATCAAATAAACACAAAAACTTACTATGAAGCAGCCAGCCACTGGACTGACCAAACCTATGTCAGTATAATGCTCCAACTTAACGGTATTGCTGACATACAGACTAAATATAGACATAAAGTAACAGTTCCTTCTTCCCAAAGCTGATTTCACTCTTTTAAAGAGACTAACACAAATTCTCCCATGTGGCCCCATAACTCAAAGACCAATTAATCATTGGATAAGAAAACTACATTGAGCTCCTCCATACAGATGAACAAGGATTCCTATTCTGATGCCCCTTCCCTTTCCACATGACCTAAGTCAATGTCAGTATCTAAGAGTACTGGATCTTTTGACAGGTGATTGCACATAATCAGTGAAACAACTGTACAGAAGCATCTATCATGTATCATGATATTATCCTGAAGCTGATGCTGTCATACAATGCTGAATCATTCACTGCTATGTTAGAAATACATAGTTTAAGAAGTTAATAAATATCACTGCAACCTGACAAAACTGTGATTTTTTTTAACTCTGTTATCTATAGATTTAAGTCTTCTCTCCAAGATTACAGAAGTAAATTTCAAATATAAATAGGCAAGATGGTGAAAAGTTTCATATCTACTTAGCTCTATTAATTATAGTTTAGAAAAATAAGGCCATTATGTATGAGAGAAATCAAAATTATGTAATTTAATATTCTGATAATATGCTGACCCATAAAAAAGAATAAATTATAAAAAGGCCTGGAAATGTTATTAATGTCATATGACTAAGGATATAAAATTGAGTAGAGTGCTATTATACAATGTTCTTTTTAAAAAATAATCTACCTATATTGCTCAGTTTGACTTTGATCCGCTTGCTCCATGCTCATTGATGCTGGGATTATACACTGTGCTTCCATACTCAAAATAATGTTCTAAAAATGCATACTTTCACTTGATATGGGGGCATTTATTTAGGATTCTCTAGATTGAAACAATGATGTTTTGTACTATTTTCCAACAAATTGTGTTAAGAAAAATTAAGTAAATGTATAAATAGAGCAAATTATTGAGTCTTAACTAAAGAAACTAGTAATGTTCATAGACATCAAGAAAATATTCAAGAATAAAATTGAATAGTCAACTAAAAGATCAACTCTCCCTTGAGGGGACCAAAATTAAACCTGTGAAGAATAAATATAATCTTCTACATATTTCTGAGAGATGATTTAAACCAAGGGATAGCAAGAAAATATTTAGTAAATTTTCCCAAGGGCATATAAACAGAAGAAATTGCATGAAAAGAAAATTAATTAAAAGTTTTTCAAAGAAGATTAAATTAAAAAGCTCTTCTAAGACACAGTAATTTATTACTATAGTGTCTAGAGACTAGGAAGAAGGATAAGAAAGAAAAATCCCTGTCAAGATTTTAATGGGCCAATATTAAACTTTTTGCATCTCATGTTAACAAGAGTGGAAATGATAAAGACAAAAAAGGAAGAACAGATTATCTCAAATATTTTAAATCTATAAAGTTCTTTTAGAAAGGCTTAAATAGCCTTAAGAACATTTAAGATGATGGGGCATCTTCTCAGCATAATGCATTTTACCTTCATCTTCCTCAGATGGGTTAATTAGGTGGTATAAGAATAAGAAATAACATCTACAGAAACATATATGGGATGCCACTTCTCTATAAACAGAACTTCAAGTGAAATAAGGTACATGCTCTATATTTGTGGCAATGAATCAATAGTTTTATATTTTTTTACCTTTGTATGTTATTTAGACAAAATACTTAGAAAGCTTCAGAAAAATCCTCATCATCACTAATATACTAAAAAATATGCAAATTTCTCTTGGTAATATATCTGATATTGACCAGTCTATATTTCTCCTATACCAAAAAATGAGATATATAGTATCATATATAATATTATTTGTAAAATTTTATCTGTTTAAACTACAAACTATCCTATATATTACTATATACAATGGGATTTTTATATATTGTTTATTCTTAGGTTAAGTGATCTTAAAATTTACAAACTGGTTTATATGTGCTTATTTTGAATGCAATCAGCTCACTGAAGTAAAATAATCTGGTAAGAATAAAATGACTTTGGCCTAAGATGAAAACAAATGCTTATTTACAAAAATGATCTATTCAATTATTTTTTTTCTCCTAGGTGGAGATTTAGGAAAAAATAGCAAAGGGCTAAAGAGACAATTGTCCTATATTATAAAACACTGACATAGCTTAGAACTTATAGAGGCTTAAAATAGTCTTCATTTACTTGAAACTTGTCAAATTATTCTGCTGAGGGGATTCTAATATGTGTGCACTACTTCGATAAATTCTGATAAAAAGTAAAATACAGTATTTCAGCCACTTACTGGCAGCTTTGTCTATGTAATATCAAGTATTGAGATATTTGAAAACATATAGTGATTGACTAACATTTTCATTTTCAACTATAAATTCTGGCAGAAGGTTGATCCAGGCTTCATCTGAAACTGACCCTTTTCTGAACTAGAACCTTATTTCAGAATGATTGGCATAGCTAAAAATTCACACATAGTTTGAAATGATGTATTACTGAGCTACAAATATGAAAGCAAAGAAAAACAGAAACTGTGACCTTTTGAATCTGGAATGTCTCCTACAGGCCCATGCGATGGAATGTTTAACAGATGGACCTTTGGTGAGGTGTTCCAGTCATGAAGAGCATGACTTTGAAGGGGATTGTGGAACCTATGTGTCTTCCTCTTTCTCCCTTACTCCTGGCCACGTGAGCTGAGGTATTTTGCAATGCCACAGGCCTTCCAGTATTCCCATTGGCTATCTCCATCAGAAGCCTAAGAGCAAAAGGGGCACCTGATTTTGAACAGACCAAACAGAGCCAAAGTAAAAACTTTTTTTTTGAGAAGTTGATCATCTCAAGTATTTGTAGTAGAAGTAGAAACCTAACACGAAAAGTATAATGAATTTATACAGCAACCATATTAAATACTGTTTATAAAATTATATATTTTTGTCTTTGATAATTTATTAACGTTGAAGATACCTTCAAATAATCAATATAAAATGGTTTCAGAATATTTTTATACTATTTGAAATGAATTTTAGACATATGCAATTTTCTATACTTAATTTTAATTGGAGATGTTTGTGTGTGTGTGTGTGTGTGTGTGTGTGTGCGCACATGTATATGACGTGTGTACAAGTTAAATATATGGCCTCTATTCCAGCTTTTTACTGGTTTATTTGGGAGTACAATGAGGCTTATCAACATTTCTGCCTGGCTTTGAACTGTGATTCTCAGATCTAAGCCTCTTGAGTAACTAGGATTACAGTTGTGAGCCACCAGTGCGTTGGAGAATTCTTTTTTCTTGTCATCTTATCTCTTATGCCATTAGATCTATTTCTACTGTGACTGAGACATGAGATAAAATTTAGATATACTGTTATAAATTATAACTCCATCTGTTTCCAACTTCATCTGTTTCCTTCTTGTCACATGTGTGTGAAGAGAAGTATCTGTTTGAAAGTATTAATTAAATTAATTAAAAAACAAGGGAAACTATATACATCATAAGTACTGAAAGTTGTGATATTGTCTCATCAACCAATTTTAAGACATGAAAAATTATATATATATGTTCTTCCTATAAGTTATAAAAAATTCATCAAATGGTAGGTTTAGGGGATTTGTTTACATGCTGTGATAAATAGAGTAATGGTAGGGCATTAGCAGGATTCTTGTTAGATATTTCTTCTTCTAATAGAATCATTGATAGCTTCATGCAACACAGGGAAACGTTTAAATTTGTAGGGTTTTAGAAAGACCCTAGATATTCTTGTGTGTGTGTGTGTGTGTGTGTGTGTGTGTGTGTGTTTGTGTGTGTGTATGTGTGCATGTGTGTGTGTGTGTTGTAAAGGTCATGAAGGGGGTTACAGTTACTTAAGTAAGGTAATGAGTATACCACTTTTTACATACTATTACCTCCCATCCCCCCAAGTTGTATAGTTCCTTTTCAACATAGTGTCAAGTGAGTATAATTGTTGCACTAGTTCATCCATTATCCTGCTGTTTCTGTGACTCCCTTTCCCTTCCACAGATTGGATTAACTCATATAAAAGACAAAGGGTATAAAAAAGCTAAAAGAAAAAAAGAAAACTGCATACAAGACATAGTAAGAATTGTTGTTTCCACTTCTTGGAGTTCACGTTGCTATGTGTTATTATATATGGTCCTATGCACTTAGCAATTGGGCTATTGTGATTTCCTGTTAAAAATATCATAGACATGGGGCTGGGAAGGTGGCTCAGTGGTAGAGCGCTTGCCTTGCATCCATGAGGCCCTGGGTTCGATTCCTCAGCACCACATAAGCAGAAAAAAAAAGCCAGGAGTGGCGCTGTGGCTCAAGTGGTAGAGCGCTAGCCTTGCGCTGAAGAGCTGAGGGACAGCGCCCAGGCCCAGAGTTCAGGCCCATGACTGGACCCCCAAAAATATATCATAGACACATATTCTAGTTATTACAAATGAGAAAAACCATGCAACTTACTTTTCTTTGGGTCTGGTTTCTTCACTTAATATGATTTTTTTTCAGATCATTCCATTTCCTTATAAATGGAGCAATGTCATTCTTTCTGATGGAAGCATAGAACGCCATTTTGTATATATACCACATTTTCTTCATCTATTCATTCACTATGGGGCATCTGAGTTGATTCCATATATTGGCTATGGTAAATAATGCTGCAATGAACATAACTATGCTGGTAGCTTTATTGTGTCCTTGTTTGTGGTCATTTGGGTAAATGCCTGGGACTTGTATTGTTAGGTCATAGGGGAGCTGTATGTTTAGTCATTTGAGGACCCTCCATACTGTTTTCCTGAGTGGTTGAGAAAGTTTACACCCCCACCAACAGGATACAAGGGTTCTCTTTTTGGCCACATCCCTACCAGCATCCATTGTTCTTAGATTTTTTTTTTTTTATAATAGCCATTGTAACTCGGGCAAGGTGAGATCTCAACGTTATTTTATCTGCATTGTTTTTTGTTGTTGTTGGTGGTGGTCATGGGGCTTGAACTCTGGGCCTGGGCACTATCCCTCAGCTCTTCAGCTCAACGCTAGCGCTCTACCACTTGAGTCACAGCGCCACTTCCGGCTTTCTGAGTCTCACGGAGTTTCCTCCCCGGGCTGGCACTGAACTGTGATCCTCAGATCTCAGCCTCCTGAGTAGCTAGGATTGCAGGCGTGAGCCACAGATGCCCAGCTTTATTAGCATTTATTTTATGATCAGATAGATTGAGCAGGTCTTCATGTATCTATTGGTCACTCTTATTTCTTCTTCAGAGAATTCTCTCTTTAAGTCTTTAGCCCATTTGTTATTGGGGTGATTGTTTCTTTGGGGATTGGTTTTTAAGGGAGTTATTTTTTTGAGCTCTAAATATGTTTTAGGTATGAGACCCTTGTCTGTCCTATGGCTAGTGAAGATATTCTCCCAGTGTGTGGGCTTTCTGTTTATCTTGCTAGCTATGTCTTTTGCCATGCAGAAATTCTGCAGCTTAATGAAATTCCATTTATCCAACCTTTCTTTGATTTGTTTTGTTTCTGAAGACCCCAGATATTCTGAAGGTATTCCACTAAGGGAAAACTGTATGTGACATAATATTTTTAAAAGAAAATAGAACCAGTTGAATTATATTAGTGAGTACCTGGCTATTCAGTCACAATGTTGTCATAGACTCTGAAATATCTCTGTAAAAATCCTAGTTTGTAGCAAAGTAATGGGATAGCTTAATTCCTCCTCTCTACTGTAATCTCATGATGACATATTTAAAACATATACACAAATATTTTTTGTGCACACATGTAAACACATGTAAAATTAATTGCTAGAGAAAATAAGCTGGACTCCCAAAGCTCATAGGTAATATAGAGAAGATATAAAAAAACATTACAATCAAATATGAGTAGAAGAAAACTATTCAGAAAGAAAATACACTAAGTATAGGGAAGTGAGATGGAAAAGCTCAGAGGAGTACTAGGTTAACTTGTCACAGTAATTGAGTAAAGAAAGAAGTTGTAAGCACTGGTTAGATGGATTTGTACTCTTTCTCTCTATAGCCTATAATATCAAATGCCAATAGAAATATCTGAGCAATAGTCTAAATGAAAGAAATTGTGAGTTTTGGAGTATTAGACTTAGGTCACACACAGGACACTGTGAAATAGCTTAGGGATTATGGAAAATCTGAACAGGTTGCATGATGCAGTAAGGAATGTAAGGAAAGCAAAGCTTTTGTTCATACTGAATTTAATAGAAATTCTCAGTGTCAGAGATAAATATCCTTGTTTTGATGGCAAAGCAGTGCCCTAAGTTTGCTTCCAGCCTCATACCAATGAGTCTTTACAGAATGTCAGACATTTCTTCCACTTACAAATCATATTCATAGTCAAACTAAGTCACAGGAATCACGGGAACCTTGATGAAAATAAATAGCATTACAAAAAGTTAAAAAATAAAAAAAATCTAGGGAATGAATAAGAGTTAAAAATTATATGCTCTACATTCTAGGGAGAGAATTTAAGAGATTAATGAGGAAGATATTCTATGTCAAGAATAGCATATGAGAATTACAAAAATAAAGCACTTCTGAAGAATTTCAAACAAATTAAGAAATAATGCTTAAAAACCAATAATATAATTGAAAAATGATATGAAAATTAAGAATAAACAGAATGCTATAATACGAGGGGAAAGAAACTGCAAAACGCATTTTTAAGTTAGTTAAAAGAGTTAAAAGATATGGATGACTACTGTAGATGGGGAAATATTGTTTTAATGAATATACCATCTGCTGAAGAAAGATTGGAGTCCAGGCCTTCCAAGTAGAGAATCACAACTGGAAATACTAATATAAATATAGAGCAGAGACATATTAAAAAATGAGCAAGGCTGGGCACTGGTGGTTCATGTCTGTAATCCTAGCTACTCAGGAGGCTGAGATCTGGTTTAAAGCCAGCCTGGGCAGAAAACTCTGTGAAACTCTTATCTCCATTTTAAACCACAATAAAACTGGAAGTAGCCCTGTGGCTCAAGCAGTAGAGTGCTTGCCTTGTGCTGAAGAGCTGAGGGACAGTGCACAGGCCCAGAGTTCAAGCCCCACAACTGACCAAAAAAAAAGAGCCAGGTGTTGGTGGCTAATGCCTGTAATTGTAGCTACTCAAGAGGCTGAGATTAGAGGATTACAGTTCAAAGCCACCCCATTGGACTCTTATCTCCAATAAAATACTCAAAAACCAGAAGTGGCTCAGAGGCTCAGGAACAATACCCAGACCCTGAGTTCAAGCCCCACAATTGACAAAATAATAAGAAGAAAGAAACAGGCTCACATTTCATTAGGAAATTGGATAGCTAAAGAAAATGTTTCTATGGTGCTAGTTGAATATCAATATAAACTTCAAACTCTATTTTAAAGTCATAATTATAAAAACAGCTTGGTACTGGTACATGAACAGGCCAGAGGACAAAGGGAATAAAATTAAAGAGCCAGAAATAAACCCACAGACCTGTGGCCACCTAATCTTTGATAAGGATGCCAAAAACACTAGATGGAAGAAAGACAGCCTCTTCATCAAATGGTATTGGTAGAATTGGCTGTACACGTGTAGAAAGTTGAAGATGGATCTCATTTTAGCACCCTGCACAAGAATCAACACCAAATGGATTAAAGACTTCAATGTGTGATCAGATACCCTAAAAATATTACAGGACTGAATAGGGGATACACTAGGGCTCCTTGACACAGGTTGAAACTTTCTTAATACAGACCCATAAACACAACAAATGAATGAAAGCTTGGATAAATGGGATTGCCTTAAACTCCAAGACTTCTAGAAATGCAAAGTACATAGCTAGCAAGATAAATAGAAAGTGGACCGATTGGTAGAAGATCTTTACTACCTATACAACAGACAGGGGCCTCATAGCTAAAATATATTAGAGCTCAAAAATTAGGGGGGAGGCTGGGAAGGGATGTGAAGGGTAAACAAAGGAGGAGGCTGCAATGCTTGGTAAGAAATGTACGCATTATCCTGCCCACGTAATTGTAACTCCTCTGTACAGTATGTTCACAAATAAAATAAAATTAAATTTTAAAAAAACATAAAAAAATTAAACCCTAAATTCAAGAACAAGACAGTATGTCCACTCTCTCCACTTCTATTCAATTAATATTAGAATGCCTAGCTACAGCAATAAGACAAGATGCAAACATAAAGTAGATCCAAATAGGGAAATATAAAATAAAATTCTCTCTCTTTGCAGATGACATGATCTTGTATTTAAAGAACCCCATGGACTCCACTCCCAAGTTACTCAAGCTGATCCTAACCTTTGGCAAAGTAGCAAGATACAAAATTAACCCTCAAAAATCAATGGTTTTCCTGTATGCCAATAACGAGAAGAGTGCAGCTGAAATCAGGAAAGCATCTACTTTTGTAATAGCCCCACAGAAATAATATACCTAGGAGTTAACATGACTAAAGAAATGAAAGATCTCTATGATGAAAACTTTAAAAAACTGAAAAAGGAAATTAAAGAAGAATTAAGGAAATAGTAAAACCTCCCATGCTCATAGATTGGGAGGATTAACATAGTGAAAATGGCAATAGAGTCAAAAGCTGTCTACAAATTCAGTGTGATACCTATAAATATCCCAACCTCATTCTTCAAGGAAATAGAAGAAACAATCCAAAAATTCATATGGAAAAATAAGATACCTCGAATAACAAAAATAATCCTTAGGAAGTGGCGTTGTAGCTCAAGTGGTAGAGCGCTCGCCTTAAGCTGAAGAGCTGAGGGACAGCGCCCAGGCCCAGAGTTCAAGCCCACGGCCAAAAAAAAAAAAAAAATACTTAGCAGAAAGAACAGTGCTGGAGGAATAGCAATACCAAACTTCAAACTCTACTAGAAATCCATGGTAATCAAAAAAGCTTAGTATTGGCACAAGAACAGACCTGAAGACCAATGGAATAGAAGTGCAGACCCAGAAATGAACCCACAGACCTATAGCCATCTAATTTCCAACAAGGGAGCTTAAAAAGAGAATGGAAGAAAGATAGCCTCTTCAGTAAATGGTGCTGGAAAAATTGGTTAAACACTTGTAGAAAACTAAAGCTAGACTCTTCTATATAACCCTGCACCAGAATCAGCTCCAAATGGATCAAAGTCTTCGGAGTCAAAGCAGACACCCTGAAAACATTACAGGAAGGAATAGGAGAAACTCTAGGGCTTCTTGGCACATGCCAAAATTTTCTTAATAAAGACCCAGAAACACAACAAATCAAAGAAAGGTTGGACAAATGGGATTGCATGAAATTGCAGAGCTTCTACATGGTAAAGGACATAGCAATCAAGATCAATAGAAAACCCATGGATTGGGAGAAGATTTTCACTAGCCATACAATGGACAACTGTCTCATATCTAAAATATACTTGGAATTCAAAAAAGTAAATCCCGTAACAACAAATCCTCAAAGAAACAACTGTCTGATTAATAAGTGGGCTAAAGACTTAAAGAGAGAATTATCTGAAGAAATAAGAATGGCCAATAGACATGAAGAAATGCTCAACCTCCATAGCCATAAAAGAAATGCAAATCAAAACAACATTGAGATACCACCTCACCCCAGTTAGAATGGCTATAATCAAGAACTCTAATAACAATAGATGCTGGAGGGGATGTGGACAGAAGGAACCCTATTGTTGGTGATAGTGTAAACTTGTTCAATCACTCTGGAAAGCAGTATGGAAGTTCCTCAAAAGACTCCACATAGAGACCCAGCAATTCCACTTTTTGGCATTTACCCAAAGGATCACAAACAAGGCCATACTAAAGCTACCAGCACAACTATGTTTATTGCAGCATTATTTACCATAGCTAAGATATGGAACCAACCCAGATTCCCTTCAGTAGATGAATGGATCAAGAAAATGTGGTATATCTATACAATGGAATTCTATGCCTCCATCAGAAAGAATGACATTGTCCCGTTTGTTAGGAAATGGAAAGACTTGGAAAAAATTGTACTAAGTGAAGTAAGCGAGGCCCAAAGAGACATAGGTCCCATGGTTTCCCTTATTTGCAAAAACTAGAATATGTGTGGGACAAGCAGAAAAGGTCAAAAGCTATGTACTTGTTTTCACTGTATTTGATGTTAGTATAATTTGGGGAGGGGAAAGGAAAAAAATTGTTTAAATAGGGATACAGGCGGACTCATTGCAACACTGAGGGTTATGTCGAAAAACGGACTTTCAACTTTGGCGCGGGGATGGGGGGAGTGGGAATGGATGGGAAAGGGAAACAAAGGAGGAGGCAACAATGCTTGATAAGAAATGTACTCATTACCTTGCTCATGTAATTGTAACCCCTCTGTAGGTATTTTCACAATTTTTTTAAAAAAAGCTATGTATATATGACCAGAAATGATGATGTTAAGCGAAATGAACCCCAAGAGGGGCACAAGTGTATTTTTCTTTCTTGCTATATTTCCTAATGTACCATATGATTTTTTTGTTTCTTTGTATGTTCCTCCCCTTCTGTTTTCGCTGTATTTGATGTTGGTTCCCTGCATCTTGTATATACACTTCTCTAGCTTGGGGAGGGGAAGGGAAAAAACAAAATGCTTAAATAGGGATACAGGATGACCCATTGTAACAGTGAGATATACAAGACATTAGGTTGCAAAACAAACTTTACAATTTAGGCAGGGGGGTGCGGGGGCGACAGCAGAGTGTAGTTGTGAAGGTGGGAGAGAAGGGATGGTAGAAGAAAAACAAAGGAGGAGGTAACAATGCTTGATGAGAAATGTACTTATTACCTTGCTCATGTCACTGTAACTCCTCTATACAGTATTTTTTAAATAAAAAGCATATTTAAAAACAAAGAATGTTATACAAACCAGATGTTGAGAGATGCTGCAGAACTTTAAATACCTAAATTTTCTCAACGACTTGATTTTCAAGCAAGATCATTGATTGACTGGACCATTGTCCTGGCCAGTCCTCCAACCTCAGCCATTTTGATCTTGTATGATGAACTAGCTTGCTGGTAAAAGACTCCACATAGACCTTCCCTATGACCCAGAAATCCCACTTTTAGGCATCTATCAAGGATCACAAACAAGGCCTTGCTAAAGCTGCCAGAACAAATATGTTGATCACAGCATTATTCACCATAGCTAAGATATGGAACCAACCGAGGTGCCCCTTAGTAGATGAATGGATGAGGAAAATGTGGTGTGTGTGTGTGTGTGTGTGTGTGTGTGTGTGTGTGTGTGTGTGTGTGTGTGTGTGTGTGTGTGTGTGTGTGTAAAATGGTATTCTGTGCCTCTATCAGAAAGAATGACACCTCCCCATTTCTTAGACTTCAAAAAAATTATGTTAAATGAAGTAAGTGATGCCCAAAGAAACAGGTCCCATGGTTTCCCTTATCTGTAAGAACTAGTATAAGTCTAGGATAAGCAGAAAAGGTTAAAATCTATGTACATATGACCATACAAGATGATGCTTAGCGAAATAAACCCCAAGAAGTTTTATCTTTCTTTCTGTTGTTTCTAATGTATTTATAATGTATTATGTGATTTTTTTTGTTTCTTTTGTATATTCTTCCTCCATGGTACAGCCCCTGTTTTTACTGTATTTGATTCCAGTGTCCTGCATCTTACATATGGCTTTCTATTGTAATCTGAGGAGGCAAGGAAAATAACAAAATGCTGAAATAAGGATACATCTCAGTGTAACAATGAGATGTACAGATACTATGTTGAAAATGAACATTACAACTTGTGTGGGAGAGGGGGAAGTAAGGAGAAGAGGAGGTGGGGAGGGAAGGGATGGTAGGGGAAAAACAAAGGAGGAGGTAACAATGCTAGATAGGAAATGTACTCATTACCTTACTCATGTAACTGTAACTCCTCTGCACAGTTATCTTTACAATAAAAATATACACTAATAAAAGAAAAGTGAGCTAAAGACTTAAGGAAATACTTCCCTGAGGAAATAAAAATTGCCAATAGACACATGAAGAAATGTTCAACATCTCTGGTTATAAAAGAAATTTTAAAAAGCAAAACAACATTTACAAATCAAAACAACATTGCGATTCCACCTCACCCCAGTTAGAATGGCCATTATCAAGAAAACTAATAATACAGATCCTGGCAGGTATGTGGCCAAAAGGGAACACTACTACACTGTTGGTGGCAAAATAAACTGGTTCAACCACTTTGGAATGCCTTATGGTGATTCCTCAAAAGGCTAGATATAAAACTTTTCTATGACCCAGTAATCCCACTCCTAGGTATTTTCCCACATTATCACAAGCAAAACCACACTAAAGCTAACACACAGTTATGTTCATTGAAAGATTATTTACCGTAGCTAAGATTTATATACAGCCCAGATATCCCTCAGTGAATAAATGGATCAAGAAATGTGATACACACACACACAGACACACACACACACACACACACACACACACACACACACACACACACACACACACACAAAATGGAAATTTATGCTTCCACCAGAAAGAATGACATCACCCCATTCATAAGGAAATGAAAAGGCTTGGAAAAATAATCATATTAAGTGAAGTAAGCTAGACCCAAATAAACATAGGTTGCCTGATTTTCCTCATTTGTAATTATTAGTACATTTTTAGGATAGTTCAGGCAGAAGATTGCAATAGTTCAACTTATGACCTTATAAAATCATGTAAATGGAAATGAAGGACAAGATATGGAAATAAGGGTTTTTTTTAAGTACACTGTATGCAATTCTTTCTTTTTTTTGTCAGTCATGGGGCTTAAACTCTGGGCCTGGGCACTGACCCTGTGCTCTTCACCTCAAGGAAAGCACTGTACCTCTTGAGCCATAGCACCACTTGCAATTTTCTAGTGCTTTATTGGACATCAGATTCTGATGGAGTTTTCTGCCAGGGCTGGCTTTGAGCCATGATCCTCAGATCTCAGTCTCCTGAGTAGCTAGGATTACAGGCATGAGCCACCAGTGCCTGACTGCAGTTATTTCTTTTTACTTTGATTTTTTTCCACTTTGGTTTACCCATTGTTATCATTATTTTTGATTTGTATACCCTTTATCTTGTATATAAGTTTATCTGATTTGGGGATGGTTACGGGAATCATAGATATGGTGAGAGAAAGGACAAAGAGTGAACCAACGCAACAGTGATACTCACAAGACATTATGTTGGAAATGAACTTTACTACTTGGAGTTGGAAGGGAGTCATGGGGGAGGGAAAGTGGTAGAAAACAAAGGAGAGGTAACAATATTCCACAAAATTGTACTCAGACCCTTACTTATGTAACTGCAACCCTTCTGTACCTCACCTTTACGATGATAAAATGATAAAAAAAAAAAAAAAAGAAAAGAAAATATCCAACATGGTAAAACTATGGTTCTAGCCAGGTGCTGGTAGCTCATGCCTATAATCCTAGCTACTCAGGATGCTGATATCTGAGGATCATGATTAGAAACTAGCTGGAGCACAAGAGACCCCATAAGACTCTTATCTCTAGTTAACTACTCAAAAATTGGAAGTAGTACTGTGGCTCAAGCAGTAAAGTGCTACTAGCTTTGAGCACAAAGAGGCTCAAGGACAGTGCCCAGACCCTGAGTTCAAGCTTCATAAATGACAAAAGAAAAGAAAAAGAGAGAGGGAGGGAAGGAGGGAGGGAGGGAGGGAGGGAGGAAGGAAGGAAGGAAGGAAGGAAGGAAGGAAGGAAGGAAGGAAGGAAGGAAGGAAGGAAGGAGAGATTAAGAAAAAAGAAAAGAAAATGGTTCAATTTTGGGGTTTAACAAAAAATTATTTTGAGCTCACAAGTAATAATCTAGCTTGTGAATTACACAATTTGATTATTAACTTTGAAAACAGTAAATGTTTAGGATTTGCAAAAAGACATTTAAAATGAACATTTCTCTGTGTATGTATTGATTATATAATATGCTTATAAACTGCATATAAATATTTATGCATAATTAAAATTTATTAGCATTTGCAACAAAACTCCCATAGAAAAGCCACATGGGAGATGTAGAGGCAGCATCATGATTTATTTATTGTCAGGTGGAAAAATAAGATGGGAATAAGATTTTGGAAAAACACATTGAATAGTTAGTGGCAGTCATAGTATATCTGCATAAAAACATATCTGTGTTTGAGAAATTAAATGTTAGAAAAATAATTACAGGTAATAAATTCTCTGAGTAAAATTTGTTTTAAACTTTTGAAGACAAACAGGCAATAAACAGTCATACTTTCGTTTTTAAGATGATACTCAAATATATGTATTTTACATATAATCTTGCAAACTAATACTTATATTGAATATCTGGTAATAGACATGCAGAATTTTCAGTTGAAAGATGTTAAAGAAAATACATATAAAGGTACATATAACGGTAACATATAATAAATGGTACTATCGATGCCACACTTGTGCCTAATGGTATAATTTTTTGCTCTACTATTTTTCTGATTTTCTTTTATTTCTCCTAATTTTCAGAAACTTTTCTCTCACAAAGCAGCCTTCAAAATTTAATACTTATTCAGAAGTCAAGAACTAACTGTGTAAGAAGTAACAGTGATTTCAGTCAATACATTTTATGTGTTCTTGCTTGATTCACAATACTAGAATTCCAGAATATCTCATCCCAGGGTTAAATCATTATGTAAATTTTTGTCTGAAAGGAAGCTCACACAAAGACCATCAAGTGTTTCAAGAGGAAACACCAGGCTCTTGAAAACCCATGAAAAGTCTTTTGGAATCTCAGAAATGAACTCCTCAGGAGCTTCTTTTATCGAACTGTGAAATTGTGGGAGCTATCTCCATGCAAGTGAATAAAGAAAAAGAAAAGAAAAATATCATTCTGTAGCTACAGACATAAAAGGAAATTGTCCATTAATTATTTAGAATCTACAACTAACAATATGCTTTTCCATATTGAATATTTTAGACAAAAGCTATAGCATTATTTGTAGTACGATAAGGACGATGCTTACAAAAATGGTCCAACTGAAGCAGGGATACTGAATCTAACTGGTGTGATCTTGGCCACATAGTAGATGATAGGGTATTGGGATTAACTGGCACCATCTTATCTACACTTCCTAAGTGATGAGCGTGCCTGAATCTTTAGAGGCAGGCATGTAGACTTGGACAATAGGTTACTAGACCTGCCAGTCTTGGGTCTTGAACTCTCAAGCTCGCTGTGACCCTGCTCCCTGACCAGACCCTATTTAGGCCCAGACCAGCTCAGGTACCATTATACCATGCCACATCTCTCTGTGTTCATGTCCTGTCTCCAGTCACCACGGAATCCCAGCTCTCCATTAGAACTGATTTGTTGTTTTTCTGCTTCTTCTTTCCTTTCCTGCTCTCATGGCTCAGTTTTCTGGATATGTTAAGTATATCCATGGGACTGCTGGTCTTTGAAACAAGAGTCCATTAGTGGTCCTCCAGCTTTCCAATAAAACTCATCATTTGGTCTTTTAAGCGGTGGCTTCTCTATCTCAACAACTGGATTTACTGAATCTAGTTTATAACATAATCAAGCAACACCTTCCACAGTCTCCTGTTATCATAAAGATGAGATATTGTCAAAGTCTTCATTGATCTCCTTCTTCGTATCTGCATCATGCAAACCCACTGGTGAGGATCTATCTACAAGACTGATTTTATTTAATCATCATATTCACAAATCTTTTCACTACAGAAAAACAAACAAGAAAATCCTCATATTTGAATCCAATTTATGTCATGCTTTGAATCTAGCCATATCTTTATTCTCTAATGCTCATCAATAAAATTCTGAAAAAATTGTATAACCTAGATTTGTAAGAATACTATTCATTTAAATACCTTGATTAGCATTTCTCATAGTTTATTAGCAACTCATGCAGCTTTGAATAACATCCCTTACAGAGAACCTTGTATGAGCCTCCGTATATAAGTCAATTTTTACCCTCAACACCTTTAATAGACTTCTCAAAGAAAAGGAGATAATTTTTCCTGACTTAGTTGAACACCCTTATATTGACTCCTTCAGATTTACCTAATTACACCTAAATATATTCTAAATTATACCAGGATTGGAAACTATTTCCTGGAAATTATACTCGTTATTTAATTTTTTTAATTTTTTATACATTTTTATTGTAAAAATACTGTGCAGAGGGGTAACAGTACATGAACAAGGTAATGAGTACATTTCCTATCAAGCATTGTAACCTCCTCCTTTGTTTTTCCCCTACCATCGCTTCCCTCCCACCTCCACAACTACACTCCCCTGCCCAAGTCGTAAAGTTCATTCTTCAACTTAGTGTCTTGTGCATCTCATTGTTACAATGGGTCAACCTGAATCCTTATTTAAACATTTTGTTTTTTCCCTTTCCCCCCGCCCCAAATTAGAGAAGTGTGTATACAAGATTCAGGGCACCGACATCAAATACAGCGAAAAAAGGACATTTATTGATGCCCCCAATAAACTTTCCTCTTTGACAGTGAGGCTTGATATGCTTGGTATCTTTTATTTTCTTTTTTAAAAAATTATTATCTTTAAGTAGTTTTATGAAGGATTTGCCATGTAGTGGAGCAGTTTATGAATATGATATATATTGATCAGTATCACCCATTTCAGCTTTCTCACCCATCCCTTCCCTTATAGTGTTGGAAATACACTTGGTATTTGAGGATATCTTCTTATTATATGACTATCTTCTTGACAATACCTATAAATCAATTTGTTTGGCTTATGTTAGAATTTCACAGCAGTTATCCTCAATTTTTCCTTTAGCTTCAATGGACAGTGACACCCATTCTAAATAACCCTTCCTTGCTGATACAAAATTTTGTACCAAAAATGACTGGTTGTTAACTCTACCAATGATGCTAATGCTTGAGGGAACTAAGAAAGCTGAATAGATTTTAAATTCTGTAAAAATGGCAATTTAACAAATGATTTATCTGCATAGACATTATGCAAATCTTAAGTGGTGGTAGATCTCCAAGGAAAGTATTCTGAGTATTAAAAAAAATAATATTACTGAAATGTTTTTTCTCCCTAAATTTCTATTTTGGGAGGATTTTCAAAGTTCCCTTTTTTTTTGTTTGTCAGGTGTGGGGCTTGAACTCTGGGCCTGGGTGCTGTCCCACAACTCTTCAGCTCAAGGCAAGCACTCTACCATTTGAGCTACAGTGCCACTTCTGGTTTTCTGGGTGTTTATTGGAGAAAAGTCTCACAGATTTTCCTACCCAGGCTGGCTTTGAACTCTGATCCTCAGATCTCAGCCTCCTCAGTAGCTAGGAGTACTCAGTAGCTAGTCATGAGGCACTAGTGTCAAAATACTTTTTTTTCAATTTTTCAATTTCATTCAATTTATTTCCTATGTAAATATTGTTGAATGATATACATTTTTAATTTTCCAAACATACTTTTTGCTTTATTAAACATTTTTGGCAGTGTAAGGTTTTGACTTCAGGTTCTTGTGTTTTCAATGCTAACACTATATAACACTTGAGCAATATTTCTACCTTTACTAACCCTGTTACTTGTTTAAAAATACAAATAGTGTTATTAACAAATTGGTGATTAAGTAATAAATTTTTTTATTTTTTTATTTTTTTATTGTGAAAATACTGTACAGAAGAGTTACAATTACATGGACAAGATAATGAGTACATTTCTTATCAAGCATTGTAGCCTCCTCCTTTGTTTCTCCTTCTCATCCCTTCCCATCAAGTAATAAAATTTAAACTTGCAAAGCCTCCTTGGTTGAATGAGATCTGATTGGAAAGGTATAAGTCCATCTGAATTCTTAAATTATTTTTCTCTTTCATATTTATGTTGCTTTTTTCCCATAGTATCAGGGCCTTGTACTTCATAAGCTGGTGCTGTATTTCATGAGCCAAATCCTATCCCTCTTTGTTTTAGTTAATTCTATATCACCATTGTTATATAGTCCAAGAGAATCAAGTCCTTAATATTAAGAAAGAAAGTTTATTTGAAGCTTTAATAAATGCATAAGTAAAATGATGTAGCTTTGAGTATAGTTTCAAAGAGCTATTTTTCAGACCTGGAAATATTTAGAACATAGTTAGATGTAACTAAGTAAATCTGAAGAAATTAGTTCTCTATCACTTTTCTCCAGTATGGGAATTGCTAAGGTCTGAAAAATTGTTATATTTTCCACTTATAACCATATGCAGCACAGTTATTTGCCCCTAAGTCTTCCTGGTGACACAGCAGAAGAAACAATTGATTCTTCACATGAAGCTATGATAATCATTGTGACAGATGATGAGGTGTATTTATGGCCTAGAATATATTTTCATGACGCTTTTGTGATTGTATCTATAAGCAGATATTCAACATATCTATTTTTCCAATTGGTAATACACCAAAATCCAACCAATCCATAACACCTTTACTTTAATTCCAGTTGTAATTTGCCATACTGAGACCATTGAGCAGAAAGAAATGTACCTAGAATCATTCAACATTGGATCCTAAAGTCAGCAAAAGAGACAAGAAACACATATATTTGTAAATCAAAAAGGAGGAAGAAGTCCAAAGGGACAAACTGTAAAAGGCCTTTGCATTTAAAATTATTGGTTCAAAGATTTGCTTTTCCTTAACAAGCCTGAAATTTGAGAACCAGCAGAAATACACAAGTTGATTGTATATGTTCTAACATTTGCAATAAACCTTATTAGTCCCAAGGTTTTACCCTCAGTTTCAGGTTCAGGTTTTATATACATTTTGGGCAAAAGTGACAAAATTAAAGTGTATATTGAGTGTATATGTAAGTTTAGTATGTCAGCTCCAGTATTAAAAGGCAGAAGCAGTGTTAGCTCAATGAAAGCAATATGTTTCCATTTTGGATGGAAAAATCAGCTTTAGTAACTGTTATCAGGACTTACCAACTCCCATTACTGAAGCCAATACTTAAAAGGAGAGTGGTGCTCTAATGTGGTAACTAGACAAGGGCTCCTATTGGTATAATCATGCTTCCTTAGGCAGCAAGCCTTCTCTGGTATTCCAGTAGTGTCCAGCTGCCTTTAGTGGAATGGAGGGAGGAACTGGGCTGTCCCTTAAGGAATGGGCTCTTGAGAGAATACTGCTGTTGGTTTGTTGTCCTGGTTTGTTAGCCTATATTTTCTCATCTGTCAAAGATAGCCTCTTAGAAGTTAATTTTATACTAACAATTTAATTAACTAATATGTGAGTGTCCAGTTGTTCTTGAGTATATTCCTGCTAATCCATTGAGACTAGAAATGAGGAGAATCTAATTGCCAAGTTCTCACAGTATAATTCTTCCTTTTTATGTTTATGGATATCTTCTTGCTTATAAATGGACAACAATACCATTGTAGGGGTTTGAAACCAACTATAACAAAGATAATAAAAACTTGCATTATGCAATGAAGCAACTCAAGATTTTTACCAAAAATACCACTTATTGAATTTACTTTTTCCAAATATTCATAATTCTAATAAGTAGAATTGATATTAGAAGCAATATATAAAAAACTTGTTTTTCATTGGGATGATGGATATACCCTTAAACAATCCTCTTCATGGAAAATTAATACCCAGGTCCCAATACAGAAATGAGATTCTGAGCAATGACAAAGAATCCATCAGTCTAGGATACATATTATTAAACAACACAGTTGATCTTGACTTTTATTGCCAAACTCCTGGCTTGACTATATTGAAATAATTTTACTATATTTTAGTAATAATTGTATATTTCTATAAATTGAAACATCGTTTGTGTAATGTACATCTTCTGCTTTGTCCTTCTGAGTCTCATAGATTAAAGAAAACCAGTAACTATTTGCATTTAAAAAAACTAAATAAAAAAGTTATTTTTGCTTGGTTTGCTGTGTATAGAAAAACAATGAATGGGGAGGATTTCATAGTAAGGTAGATTTTGGAGTAAAATCTTAGCAGATTGAAGCCTTGCTATGTGATTTTGAGGAGGAATAATAATTAATCAATAAAGAGGCATGCAGCTTTGTGGTAGCTGCAATGCAACATGCAAGAGAAAGAAAAAATCATTCTCAAACTTTTCTTTGAAATTTATGGAGACAAAGGTGACAGACCGGTAAAAGACAGGATAAAATAAACTGTGAATGCCTAAAATATGAAGATCCAGTGCTGTCAAATTCAAGAAGTCATTGTAAATTGAAAATCACTAGAATGTTTATCAGAAATGAGATTGACCTAAATACCTAATGTTCTACAGTAAAACAGGGCATATGAGCTATTGAGTTCAAGCCCAGAGAAAACAAACTGTTTTAAAGACATCAATATATCCAGAAAACATCCATTAAAATTATATTGTAATGATGACATATCACTAAAAGCAATTCAACTTATTTTGCCAAGCTACTAAATTGAAATATTCAAACAAATATTGGGGAAAGATAAGTCTGTTTTCCGTTTACCATTGCTTTGTAACACTTAGATCAATTACTATAAAAGGATCATCAACAATCAGAATAGTTAAGTGTTACACAATATGTGTTTCCAGCAAGTTTGCTCATGGCATTGCTATGTAGATCCGGAGACTCCATGGACAAAGAGCAAGCAAAACACATCATGGAAAACCCAGTTGTATTTCTGAAGGGAAAGATGAATGACATTACAAAAGTTACAAGGAGAAATCTACTCATGGATGCCAGTCTGTATGAAATTTTGTAACCAAAATTATATGAAAGGAAAATAGCCTAGTATAATATTCAGGTGGAGATCTCAGTCATTAATTAATCAACTGTTTGCTGCACAGCAGCTCTCTGTCAAATACCTTTCTGGTACTGTGGATGTGTTTAAGGTAAATCCAGTCAGTGAGATACAGAGAAGCCACATTTTGAGAAGTCAAAGTCTGAGTCTTTACAGGACAGCCAGTGTCAGCTGGTGGAGTAGTCTCAGAAAGACCCATGAATACCTGTAACATTGTTAGAAAACTGAAGCATGCGAGCCAGAGAGGAATGAAAGAGCAGAAAAACAATGCCAACAAACCAGATCAGCTCTAATGGAGAGCTAATGTGGGAGCCATATTGACCAGAGAAGAGCCAGGAGATAAAAGAGATAGGAGACATGTGGCATGACCTTATGGCACCTGAGCTGGTCTGGGCCTAAATAGTGTCAGGTTCAGAGGGCAGGCTCATAGAAAACTTCAGATTCTCCTAAGTTTAAGGTACAGGACTGACAGGTGCAGAAACCTTTTGTCCAAGTCCCTGCCTCATCCTGTGGAAATTTAGGAATGCCCATTACCTGGGAGGTAGGGCTTCCTCTTCTTTCACTGTGAAGACAAGATGGCACCAGTTAAACACGATTCCCTATCCACCACATGGCCAAAATGGTATCTGTTAAACCCAGCATCTCCACTTTAGCCAGAGTTGTGAATCAACAGTAGGTCATACAAAGTAACACATTTTATGTGAAGAATGAAATAACAAGAAACCAGCCATGTCAGAGCTGGGAGAAAGACTTTGCTAGCATAAGGACAGTAAGTGATGTCTTCAGATGTTCATCCGTCTTTCTATTAAGCCAGTAAGGAATAAGTACAAGTTTCAAGTCTTATGGTGCACAGACATCCTGGAAGAGTATTCCGAAGCAATTATATAAAAGCATCAAGAAGATCAAAGTTCAGCTGAAAGAATTATGTCAGTTGAAATAACTACCTCCATTAAAAGCAGAATGAAGAAAGATGAGAGGAAAACATTACTTTTTGTTTCTCAACTGTTCCAATATCAGAATCTGTATATTTATTACAACAATGACATCATTCCTTTCTTCCACAACCTGACTTATGTCAGGAATTTCCTTGTTTATTGGACTTGGGCAAAGGGATCATTTCCTTCTCTTCTGTAGTGGCATGGGGCTTCGGGTATCTCCACCCCTTTGCTCTTTCTACCATGTTAGCCAAACCCCCAGACCTTTTTTGCTTCACTGTTTAGACCAGGTCTGATTTGTCTTAGGCTTCAGGCCACAGTTTTACTTCTACCTGTACAGCCAGTTTGTTCTTTTAGATAAGGTCTCTCTAACTTTCTTGCTTGGTTTGGCATTGCAATTATACTCCTAACTGTACCTCCCAAGTAGTTGGGATTTCAGGCATGAGCCATTGTCCTATTCTCAGTTTTGTTCTTAGTTTTCCTTTGCATGTTATCAACATTTTGGATGTTAGTTTCTGTGAATTAAAATGTACTTATTTTATGACATTTTGGTGGACTTCTATATATGTAACCACCACCAAAAGGTGGTCAGAATTTCTGCAACCCCTAAAGGCTTCCTTGTTATCTTTTTAAATCAATCCATGCCTATGCCAGAAGCCCAAGACACAGACTTTTGAGTGTTTGACATATGTTACGGTTTTCCACTGAAATGATATATTATAGATCCTAAAATCTATACAGTAGTTACTCTGGATTCAGTTGTGTTCTGGGTATTTTCCTTCTAGCAGTGATTTAACTTGTTCATATAGAGACAGTAAAATCATATGTTTACCCAGGTCAGATGAGCATGAGCCTTGTCCATTCTTTCAATTGATAGCTGCTGTATTTTTCCATGTTGTCCTTATGTCTTCTGAACCTCTGTAGTTTCATGGCAAGCCAAGGATTTGATTAATTAATATTCATCCTTGATTAATCATTGTTTCTGCAGTGCCCTTGTTTCCAATTCCCCCTTCTAAATTTCTTGCTCCTTTTGGAGACTTTGGCACTATTATTTCATAGTGCAAGCTAGTAATGTTGAGCATTCCATTGCTGCTTTCACCACAGGTGAAGGAATCACAGAAGGAAGGATGAGCAAACTCTGTATAGTACAGTCTTACCTCTTTTAATGGTGGCCTTATTGCTATTGTTAATGATTAGCTTTTCAACCTTCTTGGAGTTTCCACATGGAGGTGTTCATATCAGAGAAGGATGCAGCGACTCTGCCCAAGTCCAGTTCTTTTTACGGATCTCTTGCTTTCTTAACATGACCTGTAGCTCCCCAATACCTGTGTTAGCCAGCATTCTTTCGCCTTCTTTTTAGCCAATTAGGATGCAATTATTTCCAGCTCCAACTGAGAGGCCTTCAAGAGTTCTCTCTAAGAAAGTAGCAAAACTCATGATGGTTAACTGTTAAAAAAACAACAACACAGTTTTCAACAGTCAACTTTTCTCTCTACTTTTTTTTTATTTTATAACTCTGAAGCCTCCAAACTTTCTGTTGCCATTTTAATCATTTAGTCAGGTTTCAGGTTCCATACCTTTAATCTGCAGCAAATTTCATTCAAGACATGTGTGGTGTCATCACCAAAATCTGGAGCCAGGATTAAATCATGAAAAAGGGGTTATGGAAACGAAATCTAAAGGGGGAGAATTAGATCATGGTATATTGCGAGATCAGAATTTTTCACTATCTTATGTTTCTTGTTGAAGAATGTATAATGATATCTGGGAAATTCATACTAGATAAATAGTGAGGACTCTGCTTTCAGTGTGAGAGAGGAAAAAAGATCACATCACCAGATCGTGTTATACACACAGGCCAAAGATGGAGAAATCATATCAACATTGTTTGTCTATTAGCTCATGCCAATATAAAAAAAGTAAGCAGTTAAAATACTCAATGGACCCATGTGATTCACTTATAAAAGGAATGTGTATGCCAATATTTCAAGTGATAATTAAAATTGCAGTAGCTAAGCAGGGTGTTAGTCGCTCAGGCCACCAACATCAGGATCATCTCATCTCAGGATGCTGAGATCTGAGGACAGTTTCAAATTCAGTCTACCAAGAAAGCTAGAAGTAAAATTGTGGCTCAAGTGATAGAGCACTGGCCATGAGCACAAAAGCTCTGGGACAGTGCCCAAGCCCTGAGTTCAAACTCCAGGAACAGCATAAACAAACAAAACAACAAAAACCCCATAAAATAGTAACTGTTATCATTTATTCAGAGCCAACAATTTACCAGATACTGAAACAAAACACTTTATCAGTTGTGACATTGAAATTAATTTTTTCCTTTTTTATGAATAAATTCAGCAAGTTAGAGTCATATCTCAAGTAGTAGAATGTCAGACAAGCTTCAAGCTCAGCTTGTTTCAAATTACTGTACTGGCAAAAAATAAATTAGGCAAAGAGAAATTGAACAACTTTGTAGAAATCACACCCCATTAATAAACAATGGGATTAAGATTTTTATCCAGAAAATTGATTCCAAAGACTACAGGTTACTCACACTAGTAGTTGTTTAAGTACAATTTTGTCAAATTAGTTAATAAGCTCAGTAGAAAAAGACCTCCCTTCAAATATATAAAGATTGGAACCAGAGATTTAGTTCAGCTCTGTTCTCTCTCTCTCTCTCTCTCTCTCTCTCTCTCTCTCTCTCTCTCTCTCTCTCTCTCTCTCTCTCTCTCTCTCTCTCTCTCTGTCTCTCTCTCTCTGTATGTATGGACATAAATTGATATATCCTTATAAAATAAATTATTAAAATGTACACTGTGTAAAGAATACTTCAAAATAAATTAGACAAAAAGTGAAAAATTTCAATAACAAGTTGTGAGAAAGAACATGGATTGCCAATTGATATGAAGAAAAGATATTCAAACTATTATTTACTCAAAATAGGTAATATTTACCACATAATAATAAAAATGCATGGGAAAATAAGTTTTTTAATCAAACTAGCAAAAAATTATAATAGACTTAAATACCCAGAATTGAAAACGTTGATGATTCCTCACAATGATGGCACATACCCATAATACAAGAACTCTGAAACCAAAAGCAGGAAGATGATGTTTGAGGCCAACTTGAGCTATATGTCAAGATTCTGTCCCCAAAAAGAAAAAGAATAAAAGAAGAAACTCATTTTTATCCACTTAAAAAAAAACTTTTATCTTCATTTCTTTACTATTTCACTCATCTTTTTTTTTTTTTTTTTTTAGTTGTTCTGGTTTGAACTCTGGGCCTGGTTCTGTTCTCAGCTCTTAACTCAAGACAAGCACTCTACCACTTCAATTCTGCCACATCATCACTTCTGGTTCTCTGAGTGGTTTTCTGAGATAACAGTCTCACAGATTTCCTGCCAGAGATGGCTTTGAACTGCAATCCTCATATCTCAGCTCCTTGAGTAGCTAGGGTTACAGTTGTGAGCCACTGGTGCCCACCTTCAATGATCCTTTTTGAAAGACACTTTGGTAAAATATTTGACAAAAAAACCCATTGACTTTAACTAATAAATTTAGTTTACAAATTTCCATGATATGATGGAAGTTCTTACTCAACACAACAGAAACAAGATCCCTAAATACTGAAAGGAAATTACAATTGTTCATAATTATAATTATTCATAAAACATGCATATATTACTTTTTACCACCTAAATTATTCTTCTTTAAAACTCAGGTAAGACAGTTAGGCACCATTTTCATATGTAAAGATTCTTCTATCAGAGTCTTATAGAACATTATATTTACTCATGCAACTTAATTAATGAAAATAAAGTCATTAAATACTTTCAATTAAAGCAGGCCCTCTTTGGTCAAACAACTTAGGCTTTGCTTTTAGTTCAAAATGGTGAGCTATTTGTGAAAGAAGATCCTATCCTTGTGTGGATAGTGTAGAAGGAGTAGGCTTGCACAGGAATGGAGTTATTAGAGCTGTAAATTGATAAATAATACTGAGCTCTTACTGACTTTCTGTTTGGTAAATTCCATCTACTTATAAAATGGGTCAGAGTTTATAAATAAAAAACCTAGCTGGTTTGTTCAGATTATCCTGGAAGGTTTACACAACTGGAAAAAGGATGACTGCAGTCTACATTCTTCCAAGGTAATGATTCCTCTGGCAGCAAAATAATATGCAAGCAGGAAAGGTATGCAATAGTAATTTCAGTTTCTTTAGTGAAGTCTCATTTTTTATTTACAGGCATGATGTGATATCTTCTTTTTAGCTCCTGTAATCTTGTGTCTGAGATACTCTTTTAAGATGTATCGAATGCTATCCTATATTAATGGAATGCTTTTCATTCAACAATACACTCACAATTCAATCACTATTTGTCAGAAAACAAAATCACCTTAAAATTACCATACACTTCTATGTAAAATAATGGCAATCAGAGAAAGATCTGTGTTGAATACATTGGTGCAAGTTTGGAGTAGATTTAAATATTGGACTGAAAATTAGTAATTGCTAAAGCAATTCCTTCTATTTAAAAATGGAATCATATTCTTTCACTTTAAAGTCCAAATAGTTAATGAGACTTCAAAAAGCTTTATGATAATTTATAGTAAATCTCATTAAATGCATTTTATAATTATATATATATATACATATAGTATAATACATGGGACAAGTTCATAAATAATTGGAGAATTGACAAATCTCAAAATTATGCATAGAGTAATTATATATACATATATGTATATATATACTTTGGCAAGGAAAATCAATTAATTTTTGAAAAACAAAAACATATAAAACTAATATGACAAATAATTCATATAAAATTCAGGATTTTCTTTGCCCTGATGATTAAGAACAAACTCCTAGTGGTAGGGAAGAGTTCCTTAAAAATACATAACAATGTCTTATTTCTAAATCAAATTGATAGGAAATTGTCCAGTCCACTTAATGTCTTGAAATATTATCTTATATTTTACTGTGCATTTCATATAATAAAGTATGTTATAGCAAAACAATTTATGAAAAAAATTAACACTGAATTTAAGACAATTGCTATTCACTAGAGATTTCTATAAAGAATTTTCTCTTAATAATTTAAATTATTTATATGTGTACTCCAGAGAAAAAAGCATTTCCAAACCTAAAAATGGACCTCAAGAAGAAATAGAAAACATGACAGATCTATCACTGCTAACAGAACTGATAACACACACATGCATACACACACACACACACACACACACACACACACACACACACTTTTCTCCCAATAGTTCCAAGGAGCTATAACTCTCAAATTTGAGACTCTAAATTATACAATGTTTCAGAAATTAAGTAAGAATTTTCCAAATAAAATATGGCAGATATTTAGAAATGTTTCACAAATGATTACATAAGTAACTCTCTAGTCAAGAAATTAAATGCTGCAAGATTACAGAATCACCTGATAAGGATTTTTCCATCCATATATCTTTCTAGCCTCTTAAATTTTCATAATTGTCTTATTTTATATAAATTTCAGTAAAGATATACATATACTTAAATTTTAACAAAAATTAATATGAAAATATAGAATTAATATATGTCCTATATATTTATATGCAATAGTATATTGCATATTTTAACAAGGACACATACATCTGTACAAATGTAGAAGACTCCAAATACCATAAATAATAAATACCCAAAGGTATACAGATTAAAAAAAACCTAAGACTGGGGCTGGGAAGGTGGCTCAATGGTAGGTAGAGTGCTTGCCTGGCATGCATGTGGCCCTGGGTTGGATTCCTCAGCACCACATAAGCAGAAAAAGGCTGAAAGTAGTGTTGTGGCTTAAGTGGTAGAGCACTAGCCTTGAGCTGAAGAGCTGAGGGACAGCGTCCAGGCCCAGAGTTCAGGCCCCACGACTGACCAAAACAAAAAACAAAACAAAACAACAACAACAAATCTAAGACTTAGACACTTAACTGAAAAGCATCTATTAAGATCTCTCCTTAAGGATCATAAAGGCTCAATAGGTATGTGCTATAAAATAATATTTATTGAAATGAACTCCAAGAAATGGAAATGAGGTTGTTGTTGTTGCTTTTTTTAACCTTTTGTCTTGTTTGTTAGCTTTTTTGTCTTCAGAAGGGTAAGGAGGATACAGAAAGTGTGGGACAAAGGGTGAACAAATGCAGCACTGATACTCACTAGACACTATGTTGGATATTAACTACAAGACTTGTAGGAGGATGGCAGGGAAAATAGGGAGCAAGTTAGGGAAGGGATCACACTGTTCAAAGAGAAAGGTACTCTTTACCTGACTTATGTAACTGCAATCCCTCTTTACATCACCTTTACAATAACAATAAAATTATTCATTAAAAATTCCTCTTGGCAGGGTGCTGGTTGTTCATGAGTATCACGGTATCCAGCCAGTCTGGGCTGGAAAGTCCATGAGAGTCTTATCTACTATTAACCAAGAGAAAACTGAAAGTGACACTGTGGCTGAAGTGGTAAAGTGCTAGTCTTCAGCTAAAGAGCTGAAGAACAGCACCCAGGCCCAGAGTTCAAGCCCCACAACCAACACCCCGCCCCCCCCAAATCCCTCTTCTCCTTTGAATAAATTCCATACATTCATGATCAACCTTCATTGTCCATGGATTTCATTCTTCTAATCAAAAGGCATTTCCTGTCGTGCAGGTAAAGGAACATTAACACATGGTTATAATAGAAGGAAAATAATCTAGTATCAGTGTTTTAGGTTTACAAGTCATAATGTTGTATAATATTTGAGGATTAGGATAATGTCTGTTAACCTTTCTTTGAAGGTTGAGGACAGTCATGACAATATAAAAATTAAAAGCATGTATCTGTATTTCAAAAATACTTCATAAAAATAGGCCTTAAACCTAAAAGAACCAATTAACTAATCCTTCCTCTGAAATTGAATTGTTTTTAAGTATTCCATTATATGCATATCTCATAATCTCATTAACTTATGCATTGGTTTTTGATGAACTTGTTAGACTATGTCCATTTTCGTAGCTATTACAGACATTTCAGCTAATATCCACTGAGCCTTTAGTAACTATATTCCAATGCAAGTATGCACAAAAATACACTCTGATACACACCTAGTAAGATGTTACCAAGACCAGGGCTATAATACATGTAGTCAAATTTATCAGAAACTACTGAATTATCTTTAAAGATGCATGAGTGTGTTCCTTTGCACTTTCAATCCCTTATATGCAAATCCTTGTTATTCATATTAAAGCTTAATAAGAATCCTTTCTCTTTCTTTCTCCATTAATTCTTTTGCGTGCACATGTGAATGCAAATGTTCATATGCGTGTGTATGCATGTGTGTGTGCACACGATGCCAGTCCTGGGTCATGAACTGGGTGACTAAGTGCTATCCCTCAGTTCTTTACTCAAGGCTAGCACTCCATCTCTTGAGCCAGAGCTCTATTTCCAGCTTTTTCGGTGGTTAATTGGAAATTAGAGTTCTTATATACTTTCTTGTCTGGGCTGCCTTCCTATCTTTGTCCTCAGATCTCAGCCTCCTGAGTAGGTAGGATTGCAGGCATAAGCCACACGGCCTGGCTTCTATTAATTTTTAATACATTCTGTATAACTTGCTTTTGTAAGGGATCTGGGCTATACATACTTTTTTATTTCCATTATTTTTCTTCTTCCTTACATTCTGCTTGGCTTATTGTGTCTTGTAACCCAATGCATATGTAGTTTTACACATGCTTTCTTTTAGAAGATTTAGGGCTTAGATTTGGTATTTAAATTTACATCATGGCCCATTATGAGTTAACTTTTAAATATGTTATAAACTTTGGATAAAAGCTTAATGTTTTTGTAAAGAGAGGCAAATGTTCCAACATAATTTCTAGGGGGAGAAAAAACCTTTCCTTTATACATTAAATTGCCTTTAAATCTTTTTAAAATGATTTGACCAAATATAAGAAAGTGTATATATGGGAACTGATATCTAGTATTAATTTTACTCTATTTAGGCAAATAGCCAATATATCTATATCTACAGCATTAAATAACTCTGATAATCATCTTTCTCTTGTCCCAAATATATTTAGACTGTGACTAGTCTTTCCATTTATATAAAAGATTTGAATTAGCTCATATATTTCCACACAAGCAAAATTTTGTTAGGGACCCATTTGGTATCACATTGAATCCAAACATGACTTTTCAGAATTGATTCACTAACAGTGACATGTCTTTTGAAACACGGAGATATATATATATATATATATATATATATATATATATATATAAATATATAAATATATATATATATATATATTTGGTTTACCTGTATTTCATGTTAACATCTTATACTCTTTGCCAAGATATAAAACTATGATTAATTTTTATTATTAATGTGTGTCATACAAATTTGCTGAGGTCTCATATTACTTTTATTTCATTTTTAGATATTGTAATATTTGATTTCTAGTTGATTCCATAATTTACAATTCTTACTTTCCTATTTTTCTTTCATTCTTTCTGTGCCAGTCCTAAGGCCCCTGAGCTTTTGTGTTTGAGGCTAGCGGTCTACAACTTGATCCATTGTTCCACTTTCAGCTCTTTAGTGGTTAAATGGATTTAGAAGTATCACCAACTCTCTTGTCCCAGCTGGCTTTGTACAGCAATCTCAAACATCAGCCTCACAGTAACTAAGATTAACAAGAGTGAGCCATGGCTCATTTGATTTCTTCTAATGCATTCCTGCAATAGTGAAAAAGGATAGTGAATAAATGAGAGTATACATCTCTTTCTTGTTCTCAGTCTGAGAATGATTTTGTCCATAATTACTAAATATGATATCTGATGGACATTTCCATATGTTACCAATATCAGAGTTAGGAAGTATCTACTATTTTCAGATTATTTAGTTTTCTCAGAAATTGTTCCTGAATGTGTCAAATACACTTTCCATTTACATTAAGATGATTCTATGCTTTTGTTTAGATGTAAACATTGATTTATTTTCAAACATTAGACTACCTTTTTATTCCTAGAGTGAAACCAATTGAGTCAAGGAAACCAATTGAGTCAAGGATGTTAATTTTGAAATTGTTAGATATGGATTTCGATAATTTGGTTAGAAGCTTTAGAATAGATGATCATGAATATACACATATAATCATACATATAATATGTATATACATTCAAATATATTTCATATATTGCTTATAGGCAGACTTTTTTATAAGTAACTGCCTACTTTTGTTAACAAAATATCATTGACTTCAAATGAATAAGAATGCTACTGGTGGCTCATGTCTACAATGTTATCTACTCAGAAGGCTGTGATTTAAAAATATTAAGAGGTAGCCCAGACAAATGCATGAGACTCACTCCAAACAACCAGCAAAAAGAACAAACAGAAGTTGTGGCTCAAGTGGTACAATACCAGTCTTGAACCAAGTGAGTGCATGAGACACTGAATTCCAGACTCAGAGTCATAAAGCACATTTCCACAAACTATGGAAGAGTGTCTAGAATTGTTATTATTTATTTTGAAACATTTCATAGAATTTATTGGTTAAGTTATCATCCTCTTCTTGGATTGTTTTTACTACATACTCAGTTTCAATACATAAGGAACTTTTTGTGGTTGTTCTTAGTAATGAGGATTGAACAAAAGGCCTTACGCACATTTGCTAAGCAGGCTCTCAACACCTTGAGCCATGCCTCCAGCCCCTACAAGTGTTTTCCTTATGTTCAGATTAGCCTGGGCTTTGATTCTTCTCCTTGTGCTTTCCTTTGTTGCTGGGGATGATACAGTGACTAGCCAGCAAGTGTGTGTCACTATGCCCAGACATTAGTTGAGATGGACTCTCATGAACATGTGTGTTTGGACTGACCTTGAATTGTGACTTTCTAATCTGTGCCTCCTAAGAGCTAAGGTTATCTATTGCTGTTAAATGAGTTCTTTTTTGCTAATTTCTGTCTTTAATATAATTATTTAAACACTTTTTATTGTAAAGGTGAAGTACAGAGGGATTATACTTACATAAGTCAAGTGTTGAGTACATTTCTTTTGAACACTGTCAGACCCTCCCTCATATTATCCCAGGTTTTTCTCCCCTTCTCCCCTTTCCCCCAAATTGTATAGTTCATTTCCAACATAGTATAATTCTTCTAAGAAGTGAAATGTGAGTTACTTATGATATTCTCATAGTGTTTCACAGTTTCTGTAAATTTGGATACTTGCAATTTGTGTTTTCACGATTTCCCTTGAATGTGTGTGTATATATATATATATATATATATATATATATATATATATATATATATATATATCAAAGTAATGTATATATATTGATTTTTAATAATTTCCTTTTGTTATTTCTGTATTCCCTTCCACTGATTTCCATTCTGTTGTTCTTGGTACCTCTGGCTTGCATAGATTGGATTTTGTCTGCTCTTCATTTGCTAAGGTCTCTTTGTAAAAAATTGTTTTAACATAATGGATCCAACTTTAGACCTTATGCATTTTGGCACCCAAAACCAAGCCACAGTGTCAGCTTATGGAGTTATGACAGGAATATCCTGTGTATTCTAGACTGACCCAAATTAGTTATACTCTTACATTCTGGTTGTTGGGATTATAAGCATGAACTCAGTTCCTTAGGATAATGAAGTGTGTGGGAGGGGGTGTGGAGAAAGAGAGAGAGAGAGAGAGAGAGAGAGAGAGAGAGAGAGAGAGAGAGAGAGAGAGAGAGAGAGAGAGAGAGAGAGAGAGAACGAGAGAGAGAGAGAAATTTTCAGGCAAGAATATTCTAAGTAGGTAGGTCACAGAACACATCTTAGCAAATTTGGTTAGATTGAAATCATATAAACATCTTTTGTACCACAATGGAATGAAACCAGAAACTGTAGCAAGAGAAAAACTGGGAATTTTAGCTTCTACTAAATAGGCTTTTAAGTAATATTCAACTTCCAAATCTTGGCACTAAAAAAGATTGTAGTTGTGAAAAAAACCCTGAGAAAAGGAACCAAGAGCAGCCAGTCTACATGGCTGGGTAAGCTCATCTCCCATTGAGTCCAGGTGACCCAGCAGATCTAATTGTACTTGACATATTAGTGTTGCATAAAGATGCTTGACCACATGCATATATTGTCAATATTAAGATATTAAGGAATTGCTTTCAATTGAAGTTTAAGTTAGAAAATAAGAAAATGTAAGGAACCTTCAGCAAGCTAGAAAATCATAGTTCAATGTACAATTTTGTCAAATGAATATAATTGAAACAAGTATAAGTGTGGTCTGTGCTTTACAACCACTGAATCAGATATGAAGTGTAAGAAATTGTAATGGGCTAAGCTGTTCACCTCATGGTTTATGAACTGAAATCCTAAAACCCCAAAACTGCTTTAGAAACTAGGTCTTTGAAAGTCATTTCTATGGTAAAATAAAGTCCTAAAGTAGAATCTCATACAATATACCTGTTGTTCCTTTACGCAGAGCTCTGACATAGAGGAAGGGAAGACTCAATGAAAACAAAGTGAAGCACTGACTATCTGCAATCCAGAGCAAGTTGTCCTGGAAGAAAGAAAATGTTCTGGCACCTGGTCTTCCAGCTTCCAAAACTGAGTAAATAAACCTTAATTTTTCCAGGTATATTAAAGTAAATTTATATTTACCTAGTCTGTGGCATGTTATGTCATCCTTAGCAGACCAACACCATATAACTTTAAGTGTTGTTTTAGTTCCTCTGTCCTTAATAAGTTGTTAATTTCCTTGTTCAATTTACACTTTCATAGGTTGGGAAAATAAAACACTTGCCCATCCTTAAACAGCCCAAAAACTATACACTAATTTCCAGTGTTGTCTTTTGTTATAGCAGCTTTAGTATACTTATACTGAGACTTAATGGTCTTGCCCTTCAACTTCTTCCACAGGAATAAAAAATAGAGATAGAGTTATTTCAAAGAAATGAATGATTTTTTTTACATTTCTGTCTAGTTGAGTAAACTGCAGTGATATGACAGGAAGCCTACAAAGGTTTTGAGTGATTATATCAGCAAAAGAGTTATTAACACAGAGACAAAAACATGACAAGATGTTCTTGCAACTTAAAGATCTTACTGATAGAAATATACAGAGAACACTACATGGACATAAACACACTCACTGAAAATAAAGTGGGACTCAAAGGATACAGTACAAATCTCAGTGTGAAGAAGCAAAGATGAGATTCAATTATTCTCAGACTTGAGAAAGCTAGAAGGAGCTGCCAACCAAGGCCTGACTAGATTTTAGAATTTCTATCATGATCTATTTTCCTTGCATTTCAGCTGAATATCTTTGTGTATATGTATGTATGAATGTATGTATATATGTATATGTGTGTGTACATGCACTAAGAATAGAATACAAGGCAATATGTATTCTCAGCAATTGTTATCTCACAAAGATTTGCTTGTAACCGTCTTTTAAATATGAATGCTTTCAAAGAATTTGATTTTACTATGTAAGGGCTATAATTTGTCTATTCATTTTTATATATGAGTAGACTGATTTATTGTTGAATTTATGGCACTATGACACTATGGCCCATGACCTAAGGAACATTTTATTTACAAATGATGGTAAGATTGAAAATTATGAGTTGGTGCTATTATTAGATAAGGCTTTGATGAAGTAAGTCTTTGGTTGATATAAATACATTTGAAGTGGAAGGGTGATTAATTATAGTAGGCCAAGTACAGATTATATTAACAGTCTCTAAAATGGCCCTAATAAAGCTCATCTCTTTGTAGGGCATTTATAACTTTGTACTTCTCATCTACTTTGCTTTACAAGGACCTAGTGATTTTTCTTCTAAGGATTGGCATTTGACTAAAGTATTGGTGTAACCCTTATGAGTCTGGCTCACAAAAAAGATTCATCTTTTCGTGCTTGCCATCTCTTACCTTCTCTTTCTCATTCATCTGAAGAAAGCTGGCCTATCATGGACAGTGTTGCTGTCATATGAGAGATCATATGAAAAACAATGTCAGCCCAGTCCTCAAACAAAGAGTTGATGAGCTCTTCTGATCAATCAGAGTGAGGACTGACTCCTGTTATCAATCACATGCATGACTTTGGAAGCAAAGTGTTTCTAAGTTAAGGCTCAGATTGGTTGGTCTTGCAGATACTGCTCTTCCAGATTCATGAGAAGCCCTGAGGAGTATCACAATGGTAATCTGCATCCAGATATTTTACCCATGAAGATGGAGATAATAAATGAATATGTAATTGTTTAAACCAATAACTTCTTTGTGTTGTGTGTTACATGGAAACATATGATAAATAGAATTTGTGGCTATGGCCTCCACCTCTTCTTCTGAGGATCAAACCAACTGTATGGATTTGTTTCATTTGGAGGTATGTCTAGAAGAGGTGTAATTTGTTTAAAATATTTATATTCAGCATGGGACTATGATTTATTGAAATGAAGGTAATATGATAAATGGAATCACTAAACAATTAATTTCTACTAGACAATTCATATGACACATACAGAGTGTAGGTTGGGAAATAAATCCAGTTAATATCTGAGTATCTCCCTGCCTTTTCTCAGGTTGAGGATAAACTGCTTTGTCTGGTATTCACACAACTTAGAAATAGACATTGGTTCTTTTGGAACTCCTCAGGAGACAATTTAGATATAATTTGTGCCCATGTAAACTATGAATCAAGTTATTGTTAAACTATTATTCCAGTTATTCAAAAGTTTTCCAGTTTTGAGGTGGGCATAGGAAAGAAAACCTCTGTACCAAGTACAGGCGGATTTACCAACTGCTCTGCTACTTTGAGTAACTGAGTCTATTCAATAGTACTAGACTTACCCATGGCAATTGAGGGGTTATGCAGGCTAATCACACCATAATCCATTAGGATTTTAAATAAAAGTTATCTCACCTTTGGCATTTTTATTCTGAAAAGTTTCTGGTTGGCTCTAGATAGAGGCTGGATGTCTGATGATTGTCCTAATTTGTCTTTTTGTGTAGATGTCATGGGATAAATCAAGCTAATACATCTGGTTGATTGAAAAAGGTTTTCATCATTAAACAAATGACATATTTAAAACAGGAGAATTCTATAAATTCTGTAATGTTTCAATCTGCTTTCTTTTCTACTTCTACCTTACGTCAATCTACATCCACAGTATCACAAAAGTTTCTTGAGACTTAAGTGCTAAGAAGGTGCTCTAGCACTTAGCCATTGTTGTGCATTATGTTTATCAAAAGCCAAGGCCGATGAGAGTGTGACACCACTTCCCAGGATAATACACAATTACCTGGGAAAGACGGCACATAGATTAACCTCCATCCATACGTAAAAGACCAGCATTTTTCTCCCTTCATAGCTCCAAATTATGCGTTCTCTTTCTTCTCCCTCCTTTCCTGAATAATTAACTTTCTCAAACTATTTCTGTGTCTCTTTCCCTCATACTCTCCCAGTTTTGTGCTAATTTTTTTCACATTGATCATTAAGTCACAGATATAACATTGAAAATGTAATATTATATTATTTTTTCTGGATGCTACATGCACTTATAGGCTTAGAAAGATCAGTAGTAACTGGTGATGTAAAATTTAATTATGATTTTTTAAAAATTTGGATGGTAAATATTTTCAAGTCATTTCTGGTCATTCAAGAATAACCAGATTCTCCATATTGAAACATTCATTTCCTGACTCTTTTGCCTTCATAATATAAGGACTGTTTTATTTATACTTACATTCATTTTGAATAGGCTGTTCTTCTACTACAGGCTTTAGGAATGAATGTGTTTAGGGCTTAGGCCAAAGTACCCTTATTTCCCCCTGGGCAGCAGTCTCAATAGTTAAGCTTATGAGCTTTGGATTTGGCTGTATACATTTCAAAACAGCCTTTATCATGAATAACCTTGTGTTTACCGGAGAGCTATACAACCTTTCAAAATCCAGGCTTTTGCTTCTCCAAATAGGCTATAGTAAGTTACTATTCCTCAAAGATTTTGTGATAATTTAATAAGTCACATAAAGTGCTTAGCACTCTCTCTAGAACCCAACAATTATATTCAATAGGTGTTAATTATATTTACCCCTATATTGCTATACTTCCTAGCTAATCACATCCATTTTAGTGCAATATTATCTTTAATATGCTAACAATTTCCACTTTAACACTCCCCATCAGAAAATATATGTAGTCATTATTGGTTTGCTTTTCATTTTATATAAATTTATTATCTATTATATATGTATTTACATAATGCCTATGCTTATATACATGTATATAATACATGTATATACTTATATATGCATATCTACCAATCCTTGCAACCCTACCACTTGACTACCCCTCCACTTCCAGCTTTGTTATTGGTGGTTAATCAAGGATAAGAACCTCATGGATACAGGCATGAGTCACTGGGTGCCTAGCTCATATGTAGTATATTTGTTGAATTTTTGGTTTGTTTTTATTTTCAAACTATGTCTTAAATATACCTACTTTCCTGTTTTATGGAAGTAGTCAATTTCAAAGTAATATTATTTCTTTCCCTCATTGTTGGAATGGTCCTATTTTTGGCATTTACCTTTTATGTGCCATCTATCATATCTTTTGTCTTAAGATAAGTCTGAATATTCTAAAAAACAAATTATTTGAGGCTCTATCACTTATAATCCTTCAAACTTTCAGACTGTTTTTCTATAAAACCCAAATACTTTAAGAAGACCATCAAAACCATGGACAGCTACCCTGGGCTTGCCTCATGATTTTATGCTTTGCTTGCTGTATCTCATCCAACTTCTTTTTTTGTTTGTTTGTTTTTATAAAGCTCTGAGTATCTATTTCTCTCATGGTCTCATTACCTGTTCCATAGTGTAATCTGCCTGAAGATAATTCCTTCTCATTTTGTACAAATATCTGCCTTATATTTGGTGGTTCTGTGGATGGATGAATTCATCTGTGCAGATTCTCTTCACAGTAAAGCTAAATATCAGTGATTAGGATAATAGCATCAATCTAGATCTCAGTTTTTATCAATCAACAGGGATCTTAATAAAATAAAATACTTGTAGGCAAAATTTAGCATGTTAAAGTTTGCAAATTAATGATATTATATAATGTGATCAAATTTCATTCTAGGAATCCCAAGGATGATTTAAAATATACAAAACAATAACCATAAAATATCGCACATGAACAGAATAAAGGACAAAGATTACATGGATCCCCATAGATTAAAAAAAATAAGCCATTCAACAACATTCAACATCTGTTTACCATAAAATTCCTAAAAAATAGTGTTAAAATAATCAAAACCAAATATAGTAAAATCTATATGTGAAAAACCTATAGGGTAATGTTATATAGCATAATACTTCAAATTTTACTACAGAACCAATGTGACAAAGCACCATGACAATATGTAGACAACACCTAACCTCCACATATATCATTGGAATAGAAAGGTAACAGAAATAAACCCACACAGCTTCAGCCATCTGATTCTGAACTAAGTTTCCGAAAGCCTTCGTGTAGAAAAGGTAGTCTTGATTTTTTTTTCCCCTGAGGGGACTGTATATCCATATATAGAAGACTAAAAGCAAATCCTTATCTTTAATTCTGTATAAAATCCACTGAAAATGAATCAGGTATTATTGCTAAAACATTGAATTTGCTTGAGGAAAACATAGGGGAAATGCTTCAAGATGTAAGTATAGAAATAACTTTGGTACAGGAGAAAACCTCATAAAATAGAAGTAGCAAGAAATTAAAAATTGGACTGCATTAAATTGATTAAGTTGTGCAGAGCAAAAGGAACAACAAACAGAAAGGAAAGATGGCCTACACATAGAAACATACCTTTCCAATACTCCCCTACCAGGAGATTAATATTAAGAACATAAAGAACTAAAAAACATTAAACATGAAAAGAGTAAACAATCCAATAAACAGATGGACAAATTAAATGAACTGACTGTTCTCAAAAAAAGAATCACATATACCATGCTTTATCTTTTTAATGTGATAAACCATGCTTTATCATTTTGAGACTCAGGCTATAGCTTTTCCATTCAGGCCTCTTTGTTTAGGAAAGACAGACATTAAAAGTGTTGGGTGTAGTAATACAAGTTAGCTAAAACAATAGCTTATTAGGTTAAGGATAAGAAACCGAATGTGGTCCTGAAGATAGAAGTGTGTGTTTTACAGTTTTTTAATGTCTTCTTATAAATCAACTTTTTACAAGAGTGCCAGACACTTTTTTTTGCTACTGATGGAGTTGATTTATATACATCATTTTTGTAATTTTTGCTTTGAGTGCAGTGTTCATTAATGTAAATTGTATTTATTTTTATATTTTAATTTTCAGTAGGTTTGCTTCTTGGCAAAGGCAAAAAATAAACTTCATGTTAAAGGAAAAAAATAATCACAAACCTCCATTAAATACATCAAAAATGTTGGACACCAATAAACTGTTGAGAAATGCAACTAAAAACTATATTGAGATCCCATCTTATCCCAGCCAGAATGGACATCATTCAGAGAATTAGCAACAATTGCTAGTGAAAATCTAGGGGAAAAGTCCATTCAGTATTGATGTCCTGAAAATATTAAAATAGAAAAACCACACGGTCTAACGCTACCATTCCTATGTGTGGGAATAAAGGAAGAAAGTCAGTATACAGTAGAAATGCCTGGATACCCATGTTCACTGAAACACTGTTCCCAAGAGCCAAGTACCTTACCAACTTCAGTGCTGATATTATATATATATATATATATATATATATATGTTTATCCATACATTGATTAAGTAATTGCTACGTATGTATTATGTATGTATATATGTGCATTACAGAGCTGTATATATACATATATATATATATATATATGTATATACGTATGTGTACATGTATATACACTTATATGTACATACACATAGATGTGTGCATGTGTGTGCATAGATGTATATGTTTTTATCTATTCATGCATATATTTTATGTATATGTATACATGTGTTATGCATATACATGTGTGCATGTGTATATGATACACAGGTATATGTGTATTTATATGCATACACATGTGTGTATGCACACATATATGTATGTGCTTATATATTCATATATATTGTATATATGTATGTATATACATACACTGACATACTACTCAACCATATAAAAGAATTAAATCATATTTTTTGTAGAAAAATAGATAGAACTGAAAATTATTGTCACATAAAATCAGCCTGCTTTCCAAAGGAAGTGTTGCCTGTTTTTCTTATGTATGGAGATTATGAGAGAGAGAAGGAAGGAAGGAAGGAAGGGAGGGAGGGAGGGAGGGAGGGAGGGAGGGAGGGGACAGAAGGAGGAAGTTAGGGACAGATGGCATACAATTGGAGAATAGGAAAGGGAGCAGCAGAAGGTGAGAGGAGGGATATGATGCCAATATAGGAATAAATTGATCAATGTAGGTCACTTATATGTAAAAATATGACATTCCATATTTAATACATGGAATATAGTAATATACAATTAATATATACTAATGAAAAAGAATATAAAGAAGTATGGCTAAAACACTGAAAGAGAATGCTAAAGGTAGAGGAAATGAGGTAACTTTACTTGTGTTAGCATGGATTCCATAGTAAAACAGAAGCTGAATTGAAGTGTATTGGGAAAACAAAAGTTACAGGATTTAAGACTAGTCACACAGGAGTTCCGGGAAGGTGGCAGAGGAGAAGCTGGAATCTGAACAAGCTCTCCCATAGAAAGCAGTTTTAGAGTTCCAGTGAACAGTCCTAAGCCAGAGAATTACACCAAGTGTGCCATCACAGGACAGAGAGTTAGACAAGAGAGGGGAAGTCAAGACAAGGAGACACATCTGAGCGCCTGCCAGCAGCCGCCTCAGCGGCGGAAGGGTCGCAGCAGCGACCGCAGCCGCCGCCATACCTTAGCGCTCACACAGAGAGTCCTGGACTAAGGAGCCAGACGCAGCGGGCGAGAGGATTCTACTCAACACCAGCAAGAACTGACAAGGAGCGGACATCTTCATCCTGCAGTTTGCAGACCAGAGACGACCCAGGATCCAAGACTAGGCGTGAGTAAAAGCCCGACGTCCTCACTCCTTCTCAGGGAGCAGAGGAGGGAAGGCCACCCCTCCCCCACTAGCACCAGTGATCTCCATCTTGGATGCCAACAAAGCTCAGAGGAGCTGCTAGCTCCAACTCAGGCCTTGGAATAAAACAAGTCATTTAGCAGGTCACAAGAACTTAACAGCGAAGTGACCTGCCAGACTCAGCTCCATCCAGGGAAAAGTCACCCAGCTCAGGCACCAGCCATTGGAGTGGCTTTCCTCACTGGGTAACCAGAGCCAGAGGCTGCCCCTCCCTCTAGCAGCCTCCACAATCAATTGAAAAACAGAAACACTGAGAATGGCTCCAGGCTGGGCTCTGTGAGTTTTTCACAAAATAGCCCCAGGGAAAAGCTACTGTTTGTTGAAAGGCCTCAACTCTACCAGAACCTAGCCTCATCACCCCTTGTTTGTGATTCTCAAAGCAGATCACCCTCCCATTAACCTAACCTGGGAGGGGATCTCAAAATCTTGGGTAAAGCAGAGCATTTTTCTGCCTGTTCAAACAAACTGACTTAAGAAACCAATCAAGCCACAGGACCTCAAGCTGACCAGAGGCTCCAAGAAGAGGCTGGTTAAAGACAAAAGGGAGATACAGGATTCTTCCCACCCCTCCAAAAAAAATCAAAAAAAAAATCAAAGAACTTTTTTTTATTCTTCTTTTCTTTTTTCTTTCTTTTTTTCTTTTTTTGGTACCTTATATATATAAAAAATTTTTTTTCCTTTTCTAAAACTTTTATTAATCTTTAATTTTTGCCTTTTTGAAAAAATAATTGTTTTCCAGGAACTTTTTTTTTCCCTCTTATAATTTTTATTTTAGGAATACGTGAATGTGCATTTTCCTTTCTTTTCCTGTCTTCTTTCTCTTTTTCTTTCTTTCTTAATTATCTTTTTGTTTTTTTGTCTAGCTCTACTGAACTTCTGATCTTTTTTTCTCCCTTTCTTATCCTTTTAACCTTTTCTTCTCTTTTGTTCTTCTGTATGTGACTTAACTCTTGTCCTGCACATCCTCAGATAAACCCATAGTTAACTAGTAGACCCTATCCCCCATTGTGTACACACTTAATCCACAAATTTATTACTCAATCCAAAACCTCTGAGACTTACATTCCTTAATAGCAGTACTACCTCTTTATACCTATATAATATTTTAAGCATTTTTTTAAGTTTTTCACATCTCCTCTATCTCCTTCCTGTTTTCTAAATATATTCAAATTCCTCTCAAAATAGATGGTCTTTCAATATCCATAACTATATTAATTTTTATGTTTCTATTTTTTCTGGTCTCTTTTCATTTCCCTTTCCCTTTCTTCTTTTTCTCTCTCTCTCTACTTACATCCTACCCAACCTATTTCCTGCATTGAGATTAAGACATAGTTAAATCTCCCTGTGCTTCTCCACACCAATCTATTCCTATTTTTTACCCACATCTCTCCCTAACCCTAAAAAAATTTCTGGTTTTCCAAATTCTTCTCTGCGGTTCGAAGCTTATTAACATATAGTTGTTTGATATTGAATAGATATATCTGTTGAACTAGATTGTATCTGTAGACTATTGACTGTATAAATGCAAACGTTGGTTGATGGTTGCCTTAAGATAGTGTTCTAGCACAAAACTGGTGCTATTTTCATCTCAAATGGGCAGAGTAAGCCAGAAAAACACAAGAAAAATGGCAAATCCGGATATCTCAATTCCCAATCTTGATGATCAGTGGTCAGATCAGATAATGAACAATCCAGAGGAGAGTTCCAAAATAGCTCTACAAACACTGGTGGCAAACATGATAAATGAGAAGTTTGACAACTTACAAAGGACTCTGTATGAGTGTGATAGGGAGAGAGAGGAGGCATCCCAAAAGTGTATACAAGAATATCATAAGCGTGAGGAAGCTACTCAAAAACTGATACAGGATTTGCGTGAAAAACTTGAGAACACTCAAAGAGAAAGGGAGGAATGGCATGAGCAGGCGGAGAACACTCAAAGAGAACTGCAGGAATCCCACGAACGGGACGAAAGAGAACTGCAGGAATCCCACAAACGGGAGGAAGCTAATCAAACAGTAATTCAGGAATTGAGAGACCAGGTAGAGAATACACAAAGATCACTAAAGGCATTCATGGAATCCCTTAACAAAGAACTGAAGGAAGTCCGGGAGACCACAAAGGGAATGCTGAATGGAACCCAACAGAAGGAATGGGAGTCCAAAGAAACCATAACCAATCAACTAAGTGATTTGAGAACAAACACTGAACACCAAATTAAGGAAGTAAAGAAATTCATACAAGACCTAAAACAGAGCTTCAACAAAGAACTTGAAGCCATCAAAGCTGACCAATTAGAAGGAAAAGAGATAAAAAACAAAGTAGAGAGTCTTGACAGCAGGTTAGACCATGCAGAAGATCGAATCTCAGGGATTGAAGACAGCCTAGATATTATAGAGAAAGAACATACAACCATCCAAGACAAGTCCAGGAAATATGATAGATCTATCCAACACCTGGAAGACACCATCAGAAGGCCTAATCTAAGGATAATGGGTGTAGAGGAGCACCTAGAAACAGAAGTTAATGGTCTAGGAAATTTGTTTACCAGGATCCTAGGAGAGAACTTCCCAAACATACAAAAAGATAGGCCTATTCAGATACAAGAAGCTTTTAGAACCCCAAATAGACCAGACCAGAATAGGACATCCCACCTTCACATTATAATCCACACAGGATCAACTCAGACCAAGGAAAAGATCCTTAAAGCTGTCAAGGAGAAAAGGGTAATCACCTATAAAGGGAAACCAATTAGAATTACCTCAGATTTCTCAGCAGAGACAATCAAAGCAAGAAGAGCCTGGAATGATGTATGCCATGCCCTAAAAACAAACAACTATCAACCAAGAATACTGTACCCAGCTAAACTCTCCTTCATAACTGAAGGCCAAATAAAAACCTTCCATAGCAAAGAAAAATTGAAACAATACATCTCCAACAAACCAGCCCTAGAAAAGATTCTTAAAGATGTCCTACACATAGAAAACCAACAAGACCACAATAAAGGCCAAGAAACTGCACCCAAACTGAGAATCCAAGAACCATAGAAAGAACCCAGTTTTCACAGCCCCCAAGAAGGTGGATAACATGGCAGGAACTCCCAAATACCTCTCAGTCATATGTCTTAACATTTAAGGAATGAACTCTCCAATTAACCGACATAGACTATCTAGTTGGATTAAAAAACAAGACCCTTCTATCTGTTGCCTGCAGGAGTCACATCTTGCCCGTAAAAACAAACACCTTTTCAATGTTAAAGGCTGGAACAAAATCTACCAAGCAAATGGCCCCCATAAACAGGCGGGAGTTGCAATCCTAATATCAGATAAAATAGACTTCAAATTAAAATTCATGAGAAGAGATAAAGAAGGTCGCTAAATGCTAATTAAAGAATCTCTCATTCAGGAGGATATTACAATTCTAAATATCTATTCGCCAAACAATGGAGCACCCAAATTTATCAAAGAAACACTACTTTCCCTCAAATCCCATATAGATCCAAAGACATTAAGAGTTGGGTATTTTAACACACCACTCTCCCCACTAGATAGATCAACTCGGCAAAAACTCAACAGAGAAACCGCAGATCTAAACAGCTGCATAGATCAACTAGACTTAACAGACATCTACTGAACATTTCACCCAGCAGCATCAGAATACACATTTTTTTCAGCAGCACATGGATCGTTTTCTAAAATAGATGACATTTTAGGCCACAAAGCAAACTTGTCTAAATTCAGAAACATTGAAGTTATACCTTGCATTCTCTCTGACCACAAGGGAATAAAATTAGAACTCCACACCAAAAGCCACCAAAGAAAGTCTGGTATAATATGGAGGCTGAACAACACACTGCTGAATCAAGAGTGGGTCATGGAAGAGATTGGAAAGGAAATTCAAATGTTCATGCTATTCAACAAAAATGAACACACAAATTACCAGCTCTTCTGGGACACAGCAAAGGCAGTACTCAGAGGTAAGTTTATAGCTCTGAGCTCCTACATCAACAAATTTGAGAGATCTGAAACTAGCAATTTAATGACACATCTAAACCTCCTTGAAAAAGAGCAGAAAGATAAACCCCAATCCAGTAGACAGAAAGAAATAATCAAAATTAAATCAGAATTAAATGAATAAGAATCCAAAAAAACTGTAGAAAGAATCAACAAAACAAAGAGTTGGTTCTTCGAAAAACTTAACAAAATTGACAGACCCTTAGCAAATCTTATCAGAAAAAGAAGAGAACACACCAAAATTAATAAACTCAGATATGAGAATGGAAACATCCCCACGGAAACAACCAAGATTCAGAACATTATAAGGGAATACTTCTCAAAACTTTATGCTAATAAGTTTGAAAACTTGACAGAAATGGACCATTTCCTAGCAAATATTGACATGCCAAAACTAAACCAAGATGAATTAAACCAGCTTAACAGGCCCATATCAAGCACTGAAATAGAAACAGCAATAAGAGACCTCCCAGCTAAGAAAAGTCCAGGACCAGATGGTTTTACAGCGGAATTTTACAAGGCCTTCAAAGCACAGCTCACACCAATACTCCTCCAACTCTTCAATGAAATTGAAAGAGAAAGCTCACTACTGAACACATTCTATAAAGCTATCATACCCTCATCCCAAAACCAGGCAGGGACTCATCAAAGAAAGTGAACTATAGACCCATCGCTTTGAAGAACATTGATGCAAAACTTCTCAACAAAATTTTGGCCAATCGACTTCAACAATTCATTCAAAAAATCATACACCACGATCAAACAGGATTCATTTCAGGGATGCAAAGCAAGTTCAATATACGCAAATCAATTAATATTATTCATCACATCAACAGGAGCAAGAATAAGAACCACATGGTTATCTCCATAGATGCAGAAAAAGCATTTGACACGATCCAACACCCCTTTATGATGAAGGTTTTGGAAAAACTAGGAATCCATGGAACATTCCTCAATACAATAAAGGCTGTATATGACAAACCTACAGCCAGCATTATACTCAATGGTGAAAAACTAAAGCCATTTCCTCTTAACTCAGGAACAAGACAAGGATGCCCACTCTCTCCACTTCTCTTCAATCTAGTATATAGAATGCCTAGCTACAGCAATAAGATAAGATGCAGACATAAAGGGGATCAAAATAAGGAAAGAAGAAATAAAACTCTCCCTCTTTGCAGATGACATGATCTTGTATTTAAAGAATCCCACAGACTCCACTCCCAAATTACTCAAGCTGATTCAAAACTTTGGCAAAGTAGCAGGTTATAAAATTAACCCCCCAAAATCAATGGCTTTTCTGTATGCCAACAATGGGAAAAGTATGGCTGAAATTAGGAAAGCAACTCCATTTGTAATAGCCCCACAAAAAATAAAATACCTAGGAATTAACTTAACTAAAGAAGTGAAGGACCTCTATGATGAAAACTTTAAAATCTTAAAAAAGGAAATCAACACAGAACTAAAAAATGGCAAAACCTCCCATGCTCCCAGATTGGAAAGATTAACATCGTGAAAATGGAAATACTTCCCAAGGCTATCGACAAATTCAATGCAACACCTATCAAAATTCCAACCTCATTCTTCACGGAAATAGAAGAGGCAATCCAAAAATTCATATGGAACAATAAAAGACCCCGAATAGCAAAAACGCTCCTCAATGGAAAGAACACTGCTGGAGGAATATCAATACCAAATTTCAAACTCTACTATAAAGCCATAGTAATCAAAACAGCTTGGTATTGGCATAAGAACATACCTCAGAACCAATGGAATAGAATTGAAAACCCAGAAATGAACCTACAGACCTATAGCCATCTAATTGTTGATTAGGGAGCTAAAACAATAGAATGGAAGAAAGACAACCTCTTCAGTAAATGGGGCTGGCAAAATTAGTTAACTACATGTAGAAAACTAAAGCTAGATCCTTATATATCACCCTGCACCAGAATCAACTCCAAATGGATCAAAGACCTCGAAGTCAAAGCAGACACTCTGAAAACATTACAGGATGGAATAGGAGAAACCCTAGGTCTCCTTGGCTCAGGCCGAAATTTTCTGAATAGAGACGCAGAAACACAACAAATCAAAGAAAGGTTGGACAAATGGGATTGCATAAAGTTGCAGAGCTTCTGCATGGCAGATGACATAGCTAGCAAGATCTATAGAAAGCCCACGGATTGGGAGAAGATCTTTACTAGCCATACAACGGACAAGGGTCTCATATCTAAAATATACTTGGAACTCAAAAAATTAAACCCCCCAACAGCAAATCCTCAAAGAAAGAACTGCCCAATAAATAAGTGGGCGAAAGACTTAAAGAGAAACTTCTCTGAAGAAGAAAGAAGGATGGCTAATAGACACATGAAGAAATGTTCAACATCCCTAGCCATAAAAGAAATGCAAATCAAAACAACATTGAGATATCACCTCACCCCAGTTAGAACGGCAAAAATCAAGAACTCTAACAACAACAGATGCTGGAGGGGATGTGGACAGAAAGGAACCTTACTTCATTGTTGGTGGGAATGTAAACTTGTTCAACCACTTTGGAAAGCAGTATGGAGGTTCCTCAAAAGACTTCACATAGAAGTTCCCTATGACCCAGCAATCCCACTTTTGGGCATTTACCCAAATGTTTACAAACAAGACCACACTAAAGCTACTAGCACAACTATGTTTATTGCAGCATTATTTACCATAGCTAAGATCTGGAACCAACCCAGATGCCCCTCAGTAGATGAATGGATCAAGAAAATGTGGTATATATACACAATGGAATTCTATGCCTCCATCAGAAAGAATGACATTTCCCCATTTGATAGGAAATGGAAAAACTTGGAAAAAATATTATAAGTGAAGTAAGCCAGGTCCAAGGAAACATAGGTCCCATGGTTTCCCGTATTTGTAATATCTAGTATATGTATGAGTCAAGCGGAAAAGTTCAGATAATGTGATGTCAGGAAAATGAACCCTTAGATGTGTATTTTAAGGTTTTTTTCTTTCATGCATGTGTTTCTAAAGCATTTATAAGATTATCTCTTTGTTGCTTTGTATGTCCCTCCCCCACAGTATAACCGCTGCTTTCACTATATTTCATGTCAGTATAACTTGTGGAGGAGATGGGGAAAAAACAGTTGTTTAAGGATACAGGTGGACCTGTTGCAACAATGAGAAGTACAAGTTGTCATGTCCAAAACGAGCTTTACAACGTCGGTTGGGGGGGGTAAGGGGGGTAAGGAGAAGTATTGGGATTGGGGGGTAGGGGGAGGCTGGGAAGGGATGTGAAGGGTAAACACAGGAGGAGGCTGCAATGCTTGGTGAGAAATGTACGCATTTTCCTGCCCATGTAATTGTAACTCCTCTGTACAGTATGTTCACAAATAAAATAAAATTAAATTAAAAAAAAAGACTAGTCACACACTTCCAGTTGACTTTTCTTGCTGAATTCTTTAGCTCACTTTGGTACACTAGCTGGGGTAAAGATTTAAGGATGTATTTTGGATGCGGTTTTCTGTTGTTGTTTTTCTTTTTTTTTTTTTGCCAATCCTGAGGCTTGAACTCATGGTCTGGGCACTATCCCTGAGCTTCTTCTGTCACTTGAGCCACAACACCACTCTAGCTTTTTCTGTTTATGTGGTACTAAGGAATCGAACCGAAGGTTGCATGAATGCTACGCGAGCACTCTACCACTAAGCTACATTCCCAGACCTTGGATGAGGGTTTTTATTATTTTGGTTTTCCACAGAATGCAAAGAGAAATATTCCTAAATGTAAATTTTGGAATTTTTTTCCTATTTTCTCTCCAACTGCAATAAAAGAGATTAACTCTGTGCCTATAGATAGAACAATAGTAAAGGTGTAATGAGGAAGGTAGGGCTTTGGTGCTGAGTATTGCATTGTCCTACACCTGCATGGCTCCTGGTGTTTCCATTCCAGCTGAACTGCAATCTTAACATGATAAAGGGGAAATTGAAATAGCAGAAAAAGAGGAAATTGTAAATTGACTTTGTATTTCAGAAATGTCATTGAACCCACCTATGTAGTAATAAGTTTTGTAAGTGAAATGAAGTTCAATAAATTGTAAGTGAAGGAGCAGAGTCAAGGACAGGTGACATGGAAGTTTCAGTAGTATGTGATTTTTTTTTGTTTTTTGTTTTTTGTTTTTTTGCTTTATATCACCAGTGGATTGTTTGGAATTTTTACTCTATAGAAATTTAAAATAAAATATATCTCTGTAACTGAGGGTTTTTTCTGATTTTTCTATAATTAAGGGTCTCTGGGGCTGGGAAGGTGGCTCAGTGGTAGAATGCTAGCCTTGCATGCATGAGGCCCTGGGTTCGATTCCTCAGCACCACATAAGCAAAAAGAAAAAATCTGGAAGTGGTGTTGTGGCTCAAGTGGTAGAGCGCTAGCCTTGAGCTGAAGAGTTGAGGGACAGCGCCCAGGCCCAGAGTTCAGGCCCCACGACCGGACCCCCCCCCAAAAAAAGAGTCTCTATGGAAAGAAAGATATAACTAGAATCAATATCCAAACAAGTTTTTAGTTGCTAAAATCAACTGAATACAAAATCAGACGTTATTCATAAAGGAGATGATTTTCTAGCCTAATGTGCACATATATACATGGGGGAAGGGTCTGAGGATTACACTCAGGGGTTGAGTGCTGCTTGCTTAGCATTTTCAGTCTAGGCTGACTCTCTACCAATAGATCCACACCTCCAACACCCATTTTTGGGGTTGGTGATTTAGAGATAAGTCTCATGGGCTTTCCTATCCCAGTTTGCTTCAAACAACCACCTTCAGATCTCAGCCTCCTGAATAGCTAGGATAGAAGCATAAACCACCAATGCCCAGCTGTGTATATATTTCAGCTATTCAGGGTGGATACTGACAAAACACAAAGAATCAAGGTAGACTTGGTTGTCATTTAGACTTGGAGCACAGCTCTATAGCACAGCAACTTTGCCAGTGCTTAAACAAATCTGCTGCTTGTTTCTAGAAGCTGAATTTGGATATTCTAATTTCCTGTATGCAACTCTAATTTGAAACCTAGTATTAGCTGTTCTGGGCCTTTCTGCTTAGCATGGGCTATGCTGAATTGAAAGCAAGCACGGTATTAATGAACAGAACTTAGATTTTAAGACTATGAATAGATTTAATACTTTTCTCTGTGGTTCCATAAACTAGAAAAATATTCTGATATTGACTGAACTATGTCTGTCACATACAAATGCCCACAGAAAAGTATTCATTCTTTGATGGAACTCTCTGAAATTGGGCTCCTAGAAAAATCCATACTTTTGATGATGTTTCTATTTTCCACTTATGATCTCTGCTTCAAGTTGCAGGTTCAGAAAAAGTAGGTGCCAGGAAATCTTGGATTTCCTTGGGGAAGTCTCACTGCTATGGACTTGTATTTTCCTTTATCGTTGTAGTTTGCAACTAATAACCTGAGTCTCCTTCTCTCATCTTTCTTGGTTTATACACTTTCCTGAAACAACTTTGTTACTTAATGCAGTTATTCCTAGAAAGATATAAATAGTTGTAGAATCCTTACCAACTACATGATGAAAAGGAAATAGAAAAGAGATTATGTCATCTCACAAATGTTTAAAAATTCCAGATCATAAACATGACATATATTTCTGATTTATATACATTTTTGTCTGTGGAATTGCTTTTGTTTCTCTTACATATGACTTTTCCAGCTGAAAAGTCTGGGTGAGAACAGAAGATAATTAAAATAGTCGAATTTAGATGGACCAAAGGGTCATTGTGAATTTTTAACAACTGATAAAAGCAGCAGCATCATAGCACTTGGACAGGCCATGTGGATAAAAGCGGATGATCCTTACTTTTCAACTGATATTGAAACATTTGTCCTATTTTCAAAAAGTAGGCCAAAAAAAAAAAAAAACAAATCATCTGTACTGACTTTCCAATGTGCTTTGAGAACATTAAGTTTAATCTGCCCATAGCAGAAAATTCAGGTAGCCCTGAACTTTCCATACAGAATCCCTGCAGAAGCCTTCAGATAAACTTGTGTCAGATTAAACAAAACCATTCAGAACTGTTTGTGTCAGGATGCCACTCTGAAAGCAAGGACAGAACTAATCTAAGTAATCTGGATCTAAATGCTTGAGGTGATTGGCCCTATTATAGAAGCTACATAAAGGGTCTTATCGTTAATTATACCATTGGATTCACTCTTGTACTATAAAGTACTACCGATACCCACTAGAATCATAGTTGTGTGTGTATCTGTGTGTGTGTGTGTGTGTGTGTGTGTGAGAGAGAGAGAGAGAGAGAGAGAGAGATCTTGTGTCCTATTATAATACTGCTTCAAATCTGAAATGCATTCAAATCAAATTTAACCTACTGTCCAGACATACACCGTATTTGAATTGTTGCCTTTGAACAGATAATTTTGGAAGTGATATTCGAGGAAGAAACCACTTAGTTTTTTTTCAACATTGACTTTTTTTAAATGCATACCTGTGCTGAAGCTTGAACTCAGAGACTGAGTGCTGTCCCTCAGCTTTGTGCTCAAAGTTAGTACTCTACCATTTGAACCACAACTCCACTTGTGGTTTTTTGGTGTTTAATTGACGATAAGAGTTCCAAGGGCTTTCTTACCTGACTGGCTTTGAACTGGAACCCACAGATCTCAGTCTCCTGAGCAGCTAAGATTACAAGCATGAACCACCTGCACCTGGCTTTAACATTGACTTTGACTTTTATGGTTGTGGTGACTTGTTTGAACTGAATAAACATGAAACCTACAGGTTGCAACAGATGAGCACTTCTTAATTTCATCCTGTTGCTGGAATCCTCATAATTCTGCTTTAGTCAGATGGCAAGATTAATGTGTGCCAGTGAAGCATTGAACACTCATGCCTCTGTGACCTTTATACCCAGTACTTTTCCCCTTATTGTTTCTTTGGTACCTGTATTGGTTTAAGATTGATTGATACCACATATTCAAAGTTTTAAACAATAGATACTTGTTTTCTAAGGCTTATGGAGTTAGAAATCCACAACCAAGTGGTTGTCAGGGTTACCTTTAGCTGAAACTCTCTTCAGATAACCACCTTCTTGCTGTGTTCTCACATGATATTTTCTCTGTGTGCCCACAGTCTCTGATATCTCTGTAGGGTTCAGTTATTCTCTTCTAAGAACAGCAGTCATCTTGTGTTAGCTCCAAGTATATCTATATGCTGTTTCTGTGAGTCTTCTGAGTGAATTATAAAATTTTGAAAATAATTTTATGGGTGTCCAATATGTTTTTGATAGTTGCATTCAATATTAGTTTCTCATTTGTTAGTTATATTTTTAAGGTACTTGTGTTCTTTTCTTTCTTTCTTTCTTTCTTTCATTCTTTCGTTCCTTCTTTCCTTTTTTTCTTTTGTATCCCCTCTGTTTCCTTTGCTTCACTGGTTCTTTCATGTTCACTTTTCTGCTGCTTTTCATTTTGCATAAGGCATTTGAAAATTTATTTGTAGCATGTCTTTGTGGGAAAGGAGATTTGCTTTGCTCTGGCCAAGTGTCCGGGAACTCCAGTAAGCAGAAATAAACTAATGCAGCTGTAGGTTTTTAAAGGCTTCAGTATTGAGAATGCTGGACTACTTTCAATTAATCCTTAATTGTGGGTTGTATCTTTTAGGAAATCAATGTACATTATGCTAAATAGGCTTTACCATGTTATTCATAGTTTGGATGCATTTATCAGACCTTTGATTTCCTTTATTTGATTAATTAATTTCCTTTGAAAACTTCTCAGACCTACCTTCCTAAATTCTCAATTTATGCTTACTCTTGTTCAGGAAAGTTTGAAAATTGTGTGGGCTTTCAGAATATATTTTGACATATATTTTGTTGTTGTTAATAATTGATTCCAAGTCTAACTCAAGATCTTCCTGCAATTGGTACTCACACACTGGCATGACATATGTTTGCATCTGTCTGATGCTTTTACATCTTATAGAAATCTGATTGTTTTCAATAAGAAGAAAATTCTAAACTATTTTGAAATTGAGGGTCATTTCTAACTTTACTCTCTCACTGATTAAATATTACAATTTCCCTACTTAAATTTTAAGATGTATGATGGGCTAAGTTAAATTAGATGCTTGGAACAGTCCTTTGAGAGGGCTCATTGGCTACAGTTCTACATCTTCACGCTCTTTTTTTCTTCATTAGATCTTTGCATGTCAAAGAAATGGATGTTCTAGAAGAATCTACTTTCAAATATCTTTTTGAGTAAATAATACATTTATCTATTCTAGGAACATTTTGTTGCTGAAAAATGTAGCACTTCTAGCCTATTTTACTAAGAAAACTTAGTCTAATCAGAAATTCCTATCATTTTCAAAGATTAAGTAAAAGTTTTGTCTTGCTAAAAATTGACTATGAGCTGCTTCTTTCTTAAGAAGTGTAACCACAGATCTCCTCAGACTGAACTTTCTTTGCTAATGTATTTAATATAAAATATAAACACACATGAAACAGTCATGTTTTAGCAAGAAACACTCCTAGTTGTAGAGGGAAAACTATAGTATAACTATGAGAACAATCATGCTCATTCAGATAACTTTTATATACAATGTATTCCAAACATGTCCAGGTAGCTTATAAAGTGAACATTTTCAACCTTGCTTTAAAAAAGTGTTTTTTTTTTGTATTTTGTTTTTAATAGTTAGGTACCCAATTAAGAAATAGTGCATTTAAAAACTATAGTAAGTATTACACAAGTGAGGAGGTGAAAGCCCTTGGAATCTCCTTGACCAGCCTAAGTGTATTTGAAGTATTTGAAAATTTTCTAACTCTGATATCATTAGAAACATATTTTCACCAATTGTAATAAGAAAACTAGTATAATACTTTTGAAGAAAAAACAGAAACTGAAGGTCCTAAGCACAATAGTAGTGCTTCTTTTTCTATACAGATGGTACAGAGTTGTGTCTTACTGATGAAGTCATATTTTTTAATAGAATATTTAAATGCTATTAGGAAGATGGGCCTTGTCAATAAGTGCAATAATAACCAGATGATACATACCTTGAATTTTTTGTATATTGAAGTTTTTAAGCAATTATTGATTTTTATAGTTCATAGTAACATGAGGAGGTAAAAACCAAAATTGATTTTTGTCCAGTTACCTGTTTAATTTCACCATAACACTTTTCCTCTTCAATGGCATGAAATCACGTTTGTACATTGTACTGCCTTACTATTCTTTCTTCAAGGTAAGGGGCTTCTGGTCTACTGGTTGAGATTTTGAAGTTGGTGAAGTATGATAAATTTAACAAAATTGTAAAAGCTGATGTATCTAATCATAATGTCTTAAAAGCCTTACCTGTTACCTGAATCCCAGAAAATGCCTTGGGTTTCTTGGACCCCATTATGTAGTCAATTATTTTTCTGTATTAGAGCTATACCAGATCCTCATACTAATCTTTCCTTTTTACAGTTAAAAAGAATTTCTTTATGTTGATTACCACGAAGAGACTCTAAGCAACAAAGCACTAAAATACTTGACTAACCAAATGACGATTTTTTCAAACAGAAAGAGGAAGAAAAATGAGAAGGCGTGTAATGTTCAACAAGAAATGTAACAAGTAATATTTTGGTATTTGCCAAAATTCACTTCTAACTCTTCAATTTGATTTTCTTGAATGTTATGGAAATTATATAACAACTAACTTGACTTTAGAATTGCTGAACTTCAGTACCATAGATATTGTCAATTAATTAGTCTTTGTTGGGAGGACTAGACACAAATATTTTCCAGTTATTTTGTTATTTCTATTATTTTTTTATTTTAATAAGCATCAAATCTGGTGATTCATATTTTACCACTATTTTACCTTTATGATAATAAGGACTACCACATTGCTTTAGGAAATACACATATATTTTCCAATCAGGACTTCAAATATTGGCTATATTCACAAATGATTTCTCTAGGTCAACATTATCCAAATAATTTATTAAAGATTTTTCATTTTTACTTTCTCTTAAAAGAGTTTGAGTGGTAAAAATTGGTATCAAATATTGTGTGCATTAGGTCTTCCTATGGATATTAATGGCTCTGATTAATTTCTGAAATTAAAAAAACTAATTTACTATTTTTAGCTCAGCATTTTCAAATTAGTTAAATACACATTTTCCCTTTATTATTATTATCATTGTTATTATTATTGATGAATTCCTTTTAACAAGGCCCTTTATAAAAATGTCTCTTCAGTTCTAGAATTATGTGTTTTCCTTTGCCTATTTGAATAAATGAAGATGAATCACAGAGTAAGAACTGATTCTATTAAGTACAGGACAAATAGCATTATCTATGTATTGACTTGGTTATTTATCAATATCTTCAGGCCCTTTCTTCTTATCAATATTCTCACCACTGTTGGATTCCGGTAAGACTAATCCAGTCAGAGCATCCTAATGATTCCTTGCCTTCCCTCACAAAAGCAAAGATGAGAGAACAAACATTTATCATATTCCCAGTTACAATTAATGACCCTTAGCTTTAGAGTATATCTAATCTGTCAACAATTCAAAGCAAAAAGAAAAATCTAAGTTCCAGTTTTAGTACCAAGTGTGGCTGCTACACCCGTTGTAGCTTTTAAGTACCATAGAAAGCCCAAACAAAACAAACAAACAAACAAACAACAAATAAACTCCATCTGAGGAGAAGAAACTATAACTGCACCATGTTACATTGGAGAGTAAAAATGAATAAATAAAAAGTAAAATTTTTCTCATGCTGTTCAGTCACTGTTTTTTATTTTGGTACTCTGTGTCTTGAATATAAGTTTAGTTGATTTAGGGAAGGGAAGAGGAATAACAAAATTGTGAGACAAAGGACAAAGGGTGAGCCAATGCAACAGTGATACTCACAAGACACTCTGTTGGAAATAAACTTTACAACTTGAGTGAGGAGAGGGGAGACAGGGGAGGAAAAGTGGAAGAAAAATGAGAAGGGGGAAATGCTCAACAAGAAATGTACACATTGCCTTACTGTAACCCCCTCTGTATATCACCTTTACAATAAAATGAGATATTATCTTTTAAAAAGTAATGTCTTTTCTCATGCTGTTCAGAAAAGAAGTTTTATAATTAATGAACAAGAAATTTCTCTATGATCAGTCACAATTTTTCTTGTATTTGTTTTCTGAAGTGTTCTTTACTGGGAAATAAATGTAGCTATTCTTCTGAGGAAGCAATTGATTCCATGTGTTGGGGGATACAAAGACATTCCAGTTGAGCTCATTGCTAGATTATAACATTTATGTCAAGGATACCTGAAATGAGATGGTTACAGAAAAAAAGGACAAAAGAAATACGTTAAAGATATTCACAAGGGCTAAACTGTGAGCATCTTAAATTGATTTTAAAAAATGACATGAAACCCTCAAAATAATGGAAATAAAGTCAGTCCTTAAAAGATTCAGCATGTTTCAGAAAGTGGGGCAAAGGGTGAACTAATTCAGTAGTAATACTATGTTGAAAATGAATTATAAAACTTAGGAGTGAAGGGAAAAAAAGAGAAGAGGTAATACTGTTCAAAAAGAAATGTACTTAGTACCTGAAATTTTTAACTGTAACCTCCTTGTACATCATCTTTACAATAAAATTAATGAAAAAAACAAAAGAAAGTGAATAATATAGAACATGATGTGATTATAAAACTAGGGAAGAATTAATGTAGATAGAGGAACTGTTCCTTCAATTTATTCATGAACTACTAAGATGTATTCTTTAATAGTCAGGTTAATGAGCATGTAAAATGTAGATTAAACCACCCAACAACAAATCCTCAAAGAAACAACTGCCCAATAAATAAGTGGGCGAAAGACTTAAAGAGAAACTTCTCTGAAGAAGAAAGAAGGATGGCCAATAGACACATGAAGAAATGTTCAACATCCCTAGCCATAAAAGAAATGCAAATCAAAACAACATTGAGATATCACCTCACTCCAGTTAGAACAGCAAAAATCAAGAACTCTAACAACAACAGATGCTGGAGGGGATGTGGACAGAAAGGAACCTTACTTCATTGTTGGTGGGAATGTAAACTTGTTCAACCACTTTGGAAAGCAGTATGGAGGTTCCTCAAAGACTTCACATAGATCTCCCCTATGATCCAGCAATCCCACTTTTGGGCATTTACCCAAATGTTTACAAACAAGACCACACTAAAGCTACCAGCACAACTATGTTTATTGCAGCATTATTTACCATAGCTAAGATCTGGAACCAACCCAGATGCCCCTCAGTAGATGAATGGATCAAGAAAATGTGGTATATATACACAATGGAATTCTATGCCTCCATCAGAAAGAATGACATTTCCCCATTTGTTAGGAAATGGAAAGGTTTGGAAAAAATTATATTAAGTGAAGTAAGCCAGGCCCAAAGAAGCATAGGTCCCATGGTTTCCCTTATTTGCAATATCTAGTAAAGGTATGAGTCAAGCGGAAAAGGTCAGATAATGTGATGTTAGGAAAATGAACCCTTAAATATGTATTTTAATGTTTTCGTTTCTTTCATGCATGTGTTTCTAACGCATTTATAAGATTATTTCTTTGTTGCTTTGTATGTCCCTCCCTCACAGTGTAACCCCCGCTTTCACTATATTTGATGTCAGTATAACATGTGGAGGAGATGGGGACAAACAAGTCGTTTAAGGATTCAGGTGGACCTGTTGCAACAATGAGAAGTACAAAATGTCATGTCAAAACCAACTTTACAATGTCGGTGTGGGGGGGAGGAGGGGGGTATAATTGGGTGGGGGGAGGGGGGAGGCTGGGAAGGGAGGTGAAGGGTAAACAAAGGAGGAGCCTGCAATGCTTGGTAAGAAATGTATGCATTATCCTGCCCATGTAATTGTAGCCCCTCTGTACAGTATGTTCTCAAATAAAATTAAATTAAATTAAAAAAAATAAAATAAAATGTAGCTGAATTGGTGGTGGTGGTGGTGGTGGTGGTGGTGGTGGTGATGGTGGTGGTGGTGGTGGTGGTGGTGGTGTGTGTGTGTGTGTGTGTGTGTGTGTGTGTGTGTGTGTGTGTGTGTGTGTGTGTGTGTGTGTGTGTGTGTGTGTGTACCAGTTCTACGACTCAAACTCAGGGCACAGGTTCTACTGTTACTTTTTTTTTCAAACAGCACTCTACCACTTGAGCCACAGCTCCACTTCTGCCTTTTTTTGGTGGTTAAGAGTCTTATGGAAATTTCTGCCCAAGCTGGCTTCATATTGTGATACTCAGATCTCAACCTCCTCAGGACCTAGGATTAAAGGCATGAGATAATGGCACCTAGCTTGAAAGGAAACTTCTTTTAATTTTTTTAAAATTTTAATGTCAAGGTGATGCACAGAGTGGTTGCAGTTACATATAAAAGGTAGTGAGTGCATTTCTTGTCGAATTAGTTACCCCTCCCTCATTTTTCTCCCACTTTCCCTCTCCTCAACCCCACACCAAGTTGTACTGTTTCCTTCCAACATATTGACTTTTGAGTATGGCTTTTGCATTGCTTTGCCTTTGTCGTTTGTCTCACCATTTTGTTGTTCCTCTTCCTTTCCTTAGTTTGGATAAATGTATATAAAATACCCAGAATTACCAAAATCAAATACAGTTAAAACAGGTCATAAAACATATGAAAAAAGAAGAATAAATCATAACAATGTTCAACAAGAAACGTACTCATTATCTTACTCATATGATTGTAACCCCTCTGTACAAAATATTTACAATAAAATAAAATTTAAAAAAGAAATTACATAGTACATTAAAAACAAAGGAAAACCTCTTATGTCCACGTCTTGGTTAATTTTGTTTACCATCATAGTATATGGTCATATGTGCATAGTTACTGAGCTATTCTGCTCATCTGCTAGGATTATCCTAGACACACTAAATATTACAAATAAGGACACTTTGAGATCTATGTTTCTTTGGGTCTGGCTTACTTCACTTAATACGATTTTTTCCAAGTCTTTCCATTTCCTTATCAATAGGGTAGTGTCATTCTTTCTGAAGGAAGCATAGAATTCCATTGTGTATATATACCACATTTTCTTGATCCATTCATCTACTGAGGGGCATCTGGGTTGTTTCCATATCTTATATATGGTAAATAATGCTGTGATAAACATAGTTGGGCTGGTAGCATTAGTATGGCCTTATTTGTGGTCATTTGGGTATATGACCAGAAGTGGGATTGCTGGGTCATAGAGAAGCTCTATGTATAGTCTTTTGAGGAACCTCCATACTGCTTTCCAAAGTGGTTGAACAAGTTACACTCCCACCAACAGTTCAGTAGTGTTCCCTCTTGACCATATCCCCTCCAGCATCTGTTATTATTACATTTCTTGATTATAACCATTCTAACTGGGGTGAGGTAGAATCTCATTATATTTTATTGTAAACGTGCTGTACAGAGGGGTTACAAGTTACATAAGTAGGGTAATGGATATATTTCTATCGAACATTGTTACCCACTCCTGCATTTCTCTCCCACTCCTCTTCCCTCCCCTGTTCTTCACCCTCCCCGAAAATTGTGAAGTTTATTCCAACATAATGTTTTGGAGTATCATTGCTGAATTGGGCCATCCTGTGTCCTTCTTTCACCCTTTTGTAATTCCCCTTCCCTTCCCCAAATCAGATAAATGGATATACAAGATTCAGGGTATCAGAATCAAAGACAATTATTGCTAAGGAAAAACCAAAGGAAAAAGAAAAATGAAATAAAAGAAAAGAAAAGAAGTTGATAGAGTACCTTGATGACAACAAGGTCAACAACCAAAAAAAAAAAAAAAAGAACATTTGTTCCATGTCTTGGAGTTCATTTCAGTTAGCATCATTTCATATGGTCATTTATACATAGCTATTGAACTATTGTGATCCTCTATTAGGATTATCCTAGACATTAGTTACTGCAAATGAAGGAAACAATACAGCCTATGTTTCTTTGGGTCTGGCTTACTTCACTTAATTTTGATTTTCCTTTCTTTTATGACAAGAGATGTTGAGTATTTCTTCATATTCTTATATCTCTTCAGGGAAGTCTTTTTTTTAAGTCTTTAGCCCACTTATTAATTGGGCAATTCTTCCTTTGAGGAATTGTTTTTGGGGGATTCAACAATGGAATAGAACTGAAGACCCAGAAATGAACCTGCAGACCTATAGCCACCTAATGTTTGATAAGGGAGCCAAAAAACAGTATGGAAGAAAGCCAGCTCCTTCAGCAAATGGTACTGGCAAAATTGGTTAAACACATGTAGAGAACTAAAGTTAGATCCTTATGTATCACCTTACACCAGAATCAATTCTAAATCAATCAAAGACCTCAAGGTAAAACCAGATACCCTGAAAACATTAGAGGAGGAAATAGAGAAACACTGGGGCTCCTTGGCACAGGCCAAAATTTTCTCAATAGAGACCCAGAAACACAACAAATCAAAGAATGGTTGGACAAATGGGATTGCATTAAACTGCATTGCAAAGGACACAGCTAGCAAGAAAAATAGAAAGCCCACAGATTGGGGAAAGATCTTCATTGTCCATACGACATAACTAAAATATACTTAAATTTATCTTTATTTGTTTATTTTTTATGAGTAGTGGGGTTTGAACTTAGGCCCGGGCACTGTCCCTGAGCTATTTTGCTCAAAGCTAGCTCTCTACCACTTTCAGTCACCAGCCACCGTGCCACTTCTGGTTTTCTGGTGGTTAATTATATATAAGGGTCCTATGGAATTTCCTGCTAGGGCTGGCTCTGAACCACGATCCTCAGATCTCAACCTCCTGAGTAGCAAGGATTGCATGCATGAGCCACCAGCAGCTGCCAAAAAGAAACTTGATAGAAAGCTTTTAATTTTAATCTGATGTAGAGAAAATACACCTTTGCCTTTTTAGTAATCTGTAAGAACAATAAATATTTTGAGTTATATGATAATAAGAAAAATTACTCTATTCATAATTTTGAATAAGTATTTTTTAAAATTATATAAAAAGAATGGACCAAATTATTGACATTTAAAAGGAAGTTTATAAATGCAAACAAAGCTTGAACTAATAATTAGTTTCTGGTTGGAAAATTGTTTGGAGAATCAGCCAGATCTAATGAAACAATACAAACATCATCAATTGCTTGATACTGCAGAACATGTAATTACTTTGGCTTGAGAATTTATTGTTCATATTTTCAGTCTGTAAATATTTATTAAGCCTAGAAAGATATAACCACAAGCACTGTTATCAATATGGGAAGTATGAAATTCAATAGAAACCATGACCAGATGCTCAGATTTTTAAAAGATCTTTAAACTCTGGATACAGTCTGGTAGATAAGAAGCTAAGAAATTGCCAGTCCATCCTAATAAGTGAAAAGAAGAACAACTTTTCTTAGACCTTTAGGAGAAATGAGGACATAGAAAAAACTGCTAACCTCAAAATTGGGGCAACAGACATGCTGACATAGGTAACTCCATTTATATAAGCAGAAATTCACAAATAACAGCTTTTCAGGGGAAAATGAAGAATAATTGAACATATGAAGGATCAATATGGATTTTTCCCATAGCTCTAATCCCTTAAAGAATGGTTTAAGGAGCATTTTCTCACTTGTATGAGCTTGATTCCCAAGACCCTGACAAGGTTCTCACAGTAAACATCCAAGAAAAACATGCTCTAATGTTTCCAGCAGATAGAGAAGTAAAGGAAAGTTTAAATTGTGTTTTTAATGTCTGCTTTAAAGAGAAACTAAGGCAGAGGAGGTGGCATAAAAAAGAAAATAAATGGTAATTAAGGGCTAATGCAACAACATAGTATCAGTTGAATGATAGCATGTCATAATGTGACTACTTAGACAGTGAAAAACAAGGTCACCCCAACATGACTGAACATCAGGCACTGTCTTTTGCTTCATTGTAGTAGGATGCGTAATTGGCTGTTCACATCTTGCTTCTGACAAATTCACAAATTTTAAATCTTCCTATACAGACAGAAATGAAGTGTAATCTTAGCCCCAAAATATCCTTTAAATCTTGACCAGAAAATCTGCTGCCCATAAAAATCAATGGGGACTACAATTCAATCTTAGAAAATTGCACTTCCCCCAACACTCAATCTAAGTATGTATTTCACTCTAAGACAAAAGTTTTCTCTCAGTCACTTAATTCTTCTTGATGGTGACAAGAATCTGAAAAAAATGTGTAGGTATCGCTACATCTTATCTTTGCTGAAATCTTCCCAGGTTTGCCACTGGCAACAAAACATTCACCAGAATTTAACCAGCTAAGTCTTTTTTGTTGTTGTTTTTTGTTTTCTTTCAGAGCTGAAAGAAAATACTCAACTCCATTTTCCCCTGACCATCTAGTTTCACCTCAGGGTGAGTGAGTGATCTATATGAAGTTTACTGTAAAGATGAGACTTTGAGGTTCTGAAGAAGGTGGTGGAGGAGAAGCTGTAGGCAAAACAAGCTCTTGCATAAAAAGCACTTTTAGTGTTCCAGTGAACAGTCCTAGAACCCTAAGATATGTATTCAAATGTTTTTTTTTTTTTTGCTTTCATGCGATTGTTTCTAACACATTTATAAGATTATTTCTTTGTTGCTTTGTATGCCCCTCTCCCACAGTATAACCCCTGCTTTCACTGTATTTGATGTTGGTATAATTTGTGGAGGGGAAGGGGAAAAAACAAGTCGTTTAAATAAAGATACAGGTGAACCCATTGCAACAATGAGAAATACAAGTCGTTATGTCGAAAACGAACTTTACAACTTTGGTGTGGGGGCGGGGCAGGGAGGATGGGGGGGAAGGATGGGAAGGGATGGGAAGGGGAAACAACGGAGGAGGCTACAATCCTTGATAAGAAATGTACTCATTAATCTTGTCCATGTAATTGCAACCCCTCTGTACAGTATTTTCACAATAAAAAAAAATTAAAAAAAAAAAAAAGAGAATCACACCAAGTGTGCCATCACAGTACAGAGAGTTTATCAGAGAGGGAAAATTCAAGCAGCTTGGTTAAGGAGACAGATCAAAGTACTTGCCAGTGCCAAGGGCAGTGGCAGCAGATGCCACTACAGCCGCCATATCAACAGAAAGAGCCCAGGAGAAAGGCACCTGACACAATGTGTGTGCAAGTAGATTCTACTCACTGTCAGCAAGAGCTAACAAGGAGCAGAAATTTTCACCCTGCTGATCACAGACCATGAACAGCCAGTAAACCAAGAGTCTGGCATGAGTAACCCCAAGACATCCTCAATCCTCATGGAGCAGCAGTGGGAAGGTAGGCCCACCCCCATCACTAGAGAAGAACTCTATCTTTGATAATGACAAAGGCCTAGTCCAAGCAGCTAGGTACAACTCAGGCCTTGGAAGAAAACAATAGCGGCCATTCAAAAGATAAAAGGAACTTGACCTGCCCTGCTCACTTACACCAAGGGGAAAATTGTCTTTCCCAGGCAGAGGAAACTCTGCCCCAGAGGAAACTCTTCCCCAGAGGAGTGACTTTTTTCACTGGGTAAACAGAGCCAGACGCTGCTCCTCCCCACTGCAGCCTAGCCCAGGCTGACTCAATAGCAGAGTGGTAAAAGACAAACAATTCAAACTCATAACATAAATCCTGAGAGTGGCTCTATGCTGGGCTGTGTGAGTGTCTCAGGACCTAGCCCCTCAGGGAAAAGCTACTCATTGTTGACTTCAACCCTACCCACAAACTAGCCAAATTACAGCAACTCCAAGCTATAGGAAACAGCCATCTCCCTCTTTTGTGATACTCAAAACAGATATCCCTCCCACTGAACTACACTGGGAGGAGGATTACAAAGTCCTGGGTAGGACAGAGCATTTTCCTGCCTGATCAAACTGACTTAAGAAACCAATCAAGCCATAAGAAAACCAAACACCACAAGCAAACTGATTAAGGCCACAGGGGAGATACAAGATCCTCCCCACTCTAAAAAAAAAAAAAATCAAAGAACCCTTTTTTCTACTTAGTTGTTTTTAATATTTTTATTAATAAGTTTTTTTATTATGAAAATACTGTACAGAGGGGTTGCAATTACATGAGCGAGGTAATGAGTACATTTCTTATCAAGCATTGTTGCCTTGTAAGTGGCATTGTGGCTCAAGTGTTAGATGCTAACCTTGAGTTGAAGAGCTCAGGGACAGCACCCAGGCCCACAGTTCAGGCCCCACGACCGACAAAAAAAGAAAAGAAAAGAAATGTTGCCTCCTCCTTTGTTTTTCTCTTGCCATCCCTGCCCTCCCATCTCCACAACTATACCCCCCTCTTCCCGCCAACGTTCTTAAGTTCGGTTTTCAGCTAAAGACTTAAAAAGAAACTTCTCTGACGAGGAAAGAAGGATGGCCAATAGATACATGAAGAAATGCTCAACCTCGCTATCCATAAAAGAAATGCAAATCAAAACAACATTGAGATACCACCTCACCCTTGTTAGAATGGCTATAATCAAGAACTCTAATAACAACAGATGCTGGGGGAGATGTGGATGGAAGGGAACCCTACTGTTTTTATTTTTTTAATTGTTTTCTATTTTTCTTTCACAATTTGTAATTTAGGTGTGTGTGTGTGAGTGTGTCTGTGTGTGTGAGTGAGAGTGTTTTGTTTTTGTTTTTGTTATTTAATCTCTTTTAACTTTTTAGTCCTTTTAATTTTTTGTGTGATTTAATTGCTATTCTGCTCATCTCTAGATATATACCCGTTGCTAGACCTTATCCTTCATTGTGTGCATACTTAATTCAGAAATTGAGTACTAAATTTGCAACCTCATAGGCTTAACACCTTTAATGGTAGTATTATTTCCTTATATTTATATAATTTTTAAGTATTACATTTTTAAATTTTTAATTTTTAATTTTTTTCATTTTTCTTTTTATCTCTCCTCTCATTCTATCCTTTTCTTCTACCTCTATTATTTCTTTATACATACATAATTTTAAGTGTTTAATTTTTTTAATTTAATTTTTTTTTCATTTTTTTCTTGTTTCTTTATCTCTCTCCTTTCACTCTGTTATATCTATTTCTTCTCTAAAATTAGGGATTGGTTAAATTTACTCTTTCCTTTTTCCTCTCCACAATCCTCTAATCCTATTTTCCCCCATAACTCTGCTTTAAACCTATTAATTTCTGGTGGTCTGCTGAATCTCTTTGACATTCTTAGCCCATTAATCCATAATTGTTTGATGTTGAATTAGATTGTGTCTATTGAAATAGATTTTATCTGGAGCCATTTTCCCCATGTCAATCAATCTGTATAACTACAGGACTCTGGTTGATGATTGCCTTAAAATAGTGTTCTAGCGCAAAATTGGTGTTACTTTTATACCACATGGGCAGGAGGAACACAAGAAAAATGGAAAATCCAGGTATCTCAACTCCCACTCATGATAATCAGGTGACAGAACAGTTAGTGAATAATCCAGAGGAGAGTTCCCCAAAACCTCTATAAACACTACTGGTAAACATGGTGAATGAAAAGATGGAAGGCCTGCGAAGGACTTAGTATGAGTGTGATAGATAGAGAGCGACAAGGCTAATCAAACATTAATACAAGAACTTCACGAGCATAATGAGGCTAACCAATAATTAATACATGAATCTCACGAGCATGAAGAAGCTAATCAAAGATTAATACAGGAATTTCATGAGCAGGCAGAGAATAGTCAAAGAGTAATACAGGAATTGCATGAGCATAGGAAAGTTAATCAAAGAATAATACAGGAATTGTGTGAGTGGGATGAGAATAGACAAAGATCAATAGAGGCATTCATGGAATCCATAAACAGACAGCTGAAGGAATCCAGGAAGGCCACAAAGGGAATGATGAATGTAGTCAGACAGAAAGGGAGTCCAATGAAAACATAACCAATCAACTAAGGGAATTGAGAATAAACACTGAAAACCAAATTAAGGTAGTAAAGAAGGCCTTTCAAGATCTAAAACAAAGCTCCAACGAAGAATTTGAAGTAGAAAGTCTTGACAGTAGCTTAGACCATGAAAAAATCAAATCTCGGGGATTGAGGACAGCCTAGATATTATAAAGAATGGACATACAATTATGCAAGACCAACACAAGAAATATGATAGATATATTCAACATTTGGAAGATACCATCAGAAGGACTAATCTGAGGATAATGGGTGTAGAAGAGCACCTGGAGAGAGAAGTTAACGGTCTAGGAAATTTGCTTAACAGGATCCTAGCAGAGAACTTCCCAAACATGCAAAAAGTTAGGCCTATTCAGATACAAGAAGCTTTTAAAGCCCTAAATAGACCAGACCAAAACAGGACAACCCACTGTCACATTTTAATCCACTCAGGATCAATTCAGAACAAGCAATGGATCCTTAAAGCTGTAAGGAGAAAAGATCAATCACCTAAAAGGGAAACCAATTAGAATCACCTCGGATTTCCCAGCAAAGGCAATTAAAACAAGAAGAAACCTGGAATGATATATGCCACACCTTAAAGACAAACAACTATCAACCAAGAATACTGTACCCAGCTAAACTCTCCTTCATAACCATAGGTCAAATAAAAACCTTCCATAGTAAAGAAAAACTAAAACGATATATTTTCACCAAAACAGCCAAAAGATACTTAAAAATGTCCTACATGTAGAAAACCAACTAGAGAACAATAAGGGCCAAAAAACTGCACCCAAACAGAATCCAAGAATCAAGGAAGAACCTAGTTGGCAAAGCCCCCAAGAAGGTGGATAACATGGCAGGAACTACCAAACATCTCTCAGTCCTATCTCTCAACATTAATGGATTTAATTCTCCAATTAAGGGACATAGAATGTCTAGTTGGATTAAAAAGCAAGATCCTCCTATCTGGTGCCTTCAAGAGTCACACCTTGCCCATAAAAACAAACATATTTTGAAAATGAAAGGCTAGAATAAAATCTACCAAGCAAATGGCCCCCATAAACAGGTGGGAGTTGCAATATCAGATCCTAATATCAGATAAAATAGACTTCAAATTAAAATTACTCAGAAAAGATAAAGAAGGTTGCTACATACAAATTAAGGGATCTCTCCTTCAGGAGGATATTGCAATTCTAAATATCTATTCACCAAACAATGGAGCTCCCCAATTTATTCAAGAAACACTACTTTCCCTCAAATTTCAAATAGATCCAGAGACATTGATTGTTGGGGACTTTAACATACCACTATTCCCACTAGATAGTTCAACCCAGAAAAAAAAAATTCGAGAGAAACTGCAGATCTAAGTAACTGCTTAGATCAACTAGATTTCACAGACATCTATCGAATATTTCACCCAGCAGCATCAGAATACACGTTCTCAGCAGTACATGGAACATTTTCCAAAATAGAACACATTTTAGGTCACAAAGCAAACTTATCCAAATTCAGAAACATTGGAATCCAAATTTCAGAAACATTGCATTCTTTCAGACCAGAAGGGAGTAAAATTCGAACTCAATGCCAAAATCCACCAAAGAAAGTCCTGTAACACATGGAGGCTGAACAATACACTGTTGAACCACCAGTGGGTCACAGAAGAGATTAGAAAGGAAATACAACTGTTTATGATATTCAACAACAATGAACACACAAATTACAGCTCCTCTGGGACACAGTAAAAGCAGTACTCAGTGACAAGATTATAACTCTGAGTCCCTGTATCAACAAATTGGAGAGATCTAAAACCAATCATTAATGAGAAACTCCGTGAAAAAGAGCAGCAAGCTAAACCCCAATCCAGTACACAGAAAGAAATAATTAAAATTAAATCAGAATTGAAGGAATTAGAATAAAAAAAAGAAAACATAGAAAGAATCAACAAAACAAAGAGTTGGTTCTTCGAAAAAATTAACAAAATTGGCAGTCACCAAATCTTATCAGAAAAAGAAGAGAACCCACCCAAATAAACAAACTCAGAGATGAGAATGGAAAAATCACCACAGAAACAATCAAGATTCAGACAGGATCGGGTGTGTTCGGGGTGGTATGGCTGTAGACTAGTCCTATGTCAAAAACGAACTTTACAACTTTGGTGGGGGGGGAGGAGGGTTGTGTAGGGGGGTGGGGAGGATGGGATGGGAAGGGGAAACAAAGGAGGAGGCTACAATGCTTCATAAGAAATGTACTCATTATCTTGCCTATGTAATGGTAACCCTTCTGCACAGTATTTTCACAGTAAAAAAAAAAAAAAGAAACAATCAAGATTCAGAACAGAATAAGGAAATAATTCTCAAACTTTTATGCTAATAAGTTTGAGAAGCTGGAAGAAATGGACGAATTCCTAGCAAATATCGACATGCTGAAACTAATCCAAGATGAGTTAAAACAACTAAATGGACCCATATCAAGCATGGAAATAAAAATAGCAATAAGAGACCTCCATGTAAGAAAAGTTCAGGACCAGATGGATTTACAATGGAATTCTACAAGGCCTTCAAAGCAGAACTCATACCAATACTCTTCCAACTCTTCAATGAAATTCAAAGAGAAAGTTCACTACCAAACCCATTCTATGAAGCCATCATAACCCTCATCCCAAAACCAGGCAGGGACTCACCAAAGAAAGAGAAGTATAAAGCCATTTCTTTGATGAACATTGATGCAAAACTTCTCAACAAAATTTTGGCCAAACGACTTCAACAACTCATCAAAAATAATCACACACCACAATCAAACAGGATTCATTTCAGGGATGCAATCCTGGTTCAATATACGCAAATCAATATAATTCATCACATCAACAAGAGCAAGGATAAGAACCACATGATTATCACAATATATGCAGACAAAGCATTTGAAAAGATCCAACACCCCTTTATGATGAAGGCTCTGGAAAAACTAGGAATCCATGGAACATGACAAACCTACAGCCAACATTATACTTAATGTTGAAAAACTAAATCCATATCCTCTAAACTCAAAATGAGCCAAAAATGTCCACTCTCTCCACTTCTCTTCAATTTAGTATTAGAATGCCTAGCTAGGGCAATAAGACAAGATGCAAACCTAAAGGAGATCCAAACAGGGAAATATGAAATAAAATCGTTCCTCTTTGCAGATGACATGATATTTTATTTAGAGAATCTCACAGACTCCACTCCCAAATTAATCGAGCTGATTTGAAACTTTGGCACAGTAGCAGGGTATAAAATTAACCCTCAAAAAATCAATGGCTTCACTTAATATAATTTTTTCCAAGTCTTTCCATTCCTTAACAAATGGGCAATGTCATTCTTTCTGATGGAGGCATAGAATTCCATTGTGTATATATACCACATTTTCTTGATCCATTCATCTACTGAGGGGCATCTTGGTTGGTTCCATATCTTAGCTATGGAAAATAATGCTGCAATAAATATAGTTGTGTTGGTAGCTTTAGCATGGTCTTGTTTGTGATCATTTGGGTAAATGCCCAAAAGTGGGATTGCTAAGCCAGGCCCCCCAAAATATAGGTCCCATTGTTTTCCTTATTTGCAATTACTAGTATATGTCTGAGACAAGCAAAAACGGTCAGATAACTTGATGTTAGGTGAAATGAACCCCAAGACAAGGACGCAAATGTTTTTTTTTCTTTCTTGCGATTGTTTCTAACACATTTATAAGATTATTTCTTTGTTGCTTTGTATGCCCCTCTCCCACAGTATAACCCCTGCTTTCACTGTATTTGATGTTGGTATAATTTGTGGAGGGGAAGGGGAAAAAACAAATTGTTCAAATAGGGATATAGGTGGACCTATTGCAACGAGATGTACAAGATGTTATGTCAAAAAACGAACTTACCAACATTAGGGGGGAAGGGGGAGGGGAAGAGGGATGGGAAGGGGAAACAAAGGAGGAGGCAAAAATGCTAGATAAAAAATGTATTCATTACCTTGCCCATGTAATTGTAACCCCTCTGTATGGTATTTTCACAATTAAAAAAGAGTTAAAAAAGAAAAGAGAAGAAAGAAAATAAAAAATGAATGGCTTTTCTGTATGTGAACAATGAGGAGCGCTGCTGACATCAGGAAAGCAACTCCTTTTGTAATAGCCCTACAAAAAATAAAATACATAGGAGCTAACTTAACCAAAGAAGTGAAGTACCTCCATGATGAAAACTTTAAAAACCTGAAAAAGGAAATCAAAGTAAATCTTAGAAAGTGTCAAAACCTCCTATGCTCCTGGACTGGAAGGATCAGCATTGTGAAAATGGCAATTACATCCCAAGGCTGTCTACAAATTCAATGTGATACGTATGAATATTCAGACCTTATTCTTCAAAGAAGTAGAAGCAATCCAAAGATTCATATGGAACAATAAAAGACCCCGAATAGCAAAACGATCTTAACAGAAAGAACAGTGCTGGAGGAATATCAATACCAAATTTTAAACTCTACTACAAAGCTATAGTAATCAAAAGATCTTGGTACTGGCACAAGACAAGACCTGAGGACCAGTGGAATAGAATTGAAAACCCAGAAATGAACCCACAGATCTATAGCCACCTAATCTTCCATAACGGAGGTAAAAAAATATAATGGAAGAAAGACAGCCTCTTCAGTAAATGGTACTGAAAAAACTGGTTACATGCAGAAAAATAAGCTAGATCCTTATATACCACATTGCACTAGAATCAGCTCCAAATGGATCAAAGAACTCAGAGTCAAAACAGACACCTTGAAAACATTAAAGGAAGGAATAGGAGAAACCCTAAGTCTCCTTAGCACAGGCTTAAATTTTCTTAATAGAGACGCAGAAACACAACAAATCAAAGAAAGTTTGGACAAATGGGATTGCATGAAGCTGAAGAACATCTGCATGGCAAAGGACATAGCTAGCAAGATCAATAGAAAGCCCACTTATTGGGAGAACATCTACACTAGCCATACAATGGACAATGGTCTTGAATCTAAAATATACTTGGAACTAAAAAAAATTAAATCCCCCAACAACAAATCCTCAAAGAAACAACTGCCTGATAAATAAGTGGGCTAAAAACTTAAAGAGAAACTTCTCTGAAGAGGAAATAAGAATGGCCAATAGACACATGAAGAAATGCTAAACCTCTCTAGCCATAAAAGAAATGCAAATCAAAACAACATTGAGATTCCACCTCACCCCAGTTAGAATGGCTAGAATCAAGAACTCTAATAGATGCTGGAGGGGATGTGGCCAGAAGGGAACCCTATTGCATTGTTGGTGGGAGTGTAAACTTGTTCAACCACTTTAGAAAGCAGTATGGAGGTTCCTCAAAAGACTCCACATAGAGCTCCCCTATGACCCAGCAATCCCCTTTTGGGCATTTACCCAAACAATCACTCACAAGGTCATACTAAGGCTACCAGCACAACTACATTTATTGCAGCATTATTTACCATGAGTAAGCCATGGAACCAACCCAATGTTCCTCAGTAGATGAATGGATCATGAAAATATTATATATATATACAATGCCTCTATGCTTCCATCAGAAAGAATAACATTGCCCCATTTGTTAGGAAATGGAAAGACTTGGAAAAAATATATCCAGTAAAGTAAGCCAGGGCCAAAGAAACATAGGTCCCATGGTTTTCCATATTTGCAATAACAAGTACATGTGTAGGACAAGCAGAAAAGGCAAAAAGCTATGTAAATATGACCATATAACATGATGTTAAGTGAAATCAACCCTAAGATAGGGACCTAACTATCTTTTTCTTTCTTGCTATTTTTCTAACGTATTTATAATGTACCATGTGATTTTTTTTTCTTTGTATGTTCCTCCCCCAAGGTATAACCTCTATTTTAACTGTATTTCATATTGGTGCCTTACATCTTGTATATACACTTCTCTAATTCGGGGATGGGAAGAGAAAAAACAAAATGATTAATAAGGATACAGGTTGACCCATTGCAACAATGAGATGTACAAGACACTGTGCTGGAAATGAACTTTACAACTTGGGCAGGGAATTGGAGGTAATTGTGGAGATGAGAGGGGAAGGGCTGGTAGGGGAAACAAAGGAGGAGGCAACAATGCTTAATAGGAAATGTACTCATTACCTTGCTCATGTAACTGTAACCCCTCTATACAGCATTTTTACAGTAAGAAATGTACAAAAAAAAAAAAAAGACCTAGGCTTGATCATAGTCTTGATCTACTCGTAGAATGCAGGATCTTTTCCCTTCCTTCATACCTTACATCCACATTTCTGAAGAGCTATGATAAGAGTTCTTCTCATAGCCATCTAAAAAAAATTTACAAGATATAATAAATTGTAAAATAATAGTTTAGAAAACAGTAAATGTTAATAAAGACCCAACCTCTGATGGGTAACTAAGAATTGGAAAACTGTAAACAGCTCTGATTAATTTAATTCAAATTTTGTTAGGGAGACAGTATAAAAGAATTGATGAGCAATGTAAGTAGAAAGATGGAAATTCTAAAAAAAAAACTTACAAGAAATGCTAAACATCAAAACTTTATAAAGGCTTTTTTAGGAATTGTAGAACAAGCACAATGGCTATACAAAATCAAAAATGACAGTAGAGAAAAAAGGAGTAAAAAAAAACAGAAGAAATACTAATCACGGAATAATTCACAAATTAATGTCAGACATAAAGCTTAGAACACAAAACAGAAAAACTAAAAAAATGCATATTATTTTCAAATTACACAAAATGAAATAGCAAACATCTCACTTACCACAAGGAAAAAATTCATCTTACTTCTCCTTAGAAATTATGTCAGTAAGGTAACAAAGGAGAGATATCATTAAAACACATGGAAAGAGAAAAAAGGAAATAAAACAGACACCGAATTTTGTGCCTTATCACATCCTTAATGAAGGGTAAATAAAGATTTTAAATGCAAAAATAAATACTTTTGCCAGCAAATCTGATTTGCAAGAAATATGAAAGCATTTTAGTGATAAATAGATGCCTTATATATGTGTGCATTTATTTAAAAAACACATATGTCAGAAGCACAGGTCTTTATAATGAAAGAAAAGTCTCGTGAAAAAATAAATGAAGGTAAAATTGTATTTGCTTCTAATTAATAAAGCATATAGTTTAGTAAAATATACTAGAATTGTATGCTCATACATTTAGTTATACATCTACACATCAGTAGCATAGACACCAGAAAAATGAATGGCAGCAATAGGCTCATGATAGAGAGGGATAGGAATTATTTTTATTATGGGATACTCAAGCCATCTGTGAAGAGCTCTCTTAAAAAGTTCATTTGCTTCTGTTAATCTGCTGTTAAATAACAAAGAGCTATTAGTCTACAAACTAGGTAAATTATAAGTGGACGATATTTATTTGACTCAAAATTCTAGAGGCTGAAAGTCAAAGTTGGAGCAGATTTTTCTGTGAGTATCTTCTTCCTGCACCATATGGGAAGGAAGGCAAATTTTGGCAATAGAGCAAGTGAGGGGAGGCAGCTATGGTCTTCGTTTTAATCTTTTTAACCCATTCATGACTGCCATATCCATTCCTAGGTTGTGCTCCCAGAACCAATCACCTCTTGAAGGCCTACCTCTTCATTCGATAATAATGACAATTACATTCGAATGCGTATTTCAGAGGGGCAACCATGGCAAGGGGATTTGAACAGTCCACTCGAAAGCGCACTTGATAACATGTACATGTATACTTGAATGCTATATCAACTAGTTGAAAGAAGTACAACAGACATAGTAAAGAAAGCATAGACCTCCATTAGAAAAAATGACATTGCCCCATTTGTTAGGAAATGGAAAGACATGGAAAAAATTATATTAAGTGAAGTAAGCCAGGCCCAAAGGAACATAGGTCCCATGGTTTCCCTTATTTGCAATATCTAGTATATGTCTGAGTCAAGCAGAAAAGGTCAGATAAGGTGATGTTAGGGAAATGAACCCTAAGTTATGTACTCAAATGGTTTTTTTTTTTCTTTCATGCAATGGTTTCTAACACATTATTTCTTTGTTGCTTGGTATGTCCATCCCCCACAGTATAACCCCTTCTTTCACTGTATTTGATGTTGGTATAATTTGTGGAGGGGAAGGGGAAAAACAAATCGTTTAAATAGGGATACAGGTGGACCCATTGCAACAATGAGATGTCCAAGTCATTATGTCAAAAAATGAACTTTACAACTTTTGTAGGGGGGGGGGGAGGAGGCAGGGACGATTGCGGGGGGAGGATGGGAAGGGATGGGAAGGGAAAACAACGGAGGAGGTTACAACCCTTGATAAGAAATGTACTCATTATCTTGCCCATGTAATTGTAACCCCTCTATACAGTATTTTCACAATAAAAAAAGAAATTAAAATAAAAAAATAAAAAACAGAAAAGGTCAGATAAGTTTATGTTAGGGAAATGAATCTAAGATACGTATGCAAATTTTTTTTTTCATGTGATTGTTTCTAACACATTTATAAGATTATTTCTTTGTTGCTTTGTATGTCCCTCCCCACATTATAACCCCTGCTCTCACTGTATTTGATGTCAGTATAATTTGTGGAGGAGAAGGGAAAAAACAAACCATTTAAATAGGGATACAGGTGTGCCCATTGCAAGAATGAGATGTACAAGTCGTTATGTCAAAAACGAACTTTACAACTTTGGTTCCGGAGAGGGGGGGAGGATGGGAATGGATGGGAAGGGGAAACAGAGGAGGACTCCACAATGCTTGATAAGAAATATAGTCATTGTCTTGCCCATGTAATTGTAACCCCTCTGTACAGTATTTTCACAATAAAAAGAGAGAAATAAAGAAAGCAAATAAAATAAAATCATAATACACTCAAAATCTCAAGAGGAAGAAGTCACAAAGAACTTTAAAAGAAAGGGTTAAAGAACAAGAATGCAAATAGAATATGTATAAATCCAACTATATCAGCAATCACTGATTATTAATGATTCATACAACAATATAAATGGTGATATAAATGGTCTCATACAACAATATAAATGGTGATATAAATGGTCTAAATGATGGTCTATTTAAAAGATAGAGATTGGAACTAGAAGCTGAGGGTTCCGGGAAGATGGCAGAGAAGAAGCTGGAATCTGAATAAGCTCTTGCATAGAAAGCAGTTTTAGAGTTCCAGTGAACAGTCCTAAGCCAGAGAATCACACCAAGTGTGCCATCACACGACAGAGAGTTAGGCAAGAGAGGGGAAGCCAAGGCAAGGAGACACATCTGAGCGCTTACCAGCAGCCGCCGCTGCTGCAGCAGGGTCGTGGCAGGACTGCAGGGCACCATAACTGAGCCACAGAGAGTCCGGGAAGAAGGAGCCAGATGCAGCGGGTGAGCGCATTCTACTCAACACCAGCAAAAACCGACAAGGAGTGGACATCTTCATCCTGCAGTTTGCAGACCAGAGACAACCCAGGAACCAAGACTCGGCGTGAGTAGAAGCCTGACGTCCTCACTCTTTCTCAGGGAGCAGAGGAGGGAAGGCCACCCCCCCCCACCCGCCAGCACCAGTGATCTCCATCTTGGATACTGACACAGCTCAAAGGAGCTGCTAGCTCCAACTCAGGCCTTGGAATAAAACGAGTCATTTAGCAGGTCACAAGAACTTAAAGGCGAAGTGACCTGCCAGACTCAGCTCCATCCAGGGAAAAGTCACCCAGCTCAGGCACCAGCCATAGGAGTGGCTTTCTTCACTGGGTAACCAGAGCCAGAGGCTGCCCCTCCCTCTAGCAGCCTCCACAATCAATTGAAAAATAGAAACCCTGAGAATGGCTCCAGGCTGGGCTCTGTGAGTTTTTCACAAAATAGCCCCAGGGAAAAGGTACTGTTTTTTGAAAGTCCTCAGCTCTACCCAGAACCTAGCCTCATCACTGCATCCCCCTCTTTTGCAATTCTCAAAGCAGATCACCTTCCCATTAACCTAACCTGGGAGGGGGATCTCAAAATCTTGGGTAAAGCAGAGCATTTTTCTGCCTGTTTGAACAAACTGACTTAAGAAACCATTCAAGCCACAGGACCTCAAGCAGACCAGAGACTCCAACAAGAGGCTGGTTACAGACACAAGGGAGATACAGGATTCTTCCCAGCCGTCCCAAAAAAATAAAAAAAAATCAAAGAACTTTTTTTTTCTTCTTTTTTTTTTTTTTGGTAGCTAATATATATATAATTTTTTTTCTTTTCTAAAAATTACATTAATCTTTAATTTTTGCCTTTTTTGAAAAAAAAATTGTTTTCCAGTGACTTTTTTTTCATCCGATAATTTTTATTTTTGGGATATGTGAATGTGCAATTTCCTTTCTTTTCTTGTCTTCTTTCTCTTTTTCTTTCTTTTTAATTATCTTTTTGTTTTTTGTTTAGCTCTACTGAACTTCTGATCTTTTTTTCTCCCTTTCTTATCTTTTTCACCTTTTCCTCTCTTTTGTTCTTCTTTATGTGACTTAACTCTTGTCCTGCACATCCTCAGATAAACCCGTAGTTAACGCTATCCCACATTGTGTACACACTTAATCCACAAATTTATTACTCAATTCAAAACCTCTGAGACTTAAATTCCTTAATAGCAGCACTATCTCTTTATACCTATATAATATTTTAAGCATTTTTTTAAAGTTTTTCACATCTCCTCTATGTCCCTCCCCTTCTATCAATATATTCACATTCTTCTGTAAATAGATTGTTCTTTAATCTCCATAAAAATATTAATTTTTACGTTTCTATTTTTTTCTGGTCTCTTTCCATTTCCCTTTCCCTTTCTTCTTTTTCTCTCTCTCTCTACTTGCATCCTACCCAACCTATTTCCTGCATTGAGATAAGGACATAGTGAACTCTCCCTGTACCTCCCCACAAAAATCTATTCCTATTTTTTACCCACATCTCTCCCTAACCCTAATAATTTCTGGTTTTCCAAATTCTTTGCGGTTCAAAGCCCATTAACAAATAGTTGTTTGATGTTGAATAGATGTATCTGTTGAACTAGATTGTGTCTCTAGAATATTGACTGTACAAATGCAAACTTTGGTTGATGGTTTCCTTAAGATAATGTTCTAGCACAAAACTGGTGGTATTTTCATCTCAAATGGGCAGAGTAAGCTGGAAAAACAGAAGAAAAATGGCAAATCCGGGTATCTCAATTCCCAATCTTGATAATCAAGGGACAGAACAGATAATGAATAATCCAGAGGAAAGTTCCTAAATAGCTCTACAAACACTGCTGGCAAACATGATAAATGAGAAGTTTGACAACTTACAAAGTCCTCTGTATGAGCGTGATAGGGAAAGAGAGGAGGCATCCCAAAAGTTTATACAGGAATATCATAAGCGTGAGAAATTTACTCAAAAACTGATACAGGATTTGTGTGAGCAACTTGAGAATACTCAAAGAGAAAGGCAGGAGAGGTGTGAGCAGGCTGAGAACACTCAAAGAGAACTGCAGGAATCCCATGAACAGGAGGAAAGAGAACTGCAGGAATCCCACAAACGGGAGGAAGCTAATCAAAGAGTAATTCAGGAATTGAGAGACCAGGTAGAGAATACAAAAACATCACTAAAGGCAATCATGGAATCCATTAACAAAGAGCTGAAGGAAGTCCGGGAGACCACAAAGGGAATGCTGAATGGAACCCAACAGAAGGAATGGGAGTCCAAAGAAACTATAACCAATCAACTAAGTGATTTGAGAACAAACACTGAACACCAAATTAAGGAAGTAAAGAAATTCATACAAGACCTAAAACAGAGCTGCAACGAAGAATTTGAAGCCATCAAAGCTGACCAATTAGAAGGAAAGGAGATAAAAAACAAAATAGAGAGTCTTGACAGCAGGTTAGACCATGCAGAAGATCGAATCTCAGGGATTGAAGACAGCCTAGATATTATAGAGAAAGAACATACAACCATCCAAGACAAGTCCAAGAAATATGATAGATCTATCAAACACCTGGAAGACACCATCAGAAGGCCTAATCTAAGGATAATGGGTGTAGAGGAGCACCTAGAAACAGAAGTTAATGGTCTAGGAAATTTGTTTACCAGGATCCTAGCAGAAAACTTCCCAAACATACAAAAAGATAGGCTTATTCAGATACAAGAAGCTTTTAGAACCCCAAATAGACCAGACCAGAATAGGACATCCCACCTTCACATTATAATCCACACAGGATCAACTCAGACCAAGGAAAAGATCCTTAAAGCTGTCAAGGAGAAAAGGGTAATCACCTATAAAGGGAAACCAATTAGAATCACCTCAGATTACTCAGCATAGATAATCAAAGCAAGAAGAGCCTGGAATGACATATGCCATGCCCTAAAAACAAACAACTATCAACCAAGAATACTGTACCCAGCTAAACTCTCCTTCATAACTGAAGGCCAAATAAAAATCTTCCATAGCAAAGAAAAATTGAAACAATACATCTCCACCAAACCAGCCCTACAAAAGATTCTTAAAGATGTCCTACACATAGAAAACCAACAAGACCACAATAAAGGCCAGGAAACTGCACCCAAACTGAGAATCCAAGAACCATAGGAAGAACCCAGTTTTTGCAGCCCCCAAGAAGGTGGATAACATGGTAGGTACTCCCAAATACCTCTCACTCCTATCTCTTAACATTACCGGACTGAACTCTCCAATTAAGCAACATAGACTGTCTGTCTAGTTGGATTAAAAAACAAGACCCTTCTATCTGCTGCCTGCAGGAGTCACATCTTGCCCGTAAAAATAAACACATGTTAAAGGCTGGAACAAAATCTACCAAGCAAACGGCCCCTATAAACAGGCGGGAGTTGCAATCCTAATATCAGATAAAATAGGCTTCAAATTAAAATTTGTGAGAAGAGATAAAGTAGGTCGCTACATGCTAATTAAAGGATCTCTCCTTCAGGAGGATATTACAATTCTAAATATCCATTCGCCAAACAATGGAGCACCCAAATTTATCCAAGAAACACTACTTTCCCTCAAATCCCATATAGATCCAAAGACATTAATTGTTGGGGATTTTAACACACCATTCTCCCAACTAGATAGATCAACTCGGCAAAAACTCAACAGAGAAACCGCAGATCTAAACAGCTGCATAGATCAACTAGACTTAACAGACATCTACCAAACATTTCACCCAGCAGCATCAGAATACACGTTTTTCTCAGCAGCACATGGAACGTTTTCTAAAATAGACCACATTTTAGGCCACAAAGCAAACTGGTCTAAATTCAGAAACATTGAAGTTATACCTTGCATCCTCTATGACCACAAGGGAATAAAATTAAAACTCAACACCAAAAGCCACCAAAGAAAGTCCGGTATCACATGGAGGCTGAACAACACACTGCTGAATCATGAGTGGCTCATGGAAGAGATTAGAAAGGAAATTCAAATGTTCATACTATTCAACAAAAATGAACACACAAATTACCAGCTCTGCTGGGACATAGCAAGGGCAGTACTCAGAGGTAAGTTTATAGCTCTGAGGTCCTACATCAACAAATTGGAGAGATCTGAAACTAGCAATTTAATGACACATCTAAACCTACTTGAAAAAGAGCAGCAAGATGAACCCAAATCCAGTTGTTTGAAAGAAATAATTAAAATTAAATCAGAATTAAATGAATTAGAATCCAAAAACCTATAGAAAGAATCAACAAAACAAAGAGTTGGTTCTTCAAAAAACTTAACAAAATTGACAGACCCTTAGCAAATCTTATCAGAAAAAGGAGAGAACACACCCAAATTAATAAACTCAGAGATGAGAATGGAAACATCACCACGGAAACAACCAAGATTCAGAACATTATAAGGGAATACTTCTCAAAACTTTATGCTAATAAGTTTGAGAACTTGACAGAAATGGACCTTTTCCTAGCAAATATTGACATGCCAAAACTAAACTAAGATGAGTTAAACCATCTTAACAGACCCATATCAAACATTGAAGTAGAAACAGCAATAAGAGACCTCCCAGCTAAGAAAAGTCCAGGACCAGATGGTTTTACAGCGGAATTTTACAAGGCCTTCAAAGCACAGCTCACACCAATACTCCTCCAATTCTTCAATGAAATTGGAAGAGAAAGCTCACTACTGAACACATTCTATAAAGCTATCATACCCTCATCCCAAAACCAGGCAGGGACTCATCAAAGAAAGAGAACTATAGACCCATCTCTTTGAAGAACATTGATGCAAAACTTCTCAACAAAATTTTGGCCAATCGACTTCAACAATTCATCCAAAAAATCATACACCACGATCAAACAGGATTCATTTCAGGGATGCAAAGCTGGTTCAATATAGGCAAATCAATTAATATTGTTCATCACATCAACAGGAGCAAGAATAAGAACCACATGGTTATCTCAAAAGATGCAGAAAAAGCATTGGACAAGATCCAACACCCCTTTATGATGAAGGTTTTGGAAAACCTAGGAATCCATGGAACGTTCCTCAATACAATAAAATCTGTATATGACAATCCTGCAGAATTAACTTAACCAAAAAAGTGAAGGACCTCTATGATGAAAACTTTAAAATCTTGAAAAAGAAAATCAACACAGAACTTAAAAAATGGCAAACCCCCCCATGCTCCTCTATTGGAAAGATTAACATCATGAAAATGGCAATACTTCCCAAGGCTATCTACAAATTCAACGCAATACCTATCAAAATTCCACCCTCATTCTTCAAGGAAATAGAAGAGGCAATCCAAAAATTCATATGGAACAATAAATGACCCAGAATAGCAAAAATGCTCCTCAACGGAAAGAACACTGCTGGAGGAATATCAATACCAAATTTCAAACTCTACTATAAAGCCATAGTAATCAAAACAGCTTGGTATTGGCATAAGAACAGACCTCAGGACCAATGGAATAGAATTGAAAACCCAGAAATGAACCTACAGACTTATAGCCATCTAATATTCGATAAGGGAACAATAGAATGGAAGAAAGACAGCCTCTTCAGTAAATGGTGCTGGCAAAATTGGTTATCTACATGTAGAAAACTAAAGCTAGATCCTTATCTATCACACTGCACCAGAATCAACTCCAAATGGATCAAAGACCTCGAAGTCAAAGCAGACACTCTGAAAACATTACAGGATGGAATAGGAGAAACCCTAGGTCTCCTTGGCTCAGGCCGAAATTTTCTGAATAGAGACCCGGAAACATAACAAATCAAAGAAAGGTTGGACAAATGGGATTGCATAATGTTGCAGAGCTTCTGCATCGCAAAGGACATAGCTAGCAAGATCAATAGAAAGCCCACGGATTGGAAGAAGATCTTTACTAGCCATACAACGGACAAGGGTCTCATATCTAAAATATACTTGGAACTCAAATAATTAAATCTCACAACAACAAATCCTCAAAGAAACAACTGCCCAATAAATAAGTGGGCGAAAGACTTAAAGAGAAACTTCTCTGAAGAAGAAAGAAGGATGGCCAATAGAAACATGAAGAAGTGTTCAACATCCCTAGCCATAAAAGAAATGCAAATCAAAATAACATTGAGATATCACCTCACTCCAGTTAGAACGGCAAAAATCAAGAACGCTAACAACAACAGATCTTGGAGGGGATGTGGACAGAAAGGAACCTTACTTCATTGTTGGTGGGAATGTAAACTTGTTCAACCACTTTGGAAAGCAGTATGGAGGTTCCTCAAAAGACTTCACATCAAGTCCCCTATAACCCAGCAATCCCACATTTTGGCATTTACCCAAATGTTTACAAACAAGACCACACTAAAGCTTCCAGCACAACTATGTTTATTGCAGCATTATTTACCATAGCTAAGATCTGGAACCAACCCAGATGCCTCTCAGTAGATGAATGGATCAAGAAAATGTGGTATATATACACAATGGAATTCTATGCCTCCATCAGAAAGAATGACATTGCCCCATTTGTTAGGAAATAGAAAAACTTTCAAAAAATTATATTAAGTGAAGTAAGCCAGGCCCAAAGAAACATAGGTCCCATGGTTTCCCTTATTTGCAATATCAAGTATATGTATGAATCAAGCGGAAAAAGTCAGATAATGTGATGTTAGGAAAATGAACCCTTAGATATGTATTTTAATGTTTTTTGCTTTCATGCACGTGTTTCTAAAGCATTTATAAGATTATCTCTTTGTTGCTTTGTATGTCCCTCCCCCACAGTATAACCCCTGCTTTCACTATATTTGATGTCAGTATAACTTGTGGAGGAGATCGGGAAAAACCAGTTGTTTAAGGATACAGGTGGACCTGTTGCAACAATGAGAAGTACAAGTTGTCATGTCCAAAACGAGCTTTACAACGTCGTTGGGGGGGGGGGAAGGGGGGGAAGGAGAAGGATTGGGATTGGGGGGGGGAGAGGGGAGGCTGGGAAGGGACGTGAAGGGTAAATAAAGGAGGAGGCTGCAATGCTTGGTAAGAAATGTACGCATTATCCTTCCCTTGTAATTGTAACCCCTCTGTACAGTATGTTCACAAATAAAATTAAATTCAATTAAAAAAATAAATAAAAGATAGAGATTGTCACAATGGATCAAAAATAGGACCTGTTTGTACATTGTTTAAAGGAAACCCACTTGAAATATAACAAATAATATATAAATATAATATACATATACATATAGTTTAAAAGTAAGTGGTTAAACCTATATCCTGCTAATTATCAAAAGAAAGCAGGGGTAGCCATATTAATTTTTCAAAGGGAAATTCAAAGGAAGGCAAGTAGTTATTTATCACAAATATCTATAACAAGTACAGTTAAATAGGAATTCTCCCAGACTTATTAGAATGTGGGTTGGTATTTTTTGTGTGTGATGAGATAAATGAGAACATTTATCTACATCTTACCTTTTGTTCATTTTAACATTAGTCATTCTGTTTTCCAGCTCCATGGTGTCTCCTGGTGACAGGATTAGTTCTAACCCTGACTGCTGCCCCACCTCATTGGCCTCCCCTCTGTCCCCATCACACTTAACTTTAGATTTGTGTTAATGACAGACATCACAACTGCTTTCATTGGAGTAATTTTTTTATTTGTACTAGTTACTTAAATTGATTTTTCTGCCATGAGTTTACTAAAAGGAAGAGAAAAGCTTAAAGGACTATTCTTTTAACCCATATACTTTCCACAGTGCTTATCTCCTCTATCAAAGGTGTGAATAAAACGAAAAGCGAAGAGGAGAAAAACTCAGTCAGAATATTCTAAAGGGAGTAGGTGAGGGAGGAATACATGAGCTGGAGAGAATGATGGAAGGGGTTACTCTGATCAAGGAGCATTGGACACATAAATGAATGATGTAAATTGTAACTCCCTTGTACACCATTTGAAGTTTAGAAAATTAAGAGTCAAGCTACTTTCCAAATAGTTGCACAATTGTGTATCCCCACCAGTAGGTATGAATTCTCTATACGCTCTATATGCTTGCCAATGTTTTGTATGATCAGTCCTAATATTGGTCATTAAAGTATATGTGTGGGACATTTCATTGATGTTTTGAATTGAATTTTCTCAGTTAACCACGCTGTGTCTTTTCACAGTTTGATATTCACAAAATTGTTTAGTGAAATATTTGTTGAAATTATTTTAAATAGGCACTTTGTTTTTGTATTCCACAGTCTAGGAAACTATATATTCTGGACTCAAGTCCTTCATCAGGAAAGATTTGCAAATACTTGCTCCAATTCTCTGGTTTGTCTTTATTTCTTTTTGAGACAGTGTCTCACTATAGATGAAATATTGTTATCTTCCTGCCTCAGCTTCCTGAGTGTGGAGCTTACAGGTATGACTACTATACACAGCCAATACACTATATCCAGTGTGGTGCTCTGGACCAAATCTAGGGCATTGCTAGGCAAGTGCTGTATTTCTAGCCCATCTTGTCATTGTCCTAATTTTATTTTCTCATAAAAAAGCAGTTTTTCCTCCAATAGCACACTTAAGTTCTCCAAGGGGGCTTTTACTCGACATTTTCACACTAATAAACAATGTATCCTGATCAGTCTTACTCCTTCTATCATTCGCTCCCCCCTTCCCACCTTTTTAATTTTAAACTAATTAAAAAACACAAGTATTTAACTTTAAAAAATGATGTGATGTTTGGATATTCCTGGGCTAGAACCAGCATTGCTGTCTGACAGATAAGAAGGAACTTGAGAATATTTTGTACTGCCTGAGGAAGGATTCAATTATTGAAATGGAACAATTAGAAGCTAATTATTTTACCAATTAAAATCAATATTTTCCTCCAGAATGGAGACACTAAAACAAACTAATGAAAGCTTGGGATCACAAATGTTTTGTATCTTTTTTTTTCAGATATTGATATGTTTACATACATACTGTGAGGTTTTTGGATATAGTACCTAAGTTTAAAGACTAAATTCACACACACACACACACACACACACACACACACACACACAAAATTTTAAATTTTGGATATTTGAATTAGGAGTGCTGGACCTGTTCTCATTACCTCAGTTTCATTCACCTTTCTTGACCTTGTGAATTGTAACTTGTTCCTCAAAACACCTTATAGTTCATTTCCTCCAGGAGTAGATGTCTGTCGTCCATATTCTGCTTGTAACCATGTTTATCTTTATCATATAAACTTATTCTTCTGAAAGTTTCTATTTAATATTTGTCTTTACCATTGCTTAGGATCTGTCTTGAGGTCAGTCATGAAGACTTACTGATACTTACATTCTTAGACTTTAGGTAACATAAAAACATTACATGATAAAACCTCACTTTGCAGCCATATAAGATACAAAAACTAATAATAATTATAACCAATATTATAAACAAAAGAAATAATATTACTCATATATATATATATATATAAACATATAGGTGACAGGTAGGTAGGTAGGTGGATTGGTAAGTAGATAGACAGATAGACAAATAGATAGATAGATATATCACTGTGTAGTTTGGGTGGTATACTTGTAACCTAGTGTATCTTCTGAATCAATGCAGGAAAATAAGTACTCAGTAGCCCTTACACTGTCATACAGTCATACTGCACTTTAGGGTCTTATGCAATATTACTAGTTCTTAAACCAGAGCATAGAAAATAAATGTTTCCCAAAGATTTCTTTGCTGCAAGAAACTGGAATAAAAACAATTTTAAAGAGGCAACTTAAATTCTGAAAGGAGCAAATAATAAAGAAATAAAGTGTGTTTTATTTCAATTAATGGAAAGGCAGTGGTTCAATCTCTGAAATACATTTAAAACCCATAAATAGGAAATGATTTCATAATTCTGACCTACTCTCATCTGATTGCTGCACTTGCTACTGTAGTAAACTGGATATCGGTTAATTGCACAGTTTATCAATGTGCAAACTATGCCAACTCCAGATGCTCTTTAAAATGTAATCATTATAGATAAATACTGCTGCAGTTTTCATTTCAATTTTTGATCACATCACAGCAATACAATATTTTCTCATTACATTTCACCATAGATCATATCCTGACATTATTTACTGCATTTGCTTACCGAATGCTTCTTTCAGGCAGTGTTCCCAATGAAGTACACATTCTGTTCAAGTGGAACTTCAAGGCTTTAGATAAAGCAGCATCCCTTCCTAATTGAAAGCTCTTTCTAAGTCATTAAAGGTAAACTAATTTCTGGGCACCAGTCGCCCACATCTATAATTCTGGCTACTTGCAAATGGGAGGTCTGCAGTTCGAAACCAGATCCAACAGAACAACTTTTGAGACTCCTTAACAACTCAAGGCTGGGTGCAGGTGCAGATGCCTCTCATCTCAAGCTAAATAGGAGGTTAAGCATAGTAAGAATGCATTTTTCAGGCTACCTTAGGAGGACAAATTGGGAAGATACTCTAGATTTGTGGAGGGAAGCTGAATATAGTGACATGTGCCTGTAATCCCAAGAATGAAAAATTAAAGTATGTGAATTGAAATTTGAGTCCCTGCCTAGGAAGGAAGAAAGAATCTGTCCCAAGCAGCCAGCAGCAACAAGGAAAATAACAAGGACGTGGATGACAACAACAACAACAAGGGGAAAAAATGCAATTCCGGTGGCTCATGTTGTAGAGTGCCATCCTAGAAAATGGGATGCTCTCAATTCAAACCCCAGTACTGGGAAGAAAAATTTTTTCATTCAATCTAGGTCAATGAAATAAGAAAAATGCAGAATAATGTTCTATGAAGTTGCCTTTTCAGTGTTTTCATCCCACAAAGAAAATTTCTAAAGATCTTTTACATTTATACATTTTCCTCTCTTATGGAAAATCTAAATGACTTGCAATGTAAAAACAAAAGGTGTCTCTTGGTAAACATGAGTACCAGCTTTTCATTTCAGACAAACACTTTAAAGCTATAAAATTCTATTGGTTCCAAAGAAATAATCAAGAGATGTTTAATATATACATATATTTCAAATCATCGCTTAATTAAACTGATAGTTTACATTACAACACTGAATATATTCATTTTAAGAAATATTTTTAAATAATTAAATAAAATCTATGCTATTCTTAATTGTACCTAAAGAGAACTACAATATATATCAAATTAGCAAAAATAAGAAATGTCCATTTTTCTTTTGAAGAAAACATTAAGATTAGGTATTATTAAAAGTATGATTGGAAAGTTTGATTATAAAAAATATCCACAAACAAAAATGATGTTCCATTTGATCCTCAAAATTTATTAATTTTTCCACTTACTTGGCTTTAAGTCTCCCACTCCCATTTTTCCTATGGTGTTCTGTGTTGTTCACAGGCTGTTTACTTACTAAAAAATCAACCATTTCAATCTAACAGTTTTCTCTGAGATCACTCAATACTTCAAGTTATCAAGCCATAAGCTATAGCCTGAGTAAGTCAAAATTCTTTTCAAATGTTTTACTAAGATACTGGGACAAAGTTATTCTTCCTTTTTTTTAAAATTCTTTATTGTGATTAAGTGATTACATAATTTCCCAAATTTCAGAGTATTGTGGGATAGTGATGCTTAGTTAAAGTCACAAACACATTCTAACTTTCATGAGGCAAATTGTCTATCATGGTCTATAACATTTATGAGTTCTATGAGCTTTGCAATACAGTTATTTCTTCCACATTGGGTGGTATGTACATTTCTTTTGTTTTGCATAGCGTCAGCTGTTCCCTCTTTCCCACTCGTTCCCTCCTTCCCATCGCTGCTATTGAGTTGCTTAGTTCATTTTGATCAATGTCCAATACAGCTGATGGGTCCTGCTGTTGTATGTTTTTCCCTGATTCCCTCTAGTTCTGTGTCATCCTCCTGGTTTTCCTCCTGTGTGCACATAAATACCATATATGTGATCAGCAGCATGGGGTTATTTAGTAGTGATTTTATCAGATGAGTGGGAAGTCCTTGGCTTCTTAAGCCTTGTTAATTTTGTCGTATCACCTTATGTTTTAGATTTAACATCAGCTTATCGGGGACCTGTGCCATTTGTCTCTGCTCATGGCTTACCACACTCAACATGATTTCTTTTAGCTCCATCCATTTTCCTGCAAATGCCATTATTTTGTCCTTTCTAATATCTGAATAATATTCCATTGTGTATAGATACCACAATTTGTGGTGGGAAATCTGGGTTGTTTCCATATCATGGCTATTATGAACAGTGCTGCAATATACATGGAGGTGCATGTGTCCTTGTATACTGGTTCCTGTTGTTTAGGACAGATGCCTAGAAGTGGTATGGCTGGGTCATACGGGAGGTCAATATTTAGCTTTCTGAGGAATCTCAGACTGCTTTCCAAAGTGGTTGTACAAGTGTACATTCCCACCAGAAGTGTAATAGGGTTCCTCTTTCTCCACATCCCTCCAGCATTTGTCGTTGGCTGACTTTAGGATGAGCCATTCTGACTGGGGTAAGGTGGTATATCAGGGTTGTCTTTATTTGCATTTCCTTTACAACCAGGGATGGTGAACATTTCCTCATGTGTTTCTTTGCCATTTTCATATCTTCTGAGAAGTACCTCTTTAGTTCTCTTGCCCATTTAGTAATTGGTTTGTTAGGTTTGGGAGGGATTAGTCTCTTGAGTTCCCTGTATATACTGGATATTAACCCATTGTCTTATATATTGTTGGTAAATATTTTTTCCCAGTTATTTGGTTGTATTTCTAGCTTGGTTCCTATAACTTTAGCTGTGCAGAGACTTTTTATTTTAAGGTAGTCCCATTTGTCAAGTATCTCCAATTTGTTGTGACCTTGGGACTCTGTTCGGGAAGTTCTTGCCTATGCCTATAAGTTCAAGTGTCTCTCCTACTCTGTCCTGCAGTAGTTTCAAAGATTTAGGTTTGACATTAAGTTCTTTAATCCATTTTGAGTTGATGTTGGTGCATGGTGATAGGCTGGGGTCCACTTCTGCATGTGGCCACCCAGTTTTCCCAGCATCAGTAGTTGAAGAGGCTGTTTCTTCTACTGTATGACTTTGACTTCTTTGTCAAATATCAGCTGACTGTAGTTGTGTGGTTTTATTTCTGGATCTTCTATTCTATTCCATTGGTCTTTGGATCTGTTTTTATGCCAATACCATGCTGTCTTTGTTATTATAGCTCTATTGTAGAGTTTGAAGTCCAGCATCGAGATCCCTCCAATTTTGTGGGTTTTTTGACTAGAATTGTTTTGGCTATTCTAGGTCTTTTGTTGTTCCATATGAGTTTTTGGACTGTTTTCTGTATTTCGGCAATGTACATCATTGGGATTTTGATAAGAATTGCAATGAATTTGTATATTAATTTTGGCAGTATGGCCATTTTCACTATATTAAGTCTGCCTATCCAAGAGCATGTAAGGTCTTTCAATTTCCTAGTGTCCTCTGTAATTTCTTTCTTTAAGTTTTTTATACTTTCCATTAAATAGGTTAATTCCTAAATGTTTTATTTTTTGGGGGGGGTATTGTGAATGGGGTTGCATCCTTTATTTCCCTCTCTCCTTGCACATTGTTGGTGTACAGGAAGGCGACTGCTTTTTGAGATCTGATTTTGTATCCTGCTACTTTGCTGCTCCTTTGCTGAGTTTTTGGGATCATGATGGTATAGTATCATGTCATCTGTAAAAAGACATACTTTAACTTCTTCCTTCCCTATGTGGATCCCTTTAATATCTTTTTCTTGCCTTATTGCTCTGGCTAAGTGTTCTAGGACAATAATGAAGAGGAATGGAGACAATAGGCATCCTTGCCTTGTTCCTGATTTTAGGAGAATTTGTTGTAGGTTTTCCCCATTAAGTATAATATGTCATATATGGCTTTTATTGTTTTAAGGAATGTTCCTTCTATTCCTATTTTCTCCAGAGCTTTTAACATGAATGAGTGTTGTGTCACATCAAAAGCCTTTTCTTCACAAATGGAGATTGATTCTTGACCTTGGATCTGTTGATAAGTTGGATTACATTTACTGATTTACGTATGTTGAACCATCCCTACATCCCTCAGATAAAGCCTACCTGGTCATAGTGTATGATTTTTTTTTATGTTTTTCTGTATTCTGTTAGCTAGAATTTTGTTAAGGATCTTTGCATCTGTGTTCATCAAGGAGACTGATCTGTAGTTCTCTTTTTTTTTGTTATTGGGTCTTTGCCTGGTTTGGGGATGAGTGTGATATTGCCATCGTAGAATGAGTTTGGGATAGCTCCCTCATGTTTTACTTCTCTGTAGAGCTTAAGGGGTATGGGTATTAGTTCTTCCTTAAAATTCTTATAAAATTCTGTTGTGAATCCATCTGGTCCTGGGCTTTTCCTTGTTGGAAGACTTCTGATTGCTTCCTGTATCTCATTGTAAGATACTGGCTTATTTAATTGATTTATTTCTTCTTTGTTCACTTTGGGCAACTTGTATTTCTCCAAAAATTCATCCATTTCTGCTAAGTTTTCTTTCTTTAGAAAGTACAACTTTTTGAAAATAGTTCTTTATAATAGTTTGGATGTCTTGAGTATTTGTTGTGATTTTTTCATGGCATCCCTGATCTTGTTAATTTGGCTTTTCTCTCTTCTTAATTAATCTTGCCAAAGATCCATCAATTTTAATTATTTTTTCAAAAAAACAGCTTTTTGTTTTATTAATTTTATTTTTAATTTTCCAATTCTCTATCTCATTAATTTCTGCTCTTAATTTGATTATCTGGCTCCATCTAGTAATTTTAGGTTCCATTTTTTTAATGTTTTTCTAGCTGTTTTAATTGCAACATGAGATTATTTACTTGGTCTGTCTCTATTTTCTTGATGTGGGCACTGAAGGTGATAAATTTGCCTCTCAGGACTGCTTTTGCTATGTCCCACAAGTTTCTTTTTGATATGTCTTCATTTTCATTAAATTGCAGGAAGTTTTTAATTTCTTCTTTAATTTCTTCTGTTACCCCAGCTTAGAAGTGTGGTGTTCAATTTCCATGTATTTGAATAATTTCTGTGTTATGTTTTGTTATTGAGAACTAACTTGATTCCAAGCTTTGTCGGATAGGCTACATGGGATTATGTCAATCCCCTTGTATTTGTTTAAGTTCCTTGCATGAACTATATGAACTATTTTGGAAAAGTTGCATGAGCTGCTGAGAAAACTTGTACCATGTCATTTTAGGGTGGAATACTCAATAGATGTCAGTTAGTTCCATTTGAAATATGGCCTCACTTAATTTGGTAGCTTCTTTGCCAATCCTCTGGTTGGTAGACCTGTCCTTTGGTGAGAGTGAGGTATTAAAGTCTCCTAGTATTATCGTATTTGGATCTATTTTATTCTGTAACTTTGAGAGTATTTGCTTAACTTATTTGGGTGCTCCAATGTTTGGGGAGTATAAGTTGATAATGGTAATCTCTTCCTCTTGGATTGTTCCCTGCATTAATTTGTAGTGTCCTTCCTTGTCTTTTTGTATTGATTTTAATGAAAAGTTTAGTTTGTCAGATATCAGGATAGCTACTCCTGCTTTCTTATTGGGGGCATTTGATTGGTAGATACTTTTCCAACCCTTCACTCTGAGTTTGTTTGTATGTTTGGCTGAGAGGTGTGTCTCCTGAAGGCAACAGATGAGCGTGTTAGGTTTTCTGATCCAATCTACAATTCTTTGCCTTTTGATTGGTGAATTAAGTCTGTTAATATTTAAGGTTATTATAGAGAGATGCACTGTGGTGCCGGTCATTCCCTGTTTTCCAAAGGTTTTCTTCTTTCCTTTCCTCCTGTGCTTACTAAGTTGAACTTCTATTAATACCTCTCTGATGTGGGTCCCCGTTCCTGGTTGCTTTCTTTAGGTTGTGTTCCCCCTCTTAGTATTCTTTGTAATGCTGGCATATTGTTTATGGATTCATTTAGTTTTTTTATTATTAAAAATTTTAGTTTCTCCATCAAATGTGAATGTAGCTTTGCTGGGTATATCAGTCTGGGCTGGCAGTTATTGGTTCTCAGGGCTCGGATTGTACTTTCCCAGGCTTTTCTTGCATTCAGTATCTGTGTGGAGAGATCTGCCATGATTCAAATTTTTTCCCATTGTAGTATAGCTCCTTCTTCAATTTTGCTATGTGCAAGATTTCCTTATTATTCAGATCTATCATTTTTAGTATAATGTGCCTAGAAGTGTTTCTCCTGGGATCCTCCTTGTTAGGTGTTCTATATGATTCTGTTATGTAGGTAAGATATTCTCTGAAGGTTGGGGAAATTTTCATTGATAATCTTGAATAGGTGTTGCATTCCCTTGCTTTGATATTCCTCACCTTCATCCACTCCAATTAAACAAAGGTTAAATTTCTTGGCACTGCCTGCTAGCTCTTAGATTTCCCTTTGGCATAATTTTAGTGATTTTTCCATATTGGTGACTTTTTGTTCCATTTGGTGCATTCTGTCTTCTGTTTGTGACACTCAAAATTCCATTTTGATCACTCTGTTAACTATGGTTTCCATTGTGGTTTTCATGGAGGAAATGGACTCATTTATGGATTTGATGTTGGTTCTCAAAGTACTAATCTCACCTCTTAGTGAGGTATGTACTGTTTCTATTTTTTTGCATGCATCTCCTGATTGAAATCCTGCATCAATTTTGATAGTTCATACCTGTGTTCTTTAAGTTTCTGGTCTATTTCTCCCTTTAATTCATGAGTCTTTGCCTCCAGCAACTCTTGGATGTAGCTTTTATCTTCCATTCCTGCTTTGCTTCCACTGGGGCTCTCCCCTGGGTGGCTGCTGGCTTTTGGGGGTAGCTTGCTATCCTGGGTGTTGATAAACCTTTAAATTTTTCTCTGTGATTTTCGCATGGGGAGTCCAGGATTATAGGAGGCTAATCTGAAATTTTGTTTTGGCCAATTTTCTGGGTTGGAGGAGAGAGTCTGTATGTGGTCTCAGTTCTGTTGGGGGCTGACCTCCAGCAGCTAGTCTGACCTACATAGGGTTCTTGGCTGTCTGCTGTAGATCACTGGAAATTCCCACCTTTAGAAGGACTGAGCAGCCTTGACTTCTCCTATTTACTCCTACAGGTGCTCTTGGCAAGATTAGGTGTGCTGGATGTACTCTCCCAGTTGCTGGAGTTTGCTGTAGGCTCCTGATTTCTTTTTTATTCTTTTTTTGGGGGGTCAGTTGTGGGTCTGAACTCTGGACCTGGGTGATGTCTCTTAGCTCTTCACCTCAAGGCTAGCACCCTACTATTTGAGCCACAGCACCACTTCTGGCCCTTTCTGTTTATGTGGTGCTGAGGAATCAGATCCAGGGCCTCATGCACACAAGGCAAGCACTCTACAGCTGTGCCACCTTACCAGCCTGAGCTCCTTACTATTCTCAGGTGCTGGCAGCCTGAATTGTCCAATTCCCGGTCTAGGATATATGGGTCACATTCTGGTGGGGTTTGGGCTTCTGGTTCTCTTTCCATGGACACCCAGGTCTTTTGCTGTCACAGGTGTGATTCCTGGGTAGTGCAGTTCCCTGTTTCCCCCCCCCCCCTCTTCTGAGGTGTATGCTCAGTTTCTGACTTCAATCAGGAGGAGTTGTTTGTGTTGCTCAGGCACTGGATCCCCAGGCCTGGTCCTGGCTCCCGGTGTTTAAGCTCCATTCCAGGGGCACTCTGGATGTGTTCCATGGACTGGTGGAACACTCGCATGGTTGCCAGTTCTAGTGGGTCCTGTAGTACAGATGTTGGGGTAGGATGGGTCAAGATCTGGGGGTTCCTACCAGGTCTGGTCTTCCTTAAGGAGGTATACACTGTCCCCTGTGGGGTTCTCACCCTGGAGCTAGTTGTTACTTCTGTGTGACATAGGTGCCTGGTTGCTGTTGCAATTAGTGTTCACTTGAGATGCTTGTGGGATGGGCCAGGTGGTGGTGGCTCTGTGTGTTTCTCCTCTGTCTTTGCCTCTGTGGATGCTGTTTGGGGCTGTGCAGTGGGATGGGCTGTGCCTTGGGCCGGCTGCGTGCTGGCTTCTAGCCGAGGGATCGGGAAGGGGTCTTCATGCAAGTTCTGAGTGCTGAGTTTTGTCTCTGTTTGTGCTCTCTGGATCAGCACCAGTATCTTGCAGGTCTTCTGCTCCGGCATTCTGTGTGCAGACCCATGTAGTTCTGGGGTACCTGCCTTGGGGCTGAGTGGCTTTGGCGGGATGGAGCCCCTCTGCTCGGAGAGTGAGGGGTGGGGGTGGGACCTTTATACAGGCTTCGGGCTTGGAGGTTTCTCTGTAGGCCATAATCAGTGGGTTCATCACTGGTACCTCAGGCATCTTCTGCGAGGGTGATCTGCAGACAACCCCCTGTGTCTCTGGAGACTCCGGCAGTCCCTGCTGGGCTGGGCTGGGCTGGCTGCGGTTTGTCGAATTGCCGCTCAGCTAGTCATTCTTCCTTTCTCTGGATATCACAGAGGTAAATAAGATCCCTGAAACTCTGGTGACTGTTTGCTACCATGAAATGTACCAAGCAGAACAGGGCTGTGACACATTCAGAAGAATTCCTACGAAAGTTAAAGTAGAGAGCAGAAAAACAAGCAAACAAACAAAGAAACAAAAACTCAAATCTACCCTGCCGCTGCTTATATGGTTTTCTGGCAATCTTTAGTATACTTTGGCTGAGAGAAACAATTGACCCCAGTTTCCTTTACATGGTATTATGTCTATCGAAATGGCTGAGTCCAAATTTCCCCTTTCATAAGAATACTTCTCATATTAGATAAGGGAGATACTCCCATCTATATTTTAACTAATAATACCTACAATAATCTTATTCCCAAACAAGTTAGCATTCTAAGGTATATAGGAACTGTGAATTTAGCATATAAAATTATAGGGTTACAAATTAACTGATAATACTGCTTTCATTATCAATCTCGGTTTTGTATTACTTAATATTTCAGATTATGCCAAATAAAGCCAAGCAGACCTTATACATTGCACCCATTATTATTTGAAACTCCTATCTAAAATAAGCCTTTGTATCCCCAGGCTGACCAATAATAATTTCTACCTTATTACTTTAGAATGCTACTTCAAAATAATTCTTCCGAGATCATTTGGTCTTAAAGAAAGGCTAAGTAACTCAATGCTTCTCTACAGACACAGACTAGCCACAATTTTAATTCAGATTAATCATTAACAAAACACATAGATTCAGCCACTTGCATAAGGCTACATGCAATCTTCTACCATTTTATGCTAACTAGCCCTTAGGGAGTGAAAAAGAATACATTTCACAGGCTTGTAAACTTCATTGACTTCGTATGATTCATGTTCTCACTCGAGCCCCATGGACCAGTTCTCTAAAGGAGTAATACCAGAGTTTTAAGAGGAAAATAAACCCTATCTCCAGGAGACACTACAGACTAGATTCGGCCACCTGTCCCCAAATGCCAATCATAAATATTAGTAGTGGTAAATGTCAGAGAAAGGAGTTTGAATTAGCAATCAAAGTAAGCTGACATCACAGAAGGAGGATAAAAGAGAACAATAATGAAGGAAAACATTGTTGCTGTCTTTGCCAATCTTATACTGGAGCTACTACTTACCAAGTTATATTAATTGCTCTTTTTAGGAATGTTTGGATGAAATCACAGGGAAGTAGAGTTAAGTTATAAAATCTTTCAAATGCATCTCACACAGAACTTTGAAGATGAAAATCAGAGCTTTGGAGGTTAGAGGTGAAGCATTTGGGGATGACACTTAATAGTACATGCACTAATCCTACTTCTTTTAATTGTGTATATTTTTTTAGGAACAGATGGTTGTATTCACTAAAGAGTATTGTTTCAGGGCTAATTACTGTTGTTCTTGTTTCTCACTTATAAGTCAGGTGTTACTACTAAAATAAGTTGACATTGAAACTGGAAAGAAAGAAATGAACACTTCTTTGAAGTTAGTTCCTAGGAATGTCAATAAAATAATTCTGCATCTCAAAATAGCTTTTAAAATAACAAAGAAAACTATTTTGCTACAACTATGTTTAATACATATAAAATATATCTAAATAATACTTTCTGATGTGTTTCTTTTTGTTTGTAAAAAAAGGAGTTAGATGTGGCTATTATTCTGAAATAATTAAATGAGTTACTACATATGAAGTGCTTGAAATAGAAGTAATGTGCAATTATACATATAGAGAGATGCTGGAGAATCTAAAGTCAGTTACTTCTAATAATATTGTCTTATTTTTAGAATTCCCTTTTCTGATCTTTTCTGAATTTATTTAATACCTGTGAATCAATTATATTTAGGTCTATGGTGAATTGGATTTGTTGAGGGGGATTTGTAGATTCCTGGTTCTGCTGTTATACTTTACATATTCTACCAGTCATTTGAGTGACTCAATCATTAGGCTCTTCACTGATCACAGACTGATTAGGACAAAAGCATGTCCTAATGCTCAAGAGCATCATTTCTGCCTTGAATTCTGCTGTGGCAAAATAGAATATTTACCAAGACTACCATGAAATGCAATGTTGTCCGAAATGTAATATATCAAGGACGAGGTGACAATTTTATAGAGTATGCAACATCTACAGAAACACTGGGATGTGATTTTTAAAAATTTTTTTCTGATACTAGTCTAAGCAGATTTCAAGATGAGAAAGGACTGGGAATTAATGTAGAATCAAAGAAAATTATCTTAATGAGCAACAGAAAGTACTCCATCAGAATACAGAAACTCCCAAGAATAATACTAAAATGAATGAATGAATTGGAACCTCAAGTTTCAGCTACATCTTTAAAGGGGTAAAGGTTTCAAGAGTCACAATGCCTTAAGAGACATTTCTAAGACAATTCTACAACTGACCTGCCACTGGGCTCTTATGTTTCAGCTGTCTCCTCAGTTCTAACCAAGAGCTTTCTACAATTACATGTGATATACTTCTGAATCTCACTCTCTCATGTTTTTTAAACTACTTTAACTCATATGTTGGTTATAAAAATAGGAAATATCAGGACAGTTGTGCCATTATGAAGACTTGCTGAACTCTGTGGGATGGCCTAGAATGCTAGCTTGCCACCCAAGTTCTGCAGGCAGTATATTGTCAGTATAAGAAAGGACACTGCTCTCAGCCAAATGTGTCAAGTACTTTCTAAAATTTGTTTTTCACTTTGGGAATATATTCACAGCTTGATTTTAATTTTTAAAAGTATGATAAGTTTTTTGGCAAAGTGATAATAAAGATATGATGGAATAATTAAATGCCAATTTCTTCTTTTCTAAAGTAAATTTTTTGCTCAACAAAATTATATTTTTATTTTAAAATACTATGTGGCATACAAGAGCTTAAAACTACTGAACTAAGAAATCATTAATTTCTTAACATTTTTTATTCTATGGACACAATGTTGATTGACTAACACTGATTCCTCATTTATTAAGTCTTGGACAATGGCTGAAGAAAACACATCCTCTTTAAATACTGGACAAAAATTGTCTATGGAAAAAGGTATTTTTACAAAATTCACTGTTGGCCATCAGCGAATACTTAAATACTGGTAATTTGGACAAAGAAGTGTTTAAGAAATAACAGGAAGTCAGAGCTGAACTAGTTGATCACTTTATTGAGTAATAATTAGTATTTTATAAGCCAAAATATATTAAGCAACTTTATATCACTCTAAAAAAAACAAGGAGATGATAAAATTAAAGAAGATTGATTCACAGTGTTAAGGGTTTTCATCTATGGTCAGTTTCCCTGTTGCTTTTGAGTTATGGAAAGGGAAGCACATCATGGTGGAAATATCTAATGAAGAAAAACTGTTCACTTTTTGGTCAAGAATTGAGAAAAGGCAGCTGAGTGTCGGTGATTTATAGCTGTGATCCTAGTAACTTAGGAGGTTGAGATCTGGTTCAAAGCTAGTACTAGCAAGAAAGTCCATGAGTCTCCAATTAACCATTAAAAATATAATTGAAAACCTTTTTCTCAGCATCCTTATAATAAAATATATTTTTTAAAGCCAGAAGTGGAACTGTGGCTCAAGTGGTAGAATGCTAGCCTTGTGCAAAAAAAATCTCAGAGACAGCATTTAGGCCTTGAATTCAAGTTCCAAGAATGGCATAAATAAAACAAAAGAAAAGAAAAAAAGGAAAGAGACTAAAGTGTTATTATTTCCTAAAAGACATGCCCCAATAGCTTAATTACCTCCTTCAAACCTCACCTTCTAAAAACTGTGGAACTTCTCAATACATGTATGGAGTAAAAATACCAACCTTGTGTGACACAACATTTACACATTAAAACATTCTATAATAAACATAATGAACCTATTTATCATCTCCAAAAGTTTCTTCACGACAAGTTACAATCCTTCTATCTGATCCCATACATTATTGCTAGAAATAATGTGATTTTGCATACACAATGATAATATGTTACAGGATAGAAATTCAGACATTAAATGATACTCTACCTTTATATATAAGCTTCTAGCAACCCTCCCATCAGTAAAGAACTGTCCCAGTTACTGTACTTTGTATACCTTATGATAGAAGTGATGGATTTATTGTTATAGTAAGGCCCTAGGACCCTTAGTTTAAACTAAAGAAGAACTTCACAAAGCAACCACTAGTGCTAATAAGAAGCAAAACTTACAAACATTCAGACTATAAACTACACTCTGCACTAAGTTTGTGGATTGGATCCCTCTAAACATATAAATATTGTAAATAGATAAAATATTAGTTTTAACATGCTAGATGGTAAAAGAAAATATTACTCTGGGATATGATTAATTATATAGGTCTCTAGGTCTTCATACAAGAGACCAAATGAGGATATTCTCAGGAGAAGATCACAAAGGTGCAATAGCTGTCTGATCACATAAAATAAAATTTATTGAAATAAACTCCAGAAGTGAAAACAAGAGGTTTATTTTCTTTATTGCTGTTTTTGTTTTCATTTCCCTTTGTCTTGTGTGTTCATTTGTTTTTAGGAGAGCAATGGGGGCACAGAAATGGTGGGACAAAGGGTACACAAATGCAGCATGTTTCTGGTTTTTCTCATTGGTAATCTATATTGTTTTTTATTTTAAAAACATGTGCTATTTTAAAAAATTTTATCCTTAGATTTCTTGGAAATATTCTTAGTATTTCAGACTTATTTTTAGCAGTTCAGAAAATATACAAGTTAATTACTTATTTTTTCCATTAAGCTATATGTTGATATTTCTTGTTCATTACTTGTTGATTCATATGAGTTCATCTGTAAAGCAGCTTACAGAAAAAATGATTATCTAAAAATTCTAAGCATTTATTCATAATTAATTCATTCTATGGGAGTAATTTACTAAACAATTGTAACGTAGTCAATTCAGTGTTACATAGAATTATGCCATTTTTAAAATGTAATCTTTCATAAGAAATGTTCAATAAACAGTTTCCTGCTTTAAAAAGGAAAGTTATAAAAGTATAAAAAAGCACAAAAAATTAAAACTCTGACAGTTGTTTATACTAAGTGAAAATTTCATATCTATGCTAATATATGCAAGTAGTTAAATTCAATACTAATCAGGGAGTTGGAATTCACATAAACTAGTGACTATAGATATATAGGTAAGTAGATATGATACAATGATGTCTCTTCACTGTTCTGGGAAATATGGGAAGAAGTTTTGTGTATTTTTGGATTTGCTTCCAGAACACATTATACGTGTAGAATGCAATGATCCTGTGGGAAGTACCTCAGAGGTAGTGAGAATTGTTACTTTTCCAATTTCATTTTACTTGGGGCATAAAGGTGTAGGTTTCTGAAGTTCTCTTTTCCAAACTGGAGCTTAAGAGGCTAAAAGTTAGAGTCTGTAGACCAAATCCAGGCACAAAAAAAAAAAAACAACATTTTTTTTTGCATTTCAGAATAATTAACTTCTAAATCATTTTATATTGTTACATATAATAGTCTGAACTTTGTACTTCAGATTGCAAAATCTAAGGTGTTCTCTAGTCTTTTACCAATTAGTCAACTTCTATGAATAATTTCTAGTTCAAAAGTGCCCTCTTCTGTCAATGTATCAAAATGTTGTCTCTTTATTAGATTTTTCTGGGAGATGAGGATGTGTGCAGTGTGGAATAGCTTTCATAATTAATTGCACAAAATTAATATAGTAGTCTATTTTCTATATATTTGTGTTATTCTCTTTGCTTATAAGGACACCATCCTTGGATAAAGGCCTGCTCCAAATTTCAGATGGTCTTATCTAAAGATCAATCAGTAATTACTCACAAATGCACTACTTTTAAATAAGATTAACATTCCTATAATGAATAAATGCAGTTCATATTGAAATAACATGGTCATGAATTAAGAAAGGACTACGCAAAGCACTACGATGTTGATTTTTATCAAGTTTTTCCTTTTGTTTTATTGGACAATGGGAATTTATTCTTCGCATCTTTTGCCCCTCAGAGTGTCTCTCCAGTGATGACTGTGTACTTATCTTTTTTTCACCCCAGAATACTGGCATTATTATAGATTTGTTCCTTAAGTCAAGCAACCCCCTTTTACACTTCTCATAGCTTGTAGTGTACTTAGGGCCATATTTTCATTTTTTTTAACAAGGGGCAAACATTTTCTTTTGGTAAATGTTTTTGTTTTTGTTTGTTTGTTTGTTTTTCTGGTCATAGGGCCTGAACTCTGGGCCAGGGCCTGAACTCTGGGCCTGGGCCTTGTTCCAGAGCTCTTCAGCTCAAGGCTAGCACTCTATCACTTGAGCTACAGCACCACTTCTGGCTTTTTGTGCTTATGTGGTGCTGAGGAATCGAACCCAGGGCCTCATGCATGCAAGGCAAGCACTCTACCACTTAGCCATCTTCCCAGCCCAGGGAAATGATTTTTTGTATTCATTTGTTAATGTTTTCCAAGCAGTATTACATACTCACTTGGCTTATTTGGATTAATCTATATATCTGGAATTATTTGAATTACTTGTGTAGTTTGAGGAAACTTTCTGATAAGATTTATAGTTATTTTTATACTTAAAGGTAATTAAAAATTTAATTTTTCTGAAGTCTGAATATTAAAGTTATTTGAGCACAAACAATAAAGGATTATAAAGCCATATTTAGAGGCTGGAAATATTGCTCAGTGATTGAAGAATTCTCTTATTTGAATAAAAGCCTTGGATTTTTATTTCAAGCATTGCAAATATGGGGGTCAGATAATGTTTACAAGTTCTCTCAAAAGCACTATTAAAATGATCTTATTATTTTAGATTAAAATTTTTTAATTATACACATAGGAAAAAAATATAATTGTTTAACTGTCCAATCCCTGTTCAATTAAGTGCCAATAAATGTCCATGGATTGATAATACAAAAGAACGTGTTCCTGAATTAAAAAGTGAGAAACCAATGAGCCAATAAACACATAAAGATATGTCCAGCAGCTCTTTTGATCATAAACAAAATGCAAATCAAAACAACACTGAGGTTGAATTTCGCCCCAGTAAAATGGCATCCAGAATGCAAACAACAACAGATGCTAGCATGTATATGTTGAGAACATAAACTGGTGCAACCACTACAGAAGGCAGAGTAGGGATTCTTCAAAAAGCTAACCTAGAAATACATAGCAGTCTTGCATGTATCCAAAATATTACAAATTAGAATATCATAGAAAGCATGCTTGGACATCCGTTTCACTGCTGGACTATTCACCTCTGGCAAGTTCTGTAAATAGCCAAGATGTCCTACACAAATGAATGGATCAAGAAAATATAATAAATAAATATATATATTATGGAATTTTACTCAACAGTATGAATGATGTAACAGTATGCATGATGTCATTTGCCTTGTAATGGATGGACCTGCAAAGATTATATACAGTGAATTAAGTCAGGCTCAGAGAAACAAAGGATATGTGTTTTCTCTCATATGTTTGTTACATATGAATTATAAACACTTATAGAACATATACAGGACCATATATGTATATATGCACAAACAATCAACTAAAGTATATATAGGGGATGATTCCAATGGTATCATGCCTTTCAACAACTAAGATTAACATAGGAATATCAGAAAGCTGAAACTTATTTTCTCAGAGGGAGTGAGGTCAAATGAAAGGGGAAAGATACATGGAGACAGAAAAGATAGGCAAATAGAGGAAAAAATATTTAATGTACATATGTGAACATAGATTCAGGTAGTTTGAGATGAGGGAGGTTAACATAGATGAAAGAGAATAATGGAAGTGGTAACATGTACCGAGATGTAATGAATGCATAATTTCAAATCACAAATTTAATGGAAACCCTTCTGTACAACTTTGAAGGAAATAATAAGAAATAAAGTGGAAAACCAAGAGTTATGCAAATATTTGTTGCATGCTTTTCTATTCATAAATTATAGTTTTGAATATTCTTTATTGTGTTCATTAGTGATTTTTATTAAATTAAAACCTAAGGTGGTTTAAATATATGGTAACAGTGGTATGATAAGATAATAACTCATTGGATCACTTACCTAAAAAACATAGAGTTAAATCTGATTTCAGATAGAGCAGAAAGAAGAACAAATGCTGATGTAGAACATTTCATTTCTTACATCCTCAAAGAACATAAGGACTGTATATAGTATACACATAGTCCATGTTGATAGCAAAAGAAAACATTTTCCAACCAAATGCTCTGGAAAAAATGTGTACATCGGTCTACACAGGCTCATTTAACCTTTCCCAACCAATATCTATATGCACAGATAGATGGAGTTTCATAATTGACCAAGTGTAGTTATTGTGCCTACTTTTCCAGCCAGAGAAATGACCGTGGAATAAGGAAGATCGATGTTTCCCAATGAAAGGAATGTCAGGCTGAATTACCCTCAACACCTTCACTACATAACAAGAATGTTTTCATTGATTCTCTATTTGGAATTATTACAACTGATCCTACATGGCTTTTTAATTAAAGAAAATATACCACTTTTACCATTTTCAAAATATACTTTGTTAGATTAAATTAATGGTTACAGAGCAGTCAGGTGTTATTTCTTTTTAACCATATCCAGAAGCTCATTCACTGTAATAATGTGCTTTGTCTGACATTGCTCCTGTCCTATCAATTCTTAGTGATATGACTCAGAGGAAGGCTCTCTGGTCGCTATTATTGAAGTGGCATATGGGCTAATGTATCTAATCTGATGACCTCTAAATAGAACCTCTCCTTGAGCAGGCTTACACAGCCCTGCTGATTTTGGCTCTGTCATTCCCACCTTCGTTATTAAGACAGTCACACCTGTCTTCTCCCTGTATGCAATCAGCTGAAGAGACCTGGAGAAGTTTATCACTGGCTACCTGCATGGGCTGCTTGAGATAGCAGGAAGAACACTATTATCTCCTTGGATAATAACAGACATTCAGAAGCAGATAAATTCCATGAATTTGGAGGAAGGAAGTCATAATTTCAATATAATTTAATTTTGACTGAGATGTATAAATAGAAAGGACAGAGTCTGCTTGTAAGTTTAACTGCTAGGAGAAAATATCATAGTACTAAACAAATATCAGCCTTTTCTACTTTGGTGATTAGAGTAATTTCTTTTGTGCAGTATGATTAAATGGATTATATATAATCTTAAACAATGACAAATTATTGATACATTAGCTAATAAATAGTTATAATTGAGACAACACATATAATTATACTTTCCTTTTTGTTCAATACATTAGTTTTAATATTGAGCACTTTCTAATACTAACCATATTTTAAGTCTAATAATATATTGACAAACACTTATAGCATTATTTACTTAATAAGGTTTTCATTTTTTCAATATTTCCAGCTTTTAGAAATCCAAACTAAAATCAACCTTTTTATCTAATTAGAAATATTCCAAAAGGCATATTTCAGAAAATATGAGGTTATTAACATTTTCAAGCTTTTGAGATGTTATCCCAATTTGTTCAAAAGTAAAGTAACTAAATTAGACTATATGAAACATTATGTACTAAAGCTATGAAAATTTACATTATTTTAGCTTTTTATTTGCATTATTATTCAACTTCACATTTATTTTTCCTAACCAAATCACTCACATGCAATCCTTTACAAATTAATGGTTCTTTACAGAACAGTTAAAGCTTTCTCTTGGATATAAAGTACTAAGGTTTATAATGAACTTATGCTGGGCAATTATACAAAATGTAAAATAACAGAAGTCCTCCAAATTAGCTAATTTCCTTTTGAGAATAACAAGATGATAAGCTAACATCCTAGAAAATGTATCAGTCTTAGTTCACCATCTATTGCTACAATAAACTACAGGAGGCCTGCTTATTTATAACAAATGGAAGATCATTGGGTTGATAGTTCCAGGGGCTGGGAAGTTCAAGTGCCTGGTGTCAGCATTGCTCAACCTGTGATGAAAGCCTTGTGCTACACCCTAGCAAGTCAGAGGATAGCATATAGCAAGAGGAGATGAGCCAGCTTTCCAGGTGTGCTCTCTATTCCAAGTCTTATAGAATTACTACTGTTACCCCAGAGCTCCATTCTCCTAACCTCATCTAACCAGAGTTATGTCCAAATGCCTCACCTCTAAGTGCCATCAACAGATGAATTTAAAGAGTCAGCTTTCAACAATGAAATTTGGCATCTTAACATTATCCAGATGCTAGAAGTTTTCTTAATCTAGTTACATGAGCTGAGCTGCAGTGGCTCAGACCTGAATCTTGGCTTCTCAGGAGTCTGAGATCTAGACAACAGCCTGGTCAGAAAATGCCAATAAGACTCCATCTCCAAACTTCACCAAGGTAAAGCAGGGCTGGAAGTGTGGTTCCAGAGGTAGAATGCCAACCTAGCAAGAATGTAGAGCAAACCTGAGGCCTCAATTTCAAACCCACTACTACTTAAAATTGAAGAAAAAGTTATTTCATGTTCAATCTACTGTTTTATTTTAGTTTTCCTTATTTTTCCATAAAGTTTAAATCAATTTTGGGCAAGAGGACAAATAATCCTAATTTTGCTCACAAGATGAGCATGGAAATAACCATTAATATTTGTTGGAAAGATTTTCCTCATAGACTTTCCAAAATTACAAATCTAAATGTTCTGTGTCTCTGAAAACATTACATTGAACTCTATCCCTTTCTTCCAGAAATCGGAATGCTGAGGTTGCTGGACTATGACCTAGAGGCTAGCCTTGGGTACATAGTAAGACCTTGTCTCAAAAATCACTACCACAACCAACAAAAAACTGACAGTTAAAAACAATGATGAACTGAAATTTAGGATAAAAGGTCAATCCTTGGTAAAGACATCAATTTTCTAAAATGCATCTGCATAATACTGTCTTAAAAATCGGTCTCAATTTCCATAATAAGCTTTTGGCTTCTTCTAGGCTAGCTTTGGCCAATGTTTTCAAAATTGTTGGTTCATAGTTATCTTCTCGCTGCTTGTTTTCCCTTAAAAATAAAATTTAATTCACCACAGTTAAAGCATATTATTTATTACAAATATAAAGTCATATTTGTTTATAATTTTGAAAAAGATGTGATAAATTACAAACAATATTCTAATTATGCAGAACACTGCTACACAGAAATAAGTATCATTAAAATGTTTCTGTCTTCCTTCCAAGATTTGTATCCAAAACTGTTTTGTTGAATGGCAACTCCTCTGTACAACCACTTAATGATAATTTTTAAAAAGTAAATGAACTAGCTACTCAGAAGGCTGAGGATTGTGGTTTGAAGCCAACCTAGACAGGAAAAACCATCAGACTCATCTCCAATGTACTACTCAGGAAAAACTGGAAGTGACATTGTGACTCAAGTGGCAGAGCACTAGCTTTGAGTACAAAGAGGATCAGGGAGAGCACACAGGCCCAAAGTTCAAGCCCCAGGAGCAGAAAAAGAAAAAAAAATCCATACTAAATGTAATTTTTTGTTAAAAATTCTTCATTTTCCAGTTAGCACTGCATTTAACACATTTTCCATAAGACTTAACATACTTTGCTTACTTGGCATACTTAACATACTTGCATACTTTGCATAACATACTTTGCATACTTAACATACTTGATTCACAAAGAAACACTTTGTAAACAAATATTTACAAAGTAAATATATTTGTAAAGGTGATTTGCAAAGATAATACGTCTTCCTCACCTTGCATGCTCCAGTCTTGCCTTACTCTACTTAGTATCCAGCTCTTCTTCCTGGTTTTCAGGTTCTGATGACCATCAACAATGCCAACTTTATCATTAGACCATTAGACACAGAGGGAACAGCTTTCCAGAGACTACTCCTTCACACTGTGGCAGCTGGTTGCAGCTTGGGTGCCAGGCTTCTTTGCCAATCTGATATCATTTGCAGTGGCTTTACAAAGGTGAATTGAGCATTGCCTCAACTTTCGGCTCCTTGTGTCCCTGACTTCTCCAGTTCCTTTTGTAATGATGCTCTATCTGCTTCCTATGATATCTTATTCTGTATTATTTACAGCAGCTCTGGTTGATCCTTGATTGATATGTATTTTCCTCCTTCTCCTTCCTTTTTTTAGTTTAATTTTTTTTGGGGGGTCCGGTCATGGGCCCTGAACTCTGGGCCTTGGCACTGTCCCTCAGCTCTTCAGCTCAAGGTTAGTGCTCTACCACTTGAGCCACAGTGCCACTTCTGGCTTTTTTCTTTTTTGTTTATATGGTGCTGAGGAATTGAACCCAGGGCCTCATGCATGCAAGGCAAGTGCTCTACCAGTGAGCCACTTCCCAGCCCCCTTCTTTTTATGTGTGCAGTTACTGAGGCTTGAACTTAGGACATCACTCTCTTGTTCAGCCTCCTTGCTCATGGCCAGAGCTCTATCATCTGAGTCATACCTCCAATTTGGAATTTTGATAATTAATTTGAGATGGAGTCTTTTGGACTTTTCGACCTAAGCTGGATTCAAATTGATGTGCTCCACATGTCAGCCTAATGAGTAGCTAGGATGACAGGTAAGTACCAAGTCAGCTGCACCCACCTCTCTTACACAGATTTCATAAATAATTTATTCACTATTCATAACTATAGTGCACAGTTATTGGTTTGATGTATTTTTGTTCCTATGGGTAGATTATGGACTAGTTAATTATAATCAATATTCAAATGTATACAAGAGATAATTTATTTGTATTAGTGGAATATTGTGTCTAATTTTCCTTTTTTTTGTCAGTTGTAGTGCTTGAATTCTACATCTGGGCACTGTCCCTCAGCTCTTCAGCTCATGGCTAGTGCTCTACCACTTGAGCCACAGTGCCACTTCTGGTTTTCTGGTGGTTTATTGGAGATAAGAGTCTCACTGACTTTCTTGCCTAAGCTGGTTTTGAACCATGACCTCCAGAGTAGCTAGGAGTACAGGTGTAAGCCACTGGTGCCTGGCATGTCTACTTTCATAAGAATAATGTCTAAGTCATATTAAATTAATTTAGGGGAAAAAAAGCCAAGTCCTTTATACTTGTGGAAAGAACTCAGGAAACAACTGAAAGTATCTCCTAGGATTTGTCCCATATATTTTACATTAAAACAATAAGTTGAATAGAAGGACCACAACTCTATAACTCTGGATTCAAACACACTTAATTTCAGTTTCATTTTCCTTATCTAATATTTAGGTAATATAATCTATTTAATCTCAATTTTTTCTTTACTAAAATTGAGATAACATCATAACATTACGATAACTTCATAAGTGCGGATACACACGTTGATCTCATATTCAGGTCTGCTCACTGATAATCCTCATCATTTCCTTAAATTCAGGAGCAAGTTGACTAAAATCTTAGAACAGATAAGTTCTCTGGAAGAACAGCAGGTACCTTGCATGGTTTTGGAAGTTAGATAATACTGTTCTACTCCAGCTTTGACACTTGGTATCTAAGCATCCTTGTACATGCTTCTGAGCAACTCTGAGATGCAGATTTATTATCTATTAAAGGACAATGGTAAATTCTACTCTTTGAAAATGTTGTGACATTAAATTGAAATAACAAAGAACAGTTTGAACATCTGAACATTTGAAGAATTTGAATATCTATGGCAAAGAAGCCATGATATCATGTTCAACAACACTAGACATTAGGGAAATGTAAAATAAAATAACAATGGGCCAAAATTAGAGATTTATTATAATGACCAAGAACAAAAGAAACAAATATGACAACAATAAGTGCTAGTAAATCTTCAGAGCAAAGAATTCCCAATGGAATAAAAGCAAAAATAATATCCTATAGTACTTTGGATCAAGTTAATATTTATTTACCATACAACCCAGAAATAACACTCCCAGGCATTTACACACAAACAATTAATGCAATAATTTATATGCCTATGCTTATAGCATATTGATTCACTAACCAAAAGGAAAATACTCCAAATGTCTTTCGTGAGCGTATAAAAAAATTTTCAGAAGTCTACACAGCAAAATGCTATCCATCCTTAGAAGTAAACAGATTATGCCTGTAACAGTATGAATACATTTTAGCAATGATTTGGTAAGTGAAAAGAAATAGGTTCAAAGCAAGTCTACGGACAACAATCATAACTAAATCAATGTTTACAGAAGTGTGAAGTTAGGTTAATTATTAAGAAACATGAAGGTGCCAGGCACTGGTGGCTCATTTTCATAATCCTAGATACTCGTGAGGCTGACATCTGAAGATTATTACTTGAAACGGTCTTGGCAAGAATGTTTGTGAGACTCTTTTCTCCAATTAGCTACCCAAAAATTAGAAGTAGAGCTGTGATTCTACTGTATAGAGAACTTGCCTTGAGCAATACATAAACAAGTAAATAAATACAGCTCAGGGACAGTGCCTAGGCTCTGAGTTCAATCCCAGGAAGAGGCTGGGAATGTGGCTTAGGGGTAGAGTGCTTATGTAGCATGCATAAAGCCCTGAGTTTGATTCCTCAGTACCGAAAAAGCTGGAGGTAGTCCTGTGGCTCAAGTGGTAGGGTGCTAGCCTTGAGCAAAAGAAGCTCAGGGACAGTGAGTGCCTAGGCCCTGAATTCAAGTCTCAGAATTGGCAAAGAAAAGAAAAGAAAGGAAGGAAGGAAGGAAGGAAGGAAGGAAGGAAGGAAGGAAGGAAGGAAGGAAGGAAGGAAGGAAGGAAGGAAGGAAGGAAAGAAGGAAGGAAGGAAGGGAGAGAAATAAAGAAAGGAAAGGGAGAAAGAAAGAGAAAGAGAGAAAGAAAGAGAGAAAGAAAGAAAGAAAGAAAGAAAGAAAGAAAGAAAGAAAGAAAGAAAGAAAGAAAGAAAGAAAGAAAGAAAAAGAAAAAAGAAAGAAAGAAAGGGAAAGAGAGGGAGGGAGAGAGGGAGAAAGGAGGGACAGAGGAAGGAAGGAAGGAAGGAAGGAAGGAGAGAGAGAGATAGAGAAAGAGGGAAGAAAGCAGGGAGTGAGGGAGGATGGAAGGAAGGAAGAGAGAAAGAAGGAAAGAAAGAAAGAAAGAAAGAAAGAAAGAAAGAAAGAAAGAAAGAAAGAAAGAAAGGAAGGAAGGAAGGAAGGAAGGAAGGAAGGAAGGAAGGAAGGAAGGAAGGAAAGAGATAAAGAGGGAAGAAAGAAGGGAGCGAGGGAGGATGGAAGGAAGGAAGAGAGAAAGAAAGAAAGAAACAAACAAACAAAGAAACAAAGAAACAAAGAAAAACAAAGAAACAAAGAAACAAAGGAAGAAAGGAAGGAAGGAAGGAAGAAAGAAAGAAAGAAAGAAAGAAAGAGAAAGATGGATGAAGGGTCCAAGTGAGATAGCCCGTACTCATGATCCCAAGAACAGCAGAGGAGAAATAGGAAGAGGAGAAAGAAAGATTGCAAGTGTGACAGCAGCACCTTTGACTTAACAGTGATACCTTACTTAAGACAAAACAAAAAAAACAATAAAAAAAACAAAGAAACAAACAAAAAAATCACAAGAGCTGGAGATATTGCCTATTGAAAGCAAAGATGGAACTGTAGTACAATTTGATCAATGTAATAATGGTTATATTCTAATACAATCATACTCAAAGAATTGTATCCTGACAAGTGAAGACTTTATTACATATAATTTTACCCTAATTAGAAGAAAAACTTGAATCTTTTCAGTCTTTTAATAAGATATAACACACCTTTGTACATGATCAATTTGATGTTCATATAATTTAACTTGTACGTATTCTTCTCATTTCATAGTTAAGGAATGAACCAATACACTGGCAGAGTGGCTAAATGGTAGAATGCATGCTTAAGAAGTATGTTCAAACCCCAGAACCAACAAAAGAAAATTACACAAAAATTTATTATTAAAAAAATAATGAACACCTAACACATAAAATAGAATGGATTAGGTGTTATTTCTGTGTGACAGGAACACTATGAGATATGTTTCCTTGAACACTAAATGGCTTGGAAGCTTAGAAACAGCGCATGTCATATTTTTTTCATTAAGTAGTTTTGCTGACAATAATATCTGAAAAGTGTTCTTGTGTTCTTATTCTTTCTTTTTTATCATATAAAAGAGTTTAACATTTCCCCAGGATTATTGACTATCCTTTGAAGTTTTATGTTTTGTATCTTTGTTCTATTTCTATTCTTTTCCTAGAAATAAATACTTTAAAAGATGTATCAACGACTCCCCTGCCAAACAATTGCAAATGAGCTGCATTTGGAGAATCTAGGAATAAGTTATTTTTGTTTCTAAGTATAATCTTTCTCCCCAAGGAGGATAAATTAGGCTACTAAGTCAGTTTTGAAGGCCCTCAAAGCAGATACATGGCACTGTATAGATTTCCTTAGTGAGACAGATATGTATTCTTCTTTTCTTCTACATAGAAACTAAACCATGCAAGGGAATTAATATCTCATGCCAACAAGCCAATAAACACAGACTCGCAACAAGGGACTCCCTGCAGAGTCAGAGAACACCCTAAACCAGACTGAGCTGGAACTGCAGGAGCCACTAACTTGCACCTGTTCTGATTGGTTACACTAAGAAATCTGTGTCCCACATCCAGCACCATTAGAGAACAATGCACTTTCTACCTTGCTAAGGAAATTCAGGCTGATTTTTTAAGTGGAGACTGAATGGACTGCTTCACAGGAACCAAAATAGAATTGACTTTGTCCCTTGTAGCTAATGAACCACATTCACTGAAGGTAATGATGAGTGGAAAACAGATACAAAGAAGAATCAAAGAGCTTATAAAATTAGGTCATCAAACAAACATAAATGGTAGGAAAATAAGAAAGTTAAGGCAGATCACAAAGTTCCATCCCAGATCATGTTCTTTTCATTTCGAAATATTCCTTTGTCAAGAATTTATTTGGTTTTAAGTTTGGAGGTCTCAGTAAGGTTAATAACGTTGATTTCTAAAATAACATTTCTTATTTAAGTTTGCCTTTTCTAGTTAGGTAAAAAATAACAGTAAATTATTGTGGATAGTAGAACAGAACTTTGTAATCATATTTTATAAGAGTATTGAAGATCTGAGTCACCCTACCCCAAATTCATTGTTTTTCTTTTCCTTTACAAAAATGTTAAATACTTATTTAAGGACTTAGTTACACAAGTCAGTATTATCAGAAAGTCTTCCCAGCTATCTACCTCCATCCCTGCAATCTCTGGGAGAAGAACCTGAGCAAGACACAAATACAGTGAAAGTGACAGAAAGGTTTTCTAAGAAAGGAATACAGTTTTAATAGACTGAAAACAGGTCATCTTTGTTGAAGATGATAATGACCTTTACCCTAGAACAAAATTTTTGTTCAAGTTTAAGAAGCAGAATTATGGTTCCCAGGGTGGGGAGTGGATATGATTTACTGAATTTTATTTGATCCCTATGTTATGGTTTAGTAGCTTGACTGAGGATGTTAAAAACCTAGTTTTTAGATACTACACATGGATGGAACCTAAGCAGGAATGATGCCTATCATTTATCCTTAGGTGAAAAACCAAACCAAAACCAAACCAAACCAAACCAAACCAAAGCATCCTGTGACAACTTGTGACCTTATTGGGCCTCATAGATAGCCTGGAAAATTTAATGTCAAAGTTTTCTCTTTTGATAGTATCCTCTAGTTTAAGTTGCCTTTGTGTTTTCCTATTGCTCGCAGATAACTGCCACCTCTTAGTGAAACCAGTGTGATGATGTGGTAATTATACAGAAATCTTTTGTTATACCCATTGTCATCTCTGAGCAGGGGAGCTAGGAGTAATCCCAATACACACAGAACTTCCTTAGGCTGTGTTTGGATTCCTTTTATAAAGGTATGTTATCTGTTATGCACATTTCTTTGCAAATTATTTTTCTTATACAGTGAATAGTGTTCCTTATCAAAATATCACATTAAAAATACATTCGAAGTTATATCCAACACAAATTGGGATAGGGATGTAGTTCAGAGATAAAGTGCTTACTGAGTATTCACCAGACTCCAGGTTCTTTCCAGCAACTCAAACACCTCCTGCCCTCCCACACACAATATAACACAAATTATTTTATATTTATCTGTAAGTAGACATTTACATTTCCTCTGATGTTTTGCTACAATGAAATTTTCTAGACATATATTTTTTTCAGGTTATTATTGGCATTCATAAGATTATATTTTCATAATAAAAGCCAAAAGGCACATATGTTTTCAGTTTTAATGGTTACTTCCTAATTCAACTTTTATAAAAAGTTTTCATGTTCATTAGCATTGAATGTCCATTTACAATATCTTTATCCCATACATGTTGCTCTACTAGCTTTTCCTAATTTTATACATCTATCACATGGTAGTTTTAACTTTAATTTCTAAACATATACAATGTTAATTAATTTGAGAAGAGGACCACAGAACAGGAATGGGCACTGTCTTTGTCAGGGAAAGAGAAAAAGGAGAATATGAGGAGTAGACTGAGGCACTACTAAAGCTCTGAGCACTTAATATCTATGAAGATTTGACCCAGTGTCCTGTGAGGCCCCAGAGCCTGTGCGAGAGGCAGAATTGTGCTATGACTGTATGAAGAATGAGCAGCCTAAATAGAAAGTAGAAATAGAAAGGAAGAAGAGCCATAGGCTGTCTTCTTTTTCTCAACTAATGCAGAACAACTTTCAGTAGGTAATGAACCTGTCTACAGAATTCAAATAACATGTTCTAAGCATTATTTAAACAGTCATATGGAAGTCAAATGTCAAAACACTAATCAATGATTAATTTGTACTCCTGTGTCATTTCTGGCCATGCTAAGAAAGGCAAAGTAAATATTTAAGTAGCAGCAGCTATGTTGTTGCTAATTCCATGAATCTTGCTTCCTTTTTATTTTATTTTTTCTGTCTTGGTGCCTGTCCTGGGTTTGAACTCAGGGCCTCGGTGCTGTCCCAGAGCTTCTTTTGCTCAAGGCAAGTGCTCTATCATTGAACCACAGTTCAACTTACAGCTTTTTTTTTTTCTTTTGGCGGTCAATTGGAAGTAAGACTCTCATGGGCTTTTCTTCCTAGGCTGACTTTGAACAGCAGTCCTCAGATCTCAGTCTCCAGCATAGCTAGGATTATAGGCCACTCAGCATTCACTGCTTTGTTACTATTGGAGGACAGTTGGTCCCCTGCATGTTGTAAAGGCAAAGATACAGACATAACTGTACAAAAAGACCTGTGAATTCTCTGATTATTTGAAATGCTGGTCCACCCCAAATCTTGGACCTATTCCTATAAGATCGACGGATCTGGGATTTTCAAATCCACTGACATTGTCATGTCATGGACATTCAGCTTCCTCAGTATTTCCATTCTAAGCCTCTGAGCTTTCAGATACCAGGACCTTTCTCCATAGAGCCATCACTTGCTAAAAGTTGTGTGGGTAACAGGTTAACTAATGCAATCCGTTCTGCATGAGCTAGGTCAGCAAGACATATCTAAGGTCTTTTCAAATGACCTGATTTAAGGAAAGCTAACCTTTCCACAGAGAAAGCCATGCTCCTGCAGAGAAGAGCTATTTCTAAAAAGCAAAGTCTCTCTCTCTCTCTCTCTCTCTCTCTCTCTCTCTCTCTCTCTCTCTCTCTCTCTCTCTCTCTCTCTCTCTCTCTCTCTCTCTCATACACACACACACACACACACACACACACACACACACACACACACACACACAGTGTCTCTGTTATCCTTTGGAAAAATCAAGTTCTGTCCAAGATATTCATGTTATTTTTTGTTATTGTTCCAAAAGAGAGCTAATGGGCACATTTTAAAGAATTGGGATACCTTGACTAGGGTATTATCTAGGAAGACAAGAATTTAAAAAGACAAACAAAAAATATTCCTTTAAAAATTTGTCAGACTCCAACAAGAATAATCTGCCATGCAGATGTCATTTACACTGCACTACCTAAAAATGTATGGTTTCCAATACAAAATATTTTATCTGTTTCAAAAAACCAATTGCGACCTAAACCCATTTAAAATATAAGTAAATTGTTATCAATTAACAAAGTGTTTATACTTGAATATAAGGAGACTGAATAAATAGAGTACAAATCAAGCAACCTGCTAAATGTCAAGAGAGACAGGCTAGTTTGAAGAGTTTTGTCAGTTGAGTGTTGATAAATCAGACTATGAAACCAAATTATAAATTTTCATGGCCTCATTGGGAGGCCAGGAATTATGAAAAATAGAGCATGGAATTATTGCTTTGGTATATCATCTGTTTCCAATGAGGTTTCAATATATAATAATATATTGAATATAATAATAATATACTGGTATTTTGTATCTCTTCCACCAAAAGATTATCATGTGAGCATATGCTGTGAACAAATATAAAGAGAAAAAAAATGTATATGTATGGGTTAATGCAAATACTTGATTATTAAGTAAACTTATATGGAATTATTATTAATGTAACATTTGTCAATGAAGGCTCAATTTTAATAGATCCAAAGCTATTTCTCATTCAGTTGTCCTCTGTTACCTTTAACCACAGAAGTATGGAATCCCAAAACACTGGGGTTTTTTTGTTGTTTTGTGGTTGCTGTTGTTTTAGCCTTTGTATATTTTCATAGTGACAAATTGCAGTTAGGGCCTGAGAAAATATTTAACTCATCTATAATATTAAATTGGTTATTCTTTGCTTATGGGTATAAAAGGGATAGAGTTAGCTATCATTTATCATCTATTCCTGCCTGGAATTGGAAAAAAAAAGTTGCTTGGAAAACAAAAGTAGGCTTCATGTTATTTTAAGAGGTGCAGAGGGGTAGCCTGCCTAAAGAGTGACAAGCCAACCAAAGTGGCTGCGTGGGTTAGCCACTATAATGCTAATCTTTAAATCTACTCTCCACATTTCTAATTCATAAAATTAAAGAAAGACTTGTGTTGCTTTTAGTTCCATTAAGGAGATGTTTGGCAAATTGGAAAATGAGTGATTGAAAGGTGAGTTTGGGAATGGAGGTTGGCAAACGGGATTAACTACTAATGTATTGAATTAGTAGATATCATTCTACAGTCCTGAAGCAGGATTCTTGTCAGTTATAGACCAGGGCTGAGCAAGCCATCCTGGGACAAGCCAACTTTGCATTAGGAAGAAGAGTTGTTATCAATGTCAAAATGGACAGAGAAAGAACTTATGGGGGCGATTAGGGAGAAGACATGGTCATAGGAAATACAAATCTAACAGACAAATAATTTTTATCCAAAATTGACATAATTGACATGTTGATATTATGGAATAACCTTGTTATGATTTCCACAATATTTTAAACTGCATTTTCATTCCTTTCACAGATATATCAGATTCTGGAAAGGAATCTTGCCATCGATCTTATTCCCCTATTTTCACAAGTGTCCTTAGCTTCTCCGAAGGCACTAGCTGTGTGCTGGTTGTAACAAGGGATCTTACTACTATCAAGTAGACTGCAAGATGAACAACAGAGACAAGGACACATGCCAGGTTTAGGACTCTTTACCTTGGAGAGGTATGAACAATAAAACTACATAGTCACAAATGAAGTGCATCCCACCAGCAGCATCTCATAAATCTTAAAACATCTCTGCAAGGATCCAGATTTTGCATCAGGTGTCCTCCAACTCCTTTTCATGCAACTGAAAGAGTAATTGACACTATTCTCATTTATAGGACAGGAATAGTTTCTGGTCATGTTGGACCATTAATTTGTTAAATGATTGTGAACAGTTTCCGCCCTCTTTATGAACCATCACCACTAAAACTCTACTGCCGCCATTTGGGTGTTTGATTTGGGCAATTCCACTTGCTCCCTAAGAAATAATTTAGTATGTCTGTGAGACAGATGACAGGTCTTGGGTCTTTTCTCCTGAGAGATTTAACCTGGAAATTGTTTTTAATGCTAATGGCAGTTATTCATGTCAAGGTTGGCATATTGATGGAGGAATACACTCTTAAATCTGTTTTTACAGTTTGTGATACTTCCAAGGATTTTAACACCATATGTTCCTGAAAGATTTGTTATCAGTCAATCCACAGTGGTTACAAAGTCAGATGGATATCACCCCTACAGGTGTCTAAATTCCATTTCTGAAGAGGAGCCTGAAATAAAGATGGTATCTACTATTGGAAAGTTGGCAGATGTAGTGAGGGTGATAGACAGTGTCCCTTATCTTCACACTCCCCATTCTGTCCTGACTTAGTGAGAAGAATGTGGCCATTGGATGAGCAATGGGCACACTTTCCCACTTTCTCTCATCAGCGAAAGGAAAAGGGAAATAAAGAGCAGAAGAAAATGGAAGTGTCATGAAAGACCAGGAATCAACAGACAGCATTGCGATTAAGATAATAGGACCTAGGATCATGTTTTAGGGGATTAAGCTTTAGGCTACATCATTTTAGTGATTTAATAATCCCATGTTTAACATGGGTAAAATTAGTACACCTACTTCTAAACAGAAAGTCTTTAAATCAAAGTGTGTTTTAGGTCAAACATTAATTTTACCACTTTCTACAGTTGCTTGCTCTGTCACTTAGCACAACAGCTTCTACATACAATTATTAAGAACTTGTTTTTAAAAGATAATCATTTTTGCTTCAAATATTTCTTTCTCTTCTGAGAAGTAAACAAAACAATGTATGTGAAAGTGTTTAAAAGCATAAACCATATCATAAATGACATAAATGCAAGGGTAGATTATAAATGAATTTCCGGAGACATTTATTCTTCTAGGCAGTTACAGATTTAAAAATCAAAGACTCCGGGACTGAAAGGGTCATTCATTTTTCTTAAGGCCAACTTCTTAAGGGTGGGAAGGGGGAATGGGAAGGAGGGGGCAGAAGGAGGAAGAGAATTTTATTCCTTAAATTTACTCTCAAAGTTCAAATTACAATAATAGTGTCTGATAAATCGATTGAGGTAAAGCTTCATCATATCTAGAAAATTTGGATTGTATATCTTAATGATGTAAAAGATGTAATAATATTCCTATAAAAATGATATACACTATGCCTAGGATTGAAAGTTATTTTATATATAGCAAAAGATGTTTTTGTTTGTTTGTTTGACTTTGGTTGTTTGGTTGTTGATTTGGGTGGCACTAGGATTTGAACTCAGGGCCTTTGACTTGCCGGGCAGTCATTTTTACAGTCTGCCATCATTCTCCCACCTCAGCCATATCTCCAGAAGTTTTATTATTTTTTGACTAGTGTCTCACACTTTTTTTCTCCCTCAGGGTCAGTCTCAGACTTTGATCCTCCTACCTACACTTCAAGCCTGGCTTATTCAAATGGGATTTCACAACCTTTTTGTCTGGGGTAACCAAAAACTTCAACTTTCCTCATCTCAGCCTTAAAGTACCTTTGGATATAGGCATGAGGCACCCTGCCTGGTACACAAAAGAGGATTTCAAAATATGAAGAACATAGTGGGAAGAGATTATGATGGCCTAAAGATCAGTTTGTTTTAATCATACATGACCACAAAGAGAGAAACTCAGTTGCAGTTAGAGGTGACCACAGAGACAAAGATAGGAAAGGTTAAAAGTATTAGAAAGATTCAATTCACTGCCTCCAACTCTCCACTGAAGAGAGGGGTGATGAGCAAAATTGTGAGGCACTTTCTAGAAACTAGTAGCATACCTTCCCTGACCCCAGAAAGGAAATGGGCACTCCATTTCTAAAAGCACAGGTGCTAACCATGTACTGAAACAACTGATACCCTAGTGCTGCCAGAAAGGAACACAGCCTTGCCTACAGCACCATGAGTTCACCAACAATTCATTATGAACAACTGACATCAGGACTGTAATACAATAAAATTACGTTGCTTTAGCACCTCTAAATGTGTGGTGATTTAATACAGAAACAATAGCAAGGTAATATTTTGAAATATGGTACACATTATGGGTTTTTAAAAATTATGTTGCTAATTATTTCAGTAACAGTTAATTTATTGAAATCTGACAAGCTACTTAGGACAGATCTTGTCCTTGATTGACAGGCATAGTCCAGCCCAGTGGGTTGACACCTGAGCTGTTTTACGTATTGGCATTTGCATGCTCACAGAAGCAGCAATGGACTTGAAGAGGTAAATCTTTGACAAGAAGACAGGAGGAGTGAAGTTAACTCGAGAAAGCTATCAGGATGGTTTCTTCCTGAAACTCTAGAGCCTTCTCAAAAATCAAATTTCTTGAGAAATTTGGTGGCTTGAAAAGGCTATGTAATCCCAAAGTTAGACAGTGAAAGCTCAGAAAGAATGTTCATTCTCAATTGCTTTTTTTTTTCATCCACAATATCATTTAAAATGGTGCCTGAAATACACCTCAGTAACTTCTGAGAAAGACAGAGTGAACTGGAAATCAGCAATAGCTACTGAGAAGTACTAGTGGAGGAATTGCCTCATTGCTATGTCCAAATGGCCACTGTCTCAAAACTACGCACGTCCCTGCCTTTCTGAGTCAGTCTCCTTGTCACAAATCACAATGTATGAAACACCAATGGGATAACATCTCTGACCCAATTTTTGATGTGACACTGCTGGGAAGTTTAAGCTTCAGTCCTCCCTCTCCCTTTTAGTGAAATACACTTGACAATTTGATAGGAAAACCTGATGTATCCCTCTTTTGTGTCCAGCAGGAAATTCAAGCCATGGAAGCTCTGTCCACCTGTGAAATTGTGTGTCTGGATATTGCTCCTAAACTTTTGTTATACCAGGCTATTGCCTTTGCCTGCACAGAGGCGTCAGTCACTGCCCTGTTTCTGTGTTACCATCAGTAACAATATCTCAGCCAAAGTTGGGGTCTAACTTCCTGCTAACTTTCCAAAGTAACTACATAACAAAATAATTTCCCAATGTTTCTTCTTATAGGGCTGCAAACTGAGGCAGAACAGGAATTTTATTTGTGCTGTGTTGTTCTGTTTGTATAACACATGTAAAGAACTCAGTCATTTGAAATTGAATGTGTGAATATGTACGTGTATGTAAAAAGGAAAGAGATTGACTTTCCTTTTAGTATACTAGTTATTTGGAAGGCAAATCTTAACTATAATACGTGAAATGAGAAACAGAACAAAAATATTGATTGTTAAAAATGGGGCCATTAAAGGAAGAACCCTCTGTGAAGAGGAACAACAAGTCAAATGGCAAATAGTCTGCCAAGGTCTTTTCCAACCTTGCTAAAAAGCAAGAGAGCATCTCTCCCTCATTCAAGCTAACCAAGCTAGCAGGTTTGCAGTTTACAACACACTTTTCAAGGCCACTGACACTGCCGCGGACCGGGTTCTGTCGGGACGACGGAGGATACCTAGGGGAGGAACCTGGAATAGGACGGGGAGATGGCAAACAGACAACTCACACACATTAGGAGTGGATGCTGAGTGCTGAGTGCTGAGTGCGATTTAATGCAGAGGATAACAAACTTTTATAGCAAAAGTCTCCATAAGAAAGGGCAAAAGGTTACATAATCTTGCTGCAGGGCTTCATTCTTGGGCAGTCACCAGCTGGTCGCCTGAAAGGGCAAAAGGTTACACAACCTTGCTGCAGGGCTTCGTCCTTGGGTGGTCACCAACTGGTCGCCTGATAGGCACTTGTTTCCAGCTTTACCTCTATTTTTAAGAAATACAATGGGTTTCGATGATTGTCACCAATTAACCACTACTTTTTTCTATAGAGGCCTTAACTGTCCCATTAAGATCTTTCCTGTTCCTTCTTTAATAGTAAGCACCAAGGAGACTTAGATTTAGCAAGTCTCTTAGTAAATGAGGAAGTTCTTTCTCCTAAGTAGTTATCTCAGCAATTGCCATACATTCTTTCTGTTCTAGCCGCGCCTACAACTTTTTGTAAATCTCTTACAATTCCTTCTGGAGTGACTTTGTGAAACCCCCAATACTTTTATATTTACTTATAACTTGTCTACTAGCCTCCATAAGAGGGGTTTCAGGGTAGCACTTAACTCTGGTGAGTTAGTCATATTTTTAAGACACTCATCAGATATTGGAGTCGTCAACACTCTTAAGAAAGAGCTTTGAATAAGGGAACGTTGACAATGAGTAAGTACAATGAGCAGTAGAAACAGTAAAAGATTAATAGGCACTCTTATGAGGAAAAGATAGGCAGAAACACATCTTTTCCAGGGGTTTTTGCCAGCCTTTTCCCAGGAGTAGGCCTCTTAGAAGCCCTATTCTCCGAGGTAGACTTCAGTGAAGTCCCAAAACTTGGAGATAGGTTTCTGTAAAGCCCCATTCTCTGAGGTAGACTTCGGTGAAGTCCCAAAACTCAGAGATAGGTCTCGAGGCCCCTATCATGGTCTGATAGATGGTTTCCCATGCTAAGCAGACTCTACTGGGGTCGGCGTGGCATGACACCTTGAGACTTATCATCAGCTGAGTTGCTGTACTAGTTAGGAGCTTATAATGAAAGATCATTTCTATATAATAGACTACCCATACCCAAGGATATGTTTTGACTTTTGTAATCCAAGGATATGTTTTGACTTTTGTAATCAAGTATCGACAATATCCATAGTATCACTCATGCTCACCAGCTCAAGACTCCTTTGCTTCTACTTCCATAATTCAAGGCTATGTTTGCTTCTGTAAATCTGCTTGCTTACCTTGACAAACCTCCCTCATGTGGCTTTTCTGTTAAAAGACCCTTGTGGGAAAAAGACCTCACTACATCCCATTAGTCAAATAGTGGGGTGTAGTCACCATGCGGCTAATAAAAAGACTCCTTGTCCTGCTTAACTGAGTGCTGGCATGTCTTTTGGGGAAATAAGAATACTTCATTAACCATTCACTTACTTCTTTTTATTATTTAGTAAATAAAAAATCAAATGACCTTGTAAAATTCCACTTTTCCCCCAATAAATCATTGTATGTCAGTTATACTGTACAAACTATAATAAAATCCTAAGTAAGAAAAACTTGGGCCATGCACAGCATGGCCTAGAGAAAAGTCCTAAAGACTCCATCTCTAATGAACCAGCAAAAAGTCAGGTTGGAGTCATGGCTCAAGTGATAGAACACTAGCCTTGAGCCAGGAAATTGAATGAGCACTGAGTTGGAAGAGAGTAAAGTTGATATCTGAGATTTGTGTTCATCCATTTTAAAACGTTTATTGCTTTAGCCCACAGGTGGTGCTGATGAGTCATTATTGAAGGCTGTGTTTCCATGGTCATCATACCTACAATCAGGATCTCTTAAGAATCTACATTTCTGTGGAATCATTCATGAAAACATAGAGATTGAAACAACTGATGTGATTCTAAGGAGCTTTCAGTAATGAGAATGTGCATAGACTTATATGGTAACAAGAAACCAAAACACCAAACACTCCAGGGGCATTGGGCTTCCATGAAGGGCACTGTAGTATAGGTAGATACAGCCCCAACAGTAGGTGTGAGCAATTGGAGCAAAGAGGAATGTTTCAAAGGAAAAGCTTGAGAGCATCAACTGTCCATTTAACTGTGAAGAACTTCACTAGTGACCATAAGGGAGATGCAGAAACAGATCACTCACGAGATTATTTTGAATACTATGGGGCTGCACATGTGGCTAATCAAATACCTTATTTTAGTAGCTCTTCAGTGGAAAGTGTAATAGATTCCAGTTCTGTTTATAAGGAAGATTTTTTAATCAAGCTATTGGTTGCTGTCAGCTGGGTCATAATGCCGAGCAACTATTTCATTTTTTTAAATGTGATGTATAAAGTGAGTCTACTCAGAAGTTCTTGACAAGTGTCTCTAAAAATATTAAGTTAGAATGCATTCAGGGTTATGTTACTGTAACACTCCCCTGAAGAAATCCGCTTATAAAGAGAAAAGGTTTATTTTGGTTCCCATTTTTGGCAGTTCTGGACAATGAGTGGTTGATTCTACTGCTTCTGTGCCTATGGTGATCAAACATACTGTGGTGTTAGCACATGACAAAACCATTGTGTCATAACCAGGACCTGAGCATGTCAAAACGGAAAGTGACTTTAGTGTCTTTGAGCAGATATTTCCAGTGAAGAGAAGACCTCTTACAAGGTTCCATGCATTATGGTTTTCACCACATTGCAACAGTCCCACACTAGGAAGTATGCCAGTAAACATGAACTTTAGGTCTGGAGGCTTGCCTCCAGTGATAGAGTATCTGCTTAGAAAGTGTGAGGATCTGAGTTCAAATCCCAGAACCACAAGAAAAAATAATCTATCTGGGGCTTTGGGATCACTTTGGCCCAAATTGTATAAAGAATGATGCTAGGTCCTGTTTGAAATTTATTTGTAAACTGCTTGGGTAGAGAAGCCATTATCTTCAGAAACCTTTGTGTAGTTGAAATGACAAGTACTGCTGTGACCTAAAATTCACCATTGGAAAAAGCAAAGAAAAGTTACTGAATAATTTGATTATAAAAAATGGCAAATCATAAGCAATGATGTAAAATGATTGTGGTATCAGATAAAATGACTGACAGCTATGAGTCTTGTTATCATCCATTACACGTATAACCAATAACTGATTCAATTCTCTTGAAAAGAAAAAGAAATAACGAGCATTGTGTGCCAGGAAGTAGTACATATGACAGGATTCTTATAATGACTTCAACGGATCTGAGCATTGATCATATGGACCTCACTTACCTTCTACTTGTCTCTGTATTGTACTTTTACCTCTTGAAAATTGAAGCTACCATATTCTGGACACAACTTACTTAAGAGCCCATTTTTAAATATTAAAAATCAATATTCCACTTAATGCCCTTAAAAGAAATATTTGTTTTTTTGTTTTTTTATCAATTGTCTGATATCATTGATTTTCAAGGCAGCGATAATTCCCTGTTTACAATTCCCCTCTCCCTCATCATGCAGATTGTCTGCATGCCATGTTTCAAACTTCACTCAGGTTTACACTATTGAATTGTGGCCAGAAATAAGTAGGGGGAAAAAAACTTACTAGAATGACTTCACACTGGTTTTAAAATTCACTCACATAAAACTCTGAAACTTCTATGAAATCCTTGGAAGTGGAATATTTCAGAATATTTCCTCCTGGGGCACATACAATATGGGCCAATAGGGCCACCTTTTGGTAGAGACTTTCAAGTTGTTTTCCTGAATAACAGTCACATGCTCAAGAAATAGAAATGTCATGTTAACTTTTTGAGATGTAGAGCAGACTCAGAGAACTTGGGCAGTTAGGGAACATGAGGTTTTACTTGTGTTCCGGTTTCTCTGATTATTGATCACCAGCTATCTACTGATGTCATCTCTTTATGTCACAAGTTATATTGATCACTCATCAATTTTAAGAATATTGTTGGGGTTGGATCATAGCTCATATGGTAAAGTACCAGCCAATGAGTGAATGTATCAGATACTGAGTTCGAGTCCTGATCTGGGGGGGCAAAAAAGAATATTATTCTGCCAGGGGTTCACAACTTTTATCCTAGTTACTAAGGAAATTGACATCAGCTGAGTTGTAGTTTAACATTAATCCAAGCACAATACTCACAAAATACTACCAAAAACAATAGCCGAATGCAGTGGCATATATCTATCATTACTGCTGTTTATGAAACAAAAACAAGAGATCACTATAATCACAAAAAGTGAGAGCTTAAATGAAGGCATGGATCATGCAGTACAGCTGATTAAAAAAAATGCCTGAGTTCTAATCCCAGTACCATAAGAAAACAATATTGATGAGAAAAATTAGTATATATGAGTTATAATTTTTGCCCTGCTCATTTTGACTATAATATTACTACTTTCATCCCTTTTTATCTTCATTGGTTGCTCAATTTAAGTTAATAAAATGTTGACTCTTTCCCAAAACTATAAATGAACACCTTTCACTGATAGAAGTAGAAATAAAGCTACTTCCTTAAATATGTCTACTGCCTGGTTGGCTTCCTTCTCATTTTTCACTAGCTTCGAGGAATTGCTCTCTAAATGACTAATTAAGACTGGTGTCCTGAGGTACCCAGTACTCCTAAGTGATAATTACTAGAGATTAAAAGCCAAAGACCACCAGGCTTTCAAAGTGCTTAATGGGGCAAAGTAACAAGGCTGATATATGGGCTTCCTTGGGTTTGCTAGGAAGCCCAGTCCTAGGAAATCTGGATGAATGTCACTTACTTAGGGAGTCTGACATTAAATCACTCATGTAAGATTGAATAAGCTCTGTGAGTCATTGAGTTCAACACTTCTCTTGCAGAAGGAGATGGTGAAGAACAGTGAGAAACACTGTTTCTTGAAGTGGGCAGCTCTCAGAGATACATCAATAACAGGTGTTTTCACAAAATTGTTTTCAGTACGCAGTAATCCTGTGATTACAGAGGGATCTTCATTGTTACAGCTGTTGGGTCAATATTAGATGTCTTTGGAACAGCTGGGCCACTGAACTTGGGCTCCTGTGTCTCATCCTGTTTGAATCATTTGATTATGAGAATATAATTTTGTCTCAGAAATTAGGAATAGGAAAATAGAGACCATATTTACTTTTAAGTTTTAATTTATGTCAACTTTTGGGGGGTATGTGCTACCCTGTGTCTGGAGAAGGAATAACATCATTTATTTATTCTGTTCATGGAGAGAGAACATTTAAGAGGTCTCAAAGGAGGAGTGGAAATCATGAGTAACACACTGCCAAAGAATGGAACAGTACAGTTCCTCTTGTTTTCTCTCCTAGTACCTGTATTATGCTCACATTGAATGTGGTACTGTAGTGTTTATGCAATATTAGAAGTTGATTATTTGGGGACCCAAGGTGTTAGATAATAACAAAATAGTAAGGAATGATCATAATGAAAATTCATGAAAATATCTAATTGTTTAAAATTTAAAATGAGCATTGGAATCCACTTGCTCTTAGCTATAAAACAATTAATCTTGGAATATAGTGAGTGACAACTGATCTTAGTCACAAAACAAAAACAAAAACCCTCACAGTCAGTGATTATTTCCATGTAAGCTGAGCAGCTTAAGCTATCAACATAGGTCCGATTAGGCATTTGTGTGACATTTTTTCACTGATATTACCAGAACCTCAAAACTGTCCTCACCCTCTGCTTTGCACTCAGTTTTTATAACAGACAGAAAATCATCAGTGATTGTTATAATTTGGCTAACTGCTTTCTAATTTCAACGTTCATCAACAACAACAAACACAAAAATTTCTTTGTATCAAAAAAGTATCTTTGGGAAACACAATTTTTACAGGACATAACACTCCATGTTGTGTTTTGCTGTTTTTCCCCCAGCTTCCACAGATAACATTAGTGACACATGGGAAAAGCACAAACTTCTATAAAGCTACAAAACAGTTCTCCAATGTGATTGATTTTAGCTCAGTTAATAAAAGGTTTCAGAGTATTTCAAACTCTGGAAAAAAAAACCCACAAAGATAGGGACCAAGAAGCAGGAAAGTCTTTCTTCCAAAATAAATTACACTGGATAACAGAAGAGAAGAGAGTTGAAAGCTGACAGACTGTATCAGGAAGAACTTGTATTAAGAACATCTTGTTGAACATTTTCTCCTACCTCTCTCTCTCTCTCTCTCTCTCTCTCTCTCTCTCTCTCTCTCTCTCTCTCTCTCTCTCTCTCTCTCTCTCTCTCTCTCTCCCTCCCTCCGTCCCTCCCTCTAGTTTTAAGGTGGAGTCTTATAAAGAACATTGGAATGATTTCTTTTAAGGCTTTCTAATCTTTCACTTTAATATGGAGTGATATAGAATTAAAAGTAAAGAAATAACTGAAGTATGGTATAATCAGAAGAGGATTTCAATGGTGTAACTCCTTTGAACAAATAACTTAGTTTTAAACAATAAATACAAGCTCAATAAGTCAATAGTGTTATGTAAGTCAGGTAATGACTAACTAACCCTTCTTTACATAATCTTTGCAATATATATATATATATATATATATATATATATATATATATATATATATATATATATATACATTTAACTTAGGGAGCCGGAACATGATCTACTTCAGATGAATGGAAAGTGGAAGTATGAAATCAAAATATTCAATATGCATATGTGAAAATAGAATTGTGTAAATTTAGGTTAAAGGTGAGGTTGGGAAAGCTTGGGGAGCATGATGAAAGGGGTGACATTAATCAAACTAATACATTTTATTGAAATCCTTTTGTATAACTACCTAAAGATAACAAATAAATAGAATCCACTGGAAATACTTGTATATATAATAAAAATTATTAAGTGTAAAGCAGAAGAAAGAGGAAAAAGAAAGAGCAAAATATATGTTAACAAGAGAAATTATGACATTAGGTCTGGAATTGGACAATTGATGTCATTTTAAATAAATTTCTATTCTAGTTGTTATTTCTAGCCAAAGAAAATTCTTATTTTTAAAGAGTGTCAAATATCTTAGAGTTCTTGAGAAAGAGTTGAAGTTGTTGAAAATAAAAACAGAGTGAGTCTTGATGTTTTCTCACTCTTTTTTGTTGCTTATTCCTGGCTGTAGAAGGATACAGCTGGTAAAAAATAAAGGTATTATAATCAAAATACATTGTATTCACAAACCAGCATGTTAAATTGAAACCCCTTTGTACAAATACTTATTAATAAATCAATTTTATTTTTTTAATTTTTTATTGTTAGGGGTTACAGTTATATGTCAGGTAATCAGTACATTTCTTTCTGAACAGTGTCACCTCTTCCCTCATTGTCTCCCAATTTTTCTTTCCCTACCTCCCGTTGTATAGTTCATTTTCAGCATAGTGTCTAGTGAGTATCACTGCTGCATTTAAAAAAATTAAATAGAAAAGAAAGGGTCACATGTTAAGAATAGCTGTTGGAAATCCATTGGTTTTCTCAGGAGGATGGAGTTATGGTAAAAAAAAATAATTCTAAAACTTACGTATTTTATTTTTCTTCATGAGCATTATAATTCAAAAATGTAATTTTGTGTTTTAGCAAGAAGAATATTAATTTGAACATCAGAGATGTGGTTGTGAAAAATCTAGCAAGATAAACAATTTACCTATGACTTAGTTTTTGTACTATTAAATTCAAAAAATAGCTTAAATATTTCACTTGTGTATTATCTTTATTCACAGCAAAATATGTACAAGTGTATGTGACTATTTGGCAAGCCCATCGACTTTGTATAACCTTTATAAATATCAAAAAGAGAGGTATGAGCTGTGGACTATTTTTGAGGATGAGGCAAGTATTTTGAAACAGGCTTAGAGTTTGATACCAGAAACAAACATAATACTAAGCCTGTTCTAAATATGACTTAAAAATTCACTTAATGAAAAAATTGTACTATGTTACTTAACTCATAATTAACACAAGCTTGAAATATGTCCTTAAAATAAAGATGTTAAAGGAATCCAAACATGATATTTGTGATGTAGGTCAGGATTTTCTCCATTTATAATTTTCTGGATGTTAATAAGTAATGTGTAAAGGTATTATAAGTGAAATATAGTACAACACGTATAGCCTTCCATCAAAGCTTTTTAAATAATTTATTCTTTGAACCAGTTAATACTTTATATAAGCCAAGCACTGTGGTAGGATATGAAATTCATAAGTTCAAAAGACAAAATGCCCTCACTTAAGTGTTCCTTCTCCAGCATGAACAGTAAATGAATAAAATGAATAAAATAACCAATTCTGTATAATAGCACTGAGATAATTATTATGGAACAAGATATAGTACAACATACCTATTCTTATGCTATTAAAATGCTAATATAACTGTGCATTTATTGAGTTCTTTTAGAGAAATTGGTTCAATCGGAATCATTACCTCAACTTTACAGAATTTTAAGAGTTCTAAAACTTGTTTTTCAAAGATTTAAAGTTTTATTACTTTTAATATTCATTACACTATTTCAATTTCTAAATCTAGCAGTTCAATCATTAAGTAGTAGCACTTCTTAATTGCTCATAATAATGAAAATGAAAACAAATGAATTGATTGTGCTGTTAATTATTGGTATTCTTTCTTTTCTTCTTTCTTTCTTTTTGAGGTACTGGGGGCTTGACCTCAGGGTCTAGCATGTTAAATGTTCTCACACTTAAGCCACCCACCCAAACTTCTATTTCATTGCTTTGGTTATTTTTTGCATGTTTTTGTGTTTGTTTTTAATTATAAAATTTCTGGTGCGTGCTAGGGCAGTGTTCTCACCTTTCATCCTGACTCTCAACATTGTAATTTATTGATCTGGTTATTTTTTTTGCAAGTGTCTGTTATTATTGTCTGTTTATATAATTTTTTTTTCATATCTGTATCCCCAATGTGCAAATGAGTAACATGACATCAACTCAAACTTTCTCAAGGATGAATGATTAATTAGAAATACTACCCATCAAATATATTCTAGTGTATCAAATATATCTAGCCTAAGGAGCTTCAGGACTGTGGCAAATCTTGGAATACATATTTTGTAATGCTAGCTTTTCTAAAGGTTTCATGCATGTACCAATATGAAGAAGACCCTTTCAGAGAACCATGATTCTTTCCACCAAGTATTCTAAAATCTCTACGTTACATGAATAAGGGAAACAGGGAATGTTTAGTCCAGAGGTAGGAGTGTAGCCATGAGGAATATATTCAAATGAGTGACAGATAGAAACTATTACCTTCCTTCACATTATACCCTATCATGTAGTTGATTGTGTGTTGAAGACGGGTGGTTCAAATAGTTTCTGGTAAATGGTTCTAGAATGTGAAATGACTTTTGCCTTTGGTTTTGCATTGCGCACTCCATTGTGTTCTAGAAACTTTGGTAGCTAGCAGTTGTCTCTTTTTCCACATCCCTCTCCCTTGCCTGATGATATCTTTAAATTAAAAATAAAATACTTTAATGAAATATCTTTTAAAATGCTTTAAAATAATATGTCCTATGCATATGTAAGCATTTGTGTATTAATTTCAACTGTGACTATAATTTTTGCATTGAATCTGATTAGAAATTTAAAACCACTTATCATAGGATGAAATGTCATTTTCCAATTTAACCTGCACTGTGAAAACTCAAGAATGTACTTGGGCTGATTTTTCTAAGTTTGCAACATTTTTTATATGAGGCATTTGACATGTTATTTTTTGGACTGAATCTGAAAACATAAGAGAACATAGCATCTCTCTATTGTGATAGCCTTGATTAAGAAGCATAAAAGCATAGAGAACATGTAGTTTTAGGGAAACATTTTGAGCTAGACATGGTTGGTTAAGTTATTTTTGAATAAAGCGAAAATGATAAATGAGACAATGTAGTTATGATGCTTACCGAACTGTATAAGAATCTGTGATATTCATTGACATTTTTCTCCCTACAGTTTCTCTTTCACTATTATGATTTGAAAAATTAGGAGTATCTGTCCTATTCACATTTTCACATATGTCCATGGAAAATAGAAATTGTGTCTAATTCTCATCAGACAGAATGGTCATCTCTGAATTGTAACCTTTCTCCAGATGTAAGGATTGTCCAATCAATTTGCAAAGTTTGTGTTGTGACAGGTAAGATAAAATTGTAGGTAAAAATTATTCTTTTCTACATATCCTTCCCTCTTCAACTTCTTCCTCTTCTATTTCTCTTCTCATTGTTAAAAGAAGCAAGCCATTCATCCTCTAGTGGAAGGGTCCAGACATTGTGGTCAGTTTGACTTGATCACCTTGCCTGTGACTAAATACATCAAACAAAAACATCACCTGACACATTCATCTACTGAGGGGCATCTGGGTTGGTTCCATATCTTAGCTATGGTAAATAATGCTGCAATAAAGATAGTCATGTTGGTAGCTTTAGTATGGTCTTGTATGTGATCATTTGGGTAAATGCCCAAAAGTGAGATTGTTTGGTCATAGGGGAGCTCTATGTGGAGTTTTTGAGGAACCTCCATACTACTTTCCAAAGTAGTTGAACAAGTTCACACTCCCACCAACAATGCAGTAGGGTTCCCTTCTGGCCACATCCCTTCCAGCATCTGTTGTTATTAGAGTTCTTGATTATAGCCATTCTAACTGGGGTGAGGTGGAATCTCAATACTGTTTTGATTTGCATTTCTTTTATGGCTAGGGAAGTTGAGCATTTCTTCATATGTCTATTGGCCATTCTTACTTCCTCTCTAGAGAAGTTTCTCTTTAAGTCTTTAGCCCACTTATTTATCGGGCAGCTGTTTTTCTTGAAGATCTGTTGTTGGGGGATTTAATTTTTTGAGTTCCACGTATATTTTAGATATGAGACCCTTGTCCATTGTATGGCTAGTGAAGATCTTCTCCCAATCCCAGGGCTTTCTATTGATCTTGCTATCTATGTCCTTTGCCATGCAGTAGTTGTGCAGTTTCATGCAATCCCATTTGTCCAAACATTCTTTGATTTATTCTGTTTCTAGGTCTCTATTGAGAAAATTTTAGCCTGTGCCTAGGAGACCTAGGGTTTCTTCTATTCCTTCCTGTAATGTTTTCAGGGTGTCTGCTTTGACTTTGAGGTCTTTGATCCAATGTGATACACACACACACACACACACACACACACACACACACACACACACACACACACTGGAATTCTATGCCTCCATCAGGACATTTCCCCATTTGTTAGGAAATGGAAAGACTTGGAGAAAATCATATTAAGTGAAGTAAGCAAGGCCCAAAGAAACATAGGTCCTACGGTTTCCCTTATTTGCAATAACTAGTCAATGTCTGGGACAAGCAGAAAAGGTCAAAAGCTATGTACATATGACCAGATAAGATGATGTTAACTGAAATGAACCCCAAGGGACACAAGTGTTTTTTTTTCTTTCTTGCTATTGTTCCTAACGTATTTATAATGTACCATGTGATTTTTTTGTTTCTTTGTATGTTCCTTCACCATGGTATAACTCTGTTTTCACTGTATTTGAGGTCGGTGCCTTGCATCTTGTATATACACTTCTCTAGCTTGGAGAGAGGAGGGAAAAAACAAAATGCTTAAATAGGGATACAGGTTGACCCATTGTAACAATGAGATGTACAAGACACTATGCTGTAAAACGAACTTCACAATTTAGGCAGGGAACAGGGGAAGGGATGGTAGGAGAAAAACAAAAGAGGAGGTAACAATGCTTGATAAGAAATGTACTTATTACCTTGCTCATGTAACTGTAATCCCTCTGTATAGTATTTTCACAATAAAAAAAATAATAATAAATAAAAAATTTAAAAAATCAACTGAAACCAGGCATCTTAGACTCAAGTGAGAAATCAAATGCAAAATGTTATCCCAGTCCTCAGAATTTAACCCACTGCCTACAATTCATGGATAACAAAAGCTCTTCATGTTGCTTCTTGTATTAAGATAACACTCAACTAGAAATAAATAATAAATTAATAATAATGGGTTAATAATAAATGGTAAACCAAAAAGTTTTCTTTGTTAGTGTTATTATCTTTTATTTTTATTGTTATTAAGAAAAATAGAGTTAGGCATCCCAAGCCATTAGAGATTCCCTGTGATCATGCCAAGAATAAAAGAGAATCTGATAAATCAATCTGCACCACAGAGATGCAGGGAAATGTGGGGACATGATATATATTATGTTATAAAATAAGCAGCAGTGATGAAAATAGTTGAAAACATCTATGCTATTAGGAAATAATGAAATGTTTTACATGCATTAAAGAAGGAAGCCTTATTTTAATGATTGTCATTTATAAGTGAGGAAATGTTTCTAAGCAAAAGCTTCAAAGACTGGAGTAGATATTAGAATGTCAGATATTGGTGAGGAAAATAGGAAATTCAGTGTCAGATAGAATATCTTATAGAATTGGAAGAGATGAATCTGGCAATGTATAATGAGGGTCTAGAATGGAAGTTTGCGAAAAATAATGAGTAATATAGAATAGGAAGCTCACAGGGTCTGGTGTCAGAGTCCCTTCAGGGACCTGCTAATGTATCCATGAGGGCATTAGCTTCCAGCTTCTTCTAAGAGACTGCATTTACTGACACATCTACAAAGATCAATCTGCAAGATTTTCCTCCCATCATGTAGGAAGTGGGGGAAAGTAATGACAATGGTGGCAGAGTTCCCTTATAGATCATGTCCTGGATTTCTGAAATTAAGGGAAAGTGTTGAAACTCATCAGTGAAAGCTAAAGGACAATAGCTCCTATATGATAAAAAAAAACAGGCTATCTACTTCATCAACGTCAAGATTTTTCCTGATTGACCTCTGCATTAAAGTACAAACACTATTAATGCAGCAAAAAAAACAAACCATGTGGTTTTTAAGTCAAATAGAGTTAATAGCCAGATTATATTATACAAAATCCTAAAGACAGCAAGAGGCACTGTTAATATAATAGAGATATAGATATAGATATAGATAGATGTTAATATGTGTGTATGGGCAAATGACTTAAATGACACTTTCCAAGCAATATCAAAGGGCTATGAATGCATTAAAAGGTGATAAAAGAAATCAAATTATGGGCTGGGAAGATGGCTCAGTGGTAGAGTGCTTGCCTTGCATGCATAAGGCCCTGGGTTCAATTCCTCAGCACCGCATAAGCAAAAAGAAAAAAGCCTGAAGTGTCACTGTGACTCAAGTGGTAGAGCGCTAGCCTTGAGCTGAAGAGCTGAGGGACAGTGCCCAGGCTCAGAGTTCAGGCCTACGACTGGACCCAACCCCCCCCCAAAAAAAAGAAAGAAATCAAATTATATGTAAACCAAAAACCAAAATGATATACTAGCTCATACCCATTAACATGCCTAAGAGAAATAAATGAAGAGGAGAAGAAGAAGGAGGAAGAAGAGAAGGAGGAGAAAGAGGAAAAGGGAAACAACTTGGGTAAGAATGAGGAGAAATTGACAAGCTTGTGCAATGTTGGTGATGTAAAGATCTATGGAAAAGTTTAGCAGTTGCCCAATATGTGAAAGCTGAATGATGCTAAGATCTAGTAGTTTCACATGTGAGTATTTATCTACAAAAATGAAGAGCAGGTTTTCAGTCACTGCATACTCAGCTGCATAACAGTATCATGCACAATAGTCCAAACCTAAGTGTCCAAGAAATTGTATAATATATGTTCAGTTGGAATATAATTCAGCTCCTAAAAATGAGAAAATTCAGCTTGGTGCTGTTGGCTCATGGCTGTACTCCTAGCTAATCAGAAGTCTGAGATCTGAGGATCATGGTTCAAAGCCAGCCTAGGCAGGTAACTACATGAGATTTTATCTCCAGTTAACCACCAGAAAACTTGAAGTGGTGCTGTGGCTCAAGTGGTAGAGCACTAGCCTTGAGTCGAAATGCTCAGTGACAATGCTCAGGCCCAGAGTTCAAGCCCTACAACCGACAAAAAAAAAAAAAAAAGGAAGGAAGGAAGGAAGGAAGGAAGGAAGGAAGGAAGGAAGGAGGGAAGGAAGGAAGGAAGAGAGAGAAAGAGAAAGAAAGAAAAAGAAACGAAGGAAGGAAGGAAGGAAGGAAGGAAGGAAGGAAGGAAGGAAGGAAGGAAGGAAGGAAGAGAGAGAAAGAGAAAGAAAGAAAAAGAAACGAAGGAAGGAAGGAAGGAAGGAAGGAAGGAAGGAAGGAAGGAAAAAAAGAAAGAAAGAAAGAAAGAAAGAAAGAAAGAAAGAAAGAAAGAAAGAAAGAAAGAAAGAAAGAAAGGAAAAAAGAAAGGAAGGAAAAAAAGAAAGGAAGGAAAGAAAATTCTGGCATATTATAACATGAATGAGCTTTGAGAATATTAAGTGACATAAACCAACCATAAAACTGCCAGGAGCTGGTGGTTCACGCCTGTAATTCTAGCTACTCAGGAGGCTGAGACCTGAGGATCACGGGTCAAAGCCAGCCCAGGCAGGAAAATCCATGAGACTCTTGTCTCCAATAAACCATTAGAAACCAGGAAGTAGTGCTGTGGCTCAAGTGGTAGAGCACTTGCCTTGAGCTGAAGAGCTCAGGGACAGCGCCCAGACCCAGAGTTCAAACCCCACAATGACCACCACCAACAACAACAACAAGAAAAACATAAAATGCAAATACAGTATGATTCTATTTACATGGGATACATGTAATTGTCATGTTAAAAAATGGAAAAGTAGAAAGAGGAATGTTGAGACTGGGGATGAATGATAAAAGTGAATTATTTTAGGGGCACAACATACCAGTTTTGTAAGACAAAGGGAATTCTGGAAATTGTTCACACATCAATATGAACATAACATTATTAAGCTGTTTGCTAAAAATAGTTCAGGTGATTTTAAAAAGCACAAGTATTTCTACCCATAGTCAGTGGACAGGTTATCACTAACCACTAGAGGTATGTGAGATGACATTCATAGTTCAGAAATATTATCTTTGCAACATGTGAAAATGAATACCAGTATTGTAATTTATTGTCAAGCACATAAGAACCTTGAAAACACTGTGCTAAGAAGCCAGTCATCAAAGGCCACATATTGAGTGAGCCCATTTAAATAAAATGCCCAGAGCAGACAAATCTAAAAGAACAGAGAATATGTCATTGTTTCCCTAAGGCTAATGTTTTGGGCTGGCTGAAGATAGACAATTAATGACATGAAATTTATTTAAAGGGTTATAAAAATGACCAGAAATTGATTGTGGTGATTAGGTGCTCAACTCTGTGAATGCACTAAGAGGCATGGTACTGAATATCTTAAATGACTGATGTATTTGTTATTTGAATTGCATATTAAGAAAGCTTATTAGAAATCATATACTACATACATTTTATATCAGTAAATTGTCTTACTGAGAATTGAGCATTTAGCATTCTCTCACAATGTTCAATTTATTTAATATCATCTGGCTGTAATCCAAAAGGTCTTTGAGCAAAACTCTCACTGCCAGGTGTTTAAAACATCAGTAGTCTGCCCAAGGTAGTAAAAATTTGGAATTCCTTATTCATTTTTATGCTACCTCACTTCTATTATCATGAGTCACATTTCACATTTCCTCTAGACTTGGTTTTTTCTGTTCATCTTGAGTTCAAACAATCAGACAGCTCTTTGAAGACTGGACTCTGTAGGTAAACAATTTGAGGCAAAACATGGGAGAAGTAGCACTATTTGTTCCCAGAAAGCTGTTATTACTGAAAGCAAGAAATGGTAGGTGAGACTACCAGGATTTTCTGCCCTCGTCTCTCACTTGTCTCACTGTTGGGGAGTAGAACTGGTAAGCATAGAGGAGAGAAAAGAGGCAGGTACAGCACAATAGCAATTTGTATTTAATCAGTGTATGGATCAGAATGGTCTTTAATAAAAGAGGACAGTGCGACTTCCTTTTGTACAACAGTAAAGAAAGGACTACAGACCTGAGCTAGGGAAAACCTAACAGTGCCAGGAATGGACAGAATTCCTTTCATATCAGAGCTGTATTCAGAAAGACAGCATTTAAAATACAAAGCGACCTTGACTCTTTAACCTCTCATTTTGTATCATGATTTGATGATTTTCACATATTACTTTGAAACTATGTGCCTTTACCAAGTGCTCGATGCTTTGTGAAGATGGTGGAAAAATGGTAAACATTGATATTATTAGGTCAGCCCAGGGGAAAAATGTATTGGTCGACAAGAAGATAGAATACTCTTTCTCTATGAATTAATGAGAGAGGTAACAAATAATTCTGTGGCCTTCTCTAAGCTGACAATTCACTTGGCAAGAATAAGCCTGAAGAGGTTTGCCAGTAGAATTTTCTCTCAGCATTCATCACTTTCCCTTCAAAGCACGATTGAAGACTCAGAGGAAATGTGGTGAGAAAGATGTGAAATGTTCAAGGATAGTTGTCATTTGCTTTAGAAGAAGAAAATAAAATATAGCTGCTATTACAGATTTAATACTTTTGTATCTGAACAAAGCAATGGTTCATAACTGCTTCACTTCTTAAAATTACTCCGTTGTTCTCTATACTAATCTAAGATTTTTGAGACCTACCACACAACCCTATTTCCCATTAAGTTTATCAGGATCAGCTCTAATTGACTTTCATTTTCTCTCCAAATCTTAATACCAGAAATAGCATCAAATTCCAGAAATTGGTTTATATTTTTTTTTCCAACAAGGCTGACAAAAAGCCAAAAAGTGTTTTTATTTCAAGAATAATTTCCTCTTTTGTTTCAAATCTAGTTCCTCTGACATCCAAATAAGAGCATGAAAATCTAAAGAGAAGAAAGAAAACGTGTGCAGCTGTTACTGTGCAGAGAAAACAAATGTAAGGTCCTATTGTTCACTATTTCTCTTTCACTTCCCATCTATTTCAATGTCTCAATTAACCAGATGTTGAATTGTTAGCTTAACCACATGTTCTGCACCCTTGGAATCACCTTTTACGCACAATGACAATCAACATTCCAGGTTTGTTTTCACTCTGGCCCCTCAAATATCCTGGGAAGGATATCTCCTCAAAGTCTTTGTCACATCTATATTTTCTTGGCAACAATCTGACCTGCACAACACTTGCTTCTAACAACACTGGTTCCCAAGTATCAGTGTCAAGGTTGGGCTATCTGACTGGTGTGCTTACCCAAGATACCTGAACCTGTTGCAAAATTCACTTTCCATGTATTTTTTCATGCCATCAGGCATAATTTGGAAGTTACTAAAACAATTTAGAAATATTTGTGTTAAGCTTAATGGTTAAAATTCAGCATAGCCTGCTGAGAAAGTAAATCAAGTGATTTTGTTTACTAGGTTCCAAAGCAGGTTTAATCGATCTCTGTAGTTGTTCTTGAATTGATGGACTTGATCATTGTCTATGGCCCTGAGTACAAGCAATCTAAATGAAACTTGGTAATATTCAATGGATAATCACCATGGAAATACGTCTTGTAAGTATACAGAGAGAATACGGAAACAATTATTCAACAATTGTATCTCACCTACTGCTATAACTACAGGTTGTCATGACTGTTGTTGGTTTCATAAGCCCTTGAAAGTCTGGATTTTTTTGGAAAGGTTACACTGAAAGTCCTCCAAATAAAATGTGAAGTTAAAAACTGAATAAGCTTTTCTTTCCTTTAAATATGTGTCAATAAGATCCCCTTCACTGATGATTTCTTTTCTTCTTCTTTTAGATGCTTTCTAGCAATTATTTGTTATTTCTTTGAGGCAGCTATTGCCATTGTTTGTTTTTGACTTACAGACTCTTCAATAAAACAAGTGCCCAAGTAGGTATCCTAGCAACTCACTACCTTTTTTTATTTCTCTCTAGTGTTTATTTATTGGATGCTCTGGAGCTTTCTCTCAAGCTATTAAGGGACACATATGGCTAATCCAGAGCAACACACTTCATCTTGGTCTAACTTCCTCAAAGTCAGTATTAATTATCTTGGATTCTTCACTTCAAAAAGGGACACAAATGTCCATGAAAGATGTCAGGAGACTGGGAATAACTCTAACATTGAAACTGAAGTAGACATTTTGAGAAAAGCAAGGCCACCAATTGGAAAAGAACAGAAGGAGAGAGAGATTTCATTCTCCCGCAGGGCTCTGGCTGGCCTTGACCCAAGCCACAGGCTGAGATCACAGGAGTTCACAAAGTCAAATGTAGATCCAGCTCAACCACTAATAAGTTACATGATTTTCAACAGGTCACTTAGGCTCAGGTGCATCCTTAGTCAAATCCAAGTCAAGGCAGTATTAGTGATCTGGGTCCTGGCACTTTGTATACACTGAAATCCCAAGACAGAAAGAGTGAGTGGTAGAGCACACAGACAGGACAATGTGTGAAAGTGTAAAGATCATGGCTTCATGTAGGAAAAAAATTTAGAAAAATAACCTTCCAGAAAAGCAGGGAACTCAGGCGAAGAACTCAAAACAGTTCTCACTCTAGTACTGGAGAAAAGTAGAAACAATCCCTGTGTTCTAGAAGGTGCTGAAGAGAAGCTGTCTGTGATGCCACACTGGAGACAATGAGATTAGATCTTCAGGATTTTTTTCAAGCTGGCTATTAAATTTGCCATTATTAAACATTAAATTGTGCAAATTCACAATAGAAAGCATTAAAAAAGTTAAAATTGTTAAACCACATCACTTTCTTATGATTTAATTATATTTCAGTAGGGACTATGGCATTTCATATGGGAACTAGCACCAAGCAGGTTGTGTTAGTGGATTTGATGGGAACAATGGTGCTGCTGGTTTTCAGAGGACTATTTACAAATCAGTGCGGCAAAGGGTGATTTCACCCTCACTGTCATATTACAGATGGATATTTTGTAAAGTAAGACAGGAAATGCTGGAATCAGGTAGTAATGGCTGCATAGAGATAAGAGCCTAAGTTTCCTGATCCTGAATTTACAAGTATATTTTTTCCCTTTCCAGAGACCTTTCATTTTTCTTTTCCTAAGAGTAAGAAACCATTGGTGATCTCATGTAGCCTGCAGAGCAGGCTTGGGGGAACAATATTGGAGACAAACCTAATTCCCTATTACTCTGAGCTGTGGTTGCCATTTTACTCAAAGGTAATAACATTTCTGGTGCCTACCTTACAGGTTTACTCTGAAGAAAATGAGAAATGAATGAGAAAGGACTTTAAAATTCATACAGAACTATTAAAATTTTATGGACTACCATTTTTTATTAAGTATTCTTTTTATCATCCTTACCAATGATAGTAATTAAGTTAGTGGCAAAAAACACAAACACTGTGCTTGCTGCTGAAAGTTAAGGAAGAAACAGGTAAAACATGAGACACAAAATTCCTTCAGTATCCTACTTTTTCCTTACTCAATTATGGAGATTTCTTTTACAGGAGTGGTGAATTTGTAGATCAAATGAGAGAAAATGGAAATGTAAAGAAAAAATGGATGTTTTGGCACTTATTACATTTATGTAAGTGACTTAGGAGAATATCTTGATCACAGAAAAAGCTAAGAAGGAAATTAAGCCGTACTCTAGAGAAGACAATTGTTTCAGGAATGTAAAGTATTCTTTGCTCTCAGGGGATCTATGATACAGTGTACTTATCTGGGAAACTTAAAACTCAAAACTAATCAAGACTATTCTGGGATTCTCTAAGAAGGTATCCTAAGTACAACTATCTGCACCTGTAAACGGAAGTTCACCAGACATCTGGTTGACCAGACAGTAACATTGCAGAACATGTTTGAAAGAAAACTTCTCAATAGAAAAATAAATCAGAAAATAAAGTAAAATAATGAAAGCAAAGATGTAAAATAGAATTATCATGGTAGTCTAATTTGAAAGTAAAGAAATGACTCTAATACATCTAAATAAGGTAAATCTTTCAAAAAATTGGCTATTTGACAAGCAAAACAAGACTACGTAATATGCTTCTTATAATGTTATAAAGTGTTTAAATAAGTTATATTTAATAAATAAGTAAATAAATAAGTTATATTTGAATAAGTTATAAAGACTTTACCCAACACATCCTGTTCAAAGTAAAGCTTCCCCAGTTAGTAACAAAATAGAGTTCAAACAATAAAAATAACTGGGCATACACATGTTATACACCCATCTCCTGACAGGCAACAAGTAAAACAAACAAAAAAGGAAAATTACCATTGTTAAAGAGCAATATGACATACTGATAAAATGGTCAAATAAATGAAGAGCTAAACCAACCCCAAAATGTACACAGTGAACAATAGCTGTTCAAAATACAAAAAAAGATTAGCAGGAAGGATAAATAGATATATCCACAAATCATTAGAAACTTTACCATTCTTTTCCTCAATAAACAGCATAACAGTAGATAGCAAATAGAAAGGAATAAGGTGGATCACTTCCAACTAAGATAAAGGACACTTTGAATGAATTTTACATTGAAATTAAAGTATGTACAGAATCCCAAGGAAGCTCTTGTCTCAGGATTGGCTATGTAAATAGAGGCCAGAACCAGAAATCAAGAAGTAGGACCACATATTGTTAATCAGTTGAATTTTCACAAACACACCACCAAAATATACTGGTACTTTTGTAAAAGTAATAAGAGCCCTGATAAAGTGAATCCCAAATATACCCTCAATCCATATCATGCATCAAAATGTACTCAAGATAGATCTTGGATTTGCCAAAATACAGGGATTTCTAGAAGAGAATTACTAGGAACTTTAAAAAAATCTTTGCTTTACTATTTTTTAGTTGAACGAAGCACCTCGATTCAACATATCAGTTGAGTACAATGTGACCCCTTTTCATCTCTCTCCTTATCTCTCCCAAGCCCATCTAACCTCCCTCAGTTTTCCTTCTTCCATCTTCACATATGTACATTGACTGTTACAATTTCACTCACCCACCCTTCTTTCCTTTATTCTTCTGCTTTCCTAATGTTTGACCTCATCCTTTAAAATGTCAAGTTTCAGATTTCTGTAGTCGCTGTGTTGGACTATAAGATAATTGTTCAAAGAAGTTATACTATTGGAATTCTCCCCTGCATATACCATAACTGGTATATATTTACATATATATTCATAAATTAGACCTAATCTACACATGAGAGAAAACATGCATCTTTTGTTCTTATCTCTCTGAGCCTCACTTATTTCATTTAAAGTATTTTTCCAAGTCAATCCATTTTATCTGCAAATGATGTAATATTATTCTTCATGATGGATAAATAAAATTCACCTAATTGTGAATAGTTCAGAAAATAATCAAAATGTTTTATAATTTAAAAATGTAAAATAAAATATCGCTACATACCTATTCAATGGTGAAACTGGCTGGGTGCAGTGTCACAGTCCCATAACTCCAGATACTCAGGAGGCACACATAGGAAAACTGAAATTCCTGCTAGCCCTAGCAACAAGCTTGCAAGACCCTGTCTCAGAAGTAAGCCAGGCATGTTAGCACATTTCTATAACCTCTGCTACTCATGAGTCAGAGATATATTAGTATCATGGTCTAAAGTGGACTGAGCAGAAGTGCAAGACACTGAGAAAGGTTAGAAAGACTCAAGAACATGACAGGAAGAGGAGGGAAGGGGAGAGGAGGAGAGGGTAAGGAGGGAGGGAAGAAAAGCTTCCACAAGTACTTTGAAGTGGAAGCAGGATTTGGAGCTACTAGAGAAAAAGTTCTGAGGCTCAGATTTACAAGACATCCAGCGCTGCTGATTCAGGAAACACAGCTTGAAAAATCACTGAGGTTGCCAAACTGTGGCCAGAGAGGTTTTGTATGGAATGGAATTCTATGCCTCCATCAGAAAGAATGACATCACCTCATTTGTTAGGAAATGGAAAGACTTGGAAAAAATTATATTAAGTGAAGTAAGCCATGCCCAAAGAAACATAGGTCCTATGGTTTCCCTTATTTGCAATAACTAGTATATGTCTAGGACAAGCATAAGGCCATATAAGATGGTGTTAAATAAAATGAACTCCAAGATAGGGACACAAGTGGTTTTTTTCCTTGCTTGCTATTGTTTCTAATATATTTATAATGTACCATCTGATTTTTTTGTTTCTTTGTATGTTCTTGGTTCTTAGTTGCAAAGCATCATTATTATGTTCTATGGGTTGGTTTATCAGGGTGTTCAACAAAATTTACCAAGTTAACACCAGTCCCCTGGAATCATGCTCACAACATAGGTGATTCCAAAAATAAGCAAACTTTAATTAAAAACCTAAAACTGACAGAATATGGCTCAAGAGGAATACATATTTCTTCTGTAAGCCATTATCTGCTTATTATCTAGTCATTACCTAGTGTAGCTATTTTCAGAACTTAATCTGAGGGTTTCTGGTGTCCCCTCAAACCTTTCGAAGACTGAAAAGCTAATATTACTAACAAAATAATAAATTATTGCTTTTCATCCATATTCCATTGTTTTTGGTCTGTTGTGGGGGCTTGAACTCTGGTCCTGGACGCTGTCTCTAAGCTCTTCAGTTCATGAGCACTCTACCACTTGAGCCACTGCACCACTTCTGGTTTCCAGGTGGTTAATTGGAGATAAGAGTCTCAGGGACTTTCCTGCCTGGGCTGGCTTTGAACTGTGATCCTCAGATCTCAGCCTCCTGAGTAGCTAGGATAACAGGCGTGAGCCATCGGCACCGGACCAATCTTCTATTCTTGTTTAGTCCTGCGGCTTTTTAAAAAGTCAGACAGCATGTCTGTATGGGCACAATGTTGTGATCAAACAAAATTTTATTACCACACAAATTGAACAAAAATAAAATACAAGAGTCTGTTTAGTTAATGGAAACAGATGTACCTCCTTATACTGCTTTTTAGTCTTCTTTCATAAAATCATTGTAATAATATATATGATTATATTACTCTGACTATCTAGTTAACAATAACATAAATGGTATATTTTATATCTAATGTTTAATATTGTAGATATTGATAGAAATAAAGCACATGATTGGAAGCTCTTAGGAATTACTGATAATTTTTAAGAATATGAGGGAAACCCAAGGCAAAAAATTTAAATGAAAAACTTCAATCTAAAAATGTTTTAGTTTGAGAAGAAAACATACATTTACCCTAGATTTTTCTATTTTTAATACACCAAGTCTATCAAAGTAAACATTTATTATGGCCTGTAGAACTACTATATGAAAAATTGTGAATAGGGAGATATTAATGGAAAATTTTATTAAGTTTTGCTATCCATTCATGATAAAAAAAAGTACAGGTTTAACTTTTAATACTCTTGGCAAGTGTAAATTAAAGTTACCCATTATAATAACATGCATATATTTGGACAAGATGCTGATAAACACACTTCCAACAGAATGTACACAAAATCAGTACATGTGCATTGAAATTTAGTAATGAAAATGATATTCTAAATAAAGTTTATGCAGTGACTATTGGATTCAAAAGGACCTATAACCCTTAGGATCAGTTAACATTGCCCAGAAATATTTCCATCAACCAAGTTATTACTTCTATAGAGTTTCTGTCTTGAGGTTCCTTTTTTATTTTTTAATGTTTTTTTATTGTGAAAATACCATACAGAGTGGTTACAATTACATAAGTAAGGGAATGAGTACATTTTTTTAAAATGTTTATTTTTTATTGTGAAAATACTGTACAGAGGGGTTACAATTACATGGGCAAGATAATGAGTACATATCTTATCAAGCATTGTAGCCTCCTCCTTTGTTTACCCTTCACATCCCTTCTCAGCCTCCCCCCTCCCGCCCACCAAATCCTCCCCACCCCACCCCACCAAAGTTGTAAAGTTCGTTTTCGACATAACGACTTGTACTTCTCATTGTTGCAACGGGGTCCACCTGTATCCTTATTTAAACGACTTGTTTTTCCCCTTCCCCTCCACAAATTGTACCAACATCAAATACAGTGAAAGCAGGGGTTATGCTGTGGGGGAGGGACATACAAAGCAACAAAGAAATCATCTTATAAATGCGTTGGAAACAATCGCATGAATGAAAAAAACATTTGAATCCATATCTTAGGGTTCATTTCCCTAATATCACCTTATCTGACCTTTTCTGCTTGACTCAGACATATACTAGATATTGCAAATAAGGGAAACCATGGGACCTATGTTTCTTTGGGCTTGGCTTACTTCACTTAATATAATTTTTTCCAAGCCTTTCCATTTCCTAAAAAATGGGGCAATGTCATTCTTTTTGATGGGGACATAGAATTCCATTGTGTATATATACCACATTTTCTTGAGGAATGAGTACATTTCTTATCAAGCGTTTTTGCCTCCTCCTTGGTTTTTCCCCTACCATCCCTCCCTGACTCCCATCTCTACGACTACACTTCCCCCCCCAAAAAAAAAGTTGTAAAGTTTGTTTTTTGACATAGCATCTTGTATATTTTATTGCTGCAATGGGTCCACCTGTATCCTTATTTAAACAATTTGTTTTTTCCCTTCCTCTCCTTAAATTATACCAACATCAAATACAGTGAAAACAGGGGTTATACTGTGGGGGAGGGACATACAAAGCAACAAAGAAATCATCTTATAAATATGCTAGAAACAATAGCAAGAAAGCAAAAACCACTTGTGTCCTTATCTTGGGGTTCATTTTGATCTAAGTATTGTACATGGTTAAAACTGCTTTAAGCTGATACTATGATTGGAAAAATCATGGAACTAGGAGAAGATGTGGAGCACCAACTACAAAGAGTACAAAGTACAAAGATCCAGGATGGGGAGTACAAGAAAATCCAGTAGGATGAGTGAAGAGCATTGTCAGTCAATTATTCATAACCATCACAAGCACTTGAGATAATCAACAAATTATGATTAATGGACCCCATGGCTGCAGGAGGGACAGGATATCATGGCAGAGCAAAACCATTCACCCCATGGCCAATGAGTGAGAAAGAGCCAATGCCCCCCACCCCAAGGGCATGCTCCTATGTTCTGAAGATCTTCCACCCAGCCCTAATTCTTACAGGTTCTACCATCTACAACAGTACATGCACTGGGGACCATGTTCTGCACACCTGGGCCTTTGGAAGAAACTTTACATATAATCCATAGCAGAAATAAACTAATGAATGTTCAAACACCAGCTAGATTTAAAAGTCACTTCAATTAGAAGAAAGTGAGAAGTGAGTTGAAGCTTTAACTTGGAAAATGTACAGATAAAAATTAGCCTGCTCTAGAAATAGAAATACTATAAGAGGAAAATATTCCAATCATTTTATTATTAATTTTACTTGTTAGCTGGGTCTATGGGAATGAACTAAAATCTACTACAAGTTTCAGAAATGCAAGATAAATATGTCAAAGATCTTACAATTATGGGTTGGAAATGGCATTACTTTATATATTTACCAGACTTACTTACAATAATTAAATCTAAATCTATTAAACTATCATTTGTCTACAAAAATATATTTACACCAAATGTCTATCTTGTGATTGTTTTAATACTTTTGTCATAAGAATTCTATAATGTATTTAGTCTTGGCATGTTATTTTCTTTGCCTAGACCTTGGAAGAAATTGCTTTGGCTGCAACTAAAGCTAAAAGGAGTGACACATAGAACAGTTGTTAATCCAAACGGATACTTTCACAAAGATGAAAATTGGTGACCCTGCCCCTGTTCTCAATTAATGGAAAGAGGTCCTGATCCAACACCCTTTTCTTACCCAATTCCTGGGATCAGAATGAAAAAAGAAAAATCTGATTGGAAGACAAATTATATCTTCTTGATGTGCTATAAGCATAAAATTTTTTTCACATGTGCTAATAAAAGTACATTCTTTTAAACAATATGGGTAAATACTCTCTTGCAACTGGATTATATCACCTGGCAGAACATTTCAATGAAAAATTCTAGTTCAATATTTAAGATGAAAAATGATTACTAGCACCAAGTAACTAATGTTAGCAAATAGATACCCTATAAAATATCTTCAATACATCATTAGTTTTATCCTAGTTATTATGTATCTCTCCACCCTTCATGTTCAAAAAACCCACAACATTTTCAAAGTGATTTCCACACAGACCTGCAAACAAATACTCACATGATACTGGGTGTGGTGGCTCATGCCTATAATCCTAGCTACTCAGGAGGCTGAGATCTGAAGATCATGGTTCAAAGACAGCACAGGTAGGAAAGTCCATGAAACTCTTATGTTCAGTAAAACATGAGAAAACTGAAAGTGGTGCTGTGGCTCAAGTGGTAGAGTGCTAGCCTTGAGCTAAAGAGCCGAGGGACAGTGCCCAGGCCTAGAGTTCAAACCCCATGATCAACCAAAAAAAAAAGTTAGAAAATCTTGTTAAAAACCAAGAGAGAGTAAGGGAAGGGGTGATATTGTTTAAAAAGAAATGAACTATTTATCTGACTTATGTAACTCTAACCCTTTGGTACATCACCTTCAGATTAATGATAAATAAATTTTTAAAAATTGTAAGGCAATTTGAATTCAGTCCTGATGTCTTCTTTCTTTAGCACTCATTCTTTCCACTAATTTCTGCTACACTTCACAAAAGTCTCACCCTAAAAAATGTTGTTTGCATAATCAGCAGTGTCTTCAATCATTCCTTCTTAATTAAATTTCACACTGAAATGTGACCCCTCCAATGCCTGCCTGATGAAATTCCCATAATGTAACAATTAGCAAAATGTTGTAAATGGTAGATACCACATCTGCCTGACTTCATGCTTACAAAGATTTTAAATCCAGAGCAGTTTATTTACCTTCTATTAAAATGAAATTCATATACATGTATTATAGGACTAAATGCAACTTAGTAAAGCATATGGACATTTTTAAGGAATTTTTCATGTGTTTTCAGGAGAGTAAAAAAATAAGCTCAACAAGATACTCTTCTTATATGTTTCTTTTCATCTGCTCACACTCATCTTATATTGATAATTTTGTATGGCCCTCAACTGATATCATTAATATCCAAATATCCCTTTGGAGTAAAAAAAATCCCCATACCTGTCAGAAGTTATTTACTATGTAGGAGAGATGAAAAATTAATTATGAATTGATGGTTTCTACTTTCCACAATACTATAGTCTTTGGATAAGGAAAATATATTGACTGATCACTTCCATCAGATATTGATCATCAACAATAGGAAATATTTAGGAACCTAAAGCAAGAAGATTTATTACAGGGGGGCAAGTGATGTCAGGAGTGATTAATGTTTCCACTGAGGAAAAGATGGGGTATGAGATTGTCAGTAGATCCAAAATGATCACCTGCCACCAAGCTGTGGATGAGATGAGATTCCTACATTGAAGAAATTCTCCACTCTTCTTTATTATTCTCTCACCTGTTAATCTACTCCTTTGATCCTCAAGGAAGCCCACCCACCTGTATCTTAGCAGGTGTATTGTCTTTCCCTCTGTAGCTGCAGTTAGAGGACTCTATTTGCATTTCTGTCTCTGTCACCCAGACTGCTGCCTAGCACACTACAGAAGGTTTTCAATGAACAAAGGAAAAAAAATCATTCCAGATTTTTCCACGTCTCTAAAGTCCTATAATTATTTGGTCAATTGGAAAAAGATGTATCTAAGAGTTTTCTGAAATTTCATGCAGTTACATTCAATTAGCAAATATAAAAACTCCATTATGAAGATCATCCACATCCAGGTGACATTTAACTTTGACATGAGCCATGCTATTTATCCCAATGGCAATTTGATTTGAAGATGTATTATATTGATCCAATGACAACAAACTGCAGCTTCTGCTTACAGGTATTAAGATATTAATGCCAAGCACTTTTGTTAATTAGCAAACATGACAGTGAGGTTCTATGTATTCCCAGGCACAGCTATACAGACACAAATGAGGTTTAAACAGAGAAGCAGGCTTCCTACATGTTTTGATCTTCCATGCTTCACTCACTTTGTTTCTATAACAATAGAACACATTAGAATTATTGCACATCAAATTAGTTCTTTTTAAAGACACAGGTAACAGATCATTCTGTCTAAACTATTTCATATAACACAAAAAAGTATTAAAGTATGCAAGATAACCATATAAAACCTGATATACTTGGGTAAACTAATACAATTATCAAGTACAATTTTACCTTTCCTGAATTCTCTGTCAAACTGAGAAACAGGCCTTAAAGTTGGTACATTCACTTTTATTTATTTATTTGTTTATTTAGTTAATTTACAGGAGTTTGAACTCAAGACCTGGGCCCTGTCCACTAGCTGTTTTTTAAATGTATGGTTATTGTAAAAGTTATTTACAGAAGGGTTACAATTGCAAAAGTCAGATAATGAATACATTTCTTTTTGAAAAGTTTACCCCTTTCCCTACTTTTTTACCAGTTTTTCCTTTTCTTCTCAAATGGTATGGGGAAGAGAGAAGAGGTGGGAAATTGCAATACAAACTTCTGTGCCTGTCTAGAGTGTCTTTAATTTACAATTATTCAACTACAAGATCTTAGAAATCAGTATTTCCAAGCCTACAGCACAGACAGGGTAACTTCCTCTGGCTTGCTTCCATACTATTAATTATTTGGCTCCTAGAAGCAGCACAAAACTCCCCACAAAATAAGGCAGATGCCCGAGGTGGTGACACTTGAAGACATTACCCAAACAGCAAGGAACACAGTCCAATTGCTATGCTCTCAATGATCTGGAAAGAAAGATATTCTGACCAATGGTCGACTCAAATATTTTCTTATTTCTAAAAATTAACATCCTTTTGACCAGTAATGTCTCTAAACACAACTATCCATATGTACTCATTCACAGAAGCAGATGTGTTCCATGGGCTATCCTACCACTTTGTTAGGAGTGGATTGTGATTTTAGTCTTCTATAATTTCTATAGTTCATTTCGGTTAATTCTCTTTGCAAGGTGATGAAATACTGTTGGGTGCTTCTCTTTGATGGCATATTATGTTTTCAATCACCTATAGCTTTCCTCAAAATGTGGTTCTTCCAGGCTTTTATCTTTTTGTTGTGTCCCAGACAAGTACATCAGACATTAGTAGTCTATAGGCAAGAGGTTCAAGATTGCAAATTTCAAGAAGACATATTTATCTTATTGCATGTTAGGGACAACAGTGAATTTTAGTGCAAAAATCTAATGCTCATATTAGTGTCCCAAATTCCTTGAATTGAAATTCTCATTCTGTCTAAACTAAACAAAAAATTGCTGGTGATTTATTTCACCTCTTGAGCTTCATTTTGTAACTTGTAAGTTGTTATGTCTTACAGAAAGCAGTAAACACACAAACATGAATCACTTACAGATCTCAACTTAAAACTGCATGGTACAGTGAAAGAGAATGACTCAAAAATAGATTATTTCAATATAATAAAAGTCTAATGTGGGTATCTGTGTGCATGCATTTAGAATATCTCAGAAGTATAGTGGATGCGAATGGCTTTCTTCTGAATAAGACTTTTTGCATAAATGATGTTCATCTATAAATTAATTTTTAACTGACATAAAACAGACATTTATGGGATAACTTTTTATGTATCAATACTTGTGTACATTGTATAATATTTAAGTCAAAATAAACACATCTATATCTTCAAAACAATATTATTTCTTTGTATGAAAGTATTCAAACTCCTTTATTCAACCATTTTTTAAAATATCATTTTAATAAACATACATTATCATTACCTGCATTCATCATAGAATGTAATAGAACATCAGACTGACTTTTTTTTTTACTAAATATAACTTAGTATACTTTCTCTTCCCTCCCTTCCTATATTTTATCTACTTCTATTATTTCACTCATGAATCCAATATATGGTTACAGCAGTTAATTCATATGATAATATAATAGTAAACTAGGCATAATTTACCTGCATATATTTTCAACAATATATGATACTCAAGTCCTTATTATAAAATGTGTCTCTTTCCTTAAAATAAGTATGTAATTCTATAAAATCCTACTTGGTGAATTCCTACTTCCAATGGTTTGAACATCATGCCTGCAGCATCTCTTACTCCTGTGCTGTGTTTGAATTTATTTTAAGTGCTTCATCTGTCTTTTCTTCACTAGTGAAATTGAAAGTTTCTAAAAGGCCTAAGTATACATGGATACATTTTATTTCCTTCCCAGTTCCACAGTAAGTCACCTAGGAAATATAAAATAAGCAATAAAAAGACACTCCTTAATGGATATCTTTTATCTCCCATGATCCTATTTCTTAGAGGAATACTATAGGCAATGTTCTTGACTCAATTACTTATCGCTATTTCCTTGAGGGCTCCTTTCACTGCAAATATCCAAGTGAACTTTAACAAACCATATATTTCAAACTTATCTAGATCCTAGTTCTTAGGTCCACATTAAATGGTAACAGGAATATAAAAGTTCAGACATAATAAAAATTATATTCTTCCTTACTCTAGAGTAGAGTCTATGATTAAAGACTTCTAGCAAATTTTTCTGGTAGACTTCTTATATTGTAATTATACTCTGAAAGAAAGATAAGTAGTTAGAAGGTATAAAATTATCATGATAATCTTTTCTTTCTTGGAAAGAGGACTAAAATGAGCAAAACATACTTTCTAAAAATGAGCTAGCATTTCTTTTAAAACCCAAACGTAACTATTCACTATATTTCCATGATTGATGTACTTCTAAGATGTAAAATACACAATCATCTCTAATGACAGTATCATTTATTTTTCTTTTCAACATGATAGACTTCCTGTTAAATGATTCTGTGTTACAAATGCTACTGTGATAATTCTTTTATAAAACTATTTGGTTGATAAATTTTATTTTAATGTTGCAATAAACATAGTTGTGATGGTAGCTTTAGTATGGTCTTGGTTGGACAAGTTTACACTCCCACCAGCAATGCAGTGGGGTTCCCTTCTGTCCTCATCCCCTCCAACATCTGTTGTTATTAGAGTTCTTGATTATAGACATTCCAACTTGGGTGAGGTGGTATCTCAATGTTGTTCTGATTTGCATTTCTTTTATGGCTAGAGAGGTTGAGCATTTTTTCATGTTTATTGGACATACTTATTTCATCTTCAGAGAAGTCTCTCTTTAAGACTTTAGCCCACTTATTTATTGGGCAGTTGTTTCTTTGAGGATTTGTTGTTGGGGGATTTAATTTTTTGAGTTCCAAGTATATTTTAGATATGAGACACTTATCCGTTGTATGGCTGTGAAGATCTTCTCCCAACCATGGGCTTTCTATTGATTTTGCTAGCTATGTCCTTTGCCATGTAGAAGCTCTGCAACTTCATGCAATCCCATTTGTCCAACCTTTCTTTGATTTGTTGTGTTTCCAGGTCTCTATTAAGAAAATTTCAGCTTGTGCCAAGGAGACCTAGTGTTTCTCCCATTCCATCCTGTAATGTTTTCAGGGTATCTGCTTTGACTCCGAGGTCTTTGGTCCATTTGGAGTTGATTCTGGTGCAGGGTGATATTTAAGGATCTACCTTTAGTTTTCTGCAGGTGATTAACCAATTTTGCCAGCACCATTTACTGAAAAGGCTGTCTTTTTTCCATCTATATTTTAGCTCCCTTATCGAAGTTTAGGTGGCTATAGGGTTATGGGTTTATTTCTGGATTTTCAATGCAGCATTATTTACCATAGCTAAGATATGGAACCAACCCAGATGTCCCTTAGTAGATGAATGGATAAAGAAAATATTATATATATATATATATATATATATATATATATATATATATACAATGCCTCCATAAGAAAGAATGACATCACCTCATTTGTTAGGAAATGGAAAGACTTGGAAAAAATTATATTAAGTGAAGTAAGCCAGACCCAAACAAACATAGGTCCCTAGATTTCCCTTATTTGTAATAACTAGTATATGTTTGGGACAAGCAGAAAAGATCAGGTAAGATGATGTTAAGTGAAATGAACTCCAAGATAGGGACACAAGTGGTTTTTGCTTTCTTGCTGCTTTTTCTAATATATTTATAAGGTACCATGTGAGTTTTTTGTTGCTTTGTATGTCCCTCCCCTACGGAATATAACCCCTGTTTTCACTGTATTTGATGTTGGTATAATTTGGAGTGGGGAAGGGAAAAAGCAAATTATTTAAATAGGGATACAGGTGTACCGATTGCAACAATGAGATGTACAAGATGCTATGTTGAAAAATGAACTTTACAATTTAGGCAGGGGTGGGAGATGGGGTAAGGTAGTTGAGGATGTGGGAGGGAAGGAATGGTAGGGGAAAAACAAAGGAGGAGGCAACAATGCTTGATAAGAAATGTACTCATTACCTTGCTCATGTAACTGTAACCCCTCTGTACAGTATTTTCACAATAAAAAACATTAAAAAACAAATGAAGTATAAAAACAAAAAATTATTTTATAAAAGAGACAAGAGTTATAGTAAGCTAGCTCTTGTGGGAGATATCAACAAGGGTGGTTAAAAGTAGGATTGCTGTTTCCTACCTGGTATTTGGGCATGAATTGAATCACTTTCAACTTAAGTAGAATTCATGTGGACAAACACTTTTGGGGGGTGGGGCCACTCAAGCCCCAGCTTGAACTCAGAGTCTGGGTGCTGTCCTTGAGCATTTTTGCTCAAGGCTAGCACTCTACCACTTTGAGCCACAAAGCCACTTCTGGTTTTCTGTTGGCTAATTGGAGATGAATATCATTAGCTTTTCTGCCCAGGCTGGTTTCAGACCATGAGCTTCAGATCTTAACCTACTGAGTAGCAAGGATTACAGGTATGAGCCACCAGAGCCTGGCAACAAATTCTTTTGAGGGATGCTATCTGAGGACAGTTTGAGAATTCAATATTTCTTAATTGTAGTTCCAGAACCCTTATACTCAATATCTCTTCATGCTCTATGAGGTGATGGACTTATTCTATACCATGGTTCCGCTTTCCTACTGCTGAGTCAGTAACTGCCCCAATTTAATGGCATAAATTAACCACTTTCTATGATACTCATTTATTGTGTAGGTCACAAATTTGAAAAGAAGAAATAGTTTATCTCTTCTCCCATGCCTTAGCTGGATGGCATGTAATTCAGAGGCAGAGCTCTGCTAAATACAGCTTCACTCAGACTTCTGGAATGTTCATAGAACCCTCAGTGTCTGGACAAAATAAAGCATAAGCTGTGTGAACAGTATGTGTACTTCACTTCACACACTCCAAATGCCTGTGGTGCAGCTAAGGTTTTTCTTTTACTTTTCTGCATCTTTCTTTTTTTTCACTCAAGGTTGGCACTACCACTTGAGCCACAGCACCACCTCTAGAACTTTCTGAGGAGCTTATTGGAGACAAGAGTCTCACAGACTTTCCTTCCTGGGCTGACTTTGAACTGAGATCCTCAGATCTCAGCCTCCTGAGTAGCTAGTATTAGAGTGTCTCCTGGCTCTGCTTCTTTCTTGTATGTAAGTGGTAGTACCCTATTGTTAAAATTTGTAAATTAATCAGGAAATACCGTAGTCCACAAATGTTGTGTATACATTGTGTATATTAATGGGTATCTGATGTATGAAGATGATAATTCTGATAATAACAACATAAAGGGAGATAGAACTATGCATAAAGAACCATGAATGGTGTCAAAATATAGTGTCAATTCAAATTGCTTTATTATAAATTTAGATTCAGTGAAAACTTCTAATAATACATATAATATGTATACTGTAATTTTTAAGAAAGACATAAAAATAACACATATCAAATAATTAGAAATTAAAGAGGGTAGTAGAAATGTACTTAATACATAGAAAACATAAAACAAATAGTCAGCATTAAATCTATTCTTACAAGTAATTAATTTAAATGTAAATGGATTAAAATCAACAAGCAAGAAACTGAGATTGCCAGACTAGAATACAAAAGAAAATAATTTGACCACATTACATGCTATCTGCAAGAATTACTTTAAATTGCATTATATAAATATGTTGCAAAGATTAAAAACAATTATTTCATGCACATACTGATCAACAAAAGACTAGAGGAGATATATTAATTTAAATTGATTCAGATTTGAAATAAAAAGTGTGGCAGGAGTAAAAGGAGGAAAGCAATATTGACAAAAGGCCATTTTTTCAAGAATATCTAAAGATTATAGTTATATGCACACATAAAATAAATAGTTCTAAGTATTTCTTGGAGTTTCTAGTGCTACACTTTCTTAAATGGACAGAAAAATCTGTTAGGAAATTAAGAGAGAGAGAGAGAACTAGAAAAACACTATAAAAACCAATCAGATCAAAGAAATACTATTACTGGGGCAAGGAAGGTGGCTCAGTGGTAGAGTGTTTCCCTTGCATGCATGAGGCCCTGGATTCAATTCCTCAGCACCACATAAGCCAAATAAATTGGAAGTGGCACTGTGGTTCAAATGGCAGAACACTAGCCTTAAGCTGAAGAGCTCAGGGACAGTGCCCAGGCCCAGAGTTCAAGCTGCATGACTGGGGAAAAAAAGAAAAAAGAAAGAAAGAATGCATTCACTTCTTTTTAGTGTACCTGAAATATCTTCCAGGATAAATCATATTTTATCCCACAAAGGAAGTCAATATACAGTAAAAATTATGCCCTATACATTTACATATGAGAGTTAAATGTAGTTAGAAATTAAAACAGAAAGAAAACTGAAAAATTCACAAGTATGTGGATATTAACCAACTCACTTGGAAGCAAGCAATGGATTAACAAGAAGAAGAAATTAATAGCTATAAGGTTCCAAAACTAAGGTCATGGTAGATGTGCATCTCAGGAAGCAAAGAGAGTAAAGAATGGGGAGAATCCCATCATGCTTTGCTGGACCCTCTCAATGACTTAAGGGCCTCACATTATGTCTTATGTCCTAAAGTGTTAGTGCCTCTTAACCATGCCATCCAGGGGACCCAACCTTTACCAAATAGCTTTGGGGGAAATTGAACAACCAAACCATATCACCTATGTTTTTCTTTGCTTTTCCTTTCTTCTCTTCTCTTCTCTTTTCTTTTCTGAGAATAATTTAAGAACCTTTAAGAGTTCTCTAGAATAAAATTCATAATCACTACTTCTTAAATTCACTGAGGGACAAAAATTGACACACGTCATTTGCATTTTAATGTATTCATGTCATTTGTACATATCAGCTCTTTATAGCATTAGCACATAATATTTAGTTTAAAAAAACATGCCATACAGGGCTGGGAAGGTGGCTCAGTGGTAGAGCACCTGCCTTGCATACCTGAGGCCCTGGGTTTGATTCCTCAGCACCACATAAGCAAAAAGAAAAAAGCCGGAAGTGGCACTGTGGCTCAAGTGGTAGAGTACTAGCCTTGAGCTGAAGAGCTGAGGGACAGCGCCCAGGCCCAGAGTTCAGGTCCCACGACCAGACCCCAAAAAAAAAAACAAAAAACAAAAAACAAAAAAAAAACATGCCATACAAATTAAAACTACAAGTAGATAGTAATTTTTGACATTGTTAGATATGTTTATTTCTTAGACTATCAATAATGACATAATAAAACTTCCCTTTATTTTTTTATTACAAGACCAAAAGAAGAAGAGCAATTGGCTGAAACTCACCTGTAAGATTCTTTCTGTATAAGCTGTGCTAATGTTTCATGAGCATTTTTTATCTGTGTAATGGTTAGTACTTTCAATGCAGAGGAAGCACTACAATAAAAAAAATTGTCTCTTTATTTGATAGTATTAAGGATTACACTCAGGGTGTCTCATGTGTTGAGGCAGTGCTCTACAACTTGAGCAATGCCTGCAGCCCCCTTTGTGTTAGTTAATTTTAAGGTAGTGTCTGCTTGATCTCAAGGCCAGCCTAGGCCATAATCCTCTGACCTGTGCTTCAGCATGTTGCTGGAGATGAGAGACATTAGCTATGCTTGGGCTTCACCTAAACATTGTGCTTTTCCCATCGTGAGGATAACAAGTGTGATCACTGCACTATCATTTGTTGAGATGGCATATCATGAATTTTATTCCCAGGCTGACCTTACATTTTCTTCCTCCAATTTCTGGCTCCCAAATAAGTAGAATTACAAACTTTTACATGTACCTCAGGCAAATATGACATTTTAAAATTATTTGTAAGCTTAGTCAACACATAGATATACACATGCATTTTTTCCAAAAGAAAAGTTCTAAAGCTGCAGACATTTTTTTAAATACATGCAGTGACTTTGCTACAAAAATAAAACTCCCACTGAATATTAGAATGCTAATCTCTTTCACAAACCAGCCATCCATCACCCCACTCATTTGTTTAGTTTTGTTTAGCTAATTTAATTGTTAATTAACACAAATAAATTATACACATTTATGGTGCACAAAATTACTTTTATATATACATTGTCGAATGGTTAAATGAAACTAATTAGTGTCTGTTTTTGATGAGAACATTTAAAATCTACTCTCAGCAACTTCACAGTATATATATATATACATAATTTATTGTTATTAATTACAAGGATACCTCTGTAAACTAGATTGCTGAATGCTCTCTTCCTGTTTAAATGAGACTTTGTGCCCCTTGATCCATATCTTCCGTTATCCCTCCTTACTTGGAAAATACTAGACTTTCTAATGTAATAGTGAGCATTTTTTATTAATTACAATCATTTCAAAATTAAAAGGAGGTAAATGGGGCCTTGTGTCCACTGCAATCAACTTGTGCTACTCAAAAGCTAAAATTAATGTCTTGGTTCAGAAAAACTACAAATGTTACACATAATCATTTCCATCTTAAAATTATTGTAGCAAGTTTTCAAACATAAGGCAGAGGGCATTTAAATGATGTCAACAAAGTTATTGAAGTGACCAGAAGGTATTTACATGAACACATAGAACTTCAGACTTCAAATATAGATGATATTCTCTCTAAGCTGCTGGATTCATAGATATTTTAAGTCTAAAGAGAGCATCTGCTAAGACATTTAGAAAGTCATTGATCTCCTTCCATTTTGGAAGGGGTAGACAAATAAAATTTAACTTTCAGCTTGGGATATAATTGGGTGATCAAGCACAAACTTAGCACCTAGCCCCTGTGATGTTTTTTATTTCATCCCAACCCCACACATTGTATAGAAGATATTATTCCAATAACACTAACTATAAGAGGAGGTACTATCGGATGACATGGGATGAAAATTTGTCTACATCCTGCAGAGGATCACAATATTCTTCTAGTTCCCTTCAGTCTTCTTATCAATGTGACTAGCTGAAGTGTTTAGATAGTAATTATGATGTCTAAAAAGGAGGCTGTGAAGACAGAACACACTTCCTTCATGATAACATTTCTATGGCTGTGTTCTGAAGGCAGCATTATAACAGGCAATAAAAAAGAAAAGAAAGAAAGACAAGAAGAGGCAACACAAGTTTTGTAAAAGATCACAATCTATTCATTGAGCCCAAGGTGTGGTTCTCAAAAGGCCCTCTCATTCTTCTTTGAAAGTGTGCCACTGGAACAAACTCATGAAGAGGTGAAACCCCAAGATCTACCACCTCCACAGGTACTATTGTAAACCCCCACATCCCACATGGTGGCTCCAGGAACCAACATTCAAAATCATGTGTAGCTTGAGCAATATATTAGGTGGCCTTCAGGAGTTACATTCTGCAATTATTGAAAGTATTGAAAAATCCAAATTTCAGTTTGGCCAACCATTAAAATCTGTGTATTTCTCACTGTGGTGCCAGACTGTTAATCCAAAAATAACCAAATATTTATCTCACCATGTTTATGTTTTAAAAACTACTTTAACTAAAACTATTGGCCTTATATTTTGCTTCAAAATAAATGAATATGAACATACTTGCAAATTATAAAAATTATTTTTTCTTTCCCTTGGCAGTACTGGCATTTGAATGTAGGGCCTCACATTTGCTCTGCTGGTGTTCTGCTATTTGAACCATACCTCTAGGCCTCTAGTTTTTTGCTTCATTTAAGATCGAACTCTAGCAAATTTTTCTGCCTGGTATAATAGCCTTGAATCACTATCCAAACATAGGCTGCATGGTTTCCCTCACTTGTAATAACTAGAATATATGTATAAATCTACAAGTTAATCCAATGGATAGTAAAAGACAGATACTTAGACTTGAACATGATTAATTAAATAACACTCTAAGCATCCACACACTGAGACCAATGGAGCATTCTTAGGTGAGGATCACAATTGCTCAATAGTTATATGCATATGACCATTTAAATTGATGTTTATTGAAATGAACTCCAAGAAATGAAAACAAGAGGGTTTTTTTGGTACTGTTTGCCGTTATGTCTTTATTTCTTTATTTTTTCTCCTTTGGTTTTTTCATGATGTCACTGTTTTTATTTCTGCACTCTTTTTCTTGTACATGAGTTTATCTGATCTGGGGAAAGGAAGAGGGATCAGTGAAATAGTAAGACAAAGAGTGAACCAATTCAACAGTAATACTCACTAAACACTATAATGAACAAGGAATCATTCTAGTGTTTTCAAGTACGGTGAATTTTTAAAAAAATCAATAGTCTATGAACACAGAGGTCATGTGAATCCAGTATGTAAGTGTTAAACATTAGTAATATCAGTTTTAGGTGCATCAATATAATAAGAAACTGTATTGTAATCAAAAACTATTCTAAAAATAAATAATATATACTTCGCATCTAATACCTGTCATCAGCATTACCTGATATTGCTAGTTCTTTTTAATTATGTTTATTATTTTAAATTAACCTTATTATTGTTGCTTATTCCCCTATCTTTCAGAAAATATATTTATTCATGAAGCAGGGGGAATTAGGTGAAGTTCCTGACAGTTTGATAGATTAATTTTCACTAAGACATCAACCAAAAAACTATTGATACAACACTTCAGATTGTGTACTTTATAATTGATGTTTCTTTAAGCTCTCTTACAGGATTTGGCTGCCTCTGACCATCCCCTTCATCACAAGTAGTCTTGGATGGAAAAGCACCTCTAATTGCTGGACTGAGATATAAGTTTAGAGAAGCCAGGTTAGGCTTTTCCAATGATTACTTAGGATTTCTTTGTTTTTACTCCTTCATTGTATTACTTATGCACATTAATATGGCCTAAAGATATTTCCACAGAGGCATACAGTGTGCACTGATCCAGTTGAATCTCATTCATCAAGGTAAGAGCCAAATAATCATTATGGAAATTTAGTGTCAGATTCAAGAAAAAGTATTTTTTAAAATACCTAGGAATTAACTTAACCAAAGAAGTGAAGGACCTCTATGATGAAAACTTTAAAATCTTGAAAAAGGAAATCAACACAGAACTTAAAAAAATGGCAAAACCTCCCATGCTCCTGGATTGGCAAGATTAACATCGTGAAAATGGCAATACTTCCCAAGGCTATCTACAAATTCAACGCGATACCTATCAAAATTCCACCCTCATTCTTCAAGGAAATAGAAGAGGCAATCCAAAAATTCATATGGAACAATAAAAGACCCCGAATAGCAAAAACGGGCCTCAACGGAAAGAACACTGCTGGAGGAATATCAATACCAAATTTCAAACTCTACTATAAAGCCATAGTAATCAAAACAGCTTGGTATTGGCATAAGAACAGACCTCAGGACCAATGGAATAGAATTGAAAACCCAGAAATGAACCTACAGACCTATAGCCATCTAATTTTCGATAAGGAAGCTAAAACAATAGAATGGAAGAAAGACAGCCTCTTCAGTAAATGGTGCTGGCAAAATTGGTTAACTACATGTAGAAAACTAAAGCTAGATCCTTATATATCACCCTGCACCAGAATCAACTCCAAATGGATCAAAGACCTTGAACTCAAAGCAGACACTCTGAAAACATTACAGGATGGAATAGGAGAAACCCTAGGTCTCCTTGGCTCAGGCCGAAATTTTCTGAATAGAGACCCGGAAACACAACAAATCAAAGAAAGGTTGGACAAATGGGATTGCATAAAGTTGCAGAGCTTCTACAGGGCAAATGACATAGCTAGCAAGATCAATAGAAAGCCCACCGATTGGGAGAAGATCTTTACTAGCCATACAACGGACAAGGGTCTCATATCTAAAATATACTTGGAACTCAAAAAATTAAACCACCCAACAACAAATCCTCAAAGAAGCAACTGCCCAATAAATAAGTGGGCGAAAGACTTAAAGAGAAGCTTCTCTGAAGAAGAAAGAAGGATGGCCAATAGACACATGAAGAAATGTTCAACATCCCTAGCCATAAAAGAAATGCAAATCAAAACAACATTGAGATATCACCTCACTCTAGTTAGAACAGCAAAAATCAAGAACTCTAACAACAACAGATGCTGGAGGGGATGTGGACAGAAAGGAACCTTACTTCATTGTTGGTGGGAATGTAAACTTGTTCAACCACTTTGGAAAGCAGTATGGAGGTTCCTCAAAAGACTTCACATAGATCTCCCCTATGATCCAGCAATCTCACTTTTGGGCATTGACCCAAATGTTTACAAACAAGATCACACTAAAGCTACTAGCACAACTATGTTTATTGCAGCATTATTTACCATAGCTAAGATATGGAACCAACCCAGATGCCCCTCAGTAGATGAATGGATCAAGAAAATGTGGTATATATACACAATGGAATTCTATGCCTCCATCAGAAAGAATGACATTTCCCCATTTGTTAGGAAATGGAAAGGCTTGGAAAAAATTATATTAAGTGAAGTAAGCCAGGCCCAAAGAAGCATAGGTCCCATGGTTTCCCTTATTTGCAATATCTAGTATAGGTATGAGTCAAGCAGAAAGGGTCAGATAATGTGATGTTAGGAAAATGAACCCTTAAATATGTATTTTAATGTTTTCGTTTCTTTCATGCATATGTTTCTAATGCATTTATAAGATTATTTCTTTGTTGCTTTGTATGTCCCTCCCCCACAGTGTAACCCCCGCTTTCACTATATTTGATGTCAGTATAACATGTGGAGGAGATGGGGGCAAACAAGTCGTTTAAGGATTCAGGTGGACCTGTTGCAACAATGAGAAGTACAAAATGTCATGTCAAAACCAGCTTTACAATGTCGGTGGGGGGGGGGGAGGGGGGAGGCTGGGAAGGGAGGTGAAGGGTAAACAAAGGAGGAGGCTGCAATGCTTGGTAAGAAATGTATGCATTATCCTGCCCATGTAATTGTAGCCCCTCTGTACAGTATGTTCTCAAATAAAATAAAATAATATTAAAAAAAAAAAGAAAAAGTATTTTTGAAGTAAATTGATTGACTTTAATGCTAAGGAAGGCCCAGAGAAGAAATTCTGCAGATCAAAGAAATATCTGAGTAAGCAATTTAGGAAACACAATAGTCAATACCAATGGGTTAAACTTTAATTTTATGTAATGCTTTCTCATAGGTCATATTTGATAGTTATATAAATTGTAATTAATTGGGAAGATATTAGACTACATTAGAAATCCTTGTATGAATTTCCTCATTTTATTGACAAAGTATTGAGTTCAGACTGATACTGTATTATATTACATTTTAAATTTTAGAAAATTGTTTTAAATCATGTTAATTATTTTCATTCTTTCATTGTCACCTAATCCAGAAAAAAAATGCATGAACATAGTTATTACCTATATTAACATTTGATAATGATAAAAACAACCAAAAGGAAAACTTGAAGTATCTGATTTTGACCACCAATCAAGTTTGTCTGGAATCTCCTATTCCTATTTATTTTATTTTCTTATTTGTCCTTACACTTTCTTTCTCTGTTGATAGGCTTCAGCAATGGAGATATGAAGTAACAATACAGAGTAGAAGTTTTCTCATTTTGGAGCTGACTTTCCTTTCTATGATTGCTTCCTAAGACTCTCTTCTTTAAAGTAGGACTCAAGATACTGAGCAAAAAGTTAGTAAGATCTCAAGAAACAAAAAAGGTATATACTTTATTCTTTTTTCTTTTAATACTTTTTTATTGTAAAAATACTGTACAGAGGGGTTACAGTTACATGAGCAAGGTAATGGGTACATTTCCTATCAAGCATTGCTGCCTCCTCTTTTGTTTTGCCCCTACCATCCCTTCCTTCCCACTTCCACAACTACAGTGTTCCCTCTCCCCACCTAAATTATAAGGTTCGTTTTTCAACATAGTGTCTTGTGCAGTTCATGTTACAATGTATCAACCTGTATCCCTATTTAAGCATTTTGTTTTTTCCCTTCCCCTCCCCAAATTAGAGAAGTGTATATACAAGGTGCAGGGCACCGACATCAAATACAGTGAAAACAGGGGTTATACCATGGGGGACATACAATCACAATTATTTGGGGAGGTGGAGGTCTGAAGATCCTGTTCTAAAGTTGGTTTTGGTGAAGGAATAAGACTATTTAAAAAAGGAAAAAAAAGAAAAGAAAGGCAAGTACAAAATGTTAAAGTTGAGTCTTTTGAGGAACCTCCATACTGCTTACCAAAGTGGTTGAACAAGTTTACACTCCCACCAGCAATCCCACTTTTAAGATTTACCCAAATGAAATCAAACAAAGCCATTCTAAGGCTACCAGCACAACTATGTTTATCACAGCATTATTTACCATAGCTAAGATATGGAACCAACTCAGTTGCCCGTCAGTAGATGAATGGATCAAGAAAATGTGGGATATATATACAATGGATTTCTATGCCTCCATCAGAAAGAATGACATTGCCCCATTTGTTAGGAAATGGAAAGACTTGGAAAAAATTATATTAAGTGAAGTAAGCTAGGCCCAAAGAAACATAGCTCCATGTTTTCCCTTATTTGCAATAACTAGTATATTTCTAGGACAAGCAGAAAAGGTTTAAAGCTATGTACATATGACCATATAAGATGATGTTAAGCAAAATGAACCCCAAGATAGGGACACAATTTTTTTTCTTTCTTGCTATTGTTTCTAAAGTATTTATAATGTACTGTGTGATTTTTTGTTTCTTTTTATGTTCCTCCCCCATGGTATAGCCCCTGTTTTCATTGTATTTGGTGTTGGTGCCCTGCATCTTGTATATACACTTCTCTAATTTGGGGAGGGGAAGGGAAAAAACAAAATGCTTAAATAAGGATACAGGTTGGCCCATTGTACCAATGAGATGTAGAAGACACTATGTTGACAACTAAAATGAACTTTACACCTTTGGGGGGGAGGGGGTAGTTGTGGAGGTGGGAGGGAAGGGATGGAAGGGGAAAAACAAAGGAGGAAGCAACGATGCTTAATAGGAAATGTACTCATTACCTTGCTCATGTAACTGTAACCCCTCTGTAAGTATTTGTGCAATAAAAAAAAACTTACAAAATAAACTTCAAAAAAAATTCAAAGTTCAAAGTTCAAACTTCAAGGTTCAAACTTCAATACTGATCACAATTAAGTTTACTGTATTGGAAATGTAAATAAACATATGAATACAAAATGAAATAATGTAAATTAAAAGACTGAATGATACTCAGTAATCAATAAATGAAAGTCTCTTTTCCTCTTTTAATGGGTAGTAAGATATTAATCTTTATAAAATAAAATTTAAAAATGATATACTATTGACTAGGTCACTTACAATCAAATTTTTCATCAATTATTTGTTCAAATGAAAGGATCAGCTGGGCATTGGTGACTCATATCTGTTATCTTGGCTACTCAGGAGGCTGAGATCTGAGGATAAAAGTTCAAAGCCAACCTGGGCAGAAAGTCCATTTATTATAAACCATCAAAAAGCCACATATATGGTTTAAGTAGTGCTAGCATTACTTTGCTCAGTGCTAGCACTGAGCAAAAAGACCTCAAGGACAGGACTAGAACAAGAAAAAAAAAAGTAAACAATCAATGAGAAGATTTGGTTGATTTTATATGATACAGTTATGCTTAGCCTTTCTAGCTAATTCATCCATGTATGTAAGTTTAGTGACACTAAATGCACTCAAGGATATTCTTTTTTTCTATCAAAAATAGGGATATGAAACACTTGTGAACTTTGAAGATGCTCAAATTGCTGGTGTAACTGTAGAAGAGTATATGTAAAAAAGTGGTCTGTTGTTCAAAATCTGTCAAAATGCTCCCTGTCTTAAAACATCCAGAGAAGCATAATTAGCAACATATAAGCAAAGCAAGACAGTTTTATAAACCTGTTCTCAGAAATTCTTTACCTTTCCTGTTGTAATTAGGACATTTTTCACCCAGACTATGAAACATGCACTGAACTTGACTTGAGTAGTCTGCATTTCTCCTAACAGTGTATGTGTGTGGTATTAATCTAGTGAAATTCAGGATGGTGATAGTAAATATGAAGGTTCAAAAGATTTCTCCATTTGTTTGACCCTCTAAGTAATCACTTCCTTGGAAAAATCTGGAACAAACCAAACTTTTCCATTTTTTGCAGTAGTATCTGAGTCATTACACTATGCTCAGCAAGCATAACATTTACTTGCCAAAGAAAAACTCCCTGCTGAAAATGTAAGGATTTTTTTTTCCTTTTGCACTTCGATTTCACATCTGGTAGCTGACAGGAAGCTTTGTAACCCCTACACAATTTTGGCTTTTTTCTGGAAGAGGGGACGATTAAGCACCTAATTCAAACTAATATTATCACTTTTTTACAGAATTAATGAGATGCTGTAATTGTCGACAGTGTTTACCTGCTACTCTGGGAGTAGATTTCAAAGGCTCATGAATTAGCCATCGCCAGCTTTATAATTAGCAAGTGACAACTTTAATTCCAACGGCATGTTTAATCAATAGCAACAGATGGAAGTGCGCCTGGTGGTAAGTCAACCCCTTCCCAGCTCCTGATAGCAGGTTTGTCCTGCTGGCTCTGCGTTATAAGCTATTTAGCATAGCAAGTGCTAAATTACTGGTAATATTCTCAGTCTTGGATGATCAGAGTTGTACTATCCCCAAAATAATTATCATCACTGACATTACTGAGTACTTTTATATACTATAAACGTACTCCGGTTCTAAGTTCCCAAACACCCACTCCGATTATTTAATGCCACTGCTCCCATTTTGCAGATGACAGAATTGAGTCTAGGGAAATGCACAGGATAACCCAGTTAAACACTAGCGAGTCAGCTTTCTGGCTCCCAGACTTCGTGCTACTAACCTTCATATTTATGTGATTTTAAAAAGCCATTCGCTTTTCTTTTAATCGTATTTGACCATTCATTGTAGGGACCGCAATAAAACTGGGGTCCCAGTTTTTCAATTGCACTCTGCTAGAGTCCTGTGGATGAAAGGAAACAGGAACCATCTCCTGTGTCATTTCCTGTACTCCACACACGTGCTAAACCAGTCACTCGGCAACTATTTGAATTAGCGATATTTGTCTCAAAGAGCATCCCTCAATAACTTTTAGTATGCACCTTCACTTCACTAAGTCTCCCTGAAGCACATTTGTGCGGACTTGCCTTCTACCAATGATATGCCAATTCAGAATATGGTTTGACCACTGCCAGATAAATTTAGCTGGCTCAGCTCTCCATTTCCCAAAGTAGTAAACTACATTATGGGAAGGGCTGTCAAAGCTTAGTAGTTTGGAGTGTTTAATCTGTCATATCAAAACACATATTGTCATTCTCCTCTCAATGTCTATGAACTGCCCTAATGTTGAGATTATTTTTGGTAACCCCCCCAAAAAAATAATAATAAATAAAGCAGCAAGTCTGGCACCAGTGGCTAACAATTAAAACATTTATGACCTATCTAACATATCCATGGATATGTTATACATACAAATACAGCATTGTATATGTATATATATGCATACATATACATATTTATATGCGCATATATGTTATATACACAAACATAGCTCATATAGACTACCCATATTTCACGCATTTATGTATATGTATGCACATATATATTTATATTTAAACATATATATTTTTATATTGTTTACATTTCAACAATGAAAATTCCTTTCAAGAATGAACATTTTGGCAGGCTCCACGGTGCAAAACGTGCTGTACTCCCTGTACCAGCTGGGCAGACCCTAGCTCCGCGTCTTCCTAACCAACTTCTTCATCCAGCTAGTCCGGCCTGGTACTGCCCAGCCCAGCCCCAGGACACCGTGCATTGACAGCGTGCCTGTGGCTGAGTACGGATGTGGGTGCAGCACGGCTCCAGCAGAAAGAGGGTCTGCAGGAATGTGAGATCCAAAAACCCCATTACAAGGTAGCCTATGTGCATCTGGCCCTCGGACAGACCTTCACATTCCTGGATCTGTTTCCCGGAGAAGGAGCAGGGCCGGGCAGCCGAGGAAGGGCTCCAGGGGGCTGTGTCCCAGAAGCAGAGCAGTGACCCCCCGGCACGGTGGCGTCTCCTCCTGGTTTGGTTTGTGACCCCCGCAGGGATGGGCACAGGGCCCAAATTAAAGCTCTACTGTGTGAAAAAACAATGAATGACCTTTTTTTTCCAGCTTTTCAACAATGGGTCAGGGGCGTTCACCTCTGTCCTTCCTAAGACACCTCCATGTGACCATCATGGGTGATCACATGTGAGATCTATGACACTGGACTTTCAAATAAAGGATCTCCTTTAATATTCTCCAGAGAGAAAAAACTAGGTGTTTATTATAAAGTTCAAACTCATGGGAAAATTGTCTAAAACATCATTTCTTAGGAACTGAAGGTCTAATTTGAAGAAGTTCTGGCTCTGACCACAATTCTGAGGTCCTTTGTCTTCTCCAATTTGCGTTGTGCTTGTGGTAGAGAAATGACAGCCAGCATAAGATCAGGGCTGATACCACTTCTATTTCCTTGTAATTAACCCCAGGGAAGACCTTTGCTCCTTCTGGAAATACATAAATATCTAGTTGCTAGACAAAGTCTAATAGTACTAGAATTACAAGAGAATAAAAATGTCTTAAAATCATTTCTCATATACTGTTGGCTTTTTCTCTTTGACTTGGTTAACACATAGTGCCTTTAAGAAGCTTGGGTTTATTGTCATTGTTAGGTCTTTACACTCTTTTTAAAACATGCATCTGAGCATTTACACACACACACATATTAGTGTCAAAGGGACTTTGATTTAGGTAGAGTGTAATGTTTTGTCTCTGACAAAATGACTTACACACACACACACACACACACACACACACACACACACACACACACACACACACACACAATCTTTCCAAACCAGAAAAGTAATGATATCTAAAATCAAGAGGTTCACTATTTTTATCCAGTCCAGCAAACTGAGTGATCAAGGAAATATAAGAAAATCATATACAAGTCATTTTATTTAAAAATAAATGGAAAATTAAAAATAGTTATAACTATTTTCTAAAAGAAATCATGCAAATGTGTATCAAATTAGAGCAATTGAGTGCAATAAGTGGCATGTGATACAATTGTTCTGGGAATAATAACCAAGCTTCACATGAATCTCTAAATTATGGATGCTATATTCAAAATAAGAAAGTGGGAGATATAGAGGGATGGGGTAATAATGATCAAAATCAAATATAGTTATTGCCTTACCTATGTAATTGTAATCCCCCAGCACATCAATAAAAAATAAAAAATAAGTAAATAAAATAAAAAATAAAATTCACAACCCTTTATGTTTGGAGTTTAATTTTCTTATACTTAAAACACTCATTTATTTTTTTACTTACCAAACTACATTTGTCATAATTATCTAAACCATTTTCTTTAATTTTATTAATTTTTTGGGAAAAAAACTTACAGAGTTACTTAACTTTATGTATGTGTCTGAAATCATTATGTTTTTAATTTCCAGAGTGGATTTCTAGGATTGAAAATTAGAAATTTACTTATTTTCAATTGCTTATATTTTTATGTATATATGTTGCTTTACTGATAGTTCATCATTCAAACAACATATTATTTAAAATTATCACTAAAATAGTCTGCAAATAAAATAAAATAGTCTGAAATGAGTCAAAGTCAACTGGAAGGCAGTTTTCTAGCACTTCCCATTGCTGTGACCAGGATGCACGGGACAATTCTCTTACTTATTCCTGTGTTATTGTCATTGTTTAATTCTTCCAAAGTCATAGAGAAGCTACATCTAATACGTCGGCAAGTCCTATTTTGATGACAAACTTTGGTTAGATTTAATTAACATATCCCTTATATATGTGGCCACAATCACAGATGTGTGGATCTGGTCAACTTGTTCGATTGCCATTTAGCAAATTAGCTAAAAGCTATAGGTGAACACTGATGCTTAGGTAAAAATATGTATAAAGTAGAATAGGAGAGTATGCTGGAAATTAAAGCTGAAATATTTATTTTTAATTCATGGACTATTTTGCTGATAGATAAAAATGTACTTGTTCACATTTGAAGAAGTCTAAGTAAACAAGTCAACTTATTTTGTGACTTGGCTTTCTTTTTAACTGAATTGAGGACAGGCAAAACAACAGCTATCTAAGAATGAAATGGTATTATGAATTTTTTTATTGTAAAGGTGATGTACAGAGGTGTTACAGTTACATAATTAAGGTAATGAGTCCATTTCTTTTTTAACAGTCTTACCCCTCTCTCATTTTCTCCTGCTTCCCCCCCCCCAATGCCCTTCCTCCCAAAGTTGTAAAGTTCATTTCCATCTTAATGTATCACTGTTGCTTTGGTTCACCTTTGTTCTGGCATTTCTGTGATTCCCTTCCATATGCAAATCAGATAAACGTATATAAAAGTCAAAGAGTACAGAAATCAAAAAACAGTGACAAAGGACATAAACCAAAAGGTGGAGGGAAGAAATAATTGTAAACAGCACATTATTAAAAACTCTACTTGGAGTTCCTTTTGATAAGCTATATTTTATATGGTCATATACACCTAGGTATTTAGCTATTATGATCTTCTCCTAAGAATATCCTAAACATACTCTAGTTATTACAATTGAAGGAAAGGATGCAGCCTATGTTTCTTTGGGTCTGGCTTGCTTTGTTGGATTGTGAATTCTATGTGAGGCAATTCACTCTCTGTATCTCACTAGGTAGCTGATTTTCCATCTATGAAAATGGCATCGTCAAAAAGATACTGGTTTTTCTCTCTAAGGAAAAGATAACCATTAATACCAGATAGTTCTAATGGGGCCATTCTTTGGATCACAGACACACTCCTACCTATAAAAATTAAAATACAACAAAAGTCCCACTACTGAAGTGGTTTTTGTTGTTGTTGTTTAAAATCTTTGGAGATTTGAAAGGTGATAGATTCAAATCAAGTTAAAAAAATATCAGACATCTGGGACTTGTTTTGTGAAATTTCCATAAGCTACCTGTAATGGTTATGCATTGTCTATCTTTGAGGATAATTTGAGTTGCAGAAATATGTTAAATTCCTATTCCAAGAAAGCTTAGAAGAAATGAGCAAAGAATGGAATGACACTTTATCAAATACATTTTCACATATAGATCTACATATATATAGATATATATGTAGATCTATATCTATATAGATATATATAGAGATAAATATAGATATGGATATATATTTAGATATATAGAAAGGTAAATATATCTAAATTATTATGTTATGAAAATAATAATATACTCAAGCATATCATATAGCAAAGAAGGTCAGAAATTACTCCAAGGTAATTCTTTTCATCTTCTTTGTTCAATGTATACTGCAGTTGAGTTTTTAGAAAAAATCAAACTGCCTGATGAATTCTGATATTTGTTTTTTCCTGTTATGATTTTGTCTTATCTTCTTTCATTATATTTTGGAAGCTAATGATAAAATTATAAAATGAAAATAAATGTAGAGTATTTACTATATATGTGTCTAAATATATACATAAATATAATATATAATCTGTCTACATATACATATCTCTATATATGTCTACATATATATAGCTATCTACAGAGATAGAGATATAGAGATATATCTAGCTATATAGATAGATATAGATATATATCTATTATAAAGACATCTCTCTTTAGAGACACATATCTATATCGATATGTGATACATACATATATCTCTAGATATACCTATATCTAGATATATGTCTGTATCTACCTCTATATAATCTATAGCACTAGATATCTTTACAGATTATATGTATATTAAATATAGTATATAGACATATATATTATATATCTATAATTACGGAAACATCTATCTAGTAGTAATTACATTTCTTTTCATTTTACAATTTATAATATATATAGTACATAGTCTATATTTATTTTCCACTCTAAAATTTCATCACAGGCTCCAACAAACTTCCTAAAAGAAGACAAAATCATAGTAGGACAAAAACAAATATAAAAATTAAGCAAGTTTTATTTATTGTAAAACCTCAACTGCAACATGCATTCAACAAAGAAGATGGAAAGAATTACCTTGGAGTAATTCCTGGACTTGTTTGTTTACTATACACTATGCTTGAATTTATTGTTACTCTCATAACACATAATAAAATAATCCAACATATGTCACATTATGTTAGTGAATAATTATAAGGCAGCATGACAACTCTATAATTTCTTGGTAATGAAGAATAAAAATAATGAAAACAGCAGGCAAATAGAGCCAAGGGAAATTTTAAACGTCTTTTTCTACAAAAATATGTGCACTTCACAGTTTTATTCTTTTAATTCATAGCATTTCTATTAGTTCGAGGACTATGTTTACTTGGAGCTGAATGTTCTTGATAAACACACAGTGAAGTAAATAGTATTAAATAATATCCATTTGGATCAAAATGGCATTATAAATGCAATGAAGCTAGGCATGAAGGGGTTCACTTCAATAATTCCAGCATTCAGGAGGTTAAGGCAAAAGTTTTCAGTTAGAGGTCAGCTTGCTCTGCACAGTTAGTCTCTGGTCCAACATCTGACGATTGTGCCAGTTGTCAGTGGTTCACGCCTGTAATACTAGATACTCAGGGGGCAGAGATTGAAGGGTTGTAGTTCAAAGCCAGCCCAGGCAGGAAAGCCCTATGAGATTTTTATTCTCAATCAATCACAAAAAAATCTGGAAATGGAGATGAGACTCCAATAGTAAATTACTAGACTTGAGCAAAAAAGCTCAATCAACCACAAAAAAATCTGGAAATGGAGATGTGACTCCAATAGTAAATTACTAGAATTGAGCAGAAAAGCTCAGGGTCAGTACCCAGGCCCTGTGTTCAAGTTTCAACATCTGTGCACACATGCACACACACACACACACACACACACACACACACACACACACACACACACACACACACACACACACACACAGAAAAATACAGTATTATGAAATTCTGGTAAATCTCTGAACTACAGGACTTCGAAGAAAGGCTAAGGAAAGAAGTAATGTTTTAATATTTCTTGAATGGAAAATGCAATAAGATAAATTAATGATGTACATACATCGATACGTACGTATCTTTCCAACTAGATGTTAAGACTTTTGAGATCAGGGCATAGATCAGTCCTGTTTTCTCAAATCCTGGCACAGAGTAATTGTTTAGTAAATAGCAATCAAACAAATGAAATATAACAGGTACTGAATTTTAATTTCAGAACTCAAGGAAGAGGCATATAGACTTTTTTCTAGAAATAGTAAAATTTGGTCAAATTCTGTAACTTGACTAAATGTATAAAGACTATAGTTATTGGACTCTGAAGTAATTATAATTCCAAGGTTGTAGGTTAATGCTATTGCTAGTATAGACAGGAGAGTTGGGAAAGAAGTTTGGGAATACACAAGGGAAAATTCAAAAATGTTGGACATTTTGAATTCTTAACTCAAGAAACAATTAGGTCAATAGCTTAAAAGTACAATTTTGGCTCTCAAAGTGGATATTGAAGCTTTAACCTATAAACAGAAATTTATGTACATAGCATCCCAGCAAAAGAGAGACATATTCAGATTTGATGCTGATAGAGACATACGTATAGTTGTCTATGTATAGGTAACTGTGGGTTTGTCAGTTAGGTTTTTGTTTTTATAATAAATACCTGAGACAATCAACTTATAAAGAAAAAGTAGTTGTTTAGGAGGTTCAAAACACAGCTCTGGAGTTTCTAGTATGTGACTGGCTAACATTGCTTTTAAATCTCAGAGGGAAGGGCCAGGAAGACCATTACTGTGCAAATGTGTGATGGAGCAAATCTGCTCACTTCATGCCTAGGAAAGATCCAGAGTCCCATGAACTCCATCAAAGCCAAAGCTGAGATCTGAGTGAGGAGCCAGGGTTTGAAGCCAGCAAGGGCAGAACATTCCCTGAGACTCTTATGTCTAATTAACTACCAAAAAGCCAGGCTGTGGCTTAAGCAAAATAGCTTAGGGACAGCATCCAGGCAATGAGATGTAATCTTGAGACTATTAAAACAAAAAACAAAAAACAAGAGAGAGAGTAGAGTTTATATGAAAAGCTAAGTAGTCATTGAACAAAGCCAAGTACTGTCATAGAACAAAATAATCACATGACATTAAAGTATTACACAGAGGTTGAGTTCATTTCATAAGAAATTTAAAATATTTTAATAGCTTTAAAGCTCTAATAGAAAGGCAGAGAACAGTCCTAAGCCAGAGAATCACACCAAGTGTGGCTTCACAGGACAGAGAGTTAGGCCAGAGAGTTAGGTCAGAGAGAGAAAATACAGGCAAGGAGAAAATCCTGAGCACTTGCCAGCAGTTGACGCGGTGGCGGCAGTGGTGGTGGCGCCAAACCTGAATCACAGAGAGTCCGGAACCAAGGAGCCAGACACAGCGGGCAAGCAGATTCCACTCAACACCAGCAAGAACTGACAAGGAGCGGACATCTTCATCCTGCAGTTTGCAGACCAGAGACAACCCAGGAACCAAGATTGGGCGTGAGTAGAAGCCTGAAGTCCTCACTCCTTCTCAGGGAGCAGAGGAGGGAAGACCATTCCTCCCCCCCCCCCAGTACCAGAGATCTCCATCTTGGATACCGACAAAGCTCAGTGGAGCTGCTAGCTCCAACTCAGGCCTTGGAATAAATCTACAGTCATTTAGCAGGTCACAAGAGCCTAACCTGACCTGCCAGACTCAGCTTCGCCCAGGGAAAACTCACCCAGCTCGGGCGCAAGCCCCAGGAGTTGCTTTCTTCACTGGGTAATCAGAGCCAGAGGCTGCCCCTCCCTTTAGCAGCTCGACAATCAATTGAAATTCAGTAAAAAGAAACCCTGAGAGTGGCTCCAGGCTGGGCTCTGTGCGTTTCTCCACAAACCAGCCCCCAAGAAAAGCTGTTTCCTGAAAGGCCTCAACTCTACCCAGAACCTAGCCTCATCACAGCATCTCCAAACTCGAGGAAAAAGCCATCTCCTTCTTTTATGATACTCAAAGCAGATCTCCCTCCCATTGAACTAACCTGGGAGGAGGATCTCAGAGCATTTATCTGCCTTTTCAAAGAAACTGACTTAAGTAACCAACCAAGCCACAGGAACACAAGCAAACCAGAGACTCCAACAAGAGACTGGTTACGGACACAAGGGAGATACAGGATTTTTCCCACCCCTCCCAAAAAAATCAAAGAACCTTTTTTTTTGTTGTGCCTTTTATGAAAAAAAATTTTTTTAATCTTTAATTTGTACCTTTTTGAAAAAAATTGTTTTCTAGTAATTTTTTTTCCTCTTAGAATTTTATTTTAGGAGTATAAGTGGGTGTGTGTTTTTTTTCTTTCTTTTTTTGTTTTTGTTTTTTTTTTTGTTTTTTGTTTAGCTCTACTGAACTTCTGATCTTTTTTCTTTCTTTCTTATCCTTTTCACCTTTTCTTCTCTTTCATTCTTCTTTATGTGACTTAATTGCTGTTCTGCACATCCTCAGATAAACCCGTAGTCAATTATTAGACCTTATCCCCCATTGTGTACACACTTAATCCACAAATTTATTACTCAATTCAAAACTTCTTAGACTTAAATTCCTTAATAGCAGTACTACCTCTTTAAACCTATATAATATTTTAAGTATTTTTATTTTTAAGTTTTTCACATCTCCTTTATATCCCTCCTCTTCTCTCATTATATTCATGTTCTTCTCTGAATAGTTTGTTTTCGATTCTGTATAATATTTTTAATTTTTACCTTTCTATTTTTTCTGGTCTCTTTTTGTTCCCTTTCTCTTTCTTCTTTTTTTCTCTCTCTCTACTTCCATACTATCCAACCTATTTCCTGCTTTGAGATTAGGACTTAGTTAAGTTAACTCTCCCTGTGACTTCCCACATCACTCTATTCCTATTCTTTACCCACATCTCTTACTAAACCTAATAATTTCTGGTTTACCAAATTCTTCTTTGTGGTTCATAGCCCATTAATATATAGTGGTTTGATGTTGAATAGATGTATCTGGTGAACTAGATTGTATCTGCAGACTATTGACTGTGCAAATACAGACTCTGGTTGATGCTTGCCTTAGGAAAGTGTTCTAGCACAAAACTGGTGTTAATTTCATCCCAAATGGGCAGAGTAAGCCAGAAAAACACAAGAAAAATGGAAAGTCCGGGTATCTCAACTCCCACTCTTGATAATAAGGGGACAGAATGGATAATGAATAATCCAGAGGAGAGTTCCCAAATAGCTCTACAAACACTGCTGGCAAACACGATAAATGAAAAGATTGAAAACATACAAAGAACTCTGTATGAGCGTGATAGGGAGAGAGAGGATGCAATCCAAAAGTTTATAAAGGAATATCATGAGCATGAGGAAGCTAATCAAAACTGATACAGGATTTGCGTGAGCAGCTTGAGAATACTCAAAGAGAAAGGCATTAATGGCATGAGCAGGCTGAGAACACTCAAAGAGAATTGCAGGAATCGCATGAACGGGAGGAAGCTAAGCAAAGAGGAATACAGGAATTGAGAGAGCAGGATGAGAATACACAAAGATCACTAAAGGCATTCATGGAATCCATTAACAAAGAGCTGAAGGAAGTCAGGGAGACCACAAAGGGAATGCTGAATGGAACCCAACAGAAGGAATGGGAGACCAAGGAAACCATACCAATCAACTAAGTGATTTGAGAATAAACACTGAACACCAAATTAAGGAAGAAAAGAAGTTCATACAAGATCTAAAACAAAGCTTCAACAAAGAATTTGAAGCCATCAAAGCTGACCAACTAGAAGGAAAAGAAATGAAAAACGAAGTAGAAAGTCTCCACAGTAGGTTAGACCATGCAGACGATCGAATCTCGGGGATTGAAGACAGCCTACATATTATAGAGAAAGAACCGACAATCATCCAAGACAAATGCAAGAAATATGAGAGATCTATCCAACACCTGGAAGACACCATCAGAAGGCCTAATCTAAGGATAATGGGTGTAGAGGAGCACCTAGAAACAGAAGTTAATGGTCTAGAAAATTTGTTTAACAGGACCCTAGCAGAGAACTTCCCAAACATGCAAAAAGATAGGCCTATTCAAATACAAGAAGCTTTTAGAACTCCAAATAGACCAGACCAGAATAGGACATCCCACCTTCACATTATAATCCACACAGGATCAATTCAGACCAAGGAAAAGATCCTTAAAACTGTCCAGGAGAAAAGATTAATCACCTATAAAGGGAAACCAATTAGAATCACCTCAGATTTCTCAGCAGAGACAATCAAAGCAAGAAGAGCCTGGAATGATGTTACCATGCCCTAAAAACAACTATCAACCAAGAATACTGTACCCAGCTAAGCTCTCCTTCATAACTGAAGGCCAAATAAAAACCTTCCATAGCAAAGAAAAATTGAAACAATACATCTCCACCAATCCAGCCCTACAAAAGATTCTTTAAGACATCCTACACATAGAAAACCAACAAGACCAAAATAAAGGACAAGAAACTGCACCCAAACTGAGAATCCAAGAACCATAGGAAGAACCCAGTTTTCACAGCCCCAAGAAGGTGGAAAACATGGCAAGAACTCCCAAATACCTCTCAGTCCTATCTCTTAACATTAACGGACATAACTCTCCAATTAAGCGACATAGACTGTCTAGTTGGATTAAAAAACATGATCCTTATATCTGCTGCCTGCAGGAGTCACATCTTGCCCGTAAAAACAAACACATTTTCAATGTTAAAGGCTGGAACAAAATCTACCAAGCAAACGGCCCCCATAAACAGGCGGGAGTTGCAATCCTAATATCAGATAAAATAGACTTCAAATTAAAATTTGTGAGAAGAGATAAAGAAGGTCACTACATACTAATTAAGGGATCTCTCCTTCAGGAGGATATTACAATTCTAAATATCTATTCGCCAAACAATGGAGCACCCAAATTTATCCAAGAAACACTACTTTCCCTCAAATCCCATATAGATCCAAAGACATTAATTAGGGGGGATTTTAACACACTACTCTCCCCAATAGATAGATCAACTCATCAAAAACTCAACAGAGAAACTGCATATCTAAACAACTGCATAGATAAACTAGATTTAACAGACATCTACCGAATATTTCACCCAGCAGCATCAGAATACACGTTTTTCTCAGCAGCACATGGAATATTTTCTAAAATAGACCACATTTTAGGCCACAAAGCAAACTTGTCCAAATTCAGAAACATTGAAGTTATACCTTGCATTCTCTCTGACCACAAGGGAATAAAATTAGAACTCAACACCAAAAGCCACCAAAGAAAGTACGGTAACACATGGAAGCTGAACAACACAATGCTGAATCATGACTGGGTCAAGGAAGAGATTAGAAAGGAAATTCAAATGTTTATGCTATTCAACAAAAATGAACACACAAATTACCAGCTCCTCTGGGATACAGCAAAGGCAGTACTCAGAGGCAAGTTTATAGCTCTGAGTTCCTACATCAAGAAATTGGAGAGATCTGAAACCAACAATCTAATGAGACATCTGAACCTCCTTGAAAAAGAGCAGCAAGATAAACCCCAATCCAGTAGATCAAAAGAAATAATTTAAATTAAATCAGAATTAAGTGAATTAGAATCCAAGAAAAACTATAGAAAGAATCAATAAATCAAAGAATTGTTTCGTGGAAAAAATTAACAATATTGACAGACCCTTAGCAAATCTTATCAGAAAAAGAAGAGAACACACCCAAATAAATAAACTCAGAGAGGAGAATGGAAACATCTCCATAGAAACAACCAAGATTCAGAACATCGTAAGGGAATATTTCTCAAAACTTTATGCTAATAAGTTTGAGAACTTGGCAGAAATGGACATTTTCATAGCAAATATTGACATGCCAAAACTAAACCAAGATGAGTTAAACCATCTTAACAGTCCCATATCAAGCATTGAAATAGAAACAGCAATAAGAGACCTCCCAGCTAAGAAAAGTCCAGGACCAGATGGTTTTACAGCGGAATTCTACAAGGCCTTCAAAGCAGAGCTCTCACCAATACTCCTCCAACTCTTCAATGAAATTGAAAGAGACAGCTGGGCGCTAGTGGCTCACGCCTGTAATCCTAGCTACTCCAGAGGCTGAGATCTGAGGATCTTGGTTCAAAGCACGCCCGGGAAGGAGACACTGTGTGACTCCTATCTCCAATAAATCACCAGAAAACCGGAAGTGGCGCTGTAGCTCAAGTGGTAGAGCACTCGCCTTGAGCTGAAGAGCTGGGGGACAGCGCCCAGGCCCAGAGTTCAAGCCCCACGACTGAAAAAAAAAAAAAAAAAGAAATTGAAAGAGAAAGCTCACTACCGAACTCATTCTATGAAGCCATCATAACCCTCATCCTAAACCAGGCAGGGACTCATCAAAGAAAGAGAACTATATACCCATTTCTTTGATGAACATTGATGCAAAACTTCTCAACAAAATTTTGGCCAATCGACTTCAACAATTCATCCAAAAAATCATACACCATGATCAAACAGGATTCAATTCAGGGATGCAAAGCAGGTTCAATATACGCAAATCAAATAATATTATTCATCACATCAACAGGAGCAAGAATAAGAACCACATGGTTATCTCAAAAGATGCAGAAAAAGCATTCAACAAGATCCAACACCCCATTATGATGAAGATTTTGGAAAAATTAGGAATCCATGGAACATTCCTCAAAACAATAAAGGCTTTATAAGACAAACCTACAGCCAGCATTATACTCAATGGTGAAAAACTAAAGCCATTTCCTCTTAACTCATGAACAAGACAAGGATGTCCACTCTCCACTTCTCTTCAACCTAGTATTAGAATGCCTAGCTACAGCAATAAGACAAGATACAGACATAAAGGGGATCCAAATAGGGAAAGAAGAAATAAAACTCTTCCTCTTTGCAGATGACATGATCTTGTATTTAAAGAATCCCACAGACTCCACTCCCAAATTACTCAAGCTGATTCAAAACTTTGGCAAAGTAGCAGGGTATAAAATTAAACCCCCAAATCAATGGCTTTTCTGTATGCCAACAATGAGAAAAGTGTGGCTGAAATTAGGAAAGCAACTCAATTTGTAATAGCCCCCAAAAAATAAAATACCTAGGAATTAACTTAACCAAAGAAGTGAAGGCCCTCTATGATGAAAACTTTAAAAACTTGAAAAAGGAAATCAAAACAGAACTTAGAAAATGGGAAAAACTCCCATGCTCCTGGATTGGAAAGAATAACATCATTAAAATGGCAATACTTCCCAAGGCTATCTACAAATTCAACACGATACCTATGAAAATTCCAACCTCATTTATCAAGGAAATAGAAGAGGCAATCCAAAAATTCTTATGGATCAATAAAAGACCCCCGAATAGCAAAAACGCTCCTCAATGGAAAGAACACTGCTGGAGGAATATCAATACGAAATTTCAAACTCTACTATAAAGCCATAGTAATCAAAAGAGCTTGGTATTGGCACAAGAACAGACCTCAGGACCAATGGAATAGAATTGAAAACCCAGAAATGAACCTACAGACATATAGCCATCTAATCTTTGATAAGGGAGCTAAAAAAATAGAATGGAAGAAAGACAGACTCTTCAGTAAATGGTGCAAAATTGGTTAACTACTTGTAGAAAACTAAAGCTAGATCCTTACATATCACCCTGCACCAGAATCAACTCCAAATGGATCAAAGACCTCGGAATCAAAGCAGTCATTCTGAAAACTTTACAGGACGGAATAGGAGAAACCCTATGTCTCCTTGGCTCAGGCCAAAATTTTCTGAATAGAGACCCGGAAACACAACAAATCAAAGAAAGGTTGGACAAATGGGATTGCATGAAGTTGCAGAGATTCTGCATGGCAAAGGACATAGCTAGCAAGTTCAATAGACAGCCCACAGATTGGGAGAAGATCTTCACTAGCCATACAATAGACAAGGGTCTCATATTTAAAATATACTTGGAACTCAAAAAATTAAATCCCCCAACAACAAATCCTCAAAGAAACAACTGCCCAATAAATAAGTGGGCTAATGACTTAAAGAGAAATTTCTCTGAAGAAGAAAGAATCGCCAATAGACACATGAAGAAATGCTCAACCTCCCTAGCCATAAAAGAAATGCAAATCAAAACAACATTGAGATACCACCTCACCCCAGTTAGAATGGCAAAAATCAAGAACTCTAATAACAACAGATGCTGGAGGGGATGTGGACAGAAGGGAACCTTACTTCATTGTTGGTGGGATTGTAAACTTGTTCAACCACTTTGGAAAGTAGTATGGAGGTTCCTCAAAAGACTCCACATAGAGCTCCCCTCTGACCCACCAGTCCCACTTTTGGGTATTTACCCAAATGTTTACAAACAAGACCGCACTAAAGCTACCAGCACAACTATTTTTATTGCAGCATTATTTACCATAGCTAAGATCTGGAACCAACCCAGATGCCCTTCAGTAGATGAATGGATCAAGAAAATGTAGTATATATACACAATGGAATTCTATGCCTCCATCAGAAAGAATGGTATTGCCCCATTTGTTAGGAAATGGAAAAACTTGGAAAAAATTATATTAAGTGAAGTAAGCCAAGCCCAAAAAATATAGGTCCCATGATTTCCCTTATTTGCAATATCTAGTATATGTATGAGTCAAGCAGAAAAGGTCAGGTAAGATGATGTTAGGAAAATGAACCCTAAGATATATATTTTAAATGTTTTTTTTCTTTCATGCATTTGTTTCTAACGCAATTATAAGATTATTTCTTTGTTGCTTTGTATGTCCCTCCCCCACAGTATAACCCCTGCTTTCACTGTATTAGATGTCGGTATAATTTGTGGAGGGGAAGGGGAAAAACAAGTTCTTTAAATAAGGATACAGGTGGACCTGTTGGAACAATGGGAAGTACAATTTGTCATGTCGAAAACGAACTTTACAACTTGGGGGGGAGGAGGATTGGGGTGTGGGGAGGGAGGATGGGAAGGGATGGCAAGGGTAAACAAAGGAGGAGGCTACAATGCTTGATAAGAAAGGTACTCACTATCTTGCCCATGTAATTGTAACCCCTCTGTACAGTATTTTCACAATAAAAAATAAACTATGAGAGGAAACCAGGGAGGGGGTAACACTGTTCAAAAAGAAACATACTCATTACCTTATTATGTAACTGTAACCCCACTGTACCATACCTTTACAAAAAAAAAAAAAAAGAAAACTAGAACCAAGAATAATGTAGTAATGCAGGCAGAGACATCTTTAATGAGGGCATGACACACAAACAAGGCAAAATAAATCTGTATATAGGCCACCAGACTAACCAAACAGAAACACAAAGGGGAAAAAAGCTTAAATAGCATCCAAGAACGTTCTTATTAGATAGTCTAACGTATTCGGACATGGAATATAAGAAATTGGAAGAGAAAGCAATATAAGAATTATTTCTTTTTAAAAGAATCACAGATTCAAAAGGCCTGGAGATCACGAAGTAAATTAAGCATTATATAATTTGTATGCATTTTCATGGCTTTCACAGAAAATAGCCAAGTAATACACCTTTTGTTTTTGAGCCCCACATCCAATTTCTATACATTTTAATGTTGAGACTCAGATTATTCAGGCTTCAGTGCTGAGGCTCCATTGGCTGCTGGCTTCTTGCTTAACTTTCACTAACAGTAGGCAATAATGGGAGGTCAGAGGGCATGAAAATGGAAAATGCCATTTGCTACTGCTTTTGCATCTGGCAGCCATTTCTAGATGTGCTTTCTATTAAGGATCTCTTGCTTTAACTACAGGACCAAATTTTCTTTGTTATAACAAAGTAGATGCTCTTCTGTAGCTGCAGTGCTGTGTATATGGCGAGTCCTCAGACTCTGGAGGCTCACATTAATTCATCTGACGGGTAGTAGGGACAGGTGGTTGCTGTTTAATTGCAGGTACTAATGGTCAAGTTGTTGGCCTTCTTTTGTCCATCAGTATTTCTAATGTGTGTAGTTTCCCTTATACACCCTAAGTTTTCCTGACAGCAGATCACCTAATCAATTGCCATGAGAATATACTTGAGAAAAGCATGCAAGCATCTATGGGCTTATCTGGGAAGGGCTCCCAAACTGACCAATCTGTCAATTCTCACACTAAAGGAACTCACAAAAAGGAGAAAAATTAATATGATTATTTCCCTTACTCTTCTTAGAGTTTCCTTTTATGTTTTATTTAACATCATATTTATATTGTCATTCCCTTTTATATATACTAGGGAAAAGACAGAGTCTTTATCCACCATGAACTTAGTTGTATATCTCCAAATTCTGTGTTCCTTCCATTCTAATATTGATTTTGGATTAGTTTTTTAGAGTTCATTCTTTTGATGAACCGTGTTCCAAACAAGTAATGAAAAGTACCTAAAACTCACATAAGTTATAAAATCTAAGATCCAGGTTGCCTTGATTGTTAGTATAAAAGACTAGCCTCATGTGGCTACTATTTATTATTATTGTTATTTCTATTAATATGTGTAGTCTTACCTTACGAGGTTGCAATCCTCCTGTTTCTGCCTACCTACTGACTACAGGTATATATGACCATATCCAGCACTATTTAGGTTTTAATTAGAATTAAAAGTTAAATTGTTAAACTCTGATTAGTACTAGCTATATAGATACATAGAGCTGGGGCATACAAGATCACCCAGCATGGGTATAGAATATAGCTACCATCACAGAAAATTCCATTGAGCAGGACTGATTTAGAATACAAGATATTCACAAACAGAAAGCAAACACATCCTTTCTGCTCTCTAAAATCAATTCTGTCATTTCCAATTTTGCACTTTAATACATTTCAAGGGCATGTCATAGAATTTCTGAAATTACTTTCCAAATGATACAGTAACACATATAAGATCTTTAGGCCAGATGCCCACAAAACTTAAAATGAAATATTGCATCAAGATTTCTTGAACATATTGACAAATAAATAAATGGAGCAGTCAGGACTCAAACAACATTCCTCAAAATGGAAACAATGAATAAAGTTCAGAAAAAGATTAACACATAGAGGAAATTATTTTTTGAAATCTATGAAATATGAAAACACATCTTTGGCTTCATGAAATACGAATAAATCATCAACATTATTTTAATGAAGAAGAAAGGGGGAAACTGCAAGAATACCACGACTCCTGTTCACACATAGTATATTAATAGCATGCCTAAGTAATGATGATTTTGCTTAACACAGGACTACTCTTAAATTCACCAAGAAGAAATCCCCCCTTTCCCAAGCAGAAACTATCAATACTTGCAATCCAATAACTAGGATTGCAAACTACATGATATGAAGGTGGGAAGGAAGAATCACTGGTCATACTCAACTTAGTCAATGAAGCACTAAGGTCAAAAACAATGTTCACTGCCACTCACACAGTTGTTTTTCCATCTATTGGGGAAGAGTCCTAAAAGAGGAAGGCAAACAGTCTAAGAGTGGCCACCAGCAGGAGAAGTCTCAGGATGTTAATCCACTGCATAGTTTGCACATGTTCATGTCTACAAGAACAGAACAGAGACAAAGGAAGATTGGCTTCATCAGTGAGTCCCTATGGTCAGCCTGCAGTTTATTCAGAGATGATCTTGTGAGCCTCACTTCAGCAGGTTGAAGAACCCCTTTCCCTCCTTCCTTGTGATGTGTATTAGCCAAATGCCACATTGTTTCCCATGACCTGGAAATAGCCAGGTGGCAAGTAATGCAAATGTGTATGGAGGACAAAATACACACCTGATTTCAAGCATAAATCTATGCCCAGTGCAGATAACAGGGGCACTTCCAATCTCCAATCTGCAGACACACTTACACAACCAGAGAAGGGTGGTCAGGCAGCCTATGACTGCCTTTTCCAACAGATAGTCTCATAAGTTAATTCAGATTCTTCTCTATCAGAGTTTCTTTACATGGGTCAAAGGGTGATTTACTGTGATTTATTATTTTTTAAATAACTTGGAAGGTCATTAGTTAAATAAACAAAACATTGACTATTATAAAACATTTAAACATTCAAACCTGAAACTATTAAAAAATTAAGATTGTCCAAAATTTGAATGTGTCCATTTTTGTTTGAGAATGTGTATGTAAGACAAAGTATACTGGCATGATCAGCCTTAGTCATTGTTGAATCAACTGTTTGCTCTTCTGACTTTATCATGACCACAATGCCTTCCATTCCAATAGCTAGTTATTAAAACTGGTGGGATGATTTTATTAATTATAAGGAGAAGCATTCTGTGGAAATGGTGACAGATCCCAAAGAGAAAATAAAGAAATCCAGAGTGAAAACGTTAATCTCTACATTACTCCTAAGTATCCAAAATTTAAGTGTACAAAATTAGCTAGATCTGGGGCTGGGAAGGTGGCTCAGTGGTAGAGCGCTTGCCTTGCATGCATTAGGCCCTGGGTTCAATTCCTCAGCACCACATAAGCAAAAAGAAAAAAGACAGAAATGGCGCTGTGGCTCAAGTTGTAGAGCACTATCCTTGAGCTGAAGAGCTGAGGGACAGCACCCAGGCCCAGAGTTCAGGCCCCACGACCAGTGCCCCACCCCCCCAAAAAATTAGCTAGATATGTCTCATGGTAGTAAATAAAATCCTAGGCTAGTATGGCTTCGGTGTACATATGATACTATGGATTTTTTGTTCTTCTCCTGAGCCATTAATTAATGATATTACAGCAAATAATAAACATTGAGTGCCATTTATGAAATGCTTCCATGTACCACACATCTAGTATATAACCTTACTTCTTTTCTATACTAATTTCTTCAGGCTGCTAGTAATATCTCCATCATTAAATACAGAAAATCATGGCTTACAAAATATGATTTTTAATAGTCTCACTTTAAATAAATGGCAAGTCACAATTAATTATAAGATATCTTCTGATCTCTTTTCAAATTTCAAGCTCTTTCTCTTTTATTCTTTTTTTTACTTCCATATGCATACACACACACACACACACACACATTTAAATGCAGGGCCTCTTGCTTGGCTGGCACAATATTGCTGAACTATGACTTGGACTCTGTTTTTCATTGGTTATTTATAAGAAAGGATCTCATTTTATGCCTGGCCCTGTGTCGAAGGTCCTGAGTCATAATCTACCTACTTGTAAAATTGCCATTTTCTCTGGGATCACAGATGCATGCCTTTGTATCTAGCTTGTCTCCTGCCTAGGTTAGCACAATGCTAACAATCTCGAAGTAACTTGAGATGCCAGGCAAGCACCATTTTTCCCAACTATGGATTGACAAGGGCGGGGGAGAAGGGGTTCTGGAAATGTTCTGGTTGGACTGGCTTTGAACTATGATCCTCCCATTTTCTGTTTCCCAAGTAACTAGGAGCTATCAGTGCCTGGTTCCAAATTTCATGTTCTTTCTAAAGGAGTGATTCCATAATGTAACCAAACATTAAAGGAAGCAAAGAAAGGTATCACCACTATATTTCTAAACACTGTTCCCACTGAATCATAATTTCCTTCTAGAACATAAAAAAATATTTACTGGAAAGTTACCATGTTTCTTTGAGAGAAACCACCATGGAAGACCAAAAATGCCATGATTAAAGAAACAAGAATAGATGACTAGTATGAGCCAGGAGAACCAGCAAGTAGTCTAGTTGCTATATATATAGTCAACATCACTAGAAGACAATTTAAAATGATTAGTACAATCTTCCATCATAAAAATACCTAAAACATAAAATATGTTCTGCTAAGTCAGGATGTGAATAGGTAGGTAGACAGACAACAGCACCATTTGGGACAATGATAAAAGGGACTACTTGCAACTTAATTCTAGGGATCTGTAAAATGAAATTGAGGAAAGGGTTTCAGGCCACAACCACCACCTCACTTTATATCAATGTTCACTGAAAGTTATCTTGGAGGCAAGATAGCCCAGATCCTTTTACTTAAGTTGGAGTTACAGTTACAGCACCTAGATCGTACAGGGAAAACTATACATCATTCTGCTGCTTTTTAGTTAAGAAATGCGATGCCATCCTTGCTGAAGATACAGCAATTTTACATAAACTACCTCTTTGGGTTTGTTACCTTAGAAAGCCCAGTGATCCTGGTTTATTTGTTAAAGAATGAAATAGATTTCCTGGAAAAAAATGAAATCTTTAGCAAGTTTTGACAATCAAATTTAAATTACTAAGAACCATGAATTTTCAGCCATAATGATTAAAACAAAATCAGTATTTCTTTATTTTCACCATTATTTCACTATTTATTGGCATATTGTGGTAAACGGCAGAAATCGTGGTACTGGGGCCTTTTGTCTAAAAGTCCAATGACAGTTCAGGTTGTCTGTGGCCTTCCTCAAGAAGCAATCAGCACTCTGGGCTGCTCTGTTATTCTGGGGTCTCCACTGCATCTTTGGCTTCATTCTCACAGCTTCATGAACATCAGTTGCTCAGAGGCTGACCGCAGGAATCCTGAAATGCCTTCCTTTGAAATCTGGGTGGCAGCTCGAGACCTTCCCCACAACCCCTACCCTCACAAACACCTCCCCATCCCCCAAAGCTGAAAAGTTTGTTTTCAGTATAGTGGATTGTACATCTCATTGCTACAATGTACAACCTGTATAATTATTTCAGCATTTTGTTATGTCCCTTCCCCTCCCCAAATTAAAAAATGTATATACAAGATGGAATAAAATACAGTGAAAACAGTGGTTATACCATGGGTGAAGAATAAACAAAAGAAACAAAAAAAATCCATAGTACATTTTAAGTGCATTAAAAACAACAGCAACAAGGATAAAACCTCTTGTGTCTCTATCTTGGAGTTCTTTTCAATGAGCATCATCTTGTACAGTCATATTTACATAGCTTTTGACCTTTTTTGCTTGTCCTAGACATATACTAGTTATTGAAAATAAGGGAAACCATAGGACCTACCTAACAAAACTGTTTCCAAGATTTCCAATTTCCAACAAATAAGTTGATGTCATACTTTCTGATGGAGGCATAGAATTCTATTGTGTACATCTATCTATCTATCTATTTATCTATCTATCTATCTATCTATCTATCTATCTATCTATCTATCTATCTATCTATCTACCTATTTATCTATCTATCTATCTATATCTACCTATCTACCTATCTATCTATCAAATTTTCTTGATCCATTCATCTATTGACAAGCATCTGGGTTGAATCCATATTTTAGCTATGGTGAATAATGCTGTGATAAACATAGTTGTGCTTGTAGCTTTAGTATGGGCTTGTTTGTGACCTTTTGGGTAAATGCCCAAAAATAGGATTGCTGGGTCCTAGTGGAGTTCTATGTGGAGTCATTTTAGGAACCTGCATACTGCTTTCCAAAGTGATTGAATAAGTTTGCACTCCCACCAACAATTCAATAGGGTTCGTTATTTGGCTTCTGGCATCCCTTCCAGCATCTGTTGTTATTAGAGTTCTTGATTATAGCCATTCTACCTGGGGTGAGGTGGAATCTCAATATTGTTTTGCTTTGTATATATTTTATGGCTAGAGAAGTTGAGAATTTCTTCATGAGTCTGTTGGCCATTCTTATTTCCTCTTCAGAGAGGTTTCTCTTTAAGTCTTTAGCCCACTTATTAATCGGGCACTTGTTTCTTTGAGGATTTGTTGTTGGGGATTTAATTTTTTGAGTTCTAAATATATTTTAGATATGAGACCCTTGTCTGTTGTGTGGCTAGTGAAGATCTTCTCCGAATCCTTGGGCTTTCTATTAATCTTGCTAGTTATGCCTTTGCCATGCAGAAGCTCTGCAGTTTCATGCAATCCCATTTGTCCAACCTTTCTTTGATTGGTTGTTTCTGGGTCTTTTTTTAGGGGGGGGGTCCGGTTGTGAGGCATGAACTCTGGGCCTGGGTGCTGTCCCTCAGTTCTTCAGCTCAAGGCTAGCGCTCTACCACTTGAGCCACAGCGCCACTTCCGGCTTTTGTCTTTTTGCTTATGTGGTGCTGAGAAATCGAACCCAGGGCCTCATGCATTGCAAGGCAAGCGCTCTACCACTGAGCCACCTTCCCAGCCCATGTTTCTGGGTCTTTTTTTTTTTTATTTAATTTTATTTTATTTGTGAACATACTGTACAGAGGAGTTACAATTACATGGGCAGGATAATGCATACATTTCTTACCAAGCATTGCAGCCTCCTCCTTTGTTTACCCTTCACATAACTTCCCAGCCTCCCCCCTCCCCCCCATCCCAATCTAATTCCTCCCCCCCCTCCCCCCCCCCCCCCCCCGCACCGACTTTGGGAAGCTCGTTTTGGACATGACAACTTTTACTTCTCATTGTTGAAACAGGACCACCTGTATCCTTAAACAACTGGTTTTTCCCCATCTCCTCCACAAGATATACTGACATCAAATATAGTGAAAGCAGGGGATATACTGTGGGGGAGGGACATACAAATCAACAAAGAGATGATCTTATAAATGCATTAGAAACACATGCATGAAAGAAAAAAACATTAAAATACACATCTAAGGGTTCATTTTCCTGACATCACATTATCTGACCTTTTCCACTTGACTCATACATATACTAGATATTACACATAAGGGAAAACATGGGACCTATGTTTCTTTGAGCCTGGCTTACTTCACTTAATATAATTTTTTCCAAGTTTTTCCATTACCTAACAAATGGGGCAATGTCATTCTTTCTGATGGAGGCATAGAATTCCATTGTGTATATATACCACATTTTCTTGATCCATTCATCTACTGAGGGGCATCTGGGTTGCTTCCATATCTTAGCTATGGTAAATAATGCTGCAATAAACTTAATTGTGCTGGTAGCTTTAGTGTGGTCTTGTTTGTAAACATTTGGGTAAATGCCCAAAAGTGGGATTGCTGGATCATAGGGGAGTTCTATGTGAAGACTTTTGAGGAACCTCCATACTGCTTTCCAAAGTGGTTGAACAAGTTTACATTTCCACCAACAATGAAGTAAAGTTCCTTTCTGTCAACATCCCCTCCAGCATCTGTTGTTGTTAGAGTTCTTGATTTTTGCTGTTCTAACTGGAGTGAGGTGATATCTCAAGATTGTTTTGATTTGCATTTCTTTTATGGCTAGGGATGTTGAACATTTCTTCATGTGTCTATTGGCCATCCTTCTTTCTTCTTCAGAGAACTTTCTCTTTAAGTTTTTCGCCCTTTTATTTATTGGGCAGTTGTTTTTTGAGGATTTGCTGTTGGGGGGTTTAATTTTTTGAGTTCCAAGTATATTTTAGATATGAGACCCTTGTCCGTTGTATGGCTAGTAAAGATCTTCTCCCAATCCGTGGGTTTTCTATTGATCTTGCTAGCTATGTCATTTGCCCTGCAGAAGCTCTGCAACTTTATGCAATCCCATTTGTCCAACCTTTCTTTGATTTGTTGTGTTTCCGGGTCTCTATTCAGAAAATTTCGGCCTGAGCCAAGGAGACCTAGGGTTTCTCCTATTCCATCCTGTAATGTTTTCAGAGTGTCTGCTTTGAGTTCAAGGTCTTTGATCCATTTGGAGTTGATTCTGGTGCAGGGTGATATATAAGGATCTAGCTTTAGTTTTCTACATGTAGTTAACCAATTTTGCCAGCACCATTTACTGAAGAGGCTGTCTTTCTTCCATTATATTGTTTTAGCTCCCTTATCAAAGATTAGATGGCTATAGGTCTGTAGGTTCATTTCTGGGTTTTCAATTCTATTCCATTGGTCCTGAGGTCTGTTCTTATGCCAATACCAAGCTGTTTTGATTACTATGGCTTTATAGTAGAGTTTGAATTTTGGTATTGATATTCCTCCCACAGTGTTCTTTCCGTTGAGGAGCGTTTTTCTATTCGGGTCTTTTATTTTTCCATATGAATTTTTGAATTGCCTCTTCTATTTCCTTGAAGAATGAGGTTGGAATTTTGATAGGTATTGCATTGAATTTGTAGCTAGCCTTGGGAAGAATTGCCATTTTCACAATGTTAATCTTTCCAATCCAGGAGCATGGGAGGTTTTGCCATTTTTTAAGTTCTGTGTTGATTTCCTTTTTTAAGGTTTTAAAGTTTTCATCATAGAGGTCCTTCACTTCTTTAGTTAAGTTAATTCCTAGGTATTTTATTTTTTGTGGGGCTATTACAAATGGAGTTGCTTTCCTAATTTCAGCCACACTTTTCTCATTGTTGGCATACAGAAAAGCCATTGATTTTTGGGGGTTAATTTTATAACCTGCTACTTTGCCAAAGTTTTGAATCAGCTTGAGTAATTTGGGAGTGGAGTCTGTGGGATTCTTTAAATACAAGATCATGTCATCTGCAAAGAGGGAGAGTTTTATTTCTTCTTTCCCTATTTGGATCCCCTTTATGTTTGCACCTTGTCTTATTGCTGTAGCTAGGCATTCTAATACTAGAATGAAGAGAAGTGGAGAGAGTGGGCATCCTTGTCTTGTTCTTGAGTTAAGAGGAAATGGCTTTAGTTTTTCACCATTGAGTATAATGCTGGCTGTAGGTTTGTCATATACAGCCTTTATTGTATTGAGGAATGTTCCATGGATTCCTAATTTTTCCAAAACCTTCATCATAAAGGGGTGTTGGATCTTGTTGAATGCTTTTTCTGCATCTTTTGAGATAACCATGTGGTTCTTATTCTTGCTCCTGTTGATGTGATGAATAATATTAATTGATTTGCGTATATTGAACCTGCTTTGCATCCCTGAATTGAATCCTGTTTGATCATGGTGTATGATTTTTTGGATGAATTGTTGAAGTCGATTGGCCAAAATTTTGTTGAGAATTTTTGCATCAATGTTCTTCAAAGAGATGGGTCTATAGTTCTCTTTCTTTGATGAGTCCCTGCCTGGTTTGGGATGAGGGTTATGATGGCTTCATAGAATGTGTGCGGTAGTGAGCTTTCTCTTTCAATTTCATTGAAGAGTTGGAGGAGTATTGGTGTGAGCTCTGCTTTGAAGGCCTTGTAAAATTCCGCTGTACAACCATCTGGTCCTGGACTTTTCTTAGCTGGGAGGTCTCTTATTGCTGTTTCTATTTCAATGCTTGATATGGGCCTGTTAAGATGGTTTAACTCATCTTGGTTTAGTTTTGGCATGTCAATATTTGCTTGGAAAAGGTCCATTTCTGTCAAGTTCTCAAACTTATTAGCATAAAGTTTTGAGAAGTATTCCCTTATAATGTTCTGAATCTTGGTTGTTTCCGTGGTGATGTTTCCATTCTCATCTCTGAGTTTATTAATTTGGGTGTGTTCTCTCCTTTTTCTGATAAGATTTGCTAAGGGTCTGTCAATTTTGTTAAGTTTTTCGAAGAACCAACTCTTTGTTTTGTTGATTCTTTCTATAGTTTTTTTTTTATTCTAATTCATTTAATTCTGATTTAATTTTGATTATTTCTTTCCATCTAGTGGATTGGGGTTTATCTTGCTGCTCTTTTTCAAGGAGGTTTAGATGTGTCATTAAATTGCTAGTTTCCGATCTCTCCAATTTGTTGATGTAGGAGCTCAGAGCTATAAACTTACCTCTGAGTACTGCCTTTGCTGTGTCCCAGAGGAGCTGGCAATTTGTGTGTTCCTTTTTGTTGAAAAGCATGAACTTTTGAATTTCCTTTCTAATCTCTTCCATGACCCACTCTTGATTCAGCAGTGTGTTGTTCAGCCTCCATGTGATACCGGACTTTCTTTGGTGGCTTTTGGTGTTGAGTTCTAATTTTATTCCCTTGTGGTCAGAGAGAATGCAATGTTTCTGAATTTAGACAAGTTTGCTTTGCGGCCTAAAATGTGGTCTATTTTAGAAAACGTTCCATGTGCTGCTGAGAAAACCGTGTACTCTGATGCTGCTGGGTGAAATGTTTGGTAGATGTCTGTTAAGTCTAGTTGATCTATGCAGCTGTTTACATCTGCGGTTTCTCTGTTGAGTTTTTGCCAAGTTGATCTATCTAGTGGGGAGAGTGGTGTGTTAAAATCCCCAACAATTAATGTCTTTGGATCTATATGGGATTTGAGGGAAAGTAGTGTTTCTTTGATAAATTTGGGTGCTCCATTGTTTGGCGAATGGATATTTAGAATTGTAATATCCTCCTGAAGGAGAGATCCTTTAATTAGTATGTAACGACCTTCTTTATCTCTTCTCAGGAATTTTAATTTGAAGTCTATTTTATCTGATATTAGGGTTGCAACTCCCACCTGTTTATAGGGGCCGTTTGCTTGGTAGATTTTGTTCCAGCCTTTAACATTGAAAATGTGTTTGTTTTTACGGGCAAGATGTGACCCCTGCAGGCAGCAGATAGAAGGGTCTTGTTTTTTAATCCAACTATTCAGTGTATGTCGCTTAATTGGAGAGTTCTGTCCATTAACGTTAAGAGATAGGACTGAGAGGTATTTGGGAGTTCCTGCCATGTTATCCACCTTCTTGGGGGCTGCGAAAACTGGGTTCTTCCTATGGTTCTTGGATTCTCAGTTTGGGTGCAGTTTCTTGGCCTTTGTTGCGGTCTTGTTGGTTTTCTATGTGTAGGACATCTTTAAGAATCTTTTGTAGGGCTGGTTTGGTGGAGATGTATTGTTTCAATTTTTCTTTGCTATGGAAGGTTTTTATTTGGCCTTCAGTTATGAAGGAGAGTTTAGCTGGGTACAGTATTCTTGGTTGATAGTTGTTTGTTTTTAGGACATGGCATATGTCATTCCAGGCTCTTCTTGCTTTGATTGTCTCTGCTGAGAAATCTGAGGTGATTCTAATTGGTTTCCCTTTATAGGTGATTACCCTTTTCTACTTGACAGCTTTAAGGATCTTTTCCTTGGTCTGAGTTGATCCTGTGTGGATTATAATGTGACAGTTGGATGTCCTATTCTGGTCTGGTCTATTTGGGGTTCTAAAAGCTTCTTGTATCTGAATAGGCCTATCTTTTTGTATGTTTGGGAAGTTCTCTCCTAGGATCCTGGTAAACAAATTTCCTAGACCATTAACTTCTGTTTCTAGGTGCTCCTCTACACCCATTATCCTTAGATTAGGCCTTCTGATGGTGTCTTCCAGGTGTTGGATAGATCTATCATATTTCTTGGACTTGTCTTGGATGGTTGTATGTTCTTTCTCTATAATATCTAGGCTGTCTTCAATCCCTGAGATTCGATCTTCTGCATGGCCTAACCTGCTGTCAAGACTCTCTACTTTGTTTTTTATCTCTTTTCCTTCTAATTGGTCAGCTTTGATAGTTTCAAATTCTTCGTTGCAGCTCTGTTTTAGGTCTTGTATGAATTTCTTTACTTCCTTAATTTGGTGTTCAGTGTTTGTTCTCACATCACTTAGTTGATTGGTTATGGTTTCTTTGGACTCCCATTCCTTCTGTTGGGTTCCATTCAGCATTCCCTTTGTGGTCTCCCTGACTTCCTTCAGCTCTTTGTTAATGGATTCCATGAATGCCTTTAGTGATCTTTGTGTATTCTCTACCTGGTCTCTCAATTCCTGAATTATTCTTTGATTAGCTTCCTCCTGTCTGTGGGATTCCTGCAGTTCTCTTTCTTCCCATTCATGGGATTCCTGCAATTCTCTTTGAGTGTTCTCAGCCTGCTCACGCCATTCCTCCCTTTGTCTGTGAGTATTCTCAAGTTGTTCACGCAAATCCTGTATCAGTTTTTGAGTAGCTTCCGCACGCTTATGATATTCCTGTATAAACTTTTGGGATGCCGCCTCTCTCTCCCTATCACGCTCATAAAGAATCCTTTGTAGGTTGTCAAACTTCTCACTTATCATGTTTGCTACCAGTGTTTGTAGAGCTATTTGGGAACTCTCCTCTGGGTTGTTCATAATCTGATCTGACCCCTGATTATCAAGATTGGGAATTGAGATACCCAGATTTGCCATTTTTCTTGTGTTTTTCCGGCTTACTCTGCCCATTTGAGATGAAAATAGCACCAGTTTTGTGCTAGAACACTATCTTAAGGAAGCCATCAACCAACGTTTGCATTTATACAGTCAATAGTCTACAGATACAATCTAGTTCAACAGATACATCTATTCAACATCAAACAACTATAAGTTAATGGGTTTTGAACCGCAGAGAAGAATTTGGAAAACCAGAAATTTTTAGGGTTAGGGAGAGATGTGGGTAAAAAATAGGAATAGATTGGTGTGGGGAGGCACAGGGAGAGTTAACTATGTCCTAATCTCAATGCAGGAAATAGGTTGGGTAGGATGCAAGTAGAGAGAGAGAGAATAGGAAGAAAAGGAAAGGGAAATGAAAAGAACCAGAAAAAAATAGAAACGTAAAAATTAATATTATTATGGAGATTAAAAGACCATCTATTTAGAGAGGAATGTGAGTATATTAATAGAAGGGTAGGGACATAGAGGAGAAGTGAAAAACTTAAGAAAATGCTTAAAATATTATATAGGTATAATGAGGTAGTACTGCTATTAAGGAATTTAAGTTTCAGAGGTTTTGAATTGAGTAATAAATTTGTGGATTAAGTGTGTACACAATGGGGGATAGGGTCTACTAGTTAACTACAGGTTTATCTGAGGATATGCAGGACAAGAGTTAAGTCACATACAGAAGATCAAAGGAGAGGAAAAGGTGAAAAGGATTAGAAAGGGAGAGAAAAAGATCAGAAGTTCAGTAGAGCTAGACAAAAAAACAAAAAGATAGTTAAGAAAGAAGAAAAAGAGAAAGAAGACAAGAAAAGAAAGGAAAACGCACATTCATGTATTCCTAAAATAAAAATTATAAGAGGAAAAAATAAGTTACTGGAAAACAATTATTTTTTCAAAAAAGGCAAAAATTAAAGATTAATACAATTTTTAGAAAAGGAAAAAAAATTATATATATATATATATATATATATATATATATATATATATATATGGTACCAAAAAAAAAAGAAAAAAAAGAGAAAAAAAAAAAGAAGAGGAAGAGAAGAAAAAAAAAAGTTCTTTGATTTTTTTTTTGATTTTTTGGGAGGGGTGGGAAGAATCTTGTATCTCCCTTTTGTCTGTAACCAGCCTCTTGTTGGAGTCTCTGGTCAGCTTGAGGTCCTGTGGCTTGATTGGTTTCTTAAGTCAGTTTGTTTGAACAGGCAGAAAAATGCTCTGCTTTACCCAAGATTTTGAGATCCCCCTCCCAGATTAGTTTACTGGGAGGGTGATCTGCTTTGAGAATCACAAAAGAGGGGGATGCACTGGTAAGGCTAGGTTCTGGGTAGAGTTGAGGCCTTTCAAGAATCAGTAGCTTTTTCCTTGGGCTATTTTGTGAAAAAAAAAAAAAAAAAAAACAACTCACAGAGCCCAGCCTGGAGCCATTCTCAGGGTTTCTGTTTTTCAATTGATTGTGGAGGCTGCTAGAGGGAGGGGCAGCCTCTGGCTCTGGTTACCCAGTGAGGAAAGCCACTCCAATGGCTGGTGCCTGAGCTGGGTGACTTTTCCCTGGATGGAGCCGAGTCTTGTGACCTGCTAAATGACTCGTTTTATTCCAAGGCCTGGGTTGGAGCTGGCAGCTCCTCTGAGCTTTGTCGGTATCCAAGATGGAGATCACTGGTGCTGGGGGGAAGGGGTGGCCTTCCTTCCTCTGCTCCCCGAGAAGGAGTGAGGACGTCGGGCTTCTACTCTCGTCGAGTCTTGGATCCTGGGTCGTCTCTGGTATGCGAACTGCAGGATGAAGATGTCCGCTCCTTGTTGGTTCTTGCTGGTGTTGAGTAGAATCTGCTCGCCCGCTGCGTCTGGCTCCTTTGTCCTGGACTCTCTGTGTGATTGCTCAGTTATGGCCCTGGCGGCTGTGTTCTCCGCCGTGACCCTGCCGCGGCCACGGCGGCGGCTGCTGGCAGGCGCTCAGATGTGTCTTTTTGCCTTGGCTTCCCCTCTCTTGTCTAACTCTCTGTCCTGTGATGGCACACTTGGTGTGATTCTCTGGCTTAGGACTGTTCACTGGAACTCTAAACCTGCTTTCTATGGGAGAACTTGTTCAGATTCCAGCTTCTCCTCCGCCTTCTTCCCCGTCTTTGTCTGGGTCTTTATTAAGATAATTGTGGCCTCTGCCAAGGGGTCCTAGAGTTTCGCCTATTCCTCCCTGTAATGTTGTCATTACAGGGTGTCTGCTTTTACTTCAAGGTCTTTGATGCATTTGGAGTTGATTCTGGTACAGAGTGATATAAGGGTCTGATTTAGTTTTCTACAGGTGTAACCCAATTTTGCCAGCACCATTTACTGAAGAAGCTGTCTTTCTTCCATTCTATTTTTTAGCTCCCTTATCCAAGATTAGGTGGCTCTAGGTCTTTTGGTTCAATTCAGGGTGTTCAGTTCTATTCCATTGGTCCTCAGGTCTGTTCTGTGTCATTACCAAACTGTTTTGATTACCATGAGTTTGTACTATAGTTTAGTGTTAATACTCCTCCAGCACTGTCCTTTCTGCTATGGACTGTTTTTTGCTATTCGGGGTCTTTAATTTTCCATATGATTTTTTGGGTTGCTTCTTCTATTTCCTTGAATAATGAGTTTGGGATATTGATGGGCATCACATTGAATTTGTAGATAGCCTTTGGCAGTATTACCATTTTCACTATGTTAATCCTCCAATCCATGAGCATGGGAGGTTTTTCCAATTCCTTAGTTCTGCTTTAATTTCCTTTTTCAGGTTTTTAAAGTTTTCATCATAGAGGTCCTTCACTTCTTCAGTTAACTCCTAGGTATTTTATTTTTTGTGGTGCTATTACAAAAGGAGTTGCTTTCCTGATATCAGATATGCTCTTCTCATTATTAGCATTCAGAAAAGCTATTGATATTTGAGGATTAATTTTGTATCCTGCTACTTTGCTAAAGTTTCAGATCAGCTCGAGTAACTTGGGCATGACCTCCATGGGGTTCTTTAAATATAAGCTCATGTTATCTCCAAAGAGGGAGAGTTTTACTTCATCCCAATTTGGATCCCCTTTATGTTTGCATTTTTTCTTATTGCTGTAGCTAGCCATTCTAATATTAAATTGAAAAGAAGCAGAGAGAATGGACATCCTTGTCTCATTCTTGAATTTAGAGGAAATGGCTTAACTTTTCACCATTAAGTAAAATGCTAGCTGTAGATTTATCATACACAGCCTTTATTATATTGAGGAATGTTCCATGGATTCCTAGTGTTTCCAGAGCTTTCATCATAAAGGGGTGTTGGACCTTGTCAAATGCTTTTTCTGCATCTATTGAGATAATCATGTGGATCTTATCCTTGCTCTTGTTGATGTGATGAATTATATTAATTGATTTGCATATATTGAACCAGCTATGCATCTCTGAAATGAATCCTGTTTGATCATGGTGTATAATTTTTTGATTAGTTGTTGAGGTAGATTGGCCAAGATTTTGTTGAGAAGTTTTGCATCGATGTTCATCAAATAAAAGGGCCTATAGATCACTTTTTTGTTTCTTTTTTTTTTGTGAAAATACCATAAGAGGGGTTACAATTACATGGGAAAGGTAATGAGTGCATTTCTTATCAAGAATTGTTGCCTCTTCCTTTGTTTCCCCTTACCATTCCTTCCCATCTCCCCCCCACCACCACACCAAAGTTGTAAAGTTCATTTTTGACATAAGGTCTTGTACATCTCATTGTTGCAATGGGTCCACCTGTATCCCTATTTAAACAATTTGGTTTTTCCCTTCCCTTCCACAAATTATACCAACATCAAATACAGTGAAAACCGGGGTTATACCATGGGGGAGGGACATACAAACCAGCAAAGAAATATCTTATAAATACACTAGACACAATAGCAAGAAAGAAAAAACATTTGAGTCCTTAATTTGGGGTTCATTTCACTTAACATCAACTTATCTGACCATTTCTGCTTCTCTCAGACATATATTAGTTCTTTCTTTGATGAGTCCCTTCCTTGTTTTGGGATGAGGGTTATACTGGCTTCATAGAAAGAGTTTGGTAGTGAACATTCACTTTCAATTTCATTGAAGAGTTGGAGAAGTATTGGTGTGTCTTCTGCTTTGAAGGCCTTGTAGAATTCAGTGGTAAATCCATCCAGTCCTGGGTTTTTCTTGTGTGGGAGGTCTCTTATTGCTGTTTCTATTTTGATGCTTGACATGTGTCTGTTAAATTGGTTTAAATCATCTTGGTGTAGTTTGGGCATGTCAATCTTTGTTATAAATTTGTACTTTTCTTCCAGATTCTCGAACTTATTAGCTTACAGGTTTGAGAAGTATTCCTTATTATGTTCTGAATCTTGGTTGTTTCTGTGATGTTTCCATTCTCATATCTGAGTTTGTTTATTTGGTTGTGTTCTCTTCTTTTTCTGATACAATTTGCTAAAGGTCTGTCAATTTTGTTAATTTTTTCAAAGGACTACTTCTTTGTTTTGTTTATTCTTTCTAATTTTTTGGACTGTAACTCATTTAATTCTGATTTTATTTAATTATTTGTTTCCGTTTACTGGACTGGGGTTTACCTTGTTCTTTTTCAGGCTACTTCAGGTGCCTCATTAAATTGTTGGTTTCAGAAGTCTCCAATTTGTTGATACAGAGACTCAGAGCTATAAACTTGCCTCTGTGTTCATTTATGTTAAATATCATGAACATTTGAACATTCCTTTCTAATCTCTTCCAGGACCCACTGGTTATTCAACAGTGTGTTGTTCAGCCTCCATGTATTCCAGGATTTTCTTTGATGGCTTTTGGTGTTGAGTTCTAATTTTATTCCCTTGTGGTCTGAGAGAATGCAGGGCATAATTTCAATGTTTCTGAATTTGGACAAATTTGCTTTGTGATCTAAAATATGGTCTATTTTGGAGAATGTTCCTTCTGGTGCTGAGAACATGTATTCTGATGCTGCTAGGTGAAATATTTGGTACATGTCTGTTAAGTCTAGTTAAGCTATACAGTTGTTTAAATCCATGGTTTCTCTGTTGAGTTTTTGCTGAGTTGATCTATCCAGCGGGGAGAGTGGTGTGTTAAAGTTCTCAATAATTATTGTCTTTGGATCCATGTGAGATTTTAGGGAAAGTAGTGTTTCTTGGGTAAATTTCAGTCCTCCTATACTTATTGAACAGATGTTTAGAATTTTAATATCCTCCTGAAGGAAAGATTCCCTAGTTAGTATGTAGTGACCTTCTTTATCTCTTTTCATTAATTTGAATTTGAAGTCCATTTTTTTGATATGAGGATTGTAAGTTCCTCCTGTTTATGGGGGCCATTTATTTGGTAAATTAAATTCCAGCTTTTCACTTTCAGAATATGTTTGTTTTTGTGGGCAAGGTGTGTCTCTTGAAGGCAGCAGATACAAGGATCTTGCTTTTTGATCCATCTGGACAGTCTATGTTGCTTAATTAGAGAGTTAAGTCCATTAATATTGAGAGTTAGAACTGAGAGGTGTTTGGTAATTCTTACCATGTTATCCACATTCTTGGGGGCTTTGCCAACTAAGTTCTTCCTTGATTCTTGTATTCTCTGGGGGCTGTTTCTTGGCCTTTATAGTGCTCATGTTGGTTTTCTATATGTAGGACATCTTTAAGGATCTTTAGTAGGGCCAGTTTGGTGAAGATATTTTGTTCCACATTTTTTTAATTGTGAAAATACCGTACATAGGGGTTACAATTACATGAGCAAGGTAATGAGTACATTTCTTATCAAGCATTGTTGCCTCTTCCTTTGTTTCCCCTTACCATCCCTTCCCATTTCCCCACTCCTCCCCCACCCCCAGCCCCTCGGTGCACCCTCCCCCCACCACACCAAAGTTGTAAAGTTCATTTTTGACATAAGGTCTTGTACATCTCATTGTTGCAATGGGTCCACCTGTATCCCTATTTAAACAATTTGGTTTTTCCCTTCCCCTCCACAAATTATACCAACATCAAATACAGTGAAAACAGGGATTATACCGTGAGGGAGGGACATACAAAGCAACAAAGAAATATCTTATAAATATGTGAGAAACAATAGAAAGCAAGAAAAAAACATTTAGGTCCTTTTCTTTGCTGTGGAAGATTTTTATTTGTCCTTCCGTTATGAAGGAGAGTTTAGCTGTGTGCAGTATTCTTGGTTGACAGTCGTTTTCCTTTAGGGCATGGCATACATCATTACAGGCTCTTCTTACTTTCATCGTCTCTGCTGAGAAATGTGAAGTTATTCTGATTTGTTTCCCTTTGTAAGTGATTGATCTTTTCTCTCTGACAGCTTTAAGGACTTTCCTTGGTCTCAGTTGATCCTGTGTGGATTACATACAATGTGACAGTGAGATGTCCTATTCTGGTTTCGTCTATTTGAGGTTCTAAAGGCTTCTTGTATCTGAATGTGCCTATCTTTTTGCATGTTTTGGAAGTTCTTTTCAAGGACCCTGTTAAATAAATTTCCCAGACCTTTAACTTTGGTCTCCAGGCCCTCGTCTACACCCATTAGGCTTAATTAGGCCTTATGATGGTGTCTTCTAAATGTTCATTAGATCTCTCATATTTCTTGGATTTTTCTTGTATTCTCATGTGTACTTTCTCTATAATGTGTAGGCTGTCTTCAATCCTGGAGATTCAATCTTCTGTGTGGTGTAACCTACTGTCAGGACTTTGTACTTTGTTTTATCCTTTCCTTTCAATTGGTTAGATTTGATAGCTTCAAATTCTCTGTTGGAACTTTGTTTTAGATCTTGTATGGAATTCGTTACCTCCTGAATTTGGTTTTCAATAGTAATTCTCCAGTTCTTTAGTTGATTGGTTATAGTTTCCTTGGACTCCCTTTCCTTCTGTTGGGGCTCATGCAGAATTCCCTTTGTAGCTTCCATGGATTCCTCCAGCTTTCTGTTTGTGGATTCCATGAGTGCCTCTATTAATCTTTGTGTATCCCACTCATCCCACTCACACAATTCCTTTATTAATCTTTGGTTAGCATCATCACACTCATGCATTTCTTTGTTATGCTAACAGAGAGTCCTTTGCAGGCTTTCAATATTTTCATTCAGCATGTTTACCATTAGTGTTTGTAGAGTATTTTGGAACTCTTCTCTGGATTATTCATTATCTGCTCTGTTCCCTGATTGTCATGAGTGGGAGGTGAGATACCTGGACTTGCCAGTTTTCTTGTGTTTATCTGGCTTGTTCTGCCTATTTGGGTTTGAAAGCAAAACCAGTTCTGCACTAAAACATTATTTTAAGGCAAGCATCAACCAGAGCTCCATAGTTGCACAGACTGTTTGATGCAGTCAAAATGAGTACAGACACAATCTAGTTCAACAGAAACAATCTAGTTCAACAACAAACAGGTGTCAGTGGAGTAAGAAAATCAAAGAAACATAGGTCCCATGTATTTGCAATAACTAGTATATGTATGAGTCAAGCAGAAAAGGTCAGATAAGTTGATGTTAGGGGAATGAAACCCAAGATAAGTATTCAAATGTTTTTTTTGTTTTTGTTTCCTTTCATACAATTGTTTCTAACATATTTATAAGATGATTTCTCTGCTGCTTTGTATGTCCCTCCCCCACGATATAACCCATGCTTTCACTGTATTTGATGTTGGTATAATTTGTGGAGGGGAAGGGAAAAAACAAATTGTTTAACTCGGGATACAGGTAGACCCATTGCAACAATGAGATGTACAAGTCATTATGTCGAAAAACGAACTTTACAACTTTGGTGGGGGAGAAGATCGGGTTGGGGAGGGGGGAGTACGGGAAGGGATGGGAAGGGAAACAAAGAGGAGGCAACAATGCTTGATAAGAAATGTACTCATTATCTTGTCCATGTAATTGTAACTCCTCTGTATGGTATTCTCACAATAAAAAATAAAAATAAAAATAAAGAAAATCAAAGAAGGAGTCAGCAGACCAGAAACTAATAGGTTTAGGGGGAATTGTGAAGAGAAAATAAAATTAGAGGAATGTGGGAAGGGAAAGGGAAAGAAGGAAGATAACTAAGACCTAAATGCAGAAGAAAAGAATAGAAGAAAAGGAGAAGATAGATACAGAAAAAGTAAAAAGGAAAAATAAGAAATTTTAAAATTAAACACTAAAAAAATAAGTACAAACAAATAATACAATTGAAGGAGTTAAGGCTGAGAGTTTGTGAATTGAGTAATTGATATTTGAATAAAGTGTGCACACAATGAAGGATAAGATAAAAAATTTGAAGGTGGGTATATATCGGGATGAACACAACAGCAATTAAGTAAAGCAAAAGAAACAAAAAGTACCAAAAGGAAAAAGAGTAAAAAGAGAATTTTTAAAAATCCTAAAATAAAAATGATGAAAAAAATAGAAAACAATTTTTTTTAATTAGGTAGGAAAAAGAATTCTTAGATTTTTTTTTTGGAGGGGTGGGGAATGTCCCCTCTATCTGTAACCAGTATCTGGGTAGAGTATCTTGTTTGTTTGTGGTGTTTGTATATCCTATGGCTTGACTTGTTTCTTAAATTAGTTTGCTTGAGCAAGCAGAGTGAAGCTCTGCATTACCAGGACTTCATGGCCCTCCTCCCAGGCTAGTTCATTGGGAGGCAGACCTGCTTTGAGTATCAGAAAAGAGGGAGATGGCTGTTTCCTCTAGCCTGGAGTTGCTGTAATGGGGCTAGGTAGTGGGTAAGGTTGAGGCCTGTAGCTTTTCAGTAGCCTTTCCCTGAGGGGCTAGCTCCTGAGACACTCACACAGCCCAGCCTGGAGCCATTCTCAGGAATTTTGTGTATTGAGGTTCCAATTGTTTTCTCTTTTCTTTTTTATATGTTTTTATTTTTTTTAAATACTGTACAGAGGGATTAGAGTTACATGAGTAACATTGTAACATTGTACCTCCTCCTTTGTTTTTCCCCTACCATCTCTTCCTTCCCCACCTCCCCATCTCCTCCCTCCCTTCCCCCAACTTGTAAATAGTGAAGTAAGACAGTCCCAAAGAACCATACTTCCTATGGTTTCCCTTAATTGCAATAACTACTATAAGTCTAGGACAAGCAGAAAACATCAAAAGCTATGCACATATGCCCATATAAGATAATGTTAAGTGAAATGAACCCCAAGATAGTGACACAACTGTTTTTTTTTTCTTGCTTGCTATTAACGTATTTAAAATGTACTATGTGATTTTTTTTTTTTTGTTTCTCTTGTATGGTACAACCCCTGTTTTCACTCTATTTGATGTCAGTGCCCTGCATCTTGTGTATACAATTTTCTAATTTGGGGAGGGTAAGGGAAATAATAAAATGCCAATTGTTTTTCCTTTACCTGCCTGCAACTAAGTGTGCTGCCTGTGCTGCAGTGAGGTGTGGCAGCCTCTGGCTCTGTTTACCCAGTGAAGAAAGTTACTCCTTCCATGGGAAGGACAACTTTCTCTTGGGTGGAACTGAGCCACTCAAGTCAGGCTCCTTTGACCTGTTGAATGTTTCCTATTGTCTTTTTCCAAGGCCTGAATTACATGCTAGCTGCCCTGACAGAAGAAATAGTAGAAGTAGTGAGGATTTTTCTTGTGGCATACTCATGCCTTTCCATTGGTTTCTGGGCCATCCACAGTCTGCAACTGTCTGTGGCTAGCAGGATGAAGATTTTGGCTCCTTGTCAGTTCTTTCTGGTGGTGAGTAGAATCCACTCACACACAGCCTCTGGCACCTTTTTCCTGGACTGTCTCTGTTGATATGGTGGCTGTAGCCGCCATCACTGGCCATCCTGGACACGGGTGAGTGCTCAAATCTGTCTCCTTAACCAAGCTGCTGGAATTTTTTCTCTCTGGACAAACTCTTTGTACTATAATGACACACTTGGTGTGAAACTTTAGCATTGGACTTTTCACTGGAATACTAAAACTGGTTTCTATATGAGAGCTTAGATAGCCCCCAGCTTCTCCTCCGCCATCTTCCTCTGAAACCCCCCTGAGTTCAAGTTTTTATTCACTCCTTCTCTTGCCAGGAATGTTTTTTGAAATCTTTATGCTCTGCTGTTTTGCTCCCAGTTCTCCCTGTAATGTTGGCTGAAAGCTTCCAGTAATAACCATGCCACAAACTGAAAGCTATGCTCTGTGGAAATATTGTCTGCCAACGTGATCAGTTCATTGTCTTTAAAACCAACCTCCCTCCATTGTAGCAGAACTGAAACTATGTAGACAGATTCTTTGCCAGAATGTCAGAAGGATGGCTTCGAATCCAGTTGCCAATATAAGTCCCAAGCCCAACTGAAGGCTCATAGCCAAGACTTCTCTGAAGGTGTTCTCTCCTTCTCACCTCCCACCAGAGTGGTGTTAACAGAAGGCCAAAGGTTTCTTAGCTTGGTTTTTCCAAACTCTCCCAAATTCTTCCCATAAGCCACTGACAAATGGTGAAGAATCAAAAGGTCAATTTTAAAAACATTTCTGGGACCAATTTTCTGTATCAACTTTTTCATTAATATTGTTACCTTTAAAGTACTGGACATAAAAGCTTAAGGGAGGAAGGCCTTATCTTAGCTCAGAATCTGAGGTTCACTCTGCCCATGGTTGCATGGCTCCCTGGTTCTCGAAGGCGTACAGTGAAGCTATTCTTGGAATCATGGCAGACAGCAAGTGCTTTTCTTTTTTCCAAAACTCATTTTCTTGTAAAGATGCTATGCAGAGGGGTTACAGTTTTGTGCATAAAGCAATGAGTACATTTTTTGTAGAACATTGTTACCCCATCCCTTGTTGTTCTCTCACTATCCCTTCCCTTCCCCACCTCCTTCACTCCTCCTTTGCCTCTGCCCCTGCAAGTTGTAAAGTTCATTTCCAATATACTGTCCTGTGGGTCTCATTGTTGCAATGGGTCATCTGTGTCCTGTTTCAGCGTTTTGTTATTCCCCTTCCCCTCCCCAAATTACACAAATGTATATACAAGATGCAGGGTACCAAAATCAAGTTCATTGACAACAAGGGATATACCATATGTGGAAGAACATTCAAAGGAAAAAAAATCACGAAGTACATTAAAAACAACAATAGCAAAGAAAGACCTCTTGTGTCCATATCTTGGGCTTCATATATGGTCATATTTACATAGCTTTTTGAGCTTTTCTGCTCATTTGATAAAATTATCCTAGATATATACTAATTATTGCAAATGAGGGAAAACATGGGACCTATATTTCTTTGGGTCTGACTTACTTCACTTAATATGATTTTTTCCAAGTCTTTCCATTTCCTAACAAATGGGTGTTGTCATTCTTTCTGATGGAGGCATAGAATTCCCTTTTGTGTCTGTGTGTGTGTGTGTGTGTGTGTGTGTGTATTATATATATGTATATGTATATATATAATATATATCATATTTTCTTGATCCATTCTATTGAGGGGCATCTGGGTTGGTTCCATATCTTACCTATGGTAAATAATGATGCAATAAACATAGTTGTGCTGGTAGCTTTAGTATGGTCTTGTTTCTGATCATTTGGGTAAATGCCCAGAAGTGGGCATGCTGGGTCATATGGAGGTCTATGTGTAGTCTTTTGAGGAACTTCCATACTGCTTTCCAGAGTAGTTGAACAAGTTTACATTCCCACCAACATTGCAGTAGGGTTCCCTTTTGGTCCATCCCCTCCAGCATCTGTTGTTATTAGATTTCTTGATTATTGCCATTCTAACTGGGGTGTGGTGGAATCTCAATGTTATTTTCCTTTGTATTTCTCTTATGGCCAGAGACGTTGAACATTTCTTTATGTGTCTAAATCCTCCAAAAACAAATCCTCAAAGAAATAGCTATCCCATTAATAAGTGGGCTAATGTCTTAAAGAGAGACTTCCCTGAAGAAGAAATATTTCTTTAAAATAAGAACAAAATAAATATTTGGGGATTTTGAGGTTGGGTTTTCAGTTTTAAAAACAAAATTACAGAAGAAAACTGAGATACAAATAAAATACATTTTAGAAGGAAAATTATGATTGTCAATTCCTGTCTTGAAAAAACAGAAAGATCTTAAATCAGTAGCCTAACGAAGCAGAGAAAACAGAATGAGGAGTTCAATGTACATGCCACATATTTAAGAAAAATAAGGGAAATTCTAGGTGGAAACGAGGTGAACATGTTGAAGGAATGACACAGATCATACATAAACTGCTTTGTGGCAAAAATTCAATATATAGCCTAAAAATGAAGAAAAGAGAGGTAAGAGGTGGGTTGTGAAGAGTTAGTCAGAATGTTGGAAGGGGTGATATTTATCATGATGTTCTATATCCATCAACTACATTATTGAATGGCAACTCCTTTGTACAACTACTTAACGATAATAAAAAACACTTTTATAAAAAAGAACTAGGAAAAGAAGATATAAGCCCAAAGCAGGAAACAGTGAGGAAACCAGAAAGGTGTGCTTTATAGACTACAGATATAATTGCCTGGGTCATTGGCTGATGAGTTTTACCAGTTCTTTGATCCTTGAGTCAATAAAATAATGATTCCATATAGACAAAGCAAACTAAAATCTAGTTTTCTGCCTTGTACACTCTTTACAAAGGTCCATTGAGTTGTCACTTCTAGAGTAACAACTGTATGACAGAGTGAATATTCAACACAGCCACAGCACCAGAGCATATGGACATGGTTTTTGGATAAGCTTTTGGTCAATATTTTCCTTTGGATTAGAGTATCTCACACACATTTATATCTAATGTAATTAAAGAAATGTTCAATTTTACTTACATTTGTTTTCTAACGATCATCTTGTTTCTCACTTCCTCCATGTGGTTATGCTCAATAGATATTTCTAACTTGATCATTTTAATTCGTATGTCTTGTGTTTTTTTAATGTTAATTCACTTTCTTTGGAATTTTTCTTAAGGTATGAATTAGAATCTTAATTTATAGCAATCCAGTTTAGGCTAGTTGCATTTATATTGATAGTATACAGCAACTTCTTCAAAGCACTAATTCCTCATTTCTCATGCTATTCTTGCATAAAATATTCTCATACATTGTAATTCTATGCACACAATTTTGTGATTATTGCTTTGTGTATGCATATTTAAAATTATTTGAAATATATTAGAGCAACAAGTATGTACGATTGCCTTCTATGATCCCAATGTGGTGAAGGTTGCCAATACTCTTCATTTCTTCTGGCTTTGAGTCAGTGTTAAATACTCTTTCATTTCAGCCAGAGGGACTCCTGTGTTCTTACTTGTTAGGCCAGTCAATGTGTTTATTTGCCTCTGATTCTTGAGAAATTCTTGGTTTTCTTTTCATCTCTCTCTCCCTCTCTCCTTCTCTCTCTCTCTCTCATTCTCCCCCTTTCTCTTCTCTCTTCCCCTCTCCTCTCTCTCCTTTTTTCTCTCTCCTCTCTCTTCTGTCTCTTCTCTCTTATTATTATTATATTACCCTCTCCCCTTTAGAAATAATGATGGACAAGTTTAATGAGTGTCAAAATGGAGGAAGAAAAACTTGTTAATCAAAGGGATGTCACACAGTGCCCCCAAATCCTGGGATTAGGAAGTATCTGAGGAAGGAATCAACAAGTACCCAGAGACAATGAAGCAGGACTGACCCAGGTAAAATAGAAACAAATTTAGAGTTACCCAAAGAAGAAGGATTTGTGTTTCTTCCCATTGTGTGTGGTAATGAGTCCATAAATATGAAAGTGTAATAGTTGAAAGAATATGATCAATCCACAAGATATTGGAGAGAAAGTGGTTCTTTCTCAGAGTCAGTAATTGAAGGGTTCTGTTATAAATATTTGGGTTTTTCTTAATTAGTATGCTTTTCTGAAGAACTAGGAGAATTATTCATAGATTCATTTTGCACAGAGACTATATTTTATGAACTGAGAAAATTAATTAATGAACAATGCTTTAAACATTGTTTTATTATTCTTTTTTATTGTGAAAATACTGTACAGAGTGGTTACAATTACATGGGCAAGATAATGAGTACATTTCTTATCAAGCATTGTAGCCTCCTCCTTTGTTTCCCCTTCCTATCCTTTCCCATCCTCCTCCCGGTACCCCCATTCAATCCTCCTCCCCCGACCAAAGTTGTAAAGTTCATTTTCGACATAACGACTTGTACATCTCATTGTTGCAATGGGTGCACCTGTATCCCTATTTAAATGATTTGATTTTTCCCTTCCCCTCCACAAATTATACCAACATCAAATACAGTAGTATTCTTTTAGTTACAAAGTAAAAGTTTTGTGGAATGAAATAAATGTAATACCTAAATTAATGAGTTCTGTGAAAAAAATCAGTGTGATAATCTTTGAAAATTATAGACAACTAAAACACTTGTAAAATTTGCAACTGCATGCTATCTTCTTGATAAGCAATGCAACTTAACATGCACTCTACTGTTATCTGAAGGGTTGTAAAAAGTTAGCAGAATCTTATTCCTAATGAATTATGGCAGAACATGGACTTCTCACATTCATAATGAGTTAGCTCAAAATTATTTCTTCATGGAAGCAGTGCCTTCCCTAAATATTTTATGAAGTTGGAAACACTAACATGGCTGAAACAATATTTGACAACTCATTCAATGAGCCCTAAGTGATCACTTCTGTTTGGAAGTTAATAAAGTATCTTTCAAAATGCCCTAATGGACACCCAGTCATCTTCACTTTATGAAGAATTGGGAGGATGGCATGACAATTGGATGAAATATATAGGAATGGAAATTATCTCCATATAATACAGACCTGAGGCTATTGTGTCCAAGTAGAAATCACTGAAAATTGTTTAAAATAGTATTTTCTTCCTATATCAAACTAAACATTTTAAACAAGGGTTAAACTGCCTTAGTATATGTATGAAGGGGAATTTGTAGGTATTTTGTAATTTTAATGGATTTAGTAGACAAGCCATGTAGATAATTAAAATGAGTATTTGGTAATTATTTAGTAAATTCTTAGTACATAAAAAAATACTACCAGTCCAATTAAAATAGCCCACATAAACAGTCCATTGAGACCAGCATAGAATGTAGAAAGAATGCCACATAGCTAGAAAAATAAATGACTTGCTTGTCATGTCTATGGACAGGTTAGCTATCCATCTGTATAGAATGATTTGAAAGCTGATAATTGTTTGCCTTCACCTCTCCAGTTGAAGGCTATCAAAAATTCTAAGCATTCATATGAATTCATATGCAGGAGTCACAGAAATATCATGTCAGTATGGTTTTAATATTTTATTATCTTTTGTAGTTGTACAAAGGAGGTACCATTTAATAAAGTACAATGTGCCAGTATAACCTCCTTCAACATTCTTACTCCCCTTTTGACTCATCCCTTTCTTTATTTTTCTTAATTTTTCTGATATGCACAATTAATTTTTACTGTCTGCCCTTCATTTGTTTACTGCTTACCACCCCTTTTGCAAATAACCATTTCGTGGTGCTTATTTTCTTGGGTTTTGACATTATCTTTCTAAAATATTATGCTATTTGCGCTCTCCATAGAGTCTATTTTACTTCAGTTAATTCATTTAGAACCATTTGCTTACCACCCAATGTGTCTATTTATAGACTTATAGGCACATTGTAAGTACCACAAATGAAGGAAGCCATGCAACCTTTGTTTCTCTGGGTTTAACTTACTTCACAATATAATTTTTTCCAAGTCTTTCTACTATGTTAATATTTTAATCATATACAAAATTGTGAAATCAATGTAAATACTTATTGGTATGAATCACATTAAAAAAGTTAGTATGTACATACAATGATACGTTCACTTTTGGTTGTACTAGGGATTGAACTCAGGACACTCACTTGGTAGGTAGGCACTCTACCACTTGTACCATGTCTCTCACCTTATTTTTGTTATTTTTGAGATAGGGTTGGCCTTTATATGCAAGCCAACCTGAACTGTGATCTTGCTGTTATCTTCCTAATTTCCTATGTGTGCTTCTGCATGTTGCTGGAGATACACTACTGTGTATACCACTGTGTATACTACTGTGCTCTTCAACTTTGCCTGCTCCAACAGCAGGAATAACAAGCTAATGTATAGCCTTGACATTGGCTGAGAACTTTTATGAACTTTATTATCAAGGCTGGACTCAACCTTGATCTCCCAATCATTGCTTCCCAAATCCCTAGGATTAGTCTTGAGACACCATTGGGATCCATTTAAAACATCATTGTAATCACAATTTTAAGGAAAATATTTAATAACATGAAGAATATGAAATGATAAAAAAGTTTAGTGAAAAATATTTATATACAATCTAGGAACATAGTTCAGTGGTAAATCTAAATCCTCTTGAGCTAAGTTCTCAGTATGTCAATATAGATGGATAAGAAGATCAGCACATAGAAAAATAGCTGATAGATAAATAAAATTATAGAAAAAAGAGTATTATATAAACTGAGTATAGGTGTAATAGGTCACCAGGAACAATATTTTTACAATAGTGTATAAATGCTTTCATGTTCCCTAGAACCATTAAGGTAACATGATATTTTAATTATGAAGAATAAGTCATAGAAATGTTAATTTGATAAATGAAAATCACTTCTACTGTACTTTGTATTTTTAACAAAGTTAACCATTGTAACATATGACTATCTTTTTTAACTGTGTTGTCTTACTCATTCGTGACCCATTTCTATGTTACTTTCCTGGGAAATTTGCAATCCTATATGCTCTTTAATTTTTGATGATGGTTATTCCTATACAGTGATACTTAGTTATAGTCACAAACACATTCTAATCTTCATATACAGTTTATGAATTCTATGAACTTTGACAATACAGTTATTTCTTCTACATTGGGTGATATGTACATTTCTTTCCTTTTGCTTATTGTCTGTTGTTCCCTCTTTCCCACTCATTCCCTTCCTCCTATCGCTGCCATTGAGTTGCTTAGTTTGTTTTGATCAATGACCAGTGTGGCTGATAGGTTCAGCTGTTATATGTTTTCCCAATTCCCTCTGTTTCTGGGTCCTCCTCCTGGTTTCCCTCAGATGTATCATATATGCACATATATATCATATATGTCTTTCTCAGCATGGAGTCATTTAGTAATGATTTGACCAGATGAGTGAGTGGAAGTCCTTTGTTTCTTGAGTCTTGTTTACTTTTTCGTATCTCCTTACATTTTTGGATTTAACATCCACTTATCAGGGAGACCATGTGCCATTTGTCTCTTTGCTCTTGGCTTACTTCACTCAACATGATTTCTTCTAGTCCCATCCATTTCCCTGCAAATACCATTATCTTATGTTTTCTAATGGCTGCATATTCCATTTTATATAGGTACAACAATTTTTGGATCCATTCATCTGTAGTGGGCCATCTGGATTGTTTCCTTATCCTGGCTGCAATGAACATGGAGGTGCATGTGTCCTTGTATACTGTTTCCTGTTGTTCAGGATAGATGCCTAGGAGTGGTGTGGCTGGGTCATAGGAGAGGTATATATTTAGCTTTCTGAGGACCCTCCAGACTGCTTTCCAAAGTAGTATTCATTCTCACCAGCAGTGAAATAGGGTTCTACTTTCTCCACATCCCCTCCAGCATATGTTGTTGGCTGAAATTAGGATGTGGGCCATTCTGACTGGGGTAAGGTGGGATCTCAGGGTTGTTTTTATTTGCATTTTCTTTACAACCAGGGATGGTGAACATTTCCTCATGTGTTTGTTTGCCATGTTTATCTCTTCTTCTGAGAAGTCTCTCTTTAGTTCCTTTGCCCATTTAGTAATTGGTTTGTTAGGTTTGGGAGGGATTCGTTTCTGGAGTTCCCTGTATATACTGGATATTAGCCTCTTGTCTGATATATTACTGGTAAATATTTATTCCCAGTTAGTTGGATGTCTTTCTAGTTTGGTTGCTATTTCTTTAGCTGTGCAGAAACTTTTTATTTTAAGATAGTCCCATTTGTAGAGTTTCTCTCCAATTTGTTGTGACCCTGAAACTCTGTTCAGGAAGTTCCTGCCTGTGCCTATAAGTTCAAGTGTCTCTCCTACTGTGTCCCATAGTAGTTTCAGAGTATTAGGTTTGATATTAAGATTTTTAATTCATTTTGAGATGATGTTAGTGCATGGTGAGAGGCTAGGGTCCACTTTTAGTTTTCTGCATGTGGCCGCCCAGTTTTCCCAGCATCAGTAGTTGAAAAGGCTGTGCTTCACACTGTATGTCTTTAGCTCCTTTGTCAAATATCAGCTGACTGTAAGAGTGTGGTTTCATTTCTGGATCTTCTAATCTATTCTATTGGTCTTTGGGTCTGTTTTTGTGCCAGTACCAAGCTGTGTTTTTATTATGGCTCTATAGGAGAGTTTGAAGTCCGGCATCAAGATCCCTCCCATGTTGTCTTTTTTTTTTTTTTGCCTAGAATTATTTGGGCTAGGTCTTTTGTTGTTCCATATGAATTTTAGGACTGTTTTTTATATTTCAGTAATGAATGTCATTGGGAATTGCATTGAATTTGTCTATCAATATATATTTTCACTATATTAAGTCTGGCTATCCAAGAACATGGAAGTCTTTCCATTTCCTGGGGTCGTCTATGATTTCTTTCTTTAAGTTTTTATTAAATATTTCTTTTACATCTTTAGTTAGGTTAATTCCTAAATATTTGTTCTTTTTTGAAGTTATTGTGAATGGGGTTATTTCCTTGATTTCCCTTTCTGCTTGTATATTGTTGTTTACAGAAAGGCAACTGATTTTTCTGGGTTAATTTTGTATCCTGATACCTGGCAGAAGTGATTTGTAACTTCTAAGAATTTTGGGGTGGAGTTTTTGAGATCATTGAGGTATAATATCATGTCATCTGCAAAAAGGGATAGTTTAACTTCTTCCTTCCCTTTAATGTCTTTTTCTTACCTTATTGCTCTGGCTAAGGATTCCAGAGGAATGGGGAGAGTGGGCATCCTTGCCTTGTTCTTGATTTTAGGAGAATTGGTTTTACTTTTCCCCCATTAAGTATAATATTGGCTATTGGTCTGTTGTATATGGCTTTTACTGTTTTAAGGAATGTTCCTTCTTTTCCTATTTTCTCCAGAGCTTTTTAACGTGAATGAATGTTGTGTCTTATCAAAAGCCTTTTCCATGTCAATGGAGATAATCATGTGGTTCTTGACCTTGGATCTGTTGATGTGATGGATTATGTTTATTGATTTATCTATGTTAAACCATCTCTGCATCTCTGGATGAAGCCTACTTGGTCATAATATATGATTTTTTTATATGATTTTGGATTCTGTTGGCTAGAATTTGTTAAGGATCTTCGCATCTGTGCTCATCAAGGAGATTGATCTTCAGTTCTCTTTTTTGGTGGATCTTTGCCTGGTTTGTGGATGATTGTGATATTGGCTTTATAGGATGAGTTTGAGATAGCTCCTTCTGTTTCCATTTCTCAGAAGAGTTAGAATTCCATAGTGAATCCATCTGGTCCTGGGCTTTTCCTTGTTGGAAGATTTCTGATTGTTTCCTCTATCTCATTGTAAGATATTGCCTTATTTAACTGATTTATTTCTTCTTGGTTTAGTTTGTGAAATTTGTATTTCTCTAAAACTTCATCCATTTCTGCTAGGTTTTCTTTCTTTAGTAAGTATAGATTCTGGAAATAATTCTTCATAATTGTTTGTATGTCTTGGGTATTTGTTGTAATTTTCCCCGTGGCATCCTTGATCTTACTGATTTGGGTTTCCTCTCTTCTTTTTCTTTTTTTCTTTTTACAGAAGTCCATCGATTTTATTGATTTAAAAAAAAACAGCTTTTTGTTTTATTAGTTTTATTTATAGTTTTCCTAGTTTCATCTCTTATTTTGGTTATCTCTCTCTGTCTAGTAACTTTAGGTTCAATTTTTTCATGCTTTTCTAGCAGTTTTAGTTGTGACATGAGATTATTTACTTGGTCTATCTCTATTTTCTTGATGTGTGCACTGAGAGAGACAAATTTGCCCCTCAGGACTGCTTTAGCCATGTCCCACAAGTTTCCTTGTGATGTTTATTCGTTTTCATTGTAGAAACTTTTCATTTTCTTCTTTAATTTCTTTTGTTACTCATGTTGCTCAGAAGTGTGCTGTTCAATTTCCATGTATTTGAGTAATTTCTACAGTATGCTTTGTTATTGAGAACTAGCTTGATTCAACTGTGGTTGGATAGGACACAGGGGATTATGGCAATCCTCTTGTATTGTTTTAATCCCTTGTATGAACTATGATATGGTCTATTTTGAAGAAAGTTCCAGGAGCTGCTGAGAAGAACGTGTACTGTGTTGTTTTAGGGTGGAAAACTCAGTAGCTGTAAATTAGTTCTCTTGAAATATGGCCTCACTTAATTTGGTGGCTTCTTAGCCAATCCTCTGGTTGGTAGACCTGTCTTTTGGTGAAAGTGGATTATTAAAGTCTACTGGTAGCCGGGCACTGGTGGCTAACTCCTGTAACCCTAGCTACTCAGGAGGCTGGGATCTGAGGATTGTGGTTCAAAGCCAGCCTGGGTAGGAAACTCTGTGAAACTCGTATCTCCAATAAACCACCAGAAAACCAGAAGTGGCACTGTAGCTCAAATGGTAGAGCACTAGCCTTGAGCTGAAGAGCACAGGTACAGCGCCCAGGCCCAGAGTTTGAGTCCCATAACTGACAAAAAAATTAAAATTAAATTAAAATTAAAAATAAAAAAATAAAGGCTACTAGTATTATAGTATTTGGATCTATTTTATTCTGTAAGTTTGAGAGTATTTGCTTAACATATTTGGGTACACCAATGTTTGGGGAGTATAAGTAATGGTAATATTGTCTTCTTGGATTGTTTTCTGTATTAATATGTAGTGTCCTTCTTTGTCTTTTTGTATTGATTTTAATGAAAAATTTATTTTGTCAGATATTAGGATGGTAACTCCTGTCTTTTTGCTAGGAGCATTTGCATGGTAGATCTTTCTCCCCCTCTTCACTCGGAGTTTGTTTTTATGTTTGGCTGTGAGGTGGGTGTCTTGAAGGCAACAGATGGATGGGTCTTGTTTTCTGATCCAATCTGCAGTTATTTTTCTTTTGATTGGTGAATTGATCCATTAATATTTATGGTTATTATTGAGAGATGCATTGTGTTTCCTGTCAATTTCCTGCTTTCCTAATTTTTATTTTCCTCCTGTGTTTACTAAGTTGGACTTCTAGTGATATCTGTATGATGTGGATCCCTGTTCTTATTGTTTTCTTCAGGTTGTCTTCCCCCTCTTAATATTCTTTGTAGTGCTGGCTTATTGTTTATTTATTTAGTTTTTCTTTACTGTTTTATTTTCTCCATTGAATGTGAATGCTAGCTTTGCTGGGTAGATCAATCTGGGCTGGCAGTTATTGGTTTTCTGGGTTCACATTATACTTTCCAAGGCTTTCCTTGCATTCAATGTCTGTGTGGAGAAATCTGCAGTGATTCTGATTTTTTTTTCCCATTCTAGTATAGCTCCTTCTTTGTTTTTGCTGCATGAAAGATTGTTTCTTTATTATTCAGATTTGTCATTTTTACTATAATGTGCCTAGAAGTGTTTATACTGGGATCCTGCTTATTAGGTGTTCTATATGCTTCTGTTATGTACATAACATGTTCTCTTTTAAGATGGGAGAAATTTCCATTGATAATCTTACTGAATAGGTGCTGCATTTCCCTGATCTGGTATTCCTCACCTTCATCCACTCCAATTATATGAAGTTTAAATTTCTTGGCACTGCTTGATCTTGGATTTCCCTTTGGCATATTTAAGTGATTTTTCCATATCTGTGACTTTTTTTCCAGTTGCTGAATTTTGTCTTCTGTATCTGATATGCTAATTTCCATTTCATTCACTCTGTTAACTACAGCTTCCTTCGTGACTTGCATGGAGGGAATTGAGCCATTTATGGCTTCTATGTTGGTTCTCAGAGTATTAATCTCATCTCTTAGTGAGGTGTGTACTGCATCTATTTTTGCATGCATTCCTTGTTTGAAATCTTGCATCTCTTTTGATATTTCTTTTCTGTATTCTTTATATTTCTGATCTATTTCTTGCTTTAATTCATGTGTCATAGCCTCCACCATCTCTTGGATGTAGCATTTGTCTTCCATTCCTGCTTTGCTTCCACTAGGGCTCTCCTCTGGATGGCTGCTGCCTTTTGGGGATAGCTTGCTATCCTGGCTATTAAGAAATCTTGTAATTTTTCTCTGTGATTTTCACATGTAAATTCAGGGATTATTGGAAACTTGTCTAAAACTCTGACTGTTTTGATGAATTGGTGGCTGTCTTTGCTTGGTTCTGGGTTTGTTCCTGGATCAATTGATGAAGCTCTTTTTTTGCCCTGGGTTAACTCAGAGAGTCTATATCTGGTCTTGTTTTTCTGTTGGGGGAGAGGCCGACCTCCATCTGCTGCTCTGACCCACGTAGAACTCTCAGCTGTCTGCTGGAGATCACAGGTAGTTCCCATCTTTAGCCAAGGACTAAGCAATCTAGGGATCTTCCTCCACTTGAGCTTCTTCCTATGGGTGCTCTATGGTGAGCCCGGGTGGGCTGAATGTATTCACCCCATTGCTGGAGTCCACTATGAGTTCCTGACTATAAATAGGTGCTGGCGGCCTAAGCTGTCCAATCCCCAGCCTGGGATATACAGGTCAGGCTCTAGTGAGATTTGGGCTTCTGGTCCTCCTGCCCTAGTCACCCAGGTCTTTTGCCATCACAGGCATGATTTCCAGGGGGTATGGTTCCCTGCTTTCCCCCCTCTGCTGAGGCATGTGCTCAGCTTCTGACTTTAATCAGGACAGGTGGGTTGTTCAGCATAGGTACCCAATCCCCAGGCCTGGCCCTGACTCCACTCCCTTGCCTGGGGCATGCAGTTTGGACCTGAGCTGTTGGGTATCCGACCCAGGGTATGCAGACTGGGGTACACAGTTCAGATTTCTTCCACTCCTTGCTCATATGGTCTGTGGGCACTGTTCTGAGCTTGGGCATTTAATCTCCCTCCCAGGGGTGCTCTTGATCAAGCCTGGCAGGCTGGATGTGTTCCCTGGGCTGGTGGGGTGCTCGAACAGTTCTCTTCCCAGTTTTAGTGAGACCCTGTAGTCCAAGTGGTGTGTGAGGGGGGGATCCAGATCAAGCTCTGGGTGTTTCCACCAACATGGTCTCCCCTGGGGGTGGAAGGCTGTCCCCTGCTGTGTATTTACCCTGCAGCTATTTGGGAACTCTCCAGTGGTGCTGTGGCAGATTATTGTTTCTGTGTGATGTAGGTTGCTGGTTGCCGCTGTGCTCTGCATTTGGTTGAGATGCTTGTGGGCTGGACCAGGTAGGGTAGTGGTGGTGGCTCTGGGTCTGCATTTCTCCCCTTCTCTGCCTCTGTTGATGCTGTCCAGGTAGGTGCCTAGGGCATTTTTGTTCTGGCTAGAGGGCAAGGGGTGGGGGAGTGGTCTTCATGCAGGTATGGAGCTCTATGGCTTCTGTTTGCACTCTCTGGGCTAGCACCAGCACCTTGGGAGTCTTCTGTACTGGTGTTCTGTGGACAGACTCCTGTAGTTCTGGGGTTCCCCCCTTAGCCATGAGATCAAGTAGTTTTGGCATGATGGGAGGGCGCTGCTCCAATGAGGGGTGGAGGAAGGGTCTCTGAGCAGGTTCCAAGCTCGGAGGTTTCTCTGTTTGAAATCAGCGGGTCTGGCACAGGCACCTTAGGCATCTTCTGTGCTGGTGTTATGCAGATGACCCACTGTGGTTCTGAGGTCTCTGACAGCCCAAGGCCAGGCTGGGTGGCTGTGGTTTGGCTAGGCGCTGTGCAGCTAGCAATGGTTGGGGGAAAGATCTTTGCACTTTTTCATTCTGAAATTCTTCCTTTTCTTTTTCTTTTTTTTTTTTTTAATTGTGAAAATACCGTACAGAGGGGTTACAATTACATGGGCAAGATAATGAGTACATATCTTATCAAGCATTGTAGCCTCCTCCTTTGTTTCCCCTTCCCATCCCTTCCCATCCTTCCCCTGCCCCCCCAATCCTCCCAGCCCCCCCCACTCCTCTACCCCCCCCCCCACCGAAGTTATAAAGTTCGTTTTCGACATAATGGCTTGTACATTCTAGCAATGGTTGGGGGAAAGGTCTTTGCGCTTTTTCATTCTGAAATTCTTCCTTTTATTTCTTTTGTTTTTTGTTCCCCTTTTTTTCCTCTAGGTGTTCAACTTTTTGCTGTTGTTGGTTTCTTGGGGAAATTAATCGTTGGAACTTGAACTCTCTATTTGGTTAGAGAGAGCTGTGGTGTTTCCCTACTGTCCTGTCACCATCTTGGCCCCTCTCCAGTGATTATTTTAAGTCAAATATTAGGAGCATTTTATTATATGCCCCAACTTATCCTTATATGCTCCCAACTTATCCTTCAGCTGAACCAAGTCCTTTATCTCTTGGACATTGTAAAATAATCTAGGTGCCTGGTAATGGCATCTACAGGTACTAAAGTTAAATCTCACCTGTGAAATGAAAAATAGTGACTTCACACAAGGCCTTTAGAAAAGTGAACTATTTTTCCAGCCATCAGTACCTTTAGTTTAATAAACTCAACAAGTATCATTTGCTTCAACCAAGAATCTCAGCTAATATCTCCTTCATGGTACGGTTATAAAAGATTAAAATATATCTAGAGTGTTAGTAGATATCTGCTGAACCAACACTTAAACATTTTGAATTCTTAAATAAGTTAATACTGAATAATTTGATTTTCAAAACGATTAAAGTTGCTATCAATATTGAAATTTTATTTTATGCATGTATGTGCATATATACATTCTTATTGTTTATAAAAGTTTATTATTTTTGGAAAGAAATATGTAAGCATTGAAAATTGTATGCTGCACACACCAGGTATTAGATACATGGGTATCTTGAGCAATGTTCACCAAAGGATGTCAGATTCTCCCAGGGAGAAAAATCAGGCCTTCTTGCGGCCTCTGTGTATATATTAGACAATCTTTGCTGCTGCCTTGGTACATTTTTTTCCTCCATGCCATTTTTAATAATATGAAAACCACTACAATATTGAGTTATACTCTAGATCACAAAGTACAAAATAGAACATATAAAATACAGACAACCCAGAAAAATCAGAGCCAAAGCTTTCACAGTGAGATTTGTCTTTTTTATAGATTCTTGGAAAGCATGCTGTAAATCTCCTCAGTAAGTAGCCACTGGAGTCATATTTCCAAGCAGCACTTACAGAGTAAAAGGTAATGCAAGATGCTTAGAATATACATGAAGGATAACTATTCTTTTATCTCCATACAATAGAGTGTTTGCACTAGGAGAGTAGTCAAAATGATACTGCATTTAGGAGGTAATGATGAGAAAGAGCATTAGAACATCACACCTTGTATCAGTGATGCTTTGTATGTTTGCTGGGGAGCAACTGTGATAGATAAGATCACACAGGAAAATAGCCAATTTGCCATGTGGATAGCAACTGCCAGTGGGTGAAGGAAAGACTGGAAGGAGGATGACTTAAGGTTAAATCAACAAAATCTGAATTGTCTTAAGCTCTGGCTTTTCCACACTAAGGAAACTCTTTGTCAAGTTTCAGACTCATGAGTTACATTTCAGACACAGGCACAATTTAGCCTGCATAATTGTTAACTTTTCAGAAACAAATATCTAAATGTACCTTGCTATAATATAAAGGGAAATATTTTACTTCTTAAAGTTAGAGCCAGGCATCAGTGGCTCACACGTGTAATCCTAGCTACTCAGGAGGCTCAGATCTGAGGACCATAGTCCAAAATCAGCCTGCGCAGGAAAATCTGTGAGACTCTTAGTTGCAATGAACTACTCAGAAAAAGTGGGAAGTGGCATTGTGGCTCAAGCACTTGAGCCCTACTACTGTGTAAAAGAAACTTAGAGACAATGCCCAGGCCCAGAGTTCAAGGCCCAGAACTGGCAAAAAATATTTTTAATGTCATTGGTGCAAAAATATATTTAAATACATCCGCATCTGTAGACTCACTAATAAATTAAGTTGTTAGACTATTATGTTATATAACCAGACATCAATGAGACTAGTTGAGCAGTAATGATAATTATTGCAGTGGTTCTAAGGCAACTCTAGCTCCTACAAAGGCAATTATTTAACTTTATAACTTCTTTGGCTTCTTCCTGCAGGTACTAGTCATTTTTCAAGGCTCAGCCTATGCATCATGACTTTCCATGAAGATCTATATGATGTGGATATCAGCAACATGAGTTGATCATGTTCCCACTCCCCTTGCCCTGTGCCTGTACTACTTATCCACATATGGCCCTGTTTTTATCTTTCATCTCTCAGTCACTCTTCATTGAACAGAATGACAATGTTCAATTGAATGTACTAGACAGTGCACTTTCTACATGCAGCTTTGCAACTGTGTTATTTGTCAAAAGTAACACAAATTACTGTAAGTTTCCAATAGTTATCCAATTATGAAGCATGTAAACCTTTAAAAATCTGGTTCAGAAATGATCTAGCTTCTCAAAAACCTGTTTACACTCTGAGTTTCACTATGATTTCCACATGTTCTGTCTGTGGTAGTGGGGGTATTGGCCTCAAGCTCTATGCATGTGCATCTCATTGTGGGATGTTCTATGAGACATTGACTATACTGAAAGTCATGGAGGACAGTGGAAGGGAAAACCTGGGAAAGCAATCAATTGGAAGTAGGAAGGTGACAGGAAAAGCAAACATTCAGTTAATGAGACCAAGAGAGCTGGTGATGTTAGCTCCATTAAATGCATATAAAACACAGGTAAATCATCTTAAAACATTAGAAACTATGTTGAAGAAGACAATTGTAGACAATTTAAAAATACACAGGAGAAGAGCCAGGAAATGATGGAACATTTCAGAGATTTGGTGTTGAATGAGAACTTGAATGTAGCAAAATTATTTTAAGAAATTTGCCTTTTTTTGTTCTGAGTTAAAACATCTTCAGATTTATACTCTCTTGCTCAAGAGCCTGTTTGGATGACTTAATGAGTTGTATGTAAAGTGATATAGCACAATGTCCTCATGTGTACTTCAATCAACATTTTCCTACTTCACCATCTCCTTTTCTTTCCTGTTCCTTCATTTCATGTTCTGAAATACATATCTGCCTTTTGTTTTAATAAGTTGATACTTTAATATGGTTCAAAGAGATTATTTAGCCTGCTGTCTACCATAGTAGATGTACTGGGACTGAACAATTTTCAAAATAAACTTGCTCTTACTGCATTCTATCACAGCAAATTTGATGGCACAGAAACTGACATTGGATCTGCAAATGAATTTCAGTAAAAGTGTGTTGACTGATTGCTATGGTTTGGTCTGAGCAAAACCTGAGACATGAAGTAGGTAAAATGTGTCTGTCATTACAATTTCTATGTGATTGACTCCAGAACCATACTTGGAAAGCTACTTGGTTATTTCCTTACATGTCCAATATAATTTTCTTCAAACTTCAAGTCCTTGGGAAGCCCCTGAAACATTTCTAAGACTAAACAATTTCCTTAATCAGCCCAATTTCTGAATCATTTGCCAAACCATTAAAAGTTGTTTCATTTCCTGTGTTTGATACTGTGGCATCATCTTTAATGCTTTCATCTGTTTTCCATCTATTTTTCCCTCTAATCATCCTAATTCATCTTTTTTTCTTTCTAATCAATGACCACTATGAGCTTTTATTCTTATCACCTTTTTAAGAATTAAAAAAATGACTCTTTTATTAAAACTAGTTGGGAAACTATTTTCAGAAGCTTGGATTTTTGATCACTTAATCTTTCTAAACTCTATCTTTTTTTATAATGATAATAAAAATGCCTACATTTATTGTCCTTGCAAAGATTACACAATAAAAGAGTAATTACTAAGCATGATGTCTAACACATAGAAAAATGATCAGCAAATAATAACCAATATTGTTAACTCAAGAACTGTTTTTCCCCCTTTTAAAAAAAGTTCTATTGCTCTTTCTTTTTAAAGTTTATTTTATTATAAAGATGCTGTATAGAGGGGTTACAGTTACATAAGTAAGGTAATGAGTACATTTCCTGTTGAGTTTTTTGAGATAAAGGTATGAAAGCCTTCTGACCAATAAAATTAGCCAATGGAGAATGTTCAGTTGACATGGTCCTGACATTTCCATAACTTTTATTCAGTCTTGAGGTCATTTCTATAAAGCTAACCTATTATCGCTGCTTGCAGGTGACGGATGTGAGGCTGAAATGAGTGAATCAGTTATTAAAATGATGATTAGATATAATTTGTAAAGTCACAGCTTTGGATGTAGACAAACCTGAGTCCCTTTTGCTCCATCATCCACTAGTTCTTATAATCTTTCTTAAAATAATTGTCCAATCTTTCTTTAAAAATAATTTTCAAATATTTACTGATTATATATTATGTGACAGATGTTCTTTTGGCTTATAAGAGAGATCAATGAATCAAATAGACATGATTTCTGCTATTGTGTTATTATACTGGAATGTAGGAGTATGGATGGTTTAAAAGATATGTATGTGCTCTAAAAATCTTAGAAGAATAGTAGAGGGAAGGATAGAATGAATAAGAGTACTTAAAGGTATGGTGAATAAGTAAAAATTCTTGGAAGAGACGAGAGACTTGAGTCTGTAGATAATGATCCAAGAGAAAATCACTTGGATAAATGTGACTGGGGTGAAGGGATTTGTCCTTCTGTTTCTCTAATTGATGCAGCCTCAGCCTGGCTGCAGATCCTCCCTACTTAATCTCTATGTGGTTAATGGTGACAGCTCTGCTTTTGCTACTAACTCCAGGTACCTGAACTACCTCCTGTGATTTCTCTACTCCTCACCTATACCTCTGCAATTAGTCACATTGTAAATAAAATCTCCTCAAATTATCCTAATTTAAGTGTGCCATCTGTTTCCTGCTGATTCCCTGATGGATACAGTAATTTGTACTGAAATGGCTTCAGAAAACAGGCCCTCAGTATTGAGTCTAGTGTAGTATTAGTCACATGTTTGAGTACTGTAGGATAACCTCCTTGCTGGGTAAGAAAGGAAATGAATGTGACACAGGTGTATCAGGTAACCTGTAGTATGTGATGGCATTGTGATTATATTGTGATTATCAATGAGGACAGCATGAGATGAAATTCAGACAAATGAGCACAGGAAATCAGAAACCTGAGTTCTTTAGCTAATAGCACAATCTTGGTGATTATGGAATTACCTGGTATATCCTATTTTCCCTTCATTATATACACAAAGGAAAAATGGAATAATGGATACAAATTAAGAGCATGTATAGAGAAATTTAACATTAATAAGGCAACTTCAATGTACTTTCTTTAGTTGTAGGACAAACATGGCTGAAGTCCAAGCCCTCAGTCTGCTTCAGTAAGTATGCATGGTTGTAGATTTGCTTTAATACACTTCTATACCATAATTTTCATGCTAAACCACAAAGAAAAATGGTTGAACATGGAAATGTTAAAGCCCAGTATAAGATAATATAACGTATTTGGATATATCCATATATATCTGAAGAAATAAAGCTGAAGAATTACATCTCGAAATGTAAATACCACCAATGACGTGTTATCACTGATTTTTGTCAACCTTAATTCCCACTCATTTCCTCCAGACTGACATAAAACATATAGAGAAGCAATCCTACTTTTGAGTAACTAGTTGATAATCCAAAGAGTTTTTGTTTTTAAAGCTTACTAATCAATGTTGATAAGAATTGAATTCTTGGAAAATGGATTCTGGGATAACACAGTATGAAATTCTTTCATTAGGTTTGAATGTCCTTAGTCCAAATCTGTATAAAAGTAGCTTGGCTGGAGGGACTAAAAGTAGCTCTAGGCTAAATAAATAGTAGTGTGGACTCAGTGTGTCCCACCATTAGTAGGGTCCACATGCTAAAACCTACCTGGCTTATTATGCACAGCAGATTCCAGAACTCAGGGAAATTAGAAGATTGGAATGAATTTATTAGGTAAAAGGCTTAAAAAAAGATCAGTCCTTGCACCAAGACATCAAGACATAAATTTTTAGTGATTGGTGTAAAAGAGGGTTCGTGAAGATGGTGGTTATAAAAAGCCATATAATCAGCTTTCCTGATTTCAATGTGAATAATAATGACCAAGAATTGTATGGTCATGTTAGAAGCAAGTTAGGTTAATAACTACAATATATATAGAGGGATGGGCATGTTTGAAGATTTTTTTTTTGGTCAGTCGTGGGGCCTAAACTCGGCCTGGGCACTGTCCCTCAACTCTTCAGCTCAAGACTCATACTCTACCACTTGAGCCACGACACCACTTCTGGTTTTTTCTGCTTATGTGGTGCTGAGGAATCAAAATCAGGGCCTCATGCATACAAGGCAAGCACTCTACCACTGAGCCACCTTCCCAGTCCCTGAAGAGGGTTTTAACTCATAGAGATTTGTCACAATGTTCTTTGTCAGGCAGTCTCTAGAAATGAGTAGATGGGTAACTTTGTAAGACATTGCTTGTTTTATATATCAGGAAGTGGAGAAAGAAAATTAAGGTGATCTGAATCCCCAAGGTAGATTTTTTTAGTCTATTGCCCGTTCTCAGAACTAAGCTAATCTGTAGTTCTATAGTCTTTCTAGTAAGGGAAGGGTCATAGTCCTGTGGATGGTTGGTGAATTTCATAGGACAGGATGTGAATGTTCTCTAGACATTCATTGTCATCTATTTTCATTCCTCTTTCACCTCTCTTTACTCATAATAAAGATACTTTTGATCATCCTGAATCCCACACAATATCATGAACATACATGCATTGATCAGATGATAGCAAGTAGACCTAGTTCAGTACAGAAAAAATACTTTTGATCTTAATAAAAGCTTACATGTTAGAAGGTAAGAAGAAAACCCTAAGAAAACAAACAGGAACACCACATAGGTTTCTAGGATTTCAGTAATTTAAAATGTCCTTTGAAATATCCTTTTTAAAGACATGTATGTACATGCTTCTTTAATTTATATTTCCTGTACTAAAGAAAGTGCAACACAAATCTTGGTAGTTGTCCATGAGTTAGGAGGCATTGAGTGGGCCCCTGACTTAGCAGACCCAGTGATGTCGTAATATTGTAGTGATAAGTTTATTAGAACATGTGCAAGGCTACTACAAAAAAGATCACATTACTAATCCATAAGATTTTCTAACAGATAATGTGCTTACCTAAAAAAAATGTTGATGTTTTCTGCTTATCCTAGACATATACTAGTTATTGCAAATAAGGGAAGTCATGAGACCTATGTTTCTTTTGGCCTGGCTTACTTCACTTAATATAATTTTTTCCAAATCTTTCCATTTCCTAACAAATGTGGTGTTGTCATTCTTTCTGATGGAGGCAAAGAATACATATATATATATATATATATATATGTGTGTGTGTGTGTGTGTGTGTGTGTGTGTATGTGTGTGTGTGTGTGTGTGATTATATATAAATATATCACATATTCTTGACACATTCATCTACTAAGTGGTATCTACATATGGCCATATAAGATGATGTTAAGCGAAATGAACCCCAAGACAGAGACACAAGTGGTTTTTTCTTTCCTGATATTGTTTCTTAACATACTTATTATGTACTATGTGATTTTTTTGTGTTTCTTTGGTATGTTCCTCCCCCAAGGTATCACCCCTGTTTTCACTGTATTTGATTCCAGTGCCCTGTATCTTGTATATACACTTTTCTAATTGGGAGAGGGGAAGGGGAAAAATGCTTAAATAGGGATACAGGTTGACCCATCTTAACAATGAGATGTACAAGACACTGTGTTGAAAAATGAACTTTACAACTTTTGGGGGGAAGGGAGGGAGGAGTTGGGATGGTGGCGAAGGAAGAGATAGTAGGAAAAAACAAAGGAGAAGGTAACAATGCTCGATAGGAAGTCTACTCATTACCTTACTCGTAACTGTAATCCCTCTATACACTATTTTTACAACAAAAAAGTATTAAAAATTTTGAAAAACATATCTTAGTTTGCTGTTGGTCCTATTTGTAGTTGAAATGCAAATGATGATTCCCAATGTTTACACAAATCAGATAAACTAAGTAATATAGAATCTACATGATCATACAATTCAATGTGCACAATAGAAGTAGAAGGGGTATGTCTGAGTCTGTGTGTTGGGCTCAAGAAGCATGCCCCTAGCCATAAGCTATTAAAACAGGGGTTTTTCTAAGGTCTGAAAGAGAAACCATCCCATGCTTTTCTTCTGGCTTCTAGTGGTTCTGCATAATCTGCTATTTTTTGGATAATCATGTTCTACTTCCTGCATTATGTGTCCATAATGATTCCTCTCTGTGTCTTGGTACATCCTTTTCTGTCTCTCATAAGAAAGGGACATCAGATGAAGAGCCAATTCTAACTCAGAATTATCTCTTTGTAGTCCTTACCTAATTACATTTTCAAAGGTCCTTTTACCAAATTAGCTCACCTCCAAGATGTTCCAATTATACATAAAGTTTGTGGGGACAATGTACAACTCAGTGTATTAGTGAAAGAGGTAAATATTTTATGGAAAATAAATAACAAAGAAGGAGGCAATAATGCTAGGTAAGAAATGTACTCGTTATCTTGCCCATGTAATTGTAACCCCTCTGTACGGTATTTTCACCAAAAAAAAGAATAAAATAAAATAAATAACATTGAAGTCCTTAATTCTATAAAATTCAGTGGTCTAGTGTATGACCATTACTCAGGGACATGTGGCTCAATATAATGGTGGTGTGGTTAGTATACACATCAAAGGGATTTCCTGTAGAATCTGACATTGTTTGCCAGTCACATATTTGGGATGAATTGGCTTAACAAACAGGAACTCTGTTGTTGCTGCATCCAGTAACCCAAACTACAAATGTTTGATTTATGTCTCTGTGATCTTAAGCTTATATGGAGAGTTCAGGTCTAATGATACCACTATTTTCCAGAAAATGGTCCCAATGAACTAAACCTCAAGATTGGTCTCTGGTCTTTTTTATAGCCTTAATTTTTCTGCAGCAATGGACAGAGAAGGAATCATTAATTTGAGGATTGATTCATTCCCAAGAAAGACTTTAGGTTGCAGCTACACAAGAAAAAGTAGGACTACATGTGGATCTTGGGGATTCTTTAGGATACCCTGCATACTCTCATAGGTGAAAACCCAAACACTACAGAAAGTTTAACCCAATAAAGGCATGATTCAAGTAACCTAATCTGGTTGTAATTAAGAGTTTGGTTAGATTATAGGTTGGCAGAGAGCCAGGAAAATTGGAATTTGGTGCCTGAAAACACCACTATGTTTTCCAGCCACAATGATCCACTACAAATAAAGGGATAACAACAAACATTTCATAGGGGTAATTTGTGTTAGTTCTCCATTTGTTTTCTTCTAGTATGTTATGTGAAGAACACTGAATGAGACAAGCATTTGAGATTTCATTGACCGCAAGTATAAGGACATTAGATCTAGTAATGAGACTTTTATGCATTCCCTGTGCTGAAGACACAAAATGTCACTTGATAAACACAAAAGTAGGAACTAAATACAAGATACTCATACTGTGGAAGGTAAGTTCCATTTGCTCCTCCTGACCTTTCCTTTACCCTTGTCTTGTTGCCAAGCAACAAGGAGTATATTGTATGGATACCATAAATAGGCTCCCATGTTCTCTGACTTCCATAAATGGGTTTCTGTGTTGCCTGACTTCCGTAGTTCTTTGCGAGTGAAGAGCTCAGATGAGAAACTAGAGGGAGTTGGAGGTCAGGAGGATTGTTCCTACCCTGAGAGGTTGTCTTGAGGTAGTTGTGATTACTGACACTGTTCATCCTCAAGGTAAATGTGAAGTATGGTTCTCTTCTATCTGTCTCCAGTAACCCCTTCACTTGTCCATTTAGGCTTTGGGAAGTGACAGCTCTGTTGCTGCTGCTTATAGCCTGATATTCCTCTAGCTCCCTACCCTTTCCCTTATGGTCCACCCATATGTTTATAATTAATCTCTTTTAAATAAATCCTCCACATATGTTCATATGATTGTATCCTCTATTTCCCATTAAAACTCTGAAAAACAGAATTACATTACATATTAGACACTGTTATGACTTAGGATAATGATATGACTAAGGGTCTGGGAGTTCTGCTTTTTTTAATTGAAGATAGGATTTTGGTTTCCAACTGTTTCATTTGCTCATGAATAGTATGTCATTGACATCAAAGGGTCTGTAAAGCAATCTTGGAGTTGAATTTTATATTAACCTATATTATAGGAAACAAATAGAAATGAGAATTAGAAATAAGAATTAAAATTTTAAAGTAGGAATAAGAAAGGCAGGGGTAAATAAAGATCAACAGATTATGGAATAGCCATAGAACTGGAATTGGGCTTCGAAAGGATAAATGGAGGATAATACAATACTGGAATAAAAGTACTAGCTACCAGTGGTGGTTTGGAGGCCAAATGATGTAAAAACTAAGGGTTTATTGACTACAAAAAACCTGTCACTGCTCAAAGAGGATTATATTGAGCATATATATAATTACTATTGTCAGATCTTCCCTCTTGTCTTGGGGGTTTAGTTTAATTGAAATAGCCTAAACATACATATAAATATTTCCCTTCATAGTTATTTAAATAGATAGCCATGCTACCTATGTCAGTAATCATTATACAGATCTTATCTAATATTGAATGATCCAAAATACCAAAAATATTATTTCACTCAGCAATAATTAACTTACCGTTTTGTGACAGACCTCCCATCATAAAACGAGAAGTAAATGCTAATAAAAATCTGCTTAAACCAGTGGATTCCAGAGCTGTCACAATTTTTGTCTCTGAGGTCCAAGACTCCAGAGAAGTGTCTGATGTCATGGGCCTTAGGTATGTTCCCATTTAGAACAGGTGAAGAAAAAACTTGAAGCTACATTGGAGCTACCATGAATCCCAGAATGGGTTGAGAGAGAGCAACTCTACTAAATACATGCAGATTTTAGTAGGTGTGCAGAAGGGTGATTCCTAAGAACAGATTAAAGTAGAAGTTGGCAATCTCTTGGTAGAAATGAGGTCCTACTTTCAAATACTTCAATTTCTTACTAGGTAAATATTACCACAAAATAAAACAGACTAGAGAGGCAGCAAAATATGTGCATGTAAAAGATGGTAGATGTTAGAGACTAATGGCTCACACCTGTAATCCTAGCAACTAAGGAGAATGAGATCCAAAGATCATGGCTCAAGACCAACCTGAGCAAAAAAATCCTAGACACACTATTTCTAATTAACCAGAAAATACCAGGTGTGGAGGATTAACTCAAGCGGTAAAAAAGAAGTTGTGGGCAAAAAGCAAAACCAAACTTGGTATTTTGTGTCCCTGAATCCAAGCCTTGACCATCCCCCAACTCCTAAAATGAAAACATTAAAAAAGGCCACATTGAACAGCAGAGGGCAAAGCATGATGATGAATGAATTGAATAGCATGTGAAAAAGTTAATACTTAGCCTTCAACAAAACATTCACAAAACTTAGTTTCAGACAGTGTTAACCTATATGTGAAAAGGTAAAGAAGAAAATTTCTAAAAGAAAGTTAGGGGGAAAAAACAAAGGAGGAGGTAACAATGCTTGATAGGAAATGTACTCATTATCTTACTCATGTAACTGTAACCCCTCTGTACAGTATTTTTACAATAAAAATATATACAAAAAAGAAATTTAGGAAAAAAATGTTTTTAACTTTGAGTTAGCAGAAGATTTATTAAGTAAGGCATGAAAACAACATTAATTGTAAATGAAAATATGACCAATTGGGCTATGTTGTGAAACAAGAAATGCTAGTCATACATGTATACCATCAAGAGTGAAAAATTACAATACACATTGAAGGTACTTGCCATATATGAGAAAAATAGTTTCCTTACATTATCTACTATGTACAAATCAGTAAGGAACTGAATCAGACAACCTATTAAAAGAAAAAGGCAAAAAGCTATGCTCATCCATAGCTACATATCCAAAAATTAATGATAGAGGTCAACCTTATTAATAATACAAAGAAATAAAAATTAAAGCCATAAAGGATGTCATTTAGCTACCTACCTTGATGTCTAAAATAAAATAAAACATACAGTTCCAAATTCAGAAAATATAAAGAAAATTAGAAACCTTTCATTAGCATGTATTAAATATGCTATTATAATATGTTCATATTTACATATAATATGCTAGAGCCAGTGTTTCACACTTGTAATCCTAGCTACTCATGAGGCTGATATCTGAGGATCATGGTTCAAATCTATCCTGGGCAGGAAGGTCCATGAGACTTCAATTAACCACCAGAAACTGGAAATGAAAGTGTGGTTCAAAGTGGTAGAGCATTAGCCTTGAGCGAAAGAGCTCAGAGACAACACCCAGGCCACAAGTTCAAGCCCCACAACCCAAAACAACAACAGAAATAAATACACATACACACATGAACATATAGATGGGCATTTTGATTGTATATAATCCCTTTTACTCTCTAAATCTCCCGCCCCCCTTTTTTTTTTTACAAGGTATTTAATCATTCTATTTTCATACATGTATATAGTATTGGTCATACTCACTACTAAATTCTCAAATTCTCTCCTCAGCTACTGTCTCACTACAACATACAGTTGAGTTCTTTTTTTAGGGTATAGTAAATATCTTCATAATGTTTAATCTTTTTTATTTTATTTTATTTTATTGTAAAGATGCTGTACAGAGGGTTTACACTTACATGAGAAAGATAATGAGTACATTTCTTGTCAAACATTGTTACCTCCTCCTTTGTTTTTCTCCTAATATCCCTTCCCACTCCCACCTCCTCTACTCCTTGCCCCCAATAGCCAAAGTTGTAAAGTTTATTGTCTTGTGAGTATCATTGTTTCAATGGGTCATCCTGTGCCCTTGTTTCACCATTTTGTTATTCCCCTTCCCCTCCCTGAATTAGATAAATATATATACAAGATTCAGGGCACCAAAATAAAATACAGCAACAACAAGGAATATACCATAGGGGGGAAGAACATACAAAGGAAACAAAAAAAACATTAAAAACAACAACAACAAAAATCCTCTTGTGTCCATATCTTCAGGTTCATTTAGCTTAGCATCATCCTATATGGTCACACGTATATAGCTTTTGAGCTTTTCTGCTCATCTGATAAGATTATCCTAGACATAGAGTAATTATTGCAAATGAGGGAAAACATAGGACCTATATTTCTTTGGGTCTGACTTACTTCACTTAATATGATTTTTTTCAAGTCTTTCCATTTCCTAACAAATGGGACAGTGCCATTCTTTCTGGTGGAAGCATAGAATTCATATATGTATATATATATATGTATATGTATATGTATATGTATATGTATATGTATATATCAATATACATATGTATATATATATATATCATATTTTCTTGATCCATTTATCTACTGAGGGACATTTGGGTTGGTTCCATATCTAACTATGGTGAATAATGCTGGGATAAACATAGTTGTGCTAGTAGCTTTAGTATGGCCTTGTTTGTGATCATTTGGGTAAATGTCCAGAAGTGGGATTGCTGGGTCATAGGCAGGGGACAGGGGGGGGTCTATGTGTAGTCTTTTGAGCAACCTCCATACTGCTTTCCAGAGTGGTTGAACAAGTTTACATTCCCACCAACAGTGCAATAGGGTTCCCTTTTGGCCATATCCCCTCCAGTATATGTTGTTATTAGATTTATTGATTATAACCATTTTAACTGGGGTTTTGTTTTCCATTTCTTTTATGGCCAGAGAAGTTTTGCATTTCTTCATGTGTCTATTGTCCATTCTTATTTCTTCTTCAGAGAAGTCTCTCAAGTCTTTAGTCCACATATTAATGGGATGGTTGTTTGAGAATTTGTTTGGGGGGGCTTTGATTTTTTGAATTCCATATATATTTTTAGATATGGGGCCATTGTCTGTTGTATGGCTACTGAAATTCTTCTCCCAATCTATGGGTTTTCATATGGAACAACAAAAGACCCCAAATAGCAAAAACAATCCTTAGCAGAAAGAACAGTTCTGGAGGAATATCAATACCAGACTTCAAACTCTATTACAAAGCCATAATAATCAAAATGGCTTGGTACTAGCACAAAAACATATCTGAGAACCAATGGAATAGAATTGAAGACCCAGAAATGAACCCACAGACCTATAGCCACCTAATCTTTGATAAGGGAGCCAAAAAGATAGAATGGAAGAAAGACAGCTTCTTCAGTAAACAGTGCTGGCATGCAAGGCAAGTGCTCTACCACTGAGCCACCTTCCCAGTCTCTTCATATCATTTTTATTGTCATTATTAAGAAGTTCTACAAAGGGGTTACAATTCTCTAAGTTAGGTAATGAGCACAATGCTTCTTGGACAATGTCACCCCTTCCTTAGCTTTCCCCATTTCTCCATTCTAGTCCCTGCCCACAAGTTTTGTTGTTGTTTTTGTTGGTTGTGGGACTTGAACTTCCAGCCTGGGCACTATCCTGAGCACTTTTTGCTCAAGGCTAGTGCTCTAACAGTTTGAGCCACAGAGCCACTTTCAGCTTTTTATGAGTAGTTTATTGGAGATAATAGTCACATGGACATTCCTGCCTGGGCTGGCTTCCAACAGAGATCCTCAGATCTCAGCCTCCTGAGTAGCTAGGATTACAGGCATGAGCCACCAGTGCCCAGCTATAGATACTTTTTTATATAGTAAATCTTAAGTGAAATGACTCCATCTATCTATCCTTTTCCACTCCATTCCTATGCTCCCCCTTTGCCCTCTTGTAAAAAGACAAAAACAAAGAAACAACAACAATAACAAACATATATCCATTCATTTTGATAAATAGTACTCTAGATGATTAGAGGAATTAATGCTTTGGTTTGGTTCCTAGAGTGTATTGTCCTTCAGTTGGTTTGTCTGTGTGTAGATGCACTGAGCCCTTTATCAGTTATAATTTGCAATTGTATTTTATTTATTTTTGGGGGGGGGTCCGGTTGTGGGGCCTGAACTCTGGGCCTGGGTGCTGTCCCTCAGCTCTTCAGCTCAAGGTTAGCACTCTACCACTTGAGCCACAGTGCCACTACCGGCTTTTTTCTTTTTACTTATGTGGTGCTGAGGAATCGAACCCAGGGCCTCAGGCATGCAAGGCAAGCACTCTACCACTGAGCCACCTTCCCAGCCCTGCAATTGTATTTTAGAACGAGGTTCCACATATCTCCTTTGTTTCTCTGAGCATGGCTTACCTTGCTTAATTTATGATTTATTCTACATCCTTTTCCTAGCAAATGGCATATTCTTTCTAATGGATGATTAAAATTCCATTGTGTGTACATATATATTTTTGATCCATTCATATGTTGTAGGGCATCTGGGCTTTTTGTATAAGTTGGCTATTGTGAAGAGTATACAAATGAACATGGATGTGCAAGTGCCTTTATTGTATCCTGTCTGTAATGTCCTAGATAGATGTTCCGTTGTGGTATGGCTAGATCATAAGTAATTCTACATTCAGTTTATTGAGGATCATATTATTTTTTAAAGTTATGTTTGTCATATGAGAGAAATAATGTAATATTTTCTTTCTAATTCAGGTTTATTTCATATAAGATGATAATCTCTCATTCCATCTACTTTCCTGTAAATTAAATAGTTTTAATCTTCTTTGTTACCCAACTCTTCTGATTTACAGGATGTACATACAAAACTTATATTCCACTATCTTTCTTCAGAGATCGAGTGCTACTGTTGACTGTTTCTTAACTTTAAAAGTCCTCTTAGCACATCTATGCAATATACTATTGTAGTCAATGTGGAGGAAAGTGAACATTTGCTCTATGACAAAAGAGAATGTTTAACCTAAGCTGAAAGGATGAAATTTGGGCTAAAATAGATTAAGTAAGGCTAATTAGACCATGTAGTAAATTGTGTTGACACAGTTGAGAAGTTAGAGATTTAATTTCAGAACACTTTGAATATGAAATGTGACCTTTCCATATTGTTGTGCTGAATACAGCTTAGCTATTCATTCTTGTGGTATGCTTTTCTTTGATTATCCAAATGTGCTGTTCCTAACTCCTGTGTCAACTTCTGTCATAGTGCATGTCAACACTATTGAGTTTTTGTGTTTTTTTTTTTAATTTGTAGCCATCTGTTGCAGACACCAATGATATTTGTCAGCATTCCTTTGTAAACCTCAGACAAAACCAAGAGATCCTTCAGGCAAGAAACCTTTCAGTTTAAGGATAGAGGTGGACCTGTTGCAACAATGAGAAGTACAAGTTGTCATGTCCAAAATGAGCTTTACAACGTTGGTGCGGGGAGGGGGGGAAGGGGGGGAAGGAGAAGGATTGGGATTGGGGGGGGAGGCTGGGAAGGGATGTGAAGGGTAAACAAAGGAGGAGGCTACAATGCTTGGTAAGAAATGTACGCATTATCCTGCCCATGTAATTGTAACCCCTCTGTACAGTATGTTCACAAATAAAATAAAATAAAAATTTAAAAAAAGAAACCTTTCATATCTATATTCCCTGTCTCCAGCACTGTGCCTGTTCAAATGTCAATGATCAAGAAAAGATGGAAACACTGGAAACTGTTGCATGTATTGTCACATGTGCAGGAACCAAAACAGTCATTCTTTGAATTTGAAACATATATAGCTATTGCCACTATGAGCCTTTATATGTAAATACATTATATATCATATATGTATACATATTATATTTACCACTGAGCCACCTTCCCAACCCCTATATACTATATTTAAAATGGCAAGAATCTGATTACATCCCATCTTTCATTTGATTGGCCTGAATTGTCAAATATATTCTAAGCGTAATATATTCTTGTAGAATACCCTGATAAACTTGAATATTTGGTGAAATGTGTTTTTTTCCTTTGAAGTTACTGGAATTTGAATTCAAGGTCTAATGCTTGCTTAGACAAGCACTCTACCATATAAGCCATGCCCACTGCCCTTTTGGCTTATTTTTTTATTTTATTTTATAATTTTTTTATTTTATTTTATAAGATCTCATGTTTTTTCTCTCAGGATGGACTTGGAGTATAATTGCTTGCATACCATCATTCCTAGATTGTTGATTGAAATGGGAGTCTCACTAGTTTTTGTTCAAGCTATCCTCCTACCACAATCATATTACTCTCTACTACTATAGTAGCTGGAATTATCGGCACTTACTACCCTACACAGCCAGAAAGATCTCCGAAAGCATGAGGAAAGATGGAGTATATAACTGAGTTGTACAAAGAGTATGGCTTTTAAGTTAGTCTGTTTATGAAGCAACCATGTACTTTATAACAGTTGTTAAGCATACTGCAAATACAAAGTCTTTTCAAATATAGAAAAATGTATAAAAAATCTAAAGGAGTGAAAGGGGTAATCTTGTAACATCATGTATCCCAATACTTTTAATTCTCCTTAATCAATACATTCATTTGGTTTTTAAATTGATAACTTACTCTTTTTAAACCAAATTCTAATTTCAAGAATAATGAAAACAATCTTCATGATAGCCTCCCAATTTCATCCTCCACCATTAACCATAGACATCATTCTTCTATTTCCATAACTTAACATTGATCTGAGTTGGTGATTAAAATTATCCTAAAAGTTGATAGAACTTATTAATTCTAGTCTAATAAGTAATTTCTCTCCTCAGAATTATACTGGAAAACTAATTTAAGAAATTTCATTTCTTTCTTGTACCACAATTGTAAATTCTAAGACCTATTGATAAGACCACTGATCTAAGCCACCTACCTGTACTCTTCTCTTTTAAGCAATTTAAAACCACTTTTTAAAAACTAGCTAGCTTCAGTGAACATAGTCATGCGGGTGGCTTTAGTATAGCCTGGTTTTTGATCAGTTGGACAGATACCCAGGAGTGGAATTGCTGGCTCATCAGGAAATTCTATATTTAGTCTTTTGAGGAACCTCCATACTGCTTTCCAGAGTAGTTGAACAAGTTTACATTCCCATCAACAATGTAGTAGAATTTCCTTTTGGCCACATCCCACCAGTATCTGTTATTGTTAGTTTCTCTTGACAAGTGAGGTGAAATCTCAATCGTGTTCATTCTTTATGGCCAGTGATGCTAAACATCTCTTTATATACCTATTGTTCATACTTATTTCTTATTTGGAGAAGTCTCTCTTTAAGTCTTTAGCTCATTTTTTTTATTAATTAGGTTTTTGTTTCTTTGAGAATTTATTCATTGCAGCATTGTTTACCATAGCCAAGGTATTGAATCAATCCAGATGTCCCTCAATGGATGAATGAATTAAGAAAATGTGGTACATATACACAATGGAATTCTACACTCCCATCAAAAGAATGACATTGCCCCATTCATGGAAAGACCTGAAAAAGTATACTAAGGGAAGTAAGCTAGACCCAAAGAAACTTAGGCTGCATGGTTTCCCTCTTGTAATCATTAGAAATGTATCTGCATCTACAAGTAAACCCAATGGACAGTAAAAGACAAATAATTATCCTTGGAAATGATTAATTAAACAGCAGTCTAAACAGTGAGAACAAAGAAGAATATTCTTAGGAGAGGAACTTAAGGATGCAATACTTATGTTCATATTATCATATAAAATGATGCTTATCAAAATGGAAGTAAGAGGTTTTCTATTACAATATTTGGGGTTTTTTTTCTTTTAATTTCTTCTTTCCTTTTTGCTTTTTTTTCTTTTCTTTTTAAAATTTTTATACCCTTTCTCTTGTATGTAAGTTCATCTGATTTGGAGAGGGAAAGGAGAAGGACAGAAATGGTGGAACAAAGGATGATTCTAATTAACAGTGAAACATACTAGCAATTGAATGTTGATTCTAAGAATTAAGATCCACAAAAATACACTGAAACAAACTGAATAGCTGATAGATGCATAGATAGATAAATATTATGTAAATAGATAGATTATATATATATATATATATATATATATATATATATATATATATATATAAAGAGAGAGAGATGAAACCTGAGTGGATAGATGACAGATGATACACAGATGATAAGTAGATAGATAAATAGAAAGGTAGATAAATATATAGAAAGGTATATAGAGGGATAGATAGATAGATAGATAGATAGATAGATAGATAGATAGATAGATTTGGAAAGTACCTAGGTTTTTTTTAAATGTTTTAACTGCATGCTTGGCTACCAGTGCATATTTCTTTGGAAAGAATGACAGTAATTTTGAATTAAGTGATTTTGGTATAATAATTCCAAGGCTTAAAGAAACCAGAATTCTAGCTGGGTGCCTCACACCTGTAATCCTAGCTAATCAAGAGGCTGAGATCTTAGGATCATGATTCAAGGCCAGCAGAAAAGTTCATGGAACTCTGATCTCCAATAAACCACTAGAAAACCAGAAGTGGCACTGTGGCTCAAGAGGTAGAGAGCTCACCTTGAGCTGGACACAGGGACAGTGCCCAGGCCCAGAGTTCAAGCCCCACGACTGACAAAAAAAAAGAAAAGAAACCAAAATGTTGACTTAAATGAGAAAGTGTCCAAGAGTATATTCAATGTCAAACAAAAAAATTAGTTGAAAATATTAAATATGATGATTTTTAAGATCATGTTAGTTACTAGCATACAAAGTAATGTTCAAATCCCTTTTATAATATGGAAGAAAAAGTCTTGGCTCAAGTTGAATATGCTATTCATATTTAAATCTAACAGCAATAAAAATACAAGCAAGTAGGAAATTCATTACTTTCCATTTAATTAAAAAAAAGTTACCAGAATCAGTGCTTTAATTAAGTCACCCAGATGGCTCCAGATTTCAGGCCTGAAATGTGCTGCCACCTTGAGAGGTGTTGTCTTAGAAAAGTTCTCTTTGAAAGTTACCACAGATGTTCCTTACCAGAGGACAAAAGATGGAAGACAGCCAGTAATTTAGAGAAAACACAATTAGTAAAGAAATAGTTTATTACATTCTAATACAAGAACTTACTCTCAATGCTATCTGTCATGTGATTTAATTATTCAGGAACAATGAGTTTAGATCACTTGAACTTTCAATTAATTGACCTGTGTTTATTCATGTATTTTGGTACTACCAGTTCTTTCCCTTTTGAAATGAAAATCTACCCACAAAGACAATGATCCATTTCTTTCTCCAAAATTTTAGTACATGCATTTTGTTAATCAAACATTCACCATAATTTATGATTTTTTAAGGAAGAAAAAAAACCCTTCCAATTGTTCAGATTTTCTGAAATCGACAGAGAGCTACCCCTGTGCTAGTGCCAACAGATGTCTTACCAAGTGCTAAAGACTCAGAAGGAAGCAGTCAAAGTGATTTCTAGCTTTCCAGCTACTGAGTTTATTGTTCCTGTGCTAGTAATGTGGTTCTGGTATCTGTCTTGTGGTAACCATTGTCAATGATTCTCAGACTACCAAAGGCCAAGTTATCAGGGATGCAATAATTTTTCAGATACAAACTTTTTGCATTTGCTTCATACCTTAAGTGTCGGGGGTTTTTTTTTTATCATCACAGAATATTTTATTTTCATTACCTTTAAGTAGTTATACAAAAGGGTTTCAATATAGACCTTTTAATATGACTCATAATACAGTATTTTGCAGGTTCAACATTATTACTTTTTAATCGGTACTTTTTCTACTTAGTTTTTTTTAAATTTACTCTTTTGTTATTATAGAGGTGATGTACAGAGGAGTTACATTTACATGAGTCAGAGAATAAGTACATTTCCTTTTGTACAGTGGCATCTGTTTCCTCATTCCCTTTGTTTCTTTTGCCTTTACAACTAGTCCTCAACTTCCTCCATTGGTTCTCCAGTACCTTGAAGGTCATAGTCTTCCCTTTCCCAGCATTTGTTTTCAAGATATATCTGCTGCATCTTCAGACTCCACCTCAACAAGGACTAAAGTGATCTTCACTATGCTTCTTCTTGGCAAAATGAGGTATGATATCAGACTTCACCTGTTCTCATGAATTTTCCCATCTCCAAAGTGAACTGTTCTCCTAGATCTCTATTTATCAAACCCTCCAGTTGAATACCCATTTGCATTTGGGCTATCATTTCAATTCTATAAGTTTTAAACAATTCAATTTTCAAGATTAAAATAAAAACTCCTACAAGAGAGCACTTAAGTCTACCAAGTTATTTTTAAGTGATTTGAGGAAGAGTAGAAATATGAACAAGGAAACAGCATACAGGGAGAGTGAGTGACATGCTGAAGATAGAAAAAGATTTTCTACCCCAGAATAGAAAGGAGGATTTGAGCATATAATGATGGTGCTTGGCTTGAGAATTTCAGTCGTACTTTTACTGGTAGTATCTAAGGAATGTTAAGATGATTACTTCAGCCTCTCTAGGCATTAATTTTTCTCATTTGTAAAATGAATAATTGAAATAAATGCTTTGTAAAGATTTTTCTGGGTATAATTATCTATATGTTTTAGAGTTATAATTAATACTATCTTATAGTCATGGATGCGTATTACCCTAATACTGTATGGAATGTCCATGGTTAGCTAATGTTACATGAATGAGATTTGTTTAAAGGGCTACAAAGGAACAATTGTAGGATAGAAGCTCTAAACATTCATTGGGAAAGTTATTCGTATCTTGATAAATATTTATAGTAAACATATAAAAACAACAGCAGTTGCAACCTTAGGCAATATGAATCTTGAACATGATAGTTCAAACAGTATATTACTTTCATGAATCTCAGTCTACCTTGCTTTATTTCATTCTATATGTCCCTGAGCCAACCAGATCTCTAATACACCTAAGAATTTTTGTTCAATTAAATTTCAAAAAGCCATGGTAAAATCAGTCACATTAGTTCTCAAATATTAGATGCCCTTTTAGTGTACTAAGCTATAAACTGTTTTGGAAATGTAGTTTTTGAAGTTATCAGACATATCTTATGCATGATCCAGGAATTTTTCTAGTTATAAACCTTCATGAAATTTTCACACCTATACAATAGAAGTTGTATATTGAAATGTTCATGAAGCCACTGTAACCATCAAAAATTGGAAGCTGTATGATTTTCAAAAAAGAGAAAGTCTCAGTTGCAATATATTCAGTCAATGGATCATCACACAGACATGAGATAGGTGAAATAAAGCACATTTATCAATATGGATGACTCCAAATATAGTATTGAGTGAAATGAAAAGCAATTTAAAAAAATTTATAGAGCATGATGCTACGCATATGAATTTTAAAGACTTAAAGTGATGTATATGATAGAAACTGTGTATTTTATTTAACACAAAATGCACTCTCATCCATAAAGGCATACATTAATGTGAAGTTTAAACATATGCAAAACCATGTTCCAATGTGTGCAAAAAGAGACATCTTGATAGATGGACTGATTGACCAACAGGTGTAAAACTATGGACAAATGCTGTTAATATTTTGGTTATTTTTTTCTGGAGAAAGGGCAAGGAATAAGAAACAGTTATTTTTCCAAAAGCATTTTCAAGTATTGTATTTTTATGGTAGAGGGTGACTATACAACAATTTATTCTATTAAGAGATATTAATAAGTTTAAATTCTCAATATTGATAAAATATCAAGGTCATATATTTTTTAAATATTTTGTATAATTTCTATTGAGGTATAAAGGTGCAAAAGGTCCTCCTGAATTCTTATGTAGTTTGATATATTGCCACCTCTAAATAAATGGCCAGTTCTGTTAACTGGATAGGGTAAACAAATGTTTACAAATTAATATTGTAGATCATATTCTCAAGTCAAAAACTCAGTAAGGTGCTTATGACTCACCCTATTATCCTAGATACTAGCTACTGAAGAGGCTGAGATCTAAAGATCTTGGTCCAAAGCCAGTTGGGGCAAAAAAGAATCCATGGAACTTTTATTTCACCAAAAAGCCAGAAATGGAGGTGTAGCTCAACTGTTAAGAGAGTCAGCCTCGAGCAAAAAAAGGTAAGTTCAGCTTGAGGCACTAAATTTAAGCTCCAGTACTAGCACAGGCACAAACACAAACACAGGCATGCACACACACACACACACATACACACACACACACACACACACATACACACACACAATGGCTCATTTTTAATTCTGATAAAATATAGAAGAGCAAATACTCACACTTGATTGCTTCATTGCTATAAAATAGTTAACATTTCCAATAGAAAATTAAAGGATGTTAATGATCACTTCACTAAGTGAACTAAAGAACTTGTCAATGTTCAACAGTATCAGAATATCTTAAAGGGCTAATCATTGTTTTTCTGAGGGTTTTCACATAATCAATGTGAAGTTAATATTTCTGGAGTGTTTCACATAATCAATATATAGGTAATATTTTTCTTTATTTGTAAACTTTATTGTCATAGAATTTACTTATATATCTTCAGATGGTATTTTCAAAATATGTCATAAATAAAACAAGTAGCAGTCAATACAAATAGTAATTTTAATAAATAGCCATTTATTAATTACAAGTTTGTGCCTTGTATGCTAATCAATTAAAATATTTGACATAAATTATATAATGGCAATTTTTAATGTAATTTGTGTCAGAATTAAAGAAAGCTGGAGTTTAAATAATAATGTGATTTTCATAACATCAAAAAGAAAAGAAAAAGGGGCTGGGAAGGTGGCTCAGTGGTAGAGTGCTTGCCTTTCATGCTTGAGACCCTGGGTTGGATTCCTCAGCACCACATAAGCAGGAAAAAAAAAAGCCAGAAGTGGCACTGTGGCTCAAGTGGTAGAGTGCTAGCCCTGAGCTGAAAAGCTGAGGGACAGCGCCCAAGCCCAGAGTTCAGGCCCCACGACCGGACCCAAAAAAAAAAAAAAATCAGTAGATCTTATCATAAGGAAATGATTCAAACTAACTCATGGAGAGTAGGAATGTAGCACAAATAAGTTAAGATTGTTCATCATGTTACCCATTTTATAAAACAAATACCTTTTGAATTAAATAGAATGGAAGGATTTCTTTGTTGTTCAAACTATTCTACCTTCCTTGTTTTCTAGTTATGATCATGATCAACCTGTCATGTTATGCTTAGAAACAACTTCCATGGACAACAGATTTATACTATTTTTAAGTTTTCAATTACTTAGGATCACTCTGAACAAATAACAGTATTTTCATGTTGACTTTTCAGGGGCTAGTAATATTCTTAGATGTAGAGTGTCTACATGAGTTAAGCTGTCTATTCACTGGCTGGTATAACATGTTAAGCACAAACCTACATTACAGTCATTAATACAAGAATGTGTATGATGCCAGAAGGAATTAGTCATTGCAGCAGGACACAAAAAAAGAAAGAAACTTTAAGAATTATGACAAGCTGCTGTGCACTAGTGGCTCATACCTGAAATCCTAGCTATTCAGGAGGCTGAGATCTAGGGATCCCTGTTAGAAATCAGCCTGGGGAAGATAGTCGATGAGCTTTTCTCTCCAAGTAACTAGCAAAAGAAAATACTGGAAGTAGAGATATGGCTCAAATGATAGAAAGCCAGCCTTCAGAGGAAAACTTCAGAGATGTTGCCCAGGTCTGGTACTGACACACTCGCATACATACACATACATAACACACATATACACATTATATATGCATATATGCACATATATACATTCATATTCTCTCTCTCTCTATATATATATATATATATTTGCAGTGACAGAAACAGAAAACAAGATCCCCTGACTACTTTTGTAAGACACTAATTTCATTCTTGAGAGCACCTCAAAATCTCAGCTCTTTTTTCCATTGAATAAGGAATTAAGTTGTAATATATGAATTTGCTAGGAAGCAGGACATGCATGTATGCATACATAAATAAATGAATAAGTAAATAGAGAAACCCAATAAAGTGAAAAGTAAACAGTCTACTGTGTATCACCAATCACTTCATCAAATTTTACCTGCCTGTTGCTCCCTGGCTAAATGCAGAAAAGAAAACAAAATCACAAGTGAATATGTGCAGACATGTAGTGTGCACGTGTGTGCACACACACATACATTTCTTTTATTAAAAGTAAATTTTTCAACACCGTTTCATTTTCTGGTACATTCCCCAGAATTTTCTTTAGAACATTGTTGCCCATCTCCTCACACTTATTAATGACCTGTTAATGAACTGACACAGTCTGTCCTTATATAAATTAGAGAGCTGCTGAACCTAGAGTTAAAGTTCAGTACATCTCAAGGATATGAAATCAATCACACTGATATTAATAACTGTCACCTATCTGCCCTTTACAGTACACTATTTCATAGTCCCTCCACCTTGAGAAGTGTCATGGATGACTTTGAAAACCTTGTCATTTTTAGGCTTAACTATTTTCTGTATGTACTGGTCAGTAAACTCAAACATTTTTCTTTAGGGCAGCTACCTATGGTTTAAAATACCCATGTGTACTTAATCACTAATATCAGGAAACTTCAAAAGGTGGAGGCAAACAAATCAAAGACAGTGATTGCTAGGGATAAACCAATGGAAAAAGAAAAATGAAATAAGATAAAAGGAAAGAACTTGATACAGTACATTAACGACAACAAGGTCAACAACCAAAAAAAGACCTATTGCTTCCATGTCTTGGAATTCATTTCAGTTAGCAACATTTTATATGCCTGTAAGAAAACTCAGAAGATAAAAATTAGCCTTTTCTTTTAAAAGATTAAAGCCATTATTAAGGTTGATGTGACCAATAAAATCAAAAACTATTTTCCTCTGTTCCCCTTCAAACATGCCATAGTAATTATGGTTAAGAAAGAATATATGTGCTCCTGTAATCCTAGTTACTCAAGAGGCTGAGATCTGAGGATCACAATTCAAAGCCAGCCTGGGCAGAATAGTCTCTGATCTCCAATAAACCACTAGAAACCTGGACGTGGTGCTGTGGCTGAAGAGTAGAGCACTCGCCTTGAGCTGAAGAGCACAGGAACAGCACCCAGGCCCAGAGTTCAAGCCCCACAACCGACAAAAAAAAAAAAAAAAAGAATATATGTGGTGTTAAAAGGTTGTTTTACTTGTTTTCTGAGGCTGGAGATTTTGAATAAGTAAACAAGCACTGTACCACTGAGTTACATCACCAGCTCACAAATAGTATATATAGAAGCTTTTTCCATGAAGGATCAAACATCAAATTGCATATAAATGTACTAACAATAAAAACTAAGGGAAAAGGTCTCACTTTCCCCCTCAGTTCCAGTGGGAAGAGCCAAGTTAAAAGCACCATGTATGTACATAGCAACAACAGGTGCATGGCAATAGTTTCCTAGCCCTTGCTAGAGAGATTTTCTCTCACACACAAACACATGGGAAAAAAATCAGAAGTTGTAAATGGAAGGTAAAATGGTTACACGAAAGATGAAAAACAACAAAAAATCAATTTATATACTGAGAAAAGAAACACAAAGAAATCATGTAAAAAATGTATAGTAGCTAAGACACATCACTTAATAGTTATTTATACCTATTCGCTGACCTGTGAAATCAGACTTAATAGCCAACCCTGTCCATTTGTTGTTAATTAATTGAAAAAAATGCTCCAATCTGTCGAGTTTGATCATTTAAATCTATATGAATTCTACACCACCATATAATAAGATTTAAAAACATGTAAATTCTGAGCTTCTTGTTTCATTTGAGCTCAGTAAAGTAAGTCATAATAAAAATATTAAGACTAAATAGCATAATGATTGAGGGTAATGCACAATATCTATCATGTAGTAAATATATATTTAGCTATTTAGAATTGAAGAGAATTGACAAGCACGATTGCATCAAGTTAAAGTTTCTGCACAGCAAAATACAGGGTCACTTAACTGAAAAGATATTCTAGAGAGTAGGAAATCTTTGCAAGTTGTACATCAACAAGGGCTAATATCCAGAATATACAAAGCGCTCAAGAAACTAAATATTATGTATCACATGTATATCATAGCTATGTGTAAACCTCTTTTGAATAACATAGTTTAACAGAATGAAAGCTGGAATTTGATTTGTTGATATAGGTGGATAGTGAGATCAAGGGAAGGTGGGGGTGAAAGACAAATGTAGAAAGAAAGGTTGGGAGAATATAGTCACAAAATAGTTAATGAACATATGAAGCCAGGCATATGGAGGTGATGTGTATGGCTGGGAGAGAGGGGAAGAATGATAAAAGGGGTGACATTAATCAAGATATGTTGTACTCAGAAACAAACATGTTGAATTAAAGTCCCTTCTACAACTAAAGACAATAAATAAAAATAAATTAATTCAAAATTATTTTAGCAACAGTTTTTGAAAAGAGAAGCGTGTTTATGAAGCATTCATTTACTCATGAGCTATGCTGAATTCTTTTGAGGAAAAAATGGCATGTGAATAATTTTTCAATTTTGTTGGAAAGGCAATGTTATTCAAGAAGCTAATACAAGTGAGCTTCTCAGAGTGAAAGAGTTTATTCAGTGTTTGAAGGCCTTAGACAGACATATGGTTGAGGGGGAAGAGGTTATTTCAGGAAGGGAAACAGGAGGTGCCCATTCTAGACACAAATGAAGTTTGGTTTGCTTTAAAAAAATTATAGTGTCTATGCAAAAGTAGAAAAAAGAGTTAAAAAAAGTGGAGTAGTAGAGATGTTGACTTCACAGATGTTTCCTTATAAAAAACTAGTATGGCTGAGTGTGGTAGGACATGCCTATAATCACAGCTACTGGAAAGTCAAAGAATAACCATGACATGACAGACTCGAGCAAAAGTGCTAGATTCTATCTGGAAAAAAAAAATGAACTAAGCATAAATGGCTAGGATCATGACTCAAGGATTAGAATTGTTGACTAGCAAACATGAGGCCCTGATATCAAACCCTAGACACCACTAATAAATGAATGAATAAATGAACATTGAATATATAAACAGGTAGTTTGCAGACAAATTTGTTTAAAAGTGTAAATGAAAGGTTAAGAGCTCTTCCATTTTCTAGGTTCCCAGACAATGTGTTATATACCCATATTATTTATACTGCCTTCCAAACTCAGTCTTTCTCTTTCTCCTCCACCCCCCCCCCCAACCTTCTTGCTTAGTTATCCATCTTCTACCCTGGCTCTTTTATTCCTTTGATCCCAACTGAGGTCTTAAATGACAGAAGCTCCTCCTTCCAAGATATTCCTTTCCAGTTTCCTACTTGCCCAGTAAGCTTAGTGAATCCACACAAGTCCATCCCTGTGCTTCAGTCATGTGTATGACCACAGTCTAGTTCTACATTCTTCAGGCTGGTGGAGTCAAGTTTAGCTGAGAAGGGTCAGAGTCAGGGCAGAAAGGAATTTGTACAAGTCAGGAGACACATATTGGGTACCTACCAGAACAAGCCACCCACCCCTACTGCACACATTTCTCCTCAAGATCCCACGTGGAGTTATTCTAGCTTCCTGGAAATCTTGATGGAATTTGGAAAGCTTATATCTTCTTCATGTATATATATTGGGTAGACGAGCAGGGCGTGGTTGGTGATGGCAGCAGATGCAGGGACTTTTCATGGAAACAGTTACAATATTGTTTTTCTCTCCAAACATAGAGACCCTCTTTGGGAAATGAAAGTTGCTGGCAAGCTATAGTTTATATTTGTCCTACTCACATTTAAAAGCTTAAAACAAACCATCTTGGAGGATGCATTGCCAAAAAGTTCTAGAAAATTTGCTCTACTTTTTGTTGTTGTTGTTTTTGCCCTTTTTGACAACGATTTGCAAATTTGTCAGCAATCCTCTGCTTGACTCTTTGAGGAATGGTGGTTAGGAAATATAGAAAACTCTTTATCTGCAATAATTACATCTTGCTGTTTCAGTCCTCTGTTTGCACTAGCTTTAATACTATTAAAACCTTAAGTTTTGTTCATGCTAGTTTATTGTCATTAGAAGAAAATGGCACACAAGTTATCCTTCTTACAATTAAATGTTCATATTCTCTAGGCTTATGTTTTATACTGCCTTTTGTATATAGGATAAAACCTAAGTGTGACAAGGAAGAGGAATTGAGTTGGAATATTGTCAAACTAGATAATTTAAATTAACTAAGTAAAAATGAATTTGTAATACTTTGTTGCTTGTTCACACTTCATGAGTGCTGGAAGTCATGTGACCATCACTTCCCAGACTAGCTCCATAGAGAACATCAGCAAACACTATCTGAACTGTTGTTCTATTGTTTCTGTTGCTGTTTGTCAGGTATTTTGATATTTAAATTACTGAAATATTTGTGAGCAAGAGTTAACGTATGCACATTATCTAAGAATGAGAAAGATACAAGAGATGATGGGTGAAGGACAAGTAGAAAGACAAAAACAAAAAATCATAAACTCAATAGAATACAGATGAGAAATCTGCAAATAATAAACATATGTTTGAAAGAATAAAAGGCCTAGTGGAGATTAAAAACTGTGTTTGGAGTTGTTATTATTATGCCCTTTTCGCTGATCTAAATCTAATTTTACAAGCTAACATGTTTTTTTTTTTTTTGTCAGACTCTTCAATAAGGCCTTTCTCTCTGGCCCTGACATTCAGATTGACTGTGAAGTACCATGCATTGTCTCTGTTTCCTGCAGACTGCAGACATCACCCTGAGCATCTTTGTACCCATCAGGATGGGAGAGCCAGGATACTTGGTGCCTTCCAGCTCTATTCACAAATCTGAATGCATCAGTCTTATCTTTTATCTCGACATAAGTGCTGGTCTTGCCACCATTCATAACTCTTCAAGCTGTGTTTACAATATTAGGCCTGCTGACTCTTTGTGGCTTTGGTGTTAGCTCATCCTAAATCTCATCCCTGATGGGGCCTTTTGTACCTGACATTCTATCCAGTCCTATCTGGACCTAGAATCCTGTTTTAAACTACAGTCTCCAGCACTATTCTGGTCCGGTAGCTAAAGAAGACAGTGAAATAAAGAGAAAGGGACAAATTGCATTTATATACAAAAATTAAAACTAAAAGATAAATATATAGAGCAAATCAATCATAGTTTAAAAGAAATCTGGCTAGCTTTTTCCTACCATTGAGTTCCATGCACTTTATTCTTTTAAAAGAATTACACTACTGACTGGGTTCTTGTGGTGCACACCTATAATCTTAACTGCTCAGGAAGCTGAGATTTGAGGATCTCAATTTAAAGCCACCTCTGGTCAAGAAAGTCCATGAGACTCTTATATCCAATTAGCCACCCAATCCCAGAAATGGAATTGTGGCTCAATGTGGTCAAGTGGTAAACTTGAGCATAAAAATTCAGGGACAGTGCCCAGGCCCTGAATTCAAACCCCAGAACCAAAAGTAAAACAAAATAAAACAAAAAAATTGATTATATTGCTTCTTTTTTCTATAATGGCATCATTATCTTTATTTATGCATTAGTGACTAGAGCCAAAAGGACTCATTTTTTTTTTCTCCTTTTGTTTCCATCATCCTTCTTCTAGCAACATTGGGACTGGAACTCAGGGCTTTGAGAAAAGTATTATTTCTTAATCTAAAATCACAGCAAAATTAGCTGAATCTTTTATGATTTAAAATTTTACAGAAAGATTCCAAGAAATAAATGAACTGGTTTGCTGATTCATTTTTGTTTGCTTTCAGGTTAACTATATGAAGGTAAAGATGATAGAAAAACAACTCTTTAATATTTAGGAATTTGGGTCCACATTACCAATAAATCTATATCATGATCCAAATGAATTAACAAATAGAAACTTCAAACTTAAGACCAACATCATAAGAGGTATCCTAGCTTTATAAAGAAGTTAAAGTTTAAAATCCTCTTTACTATTTATTTCCTCAAAATTCACAAGATGAGAAGGGCTTATGGATAAGCACTTTGATGTCAGTAGCAAATGTGTCATGGCTAAGTTGCTTATCCATTTACTGGGCTTGGTAAATGAAGGAAGTGATTGTTAAATTCAGCAGTTTTGTGGGGTTAACAGGAATCCCAAATGACAACATAGGTGCTGAGAAGCTATGATATGATTTCTGAGGGGTCAATTCCAAAGCCCATTCTATGAAAAAGAGGTTTGAAAGCAAACTTTAGGTCCAAAATATCCAAGTTTAATTAAATGCCAGAAAAGACTTGAGGTCATTTTCTTGGACACACAATCCATTGACTAATTAATGATCATCATCTCTGAGTAGTTGTTATTCTATTCAGACATTCCATAAAGATTTTAGAGTTATACAAGATAAATAAACACATTTTTTGTTTTCTCTTTCATTTACTGGCTCATGAACACCCACTACATTTTTTTCCATCCAACTATAGAACAATTTCATCATGTAAGGAAGACCAGTTATTTATTTTATAATTACATATCAGATTCTAGATATTATTTCTTTACCAATGATTTGAATGTGTGGATATGTGTATGTATGCTCATGCATGTGTGCAGACGATCATTGTACTATTCATTGGAGAAATGATTGGCATTCAGAACTATTATTTTCTTTTCTTCATTTTAAAGATACTGGGAGTAAACACAATGACTTTAAACATTTGTATCTTGCCTACCAAACAATAAAACTTGTATGCTTTTCTTTTACTATCCTAGGATTGCCACATAGTTATCATCCTCTCAACATTTTTTAAATAGATATATGATCCAGGACTAATACAAACTGTCTGAGGTTAAGAAATCACATTATTCTGAACACTGCAGTGTGATTGCTAGCAAATATTTTCCAGGATCTTGTCATTGAAATATCACACGCGAGTTAGATGTTTTGTAATGCATATGCCAGCATAGAACCTAATGTTCACAGGATTTGAAAGCATAATTTCTAACTTCAGCAAAATAGAAATGAGATGCCTATTTTCAGACCAGTAAATGCATTCTGGAACAATGACAGAATGACAGCTGTTAAAGTGAGTCCCCTATTCCAAGGCGATAGTCAAGCTAACATGAAACTTTTAGTCAGGAGAAAAACAGTAGAAGATATCTATAATTTGTCTTTACTTTTTTTTTTTTGGCCTGTCTTAGGGCTTATATTTAGGGGCGCTGCCCTGAGCCACTTGAGCCCCACTGAGATATGTAGTTTTTTTCTCAGTAGTTTATTGCAGATAAAAGTCTCATGGACTTTCCTGTCTGCACTGGCTTAAAATTATGATCCTCAGATCTCAGCCTCCTGAGTACCTAGGATTACAGGCGTGAGCCACTGGCACCCATCTTAGTTTTACCTTTTTTCATTGTCTTTCAATATGTTTTACATGGAATATCCATTGTTCACTTTTGATATGTTCTAAACCCAAACTATAGTAACATTTTGCTTCAATTTTATTGCAAATGAATTGCATTGTGCTTTCTGCTTTCAAGAAGGCAAGTGGCAAAAAGTATAGTAATATCACTAGTTATCAATTATTGACCCTTCTTTCAGCTCTCTCCTAACACACTTGTATGCATTTTCTCTAAACTCAAAGCTCAATGAAAAAGACAAAAAAATACACTTGGACATGATAAATTATACAGGACTCTAAACATTCACATAGTGAGAGCAAAGGAGGATATTCATAGGAGAGTATCACAAAGGCTCAATAGCTATGTTCATATGATCATATAAAGTGGTAATTCTCTAATGAAACCCCAGAACTGGAAACAAGAGGGTATTTTTTTTTACTTGGAGTTTTTTGTTTTTCTCCTTTGTTGCTGTTTTTGTTTTCTATACCTTTGGTCTTATTTGTAAAACTTATCTGTTTGGGGGAGGGTATAGAAGGTACAGAAATGGAGGAACAAAGGGTAAACAAAAGAGCAGACACTATGTTAAAAATGAACTATATAAATTGTGAAGGGGAACAGGAGGGAAAAACTGGGAGAAAGCAAAGAAAGGGTTGACACTGTTCAAAAAGAAGTGTACTCAATACTAGACATGTAACTGTAACACTTCTGTGCATTCTGTACATCACCTTTACAATGAATGTAACAATTTAAAAAAACTCAACCAAGTCAGTTGTGAGTCACATTACACATTTATATCTGCAGAAAGTTTCCTTGGACATATCATTTGTTCAGGCCCTTGATGATGGTAGCAGCAAAATTCCACCTCACATTTGATACTAACACATATGACTTGACTGTTTCTATTTTCATCATGCCTCTCAGCAAGTATAGTAACTCAACAACATGAAATGATTTAGATTAAGCCCTATATGTTAGGACCAGACTAATTAGACAATCCTACTATGAAAAAGTCTAACAGTTCTCATTTATTCAAGATACTAATTTTATGAGTTTAACTTCTTACATATGCTTAGTTTTCAATGGCCAACCATCGATAGACCTTACTTGCAATTATTCTTCAACTGGTAATTTACAGTATCATCCTAAAATGCTTAACCCTAAAATTAACATTGCATTCCAACACATTTTTAATTTGGATAACTTTTGTCAATGTCAAAATGTACATAGCTCAAGATTATAAATAAGATTTATTACTTAGTCAATCTAAACTAAAATTATTCAATTTTTTCTTTTCCAGGATAATATTTCTAGGTAAATATATTCTATTACCATACACAATGAAGTATTAGCAATTACTTATGCTCCCTCTGTAATAATGTAATCTCTTGAACTTTAATTTTTTAAATTTAATTTTAGCAACATGATCATATATTTATAGGCAGTGGAATGCTCTTCTCCAGTACCAAGATTAAAAAATAACTACATATGTACCATATTGATCTATCTACCTATCTGTGTGTGTGTGTATATATATATATGTTTATGTGTGTATGTATATATATGTGTATATATGTATGTATATATGTATATGCAGAAACATATTCAGAAATATATATACAACTTTTGCATATATTTCTGAGGAGTTATTTTTTAATTTGGAAATGTATACAGAGAAAATTGAATATAATGGGTATAATGAACATATATGTATATATATTATATATAAACACACATACATAATTAGGCCTTAAGTGACCTCAAAAACCTTCATGCAAATGATTAATCAAATGGTCAAACTTGGAATGATTTCTGTTTGTGGACATGATATCAATACATTGATAGAAGTTTCTAACAATATGAATTCTGTTGCTAGGGACTTTCAACTTGTTTTAAATGTCTTCACAAAAGAACCTATATTCAAGCCAGGCGCCAGTGGCTCATGCCTGTAATCCTAGCTACTCAGGAGGCTGAGATTTGAGAATCACGATTCAAAGCCAGCCCGGGCAGGAAACTCTGTGAGACTCTTATCTCCAATAAAACACTAGAAAACAGGAAGTGGTGCTGTGGCTCAAGTGGTAGAGCGCTTGCCTTGACCTGAAGAACTGAGGGATAGTGCTCAAGCCCCACAACTGACAAAAAAAAAAAAAAAAAAAAAAAACATAAGATTTATGAGACCATGTAATTAAACTCAGAGCCCTGTATTTGATAGGCAGGTGCTCTACAACTTAAGTCGTGCCTCTAGCTCCCTTTTGTGTTTATGGTTTTTTAGGAATATTATTATATGATGAGTACTGCAAGCCTCCTACTTGTGTTCCCCAATGATTTGGCAATGACAAAATGACTTTGAGTCAGCCATTGTACTTTCCCCTCAACTGGGATAACAGTCATGTCACTGTCCCCAACCATTAGTTGAGATATTCACTTCAACTTTTAGTCCCAGGATAGACTTGAGTGGAAATCCTACATATTTTCCATCTAATTAGCTAAGATAACACATTTGAGCAACTATAGTCACACCAAAAGCATTCTTCTACTAAATCCATCTCTTCTCCTAAAGAATTGCAAGTCAATAAACACATTTTCATCAGCAAGGATGAGTTGAATAAGGAAAATTTCTTAACACAGAGAATAGCATTCCTATGAAGATTTAGAATTATTTTCTCCCTAAACTGTATTTGCACAAGGAATCTTAAGAAAACTTCATTTACGAAAATGTTTTTTATCCTTAATGAAATCAGGAGGCAGTATCTTCCAAGAAATTGGTTCAAATAGGCACAAGTAAGGGAGATTTGAAGAAAGGGAAGAAAAAGTATGCTTTAAGAAATACTGGAAATGCACATAGTTAAGTAAAATCAAAGCTGAAGTTTTTGTTGAAAACATAAAGTGCCACAAGAATAATATATCAAGGAAGAAAATTCAAAGTACCAAATACTAAATTGGTCCTAGAAAGTCAAAGTAATGAATGTTTGTTTTACCTGGATTATAAACTAATTAAAAGGATGCCTGTCTAGGAATATTATGGTAGAAAAGATGTTTGTTAACAATAATGATTAATCTGAATAACATAGGAAAGCGAAGTTAATGTTCTCTGTGGTAGATTGAAAAAAAAACACAAACTGTTAGAGAACTGAGGGGAAATGTCATATCTTAATTTTAATTACTAAAGAAAAGCAAACAGAAATTTAGAAATGTAAGTGCTCAAAAGTCATTCAGCTAAATGAATTCTTTCTTCTGCAGTATTGGGATTGAACACAAGCCTAGGCCACTTGAACCATGCTTCTAGCTCATTTTTGTATTGATTCTTTATTCTTATTGTTTTCAAATAGTTACACAATGGAGATTCGATTAAATATACCCATTTCTATATACAAGGCATCTTCTTCAGAGTCAGGGTCTTGCTTTGTGCCTTGGCTAACTTAAGCTATGATTCTCCTATTTATGTTCTTCATGTTGCTGAGTGTGACTAGAGCACACCATTGTGCCCAGCCCTTGTACTTCCCTATAACTGAAGGAATAGTCAAACACCAGGTTCAAACCATGATCTCTATCTCCCAAGCAGCTAAGATTATAGGCTATGACCCTGTTCCAAGATGAATAATCAAAAGCTATGTATGATGGCCATATAAGATAATGTTAAGTGAAATGAACCCCAAGTTAGGGACACAAGTGGTTTTTCTTTCCTGCTATTGTTTTTAACATATTTATAATACTATAATTTTAAGAGTAATAAAAATAATAAAAGTGAATGTGTTTCTAAAAATTGTATTTAAATTATTGTGTGGATGACATGTAAAGGGTTTAGCTTGATTGTTGTAATCACTACACAATGTAGGCATATCAAAACACGACACCAGCAAGGCACTAGTGGTTCACACTTACAATTCTAGCTACTCAGAAGGCTAATATCTGAGGATTGCAGTTTGAACCAGCCAGGGAAAGGAAAAAGTCCATTAGACTGTTATCTCCAATTAAGTACCAAAAAAAAAAAAAAGCCAGTAATTAAGCTATGGCTCAAGTGGTAGAATGCAAGTTTTGAGTGAAAAAAATCTAAGAGACAGGGTACAGACTCTGAGATCAAGCTTCAGTACTGGTAATAAAACAATAAATATAAATACATAAAATAAAATTCTACTAAACTGATATAAATACTAAAAGAGATGGAATATGAGTGCTCAAGATGTTTCAATAAATGTTCTTCAAATAGTTTTTCAGCATTTAAACAATAATTTAAAAATCCCAATGCACAAGAATAGTGTTAGAAGAATGGTTGCAGCACATACTAATGATGCACTTAATTGTAAGTAATTGTACTTAAAAAATAAAAACTGTTTGACTCTTGGCTACCTATGGAATACGAATGGGGTTTCAAATCTTAATGGCTTTATACAAGTTTGCCACTGGCTCACAAACAGTTGGATACAGTGATTCATGAGGAGCCTTCTTTCTGTGGTCCTGCTATTGCAGAGTGGATGAGTGCTTTCCTCAAATTCCCAACTTCCACGCAAAACCATAAGTCCTTCAGATTCACTCATGAAAAAGAATTCAGGTGTCTCTAAAATAAGATAGTTTCACAGTATGAAAGTTTTAGGAATTACTTATTTTAGTAGTACAAGATAATGTTGGAAATGTTATGGGAGATTAGGGGTGGAATAAGGATGCAAACTCAAAAAGAACTTGGCAAGGCAAAGCTTAACTTCTGCAGAAGGGTATGTTAGTGACAGAATCCAAGCATGTAAGTGCTCTAGGAAGAATGCCTGTTAGGGTTTCATCCCTAACAGAGTACTTCCTTTCATTCTGATTTGTTAAATCTTAGATTCACAATCTTGCCCAATTGTCTAATTTCAAGAGGTCAAAAAGTTTATTTAGGCTGTAGCTTAATTAATTGGAATGGAATGTAAATAACCTGGCCAAAGTACAAAACAGGTTGTAACTAACAGTATTATTAAACTAGCTTCTTGTTTTAAACAGAATTTTACATTTTGACAGAAAGGTTTTAATTCTTACATTGAAGGAGAAATGGAACAAAAAGAGAAAGAGAGAAAAACAAAAAAACAAACACTTCCTTCTCTCCCTGCTGGAAATGGGAGTTAAATACTCCAAGTTGAAAATTCCTGTATTATTTATTTTTTCTCAGCTGAGGGAATACACATGGTCTTTTTGTCTAACAGCTCTACCCAACCATTAGACAATGTTCTGGATAACGGAGATGGATGCTTCTTATTTCTAGATGTGGCTAGGCGCATGCAATTCTATGTAGTCAGGAAGCTGAGATCTGAGGATCATGGTCCCACACCAGCTGGAGTAGGAAAGTCTGTAAGACTCATCTCCAGTTAACCACCAAGAAAAAGAAAATAAACAGCTAGAAATGGAGCTGTGGCTCAAGCAATAAAGCATTAGCCTTGGGCAAAAACAGCTCAAGATTAGCACCTAGGCCCTGAGTTCAAGTCCCAGGTTGACACATCAATGCACGTGTGTGTGTGTGTGTGTGTGTGTGTGTGTGTGTATGTGTGTATGTGTATGTGTGTGTGTACACACAAAAACAAATACAGAGATGTCAGTGAGCCTACATGAATCATAGGAACAATAGAATTTTAGGGCTTCCTTTCCCAAGATAAACTTTACACCTTGCCTTTTCTACACATTTAAAGTGTTGCCAGGATTTTATTATTTCAAAAAAAATTTAGATAGACCCTTTTAGGTCTTCCAATTTTTTAACTTAGCATTTAATTGAAGGAAAGCTTATCTGTTTTCTTAGCTGCTCTTTGGTTTCAACTTCAGAGTCTAGTCTTGTGCTTTTTGCTAAAATCTATCCATCCTTTCTCAATTGCTTCTGCTTATCAGGACCTCAAGATAGTCTGTTGGGCTATTTATGTCCCACTGAATATTGGCAAACAACTAAGATTGACAAATCACATGGTATTGGCCCTGACATGCCTGAGCTGTACTTGCTTAACTAGCACCAATCTACCTGTCTTGAAAAATGAAATCTTCCTCTGTGCTAAGATGGTAAGTGAAAATGTTTGGTAAATAAATCTGGCATAGCTACCAAAAACAATGTACAATGCTAGCAATTATCATACGTCCTTAAAATTAGTAAAGGCATCAAGCTTTAATAGTTGTAATATAAACTTGTATCCACTACCAAGGGGAATAAGAAAACTATTATCATTTCTCTCAGTTAAAGGGAGGTTTTTAAATTAATATATTTTGGTCTTTAACATCAACAATTGCAAAACATATATTTAAATGATCAGTAGCAGAAATTTAAAAGTGTCTTTCAAAATATTACAAGAGGAAGCTAAGCAAAATAGTAAAAATGAAATAATAAAATCAAACAATCATGCAAAGAGAAAACCCTTCATTGTTGATTTTAAAAATTCATAGAACTGGGAATTCAAAGAAAAACAAAGCGGAGTAAACACCAGTAAAATTTGCTCTTAAAGTTTTAAAACATCAATCACAACAAAAACTTGAAGCCAATCTTACCAGCAGGTGGGTTTGGTGATCACGATCTCATAGTTTGGTGTCTGGAACAAAGAATCCAGCAACAAACAAACACAAAAGTAAACTGATAATGTGAGGAGTTTTATAAGAAGAGAAGGAGAAATCACAGCCTTCAGCAAAGAAGCTCTAGAGTGAGCATGTGGTTATAAAGTCAGAGTATGAGAAGAGTTTAAGTTACTGATGGTGTGCTGATTTAAGGAAATGAGGGATCATGATTGGGAGGTTTCTGGAAAAGATCCATGCATGTGCAAGTTTGACATCCCATAGTTTTAAGTATATGTATAAGCTTCAACCCATATTCATGAAGCCTTAAGTAGGAGTTTGTTCTAAAAAGGTCAGGCCAAGAACACTTAGGCTTTCAGCACTCAGGTGTCTCCATTTGGTGAGAACTAGTCCTGAGTTTTTCTGCCTCAATAGAGACATTTTAATAGCAAAATCATCACTAGATATCCTCAAGGAAGAGCAGCCACAGGAGGTACTAGGGAGTGTTTCCTAGTTTGTGATTAAGAGAGAGGAGGTTGGTTTCAGCTTTCTTTAAATATAACCTGCCTTGCTATAATGGTTGGATATAAAACATAATACATGAAAAAAGCCAAAAAACAATAAAAATCATTTGTATTTTATTTATATACAATTGGTAAAAGGCAAAGGTTGTTAGCAATCTAGACAGTGGTTTCACATTTCAGTGCAGCGGCTGATGTCTCTGTTCCCCCGAAAAGAGTGCATTTCTTTATTTGGATATTTGATTGAACTGCTATCTATGCTTTGTTGATGTGCACTTGATTCTCATAATCCTTTTGATGACAAATCTCTTCCGCTTTGTGTATGATCTTTCAATAAAATATATTTAAAGTAAATGTTTTTGTTATAGAGGCAAATTATAAAATATCCATAAATTACCATAAACTTCATCAAAACAATTACTGGGTCTAAGAATAAAGCTACAGTGAAAAGGTCATAATGAATCCTATTTTTTTTTAATTACAAGAGGAAAAAAAAAGCAGGGGTGAAGAGAGAGCAGATAAGATAGAGTGAATAGAGGAAGTGGATAAATGTGAAATCAAGAGTTTTAGATCCCACGCACAAACTCCAGAATTTTCCCATATCAGCTCTGGCCACTTACCAAGATTGATTATATGGCCCAGGCAGCCATGGCAAAAATGTGCAATACTTCAGCTTCTTCTGTTTCTGGGGTACCAACATTTGTCTTAGGTTAAATGGGAGCAGAAGTGTTTTCGTGTAGTCATAGCCAGCCATAAGTGATTTCAGAGTTTATGGTCTCAAGATTGGTTAGTTGGTACAATAAAAATCATTGTTGCCTGGCAAAATGATACTTACTCCTGTCCAGCTCCTTCCTGGCTTCCAAGATGGTTGTAAAATGAATACAGGGGAGTATAGTACTTAGCATTTATGGTCTCAGGATTATCAGGTGGTGCTTTGACAATAAGAATCATTGTGGCTTGTCTTCTCTAGCTCCTTCTTTGCTTCCAAGAAGGCTGCTAAATGACTAGAAAAGAGAACAGCACAGGACACAAGCTCTAGGTAACAAAATAGATGAGTTCTAGGGTTTCTAGTCTCTGCTCTCATTTAATTCATGGGCTCAAGTATGAGTCAAAGAGTTCTACAAGGGTCCAAAGTCTAGGGTGGGCATGATCACATTTCCCCAATCTATGAAGTTCCAAGCAACAAGTCTACCACTGGCTGGCAAAAGAGCTCACCTGTCTACTAATTTCTCACTTTCCCCCACCAGCATGTTTGCCAGTAGGGACAGTGTCTCCATGCTGTATGTCCTACCTGAATTATGAGTGGCCTCAATGTTTGCTAGTCAGAAGAATGTAATCCTTAAAGTAATGAAGAAATAACATTTATTGATGAAGTCTCTTATTGTGAAACACCTTTTCCTTAGATTCTTAATTCTTGGCACCAAATCAAATTACAAAGAAAGGCTCAATAAATTCAGCCAGTTTCTTTGTTTCACACAATAATAGTTTGACTCTGAGACTCTCTTGTTAGAAAAAAGGATTTCCCTCTGGGCAGTTAAGAAACAATCCTTGTAGGATAATGGTTGTTTATGAAACAATAGTGTTAAGGTTAAAGCCAATAATTCCCTGACACCAGTATTTAAATGCAGAGTGCAAATTACCAACAACTCTCCTTTCATTTTAGCAATGGATGTCAGCCTAGAGGATGTTATAGGATTGAAACACAGCTGCAGGCCTTGAAGGGGCACAAAATAATCAGCTGAAATTAACAAAAGAAAGTCAATCAGCTGGGTGCTGTGACTAAACAAATAATAAAGGTCACTTTTGGTTAATGAATTTAATTCATAGGGTTGCAAAAGTAGAACCTCAGAAGTAGCTAGGCACTAACCCACTTGTTTTGCTGCTGACAGTAAAATCTCTTGTATAAATGGACAAATAGTTTATGTTCAACTATGTCCACTGATAAAATTAGGTTAGCCCTTTTGAGACATGGACTTTTGGAACAGATTCAATTATCTGAAAGTGCTTTGACACTTAACAAAATTCACACGTTCTTTATTCCTTCAAATTACAAAAAATATTTGTTTTGTTAGAGCACAGATATAATTTGCAAAATGATCATGTGAAGGGTTAGGTTTTTTTTTTTCTGTCAAAGTGATTGCTTGACATAAGCATTTTCATTTTAAGGTTATAAGAAGATATTTTAGGTAAGACACATCAATTGTGTTCCTAATAAGTTTTGGCTTTGGCCAGGTGGCTGGTTTTAACAAGGAGCAGTTACTAGTTAGGAATAAACCTAGGTGGCCTGCCCACTCAGTGAGCTTGTTGCTTTGGCTTACTATGGGCAGCATAATCTTAAGTAAAAGTAAAATCTTGCTTTGCCAAGTTCCTTTCAAGTTAGTGCCTTTCTTTCTATGTGGACCCCACATTCTGAAAGATATTCTGAAAAGTGCTATGAAAGCATTACCTTTACTTCGTATTCAAATTTACTAACCTTTATAGAATTTATGAAACTTTTACAAGTTCATACTTCTAGAAAATGTCCTGCAGACACGTTGAGTCCCACAATGACTGAATTGTTAACTTGAGTGTGTTCTAACTTGTGATGCAAAATGTAATAAAGTAAAATAAATGGCTTTGCTTTCTCTTTGCTCATTCTATCTGGAAGGCATATTTGCAATGACAGGAATCCCATGGAGACTATAATTTGTAAGTAGAGAAGGATATAAAGAGAGTCACATGGCTAAATATATAGATTGTGAGAGACAGGAGCAAAATAGGAAGTTCTGAAGGGCACATAAAGTGGCAATATGACAAATCTGAAGCTCTTGGGCCCTGACAACTGGAGGAGTTATTTAAGCAACAACAAGTTCTTTGTGTTTGGAAATGAAAAGTGAAGACCAAAAGTGACTGAACTGGAAGTGAACACTAGATTCTCCTAAGTGGTGCTAAAGCACTGGTCCTTAGAACAGTGAGAATCCACTAAATGCTTTGAAAGTGGTTGGGTGACACGCGATTTATGAAATCACAGGCCTCAGGTTGTTGGCAGATGATCTTCATGTATTTTGTTGTTTTGTTAGGTTTGCAGGTAAACTCATTATAAGCAGAGAGATTTATAATTTCTTATACAAATTAGAGGATCTGGTTTACTTCTAACCAGATTTTCAGCTGACTAATATTAGTAACTGTGTCTTATTTCATTTTGGAACATGTGTTTGCTAGTGGCCTCAGCCAATTTTAATCTTTTGTTTCACCTGTCCGTTATCCTCAGTTTGAATTTCTGACTCCCCAATGGAGTTTAAAATCATGAACACTAACTAGACCAGACCTAGGTCTAAATATCATGCTAAATGAGATACTACTGAAGCCATATAACATGTTTGGAATTTAGTATATTTACTTAGAATTTAGTATATTTTTCTGTGAAAAATGTATTTTTAATGGTGGTAGTAGGCTTTGAACAAGGAACTCACACTTTCTAGGAAAGTGCTCTAATATTAAGCAATGTTTTCTAGCTCTTTTTTAGTTATTTTTTTAAATTTTTGTTGATGGTGGGTCTTGAATTCAGGGCCTGGCGAAGTCTTTGAGCCTTTTTGCTTAAGGCTAGCACTCTGCCAATTTGAGCCACAGTCCCATTTCCAGGGTTTACATAGTAATTGGAGATAACAACCTTGCACACTTGCCACTGGCACTGGCTTTTGACCTCTTATCTTCAGATCTCAGCCTCTTGAGTAGCTAGGATTACTGTTTTTGTTTTTTGATTCATGTTTTGTTTTGTTTCTTTTTTTTTTATTTGTCAGTTGTAGGGCCTGAACTCTGGGCCTGGGCACTGTCCCTCAGCTCTTCAGCTCAAGGCTAACGCTCTACCACTTGAGCCATGGGGCCACTTCCAGCGTTTTCTGCTTATGTGGTGCTGAGGAATTGAATCCAGGGCCTCATGCATGCAAGGCAAGCACTCTACCACTGAGCCATCTTCCCAGGCCCTTCATTTTTTCTTTAAATAGAATTTCATGATTTTGCTATTGTGGCCTGAACTGCAATCCTTCTACTTATATTTCATGATTAGATAAGATCATATGTGTGTATGTCACTCACTACACCAGGCCCTGTAGCATTTATTAGTTGAAATTAATGATCTCTGAAGTAACTTCCAGCTCTAATATTTATAGGTAGTTTAAACAATCTGTTTTCGAACTTTCTAATTGACCTGAAAACTTCTAAAAACTGACAATTACTTTCTGCTCCTCCTAGTCTATTGACAAATGAGAGAGATACTTCCTATTGACTACATTTTGAAAACAGAGCAAAGAATTTTGAATGTTAAGTAAAACTAGAAACTCTAAATGCCTCTAGAAATCATAGAAGCATAAAAGGAGCACTTTCAATTTGCCATGTGAATGACCGGTATTTACTGTTGGTTTTTAGCTGACCAGTCTATAGGAATGCCACTAAAAAAAGAAAGGAGAGAGAGAAAGAGAGGGAGAGGGAGAGAGAGAGAGAGAGAGAGGAAGAAGGAGAAGAAGGAGAAGAAGAAGAAGAAGAAGAAGAAGAAGAAGAAGAAGAAGAAGAAGAAGAAGAAGAAGAAGAAGAAGAAGAAGAAGAGGAGGAGGAGGAGGAGGAGGAGGAGGAGGAGGAGGAGGAGGAGGAGGAGGAGGAGGAGGAGGAGGAGGAGGAGGAGGAGGAGAAAGACAGGAAGGAAGGAAGGAAGGAAGGAAGAAACAAAGAATGAATAAAAAAAGAAAGAGAGAAAGAAAAAAGAACAAAAGAAAGAGAAAAATAAGAAACTACTAAGATGAAGCTGGTTGCTTAGGCTAAGAACTCAGGATCATGGTACAAAGCCAACCCAGACAGAAAAATCCATAACATGAGACTTTATTACCACTTAACCAGCACATAATTGGACAAAGAAATTTTTCATATGGTAGAGCATCAGTTATAAGCAAATAAGACAAGTGAGAGCTGTTCATAAAACTGAGATCTGAGGATCTCAGCCAGCCTGGACAGGAAAGCCAGTGAGACTTTAACAAAGCATACATACACACACACACACACACACACACACACACACACACACACACACACACACACGCATGCACACCCACACACAAGCTGAAAGGTGGAGCTGTGGCTTAAGTGGTGGGGTACTATCCTTGAGCAAAATCCCTCAGGGATAGTGCCCAGGAGAGAAGTGGGGGAGCGGGTCGGAGAGAGGGAGAGAGAGAGAGGAAGACAGAGAGGGAGAGGGAAGGAGAGGGATGGAGAGGGAGAGGAAGAGAGAGAGGGGGAGGGAAAAGGAGAGAGAGGAAGAGAGGGAAGAGAGAGAGGAAAAGAAAAGAAAGAATAACTAGTGTATATCTAGGATAATCTTACCAGAGAGGCAGAAAAGGTCAAAAGCTCTGTACATATGACCATATAAGATGATGCTAAGTGAAATGAACCCCAAGATAGGGATACAAAGGTTTGATTTTTATTGCTGATGTTTTTACTGTACTATGTGATTTTTTTTGTTTCTTTTGTATGTTCTTCTCCCATGGTATAACCCCATTGTCACTGTATTTGATTCCAGTGCCCTGCATCTTGTACATATATTTTTCTAATTTGGGAAGGGGAAGGGAAATAACAAAATGCTGAAACAAGAATACAGGTTGACCCATTGTAACAGTGAGACATAGAAGACACTATATTGAAAATGAACTTTACAACTTTTGGGGGGGAGGGGGGAGTTGAGGAGGTGGGAGGGAAGCGATGGTAGGGGAAAAACAAAGGAGGAGGTAATAATGCTAAATAGGAAATGTACTCATTACTTTGCTAATGTAACTGTAACCCCTCTGTACAGTATCTTTACATTAAAAAGTTATATATAATAAAAAAGAAAGAAAGAAAGAAGCCATATAACTTATCTGAGGATCAGCTGGGTATCAGAAACATTTTATATTGATAGAAAATATAGGCATATCTGAGCCTGTTAGTCACTCCAAATTCAAAAGTCTAAACTTAATGATCAAATTGTAACTTTTAAGTAATTATATTGTTTATAAATTTTATTAGACTTAGAACTGATAAAATTAGTATCAATGAGAAACTAACCAGCTTAAATATTAGAAAAATTTAAATAATAGAAATAATTTTAATGGAGTCATTCAATAGTTCTACATACAAGCAATGGAGTCTCTCAGGGGAACATGGCACCTGTAAGTTTATATTTTGGACAAGGACAACAAATAAGGAAGAAATCTAAAATTTATTAGCCAAGCTCAACCCTAAAATGAGTAAAATTAATTCTGAGAAATGATACCTGTTTAAGATGGTGTGTTGGCTAATTATCCAGATTTGATCAGATGGATCAAAACATCAGAATGTACTCCATTCATCTGTTTAACTATGTGTCAATTTGAAAAACAGCCAAAAAGATTTGTCAGGAAAAAGACTAACTCTTCCTTTGGATAAGTAGTAAAACAAAACAAAACAAAAAAAATAGAAAGTGGTGAACTGAAGCCAAAACCAAGACCTCCAGGGCCAAGAGAAAGGGCTTGAAGTATTTCTACCCATGTCCTTCTGGTTGACTGAGGAGAAAAGGTACAGGAAAAAATGGCAGGATTTTAGCACTGTTTCCAGCCAAATATACCTGCTCTGGGGCTGCCTAAAAGTCAGTTATCCATTGGTGGCGATAAGAAACAATAGCAAACAAAAGTGAAACACAAAAAGCATCACTCACATGTTAAAGCTGCTGCTTCAGCTTGGGCATCATATAATAGGAAAAATATGGATCCAGTTATTGTACAGCTAACAGTCTCATTGCCAGAGCCTGAGGCAAGGTATTCAGTATCTGCACTGGGTCTGCGCAGCCCACATCCTTACAGGAAAATAACCAGAATGGTATTACCAGAGAATGCTTTGGGTTGTTGTAGTAGAACTGGCACACAAAAAGGGAGGCAATGAAATAGAGAGAGAGGGACAGACAGACAGAGAGAGACAGAGAGGCAGAGAGAGGGAGAGAGATCAGCTTAAATTAAACCTGGAAAGTAGTGACCAAACACAAAGAAAGACAGTCACCAAAATCAGCAATTATACAAAAAAGTCGATTGGGCATGAAATTACTGGAATAATTAAAATTATTGAAAATAAATGTGTTAGAAGAAATGTTATAACTCATAGGCATAGACAGAACCTTTCTGAAAAGAGACCCAGGAGCATAGCAGATAGGAGAGAAACTTGAAAAATGGGATTATGTCAAACTAAAAAGCTTCTGCACACCAAAGGACATAGGCACTAAAATAGCAAGACAGCCAACAGATGGGGAGATCTTTACCAGTAATATATCAGACAAAGTTCTCGTATCCAAAATATACATGGACTCAAGAACTAACCCCTCCCAGAGGTAATAAACCAATTACAAAGTGGGCAAAAAGAGCTAAGAAGAGATTTCCCCCAAAAAGAGGTTACAATGGAAAAGAAGCACATGAGGAAATGCTCAGCATCCCTAGTCATAATCAAAATCAAAACAACTCTGAGATTCCATCTTATTCCAGTTAGATTGACCAATGTTGTGAATTAAAACATCAAATATTGGCTGGGATATTGTTCTAACTTTATATTGCTTGCATCTCAATGAGAACCACACAGAAACTTACATAAAAAGAAGAAAGATGTATTATGTATGCATTGTTAAGATATATACCTGTTACAACAACAAAGTTTTAGGAAAGTTATATGAATGTCAGAACTATTTCAAAAAGACCATAACAAGCACCATGAAGATGACCCCTATACCATAATTACAGCACCGTTTATCAAGACAACACATGGGAATTTCATAATGATAATGTCTGTAATTCTAGACCGTATCTAATAAATATTTTAAGGAGAAATTAAAAGTACCATAATTATAATAGGGTGTTTTATTATATTATTATAATAAAAATATAAACCAGTCAGCAGCAGAATAAAAGGATGGGTAACAAAAACAAACAAACATGACCTAAAAGATAAAGTCTACATTAAGAAATAACTATTCATTAGTTTGCCCTAGTTCCTGTATAAAATTTAATGGAAATAATTATTTGTTAAATATTTATCCTCCTCTTTTTAAAAATTACCTTGTTTATGTCTTTGTAGCTTAATGATGATGATTATATATCTTAACACTGGGTATCAGCAAGGGCAAGTTATAAAAATTTCTATGGGAGATTTCAGGACAAATGTCATCACAAAAGAAAGGACTCTTTGAGGCATATCTTAGCCTTTCCAAGCTCTCTACCTTGGAATATTTTCTGAAATATTTTCCAAGATCCTTGTTATCTTAACAATATGATATTAAGAATATCTTTGTTGTCTTAACAATATTATATTAAGAATATGAGGCATAAATACAATTTCATGTATAAAGTGTATAAACATTATGAGATAAATAATAATAGGTAGAATATTCACTTAACATACACTTAGCTTGTGTGCTATATACTTCTAATTATATATTTTATTGCTTATAACTTACTGTATATAATTTACTTAAATATATTTTAATATTAACTGCTGCCAAGATTTGTTTGGTTTGTTAATTCCCATGTTATTAAATGAACAGTAGACTTGGTAGCACATCTAAACTTTCCATACTGAAATCTCATGCAGAATTTATTCCCTATGAGATTCTAATTTAGAGAAATGGTTTTCACATCAAGCCAGTGTCATTTCCCATAAAGCAACCTTAGAATAGCTTTTGTGGATTGTCTAAAACAATATAAATGTTTTCAAAAATTTTTTTTGAAATTGATTTATATGCCTGCAAACTTTATTTCTTTTAGTCTTTTCTGCTGTGATTTCAAATATGTCTGTATCCAAGAAATGCAGTGGTTTTATATGTAAATACATTGGAATAAGAATGCCCCTGTTTCTAGCTGACTCCCTTGTAACCCATCAAAAGGACAGCAGAGGACTCAAATCAGCAAGGACAAAGAATTGTGAAGGAGAGAAAAAATTGCAAATAAAATGTCTACAAAGTTTTGGAAGATGAAAATTGAATGATTAAGTAGCAGTGAACTTATCCTTTACTATCCTCATTCAGTAAAGTCCCTGTGGCAAGACCAACCTCTAATTTGTAGTTTTCTTCCAGCCTTAGGGATGGTTCAGTATTCAACTCTTAGATAAATTCACTTTTAAAAAAATGGTAGGAAAGTCTAGAAGAATTCTGCCTGGAAGATAAATGGAATATACTGCTCTGTGTACACTGGACCACAAAAGACTCTTTTACGTGCTTGTAGAGATGATTCATTAAGTAGCTGATTATTTTAATGAGCAATGTGGAATTGATAAATAGCTGTAACGACATAGTAATAGGTGATTGATGAGATGCAGATTCACCAGAAAGTGAGTAGTAGGCAAATACTCCTCTGGAGTGCTGTGTAACAATGAGATATAATTAGGCTCCACAAGCAGGTTTCTTCACCACATCTCACATTGTGATATGGAACCAATGGGGAGAATGATGGGAACACTTGGATTCTAACTTTGAGGAACTGCTAATTGCTTACTGCTGGCTTTCTCCCTGTCCAATGATTATTTTGATTATTTATTTATTTATTATTTTTATTTTTACTTTTTGATGTTGGTCCTGGGGCTTGAACTCAAATACTGGACACTGTCCCTTAGATTCTTTTTGTTTAATGTATTGTTATTAGAGGGGTTACATTTACATGTGTCAGGTAATAAGTACATTTCCTTTCACACAGTGTCTTCTGTTCCCTCATTTCTCTCGCAGTCCTTTCCTCCCATCTTGATCCACAAGTTGTACAGTTCACTTTTATCAGTGTCTAGTGTAGCCAGTGTACTCCACTACTGCACTTTTTATTTATTTATTATTGTGAAAATACCATACAGAGGGGTTACAATTACATGGGCAAGGTAATGAGTACATTTCTTACCAAGCATTGTTGCCTCCTCCTTTGTTTCCCCTTCCCATCCCTTCCCATACCTTCCCCTCACCCCTCTACCCATTCCTCCCCCTCCCACCAAAGTTGCAAAGTTTGTTTTTCGACATATCGACTTGTACATCTCATTGTTGCAATGGGTCCACCTGTACCCTCAGATCTGTGCCCTCCTCCCCAACCTCCTACAATATGCACATGATTACACCATATATAAGGTTAAAAAAAAGAATACTGAATCATCAGAAAAAGAAAAACAAATTTAAAGAAATCTTTGGAGTTCATTTCGGTATGTATGTTATTTTACATAAATATGAAAAGGATGAAATGGAGCTTAGGCATTGCACCTTTGTGATTGTCTCCCAAGGCTATCCTCTTTTGGTCTCAGTGTATATCCTCATTTGGTCTCAGAGTGCTAGCACTCTACGACTTGAACGACAGTCCCACATTGACCTTATTTTTTTTTTTGTTAGCTTATTGGACATAAGAGTCTCACAGATTTTCCTTCCCTGGCTGGAACCCCAATCTTCAGATCTCAGCCTCCTAAATAAATGTGACACTAGATAAACTCTAACCTTTTTAAAATTTGAATGTTCATCTCCAGCTAATACCATTGAGACTTTCAAGCTGACTTAATACTGAAGGCTAAAAGAAGGAAGGGGGCAGACAGGAAGAGTCATTTGTGTCAGGTTAGACTAAAAAAAGGTGCTCCATTGTCTGAAGGCAGAAATTGAGGGAGTGAACAAAAGGAAAGGAAAAGGAATACCCGCAAACTTGAAAGAAGACACACATCTCCCACTTCATGACCCCATCTCTCTAAATCATGGGAGTGTGGCAGTAGTTCTTATTCATGAGGGGATTGCTCCCAAATGTCCTGCAACTAACCCTACATATAATTTGCTATGCACACATTTTAAAGTTTCAGCTAGAACGTAGATACAGGAAGAGATTAAGAACTAAACATAAAATCAAATGAGTACATGTACCAAGATACTGAGAGGTTAATTTTTCCCTGGACAGAGTTAGTTTGATAACTGAAACAGATAAGTGAGGCAGACAGTGACTACAGCATGGAAAAAAAAACTTCACATGGATGGGAACAATCTGTGTCCCTAGTAGGACACAGAAGGGCAATACAAAATTCCAATAAGTTACTCAGAATGGCAAACACAACTGGAAAGTTATTTTCTAGAAAATTTCAATTTCAGGTAGCTAAAGGTGAAAAACAAATCTGTGGATGATGGGAGAGGAACTATCGTATCCTTTTCTTACTCCCAGTGAAGGTGGAGGTTTACTTTCAGAAGACCATCAATTTCATTCATAAAAGAAACATTAACTTCCCTGGAATGCCGAACAAAAGCTGAAACAGGGAGAAGAGGGTTTTGAGGAACACTAGAAGGAACTGAGGCAAGGAATGAGGAATATTACTGAAGACAGAACAATTATTGGCGAATAGACACACACCCGTGTTCCTTCGTCATTTCTCAGTTTACAGAATGTCATTTATGCATTATGAACAAGTTTGTGCTGCTCATGAGAGAATAGATAACACATGTACATTTCTTGTTATCAGGTGTAGCCCCATTAAAATCATCACGATTACAAGTCGAGTGTACTCTTTGGTTCAATAGCTCATGCACACAAGATTTCCACGATCACTTCTACTGGAATTTGTAATGTTCTGTTCTCCAAAGAGAACAGAAACCACCATCACCAGCAACAAAGAAAATACCATTTAACTGAATGAGAAAAAACTGAAGATAAACCAGGGTATCGAAGCAATAGGGGTGCTTGTGGAAAGAAGAGAATAGAGAAATCACACCCAGAGATAATTGTATAAGGGGAGATTGTGTCAATGTCTGCATGTGTAAGGTGAAAATATGAGTACCACTGGAGGAGAGAAGAGAAACAAAGGGAGAAAAATGCAAGGAAAAATTGTACAGATAATTTATCAGATATGTTTAGTAGTATTAGAATGAACATTTTAATTGAGAATCTGGTGATTAATGAGACTGTACAAGAAAAGAAAAGCAACAACATTATTACTTATTAACATGAAAACTCACAAAGTTAATTACAGCACATTTCAGTACATGTAATATTAATATAGTTGTATAATGAAGATTGTAATATTGACTTACTAAAACTTATAATAAAGCTGCAGTGGAAAGCCAAGAGCTGGGTTTTTATACTGGAGAAAATGTTGCCAAGTTTACTACTAAAATTCTGTATTAGGAAGCCCATAGGCTTTATAATTGTGAGCTTCTTTGAAAATTTGGAAACAAACAAAAATAGAAACAATTATGTAATTGAACATTGTTACAAGGGAATAGGCCATAGTGAGGTAGGGATGTTGATGAAAATAATTTCTTATCTTCCATCAAGTAGTATTTTATTTAGTAAAAACATTGTGAATGCTTCATCCACTAACAAAAGTTTAACAAATGAAGGGTAAACAAAGGAGGAGGCTGCAATGCTTGGTAAGAAATGTATGCATTATCCTGCCCATGTAATTGTAGCCCCTCTGTACAGTATGTTCTCAAATAAAATAAAATAATATTAAAAAAAAAGTAAATACCTCACTATTCCTTCCTTATGAAATAGCTTTTGTGCCATTGATATAAATTCTTGCCTCTGTCTAGATGTAAGTTTATCTTACCATGTTTTTCTCATAGGACAGACTTTTTAAACTTGCTGTGTTTGAGTGAAGTTAGTTACTCTGTACACCACACAAGGTTGTTAGGAGACTCTAATTAAATCAAATACATAAAACACTTAGGACAATGTCCAGAATGTCTCAGTTTTTTTAATAAATATTTTTATTGTAAAGATATTGTACAGAGAGGTTACAGTTACATGAGTAAGGTAGGTAATGAGTACATTTCCTCTAGAGCATTGTTAACTCCTCCTTTGTTTTTCCCCTATCATCCCTTCCCTCTCCCCTCCCAACTTCTCCCTCCACCCTTCCTGAAGTTGTAAAGTTTGTTTTCAACATAGTGTCTTGTATATCTCATTGTTACAAAGGGCCAACCTATATCCTTGTTTCAGCATTTTGTTATTTTCCCTCCCCTCCCAAAATTAGAAAAGGTCAAAAGCCATGCACATATGACCATATAAGATGGTGCTAAGGGAAATAAACCCCAAAATAGGGACACAAGAGGTTTTTTCTTTGTTGCTGTTGTTTTTTAAAGTACTTATAATGTCTCAATTGTTTTAATCATAAAGATTATAGATTTTTGTGGTTAATTTCTAAATTTTAATGTGCATTTTTTCTTTCCTTTCTTTTAAGTACAATTGCACACTTCCTTCACAAGTGTAGCAATAGATCACATTTCTTCAGATTGCACATTTGCAAGTCATTTGAGGTGAGATAGCTCTTCACTGTTCAGGACTGTCCTGTGTATCATTGGACATCTGGCAGCACCTCTGGTCTCCTCCTGTTACATATAACAGCAGGCCCTTAATTGCCCTATTCTGCCAGCAATGACCACACACATTTCCAAGACCTTCACTGGATGGGCATTACCTGCTGCTGAAATTCTGTTATGTAACTCATTTTCCCATTGTTCAGTTGTCCTCATATGGTGCTACCAAGGTGTATTTAATTACTCATTGATTACCAACTTAAAATGACCTTTGGTTTAAGACTTACAAGGAAAACATCCCATTAAAATACTATTATACAAAATGGGCTATGTCTCTAATAACATCCTAGAAAAATAATAAAGTGATCATGATTTTTAATTAAGATTAAAATTATGTCAAATAATTTTTAAATGTCTATGTGTTTGCACTACATGTATGTATTTTTCTGGATACACATACACACACAAATATATTCATCATTCTTTAAAAAGAATTCTTTGCAGCAAAAGCTTTTCAAATAACAACAAACTCCTTGCCTCAACTGTCACATTAACAGAGGAGCTAGTACTTCGAAAGATTGCTGCAATTCAGGTACCATAATAGAGACAGGTCAATGCTTTATTTTCATCAAGAAAAAAGATGAGTATATGTCCTTTTGGAAGAAAGAAAAATGGAAAAGTGTTTTTGAAAGTTAGATCTTTTAATATTCTTTTTTCAATTTAATTTTATTGTCAACGTGAGATAGGGAGGGGTTACAGTTACATACATAATGTGATGAGTACATTTCTTGTTAAACATAGTTACTCCTCCCTCACAGATTTTTTTAAGGGGACCATTATAACATATATATTATTTATGTGAGGACCATGTTAGGTTGGAAAATACAGGCTTCAAAGATGGCTATTTTCTGTCTTTCAATGGGCAAATAGATAAGCTGATTTACATCATACCATTGAGTTTTCAAGATGTTTTATTTATAGGAAAAGATAAAATTGCTGCTATCAACTTTCTGTGCCCCATGTATGATTAATAAGCTTTCAAAACACAAACAAAATGAAAAAAAATAACACAGGGATGTAAATAGAACAAATTCAAAGAGGAGAAGTCAATAAGAACATTTCTTTCCTATGGCTTTGGCAAGGAAAAAGTTCAAGGATTTCTTTCCCATTAGCACAAAGCTATTCAAACACACACTCATATGCAAATAATGTATTAAGGGTTAATAAGGTTAAGAAGACTGATAAGATGTTTCAGCCTAAATATCTCACTAGCTGTCACTGCTCAAAGGGTGTCAGGATTCATCTTCCTTACAGCCCAGCCTTCAAAGTTAGGAGTTTACATCTTATGGTGATAATTAAGTACATAAAACAGAGTAGTCAGTAGGACAATTTTAATGTCCCACGCAGCATCATGTCTTAGTTGAATATCAATATCAATACATTTGTGAGGTGCTGATTCTTTTACCACCTTTTTGTTTAATGCAGTAACAGTAAAAGACAGAGCATGGAGATGAGAGACAAATCCTGTTAGGTACTCTGAGCAAAGGGCACTTTGTCCAAAAACAAATAGGTCAATATTACATCTATTACTAAGCAACCAGGCCTCACTAATTTTCTTTCATACTAGTACATTGTCCATGTATTTACTATCTTTACTATCATGTGCTGTCTCCTATTTTCCAAACATTACTTTATTATATTTTAAATTTTCTATTGTTATTACAAGGGGATGTACAGAGGATTACAGTTTACATAAATCTGGTAATGAGTACTTTTCTTTTGGACAATGCCACTCCTTCCCTTGTTCTCTCCCAATTTTTTAAAATTATATTATTTTCTTAACATTGCCTCATATTATGTAAAAATGTATTATCATTAATATCATCACTAAGTCCCAAATTATCCACCAGGCAATGTAATATTCCTTTTGCTGAACACAAATACAATGCTTCTATATCTGTTTTTTTTTCTTAAAACACCCCAACTATTTCTACATATAATTTTCAAAACCTGGAGAAAATAAATTCCATGTTTATATAGTTGCCCTCAGTATCCACAAGTGATCATCTCCAGAACCACTTCAGATGCTAAAATCCTTTTATAATCAAGTCCTTTACATAAAGTGACATAATATTTGCATGTATCATTCATATCTCTGAATTATTTACATGTAATTTAGTGTAAGTTACTATCACAGAATTTTTAAAAATGAAGAGATGAAGAGTCTGTACTCATTCCTTGAGAAAGATATCATTTTGTTTTAAAGCAAAAGAGAAAAAAGGAAAGAGATGGAGAAAAAGGGGAAGAGAGGGAAATAGATTACTAGTGGGTAAGTACTAGTGGCAGCAGCTGGGACTGGATGAAGGCGCTTGAATATCAATGAAATACATTGCTTGCAATAAGGAAAATGGAACAATGAAACCTATTGGGGATGTATTTGGGGAAGAGCAGGGAGAGTAATGGGCTGAGCTTGATTGGAATATTGTGATCATGTATGGAAATGTCACAATAAAATCCCTATCTGCTTAATTAATATGTGCTAATCCAAACACTTAGGATTCTCAGCTGGTTGATTCTAAAGATAAGGAACCTGTGAATACCAAAAGCTGATTCTTTAATTTGACCTTATGTCAATACTTAAATAAAACCAAATATTCTTCTGGTCAATACTTCTCCACATTACCACTAAAAAATAATCCCTTTATGGTTTTCATTATAATTCCTTCCTATTTACTTTACCATATATATATATATATATATATACATATATGTATATAAACATTTCCAACTCATTTTCACTTTTATGTGCTTTTCATATTCATGTTTACTTTCAACAAAAATTGGATTTCTTTGATTATAAATAATTAAAATGCAGTTATGTCAAATGGTTTTTAAAGAGAATTGTTTTACAGTACAAAAGCAAATTATATATAAGATGCTTGATGTCTTCCTTGGAGGAAAAAAGTGATTCTGTCACTAGGTGACATTGCATAACTTAGGGTAATGAATAACTGAGTGTCACTAAGGTAGAAGGGATCAAGTAAAGGTACACCTGTAAATACTGAAACATGCCTTCAGAACACATGCACACACACATATACATGTACACACAAACACACACACACACACACACACACATACTCACACACACACACCAAAGTTTTGAATCAGCTTGAGTAATTTGGGAGTGGAGTCCGTGGGATTTTTTAAATACAAGGTCATGTCATCTGCAAAAAGGGAGAGTTTTACTTCATCTTTCCCTATTTGGATCCCTTTTATGTTTGCATCTTGTCTTATTGCTGTATCTAGGCATTCTAATACTAGATTGAAGAGAAGTGGAGAGAGTGGACATCCTTGTCTCATTCCTGAGTTAAGAGGAAATGGCTTTAAGTCCCATGGTTTCCCTTATTTGCAACAACTAGTATATGTCTGAAACAAGCAGAAAAGGTTAGATAAGTTGATGTAGGTGAAATGAACCCCAAGATAAGTATTCAATGTTTTTTTCTTTCATGCGATTGTTTCTAACATATTTATAAGATGATTTCTTTGTTGCTTTGTATGTCCCTCCCCCATGGTATAACCCCTGCTTTCACTGTATTTGATGTTGGTATAATTTGTGGAAGGGAAGGGAAAAAACAAATCATTTAAAGAGGGAGACAGGTGGACCCATTGCAACAATGAGATATACAAGTCATTATGTCGAAAAACAAACTTTACAACTTTGGCGGGAGTGGGGGGGGGGGGAGGGCAGAAGGAGAGGTGGGAGATGGGAAGGGGAAACAAAGGAGGAGGCAACAATGCTTGATAAGAAATGTACTCATTATCTTGCCAATGTAATTGTAACCCCTCTATAAGGTATTTTCACAATAAAAAAAGGAATGAAAAGAAAAAGAATTGCTTTCAACCTCACAAATCATTCATAAATATTAACATATATATATAAGAAAGTCACTGTCAATATCTTTAGATATAGGTATTTAGATATTTATGATTTTGGATATAGGAGATATTTGACTATCTTCCGACAATATTATACATAAAATTACTGTTTTAACAAACATATTAATAAAAGATGTTTATATATATTGAAATAAAGATACTGGAGCTAAGCAACACTATCTTGCATCTTAATAAAAGTTAATAGAAGATGGGACTCTGAGAACGCTGGAGGTTGCAGAGGACATTCTTTGGATTGCAAATATGTCATGATTTGTTGAGCTTCATGAAAGTCATGCTTCCTCTAGATAACTTGGGTTCTGATTGCCCTTTATTGTTCCCCCTTGATAGTCTGCTCTAATTATGTATGACACATTTATTAGGAATAAGTTATCCTCATCTAGCTTGCTTCGTTTTATGTATAACACTTTTGTAAAGGCTGTTAAGGCATGATCCCCACCCTAAGCATGTGGTTTTTGTCTTTAAAAGCTATGTGCTAGCTCTGTTGTGGGCTGCAGATTTTATTTTTTTATTTGTCTGTTATGGGGCTTGAACTTTAAGCCTGGGTGCTGTCCCTCAGCTCTTCAGCTCAAGGCGAGCACTCTACCACTTGAACCACAGCGCCACTTCCAGTTTTCTGATGGTTTACTGGAGATAAGAGTCTCATGGACTTTGCTTTCCCTGCTGGCTTGGAACCACCATTCTCAGATCTTTGCCTCCTGGATAGCTAGGATTATAGCGTGAGGAGCCACTGGTGCCCAGCTGGGCTGTAGATCTTTGAGACAGGAGTCCATCTACAGACCACCCATGCTCTAATAAACACTTCCTATTCTACCTCTCAAAATGGGCTTCTCTGTTTTCTCACTATCCAATATTCCTGGGTATTATTTTTAAAAGCTTTTGTTTATATATTTTGAGATTATATCTCAGTATATTGCCCATGCTGTCTTTGAACTCCTGTGTTCCTTAGCCTCTCTGGTAGCTGATACTATATGCACATGTTACCATACCTGGCTAGACATTCTTTATGATTCATTCTTACAGGTGGTGGTGAAATACTGAAAAATAATGTATGTATGAACTCTGAGACTGGCTCAGACTACTGATTATCTAAATAGACTTGCTCTTAGGAAAGAGAGAATCAGTGCTCTTGCCTTCAAATTGTCATGTGGATTGGCTACAGTAATTAACACCTAATGGACATTGATCTTCTGGAAAAAGTCTCTAATAAAAGTTTTACCTTGTTGGCATCTTTCTCTTTTGCCTTTAATACTAGACTATCACAGCGAGAACATCTTCACATGCCATGCTATCTGTGGACTTTGCTTCTCCACTTTTCTCATTATGTGAGAGAACAAACCACTAAATTAAATCACCAGACTTTCACTTTACTGTGGCCAATTTAGTTCCTAATTGATATGACAGTGCCTTCTGGAACTACATTCCCACAGGGAATGAGATGGCTAAGTTACTGCCACAGTGCCATCACTGGCTGTCTCAGGCGCTGTGTGTGTGTGTGTGTGTGTGTGTGTGTGTGTGTGTGTGTGTGTGTGTGTGTGTGTGTGTGTGTGTTTTCTTTAAATTAAAAGTTTGTAATAGATTTTTACTAAAAATTGTATTTGGTGATAATACACTAAACTTTTAAAGCAAGATTTAAACTTTTGAAAACATAACTATTTAACTTTTGTGTTTCTTCTTTTGAACATTACACGTCTCTTGCTCCTATTAGGCTATTTGTCTTACTTATTAATTTACAAAGGTTATTTGTAAATTGAGGCTATTAATCTTTGTGGAGGATATTAATCTTTGATCTATAAGTGCTTTGTGTATGATTTCTTTCTTTGTAATTTATTACTTACTGATTACACAATATTTAATCTTGAGGTTCTTATTTTTGTGTAAATGCACCATATCTTTCTGTCACTGCCTCATTGCAAAGAAAATCCTTGATGTCATTCTGAACTGCAAAATCAAATTTGACCTTTCTTTCTGGGTATGTTTGAATACCATAGAATGTCATTTAAATCTCTATTTTTTCTAAAAGTACATTTCATATAAGGAGAATGTCCAGTATGACATTTTTACAGCAAATTATATCTGTATCATTTATCAAATAGTAATTTAACTTCCTACCTAATCCATATGCTGTTTTGTATGCTTTTTTGTTTGTTCTTATACAGAATCTCAGGATACGTCTATGAAATCCAAGCTGGCCTCAAATTCTCAATCCTTCTACATCCTCCTCCTTTGTGCTAAGATTACAGGCATGCATTACCACACTTGTCTATTTTGTGTTTTTTAAGCAGTGAGTTAACCATAGTGTAGTTGTTTTCTATATACCACAATTACTATATATGGAGTGATAGAAAAGTATTCTATCCAAAATATTAGCAGTTTGGGATTGGCAAAGAGGTCATCTCTGGGTATCCTATCCCATCCTTTTGTTCAATTCCCATATGAGGACACATTCTAAAATAGTTCCTCTTCTCAAGTTTTCTAGAAAGTGTTTGTATACCACCCTAACAGTCCCTGAGGCAAGCTGTGCTTGGTAAGTCTGCCATTACTTGGTTGAACAGGACTGACAAGATCCTCTGTGTAGTCTGCAGGCATAGGGACTCTTCTTTCTTTGGACTGTGACCCAACTCTGTCCATAGTCCTAGAAAAACCAGATATCCTTGGTAGAATCCACCTATATCCCCCTGACTGGATCACCTGCGAAAGTCCCTGTGATACAGATTCATGTATGTTTGGATCTGCCTTGAAAAGAATAAATGTTCCCCAGAGAAGGAATTTAACTATACCATCAAAAAAATTCTCCACAGGCTCAGATTTTCAAGCAAGACACAAAATCTGTCAAATTGTCAGAAACCCAGCATGAAATGAGGCTGTAGGATGCCAAATCACAGTACTACTCTCAGAGGGGGACTCTACTGCCCTTAGACTTTTACTTGGTAAAAAACACGAAGAAAACTTTTTGATTCTGTTTCTTCACTTCCTGACTACAGTAGCAACAGCTTTCTCTCTTATGATCAGATAAAGTTAGAATTATGTTTTGAAAGGAATTGCTGTGTTTGATTTTAACTGACCGGTAGAACCAACCAGGTATGGCTTTGCATGCTAAACTATTCTGTGCTGAACACAGAGTAGTGTCATAACCATTACAATCCATCAAAAGTGATCTGAAGTGTACTTGCAGAAGCAGGGTAAAGTTGAGGAACATCTTTCTGGTAATTCTCAGAAAGTAGAAGTATTGTCAGTTAATAGTGATTCCATGAATCTAATGTCTCTGTTGAAAACTGTTTTAATTAGAGCCCTAAGTCATCAAGTTTTCTGGCATAAAAGTCAGAGGAAGACATATTTCCCTAGGACTCTACAGATTCAGTGTCTGTTTTTGAGTATCTAGAACTTTATCATTCTTATGTACAAGTGTGGACTGCAAAACAGCAGCATTTTTTTTCTGTTCTATGTTTGAGGCGGCCTAGTGCTACCATTGGTTTTGCTTCCCTAACCCTAAGTTTCACCTTGACACAAGTTCTCAGATCTCCAAAATGGTCAAAGATGGGAGAACAGAAATATATGATACAGTAGAAAGATTGTCAATGAATCAGATCCACTTATATTTCTATGACTAAAATGGGGTCTTTCTGTAATGACACGCTTATAGTATGAGCAGCATGATGGGAGATGTCTCAGACTTCTGTGTTCTAATGAGCTTGAGACTCCTTGACTCATTTTCAAAGTATAGATACAGATTCATCCAGGGCTTAAGACTTAATTTGACTTGCTTAAGGGATCTTATACCCCAAATTTGTATTATGTAAAATTCTTTTCTTTTAGATGATATATTTGTGTTCAAATTAGGAAAGTGTTTCAAGTGATTTCATTTTAACAATGTTTTATCACAGTCTTTTTTAGGTTGAATTTGTATAATGGTCAGTACTAAGATGTGCTAGTAGACAGTGCCCCAAAATCTTCTGAGGCAGATAAAATTTGACATTTTCTACGTGTGTTTATGAGATTGTCTGTTAACACAGTCTGGGGGCTAATGACTATGATACAATTAATCTCTATGACAGTTTATGGCAGTCCTTCTGCAGTAGGAAGACCTAGGCAGGCAAGCCCACCTAACGGTCCCAAGAGACAGAGCCCACCACAACAAAGTTGTTAACAAAGAAGCCACTTTATGAGAAGGTTCCTACACTGACTGGCCAGGGTCACAGCACAGGCTCGGGAACTCATAATGCAGCCCTGGATGACCTACAGGCTAGGGTTTTTAAAGGCAATATCCACGCGGTCAAGGTCAAGCATGGTCACATGCAGATGACCAATGGGTTCTCAACACACACAAAGTATTGCATAGTCATGTTAGGTCACATGCAGGTGGCCAATGGAGTTAAATTTGGCAGGCAAAAGGCAGGGTTTATTTTTTGGTGGGCAAAAGGCATAGTTTACTATGTAAGCATGTGGTATCACCAGTTTGAGCCTGATTACAACCTCTCTGTTTTATTGGTCAGTCTTTAACTGAAAAATCAAGGGTGGGTTAAGTTGTTAAGGGGAGGGGGAACCAGATGCATTTTTTTCATTCCAGGAACTGGGCTAGTCAGAGCCAAGAAGTGGCCTTGTGATTAAGGTTGTTTTTCTAGTTTGAACCTTGTTTAAAGGTTCTTAGCACCCTCAGAGGTCAGTCAACAATGGAGTCTTTGCCTAAAACAAAGGCAAAACCTGGAATGGATCTGTACCAGCTGGAGTCTCTTCTCAGGGCCTACTTCACCTCCAGCCAACATTATAAACAAATTATTTGGTGTTCTTTCAATGAGAAAGTCACATATTCTTTATTTGCTTTGTTTTTCCTCCTTTTGTAAATACATCTACTATGATACTGTTATGGATGAAAGATTGCAGGATTTCTAATATATATGAAACATGCTTATTTGTTGAATAACCATCAAATTCAATATAAACTTCAATTTAGATAAGAAGCTTCCTATTTTTGTGCAGTTTCCACTCATTCTTTCAAACAGCATAGTGAAAACTGGACAGACTTCCTCTCAACTTTTTGCCACAAATATTTCTGGTTTATCATTTCTGGCTTCATTCTCTTGATATGTTTAATTTTATTTTTCTGATAATTTTTCCCCCAAATTTATGTCTCAAAAATATTCTATTTTTTTCTTTGAGCATTGTCACTATTTCTAATCATTGGCTCACATTTTCTGAGTGCTGATATAAGAGAAGGTGCTGTGCTAAGAAACCTTGTGTTCATGACAATTCTTCCTCCCTTAAAAATCAACATAAAATAGCCCACTCTATTATGCTCCTACGTATTTCTAGAATACTGAATGAATGAATCTTCATTTTACAATAGAAGCAGGTAGAGCCTGCATAACTTCATTTCTTAGAGACGTTAAGCAAATAGAAATAATAATAGTTAAATTTTATTAAGTGTTTACTAAATGTTGGCTGTTTATTATTCGATATACTATTAAGGGAATTACTTGGTAGATGGGTGTTTTCTCATGACTCGATGAAAGTAAAAATAAACAGATTTTTCTTTTTGCTTGGATTGATAATATTAGGACAAATGGGCAGAAAAATCAGAGGGGCAGTATCTTCAGCAAATACAAAAGTTAAGTATGAATCACCTGTTATGCAAGTGATATTCTCCCCAAGGAATACACCAAAACCAACTTTTACAACCATTTATAAAGGATGCTGAGAAGTGAATGCTATCATGGGAAGATAGGAAAAAGTGATATTGGTGTTATATGGTGCTATAAAGCAACTTTATGTCAAAATAGGTTGGGCAAGAAACCTATACAAAAGAGAATTTGTACATTTGACTTCTCTTTTTATGTAAGAAGACATTTTTAAAAAAAAAAGAAGGAAGGAAGGAAAACAGAAACCTAAACCATTGTTAGGAGAAACTGAGTTCAGTAGAATGTGAAAATAGAATGATTATTTTCATGGTATTCCTTATTATGGCCAGGAAATCAACCAGCCTGGCTGCAGACATATTTCACAGAACTCATTATTTTCTACTTGATTTCCTTTAGTGTCTTGAATTGTGAAAATAGAGACCCTTGTCTTCTATGCTGTAGATTTCCTTAAGCCACATGAGTTGGTTCTTTTAATGGTTCCTGCTACTCTGAACAAATAGCTTATTTTTATTTAACTCTTACCATATGATATTAGAGCAGTGTAGTAACCTGGATCAGAATTTATTTCTTTGTGAAGAAGAATGTATTTGCAGCATTTGTAATATAATAGGCAGCTATTAAAGCATTTTTTTGCAAATATTAAGAGCATTATGGCTCAGTCCCCCAGTCCCAACTAACTGTGGTATAGAAGGGAGGATTGTGGTCTCCAGATAGCCCAGAGCCAAAACATAAGACCATACCTAAAAAAAAATAACCAGAGGCAAAAAATGGCCATAGGCCTATGTGGTAAAATGCTTGCCTTGAAAATACAAGGCTTGAGTTCAAAGTCCAGTATCCGACAAAAAAAAATAAAAGGTAAAAAGAAAAAGCAAGATATTCATTTTTTTTGGTTGAGCAAAAGATAGATAATTAGATATAAAACTTTAGAGATGGGAATGTGGCTTAGTGGTAGAGTGCTTGCCTACCATGCATGAAGCCCTGGATTCGATTCCTCAATACCACATAAACAGAAAAAGACAGAAGTGGTGCTGTGGCTCAAGTGGTAGATGCTAGCCTTGAGCAAAAAGAAGCTCAGGGACAGTGCCCAGGCCCTGAGTTCAAGCCCCAGGAATGGCACATCAAAAAAGAAAAGAAAAGAAAACTTTAACACTATTATCACGAGTCTCTAGAAATAAACCTTCTGATACAGGCCATAATTGCATTGGCTCCCCTTTAATGGTTCAAGCACACCTGTCCTCTAACCTTTTACCAGAAAAGCAATGGTTAGGATGAAGTCGAAGTACCAAAAGGAGCACATTAAACTTTGTAAAATAAGACTAAGGTATTAAGTAATCACATTGTATATTAAAATTCCAGAATGGGAAATAAGACTGTTTTTATGTAGATTTTTAGCTGCTCATTCCAATGTTTCACAGGTTGAGCCATACTCTCCAGAAGGAAGCCACAAGTGTGATGCAATGAACAAGGCTTGTAAAGCTGATGAACGCAATCTGTTCAACTTCTCTCTAGCCATTTTCTACTACCTGGATGACCTTCAGCAACTTCAGTCTCAATAGGTCAGTTTAACTCATCTGAAAAACAAGGAAAATGGTCATTAACCACTCACAGTGTTATTATAAAAATAAATAAGATTATATGTGAAGCATACCTCATATTCATTTGAGAAGCAAATGCTTCTCAAATGTATCAGTTACCATGGATATGCTGCAAATAAAATAATAAAATAGCTTCTATCATCTAAAGCAATATACACATTATATAGCTGTATTCAAGGAACATCTTAACATATTACTGGTTAATATGTGCTTTATTTACTCTAGGGTTTCAAAAAATGTTAGAATATAAATTCTAAGCAGATCCATTATGCTTTGATTTGCAAGGAAAAATCAATTTCTATTATTCCCATACTTACTACCATCCATATGGAATCTACCCATTCTTTTTCATTTTATTAACTTTCAGCATACAAAGGTCTGTTTTGGTTTTGCTTTCTTCATGCTAAATTGCAACTGTTTTTCTTCCCCAAATTATAGGGAGTTAGGATACTGTTTCGTTATTTGTTTAATCTATAATTAAACTACACAATGACAGACAGCAAATTGTCTTTGTTTTGAGTGTTAGAGAACAACTACATTTTGCACATCAGCAGAATAAATGTTCCCAATGTCTATGGAAAAATGTGTAAATCAAGCAATTTAGGAGTTTTGTCCAACGAAACCATTATGACACATTTGTTGTAAGATTGTCCCTGCTTTTTCTGCTAATGTAATTCCATTGATGTTTCTAAATGGATAAGAAATGACTTCTCAAAGTGTATGATGAGGTGAACCCCAGGTATGAACTATTAGGCATCTTTCATCACTAATCACTTTCATATGGAAATTGGAGATGTCAGACTCACCGTGTGTTTCCCTATTTAAATTCAGGCAGCTCTGTGTGATGCATCCTTAACCATTGTATGTCCTGCTATTACTGTCATTAAGTACTGAAATGGGAACTTGGCTGTAAGTGCCATAAGGTTCCCTACACAGGCTCCAGGATTTGATGAGATAATGAAGAGAATAATCCTTGCATTTGCTAAAAGCAATTTGACATGAGAGTTTAAAAGCAAACATTGTCATTTCAGACCAAGATAAGTTCACATATTGCCCCTGTCACTTGTTTATGATATAAATTGTACTAGCCCATTCAATTTTCTAAGCTTTAATTTCCTTGGTTGCATAATAAAATAATGCCAATACCTACAACAGGATGTAATGAGTTTTTTTTTTAATAAATTCAAAGACATTATTTAGCAATTACTCCACAAAAATATATCATTATTGTTCAGAATACTCAAGGTTAGGGTGATGTTGGCAAGTTTGTGGTGTTTTTTTATTTTCATCTATTTGTTTGCTTGTTTTTTATGTTGGTTGTGGGGCCTGGGTGCTGTCCCCCAGCTCTTCAGCTCAAGGCTAGCACTCTACCACTTGAGCCACAGCGCCACTTCCGACTCTTTCTGCTTATGTGGTGCTGAGGAATCGAACCCAGGGCCTCATATGTGCAAGGGCAAGCACTTTATCACTGAGCCACCTTCCCAGCCCTGTTGGCAAGTTTTGTTACTTACAGATTTAGGCATATGAAGGAAGACACGCACCAAAACTTAGGAAGACAAAATTAAAACATCCCCAAGTTATCAATGAAAAAGAAGAGAAAAATGAAGCTAATGTTTTCTAAATGTTCTCTATATAGAATTTTTACATACAGAGCCTTTATAAAAGTTTGTGTAACATATACTTTAAAGAAGAAATTCTTTATATAACTTATCTTTATAGTCTGAAGAGTAGATCAATTAGGTAACATAATCAGAATTGCAGGGTTATTCAGCATCATAGCCAGCATCTGGGTCTGTCTGATGTCACTACCACCACCCCTGCCACAAGCCAAACAAATACTGGACACACTGTTTCCAAAAAGAAATTCTTGAGAACTTCATGCATAGCAGGAATTTGAATTACTGGGTCTCAGTTTACATCTGTGTATGTGTGTGTGTGTGTGTGTGTGTGTGTGTGTGTGTGTGTGTGTGTGTGTGTGTGTGTATGGGTGTGCATGTGCTCATGCGTGTTCAAGTGCTTGAAGATACTTAAGTTGGACTTGGGATGGAGGTGACAGGATACACTAAAAAGCAGATTACCAACACATTTAGACTGTTTCAACATCTATGCAATGCCAATAGATAAACATTTAATGGTCATAATGTCACCTTGACTGAGTTACAGGATGCCCAGTCAATTGGTCAAATATTATGTTGTGGTACATTTTGTGAGTATGTTTCAGGAAAGATCAGTGTTTGAATCAGTAGACCTTTCTACTCTCACCAATGTGGAAAGGAATTATTTAATTACTCAAGAATCTGAATAGAATGAAAAGGCAAAAGAAAAGAAAGAAAGATACTCCCTCTGCTTTGTTGAGCTGCAATAACAAACTTCCACTCTTCAGCTTCAGAATTGTAGGTTCAACTTCAGAAAGAAACACTCTGTCGGTAAAATTGGTGGAGGGGAAGGGGAAAAACAAATCGTTTAAATAGGGATACAGGTGGACCCATTGCAACAATGAGATGTACAAGTCGTTATGTCGAAAACGAACTTTACAACTTTGGTTCGGGGAAAGGGGGGTGGTGCGCGGCAAGGAGGGTTAGGTGGGGGAGGGGGGGCGGGGGGGGGAGGATGGGAAGGGGAAACAAAGGAGGAGGCTACAATGCTTGATAAGAAATGTACTCATTATCTTGCCCATGTAATTGTAACCCCTCTGTACAGTATTTTCACAATAAAAGAAAAAGAAAAAGAAAAAGGAAAAGGGCTGGGAAGGTGGCTCAGTGGTAAAGCGCTTGCCTTGCATGCCTGAGGCCCTGGGTTCGATTCCTCAGCACCACATAAGCAAAAAGAAAAAAGACTGAAGTGGCGCTGTGGCTCAAGTAGTAGAGCACTAGCCTTGAGCTGAAGAGCTGAGGGACAGTGCCCAGGCCCAGAGTTCAGGCCCCACGACGGGACCCAAAAAAAAAAAAAAAAAAAAAAAGAAATGTACTCATTATTTTGCCCACGTAATTGTAACCCTTTTGTACAGTATTTTCACAATAAAAAATAAATAAAAAAAAGAAACACTTCGGCTTTAGCTCCCTTGATTATCAGGCCTTTTGAAGTAGGCTGAGTTATGGAACCAGTTTTCCAGCTTTTCTGGTTTGTATACAGTAAATTATAGTGCCTATAAATCTAAACTCACATCATTTGGTTTCCATATTTCTATAGATTTTAATGGTACTTTGTAACTGGAAAATTCTACGGAATATAGACACTCTAATAATGAAATAATACCATCCAGCACTATGCTTTCTACAAGTCAGGCATTTCTGTAGCTCCTTTTTCATATTAATGGCATTTAAATGTTATTTTCATTTTGGATTATTATATTTGTTGTGAGGATTCCTGTGCCTTGAACAAGTTCACTCACTCCATTATATCATTATATTTCCATTTCACCCCTTCCAACAAAAAGTGTTTAGTATGTTGTTGTTGTTGTTGTTGTGTGTGTGTGTGTGTGTGTGTGTGTGTGTGTGTGTGTGTGTGTGTGTGTGATTTTTTTTTCTGGTCCAGGAGCTTGAACACATGGCCTTGGTACTGTCCCTGAGCCTGTCTGTGCTCAAGACTAGCACTCTACCACTTGAGCCACAGCACCACTTCCAGCTTTTTCTGAGTAGTTCAAGATAAGGGTATCATAGACTTTCCTGCCCAGGCTGGCTCCAAACCATGATCTTCATATCTTAGCCTCCTGAGTAGCTAGGATTACAGACATGAGCCACCAGCACCAGGCTATTTTTTACATATATATATATATATATATTTGTATATATTTATGAGAACCCATACATATACATACATGTATGTATACATACATTCCTACATACCTACATACATATATGTATATATATTCATGTATGTGTGTACATAAAATTATTTGATTCTTGTCACCACTCAATATCCTGCACTTTTCCCTCCCCCTCCTGATGTTTCCCCTTCCAAACACCCATCTTTCACATTCATGTCCCTTTATCACTATTATCATCTCAATATGTTAGGTCTGTATTCCATAGTAAGAAAGAAAGAACATGTGAGATTTACCTTCTTTATACAAATTCTATAAGGATTATATTAGGATATATATTTTATAGAACAAATCATAAAATAAGAAAGGATACCATATTTCCTAAGGTGATGTTTGCATAATGGTGAGGAAAAATATTGTATGAGGTCATGAAGAGTACTTGGTGAGGCAACAGGAACTGTGAGTTCTGCTGTGATTAAGAATTAGTGAATCCTTGAGTACATCATTTTATCTTTGAATATACAGCAGTGTGACATACAGGGATAACACTGGACACTGAGTAAGTAAATTTGTCTTTAGTTTAGGCTTCGTGTCATAAGGTGTTGTCCAGTATCTATCTATCATTGACCCTCAGTTTTCTCCATTGTAAAATAAGAGATGAATATTTCTTGTATAATTCACTAAACAGTAATAAGACTGTAATAAAATCATGAATTGGTACTGCAAGAGACAATATGCAAATGTGATATTATTTTTGCCCATCTCCCTGGAGGTACATTTAATAAAATAGTTTAATATATATGATAATGATATCTAATTACAATGAAACAATCAAGAACCATTAATGTTAAATGTAACTATTACACAGTAATAAAATGTGATCCAAACTAGCCTCAAAGTCACTTATGATTCTCCAGCTTCGGCCTCAGTTCTGAGATTACAAGTGTGTATCCTACCACACCTGGTTCTATGAATATTTTTTAACACACAATTATTACAATCATATATTTTTATCATCAAACAAAGTTCATTGAGGATAACTTACTTGTCTGAGGTGATACAATTAGTTATCAATATTACCAGGAACAGAGTTCAGATTTTATGCTTCAGTATATGCCATACTATCTTCTCATATGAAGCAATGCATTATTAAATCCCGTAGAAAGTCTACATACCAAAATTTGTGCTGAAAGAGTAGAAATATTTTAGAAGAGTAATTACGAACCATGAACTAAAGATAAACAGGCCTGTATGGGCCATAATTATTTGTTCTCCAGTTGAGAACTGTTACTTTAAATTGAACTCAAGGTTTGAAAAAAAAACATATTCTGTGCTTTTAACTAGAATAAAGTGTTTTGATATTCCAGTTGCAAATAAAACCATAGCAATAGACATATATACATGTTTCTCTGTCTGTCTGTCTTTCTGTCTTTCTCTCTCCAATATAAATATAAACTTTTAAAGATATTAAAACTTGTTATACAATCATCAGTCTTAACAAACTTCCCAGTTACAAGTTATCAAATGCACTTAAATTGCAAATGTTTTATATTTTGTTTTCTTCTTCAGTAGTACTAAAAGGCAATTATGTTCAGTTGAAATCACATCTCACTTGACAACCATAAAATTATAACTTCCACTAACAGATAAATAATTTGATATCTGCACTGCAAAAATAATGAATGTTATATATCTTATTCAGCTGACTGGTAGGTCAAACAGATTCTATGCATTGCCTTGAAAATGATACCTTTTGGCTTGAAGATAAATGGCAGCCTCAAGGAAAAACAAACCATCCCTGAATTTGCACCATAAGCTATTCCTCCCTGATTTATACTTTTTGTCTCTAGACTCTCAAGTACAGGAGTTATAGATAAGAACACAGATGATCAGATGGATAGCAATAAAGATGGATATGAAGAAATTTAGGAAATGCTACCTCTAAATATGATGCTGTAGATATGCTGATTACTGTGAATGTGGGCATTTTAAGAAGTATAAACTCAAGCATCTTTATCTGCACAAAGCTGATCCTCCAAAAGGAAATAGGTTGTCATGAGCCCTAGAGCCCCTCCTTGCCCTCCATTAACCATTGTGGATTAATTTATATCCTAGGACAGGAAACTGGATGGAGGTCTGCATGTACACAGACTTTGTCATAGACGATCACTCATTCCTCTGACCTGGTAAAGTCTTCCCCTCAAATCATTTACTATACCTGAAGCTGCCTGCATCTTTCCTCCACTCCCAGATGAAGAGGGAACATAGGCTTCTAGAACTTACTGCTTTTTCATTCTCCTTTCATGTGATACTTCCATGAACATAAATTTCTTTATCTTGCTTTACTGTTAATCTGCCTAATATCTGTTCATTATGTCAATTATCAGCCTCCTTGATGACAGAAAGATTTCCTTCCTTAGAATCTATCCTCATGAATAGGTAGATAGATAAATGATAGACAGACAGACAGACAGACAGACAGACAGACAGACAGACAGACAGACAGACAGATAGATAGATAGATAGATAGATAGATAGATAGATAGATAGAAAGGCAACTATCTATCTGCCTATCTGAAATCAAGTATTTCTAAGGCATTTTCATTTCATAATATAGCACCATGTTTATGTGTGTGAGTACTGGGGGTTTGAATGGACTGCATTACAATTCAATTTCCTGGTCCTAAAACATTCCTTTGGAGAAAACTAGTGAGGAAATATTTCCATATAACTAGCTGAGATTTAAAAAGAAAAAGAATGAACCACATATATTAGCAAAATTTGCTTACACAGTATTAAAACTAACAATCGGCACACATGCATTGCCCCTTTTCTGAATGAGACAGAAGTTATTTATTCACTCTTCTATTTATTTAGAGTTGATCATGATTTGAGAGAACTGTTGGTGGCTAATAACTTTTTAGATCTGGGAAAGAAAATTTAGAGAATTATGTACGCCATCCAAGGTTACACAGAAAGCCAGCCTCCGACTTTGAGGTCTAGGGCCCAGAGGGAAGCCAAATCCTGGAGAGTTGTAAGGCAGAGATAAAATTAAAGTTGGAGCAAAGATAAAAAGGTAAGACACAGGAAATGAAATTTGGAAATAATAAAAAAAAATGTTAGATATCCACAGTACTGAGCTAATTCAGCAGTTATATACACTAGACACTATGTTGAAAATGAACTACACAATATGGAGGGAGGGAGGTCAGGAAGGAAAAACTGGGAGAATATGAGGGAAAAGGTGACACTTCAAGAAGAAATGAACTCATTACCTGACTTATGTAACTATAACTCCTCTGTATATCACCTTCCCAATAAAAATTTAAAAATAAATAAGTAAAATGTCAAAATTTGAACTAGCCCTTAAAAAGGGACATGTGAATATTCCTGATTAAAGGTCTAGTGCTGGCTGGAGAATAACTACAACCTATCCACACATCATTGTAAATGATTATCCAAGTAGTTAGGTCACAAGTAGAAAAAATGGCATTTAAAACTCCTTCACCAATAGAATCCTTAAATGCTTCACTTAATGTAATTTTTTCCAAGTCTTTCCACTTCCTAACAAATGGGGCAGTGTTATTCTTTCTGATGAAGCCAGGCCCAAAAAAAGATAGGTCCCATGGTTTTCCTTATTTGCAATAAGTAGTATATGGCTGAGACAAACAGAAAAAGTCAGATAAGATGATGTTAAGCAAAATGAACCCCAAGGTAGGGACACAATTTTTTTTTCTTTCTTGCTATTGTTTCTAACATATTTATAAGATGATTTTTTTGTTGCTTTGTATGTCCCTCCCCCACGGTACAACCCCTGTTTTCGCTGTATTTGATATTGGTATATTTTGGGGAAGGGAAGGTAAAAAACAAATTGTTTAAATAGGGATACAGATGGACCCATTGCAACAATGAGATGTACAAGGTGCTATGTCAAAAAACAAATTTTACAATTTAGGTGGGCGGGGGGGGGGGGGTAGGGGGAGGGGTGGGGGTGTAGTTGTGGAAAGAGGAGGGAAAAGATGATAGGGGAAAAACAAAGGAGGTAACAATGCTTGATAAGAAATATACTCATTACCTTGCTCATGTAATTGTAACCCTCTGTACAGTATTTTCACAAGAAAAAAACTTATTTTTAAAAAAAGAATCCTTGAAATACTTCTTTGTAAATGAACTGTGACAAAATATACATAAATGTGTAGAACATATGCTTTAGGTAAAAATCACTATTAAAGCATTAGGCTTTTCCTAAGCCATAAATCATTCACAAAGTCAGTTTTTTTCCTATAAATTCTTCTTTTTTATATTTCTTAAAATGGAAAATATTGGAACTGAAGTGGATTTTTAAAATATTTTATTATCTTTAAAGAATTGTACAACAAGTTGCCATTCAACAAAAGTTTATGAATACAATGTGTCTTGATCAAGATCACTACTTTCAACATTCTTACCCATCCCTCCTAACCCTACTCCTTCTCTCAGTTTTCTTAATTTTATAGGATCTGCATCGAATGCATTTTTTTTTTTGCTGCATTTCCTCACTCCCCTGCCCTGCCTAGTTTTTATTTATTTATTTATTCATTTATTTATTTATTTGATCCGGTCGTGGGGCCTGAACTCTGGGCCTGGGCGCTGTCCCTCAGCTCTTCAGCTCAAGGCTAGCACTCTACCACTTGAGCCACAGTGCCACTTCTGGCTTTTTTCTTTTTGCTTATGTGGTGCTGAGGAATCGAACCCAGGGCCTCAGGCATGCAAGGCAAGCACTCTACCACTGAGCCACCTTCCCAGCCCCCCTGCCTAGTTTTTAAATTCTATGTTTTCTAGCATTACTTTTTAATTTTTTCTCTTCAATTGAGCTTTCAAATGCACTCCTTACTATTTAGCATCTGCACTAAAATAAAAATAAAAATCAAATTACTTCCTGTGCTTTTTGAATTAGGGACAATTTACCTTGCTCTATGAGATAGTTTTGAAAACATATCTTTTTAATACTCCATCACTGTACTCAGCCAAGCTCTTTAGCAGGTTTCCAATTTCCAAGTAAGACAATTCAGTGTGTTCTGATGGTCTCTTGTCTTTCAGCTTCTCTATTGTTCCCACTTTTGATCAAGGAAAATTAGTCTTTGAATTTGACACCTGATCACAGCTTAGACCAAAATCATCTGGGTTACAATGTTCTATGTTACTAATTTTTGATGGTTTATATGCCTATATAGTGTTCATATCAACTTGAATAGACTAGATTCAAATCATGCTATATGATAAATAATATGTGAGACTTTAGTAATACCTCATCTTACTCTATTGAACATAAATTCGAATTTTTTTATTAATTGCATATTTTGTTGAAGACACAGAATAAAGGCTCACCCAGTTCCGTCATGGTTTTTCAATATCTCCTGCACACACTGGCCCTTCCTTATCTTAGTTACCACAGACTGCATTCACATCAAATCATTCTCTATGATTCTTTGTGTGATTCACAATTACGGCTACAGTTATCCTGGGAGACTAGAGCATTGGTCAAATTAAAATCCTATGCTTTTATCAGAAATATAAAACATGTTTGGCTACTTATTACTGTAAATCATTGCCAACTATGAAATATGTGCATTTCCAATAAGCATATTTGACTTCTGATTTATTCAAAAATTCAATTGAAAATAAAAACAGATCTAAGGTTGAAGAAAATATATTTCATAAAATTATGAGTTGTTTTCTGGGTGTTTTTTTTTCAGAGCCTGCAACCACATTTATCTAAAACATCACACCCTCCCGCCCCAGTTCACTATACAAATGGACTAATAGGAAGCAAATGACAGACTTTCCTCATCCTAAAGATTTGGCCCTCCTCTTAAAAGCAGCAATAAATCTTCATATTTCCCCACACTGCTCATCACTAGTTTGTTGACTCAGCATTCCGGACCATGCCAACTATATTTCCAGAAATAATGCCTTCTCAAAGCAATAGCTCCAAATATGTTGAATCAGCATGCTGAAGGACATGCAACACCAAGAGTTCTCATTAAATGCTACCTCTGAGACAGGGTTCATTGGGAGATCATGTGTCAACAAAATTATACAGGTGGCAAGACTCTTTGAACCTAGCACTTGTTCCATAAGTGTAGCAGCTTGTAGTTGGTTGTTGTAATTGTTTGTTTTGACTTGAATGTAGAAAGTTGTTAGTGTCTGTCTATAAAAGACAGAAAATCATAAAGCTTTTCTGATAAATCTTTAAATGTGAAAAATTACTATGATTATAAGATCTGATAACATAATTTATAATGTTTCTGATTTTTTCAATTCAACATTATTCCATGTTGCTATTACATAAATTTTGAATTACTTTCCTGTTTCTAAAATCTAATTGATAGTAATGGATTAGGCAATCATTTATTTAAACTTTAAGAACTGATGATATATTTTATGTTTATCTAGACTCATGGTTTTAAAGAAAATAATCTGGGCTGGGAAGGTGTCTCAGTGGCAGAGTGCTTACCTTGCATGCATGAGGCCCTGGGGTCAATTCCTCAGTACCACATAAGCAGAAAAAGCCAGCAGTGGATCTTTGGTTCAAGTCGTAGAGCACTAGCCTTGAACTGAAGAAAGAGGTAAGGGACAGCGCCCAGGCCCAGAGTTCAGGCCCCATGATTGACAAAAAAAAGGAAAAGACAGGAAAAAAGAAAAGAATCACTAGGTAGTTATAGTTAACATCTTTGGAATTCCTGGAAGTTAAGGATAGCTATCTTCAATGGGTTCAATCTCCCATTTCAACACAAATGCTTAAAAACTACACTCAATAATCCATAGTAGTTCAGGTTTGTCAATTATAAGGTTTCCATTAAAAGATGATTTTATAATTTCCAGTGGCTAGGTTTGACAATTTTAAAGAATCTACAAATCAAGCACTAGTGTATACAATTCTCTGATTATGCTGGTCTGTAAAATAGTTCCCCCTAGGACTAAACAAGATCACTCATTAAGTGAGAAATATGTCTGCTATATGGAGTTAGTGCTGGTTGTTGATTGGGTTGGCTCATGCAAGGATTAAAAGACTTGTTCTTATATTGGTTGGACATAATTCAATCTTCCACTAAATATTTTATGTTTTCAATGTAATGATTAATCAATGAGGAAACGAGACATAATAAATATATTATAAATGCAATGGATCTATTAAATCAAATATATATCTTTCTTCACTAACACCAATTCACTGTTTTAATTTTCTTTTTTTTTTTTGGTTGGTTGTGGCACCTGAACTCTAGGCTTGGGCACTGTCCCTCAGCTCTTCAGCTCAAGGCTACCACTTGAGCCACAGCACCATTTCCAGGTTTTTTCTGCTTATGTGGTGCTGACGAATCAAACCCAGGGCCTCATGCATGCAAGACAAGCACTGTACCACTGAGCCACCTTCCCAGCCCCAATTCACTGTTTTATAAACCCTTTTAACCAAACTTCATATCTCTACTTCTTGTATTCATGATGAGTGTCTTTAATTCTTCTTTACCCTGAATTCCATACCTTTGACAAAAATTTCCCACATCTTTTGAGTACTTCCAGTGTGATGTCTTACAAGTGGAAAAGACTGAAAAATTAATAGTGACAGAAACACTAGAAAATGCAAATTCAAACTACAATAATACATTGTGTTCAAACAAATTGACTACCAGTAATCTTACTGATGGCATCAACTGTCAGTAAATACTAGGAGCAAATGGAACTTTTCTAAAGATTTGGTAAAGGTTCAAATTGAAGCAAGGATTTAAAAATACTATTTGGTAACAGTTACCAATATTCAGTCACCTACTCTCTAAATTAGAACTGTATATTTGTATGTACATCTACCCAAGAGAAGTAACTGGATATATCATGAGAAGACATGTTTGTCTTCATGATTATGAACACTATCCCCCAATGTCAAAGCAACCCAAATATTTATCTTTGAAACATGTTCATATCATTATGATTTATTGTATAAAATGATACTGCAAATATTAAATGTAAACATTCACTTATATATGCCTTCATGTGGATGAGTTTCTCAATTATCATAATAGACAAAAGCCTACTATATAATTTATGTACATTATATATTTGTATATGTTCATATATAAATATATCTATATATACATAGAGATACATATATAGAGAGAATCTGACTCAATTTTATATGAAGTTTGATAATCAAATTGATAGTGCCAGAACTATGAAAAGTCACCTTTAAATTATACATGAATTGGTAAGGTGCATAGCAAAACATTTGTTTATGTCTGAATATTGGAGGTGCTTATATGAATATATACTGGTATGAAAAGTCATTTATCTGTTGACTCAGTAATTATAGATATATTGTGTTGTACTGTTTTTTAAGCTACAGTTTTAAATAACCAATATTAATACAAATATTCTATTTAGAGTTAAACTTTTCTGATTTCTTCTAATTTGTCTTTTAACCAACTAACATGTTAATGAGCAAGATAGCTAGTATATGCCTGAAAACATTATACATTAGAATGATAATAAGCAAGATTCTGAATTAACTTTTTTATATATGAGGTAGGGGTCAAAACTGTTTATTAGCTGAGCGCTTGTCTTCTACTGGGACTGCCATCAGTGGGCAGATTAAGTCTTTTAATCTTAAATTGAGATCAGTATAGCTCAGAAATCTTGGTCATAAACTAGGCTTAATTTTCTGGGTATTGATGGCTCACATCTGTAATTCTGTCTACAAAAGGAGGCTAATAATTGAGGATTGTGGTTCCAAGTCTATGAGATTCTTATCTCCAATTAAATACCAAAAAGTCTGAGTGGAAGTATGGCTCAAGTGGTACAGAGAGCAATAAAGCTCAGGGACAGGGTCCAGGCCGAGTTCAGGCCTGAGGACTAGCACACCACACACCACACACACACACACACACACACACACACACACACACACAGAGTTTCCCCCAAAATAACTTACTAATAGAACTTGAAACCATAGCATACAAAACAATTTGAGTCACTAAATTGATTTTAAAAGATCAAATATCATCTGTTTTCTTTCACCATAATTCTTTTCTTGCTATAGATTCTACTTTATTTATATATTTGTATTTATATCTAAACTATGTTCTATAATCCATATATATGTATCTATCCATCTGTTTGTCTATCTATCTATATCTTACTCATAGTTTTGCAAGGTCTTAACAGCCTCAGCTGTGAGAAGCATGCAAGACGTTGGGATGATTCTATCATTTCCACACTAGATGCTAATAGCTTCTTTCATCAAGTAGTGACAACTAAAAATGGCCCCGGACATTGCTAATGTCCTCAGGGGAGCAAAATCAACTGGGTTGACAAACTCTCTTGTGGGGGATTCAGTAAGGACATTTTTGTCAGTCATTTAAGGAAGTCTTCTATACCTGAATTCTAAAGCAGTTATGAGAGAAAAGGTAGAAATCACACAGCTGCAGACAGAATTTAGAATGTAGCTAGAATCAGCAGGCAGGTAGAGTTGCGAATTCTCGGCCCCAAGATTAAGACTTTCCCTGAAATGAACAGTCCTGTGGAAAATAGACCTCTCCTCTCAGAGGGCTAATTTGCCCTTTGGATCTTCACAGGGATTAATATAAGGCCAAGAGTGAGCTGAGACCTTACCTCCTCAAGCAGGCTTGCAAATCTGAAAGGTCTACTTGTGTTGGCCTCAGAAAGAAGAAGGAATTGAAAGAATCGAGGTTCTTTCAGGTCTTGGACCATCTGTTTTGCAGTGTAATTCCATTCTTCATCCTACACATCTTACCCCACAGTTGGAACTCTCTGAAGTGCACTGTAGGTTGCAGTTGAGACTGTTCACAGTCAAGATGCAGGCAGAAAACAGGAAAACAAGGAGAAAACGTTGATGGTATTTCTTTCTTCCTCTGCTTCCCAACTGGTTTCTCTTCCTTTTCATAGGACCACAGTTCTAGCTTTCAACTCATTTCTACTGTAGCATGGTTCTCTCTGGATCCTCCTGGCAAAACTCTTTCCAAATGGACCCTGAGACCCAGAGATTGTGCAGTTATCTTACTTTCCTCATTTTACTGTGTTAGAATTACTGCACACAAATCTTATAGTGTTTCCTACAACTTAATTACTTTTATGTGTGTTCTATTTTAAATTACTTTCTCTCTTCATACTTATATGTCAATAGTTGATCATGAAACTAACTTTCATACATCGTTTTCCTATACTATGTTAGTGCCTTTCTTGTAACAAGTAGAAATTTTAACAGTTACTAAATTCATACTGCCTATTAAAAATTTGATATTTCATATAAATATATTTTAGTATTCATATATTAATCTATAATTAATATTAAAATTTGGTGTTTCTAGTGTTCTAATAATATATTTAATTCCATTTTTTTAACTCTAGCACAAGATGTGTTCTAGAATCATGTATTAGATTTATTATTGTTATATCCTAAACAACATTTTATGCTGCTTTCTGAGGGAAAAAGAATAATGTACTACATATTTAAGCATGAGAATTAACAAATAAGTATTCTCAAGAATCCTGATTGCAATCATAAATATGAACGTTATTAATATTTTTTCAGAACTGCACAATTCTTGGTAAAGGAAAGAGGAATTATTTAGTGTTCACCAACTCTTTTTTGCTCCATGCCGAACAGTACATGTAAATTGGTTCTAAGAATTACAACTGAGAAGACAAAGACATCAAAGAAAGAGAGAGAGAGAGAGAGAATGAGAGAGATCTGTGTCCTAGGAATTGTAAATATAGCAAGTACGGATTTAAAAAAATTTATCAGAAAATGAACAAATGTATATAATTAGGATAACACAAGAAATGACTGTCACTATCCAAACAACATCCATAGTGAAATCATATTTACATCTCTTCCAGGAATAAGTAATGTGATGGAGGGAAAGGACACCAGCCATGTCAGCTTGTAATCAATAAACAAAAATAAAAATAACAAGGAGCCACCAAAGCAAGAATGTCAGGAAATTCAGAAAATAGAATAAAAGCTTTTTACTTAGCTAGCCGACAGTTTCCTGTATGTTTGTCTCTCATTTTGAGGGGCACATTTTATCAGAAGTAAATCCAAACAACCATCTGCCAGAAGGTGCTTTTGTGCACTGCCTCTGAAATAAGATCTGAGCTTGCAAAGGCACATTAGCTATTTTTGAAAGAACATGATAATGGCCCAACCTGACTCACAAAACTTAAGTAGAGCGAATAAAAAAGATACCCTGCGAGACTTCGCAAAAGGCTAACTCAAAGCGAAATGTAAATAAAGCAAACATGAACATCTGAAGAACCTCTAGGCTTTTAAGGGAAACTAGCAGAGACACCAGGAAGGAAAAAACAAAACAAAACAACAACAAAAAAAAACCCAAAAAACTTTTTCCCTGCTACTAATGTTGTACCATAATCCAGTGGCAGGAAAACAGAGAAGCCACATTTTGAGAGGTCGAATTTATAGTCTTTAATAAAAGTCCCACAACTGCATGGTAGACTCCTGTCTCAAAGACCAGTAGCCCACAAATACACTTAACACTGTTAGGAAACTGAACCATGAAGGCCAGAGAGGAAAGAAAGAACAAAAACAATACCAACAAACCAATCCAGCTTCCATCGGGAGCTCTAGTGGGAAGCCATATAGACTGGAGGACCAGAACAAGAGGGCACAGGAGACAGGTGGCATGGCATAATGGCATCTGAGCTAGTCTTGGCCTTGTGTGAGGGGCGGGGGAGGGGGGGGAGGGGGCGGGGACAGGGTCACAGGAAACTGGAGTCCTAGGCACTGGACTGACAGGGTTAGTAACTTAGCATCTAAGTCCCTGAATCCCCTCTAGGGATTCAGGCACACCGTTCACCTAGGAAGTCAGGGCTTCACCTTTCCCCGTCTTAAAGACAAGATGCCAGACCCTACAATCCACCAAATGGCCAAGATGGCGCCTGTCAGACCCGATGTCCCCACTTAAATAATACTAGGAAATAGTTCAGTATAATAAGTTACCAATGAGTGTAATTGGAAAGCCAGTGAAGATTGTTGTTTATGTGTGTTTGGTTATTTTTGACAAGCATTACTAGACCTAAGGCTAAGATTCCAGAGCTGATCAATACAGATAAACCCACAGGCTTCTGGGGTTTCCCTAAGATGTGGCAATACCTTCATTATGGCTAATATGGGTGAACAGAGGAGAGACATTATTGTAGGCCTTGCCTTAGGACAGACAGAAGGTCAGGTTTCACTATTATGATTGCATTTATACCACACATCACCAAGGAACATAATGCATTGGGTTGCATTTGGATCAGTCCTGCTACATATCACTTTCTCCTCAAGGTAAATCTAAGTTATGCAGTTTCTCATTGCCCATTTGGAAAACACACACATACAGAGAAAGAGAGAGAGAGAGAAGAGAGAGAGAGAGAAAGAGAGAGAGAGAGAGAGAGAGAGAGAGAGAGAGAGAGAGAGAGAGAGAGAGAGAGAGAGAGACTGAGACTATATTACTATATTATAATCTCCTGGGTTAAGAACACAAAAGGAAAGAATTACCAAGACAATAGCAAATGCCTATTGTCAGGTGGCTGGAGGAAGTAGGCAGCTGGGGAAAAATGTCAGGCCATGAGAGGAAAACAGGCTGTTGCCTAGAAAGACTACATCCCCATCAAAAACAACATCTGAGTCAACCATTCTTCCAGTGCACTGGCCTAAGACTGCTCAAACTGGCAAAACAATCTACATGCCACAAGTCCCTGCTCACTATAAGTGCTGCTTTTACCCCGCCTATAAAAGCTGTGCTGCAACTACACTTAAGGAGACCTCTCTGATCTTGACCAGGGAGTTGGGGGAGGGGGGGAGATAGTGTCCAGGCCCAGAGTTCAAGCCCTATGACCAACAACAACAACAAAAAAAGAAGTGGTAGCTGGACTATTTTTAACATATTTTGCTTTAATTAACACGTGATAATTGTATTGTTTATAGATAATGGTCTGATAATTTGATATATTGTATGATAAAATCAGGGTAATGACTATCCACCACCTGGAATAGTTTCCTTTTCTTTGTGGTAAGAAAATTCAACATTCCCTTTTAGTTATTATGAACTATACAACAAAACATTGTTAATTATAGTCACCTACCTACAATAGAACATCTGTCTGATTCCACATTTGTTGATCTTTCTCCACCCCCCTACCAATCTTTCCCACCTCTGTTAACCAGTAACATGCTCTCTTTTATGAGATCTCTTTTTTGTTTCTGGATCTCATTCTTGTACAGCTGGTGTTCTATCACTTGAGTCATGCTTCCAGCCTTGCTTTTTGCTAGTTATTTTTGAGATAAGAGTCTAGCACACTTTCCTGTCAAGCTCATTGTGAAATACACTCCTCCAGATCTCAGCATCTAAGTAGTCAGGATTACACCAGCACCTGGTCAAGGTCATATATTTTTTTAGATTGCACATGAGATTATGATCATGAAGTAGTTGTCTTTCTGTGCCTGGTTAATTTAATTGACATAATTTCCCCAAATTTATCTATATAGTTACAATAACAGGATTTTATCTTTTGGGGTCAAACAGTATTGTGTGTGTGCACATGTGTGCATGTAAGTGCAAGCATGCCAATCCTGAGCTTGAACTCAGGGCCTGGGTGCTATCTCTGAACTTGTGCTCAAGTCTTCCAGTTCTGGTTCTTTGATGCTTAATTGGAGAAAAAAGTCTCATGGTTTTTCCTGTCTCTGCTGGGTTAGCATCATGATCTTCAGATCTTAGCCTCCTGAGTATATAGGATTATAGGCATGAGCCACCAATGCCTAGCCTAATAGATTTCTTTGGTCAACATGCACCATGCTTCTTTTGTACTGTATTCATCTTCTGAGTCTAACCCTGTGATTCTCAATAACATGAAACATACTGCAAAGTACAAGCCTGGATTGATACTGGCAATATTTAGATGCTACTACATACGATCTTAATGTTGTTTGTAACTAAAATGAAAGCTATGTGAAGATATTCGTAGAAAGAAGGACAAAAGTGAGTGTGAATGTGTTGGGATTCTGGGAAAAGTGGGAAAGATAAGGAGTAAAAAGAGGAAACAAGAGCAAAAGGTTAAACTACTAGACTCACTGTTCACCTTCTCCACACCAACTCTACTCACTTTTCAACATGGAGAAACCAGTTACTCTTTAGCTGCTATACTCTGAGTACTGACCTATCTGAATATTACCAAATCCATCTTCAGGACATTCTCCTTCTTTATAAAGTGAGGAGAGGATAGCCCATGTGGAAATTGCCAGAAAAAAAATTCCCTTTCACTTTCTTTTTCTTTGCACATTTTGTTCTTTTTCTATTCGTTTTCTCTTCTCCTTTTGCCCTTTCAATTTTGCATGTGATTTCAAAGAAATGAAGAGGATTTAACAACCCTTTCCTTAGGTTAGGTTCAAATTGCTGTCATCTTAACCTAGTTTTATGTGTATGTGTGCATCATAGGGATGTATATGTACATACATAGACACACATATTTAAAACACAGATTTGGTTTGGGGGCTATTGTTGGAATTGTTGATCTTTTTCAGTTTAGGGATTATAATTATTTCTATGCATCCAGACAAATGCCATTCCCAAAGACTTCCAACTCAATTGGATTCACATGTAGAAATACAGAAATAAAATATTTATTTATTTATTGTAAAGATGCTGTAGAGAGGGGTTAGAATAACATGAGTAAGGCAATGAATACATTACTTGTCTATCATTGTTCCCCCTTCCCTTGTTGTTGTCCCACTATCCCTTTGCTCCCCCCCCTCACTCCTCTCCACCCACCCCACTCCCCTTCCCACCCAAAGCTGTAAAATTCGTTTCCAATATACTGTCCTGTGGGTATCCCTGTTGCAATGGGTCATCCTGTGTCCTTGTTTCAGCATTTTGTTGTTCCCCTTCCCCTATCCAGATTAGACAAATGTATACACAAGATTCAAGGTACCAAAATCAAGTACAGTGACAACAGGGAGTATACCATAGGGGAAAGAACATACAAAGGAAACAACAACAAATAAAATCACATGGTACATTTAAAACAATAACAATAAAGGCAGACCTCTTGTGTCTATGTCTTGGGGTTTATTTCATTTAGCATCATCTTATATGGTCATATGTACGTGGCTTTTGAGCTTTTTAGCTCATGGGATAAGATTATCCAGTATACATACTAATTACTGCAAATAAGGGAAACCATGGGACCTAAATTTCTTTGGGACTAAGTTACTTCACTTAATATGATTTGTCCCAAGTCTTTCCATTTCCTTTCTGATGGAAGCATAGAATAGAAACTGTGATATATATATATATATATATATATATATATATATATATATATATATATATATATACATACATACATATATATATATATGTATGTATATATCACATTTTCTTAGTCTACTCATCTACTGAGGGGCATCTGGGTTGGTTCTATATCTTAGCTATGGTGAATAATTTTGCAATAAACATAATAGTTCTAGTAGTTTTAGTATGGCCTTGCTTGTGATCATTTGAGTAAATGCCCAGAAGTGGGATTGCTGGGTCATAAGGGAGCTCTATGTGGAGTCTTTTGATTTCCAAAGTGGTTGGACAAGTTTACACTCCCACCAACTGTGCAGTAGGGTTCCCTTTTGGCCATATCACCTCCAACATCTGTTGTGATTAGAATTTTTTGATTATAGCCATTCTAACTGGGGTGAGGTGGAATCCCATTGTTGTTTTGATTTGCAATTCTTTTATGGCCAGGGAAGTTGAGCATTTCTTCATATGTCTATTGACCATTCTTATTTCCTCTTCAGATAAGTCTTTCTTTAAGTCTTTAGCTCACTTGTTGATGGGGAAGTTGTCTCTTTGAGGATTTGTTTTTGGAGGATTTAATTTTTTGAGTTATAAGTATATTTTAGATATGTCTGTTGTATAGTTAGTGAAGATCTTCTACCAGTCTGTGGGCTTTCTATTGATCTTACTAGATATGTCCTTAGCCATGCAGAAGCTCTGCAGTTTCATGCAATCCCATTTGTCCAAACATTCGTTGATTTGTTTTATTTCTGGGTCTTAATTAAGAAAGTTTCGGCCTGTGCCAAGGAGCCCTAGAATTTCTCCTATTCCTTCCTGCAATGTTTTCATGGTCTGCTTTTACTTCAAGGTTGATTCTGGTGTAAGGTGATATATAAGGATCAAGCATAATTTTCTACAGGTGTTTAACCAATTTTTTCAGCACCATTTACTGAAGATACTGTCTTTCTTCCATTCTAATTTTTAAATTTCTTATATTAAAACAATCATATAAAATACAGAAATGTGATGACAAATGAACTAAAATAAAGACATAAAATAAATCATTAAGGGCATAGTAATTTCCTTCTATCTTTGACATTATGTTAGATGAATTGGAAATATAAATTTAAAAATGTCCTTTGTCATTACTTTCATTAATTAAAAAATATAAATTAATTAGGGTCGTTTGCCTGCTTTTTCTGTTAAGGGTCTTTCAACATAAAAATCTGTATGCAATTTTGTCAAAGGGAAATTCCATCTAAGCCAAATCAGTGTGCTAAAAGTGGCAATGATCTTGGTTTGAACTGTTAAACTTGTTATGTCATTTCTTCCAGTGTATTACATCAGCAAGGATATTAATTACTATCAAACATCTCTTGTCTTTGAATGCTCTATCAACCAGGCAATTTAGTAAACAGAATATGCCATTTAGCTATTAATGATAAAAGGATTATTTAATAGTGTAAATCCTTCTTTAAGGAGCAAGCATAATAAGCTAATTATTAGCAATTAATATTTTCTAAAATTGTTAACTACTGCCCATTTTATTACCTTGCCAATTTCTCCATAAAAGATGACTTCTGATTTTTCTCCAATATTCCAAAAGAGAAACAAAACAAAACAAAATATGAACATGAGGCTATATGTTTCAAGATTCTCTCTTACTATACCCCAAGCTAAACACATAAACTCTTTTACATACATTATTTGCTGACTTATTGTTAACTTGCTATCCAGGTAAAAATGGGGCATCAAATACTACAGCTTGTTTATAACTGCTTCAAAAATCCATTTGATATTATATATTAAACTTTTGTTGAAACTTGATTTTAATTCTTATTTTTAATATACATTTTTCATTGTAAAGATATGGTACAGAAGGATTACAGTTATATGAATAAGGTAATGAGTACATTTCCTATCAAGCATTTTTACACCTTCCTTTTTTTTTTTGTACCATCCTTTCACTCCCCTTGATTTTAATTCTTAAAGAATAAGATCCATTTTCTTCTTTGAAAATTTAAATGTATAAAAGAAATATACCCTTAAACTTAACTCAATGGTGTCAAACAATGTTATTACAGATTTTAAAAATAGAGTAGGGGAATGGTACATAAGATTTGAATGATGTGCTCTTCAGAAATGTAATTGTTCGAATTAGTCAAACACACTGCCCAGCTCTTAACCCATTACCTATGGTGGCCATTAATTATAACTTTGGTGAGTGCTTCTAAGATTTATTTTCAGGTTTCTATAAATTTGCTAACCATTTTAGGATTATCTTTAAATGCTTTTTGTCTTGAGATATTGACAAGTTTAAGTGAGTTTTTATATAATTCTTTCTTCTTTCTTCTTCATACTACTACTATTACTATGACTACTAATAATAAGTAGTAGTACTTATAAGTACTAATATGACTATGACCATAGTCATAGTAACAGTAGTATTTGATGATAATAATAGTAAGTAGTAGTAGTAATATTTGGTGTTGGTACTTGGGCTTGAACTAAAGATCTGGTTGCTCTCTCTTAGCTTTTTCACTCCAGGATGGTACTACCATTTAAGCCAGGGCTCCACTCATAGCTTTATGGTCGCTAGTTGGAGATTAAGGTTTCATAGACTTTTGTGTTTAGGTCAGTTTTCAACCATAATACTCAGATCTCAAGCCTATGAGTAGCTACGATTACAGATGTTAGCCACTGGAGCCTGGCTAATTTTTTCTTTACATGGATGGTTTAATCAACTTACTCCAATGCTTGTATGTATTTTTAGATAAAAAGGAATGTGAAAATATATGTCATATTAATATGTCATATTAATATATGTCATAATACATATGAAATTGACAAAGGATTTAATTCTCACATATATTTTCTTTAACAGTATTGATTTTCAGAATTTCTTTGTTGATGCTAAAATAACATGTGAGGTGAGGCGGGAGTGACACATGGTTAGAAAATCATAACGATGACTCAAGTCAATATATATTTCTTTTCTTAAATTTAATTTTATGTTAAGGTGATACACAGAGATCTCTGTGTATCACCTTACAGTTACATATGTACCTTACAGTTACATATGTAAGGTAGTGAGTTCATTTCTTGTTGAACATTGTTACCCCCTCCCTCATTTTATCTCAATAGTCTGTTGCAAGGCCAAAACATTTTAGACACTGTGTACATTTTAGAAAATATTTCTGTGCCTTTACCTATGTGTAGGCCATATTATTCCATAATCTTCTTGTCATAAAATGAGATAATTTTCTTTTAGAGGCAGACCACTAAATTTTAGCCTCAGAGGATGGTAATAGAAAATGCAAAATAAGTTTGACATGAGAACAATGTTCTTGCTGACCTGTCATTTTCTCATTCATAAAGTGAAAATTGTATAACATTGTATGCTAATTTTAGTTCAACATGGACTAGAAGAAAAACTGAGAAGTGAGTACCTACTATATACACAAGCTAAAGTTAGTAGTTGCTATTTCTATTATTTAATTATAATGATTACCACAAAGTAAGAGCATTGAATACATCATTGATTTCTTGAATAATACTCTGAAAAACATGAATTTTTCACTGTGTTTGATTCTTGTGCCCTGCATCTTGTATATACATTTTTCTAATTTGAGGAGGGGAAGGGAAATAATAAAATGCTGAAATAAGGATACAAGTTGACCCATTGTAACAATGAGATATACAAGACACTATGCTGAAAACGAGCTTTACAACTCGGGGTAGTGGAGAGAAAAGTTGGGGATGTGGGGAGGGAAGGGTTGGTAGGGGAAAACAAAGGAGGGGGTAACAATGCTTGATAAGGAAATGTATTCAATATCTTACTCATGTAACTCTAACCCCTCTGTACTGATCTTTACAATAAAAAATATATTAAATACATGAATTTTAAAAATATCTTAAAAATCATTCTGTTTTAATAATCACAACTAAATTGAAGTCAGTGTTTCTCCACTCCACACAAGCCACCATGTCTTGGAGTTACTACCCTTACTATAGTGCTAAAAGTTATGACTACACAGGATATAGAAACACAAGGTCAACTTGGATAGGTGGATAATTTTGTTGTAGTATATTAAAAAGTTATTCTTAATATAGCTAAAGGCTCATAATATGTACAGAGTATATTTGCAAACTAATGGCAAAAATCATATTAGTTTTGAAAGACATTCAATGTGATAAATAGTCCTTCAATACAATTATTTTAGATACTGTTTGCTGTTGAAATTCAATGTTTGTTAAATCATCTGGAAGTTAAATCCTTCATTTTCAGTTAGAGTATTATTTCCATTGAACAGCAAACAGTGATTATAAGAAAAAATGAATATTTATTCTCTTTAATTAGTATTAGTAAATACACATGTGTATATTATATGTAATTAATTAAAAGACTAAAATATTTCATGTTTATGCATATTATCAATCATATATGCAATACATTTAATTGCATCCTGATTATATACACACACATTTTTGTCTGATATTATGATATTATTACCTAGGATTCCCATGGTCAGGTTATATTTTATCATAGCTTATCATTTCCTTCATGAATTTCTAATAATGACAATGACAATGATAAACTATTTCTGTTTATAAAATGATTATCATTGGTCAGGACAGGACTGTTTAGGAAACATTATGTTTAAATATATTGTAATTGGCTTCACATATAATTAATCTTTAATATAAAAATGGTACATAAACAAGGACCATTTTAGTACTCAGAATAGCAATTAGCAGTTAAAATGTCACTGTCTGGAAATAGTCAGATAAACCTGTTTAGTTTTTTTTTTAATTTTCACAAACACTTGTATGGTTGTTTTCTTATTAGTACATAGGCTATTTCTTTTTGTCTCACTATTTCTTTAATAATGAGATAGTAGAACTAGGTTATGTTGTTCTTTTATACATTTAAATGCACATGTAGTATTTGCATTACTTTTTTCTTTCTGTATTTTTAATAATATTTTATTTTGTGAAGTTCATTTCCAACATTTTGTGAGTATTGATTTTGCATCAGTTCCCCCTTTGTCCTTTGTCTTACCATTCTGTTATTTCCTTTTCCTTCCCCAAATCAGATAAAATTATCTACAAGGCACAGGTTGCCAAAATCAAAAACATTGAAAACAGGAGATGACCTAAAGGAAAAAGAAAAAATAACTTCACACATTACATAAAAAACCCTCTTGTTTCTATATCTCGGAGTTTTTTGTGATTAGCATCATTTTATATGGTCATATGTACATCTACTGAGCTATTGTGATCCTCTCCTAGAACCACTTTAGACATATGCAGGAAACCATAGAGCCTATGTTTCTTAGGGTTTGGCTTATTTCACTTAATATATTTTTTTTCCAATCTTTCCATTTTCTTACAAATTGGTGATTTCATTCTTTCTGATGGAAGCATAGAATTCATATATATCACATTTTCTTGATCCAATCATTTACTGAGGGGCATCTGGGTTGGCTCCATATCTTAGTTATGGGGAATAATGCTCCAATAAACATAGTTGTACTGGTAGCTTTAATATGGCTTTGTTTGTGATCATTTGTGTAAATGCCCAGGAGTGGATTGCTGGGTCACAGGGGAGTTCTATGCCTAGTCTTTGGGGGATACTCCTTATTGCTTTCCAGAATGGTTGAACCAGTTTTTCATTCCCATCAACAGTGTAGTAGCTTTCCCTTTTGACCACATACCTGCCAGCATTTGTTATTATTCATTTTCTTGATAATGGCCATTCCAATTGGTGTGAAGCAGACTCTCAATATGGTTTTGAGTTGCATTTCTTTTGTAGCCAGTGGTGTTGAACATTTCTTCATGTGTCTATTGACTATTCTTATTTCCTCTCCAGAGAAGTTTCTTTTTAATTTTTTAGGCTACTTTTTAATGGAGTAGTTTTTTTCTTTGAGGTCTTGTTATGGGGGGGGGTGATAATTTTTTGAGCTTTAGGGATATTTTGAAACCCTTTTTTTTTGTATAGCTAGTGAAGATCTTCTCCCAATCTCTAGGTTTTCTATTCATCTTGCTGGCTATGTCCTTTGCCACACAGAAGCTCTGCAGTTTAATATGATCCCCTGTATCCACCTTTCTTTTATTTGTTGTGTTTCTGGATCTTTGTTTAGGAATTTAGAAGTGTGCCAAGGAGCCCTAATGTATAACTTATTCCTTCCTGTAATATTTTCAAAATATCTAATCTTACATTGAGATCTTTGATCCATTTGAAGTTGCTTCTGTGCAGGGTGATATGTAAGGATCAAATTTCAATTTTCTACATGCGTGTAGCCAATTCTGCAAGCACCATTTGTTGAAGAGGCCATATTTCTTCCATCTGAAGATTTTGGCTCTCTTATCAAAGATTAGGTGGACTTGGGTCTGTGGAATCAAGACTCTTTTGCCTACTTTCAAAAAGTTTTCATAGAAAGCTAACATTTTATTTGGTAACTATTAAGCATTAACAAATTTCAAGCAATGATATCATAGTAGACTGGTTTTCCAAAAAGAATAAGTGCTTCTCTGATTTGTGGCTTCCAGTGATCTAATAAAAAATTCCAGTGACCTAAAATTTTTGAATTAGTAATTTCATATTAGAGTCAGTAAGTTGAGGGAACATGTACATAACTGTCTCTTCTGACTGGGGTGCAGGCAGCTCCAGCTCAATCCTGCTTCTGGGTCAATCCAGTGATGTCCAATTATTTAAAAAGCCAGTTCAATAAATGATGACCAACAAATAACTAAATCATCAAGTGACAATTATGTCAAATATCTAATTTACTAAATGACAAATTTTTGAAGTTTAATTTTCCAAAAGCTAACTTGCGGAAAAATAATGTGCCATACAATCAATTCTCAAATGACTTAAGCTACTTAAATATATCAAATACAGGAAGTATGACAATTGCTGTTGCCATGATTTCTCCAAAGACCAGCATCATACAAGAACAAAACAAAAGTTAAAAAATTCAAAGATCAGAGATTCTACATTCAAAGTCCATTTGAATATAAAATTCACTGATCAAAATATATAGAGAGATATATAATGAGATGAATGACTCTAACACACAGCCAAACTGGACTAAGAATTCTATAGTTAAATGCTGAGAGGCCTACCATACATTGAGAGAAAACATGTTTAATCAATTTGGCTTTCTTTTTCATTTGCTATTTGCTACTTTAATCAGCAGATAAATTGATTTTTCAGCAAATTGCCTTTCTTTGAATTCATCCCTATTCTCTTGATCCATTTTCTTCCTGAAAATCCTGAAAGACAGAGAGGTTATTAAATAACAACCAATTTAAGACACCAGGGTCATTATATCAATTCTTGACTTTTTTCAAATATCTATTGTTAAAAGATAGGTAGCTAATTGTTTATCTTGTTTTTTTTCTAATTGTTTTTAAAAGAAACTCTCCACATTAAAGCTTAGGAGAGCTAAAGAAATATGGAATCTAGCCAGGCACCAGTGGCTTGTGCCTGTAATCCTAGCTACTCAGGAGGCAGAGATCTGAGGATTACAGTTCAAAGCCAGCCTGAACAGGAAAGTCAATGAGACGGTTACCTCCAATTAACTACCAGAAAACTAGAAGTGGCATTGGCTCAAGTGGTAGAGAGAATGCCTCAAGCTGACGTGCTCAGGGACAGTGCCTAGGCCCAGAGTTCAAGCTCCACAACTGACAAAAAAAGAAAGAAAGAAAGAAAGACAGAAAGAAAGACAGACAGAAAGAAAGAAAGAAAGAAAGAAAGAAAGAAAGAAAGAAAGAAAGAAAGAAAGAAAGAAAGAAAGAAAGAAAGAAAGAAAGAAAGAAAGAGGGAATCTTAAGTGGAATGGTTTTGCAGTTGCACTTGGTACATTTGACTAAAACATGATTTAATGCCTAGAACATACCTTGAACAAAATTATTTTGTTCATCTTGACCTCACATCCTTGTGCACTCTGAGCAATGTCAGTTTATGTTCTCAGCTGCTTTTCTAGCTTACACACATCCTTCAGTAACTCAGTTCCCATGATCCATTTTTTTTCTAGTGGTAGGGTTTGAAACTGGGCAACTTTATCGTGAGCTTGCTTGGCTAGCTTGATGTGCTGATACTCTATCTCTTAAGCCATGCTTTCAGCCCAACTTTTTGCTGGTTATATTTGGATATTTAGTCTCAAAGATTTTATTTTTTTTAAATACAGATTGGCTTCGAACTCCAGTTCCTTAGGTAGTCTTTTAAGTAGCTGACATTATAGGATTAAGCCACCAGTGCTCTGCCCCACACATTCTTGCTATACTTTTACCTCAGCCTAAGTAGCCTCAAATAATGGTAATTTAGAAAGTCTATTAAGAATATAAAAAAGGTGTATTTCACGTCGGTATAATTTGTGGAGGGGAAGGGGAAAAACAAATCATTTCAATAGGGATACAGGTGGACCCATTGCAACAATGAGATGTACAAGTTGTTATGTCGTATAGAACTTTACAACTTTGAGGGTGGGGGGGGAGGTTGGGAAGGGATGGGAAGGGGAAACAAAGGATGAGGCTACAATGCTTGATAAGAAATGTACTCATTACCTTGCCCATGTAATTGTAACCCTTCTGTACAGTATTTTCACAATAAAAAAATAAATAAAAATAAAAATAAGTACATTTTATATTTTAAGCAGAAAAAGAATATAAAAAGGTTCTCAGAGACCTACTCTTCTTTTAAATGTATAATGTGTTTATTGATAAGGAAGCTAAATTATAAACAGGTAAATTGACTTAATGAGAGTTACAGGAAGAAAGTTTATTAATTAGATATTTCACTTGAGATGGGACATTTTTGGTCTCAAATTGTTTATAAGCTTTCATCAAAATATTATCTTTGTTTCTTCATACCTTTAAAGCTAGCCTGACTTTGGAACATGTTTTTACCAATAGAATATATCAACAGTCAGGTTGCCTAACTGACAGATTTAGTAGGCAAGCAAACTATCTAGCCTATTGCATGATTAGAGGTTATGTGAAGAATAAAGATCTGCACCAATCACCTAACACTTGAGCAGAGCCATGATGGATATTCCAGACTAGCTAGGTCCTCCCATTGAATAAAGTAACAGGGGATAAACAGGGAAACAATCAAAGGAACAATCAAACCCACAGCACTGATAAATTCAATAAATATTACTTTATTTTAAATCACTACATATTGGATGGGTATATTACACATCAATTAGTCGATATTTTAAAGGTTTTTCAGCTTTCCTACAAAAATGCAAGTTGGAGGGGAGATACTTTATTAGAGTACATTGTATGCTTACATGGAAATGTCATAATTAACCCCCCTGTGTAAATAATATATGCGAATACAAAAGAATAGAAATAAAGTTTGTTTCCCACTGTGTAAAAAACACTAATTAGTTTTTTAAAAGCAAGTTTTATCAACAATGGGAAATGAAAAATGAAAGTACTATAGATAAAGTTAGTATACCTGGGGAAAACGGATACAGATTTGGGCATATGGCTTATGGCTTACCATGTCTACAGTGAGGTAGCTCTAACTGAGAGTCACAATTTCTTGGAAAAGGGGCACTGTCACTCTGTAGGTATTGGAATGGGTTGGTCCTATTGTTGCATGTTTTTCATGGAGTAACATCATATTTTTGCATGGTTTTCACCGACACTTTCTACCTTGTTTTGTTCTAGAATTCTGAGGTATTAGAGAGCCTGGGAAGTTAGATACACTCTCCTTTTAGGAGCACAGGGTAGTGATATGTAGGGTCCTTAAACTCAGATTTTCTCTCCTGCAGCACAACCCACTGTGTGAGTCACAGACGTTGGCTCCTCTTATTGTTGCAGGGCCCAGAAGGAGTGAGATGGAGAGAAAAGGGAGTGCGAGACCTGCTGATGTGGATGCTGGCTAGCTTCTCTGTGAAGAAGAAAATCATTTGTTTCTGACCAAGGGATTTCCAGTCACCTGCCAGAATCTGTGAAACTTGCCAGGCTACCTTGTACAGCTTTTAAAAATTTAGAAAAAAATTGAAACCCTGGAAGGTTCTGACAGTTTGACCTTCCACAACATATTTATAACAGGGGCATTGTTTGTCTCTAAAAAATGGGATTGGGAGTCATCCATTATTAAAGCAAAAACAAAGGTGAAGCCAGATAATATGATCCTAAAGTTATTCATCTCTTTAATTTTATGTAGTATTAAACTGTATGAATGATAAGACTCTTTATTTATTTAGTTATTTACAAAACACTTAAATGATGGGGCTGGGAAGGTAGCTCAGTGGTAGCATGCTTGCCTTGCATGCATGAGGCCCTGGGTTCGATTCCTCAGCACCACATAAGCAGAAAAGGCCAGAAGTGGTGTGTTGGCTCAAGTGGTAGAGTACTAGGCTTGATCTGAAGAGCTGAGGAACAGCGCCCAGACCCAGAGTTCAGGCCCCACGATCAACAACAACAACAACAACAACAAAAACCTTCTAAGTGATGAGTCACTGTAGCTTTCTTTACCTAAATTTGACTCATTAAAGAATCCCAACCTGACATGGACATCACAAAGTGACTTTCTGATGAGAATACAACTTCTATGTGGAAATGGGCTCTGTGGCTGTTACTGCTCCACACCAGGACTTAATAAATAGTTGGGTTTTTAAAAATAGGTAGCCGAGTAAGAACAGCACCACACATGTGGTATTCAGGTAAGGGGTAGGTTTATTCAGTAGACCTGCTGGGACCAGGCAAGGTTGGCACTCCATGTGGCTGAGAAAGGCCTGAGAATGATAGAGAGCTGGGAAAGAGAGGAAAGAGAGAGGAAAGAGCTAGAAAAGAGCAGAGAGAGCAGAGAAAGCAGAGAGAGCTAGAAAAGAGCAGCGAGAGAGCCACACCAGTACTTAAAATGTTGCCAAACACAGAAGATTTTCAGCAAACTTTTGTTCAACAAATTACTGAGTCAACTCATTGAAATATCTTTGCATTTAATCTCCAAGTCTCAAATATACCTAAGATAGATGGCATTGAATATTTGTCCCTCATGTCTATCATGCTTGCTCAGAGATGCTTTAGAGCTCAAGAAAGCATCAAATTACCATTAAGGAATAAATGATTGCAGGGAAATGAGCCAAACTCAACTGAAATGGAATGTTGTGGCACAATAATGGCTCCTTCTATAAACCACAACTGCAGAAGGCCTATGCTGCTCATCTATAGGGTCCTCAAGGAATCCATAGGAAATATGGGTCTCTTAGACATGCCTAGTAAGACTAGATAGAAATAATAGTTCAGAAAGTCTAACTTCTATTTACCAACCCATTCCAACACCTCTGGGTGTTTCAACAGCAACCACTAGCTAATAAAAAGTTAGAAGGAAATAACAATCATAAATAATCTCTACCATTTCCGTGTATTGACTATTGAAGACAATACAATTCTAGAAACAGAGATTGCTATCTGATTTTAGAGATGAAGAATCAGTGGCCTGAGGAGCTCTCAATTTTACAGTCACATTGAAGATCATTCGTCTTTTTACTGATGGCTTGAAAAAGGGAACTGCCCCACATATCATAAAAGCATCACCAGTCACGGCATGTATCCCTCCTGCCTGTCTGCTAATTAGTTAATATTGATCCAAACCAAAATAGGCCAAAAGCGTTTTCCTAAGCTGAAAGTTACAATGATTTTCCCTTTTATATAACCAGAGTTAAAAATAACCTTTACAGTAACATCATGTGAGGAGGGGACAGAAAACATGCCACATTTGATACCTTACAGGGAAACAATGTTCTCTTCTCTGAGAATTTTAGCTCTTATCTGTAGCAAGACATGTCATGTCAGATCAAATTCATCAGAATAGAGAATGGGGGAGAAACAGCCCTGAAAACACTATATTTTGCCACAAAATGAAAAGAAAAAAAAAAGAATCTGTGAATCTGTTTTAGGTTACATTCACCCATCAGATTTGAAAAGCACTATGTTTGAAATCATATTGTCTCAGTTGATTGATCAGCATTTGTTGACTAGGTAGCTGGCAAACATTCCAGACAATTGCTACTGGCATGAGCGCCCAACAGATGTTAAAAAATGAAAGGCTAACCATTTTTATGATATAATTAAATATCTCCTTATTTCTCAAGTGCTATTTAATTTAATTTTAATCAGAAGTAATAACCATCCATAATGGCAGTACCAGCGACATCTGTGTTCTATGTAGGGTATTACCTGTTGTGCTTTTAAAAAAGAACTTTGGCAATAAGAAAGCTTTTTGCTAAACTATATTTAGCACTTTCACAACATTTCTCATAAAGTCATGAGGTTTCTCAAGAAAAATAAAACTTTGAAAAAAACATGAAAGAAACCAAACCAAACCAAACACCAAAACAAAACAAAAAACATTTGTCAAAACTTCCATCATCTTAATCAGTTTTCTGTGTAACTTGAATTGGAAGAAATTTTTCCCTGACTATGATTTGAATGTACTCACTAGCAGGAAATGATTTTTATTCACCAATATTCATGGAAGTAATTTAACAGATGATCCAACCATTAGATGCTATTGGATCCATTGAATTTAATTCTAGAATATTTATTCTATTGGCTTGGTTATGAGCATATCTTAGATATATTTAGTTTTTAGACTCAAGTTCAGATTCACTACTTGGAATCATTTGAAAGCTGGAACGGAACTAGAAATGAGCTAATCTCACTTTATAATTTCATTAATGAGGCAGGCAGAGTCCAAGCAGTGGATACAATTTATCCACTTACTTATATAGTTAGTGAAAGAACCTGAGCAAAACCCAAGTGTCACAACTGCAAAATCAGTAGGGTTTGCAACTAGTAACATTACCTTTGTACCATAATGTTCGGCTTAAAATCAAGTCTATTAAAATTCCAAAATTATAAAGCCACAGCTTTACTGGATCTGAATAAAACTAGTATATTATAAACATAATTTATACTATTAACACTCAGCCATACCTAAACCCAGTGATTGATATATTTTGAAATATTACATGAAAGCTGTTAAACTTGAGGTAGATTTGTATAATGCTTGCCTATAATTATGTTTCACAGGACAAATTGTGGTGTTCAAGGTATTGTTCTACTGAATGACTTTTAAGGAAACCTGCATTTAGAGAAAATGTTTATGGTGCTGGAAATAAAAGACACATGATAAGTTTTAAGGGTATATAAAACTCCTGTAATGGGGCCTATAATGACGATTGAATATAGTCTTGAGACTCATAATCAGGGATGTGAGATTTGAGCTATGAAAGATCTAATCATGGACAAGAGGATCATTCATAGTTCTCTTACCTGTGGTCATGTGTGGTCCAAAAAATATTACGTAGAATTTGCCGGAAATAGTTAATTCAGTAGTGTTTGAAGTAATGTCATTCTGAGTGGCATAATGAAATTTCTCACCATTCTACTCTATCCCATCTGAGATAAACCATCCATTAGTCAGTGTTTCCATGCTGTATATGTTACCTGCATGACATAGTCATTGCTGGATAACCAGCACCACCCAAAATGTGAAATGCAGCCTGACACAACTACTCATGTAACTCATTTGAAAATACTTTGACAGAGAAAGAATCATTTCTTCTCAGGAGGTATTTTCTTTTCTTCTTTTTTTTGTCAGTCATGAGGCTTGAACTCTGGCCCTGCGCACTGTCCTTTCGCTCTTCAGCTGAAGGCTAACACTCTACCACTTCCAGTTTTCTGGATATTAACTGGAGATAAGAGTCTCACTGACTTTCCTGCTCCAGCTGGCTTTGAACTGTGACCTTCAGCTCTCAGCCTCCTAAGTAGCTAGGATTACAAGTATGAGCCACCGGCACCCAGATCAAGAGGTATTTTCAAAGCATGTTATAATTCTCTATGACAAACACTGGGTCCTGAAGTTAATATCATTTATTTTGAGAAAATTACTTTGGGAGAGATCAAATCACACAATTAAAACTTTCTTGAATGCCTATATAAAGGGGAAAGTGTTAAAGCTAAATGTTATAAATTATATTCTCCTATCTATGAAACTCTCCTGCTTATAGTTGTAAATTAGTGGAAACAATACTCACTTGGTGCTTACCTGACCTCTATACTACCTTAGTTCTGTAAGTAGTCAGGTGTGTCTTCAGTAAGCCCTTCACACCAGTGTCTTGCATGTAAATATTCTATCATTTTATTATTTTTTCCTCTCAAGTGTATTTCTTTTTTAAAACGTATGTGATTTTTATTACCTCTAATTAGTTGTAGAAAGGGTTTCATTTCAATATACCAATTTATGAATGCATTCTGACCAATGTCACACCTTCCATTATTCTCCCTCTTTACTTCCAAACCCAACCATGCTCTCAGTGTTCCTAGTTCTAATTTCACATACAAGCATTCAATATTATGGCTAAATTCTCCCAGCCTTCCTCTCTTTATATCTTATTGTTTTGAATTTCCTGTATATAATTTCCTTCACCTCATTCAGACAAACTTCTTCAATATTTCCTTTTCTTTTTTTAGAACATCTACTGGGTTTCTCAATTATTATTCTGAAAAAATGAGTAATTTTGATTATGCTGATTTAAACAGAAATTGCATTATTATTCCTCACAACTCAACTGAAGATAATTTACAGACAATATCTCCTGTCAATAAACATCACACTTCCCCTTGTCATCGAAAAGCAATGTATGTTATTTTTGAAACTGAAATATGTTGGAGAAATTTACATGAATGGTTCATAAAATTAAGGTTTTAGTATTAATATATTTATATTTCAAATATTTCTTTAGCACAAATAATCTTACTGCTTAGTAAAAGATAAGATCTGTTTTTGTCTGCTAAGCATCAATAAGTTTTGTGCTTTTTAAAAGTTTCATCATGAGTGTCTTCAATATTATATTTAAGAATATTTTTCATTGTGTTCTGAAGTGAAATGAAGACTTTGCCATCTGCTATCTGCTAGCATTGTTCTAATAACTAGTGATTGTTGATAATAATTTTTGTTCTCTTCTATTTGCTTATTTTTATCTTTAAGTAGTTATACAAAGGAGTTTCAATTCAGTATGTCCATTTATCAGTACAATGCATGTTAATGTCATCCCTTCCATTGTTCTGTCATCCTTTCCAACTCCACTCATCCGCTCAGGTTTTCACATATGTACACTGATATTATGCTTGTATTCAACCACCAATCCTTCCTCTCTCTCTCTCTCTCTCTCTCTCTCTCTCTCTCTCTCTCTCTCTCTCCCTGTCTCTCTCTGTCTCTCTGTCTCTCTGTCTGTCTCTCTGTCTCTCTGTGTCTCTGTCTCTGTCTCTCTCTATCTCTCTCTGTCTCTGTCTATCTCTCTGTCTCTGTCTGTCTGTCTCTGTCTCTGTCTGTCTGTTTGTCTGTCTGTCTGTCTGTCTGTCTGTCTGTCTGTCTCTCTCTCTCTCTCTCTCTCTCTTTCTCTCTCTCTCTCTCTCTGTGCTTGTGCTCTCTGGCCTCTTATGATTATATGATGAAAGGAGTCAGATCTTGTGGTTAGATTGTAAAAATGAGTCCAGACGAATGAGCTGTATAGAATGGATGAGTGTCACTTTGTAGTTGAGCACCCATCTCCCCATTGTGAAACTCAGGACTTTTCCATTTCACTTTGGCACCATGTTCTAGGTGAAGATTTCCTCCATCAGCCTAAGTTCTAGTTTCAGGACAGAAATGATGTACAGTAGAGCCCTCACCAGCCTATAAGAAGAAAACATTATTAATAGGAAATAAATGTTTATTGTTTTCCTTAGTTCAGTCTAACTTGTCATCACAGCACAATTGAACCTGCCCTTACACATACGATTATTAGCTACTTTATTTTCACAGACAGGTTTAGTATAAAATACTACCACTTTTTTCTTCTTTCCAACCCCTACCACTGTTGAGAAAAAAATAGCAAGAGGAAGATATTAAAATGTTGTCAGATATTGCTAGAAGAATGTTAATATTAAATCTCTACTTTTTTCAAAATTTGCACAAGCAAAACTTCTGAATTCACTGCCATGAAGTCCATTTCCTTTTCATCATTTTTTACATCTTTCTCAGGTTTTCTGTTAAAATAAAAGTCAGAGTGGCAGAAATGATTAAATGTTTACTATGCACCAAACATAATTCCAAGCTCTTTAATTCTACAAATGAACTGAATTCCGAGAAACACTCTATCAAATATGTACAAAGGTGTTAAAGTGAACCTTCCAAGGATGCCTAATTAATAAAGTACATAGCTAACATCCAAATCCACATTGTTTAGTTTGTACTCCTGTACAAACTCAAATCATTACCCTAATCAATACTCTATTATCATATACTCTATTTTAAGGTCAAGATTAATGAGTATTAACTAGACACAAATTACAACTAATTAAGCAATTTATAATTAATAATGACCCATCCCAGTTATATTTACCAAATATGGTTATTTTATTATATGTTATGTATTATATATTATATATTTACTATGTATTATATGCACATTAAAATATTGCTCTTCATCTGATTATATGAATGTTCAAATTTTCTTAAATTTCTTTGAATATGCTAATGATGAAAGGAAGGAAATTACTCTAAAATATTGCTTCCCTACACCAATTCAAAGGTTAAAAATTGAAGTCACCACAGATAACTGCTCACTCAAGTATGGCAGAATAATAATTGCATAATAATTGCACAATCACTGCTGAAATAACTATAAAAATTTGTACAGAGACCTGAAAAGGGGCCTAAAAATTACTAGAGAGTAAATAACCACAGAGAGATGAGAGAAGGATGTAGATACAAAATTTTCCCATGCCTACATAACACACAGTGTCATCTATTTGAAAATGAAAGTGACTGTTGTAGTCACCCCAGGAAAATACCTTTGCATTCTAGTTGGGCACCAAAACAATGATGCTCAGAAACCAGAATCATTGAAAAGAGTAGGGCATACTGGAAGGAAAGAAACTAGAGAGAGAAACCACTACATCACCTAGCCAAACACCTGCCTGACCTTGAACCACAAATGCTGAAAAGACTCAGACAGAATTTGAACTGTATCTGAAGCTGCTACAGTAGCATCAGAGTTTTCAGTGGAAACTTCAACAACAAATTGCTTGCTCAAACAAAACAAACATCCATTATTGTTGAAAAATGACAGAATACAGAATTGCAACAACTTATTCATGCTGCCCAAAATAAAATGTTCCCAGTTTGCTACCTTTAACAAAGAGAATCACTTCATAATAATAAAATGGTCAATTCTCCAAGAAATCATAACAAGCAGAAATGTGAAAATACCAGGCAGTAGAACTTCATAAAATATGAAAAAAATGGCAGAAGTGGGAAATCAGTAATTTATATAAAACAGGTGTCAGTGATAACACTTTTCCATTACCACTTGATTCACTACCTACAAAAATATAGGTGAAGTAGAAATGCATGACAGAGACAACTTGACTTAATGAATGTATGTATATCCCGATGTACATACACACTATATGTACATGGAAATAAACATTAAAATTAGACAGTATGAGTTTTTTCAACATACAAGGTAAATTTGACAGGATTGAATATGTATCATAACAAAAGTTTATTGAATTTAAATAATTAAATATATACTACACTCATTTTCTTACCACAACAAAATTAAATATAATAACAAAATAATCTAAAATCTATAAGATATGTTTATATTATCCACATATATCTAAATAGTCATTAATACAAAGGAGAAATCACGTTTTGTGATTTGTAGACCATATGATTTATCTGTTACATACTAAATAGTTGAATTACAAACAATATCAATCAAAAAGTTTATTGAAAGAAAATAAGAAGGAATATCATCAATGAGTTGGGAATTTACTTTGAACTAAAAATGAATGGAAAGACATCATACAAATAGAGTAGAACAAAAAAATAAAAAATAAAAAAATAAGGTAGAATGTAGCTAACGTACTTAGAGCTGTCAATGATTACTCTAGGAAAAAATAAGGATCATCAAGAGGCAATATTCTAAACTTCAGTCTTCAGATATAAAGTAAAAGAAGATAAAATTAAATCCACAGAAGCTGAAGGATGGAGGTATAGATAAACAGAAAAATAAATCATTTTAAAAAAAACAGAAAAAATAAAATATATAAAACAGAATTATCTTTTGGAAAGAAGAACAGATTAGCTAAACCTATAGTTTATAGATTCAAATAGACAGTGACCAAAGGGTCACTGTGAAAATCAATTACAGGCTCACTTCTGTAATACTGGCTACTCAGGAGGCTGAGATATGAGGATTGCAGTTCAAAGCCAGCCCTGGCAGTAAAGTCTGGGAAACTGTTATCTCTAATTAGCCACCACACACACACACACACACACACACACACACACACACACACACACACACACACACACACACACACACACACACACACACACACACACACACACACACACACACACACACACACAAGCTCAAGTGGTAGAGCACTGCCCTTGAGCAGAAAACTCCAGGGACAGTTTTCAGGTCCTGAATTTAAGGACTAGCCCTCCCTGCCAAAAAAGAAAGAAAGAAAGAAAGATAACAGAATAATAGAAGACACAAGTTACTAATGTCAGAGATAAAAAGAGAAGCATCATCAGAGATTTCATGGGCAGCAGAAATATAAGAAGAAGTTATTGCAATTTTTTTATTTCAATGAATTGGTAACCTACTTGAAATACACATATTTCCTGGATGATATAAATAATCTCAAAATGAAATAGAAAATTTGAAGTGCTCTCTATCAGTGAGAGAAGTTGATCTCAAAATGAGAAGTTCTTCCACACTGAAGGCTTCAAGAATCCATAACAAGATAGAGAACTCTTGAAGGACAGATGTATTTTGGGCAAGACATTGTTGTGTAAATGGACTGTAGTGAGAGAAGACTGCATGTAATTTCCAACTTCACTAAAATACACAACTCAAATATATATATATATATATATATACATATATATATAGGCTTAATTTTATACAATACCATATGTCAATACAAAATTGCTTATCATTAAAAAGTAGGCAGACATAGACTTTAAATCTTTACTGATTCTGAATTTACTGTGCTGGATCCTTTGCTTTATGTATCTTGATGAAATATAATTCCAAATGTATGTCTATATCATCTGACATAAGAGAAAAGACACACTCCCCATTTTCATTTTGGCTACTGTTAGTTGTACAAAATTGGTTCTTCCAGTGCAATGGATTTCTCTTACATTTGCTCTAATGCTTTCAACAAATGCCAGGAAGTGGTGCTGTGGCTCAAGCGGTAGAGCCCTCACCTTGAGCTGAAGAGTGCAGAGACAGTGCCCAAGCCCAGAGTTCAAGCCTCACGACACACACACACACACACACACACACACACACACACACACACACACACACACACACACACACACACAAATGCCAGACAAAAGAGATTACAATGGAAGATCTTACAGTAAGGGAGTTCAACATTAGATAGTAGCAGTGAAGTAGTAACATCAGCTTAGTGTATTGCTCTGGTATGTACCAAAAATAATGGAGAATGAGGTTACAACATATTCAGTTCTATTACTAAAGTTTCTCAAGAAAGGTTAATGACAAAACGTGTTTAAGATGTGTTTACACTTTGGATTCCTCATCTAAAGAAGATATATGAATTTGATTAGCTCTAAGACCTCTTTTCAGTTGAAATCGTTCATGGTTCTAAGTTTCTTAAATATGAACGAGAATCTCATGTTGTGCCTAGCATTCATGCCGAGTTTAGCAATGTTCCATGGAATGTCTATGTCAGGGTTTTCCTGGATGGGAAACTTTATGAACTAGTCAGATTTCATCATTGAGACTATCATCATTTGTCAAGTTAGGGCATTTATAAAAAAAGAAGCCGGGCACCAGTGGTGGCTCACGCCTGTAATCTTAGCTATTCAGGAGGCTGAGATCTAAGGATCGTGGTTCAAAGCCATCCCGAGCAGGAAAGTCCATGAAACTCTTATCTCCAATAAACACTCAGAAAACCAGAAGGGGCGAAGTAGTTCAAGTGGTAGAGCCCTCGCCTTGAGCTGAAGATCTGAGGGACAGCACCCAGGTCCAGAGTTCAAGCCCCATAACCAACAAAAAAGAAAAAGAAAATAAGAATAAATATAAATGCAAACTATCTCTTTCATGAGATAAGAAAAATTATGGATTTATTGTGAGAAAGGAACAAAATATCAGATTATTTGTTTTTTCCCTTCCCCTCCACAAATTATTCCAACATCAGGGATGGGAAGGGGAAACAAAGGAGGAGGCAACAATGCTTGATAAGAAATGAACTCATTATCTTGCCCGTGTAATTGTAACCCCTCTGTACAGTATTTTCACAATAAAAAAAAGATAAAATTGGTCAATAAAATTGTTTATTGCAATATAAAAAATATCAGATTAAACAAGCATCTTTAAAATTAACTCTTTGATAAGCTTAATTACATTAATCTTTTCTTATTGCAACACTGACAAAAAAAATTACCCCAAAACTATTTTTTGGGGTATTTGATACCATCAGCCAATTCTGCTGTATTTCTCATCCTGTATACAAGTTAAGATAAAAAATTATTTTGTTCACAATTCTCATAGTTTCCTTTCTTGCTACCAATCTGATAGCATCTTGGTTTTCTTCTGACTGACATCCATCTAGCCAGTATGAAATTACTGTCATCTCCAAAATAACTAGTCTTAAGGACACCAAATGCAAGAAAAAAACAACTGTTTTGCATGGCTGGCAGAAATGCAAAATAGTGCATATGCTGGGGAAACTGTCTGACAATAACAAAGATATAGCTTTGTTATTGCTTACTCAGAAGAAGCTAATTCATATGTACTCACAAAGGCTTGTGGTCAAATATTTAGAGTAATTTTACTCATCATTACCCAAAATTGGACAAAAATGTCCAAATGCCAAGCAACTAATAAACTGGTAAATGTGGTAAAAATCCACTGTATAATCCACAAGCATGATAGAATCCATTATATAACTCATAAACATAATACACAGTGCTCTTCAATAATAACCAGCACATTCCAATACAAGCAATATCATAGACAAAGATCATCAAACCTTGCACTGAGCAAAAGAAGCCAGATGCCAAATACTATTTCATATAATTGCATTAATATAAAGTTGTGGAACAAGAGAAAGAAATTTTCATTGACAGAAACACAGCAGGGATTGCTCTGGGCAGGGGGCAGTGGTATTTGGTTATAAGTGTTGGTATTATGAATATATTGGTCTGTTAGACTCATTAAACTGTTCATTCAAAATGTTTGAATTTGAAGTTATACTTTAATGATTTTAGGGTTTTAGGGCAAAAGAAAAATGCATATTCAAAATTTAGACATTTCTTTCCTTAAAATTTGACATGTTAAGTTTTACTTATAAAAATAGTAATACAAAACTAGTCATTGCATACTTAAAAGAATTAGTATAAAATGGAAAATGGTACAAAGTACGTACTTAAAAACTTTATTTAATGCATGCAGCCATTTTAAGATGGCTTGCTTTGAGTCTGACATGATACATTTGTTCTATTTTTAGCTTCCTTTATTTAAAATGTATGTTAGCCAAAAGAAAAACATTGAAGACTTATATAGATACTTTTCATATTCCTAAGAGAATTGTTATGAATATATAATGTATATATAAACATTATATATGCATATATTTTATATGTAACATACATGTTTTATATATATATATATATATATATATATATAATTTGCTAATGTGTTAGTGTAGATTGCCAAGACATGTGTTTGAGTGCCAGCCCCATTAAGAAAATCAAAGAACATCATGTTATGTAATTGACAGTGCCTAGTGGATTGCCTGACATTACTGAACATATTGAATTACACTAAAGTGAATGGCAAGGAACTGAAAAATAACAATTTGACTCAATATAAAGGACACTAGGCCAATATTTAAGACATTTTTGTTGTAACTCTGTATCTATAGAAACTTGAAAGTCATTCTTGGACTCTAATTTTTTCATTTTCTAAATTAACATATGAAAGCCCACTTGATGTTCAAATCCTAGTCTAAAAGCTAGAAATATGGGAAATATACACACAGTCAAATAGAAAAATAGAATTAAGTATAGTATAATGCAACAACATGATTAGTGCAGTGGAGGAGGAGGAGGAAGTGAAAGAAGAAGAGGAGGAAGAAGAGGAGGAGGAGGAGGGGGAAGAGGAGGAAGAGGAGAGGAGGGGGAGGAGGATGAAGAGGAGGAGGAGGAGGAGCAGAAGAAAGATATAAGCAGTGTGCTAGATTCCTTCCTAAATTCAATCCAGTTAAGGATTAGGGAGGATACTGAAAGGCATTCTTGACTCTATCATGAAAAGCTGTTAAATATATGGGAACTAGAGTCACTTTTTTTTTGGTCCGGTCATGGGACCTGAACTCTGGGCCTGGGCGCTGTCCCTCAGCTCTTCAGTTCAAGGCTAGCGCTCTACCACTTGAGCCACAGCGCCACTTCCGGCTTTTTTCTTTTTGCTTATGTGGTGCTGAGGAATCGAACCCAGGGCCTTGAGCATGCAAGGCAAGCGCTCTACCACTGAGCCACCTTCCCAGCCCACTAGAGTCACTTTTTAAAAATAGCTCTGGGGATCAAATTCAGAGGTCAATTCCCAGAACAGGGTGTGTTTGTATCTAAAATACACTGCAGCCTAAACTGTGTACAGACCAGATACCACAGTTGTACAATATGCTAGGAAAGAGCAGTCCTTCGTAACCAAGATGAATGATGGGCTCCTTGGTCAGTAGTGTGAGGTTAGAGAGCAGCAGTGTCAGCCAGTGACATCCAATGATGGTCAGTGACAGCCAGAGGCTTGTGGGTAATGTCAGGGAGGTACTGGATCAAGGCTAGTGTGCAAAGCTGACAATGGGAACAATGGAAAGTCTACCTCAGAGCAGACTTGCTCAGAGCAGGTTACACTGTGGTTGGAGAAGCACTGGAGCAGTTTGGCAGAGATGATCACTCTAGGCATCCACTCCATGAGATATCCACTCCAACATACTCCCCAGAAAGCTCACAAGTGAGGTTTAGTTGTAGTCAGTTCTTCAAGGCAGCCCTTGGCTTTTTGAGATAGGGTCTCACTATATAACAAATACTGCTCTTCATTTTACTATCTATCCCAGGTAGATATCACAGATACAGAAGATCAAATTTAAATCAAGGGGACAACCTAAATTTAAATTTGTTCTCCTTCTGCATCTGTTATTTTTTTCTTGATGTTTTAAATTTTGGAATACAACCTGTTCCACATATGATAGAAAAACATTGTACCACTTAGCTAAGAATTAATTTATTGTTTTCCTATAATTCTTAACATAATACGAATGTCTGAATGTTTTTTAAGTTTTGTACATCTGTAAGATAATAACAGAAAAAGGTGGCTAAAATAATCACTATAATAGCAACAATTATATGTTATTTAAGAATAAAATATCCAAGAACTTACAAAATGTTTAATGATTAAGAGGCATAAAGGAAGCTTCAGGAACAGAGAGCAATCCTGAGTTCATTAGCTGTAAAAGGAAATATTAATGTTTCAGTTCTACTGTAAAGGAACAAATACTTAAAATAGTATTATCTGTGTTGGTAAGCTTTTTGTCATGGTAACAAAATTCCCAAATTAATTAACTAATATGGTGCTTTGTTTGGAAATTCTCATGATCAATTGGTTCCCTTAATCTGGACCACCAGTGAGTTCCCCCATCATGCCAGGCCAGTATGGCAGAGCAATAATACGCTTTTGTCATGAGCCAGGGAGCGAGGAAATAAACAGGATAAAGTCAGAATCCCACAGTCTTTTTTGAGACTATAACCACAACAACCTGAGTAACTCCCAAAGGCCTCAGCTTCTAAAGTTCTATCACTTTTCATAGACCAACTTTGAAAATCAAGTCTTACAAGACACTATGTTGAAAATGAACACAACTTTGTTAGAGGATTTGGAGGGGGGAGGGAAGGGATATTAGGGGAAAAACAAAGGATGGGGTAGCAATGCTTGATAGGAAATGGACTCATTACCTTGCTCATGTAACCATAACCCTTCTGTACAGTATCTTTACAATGAAAATGTATATTAAAAAAAAGAAAGTCAAGTCTTTACCACAAGGGTCTGTAGGGATCATTCAAAATCCACAATATGTAAAGAACTTCTACATCTGTATTTTATTGTACAGGTGAGGTACAGAGAGGTTACAGTTAAATAAATTGGGTAATGAGTACACTTTTTTGATCAGTGTCACATCCTCCCTCATTTTCTCTCAATTTTTTCCTTCCTGTCTCCCCTCTCCCACAAGTTATATATTTCATTTCCAACTTAGTGTTTAGTATCACTGCTGAATTGGTTCACCCTTTGTCCCACCATTTCTGTGTTTCTCCTTCTCCTCCCCAAATCAGATCAACTTACAAAACAAAGGGTAGAGAAATAAAAAACAGTGACAAAAAAGAATAAACCAAACAGGAAGGGAAGAATAACTACAAAGAGTATACTAAAAACAAACTCTTGTTTCCTTTTCTTGGCGTTCATTTTCATCATCATTTTATATGAACATATGCACATAGCTAGTGATCCCTTGTAGTCCTCTCCTAAGAATATCCTCCTTTGTTTTGGAAACATTTCCATTTCAATCAGGAAAAATTAGAACATGGGCAAAACATTGAAGGGTGTTTTATAAGGGTCTGTTTATACACATATTCTCTCTCTATATATGTGTGTATGTATAATATATGTGCTTATAATATCCATTATACACTACATATATCACCAAATATTAAAAATATTCAGCCTGAAATAATCACAGCAATTTCAAATTAAAATGAAATGAAATAGCTACCAATGATTGGCAAAACTAAGTTTCTGAGAATATGTGATATAGTATAAACAATATTCATATTCATTTGGGCAGACTAGCACATATCTCTGATCCCTGCTATGGAGGAGATAGAGACAGAAAGATCATGGTTCAAAGATGGCCCAGGCAGGGCGGCTCAGTGGTAGAGTGCTTGCCTTGCAGGCATGAGGCCCTGGGTTCGATTCCTCAGCACCACATAATCAAAACGAAAAAATCCAGAAGTGGCACTGTGGCTCAAGTGGTAGAGCGCTAGCCTTGAGCTGAAGAGCTGAGGAACAGTGCTCAGGCCCAGAGTTCAGGCCCCATGACCGGACCTCCCCCCCCCAAAATAAAAGATGGCCCAGGCAAAAGCTAATGAGATCTGATATCAAAAGCAAGTTTAGAATGAAGACACAGTAAAGTAAATGGAGGTAGGAAGACAGTTTATGATTTGAAGCCAGCCTATGTAACAAGATGAGACTGAATCTTGCAAGTCTTTTTTTCTAAGAAAAAAAAAAAAACTTAGAGCACGATTCAAGTGGTAGTGCACTTGGCTACAAGCACAAAACCCTTAATTCAACTCCCAGTGCTAGGAGTGGAAGCAGAGGGGAGGAAGAACACTTACTGGACAGTATCTAGAGTCTTTTCACTTTTCTCCATTTATAATACTTTAACATTTTATAAATTGAAGAGTGCTGAGATAACTGTTAGAAATGAAGAGTTTACAGATCACTCGACATTAATACCTAAGTCCTTCCATGAAACCAGCGAGTTTGGGATTGTGTAAAGGCCTGGAAAATATGAGGATGAAAGTGTGATTAATACTATTTATATGTTGGCCATGAAAAACACAGTCCCTGATATTTATATCTAGTTATTCAACAATGATCAAAGGAAAAGTCACTTTAGCCCATCCTTGTAATTTCATAGCTTTTTTGCTTCAAATTGAGCATATTCATGCTGAGGGTTGGTGCGTAATACTGTGTTTTGCTTAAAGTCAGTGGTAGTGGGATAAGGTTACAGACTCTAATAAAGTGGAGAGTGGTAAATTGAGAGAAAGATATTCTCATCTTCCATGCTTATCTAATCTTCACTGTTGCTGAAACTGAATTGTCAGGTTCCAGCAGCCTCTAATCAATAACTGTCACAAAAAAAACAAGACATCTCTGATGCAGGGTGATATATACAGATCTAACTTTAGTTTTCTACAAGTGTTTAACCAATTTTGACAGCAGCATTTACTGAAGAGGCTGTCTTTCTTCCATTCTATTTTTTTAGCTCCCTTGTCAAAGATTAGGTGGCCATAGGTCTGTGGGTTCATTTCTGGGTCTTCAGTCCTGTTCCATTGGTCCTGAGGTCTGTTCTTGTACCAGTACCAAGCTATTTTATATTATGGCTTTATAGTAGAGTTTGAAATTTTGAATTGATACTCCTCCAGCAATGTTCTTTCTGCTACGGATTGCTTTTCCTGTTTGGGGTTTTTTATTGATCCATATTAATTTTTAGATTGCTTCTTCCATTTCATTGAAGATTGAGGTTGGGATATTGATAGGTATCACATTGAATTTGTATAGATAGCCTTTGGCAGTATTGCCATTGTCACAATGTTGATCCTCCGAATCCAGGAGCCTGGGCGGTTTATCCATTTCCTTAGTTCTGTTTTAATTTCCTTTTTCAGGTTTTTAAATTTTTCATCATAGAGATCCTTCCCCTTGTTAGTTAAGTTAACTCTTTTGTGGGGGCATTACAAAGGGGTTGCTTTCCTGATATCAGCTGCACTCTTCTCATTATTGGCATACAGAAAGCCATTGATTTCTGAGAGTTAATTTTATACCCTGCTATTTTGTCAAAGTTCTGATCAATTCAAGTAACTTAGGAGTGGAGTCCATGTGGTTCTTTAAATACAAGATCATGTCATCTGCAAAGAGGGAAAGTTTTAATTCATCTTTCCCTATTTGGATCCTCTTTATGTTAGCATCTTATTTTATTGCCCTGGCTAGGCATTCCAGAGTCAACTCCAAATAGATCAAAGACCTTGAAATAAAGCAGATGCCCTGAAAACATTACAGGAAGGAATAGGAGAAACTCTAGGGCTTCATATCAGAGGCCGAAATTTTCTTAATAGAGAACCAGAAACACAACAAATCAAAGAAAGGTTAGACAAATGGGATTGAATGAAACTTCAGATCTCCTGCATGGCTATGAACATAGCTAGCAAGATCAATGGAAAGCCCACAGACTGGGAGAAGATCTTCACTAGCCATACAACTAACAAGGGTCACATATCTAAAAATACTTAGAACTCAAAAAACTAAATCCCACAACAACAAATACTCAAAGAAGCAACTGCCTGATAAATAACTGGGCTACAGACTTAAAGAGAGACTTCTCTGAAGAGGAAATAAGAGTGGCCAATAGACACATGAAGAAATGCTCAACTTCTCAAGCCATAAAAGAAATATAAATCAAGACAACATTGAGATTCCAACTCACCCCAGTTAGAATGGCTAGAATCAAGAAATCCAGTAACAACAGATGCTGGAGGGGATGTGGCCAAAAAGGAACCCTACTGCATTGTTGGTGGGAGTGTAAACTTGTTCAACCACTCTGGAAAGTAGTATGGAGTTTCTGCAAAAGACTCTCTCCTATGACCCAGCAATCCCACTTTTGGGCATTTACCCAAAGATCACAGACAAAGTCACACCAAAGCTACTAGTACCACCATGTTTATCGCAAAATTGTTCACTATAGTTAAGATATGGAACCAACCCAGAAGCCCCTCAGAAGATGAATGGATCAAGAAAATGTGGTATATATACACATTGGAATTCTATGACTCCATCAGAAAGATTGACATCACCCCATTTGTTAGGAAATGGAAAAACTTGGAAAAATTATATTAAGTGAAGTAAGCCAGGCCCAAAGAAACATAGGTCCCATGGTTTCCCTTATTTGCAATAACTAGTACATGTCTAGGACAAGCAGAAAAGGTCACAAGCTATGCACATATGACCATATAAGATGATGTTAAGTGAAATAAATCCCAAGACAAGGACATAAGTGTTTTCTTTTTCTTGCTTGCTATTGTGTTTAATGTACTTATAATGCACTATGTTTCTTTTTTTTTTCTTTTGTAAGTTCTTCCCCCACAGTATAACCCCTGTTTTCACTGTATTTGATTCCGGAGTCCTACATCTTGTATATACATTTTTATAATTTGGGGAGGGGAAGGGATATAACAAAATGCTTAAATAAGGATACAGGTTGACCCATTGTAACAATGAGATATACAAGACACTATATTGAAAACAAACTTTACAATTTTGGGGGAGAGGGAGGAGTTGGGGAGGTGGGGAGAGAAGGTATGGTAGGGGAAAACAAAGGAGGAGGTAACAATGCTCGATAGGAAATGTACCCATTACCCTACTCATGTAAGTGCAACCCCTCTGTATACAGCATTTTTACAATATAAATATATATGAAAAAACAATATGTCTCTAAGTAAGATGCATGACACTATAAGAGCTCCTGCATCCAGTCTCAGGGATCCCAGGAGCTCTAGAAACAATTGTCCAGGCTCTATTTGGCATCTGCAAGATCTCAAGCCCTTGGACTACCAGGGAACAGGGAAAAGAGCAGGCCTCAGACTCTGCTGTCTTTGCTTTGCCTTGAATGATCTTATATCATCTATCTTTTTTTCTTTTTTTAATCAATAATTCTCTCCAATTTCAGCAGGGTCAGAGAAAGGTGTTTCAATGACTACAACCAAATTTAGAATTTCCTGAAAATAGTAAGTGTTGAAAAACTAGATCAGGAATACATTGTGCTGGAGAGAGATGGGAGAGGATTTTGGGTCATTTTAAATCTTTTTTATTTTGTTTTTTTAAACCTCCCTCCCATTTTCACTGGCAGAGTAGACAAAGTTCAATAAACAAGATTATATAAAGATCACCTGTGGCCCTCCCAATGGCTATAGTAGAAAGCCAACATTTTTTAGGGTCCTGGTTAATCCTATGTCAGAATGTGCTGCTCAGAATTCCCAGTGATTTGGCAATAGAACCTATGTCTCTAAGCAGTAGGCCTTTCTCTGCTGAAGATAACCTTGTGGAAACCTTATTCCCCCAGAATAGAAAGAATGCAAATAAGTAAAAGCTCTGAGACACTGAAGCATATCCCCCAAGCTATCCTTTCTTTTGATGAAAATATTTCTGAAATGTATTACATTCTTCCTTACCCTCTTAAGCTGAGCATTTAAAGATTTATTATCCTTGAGCCTGACTCCTCATGGGGGAGCTCCTAAACACACAGTGGTGAACAGAGTGATGTCCTCAAGAATCAGGAATGCAGAACTCCACCTCAGTATCAGACTCTCAGGTTAGGATTGTTTCTACATGTAGGAAAATGTATTTTCTTACAAGTAACATCTGAATGGAGGCAAGAAAATCATTACAATGAAACTTTTCAAGACATTTGTTTCCATGCATCCTTTCCATCCTTTCAACTATTTGACTTCTGGGATCTTTTTACATGCTTACTCTCCAGCAAAAAGAAAAAAAATAGATTAGGGTATAAAGGATAATAAAAATTTGTTGAGTTACAAACATTATTCATGTTGAACTACAAGAAGAACGTGCAACCCCATCATTATAAGCCTGATAGAGAAATGTCTTCAATATATTAGGATATTCTCTTAGGGTTATTCCTCATCTATTACCCTTCTAAGAGACAGCCATCCTCATAGCTTTCCTTATCAAAATACTTTGCTTGTTCTTTAACTTCATAATTTGTATCATATTGTATGTACCCTATTTTGGTGATTTTTTTGTTCTGAATACTACTAGTACTACTACTGTTAATGGCAATAATAGTATATGTGATATTCATCCATTTTGTGCATTATTAAATTATCAATTTTATCACCATATAACAGTCTGTGATACTAGTCCATTCTTATTCCTAATTTCTTGGGATATAGTATTTGGTAAGAGCCACAGCATTAAATAATGTTCCATTATACTCATATACACCTAATATGAGCATTGACAAGATGACCAAATAGGTAGTATTAGCCACAAAATACCATATTGTTTTTTCTTTCAATTTATCTCTCAAATCTATCCTTCATTTCTCCCCACCCCGTTCACTTCTTGAGCTTGTCTCCTCAGTATTTTACTGCCTTTTCCTTGGTTTTCTATCCAAAATTGCTGTCCTGAAAATGAAAAAAAATTACATATCTAAATGGGTGGGTGGGGATTTAGTGGATATTTCTCCTGAGATTGTATTCACACATACACGTGAACACATGGGTGCATGTACACATCCCCTAGTAAAAAAAACCTCAAACACAAATTTTTCAGTATCTGTATTCTCCACACTTGCCAGCAAAATCCATTTGGAAGAAAACTGATCAAATGAGCCTCCTTGTGTCAATGTTTTTATTACATAATCATCTACTAATTGAGTGCAATCTGGATTCAGTACTGCAAAGGTAACAAAGCTTCACATAGAATTTTTGCATTAGGAATTGTGAGAAGTATTTTTCTTTGCTGTAGGTTTATTATAGACAGCTGAGCAGGTAGATGAGACGACAAATATAGCCATTGCAAAAATAAAAATTTCTTTTCTGGGTTAAAAGGCTATATAATAAAATTTTATTTATGAATTTTATATTCAAAATTAGGGCCTGAACTGACAGCATCCTAAATAATTGCAGTTCTAATCTATTTGCTCCACATTGCCCTGTAAGTGTTGATTTACTCTTACAAAATGACTCAGGTTTCTGGTTTTATAATTTCATTTTTTCAAAGATTGGCTACTAATTTGTTTCTTTTTCCTTTTAGTCATTGCTTCATTTAAAGGATGTCACTCCATCATGACATCATCTTTAGTTTCTTGTGATTTTGTTTGTTTTGTGCCAGTCTTGGAATTTGAACTCAGGGCCTGGGCAATGTCCCAGAACTTCTTTTGCTCAAGATCAGCACTGCACTTCTTGAGCTATTGATTAACTTCTGGCTTTTTTCTAGTTAACTGGAGAGCAGAATGTCATGGATCTACTTTCCTGCCTGGGCTAGCTTCAAACTGTCATCTTCAAATCTCAGCCTCCTGAGTAGCTAAGATCACAAGAGTGAGCCACTGGCTTCTGGATCTCTCTAGTTTTTACAGATAATAGATATTTCTTCTCTGAGTCTTTGTGAAAGTCTTTTATTTATGATTTTCATTGAAATATTTCCTTTGTACCCTTTCTTTGTGGAATTTATGGATACTATATCCAACATGAAATCAATGAATATATAATTCAATTTATAGAGACATAAGGATGGCGAAAATTAACATTACTGAAAATGTTAAATACTCATGAGGCTGTAGAACAGCAATGATTCTCAAACACAATTGTAGTGTCAAAACTATAATCATAGCCAGGTACTGGTATGCCTGCTATATGTACTCTATGTACTTTTGTCTGTAATGTTAGTTACTCATGAGGATGAGGTCTAAGGATCAAGATTCCAATTCAGCCTGTGCCAAAAGGTTTGTCGGACACTTATTTCCAATTAACCAGTCAAAATTCAAAAGTCAAGGTGTGGCTCAAGTGGTAGAACACACCAGCCTTGACTCATAAAGCCAAACAAGAGCACAAGACCCTGAGTTCAAGTCCCAGGGACAGCAAATGCATATACACAAAAGTGTAATCATCTTGGTAAATTACTTCATAGTTTCTTGGAGATTTTAAACCGTGACAAACCAAAGATTTAGCAATAGCAATCCTCAGTGCTTATCTATGAAAAAACTTTTAAAATGTGTGTATATAATAAAAGAATGTTCTAGAAACAATCCAAATGTTCATCAACTCATTCAGTTGAATTATTGGATACTGTAACATGTAATATGAACGCATCTCAGTTCTGTGCTGCATAAACCCAAGTCAGTACCTTGAAGTAATTTTTGTTTATACAAAATCAAAAAAAAAGGGAAACTAATTTTTGTCAATAGAAATCAAAATAGTGGTAAGCATTTATTGGAAATAGTTATATGAGGAAAATGTCTAGAGTGATGTGTTTGTGGTCATTCAAGTGAATGCATTGAACTGTATATTGACATCTGTTCACTTGGATTTTTTTTTAAAAATCACCATATAATAATTGATTTTTAGGTTTTATTTTTTATTTTATTTTTATTTTTATTTTTATTTTTTTCATATAATAATTTTAACATGATGTTAGGTCCCTCTTGAATTGGGTTGTAAAGTTCCCCCCAAAAGTCCATATATTAAAAATTTGGTGGTCAATGTTTGATGATAATCAACAGGGCTTGGGACCTTTCACTGCTGGGCTATATTAGAACAAAGTTAGGTCATTGGGCTGCACCGTTGCAGGGGAAATTGGACCTCCTGCTATGAAGTGAGTAACTTTGCTCTCCTCATGCTCCCTACCATACTATTCTGCTTTGTCAGAAGTCACAAAACAACAAACAGTTAACAAATCTAGGTCTTACACCATAAGACAATATAAACCATTCTTCCTTTGAAAGTGATTTGTTGGGGAATATTTTCATAGCCATGGAAAGCTATCTAACCTTGTCTTTTAATAACCACATGTATTAAAATACCTAATACTTTTAGTTTCCAATCAGTAGAACAAAATTGGTAGTCACATGTTAATATTTGTCAGAATACATTGTTGAAAGATAGTAGTTGTTTTTCTTTTAAAATCCCATTTTCTACTCCTTAATTTAGCCTCTAATTCTGGTATTGAGAATTCTCTGAGAGAGTAGAGTGTGGGTAGTCGCAGCAGTCACAAACCTTGGCAGCTTTGGAGGCATCCAAGAGAAATGTCCTTCACTATTTATAAATATTCTCCACCCATACTGTCTAGAGGAAAATTCAGTAAATTGTGATTCATTTGTATTCCCAGACTGGCACACTATATACTAGTTTTTCTGAAGCAAAAGTGAGTTGCTAAGGAAATATTAATATTATTAATTCTTGTTCATATCATAATTGTGATCAATAATATTATAATCAATAATTGTATAATTGCTAATTATAAGTGATAATATGGTTGTTATTAATTATTAATATGAATAATATATTTACAGGTATTTTTGAAAACATTTTACTACCAGTTTCAAATATTCCAGAAAGCATTGCCCTTTAATCTGAAATAATGGTTTATTTATATATGTACATATACACACATATATGTTTATGTTTGTATATATAGAGAGAGACACAGCCCTATGCCCCTACATAAACATGCATATATATTCAGAATATTTTTTTATATTTTACATATGCATGTATTGAGTGTTATGAATTTTATGTATTTATTGTTTTCTACATTTTTGAATGTTCCAACTTGTAATCATCAATTTTATCAACAATAAATTAAGAAAGCAGGACAACTCATTTCTATATTTAAATAATATGAGAGATTCTTAAGGTTTTTAAGAAAAGATTAAAATTTATAGAATGATTCAAAAACATAATCAGCATCATAATATAAAAGAAGGAACATATGCTAGTGAGTTTTTAACCATTGCTTCCCAAATGGATAAAAGTCTAAGAGGAAGGGATGATTAAAACTCCCAAGAAAGCAAACTAATTAATTTTAGGAATATTTTACTTTACAAATGATAAATAGTAATTCAAGGAAGATACTCAAATTGTAAGAGGTAGATAGAGGATTAAGCCCAATTGTATATAATTCTAGAGCTTTTGCTTCGTTAGCAAGTTTCCTTGCTAAACAAGGAAAACAAGAATTAACATCTTTAAAACAGGTATTTATACCTTGTCTAGGAGCAAGAATAATGTTGCCAAAATGTTAGAATTATTTTATCTACTTTCTCCCTTGTGTTTCTTTTGATCATATTCTTACCTCTTTCCAAGAAGTGCTGTAAATTTAGGCTGTGTGTTAATTTGTATCTTCCTCTCCACAGTTTCTTGCAGGCATTCGGCTGTCTGCAGATGTCAGGCCCCTAGGCTGTAAAATCTGCTAAGCAAATTGCTTTGAAATATTCTCCCTTAAAAAGCCATTTGTTTAACTTTCTCATAAATCTGGTCTCAGTTGCTTTCCTAACATGACTTCTCTGACATGTGTGTTCTTTTGCACCCTAGTGTTTTGTAGTGAATGAGCAGTCATTTTCTAGAACCTTCAAACTCCATTCTTTGCCTTCTCTGTGTTTTATTTATGCCTAGTTTGTAGGCATGGATACTCAACAGTGATGGAAATCTGTCTGATCCCACTAGAGGGCCACTATATCGTCAATGTAAGATTGAGAGACTGCATTTTCATGCTCAATGAGAGAATTATTGGGTTGTAATAGGTGCATTATGTGCTATATGCGCTCATAAATTCTGCACACTATTCAAATATCATCATACAACTTACTCTTCTGTTTTATTTAAAATGGCTTCCTCAGAATACATTCAAACAGACAATTGAACTTTAACCTCGCCTTTCTGTGTTTATAGACCATTCTGCCTGGTTGTACTCATTGGACATCTTGGTGTTAATAGCACATAATCTGATGAAAAATGCTAACATTTCAGTCATACTTTTAATAATCTTTAATAGTTAAATTACCTAAGCATCTTGTCTGTTCAGAACACAGATAAATAGTAAGCTAGTTATACTGACAGCTTCTAATCTTTAATTGCTAATGTTAGTAGAGTACTTAATTGTAAAGTGGATGGAGAAGGCTTGGATTTTTTTAAGGTCTAGATTAAAATCTCACCTCTACTGAATGTATTCACTGAAGAACTACAGAAAGGAACTACTAGAGCTACAGCTTGAATTATCATCTATAAATACGATTAACATCCTCCTGGCAATATTAGTATACTCTGTGTATGTGTGTGTGTGTATGTGTGTATGTATGTGTCCTGTAGTATGCTAAGTCTTATGTACTAAACTAGTAGGATTTTTTTTGTGGGGGGGTCCTGTCATGGGGCTTGAACTCTAGGCCTGGGCACTGTCCCTCAGCTCTTCAGCTCAGGGCTAGCACTCTACCACTTGAGCCACAGCGCCACTTCCAGTTTTTTTCTTTTTGCTTATGTGGTGCTGCGGAATTGAACCCAGGGCCTCATGCATGCAAGGCAAGCGATCTACCACTAAGCCACCTTCCCAGCCCCACTAGTAGGATTTTATATACAGGAGTTTCAAATGATTCCTAAGAAAATTCATTAAAAAAGTATACTTCTCCATTTGCTATTTTGGAAGTGAGGACATCCTTGCAGGTTCTCAAGGCAAAAACCAAAACTATTTAAGTGAAAGTATTTGTCACAGGTTGGATCTTGCTAGCTACAATGGCACATCCTTATATGCTTCTGATACTAAATGAGATTGAGGAAATGAGTAGGGTTGGGTCTGCAAATAAGTTCCTACAACTATTGACTTTCATCTTCTCAGCTGAATTATTATTACTATTTGTGATCATCCTGTGACTTCAACTCCAGGCCTGGGCTCTGACCCTGAGCTTTTTTGCTGAAAGCTAGCACTCTACCACTTGTACTATAGCTCCACTTTTGGCTTTCTTTTTTTTTAGTGGTTAATGGAGATAAAACTTTTATTGAATTTCCTGCCCAGGATTTCAAACCATGATCTTCAGATCTCAGACTCCTAAATACTTAGGATTACAAGTGTGAGCCACTGGCATGCAGATATAAATCATTTTTGCATAATTGAATGATAAAACTGTGTTAGTAGTTGGCATCAGCCTTGGACTCAGTTTTGCTCTCAAAACCCTGTCACATACTTTCAGTGAGAGGAAGCCATAGGAGTTCTGTTTGAATAGTTCCTTTTAAATTCTAATAAGGTTTTCTGAAGCACATTTCAAAATACCGGTGGTCCCTCACAACCACTTCAGCACTAGCTCAGAGGCAAGTTTTATCTTTCATCTTCCAAACAACTTCAAAAAGTTTACTTCTGAAATAAGGATTTCTTTTCCCATAAAAATTCAAAGAGCTTTTCAGCTTCATGTGAAAGAAGAATTCTTGGCTTTCAGGAATGAGTTTTAAAAGCCAATAATGTTTTAGTGCCTGGTTACAAGGTCTTATGGACCTGCAAAACCCTTCAGTTGTCATCACCTTTGCTTCTTGGTCTGTTTGCTGGAAGATCTAAAGGAGAATCTAAAGGAGAATCTGGGGTATGAAGATGAGGAGAAGCCTAAGACATACTGCCTTTTTGCATCTACCTAAGGATTACAGAGAGACTTTGAAGAAAAGGTAGATAAAGGAAGGAAGGGAGAGAGAAGGATAATGGGAGAGCAGGTAGGAAAGAAGAAAAAAAGAAGGAAAGAAGGAAGGAGGGAAGGAAGGAGGGAAGGAAGGAAATTAGTTTCCACCTGCACTTGATGGTTATTCAGGTTGTGCTTTATTATTATTATTATTATTATTATTATTATTATTATTATTATTATTATTATTATTATTATCAGGATTTGTTTTGTCTTTCCTACTGGAGATAAGAATGGGGAAGCTGCTGTTAAGTGTTCAGGAGCCATACCCCTTCCTTCCACTGTAATTCACTCTGGAAAGCAAGCAGCAACTGCAGCTATAATCTTGGGCTTGAGCTTGGCATCTGCCTCAAGGTAAACTGCCTGCCACTTTCTGTAATGATATTTGAAGTGTCTGGAGAGATGTGATTTATGTCATGCACTGTCACTGGAAAGGATGTCAGAGAAAAGAGGAAAGAAATTTCTTAGGGATTCTTCAAAAGTGTGTAGAATGTTTTGTCCCAGTAATTCTTGTCAAACAACTGAAATAAACCTTCCTGAGAGGAACAAAAACTGAGTATAGACTCTTTCCTAATCTTCATGATTGTTGTTTCTAGTGCTTTTATCACATTTCTTGTCACAACTCACATAGGTTTTTTTTTGTTATTTTTCATACATACTTGGTGTTTTCTCTCAAGTGGTTCTTCACCCACTTTCAGGCAAAGCTTTCTTTAAAATTCCTAGAGCACTTCATAGTTTTCATTGTAGTGAATTATGTTTCAAGGGTTTGACAATAATCGATGATTTATTTTTGTTTTCTTTAGTCAAGAGAGAATAGATTTGTAATTTTTTTGCTTTCATAGGAAGAAGAAAGAAATCTGTGAAAATCAGTGTCTATTTACGGTAAGGCAGTGAAATATTATCTGGGAAATACTCAGTTTTGGAAGGACTAGCTTTCATTTGGAAGTCACTATCAACTATTTCAAATTTCCAAATATATTGCAAAGTACTAAACAATTATTATTCTTTGTTATATTTATTAATAAATAAGCAACACCTCATAACATCAAATATATGAGCATGTAGAGTTAATACTGAACTTTAACAGGTTTTTAGCTATTTGAGTTCTTATAATAACGGACAAATGCCCATCATTTTATTTAAGTCTCAAGAGAGAGAGGGAATATTTATGTAACAGAAGTAACAAAATTCCCTTAGATTTGATCATTCTTTTCACAAAGCAAGCTTCTTGGACCCACAAATATGCCATTATACTTACAAAGCTGAGTTCATACCTCACTCCATGCAAGTTCACTGTGTTTGATGGAATAAACATTTGTTTCGATATGCAAGATTAACCTTAGGTAGGCATTTGAAGACGAAGATAGATAGATGCATGTGTTGTAATAAATGTCATTTCTCCTTATAGCAACAGAGTCTAGTGTCTAAACAGTAACCCCAATTGGCCCCAATCAACCCTACTCTGCTATTCATTTCAAACACAGTGAACCCAAGACTTTATCCACACTCAGCACACTCAATCTCTCATTATTTTCTTTTGTATTTATATTTTTAATCTTATTTTATTGTCAAGATGCTGTACAGAGGGGTTATATTACATGAATAAGGTAATGATTACATTTCTTGTTGAACAGTGTTATCCCTTCTTTTGTTGTTCTCCCACTGTCCCTCCCCCATCTCCTTCCCTTCCCCCCCCTCAAATTGTAAAGTTCTTTTCCAACATAGTGTCTTGTGGGTATCATTGTTGCAATGGGTCATCCTATGTCTTTGTTTCAGCCTTCTATTATTCCCCTTCCCCTCCGCAAATTAGATAAATGTATATAGAAGATGCAGGTTATCAAAATCCAGTACAGTGACAACAAAGGATTCATTTGTACTAAGCTTTCCCTTGTTGATAATTTGTATCTCTAATGGTAACTTTACCTCAGCAGAACAAAGCCAGTGAGATTAGTGAAAACCTTACAAAGGATCTTAGAGAATCTTAGAAGATTCTCTCTTATGCTTGAAACCTGCATCCCTAACAAACAATGACCACTTTGTCCAATTTCTGGCTCACCTCTCTTTCAATAACAGCTTAGACCCAGAATCTACGGTCATGTTTTTAATCACCTAGGGTACTATGCTCTTCAAACAGGTCTTTTAAAGCTGGTAGATGTTCTGAGGGTATTTGAAGAAGATGCCTTTGGCCACAGGATCTGCACAGCTATATCACCCATACTCCTATCTGAAATGGTCATACAGAGTAGGTTAGGGAGAAGAAGGATCGGGCACTGTGAACAGATTGCCAAAGATTCCACTTCAGATTATCACTCAGGTGAGAGCATCCTTGACCAGGGGCAGAATCTGCCAGACAAATGGTGAAGAAGTTGAGTTTCAAATCAGAAATGAAACAAAATGGACATCAGATCGCACTTTCCAAAGTAACCTGCCTGCCAGAGTGTCTGAAAACTAGTCTGGTCATGAAATTATTTCTGTTGAAATTATTTCTGGATGAGGAAATAACAAACTTCATTATGAATAAAAACAAACTTTACTTTTCAAGAAGAAGACAGACATAGGACTCATATGCCTTGTCATATACTCCTGTACAATGTCATAGGACATATACCCCTGTAGTATATTCTCTCTTGTTACTGTAATTGATTTTGGTACCCTGGTATTGTATATATGACTATTTGAATTAGGAAAGGGAAGGTGAACAACAGAATGGTGAGATAAAGGACAAGGGGGAAACCAATGCAAAAGTAATATGCACGAGACAATATTTTGGAAACAATCTGTACAACTTAGGTGGGTTTGTAAGGAGAAGGGAAAGTAGGAGAAAACTGAGGGAAGGAGTACCAAAGTTCTTATTACCTTATGTATGTAATTGAAGCCCCTCTGTATATCACCTTCAAAAGAAAAAATAAATAAATAAATATAAGATAAATAAAGAAAACCAGGCAGGGACTCATCTAAGGAAGAGGCCTATACACCCATTTTTTAAATGAATATCAATGCAAAATTTCTCAAAAAATTCTGGCTAATCAATTTCAACAATTCATCAAAAAATCATACACTGTGATCAAACAGGATTCATTTCAGGCATGTAAAGTTGGTTCCATTTACTCAAGTCAATTATTGCAATTATTTACATCCACCAGAGCAAGGATAAGAACCACATGATCATCTCAATAGACCAGAAAAAGCATTTGAAAAGATTCAATACCCCTCTATGATGAAGGCTCTGGAAAAACTAGGAATCCATGGAACATTCCTCCATATAATAAAGATGTGTATGAAAAACTTACAGCTAGCATTATACTTAATGGCAAAAAGCTAAAGCCATTTCCTCTAAATTCAGGAATGAGATAAGGATGTCCACTCTCTCCACTCCTCTTCAACTTAGTATTAGAATCCCTAGCCAGCCGGGCGCTGGTGAGTCACACCTGTAATCCTAGCTACTCAGGAGGCTGAGATCTGAGGATCAAGGTTCAAAGCCAGCCCGGGCAGGAGAGACCGTGAGACTCCTATCTCCAAGAAACCACCAGAAAACCAGAAGTGGCGCTGTAGCTCAAGTGGTAGAGCGCTCGCCTTGAGCTGAAGAGCTGAGGGACAGCGCCCAGGCCCAGAGTTCAAGTCCCACGACCGACCAAAAAAAAAAAAGAAATGTCACTAGAATCCCTAGCCAGGGCAATAAGGTAAGATGCAAATACAAATGGGATCCAAACAGGAAAGGTGAAGTAAAACTCTCTCTCTTTGTAGCTGATATGAATCTACTGGAATCTACTCCCAAGTTACTTGAGCTGATCGGAAACTTTGGCAAAGTTGCAGAGCATAAAATTAACCCTCAAAAATCAATGGCTTTTTGTATGCAAATAGTGAGAAGAGCAAGGCAGAAAGCAGAAAACCAACTCCTTTTGTAATAGGCTCTGATAACAATAAAATACCTACGAGTTAACCAAAGCAGTGAAGGTCCTCTATGATGAAAACTTTAAAAACCTGAAAAAGGAAATTAAAGCAGAACTAAGGAAATGGAAAAACCTCCATGCTCCTGCATTGAGAGGATTAACAACATGAAAATGGTAATGCTGTCAAAGGTTATCTACAAATTCAATGCAATATCCAACATCATTCTTTAATGAATTAAAAGAAGCAATCCAAAAATTCATATGGAACAATAAAAGACACCAAATAGTAAAATCAATCCTTAGCGAAAGAACAGTATTGAATGTCAAACTTCCAACTCTACTACAAAGCCATAGTAATCAAAACAGCTTGGTACTCACACAAGAACAGACTTGAGGACCAGTGGAATAGGACTAAAGACCCAGAAATGAACCCGCAGACCTAGAGCCAGCTAATCTTAAATAAGGGAACCAAAAAAAAAAAAAAAAAAAAAAAAAAAGGAAGAAAAACAGGCTCTTCAGTAAATGGCGTTGGCAAAATTGGTTAAACATCTGTAGAAAACTACATCACCCTGCACCAGAATCAACTCCAAATTGATCAAAGTCCTCAAAGTCAAAGCAGACACCCTGAAAACATTACAGGAAGGAATAAGAGAAACTCTAGGACTCCTTGGAACAAGCTGAAATTTTCTTAAAAAAGAGCCAGAAACACAAAAATTTAAAGAAAGGTTGGACAAATGGGATTGCATGAAACTGCAGAGCTTCTGCATGGCAAAGGACATAGCTAGCAAGATCAATAGAAAGCCCATAAACTGGGAGAAGATCTTCACTAGCCATACAACTGACAAGGGTCTCATATCTAAAGTATACTTAGAATTCAAATAATTAACTCCCCCAAAAACAAATACTTTAAGCCAAAGGCTTAAAGACAGACTTCTCTGAAGAGGAAATAAGAATGACCAATAGACATATGAAGAAATGCTCAACTTCTCTTGCCATAAAAGAAATGCAAATCAAAACAACATTAAGATTACACCGCATTCCAGTTAGAATGGCTATAATCAAGAAATCTAATAACAACAGACGCTGGAAGGGATCTATCCAGAAGGAAACCCTACTGCATTGTTGGTGGGAGTGTAACCTTGTTCAACAACTCTGGAAAGCAGTATGGAGGTTCCTCAAAAGACTACACATAGAGCTCCACTATGACCCAGAAATCCCACTTCTCAGCATTTACCCAAATGATCACAAACAAGGCCAAACTAAACCACAACTATATTTATTGCAGTATTATTAACAATAGCTAAGATATGGAACCAGCCCAGATGACCCTAGGTAGATGCATGGATCAAGAAAATGTAATACACACACACACACACACACACACATATATGTATATGTGACACCATATATATATATATATATATATATATATATATACATACATATATATACATACATATATGTGACACCACCCCATTTGTAAGGAAATGGAAAGATTTGGAAAATGTCATATTAACTGAAGTAAGCCAGACCCAAATAAACATAGGTCCCATGTTTTCCCTTATTTGCAGTAATTAGTGTATGTCTAGTATAACCTTAGCAGATGAGCTCAATAGCTATGACAATATAAGAAGATTCATTCAAAGACCTGGCCTCAAGAGGTTTTTATTTGTGATTGTTATTTTTAATGTACTATGTGATATTTTTTGTTTCTTTGTATGTTCTTCCCACTATAGTATATGCCCTGTTGTCACTATATTTGATTTTGGTATCCTGGTATTATATATACATTTATTTGAATTAGGAAAGGGAAGGGAACAACAGAATGGTGAGGCAAAGGACAAGGGGAAACCAATGCAAAAGAGATATACATAAGACAATATGTTTGAAATGATCTGTACAATTTGGTAAGGGTTAGGGTAGGAAAAGTAGGAGAAAAATGAGGGAAGAGTAACAACTTCGACAAGAAATATACTTATTACCTTACTTATGTAACTTTAACCCCTCTGTGCATCACCTTGACAATAAAAAATTGAGATGAAAAAATAAATAAGTAAACATAACAAATAAATAGATCAAGAAAGAAAGAAGAAGGAGGAGGAGGAAGAGAAGGAGGAAGAAGAAAGGAAGGAAGGAAGGAAGGAAGGAAGAAAGAAAGAAAGAAAGAAAGAAAGAAAGAAAGAAAGAAAGAAAGAAAGAAAGAAAGAAGTAAAACATGGAAGTATGCTTTGGTTGCTCTGATTTTGAGTCAATATGTTTTGGATCGAAGAAGCTGGATGCTTTATAATTTTTTTTTCCCAGATATACATCAAGCCTAGTTATAAATGTCATTAAGAGAGTCAGATTTGAAATTATATTTTCTTGATAACAACCATTTGAATGAAATAGTTTAAACAGGAAGAAATTTTATTATCAGAATGAATAAAAATTTCAAATTTTGTGCATGCTAAGAAGATCTTTATAGCTTTAACAAAGCCACCAGTGTTTTGGGCATCAAGATTCAATCAACCCATTCAGTGAGAGCAAACTTACTTGAGTTACCAAAACTGGCATGAGCTACTGCAGTATCCTGCTTGGCTTGATTTGAACTCTGCAAAGCAGCATCACAGGCTCCTGTAATCAGGAACCTTGGATTGGGAAACAATCTCATTATGAAGTCTGCTAATATTCGTCAATGGTAAGGTCAATACTTCCTCTATTTATGTTTTAGTGACTTTGCCCACATCAAGCTATTACACCTTTTTGAGAAGAAGGGAGTCAAGGAATGATAGTGTTTTGTGAAAATCAGACAATAAAAATAAAATGCCTTCTCAAAAAGCTCAGAATTTTTAAATGGGAGAGAGAGACTTTTGATTTCTAAGCAACCCAACAGGAAGAGATAGAGTGCCACTGACATGACAATGACCCTATTAACATGTGTGACAGAGCTCTAAGTATTAAGCCCCTGAATAAGAGCATGTACCATTCAACAGCAGCCAGAAAAGAACTACCAATCAGTCAGGTGAAAATGAGGAATATATTCACAGAGCTTACTGGGGTTGTAGCCTGGATATATCAGAATACCTCCAAGTGTAGACTAAAGGGCGCAGGCAGCAACCACTATTCCGACTTGATCAACTACGTCAGTTCAACCTCTAATAATAATGTGAGCTGCCAGGATCTATGCCAGTTAGTCTAGATTCAGTCTTCTGACTTTAAAAAGGCATGTCCTATGGTTCTTGCAACAATGGAACAGAGAGAATTATGTCCATGTCACAACAGAGAATAACTATAATATGGTGCCTCTCTGTATAATTAATGAAAACAATCATGTTGCTCCTATACTAAGTATGAATGTGTTTTAGATGTTGGCATTTACTTACATTCTAGAATTTATCAGAACATATACCATTAACATTATCTTTTTATTTTTGGCAGTCTGAATTCAGTGCCTTGAACTTGCCACACCTTCAGCCCATTATCATTCATTATTTAAAAAAAAAAAAACCTCTGTAATTCCTTATAAAATGCAAACTTCGGGTTCTTTTCTCCAAACTCTAAATAGATAAACTCTAGTTATTTTAATTCTCAGCAAATAATGTTTTCTTTGGTCAAGTAAGTCTTCACAACTATTTTCAGTGTGAAAGGTTTAGGTTTTCAAGACTAATCATTTGTATTAAAGGGGTTTTGAGGCATGCCTTGCAGGTCAGGGGGAATTAAATATCTGCATTTCTTGGAGACATTCTTGCATACATTCCAAGGGTAATATACAAATATAGCTTGCTATCTTTATGCAGAGGGCTCCAATATGAAAAGGTCTTTCTAAGCCATACTAGGGTGGCTCAGGCCTGTAATACTAGCTGCTAAGGAGGCTGAGTACTCAAGAACAAGGCTTGAAGCTAGCTCTGAAAAAATAGGTCTTTTCCTGCTTTGCCTCACTCTTCAAAGAGGAGATGGACATGTTTCTGGCCATTCCACACAACTCTGAGTTTCATAATATTGTCCTCTCCTCTCTGTTGTGAGACCTCACAATGTTCACAAGTACCACAATATGCTCATTATACTTGTCATGTGGAATCAGAGCCTGGAGAATCACAATTCCTAAAATGCTGACTCAGATACTCAGTGTTTCCATTTATATGCGCCTACCTTACATACAGGTAGCATACCAGACCATTTAGAGCTTCAGAGCTATTCTTTCTGATGGATGACTAGAATTCCATTGTGTATATCTACACCATTTTCATGATCCATTCGCCTATTGAAGTTCATTGGGGCTGATTCCATATCTTAACTATGGTAAATTATGCTGCAATGAACATGGTTGTGCTAATAGCTTTAGTGTGGCCTTGTTTGTGATTGATCATTTGGGTAAATGCCATGAAGTGGAATTGCTGGGTCATAGGGAAGCTCTATGTGTAGTCTTTTGAGGAACCTCCAACCTTCCAAAGTGGTTGGACAAATTTACATTCCTCATTCATCAGAAAAAATCATATCGTGCCATTCTTAAGGAAATGGTAGGACTTAAAAATAAATGTACTAAGCAAAATGAGACTCACCCAGAGAAATATAGGTTTCATATTTTCCCTCATTTGTGGTATCTAGAATGTGCCTATAAATCTATAAGCAAATACACCAGATGGTTTAAAAAAAAAAACCACAGGAACATGATAAATTATGCAAGTCTCACATTCTAGCATAGTGAGACCAAAGCAGGACATTTTTAGGAGAGGAACTCAAAGGTGCAATATCTATGTGCATCTGATCATATAAAATTATATCTATATAAATTAACTCCAAAAAGGAAATATTGCTATTTTTGTCTTCTTTTCCATTTGTTTGTTCATTTTTCCTTCTTTGGGAAGGTAACAGGAGGCACAGAAATGATGGGACAAAGGGTGAGCAAATACAGCAGTGGTACTTACTAGACACTGTTAAAATGAATTATACAATTTGTGGCTAGGGATAGGAAGAAAAAACTAGGCGAGAGCAAGGGAAATGATAACATTAAAAAGGGATTTTAGTTTTTTTATCTGACTTAGGTGACTGTAACCCCTCTGTACATCACCTTTATAATAAGAAAAAATGCATGAGAGAAAAAAAAATATACAAACCAGAAAAAGATTATTTCTTTTAGTGGTTTGATGCAGTCATTAGACTTGCCACCCCCTATTCTAACTAATAATCAACTTCGTAGAGAGTATAGCAGAATTTTGTGGATTCTTGTGGAAATATTAATGAATTTTAGAACAGTGACTTGATTAATCCCTCAAATCAACTTTGTTGGGGAGTAGTAGCCAACAATATTTGAACGACTTTACAGATTTAATCATCATAGGGTTTAGTGACTTCTTGGTCAGAGTAATGTTAATAATCCACTACTAAGATTCATTTCCTTCTTTCTGAATTCATATATACTAGTTTATTCTGAATGTTATTATGTTTTCAGGTCTGTCTCAGTAAACCCTTCTTTCCCAATAACATTACAATTTCAGTTCAGAAATGTAGACTTACAATCTTTTTAATTTTTTTATTGTAAAGATACTGAACAGAGGGATTAGAGTTACATGAGTAAGGTAATGAGTACATTTGCTATCAAGCATTGTTACCCTCTCCTGCTATTCCTTCCCTCCCCTCTCCCCTACTCCTCCCCCAAGGAAGATGTAAAGTTTGTTTTCAACATAGTGTCTTGTATATCTCATTGTTACAATGGATCCACCTGTATCCTTGTTGCAGCATTTCATTATTTCCCTTCCCCTCCTCAATTAGAAAAACGTATATACAAGATGCAGGGCACAGGAATCGAATACAGTGACAACAAGTGTTATATTCCATGGGGCAAGACCATACAAAAGAAACAAAAAAAAATCACATAGTACATTAATCTCTAATTGTGCGTTCTTTGCCAGGGGTAGAAGTGCTATCTGAAGAGCTTATTTTCAGTTCCTCTGTGTCTAATCAATCTGAACAGATAATCTGGGCCTTAAAAATACAGGTGTTCTCTAATAATATATTTTAAAGCTTAATAACAGTTATTGACTGGGACTGTGGCTTTGAAAGTGTTCACATCTTGCCTTCCACAACCTCCTTCTGTGGCAACTAGAATGCAGGTTTTCACAAACATTCTAGATATTGTTGTTCAGGGCTGCCATAGATACGAAAGAAGGACGTAAGAGGGATGGAAAAGTTAAAATGCTATGAAGAACATTCTCCTTACTACATTTCAGCCACATTTTCCTTCAATAAATGCTTCTGTGATTGCTTTTCTCTGAAACATGTCCCCAAAGACTTCAGTTCATTTCCAGACTTTTCAAAAGTGGATTTTGGCCATTTTTAGTGGTTTCCTATTGCTTTTAGGAAAAGTATCATTTTCACAAATCTTTAGTTGGTGATTTTGTTGATGGCTGCTCAAAGTCATGTTTTTATACATAAGATATCCTGGCTTAATGCGTGATGATATGTGAAAAATATATCAAATCTGGAATATGTCTTAATTATTCCATAAGCAGTGATTGAGTATTTATTTTATTCAAGTCTACTTTCCAGATACCAAGGACTTTTTAAAAATGAAATAGAATTCACGACCTGAAAGAGCAAACAATTTTGTTGAGAATCAGATAAGAAATAGCTGCATTTCAATGAAATTATTTATAAACACTCTGTGGTCAATAATGGTAGCATAGAAAGGAAAGTCCTTTAGGTTAGGATAAGAAAGAGAGAGAATCAAAGTTGTGTGGGAGCTGCAGGGGGAGGTATGGGTGTGTATGAGAAGTACATAGTCTAAAAAGAAAATCACCAGAATAAATGGAGAGTTTGTGCAATTTACTGTAAGTCACAAAACATAATTCTGGGAAGGAATTTTGTATTCAAATGGTGGATTTGCTACTTCTGATGATTAATTTTTAGCCAACACACACAACCAACAAGTTTCAGTGAGGTCCTTAGCAAATCTTATTGCTATGTGTACTTCCTAGTCTATTGAGTATTGCATAAGTGAACATTTGTGACTAATAACAGCATCAGGAAATAATGAAAATTAAGTAAATGTAAATTCCTGATGTATTTTTTTTATTTAGAACATATGAAAAGGGATAAATAAATATTTCACAATATACACTGTAGGAAAGTGACACTTGACAAATGTTTCTCAGTTGATGGGAATTTCTCAGAAGAAACAATGACCTTCCAAATTCAAGATAATGCAACTACCATTAGGGAATATATTTAACTCTCAGAACAAAGCATACATTTTTAGTATTTTAGGAACCCGAGTGTAAGAAGTGGAGAAACATACACCAGGTGTGATAACTCACACCTACAATTCTAGCTATTTGAGGGGAACAGAGATTTAGAGAATAGCTGTTTAAAGCCAGTCTGGAGAAAACGTTAGCAACATCCCCCCTAATCCAATAAGCTGAACGTGGTTGTCCAGACCTGCCATCCCAGCTATACAGGAGTCATTTGTGGGGGGATCTTGGTCTCAGGCAAAAAGCACAAGATTCAATCTGAAAAATAACTAAAACAGGGGTGGGAGTGTACCTCAAATGGTGGGGCATCTGCCAACTAAGTGAAAATCCATGAGTTCAAATTTGAGTACTGAAAAAGACAGAGAAACAAAGTAGAAAGCTCCATAAACTATCATTGTCATTATTGGATATCAGCCTCTGTTACCTCTGAACTTTGTCTGGAATGTTTTGGATTTGTTTACCAAATTACCACAGGAGCTAAAACTTTTATCTCTGTATCTATCTGTCTGTCTATCTGTCTCTCTGTCTGTCCATCTATCCTATACCTATATTTGTTTATCTTGAGCCAGAATTCAACCCAGAACCTCCCATATCCTCAGCCAGTGTTCCATCACTGAGATACGCTTGCTGTTCTGTTATTAATTGTACATGTAATTTCTCCATTGATGAGTAAAGGCTTTCTTTTGGGAGTCTAGATACGCTAGTATATTCATAGAAAAATGAAAAAGGTACATAATCAGGCATTGTCACCTGAAAAATATAGCACATTTTATGCTGATGCTGACCTCTAATCTAATCTAATTAAACACATTCATTAATGCTGCTCTTTAATCCAGTCAAAGACATACAATTGAATTTAATCTTCTACTAAAATTTCATGAACTAAGGAAGTTTAAACTCACAGAAGGAACTGAAAGGAGAATATCACATCTAGATGCCAAAGAAACTTTGTCCTAGAACATTGTCCTTCTAGATCATTCATTTCCCCTAGAAACCAACATTACCCCTCTCAGAGAGTATATACATCCTATCCTTTCCTTTCACATATGAAAACAAGGATTATTATAAGCTTTTAAATCTCACTGGGCAATTAAATACTAAACTCCAGGAGCTTTTCTCTGCATACAAATACCTCATCAATCTTTTCTCATATTAATCTTTCAATTAGTCAGTATACATAAGCAGACCGGATTTGTCCTCCAGAGAAGGATGAGAAATTTCCTTCCAACACTACATTAACCTGCAAATTCTGCTGCTAACCTGCAAGTGCTGACCTGTTCCTAATAGTCAGGTTTTGCTTTTGTTTTTGGTTTCACTTTTCCCCCCCAGTATTAGAGTATGTCTTTCACTTGCTAGACTGGTGATTTCCCACTAGAGGTATGCCTCCAGGCTTGCTTTTTGATGGTTATTTTGGGGGTAGAATCTCACAAATTCTTCTGCCTGGTTGGCCTCAAACTGTGGTCCTCCAGATCTTTCCCTTCTGCGTAGCTAATATACAAGTGAATCTTGATATGATTCACTATGAATTAAAATATCTTTATACATTTATAAGAACAGTATGGTACTTTCAATCATGGTAACTTTAAGACATTGAAAAAAACCTAGATTTAAAACAACAGAGCAATGTTTGACTATGAAATAATCAAACGCTCTTTTTCTCCCATTTTTTTTCTTTATATCTTCCTAGTTAACATTCTGAGCAAGTCAAGGTATATGAATGAGAAAGGAAAATTCCTTCATAAAAAGGAATTGGCAAATAAACTATACAACTTGGGTGGGGACAGGAAGGGAAACTAGGAGTGAATAAGAGAAGGAGCAACAATGTTCAAAACGAAATGTACTAATTATTGGACTTACCTAATTATATCTCCTCTGTACATTAACTTTAAAATAATATATATTAATGACATTATCAAAATATTAAATTTAGTTACTATCTTAGGATAGTATTGGGTCCTTTCCTCGGGTTAACTAATTGCAAATGTGGTTAAATAGAAAGAAGCAAAGAAAGATTAATTAAGTCCTTTTCTTTGCAATGTAAGTATTTTTATTCAGCCATTTTACAGTGAATGTATATAGACCTAGAATACTTGAGATCACTTGGGCCAACTGTAAGTGATGTATGAAATGAAATATTCTCAGGGACATGGTCCTGCAGACTCTGGCATGCCAGGCCTTTCATGATTACATGAAGCTTTTTTATATAAAAATTTTATTGTAAAGATGCTGTACAGAAGGGTTATATTTACATGAGTAACTTATATTTCTTGTTGAACATTGTTATCCACTCCATTGTTGTTCTCCCACTATCTCTTCCCTCCTCCCACTTCTGCCCCACTCCACAAAGTTGTAAAGTTCATTTCTGACATAATGTCCTGTGAGTATCACTGTTGCAATGGGTCATCTTTTGTACTTCTTTCGCCATTTTGTTATTTCCTTTCCCTTTCCCCAATCAGATAAATGCATATACAAGATGGAAGGTACCAGAATCAAAGACAGAGATTTCCAGGGATAAACCAATCAAAAAAGAAAAATGAAATAAAATAAGAAGAAAGAATTAGATACAGCACATTGGCAACATCAATGTTGACAACCAAAAAAAGAAAACTGTTGTTTCCATAACTTGGAATTCATTTCAATTAGCATCACTTTATATGGTCATATGTACAGAACTCTCTGTTAGGACTAACCTATGATTATACTAATTATTACAAATAAGGGAGACCATAGCACTTATGTTTCTTTAGGTCTGGCTTACTCAATATCTTACTCACTCAATATCATTTTTTCTAGGTCTTTCCATTTCCTTACAAAAAGGGCTGGGAAGGTGGCTCAGTGGTAGAGTGCTTGCCTTGCATGCATGAGGCTCTGGGTTCAATTCCTCAGCACCACATAAGCAGAAAAAGCTGGAAATGGTGCTGTGACTCAAGTGGTAGAGCAGTAGTCTTGAGCTGAAGAGCTGAGGGACAGTGCCCAAGCCCAGATTTCAGGCCCCACAACAATAAATAAATAAATAAGCAAATAAAAATAAATAAATAAAACAAAAGGGTCGATGTCATTCTTTCTGATAGAAGCATAAAAGGCCATTGTGTAAATATATTACATTTTCTTGATCCATTCATCTACTGAGGGGCATCTGGGTTGGTTCCATACCTTAGTTATAGTAAATTCTGCAATGAACATAGTTGTGCTGATACCTTTAGTGTAGCCTAGTTTGAAATCATTTGATAAATGCCTAGGAGTGGGATTGTTGGATCACAGGGGAGTCCTGTGTTAAGTCTTTTGAGGAACCTCCATATTGCCTTCCAGAGTGGTTGAATCAGCTTATATTTCCACCAAAAATGTAGTAGTGTTCCCTTTTGGCCACATGCCTACCAGTATCTGTTTAATGAACATTGGTGCAAAACTCCTCAGTATTATTGGGGGGGGTAAATTCTTTGAACTTTGGGTATATTTTTTATGAGACCCTTTCTGTAGTGAAGATCTTCTCCCAATTTGTGGGCTTTCTATTTATCTTGCTACCTATGTCCTTTGCCATGCAGAAGCTCTGCAGTTTAATGAGATCCCATTTACCCAGACTATCTTTGATTTGTTGTGCTTCTGGATCTTTATTTAGGAAGTTTTGACTTGTGCTAAAAAACCTAGGACCAGATGGATGCACAGCTGAATTCTAAAAAGGTTTCAAAGGAGAACTCACTCAAATACCTCTCAAACTCTTCAATGAATTTGAAAGCGAAAGATCACTACCAAATACATTCTATGAGACCATCATAGCCCTCATCCCCAAACCTGATACAGATCCATCTCTTTAATGAACATTAATGCAAAACTTCTCAATAAAATTCTGGCCAACTGACTAAAACATCTAATTCAAACAAAATAATACACTATGACTAAACAGGATTCATTCCACGGATGCAAAGCTGGGTTGATATATGTAAGTCAATTAATGTAATTCAATATATCAATAGGAGCAGGGACAAGAGCCACATGATCATCTCAATATATGCAGAAACAAAAACATTTGACAACATCCAACACCCCTTTATGATGAAAGCTCTGGAGAAACCATATGTGGAAAAACCTGCAGCCAGCATTAAGCTTAATGGTGAAATATTAAAGCTATTTCCTCTAAAATCAGGAACAAGACAAGGATGTCTGCTCTCTCCACTTCTCTTCAATATTGTATTGGAATTCCTAGCCAGAGCAATAAGGAAAGAAACAATCACAAAAAGGATCCAAATAGGAAAAGAAGTTAAACACTCCCTCTTTTCAGATGACATGATCCTGTATTTTAAGAACCCCATAAATCTATGGGGTTACTTGAGCTGATCCAAAACTTTGGCAAAGTAGCAGGGTATAAAATTAACCCACAAAAATCAGTAGTTTTCTGTATGCCAGAAATAAGAAGAGGAAGAATGAAATTTTTTTAAAAAGCAACTCCTTTTGTAATATCCTCTAAAAAAATTAAATACCTGGGAATAAACAATGAAAGAGGTCAAGGGCCTCTATGATGAAAACTAAAAATTTTTAAAGGAAATTAAGCATTGTAGCCTCTTCCTTTGTTTCCCCTTCCCATCCCTTCCCATCCTCCTCCCTCCCCCCCAAAAAGAGGAAATTAAAGCAGATTTAAAGAAGTGGAAAAATCTCCCATGCTCCTGGATTGGGAGAATTAACATGGTGAAAATGGCAATACTGCCCAAAGCTATCTACCAATTCAATACAATACCTATCAATATCCCAACAATATTTTTTAATGAAATAGAAGAAGCAATCTAAAAATTCATATGGAGCAATAGAAGACCCTGGAGATAAAAACAATCCTTACCAGGAAGAACAGTGCTGGAAGAATATGAATATCAAAGTTCAAACTCTATGATAAAGCTGTAATTATAAAACAGCTTGGCACTCACACATGAACAGGCAAAAGGACCAATGAAATAGTAGACCCAGACATCATCCCACAGATCTATGGCCATCTAGTCTTTGATAAGGGAGCCAAAATTATCAGATGGAAGAAAGACAGCCTCTTCAACAAATGGTGTTGGGAGAACTGGCTACACACATTTAGAAAATTGACATTAGATCTTATATATCAACTACATTTAGCTTAAGCAAAGCAGAAAGATCTAGATTTTTTAAGCTGAGAATCATAGTTTGCACATACGCACATGTGCACATACATTAAAAACATACCTTAGTATAAAACAAAAGATTTTATTTAAAATCTTCATATAAAAAGGCACTTTCTTCCAAAATTGTTCTCTACATGTCTCTCATACCCAATTAACAGTATCATAGGTCATATATTTGATGTTTTCTGACCTAAAATGTAATTTTATACAAGAAGATAAAATTGAGACAAAATAGTCTTAATTGTATAATTGTTTATCTAAATCAACAGGTAAGAATATAATGTAAGTGAAGATGAAGCCCATGTCAAAAACTTAACTCCTTCCAGGCTTGGAAGAGCACCCAAGTTCATGGTTCCCTTATTATGATCTACATGGCACTGTCTTACAGAATTGGTTACAAAGCATCTTTGGGAGAGTAGGAGTAGTTCAACACAAGCCAGAAAATCTCTACGCAATACTGACTTCTAATTCTGAAGGTAGGTTACAGTCAGTCCTCCCAAGTGCTGGGTACTGTTAGTAGAGTCCCAGTCTGAGCTTCAGATTGCACTTAGTTAAGAGTCTCAGTGCAAATTTCTATCTTATCTGAAAAAAGTATTTTCTCTTCTCAATATTCCCACAGCCATTTCCTTTGTATGTAGAGCCCTCCTTAAATTTCAGTGTGAAATTGCTTGGAATTGCCTTTTACCTGAAATTCTGTATGCATCCATAAATGCCATTGGCAAGAAAGACTATCCAGTAAGTGTGACACAAAGTGTTATGTATAGCAGTTAAAGATAAACCTATAGCTAAAACTGTTCCTTATGCATCCTCCTGTTAGTATACATTTATGTTATTTCTGTGCTTTCATTGTTGTTCACAATGATGCACAGAACATAGGAAAGAAGAAATCTCTTCAAGGTCCTAATTTGATTTCTTATGGCTATACACTCAGCAGCAGGATTACTACTATCATAACTTTAAAAGGGGTTTGTTTATGCCTCCATCATAAAGAATGACACCACCCCATTTGTTAGGAAATGGAAAGACTTGGAAAAAATTATATTAAGTGAAGTAAGCCAGGCCCAAAGAAACATAGGTTCCATGGTTTCCCTTATTTACAATAACTAGTATACGTCTAGGACAATCTCACCAGGCAAGCAGAAAATGTCAAAAGCTATGTACATATGACCATATAAGATGATGCTAAGCAAAAAGAACCCCAAGATAGGGACACAAGAGGTTTTTTTCTTTGTTGCTGTTGTTTTTCATGTATTATGTGACTTTTTTTGTTTCTTTTGTATGTTCTTAACCCATGTGTATAACACCTGTTGTTACTGTATTTGATTCCTGTGCCTTGCATCTTGTATAAACATTAGTATAATTTGGTGAGGGGAAGGGAAATAACAAAATGCTGAAACAAGGATACAGGTTGACCTATTGTAACAATGACATGTACAAGACACTATGTTGAAAACGAACTTTAAAACTTGGGGTGGGAGGGGAGAGGTAGGGAGCTGAGGAGGGAAGGGATGGTAGGGGAAAAACAAAGGAAGAGATAATAATGCTCAATATGAAATGTACTCATTACCTTACTCATGTAACTGGAATCCCTCTGTATACTATTTTTACAATAAAAAAACATTTAAAAAAATCCTCCCCAAAAAGAAATCTAGTTCCGGTGTGTGCATGTAAATAGCTATATCTACTTATGATTTTTAAAAAATTAATAAAAGTGTTTCAAATAAACTTTCTTCAACACAATAAAGCCATATATGAAAAGCCCATAGCCAAGATCATAATAAAGAGAAAGTTTTATTTTTTCCCCTGTAAGACCTTCTTCAAGGCATTTCTGTAGCTTCTATTTGACATAAAACTGGGAGTATTAGACAAAATAGTAACAAAGAGAGAGAAGTAAAAGAATATTCAAATAAAAGAAAACAATGTAATATTTTGTATTTTCATCTGGTATGACTAAAGAGGTAGAATAGTTGTTTATTTAAAGTACAAAGTATTGATGAAGGAAATTAAGGAAGATACAAATAAATGCAGAGAACTTATATGTCTATGGTCTGAAATCTTTAATACAACTTGCAGGTGGGTTAAAGGGAAGGGAAAATAGGAGAAAAATGAGGGAAGGAGTAACAAGTTTGACAAGAAATGTAATTATTACCTTACTTATGTAACTGTAACCCCTCTATACATCACCTTGACAATAAAAAAAGAAATTAGTCTTATTAATATTATTTTGGAAAGGATACCAAAAGTACAAATAAATAAATAAAACTATACAAACAAAACTGCATCAAACTAGGAGATGTCTAACAAGTAAAGGAAACAATAGTCACCATAGGAAATATTACAAGTCAATATTTGCAAGCCATAAATCTAATGAAATACCCAAAACACATAAATCCAAGAACTTATTACAAAACAAACAATTTAATTAAAATTTCACTATCACCTCTGTATTATTTACAATACCATATATAATATAAGTGGAATATAAATGGTTTTCATACTACTTCATTAAGAGAACAATGACAAGAAGAAACATATGTACAAGCTCTGTACATATAATATTTTCATCAAATGTTTCAACACAAAGTTGGCTACATCAACTGAAGCAGAACACTTAAATAGAGAAGATTGTCTTTATAAAGACTTTAATGTATAATTGTATGGATTATCTTTAAATTATACCTTGGGCAATTGTTAATATTTAAAACATTTTATTCAAGAGCCCACCTACCTAAGATACCTATAGAAGATGGGTCAGATACCATTATTTATTGTTTATAGAAAAATTACAAAATTTTAATAATGGAGTTTAGAATAAACTTTTTTCTTGATAAAATGATAAATCTTTGTGACTTCTGTATAAGTAATGTATGATACATGATGGAATGGGTTGAAGCATATGTAAGTGTGACTATGACATAATGAGGTGGTTAGGTCAGATAGTGTTTTTGGAGCAACAAGCATGTCAAAACCTCCATTAGAGCATTACCTTTCCATTTAATGAAAAATGTGCCATCTCATTAAAGAAAGTGTTATCCAGCCATCACAATATAGTTGTGCTTGAATTGGATACACATTTTCATGAAATTATTTTCCTTGACCTAATAAAATAAAATAAAATAAAGCAAAAGTTATTCTAAGCCTAACTTCCAGGAGCAGCTAGTTTTATGCATGATGGAAATAAGTGATTTTTATATGCCAAAACTAGTTTTAAGATATTACTGGAACATTAACAAATGAAGTTCTTTCTTTATTTCATTTGGTTTATCCCCTGATGTCATTGTTTTTGATTCCCGTACTCTGTGTCTTGTATATATGATTATCTGATTTGGGCAAGGGAAGGGGACATAATGGTGAGACAAAGGACAAAGGGTGAGCCAATGCATCAGTGATACTCACAAGACACTAGGTTGAAAATGAACTTTATAAATTGTGGAAGCAGGGAGTCAGAGAGGAGGGAAAGTAGGAGAAAATGAGGGAGGAGGTAACAGTGTTCAACAAGAAATGTACTCAATATCTTACTTATGTAAATGTAAGCCCTCTGTACATCACCTTTACAACAAAATTAAATTAAATTAAAGAAATAAAGAAATGCACTCACTAATTTACTTATGTAACTGTAACCCCTATGTAAATCACCTTGACAATAAAATTAAAATTAAAAAAGCACACTATGACAAACAGAACCAAACAATGTCACAGTAGACATATTTTCTTTCATATATAAACTGTCAACTCACTTTTGGGTTTTCTTTACCTGACTATTGGTGGATGAATGATCAGCTTAGATTATGTTGGTATAACTTAATAACTTGTCAAGACTCTTCCCTATGGAGAAGAGGAATTTCAGATCAGTCCCTTGATGGTATGAACTCTAGAAACTGACAGGTAGAGAAGACATGGTATTTCACAGCATGATAATAAAATTAGCATATTTCTGTAGCAAAAAAAGTAATGTTATATCAAGAAGAGGCATGCCACCATCTTTACTCCTGGAAAAAGAAGACCAATAACAATATTGAAGGATTCAAAGATTCTGAGGACCAAACTAGCATAATTTAGTTTATAGCTTTGATTACAAATCAGGCATAAATCATTATGCTAGGACTCTTTTGTTGCATATATACTCTTTCATGTATTTCATATAATCAGCATTATCATGGTTTGTCATGAGAGACACAATTCAAATGTGACTATAACGGAGTGATTTCCCCACACCCTACTTTTGCTCCAGCTTTTGCTATGGACTCCTATATCACTGTGTTGACTTGCCCAATTAGATTAACCATCTTCTACTAAAAGTACTTATTCTTTTCAATCACTCATTAACTTTATTTGAGAGAAACAATTATGTCTGATTCATATTTTTTTTTACTATAGGGCCACATACAATATCTGTCAAACACAGGTATTCAGTAAATTCTCATTGAATTATAATGTATATAGTTTCTTCCACATTTTAATGTTTGATGAATGTATGTGAGGATGCAGGCATGTGTGTGTGAGAGAGAGAAAGAGAGGGAAAGAAAGGAAAAGAGACAGGTGGACAGAAATGTAGACAGAAACATGGAGAGAGGAATGGGAGACAGAAAAAGAAGCAGAGGGAAAGACAAAACTCTGAATAATGTACATCTACACCTAATTTTTCTCATGATTTCCATTCTTTAATATGTATAATTCACTAGTTTGCTTGAATTATTTTGCTAGACAATCTCTTGAATGTTATAAATTATGTTTTGTAAATATTTGGCTTCAATTTCATTATTTCAACCAATATAATTAAATTGGAAAAGATTCACTTCATTGACATAATTTGCTGACTCTGGCTTGACCATTGATAAAAATCCATTCAGAAATACCCCATTTTGCTATAGAAAGCAGTAATTTGCCACATTCATCATTTTCTGTCTCCTGAGGAGCATAGTTGCCAAGGTATCTAAATTAATGTGATGAAATCTAAAGGCAACTGTAATTACCAATATTCTCATCCCTTCCTCCATCATTCTTCATTTACAATGTCTCATTGGAATATAGGAGAAAAATAAAGCCTACTAATCTTCTTGTGCTATTATTTGCTATCAAATTGATTCATTGTGTTTCTCTTTTGTTCCTAATTATAGTTATCCACCTTCTCTATTTTCAAGAGAATAAGTAATATGTCTTTGGCTCTTGGCATCTCTTATTTTCATTCCATGGGAAGCTGTTTATAATATGTAGGTGATCAGTCAATAGATAAGGAGAAAGTGTCTACCAAATATACAATATGGTAGAGAACTATAGTGAGATACCTGACAGCAGAGAAGTTAAAGTCCAGGTGAGGTAATGAGGCAGTTGTTAAAGGAAGCAAGAGATGAGAACCTATGTGAAAGAGTGGTGGCAAGAAAATCTTAGATTTAAAATTTACAGATAGAATCCTCTTTATGGGGCCAAGGGCATTTAAAGAGAAAAGGGGGCTTTAGATATGATCTTGATGAACTGGTATTTAGGGAGAGGCAGAGAGGACAGTGGGCAGAGGTGAAATGTTACAAGGAAAGGATGATGTCAGGAATGAACAAGACAGGGTATAATTAATATGATAGAGGATGTGGTCAGTCCATTGTGGAGAATGGTTGAAGTGTAAGTTTGTCTTTAGGATAATTGAGAACTATCAAAAAAAATAAGACACTGATGAGAAGATGAGGTTAAAGGAAATTGTGTTATCTTTTATTTGATTTTTTTAAGTTTTTCTCTGGTGTGTGTGTGTGTGTGTGTGTGTGTGTGTGTGTGTGTGTGTGTGTGTGTGTGTGTCTGTGTGTGTGTGTGTGTGTGTCTGTGTCTGTGTCTGTGTCTGTGTCTGTGTGTGTTTCTTTTTTGGTACTGGGGATCAAATGCAGGATATTGCACTTGCTGTGCTTTTCCATTGAGCTACATCCCAGACCTACATTGCCTTTTAAAACTGCTTTTATTGTCTTTTCTTTTGTTTGCCTTTCTTTTGTGCTGGTATATTGAACCCAGAGTCTCCATGTTCTCTTGGCTCTTTTACTCAAGGCTAGCATTTGAGTTTAGTCTCCAGTTTTGCCTCTTGCTGGTTTATTAGAAATAAACTGCTAGTACTGGCTTTAAGCTTTGATCCTCAGATCTCAGCCTCTTGAGTAGCTGGGATTATAGGTAGAAGCCACCACTATCAGGCCTGTTCTCAGTAGTTCTCTTTTATGATATCAACATCATTGTGTTATAGTTTACATAAAATAAACTACCCTCCATTTTAAGAGCACAGCTATTCAGCTTTAAGCAATGTCACAAAACAAACAAGTTATGTAACATTTATCATTCCTAAACTTACTCCATCACTACATTTACCCTAACTTTCTCCTGTTTGCCACTGTATCACCATGCATTTCATTTTTTTAATTTTAATTTTATTGTCAAGGTTATGTCCAGAGGAGTTACAGTTACATAAGTAAGGTAGTGATTACATGTCTTGTCTAACTTATTACCCCCTCCCTCATTTTTCTCCCTCTTTCCCTTTCCCCCAATCCTCCCCCCAGGTTGTGCAGATCATTTCCAACATATTATCTTGTGGGTATCGCTGTTGCATAGGTTCCTACTTTGTCCTTTGTCTAACCATTTTTTGTTCCCCTTCCCTTCCCTAGTTCAGGTTAACATATACAATATCCAGGGTACCAAAATCGAACATAGTTACAAGGGAGTAAACCATAGGGAGAAAAACACAAAAGAAAACAGAAATCACATAGAACTTTGAAAATAACAACAAAAGAAAAGCCCTGTGTCCATGCCTTGAAGTTCATTTCACTTAGCATCATCATTATGGTCATATATACATAGCTATATTACCCACGGTTTTTTACTTAGAGTCTTGTGCCTGCAAGGCAGGCACTTTACTGGTTGGGCTACACCCTTTTTTTGTTCTGATTATTTTTGAGATATGGTCTTGCTTCTGACAATCATATTGACAGAGATGGAGGTTCAAAAACTTGGCAACCGAATTGGACTGGAACCATAATCTGTCCAATATCTGCCTACTTAGTAGCTAAGACAATAGTTGAGAGTCATTGGCGTCAGCTTTAAAATATTACATTGTCTTGGGTATCTCATGACTTATCAAAATAATATTAACTTTATGCATTTTTCATTGATTTACAATGAAACCCTTTCTAAATGTTGCTGAAATAAGCATCTATACAGGAAGATGTAAGCCCAAGTTTCCATTTTGTTCCTTAGCCATAGGAAGGAAGTGCTGTAGAATTGAGAATGATTTTTCATGGAGAAAATATCTGATTTTTTATAGTTAATGTATAATCATGTAATTGAATTTATATGGTGTTTATGTGAAAGAGAAGAAGGTGTGTTGGTCTTAATCTTGAAATCGAAGTGAGCTTTTTTGCCTCAAGCAAAAGAGAAGTTATCACAAGCTCTCATGTGATCACAAGCAAATTATCATTCACAAAATCAGAATTTTTGAATGTTTAAGCACATGTGCTCATATTATAGAAGCCAAAAAAGGATACTTGTTAACTCAAAATGTGTACAGTCAACAAAATGCATCTATGAGCTATAAGAAAAAATGTTTAGTTTAAAGGCATAACTTTTAACTGCTGTATTGCATAGGAAAGGAAAGGAAGAAAGAAGAGAAGAGAGGAGGAAATTCAAGGTTTTAAGGCAAATTTTTGGAAATGCGTGTCTTGAATTTGATATTTTTACCTGTGCAAAAAGATAAATAACCCTCAATATCTCATAATTTCTCTGTTGGTAAGGTAAAAGGGAAATGAAATTTAAAATGGAACTCATGGATGTCACAGATGACCACTTGATAGAGATGAGCTAACCTGAATAATTTAACAACAATGAGATCTAACCTCTACCCAGGTTGGATGATGCTCAATGCTGTTTTTCAAACTGTCTCTGCAATGTGAAATTACAAGCTGTGGGACACGTTGCTGTCTTAGGGTCCTCAAAGTTGCAGAGTTACAGTATTGCCATTTTCAAATTGCGTGCTACACTGTGGCCAAGGCTTACTCCACAACAAGAGCAAAAATGAGAGCTCAGAATTCACACACTTGCAGAGCTTGTCAACAGCCCAAGTTCTTCCATGCCACCACCAAAGATCGTCAAATCTTAATTGGATCTAAAAGTGAGAAGGCTTCATTTCTTGCTTCTCAATTAAAACTTGGTTACTAGTCTATTTTAGTGGTTTCAATTAATGAATGCTTCTATTATTTCCTTCAAATTAATGTTATAGAAACCATGACACAAATTGGAAAAAAATCATTTTTTTTGCCGAATACAGAGAAAGAATGCTGAATAACAAGGTAACGTATTGTAAAAGTTCAATGAACAATGTCACTTGTCAGCATTCAGCTTGCCTCATTCATTTTATTGTGGGGTGGCATGGTTAGCACAAAACCTTTTTAATGAAACTAAGGTATTTTTTACCTTAAAATCTTATGAAAAATGGAGCAAAATCTTATGTAGTGACTAAGCTGCACAGAATTGTTGAACACATACACACACACACACACACACACACACACACACACACACACACACACACACACACATCAAGAAACCTTGAGTTCAAGACACAGTACCAGCCAAAAAGTCAACAAAAACAGTGTGAAATCTATCTTTTCCTTATTCTATGCTTACAGATTTTGATTTGGGAGATGAAAAGTTCTATATTTTTATCAAGTCCTGATATAGATATCATGACATGATTTGATTGTTTGCCTTATTTTGTGTGCAGTGCATTTTCTTCATATTAAAATATATAAAAACCACATTATTCTTTTTTTTGGGGGGGGGGGAGGGTCCGGTCGTGGGGCCTGAAGTCTGGACCTGGACTCTGTCCCTTAGCTCTTCAGCTCAAGGCTAGCGCTCTACCACTTGAGCCACAGCACCACTTGTGGCTTTTTTCTTTTTGCTTATGTGGTGCTGAGGAATCGAACCCAGGGCCTCAGGCATGCAAGGCAAGTGCTCTACCACTGAGCCATCTTCCCAGCCCCAACCACATTATTCTTAAATACTGAAATTCTTTTGTGAATTTATCCTATTTCTTTGCACTTACACATGCATTAGCAACCTTGCCATGGGCTCTTGAATTTTGATTTTATTGTAAATTATTCTTGAACTTTTAATTTCTGTTTTATATACTGAAACAGAAAGGATAATTAAGTCTTTATTTTTAACAAGCAATCTAGATAAATTAAGAGCAATCTCTCACTATTATTCACATTCCATGACTGGAAAAGGAAGTAGTAATAAATGAGATGAATTTGCTAAACATAGATCAAAAAGTCTCATTGTTTAGAAGGAAGATTTATGACTTAGAAGTATGGAAAATGTTAAATGAGATTCTTGGATGCTGTATTCTTGAGCTTTATGGCTGAGCCAAAGTAGCTTAAAAATATGCCAACCTATATGACATATTTCCTTTGAATTTGAAATCAATTCTGGAAGAACCATAGCAAAACTATTGATCAACAAACACAAGCTATAAAATAAATTAAGGAGTAACCAAAGACAAATGTTTTATCTTTAGAAAGAAATTGTTCAGTGTAACTCTTGAGCTAAACTGATAAATTGTGGTAAGAATCAAATGTGGACTTCAAAATATAAATTCAACTAATATAGATCCAGTGAAACTCAATTGACTCAAGGAAAGTTTGAGCCAAATATTGACCCACTTGTATGATTTTAAATTTGATCTTTATAGGAGTTTGGCTGCAGGGTGACAATTCTTGATAATAGGGCCAATAATGCATGTGTGGATGTCAATGCAACATTTAAGTAAAATGGACCCTTTGGTTTAGATGTTGCTAACAAAATCAGATCCTGGCCAATGTTGGGTTAGTCTGAACATTCTCCATCTGACTATTATCATACTCAATGATTCCTTATTCTTCTATTCTTCTTTCTGTTCTCTCCCTCTCATTTCCCTTACTCTTTCCTCATTCCCCATTTTTCTTTTCCTCCTTCCTCTTAAAATTACAGAATATTTTCAATGAATGGTAAGCTATCAGATATGAATTCATAGTAATAAAAATAGCAACAGCTCATTTTATAAGAATTTTGTATGCACATTTATTTATTCAAATTAGATTAGCTGAAATAAAGTCTCCTTAAAGAAAATTATAGTTTAATGTTTCATAAAGAGGTCAAGATCAATAATAAAAAGAACCACTGGGGGATATTTCTGATTAAAAAACTATTGTGAGAACACTTTAAATGGAAGTGTTAACATATAACAATAGATTCTAAGTACAATATAATTTTGCAATGCATTATTGCCTTTAAAATTTCCATTAATTCAACTCTGTTTCATTTTGCTTATGTCAATTAGAGAAGAAAAATAAGCTGGTTTGTCTTTTAGGATCTCAGAACTGCCAGTTGAAAATATTAATTTAGAAGCTAAAAAAGAATAAATTTTGAGAGGTTTAAAATTCATTATCCTAAATAATAGCATAGAGAAGAATGTTCATCTTTTAGTCCCTCTAACCCTAATCAGGGAACATAAACCTTGTTTAATCTGTGAAGTTAGAAATTATATAAAAACAATTGAATGGGGGCTGGGAAGGTGGCTCAGTGGTAGAGCGCTTGCCTTGCATGCATGAGGCCCTGGGTTCGATTCCTCAGCACCACATAAGCAAAAAGAAAAAAGCTGGAAGTGGTGCTGTGGCTCAAGTGGTAGAGCGCTAGCCTTGAGCTGAAGAGCTGAGGGACAGCGCCCAGGCCCAGAGATCAGGTCCCACAACCGGACCACCCCCCCGCAAAAAAAACAATTGAATGATCATCATATCTTAAGAGCACACATTTTTTTCCTTAAGCACATAAATTGTTGAACTATGAATAAATTAAAACTCATTCCAAAACTCTGACACTTTTATTATTTCTCCATAATCCATTACCAGTTTATTGCCCATATCCAAGACTTTCAAAATAACGTCTCCAGAAATGAGTTAAAATAGCATTATTTATTTGATTTTTGTTGTCTTTCTTGGGAGTAATGTTTCCTTTTTTCATAGACATAGGTATCAATAATAGCAAAATTATCACTGATTATACACTTCACAACCTTCAAATAGGAAATAAAATTGATGATACCTCATCTAGAATAGCTATGATGCTTAATTCTATACAAATGAATTTATGTATTAAGCTTCTAAGTTTGATAGATGGAGTAAAGAGAAAGTTTAGGACAATATTAGTTATCATAAAATTCTTCACTCACAAATTCCTATATCTGATCTGACAGATAGGTGGAAATTAATGAACCACACAGATACTTGTACTCCTCTGAGAAGCACACAGAGCATTAGTAAAAGTATTATAGGTTGAGTGTTTCTAGTCAAAAAATCAGAAATTGAACATGCTTCAAGTTCTAAAACTTAATTTCAAACACAGAAATCCTAAAAATATTGCATGAAATTACCTTTGATCTATAAGTTATGTATAAAACATAAATAAATTTTGTGTTTAGATATTGGTCTTATCACAAAAATATTTCTGTGTATATATTCAAATATTTCAATATCTGAAAAATATTTAAATCCAAAAACCTTCTGGGGCCAATCATTTCATTTTCAAGAACAGAAAAAAATTAATTACTAAGACCAGAAATGTACAGACAAATGAGATTAAAAATTCTCCAAATTCCAAGATGAGATTTTTTAAATAACGTTATGAAGTATAAAAACTATATAAAATGAAGAAACATCTTCAAAGCACATTTGTTTTTGTCTGACAAGCTCACACACAAAAAGAAACATGGAAATTGGTCTTACATCTACTAAAGAAATTTGAACAACCATTTTTAAAGTTCTCACAAGGAAGCCTTTTGGCATAGATTACTGCATAGTTAAATTCTTTCAAACATTCAAGTTTGAAATAACAGCAATCCTTACAGACAATACAAAGTAGGGAGTACTTCTTAATTCTCCTTATGGAGCCAGTATAATTCTGACAATCAATGCTACGAAGAATATTACAAGAAAAAAATACATTATAGGCTCATCATAAACAAAAATATAAAATCCTAAAACATAGTATATTCAAACAGAATTCATTATTTAAATTTTCTTTTTTGCAAGATGGATAATCTCTTTGCAAGACAAATACAAGATGAGAGAGATGATTAGAGAGATAGAATAAGATTGGAAGAACAAACCACAAAATATCAAGTCATCCATATCAAGAATAAAATGTGTGAGTTACTAATAATTCTACGGATATTAGATGAAGTAGATACAGACTCCAGTGAACCCAATAATTTACAAAATTTTTTGGACAACATAACTTCACAAAACTAATACAAAAAAGAAAAAGAGAGAATGAATTTAGTAGTAGGCATGGGGGCTCATGCTGTGTAGTCCCAGCTTCTAAGGGGGTAGAGATCTGGAAGATGGTTGACTAAGGCCTGCCTGGGGGAGAAAAAAAGCCAGGCAGCCTATTTGAAAAATATATGAAAGGAAAACAGGGATAAAGGCATATTTCCAGTGGTTCAGCACCTGCCTAACCAACTGCAAAGCACTGATTTAAAAATCCCAATATCACTATTAAAGAAAAAAAGTACAGTTTTAAAACTTGTCCAGGTCAAAAGGCTAACTTTTATCAGAAAATTAAGGATATCAGCCATTTCATTTTCTCACATCTGTGATCCTAGCTTCTCGGAAGGCTAAAATCTGGACAAAAACAATTTGAAGCCAGCCTAGGCAGGGAAGTACATAATACTTCATCTCACCAGTTAACATAAAAGGTAGGGCAAACTATTCCACCTTAGAGTGGTATGTGTAAAAGATTAAGACAACAGATGTTTATTATACATCCTGGCACAAATGAGTGATCTAGAGCATATGGACAGACAAATAAATTATATTTCCTACCAACCCTCCAAATTGTAATTGTACATATATTGAGATTTCTGTCTTTGTACATCACAGCATGAGTCTTCATCTGTTAGAAATAAATTAGGTACTTTGCTCTGTTGCCCTTCCTCATTTTTTGTCTATATCATTTGTTCATACAAATGAAAATATGATATGATTTTAATGCATTGCAATCCAATTCGGGAAATAGAAAATAATCATTTTAATTGTCACCTAAAATCCCTTGATATTTCATTTGCAAGACAAATTTTTATTTTTATCCTGCAGATGTGTTTCTGTGCTACCTGAAGAAATGCCACCTCATATCAATTGTTCCCTCCAAGGTTCTTAGATTTTGCTATCTGGAAATGAAGTATTTCTTTATAGCCCACAAAAAAAAAGAGATCAAGTTATATGTTGCATCCAGTAATGTCTTCAATAAATTTAATTTCCCAACCTATGTTTCTCATCTATAAAAGAAAGCAAATCATTTTTCTACCTAAATAATTCTGATTATTTCATTCTTGTTTTTGAATGTGTAAGTGACATGGAAAGCCAGACTCTTCTGCTAGTTTATGAGCTTCCTTCTCTACTTCTCCCTTGGCACTTGCTCGCATTTTCTTTCCCTATGGAAAATTTAGCTTGTTGTTTCAGTTTAGCCACCAAAGCCAACTCTCCATGTTCCCTCTAAGTGTTCCCTTCCACAAACACTTTAACCTATTCAAGTATGGTCAGCCTTTGACTCTATACATCAACAAATCCCAAAACTCCAAGTCATGTGTTAACTGTAGGAACTGGAGATAGAAAACTTGTTCACAAATCATATCTTACCTGCAACTTCATAAGAATATGCTCTACTCTATGGGTAGTGGGATGCATTTAGATGGATGGAGAGATTTTGTATGAAAACAGATTTTTGTAGCATGGCAAATATGCAACTTTTTATTCACTAACATAGGACAAACTACATTGATAAACATTCTCATTGGGCTATAACATATTTAAATAGTTTCACTTTAGACATTTGAACTCAAGTTCATCAGTAGTAAATTTAGGATTTGCTATAGGCAGGGTAAGAATGGTTGGGTCCTAGACTTAGAATATCATGACTACAACATTCTCATTGTGGCTCCTCTATGGATAATTTAGTATGTGTCAATGTAATTCCCAAAGATATGGAAATTGGCTAAAAAAATTCCATCATGTAATACACACATCATAAACTCTATTACATGGCCTGATGGTGCTGAAATGCAGATAACTTTTCCTGATTCCTGCATTAAAATATGGCTATTTAAAAATGTGGCATTGTCATCATAGATTTGTGATAATTTATCTATCAGAATGCATTATTTAGATTTAATGAACTATATTGGGTGTATCTTTCTGCATGCAGACACGAATATTTTTCTTAACTGAATTGCTTATCTCCAAGTAACACCATCAGCTTATACTCCTTTCCCCTTGCTTTTGTAATATGGATTATCCTATTCTAAACTGTCATGCCTTTGAAAAGAATATATTTACAGCTCAGGAAATAATGCCTTGGGCTATATAGAGAAAAGGAATTTTCTAACAAAAGAATATCACTGATATCTCACATAAAAATGTTAATATCAATTTACCCTAACAAGAATTGCAAATGACTCCCTGAGGCATATGTTGTACTTAGCAATGTTTTTCTAAAGAAAGCAAGACAAAAAATGGCACAATCAAGCCATAAATATGTCAGAATTCAATATGCCTCTGCCAATACGCCTCTTTTAAAAAAATGGCTTGAGAACTGGTTAATACACAACTGTTGACCTTGAATTTTTGGTCGTTTAGTTTTGATAGGTTTAGTGTTGCTTTTGAAATGATGGCAGTGAAAATTATTAAACATTAAAAGTAAGTTCTATTAATTACATTTATGCCATTATGGCAACTAAATAAGAGAAGCTGCATTTAGTAATTGTTTAATTCATTTAATGAGTGGAGGCCAAAAGAAATTAAGAGGATATTTATTTAGAATAGAATTATATTCAAACTCTGCTCCTTAAGTACAATGAATGAACTCATACTTAGAAGCCAATTCTAAACACTCAATATATTTCTACTCAGAAGTATTTATCCAGATATAAAGTATTCTTTTCCTAAGTTTTATTGCTCAAATAAACAATGGTTATTATTCTTTTATTATGTCAATTAAAGCTCCCAAATGTTGGTAAATATATGGAAACCATTCCAGCCCATGAGTAATCTGTTTCTGCCTCTCTGAGATGGTTAGATTAAACCACAGAAATACACAGAAGTACCATGTATCTCCATATTGTCTATGCTCGTGTTTGCCTTTATCATTATAAAAAAATTGACTCATCTTTCTGGCCTCCCATGAAGTGGTGGTGAACTAGGACTAGAGTCTGTAGGTTGACTATTAAAAAAAACATTAAAAAAAAGACTTCAAGGAATTCAGGCATTTTCTCTACCAGATTTGTCACTGATTAAAAAAATTATCTAAAAGACTTAAAAAGTATTGGTAAATCATGTTTAGGTTCATATGCAAATCAGGTTTTAGACACTATGCCAAAACTTCAGATTTTTCTACATGTTGGGTACAACCACTCATTCCGATATGTCAAATGCAGAGATATGGTGGAGGGCAGAGAAAAGTTTATTACATAATAACACTTTGTATATCTTCAGCTGGCTTAGGGGTTCAGATATTTACATTAAGTTAAGCAGGGAGAATTAGGGGCAGAAGGTAAGAATAAATATTCAGTTAAAATAGTCCCAAAACAGAGATGTGGACGGTCGACTATCAGTTCAGTTTTTGTGTTTATATGGATTCCAAAGAGAAGACATGGCTGTTACAGCTTCATCATTCCAAGGGAACAGGAACAAGTCATCACTGTTTCTTAGCAGACGTGATCTGAGATATGTATGAACTATTCTCTTTTTCAGGGATTGTTTCACTATTTGCCATTGTGAGTGTGTGTGTTTGTTTTATAAGAGTAATATAATTTAGATATCACAGATAAAAAAAAAATGTTCTGTTATTCTGGATCGGCCAAGCCCACACATCCCTTTTGACTCAGCAACCAAGAGAGACCAGTAGGGTAATACTCCTGGAGTCAGCAGTGCCTCATTAGGGATAGTAGTGCATATTAAACTAGTAGCAAAGAATGCCACTTTGTCTCAGGGCCACTGATTGTGCTGCAGTGATCTCTCAGGTTCCTGTCTCAGAAGTTCAATGAGTAAAGTCCAGAACAAGAGAGGATGAGTGTAAGAAACTTGATTCAGAAGGGATAAGATCACAAATAAGCGCACTGCTCCCATTCTTCAGATGGCTATCTCATACTATACCTCTCTCCTTGAGTCTAAGGGTTCTTATACCTAAGGTATGCCCTTATTTGTTGTCCTTATTCAAAGTAGGTGTTTTGGAAGGTGATACTTCATTGATGGGATAAGGTTCCTCCTACAAATCCGCTCTTTGGGGTTATGAGAACACTCTCAGAACTAGAATAGGATAGGGAGAGCAGAGACAAGATTTTGTGTCGCTCTCACATATTGTTTTGGTATTCTAGGCCAACGTGGTGGGGCCTGGGTTTTATCTTTCACCACTAAATATATTGTATAGATACTATTGGGCTTAAAATAAACAACAAATTTGCCTAAGCCAAGAGCTAGTGGATGGTGGTTCAAGGGTTTGAAAGTCAAATGTTTCAAGTAACATTACTTGTAAATTGCTGTCTTGCACGTTTTAAAATTATTTTAAGGTAGGGATGACTATGCCTTGCTCTTTTAGGTAATGAATTTCTGGACAGTAGTCATTTTTAATCAAATAACTGTTTACTAAGAAAGTCTCACACTCATACTTTATCATTTAATGAAAATCATAAAGGAAATTGCACAGCTACTATCAGATATGGCTCTAGATACTAAGTATTCAGCAATAATTAACAGAGTATAAGTTTTACACTGTGAATCTGACATCCTGGTATGAGAATGTGAATATATAAACAAAGCAAATAAAGATAACACATACTATGTTAAATTGAGGCAATTTCCACGGAGAAAAATAAAATAAGAAAGGAAAATAGGTATCCTCTGTAAGGAAAGTGTTGCAATACCAGAGAATACAATGGAGTAGGTTTCATAAAAGCGGGTATTTGAATTCTTCTCAAGTCAGAAACCATGGATTTGTTGAGAAGGTATTCTTAAGAAAGAGAAGCCGCAACAGTAAGATCTTAAAGTAGAAGTAGTAGACACATTAAAAGAACAGAAATACACCAGGCTGGCTAGATCAGAATGTCTTAAACAGTTTATAGCATATGAAGTTACTATTGGAAGGTTTTAATATAATGTATCTCATGAACTGACTTAGGATTTAAAAATGACAGTGTATATGACTATGATAATAGAGTGAAGGGTCCCAAAGAAGAATTAGGAATATAATATAATATGGATAATAATCTAGGAAAGAAATTGTTAATGGGCTTCAACAGTGATAACATATAAAATTTACTGGGTTCTTGAAGTAGATAGAAAATTGATTGAATCATTGATTGATAGGTAAGCCTAAATTGTTTGCCAATGGATTAGATATGTGGTAAGAAAGGCAGAGAGAAAGTATAGGTATGAGTCAAGCGGAAAAGGTCAGATAATGTGATGCTAGGAAAATGAACCCTTAAATATGTATTTTAATGTTTTCGTTTCTTTCATGCATGTATTTCTAATGCATTTATAAGATTATTTCTTTGTTGCTTTGTACGTCCCTCCCCCACAGTGTAACCCCCGTTTTCACTATATTTGATGTCAGTATAACATGTGGAGTAGATGGGGACAAACAAGTCGTTTAAGGATTCAGGTGGACCTGTTGCAACAATGAGAAGTACAAAATGTCATGTCAAAACCAGCTTTACAATGCCGGTGTGGGGGGGGGAGGGGGGTATAATTGGGTGGGGGGAGGGGGGTAAAATTGGGTGGGGGGAGGGGGGAGGCCGGGAAGGGAAGTGAAGGGTAAACAAAGGAGGAGGCTGCAATGCTTGGTAAGAAATGTATCCATTATCCTGCCCATGTAATTGTAGCCCCTTTGTACAGTATGTTCTCAAATAAAATAAAATACAATTTAAAAAAAAAAAAAAAAAAGAGAAAAAAAAAATTACCATTACATTTTTGGCTTATGAAAATGGAAATTTGAGTCATTTACTAAGATGAAAGGGACTCTAAGAACTGCAGAATTGGGCATTGGTTAGTCAGAAATTCAGGTTTTAATGGGTTAATTTTCTCTTTTTAATAGATGTGCTTAATAGTCAATAGGAGAAAATAGACTCTGGAGTTTACAGGATGCATGACAGTAGAGATAGAAAATGTCTAGTTATCATAATGCAAATGGCTTTTCCCAACATAGGAATAAAGAAGCTGTTTCAGGATGCAAAGGATTGAGGGCTTAGAGCATTTCTATGGTTAATGATAATCAGTAGCATGCAAAGTATTGTGAGAGAAATCTAGAGAACTGCAAGAGAAGAGGTAAATTGGATGCAATGGACAACTAAAATCTGAACAGTTGATAAGCAATCAAGAGGAATATTTAGGTTAGAGTCTGTGATTTAGCAAAGTAAGGATTTTTTATTATCCTGAGAAGAGACACTGGTGGAATGGTAGAGGCCAAAGCCTGATGATTTGTATTCCAGTGGAGAGCAAGAAGCAAAGAACTGGAAAGAGACTACTGAAATCTCTCTTAGGAACTTTGTTGTGAAAGGAGATTAGCTGTAAGTAAAAGTGGAATTAAGAATGAGGAACCGTGACATGTTCAAGAAACACATGCTTTTAAATGTACATGACTTTTCTCCAGGAATAGGATCCATCTTTTAAGAAGAGCCTAAATGTTTCTTTTTCTGGGCCCATATGAATTAACTAAAAATAGGTTAAAAGCTGGACATCATCCATGTGTACTTTGAATCTCTTTCATTTTCACTTTGCTCTCCAAGGACAAGGAAGGATAGGATTTACCAATAAGCAAAAGGCAAATTACTTCTCAGACAGGCATTGGCTGGATCATTCTGAGTACAATGAATGGATAATCAATCATATAGCGAGTGAAGAAGATGATCTATACAATTTCCAAAGATTTCCTGAGAGAAGTAAAGCAAGTGCTGAGCACTGGTGTTTCTGCTGCCCTAATCAAGGGAAGGAAGTAATTAGGCTGATATTTTCCATCCCCAAATATTATATAATGCTGAAATGTGTGTCTCTTCCTTTGACAAAATCTAAAAGATAATGGTCATTCCTTTTGTCTCTACATGTAAGTTGTTTGATGTGATTCACCAGATACCCAATGTAGATCAATATAGCAGACAGATTGGGAACATGGCAGCTACAGGCACAATGCTTTGATGTGCCTAGCCAGATCTAGCAAGTCAAATGAAAAAATCATAGAACTAAAAGTCAATATTGGTTGATAAACCTTCTACATATTAGATTTCTGTTAAGCCCAATGCACATTTCTTTGAATTGATGAGTTTGGGACATATCTTCTGTGTTACCTAATTTCTACTGTACTGGAAAATTTGACTTCAAGAGATTGACAAAGGAAAGTAACTCCTTGTCCCAAGACATGTTACCAATTAGAAAACATATTGTTTCTAGCTACAGTAATAGTTTACTATGAGATAAAATGACATTAATCATTTTTGACATTAATTAATTCTTGTCACATGAATGGAGGGAGGAAAGGTAACCAAGTGTAGTCATTGTTCTATGTGAACCATGAAAAGTTGAACTATGAATTTGAGGGTATGGATGGGAAGGGCAAAATGTAGGAGAACAATGGAAGGAGTGAATTGTTATTATAATCCAGCTTATGAATTGAACCCTCTTTGTATAACTATTAAACAACAAAAAATATGATATGAATTTCACCAGAACCTAGTGGCTCATGTCTGTAATCCTAGCTACAAAGAAGTCTGAGATCCCAAGTATCTCAGTTGAAAGCTCATAGGGACAGAAAATGTCTATGACACACCATTTCCAATTAACCAGCAAAACGCTAGGCTAAGAGCTTGGCTCTAGTAGTAGATTGCTGGCCATGCAAGAAAGTTGAGCAACTTTGAGGTCTTGAGTTCAAATTCCAGTGACACCAAAATATAAATTTCACATAAGAGAAAGTTTTTTTTAATCTTCTGGTTACCACAATTGATGGAAGCCAAGAAACCTATGTTTCTTTGGGTCTGGCTTACTTTGCTTAATATAATTTTTTTCTAAGCCTTTCCATTTCCTAATAAATGGTACAATGTCATTCATTCTGATGAATGGGTAGAATTCCATTGTGTATATATGCCATATTTTTTCTTGATCTCTTTGTATTCTGAGGGGCATATGGGTTAATTCCATATCTTGGCTATGGTAAACAATACTGCAATGAACATGGTTGTACTGGTAACTTTAATGTGGTTTTGTTTACTTTCCCAGTAAACACACTTGATGGTAAAAATAAACAATTACATAGGAACATAATAAATTATACAGGTCTCTAGGCATTCACAGGGTGAGACCAAAGAAGGATATTCTAAGGAGAGGATCACAAAGGCTCAATAGCTATGTGCATATGATCATATAAAATCATATTTATCAAAATTTACTCCAGAAAATGTAAACAAGAGTGTTCTTTGTCCTTCAGTGATGTTTGTGTTTTCTTTAATTTTTGTCTTGTTTGTTCATTTATCTGTCTTTGGGAGGATAAGAGGGGGCATAAAAATGGAGAAACAAAGGATGAAGAAATGCAGCAGTGATAGTCTCTAGACACTATGTTGAAAATGAACTATACTATTTGTGGATGTGGATGGGAAAGGAAAACCTGAGAGAGTGAGGAAAGGAGTGACTTTATTCAAAATGAAGTGTACTCTTTATCTGATATGTATGATTGCAACCCCTCTGTACATCACCTTTACAATAACAATAAAAATGAAGAAAAGAATCTTATCAGGGCTGGGAAGGTGGCACAGTGGTAGAGCACTTGTCTTGCATGCCTGAGGCCCTGGGTTCAATTCCTCAGCACCACATAAGCAAAAAGAAAAAAAGCTGTAAGTGTCACTGTGGCTCAGGTGGTAGAGCGTTAGCCTTGAGCTGAAGAGCTGAGGGACAGCGCCCAGGCCCAGAGTATAGGCCCCACAACCCGACCAAAAAAAAAAAAAAAGAATCTTATCAGCAAGTCTATTCATCAGTGAAACAAGTACCTTCTGGTCTATATGAGAGTGTCACCATTATCCACATCTAAGTGACCAACATGTGAACTGTTTTCTAAAAGATTTTCATTTGGTTATTCAAATCTTATTGTGAATGGCATCACATCTTTTCCAAAATGAAGAACAGATGAACTATATTAACACCAGAAAAAAAAAGATCCCAAAGGAAGTTGTATTTATTAAGAAGCAAGAAATCTGTGTGGCAACTCTGTACTCTCAGTAGTCAGGTTGGAAGCAATACTAATACAAAATTGGCATGCCACCTATGGAAGTATTTGTGGAATTACATAGCATTTTTTTAACTGTATTTTTTTTTTTTTTTTGGTACTGGGGATCGAACCCAGGACGTTGCACTTGCTAGGCAAGCGCTTTGCCACTGAGCTACATCCCAGCCCATTACATAGCATTTTATATACACATTTCTGTGATCCACCTGTGTATCAAAGATGAGCAAATTGCCCAACATGAACATATAGCATCAAATGATAACAATAATTTTCAAAGGGGCTACCTTCTAGGGATAAAGTCACTTTTGTACAATATTTCTAGAAGGTCTTCTTTTCTTATACATCACCTTCACAATATGCATTAAAGAAACAACATCAGAACCAAGAGAACAAAAATTTATGGAGCACCCCCTGAAACAATGATTGATATTGCATCTCAATTTCTAGGTATATAACTAGAAGAAATAGCCTCTTGAAACTTCTTTCATTATACTACGCTCACTGAAACAGCTATTGAAAGTTTGTTCAGGGTAGTTTAGGCTTCAAAAATCCTAGATTCTGTTGCCAAAAACTTCTTCCAAAATAGGATCCCAATTGTCACCTGCTTATAGGAACTTCATAGCTTTTTGGGTATTCACTTCAGTGATACACTTAAGTTTTCTCTGGGACTTGGTTTTCCTTTCCATCATAGATTGGAAAAATACAAAAAATAAAGCCATTACTTAAGGTAAGATTGTTTAATTTCTGTTTACAGTCGAGATTTTTTTATTTCCCTTCAAAAAATAATAAATTCAGTATTGCTATCCTCATATGATGAAGGGGAAAAGTGAAGCTGAGAGATGAAAAGATATTTTTTATGCCTGGTGAAGAATTAACTTCTAAATGATAATTGGTTTTGCTCTAGTTACATCTTGTAATGAACAAGAAAAGCCAGACGACTACTAAAGCATACTGGAAAGCTTAGGGAGCTTCTGTCCTCTTTCTGTCTCAGGTGATTAATATCCTACAAACTTTTTTTGGACAATAAAACCAGGGCTTCAGAGAAGTAGCTACAGTGAGGCAACCCCCCAACTGCCACAACATGTAAGTATTATTTATTGCCTAATGTTTAGACAGAGATAATTTTTGTGAAGGTAGAGAAAACAAGAGTTACATTAGTGGTAAAACAGTAATATCTGACATTTTTAAAATAAATGACACATTATTATCTTCAATTACCTTTTCATGTCAAGTAACTCACATGGAGAAAAACAGTCCTCTTTTTGACTACTTTCATCTTTGGGCTTGTAGCATTGCTATGAAACAACATAAAGGTTTTATTTGAATATTTCAAAAAATTAAGGAGCCATACACCAGTGGCTCATGTGTAATTTTAACTGCTAGGAGGCTGAGAGCTAGAGGATCTTGTTTCAAGAACAGCCTGGTCAGAAAAGCCTACAAAATCATATCTCTGAAATAACCAACAAAAAAGTTAGGTGAAAGGCGTAGCTCAAGTGGTAGAGTGCTAGCAGTGCAAACATACTGAGGAAGTATGAATTCTTGAGTTCAAACCAGAGGTCTACCAAAAAGAAAATAAAACAAAATTCTAATACTTTAAATATTATTTGTTGTAATCTAAACACTGTTGTAATGAGAAGCACAGGCAAAGATAGTGAGACATTTCATTACTTCCATGGTGAAAAGAAAGAAGGTAAAATCACAGCCACCTTCTGTTGTCCTTGAACAGGACCATCTGAAAATAAGAGGTAACTGGGACAAGATTCTACTTTGTCCTCATTGGTTATGTCCAAATCTAGACTACAGTTACTTGGTCTTTCCTTCTTTTCTTTCTTCCCTCCCTCCCTCTTCCTCTTTCCTCTTCTTTCTTCCTTCCTTCCTTCCTTTCTTCCTTCCTTCCTTCCTTCCTTCCTTCCTTCCTTCCTTCCTTCCTTCCTTCCTTTCTTTCTCCTTCCTTCCTTCCTTCCTTCCTTCCTTCCTTCCTTCCTTCCTTCCTTCCTTCCTTCCTTCCTTCCTTCTTTTGTAATGGTTCTGGGGCTTGAACTCAAAGCCTATGTACTATCTCTGAGCATTGTTGCTCAGGGCTGGTGCTTTACCACTTGATCAATAGCTCCGTTTCTGTTTTTTTGTTGTTTAATTGGAGGTGAAAGTCTCCCCAACTTTTCTCCCTGGCTAGTTTGGAACCTCAATCTTCAGATCTCAGTCTCCAGAGTAGCTAGGATTACAAGCATGAGCCATCAGTGGCCAGCTAGCTTCTTGGTTCTTAATTCTAGAACTGTAAAGGAATAAAGCAAAAATACCCATCCCCATGGTGGCCTCAGACAAAGTGGAAAACTCGTGGTAGATGTCCCCATAGGAGTCCCTTGCAGACCCTTCACCCTCTTCTGTCCAGGAAGGAGCACACTCACTTCGATTTAAGCATGTGGCTCTATGGAAAAAAGCAAAGACACATAGCAGAACCATTCATTTCCTTACATGAACAAGTTATCTTTGGTTATTGAGATTTTAATATCTTTTTTGTATGATTAACTTTTATTCATTCAATAAGTATTTATTGAACAGTATTTAGCAATACTCTAAGACATGATCTTGGAAAAATAATGATGAATAAAACACATTACTCTTTTATCAAAAAAGTACAAGAATAATGTGGAATATAGTTTTGAATTGTATCTTCTAGTGCTATGACAACATTGTTTACTAGGAGCAGAAGCACTACAAAACAACTCCACTCCTTTTGTGGAGAAAGGTTCATGGTCAAGGCAGAATGCAATATGTAAAGCTTTCAAAATGGAACTTTATTTTTTCATTTGAAAATGGAACTGCCAGACAAGTGGAAAATAGGGAAAATACCTAAATCAAAGGATTTTAAGTATAAGTGCATGAGATAGGAAATCAGAAAATCTATTGATGGGGAGGAACAGAGTAGGCAGGGCCAACAGAGAGAGCTTGCAAGAACCAGATACTGAGTTGGGGCTCACTTCTCACTCCTGTAGTCTATGTGCTCTAGGTTTTTTGCCTTTGCTGTGAAAACTTCTGAAAAAAAATCATAAGGGAACAAGAAGATTGGCCTACATTGTACCCCAATGGCTTTGGTGTGGACAGTTGTTCAGAGGAGCTTACTTAAATGACCTCTAAATGTAAATTAGTAAAATCTCAACAAAAACAAAATGGAGATTATGGGAAATTTGATTCTGTAAAAGATGGACTGAAAACCAAATGGCAACCTCAGAAACAGGCAGTTGGGAAAAAAATGCAATTCACATAAAGAAAAACCCCTTTTGAGTTTTACAGTCCAGGATTAGTTTTTCTATTATTGCTATTGAAATTAACTGTTTAATTCATTATTCCATTTCTAAGACAAATCTTCATGTAATATAGTGCCACACTGACACTTGTTTGCCTTTGGATTTAATTTACACTGATGGCCTATTTGCCTGTTTTCACAGGAATTGAATTAAGTTGTCCATGTATAACACACAGTGAGTTTAATGAGGTTCAGACCTGTCTCCCAAAGCTCCCACAGTGTAAAAGGTGTTTCACTTGGGAAATTAGAATCTCCATGACCACCTTCATTAATCTGCAAGGGGAGTTTCCCTCTCCTTTGTATTGCATGTCTATAACAAGTAGAAACAGGAAGATAAATGGTGATCTATCAGTTTCCAAAACAATTTATGGTAAATTATTTATGATTGCTTCCCACTTCTACTTATTTCACGTGGAAGCACAGAGCAAATATTCACACAAATTAGAGTCCTTAGGGCCTCTTTCAGAAACACAAAGGCTTTCATAACTATTTCACATAAACAGATGTGAAAATAATAAGCCCAGTAAAGCCAAGGAAAACACTGCTGGACAGTTAATTATTGAGCAAAGGAAAGTATCAGCCACAAAGTGAATTAATCTTACCAATTTAGTAAATTGAATAAATTTTTGATAGAACTCTCAGTCCTCATACCCCTTCATGTATTCTCAGTTACTGTCAGATACTTTGTCCTATGGAAATTTCAGAAAACATGGATAAGATAGTGAAGTTAAGCTGTCTATAAGAGGTGAAGAAATGTGCTTCTGCACAGTGCCTAAAGGAAGGTACTCTATCAGTCTCCCAGTACTTATGTGTAATTGAAGAAACTTCCTAGTGAAAGAAACCTAAGTGGCTAATCTTTTACCCAGAACTAAAAAGTCTACTTATAAAGAATTATACCATACTAAGAAGAATCCTATGGCACCAGGTATGTGAAATCATATTGACTCCTTTAAATTCAGTCATATCCCATTAGGAAACCTTTACTCAGGCAATCCAGAATGAAAAGGAGAAGGTGGAATAATGCAGTAAATAATTAAGTGTGTAGCCTACAATATTAAGAAAATGGACATATGTATATAGCTTTTGACCTCTTATGCTTGTCCTAGACATATACTAGTTATTGCAGATAAGGGAAACCATGGACCTATATTTCTTTAGGTCTGGCTTACTTCACTTAATATAATTTTTTCCAAGTCTTTCCATTTCCTAACAAATGGGGCAGTGTTTCTTTATATATATATATATATATATATATATATATATATATATATATATATATCTTGATCCATTCCTCTACTGAGGGCCATCTGGGTTGGTTCCATATCTTAGCTATGGTGAATAATGCTGCAATAAACATAGTTGTGCTGGTAGCTTTAGTATGGCCTTATTTGTTATCGTTTGGGTAAATGACTAAAAGTAGCATTTTTATATTTCTTTATGTTCTTGTTAATGTGCTTATAATGTACTATGTATTTTTTTGTTTCTTTATTTGTTCTTCCCCCATATTATAACCCCTGTTGTAACTGTATTTGATTCCGGTGTCCTGCATCTTATATATACATTTTTCTAGTTTGGGGAGGGGAAGGGAAATGACAAAATGCTGAAATAGGGATACAAAATGACCCATTGTAACAACGAGATATACAAAACGCTATGTTGAAAACAAACTTTACAACTTTGGGGAGGGGGTGAGAAGTCAAGGAGGTGGGGAGGAAAGATGGTAGGGGAAAAACAAAGGAAGGGGTAACAATGCTTGATAGGAAATGGACGCATTAACCTGCTCATGTACAACATATTTACAATAAAAAAGTTTATTAACAGAAAGAAAAGAAAATGAAGGGGGGGATGAGTTGGGAGGGTTGGGTAAGAATGTTGAAAGGTATGACTTTGATCAAGTTGCATTATATTCTTAAACTATTATGTTTAATGGCAACCTCTTTGTATAACTACTTAAAATGGTAATAATAATAATAAAATAATCTAAAAAAGAGAAGAAAATAATCAATCATGATTATATATGCAATGATTGTATATGTAATAAAAAGCTAGAAGGCAACTGAGAAAGCTGGAAGACATAGGTTTCAGGCCAGATATGTTTGTCTTTCTACTTTTAACCCCATCTCCATCTGTACCCTTTAGGAAAATGTATTCCTAAAGTGTAACCTCTCCCTTGACCAATTTTCCAAAGCAGAATCGCTGTTAGGGGTATTTCAGCAAGTTGTGCATTAGTACTTCAAAGCATCATCACACACATGCCCATACATACCAAACACAACCCCAAGTATCCAGATCTTTCCACTAGATGATACAAGATTCCTTTTGATACTGATCAATTCCACTTCTATCTTCTTTCTCCTCTGAATCTGTATTTAAATACTTCAGGGTTTAGTAGAGATGCTAAACTCCAGTTTTATTGCTCATATTTTTAAAGGATCTACTTTTCAGCTTTTTTCAATTGATGTTTAAACACAGTGTCTTCTGCTTGCTAGGCAGTCATTCTGCTCCAGCCACACGTGCGCTGCTCTTTTTTTCTACTGATCAATCTTAAGGTATAATCTTACTTTCTAGCCAGGAATGTCCCTGGAATTTTATTGTTATTGCAGAGATGATTCACAGAGGGGTTGCAATTACATATCAGCTAATGAGTATATTTCTTTTGAGACCCTATCCTATCACCCCTTCTCTCACTCTTTCCCATTTTCCCCTCCCATCCCTACCAACAAGTTGTATAGTTCCTTTTCATACTGTCTAATGAGTGCCACTATATCTTTTCACCCTTTGTTCCTCTTTTTCTGAGCCCCCCCCATGACCTCCCAAACTCAAAATTACATTAAGTGAAGTAAGTAAGACCCAAATAAACAGTTGTATGGATTTCCTGCATTCGTGGTAATTAGAATGTACCTATAAATCTACAAGTAAACACACTGGATGTTTAAAAAATACACTGGGACTGATAAATTATATAGATATCTAGACAGTCACATGAGATCAAAGGAGAATATTCATAGGAGGAGATAACAAAAGGTCAATAACCATGTCTATATTATCACATAAAATAATATTTCAAGTAGCATTCTTTATGTTTCTCTAGCAATGAACTTTCTAGGTTACACTCAAAAAAAGTTGTTTTAAAAAATAGCTATCACTCATCCTTACTGTGGGTAATGCTATTTCTCACATTTACATTCTTACCTTTAAAGTACTTCTATATTTCTTGCTGCTAGTTTTTTTTGGTAGCAGTTATAAGTAGTAATTCACAAATGGACCACATTTCTTAAGGTTCATATGTAATGCTGTTTCAAATAGTTGCATCTGCTATTGTCTCTCTGTAGTTTCTGCGTTTCCATCCTACACACACATGGTCTTCAGGTTTATTTTGTGTATAGTTAGCATTCACCAGAGAACAGAAGAGATAGATAGATGACTAATATAGATAGGTGACAGGTAGATAAACAGACAGAAAGATAAATGAATTGTCTATCAATAGATGATTATAGGAATTGGCTTACATTCTTATGAAGGAGGAAGGAAATCCCATCATATCTTGTCCCCAAGCTGAGAAAACAGAAGGTCAGAAGTCTGAGTCTGAAGGCTTAATGTAAGTTCAAGTCTCCAAACCCAAGAACCAGTCTCCAGTTTTAATCAGAGGGCAGAGTAGATGAATGTAATATATCAAGAAGATAGAGGTAAGAAAAGATGCTGGTGCCTATAATCCAAGTTGTGCAGGAGTCTGAGATCTGAAGATAGAGACCATTCTGAGTAGTAATATGAAAAAGTTACATTTAATTAATGATCGAAAAGCTAGAATTGGAGATGTGACTCAAGTGGTAGACTTCCATCCATGAGCAAAAATTCCACGCAAGAGCATAAGGCCCTAAATTCAAGCCCAGTATGGACAGAAAGGTGGAACAATTTCCTTTTCTCCACTTGTTTATTCTGTGCAGAACCTTAGTGAATGTAACCCACAAATAGTGGTAAAAGCAGATCGTTTTTACTCAGTTTACTGATGTAAATGCTCATCTCTTCCTGAAATATCTTCACAGACATACCTAGAAATGATTCTTTAACATCCATATAGCCATCCCTTTGCATGACAAAGAGGCACCTAAAATTAATGACCACATCTTGCTCTGAGTTGAATCTCTGTCTCTTCTAGAAACACTGATGGGTCCCAGAGTTTGAAAATCTTTCCACACTCCTTTCTTTCCTACTGACTTTCCACTGATGGTGCTGAATGTGATCTTGGTCTTGGTGTTGTATCTGTCTTTCACATCTTATTTGGCACAAAATAATGGCATCAGGATTCATTAGGTGTTCTCAGAACACCAGCAAAGGGTCTACATCATTAACTTCATCTTCTTTGTTGCCTTTGCCAGAATTAAGATACCACTGCCAGCAAGTTCACCACCAAAGCCCAAGTCTTTGCAGCCAAATTCTTATTGAAGATCAGGCCAACAGTAAGCCCTGTTTCTGCTTTATTTCTGCTTAGCTCAAACTTTTATTACTTCAGTGCTGAGAGAAAAGAAGCCTCAAACTTTCAAAATATTCCATATATATATGGTTACCAATCTTTGACATACAAAACTGTTAAAAATCTCAGCACTTACACCCCTGGGAAGTACTACTAGACTAGAAAGCATGAAATCACTGAGAATTCACAATTCATTTCTCTGAAATGCCAAGAACAAGGCTGTTAATGCTCTCTTCACCTCTGAGGAGAACACTCAAAGCGGAAGCCCTAACACATATTTGAGCTTCAATCCAGGCAGAAAGACAAATATGTCTGTAATAATGTCCTACTTCACTGCAAATTAGCTTATTACCATACTGCACTGTCTAAACAATCAAAGATTAATAGTGGATATTTAAATGGAAATATCATTTATAAAATTTCTTATGGGTTGAGGATAAAATTGCATATTCTTATTATAAAATATGCAATGAAAATTTTAACATATGCAAAGGAACAAATCAAACAAGCTGCCTACATTCTATAGAAGAGCAGCACAGTAACCATTTTGAACCTCTTCCCCAGCTCTTTTTTGCCTTAGTGATCCTTGTAGGTAAGTACAAGCATTGTTTCTGGCTTCAGACAACAATTTTTTACCTGTGCTTCTGTGTACCTGGAAGCAAAGTACACAGTACCCCATTCAGATTTCAGTTAAGATGGGAGTCTGGTTTATGTTTTCGCCTGGGCCAACCTTGAACAAATAACCTCTGGATCTCTTGACTTCCAACCAGCTGAGATTATAGACATGAAGCCAGAGGGCCAGATACCTAAACTTGGCAGATTGAAACAGTGTATAGTGCTAGTCCACTAAGTCTTTTATAATTAATCATCCTTGTTTCCTCTTTCTCATGTGTGCCAAGCACTGGTATTGATCATTTTCTTTCAATTATTACAGCCTCAACTTTTTCAGTAGTAGTTTCTGCCTGGAATATTTCAATTACCTCCTAATTTGTCTTTTTTTCTTCTTGTTCTCCAGGCCTGTAAAGTTTTTTACAGCCTACAACCTTTCCTGCTTAGTAGAAATGGCCAAAACTTCATTAAAGAATTTTTTCCTTCCTACTTGCTAGTTCCTTGTTTTTCTTTTCTTTTTCTCTTTTTTCTTTTCTTCTTTCTTTCTTTCTTCCTTCCTTATTTCCTTCCTTCCTTTCTTTTTTTCTTTCTCTCTCTCTGTCTTCATCTGTCTCCCTCCCTCCCTCCCTCCCTCCCTCCCTCCCTCCCTCCCTCCCTCCCTCCCTCCCTTCCTCCCTTCCTTCCTTCCTTCCTTCCTTCCTTCCTTCCTTCCTTCCTTCCTTCCTTCCTTCCTTCCTTTTTTCTTTCTGTCTTTCTTTCCTTGTTGCTTGCTTGCTTCCTTGCTTGGTTCTTTTTAAATTTGATGCCAGTCCTAGTGTTTAAACTCAGCACTATCCCTGAACTGTTTTACTCAAGATTAGTTAGTATTCTACCACTAAATCCAATTTCTGGATTTTTGGTGGTTAATTGGCAGTGTCTCATAAATGTTCCTTCCTGATCTGGCTTTGAACCATGATCCTCAGATCCTGAGTAGCTAGGATTGCAAGCATGAGCCACCAGCACATTTTTTTAAACAGAACGATTGAAAGTTATATATTAATTGTTACAAGTGCCTTTATACAGTTGAATCTCTAGCTTACTTTTTTACCTTTACATTATTTTCTACCAGGTCAGCGTTATTTCATATTCTTTTTTCTCTGCTAAGTTACTGACTTGTCAATAATGTAAGCCAGGGGGCTGGTGACTGAGCTCAGAGGCTGGTCTAAATCACAAAGTATTTGGTTTGATCCCTACCCACCCCTAGAAATGAAGATGACACTAAAACCACAATGATATAAATTATACTGTACTAGAAAAGTCAAACAATTAGAATATACCATTTGTTGACTGACACAGGTTGCTAGCTAAAATCTCATATATATCTTGCGAATGTACAATGGTAAAATTACTTTGGAAACAATCACAAAGTGTTTTTAAATCTAGCCATTTCACCTCTAGGTATTTATGTAAAAGAAATGAAAAGATATACCTATGATAGATTTTGATATGAATATTTATACTACCCTTAATTAGAATAACCCAGAATTGGAGACAGCCTAAATGTCAACCAAGAGGAAATGGAGAAACAAATATTGGTAATGTTGGACTATCGTATTATAGACTACTACTCAGAAATAAAAAGGAATGGATTAGTGATACATACACAGATGTATCTGAAATAACAATCTCCTATGCAAGATGATCAAGGCCATAAAATATATACTATATGATTCTACTTAGAAATTATTAAACAATTAAACTATTTGATAGTAAGATAAACATATACTAGGATTGCTTGAAGATGGTAGATAACAGTAAATGGTGAGATATATTAAAAGAAGAACATCTAAATGAGCATAAAGAACTTTGAGGCTAAATATATGATCTATTATCTTTATTATGTTGATGATTTTATTATTTTATTGCAAATACTTTCATCAAAAACATATTTTAAACACATGTACTTTATTATAAATTAATTATGCCTCAAAGAACTTTAAACCAGGTAACAAGATTAGAAACAGTCTAGTTCTTATTTATAATTCAGCAGCATTGTGAGTTTAAAGAATAGCAGACTAAACTAAAAAATAAGATACAGAATCAGGACAGAATTTTGAATGAGTTAAACATTTTATGTTTCTAAACTCAGGATTATAGACGGTCCAAAGACTCTTCCCAGTGTTCAGGTTCTCAAAGATTAAGTGCTTCACTGTCTTTGGCTTAAAACTCTACAAAAGAGACAAATTCCAGTAGCAGGAGATTCTTGACTAACATTGTATACTTGGAACCTAAATAATGGCAGTCCTGTAACAAGTGAAGATGGGCCATAATGATGCACCTGTACCACACCACAAATTTCATCTAGACTTCTTTATGCAAAATGACAGAACCTTACTTCCTAGCTACTGAATTTATTTACAGGTCTTATTCTTAGATGATGGGCAATTTAGGAGCACTTCAGAGCCTAGAAATATCCCTGTGAATCATTTACACGTATTTGTTTTCCTAGATGGAAAGTATTGATCATATATAATGTCATAAGTCACCTTGAAATCCTATTAGAACTTTTTAGCCACATTGCATATCTATCTATGAAAACCTTAGCTATTCTCAAAGTTCTAGCTTCCTCGTGAAGATGGTCCAGGTGAATCCTCCACTTCCCGTATTTGTATATTGTTTGGAATCCATTAGACTCCATGATAGAAGTAATGATATAACTCAAGTCACATCATCTACCCAGCAAGTACAAAGCCCTGAGTTCAAAGTTGAGGCTGCCACACAAAAAATAGAAGAAAGAAAATAGAAAATGTCATATATATATATATATATGTATGTATGTATATATATATGACATTTTCTTTTTTTTTTAATTGTATTTTATTTTATTTGAGAACATACTGTACAGAGGGGCTACAATTACATGGGCAGGATAATGCATACATTTCTTACCAAGCATTGCAGCCTCCTCCTTTGTTTACCCTTCACTTCCCTTCCCCGCCTCCTCCCTCCCCCCACCCAATTTTACCCCCCTCCCCCCACCCAATTATACCCCCCTCCCCCCCCACACCGACATTGTAAAGCTGGTTTTGACATGACATTTTGTACTTCTCATTGTTGCAACAGGTCCACCTGAATCCTTAAACGACTTGTTTGTCCCCATCTCCTCCACATGTTATACTGACATCAAATATAGTGAAAGCGGGGGTTACACTGTGGGGGAGGGACATACAAAGCAACAAAGAAATAATCTTATAAATGCGTTAGAAACACATGCATGAAAGAAACGAAAACATTAAAATACATATTTAAGGGTTCATTTTCCTAACATCACATTATCTGACCTTTTCCGCTTGACTCATACCTATACTAGATATTGCAAATAAGGGAAACCATGGGACCTATGCTTCTTTGGGCCTGGCTTACTTCACTTAATATAATTTTTTCCAAACCTTTCCATTTCCTAACAAATGGGGAAATGTCATTCTTTCTGGTGGAGGCATAGAATTCCATTGTGTATATATACCACATTTTCTTGATGACATTTTCTATATATATAATATATATATATTATTGATATTGTGAAGGTGAAGTACAGAGGTTACAGTTATTTAATGAGTACATTTCTTTTTGAACAGTATCAACCCTTTCCTAGATCTCTCCCAGTTTTTTCTTCCCATTCCCATCCATGAGCTGTATACTTCATTTTTAACATAGTGTATAGTGAGTTTCACTGCTGCTTTTGTTCACCTTTGTCATACCTTTTCTGTGTCCCCTTTTAATCTCCCCCAAACAGATAAACTTACAAACAAGACAAAAAGTAAAGCTAACAGAAAACAACAAAGGAAAAAAAAACTCTTATTTCCATTTCTTGGAGTTCATTTTGATAAATATTATTTTATCTAATTATATGCACATAGCTATTGAACCTTTGTGATTCTCTCTCTTAAAATTATCCTCCTTTGGTCTCATTCTATGTGACTGTCTAGAGACATGAATAATTTATTATGTCTCAGTGTACTTTTTGTCTTTTACCATACAGTGTGTTTATTTGTAGATTTACAGGCACATGCTACTTACCACAAATGAGGGAAACCATGCAACCCATGTTTGTTTGTATCTGACTTATATGTCTTAATAGAACTTGTTCTACCATTCTGGAAAGCACCATGGAGAATCCTCAAAGGAATAAAACATAGAACTTCCATATGACCCAACAATTCCACTCCTAGGCATTTATCCAATAGACCACACTGAAGCTACCAGCATAACCATGGTCATTGCAGTTTTGTTTACCATAACTAAGATATAGAATTAAATAAGATGCTCCTCAGTGGACAAATGGATCAAACATGATCATAAACATACACAATGGAATTCTCCTTTTCCATCAGAAAGAATGATACTGTACCATTTACAAAGAAATGGAAAGAAAATTTCGTTTTTTAAATCTGAAAACTAATTTTTAGAGCAGATTGGACTCTGAGGGCTCCTTTGATCTCCTCAAGCTCCTATTATGTGCATAATCCCCATGTAATTTCAAAATACCTACTTCACTGTGCTATGCAGTTGGAGAAACAAAGTTTTACTTAAAAACTAGACAAAACTTGATAAACTGAAAGTTTATCAAGTTGGGACCTGAAACCTTATGAGATATTTACTTCAAACACATATTAAAGAATATAATTATTTGTTGTATCTTCATTCTGAGGTAAAAAGTCAGAGAAGAAAGGAGGAGCTATAGAAGAAGCAGAAAGATGAAATATTATGCTATAGGCTGATTTCTGCAAATTTAGTTAACATACAATTTTTAAAGTTCTCTTTGTTCTCCAAAAAATTCTTATATTGGTCTTTACAATTGTTGAATTTTGTATTTCTCACATATAATCAGCAATTAGTAAGTGAAATGTATTAATAGTATGAAATTTATGAAATATTTAATATATTTTATTTTTTGAGATCTTGAAGCAATGTTTTATTAATGTATTCATTATTTAATATGATTGACAGAACAAGCTGACATGGTTCATGTTAACTTATGTCTGTGGCATACAAATGGAGAATAACATGAAGAATTGAGCAAAGGCCAGGTATGCTGAAGAGATGTTGAAGAAAGGCAAGCAGCTATGTCCTAGTGGCACTGTCTATAAAACATTTCTTTAAAGCTATCTTTATCTTTTTTGTTGTTCAGTGTTGGGGATTGAACCTGGGGCCTCATGCAAGTCCTCTATGATTGGGTCACTTCCCCAGACTTAAGCTACTTTTTGGTGTTCATAATTTTTTCTTCAAATATTTATTCTTTTTAAATTCAATTTTATTGTCATGGTGATGTGCAGAGGAGTTACAGTTATATATGTACCATTTATTTCTTGTTACTGTATTTGATTTTGGTACCCTGTGTATTATATATACATTTATCTGAATTGAGGGAGGGAAGGAGAACAATAAAATTGTGAGACAAAGGTAAAAGAGGGACCCAATGCAACAGGGATATTCACAAGACAACATGTTGGAAATGAACTTTACAACTTGGGTGGAGGCACTGGGTGGAGGGAAAGTGCAAGAATAATAAAGGAGGGGATAACAATTTTTGACAAGAAATGTATTTACTACCTTAATAAATTTAAAGCTTTTTTAGGTGACTTTTATGTTTGTTTCATCTAAGTATCAAAAACATCATTTCCAAATTGAAATCCTTCCTTTCATAGTATCCCAAAACTATGTGGACAAAGATAGCATGATGCTCCTGTACTTGACTCACTTTCTTCCCTTTTTACCTTTCTTGCCTTTCCTTGTCTTTGTTGTCCCTATTTATTTCCTTCATACCTTTTATTCCTGATATCATCTCTTAATTCCTTCCCTTTTCCTGTCTTATGTTCTTTTTGGCCATTTTTTTTAATCGTCAAGGTGATGTATAGAGGGGTTTCAGTTACATAAGTAAGGTATTGAGTACATTTTTTGGGGGGGTGCTCTGGTCATGGGGCCTGAACTCTGGGCTTGGGTGCTGTCCCGCAGCTCTTCAGCTCAAGGCTAGAGCTCTACCACTTGAGCCACAGCACTACTTCTGGCTTTTTTCTTTTTGCTTATGTGGTGCTGAGGAATCGAACCCAGGGCCTCATGCATGCAAGGCAAGCACGCTACCACTGAGCCACCTTCCCAGCCCCATGAGTATGTTTCTTGTCAAACTTGTTACCCCTTCCCTCAATATTCTCCTACTCCCTCCACCAAGTTGTACAGTTCCTTTCTAACATATTGTCTTGTGTATATTGCTGTTGCATTGGTTCTTCCCTTGTCCTGTGTCTCACCATTCTGTTGTTCTCTTTCCCCTCCCAAATTCCAATAAATATATATACAATACCAGGGTACCAAAATCAAATACAGTAACAATAGAGGATATACCATATGGGGAAAAACATACAAAAGAAACAAAATTCACATGGTACATTAAAAACAACAACAAGAAAGATAAACCTCTTGTGTCCATATCTTGGAGTTGATTTCCCTTAAGCATCACCATTAATTTGTTTCATGTTATTGTATGTCTTTCTATTGTCTCCATTTATCATTTTTGATCATATATATGACATATATATATATATATGATATACCAGAGCTGTAATTACTTATAAATAAAGATGCCTTCTGAGAATGAGATTAAGAAATCAACCTGCCAGAAACAGCAAAGTCAGTTTGAAGAAGGAAAAGTTCCTCTGATGCCTTGTATTGATAATACAATAGTGTTACTTCACATTTGCATTTTATTGTGCTAAATGTAATTATTCTATAGAAAGAATGGAGGAAAGAAACAGAAATCAAGTAATAGATAGTAGATAGATACAATACAATGACAGACTTACAGTCAGACAGGTAGCTAGCTAGCTTTTATTCCATAAAGGAAAAACATAGAAACCACACCAAAAGGAAAAGATAAGTGAAATGAACTAATTTTGGACTTTCAAGCATACCCACATTTTATCAATTCGGTTAGGATTTCAAACCCTTTAAGAGCAATTTGGCTACACACATTCCCAAACAGCTAATTTTAGAATCTAGCCACTGTGTCAGGTATGATCCCATTGTAAATATATGTACTGTATTAATTATATCATCTAATGAAAGAATAAGACATTGACTCTCTGATCAAACAACAGTAGCAATGAACATAGAAAAAGACTCAGAGATGTAAAGCTTTAATAGAGTCATTCCACATATGACTGTACAAACTAACTTTTAAGAGTGACAGATCAGGAACATCTTTTCTTCTATTAACAATCAGATGCATTAAGTGCTAAAATGATCAATTGTGATTGTTTTATAAAGTGTTTCCAAATAGTGTTAAAATTCACTATAATTGCATATGGATATTTTTGCTCCTTTTAATATGTGTATGAGGCTGGATCCACCTCTACATAGTGAAATTAGAAGAACTGTATTCTCATTTAGGATAACCAAACTTGATGCTACTGTCCCATCTGTAATTTATTCCAGATCTGCATCAGGCTTCCAGGACTCAAGCTTCCTTGCTTGAAGCATCTGTAGTTTCATTTTCTTTGCAATGGTAAGGCATAGTCTGAAGACTGTGTTAGAGAGCAAGAGAGCAATTCTGGTATTGCTAAGATTTTTTTTTAATTTTATTTTATTTTATTTGAGAACATACTGTACAGAGGGGCTACAATTACATGGGCAGGATAATGCATACATTTCTTACCAAGCATTGCAGCCTCCTCCTTTGTTTACCCTTCACCTCCCTTCCCCGCCTCCCCCCTCCCCCCACCAAATTATACCCCCCTCCCCCCCCAACACCGACATTGTAAAGCTGGTTTTGACATGACATTTTGTACTTCTCATTGTTGCAACAGGTCCACCTGAATCCTTAAACGACTTGTTTGTCCCCATCTCCTCCACGTGTTATACTGACATCAAATATAGTGAAAGCGGGGGTTACACTGTGGGGGAGGGACATACAAAGCAACAAAGAAATAATCTTATAAATGCGTTAGAAACACATGCATGAAAGAAACGAAAACATTAAAATACATATTTAAGGGTTCATTTTCCTAACATCACATTATCTGACCTTTTCTGCTTGACTCATACCTATACTATATATTGCAAATAAGGGAAACCATGGGACCTATGTTTCTTTGGGTCTGGCTTACTTGACTTAATATAATTTTTTCCAAGTTTTTCCATTTCCTAACAAATGAGGCAATGTCATTCTTTCTGATGGAGGCATAGAATTCCATTGTGTATATATACCACATTTTCTTGATCCATTCATCTACTGAGGGGCATCTGGGTTGGTTCCATATCTTAGCTATGGTAAATAATGCTGCAATAAACATTGTTGTGCTGGTAGCTTTAGTGGTCTTGTTTGTAAACATTTGGGTAAATGCCCAAAAGTGGGATTGCTGGGTCATAGGGGAGTTCTATGTGAAGTCTTTTGAGGAACCTCCATACTGCTTTCCAAAGTGGTTGTGCAAGTTTACATTCCCACCAACAATGAAGTAAGGTTCCCTTCTGTCATATCCCCTCCAGCATCTGTTGTTGTTAGAGTTGATTTTTGCCGTTCTAACTGGAGTGAGGTTGTATCTCAATGTTGTTTTGAGTTGCATTTCTTTTATGGGTAGGGATGTTGAGCATTTCTTCATGTGTCTATTGGCCATCATTCTTTCTTCTTCAGAGAAGTTTCTCTTTAAGTCTTTAGCCCACTTATTTATTGGGCAGTTGTTTCTTTGAGGATTTGTTGGGGGATTTAATTTTTTGAGTTCCAAGTATATTTTAGATATGAGACCCTTGTCCGTTATATGGCTAGTGAAGATCTTCTCCCAATCTATTTCTATTCATCTTGCTAGCTATGTCCTTTGCCATGCAGAGGCTCTGCAACTTCATGCAATCCCATTTGTCCAACCTTTCCTTGATTTGTTGTGTTTCCAGATCTCTATTCAGAAAATTTCACCTTGAGCCAAGGAGACCTAGGGTTTCTCCTGTTCCATCCTGTAATGTTTTCAGAGTGTCTGCTTTGACTTCGATGTCTTTGATCCATTTGGAGTTGATTCTGGTGCAGGGTGATATATAAGGATCTAAAAAAAAATTATTTTTTCTTAACAAAATTTGTATCTCAAGGCAAATTGTATCTCATAGAATAAATTGTACCTGGAGACAAATCTAAAGCTTTGTTTCATTTAATTAAAATCATTCTTATATGCTTTATGTATGGATGTCACTCTTCAGAGAATATACTACCTGTTTTCTGACTTGTGTTTAAGTAAAGAAATAGGCATAGGATTTATTTTGGCCAAGCTATTCAATATATTTACTTTGCAAGATGGGTAATTAAACATGAACCTTACAGAAAAGTTAGAAAGCTTACAACTTTCTGATTTGCCCAGCCCAAGTCCATTATATACCTGGAATCTTTCTAGTTAGAATGAAAAGTATTTTGGATGCACAAATAACCTTTAAAAATCCCGCTGAACAATAAACCATTGTATACTGTGTCTGCAATAACTATATGTCAGTGAAACTCCTTAACCTTTCAAGTTGACTTGTATCTAAAGTCTCGGGCTCTAACATAACCTACAAGACATCAGAAATAGCTGTAAGCAAACACTAAAGAATGAGAGGAATAAGTGATGAGTAGAAATGTATACAATAAGAAAAGGCTGAATTTGAACCTTCAGCATATCCAACAGGAAAACTAAGTGGGAGAAGGAAGGAAGGAAGTCAAATTCTTGCAGAGCTCACACAATGAATTAACTATTAATGTTGCTTTGTTTGCAAAGTTTCTATTCAGAAGAGACAGGAAGAAAGGCAGAATGGCTTTTGCTTCATGACTTTTAAATTAGACACAGTTTAGTTAAAATAATACAGGTTGACCCATTGCAACAATGTGATATACAAGACTCTATGTCAGAAAGCAAACTTTACAATTTAAGAAGGGGAGTGTAGTTGAGGAGGTGGGAGGGAAGGGATGCTAGGAGAAAAACAAAGGAGGAAGCAAATATGCTTGATAAGAAATGTACTCATTACCTTGCTCATGTAACTGTAAATCCTCTGTACAGTATTTTCACAATTAAAAAAACACTAAAAAATAAAAAATAAAATGTCTAATTCAGCTGAATAATAGGTAGTGCCCACAACAGTAAATGGAAGGTTAATTAATTTTATATACCACTTTTTCTATGTCTTTCTTTTTATGATGGTAAGTATATAAAATTATTAGTGACATTTGCTTAGGACACTTTTTTTTAAATTCCTTTAAGGATGGTTTCTATGGTTTTCTTGTCATTTATTAAGAGGAATGAGGGGTGTCAATAGGATGTAAGATAATTTCTTTTCCTGCCAGAAGTGAAGTTATAACAAATAGAGTTCCTGTGCAAAGGGTGTTTGGATAAACAGAAGTCATACAAGCTTGTTAAAGAATATCCATGGGCTTTGGAAATTCAGTAAATTGTTTATGCAGAACTGTCTTCCAAAGTGCCATGATGACCCTTGAAATTGTCAAATTCACTCTGTGTCAGCATTTCCTAGGTTACCTACTTGGAGAATAACTTCCATAGAATAAAATGTGGAAAATAAATATTTAGCATCCCTAACTGCTTCTGAAAATGTCTATACGATGCAGCCAAGATTCCATAACAGTTTATGCATATTCTTATAATATATTTTTACAGAATAATTTAGAAACCTTCTACTGAAAGAACTATTGACCTGGATTTTCAAGTGACTACCTATAGAAGTCATTTTGCACAACTTTTTAACAGGTTAATTAAAAGACTATTCAATATAATTGAGGTCTCCTGAGACTTGAATGGGTCTTCTCTTCTGTAAATCACTTCAGTCTATTATTTCAGTCACAACATGGAGACTGTCCAAGAATAATAAACTAGTTTTAAAGTGAGGCAGACCTGGGTTGCAATTCAATCCTGTCTCATTCAGATTATACAGCTTGCAGTCAATTTATTTTCTTCACTTAGCAATGTCATTAAGGAAAAGTAACACACACACACACACACACACACACACACACACACACACACACACACACACAGAGCTACATTTCATTGCTTCAACAAGGATTATATATTTTTTATGTGAATAGATTGATGTATACCATGTGACTATCACACAATAGTTTTTTTTCCCTTTAATCAATTAGTTTTAAATATATATGACCACAGGAAACACTGAAAATTAAGATATAATGTTAGAAAGAGAACTATCTATCTGTCTTTCAGACAAGCATCACTTGGATAAATTTGTAAGGATCTAGCTCTGTGCTTTCAAAGTTCAGAGTGTAAACTCCTTACAGCACCAGAGCTGGGGTGTGGCAGTTTCTCAACATAGATGCTAACAAAAGCTCAATATATAACTAGCTTAGAATAGGTTTACTGTCCACTGAATTTGTCTCTCCAAAAAAGCACTATGCAAGATTATGATTTGTATCTAAAGAAATGATTGGCAAATGTATTGTGGCTAACATGAAAAGAACATTAAATTCAACCTTTTCATTATTTATTGTTCCCTCATAACCAGTTGTGGTCATCTCTATTTATAACTGAGATCTGTGATCTCATAATACAATTAGATACCAGCATCCCTAGACTTGGCAATGTTTACCTTGGCAAGTAGATGGATGTGTTGTCTGGCTATATTTCAGATTTTCTTGTTGTATGAGACTTTTTGTTGCTGTTCACACAGCGAAACCAGGGAACTCGGTGCCTGGTAGGCAGAAAAGGACCATACCACGTGGTATAGACAAAGTTTATTAAAACATACACTTATATAGGGCATAGGGGCAGAGAGGGTAAGTCTGTTGTCAGGGGACAGTCATGAGACAATCACGGGACAGAAAGTTGACCTTCTTGGGGAATGTAGACAATTAGCAACCTTTAATCAGTGATCAGAACAAGTAATAAAAGAGGAAGTAAGGTGCAGGTGGGGCTCCATTAAAAAGCAAAAGAAATCTTGCCTCCTTCTACACAATTAACTAGGAGGAGCCCTAATAGCACTTCCGAAAACCATCACCTGAGTCTGGCTGGCATGGAGGAAGGGTGTCCCCATCCCTCCCCCCTCCCCCAGAGGAATGCAAGCCAGCACACATCCTCAGGGCACACAGGAACTCAGATGGGGTCCTGTGAGCTGATGCCTCCTACACTTTTTTGTAGGTGTATTGCTCTCTGAGAGGACTATACTATGACATTCATGAAAATCTTTAGGAAGACTTCTTCATATCATAATGATTTGATTTGTTAGGCTGATTTATATAGGACTCTATCTTATACTTGAAGATTCTTTAAAACATGCAGAACCATACAATACTACAAAATAAAACCAACTCCGTAGGGGGAAATAGACTTTAAAATCACCTTCGCAAGTTAAACAAAGTAAATGTATGAATATTAATGCCAATGCTTATCCACATTCAAACCTGAAGTTGTGAACAATCTGATCATTGTACAACCCTATTTATAAAATAATAGTTACATATTGTTCAGAATCAACATCATTACTAAGTTTAAGTCTTGGAAATATTTCTCTATTAGAAAAAAAAGATATTCACACACTCTGACTCATATATATGAATGTTTTTACAAACTTTTGCATTAATTATAGATATTCAAGCACCAAGAGATTTGTAGACTGAATTTTGGGCTCTGAATCATCAATTCTTGATGTGAGATATTATTAATCATCATGCCTGCACCGGCTCATTTATTTTGTAGTTAGTGATTTTTCTGCCTTTTTACCCAGCTCACTTACCTCATTTCTGTTTCCTCTTGATCCACTTAGATATGTACTATCCCCAGGAGAAATAGATCAAACAGATAGTCATTGGTCAAGCCTTCAGGAATTTCTCAGAGGAATGATAAGCTATAAGATCATCAATTTTTTATTTCCTTTGCTAAACCTGAGTGAAATCCAGAAAAACTCAGTAAGCTAATAATTTGAAGATGACTTATGCCTGTTTAAGTACATAGTACTTTTGTGCTTAAGTGTATCTGTGTTTTCCATGTTATTTTGTGATTTTCTTAATCATGAAGCTCAAATGTAAATATCAAAATAAGGCAGGTGCTTTCTCATGTAATTGTAATCCCTCTGTACGGGTATTTTCACAATAAAAAATTTCAAAAATAAAAAGCAAAATAAAATAAGGCAGATGCAACCAGATATGGTATTGACAATATGGAGAAACTCATCTGGAATTATTTTCAAGATAATTTAAAAACATAATATTCTAAGCATATAATTAAAAACAAATCACATTTTATGAAATATTCTGCATTCTGATATTTTAATTAAACTTTATAGGGACTTTAAAATATTTTGAATTACATTTGAAAATACATCATTTATAAATATACAAGTCAATGAAACGTATAAATAAAGAAATCAATATGACCACCATCACTGAGACCCAAATTGGATCATCGGTATCACCCAATCTTCCCATCCTTCCTTTGTAATAACTGGACCAACTCCTGGCCCCATAAAACACAAAGATTTCAGTCTTGATTTTTATTATAGCCATTTTATATATTATATAGATATTATAGTACATAGTATCATATACATTCTCCACTCTTCTCGTTCTCTTTTCTACCATCACCTGGTACTCTTTGTTGTTGTTGTTTTTGTCAGTCATTAGGTTTGAATTCAGGGCCTGAGCTTTCTGTTCAAGGCTAACATTATATCACTTTGAGCCATAGCTATACATCCAGTTTTCTAGTGAGTAATTAGAGATAAGTCTCACAGTCTTTCTTGCCCTGGCTGGTTTTGAATCATGATCCTCAGATCTCAGCTTTCTGAGTAGCTAGGATTACAGATTTGAGCTATCAGAACCCAGCCACCTGGTACTCTTTACTTCTCAAATAGTCTCTGCTCTACTTTTATATTTTTTTATTTGACTCTAGATTCCACTTATGAAAAAGAAAATATGATATTTGTCTTTTTGAATCAAGATTATTTTGCTTAGCATGATAATCTACAGTTCCACCCCTTCCTGAAATTACATGATTTTATTATTGTTTATAGCTGAATAATAGTCAGTTGTGTGGATATACATTTGCTTTGTTCATCCATTGATGAGCATGTAGACTGATTCCATAACTTAATTATTAGTAGGAATATTACAATGAGCATGTGTGTGTAGATATACCTGTTGAATGCTGATTTATATTCCTATAGGTATATACCCAGAAATGGTACTCTTGCATTATGTGGTAGCTATAGTTTAGTTTTCTGAGGAAAATCTTTTATATTGGCTGCAATAATCGATCTCACCAGAGGTATATCATTTCCCCCTCCTCAAATTCATGCCAGCATTTATTATTTATTTTCTTAAAGATAACCATTCTGACTTAGGTAAGGAAAAATCTCAATGTAGTTGGATATACATTCCCTTAATAGCTAAGACATATTTTTCATGTATTTATTGCCAATTTATACTATATTATTTGAAAAATGTATCTTCATCACTTGTCCATTTTTATCAGAATATTTGTGCTTTTGATGTTTAATTTTGTAGCTCTTTATATTCTACATATATAATTTATGTGGTTTTTACATAGAGGATGTGATGTGGTGTGTGTGTGTGTGTGTGTGTGTGTGTGTGTGTGTGTGTGTGTGTGTGTGTGTGTGTGTGTGATTTCATTCTTGTCCTATATATAGCTGGAAAAAGTTTTCTCCCATTCTGTAGTCTGCCCCTTCTCTCTGGTAATTATTTCCTTTGAAGTTCAAAGCTTTTTAATATGACTCAGTCCCATATATTAATCTTCATTCTCATTTCCTAAGCAGTTGGAGTCCTATTCAAAGTATCAGTGCCTATGCCAAGATACTTTCCTTGCTTTCCTCTCTTAGTTTTAAAGTTTCAAGTCTCACATGTCTTTTGTACATTTATATGATTTTAAGATTGTTTATACTTGTTCAATTAATAATATCTTTTCTAGAATTGATGGTTTTTGCTTTTTTATGTTTTGTTATTTGTTTTAGACTAACGTACAATTACTTTCCTGATTTCTGGTTTGTTTTGTTTTGTACCTGGAACTGGGGCTTGAACTCAAGGTCTTGTGCTCTGGCTTGGCTTTTTCAGTTATGACTAGCAGTCAAACCCTTGACCCATTCCAACACTTGACAGTTCCTCCTGATTTCCATGTTTTATGGAAATGCTATTGCTATTGGTATTTTGATTTTATATCCTATTAGTTTGCCAAAAGTTTTATTCAGGTTTAAATGTTTTCTAATGGTATCTTCAGGATCATATCATCTATAAAGATAAATAATTTGAACACTTCCTTTCTTATTAATATTTTTATTTTACTTGACTTATTGCTGAATCTAAGAATTCAAATATTTTATTAAATAAGAGTGCAGAAATTAGACAGCCTTTTTTGATCCTACATTTAGAGAAAATGTTTTTTGTATGTTCCTATGCAGTATGATACAACCATAGGTTTGTCAAAAAAAAGTCTTTATTTTATTAGGGAATGACTCGACTATTCCCAGTTTCTTATGAGCCTTCTCATGAAGGAATATAGTATTTTGTCAAGAGCTTTTTATATTTCTTGAAATAATCATTTGATTTTTATTTTTTATTATATTTATACATGTATTACGAGCCATATGTTGAAACATTCTTGTATCTTTGAACAAAACAACTTAAGTATGTATGATTTTTTTAATGCTTTGTGAATTTTGTTTGCAAGGAAACAAAATATCTTTAATATCTTATTAAAGATATTGTGACTATGTTCATCAACTAAAATAGTATTGACTATTTTAGTGTTGTGTCTTTATCCTGTTGTGATATCACCATAATATTGGCATTTTATAACTAGTTTGAAATTATTTCTTCCCTGTCTATTTGATGGAATAGCTTGAAGGGCATTAGTGATCATTTTTCTTTAAAAGTGTGATATAGGACTGGGAAGGTGGTTCAGTGATTGCCTTCCATGCATGAAGCCAAGGGTTCTATTCCTCAGCACCACATAAGCAGAAAAAGCCAGATGTGGCGCTGTAGCTCAAGTGGTAAAGGGCTAGCCTTGAGCTGAATAGCTGAGGGACAGTGCCCAGGCCCCAGAGTTCAGGCCCCAGGACCAACAAAATGATAAAATAAAAATAAAAACAAAACAAAAAAAAGTGTGGCAGAATTAAGTGATTTATTGATGATTAAATGTCACTACTTGGTATCTATGTGTTAAGGTGGTATATATTTTTTGTTCAATTTTAGAAAGTCATAACTGACCAGAAAATGTATTGAAAGTTGGAATTTATTTAAAGTTTATTGGAAAATAAGTTTCCAAAATATTCCCTAGTGATCCTCAAGATTTCAGTTGTATCTGATGTGATGTTTGCTCTTTAGTCTCTAAGTTTATTAATTTGGGACTTCTCATCACTCTATTGGTTAATTTAGTTCAAGGTTTGTTAATACGGTTTATCTTTTCAAGGAACCAACATTGTTTGAACAATTTGTCCTCTATATTATTTTATGTATCCATTTCACGGATTGCTGCTGTAATTTTTATTATTTCTTCCTTTCAATTAATTTTGGATGTAGATTATTTTCAATTTTTTTTAAATTTAAGGTAGTGCATCATTAGGTTATTAGTTTCAGATTTCTCTGATTTTTAAATGTAGGCATTGGTAGCTATTCTTTCTAGAACTGCCTTGTACATGCCCCAAAGATTCTGAGAATTTCTGTTTTTATTTCCATTTGATTTAGGGAATTAAACATTTTCCCTCTGATTTTTTTCAATGATCCTCCCATCATTTTAAAGCATAATTGTACTATCTTCATTTTTTATATAATTTCTGTAGTTTCTTTTGTTGATTTCTAGTTTCATCCTACTAAGATCTGATAGAACAGAAGAAATTTTTTCAAGTGTCATGGGTTCTGGAGAACAATGTGCATTCCACAGTTGTTGGGTGGAATACTATATAAATGTCTGTTAAGTTCATTTCATGTACAGTGCACTTTAACTGTCGATTCCTTTGCTGACTTTTGTCTGCATGATCTTCCTATTAATGAAAGTAGAATATTAAAATAACTCATTAAGATTGTATCTCAATTTATCTGTTCCATTATGTGGTAGTGATTTTCAATGAAATTGGATATATCAAAGTTAAATACATATACAGTTAGAGTAGTTATATCTTCTTTGTGAATTTTTCTCTTTATTAATATGCCTTGACTATTTTGTCACTTCTGACTAATTTTGGCTTGAAGTTTCCTTTGTGAGATATGGCTATTGTTAATGGTACCTGTTCTTGGATTCTATTTGTTAATAATATCACTTTCCATCTTTCCAATCAGGGTATAACTTTGCCAGTGATGTGAGTTTCATATTGCCAACAAAACAGATCTTCTTTTTTAAACCTTTCATTCATTCTACATCTTTTAACCACAAAGTTAAAATATTTACATTTAGGATTATTTTTGAATGGTACATGCTACCTTTTATTTTATTTTTTATCTCAGAGGTTTGTTAGTTTACTGAGTTAATAATGTGAAACTTTTCCCCTCCAACTCTCATTTGTCCTATTGAGTTTATTCTTTCCAGTTTTTGAATTTATGTATATATTTCATCCTCTTTTATATATAGAATTATTTAAGTATCTGCTGCAATACTGGCTTAATGATCATAAAATACTTAATGCTTATCCTAAAATACATTTCTTTTTTAATTTTTATCTTTGTTTGCAGTTATTTTCTTACAGGTCTAGAAAAATCTTAGTCCACATTCTCTGTACCTTTAACATTGTTGTTAAGAAATATGTTGTTGGGGGCTGGGAAGGTGGCTCAGCGGAAAGTGCTTGCCTTGCATGCATGAGGTGCTGGGTTCCATTCCTCAGCACCACATAGCCAGAAAAAGCTGGAAGTGGTGCTATGGCTCAAGTGGTAGAGTGCTAGCCTTGAACTGAAGAGCTGAAGGCCACCGCTCAGGTTCAGAGTTCAGGTCCCATGACAAAGAAAGAAAGAAAGAAAGAAAGAAAGAAAGAAAGAAAGAAAGAAAGAAAGAAAGAAAGAAAGAAAGAAAGGAAGGAAGGAAGGAAGGAAGGAAGGAAGGAAGGAAGGAAGGAAGGAAGGAAGGAAGGAAGGAAGGAATCTGTTGTTGCTAGGTGCCAGTAGGGCATGCCTGTAATCTCAGCTAATTAGGAGACTGAGATCTGAGGATCATGATTCAAAGCCAGTTTATTCGATGTCAGTGCCTTGCATCTTGTATATATACTTCTCTAATTGGAAGAGGGGAAGGGAAAAAACAAAATGCTTAAATAAAGATACAGGTTGACCTATTGTAACAATGAGATGTACAAAACACTATGTTGAAAATGAACTTTACAACTTGGGGGGGGGGCCGTTGGGGAGGTGGAGGGGAAGGGATGGTTGGGAGAAAACAAAGGAGGAGGCAACAATGCTCAATAGGAAATGTACTCATTACTTTGCTCATGTAACTGTAACTCCTCTGTACAGCAGTTTTACAATAAAAAATGTACCAAAAATAATATTTTTTTAAAGCTGGCTCAGCAGGAAAGCCCATGTGACTCATCTCCAATTAACTACCAGAAAAGCTAGAAGTGAAGCTGTGGCTCACATGGTAGAAGGGAGAGCTCCCAGGTCCTCAGTTCAAGCCTCAGGACACACACACACACACACACACACACACACACACACACACACACACACACACACAAACACAGACACACACATACTCCTGTTGGTAATCTCAAAACATTTGACTTTGTGAATAACTTTGTCTACACTCTTGTGCCTTCAATAGTATTCCTTTTCTTTTTTTCTTATACTCTTGGAATTTTAACAATAATGTAATATGAGAGGTTTTTCTCTGGCCATTCCTATTTGACAATTCAAATGCCTTCTGCACTAATCCCATTCAGAACTCTTCTCTTGTGTCCTAATCATCTCCAAAAGGCCCATTTCCTAACTCCATTAAGTCAGTAATTAGGTTCCAAACATAAGAATTTTGACCAAACATTCTTACTAATTTCAGCAGTTTTGATAGACTCTTGGATTGTGTAGGTTTATAAGTCATACTGAGTCCGTAAATTGTATATCTTCTTTTCAGGACTGAATATGGGTGATGAGAGTGGGCTTTTGTGTAGTTCTTTGTTCCAGCAGAACCATCAATCAACATTAACCACTAATGATACTTGTTTTAATGTTTTTATATATTACATTTTTCAGAATAAGTCAGAGTCACTTAGATAACCCACATATTTGATTGTGGTGAATACATACATTTTATAACTTTTTAGAACCTGGACATGGTTACATTTTAATTAATTTATTTTAACTGGAAATTAAAATATAATATTTATATATATTATTATAATGGGGCATTTCAATAAATGTATGCAATGTAGAATTTTTACTTTGAGATAGGATTTTCTGTAGCCCAGACTGCCTCAACCCCAAAATGCTGTGATTACAGTTATGTGTTAAGAGACCTGGCTTTCACTGGTAGTACATTTTATTAACGAAAACAATTTGCCATGTGATTGTGTTGTGAAACGAATAGCACAAGAAAGATAATTAGCAACATATTCATAATTAAACATTTCTAATACAAGTGCACATTTACTCTGCCACTATTAGGTAGGTTGACATTTTGAATTTTAGAACATCATACTTTGTTGATTCTTCTTTGTTTTGAGGGCAGAGGAGTATAACACTATGAGGACAGACTAAAACTTGTTAATGTACTCTCTATTCACTAATCATTTGGGCTTGTTTCCCATTTAAAGATATAGAACATAAAGCTGGTTATAAACATTTGCAGACAATTTTATAGATATATGCTTTCTTTCTTCTTGTGTAAATACTTAGAGATATTGACCATATGTTAGCTGTACATGATGTTGTTTAAAAAAAAGTGAAAAACAGATTGTAAATTCTTCCTGGTCCTTATGAATGGCATGGGAGAGCTCTCATTGTTCCACTTCTTACTACTCCTAAGCGTGGTTTGTTTGTTTACATGCATCTAATCTCATAGCAGACACTTCTGACTAGTAATCACCAAAATAACAATGATGCAAAACACCTATGTATTTTTTCCCATCTCTATTTTTTTGATAAAGTATCTAATCCAATCAATATTTTGCTTATTGTTTTCTCCATTAAAATGATTAAAAATACTATCTTTGTTTTGTGTTGATTTTTTTGCCAGTCCTGGGACACTGTACCTGAGCTCAAGGCTAGCACTCTACCATTTGAGGCACAGTGCCCTTTGAACTTTTTCTGTTTATGTGGTATTGAGAAGTCATATCCAGGGCTTCATGAATGCTAGGAAAGCATTCTACCACTAAGCCACACAAAGGACAAGGGGTGAACCAATGCAACAGCATCACTCGCAAGACAACATGTTGAAAATGAACTTACAACGTGAGGGAGGGGGGATTTTGAGGGGAATGGGAACATGGGAGGAAAATGGAGGGGGGTAACAAGTTTGATAAGAAATATATTCACTACCTTATATATGTAACTGTGACCTCTCTGTACATCACTTTGACAATAAAATTAAATTAAAAAGTAAAACTCTTAAAACAAAATATGCTTATGAAATTTGCCTGACATAATATCCCAAAGCATAAACAGAAAAGAGAGCTTTTTAAAAGGTCATTAGTATATCATCATAAAATATTAAATACTTAAGGATATATTTGAATTAAAGATTTTCACTAAAGTTTACATCAGGGAGAGCCTAACTAAGTGGTGAGCTATGTGGAGACCGTAACTCAAGAAACTAAGTGTTGCCATCATATTGTGTCCTCTAAACAGATACATATATGTATGTAAACGCTGCTAAAATGTCAGCAAGATCTTTTTTCATTTTAGAAATCAACTAACTGATTCTAAACTTCATGTTAAAATTCAAATAATCTAATATAGCCAGAATCTTTTCAAAAGAAGGACATAGGAGGAAAAACATTGTCGGGTTTTTACATTTTGAGGAATGACAATGAGTAGCATTTTTTTTTATATGAAGATTGTCAGGTATTCTTACCAAGAGCAGAATAGCGTTCAGACTACATCCCTGCATTCACAGGCATTGATTTTTCATGAAGATGCAATTACAACTCATAGAAAACGAATAGTCTTTTCAACAAGCAGTACTGGAACTTCTGCAAATGAAGAAGAGCCTTGACCTCACAGATAGAAATTGCCAAAGATAAGTCATAGATTTATATATCAAATTTAAAACACAAAACTTTTGGAAAAATCTATGGTAGATATTTTTTGTAATCTAGACAATAATCTTTGTGACTAGACAATAATTTCTAAACAATTAACCAAAATTTAAACTAATTAATTGATAAATTAGACCTCATTAAACTTAAAATATTTCATTTTATAAAGTCTCTTTTTTGTTTTGTTTTATTTTTTATTTTATTGTCAAGGTGATGTACAGAATGGTTACTATTATATAATAATGTAGTGAGTACATTTCTTGTCAAACATTGTTACCCTCTCCCTTTTTTTCCCTCTCACTTTCCCTCCTCCCCCATCAATTCCCCCAAGTTGTAAAGATTCTCTTAAGAGGATTAGAGTTCAAGCTATTGATAAGGGGGAAAGATTTGCAAATCTTGTCTTCAATAAAAATACATGTATTGTTCTAAGGTATGTAAGGTAACTCAGTCTCAAGAAACAGAGATGCCACATTTTGAGAGGTTTATTTGGGAATCTTTATTGGACAAGTGGTGGCAGACTGCTGTCACAAAGACCTACAGCCCCTCGAATATATTCAACACTGTCAGAAAACTAAGCCAGGAGAGCAGGAGAGGACAGAAAAAGCAGAGAAACAATACCAACAAAACCAGATTAACTCCAGTGGAGAGCTGACTGGGACAACATGATGATGGGAAGAGAAACAGGAGACACTGGAACCGGAGGCCTCGTATAATGGACCTGAGCCAGTCTATGCTAAAATAGTGTCAGATTCAGGTGGCAGGATCACAAGAAACTCTATAGAGTTCCCAAATTTCAAAGTACAGGACTGACAGGCCCAGTAACCTATCATCCAAGTCCCTGTCTCTGGCTCTAGGATTTCAGACAGGCTCATTACTTCGGCGGTGGACTTCACCTTTCTCCACCATCATGAAGACAAGATAGCACCAGTTAACCCCAATTCCCTATCCACCACGTGGCCAACATGACACCAGTTAGACTCAGCATCCCCACTTAAGTATCTAGAATATGCTGTTATCTCATATAATTCTATAAATTCCTATGACATTGTAAGTCCCAAATCTAGAGTGATGTACACTCTATTTCAGTTGTGTAACTTAGATTTGGGTATCTGGTATTTTTTTCATGATGGAATATTTTTATGAATTCATGATATTCACACATTTTGCTGTGACTTTCTAAGGTAAGCCTTTTCTGAATATTTTATTTTGGTTTTATTTTATTGTTTTAGTTTACTATTATGGACTTTGGCCATCACAATTCAGTATAGAATATAAATTAGTTCCTCTCATTCTTCTTTGTCATTAAATTTCAGTTTTCACACTAATAGCACTAATAGCTTCTATTCTGTCAATTCTTTTCTAGCTCAATTACTTTGCACAGGTTAAAAATCAGCAAGTATCTCAAACATAAAGGTAGTAGAGAAGTTGGGGCGCCTTTAAATATAATGTTCTATTCTTTGGAGTGTTAGTACTTTACTTACTTAATGTCTTGCTTTCTATTCTAATACTTTCAAATTAATTATTTTGTAAGCTTAATTTTATATACATATTATGGTTGTTGACAGCAATGATATTTATTTGAGCATCTACTTTGTCATTGCCAAAAGTGAATTTCTTATTCCTAAGTTTATTAAAAATATAGGACATTAAATACAAGAGGGAAATGGCATATAATTTTCTAGGAGTTCTGAGCTACTCTTAAGTCCATATCATCAATCTTTTTCTTACCCTTGTCAACACTAGTAACTTATTAGCCACCCGAAGGTCACCTAACAAGCCCATCAGAAATCTAAGAAGAGAAGATGAACATTCAACTCTATCCCAAGAGCCACATGGATTATTGATGTCTAATATAAAAATTAATCCTGATTCAGGAACTACTGTCAGTAACATATATGCCATTTTTATTCTATTTCATATATGCTGTAAAAGAAGAAAACAAAGGAATAATGGAATTTTGGTTTTGAGTTTTCAGCAGATCTGGAGATTAGTGCATGTTTTTTTTTAATTGTGAAAATACCGTATAGATGGGTTACAATTACATGGGCAAGATAATGAGTACATTTTTTATCAAATATTGTTGCCTCCTCCTTTGTTTCCCCTTCCCATTCCTTCCCATCCCCCTCCCCCCAGCAAAGTTGTAAAGTTCATTTTTTGACATAACGACTTGTACATCTCATTTTTGCAATGGAGGGGAAGGGAAAAAACAAATCATTTAAATAGTGTGAGTTTTAAATAACTTTATTTATTTACATTTTTCTTGTTTGGATATTACAAGCATAAAGGCAAAGAGATATCTAATTGCAGAGACATCATAAGGGCAAAGAGACATTTAATCCTTATTATAAAGTTTGCTAATATGACAATTTCACCTCCTAGTTGATACATCTTGCTTTGAAATAATACACCAATGCACCAATTTAGTACTTCATAGTGATGAGCCAAATGCTCATTCTTCAGTGAATATTTAACATGTACTATAGGAAATAATGTTTTATTTGCTCAGTACATAACAAAGAAGTCTTCAAACATATAAAACAGACATTGTTTATCTCTTTTGTTTAAAAGTAAAGGAGAGGCTACTTTAAGTAGTTAACTCAGGGAAGGTATTTCTGAAGGGCTGACTTCTAAAAGAACCTTTTATGATATTGTAGTTGTGGAAGAACTATGTCAATTTCTGCAGAAGTACTTTGAAAGAGGACAGAACAGAGTGCAACCAACAGAGTGCAACTAAGAATGTTCTTAGCTGAAGCGAAAGCAAGCAAAGTCAGTACAGGAGTCAAATATGAGAAGGTAGGAGGTGAGATGAGATACAGAGTAAAAGGCAAAATCAAGTAAATGTGCAAGTCATGCTAAAGAAAGAAAAGAACAAAAGGTAGAAGGATAACAGTGGAATAGAGAGAGTTATTAGGAAGCAAGAATTGAGGTGAGCTGTTGGTAGCTTAGATTAAGTTGGGGAGGAAGATAGAGTGGAAAATGTCTGAGTAAACCTTATTGACAGAGATTTCTATATTTGTTGATAGACTGGATACAAAAAAAAAGTAAAAAGTTGGGGCTGGGAAGGTGGCTCAGTGGTAGAGCGCTTACCTTGCAAACATGAGGCCCTGGGTTCCATTCCTCAGCACCACATAAGCAAAAAGAAAAAAAAGCCGGAAGTGGCGCTGTGGTTCAAGTGGTAGAACGCTAGCTTTGAGCTGAAGAGCTGAGGGCCAGTGCCCAGGCCCAGAGCTCAGGCACCATGACCAGACACAAAAATAAATAAATAAATAAAAAGTGGAAAGTCAAGGAAGATTATAAGGTTTTTGAAAAAGTAAATGGGTGAGTGTTACTACTCATTCCTGGGTGAAGTAAACTTAGAAGACAGGAAGATTTGGGGGAGGAACATCAGGACTGTTTGTTCTTATATGGCTGATTGGCTTGAAATTCTCTAATGTAAAGATCAACTGGTAAAAACACCTTAACACCTACTATGGTCTTTCCTATTCTGTGCTTAAAACCTGAATAGTCTATGGAATTGTGGATAAGAAAAACAGAAATCTCAAGCCAAAGGAATAACTGAAATAAAAGTGCATGTTCCACAGTAAATATATTCAATGCACAAAATAATTGAGCTACATAACTATAGGGTAAGAATGGGAGGAGGAAATGGGAAGAGAATAATGAATGGGGTGACATTGATCAAATGTATTGTACCCATTACTTGACGTATGAAAGTGTAACTCCATTGCACAAATACTTAATTTAAAAAAAGAATAAACAAAAGGTACATTTTAGTTTACTACGATGCAATAATAAATAAAGATATTTTTACTGTTCTATCAGTGATCAGTTTCTGTAGGCTGATCATCTATTTTTGATAATGTTTTGATGAATTTACTTATTCTCATGTTCATCAAATTGTCTTAATGCTGCATCTTCCCACTGTTTAAAGAACTAAGGGTAAGGACAATAGTAAGTGTGAAGATGCCATTTAATTTTCACTTCTTAACCCTTTCCAAACAGAACACCAAATGCTTAAGTGTAGTTGAGTGTGGAAAATCTCTACTGTACATTCATTACTCACACAGTGGTTGGATCTCTATTGTCTACTTTTATTATGATGTCAGTGGTCATGAAGTAGCCAACAAGAATATATACTCCTTCAGGGGTTAAAACCAATCCCATAAGATGCTATTTGTTGGTCACACCCTTTTAGACATCAACTCATTCACTTAATATATTGCTGGGACTGTCTGATGCACAATATTTTTTTTCAAAAATTATAGAAAAGGTATTTCTTGACCACAGTTGCTATATTTAATCTTTTTAAATAAAAGAACTAAATAGTATATTCCTACTAATTATTATTGTGAAAATCCTACCCACTTATGTTAAATGTGTTGTATTGAATCTGTTATTAAATCTTTGTTGAATCTGTTTTTATAGGCTAAAATATTAAAATTTTAATAGCTTAACACTATGCATTCCAAGATATGAGCATCTTATACATTTTTCTTCCCTTTGTAAGAACTGCAAACTTTGACCAAGTCTCCTATGTAATTTACATTTTTATATTATGTCAGAATTCTATATTTCCCTTCTGAAATTTTGTTTTATACTGCATAAGAAGTTAAACCAATCATAACATAATTAGAGCTAAAGAGAAGATACTATATTATTTCTATGAAATACTTGATTATACCACTTAAGATATATATATATATATGATTTTCATGTTCCCCAGTTTAGTAGGATAAATGGGCAACTAAAAAGTATTTCTTATCTAATGTAATAAATTAAATGGCAGCAATAGACCTCATAATTCTTTTTTTTTTTTTTTGTGGGTCATGGGGCTTGAACTCTGGGCTTGGGCGCTGTCCCTCAGCTCTTCAGCTCAAGGCGAGCGCTCTACCACTTGAGCTACAGCGCCACTTCCGGTTTTCTAGTGGTTTATTGGAGATAGGAGTCTCATGGTCTTTCCTGCCCGGGCTGGCTTTGAACCGCAATTCTCGATCTCAGCCTCCTGAGTAGCTAAGGATTACAGGCGTGAGCCACCAGCGCCAGCCTAGACCTCATAATTCTTAAGTGGTATAATCAAGTATTTCATAGAACTAATATAGTGTCTTCTCTTTAGCTCCAATTATGTTATGAATGGTGTAACTCCATATATATATATATATATATATAGTTAATTTATTTATTTATATGTGTGTGTGTGTGTGTGTGTGTGTGTGTATTTGTGTTGCTCGTGATTTTCATACATACCATGCTTTTTTTTACAGGCCCAGATCACACAATATATGATCCTTCCAAAAGAAATTGCGAAGTCCTTTCTCATAGCTAGCAATCTACCCCTTGAATTACATCTCAAGCTCATCTTTTTGCTAGTTAATTGGAAATGGGGTCTGTTTGGCCTGGATTTGAGCCACTATCTTGTACATTCCAGCCCAAATAGCTGGAATTGCAGGTATGAGCCACTGGCACCTGGCTGTTAATATCTTTCAATTATGCTTCCAGAATTAAAACACCATCTCAAAGTTATACAATAGCCTAATGAAAATCAGAATAAAATAATAATTTTGGTTAGCTTTTGGAACAATATGATCATTTGAGAAACAATGTGGTCATTGGACAGTGATTGGAAATGAATCTCAAAATATAGAATGGACTTAGATAACTAACCTTGTATTTAATATAGATAAACTCTCAAGGTGGTTTACAAAATGCAGAGTTCATATGGGAAGGGATTGCACAGATCATATGCAGTGTCTGGACCCCATTGGATCTTTCTACTACAGCAAGCCAAGACTGTTGTCTTGGTGACTTTGACTGTAAACAAGCACCAGGAAAGAGTCAGAAAGAAAAAATGGTACAGTACTTGTGAAATTGCTTCATGCCCTACACAACTTAGAACAAGAAAACAAGGAAATTGTAGTGTATAAAAAAAGAAAGAAAAACAAAACAAACTTGAGATGGTTGTGGAAATTTATATGCTTATTACATTATAATATTTCTTACTGCTAGCATTCAATTGAAATTAGGAGTAAGAAAGGAGGTGTGAGATCATCTTGCTTTGGAAGGCATAATTCCTCGATTACACTGAAAGATAGATGACATTTAAAAAAAAAAGTGTGGCTTCCAGCTCTTCCCAGATGCCAGAAATAGCTGAGGAGGAAACAAACTACCAACAATCACATTAATAAAGAGATATGCTTGAAATCCTTTTCCAACTCACATCTAATTTGAAATTTTAGTATTTCCTTTATTGCTTTAAAATATAAAGTATATTTATTGATTTGGTGGGAACAAAGTGCTGAATGATAATTTGTTTAATATGTGAGTCATGAATTTAATGATCAATACCAAGAAAACATAGTATCAATGAATCTAGTGTCTGCTTAGGAAAAGGAAATCTTCTGATTATCCCAAATTCCTCTAAAACCAGACTAAGTTCCTGTCTTTGTGATGGTTTAGTTTAGCTTTGTTTCACCATTATAAACATTCTTTTTAATTTTTTTTTCTTAATATATATTTTTATTGTAAAGATACTGTACAGCGGGGTTATAGCTACATGAGCAAGGTAATGAATACATTTCCTATCGAGCATTGTTACACCCTCCTTTGTTTTTGGCTACCATCCCATCTTTCCCCACCTCCCTAACTCCTCCCCATTACAAACTTGTAAAGTTTCTTTTAAACATACTGTCTTACACATCTCATTATTACAATGGGTCATGCTAAGTCCTCATTTCAGCATTTTGTTATTTCTGTTCCCCACCCCAAATTAGAAAAATTTATATCCAAGACGCAGGACACCCAAATCAAATACAGTGACAACAAGGATTGTACCATGCAAAGAACATGCAAAGAACAACATGCAAAGAAACAAAAAAAAGTACATTAAAAAGAACAGCAACAAATAAAACTTCCTCTGTCCCTATCTTGGGATTCTTTTTATTTAGCATCAGGTTATAAGGTCATATGTACCTAGCTTCTGACCTCTTGTGGTTGTCCTAGACATATACTAGTTATTGCATATAAGGGAAACCATGGGACCTATGTTTCTTTGAATCTGTCTTGCTTCACTTAATATAATATTTTCCAAGTCTTTCCATTTCCTAAAAAATGGGATGGTGTCATTCTTTCTGATGAAGGCATAGAGTGCCATTGTATATATACCACATTTTCTTAATCCACTCATCTGCTGAGGGGCATCTGGATTGGTTCCATATCTTAGCTATGGTAAATAATGCTGCAATAAACATAGTTGTGCTGGTAACTTTAGCCTGGCCTTGTTTGTGATCATTTAGGTAAATGCCTAAAAGTGGGATTGCTGGGTCATAGGGGAGCTTTATGTGGAGTGTTCTGAGGAACCTCCATACTGCTTTCCAAAGTAGTTGGAAAAATTCACACTCCCACCAACAATGCAGTAGGGTTCCCTTCTGCCCACATCCCCTCCAGCATCTGTCATTATTAGATTTTTGATTATAACCATTCTAACTGGGGTGAGGTGGAATATCAATGTTGTCTTGATTTACATTTCTTTTATGGCTAGAGAAGTTGAATATTTCTTCATATGTCTATTGGCTATTCTTATTTCTTCTTCAGACAATGCTGGGTATGAAATGTACTCATTACCTTGCTCATGTAATTGTAACAATTGTGTATGGTATTTTCACAATTAAAAAAAAGAGAAGTCTCTATTTAAGTGTTTAGCCCACTTATTTATCAGGCAGTTGTTTCTTTAAGAATTTGTTTTTCGAGCCGGGCGCTGGTGGCTCACACCTGTAATCCTAGCTACTCAGGAGGCTGAGATCTGAGGATCACGGTTCAAAGCCAGCCCGGGCAGGAGAGACCGTGAGACTCCTATCTCCAATAAACCACCAGAAAACCGGAGGTGGTGCTGTACCTCAAGTGGTAGAGCGCTCGCCTTGAGCTGAAGAGCTGAGGGACAGCGCCCAGACCCAGAGTTCAAGCCCCACGACCAACCCCCCCCCAAAAAAATAATTTGTTTTTCTGGATTTAATTTTTTGAGTTCTAAGTATATTTTAGATATTAGACCCTTGTCAGTTGCATGGCTAGTGAAGATCGTCTTCCAATCTGTGGGCTTTCTATTGATCTTGCTAGCTATGTCCTTTGCCATGCAGAAGCTCTGCAGCTTCATGCAATCCTATTTGTCCCACCTTTCTTTGATTTGTTGTGTTTCTGGGTCTCTATTCAGAAATTTTTGGTCTGTGCTAAGGAGCCCAAGAGTTTAACCTATTCCTTCCTGTAATGTTTTCAGAGTATCTGCTTTTATTTTGAGGTGTTTGATCCATTTGGAGTTGATTCTGGTGCAGGGTGATATATGAGGATCTAGCTTTAGTTTTCTACAGATGTTTAACCAATTTTTCCAGCACCATTTACTGAAGAGGCTGTCTTTCTTCTATTCTATTTTTTAGCTCCCTTATCAAAGATTAGATGGCTATAGGCCTGTGGGTTCATTTTTGGGTCTTCAGGTTTATTCCATTGGTCCTCAGGTCTGTTCTTGAAGTAAAACTTTCCCTCTTTGCAGATTACCAAACTTCAAACTCTACTACAAAGCCATAGTAATCAAAACATCTTAGTTTAAACATTCTTAATAACATCTAATCCAAGGAAGTATTTGGACAATACAAGATCTCTTAAATTTCAAAAAAAGAATAGACAAAGTTAAAAGTTTATGATTAACATTGGAAGCTATGCCAACCACTTGTTTCCATGGATTTCCTCCAAGAGTTTGTAGCTTTAGTGGAAATACGAATTAAGGCAATCAAATTAAATATCAGTGGCAGTTTATAAGTTTATTATGGTCACTTTTTTTTTTTTTGGTCGGTCATGGGGCCTGAACTCTGGGCCTGGGCACTGTCGCTCAGCTCTTCAGCTCAAGGCAAGCGCTCTACCACTTGAGCTACAGCGCCACTTCCATTATGGCCACTTTTATCATATGGTATTTTAGCCTACCAGACATTCAACTATCTGGTAATTGGTTAATTTAAGCATTTTAGAAATAGTAACTAACTTATAATTGGACTTAAAAACAGCCAATAAGATCAACATAAATCTGAACTGAAAAAATATAAGTACCCTATTGAATACAAAAATATTGAGAATGAGATAAATATGTCTAATGCTTTAAAAGATGTAGTTGGGTGGGTTAGGAGGAATGGGTGAGAATGTTGAAAGAATTGACATTGATCAAGACACATTACATTCATAAATTGCTTTGTTGAATTGTAACTCCTTTATACTTAAAGATAATAATATTTTTTGGGGGGGTCCGGTTGTGGGGCCTGTACTCTGGGCCTGGGCTCTGTCCCTCAGCTCTTCAGCTCAAGGCTAGCGCTCTACCACTTGAGCCACAACACCACTTACAGCTTTTTTCTTTTTGCTTATGTGGTGCTGAGGAGTTGAACCCAGGGCCTCAGGCATGCAAGGCAAGAGCTCTACCACTGAGCCACCTTCCAGATAATAATATTTTTTAAAGGTATAGCTGGGTATAGTTTCTTGTCAATCAGTACAAGAGGAATAGGATAGATCTAAAATTCATAGTTCTGAAATCAGACCCTTGAAGAAATAATAGTCACTTTACAATATATGTCAGCCCATTTCATGTCTGTCTTCCGGGTAGAATGTGAATGCACTTAGCATTCCTTCCATTTTCCATTCATGTCTATTGTTGCTGCCTCCAGGTACCTGCTTCTAACATTTCAGTTCCCCTCAAGGTCCATTTTCATCTGAATTCAACAACCTCTAAAAATGATCTCTGCATAAACTTGAAGATTGTGGACTTAGAACAAAACCCAACCATAGCAGAAATTTATTGAATATGAGTTCCAGGGACTCAATCTTTCTGTGTCTGAAAGAATAGATTTCAAAGATCCAATGAAATACAAGTCTATTCTCCCAGGAAGACAATCCTCCTCCCTGTCATCTCCAGTTTTCACAGGTCCCCTTCTCCATTGATGGTAATTTATTCATCTTCTGCTGAAATATGACTTCTTTGCAGTAGCCTAATTAATCTCTCAGACAATGATGGATTGCTTTCTTTTTTTGATAGTATTGTTCCCTCTATCTGACAGCCTTACTCTTCACAAGTGTTTCAGATTATCCTTTTTCATCAGTTAACTAACCTCAGCCATCTTTCTGAGGTCTTTTCTTTGGTTGGAGGGAACCATCATGGTAAGCATTCTGCTACAGTCCTTTTGTATAGAAATCTGTGCTCTCCTTTTGGGAAAAGTAAAGGGTGGAAAGAATGTAAAGAAAGTATGAGAAGGCCGATGTACTATGAATTATCTAGCTTCATACACCAAAAAGGTTATCATTGATGCTTTGTAGAAGAAGAACTAAAAATTCTAAGAGATATTATATAGCTTACTCAAAAGACTAACAAAAGGGTAGGTAGGTGGCTGAACCTCAGTTTGAAGCTCAGTTTGATGCCTAAACCCATGATTTGTCTTATTCTTGAGTTCTCTCTGAACATCACAATACCATTTCCCTAAAGGCAGACAATTAGGTCTGAATATAAAAGCAATAAAATGTGATCATGTTCCAGTTTTGAACGGGACTGGTTCTTATATGTGACTATAACATACTGTAAGATTTAATCTGAAATTTAGCACAGGCATACTCACAGGTAGTTTTAAGTATTTTCTTTCTTGACCTTCTTGTTCTTTAGAAGCAGAAAAATGACTCTGTGGTCTAAACTCAGGCTGAAATGATCCAAAGACTATTTCCATGGAAGTGATGATGGGTGGCAAAACCAAAGTCATTATACTATTTTTGCAGGAAATCTTCGTGGGAATATTCGGGCAACAACTCTTTTGAGTCAGAAATCCACTGATTAAGTGCTAGTGCCCTTAGCTTTAATGGCAAAATATCATTTTGGTACTTTTCTTAATTTATCATCTGTAAGTAGCTTTACAAAGGAGGTAACATGGGCTGGGAAGATGGCTTAGTCATAGAGAGCTTGCCTTGCATGCATGAGGCCCTGAGTTCAATTCCTCAGCACCACATAAGCAAAAAAAAAAAAAGCCGGAAGTGGTGCTGTGGCTCAAGTGATAGAGCGCTAGCCTTGAGCTGAAGAGCTGAGGGACAGCACCCAGGCCCAGAGTTCAGGCCCTATGACCGGACCCCCCCCCCCAAAAAAAAGCAAAGGAGGTAGCTTGTAGCAAAAGCAGTGTATGACTACAGTACATCTTAATCAGTGTCATCCCCTTCAACATTCCCACTTCCTCATTTTCAGCCAACCTCAGCACTGACCTTTCTTAATTTTGTGTTATATACAATACATTATTGACTTCATTACCCTATTTCCTTCCCTTCGTTTGTGTATCCCTCTCCTCTTGGCCCACTTCCTTCTTGGATGTAACCCTTTCCTGGTGTTGATTTTGTTGGGATTTGACCTAGTCTTTCTAAACAATTATACTATTTGAGCTCTTTAGATCCAGGGAAGAATTAAGACAGTGTAATTCCTTAGGAAGGCTAAATCAAAGAGCAACAAAATCAACACCAGGGGTGTTGAAAGGGGTGGGATAAAGTCAAGGGGAAAGGGAAAGACAAATGAAGAAAAGGGGAAATGCTTTAAATAAAATCAATGCATATCCTACAAAATTAAGAAAAATGATGGAAGGGGTGGGTTGGGAGATTAGGTAAGAATGTTGAAATGGGTGACATTCATCATTGCAGTCATAAACTGGCAGCTCCTTTGTACAACTACTTAAAAACAATAAAGTAATTTATACCAATGATCTTTATATAATAATCTGTACAGGACCAAGTAGAAATTAAATGTTTTTGAAGAAATTTAACCTTTGTCTCTAGTTTGATATAGGAACAAGGAAGAGATTGAGATGTACATGATGTTTGAAGGTAAGCCTTTTCTCTGTCAAACAGGAAATAGAAAAATAAAAGTTCAGACTGAAAAACTCCTCTGACTTTTGTTTTCTACATTTTATTTTTTCTTTTTATAAATTTTGTTAGCATACATCGGTTGTATAAGTTGAAACTCATTGAGATATTTCCAATACATCATACCATGTATCCTACCTTTCTTCTATTTCATGCATTTTTATTGTTATTATGAAAGTGATGTACAGAGGGATTACAGTTTATATAAGCCAGATAAAGAGTATATTTCTTTTTGAACAATGTAACCCCTTCCTTTATTCTCTCACAGTTTTTCTACATAATAAGATTTTGAACTTGAAATATTCCTGCCTCACTCTCAAGAGGGTTTGATTACAGATAAATATTACCCCGCATATATATATATATATATATATATGAAAACAAAGGCAGCATGAAGGAAAAAATAGAAAATAGATGATAATTCACCATAGGATACAACAGGTGAGCAAAAGAGAGGAGAAATAGATACAAGAAACAAATAGAATGAGAGGAAGAGAGAAAATGAGCTAAAATGTCATTGATTGAGATGTTGATATTTATAATTTTTAAATTTTCTACATCCCTAGTCTGTTTTATTGTGAATGTCCCCTAAAGTAATTATTTTCATAAAAATAGTGTTTCTGAAGTTCTATTTTGTAGCTAAAGATTCCTAGTATAGATAGATAGATGGATATCACATCAAAATTAGTTTTACCATGATAAGTCTTGTGGTCCTGTCACTAGTCCCATGTCTAGTTAAAGAAGTGAAAGCTAAAACAGTATGTTAGTATGAAATATAGGGCTTGAAAAAGTCAGTGATGAATTCATCATGACATAAGCGTATTGGAAATAAAAAAAAACATTTGTTTTAGTACAGGACACTCAATTTCTGAAATATATCTGTTGATAATTATTGGTTACTTTAGGCAATATTTGTGTGTGTTTCTCCTATTAACATGAGGGTCAGTGAAGAGTAGAAGAAAGAAGTTCTGGTACACAGTTGTATGGCAGGATGACTATAAATAATGTTAATATACCGTAAACTTTTTAGAAACAAAGAAAGGCTTTTAAATGTTTGAATATTTTCACCACAGAAAATATCTGAAATGTTTGATTATGACTTTACCCTGATTAAAACTTTACATAATGTATTGAAGCATCACATGATACAAAATAAATGGGTACATTTGTCCATGTTACAAGTAGTAGAGGGCTTGTCTTGATCAAAAGAGATCAGGGACACTGCCCAGGCCCTGAATCCAAGCCCTAGGACTGGTACAAAGAAACAAACAAATAAGTAAGTAAGTAAATAACTTCCTGCACATAAAAATAAAGATAATTTTATAAACTCTAATACTCTAATATCCTTTCCAGCTTGAAAAGCCTGCTGCTTCTTGTGTAAATTGTTTTGAAATCTTAGGCATATGTATTTGAAATTGATATTGTTTTCTATTACTTCCTTTTAGACTATGCTTTATATTTTTTTCATACTTTCTCATGGTTCATTCCAGGTAATTTCTTGGAACTTTAATTTTAATCTAGGATATACTGTGGTTTAAACCTTCTGGCCACAAAGTTGAAATTTAAAGTCCATTGTAAGGCATTAAGAGGTGATTGCTAAATGGGTACATGCATTATGACTCAATTTTGAGAATAAGAAAACCCTATTACTCTCTAACAGGAAAAGCCTCCCAGATGAGCATTAGTCACTTTCCAGTGGTTCCAAAATATCCTGAAGGGGCTGCATGGGGAACGAATTAAAGCATTAGATTGGGGTCATTGATTGGTTGTTACAAAGTTGGTAAGGTCAGACAGTCCAGTTTTAGTTCTACAGTGAAGATGACATAAAGAGCTATAGCATTGAGATCTGAGATCAGGTGGAGTCCAGAGAGGTGTAGTGTCACTCTATGTATACTCTAGTGTGGGAAGGATTAATTTTCTGGTACTGCAGCATATTTAAATATAGCTCTGCTTGGTTCATATGTTTTGCCCTGCTTATGTGAGGTAAATAATGAGGTTCCAACTTTCACCGAAACATATTTTTGAAGAGAATTGGGTTCCTATCAGTGACAACTAATTGTATTTTCTTAAATTAAAAAACATATAGTATAATATTTCTTTGTATAATTTAATCTTGTCTCTTGCCATTGATATCTTAAAATAATGTACACAGTTGAATATGGAATGGTTCTAATAATACATCATGATTTATTAAATACTTTCAATCATGCATCATCAACTTTTAAATAGACATTGGATCATGGTTACATATAAGTGGGTTTAGGATTTTCATAGCGGTAAATGGGAAAATATGACTGACAATTTGATATATTTGCTTCCCAACACTACCACTTATCTTAGAAACTGGGCAAAGTTTAATAACCCTCAATCTATGTATCTCATATCTAATATTTGAATCATAATTCCTTCCACATTGGACTTCTGTGGTTGTTAATCCAGATGAGTTATGTAAAGCACCTGGCACAGAAGACACGCTTAAAGATGTTAATTTTCTTTCAAAAGTCAAACCTGGCTTAGTGCATCAGGAATATAACTAGATTCTTCTTCTTGCTTTTATTGTGTGAATTCATTCCATGCATATTTTTTGCTGTCATTGCAATGGAGCAAAATTTTTAAGTTATTCCCATCTTTACATAATTCTTTGTACTTGTGACATTTTAATTGTTCTCTGGATTTTTATGGACAGTTTTTAGCAAGAAAACACTTGCAAACTCCCAAATCAGGCATTCAGAAAGATGTTTCTTCTGATATACCCTTTATTGAAGCACACACAAAATTTCTAGAAAGCTCAGAGAGAAAAATGCTTGAATTAATCTGCATTTTTCCTGTATTAATCAGATTCTCATTTAGGAAGAAAATAGGTATAAATACACCAAAAAGAAGCTGCTATTCCAATTCAATATGATAGAAAACTGGTGAAAGTTTAAGAGAATTAGACAGTTGGTTACTCCTTAAAGAAAATAATGAATGTATTGTCTAAATTGTCTTTAGACTGCATTGGAACTTTACCTGAGTTTGATAGTGATCAGGTTTTCTTTCTCTTTCATCCCCAAAACTCATGAAAGAACTCTCATTGTATTAAGGAGAATATGGAGTTTGATATTCACATCACTTAGGATAACAAAGAAGATTGACTTTGAATTAGACTATTTTGCAGAAATCATAGAATTTTATAATTTTAATGAAATGCTTATAAAATAATTTCATGATTATAAAATCATTTCATGCTTCTACTTTCAGAATCGTTTTATACAGATCCTTATATCAGCCTAGCAGCATGACTGTGAGGTAGACATTTTTCCTTCTGCTAAGGCTCACTGGAATTAAATGGCTACCTCATGTAACAAGGATTTGAGTTTAAGCTTAAATTTGGCTCAAGTTCCAGGTGGGAGTTTGCTGGACTTTGGAGAGTTAGCAGTCTGAACAAACATTGGGGTGTCTTTTCTTCAGATCCATACCACACGTGTTGATGTCTAAATCCTTAATACCTAGCAACAAGTGGTAAAGTAGCATAAGTTTGACTTGGTAGTTTGTGAAATGTGGACAGAATCTCCACTTACCACAGGCTTTGAATCCAAATGTGTAGTATGACAAAAATTTTCACAGAATCTTTTTGTAAATTGAAGGCAGCTACAGGTGTAGAGACACTGGTAACAATACTGGACGTCCGAAATAAGGAATGGAAACTTATTCACTCTGAAAAAGATAGACCAGAAGATCCTTGAGGTCAGGACAACTTGGAACACAGGAGCTGAGAATCTAAGAATATGATGATTCCTTTTTATCTCAAGTTTTAAGAACATGAAGCAGTATGGTCACAGAAGATATACTGCTGGTGTTTCGGAGAGTACTAACACCACTCTACTGGACCCAGAAGTAGGAACCAAATAGTGGAAGACATTGCCAATATTCCAGTGGAAGTGATGAATTCCAGGAAAGAGTCAAACAGAATGATTTTCTTAAGAGTCTTCCTGTGGACCCAGCTCAGGCAGTCCAGCAGCCTAATACACTGAACAACAGTTTTCACATGAAATAGAACAAATACATCTACAAACATTCAACTTCATTAGGAGAGAAATGAAAGGATGAACAAGATAGGAGTAGGTCTGGCTAAAAGACAATCAGCAGCATGCTTTAAATCTAGATATGAAATAAAAACATTTTAAACTTATTAAGTATGTATGAACTGATTTTTACAGTTAGAACCGCAAATCTGGCATATCCTTAGTACAATTGGATGTTTTTCTTTCTACTTTACATAACACAATATTAGAGCAGCTATTTATATAAATGAATCTCTGAATAACTCCTTTGAAGTTACTTATACCAATCTACTTTACTTATACCAATCATCTCAACTCTAAATAGCTGCTAGCATATACTGGTGTTAGAATGCATATATACATGTATATGTATATGTGCATATATATATATATATATATATATATATATATATATCAGTCTTGAACATTAGTCTTTCTGTGATCCCCAGTGTCTAATACTTTCTGGGTTTCCCTTCCCATGAGAAGCAAAATAGCATCTCAGTCTCAGATGGTCTACAAAATACACTTGATCTATTTTCTATCTATTAATGATTTTTAAAGCCTATACTATTTAAGCAAATAACTAATTCTGGCTTAGCATATTTCATTTCCCTTGAAGTGTATCCATCCTATCAAGTTTATTCTAAACCACTTTTTTTGTTGGTCCTGGGGCTTGAACTCTGGGCCTGGACGGGTTCCCTGAGCTCTTCAACTCAAAATGAGCACTCTCCCACTTGAGCCACAGTGACACTTCCGGTTTTCTGGTGGTTAATTGGCGATGAGTCTCACAGACTTTCCTCACTGGACTGGCTGTGAACTGGGATCCTCAGATCTCAGCCTCCCGAGTAAAGGATTATAAGCATAAAGCACCATTGCTGGCCTTCTAAAACACTTCTTAAGGAGACAGCACTGGTGATGAGTCTAGCCAGTAAATGGTGATACAGCAAAAATTCTTGGGCCTTGATGCCACATCCCCAGTCTGAGCTTTAAAGAACCTAGCTTCTGTGTGGAGCAAACCAAGAGCTCCCATAGTCAATACCCCTCAGTCTGGCAGCTTCTGAGGGATGAAATGCGACCAATCATGGGAGCTTAGAAGCTGAACCTTTCCCAGTCCATCCTTACATGAGAAACTAGTCTTGATCCATGGCTTGATTATAGCCCAGCAATGGACCTAGGTCACATCTGAACATGGGGTCTCCCTTCCTACTTGGGCACACACCTAAGCCTCAATCCACCTACTTTAAGGTTTCCTGCACCACCACATCCAGTTCTCCTCCATAGATATTTTTTTTAACCACAACTGACCTGTGACTGTGATCTTCCTACATAGATTAAAATATCAAGGTCCATAGCCCAGGCTGACCTTGAACTTGCTATGTAGCTTGGGTTTGTTGTAAACCCATGATTGATTCTTCTGTTGAGAATTACAGATGTATACCACTACAACAGCACTAATTTTTCATTGGAAGGAAAAGCTAACCACACAAAATGAACTCCCCAATCACTTCAGCCAGTCACTGGAGGACAACCCATCACTCCAGTGCTAAAATAGATGTCCAAGGGCTCTGTATTGGTAGAAGGCTGCCCAAGAACCTGAATTCTGAACACATTGGACATCATTTGGATGTGCTGGTTACTTGACTGCACAGCTAACAGATTTCCTTTATTCTGGAACAGCATTCCTCCCATGCTTGTGTTTCTGACTGTCTTGAGATCACTAGCCAAAGCATGTGGGACATGTGCTGTGGTAAGAATGCATTGAAATGTATAAAGAAGATGGATTTGCACTGCCTCAAAATCCTGGTAGAAAACATTTGCTATGCATGGCCTAGGTGTGCTGCCTACCGCATGGCTATTAGTCATGGAGAGGCCTGGACCCTTGATGTCTCTGTACCTACCAGTCCCAGAGTGACTGGAAAAGCAGGTAATATCAAGGCCATTTTGTACTCCAGTAGTTCCCTGATCAGAATATAAGTGTCAGGAAATATGGTCAGAAAAATAGAACTTGTGGAGACCTGAAGACACTGGATATGGGTAGGTAGTTGTATTTCCTGTTGGCACTTCCTAAAGGTCAGTTGGAAGCCTGGTGGAAACTCTGATATTGCTGCTTCTGGAAGCCACCATATTCAGTTCCCTGATTCAGATAACCACAGTTGTGTGATGGAGGCTAGGAAAGTTGACTGGCAAAATTGTGTACATAACCAGCAAGAGCAGGTCCCCAACCCAACAGGGCTCTATGAGGGAGGAGCTACAGGAGTGACTCCACCCATTCTGCCTGTATCACAAGATTCTGGCCACATCCCTTATTTTTCAAGTTTCTCTCTGAACATTGGGATATGCTAATCAGTATTTCATCTGTTGGCTCACACCACTACCAGCAGTTGAAGGATGTAGAGGTGCTTAGTGGCAAGAGAATCGAGCTACATTTTTAGATACAGTAGAAAGTAGACATGGTTGGTGATTGTGATAATACAGATGATTTCAGAGAGCCTGTGAATGTGGCCTTCCCACCTTCCCCATCCCATCTGATTTTTCTTTTTTCTTTTCATTTCAATTCAACTTTATTGCTATGGTCCTCAAAATGAAAGTATGTACAGGAAGTGATATGATTGTGGGTTAAGTGTTGTATGCCTCAAGCTGGGTGCTGGTGGCTCATGCCCGTTACCCTAACTACTCAGGAGGCTGAAATCTGAGGATCTTAGTTCAAAGCCAGCCCAGGTTGAAAAATCTGAGATACTCTTATCTCCAGTTAACCACCAAAAAGTTTTTTATGTTTTTTTAATTGTAAAAATAGTGTATAGAGGGGTTACAGTTACATGAGTAAGGTAATGAGTACATTTCCTATAGAGGACTGTTACCTCCTCCTTTGTTTTTCCCCTATCATTCCTTCTCTCCTCATCTCCCTAATAGCTGCAGGAATGAAAGTACTTCAAGAATACCAGCAGAGGAATTGTCCAAGAGTACCTGAATAATCCAAGAAAAGTAAGAAAACTAAAAAGAGAGGTAGCCCCAAGACAAACACCACTGGGGACTATAATTTAACTGAGGTTGTGGTCAAAGACCACCATAGACTGTGAGCCTGTACCTCCACTCTCAGAGCGGGTGTCAAGAGTGCTATAGGTCCCAATAACACCAAGGACCTGGAAAGACACTGCCAGTACCTGGCACTTGCCATGGAGACCAGAAGAATTCAAACCCAGCAACTCTATATTGAGATCGAACAACTGATGCAGGAAAAGAAAGGCCTGCAGGATCAATAGGGAAAAGAGAATGAGAAGATGGTCTGTGTGCAGGAAGCACTGAAAACAGAGCTGGAGCTCCAGGAGCTATCAATACAGATGTTGGTTTCTGAAAATTTTGATTTTCAGTCTGCCCTGGCAAACATACAGGAGGTAGCCAATGAACAAAAATTAAAGCACAATTGTCTTACCAGTCCCTGCAGGCTTCATAGCAGCATGTCACAGAACTAGAGATGACATTGTCTGCAGTCTCCACCAAGTAGGATGAGACTGACGAAAACAACCTAGAGGTCATTAAAGCCCCAAATAATGTGAAGCTTCAGCTACAGGAAAAAACCAGGAACTATGATGACCTGGAGGAAGAGAACACTGGGCTGTAGGAGAGACTGGAAGTGCTCCTGATACAGAAGCCCAACATGAAGATCAAAATTCGCAAGGCTCAACAAGCAATAGTAGAGTGGGCAGAGTTGGAGAGATAACTTGACAACAGGAAAGTGTTGGTGACACCATTAAAGTTGGTGACACATTTGCAGAGGACCTGAGGGTGGAGAGTTCCACATGGAAGGAAAAGGTACAGCAGCCCTTGGAGTAGATGAGCCAAATGAGAGGAGAAAGGGCAAGAGGAGCAGAACAAGTGTTGGAACTAGAGACCAACCTAGTGGAACTGAGAAATCAGCTATCAGAGCTTCAACACCCTGTAGCTCCCTGCAGGGCCATCTCAGGCTGAGCAGCAGCTGCAGGCTCAAGACTTCCAGCTGCAGAATGGGCTCAAGAACTTGGAGAAACTTCACATCCAGATACAGAATAACCAGAGACTCAGTCTCCAGAACCTGGAGTGATTACTCTGCATACTGGAAAAGAGGGAAAGAAATGTGCTGAGGATAGGCACATGATTCTTATTTTTTTCCTTCTATTTTTTATTGTGAAAATACCATACAGAGGGGTGACAATTACATGAGCAAGGTAATGGGTACATTTGTTATCAAGCATTGTTGCCTCCTCCTTTGTTTCCCCTTACCATCCCTTCTCATCTCCCACCCTCCAGCCCCTCTCCGCCAAAGTTGTAAAGTTCCTTTTTTTGACATAACGACTTATACATCTCACTGTTACAATGGGTCCACCTGTATCCCTATTTAAATGATTTATTTTTTCCCTTCCTATCCACAAATTATACCAACATCAAATACAGTGAAAGCAGGGGTTATATCGTGGGGGCGGGCCATACAAAGCAACAAAGAAATCATCTTATAAATATGTTAGAAACAATGCATGGAAGAAAAAACATTTGAATCCTTATCTTGGGGTTCATTCCCCTAACATCAACTTATCTGACCTTTTCTGCTTGACTCATACATATACTAGATATTGCAAATAAGGGAAACCATGGGACCTATGTTTCTTTGGGCCTGGCTTACTTCACTTAATATAATTTTTTCCAAGTCTTTCCATTTCCTAACAAATGGGGCAATGTCAAATGTCATTCTTTCTGATAGAGGCATAGAATTCCATTGTGTGTATATACCACATTTTCTTGATCCATTCATCTATTGAGGGGCATCTGGGTTGGTTCCATATCTTAGGTATGCTAAAAAAATGCTGCAATAAACATAGTTGTACTGGTAGCTTTAGTATGGTCTTGTTTGTGATCATTTGGGTAAATGCCTAAAAGTGGGATTGCTGGGTCATAGGGGAGCTTTATGTGGAGTCTTTTGAAGAAACTCCATACTACTTTCCAAAGTGGTTGAACAAGTTTACAATCCCACCAACAATGCAATAGGGTTCCATTCTGTCCACATCCCCTCCAGCATCTGTTGTTATTAGAGTTCTTGATTATAGACATTCTAACTGGGGTGAAGTGGTATCTCAATGTTGTTTTGATTTGCATTTCTTTTATGGCTAGAGAGGTTAAGCATTGGCCATCCTTATTTCCTCTTCAGAGAAGTTTCTCTTTAAGACTTTAGTCCACTTATTTATTGGGCAGTTGTTTCTTTGAGGATTTGTTGTTGGGGGATTTAATTTTTTGAGTTCCAGGCATATTTTATATATGAGACCCTTGCCTATTGTATGGCTAGTGAACAGTGGGTGGGGGACGGGATATGGGAGGGGAGAGTAAGGGGAACCAAAGTAGGAGGCTACAATGCTTGATAAGAAATGTACTCATTATCTTGCCCATGTAATTGGAACTCTTCTGTATGGTATTTTCATAATAAAAAATTTTTTAAAAAGAAAATTTGGGCCTGTGCCAAGGAGCCCAAGAGTATAACCTATTCCTTCCTGTAATGTTTTCAGAGTGTCTGCTTTGACTCCGAGGTCTTTGATCCATTTGGAGTTGATTCTGGTACAGGGCAATATATAAGGATCTAGCTTTAGTTTTCTACAAATGATTAACCAGTTTTGCCAGCACCAGGCTGTCTTTCTTCCATTCTATTTTTATAGCTCCCTTATTGAAGATTAGATGATTATAGGTCTGTGGGTTCATTTCTGGGTTTTCAATTCTATTCCATTGATCCTGAGATCTGTTCTTGAGGTATATGATTCTTGAGATAATAGAAAGAGACATGAGACCATGAGACATACACTGGTGCACAACCCAAAGCTGAATGGTCAGCTGGCCCAGTTGCAGGACACTTTCCACAGGCTGATAAGTGAGAAAAAGGATCTTTCCAGCTTTCTGCACTCAAAGCAGCACGTGAACATTTGCAGGAGAAGCTGGACCAGTGGGAGAAGTTAGAAGAATGAAAAGAGATGGCTGAGTTAAAGAGCCATGCAGCTCAGATACTGCAGGAACTTCATGACCAGTGCCTGGTCCAGCCACAGGTGCTCAGAGCCATCTGTGAACAGCACATGACCTCCAGTCAGCAGGTGACCTCAGAGAAGGATGACCTGCAGCATCTACTGAAATAGGGCTAGCTGCTGGACCAGCTGAAGTAGAAGCAGGTGCAGAGCAAGTTGGGGGACCACACTGCCTGGAAGGTACAAGACAGAAGAGTAGTTGAAGCCCCAGCTGAGCTTCCTGGCTATCCCTGGGGAGGTTGAAGGCCTGAGCAAAGAGGAAGAAAGGGGTGAGGAGGTAATTCCACCCTATGTGACTGTCCCAGAGGATGTAGACAAAACACAAACCAATTGGGACTTTTTTCCTTGAAGTGGTATTTACTGCAGAATCAAAGAAGGCAAAGCCCAACTGACAGCTGCAGGAGAGCAGGCCCATGTTGGGTGCCTACCCAATCTGGCATCCCAATGCCAGAGGAAGTTGGAGAGCCAGGCCCTCTTTCCCAAGAGCTGGCTCTATGGCCTGTTTGGGAAGAGGAAGCAGGACACACAGATGTCCAAGAAGAAGCTGAAAATCTGCTTCACCCAGGTGACCTGTCCAACAAAGTAGATTACCACTATCAATTTGATGACTTCCAACACCAATGCAGCCAGCTGTCAGAACACATGACCACCATGGAAGAGTCCACAATTTTCTATTAAAAAAACAAACAAACAAACAGAAGTCCTGGATAAGCTGTATCAAGAGAAAGATGATTGTGTCAGCTGGCTATCCAAGGAGAAGAGGGATAAGAAGGAGCTAAAGGAGTTGCTGTTGTTCCTTGTAGGTGAAGGCACAGAGTGTCAGAGCAAGATGAGAGCAGCTGCCCAGACTTCTGCTGCTGAGGCCACCTCATACCTGTCGGGCCCAATAAACATTGACGTTTTGGAGGACTAGCAAGGTTTTGAAGGATGTAACTTGAAAACAACACAGAATAGGCCCAAGGAGAGATGAGGGTGCCTTACCCCCTAGAAAACCCCACCCCAGAGCAGACCATGCCACTGCTGCCCAAGATCCAGCACCATGAATTGCATATAGGCTTGGGTAATGATCCCTACTTCACTTTCTTCTACAGACTGATGGAAATGATGGGTTTGAGATAATTACCATCTAAAAACCTGGCAGACATCACCTAGAGAAATGGGCTTCTGTCCTCTTTCATGTAATTTGGGACATGGCAGCTGGTGGCACTCTCTTAAATTTGGGAATGGAATGTAGTAACGATAGGCCAAACTGGGCAGAGGCTGCTAGGAGGTGGCCCAAAGGGTAGGGTCATCAAGTAGCCCATTGGTTGCCAGTGAAGGGACCCATATGATATTTATGACAAAGAACAAATTCTTTACAAAGGAAGATAGGGAGTGATGGCATAGTTTTAACTTAGCATATTGTGTTAGTGATATTATTATATAAAATAGTTCCATATAAGCATTCTCATATTTTTGATATTTTCTTATGCTTATTTATTGAGTAGTTTTCATAATTCTGTAGAATTATGGGGCTGGGAAGGTGGCTCAGTGGTAGAGTGCTTGCCTTGCATGCATGATGCCCTGGGTTCGATTCCTCAGAAGCACATAAGCAAAAAAAAAAGCTGGAAGAGGCACTGTGGGTAAAGTGGTAGAGCAATAGCCTTGAGCTGAATAGCTGAGGGACAGTGCACAGACCTGGAGTTCAGGCCCCATGACCAACAACAAGAAAAAACAAACAAACAAAACTTCCTCAAATGACTTATTTATTTTTTCTATTTATAAATTTAATTTTATTGTAAGGATTCTGTACAGCAGGGTTACAGTTACATGAGTAAGGCAATGAGTACATTACTTGTTGATCATTGTTACCCCTTCCCTTGTTGTTGTCCCACTATCCCTTCCCTCGGCCACCTCCAACTCTCCTCTTCACCACTCCAACCCCCCTCCCAAAGTTGTAAAGTTTGTTTCCAATATAATGTCCTGTGGGTATTCATATTGCAATGGGTCATCCTGTGTCCTTATTTCAGTGTTTTGTTGTTCCTTTTCTCTTCCCTGGATTAGACAAATGTATATACAAGATGCAGAGTACCAAAATCAAGTACAGTAACAACAGGGAATATGCCATAGGAGAAAGAACATACAAAGGAAACAACAACAACAACAAAATAAAATCACATGATACACTTAAAATAATAAGAATAGAGACAGACCTCTTGTGTCTATGTCTTTGGGTTAATTTCACTTAGCATCATCTTATATGGTAATATGTACATGGCTTTGGAGCTTTTGAGCTCATCTGATAAGATTATCATATATATATATATATATATATACATATTAATTATTGCAAATAAGGGAAACCATGGGAACTTATATATCACCCTTACCAGAATCAACTCCAAATGGATCAAAGATATCAAAGTAAAAACAGACACCCTGAAAACATTACAGGAAGGAATAGGAGAAATTCTGGGGTTCCTTGGCACAGGCCAAAATTTTCTTAGTAAAGAGCCAGAAATACAAGAAATCAGAAAGGTTGGAAAAATGGTAGAATTGCATTAAACTGCAGAGTTTCTGCATTGCAAAGGACAAAGCTAGCAAGATCAATAGAAAGACCATGGATTAGAAGATCTTCACTAGCTATTCAACAGACAAGGGCCTCAGATCTAAAACATACTTAGAATTCAAAAAATTAAATCCTCCAAAAACAAGTCCTCAAAGAAACAACCGCACCAGGCATCAGTGGCTCATGCCTGTAATCCTAGCTACTCAGCAGGCTGAGATCTAAGGATCGAGGTTCAAAGCCAGCCCGGGCAGCAAAGTCCATGAAACACTTCTCTCCAATAAACCACTAGAAAACCAGAAGTAGCACTGTGCTCAAGTCGTAGAGCACTTGCCTTGAGCTGAAGAGCACAAGGACAGTGCCCAGGCCCAGAGTTCAAGCCCCACGACCAAAACAAAAAACAAAAAACCATTGATAAGTGGGTGGGCTAACGACTTAAAGAGAGACTTCTCTGAAGAGAAAATAAGAATGGCCAATAGACAGATGAAGAAATGTTCAACATCTCTACCTATAAAAGAAATGCAAGTCAAAACATTGATGTTCCACCTCACCCCAGTCAGAATGGCTATAATAAAAAAAATCTAATAATGACAGATGCTGGAGGGGATGTGGCCAAAAGGAAACCCTACTGCATTGTTGGTGGAAGTGTAAGCTTGTCCAACCACTTTGGAAAGCACTATGGAGGTTCTCAAAAGACTCCACATAGAGCTTCCCTATGATCTAGCAATCTCACTTTTGGGCATTTACCCAAACGATCACAAACAAGGCCATACTAAAGCTATCAGCACAACTATGTTTATTGCAGAATTATTCACCATAGATAAAATATGGAACCAACCCAGATATCCCTCAGTAGATGAGTGGATACACACACACACACACACACACACACACACACACACACATACATACATACAATGGAATTCTTTGCTTCCATCAGAAAGAATGATACCTCACCATTTGTTAGGAAACGGAAAGACGGAATTATTTTATTATTTAACATTATATGTTTGTGCATTCAATTATTCTGCACCAGCAACACTGAATTTTCTTGTTTATATTTTACTATACTACAGTGATAGTACACTGAAGTGAATAAATAGTACAAACTGTGAAAAAGAAGAAAAGGTTATTATAACTGATAATTTGGAAAAAAATAATATTAATAAAACAAATAGAAATGCTCTGTAATGAAAAAACACACACCAAAGAAGTGCAGAAGTGCAATGGAGAATAATGATAATAATACACAATTATAGAACATCTATAATGAGAAGACCAAGCATTTCAGTTTTTAATATGTTTTTATTGTGAAAATACTGTACAGAGGGGTTACATGAGCAAGGTAATGAGTACATTTCCTATCAAGCATTGTTGCCTCCTCCTTTGGTTTTCCCCTTCCTTCCCTTCCCTTCCCTCCCACATCCACAAATACACTCCCTACCCCCCCTGCCCCCTATCCCCCCCAAGTTGTAAAGTTAGTTTTTCAACATATTGTCTTGTACATCTCATTGTTACAATGTATCCCTGAATCTCTATTTAAGCATTTTGTTTTTTTCCCTTCCCCTCCCCAAATTAGAGAAGTGTATATATAAGATGCAGGGCACCAATATCAAATACATTTGGCATAGTCATTGAATCAAAATATAAAATTCTCCGAGGTGCTAGTTGCTCACAACTTTAATTGCAGCTACTCAAGGGACTGAGATCTGAGGATTGTGATTCGAAGCTAGCCAAAGCAGAAAAATCCCCTTAAGACTTTTCTCCCCAATTAATCAATCAAAAACTAGAAGTGGTGCTGTGGCTCAAAGTGGGAGAATGCTAGCCTAGAGCAAAAGAGCTGTGAAACAGTGCCCAGGCCATGTGTTCAAGCCCCACAACTGACAAAAATAAATTTATACACACACACACACACACACACACACACACACACACACACACACACACACACACACAATTTATTCTTAAATAAAAGCCAGCACTACTTTGGGTCCATGTAGGGAATGCTTGAAATCATTGTATCTTTACATATGTGATTTTCTTCTGCATATATTGTCAAATCTGATAAGAAAAGCTTCTATTTTGATCTATTTCCTGTAAGACAAGAAGTCAGCTAACCTACAGTATGCTAAATAATATTCGATTCATTTCTTTCAAAAAATAAAAGTTCATATATTAGAAATTGACAAAATAAGTATAAATCTCTCAAAATTTTTAATGTTTTTACTATTTTCTGCTAATCATGTTATGCTAAATATAAATTCTAGATGATACGATTTAAAATGATGTTGCAAAAAGAGAAAGTATTAGTATCTTTGCAGGAAGGTAGAAATAAAACCTACAGTCTGAAGTTATTAATAATTTTTCAAAGGTTTTGTTTCTTTCTAGTTGTTATAAGACCTCTTTCTATACATGGTGTTATTGTAGATAAGAACATCTAAATTTTAATATACAAGTTTTTTTTTCCTGTCATTTCATTAGGGTTGTTTTTAAACCTTAAGATTTTTGTCTACAACTACAAGGTCATGGGTCTAAGTCCCTGGTCTTTAAAACTATGAAAGATCATGGAAATAGACTCTATTTACTACTTACAAACACATGCATAATCTTTGCAACATTGTATCTGATAAATTATGTCTAAGCATCTCATAGACAGCAAGAAGTATGGGGGACTGTGCAATAGTTGTCAGGTATGGTAACGTGGAAGCAGCATGTAAGGTCTTGGTAAGGTGAACTCTATTTCAACAGGTAGGCTACCTCAGTCAGATGTACAGAGGAAAGAAGCTGAAGCCTCCTCACACCATCTGATTCAATTCCTTCAACCTGTTTCTGAAAACAGAAAAATAAAGTAATAGTGGTTACAAATGTATTAGCCAAAATATGGTAAACTTTAGGAAGAACTCAAATAGTATAATTCATTAGAAAAGCAAAGTCAATGCCCAAGAAAACAAGCACCAGGAATTGGGTACTTGGAGCAAGGTCAAGGAGAAAAGGTTAGACAAATGAAAAGGAAAAGAGCAAGAGAATGCAGTCAAGAATCTATTATATACACTAAAATTTAAGAAAAGTAAGGATGATGAGAATATAGAAAGGAGTGACACTGATCAAGATGCATTGTACTAATAAGCTTGTTAAATAACTTTGTACAATTAAGAAGATAAAGTATAAAGAAACAAAAAAGTCACAAAAGGTAAAACAAAAAGTCGAACATTAGAATTCAACTAAATTATCCTATTCTGAGCATTTATGTCAGTATTTGAATATTTTAATGTAAAAAATATATATTTGTATAAGGAGTTTAAACCTTCCATTGAAAAAGAAAGAGAACAAGTTTATTGTTTTCTCATATATTTTTCTACCTTAAATATGCAAATTGCCTTCTATTGGGGGGAAGAGGGTAACTTCTAGAAAGATACTTTATAGGGCTACCAAGAGTCTGTTAAAAATGTAATTGATCTTAAATATTTGAAGTTATTGAATGTTTTTAAGGTTACAAAGTTTATAGATAATATTTATGAAAACAGAGTGCTAAGTTTATAACTTTTATGGAGATTGTGGAGCTTGAACTCTGGACCTGGGCACTGTCCCTCAGTTCACTGTCCCTCTAGCTCAAGGCTAGAGCTCTACCACTTGAAACACAGTGCCACTTCTGGTTTTCTGAGTTGTTTATTGTAGATAAGAGTCTCACTGGAGAGTTCCGGGAAGATGGCAGAGGAGAAGCTGGAATCTGAACAAGCTCTCGCATAGAAAGCAGTTTTAGAGTTCCAGTTAACAGTCCTAAGCCAGAGAATCACACCAAGTGTGCCATCACAGAACAGACAGACAGGCCAGAGAGGGAAAATCCAGGCAAGGAGACAGATCTGAGCGCTTGCCAGCCACCACCGCGGCAACCGCAGGGCACCATACCTGAGCCACAGAGAGTCCGGGAAGAATGAGCCAGACACGGTGGGCAAACAGATTCTACTCAACACGAGCAAGAACCGACAAGGAGCGGACATCTTCAACCTGCAGTTCGCAGACCAGAGATGACCCAGGAACCAAGACTCGGCGGCATGAGTAGAAGCCCGACGTCCTCACTCCTTCTCAGGGAGCAGAGAAGGGAAGGCCACCCCTCCCCGCCCAGTACCGGAGATCTCCATCCTGGATACTGACAAAGTTCGGAGGAGCTGCTAGCTCCAACTCAGGCCTTGGAATAATATGAGTCATTTAGGAGGTTACAAGAACTTAACAGCAGCATGACCTGCCAGACTCAGCTCCACCCAGGGAAAACTCACCCAGCTCGGGCACCAGCCCTAGGAGCGGCTTTCTTCACTGGGTAATCAGAGCCAGAGGCTGCCCCTCCATCTAGCAGCCTAGACAATCAATTGAAATTCAGTAAACAAAAAGCCTGAGAATGGCTCCAGTCTGGGCTCTGTGAGTATTTCACAAAATAGCCCCAAGGAAAAGCTACTGTTTGTTGAAGGCCTCAACTCTACCCAGAACCTAGCCTCATCACTGCATCCCCCTCTTTTGTGATTCTCAAAGCAGACCAGCCTCCCATTAAACTAACCTGGGAGGAGGATCTCAAAATCCTGGGTAAAGCAGAGCATTTTTCTGCCTGTTCGAACAAACTGACTTAAGAAACCAACCAAGCCACAGGACCACAAGCAGACCAGAGACTCCAACAAGAGGCTGGTTACAGACACAAGGGAGATACAGGATTTCTCCCACCCCTCCCAAAAAAAAAAATCAAAAAACTATTTTTTTTTCTTCTTTTTTTTTTTTTGGTTTGGTACCTTATATAAATTTTTTTTTCTTTTATAACACTTTTTTTAATCTATAATTTTTGCCTTTTTTGAAAAAATTTGTTTTCCACTAACTTTTTTTTCCCTCTTATAATTTTTATTGTAGGGATACGTGAATGTGCGTTTTTCTTTTTTTTGTTTTCTTTCTCTTTTTTTTCTTTTTTACTTACCTTTTTGTTTTTCGTTTAGCTCTACTGAACTTCTGATATTTTTTTCTTCCTTTCTTATCTTTTTCACCTTTTCCTCTCTTTTGTTCTTTATGTGACTTAACCCTTGTCCTGCACATCTCAGATAAACCCATAGATAACTAGTAGACCCTATCCCCCATTGTGTACACACTTAATCCACAAATTTATTACACAATTCAAAACCTCTAAGACTTAAATTCCTTAATAGCAGTACTATCACTTTATACCTATATAATATTTGAAGCATTCTTATTTTTAAGTTTTTCACATCTCCTCTATGTCCCTCCACTTCTCTCAATATATTCATGTTCTTTTCTAAATAGATTGTTTTCGATCTCCATAATATTAATAATTTTTACTTTTCTATTTTTTCTGGTCTCTTTTATTTTCCCTTTCCCTTTCGTCTTTTTTTCCTCTCTCTCTACTTTCATCCAATCCAACCTATTTCCTACATTGAGATTAGGACTTAGAAAACTCTCCCTGTGCCTCCCCACACCAATCTATTCCTAATTTTTAGCCACATCTCTCCCTAACCCTAATAACTTCTGGTTTTCCAAATTCTTCTCTGCTGTTTGTAGCCCATTAACATATAGTTGATTGATGTTGAGTAGATGTATCTGTTGAACTAGATTGTATCTGTAGACTACTGACTCTGCAGATTCAGACTTTGGTTGATGGTTGCCTTAAGATAGTGTTCAAGCACAAAACTGGTGCTATTTTCATCTCAAATGGGAAGAGTAAGCCGGAAAAACACAAGAAAAATGGCAAATCCGGGTATCTCAATTCCCAATCTTGATAATCAGGGGTCAGAACAAATAATGAATAATCCAGAGGAGAATTCCCAATAGCTCTACAAACACTGCTGGCAAACATGATAAATGAAAAGATAGAAAGCATACAAAGGACTCTGTATGAGTGTGATAGGGAGAGAGAGGAGGAAATCCAAAAGTTTATACAGGAATATCATAAACGTAAGGAAGCTACTCAAAAACTGATACAGGATTTGCGTGAGCAGCTTGAGAATACTCAAAGAGAAAAGCAGGAATGGCGTGAGCAGGCTGAGAACACTCAAAGAGAACTGCAGTATTCCCATGAATGGGAGGAAGTTAAGCAAAGAGTAATTCAGGAATTGAGAGACCAGGTAGAGAATACACAAAGATCACTAAAGGCATTCATGGAATCCATTAACAAAGAACTGAAGGAAGTCAGGGAGACCACAAAGGGAATGCTGAATGGATCCCAACAGAAGGAATGGGAGTCCAAAGAAACCATAACCAATCAACTAAGTGATTTGAGAATAAACACTGAACACCAAATTAAGGAAGTAAAGAAATTCATACAAGATCTAAAACAAAGCTTCAACAAAGAATTTGAAGCCATCAAAGCTGACCAATTAGAAGGAAAAGAGAAAAAAAAATCAAAGTAGAAAGTCTTGACAGCAGGTTAGACCATGCAGAAGATCGAATCTCAGGGATTGAAGACAGCCTAGATATTATAGAGAAAGAATATACAACCATCCAAGACAAATCCAAGAAATATGATAGATCTATCCAACACTTGGAAGACACCATCAGAAGGCCTAATATAAGGATAATGGGTGTAGAGGAGCACCTAGAAACAGAAGTTAATGGTCTAGGAAATTTGTTTAACAGGATTCTAGCAGAGAACTTCCCAAACATGCAAAAAGATAGGCCTATTCAGATACAAGAAGCTTTTAGAACCCCAAATAGACCAGACCAGAATAGGACATCCCACCGTCACATTGTAATCCACACAGGATCAACTCAGACCAAGGAAAAGATCCTTAAAGCTGTCAAGGAGAAAAGATTAATCACCTATAAAGGGAAACCAATTAGAATCACCTCACATTTCTCAGCAGAGACAATCAAAGCAAGAAGAGCCTGGAATGATGTATGCCATGCCCTAAAAACAAACAACTATCAACCAAGAATACTGTACCCAGCTAAACTCTCCTTCATAACGGAAAGCCAAATAAAAACCTTCCATAGCAAAGAAAAATTGAAACAATACATCTCCACCAAACCAGCCCTACAAAAGATTCTTAAAGATGTCCTACAAATAGAAAACCAACAAGACCACAATAAAGGCCAAAAAAATGCACCCAAACTGAGAATCCAAAAACCACAGGAAGAACCCAGTTTTCGCAGCCCCCAAGAAGGTGGATAACATGGCAGGAACTCCCAAATACCTCTCAGTCCTATCTCTTAACCTTAATGGACTGAACTCTCCAATTAAGCGACATAGACTGTCTAGTTGGATTAAAAAACAAGACCCTTCTATCTGCTGCCTGCAGGAGTCACATCTTGCCCGTAAAAACAAACACATTTTAAATGTTAAAGGCTGGAACAAAATCTACCAAGCAAACGGCCCCCATAAACAGGTGGGAGTTGCAATCCTAATATCAGATAAAATAGACTTCAAATTAAAATTCCTGAGAAGAGGTAAAGAAGGTCGCTACATACTAATTAAGGGATTTCTTCTTCAGGAGGATATTACAATTGTAAATATCTATTCGCCAAACAATGGAGCACCCAAATTTATCCAAGAAACACTACTTTCCCTCAAATCCCATATAGATCCAAAGACATTAATTGTTGGGGATTTTAACACACCATTCTCCCAACTAGATAGATCAACTCGGCAAAAACTCAACAGAGAAACCGCAGATCTAAACAGCTGCATAGATCAACTAGACTTAACAGACATCTACCAAACATTTCACCCAGCAGCATCAGAATACACGTTTTTCTCAGCAGCACATGAACGTTTTCTAAAATAGACCACATTTTAGGCCACAAAGCAAACTTGTCTAAATTCAGAAACATTGAAGTTATACCTTGCATTCTCTCTGACCACAAGGGAATAAAATAAGAACTCAACACCAAAAGCCACCAAAGAAAGTCCAGTATCACATGGAGGCTGAACAACACACTGCTGAATCATGAGTGGGTCATGGAAGAGATTAGAAAGGAAATTCAAATGTTTATGCTATTCAACAAAAATGAACACACAAATTACCAGCTCCTCTGGGACACAGCAAAGGCAGTACTCAGAGGCAAGTTTATAGCTCTGAGCTCCTACATCAACAAATTGGAGAGATCTGAAACTAGCAATTTAATGACACATCTAAACCTCCTTGAAAAAGAGCAGCAAGATAAAGCCCAATCCAGTAGATGGAAAGAAATAATTAAAATTAAATCAGAATTAAATGAATTAGAATCCAAAAAAATTACGGAATGAATCAACAATACAAAGAGTTGGTTCTTCGAAAAACGTAATAAAATTGAAAGACCCTTAGCAAACCTTATCAAAAAAAGAAGAGAACACACCCAAATTAATAAACTCAGAGATGAGAATGGAAACATCACCACGGAAACAACCAAGATTCAGAACATTATAAGGGAATACTTCTCAAAACTTTATGCTAATAAGTTTCAGAACTTGACAGAAATGGACCTTTTCCTAGCAAATATTGACATGCCAAAACTAAACCAAAATGAGTTAAACTATATTAACAGGCCCATATCAAGCATTGAAATAGAAACAGCAATAACAGACCTCCCAGCTAAGAAAAGTCCAGGACCACATGGTTTTACAGCGGAATTTTACAAGGCCTTCAATGCAGAGCTCACACCAATACTCCTCCAACTCTTCAATGAAATTGAAAGAGAAAGCTCACTACTGAACACATTCTATGAAGCCATCATAACCCTCATCCCAAAACCAGGCAGGGACTCATCAAAGAAAGAGAACTATAGACCCATTTCTTTGATGAACATCGACACAAAACTTCTCAACAAAATTTTGGCCAATCGACTTCAACAATTCATCCAAGAAATCATACACCACGACCAAACAGGATTCATTTCAGGGATGCAAAGCTGGTTCAACATACGCAAATCAATTAATATTATTCATCACATCAACAAGAGCAAGAATAAGAACCACATGGTTATCTCAATAGATGCAGAAAAAGCATTCGACAAGATCCAACACCCCTTTATGATGAAAGTTTTGGAAAAATTAGGAATCCATGGAACATTCCTCAATACAATAAAGGCTGTATATGACAAACCTACAGCCAGCATTATACTCAATGGTGAAAAACTAAAGCCATTTCCTCTTAACTCAGGAACAAGACAAGGATGTCTACTCTCTCCACTTCTCTTCAATCTAGTATTAGAATGCCTAGCTACAGCAATAAGACAAAAATGCAGACATAAAGGGGATCCAAATAAGGAAAGAAGAAATAAAACTCTCCCTCTTTGCAGACGACATGATCTTGTATTTAAAAAATCCCATAGACTCCACTCCCAAATTACTCAAGCTGATTCAAAACCTTGGCAAAGTAGCAGGGTATAAAATTAACCCCCCAAAATCAATGGCTTTTCTGTATGCCAAAAATGAGAAAAGTGTGGTTGAAATTAGGAAAGCAACTCCATTTGTAATAGCCCCACAAAAAATAAAATACCTAGGAATTCACTTAACCAAAGAAGTGAAGGACCTCTTTGATGAAAACTTTAAAATCTTGAAATCAACACAGAACTTAAAAAATGGCAAAACCTCCCATGCTCCTGGATTGGAAAGATTAACATCGTGAAAATGGCAATACTTCCCAAGGCTATCTACAAATTTAACGTGATACCTATCAAAATTCCAACCTCATTCTTCGAAGAAATAGAAGAGGCAATCCAAAAGTTCATATGGAACAATAGCAAAATCGCGCCTCAATGGAAAGAACACTGCTGGAGGAATATCAATACCAAATTTCAAACTCTACTATAAACCCATAGTAATCAAAACAGCTTGGTATTGGTATAAGAACAGACCTCAGGACCAATGGAATAGAATTGAAAACCCAGAAATGAACCTACAGACCTATAGCCATCTAATCTTCGATAAGGAAGCTAAAACAATAGAATGGAAGAAAGACAGCCTCTTCAGTAAATGGTGCTGGCAAAACTGGTTAACAACTTGTAGAAAACTAAAGCTAGATCCTTATATATCACCCTGCACCAGAATCAACTCCAAATGGATCAAAGACCTCAAAGTCAAAGCAGACACTCTGAAAACATTACAGGATGGAATAGGAGATACCCTAGGTCTCCTTGGTTCAGGCCGAAATTTTCTGAATAGAGACCGGAAACACAACAAATCAAAGAAAGTTTGGACAAATGGGACTGCATGAAGTTGCAGAGCTTCTGCATGGCAAAGGACATAGCTAGCAAGATCAATAGAAAGCCCACAGATTGGGAGAAGATCTTCACTAGCCATACAACCGACAAGGTTCTCATATCTAAAATATACTTGGAACTCAAAAAATTAAATCCCCCAACAATAAATCCTCAAAGAAACAACTGCCCAATAAATAAGTGGGCTAAAGACTTAAACAGAAACTTCTCTGAAGAAGAAAGAAGGATGGCCAATAAACACATGAAGAAATGCTCAACCTCCCTAGCCAGAAAAGAAATGCAACTCAAAACAACATTGAGATACAACCTCACTCCAGTTAGAATGGCAAAAATCAAGAACTCTAACAACAACAGATGCTGGAGGGGATGTGGATAGAAGGGAACCTTACTTCATTGTTGGTGGGAGTGTGAACTTGTTCAACCACTTTGGAAAGCAGTATGGAGGTTCCTCAAAAGACTTCACATAGAGCTCCCTTATGACCCAGCAATCCCACTTTTGGTTATTTACCCAAATGTTTACAAACAAGACCACACTAAAGCTACCAGCACAACTATGTTTATTGCAGCATTATTTACCATAGCTAAGATATGGAACCAACCCAGATGCCCCTCAGTAGATGAATGGATCAAGAATATGTGGTATATATACACAATGGAATTTTATGCCTCCATCAGAAAGAATGACATTGCCCCATTTGTTAGGAAATGGAAAAACTTGGAAATAATTACAGTAAGTGAAGTAAGCCAGGCCCAAAGAAACATAGGCCCCATGGTTTCCCTTATTTGCAATATCTTGTATATGTATGAGTCAAGCGGAAAAGGACAGATAATATGATGTTAGGAAAATGAACCCTTAGATATATATTTTAACGTTTTTTTTTTCTTTCATGCATGTGTTTCTAATGCATCTATAAGATTATCTCTTTGTTGCTTTGTATGTCCCTCCCCCACAGTATAACTCCTGCTTTCACTATATTTGATGTCAGTATAACTTGTGGAGGAGATGGGGAAAACCAAGTCGTTTAAGGATACAGGTGGACCTGTTGCAACAATGAGAAGTACAAGTTGTCATGTCGAAAACGAGCTTTACAATGTAGGTGCAGGGGGGGAAGGGAGGGAGGGTTGTGGGGGAGGGGAGAGGCTGGGAAGGGATGTGAAGGGTAAACAAAGGAGGAGGCTGCAATGCTTGGTAAGAAATGTATGCATTATCCTGCCCATGTAATTGTAACCCCTCTGTGCAATATGTTCACAAATGAAATTAAAAAAAAGAAATGTTATCACTGCCTTACTTATGTAACTGTAATGCCTCTGTACATCACCTTGACGATAATATTTTTAAAAATTAAAAAAAAAAAGAATCTCACTGAGTTTTCTTGCTTGGGCTGGTTTTGAATCATGATCCTCAGATCTCAAACTCCTGAGTAGCTAGGATTACAAGTGTGAGTCACTGGCACTCAGCAATTTTTAGCTTTTTAAAAACTCCCTTTGTACTTTTTTGTTTTAGCCATTTATAATTTTATTTTTTATGTTTTTATATTTGTATTATTATTGTAAAGGTGACGTGCCAAGGGATTACAGTTACATATTAGTCAATGAATACATTTCTTTTTGAACAGTGTCACCTCTTCTCTCATTTTCTCCCAGATTTTCTTTCCTTTCTTATTCTCAAAACAGTTTTAAAACATTTATTGTAAAGATGATATACAGAGTGGTTACAGTTACATGAGTCAGGTAATGAGTACATTTCCTTTTGAACAGTAGCTCCCCTCCCTCATTCTCCTCCAGTTTTTCCCCTCTCTACTTCTATCTATCCCCAAAGTTGTACAGTTCATTTCCAACATCATGATGTTTAGTATCTGCCTTAGTTCACCTTTGTCACACCGTTTCTGTACTTCTCCCTTACCCTCCCCCAAACACATAAGCTTACAAAAAAGAGAAAAGATACAGAAAATAAAACAGCAACACAGGAAACACAAACAACTCTTATTTCCATTTCTTTATGTTCATTTCAAAAAATATCATATGATTATATGCACATAGCTATTGATCCTTTGTGATCCTGTCCTAAGAAAATCCTCTTTGGTTTCACAGTGTATTTCTTTTCTCTTTTACCATACAGTAGGTTTACCTGAAGATTTATAGGCACATTCTAGTTTTGACAAATGGAGGAAACCATGCAAACTAGGTTTCTTAGGGTCTAGCTTACCTCACTTAATATAATTTTTGCAAGTCTTTCCATTTCTTATGAATGGTACACTATTATTCTGATGAAGAGTAGAATTCCACATTCTCTTGATGCATTTGTTCACTTAGGGGCATCTGGGTTGATTCCATAGCTTGGCTATGGTTAATCATGCTGCAATGAACATGGTTGTGCTGGTTGCTTTAGTGTGAACTTTTGGTCAATTGAATAAATGTCCAGGAGTGGGATTGCTGGGTCCTAGGGAAGCTCTATGTTTACTCTTCTGAGAAATCTCCATATTGCTTTACAGAGTGGTTGGACAAGTTTACATTTCCACCAACAGTGTAGTCGTGTTATCTTTAGTCCACATCTCCACTGTTATTGTTAATTTTCTTGATAATGGTCATCATCCAGGTGGAATCTCAATATTGTTTTGATTTGTATTTCTTTTATAGTTAGAGATGTTGAACATTTCTTCATGTATCTGTTACCCTTTCTTTCTCCTTCCATTGAGAAGTCTCTAAGTCTTAGCCCATTTATTAATCGAATTGTTGTTTCTTTGAGGGTTTACTTTTTGGTTTCTGTCGTGGGCTTTTCATGTACCTTGTTAGCTATGTCATTTGCCATGCAGAAACATTTCAGTTTGATAAAATCCCATTTATCCAGTCTTTCTTGGATTTGTTGAGATTCTGGATCTTAGGAAGTGTTGACCTGTGCCTAGGAGGCCTAGTGTTTTCCTTAGAGTGATGTCAAAATTGGGTACACAAAAACTTAAGCTAAAGCCTTATTACTTTTGACCTAAATTGATACTTTTTATATTCCTCTCAGCTGAGGTCCTTTGTGAAGAAGCAAAGAAGCTAAATGAAGGAAGGAAGGAAGCAAAGCTGGATTGGGAACTACAGTAGGCCTTCTGCATTTCTCTCTAATCCTAGATCATAAATCTCCATTATAACTGCGTTTCCTTCTCCTAGCCCTACAGGTGGGTACAGGCTAGGAAGCTAGGGTACCAACAATACCTAAAAATCTCCTTAAACCATCTGTTACCTGGATGGAGAAGGTTTCATGTATGTAACGTACCTGGATGCACACAGATTAGAAATTACAACACAAGAAGAAAAGGCTGTTAGAAGTTCCAGAAATTTTGCAATAAAGTTGCTAAGGTACAAATTTTTCATCAGAAAGAAATATGGGCCAGGGGGCACAGTTGTGCATAAATGTTTCCCAGAACTAGATTGAAGATCAGAGATTCCTGGAGGTATGGCTACCTTGTGGGTTATTGTACCTCCTAGAAACTCCTCCCACCCCAGAGCAGTTTTCCTTTGGAAGATTTGTGTTGAGAATGGGAAATGTTAATTTGTATTTTCACTGCTGTCTAAAGTAATTCTTAGGTCCTGGCAAACTCTTGAATAATTACCATGTTAAAAGGAAGGCATGCCCTCTCAGCAACAATAACATAGGAAGCAACATTTGTTCAGTCTCATTTTATGTAAGCTTTTGCAGTGCGTGAAGGGTTAAAGTTTTGATGCAGTGACCACTTGTTGCTTGTTTCTAGCAGAGCAACACATGGTGGTAATCCAAACACCTGGTTGGTTGTGTGTCTTTATAACCTCTGCAAATCCTTAGCTCGGGGCTCTCCTCCTAGGCTCTGCTGTGTCGGAGTGTAGGACAAGGTCCAAGCTGCAGCCCATTTAAATAAAACCTTAAAATAGCTGTAGAGGCTGACTCTCAGTGGTCTTCTTGGTGGGGGTTCTGCGACCTAGGTATAACATATTAGTTGGGGGCTCATCTGGAATCCCCCAAAGACCCCCGAGACCTCAGACTCCAAAGATAAAACAGTGCAGTCTTTGTTAATTTGTCTTGTCCTGTTGTTTGTATGTTTTACTTTCATTTTTCTTTGTGAGGACAGCCGCTCCGATTCGTAAAGGTTTGTGGAAGCAGCAGACATGCTTGCATGACAACCCTGTAGGAACTGGGAGATGTCCCAGATCCTCTTGTGGGGCAGGGGTCCTTGGAACCCTGCCATGTGGAGCAGGAGGTCCTCGGAACCCCACAGTGTGGAGCGAGGGTCCTTGGAACCCCGCCGTATGGAGGGGGGGTGTCCTTGGAACCCTGCCGTGTGGGGCAGGGGGGGTCCTTTGAACCTCGTGTGAATTGTGGGGCGGGAGTCGGTTCTGTGTTGGTCCGGAACTGACCAAGAGGGCCTCCTAACCAAGGCCCAACTCACCCACTGTGGGTCTGCTTCTTCTGCTGTGGGGCGTGGGTGTGGAACCCCACCATTACAGGAGTCAGCGGACCAATTCGGGAGATCTCCACTTCATAAGTTTTTTTTGTAACTGTCAGGCCTGCGTGTGTTTTGTTTGTACTGTTTATTGTTTTTTGGACTGTACGACTGATGGGACTGGAAACCATGGGCACCACTTCATATAGCCCCCTAGATTTACAAAAAGAAACTAAGAAAGAGGAAAAGAAATTGTACCCCCCAGTTTTTCAGGGAGATAACTTGGAAGAACAAATATTTCCTCCCCCATACTCTCCTTCCCAGGTTCCTTTTGCAGAACCTGAGGATGATCAAGAGGAGGAGGGAGCTATAGAACCCTCGGCACCTGCCCTTAAAGTTCCTGAGGGGCCAGTCACTCGATAACACCGTTGAATCAACCCCCCTTCTAATGCAACTGTTTTTCCCTTAAGCGCCGTAGGTCCTGTGGATGCAGATGGTCAACAGCAACTCCAAAATTGGCCATTTTCTAACACTGATCTATACAATTGGCGCACCCAAAATGCCCCCTTTTCTGAGAAACCCCAGGATTTAATTTGTTTGCTTGAAACTATTCTCTTTACTCATCAGCCCACTTGGGATGATTGCAGTCAGCTTTTACAGGTCCTTTTTACCACCAAAGAGAGAGACCGTATCGGAGAGGCGGCCTGGAAACATATCCCTGGCCCCACAGGAGTGCCCATCACAGATCCTGCCCTGATCGCTGCCTATTTTCCTGAGATCCAACCAACATGGGACTACAATAGGATTGAAGGTAGGGGGCGACTCCTCTTCTACCGCCAGGCTCTGTTGGCAGGTCTTAAGGCAGCGGCTCACTGACCTACTAATATGGCCAAAGTTTATGATGTTAGACAGGGAGGAAGTGAAAGTCCAGCAGCATATCTTGATTTGCTCATGGAAGCTTTTAGTCAATATACCCCATGTGATCTTGACCCAGGAGTCGGCTCAGATGATTATGTTTGCCTATATATATCAAGCTGCACCAGACATAAAGCAAAAGTTGCAGGCTCTAGACAGACTTGGTGATCTAGTAGCCACGGCAGAAAAGGTTTACAGTAAGAGAGAGACAGAGGAGCAAAGACAGAAAAGGAAGGACAGAGAACATGAAATTGAGCGTGAAAAGAGAGACCGGACCAAGGAAAAGAGGCCAGACTTTTTGGACTCGCCACTATCGCATCCATCGAGTCTCTCACATGGGAACCCGAAGAATGCAGGACTTGTTCCAACACTCAGAAGTAAAAATTAGGCAACGAAATCAACTCATTGAGAACAATGTTAAAAATTGTAAAGCCTGTCAGCTCACCAATAACTCCAATCAACTGGTTACAAAAGGAGCTCACCTCCGTGGAGATAGGCCAGGTGTGTATTGGGAAGTAGACTTCACAGAAATTAAAACTGGAAAATTTGGATATAAATATTTGCTAGTTTTTGTAGACACCTTTTCAGGATGGGTTGAAGCCTACCCAACAAAGCATGAGACCGTGAATGTCGTGGCTAAGAAGATCCTGAAAGAAATCCTACCCAGGTATGGCTTCCCATCCACCATCGGGTCGGACAATGGACCAGCCTTTGGCTCAAAAGTAAGTCAGGGAATAGCCGCAGCACTGGGGACAGATTGGAAATTGCACTGTGCTTATAGACCCCAGAGTTCAGGGCAGGTAGAAAGAATGAATCGGACTCTAAAAGAGACCTTAACTAAACTGGCCTTGGAGACTGGCACAGACTGGGTATCGCTCCTTACTTTTGCCCTGTTTAGAGTAAGAAATTCACCCTATTGGCTTGGCTTTACTCCTTTTGAAATAATGTATGGACACCCTCCACCCATTATCCCTAGCCTTCAGACTGAATTGCATGCTGATTTGGATGATACTGAATTTCTGTGTAAGCCTGACTATTTACTGCTGGTGCATAAAAGTATGTGGCCCCAGCTTAGAGCATTATATGATTCTGCTTCTATTCCTACCCCCCATTTGTTTAAACCAGGGAACTGGGTGTTTGTTCGAAGGCACAACTTGAGATCTCTGGAACCATGGTGGAAGGGACCTTACATGGTGCTACTGGCTACACCTACTGCCCTTAAGGTGGATGGCATTGCTGCTTGGATCCACTGCTCCTATGCCAGACTGGCTGACCCCTTTGCCCTGGATGGCTGTGGGGAAACATGGGAAGTCTCCAAGCATCCTACCCAACCACTCCGCATATGCCTCAAGAAAAGAAAAATGGACTGATTGTTATTGGTATTGTTGTTTAATAGTATGGCTAAGGTCAGAGAGGGACTATACCCATTCAAGATCAAGAGCTGTTGGAGTTTAGTTTTGGGCCGGAGCTACAAGATTGTGTCTCAGGACCATAAGTCAAAGGCGGGGTGGGGAATGAAGTGTTAAAGTTTTGAGGCAGTGACCACTTGTTGCTTGTTTCTAGTAGAGCAACATGTGGTGGTAATCCAAACATCTGGTTGGTTGTGTGCCGTTATAACCCCTGCAAATCTTTAGTTCAGGGCTCTCCTCCTAGACTCCACTGTGTTGGGGTGTAGGACGAGGCCCGGGCTGCAGCCCATTAAAATAAAACCTTAAAACAGCTGTAGAGGCTGACTTTCGGTAGTGGTCTTCTTGGTGGGGGTCCTGCAACCTAGGTATAACAGTGCTCTTTGTAGTGTTTAACTGGTGTGTGATTCTGACTGTACAAATGAAGTAACTAAGGCACAGAGAAACCAGATCAGCCAAAGGAGTCACAGCAAGGGAATAGCACATTTTCTGTCTGCCTTCTTCTATCTCATAGGCATTCTTTCAATTATGTAAGTATTAACTACTGTAATAAAACTTGGGAGTTTTGGTACAAGGAACTTGGATGTTTCTCCTGTATAGATTCTAACACTGAAATTTCCTGTAAATAAAGCACAACAGTGTTGAATACCAGCGGAAAGGTCTCATCATGTATATTGAAAAGGTCTCTGTGTGTATATTGAAAATCCCATCACCCACTTCCATGCTGAGCTGAAGCAGTCATTTCTTCTCTAGCAGGCTATTTTTCACTTCCCACTAACCATCAATAATTGATTAGGAAGATTGGATTCAACACAATGCAGATCAGCCTGCTTTATCAACATGCATTACACTTTGTGTCAAAAATATGGTAACTCTAATCTTCAATAAGGAAGCTAAAACAATAGAATGGAAGAAAGACAGCCTCTTCAGTAAATGGTGCTGGCAAAATTGGTTAACTACATGTAGAAAACTAAAGCTAGATCCTTATATATCACCCTGTACCAGAATCAACTCCAAATGGATCAAAGACCTTGAACTCAAAGCAGACACTCTGAAAACATTACAGGATGGAATAGGAGAAACCCTAGGTCTCCTTGGCTCAGGTCGAAATTTTCTGAATAGAGACCCGGAAGCACAACAAATCAAAGAAAGGTTGGACAAATGGGATTGCATAAGATTGCAGAGCTTCTGCAGGGCAAATGACATAGTTGGCAAGATCAATAGAAAGCCCACCGATTGGGAGAAGATCTTTACTAGCCATACAACGGACAAGGGTCTCATATCTAAAATATACTTGGAACTCAAAAAATTAAACCACCCAACAACAAATCCTCAAAGAATCAACTGCCCAATAAATAGGTGAGCGAAACTTAAAGAGAAGCTTCTCTGAAGAAGAAAGAAGGATGGCCAATAGACACATGAAGAAATGTTCAACATCCCTAGCCATAAAAGAAATGCAAATCAAAACAACATTGAGATATCACCTCACTCCAGTTAGAACAGCAAAAATCAAGAACTCTAACAACAACAGATGCTGGAGGGGATGTGGACAGAAAGGAACCTTACTTCATTGTTGGTGGGAATGTAAACTTGTTCAACCACTTTGGAAAGCAGTATGGAGGTTCCTCAGAAGACTTCACATAGATCTCCCCTATGATCCAGCAATCCCACTTTTGGGCATTTACCCAAATGTTTACAAACAAGACCACACTAAAGCTACCAGCACAACTATGTTTATTGCAGCATTATTTACCATAGCTAAGATATGGAACCAACCCAGATGCCCCTCAGTAGATGAATGGATCAAGAAAATGTGGTATATATACACAATGGAATTCTGTGCCTCCATCAGAAAGAATGACATTGCCCCATTTGTTAGGAAATAGAAAGGTTTGGAAAAAATTATATTAAGTGAAGTAAGCCAGGCCCAAAGAAGCATAGGTCCCATGGTTTCCCTTATTTGCAATATCTAGTATAGGTATGAGTCAAGCGGAAAAGGTCAGATAATGTGATGTTAGGAAAATGAACCCTTAAATATGTATTTTAATGTTTTCGTTTCTTTCATGCATGTGTTTCTAACGCATTTATAAGATTATTTCTTTGTTGCTTTGTATGTCCCTCCCCCACAGTGTAACCCCCGCTTTCACTATATTTGATGTCAGTATAACATGTGGAGGAGATGGGGACAAACAAGTCGTTTAAGGATTCAGGTGGACCTGTTGCAACAATGAGAAGTACAAAATGTCATGTCAAAACCAGCTTTACAATGTCGGTGTGGGGGGGGAGGGGGGTACAATTGGGTGGGGGGAGGGGGGTAAAATTAGGTGGGGGGAGGGGGGAGGCGGGGAAGGTAAGTGAAGGGTAAACAAAGGAGGAGGCTGCAATGCTTGGTAAGAAATGTATGCATTATCCTGCCCAAGTAATTGTAGCCCCCCTGTACAGTATGTTCTCAAATAAAATAAAATACAATTAAAAAAAAAAATATGGTAACTCTTGAATCTCTTGGTTTACTCAGCTCTCATAGACTGGGAATTTCCTCTGTTTTCCTTTAGCATCAAAAGAAAAAGCAAGAATCAGATGGTAATAACCAGATAGTTCTGTTTATGCCATTGCCTGAAAAATTATGTGTACTTCACAGTCTTTGTTTACTGTCTTTACACACCTCTACCCAAAAAAAGAGTAAAAATGTAGGCCAGGCATGGAACCAACACATGAATTTCCTCTCTTCCTCCCTTTCTTCCTCCATCCTTCCCTCCCTCCCTCTCTTTCTTTCTTCTCTTTATTTCTTTCTCTGTCTCTCTGTATCTCTGTCTCTGTCTCTCTATATCTGCCTCTCTCTCTTCCTTTCTTTCATAGTCCTGGGGTTTAGACTCAGAGCCTTGTTCTTACTAAGCTGGCTTGAGCAATGCTCCTAGACCTTTTTTCTTTATTTTTCAAATACAGTCTCATGCGTTTGCCAAAGCCAGTGATTTTCCTATTCACACTGCCTATGTAGCTGGGATGACAGAAAGATATACTATAGCCTTTTTAAGACAAAACCTTCTGGCTATCTCTGAGATTACCAGTAACAGGATACAGATTCTCAGTTTCTATTTTCCCTATAGATACTTCCAGCATCTTTTATCTTTCCCACTTATTTTCTCTGCTTGTTAAGTAATATTCAGATTCTTCTGCATCTATGCTAAAGCTTAGTGTACAAACCATTTGGTTTAATGGTCCACTGATTATTGTGGCATAGAAACAGAAAATAAAAACAGTAAACATGACCAACCTACATGCTTATGAACTCTTTATGTCTACATCCATATAATGCTTTAGAGTTGTTTTGGTCCTTGTGAGTGAGTGTGTGTGTGTGTGTGTGTGTGTGTGTGTGTGAGTGTGTGTATTTGTGTGTGTGTGTGAGTGTGTATAGAGGGTCTGGCTTCCATGTTTAGTTCTTCAGACAAGCTCTGCACATTTCTCTTGGATTTATATTGAGAAAAAGTTCTTGTTGTTCTAGAGCAAAAAAATAACTCTTAAGCTTGCACTCTTACCTCAAGTGAGCAATTTGTTTCACTCAGGCACCTCTGTCAGGAGGACAAGTAGCAGAGGGAACAAAAACAGCTCACACAGACAGTCTGATACTCTCAAATAAGTTTAGGTGTTCAAGTGGAAGAATGGATTCATTGTACAAGGCAGTTCTAGGTGCTGTGTATGTTGTTCACCTTCTCCAAGTTATGGATGACACCACTAAGAGAGCCCACATGATTTATTTGTGTCCAGAAGGTGTACATGTGAGTTTGGACCTAGATCCAACATGCTCATATGATCATCACTAAGCACATACTTCTGCCACTCAGTACTGGAACATACTCTCACTGGAAAAATTCTCTATGATTCTTTGAGGAGAAAAGTATTTTACATTGATTATATTTTCCAAAGAACAGTGTTCATTCAATAACTCTGTGTGTGTGTGTGTGTGTGTGTGTGTGTGTGTGTGTGTGTGTGTGATGCTAATAGTCACTTGGTATGGAGCTGGGGCTGAAGGCTCAGTTGGTAAAGCACTAGTCAGTGAGGTAAAATGGCATGTACTGAATCTGAGTCCTGTCTTGAACCAAAACAGAGAGAGATAAAGAAAGGAAGGAAGGAAGCAGGGGAGCAAGAAAGCAAGAAAAATATAGGTACATATGACTATATAAGATGATGCTAAGTGAAATGAACCCCAAGATATGGACACAAGAGGTTTTTCTCTGTTGTTGTGGTTTTTAGTACTGTTGTTTTTGTGTTTCTTTTGTATGTTCTTCCCCTATGATATATCCCTTATTGTCACTGTATTTGAGTTTCATACTGTAGAGGCCTACCTTGACCAAAGTAACACCATCTTAACACCATTCCCCTGCTCCTTCCTGAGGCTACTGGTGACTGTGTAAGGAAAAAGTACTCTGCTAAACTGTAGTCTGATTGGGGTAAGGGGCATATCCTGTTTGGCCCAGAAATACACAGATGTTGTCTGTGTCTGGATCCTGTTTTGGTAAAAGCGTGCCTGGGTCTTGTTTTTGTATTGTAAATCTTTAAAAAAAAAAAAAAGCTGCATTTACTTGCTTGCCTTGCAAGATAACACTTGATTCTGCTTTTTTTCTTTAAAAACCCAACCTTCTGGCAGGAGGGGTCACAGTCACAGCTCCCCAGTCTGTGCTGCATCCCTGGCCAATCAGTTGAACTCCTCTATAATAAAGCTTGATTTGGATCTTTGAGCTTTAAGTGGTGGACTCTTTACTCTCTACCCTGTAACAGTAGCCTGCATCTTGTGTATACATTTATCTAATTTGGGAAGGGCAATAACAAAATATTGAAACAAAGACACAGGATGACCCATTGCAATGATGATACTCACAAGACACTATGTTGGAAATGAACTTTACACTTTGGGCAGGGGAGGAATGAAAGAGCTGGGGGAGGGAAGGGTTATTAGGAGAAAAACAAAGGAGGGGATAACAATGGTCGACAAGAAATGTACTCATTATCTTACTCATGTTACTGTAACCCCTCTGTACAGCATCTTTGCAATAAAATAACATTTAAAACAAAAAGAAAGCAAGAAAGAAGAGAGAAAAGAGAAAGGAAGATTGAAAAGAAAAATGAAGAAAGGAAAGAGAGAGAAGAAAAAGAAAGGAAGAAAGAAAAGAAAAACAAAGACTGAAAAGAAGAAAGAAAAGAGAAAGCAAGAAAAGAACAATAGCCTTCTTATTACCAGTCTCCAATCTCTCCCCTTTCCCTGACAAGCACGGTAGAGAGGCCAAGGCCATATTTCCAGCACCTACATTCACCATGTCAGATCACAATCAGCTGCCTTCAGCAAAAATGATTTCCCTATGCAAATAATATAGAATGGAAGGCTTGTTTACTAACAGAATATGTAGCTTCAGAGAAATGAACAAACTTTTGAGCTCAAAGTTTTTCTGAGTCTCTTTAAATAGTTTTTCTTCCATTCACCAGGATAAGAAGAGATTTTATATCATCTCTTTTTGCAGAGTTCTGTTTTTACAATATGTCCGAGTCTAATCTCTCCCTTGGTGCCTTCTTGTAACTGCCAATAATGCTAATAGGATAAATAAATGCTTTTCAAATAGGCAAAGATGTTATGCATGCCTTAGCAGTTATGAGATGTTGGGTCTTCGTCCGTCCCACAAAAGACGGACGGGGTCCGAGGAAAGGTAAGTGCGGCGCTCGCCCGTTCCCTAGCCTCCCTCAGCCCAGGAGACAATCAGACACAGCGGGGAGCCAAATCCAGCAGGTAGAAAAACTCGTTTATTAACAGAGAGCAGCCCCTTTTTAAAGACAAAGAGGGTGGGTGGTATGGTAAGGGAGGAAGAGGAACCAATCACTGTCAAGGTCACACCCTATCATTCACCTGAGCCTTCACGGGCTGGTTAGGTACTGATCAGAAGATCAATTGGGGCCTGCCCACTCTACCCTCTCCCAGAGCCATCTTGGCTGGCCATGTGCTCTTCAGTAAACTAGGCTCTGCCCACTCAACCCCTTCCCAGCGCCATCTTTGCTGCCCATGTGCTCCACAGATTCCCCCCTTTTTTTTTGTTTTAATGACAGACCCACCTAGCACAGTAATAAACATCAGTCCCACCACAGTTAGAAATGTCCGAAGCAGTTCAATTAATTCCTGGGCACCTGGTGTCTTTAGTAAGCCAGTTCCTTGTACGTGCCTTTAAGCTAGCACAGTAGTCAAGATGACCTTTGAGCTTTACTATCAGCTCCCAATTGCTCCCAACATCATCTCCCCCCGTCTTTGCTTAAAGAAGCGAACCGCCTGTCTTAGGTTGGGTGGATCGCCTTGTCTGCCTTACCCGTCATTGGGAACTTCTTCAGAGCGAAGCTGAAGGCCCTGTCTTAGGTTGGTCAGACTGACACCCCCTCTTACCCGTCTCTGGCTGCGATTCCTCTGGGGGGGGGGGAATTCATTCATCTGGAGCTTGATAACTGGCTGGCTAAGCTCATAAGAGTTTTGCAGTGCACGTATAACGCAAGGAAGGCATAGAAAAACCATCAGCAAAAGCATTCCCAGGCCAGGAAATGTCACTACTAGTCCTTTAACCTTAGTGAAGGATGGGATAGCAGTCTTTGCCACTTCAGAGTCCAGAGGTGGGGATTGTTCTAATCCAGCTATTTGCCTGTGGGGTTGGACAAAATCTAAGCTGGAAGCATAACCAAAGTTAGTTGTTTAACAATAAGTATGGATTCAATGCCGCTATACAAGCAATTAGTAAAAGGACAATTAAAGCAGGTAACATTAAAATAATTAACTCCTACAAAAATATTAAACAGTCCATAGGGTGGTGATCAAAATGAAGGTCAGGCAACCAGGTCGAAGGGACAGCTTCTCTTGTGGTGCTCCTGATGATTTCTTCATTGCCAGCGTTGATCACTGCCCAGGTCACTCGTTGAGGTTGATGCAGATTCCATAGGGCCGTTCACAGGATCGGGAGAGTCAGGACAGCCAACATCTGGAGTGTCAGGACAGCCAACAGCTGGAGTATCGCCATCTGCAATTGTTAGAGAACACAAGAGCTTCTCAAGGGCTGGTTGCCCTTGGGGATGGTTAATAATTGTCTTTCTGGCTTTTGTCTTTAGCTTATTCTTGGGCATCCTCCTGTATAGAGGAAATGGGTAAAAACTTAGGTTCCTGGCAGGGATCCAAATGGGAGCGGACTCCCCTATGGGGAAAACGCATCCAAATCCCCTGCCCATAGTAACTAGGGGGTCAGGTCCTCTCCATTGTTGTGTCAGGGGGTCCTTCCACCTGACTTTCACTTGGGGCTTAGGGTTTAGTTGTCCCCAGTGCTTCTGAAATCTGGATTCAGTTGCCCCTTTTGAAAAATTTAAGATGTTAATGGTAAACAAAGCTATCTGTAACTGTATATGGGGGCTAACTCCCCCTTTTTTGTTTTATAGGCTATCAGAATACAAATTAAAGGGTTTTTGAATGTCCTGAAGGGCCATAATTATGGCCAGCATTTCCTTATATTGTAATTGTAGGGACAGAAACCCATGGCAACAGCCAGTTGATTTCCCCTAAAAGACTCTGAAGTTGGGTTAAGGTCAGAGAGGCTGGAATATCCAGCAAAGGCTTAAGGTAGCTGGCCTGAGTCAAGGTAAGGTGGGTCCCGAGCACCTTAAAAGGAGCTACCTTTTGAATTTTATTAAGGGCTATGGTAAAACCCCCCTTTTTTAATATGTCCAGAACCTGGGCCAGAAGGCCCTCCAGGCAGCTTGGGTCTCGGTGCCCCAGAATTATATCATCCATGTAGGCATAGGCAAGGGAGGTATCTGAACCCAGCACAGGCTCTAAAAGTGTGGCCAAGTATTGTTGGCAGAAGGCTGGGCTATTGGCCATACCCTGTGGCAGCACTGTCCATTCAAACCTCCGATCAGGCTGGGAAAAATTAAGAGAAGGTATAGAGAAAGCAAACTTCTCGCAGTCATCTGGATGCAGAGGGATAGAAAAAAAAAACAATCTTTAATATCAATCACAACCAAGGTATATTCTGAAGGTATAGCAGGAGTCCAGGGCATGCCTCTTAGGGATGTTCCTACTAGCTCCATCCTTTCATTTACCTTCCGTAGATCTTGGAGCATCCGCCAAGCCCCAGAGGCTTTTTGAATAACAAATACGGGTGTGTTCCAAGGACTTATAGAAGGGCGGATATGCCTGAGGCTTATCTGCTCCTCCACCAGAAGGTGGAGGGCTTCAAGTTTAGGTTTAGTCAATGGCCACTGCTCCACCCAGATTGGGCTTCCCGGCTTCCACCTAATGGGAGGTACCCGGGGGGCAGTGGCCTTTAGGATTGGGGGTGCACCCGAGCGGGCCCCCTATGTTCTTCTCTGTAATTATGAAAGTTAAAAAATCCCCTTCCTTAACTCCCTCTAGATCCTGTTTAAGCCTTTGTGTTTCTTCCCCATCCAGGATATCATCATAGGATGCTCGATGGTCTGTAGTGACCACGGCATCCATTTGTCTTAGCATATCTTGCCCTAGTAAATTGGCAGTGAGGTTCTTTGCCACTAAAGGACATATCTTTCCCTGTTCTCCGTCAGGACTAGTCCATGTCATAAGGGCAACCGTTTCTTTGGTCTGGGAGTTGCCCCCTACCCCCAATATCGGGGGCCCAGGTGCAAGCTTCCAGTCCAAGCGCACTTCCTCCTCCCTGAGTATGGTTCGGTCTGCCCCAGTGTCGATTAAGCAGTGAAACCTCTTTCTGCCTATGAGAATACTCATTTTAGGGTGGAGTCCGTCCACCAGGGGGATGGTCCAATGGACCTGGGCTGCCCTGCCATGAGGCTGCCTGGGCCTCACAGCAGAGGGAGTTCCTCCTTGAGTTAACAGGGCTGGAGGATGCCCCTCCCCAAGTTTAAAGACTTCCCCTCTAAATCAAACTTGTATCCCTCCATGCCCCTGGGGCAGGATGTAGGGGGCGGTTTGCCCTCAGGCCAGTTGGCAGGGGATTGTTGTAAACAGTCCCTCTTAAAGTGCCCCTCCTGCCTGCATTTAAAACAAGTCCCTCTTCCCGATAGTCTTGGGGTTTCTTGGCCCTGGGCTGCCAGCGCCTGAGTAATAGCCTCAGTCATTGTAAACGCCTGAGCCTGTAAAGGTAAAGCTAGTGATTGGGACTGGTGATGTTGCATTCCCACATCCTGTGAGGCCACCACCCATCGGCTCAGGGAACTCTCTCTCAATCCCACGCAGGCCTTGAGGTGGTCTGCATTCATCCCTTCCCAGACCAGCAGCTTAGTAATAGGTATTACTGGTTGAGCCTGCTGGTTACTCTCTGCCCTCACTCTGCATTCCTCCTTAAAGCACACCATTTAATAAACTGAGAACTAGTAAGAATGGCTTTGGCCACATCCATCCAGTCCTTAGGGACACATGGGTGATAGGTAATGTCTTGTAATAGGGTCTGGGCCCAGGGAGAGTTTGGGCCATCCTCCGCCACCGCCTTGCGGAGCTCTTTAAGAGCCTTAGCTTCCCATGGATACCATTCCAAGGGCCTGTTAGCCCCTGATGCCACATTGACCGGATACGCTTGGGGAAGCGAATCCTGTGGCCAAGAGTCTGGGCTCTTGGGTGGCCCTTCCTTTCCAGAGGAGGTCTCCGAGGAGGTTACTTCCCCGGCCCTCGGCCCCTCCATAGAGGGGTCTGGGTCTTGCAAGTCCCTCTCGCAGGTCTCGTAGGGCGCCGTACCTCCCCTCCAATCAGGAGAATAGGGAGGGGGCCTAGGACCGTCAGTATCAGCTGGGTCAGAGGGGGTAATATCAGCTGGGTCAGAGGGGGTAATTTTTACCCTCGTTTTGACTTCTACTGTGCACGTCTCAGTGCGTTCTCGATTGGATTTGACCCTTTCCTTTTCCTTCTCACTTCCCACATCCTCCTGTACCCCTTCTAGGCCTGATGTTGCCTCTTCCTCCTCCTTCTGTGATATAGCATTACCCATATTTAGGGTTTCACTTACCCCGAGAGACCGCTTAGCCTCGGCCGGTATCTTTTCCTTTCGTGCCCCACGTTGGGCGCCAGATGTTGGGTCTTCGTCCGTCCCACAAAAGACGGATGGGGTCCAAGGAAAGGTAAGTGCGGCGCTCGCCCGTTCCCTAGCCTCCCTCAGCCCAGGAGACAATCAGACACAGCGGGGAGCCAAATCCAGCAGGTAGAAAAACTCGTTTATTAACAGAGAGCAGCCCCTTTTTAAAGACAAAGAGGGTGGGTGGTATGGTAAGGGAGGAAGAGGAACCAATCACTGTCAAGGTCACACCCTATCATTCACCTGAGCCTTCACGGGCTGGTTAGGTACTGATCAGAAGATCAATTGGGGCCTGCCCACTCTACCCTCTCCCAGAGCCATCTTGGCTAGCCATTTGCTCTTCAGTAAATTAGGCTCTGCCCACTCAACCCCTTCCCAGCGCCATCTTTGCTGTCCATGTGCTCCACAATGAGATATGTATCTTTCTTATTTCCAATTATTATAATCTATCTATATCTACCTATTAATCTTATGTACATATATGTGTGTGTATGTGTGTGTGTGTGTGTGTGTGTGTGTGTGTGTGTGTGTGCGTGTAGCTAGCTTGCAACTACTATTACATTTTGACAGAGACAGGATTCCTACCTAACATTGTTCTATCAGAAACTTCAAGACATATTTTCTGTACTTTTAAGCACATATAAAAAACATTCAGTGTCATAAAATAATTCTAAAACATCTAAGGACAAGAACAGTAGAGAAGAAAATGAACAAAAAAGTATGTCTTCTTATTTAAAAGTTTGAAATGTATCTAGAAATTTAAAAATGTAAAGATTAATCAGAATTCATAATTTTCACTTATTATTAAGGTAGATATCAAGCAAACGATATCTATGACAAACACAAGTGACCAGAAAATTAACTGGTATGGGAATGCAGATGTTGTCTATCAATAGTATTAACCAAGAAAAAGGGATGAAACATTTCATTAATGAGTTCTCATTATGTATTGAAATGGTGATAAAACCGAGATTTTAAAAACTAAACATTCAATACTCTCTTTGGCTTCTGTGAAAAGGGGACACGAATATAACCAACCAAATGCAGCCATCTATGATGGATGAGAGTCCCTAATTTAGCCCAAGTCGAAGAGGGACAGTGTTGATAGAGGAGAAGACACTTAAGAAAATGTTTGTAAGAAAGAAGTTAACATAAATAGCAAAATGAACAGAGCAATACAGACAGAGTGAAATAAGGGCATCTGAAAGTAGATTGTATTTGAAGAAAGCTGTATATTATTATAGCTAAATGTAGGCCTATTATTCAATCCAGTGATTATACTGCTATTAACTTATAAAACTGATTTGAAAATGTAAGGAAAAATGCATATGACAGCCTATGTGAAGGAGAGAGTCGTTTATTCATAATCTGCTTTGTTGAATGGCAGCTCTTTTGTACAACTACTTAAAGATAATAGAACAGTTAGTCATAAAAAATTATAAATACACGGTTGGGAAGGTGGCTCAGTGGTAGAGTGCTTGCTTCGCATGCCTGAGGCCCAATTCCTCAGCACCACATAAACAGAAAGATCCAGAAGTGGTGCTGTGGCTCAAATGGTAGAGTGCTAGCCTTGAGCTGAACAGCTGGGAGATGGCGCCCAGGTCCAGAGTTCAAGCCCCATGACTGACAGAAAAATTTACAAATACACATAAATATGAAGGTTAGTATGCATACACATAGGTCCTATCTCTGTCCATTAAGAGTGTCATGATGGACAAAAGCAGAAGGCTGCGCTCTCACAGGTAGCCCCACTACGTATCTGACCAAAAGAAGATACAGGGGCACAGACACACTTTACCTCAAGAGATCCACTCCATCAAACTTCACATACCTAAAGACTTTTTCTACTACAAGAGGACTATCCTAGCAGGCAAATGAGGAAAGAGAAAAGAGAAACAGTGAATAGGACTCCTGCAGAGCAGCTGTACCATGCAGCTCCATGCCATGCCCCACTGGGACTCTCTGCAGACTTTAAGCAGAGGAGCTCCCCAAAACTAAAAAAAGCACTCAACACTAGACCCACAGAAAGTTAGGAGGGAATCTGATGAAAGCCTCCAAGCTGGTGAACAGCCTCCCCACTTCAACCCACACCCTCCAGGGCAGCGACGGGGAAGGAGAAAACTCAGCAATAGCACCATTACAATCTCCAGAAATTGGCACCACCTGGTAAGCCCCCAAAGTCTGTGATTGCAGCGCTGGTGTGTTCCCTTCCCCCCCCCCCCCCCCCCCCCCCGCCCAACTCCTGCACAAAACTGCCGGGGAAACCACAGCTGCAGCCAATCCATCCCTCTAAGCTCTGCGGGCCAAGCGCCCTGCCTGCGAACGGGCATTGCTGGAACCTGCTCCTTCCCTGCTGCCACCCCAGGCTCTTGCAGCTGCTGCACCACCAAGCTGCTACAGGCTTCTCTGCAGACACATCTAACAGCTGAAAGCAGCCACCCTCAAGGCTGCCTGCTGCCAGCTGTCCACCTACTACCTCCTCTGCTGCAGACCAGCACAGACCCCGCAGCCTACATCAGCAGGCTTCACGAAGCTCCACCCGGCTTCTCCAGCACCAGGACTCCCCACGCTGCCACACAGGAGACCATTCAGCATCAGCAGAGCCACCCCCCCGACCTGCACCTGCCAACACCAGACCCTCTAACTGAGAACGTGCCAACTCCATCCTACCTGCCATAGCACAGGCTCTGTGGTCCAACACACCACCAGCTACAGATCTCATGAGTAACCCAACTGGGTCCACTCCCTGGGTGGCAATTCCCTACGTGATCCCAAAGCCCACTAACCCAAGCCCTCTTCCAAAAGTGAGAGATCATACCAGAACAGAACATGGACATAAGCTCTGTTCCTAAGGCTCCTGTGGCCACCTGGGAAAGCCACAGCTCCAGGCCTATTATAGCAGTCTACAAAGGTGAAACCCCCAAAACTCCCTTCCACCAGGCCCCAGAGGGGGACTATAGATAGCAGGCGCCCTCCACCATCAAAAGGCCATCTGCTCCTAACCAATCCACAAGGAAAGTGGACTACAGCAAGACACATGGTTCTATCAGGAATCTGCTCTGAGGACTACAGGGAGACTAAAGCTCCCCCAAAGAACCCGAAAAACCCATTCTTTAGTTTTTTGTTCTTGTTTTTGTTTTGTTTTGTTCATTTTTATCTCTGATCATTTATTGTTTGTTTTCATTTCTATGTGTTACTTATGTGTATTGTGAGTTAAGATTTGCTATTCCAGTTAAAGCTTCTATTTTTCATTATTATTTGTTTTTCTCCCACTTTCCATTTTCCTAATTTGTAAGGGTTTTTCCCCTTTTCTTTTTTCTTTTCTTCTTTCTTTTCCTCTCACTCTCCCCTTCTCTTTTCTCTCCACATTATACTACTACTCCATCAGAGCTACCCTCCCTAGTTCTATACAAAAAGTAAGACCTCCTTCTATGTGTGTAAACAATAAGTACAGGAGTTAACTTAGATTAAGGGACTCTCCAATAATATCTGAACAATCTTTCTCTAATCTCAGAAAGTGTCCCAAATAAACTTATATAACTTTCTTACCTCCTTCTCCGATCTCTAAGCTACTCCCTACATAACCTTTCTTTGAATTCTTTTCCACCTCTTACACTCAGTAACAAGGTTTTATTTCTCCTCCTACTACATATACCCCTCCCCTAAGCTGTTCTTACCATTCTATTATCATTATAGTCTTGTTCTGAACATGAACTCATATATCTCCAACCCAAATTCTTCACTTTTCCATCTGTACCAGCCCATTGATTACTAACGATTTATATCTGACCCAACTTACAGTTGGTTCTATATTTGACCATAAAATTGGTTCCATTTGACTATTTTGAGTACAAAGGGCCCATCTTGTTAACTCTAAGGAATACACTACTTATCAACCAAACCCAGGTTGTCTCAAAAGTTACAATTATACATAATCTCGACCCTGAAGCCACAATATCCCTCTTCAAGCAAAGAAAAAGAGAGCTAAATAGGAAAACACCTACACATAACTTTGAAACCCTAAGATCTATACATCTGCATGACTCCAGATTGGCTGTGGTCCAAAAAAAGACTGTCCTACTATTGTACCAGTGTTGTTCTTGTCCCCAAATGGGTAGAACTAACCACAGAAACACAAGGAATATGGGCAATCAACGACCACCAACACCATCTCCACATAAACAAGCTACAGAACAGTCCCACAATAACCTAGAGGATAATGCTCAAGATAGATTAAAAACATGACTGGTAAACCTGCTGAATGAAAAATTGGACACCCTGCATAGGGTTATCAGAGAAGGCAATGAGGCCAACCAGAAGCTAATAGATGACTTCATGGCCTCCACAAATAAAAAGATAAAGGAACTCCAGCAGAGGGAGAAAGAAAAGATAGAAATGAAAAGATAGAAACTCAGATTAAAGAGTGGAAAGTAAAGTCTGAGAACCAACTCCAGGAGTTAAGGCAATCTATTCAAGACTTAAAAGAAAACTTAATAAGGAGCTGGCCACCATTAAGAAAGACCAGCAAGAAGCAAAGATGATAGACACTGAAGTAAAAAGCCTTCAAAGTAGAATGGAGGAGGCCAAAGAAAGAATATCAGAGACAGAAGACAGGTTAGACTCCATAGAGAAAGAGCACACAAATATTCATAACAGAACTAAGAAGCATCACATATCACTGCAGGAAATACAGGAAACATTCAGAAAGCCTAATTTGAGAATAATAGAGCCTGGAGAGGGAAGCCAATGGATTAGGAAATATATTAAGCAGAATCCTAGCAGAGAACCTCCCAAATATACAAAAGGACAGGCCTATCCAGATACAAGAAGCTTCTAGAACCCCAAATTGACCAGATCAGAACAGGTCCTCACACCGTCACATTATAATCCATACCGTGTCAATAGCCTCTAAAGAAAGAATTCTTAAAACTGTCAGGAAGAAGAGAACAATCACATATATAGATAAACCAATCAGAATCACCTCAGACTTCTCAGCAGACACCATAAAAGCAAGGATGGCCTAGAAAGAGATATGCCATGCCCTAAAGTCAAACAACTACCAACCGAGAATAATCTACCTAGCCAAGCTCTAATTCATAGCAGAAGGACAAATAAAAACCTTCCATAGCAAGGAAAATATGAAGCAATATATCTCTACAAAACCAGCTCTCCAAAAAAATCCTCAAAGATGTTCTACATATAGAAAAACAACAAGAACACAATATAGGCAATGAAGCAGTCCACAAACAGAGAAATATGTAATCACAACAAGAACAGCCAAGGCACAGTTTCCCCTGAAAATATGAATAAAAACATAGGGGCAGACAGATACCTCTCAGTACTAACCCTTAACATTAATGGTCTTAACTCTCCAATTAAGTGACATAGATTGTCCAGTTGGATCAAAAAGCAAGATCCTTCTATCTGCTGTTTTCAAGATACACACATTGCCCACAAAAATAAACATATTCTGAACGTGAAGGGCTGGAATAAAATATATCAAGGAAATGGCCCCCATAAACAGGCGGGAGTTGCAATCCTAATATCAGATAAAATGGACTTCAAATTAAAATCAATGAGAACCGATAAAAAAGGTCACTACATATGAATTAAAGGATCTCTCCTTCAGGAGGATATTACAATTCTAAACATATACTCAACAAATAACAGAGCACTGAAATTTATCCAAGAAACACTACTTTCCCTCAAATCTCACATAGATCCAAAGACATTAATTGTAAGAGACTTTAATACACCACTATCCCCACTAGATAGATCAACCCAGCAAAAACTCAACAGAGAAACCTCAGATCTAAACAACTGCATAGAACAACTAGACATCTACCGAATATTTCACCCAGCAGCATCAGATTACACCTTCTTCTCAGCACCACATGGAACATTCTTCAAAATAGACCACATTCTAGCCTCAAAGCAAATCTGTCCAAATTCAGAAAGATTGAAATTATACCCTACATTCTCTCAGACCACAAGGGAATAAAATTAGAATTCAACACCAAAATCCACCGGAGTAAATCTTGTAATACATGGAGGCTGAACAACACTTAGAAAGGAAATTCAAATGTTCATGATATTCAACAAAAATGATCACACAAATTACCATCTCCTCTGGGACACAGCAAAGGCAGTACTCAGAGGCAAGTTTATAGCTCTGAGTATCAACAAATTGGAGAGATCGGAAACCAACACTCCTCTTCAATCTAGTATTAGAATGCCTAGCTACAGCAATAAGACAAGATGCAAACATAAAGGGGATCCAAATAGGGAAGGATGAAGTAAAACTCTCCCTCTTTGAAGATAACATGATCTTGTATTTAAAGAACCCCATGGACTCCACTCCCAAGTTACTTGAGCTGATTTGAAACTTTCGCAAAGTAGCAGGGTACAAAGTATCTCTCAGAAATCAATGGCTTTCCTGTATGCCAATAATGAGAACAGCACAGCTGAAATTAGGAAAGCACCCGTTTTGCAATAGCTCCACAAGAAATAAAATACTTAGGAGTTAACTTAACAAAAGAGGTGAAGGACCTGTATGACAAAAACTTTAAAAACCTGAAAAAGGACATTAAAAGACAACAACTAAGCAAGTGGAAAAATCTCCCATGCACCTGGTTTGGGAGGATTAACATTGTGAAAATGACAATACTGCCAAAGGCTATCCATAAATTCAATGCGATTCTAATCAACATTCCAAACTCATATCTTCAATGAAATAGAAGAAGCAATCCAAAATTTCATATGGAACAATAAAAGACCCCGAATAGCAAAAACAATCCTTAGTAGAAAGAACAGCGCTGGAGGAATACAAATTCCAAACTTCAAACTCTACTACATAGCCATAGTAATCAAAACAGCTTGGTATTGGCACAAGAACAGACCTGAGGACCAATAGAATAAGACTGAAGACCCAGAAATGAACCCACAGACCTATAGCCACCTAATCTTTGACAAGGGAGCTAAAGAAATACAATGGAAGAAAGACAGCTTTTTCAGTAAATGGTGCTGGTAAAATTGGTTAAACACTTGTAGAAAACTAAAGCTCCATCCGTATATATCACCCTGCACCAGAATCAACTCCAAATGGATCAAAGACTCTAAATAAAAGCAGACTCCATGAAAACATTACAGGAAAGAATAGAAGAAACTTTAGGGCTTCTTGGCACAGGCTGAAATTTTCTTAATAGAGACCCAGAAGCACAACAAATCAAAGAAAGTTTGAACAAATGGGATTGCATGAAACTGCAGTGCTTCTGCATGGCAAAGGACATAGCTAGAAAGATCAACAGAAAGGCCACAGAGAAGATCTTCACTAGCCATACAATGGACAAGGGTCTCATATCTAAAATATATTTAGAACTCAAAAAACTAAATCACCCAACAACAAATCCTCAAAGAAACAACTAATCGATTAACAAATGGGCTAAAGACTTAAAGAGACCTATGATCCAGCAATCCCACTTTTGGGCATTTACCCAAATGTTTACAAACAAGACCACACTAAAGCTACCAGCACAACTATGTTTATTGCAGCATTATTTACCATAGCTAAGATATGGAACCAACCCAGATGCCCCTCAGTAGATGAATGGATCAAGAAAATGTGGTATATATACACAATGGAATTCTATGCCTCCATCAGAAAGAATGACATTGCCCCATTTGTTAGGAAATGGAAAGGTTTGGAAAAAATTATATTAAGTGAAGTAAGCCAGGCCCAAAGAAGCATAGGTCCCATAGTTTCCCTTATCTGCAATATCTAGTATAGGTATGAGTCAAGCAGAAAAGGTCAGATAAGGTGATGTTAGGAAAATGAACCCTCAGATATATATTTTAAATGTTTTTTTTTCTTTCATGCATTTGTTTCTAAAGCAATTATAAGATTATTTCTTTGTTGCTTTGTATTTCCCTCCCCCACAGTGTAACCCCCACTTTCACTATATTTGATGTCAGTATAACATGTGGAGGAGATGGGGACAAACAAGTCGTTTAAGGATTCAGGTGGACCTGTTGCAACAATGAGAAGTACAAAATGTCATGTCAAAACCAACTTTACAATGTCGGTGTGTGGGGGGGAGGGGGGTATAATTTGGTTGGGGGAGGGGGGAGGCTGGGAAGGGAGGTGAAGGGTAAACAAAGGAGGAGGCTGCAATGCTTGGTAAGAAATGTATGCATTATCCTGCCCATGTAATTGTAGCCCCTCGGTCCAGTATGTTCTCAAATAAAATAAAATTAAATTAAAAAAAAAAAGACTTAAAGAGAGACTTCTCTGAAGAGGAAATAAGAATGGCCAATAGACATATGAAGAAATGCTCGACCTCTCTAGCCATAAATGAAATGCAAATCAAAACAACGCTGAGATTCCACCTCATCCCAACTAACATGGCTATAATCAAGAAATCTAGTAACAGCAGATGCTGGAGGGGATGTGGCCAAAAAGGAACCCTACTGCATTGTTGGTGGGAGTGTAAACTTGTTCAACCACTCTGGAAAGCAGTATGGAGGTTCCTCAAAAGACTCCACATAGAGCTCCCCTATGACCCACAATCTGACTTTTGGGCATTTATCCAAAGAATCACAAATAAGGTCATACCAAAGATACCAGCACAACCATGTTTATCATAGCATTATTTACCATAGCTAAGATATGGAACCAACCCAGATGCCCCTCAGTAGATGAATGGATCAAGAAAATGTGATATATATATATATATATATGCATATATGTATATGAATTCTATGCCTCTGTCAGAAAAAATGGCATTGTCTCTTTTGTTAGGAAATGGAAAGACTTGGAAAAAATCATATTAAATGAAGTAAGCCAGGCCCAAAGAAACATAGGTCCCATGGTTTCCCTTGTTTGCAGTGACTACTACGTGTGTAGGAAAAGAAGAGTAGGTCAAAGGCTATGTACATAGTACCATATGAGATAATGTTAAGCAACATGCACCCCAAAACAGAGATACAAGGGTTTTTTCTCTCTTTCTTGCTAGTGTTTTTAATGTACTTACAACATACTATGTGATTCTTTTGTTTCTATTGTATGTTCTTCCCCCATGGTATAACCCCTGTTTTCACTGGATTTGATGATGGTGCTCTGCTCTTGTATATATATTTTTATAATTTGGGGAGGGCAAGGGATATTGCAGAACGCTTAAATGAGGATGCAGGCTGACCCATTGTGACCATGAAATGTACAAAACACTATACTGAAAATTAACTTTACAATGTATGGGGGGGCTGAAGGGGTTGGGGAGGTGGGGAAGCAAATGATGGTAGGGGGAAAATAAAGGAAGAGGTAACAATGCTGGCTATGAAATGTATTCATTAGCCTACTCATGTAACTGTAACCCCTCTGTACAACATTTTTTACAATAAAAAATTAACAATAATAAAAAATAGTGATAAACGACAAAAAAGAGTGTTATATTGTCACAATACCTGAGTAGCAAGAACACCAGAATTTAATCTATTAATTAATTAATTTATTTATGCTTGGAATTAAATAAGCACTATGTGCATACTAGAGAAACATTCTTGAGTTATACCCCTAGTCCTTTTTCTTTTATTCTGACCCAGCATCTATTTGCTATCATTTTTCCAGGCTAGTCCAACTCAATATCCTTCTGCCTCTGCCTTTGGAACTACTAGGACTACAGGTTTGCAACATCAAGCCCCAGCAGATTTTGAATTTGATTATCATTAGTAATAAAAGAAGCCATAGCTCCCAATATATTTGATTTTTATGCCGCCCAAGGTAAAACAATTCTGAAACATACAGAGGTTAAGGATTCGATGCAAAAGAATTCCCAATAGCAAACCAGAACAACTTGAAGACCAAAATAAATAGTGTAGTATTGGGTTACAACTCAATATGTTTAATAATAATGGTGGTTAAATAAATGACTAAATTATAAAGCTGGTGACTGTGGCTCATTTCTGTAATTGTAGACTATGTAGAGGCTGAGAGTGGAGGATTGATGTTGGTGGTCAGTCTAAATAGAAAAGTTTCCAAGACTCTCTCCCTTCTAAAACCATATTTGGACACAGTGGTGCACATCTATCATATCAAGTCATCTGAGATGGTGGGATTCGTAGGATTGTAGATCCAGGCAAGCCTAGTCAAAAAGTCTATGAGACTCTCCAAAGATGGAAATTGCTTGTAGTGGTATGTATCTGTAATCCCAACAAGAATGGGAAGGGTATGTAGATTGATGGTGGCTCAGGTACACCTTCACATAAAGTGAAACCTATCTCAAAAATAACAAGCAAAATACAGGGTTAATGGTTAAAAAAAAAAAAAAAACAGGATTAGTGGTAAAATGCCAGCCCAGCAAGGGCAAGGCCTTGACTTCAAACCTGAGTACTGCCAATAAGTAAGTTAATAAATTTAATAAATAACTGAACAAAATAAGTGAGTAGGGATAGAAGACAGATGTTTCCAAATAATTTTATAGACACTCTCTACCAAAGAAATGGTGCTTAAATCTCTTCTCTCACCCTGCTCCCCAGATTTAGTGTCATCATCCTACTCAAAGATTAGATTATGGAGAAGTAGGGTATGAGCTACATTGTAATAGATAGACCTTACAAATGCTGTCTCAGCCAGATGGTGAGGTTTTGAAAGGATTACTTATCAACCATATTGATAATATGCATCCTGATTAGGTATGAGAAGAGTGTTAAATTACCTCTGTGGCCTTCCATCCTTAAATCCCTACCCTGGATCTAGCCATGTGAAAACACGAGACAAATCAAGGAATAGTCCACAAAATGTAGGACCAAGCTTTCCAAATGAGACAGAATCCATTGTGTGACTGGTGTCCTCATAAGAAGAGGAATCTGGTGTCAGAGACACTAGTGATGCATACTCACAGAGGAAAGACCACATATATGTACAATGAGAGGATGTCCACTTTCAAGACAAGGAGAGAGGTCTCAGGAGAAACTAAACCAGCCAGCATATAGTGTCTAGATTTTGAGCCATCAGAACAGCAAAAAGGAAAAGCAAAGATTCTTATTTTTTCAAGCCACAGAATTTGTGATCTTTCTCAATGGCAACCTTAGAAAATGAATAACATAAGATAGTGACATAAAATAAAGCTAGATATGTTTGCATTTATTGTGGTACTCAATTACTCTCATGTGTGGTATCTCCTTGGGAGCTGTTTCAGAGCATTATTTAGGGAGACAAGAATGAATATTCTTTCATGATCATTCTAAGGGCAAATATTAAGTACTACAGGACAGCATTCTTAAGAAATGAAGCTTTATTTATAGGATATAAGTGTCCTCTATGTGACTTCTTCTTTGTAACTGGTTGACAGATGATGCTGGGAGAATCCTCCAAACTTTGAAACAAATGTGCTGAGTTCTTGGCTATGAGGTTAGACTTCATTGCATCAAATCCAGCTTCCCTACTTACTAGCTGTATTAGTAGCAGTAGCAACAGTAGCAATAGCAGTAGTAGTAGTAGCAGCACCACCAGCAGCAGCAGTTTATCTAAATTCCCAGTATTGCCATCTGCAAAACAACAGAACCCAGCTGGCAGAGTAGATGTGAACCTTAAGACAAAGAGCATTATCACCAAAAGGAAAACAGATTCTTGTTAATCACACATTAAATATTAGCTACAGTTTATAAATCAACTACCTATAAAACCTATTCATCAATCCAAGAAGGAAGAAGGGGTAATTATCTTATTTTTGTTAACTGCTATATCTCCATGAAACAGTGGATAGTAAAGATATAGTTGCTGTTGAATATGTACTATCTAAACCTTTTTGAATGTGCAACCAGAAAATACAATTTTAATAATAGCAGTTATGTCATCAACATCAAGAAATGGAAACAAGAGGTTTTTTATTGTATTCTTTGTGTTTTTAATTATTTTATTATTTTTTCACTCTTTTACTTTTGTATCTTTTATTTATATTTATATTTTGACTGTATTTGATTTCTGTACTCTGTCTTGTATATAAATTTATCTGATTTGGAGAGGGCAATGGGAAGCACACAAACAGTGGGACAAAGGGTGAACCTATCAGCAGTGATACTAGACAGTATATCGGAAATGAACTTTACAATTTGGGAGTAGGGATGTGGGAAGGAAAAAACTGGGAAAAAATGAGGGAGGGAGTGACACTGTTCAAAAAGAAATGTACTCATTACCTGACATGTAACTGCAACTCCTCTGTACTTCATATTTGCAATACGTTTTTAAGTTAAATGTCTGCCAGGCATTGCTGGCTCAAGACTATAATTCTATCTGAGATCTGAGGATCTTGGTTCAAAGTCAGCACAGATTGGAAAGTTCAAGAGACTGGTATTTCAAAGTAACAACCAAAAAGCTGGAAGTGGAACTATAGCTTAACTGGTAGGGTGTTAACCTTGAGCAAAAGAGCTCAGGACAGTGCTTGGGCCCTGAATTTAAGCCCCAGGATTGGAACAAACAACCAAACAAAAGTCATAAGAGACTAAAATAGACCAGAACTATTACTGGACCTGATTTTAGTATGCCATCATATTTTTCCTCCTGGAATGTTACCTGCAGTTACCCAAATGGAAAAGCCCTACTGGTAATAGCTCTGAAGAAAGAGAGCAAACAGGGAAAACCATAAATCCAAGAGGAAAGTAACTTTTCTATATACAATCAGTTCAAGGAAAGAATACTTTTCTTTTTGGCAGGGACAGCCTCTGTGATTTCATAAATTTGTTAGGAAAGACTTGGAAAAAATTATATTAAGTGAAGTAAGCCAGGCCCAAAGAAACTTAGGTCCCATGGTTTCCCTTATTTGCAATATGTAGTATATGTCTGAGACAAGCAGAAAAGCTCAGATAAGTTGATGTTAGGGAAATGAACCCTAAGATATGTATTCAAATGTTTTTTTTTCATGAGATTGTTTCTAACACATTTATAAGATTATTTCTTTGTTGCTTTGTATGTCCCTCCCCCACAATAACCGCTGCTTTCACTGTATTTGATGTTGGTATAATTTGGGGAGGGGAAGGGAAAAAACAAATTGTTTAAATAGGGATACAGGTTGACCCATTGCAACAATGAGATGTACAAGATGTTATGTCGAAAAACGAACTTTACAACTTTGGCGGGGTTGGGGGGGATGGCAGGGATAGTAAGGGGTAACAAAGGAGGAGGCAACAATGCTTGATAAGAAATGTACTGATTACCTTGCTCATGTAAGTGTAACCCTTCTGTATGGTATTTTCACAATAAAAAACTTATTAATAAAAAACATTAAGACCACAGACTGAGCACCCCATAGGGTAGATGTAATTCCATCTCTTATGTCACGTAACTATCTAAAAAGACAAAACAAAATTCTTGAGACCAAAGAGACATGGTATGTAATTGCTGGAAACCTGGAATATAGCAGGTGAGCAGATGCACTGTTTGAGGTCTGACAAGTGTTTTATAAGGTCAGTTAGCTCCATGTATGAAGAAATCAAAATCACCTTGAGAAATTCTTTCTATTCTCTAATGATTAACAATAGGTTTATTATTTATTCCTTTTGTGATTACCCTTGAGTATGTGATACAGATCCTTTGTCATCAAAAGAAACAGTTTTTATATTCCAGTGAGAGCAGAAGAAAGGTTTAATTACTCTCTATGGCATCTGCTTATTTGAGTTGTCTTATGAATAATCAAGTAGACCAGCATATCCAGATGGTCAGGCTATCTTCTCCCTGCCTTTCTCTCTCTTTCTCACTATCAAAGGCATTTTATTTTATGTCCAGAAAAGTCACACATAGAAAGACAAATGAAGATATGGCTCTAAATATCTATGTTAATATGGAAAAAGAAAGCCTAATAGTGTGAGAACACATAATGCCCAAACAAATCAGTTAGTATATTTACCTCCTTCTAGTAGGTGTGCAAAAACAGTTAGTTGGGTGTTTGTTTTTAATTTTGGATGCATGTGTGTATGTGTGTATGCATGTGTGTGTGTATGTGAGAGAGAGAGAGAGAGAGAGAGAGAGAGAGAGAGAGAGAGAGAGAGAGAGAGAGAGAGAGAGAGAGAGAGAGGAAGAGAAAGAGAGAAAGAGAAAGAGAAAGAGAAAGAGAAAGAGAAAGAGAAAGAGAAAGAGAAAGAGAAAGAGAAAGAGAAAGAGAAAGGGAGAGAAAGGGAGGACAATCCTGGGGCTTGAATTCAAGTCCTGTGTGCTGTTCCTGAACTTTTTTCTTTTCAAGACTAGAGCTCTATCACTTGAACTATAACTCCCCTTCCAACTTTTTGATGGTTAATTGGCCATGAGTCTCACAGACTTTCCTGCCTCGGCTGGCTTTAAATTGCAATCATCAGATCTCAGCCTCCTGAGAAGCTAGGATTTCAAGTATGAGTCACGGGCACAAGGCCTGTTAATTGTTTTTATCCTAAAGTTATCCCTCTCCTACAACCCAGAAAACTCATGCACCAAAGCAAGAGGAATCTTCTCTAGATCTGAAATTATACCAGTTGCAAGCAACTAGTATATAGCTTCTGAGTTGGGACTGAAATACACATAATAATTGTAAAATTACCAATATTCTATTGAAACTTAAGAGTTTTCTAAATAACATATAGTCAAGGACCTTCTATTTGCGTAAACTTCTCAAAAAGGAGGAGAGATTGTTCTTCACTAAAATTAGATCTTAAATATTTAGGTCACATATATTTTCTACCATATATTATACAGAAAAATGTGTGTGGTTCTGTGTGTGTGTGTGTGTGTGTGTGTGTGTGTGTGTGTGTGTGTGTGTGTGATCTGTCTGTCTGTTGGTACCAAGGCCAGAGTTCAAGGATTAAAATACTTTCTTGGCTTTTTCATTCATGTGTGACATCCTATCCGTTGAGCCAGGCTTCAAATCCAGGTTTTTGGCTGATTAATTGGAATCAGAGTCGCTCAGTTTCTTCTTCCTGAGCTAGCTTTGAACTGTAATCCTCAGATCTCACACTGCTGAGTAGCTAGGATAATAGGCATAAACCACAGGCACTTGTCTTCAATTCTTTCATCTTGAAATGATTTTTTATGTTATTCTTTTGACAGAATTTCTGCCAAATGGAAGCTTTCTGGGTTTTGTTGGGGAAAGATCACCCTTTACATACATTTTTCCAGAGACCCTAAATTGTGCCTGTCTTTATCCTGGGACATTTTAAATCCAGTCTTTTAGAGCTGTGTTTGCTTCATTTGGTTGAGCAATTTGCTTCCCAAAGGCATCAAGGCATGTGGAGAATTAGCCTGGCTTTTAAGTAGAATGGTGTTTTATGACTTCGAGAGTAATAAAGTGGACTATTTTTGGTGCAGCACCAATAGCAGCATTTGCTTTTCTTGTGGGGGTAAAGATTAACAATGGGACTTGGTGAATTTATAGAGCAGGTTATTTCACCCTGAAAATAAGAGCCTTCCTAATTCTCTCTCTCTCTTGCTTCAATATACTGACAGCTTCTAAGCTCCAAGGAGCTTCAGAAGACAAATAACTCTCCAAAGGATCTAACCACCAATGAGATCTTAGAGGCCACTCTGCTCTCTGAGTGACCTGCCAGGGCTCACTGTGGCAAAGTGACAGCAGCAAAAACACCAGCAATCACATAGCTCTTCTAAGTGTGCACAATAAATATCAAGTGTAAATCCCAGAGAAGTTCATGCTTGGAGTGGGAATCTTGACTATTCACCTCTAACCCCTCCTTCAAATTTATTCCATTCCTCTTAGACATTTTATAGCCACTAAAAATCAATCTCCATCTCAAGACCAGTCTATAATGTCAAAATACACCTTAAGTCCTCAATCTTATCTCTTTTTTTACTTTTAAGTAAGACTACCGATGATGCAAATCTCCACTGACACAAGTTAATTGTCCTGAATTGTTCATTCAGGAGCCAAAGCCAGGCTACACTATCTTTCCCTACAATGTTTGAGCTTCTGTAGTCCCCAGTTTAAAGTTTAGGGCTTCAGATTGCAGGAAATACCTCCTCTAGTAGCACATATTTGGGACTTCATTTCAAATATAATCTCAGAATAACCGGTGGCAAGCTAATAATTATTGTACCCTTTGTTATAATGTAATATTTGGCATTTGGAGTTATAGAATATATCTGTCTTATGCTGATGTAGCTCAATTTTCAAACATTCTTAGGGAAAATTTGTAGTGTACTATTAAAACTAGCTCTCCTCTGAAGGCAGCTGTTGTGTCCTCCTCATGGATTGTAGTCATATGACAGGGTAGGAATTGAAGCATTTCATTGGGTAGGAGGTATTTGAGGGGCAGAACAATAATGTCGTGTTTTGCTTTAGTCTCCAGAAAGCCCACCTGACATTTGCAAAAACTAGAATTAGTCAGGTACTCATACTTTCAGCATCACAGTGTCCTCATCTGTTTAATGTTAAAAATAATTTTTAAGTTACTGCTAAAAAACCATTTTGTGTTCTCTACCTACAGTTAGTAAGTTAATACAAGGAGTACAGAATGAACTAATAAAAACTAAACTGTCAGCCAGGTACTAGTGGCTTATTCACATAATCTGAGCTATACAAGAGGCAGAGATCTGATGATCACAGTTTGAAGCCAGTTTGAGCATGAAAGTCAATGAGATTCTTACCTCCAATTAAACACCAAAAAGGCTGCAAGTAAAACTATGGCTGAAACTGGTAGAGCATTAGCCTTGAACATAAAAGCTCTTGGACACCCCAAGGCCTTCAGTTCAAACCCCAGGACTGGCACAAAACAAACAAAAAATTTTGAACTGTCAATAAGTATAAACTTCATAGCATTTAATATAATTAAAGTAATTCTGCAAAAATTCTGCTGAGATAGGTGGAATAATGTCTAGTATATGGAAAAATCAGAAACTCAAACAAGATCTCAGATTCCCATGTTCATATCTGCAAATAGAACTAGCATTAATTCAATGATCTGGGTGCTCAAATCCTTGCTTTTACCTATTACACTGAATTATATCCAATACAATCTTACTCCACTTATGGACAGAGTACCTAGCATTTTAAGTTATATTCCAATAATCTTAGCATAAGCTATATAAATTCATGTACAACCAGAAAATAGAAGAAATGCACATTGATGATTATATGCCATATGGTGAAGGAGCTCCTTGGGAGCTAAGGAAAAGCTGTGTATCTCGAAGACTCTGTGCTAACCAATGTGCATTCTGTCCTCATCTACCTATAGTCATGTAAGAACAAACTACTCAGATCTCTTATAGACATATGTCAGCTTGCTTATGGTGTAGTCCACTATATCTGATGTTACCATTCCTAGGAGACATTGGACACCTATGATTGTGGTTTTGGCCCAGGAACATCCAGTGGCCATTTTGAAATGTCATGAGAATTGCTAAGTGGTCTAAATAGCTTCTCCTCAATTTTTTCTTCCTCTTGAAGTTTTACTTTCCCTCCTTCCCTGCCTTCTTTCTTCCTTTTCCTTCCTTCTTTCCTGCTTCCTTCCTTCTTTCCTTCCTCTTTCCTTCTCTCCATGCTTCCTTTCCTCTTTTTCTCTTTTGATCAGAGTAAGATTTGTCTCATGATTCTCCTAGTTTCTTCAGTTACCCTTTCCATTTTCTTTCATAAAGAGGGTCAGTTGCTATTTTAGGTTCTTTCTCTGCCTCATTCTTCTTAGCATTCCTTGCTTATATAAATATATACATATAAATTTACATATATATGTAATAAACATGTAAATAAACATATGCATGACCAAATACATATATACCCATTCTACAGAGCATCTATAAAATTTAAGTACATTTTAAAAAACAATGAAATCATTCAAAATTGAAGTAAGTTCCCTAAAAGAAAGGTAAATGGAGAAGAAAATAAATAAATAATTTCATGACTGTCCACTATTTTCCACTATTTATTTTGTTTTTGAGGTCTGAGACCAGGACTCAGTACCTGCCACTTTCACTCACTGGCTAGCACTCTACCACCTGAGCTACCTCTCCAACCTTTAGGATAGTGTTTTGGTACCTTGTTACTTCATTGTCAAAGGAAGGTTACAATTTAAATTTACATGTGAAGTTTAAAAAGTTTAAGGATTACAAAGATGGAGAAATTCACATTTCAATCCTGTTTTTATTTTAGATTGTACTCTTCATGTATATTACAAAAAGTCCCAGAACTGTAGTATTCTCTACTGAATTTCAGAGAAATATTCTTGATATATAGACACACACACTGAGACATATCTATATCACACATATTGAGACATATCTACATTTGCTCTCTCTCTATATAAAAACACAAGGTTAGGTTTTTAAAGGATAACTTGGATATAAGTATATGCAAATGTGTACATAGACACTGGGATAGATATAGACTGGGTACACACTTTTGTGTGTACTTTTGTGGAATACATAGTTTAATTTACTTGAAACCATCATATGTAATATCCTCAGTCTTTTGTTAAAAAGAAAAAAAATAAGTTCTTCAATAAAGATTTTAATGTTTGGATGGCTGAGATATTAATCAAGTCAAAACATAAAAAAAATACCCAGTAGGATTCTAATCTATATTTGAGCTCCATTCAATTCTGCTAGTGCCATTAAATGAGAGTGGATCAGGTATCTGCAGCAAGCACCAGAAACCAATAGCTCACAATAGGAAATCGACATTCTCCCATTAAGTCTTGTCAGACCTATTTCTGTCTTTAATAATGCAACCAGGCTTATTAACAGAAACCAGATGGGATCACTCAATAAATTTTAGAGGAGAAAACCAAAAATATATTTTCTTTCTTAAATGTCCTAACTTGTGAATTTCTCTAGGCACAACTAAAACTAAATTTGAATTGGTCTGAACATGAATAGCTCCAATGTAGTAAGTGTCTATAATATTTCTGAAATAGTACTAAGTGCTTTGCAAGCTATAGTTATTTCTTTTTATCACAGTATCACATTGCTGAGTGGTTTATCTTCGGTCTGTCCTTTATTAGAGCCATGTAGAACACAGAAACTTGTATTTGAAGCCTTTACTTCTCTTTTTTATTTCATCTAAGTTGCCCTTGTTCTTTACTATCAATGGCTACACACACACATACATATACACACACACACACAATACCCATGCATGCAAATAGTCCCAAGTTTATGCATGTTTTAGGTATACATGAATGTCCTACTCTCATACTTTCCTATGAATGAAGATCTAAACCCACTGGACTGCATCTCTGCTACAAAGCAACATACATAATAGTGGTAGTAGCAAGAGACTAATGGGACTATTTTGGTTGGGGCCTATTGCCTGAGAGAGTAACTTCCAGGCTGTGCCTGAGTGTCTCTCTAGCTGAATGATTCCCCCTCTACTAGCCTGTGAGAAAATACTGCACAATTCATTTCTTCCACTACATATCACCAACTTGTGTGCAATCAAGATTTTGGGCCTCAGATTAAAACAATATTTACATCTAGGCAAGATACTTTGGTGATAGCACCAATGCGAAATTATTTTCCACTCAATCATGAACATGAATCATGAGAGGTAGACTCAAATTTGGGTAAGCAATTCGATGACTAAAAGGAGTGTGACTTTTACCTAAAACAAAAAAAGAAAACAGAGGTACAGTTAGCATTGTGTGCACAAGGGTGTCACACACCAATCTGGGGTCTTTCCAGAAAGGTTTAAGATAGGAAGAAGAGGGGCAAAATGATTGAATGTTTTCTATTTAGCCAGTCATTGAATGCCTAATTTGATTAAACATGTGTGTGCATGTGTGAGCATGTGCATGTACATGTATGTGTGTGCACACATGTGAGTGCAAGTACTGGAGCCTGGAGCTGGGGCCTTGCACTTTCACTTGACTGTTTTTTGATCAAAGCTAACACCCTACCATTTGAGCCACAGTGTTTTTTGTTTTTTGTTTTCCGGTTAACGAAATAAGCCTCACAGAATTTTCTTCCTGAGCTGGCTTCAAATTGCGATCCTTAGATCTCAGCCTCTTGAGACAATAAGATTACAGGTATGAACCACTATACCTGGATAGTTTTACTAATCTTTAAAATAATTCATATATTTTTCATTGACTCTTCAACTATCTTCTTTATGTTATTTGAGGTCTGAAATTAATTCACAAATGGGTATATTTGTGAAGTGAAATATATTCTGCTTCTCTTCTCTAAACTTATTAAGTAACTCTACTTGGAAATTCAATTAAGAAAGACATAGGCAATTTCTGTTAGGGAGCTGATATTTGGGGTGTAGAGAAAAGGGAAATAAGTAAAAATAAGCAGGATGGTTTCAAGAGCAATATATTTGACAAAAAATATACAATGTAGTCTTCTACTACTGTGGTACAAGAATAGCCCCACTTTCCCCATTTTTTTTTTCTGTTACAGGGTTTGTCATGTATCCCAGGGTGGCCTTGACCTTGAAATCCTTTGGCCTCAATCAGGGATCAGATTGAATCCCTGGATCCCTCATGCTGGGATTCTAGGCATGTGCCACTGCATCTGGCTAAGATCTTGTTGCTAGGAAAGGGGACTTGGAGAGGACAATTTAGCATGTTCTCACCTACTAAGCATATTCAACTCCTCCTGTGAGGGTCTGGAGGAAGAATTTTCAAACAGGAAGATCAGTACAGGATATGGGGAAGGCATTGAATGTGATAACAGCCAGCTGGGGCTCTAGTAGCTCAGGAAAGTAATTCGAAGTAAATAAAAATCTAATGTAAAGGTGATAAAACTCATTGGAAGGTTTTACAATTAGAGTGCTGTGTGACCTAAGTAGATGGCTGTATTAAAAAACCACCTACCAATTATATGAGAGTGTGTTGTAACTAGCCTTTCATAACGGCATCTACATTGAAGCCACAGGGCATTGCAAAATCACACACATTTTAAAACTTAGAGTCGAGATTTAAATCTACGATTGGACTCCATAAGGAAAGAAAAGAACCTCTTCTGAGGATTTTTCTAGTTCAACAGGTTCTTGTAACTTTAAACTATCTACCCAACTGGATGAGCAGGTTTCTCTCCCTGTTGAAGACCTTGATGAAATTTATGACAAATTTTTTGTTATTTGTTTTGTTATTTGTTTCTTTGGTGAAGGGTACTGGTTATTATAATGAGTATTATTAAGGCCCCCACCTGATTGCAAATGTGACTTCCAATTATCATTTACCTAATAACTCCTATAAAATTCTATCGTCACCAGATTTTACATATAATTCATTTTTCTTTTTTTATCTTAACACACTCATTTGATAATTTAGAGCCAAGAGTGAGATTGGCCATGTAGACCTAATCAGGTGAAGGATCTAAAAAAAATGGATTTTGTGAATTAATTTGAGAGGAAAGCATTTTCAAGCCTTTGAAGAGGTTTTATGTTAATGTAATGTAAATTTTTAAATAAGTGGCAAACTCAACTTCTCCTTATAACAGATTAGCCCATGGCACACAGTCTACCAAGAACAAGGACAAATGCTAGAAAAAATGTAAAGCACATCTGTTTGAAAACATCACAGAGCTACTGAGACAGCTGGAACTTAAGAGACCAACATCCCAGAAGAAAAGCACAGAAATTTGATCGCAACCGTCAAAGTCATTCTTCCCTCTGAGGCAGTTGAAGAAATAACATCAATTTCAAACTCACTTCTCTAGAAAAGAGAAAATACTTTCCAACTCATTTTGTTAGACCCAAATAATCTTAATGTCAGGACATCATGAAGGTTATCATGAGAGGAACAAAAACTATAAACTACAATTTCATAAACATGAAGTACAAAAATGCTAAAAATACATGCTCAGTATTAAATAATAAACCACATGTAACATATCAAACATAAAACATAATAGAATTTATATAGTGTAAATTAACTAATACTGAAAAATCCATTGCAATTTCAAAGTTACATTTTTTTCATTTGTTCCTAAACTAAGGAGAAACATCATATAATAACTTCAATAAAATTCAAAAGCCATATTCTATATCATATCATTCATGAAACCAATCACAAAGAAACACAGGTCTAAATGTAAATGGCAATATAATAAAATTTAAAGAAGAGAGTAAAGCGTATTTTTTTGATCATGAAGCAGGTACTTAGTAAGCAGTAACCACAAAGAAATAATGTTATCTGGACTCTTGAGGTTCGTGCCTACAATTCCAGCTTCTTAGGAGGCGAGATCTGAGGGTCACAGTTTGAAGCCAGCACAAGTGGGAAGGTCCATAGGACTCTTATGGCCACTCAACTACTGAAAAGTCAGAAGAGCTGTGACTCAAGTGGTAAAGTACCAGTTTTGAACGATGCCTAGACCCTGAGTTTAAGACCTAGTATAGGCATGTGTGAGCATGCATGCCCATGCAAGACACACACTCACACACACACAAAATAGGAGCACAGTGAGCACAGGTAATGTAGGGAGAAAGTGTCACCCAGAGAACAAGTTACAGAGAGAGGGTGACCATGGGAAAGATTGGCATGCTATTTTCTGCTTCTCATTTTTTCTGTTTTTGGACTGGTATATACTGTGTTAATTTTCACTAGTCTAAAATTGGGGTGAAGTACACATTTTCATATAGTATTTTAGTATCTTTGGAGAGTTCTAAATCTATAAATTATAGGAACCATTTTAAAAAGAAAAAACTATTTAGAAAATTCAAGTAAACTAGAATAGATACTTCACAGAAGAGGATATTAGACATTTGGTAAATGTATTAAAATGCATTCATCATCATTAGTCATTAGCACATACAAGTAACAGACACTAGATAATCAATCCGAAGATAAAGTAGCAAAAGATGCATTAGTATTATTGAAAATTTAAAGTGACGGAAGCTGGTTGAAATACACATTAGTCTAGTCATTTTGGAAACTTGGTAGTATCTATTAAAAACCGAGCACAGCCATGATAATGACAATTTGCCTTGTGATGGTTAAAATGTGTTTGGGACGTCAACTATCACTATTCCATGGTACTGTGAAATATGTGAAATGTATATAATCACCTAACCTCAAAAATAAAACAAAACCAAAATAAAAAAAGAGCATAATATAACATCTGACTTTGTATTTCCATTCCTAAGGTTGTACCCAGGAGAAATGTGCACATATGTCTACTAAAGGATATGTTCAAGGATGCTCACAGTAACACTGCCTTATTAGCCTCAAGTTCCCAACAATTGTCATCTGAACTAGAACAGAATGTATAAAAATGGTGCTATATTCATACACTAATGAATTCCATAACAATGACAGTAAATGGCTAGATACAACCATATGCATAAATATCAGCAATATTGTAGTGAATGAAGGGAGTTGCACTCTAAATATACACAGAGCAAAACTTAGTAGGAAATAGACATCATAAAATCATTTGTCTTTGGAGAAATGTAGTGACCAGAAGGTACTAAGAAATAGGTTATAGGATGTTGGAAATGTTCTCTTCCCTTTTGTTTTGGACCATTACTGGTGTGTGCTCTTTGAAAAACTCCCATCAACCTGTTTGCTAATGTTTAGTGTGTGCGTTGCATGTCTGGAATGTCTTGGCTACAACTGGCATTGTTATTCTCATCCTGTAGTGGAGAGAAAAAAATAGAGCCAGATGCAACTACCTAAATCATCTCCATAGTGCTATTCAGCTGAAAGAAGAACAAGCCATGTATACCTGTACCACAACCAGAACAGCCTCATAACCAAGCCTGATTGTCAGTGGGATTGGGGTGCCATCAGTCCCTTGACAGAGATTGAACTGAAAGGGAGAAATTATTATGAACAAACTCTACAATTTTTCTTCCATAATTCTCTTTTAGCAGAATATTCCACCTACTTACATAGCAAAGTGTTTCTTTCTTGATAAATTTAAGTTTCAATTGAAGCATAGTAAGAAAATGTATTTTCAAAGAATGCTCTAAAATTCCCAAAGAAATTATATGTAATTGAATCCAAGTAAAAAATAGTGGCAAGCTTTCTCACTGTAATTTTTCTTCTAAAAGTTTCTACAAGCAGATGTGTAAATAAGTAGTGCCTTTCATCCACTTACAAAAGCTGCTCTATTAATAATGCTAAATTTCAACTTTGGTGCTATTTGGAAATCTATTTATATTCTGACCATAGTGGAGTTATTTTAAAAATTATTACAGTTTGGACATTTCACCATTTGCAACATAACAAAACAAGTCTCCAGTATATATGTCATTCACATGTAAATAATTTTATCTTATTATTTTTTTTTGCACTGGTCCATGTGCTTGAATTCTGGGCATAGACTCTGTCTCTCTCTTTTTCCTTTTTTTTTTCCAAAACAGACCAGATTAACTTTTCAACAGACCAGATCAACTTTAATGGAAAGTTAAAGAGGGACACCATAGTGACCTTAGGAGAGTCAGGAGACAAGAGGTGCAATGGGGGCAGGGTGGAGGGACTTACAGAGGGTAGAGCTGGGTCACAGGTAGCTGGAGGGTTCAAAGATTTTATGTTGTCAGTTGATGTTGCTTGTCTGGTTCAGGAACCTATTGTTTGAACAAGTCTCTTGTTCCATTTGGGAGTAGCTCAAGAGCCTATCACCTTGAGGTAGGGATGGTGAGTGGGCTTTCATATTTAGATTGAGATTCTGGGCCACAGAATAGGCTGGGCCAGCGGGCCAAGCCAAGGAAACAGCATTAAGTTATGAAAACAAAGCAGAATCTTATTATTTGAGAACCTGAAGAGATATAAAATTTTGAGGGATGTCATGCTCTTTTCTGGCTACTTCCTGCTGACATAGGGGCATAAAGGGGCACTAGGTCTGGGGTCTTCAGGTTGTGGGTTTGCATTTGTCAGGGCGGTGTAAGCAAACTCTCTGGTTGCTTGCAGTAATAAGATGCCTGTGACTTGCTCTCAGGTGGTGTCCTGGGTGAGGTCAGCTATCCCATTAAAGAGAAACTTTTGGATGGCCAATAGACATATAAAGAAAGGCTCAACCTCTCTAGCCATAAAAGAAATGCAAATCAAAAAAATATTGAGATTCCACTTCACCCCAGTGAGAATGGCTATAATCAAGAACTCTAATAACAACAGATGCTAGATGGGATGTGGCCAAAAGGGAACACTACTGCACATTGTTGGTGGGAGTGTAAACTTGTTCAACTACTTTGGAAAGTAGTATGGAGGTTCCTCAAAAGACTCCACATAGAGCTCTCCTATGACCCAGCAATCCCTCTTTGGGGCATTAACCCAAATAATCAGAAACAAGACCATACTAAAGCTACCAGCATGACTATGTTTATTGCAGCATTATTTACCATAGCTAAAATATGGAACCAACCAAGATGCCCATCAGTAGATGAATGGATCAAGAAAATGTGGTAATATATATAGCACATATATACAATGGAATTCTATGTCTCTATCAGAAAGAATGGCATTGCCCCTTTGGTAGGAAATGGAAAGACTTGGAAAAAATTAAATTAAGTGAAGTAAGCCAGGCCCAAAGGAACATGGGTCCCATGGTTCCCTTATTTGCAATAACTAGTATATGTCTGGGCCAAGTAGAATGGGTCAGAAACTATGTACATATGACCAGATAAGATGAAGTTAAGTGAAATGAACCCCAAGATAGGGGCACAAATGGTTTTTTACTTTCTTGCTATTATTTCTAACATATTTATAATGTACTATTTGATTTTTTTGTTTCTTTGTATGTTCCTCTCCCATAACCCTTGTTTTCACTGTATAACCCTTGTTTTCACTGTACTTGATGCCCATGCCCTGAATCTTGTATATAGACATCTTTAATTTGGGGAGGGGAAGGGAAAAAACAAAATGCTTAAATAGGGATACAGGTTGACCCATTGTAAAAATGAGATGTACAAGACACTATGTTGAAAACAAACTTTACAATTTAGGTGGGAGGAGTAGTTGTGGAGGGGGTAGGGAAGAGATGAGAGGGGAAAAACAAAGGAGGAGGTTACCATGCTTGATAAGAAATGTATTCATTACCTTGCTCATGTAACTGTAACCCCTCTGTACAGTATTTTTACAATAAAAATATATTAAAATTTAAACAAAGAGAAACTTTTGGAAAATGTTAAGGAAAAAGCATAGAAGACAAAGGAGTAAGAAGATGACTATTAAAGGTCCGAATACAGGGGTCGGCCAGGGAGACCATTGGAGTGATTCCCATCTGTGATTGAGATGTTCCTGCAATTGAGTTAGTGTTTCTTGGACTACTTCTGATTTGTTAGCATAGAAACAGCATTCTTACTGTAAAAAGGCACACAACTTCCCTTGTGCAGTAGTAAATAAGTCAAGCCCATATCTATTTTGGAGGACAACTGTGGCCAGTGAGTAGCTTTGTCATTTTAAGGCTAGGGCTGATTGGGTAAGATTTGTAAAATCATCTTTGACCTGCTGGGTCAGATACTTGTAATGGACCTGAGACAATCTGATACCAGTGACTCTGAGGACTGCACTTGACATGGCTAATAGATCCACAATGAGAGAGATGGCAATAATCGGTGAGCACAGAGAATGTCTAATGTAAGGTCTGCTCCTGGAAGGCAAGCAGACTCCACCCTCCTTGCAGCAAAGTCTCCGCCCAGTACCTGGGTTACCTAGGCAACTGGCACACCTGGAAGAGGTCACATCTGCATCCACTGAAGTCACATCTGGATTAGATGTGGCCACACCTTTGCCTGCCCCTACTCTAGATAATGCCTAGCCCAGAGCCAGATGCTCTCTTTCCCAGGTCTTTCCCAGCCTTGTGGAGTGCTAACATGGTGCCAGCCAAAACGATGAATAAACCTACACCTTACATGAATACCATGTGTGTGGTGTGGTTCTTACTCCGCAACCTCTCTTTAAAAACCTAACATCTAGGAGGCCTCCAGATGAGTGGAGCTTCTTCCCCAGGAAAGTTTGTGATATCATGTAAAAGGCTAACAAGGTAGCAGGACCAGTTGATAAAAATGACACAGAAGATCACACCATGGTCACATGCCAGAAAAACTCCATTTGGAATATAAACCTGGATTTGGTCCATTACAGGAAAGGAGGAATTTCCATATAACTAGACTAAGGGCAGGAAGGGAGTGTCTAGGTTAGAAATGCTAAGGGAGACCATGGTGGACTGATTAAGAATAATACCCAGATATTTATGGGATCAGGCTTTGTACAAATCCAGCAGTCAGAAGCTAGGGCCGGATTGGAGTGGTTAAGAGCCCAGTGGGAGACCTTAATCATTTCCTGTTAATGTACTGTAGAGGTCTGCTACCTGTGGATAGGAGACCCAGAAAGTTGCCAAGGGAAACTATCCTAACTCCAAGACTCTATAAATAGAAATAACAGGTAACAGAAAGGCAAGAATGTAAATTCCTGTCCAGTTAGGAGGTAGGTATAGGCATTAGCTAGGCATTCTTATGAACTATTTTCTTTTTACCTCCTTGCTTTAGTTACTTTTGAAGGGACAAGCACAGGTGACACCATTCAGGATCTGACACCATCCCCTCTTATCAGAACAGTTCTTCACAACTACCTCTGAGTGGGCCTTTGTTGCCAGGATAAGGTATATCCCAGGTTGTTCTGGTAGGTTTCTTCTCCTTGCTGGGATAATGTCCCAGCTCGCATTTTTGTTTGCTGCTGGGAAAAGGTGTCCCAGTTGGCCAAATCCCAGGTTGGAAGCCGGTGATTGACAGGTAGGGTGAGAGTCTTTGCCAATAAACCATTTTATTTATTTAAACAACAAGGAGATCATTAGAAATATTTTTTAAGCAGGGCTTACCTTGAACTTACTAAGAGTCAAAGTTAAATTTGACAAATAAATACTTGTAAGAGTCATGTGTCTCCATATCTTGTAGTTAATTTTGGTTAGCATCATTTTACAAAGTAATATGTACATAATTATTGATGTACTTGTGATCTTCTGCTAGAAGTATCCTAAACATACACTAGTTATTATAAATGAGGGAAACCATGTGCCTGGTTTTTGCTTACTTCACTTAATATGTTTTTAGTTATATGCAGTTATTTCTTTTATCTTTCATTTACTTTCTTTGGTTTATCCCTTGTGACTTTTTTTTGTACCCTTTGTCTTATATATGTTTATCTGATCTAGGGATGGGAAGGGGAATCACAGAAATGGTGAGACAAAGGACAAAGGGTGAACTAATGCAACAGTGATGGTCATCAGAAACTATGTGGAAAAAACTTTACAACTTGTGGGGGAGTGGAGTCAGGAGAAGAGAAAATGGAAGAAAAGGAAGGAAGGGATAACACTATTCAAAAGAAATGTATTCATTACCTTATTTATGTAACTGTAGGCCTTCTGTACATCACCTTTATAATTAAAAAGAAAAAAAAGTTATTTGTCTCGCTGTTGGTCTGACTATGATTGCTTCAGAGGATTAAATCTATAGAGGCAAAGCTTAAGAGAGGTCATGATGAGAGATTTGAAACAGCAACTAATTAAATAATCTAGCTATTTTTAATTGTACATTGCCCATTAGGATACTAATAAAGATTGAAACCATTGTAGATGTCACTAAGCCTTTTTTTAAATTACAATGAAGAATGGAAGAACACAGGCCTGCTTGGTGTCCTTTTAGCTCTTTATCAAGGTGGCTTACATGCTTGGGGAACAGACATATTAGACAGCAAAAGACAGCATTTTAGTTTTACATATTTATTTAAAATGTGATCATTTGAAGGACCATGATATAAACATTTAAGCAATTACTTTGATGTATCACATAAAAAATGAGATACTGGTTTTACAGCAGTATATTGATCTTAACCTTGAGGGGGGGGGGAATCTTCAGATTAGCTTTGAAATAATAACCAAATTAATTAAATACCAACTTCACTGACTTTATTAATAAGCTCTACTATCTTATAAAACCCAAGACATACTCAAGATTCTTTTTTCTTTTTTTGGTACTGAGGATCAAACCCAGGATGTTGCACTTGTTGTGCAAGTGCTTTGCCACTAAGCTACATCCTAGCTCAGAGCAGACTTCTTAAGGCTAGCGTTCTACCACTTGAAGCACAGTTCCACTTTCATCTTTTTTTTTTGTTTGTAGTTATTTGGAGATAATTTCACAGACTTTCCTACCTGGGCTGGCTTTGAACAATTATCCTTGGATCTCAGCCTCCTGAGTAAATAAAACACTAGGGCCCAACCAAATTTTATTATTTACAGATGAACTCCCATGTGTATATGTAAACAAGTTTCATATTCCTCATAAATTATTCTTTCCATTCAGTGAAAATTTCTTTACAGTGTAGGTATGAGATAACAAATCTTTGAAATTTAATATTGTGTGTAAATGTACCTATCAGAATGTGGGGTCCAAAAGTACTAATGTACATGGAAAACCTACTGTGTATCTATTAAGTACCGTAGGAGGTTCTTTTCACACATTCTCTTGCTGGTCTTACACTTAGTACCTACAGCTGCTTTCTACAGAAGAAAGTACTGTTGGCAGAAATTTAAATATCCCCAACAGCCTTGCAAAACATTTACCATTATTTCTATGAGTAAGTTATCATCAGCATTGCCAAATAAGTAGCTTATCCAAATCCATAAAGCCATCGACTCAAAGTCTGTGCTGTCTCTGAAAAATCACCTTTCCTCCTTCTCTAATTGTTCCTATTAATATTTAAAAATTTCAAAATGTTATGGCAGTCCCAACAAGCAGAATATCCACTCCAAATGCACTAAATATTATTTCAGGGTTTTTATAGCACAACTTGTTCTATCTATATTTCCTTCTAGACAATGAGAAGAAATTTGTAAGCAAATTGTGCTGAAAGTGGTTAATAGTTACATTATGGATGTTACATAGTTTTTCAGTTTTATTGATGATCAAAACCTCTGCCTTGACTAGAAATGATTGCGAAGATAATCATAATGGTAAAAACCATGCAGGGGTATGTGCATGTGTGTGTGTGTGTGTGTGTGTGTGTATGTGTGTGTGTGTGTGTGTGTGTGTGTGTACCTATGTCTGTGCATGTGTATGTGTGTGTTATAACTATGTGGATAGGCTCATTAATAACTTCAGGATAAAAGCCTTAAGATGGGCAGATAGGAGTACCAGTAGATAGTAAATGTATTGATGTATTCTTTCCAAAGCTGAATAGCTGTCAGTATCTACTGTAAATTAAATCAGAGCCAAGAGCAGGCAACTGATGGGAATTAGAAAGATCCAGATATTCCACTAATTGCACCGGCTTACTATGGTTAAATAAAGAACATCCTAAAGGTTTCTGACTTTATCATTTGGTCTGTATTCTTTAATGGATATTGGTTAAAGATTCAACTTTACCATGCTTGCAAATGTGTCTTGTGCTTTTCAAAGAGGTGACTTTGAAGTAGTGAGAGAAAAGTAGAAGGAGGAAAGCAAAGTACTAATAATGATTACTTGCAAGCCAAGCTCCACAATACTTGGCTTACAACTGATATGAGTCTTTCATTTGGAGCTTTATCATTGCACATTCTATTGTATGTCTGTCTCTACACAGACTCATTAAACATATTGATGTTCTTCCCTTTTGTTAGTCTAAGAAGGAGTACAGCATCTATGGCTATGATACCAGCTTTCCTATTCAATCTGAGAATGATATGAAAGTTCAGAGAGAAGTGTACCATTTATTTGTTTATTTTTCAATGGGATAACAAAGACCTCAGATATCTAGATGGCACTTTAAAATATGTCATTGCTTCACAAAAGCTCAAACTTCAGTCATGTGTCATTAGTTAGCCAGGGAAACGATAGCTGTTGTTTCACTAGAAGAATATCATTTTTCATATCTTTGCATTTCAGCTCATACAGAGATTATTCGCATTATTCTTATAGTCACCTAACTGTGCCCACTGCTTCTAAGTATACTTGTACCCAGAAAAGCTGGATTATCATATGACTTTATAGTCTTGACATTTCTATAGCATGATAGACTTATCTTTTAAAACAAGTCTGTTTAAAGGCAGATAGATGAACAGATGTGTATAGCTATGTTTATAGATATTAGACCATATCATATACAGATGAATAGATTTTTTTAATTTAATGTTATTTGATTTTAGCATGTCAGTGTTTTTAAAAAGCATTGTATTTTTTTCTTCTGGAATGGGCTACAAAATATCACTAGACAATAACTTCCTTTTGCTCTGATCTGTGTTTTCATTTAACAATAAACAGTCACCACTACTGCTTAAATATTTTGGTCTTAGTCACAGTGATTATAGCTATATATACATTATCTCCTTTTCTTTTTCCAGTACCCACAGAAGTAAGTGTTGGTTTATGACAGTAAAACCAACCATACTATATTACAATTAATGGAGTTCAAAAAAAATCACATAAAATGTGTGCCATGTTGTCAACAGGTTAATGTAGTTAGAATGGCAAAAGGTTACTGGGTCAGTAAGGGAGAGAGAGAGAGAGAGAGAGAGAGAGAGAGAGAGAGAGAGAGAGAGAGAGACAGAGACAGAGACAGAGACAGAGACAGAGACAGAGAGAGACAGAGAGAGACAGAGAGAGACAGAGAGACAGAGAGACAGAGAGACAGAGAGAGACAGAGACAGAGAGAGAGACAGAGAGAGACAGAGAGAGAGACAGAGAGACAGAGAGAGAGACAGAGAGAGAGAAGAGAGAGAAGAGAGAAAGAAGAGAGAGAGTTGAAGGAAGTTCAGTACAAATAAATTATAGCAGGTACAAAATTTCATCTGAGGGATATCTTGGATGTTGTAATCATCCTGGAGATTTAAAATTCTTAAAAAGTTGATGTCCATTGCATGGGTCCTGGTGTTGCAGGTTGGGATTCACTCATTGTTCTCTGATCAACCATTGGAGAAGAAAATAACTTTAGGCCATCCCATCTCTTTGGCAGAAAGTGATAAAGAACTTCATCCAGTTTCCCTGCATGTGAGCTGACAGCATAGTATTCCTTTTTATTTTTTATTTATTTATTTTGTCAGTCATGAACTCTGGTCCTGGGCACTGTCCCTCAGTTCTTCAGCTCAAGACTAGTGCTCTACCACTTGAGCCACAGCACCACTTCCATTTATTTTTCTGCTTATGTGGTGCTGAGGAATCAAACCCAGGGTCTCATGCATGCAAGGAAGCACTCTACCACTGAGCCACCTTCCCAGCCCATATTTCAGTTTTTAATGTGTTTGCATTTTAGAAATAACTTTCCTAAGTTTATGTAGCTAATAAGAGGTAGAACTGTAAAAAGAACAGGAAGTATATCATGTGAGCACAGTAGGATATTGGTCCATGGCCACATGGCTATTGATGTCAGTGCCTAGATATGAACCAGAGTCCATTTTCTGACAAGTTTGTATTAAACTATAGAGCAATAGAGAAAAAATTCTAAAAGTAGTGGACATTTAAATCTTAATAATTGATATGCCATATTAATTTGGATTTCTTTGTGGCAGAAAAAGTCACTATCATTTGTTGTTTCCAATGTTTTAGGGCCTGATGAGAAATATTACAGGAGTAACATAACTTTTAATATAGTGCAATTCTTCCCTTGAAAAATTGAATGCATAATAACTTTTCAAAAAACTGAACATTTCTTTTCCTCATTCCATATCTTATCTTGAAAATTGTATTCTTTACTTATTTTACTATTAGAAAGGCTTACATTTAAAGGCCTATGCTTCATGTTCTATCACTTAAGCCACGTCTCTAGTCTTGCCTTTTGATGGTTATTTTAGAGAAAGAGTCTTGTAGATTTTTCTTCCTCAATGGCTTCCAACTGTGGTCCTCCAAGACTCAGCCTACTGAGTAGCTAGGTTTATATGTGTGAGTCACTAGCACTCTGCAACAATTATTGCTAAATCTCAAGCTCTCCTCTCATAGTTGAGCAATCTGATCTTGGTGGAATTAAATCATTCTCTTATTTCCAATTTACTGTGCTCTAAAGCAAGTCTTTGAATGCAAGTGCATCTGTTTTTAAAGTCTATAGGTTTTCCTACTTAGGCTACTAATTGAGAAATCCTTATTAAGACTCTGAAGTGTGTCAGTCTTTAGGTCTTCAATATCACCGTGCAAGAATCAGACAAGAGCTTAGGTAAACTAGCAATTGATTCCCAGCATTGGCAAACAGAAGTGATTCCATCATTAACAAAGAACAAAATGCCATTCATTCTGTCTCATGGGAACATGAACTGTGGCTTGGGCAGACTCATTTCCTTGAGCACTAGAATGAGGAAATAAGTATAAATGTCTGTGTATTGAGCTTTCATGGTCAATAATCTACTAGTGGGGCCAGAATGGTCTTCAAAATTGTAGAGCATAAATAAGAAAAGTTCAAGTCCTTTGTTCTCCCTTTTATATTTAGTTTGTGATATTACATGATACTTTGTTAATTACACTGGTTAGAAATTACAAACAGCTTTAAAAGGCTAGGGATATAGCTCAGTGCTAAGTAGAGTACAGGCTAGGCATATACAAGGCCCTGGATTCTGCTTTCAATATCTTTAAAAGTAAAAGCAAATATATAAAGCCATATTTAGTCAAAGAAATTAATTCTTCTAAATATATCTGATCTTTGCAACAAAGCTTCAATAGACTTTGGGACCTCAAAATTGTCTACAACCTAATTCCACTGCAATGCTTTAGTGTCTTCCTAAAGAGCCATTTTAAGGTCATTTGATACATCAGGGGTGAATGTATTTCCATTAATAAAGACTGAGATTTGACCTAAGGAAATGTTCATATTAAATTGTCACCATAGCAAATTTCTTCAGATTTAGCATCATGGCTTTTACAGATTCATTTATTCTTGGCTATATTCTCTCATTACTTAGTGAATATGCTCTGTTTGGGTCATCACTTTAGGCATAGAAAAATACAGCATTGAAGAAAGCATGAGATCATCATTTGCAATCTATCACAACTTCTTAAGGAAAAGGGAAGACAAAAGTGACAAGTTTAGGCTAGAAATGATTATTAATACAATGCTATATAAAAATCTGGAGACTGTTGTGTGCAGTACACACCTCATGTCCATGATTCAGAAATCGTGGAGGCTGAGACAGGAGTATCTCTATTCCAGCCTTGACTAGGCTATGTAGCAAGACCTTGTGTCAAAAGGAAGAAAAGGAAGAAGGAAGGAGAAAAATGAATGAAGGGGTAAAGAAGGGAAGAAGAGAAGAAAGGAGAGGAGAAGAAGAGAGATTAAGAAAGAAGGATAAAATTAGAAGCCTAGAGAAATATAGAGTACCAGAAACATTTAAATTAAAACAGGGTTTTGTGTGTGTGTGTGTGTGTGTGTGTGTGTGTGTGTATGTACATATGTATGTGTGTATGTGTGTATGTTGTCAAAGAATTAAATATTATGGATGAGAAGATAAAGTCATATATGATGTCTTTGATGCTATATGGTGTGAAAATGTAGACTGGGTTGCATTTGGGGATCCATAAAAAGCTTGGTCTGCTTGATCTGCCAAAAGGATATTCAGATTCACGTTTTGTTAGGAAAAAATCATACATTTCATTAATTTTATAGCCTTGCTCCTACCTTTGGATTTTCCATAGCTTGATTTAATATTATTTCTTTTTGAGATAAAAGTTGACTGACCTTTGAAGAAAGAAAAAAGCATATTTATACACACTGACAATTGACCTGTTTCAAAGTCAAAACCACACAGAGGTTATGCTACAGAGTTGCACGAATTTAGCACATTGTTTACTGCAGTAAAATTTCTAGTTCTCCTGGAGCAGTTTTTATTCTGCCTGACCTTTCTATAACACTTCAATATTCATGTCTGGCTGCTGCTCTCACCCAGCTCTGTGCAGCTTCAAGGCTGCTAATCTGATCATTTCTCTCTGTTCTTCTCACCTTTCTCTTTTTAGTCACTCCACCAACAACAAAAGAAGAAACTTATTTAATTTACATTTTGTATCATTCATAACTCATAACCCTAGGGAATATTAAGGGCATGACTTCTTTTCAGAAAAAATATTGGAGGTAGAGAAGGTCAGATGAATATAGTAACTCAGAGTATAAATTCAATTACACCAATCAACTATTTACTTACTTTTCACACTAGGCCATGTGATGTAACAGATGCTGAGGCAAATGAATTCATGTGGTTTTATAGCTAATTGCTCTCAGTCTGATTAATAATATAAAACATAAAAATTAATGAATTATTTTATTTAAACACTTAACAAACATTTGAGAGTGCATGCGTGTATTACATAGTAGTAATGCAATAATGAACAAAACAAAACTCCACTTTCAAGGACTTTGTAGTTCAAATGGAGGTTATTGACAAAGAAAAAGAAAATTACAATATAAATGATAACTATTAGTGTAAAAACAAACACAGGGTCAAAGAATAACCTTGAAAGAATATGGAAAACTCTGAAGTATGTGTCCTCCTTCTAGTCTCTGAGGAAAAAAGTCAATTTACTCAGTCTTGAAAGGAAGAAAAGAAATTCCAGGAATTGGAAAGTGCACATTTGAGATCCCAGAGGGGGAAACATTTAGCATGAAATGAAATGATAGTAGGATTATGTATCCATAAATCCATATATGAAATAACACACACACACACTCACACACACACACACACACACACACACACACACACACACACACACACACACACACACTCTACATGCATACATGGCCAAACTTACAAGGATCTCTGATTGGATGAATAGAGATGTAATCATTTGGGTTTAGAAGTGGCAGCTACTGCAGGAGGGAAGAGGAAAGAATATTGACAGTGAAAGCAAGAACATCAGCTACCCTGTGCTGGGAAGCAAAGAAGCAATGGGCTATAATCATGACAGCCTAAAGCAGTAAAACATAACCAGAAAAATTAGAAAAATTATTTGACGGCTTACAGCCCTATGATAACATGGAGAAAATGACAATGAAGACCTTTCTGAATTCCTTCTCTAATTATCTGTAACCTCTTTGTGGTAACATCCTTACATATCCAACTCTTGGCTTCTCTTTTTCTTTACTTGCTATAGTCATTCACCAGAATATCCCTTAAATATATGTCCTCTACACTAAAAATATTTAGCTCAATCCTAGAAATGTCATCTGAAATCCAAGCCCAGCTAACCATTTTCATATCCAGTATCTGCACCTCAATATTATACAGGGCAAAATAGCCTCTCTTACTCATTACAAACTCCATAACTCCACTCATATCCACTAGAAAAGAACATACTAGATTCATTTAAATACATTTTAAGTGACTCTAGAAGACATAGCAACTTCACAAAGGAAGAGCCAAAAGTCCAGAAAAAGCAACTGTATTTTTCTAAGTTGAGGAAAGAAGTTGTAGAGACACATTATTGCACAATAAAGGATATGATCTAATAGTAGTAATCAGAGGAGAATATAACAGGACCTAGCCAGATTCTTCCTGATTTCCTTGTGTGGGATTCTTTCCCTCTAGGTCTAGAGCAGGACATTTGAAAATGTACTATGACTGACCTAGATTCTGGGGAGATGTCATAGGATGCTTTTTTCCCTGAGGGTGAGAATAGAAAAAAAAGAAGAGAAATATGAGAGCAGGAGAATGTCAAAGGGGGTCTGCTTTTGAGGCCTTTGTCGCCCAACTTGAAAATAGATTCAGCTCCTCAAGGTACTGTTGGCCATATCTGAGTCTCCACAGTATTTAACAAGCCCTTTTTATTTAACAAATTAAAATTAATTACCATATAATCCTAGTTATCCAGAAGGCTGAGGATCATGATTTGAAGCCAGTTTGGCCAAAATTCTATGGAAGTGTTATCTCTAATTAACCACCAAAAAGCTGGAAGTGGAAAGGTGGCCCAAGTGGTAGAGCACCAAACTTAAGCAAAAAAAAAGCCACGAAAAAGTGCAGGGCCCTGAGTTCGAGCCCTAGGACTGGCACAGAAATGATTAGTTAATTAGTTAATTAATTGATCAAATTATTTGATTTCTACCACATCACCACTTCATCACTACTTTATCCTCGGTCGTCCACACAACTATTGATACCAGTTCCTTATAGAAATTGAAAGTATTACTCTTGAGTTTAATCTTCTCCTTCATGACCACCATACAGGACATTACAAGTTTGATTCACTCTACCTTCATAATATTTCTGAAATTCAACCACTTTTATCACCATCATCTGAGTCAACCATACAGTTCACTGAACTAGTGAAATTGTTTCTAACTGTTCAGACTTAGATTGCCTACTCTCAGGACAGCCAGAGTTATCTTTAAAAGTTTAATCAGGATTGCTAAATCCCAGCCTTACTGTAACATGTTGGGCTAAATAACCCCTTGTTTGGAAGTATTCTCTTGGACATTATAGGTTATTTACTCAAAACTGTCCCTGGACTCTACCCATTAGGTTCTAGTAGACATTGCCCCTTCCACCCCCCCACCCCGCCTTCCTCACTGGCTTTACAATGAAAGATGTCTCAGAACCAAATGGAACCTTAGGAGCAAAATTGTTTCCTGCTACAGAGATAAGCTGAAATCATAAGATTAAATCAAAATTGGGATAAAATCAGGAAAAAAGCACAAGTCTTCACAAGGGACTGCACAACTCCACACACTGCTGCCTTCCCAGCAACTTGACCTTTCTCTGCTCATCTGTAACTCCTCTCTCTCTCCCTCTCTCTCTCTCTCTTGGGCCTCTTGCTCCAAACCTATTTCTTGGACCCACTGTTGTCTCGGGAAATGTCAGTCATGCTCTTGCCCTTATTAAACAAAGCTCATATTTTCATTCAAGTATTTATTAAGATGTCATTTTCCAGATAACACATAATCACCCAATGATCACAGCTGAGTCTAATTGGTCCTTATAACCTGACATCCTGATCCATGAATTCAACAACCCTCACAAAGAAAATATTTGAAAATAAATTGTGTCAGCATTAAATTTGACTTCTCATGATTATTCCCTAAATAACATGACACATCAATGTTTGATGTGCTTTACATTGTACTAGCTACAATTATATAAAGATGGCTTAAAATATATGGGGGGATGTAGATTATTTCTATGAAAGAAATAGATCATTTTATAATATGGGAATTGAGAAACTGTGCCTTTAGGTATCTTCAAGTGGTCAGAAAAGACGCACCTGCATTCAGACTGACTGGAGCAGATGATCAGATGATGAATGAGTGCTTAAGCACTTGTGGCTCATGCCTTTAATCCCAGCTACTCAGGATGTTGAGATCTGAGGATCAAGGTTCAAAGCCAGCCCCTGCAGGGAAGTCCATGAGACTCTTATCTCAATAAACCACTCACAAAACTGAAAGTGGCACTGTGGCTCAAAAGGTAGAGTGCTACACTAAAGCTACCAGCACAACTATGTTTATTGCAGCATTATTTACCATAGCTAAGATATGGAACCAACCCAGATGCCCCTCAGTAGATGAATGGATCAAGAAAATATGGTATATATACACAATGGAATTCTATGCCTCCATCAGAAAGAATGACATTGCCCCATTTGTTAAGAAATGGAAAAACTTGGAAAAAATTATATTAAGTGAAGTAAGCCAGGCCCAAAGAAACATAGGTCCCATGGTTTCCCTTATTTGTAATATCTAGTATATGTATGAGTCAAGTGGAAAAGGTCAGATAATGTGATGTCAGGAAAATGAACCCTTAGATGTGTATTTTAATGTTTTTTTCTTTCATGCATGTGTTTCCAATGCATTTATAAGATTATCTCTTTGTTGCTTTGTATGTCCCTCCCCCACAGTATAACCCCTGCTTTCACTATGTTTGATGTCAGTATAACTTGTGGAGGAGATGGGGAAAAACCAGTTCTATAAGGATACAGGTGGACCTGTTTCAACAATGAGAAGTACAAGTTGTCATGTCCAAAACGAGCTTTACAACTTCGGTGGGGGGGGGGGAGGGGAGGCTGGGAAGGGATGTGAAGGGTAAACAAAGGAGGAGGCTGCAATGCTTGGTAAGAAATGTACCCATTATCCTGCCCATGTAATTGTAACTCCTCTGTACAGTATGTTCACAAATAAAATTAAATTAAATTTAAAAAAAAAAAGAAAATAGGCATATCTTTTACAGAAAAAAAAAAGGTAGAGTGCTAGCCTTGAGCTGAAGAGCTGAGGGACAGCATTCAGGCTGGAGTTCAAGTCCCAGGATGACAAAAAAAAAAAAAAAAGAATGGAAGTCCCTAAGAATGGACTTTTTCCTCAAATACTATATGGCAAATTGGAGCCTCCTGATGGAACTAGTTCTCAGTGGCTAATGAGGGATCACTGAACTACCATTTATTTAGCACTGGTACAACTAGTTTGCTCCCAAGCTTACTCTTTGTTATCACGTTCCAGTGTAAGAATATATTCATCCATTGGGCAGCTGTTCATAAATCTGCTTTCTGAACACTGCTTTACACTCTTGAGGTTTAGAAGTTAATAAGATAAATTCTCCATTCTAGCTGTAGGAACTAGACATTAACCAAGTCAACAAATTTGAGATTAGAAACATTATAAATCATTATGCCCTTTTGTGTTGGCTACCATTGTAGGTAAGGATATAAATACATAAACCCTAAAGACCTAAAATTTGATTTTTGTTTGTTCAAAGTTTGATCCATAAATCAATTCCACCAAATTCAATAATCAGATACTCAGTAGTACTCAATAATATTTCTTGACTAAAAGGATGAACTAAACTAGTATTGAAGAAAATTATTTGTGTTACGAAATTCTTACAATTTTATTCTTAGGGCATTTGGGAGTAGTTCATTGTGAAAACATGCACTGATTTCCTTCATGAGTCAGTTACAAATATCTCAGTGACAACTGGCTTGATAATTCCCTATCATATCTGCATGGCAAGAGAACAGAGATGTATGACCATATAAGTTGATGCTAAGTAAAATGAACCAAAAGATATGGACACAAGATGTTTTTGTTTCCTTTGTATGCTCTTCCCCCACTGGTATATCTCCTGTTGTCACTGTACTTGATTTTGGTACCCTGCATCTTATATATACATTTGTCTAATTTGGGAAGGGGAAGGGGAATAATAAAACGCTGAAACAAGAACACAAGATGACCCACTGCAACAATGATACGCACAAGACAGTATATTGGAAATGAACTTTACAACTTCAGGAGGGGGGAAGTAAAGGAAGTGGGGAAGGGAAAGGATAGTGGGAGAACAACAAGGGAAGAGGTAACAGTGCTCAATAAGAAATGTACTCATTGCCTGACTCATGTAACTGTATCCCCTCTACAGCATCTTCACATTAAAATAAAAAATTAAAAACAGAGAACAGATATATAAATCAATGTCCTAAGTATTTTTAAATGATGTGTTCACTATGTTCAAGAAGGGCTTGGTATGTGGCTTAATTGTAGCCTTGCCTAGTAAGCATGAAGACCTAAGTTTGATGACTCACTACCATAAACAGAAAAAGCCAGAAGTAGCATTGTGGCTCAAGTGGTAGAATGCTAACCTTGAGCAAAAGAAGCTCAGGGACAGCACCCAGACCCTGAGTTCAAGCCCCAGGACTAGCACAAAAAAAGTAGATATGTTTCTTGATCCATTCATCTACTGAGGGGCATCTGGGTTGGTTCCATATCTTAGCTATGGTAAATAATGCTGCAATAAACATAGTGTGCTGGTAGATTTAATATAGTCTTGTTTGTGATTATTTGCGTAAATGCCCAAAAGTGGGATTGCTGGGCCATAGGGGAGCTCTATGTGGAGTCTTTTGAGGAACCTCTATACTACTTTCCAAAGTGGTTGAACGAGTTTACATTCCCACCAACAATGCAGTAGGGTTCCCTTTTGGCCACATCCCTTCCAGCATCTTTTGTTATTAGAGTTCTTGATTATAGCCATTCTAACTGGGGTGAGGTAGAATCTCAATGTTATTTTGATTTGCATTTCTTTTATGGCTAGAGAGGTTGAGCATTTTCTCATGTGTCTATTGGCCATTATCAGGCAGTTGTTTCTTTGAGGATTTGCTTTGGAGGGATTTAATTTTTTAAGTTCCAAGTATATTTAAATATGAGACCCTCGTCTGTTGTATGGCTTGTAGCTTCTTCCAATCTGTGGGCTTTCTATTGATCTTGTTAGCTATGTCCTTTGTCATGCAGAAACTCTACAGCTTCATGCAATCGCATCTCTCCAACCTTTCTTTGATTTGTTGTTTCTGGATCTCTATTAAGAAAATTTCAGCCTGTGCCAAGGAGACCTAGGGTTTCTCCTATTCCTTCCTTAAAAGTTTTCAGGGTGTCTGCTTTGACTCAGAGGTCTTTGATCAATCAAGAAACTGTGATATATATATATATATATATATATATATATATATATATGTGAATATATATATACAATGGAATTCTATGCCTCCATCTGAAAGAATGACATCGACATATTTGTTAGGATATGGAAAGACTTGAAAAAAATTACATTAAGTAAAGTAAGCCAGGCCCAAAGAAACATAGGTCCCACGGTTTCCCTTATTTGCAATAGTATATGTCTGGGCCAAGCAGAAAAGCTTAAAACTTATCTACATATGACCAGGTAAGATGATGTTAAGCAAAATGAGCCCCAAGATAGGGACACGTGTTTTTTTTTCTTGCTTGCTATTGTTTCTAACATATTTTTTTTGTTTCTTTGTATGTTCCTCCCCCACAATATAACCCCTGTATTTGATGTTGGCACCCTGCATCTTGTATATACACTTCTCTAATTTGGGGAAAGGAAGGGAAAAAAACAAATGCTTAAATAGGAATACAGGTTGACCCATTGTAATAATAAGACACACAAGACACTATGTTGAAAAACAAACTTTACAATTTAGGCAGGGGAGGGGGGAGTGTAGTTGTGGAGGTGGGAGGGAAGGGATGGTAGGGGGAAAACAAAGGAGGAGGTAACAATGCTTGATAGGAAATGTACTCATTACCTTGCTCATGTAACTGTAACCCCTCTGTACAGTATTTATACAATAAAAATATATAAAAATGATAAATAAAAAAGTAGATATAGTACAATCTGTCTCAGATGGCATGAGGTTATTTAAATGAGCCTTAAAGAGAAAATACCAGGAAGAAAACCATCCCAAAGACAAACTAACCTCAAGAAATAAGTTAAATACTATCAAAGTCTTACTCTTCAATTGTCCCCACTCAATAACCAGACTCTTACTAGTTTAAAACCACTAACATTAAATCATTGCCTATTCTACAGTACTCCAGTAAGTAAAATATTATTAAAATTCATGCTAGGAAAATGAAGTTTATTTTGGGACAGTTATAAGTAGACATCATTTATGTTATTACAAACATTGCCTTCTAAACCACCTTCTAGCCAGACACTGGCAGCTCATGCCTATAATCCTAGCTATTCAGGAGGCTGAGATCTGAGGATCACAGTCCAAAGCCAGCCAGGGCAGAAAAGTCTGTGAGAATCTTATCTCCAATTAACCACCAGAAGTGGCACTGTTGCTCAAGTGGTAGAGTACTCACCTTGAACTGAAGAGCTGAAAGATAGTACCCAGGCCCAGAGTTCAAGTCCCACAACCACCACCACTAACAACAACAAAAACAAAGAAAAACAACAACAAATAAAAACCCCAAACATGCCTTTTACTGTTTTACCTACTGTGCATTCTCAGGCATGAATGCATACCTATCCTAGGATCTAGCCCATGGGTAGAAGAATAACAATTGTCTTTCCCTACTCCTTGTTCTGTAACCTTTCAAATGCCTAAATCTTTACCAATTCTTGAGTCCAACTATTTGCCCCTAGGTCTTCTTGCTTCTGACTGATTTTGTTCCTAGATTTCACTGTTTCATTTTTTTTAACTTGAGACTTTGAAATAAAAGTCATTTGATTTTATTTTATTGTGTTCTGCTTTCTAACTGACTCACTTCCATCCAAGTACATATGAGAGCCTAAACTATTTAGAGGGAACAGGGCATTTTCTGCAGTAATTGTTAAGAGAAACTTCATGATGAAGAAATATAAATGGTAAGAATTAACAGAAACTCAATACTTAGATGTGGCAACCTACACAAAATGATTGAGTTCATATCAGTGAAGTTAGTCAATGTGAATAAATGATTATGGCCGAAAGTTTGTGATAGAACATTTTAATAAACATGAACTGTGCAGAGATTGAAAAAGGACATTAGGAAGATTAAAAAAGACAGAAAGAAAGAATGGAAGAAGAAAGAAGGAAAAGAAGGAAGGAAGGAAGGAAGGAGAGAAAGAGAGAGGAAGAAAGAAAGAAAGAAAGAAAGAAAGAAAGAAAGAAAGAAAGAAAGAAAGAAAGAAAGAAAGAAAGAAAGAAAAAGAAAGAAGGAGGGAAGGCAAGAAGGCAGGAAGGCAGAAAGGCAGGAAGGCAGGAAGGCAGGCAGGCAGGCCGGAAGGAAGGAAAGAGGAAGGAAGGAAGGAAGGAAGGAAGGAAGGAAGGAAGGAAGGAAGGAAGGAAGGAAGGAAGGAAGGAAAGAAGGAAGGAAAGTAGGAAGGAAGGGAGGGAGGGAAAGAAGGAGGAAGGGAGGGAGAAAGGAAAGAAAATCTGAAGATATTGTTTTCATGTTGAAGGAAGTTCTAATTGCTAGGCCAAATAAATGAATTTTATCGGAATGCAGTAGTAAAATCAATTTATTTTTCTGAAATTTTTGGATCATGCTGTGGTTTGAACTTAGGGCTTTGTGAAAGCCATGAAGTCATGGCTTCCTTTTTTATTTTATAGGTAAGGTCTCAGGCTTTTTTTCCCCCAGGCTAGTCTGAACCACAATTCTTTTGCTTACTCTTTTGCACATAGCTAGGATGACAGTCACACCACCATGCCTAGCTATTTTGGTAAGATCGTAAGCTTAAAGGGCAGAGCACTAAGTGTAATGGTGCTGTCTGTGCTATTCCTGCTGTTGCTGACATGTCCTGGAGCAGGGAAGAATAGGAAATGTTAACGTACATTGTGTGATGTTTGGCTAAGTCTTCCCCCAAAGTCTCATCAGGTAAAGGATTGCTCCTCAACCCATGATGTTTTGTTAGATTGTGGAGCCTTTGAGGGGAGTATAACAGATTAGGTCATGGGGAATATACACTTAAAAGGGATTGTGGGAATTCCATCTCCTCCTCTTCTTTTCTTTTGCTTCCAAAACATGAGGTGAAAAACTGCTTCACACTGTGCTGGTATCAGGTTCACAGACTCAGAGGGAACAAAGCCAAACAATCTTAGGTGGAAACCTACAAATTACGAGCCAAAACAATTCTTTCCTCTGCTAGGCAAGTGAACTACCACTGAACAATATCCCTACCCCAGTCCTTTTTTGTTGTTGTTGTTGTTTCTTCCCATTGGCAAAAAGAAAATCAGGATCATATAGGAGTTTTGGGGGGGGGTTGTTTGTTTTGGGGGCCGGTCGTGGGGCCTGAACTCTGGGCCTAGGCGCTGTCCCTCAGCTCTTCAGCTCAAGGCTAGCGCTCTAACACTTGAGCCACAGCACCACTTCCGGCTTTTTTTTCCCCTGCTTATGTGGTGCTGAGGAATCGAACCTCATACATGCGAGGTAAGCACTCTACCACTGAGCCAACTTCCCGGCCCCGTGTTTTGATTTTAATTTACTGAGGAGTCATAGTACTGATTTGGACAATCACAGCACTAATTAATATTCTCACCAAGAGTACATATATACCTTCTACCCCACATTTTACCAGTATTTGTTATTTATTTTATTGTTGATGGCCCAATAGATTGGGATGAGATAAACTCGCTATCATTTTTATTTGCATTTCCTGTATGGCTAAGGATGTTGAACATTTCTTTCTTTTTGTATTTCATTTTTGTAGCATTTTTTATTGTCAAGGTGAACATTTCTTCATGTACTTATTTGCCATTTGTATGTCTATCTTCTGAATTCATTTGCTTATTAGTTAACTAATTAGATTATGTGCTGTTTTGGTGTTCAATTTTTTTATCTCTTTCTATATTCTGAATATTAATGCTTTTTACAGTGAATCGCTGACCAAGAATTCCTTTCATTCTGTAGGTTGTCTCTTCATTATGGTAATTGTTTGCTTTGATGTGCAGAAACTTTTCAATTTGATGCAGCTCCATTTGTCAGTTCTCACCCTTATTTCCTGAGTAATTTAGAAAGTTTCTGCTTGTGTCTATATCTCCAATTGTTTTATATACATATATATTACATTTGTGTATTAATTACCACCAGTTTAAAAATAATCCATATGCCAAATTGTCTATTTTTGAGTAATATTAGGAACCTCTTCACTGCAGTGAATAAGAACTCATGGAAATACTCTCTGACAATGGTAAACATCTAACTTAAAAGACACAGATCTGCTTCTCAGAAAGCAACAGAATAAGAGGAAAAAATGTGGACCTTACTGAATACCATCTTAGAAGCAAAACTTTGTTAAAACCAAGTTAAAATGTGGTTCTACAGGTGCCTCAATCTTCTGATTCCCTTGCATGTCTGTTTTCCAGACCACTCTTGGGGGCCGTTCTCATTTTATCTTCCTAAAATTTTGTGTACTCTCTAAAAATATTGGCCTGAAGGTAGAAAGAATATTGGGATACTCATGCATCTTCTAGCTAGCTCTACACTAATGTATACTCTCACTAACGTGTATTAATATTTCTTCTACTCCACATCTTTACCAGCATGTGCCATTTGTTTTATGGAAGATGGCCCTTTTGATTCAGGTGACATAAAATCTCCCTGTCATTTTGACTTGCATTTCCTTTATGGCTAAGGATGTTGAACATTTTTTAATGTATTTATTTGTCATTAGTATTTCTTTTGAGGACTTCCAGCTAACTTAATACATTTGTTCCTTTATTAATTCATTAATTAGATTAATATCTGATCATTTCCACCAATTTCTCCAGCTCCATTGTTTTCCACCTTATATTAGCATTGTGGAGACTAAGGATAATTTCTGTCCTTAATTTTATGAATTTAATCTTTAGTAAACATAAATTTTGAAGAAAAAGTAGATATTAGTAACTTGTTAATTTATTTTGTTCAAATAAAAGGTCTCAGTGCATTTCCCCATTCTCTCTTCCAATATTCATCACATACAAAGATCTGGCACTACTCCAGGGGACCCAGCAAGCCTGTTCCATCTCTTCCCCACAGTGATCGGGAACAAAAAGCAAAATTAGGATCCTAGCCAGATGTTTATAGCAATAGAGCTCTGGAGGGGAAGATATTTTTTCTTTTTTTCTAAAAGGATGGGAAATTATGGCGCAAAAACACTGTATTTTCTTCTGCAAGAAAGTAGAAGTTAAGAAAATGAGATTAAAATTATACTTAACAAGGTTTTTTGAAGAGATACAATGTCTTTAGATGACAGTTTTTTGCCTTCACAAGGGTGGGCCTGGTGAAGCTTCACTGTGTGCTCCACTGAGCTGAAGCAAAGACCCAGAATGCATTAGAAAAACCAAATGAGCTCACTACTTCAGTGTGCCATTTTCTTTAATGTTCATATTTGTTTGCTTTCATTCCATATTTTTTAGTGCTAGAAATCAACCCAAGGCTAGGGTTTTATTACTGAATGACATCATGAACACTCTGATTTTAAATTTTACCCGTACAATTCATCTTAGAAATAAACACTCACAAACTGTTAAGTTGCTTCAAACATTTTTTTTAACTTTCTTTTTTTGGTGATATGGCGTTTTAAACTCAGGGCCTTATACTTAGACAGGCACAAATCTAGACTTCCACAGTCTGCTTATTTTAGGCTTGCTGTCACATCTGAGATGTAAATACTGCCACACTCAACATTTTTCCATTGAGTTGGTCTTTCACAGACTATTTCTGGGATGTCCTGAAAACACAAAATCCTACCAATCTTAACATCTTGTAGCTTAGGATGCCATATGTCTACCACCATATTTATCTATGACTTAAGAATGGACCTTATGCACTCTTCTGTCCAGGCTGGCCCCAAACTATTATTCTCTTATGAACTAGAAGAACATAAATAGGATTACAGGTGTGAGCCACCAGTACTCAGGTAAGTTTGATTTCTTTAAGTTGTGTTATAGTTAGCAGGCAAGCACTTAAGGGCATGGACTGGTAATAGCCATACACACACACACACACACACACACACACACACACACACACACACACACACATACAAACACACACACACACTTACTGTTAATAAACCAAAATAAAAATAAAAATCTGGAATGTTTATCATTCCCTTGTCTTTTTCCAAGGAGAAATGCTTTTAACTTCACATGAAATAATCCTTGGTGAAAAAGTTTAAATATTTTTAGAAGCATGTTTGGACCATTTTTTATTGCTAAATTGTATTTGTCACTACATAAACACAACACTTTATGATAATCATTGTGATACTCTCCAATACTTCTGTTTGCAAAAATACTTGCCATAATTTGTTTTATTTTACTCATTAAAATATAAGAAACCTGAGTACTGAGACAATATATATCTCATATAGTGTACTAGAAAGTCTGTTTCTTCCTAGATGTGCTGTCATAACTGAGATCCATTCTCATTTCTTGCAGAAATATAGCTCAAAAGACATTATTGACAACAGTATACAATGAGGGAAGTTCTTTAGTGATGGTACTAATCAGAAGAAATATAGGGAAAATGTTGACAGTACAGAAGAAAGAATGAGTTAGGACAAAAACCTCAAAGATATATATGCATTTATTTATGTATAAGTAAATGTACTCTTTATTATTTGTATTGCTACTAGTATTTAGGTCCAAATATATTGCTAATATACATATATATTTTATATTGTGTACAAAATGTCTTATGAAATATGTATATATGCAATTAAGAAATATGAAAATATATATTTACTAGAATATGGAAGGAAGTGCAGAACCATCTAATATATAAACAAAAGAGCATTTTTGTATACCTAATAGCTATAAAGACTTGGAAAGGTTTAAGAAGTTGGTCAATGGAGAATTCAAAATTAGTGGGAAGAAGAAGGGGAAGATGGTCGTGGACAGGCAGGGGGATAAGCAAGCTCTCCCTTAGAAACCAGTATTAGTATTGCAGTGGAAAATCTAAAGCTAGGGAGACACACTAAGTGTGTTATCATAGTACAGAGTGCTTAGTCAGAGAGGAAAAACTCAAGCACCTTAGTTAAGGACACAGATCGAGCACCCCGGTTCAGGGTGGCAGCTGTGGCTGCCGCTGGCCACCATATTCGACACAGAGAGCCCAGGACAAAGGCACCAGAGTGGATTCTAGTCACCACCAGCAAGAACCAACAAGGAGTGGAAATCTTCATTTGGCCAAGCACAGACAGTCGCAGATCATGTATGTGGACAACCCGGAAACCAAGGGATAGGCATGAGTACCCCAAGACATCCTCACTCCTCACAAAGCAGCAATGGGAAGGTAGCCCCTCCCCCCCCCAAAACTCCATCTTTGATACTGACACAGACCCAGTCGGAGTAGCTAGAAGGATTTGACCTGTGGCAGGGCTCAGCTCCACCCCGGGGAAATTTGCCCCTCCCAAGCAGAGACAGCTCTGAGTGGGTGGGACAGACTTTCCTTAGTGGGTAAAGAGATCCATGGGCTACCCTACCTAACTGCTGCACAGGAAGCAACCCCAGCCCTTGGGCAATTGGAAACTTGGTACACATAAATCCTTAAATTGGCTCCAGGCTGGAATGATTGAGTATCTCAGGAGCTAGCCCATCAGGGTAAAGCTACTGATTGCTGACATACCACTGCCCAACCTACAACCTACCACCCTCACAGCAACTCCAAGCTAGAGGAAACAGCCACCTTGCTCTTTTGTGATACTCAAAGATCACCCTCTCACTGAACTACCCTGGGAGGAGGGACATGAACTCCCCGGTAAGACAGAGCCTCCTTCAAGCTGATTTAAGAAACCAACCAAGCAACAGGACAACCCAACACCACAAGCAAACCAGAGACTCCACAACCAAGAAACAGGCTATGGACATAGGGGAGACACAAGATCTGCCCCTGCCCACTCACCCACCCACCCCCAATTTTTTTTGGAAGAAATTTTCTACCTATTTTTTTAAACTGTTGTCTATTTTTTTCATTTTTATTGTAGTTTTGTTTTTTGTTTTGGATTTTTGTTGTTATTGTTGTATCTTTTTTTAATATTCTCTTTATACTCATTACCTTTTTGGTATTTCTAGGGTTTTTTATTTTTATTTTTTGCATTACTGAATTGCTATTCAGTTCATACCTGTCTTCAAATATTAGACCTTACCCTTCATTGTGTTCATAAATTCAGATATTGATTACTCAATTCACAAACTCCCAGCCTTAACTCCATGAATTATAGAATTATTTCTTTATACTTACATAATTTTTATATGTTTCATTTAAAATTTTTGCTTTTTTAAACATTCCTTTATGGGCTGAGAAGGTGGCTCAGTGGTAGAGTGCTTGCCTTGCATGCCTGAGGCCCTGGGTTCGATTCCTCAGCACCACATAAGCAAAAAGAAAAAAGCTGAAAGTGGTGCTGTGGCTCAAGTGGTAGAGTGCTAGCCTTGAGCTGAAGAGCTGAGGGACAGCACCCAGGCTCAGAGTTCAGGCCCCACGACCGGCCCCAAAACAAACAAACAAACAAACAAAAAACAAAAGTAAACTTTCCTTTATCTTTATCTCTCTTCTTTTCTGGTTATCCCTGCCCTTTCTCTGATTCACTCTCTCACTTTGCCTCCCTATGTTCCTCCAAACTTATTTTCGCCTCATAATTCTCCATAAACCTATTAATTTCTGGTCTGCTGACCCTTACTTGATTTTTCTTAGTCCATTGATCCCTGTTTGTTGTTGAATTCGATTATATCTATTGAATTAGATTGTATCAGTACCCATTTTGACTGGATCAAACAATCTGTGCAACTAAGGGGTTCTGGATGATGTTTGCTTTAAAATAGTGTTCTAGCTCAGACTCAGTTTGGCTATCACACCCAAATGGGCAGAATAAGCAGAAACATAAGAAAAATGGCAAGTCCAGGTGTTTGAACTCCCGCTCATGACAATCAGGAAACAGAGCAGTCAATAAGAAACCCAGGAGAGTTCCAAAAATGCTCTACAAACAATACTGGTAAACATGCTGAATGAAAAATTTGAAACCCTGCAAAAGTCTCACTGTGAGTGTGATAGGTAAATACGTGAGCATGATGAGGCTAATGAAAGTTTAATACAGGAATATCGCCAGCATGATGAGGCTAACCAAAGATGTACACCACGCCCTAAAGACAAACAACTATCAACCAAGAATACTCTACCCAGCTAATCTCCAAAACCTAAGGTCAAATAAAAACCTTCCACAGCAAAGAAAAATTGAAACAATATGTCTCCACCAAACCATCCCTACAAAAGGTATTTAAAGATGTCCTACACATAGAAAACCAATAAGAGTACAATAAAGGCCAAGAAATAGCCCCCAAACAGAGAATCCAGAAAGCATAGGAAGAACCCATTTGGCATAGCCACCCCCACATAGATGGATAACATGGCAGGAACTACCAAACACTTCTCAGTCCTAACTCTCAATATTAATGGACATAACAATCCAATTAAGCAATATAAACTGTCTAGTTGGATCAAAAAGCAAGATCCTTCTATCTTCTGCCTTCAAGACACACACCTTGCCCACAAAAACAAACATTCTGAAAGTGAAAGTCTGGAATAAAATCTACCAAATGGGCCCCATAAACAGGAATATCAGATAAAATAGACTTCAAATTAAAATTATCAAGAAGACATAAAAAAGGTCATTTTTTTTAAATTGTATTTTATTTTATTTGAGAACATACTGTACAGAGGGGCTACAATTACATGGGCAGGATAATGCATACATTTCTTACCAAGCATTGCAGCCTCCTCCTTTGTTTACCCTTCACTTCCCTTCCCCGCCTCCCCCCTCCCCCCACCCAATTTTACCCCCCTCCCCCCACCCAATTATACCCCCTCCCACACACACACCGACATTGTAAAGCGGGTTTTGACATGACATTTTGTACTTCTCATTGTTGCAACAGGTCCACCTGAATCCTTAAACGACTTGTTTGTCCCCATCTCCTCCACATGTTATACTGACATCAAATATAGTGAAAGCGGGGGTTACACTGTGGGGGAGGGACATACAAAGCAACAAAGAAATAATCTTATAAATGCGTTTGAAACACATGCATGAAAGAAACGGAAACATTAAGATACATATTTAAGGGTTCATTTTCCTAACATCACATTATCTGACCTTTTCCGCTTGACTCATACCTATACTAGATATTGCAAATAAGGGAAACCATGGGACCTATGCTTCTTTGGGCGTGGCTTACTTCACTTAATATAATTTTTTCCAAACCTTTCCATTTCCTAACAAATGGGGAAATGTCATTCTTTCTGATGGAGGCATAGAATTCCATTGTGTATATATACCACATTTTCTTGATCCATTCATCTACTGAGGGGCATCTGGGTTGGTTCCATGTTTTAGCTATGGTAAATAATGCTGCAATAAACATAGTTGTGCTGCTAGCTTTAGTGTGGTCTTGTTTGTAAACATTTGGGTAAATGCCCAAAAGTGGGATTGCTGGATCATAGGGGGGATCTATGTGAAGTCTTTTGAGGAACCTCCATACTGCTTTCCAAAGTGGTTGAACAAGTTTACATTCCCACCAACAATGAAGTAAGGTTCCTTTCTGTCCACATCCCCTCCAGCATCTGTTGTTGTTAGAGTTCTTGATTTTTGCTGTTCTAACTGGAGTGAGGTGATATCTCAATGTTGTTTTGATTTGCATTTCTTTTATGGCTAGGGATGTTGAACATTTCTTCATGTGTCTATTGGCCATCCTTCTTTCTTCTTCAGAGAAGCTTCTCTTTAAGTCTTTTGCCCACTTATTTATTGGGCAGTTGTTTCTTTGAGGATTTGTTGTTGGGTGGTTTAATTTTTTGAGTTCCAAGTATATTTTAGATATGAGACGCTTGTCCGTTGTATGGCTAGTAAAGATCTTCTCCCAATCCGTGGGCTTTCTATTGATCTTGCCAGCTATGTCATTTGCCCTGCAGAAGCTCTGCAATCTTATGCAATCCCATTTGTCCAACCTTTCTTTGATTTGTTGTGCTTCCGGGTCTCTATTCAGAAAATTTCGACCTGAGCCAAGGAGAACTAGGGTTTCTCCTATTCCATCCTGTAATGTTTTCAGAGTGTCTGCTTTGAGTTCAAGGTCTTTGATCCATTTGGAGTTGATTCTGGTGCAGGGTGATATATAAGGATCTAGCTTTAGTTTTCTACATGTAGTTAACCAATTTTGCCAGCACCATTTACTGAAGAGGCTGTCTTTCTTCCATTCTATTGTTTTAGCTTCCTTATCGAAGATTAGATGGCTATAGGTCTGTAGGTTCATTTCTGGGTTTTCAATTCTATTCCATTGGTCCTGAGGTCTGTTCTTATGCCAATACCAAGCTGTTTTGATTACTATGGCTTTATAGAAGAGTTTGAAATTTGGTATTGATATTCCTCCAGCAGTGTTCTTTCCGTTGAGGAACGTTTTTGCTATTTGGGGTCTTTTATTATTCCATATGAATTTTTGGATTGCCTCCTCTATTTCCTTGAAGAATGAGGGTGGAATTTTGATAGGTATCGCGTTGAATTTGTAGATAGCCTTGGGAAGTATTGCCATTTTCACGATGTTAATCTTACCAATCCAGGAGCATGGGAGGTTTTGCCATTTTTTAAGTTCTGTGTTGATTTCCTTTTTCAAGATTTTAAAGTTTTCATCATAGAGGTCCTTCACTTCTTTGGTTAAGTTAATTCCTAGGTATTTTATTTTTTGTGGGGCTATTACAAATGGAGTTGCTTTCCTAATTTCAGCCACACTTTTCTCATTGTTGGCATATAGAAAAGCCATTGATTTTTGGGGGTTAATTTTATAACCTGCTACTTTGCCAAAGTTTTGAATCAGCTTGAGTAATTTGGGAGTGGAGTCTATGGGATTCTTTAAATACAAGATCATGTCATCTGCAAAGAGGGAGAGTTTTATTTCTTCTTTCCCTATTTGGATCCCCTAAAAAAGGTCATTTTATACTAATTAAGGGATATCTCCTTCAAGAGGATATTACAATTTTAAATATCTATTCAAAAAAAATGAAGCACCCAAGTTTTTCCAAGAAACACTACTTTCCCTAAAATCACACATTGATCCAAAGATATTATTTGGGACTTTAACACTCCACTATCCCCGCTGGATAGGTCAACCTGGCAAAAACTCAACAGAGAGAAATCTCTTACCTAAACAATTGCATAGATTAACTAGACTTAACAGACATCTACTGAATATTTACCCAGCAGCATCAGAATACACATTCTTCTCAGCAGCACATAGAACATCCTCCAAAATAGTCCACATTTTAGTTCACAAAGCAAATTTGTCCAAATTCAGAAACATGGAAATCATGCCCTTCATTCTCTCAGACCACAAGGGAATAAAATTAGAATTCAAAACCAAAAGCCATAAAAGGAAATCGTTTGTTTTTTGTTGTTGTTGTTTTTGGGGTTTTTTTGGAGGCGGAACAACACACTGTAGAACCACCAGTGGGTCATGGAAGAGATTAGAAAGGAAATTCAAGTGTTCATGATATTTAACAACACACATACTATCATCTTTCCTGGGATACAGCAAAGGCAGTACTCAAAGGCAAGTTTATAGCTCTGAGTTCCTACATTAACAAATTGGAGGGATCTGAAACCAACAATTAAATGTGGCACCTGAAACTCAAAGACAGCAAAAAGCTAAACCCAAATCCAGTAGACAGAAACAAATAACTAAAATTAAATCAGAATTAAATGAATTAGAGTCCAAAGAAAGAATCAACAAAACAAAGAGTTGGTTCTTTGAAAAAAATAATAAAATTGACAGACCCTTAGCAAATCTTATCAGAAGAAAAAGAGAACACACCCAAATGAACAATATCAAAGATGAGACTGGAAACATCACTACAGAAACAGCCAAGATTCAGAATAAAATAAGGGGATACTTCTCAAACCTTTATGCTAATAAATTTGAGAATCTGAAATATATGGACGAATTTCTAGCAAATATTGATAGGCCCAAACCAAACCAAGATTATTTAAACCAACTTAACAGACCCATATCAAGCACCAAAATAGAAACAGAAATAAGAGACCTTCCACCAAAGAAAAGCCCAGGACTGGATGGATTTACAGCTGAACTCTACAAGGGCTTCAAAGCAGAACTAACACCAATACTCCTCCAACTCTTCAATTAAATTGAAAGTGAAAATTCACTATAAAACTCTTTCTACGAAGCCATCATAACCCTCATCCCAAAACCAGGCAGGGACTCATCAAAGAAAGAGAACTATAGACCCATTTCTTTGATGAACATCAACACAAAACTTCTCAACAAAATTTTTGTCAATCGACATCAAGAACTCATCAACCACCCTCATTCTTCAAGGAAATAGAAGAGGCAATCCAAAAATTCATATGGAACAATAAAAGACCCTGAATAGCAAAAATGCTCCTCAACGGAAAGAACACTGCTGGAGGAATATCAATACCAAATTTCAAACTCTACTATAAAGCCATAGTAATCAAAACAGCTTGGTATTGGCATAAGAACAGACCTCAGGACCAATGGAATAGAATTGAAAACCCAGAAATGAACCTACAGACCTATAGCCATCTAATCTTCGATAAGGAAGCTAAAACAATAGAATGGAAGAAAGACAGCCTCTTCAGTAAATGGTGCTGGCAAAATTGGTTAACTACATGTAGAAAACTAAAGCTAGATCCTTATATATCACCCTGCACCAGAATCAACTCCAAATGGATCAAAGACCTTGAACTCAAAGCAGACACTCTGAAAACATTACAGGATGAAATAGGAGAAACCCTAGGTCTCCTTGGCTCAGGTTGAAATTTTCTGAATAGAGACCGGGAAGCACAACAAATCAAAGAAACGTTGGACAAATGGGATTGCATAAGGTTTCAGAGCTTCTGCAGGGCAAATGACATAGCTAGCAAGATCAATAGAAAGCCCATGGATTGGGAGAAGATCTTTACTAGCCATACAACGGACAAGGGTCTCATATCTAAAATATACTTGGAACTCAAAAAATTAAACCACCCAACAACAAATCCTCAAAGAAACAACTGCCCAATAAATAAGTGGGCGAAAGACTTAAAGAGAAGCTTCTCTGAAGAAGAAAGAAGGATGGCCAATAGACACATGAAGAAATGTTCAACATCCCTAGCCATAAAAGAAATGCAAATCAAAACAACATTGAGATATCACCTCACTCCAGTTAGAACAGCAAAAATCAAGAACTCTAACAACAACAGATGCTGGAGGGGATGTGGACAGAAAGGAACCTTACTTCATTGTTGGTGGGAATGTAAACTTGTTCAACCACTTTGGAAAGCAGTATGGAGGTTCCTCAAAAGACTTCACATAGATCCCCCCTATGATCCAGCAATCCCACTTTTGGGCATTTACCCAAATGTTTACAAACAAGACCACACTAAAGCTACCAGCACAACTATGTTTATTGCAGCATTATTTACCATAGCTAAGATATGGAACCAACCCAGATGCCCCTCAGTAGATGAATGGATCAAGAAAATATGGTATATATACACAATGGAATTCTATGCCTCCATCAGAAAGAATGACATTTCCCCATTTGTTAGGAAATGGAAAGGTTTGGAAAAAATTATATTAAGTGAAGTAAGCCAGGCCCAAAGAAGCATAGGTCCCATGGTTTCCCTTATTTGTAATATCTAGTATAGGTATGAGTCAAGCAGAAAAGGTCAGATAATGTGATGTTAGGAAAATGAACCCTTAAATATGTATCTTAATGTTTCCGTTTCTTTCATGCATGTGTTTCAAACGCATTTATAAGATTATTTCTTTGTTGCTTTGTATGTCCCTCCCCCACAGTGTAACCCCCGCTTTCACTATATTTGATGTCAGTATAACATGTGGTGGAGATGGGGACAAACAAGTCGTTTAAGGATTCAGGTGGACCTGTTGCAACAATGAGAAGTACAAAATGTCATGTCAAAACCCGCTTTACAATGTCGGTGTGTGTGTGGGAGGGGGTATAATTGGGTGGGGGGAGGGGGGTAAAATTGGGTGGGGGGAGGGGGGAGGTGGGGAAGGGAGGTGAAGAGTAAACAAAGGAGGAGGCTGCAATGCTTGGTAAGAAATGTATGCATTATCCTGCCCATGTAATTGTAGCACCTCTGTACAGTATGTTCTCAAATAAAATAAAATAAAATTATAAAAAAAAAGAACTCATCAAAAAAATCATACACCACGATCAAACAGGATTTATTTCAGGGATGCAAAGCTGGTTCAATATACTCAAATCAATTAATATAATTCATCACACCAACAAGGGCAAGGATAAGAACCACATGATTATCTCAATAGATGCAGAAACACATTTGATGAGATCCAACACCCCTTTATGATGATAAAAAACTAGAAATCCATGCAACATTCTTCATATAATAAAGCTGTGTATAACAAACCTACAGCCAACATTATATTTAATGGTGAAAAGTTAAAGCCATTTTCTCTAAATTCAGGAACAAGACAAGGATGTCCACTCTCTCCACTAATCTTCAACTTGGTATTAGAATCCTAGCCAGTGTAAAAGACAAGATGCAAACATAAAGGGTATCCAAATTAGGAAAAATGAAGTAAAACTCTCACTCTTTGCAGATGACATGATCTTGTATTTAAAGAACCCCATGGACTCCATTCCCAAGTTACTTGAGCTGATCTGAAACTTTGGCAAAGTAGCAAGTTATAAAATTAATCCTCAGAAATCAATGGCTTTCCTGTATGCCAATAATGAGAAGAGCACGGCTGCAATTAGGAAAAAAACCCATTTTGTAATAGCCTCACAAAAAATAAAATACCTAGGAGTTAACTTAACTAAAGAGGTAAAGGACATCTATGACAAAAATTTTAAAAACCTGAAAAAGGAAATTAAAGCAGAACTAAGGAAGTGGAAAACCTCCCAGGCTCCTGGATTGGGAGGATTAACATTGTGAAAATGGCAATACTGCCAAAGGCTATATACAAATTCAATGTAATACCAATCTATATCCCAACTCCATTCTTCAATGAAATAGAAGCAATCCAAAAATTCATATGGAACAATAAAAGACACTGAATAGCAAAAACAATTCTTAGCAGAAAGAACAGCACTGGAGGAATATCAATTCCAAATTTCAAACTCTACTATAAGGCCATAGTAATAAAAACAGCTTAGTACTGGCACAAGAACAGACCTGAGGACCAATGTAATGGGACTGAAGACCCAGAAATGAACCCACAAATCTATAGCCACCCAATCTTTGACAAGGTAGCTAAAAATATAGAATGGAAGAAAGACAGCCTCTTCAGTAAATGGTATTGGCAAAACGGTACTGAAAAAATTATATTATGTGAAGTAAGCCAGGTCCAATTTTGCTTCAGAAAACTGAACCAAGATCCTTATATATCACCCTGTATCAGAATCAACTCCAAATGGATCAAAGACCTCCAAGTCAAAGCAGACACCCTGGAAATATTACAGGACAGAATAGGAGAAATTCTAGAGCTCCTTAGCACAGGCTGAAATTTTCTTAATGGAGACCCAGAAACACAACAATTTAAAGAAAGGTTGGACAAATGGGATTGCATGAAGTTGCAGAGCTTGGCAAAGGACATAGCTAGCAATATCAATAGAAAGCCCACGGATTGGGAGAAGATCTTCACTAGCCACACAATGGACAAGGGTCTCATATCTAAAATATACTTAGAACTCAAATAATTAAATCTCACAACAACAAATCCTCAAAGAAACAACTACCCAATAAATAAGTGGGTGAAAGACTTAAAGAGAAACTTCTTTGCAGAGGAAATAAGAATGGCCATTAGACACATGAAGAAATGCTCCTCTTCTCTAAAAGAGATGCAACTCAAGACAACATTGAGATTCCACCTCACCTCAGTGAGAATGGCTATAATCAAGAAATGTAATAACAACAGATGCTGGAGGGGATATGGCCGAAAGGGAACCCTACTGCATTGTTGGTGAGAGTGTAAACTTGTTCAGCAAGTTTGGAAAGCAGTATAGAGGTTCCACATAGAGCTCCCCTATGACCCAGCAATCCATTTGGTTATTTACCCAAACGATCATAAACAAGGTCCTACCAAAGCTACCAGAATAACCATGTTTATCACAGCATTATTCATCATAGCTAAGATATGGAATCAACTCAGATGCCCCTCAGTAGATGAATGGATTAAGAAAATGTTGTTTATATATGCAATGGAATTTTATGCCTTCATCGCCCCATTTGTTTAGAAATGGAAGACTGGGAAAAAATTAAATTATGTGAAGTAAGCCAGGTCCAAAGAAGCATAGGCCCCATGGTTTCCCTTATTTGCAAATTCTAGTACATGTCTAGGACAAGCAAAAAATTTTAAAACTCTATACATACGACCATATAAGTTGATGTTAAGTGAAATCAACTCCAAGACAGGGACACAAATGTTTTTTTTTCTTTCTTGGTATTGCTTTTAATGTACTTACAATGCACTATGTGATCTCTCATTTCTTTTGTTTGTGCTTCCCCTATGGTATAACCCCTGCTTTCACTGCTTCTGATTCCAGTGTCCTGCATCTTCTATATACATTTTTATAATTTGGGGAAGAAAAGGGATATAACAAAATGCTGAAATAAGGATACAGGATGACCCATTGTAACAATGAGATGTACAAGACACTATGTTGAAAACAAATTTTACAATTTTGGGGACCCGGAGGGAAGAGTTGGGGAGGTGGGTAGGAAAGAGATAGTAGGAGAAAAACAAAGACGGTAACAATGCTCGATAGAAAATGTACTCATGAAACTGTGCAGTATTTTTACCATAAAAATATATATGGAAAAATATTAGTGGGAAAATAGCCAGTAAGAGAGGGATCCATAGAATATAAGATTAGACCCAGCTATGATCCATGATAGAGAAATCCTAACCCAAATCATGGGCTTTCATTGTTGCAGTTTTCCTTACATATTTTTGAATAGATAAATTTATCCAAATCTGTTTTTGTTTTGGTGTTATTTGTTTTAGTTAATGAATAGTTACTAAAAGTTACATTATGATTCACATAGCAGGTGATTAATTCAGTTTAAAAAATGTAATTAATCATTAAATTGAGAAAGAAAGCAACTTTTCAAAATCCATAGGTTAGGTGGTTTTAGAGCATTCTGTCTCTGTTGTGTGTCTACTAGTTTTGTATTTTTTTAATGTTTTGCAGGAGGGTATCAGGTCAAATGTTGCCTAGTGTTATCACAAAAGCCAAAAAGGGGAAATCTAGGTCACTCCTTGGGAAATATTGTGAACTTTTATGAACTGGTCTAGAAGTGGACAGCATCATGCTGTCAGGGACATTCTTGGGTAGCAAGGTGTTTATACTTTACAAGGATTTATACGTGGTAGAGCACTGATGGATGTTCGATGGAAGCAAATAGGAGCTCAGTTCTGTAATGCTCTGATTCTATTTGCATGTTTTTTTGTATCATGTCTTTACTGTAAACAATACTGTGAAATTTTACATCACTGCTCTATTGTTTCTTATGATTTATTAGCCTGAACTTCTCTTCAAACAGCCTAGGAATTCTATCCTGTGTTGGTAACTCTTGACATTTAATGTTGCAGTATTTCTTGAAGATAATGTTGATATTATCATCTGTTGCTAAAGACAGTGTGTTTCTTTCTAAGTGTGCTGGCACAGCTGAGACCCATTCTCATTTATTGGAGGAATGTTAGATATTCTCCCATCTTAGAATGTTCAGCATAGCAATTCCCACCAGTCTACATTGTACAAATGATCTATCATTGCAAGGAAATTCAAAAATAAAAGAATTATTAAAGACAGTAATAGCTTTAACAAAAGTATTATGTAGGATGTGCCCACAGTTCCAATCATTTTTACTCAAAGATTAAAAGTAGGAAAGTTATGGAACTGGGGATATAGCTCAGTGGTAAAGTGCTTACCTTGTATGAATAAGGTCCTGAGTTTTTATCCTCAGAACCACCAAACAAGAAAAAGATAAAAAGTCATGTAAAAGAAGGCAAGGCACTTACTTGTCAAAGCAATGCACCATTTTGTCTCTCTATCATTACCATCATCATCATCCTTATTATCACATCATTAATGAAAGAATTCAAAATTAAACTAACAATAAGATACTCAGCAAATACTTAAATACAAATAAGCTCTAATGTTTTGTGGGTCACTCCTCTCTTTTTTACTTTAATCTATTTTTCAACCACTCTGGAAAGTAGTAGGGAGGTTCCTTAAAAGACTAAATATACTTTTTGGCTCCCTTTTCCTTTGACAAGGATAGGTGGGTATAGATCTGCGGGTTCATTTCTTTTTTTCTTTTTTTTTATTGTGAAAATACTGTACAGAGGGGTTACAATTACATGGGCAAGATAGTGAGTACATTTCTTATCAAGCATTGTAGCCTCCTCCTTTGTTTCCCCTTCCCATCCCTTCTGAGCCTCCCCTTCTGCCCCCCCACTCAATCCTCCCCCCCCACCAAAGTTGTAAAGTTCGTTTTCAACATGACAACTTGTACTTCTCATTGTTGCAACGGGTCCACCTGTATCCTTATTTAAACAACTTGTTTTTCCCCTTCCCCTCCACAAATTATACCGACATCAAATACAGTGAAAGCAGGGGTTATACTGTGGGGGAGGGAAATACAGAGCAACAAAGAAATAATCTTATAAATGCGTTAGAAACAATCGCACAAAAGACAAAAAACATTTAAATACATATCTTAGGGTTCATTTTCCTAACATCACCTTATCTGACCTTTTCTGCTTGACTCATACATATACTAAATATTGCAAATAAGGGAAACCATGGGACCTGTGTTCCTTTGGGCTTGGCTTACTTCACTTAATATAGTTTTTTCCAAGTCTTTCCATTTCCTAACAAATGGGGCAATGTCATTCTTTCTGATGGAGGCATAGAATTCCATTGGTATATATACACTGTGGGTTCATTTCTGAGTCCAGTTCTATTCCAATGGTCCTCAGGTCTGTTCTTGTGCCAGTACATAGCTGTTTTGATTACAATAGCTTTGTAATAGAGTTTGAACTGTGATATTAATATTCCTCCAGCATTGTTCTTTCTACTAAGGATTGTTTTTGCGCTTCAAGATCTTTTATTATTCCATATAAATTTTTGGATTGCTTCTCTATTTCATTAAAGAATGATGTTGGAATATTGATGGGTATTCCATTGACTTTGTAGATAGCCTTTGGCAATATTTTCATTTTCATGGTGTTAATCCTCCCAATCCAGGAGTATAGGAGGCTTTTCCACTTCCTTAGTTCTGTTTTAATTTCCTTTTTCAGGTTTTTAAAGTTTTCATCACAGCGGTTCTTCACTTCTTTGGTTAATTCCTAGGATTTTTTTGGGGGGTGGGATGAGCTATCACAAAAGGAGTTGCTTTCCTGATTTCAACCTTGCTCTTCTCATCATACAGAAAAGTCATCAGTTTTTGAGGGTTAATTTTATTTCCTGCTACCATGCCAAAGTTTCAGATCAGCTCAAGTAACTTGGGAATGGAGTCTATGGGATTCGTTAAATATAGAATCATCTCATCTGCAAAGAGGGAGAATTTGGAATTCTATACTTCCATCACAAAGAATGACATCACCCTATTCATAAGGCAATGGAAATACTTGGAAAAAATCATGTTAAGTGAAGTAAGCCAGACCCAAAGTAAATTAGATCCCATGGCTTCCCTCATTGTAATAGTATTTGTCTAAGATAGTCTTAGAAGAGGATCACAATAACTCAATAGCTATGTACATATGACCATATAAGATGATGCTAAGTGAAATAAGCCCCAAGATACGGAAACAAGAGGTTTCCCTTTGTTGTTTTTTTAAATATACTATGTGATTAAGTGATTATATAATTTCCCAAATTTCACAGTATTGTGGAATAATGATGCTAACTTAAAGTCACAAGTTCATTCTAACTTTCCTGGAGCAAATTGTCTATCACAGTCTATAACATATAACGGTGTACACATATACACCAAACATGTGATCAGCAGCATGGGGATAATTAATAGTGGTTCGACCGACCAGATGAGTGGGAGTTCTTTGTTTCTTATGTCCTGTTAATTTTGTCTTATCACCTAACAGTTTGGATTTAGCATCCACTTATCAGGGAGACCATGTCTCTTTGCTCTTGGCTTACCTCGCTCAACATGATTCCTTCTAGCTACATCCATTTTCCTGCAAATGCCATTATTTTGTCATTTCTAATGGCTGCATAATATTCCATTGTGTATAGATACCACAGTTTTTGGATCCATTCATCTGTGGTGGGGCATCTGGGTTGTTTCCATATCCTAGCTATTGTGAACAGTACTGCAATAAACATGGAGGTGCACGTGTCCTTGTATACTGGTTCCTGTTGTTCAGGGTAGATGCCTAGAAGTGGTATGACTGGGTCATAAGGGAGGTCAATCTTTAGCTTTCTAAGGACCCTCCAGACCCTCCCAAAGTGGTTGTATAAGTATACATTCCCACCAGCAGTGTATAGGGTTCCTCTTTCTCCACATCCCCTCCAGCATTTGTCGTTGGCTGATTTGTGGATGTGGGACATTCTGACTGAGGTAAGGTGGTATCTCAGGGTTGTCTTTATTTGCATTTCCTTCACCACCAGGGATGATGAACATTTCCTCATGTGTTTCTTTGCCATTTTTATTTCTTCATCTGAGAAGTCCCTCTTTAGTTCCCTTGCCCATTTAGTAATTGGTTTGTTAGGTTTGGGAGGGATTAGTTTCTTGAGTTCCCTGTATATACAGGATGTTAACCCCTTGTCTGATATATTGCTGGTAAATATTTTTTCCCAATTAGTTGGTTGTCTTTCTAGCTTGGTTGCAATAGATTTAGCTGTGCAGAAGCTTTTTATTTTAAGGTAGTCCCATTTGTCGAGTCTCTCTCCAACTTGTTGTGACCCTGGGACTCTGTTCAGGAAGTTCCTTCCTGTGCCTATTAGTTCAAGTGTCTCTCCTACTCTGTCCTGCAGTAGTTTCAGAGATTCAGGTTTAATGTTAAGGTCTTTAATCCATTTTGAGTTGATGTTGGTGCATGGTGATAGGCTGGGGTTCACTTTTAGTTTTCTGCATGTGGCCGCCCAGTTTTCCCAGCACCAGTGGTTGAAGAGGCTGTGTTTCTTCTATTGTATGTCTTTGGCTCCTTTGTCAAATATCAGCTGGCTGTAGGCCTGTGGATTTATTTCTGGATCTTCTATTCTGTTCCATTGGTCTTCGGGTCTGTTTTTGTGCCAGTACCATGCTGTCTTTGTTATTATAGCTCTGTACTAGAGTTTGAAGTTCAGCATGGATATCCCTCCCATGTTGTCTTTATTCCCTAGAATTGTTTTGGCTATTCTAGGTCTTTTGTTGTTCCATATGAATTTTTGGACTGTTTTCTGCATTTCAGTGATGTACGTCATTGGGATTTAATAGGAATTGCATTATATTTGTATATTAATTTTGTCAGTATTACCATCTTCACTATATTAAGTTGGCCTATCCAGGAGCATGGGAGGTCTTTCCATTTCCTAGTGTCTTCTGCAATTTCTTTCTTTAACTTTTTATAGTTTCCATTAAAGAGTTCTTTTACATCTTTGGTTAGGTTAATTCCTAAATATTTTATTTGGGGGGAGGTTATTGTGAATGGGGTTGCTCCCTTTATTTCCCTCTCTTCTTGTACATTTTCAGTGTACAGGAAGGCAACTGATTTTTGTGGGTTTATTTTGCATCCTGCTACTTTGCCGAAGTGATTTATGATTTCTAAGAGTTTGGGGATGGAGTTTTTGGGATCGTGAAGGTATAGTATCATGTCGTCTGCAAAAAGGGATAGTTTAACTTCTTCTTTCTCTATGTGGATCCATTTAATGTCTTTTTCTTGCCTTATTACCCTGGCTAAGGGTTCCAGGACTATATTGAAGAGGAGTGGAGACAGTGGGTATCCTTGCCTTGTTCCTGATTTTAGGAGAATTGGTTGTAGCTTTTCCCATTTAAGTATAATATTGGCTATTCGTCTGTCATAAATGGCTTTTATTGTTTTAAGAAATGTTCCTTCTATTCCTATTTTCTCCAGTGCTTTTAGTATGAATGAATGTTGAATTTTATCAAAGGTCTTTTCTGCATCTGTGGCAATAATCATGTGATTCTTGACCTTGGCTCTGTTGATGTGTTGAATTACATTTATTGACTTACGTATGTTAAACCATCCCTGCATCTCTTGGATGAAGCCTACCTGGTCATAGTGTGTGTTTTTTTTTATGTGTTTCTGGATTCTGTTAGCTAGAATCTTGTTAAGGATCTTTGCATCTGTGTTCATCAAGGAAATTGGCCTGTAATTCTCTTTTTTGGTTGGGTCTTTGCCTGGTTTGGGCATGAGTGTGATATTGGCTTAGTAGAATGAGTTTGGGATAGCTCCCTCCTTCTTTGTTTCTCTGAAGAACTTGAGGAGTATAGATATTAGTTCTTCTTTAAAGGTCTTATAGAATTCTGCTGTGAATCCATCTGGTCCTGGGCTTTTTTTTGTTGGAAGACTTTTGATAGCTTCCTGTATCTCGTTGTAGGATATTGGCTTATTTAATTGGTTTACTTCTTCTTTGCTCAGTTTGGGCAACTTGTATTTCTCTAAAAATTCATCCATTCCTGCCAGGTTTTCTTCCTTTAGAGAGTATAATTTTTGAAAGTAGTCCGTTCGGATTGTTTGGATATCTTGGGTGCATGTTGAGATTTTTCCTGTGGCATCCCTAATCCTGTTAATGTGGGTTTCCTCTCTTCTTTTTTTAATTAATCTTGCCAACGGTCCATCAATTTTGTTTATTTTTTCAAAGAACAGCTTTTTGTTTGGTTAATTTTGGCTATAATTTTCTGATTTTATATTTGTTAATCTCTGCTCTTAATTTGGTTATCTGGCTCCGTCTAGGAACATTAGGTTCCATTTTTTCTTGTTTTTCTAGCTGTTTTAATTGCAACATGAGATTATTTACTTGGTCTGTCTCCATTCTCTTGATGTGGGCACTGAGGGTAATAAATTTTCCCCTCAGGACTGCTTTTGCTGTGTCCCACAAGTTTCTTTGCGAGGTGTTTTCATTTTCATTGAGTTGTAGGAAATGTTTTATTTCTTCTCTGATCTCTTCCGTTACCCAGGCATTGCTAAAGAGTGTGCTGTTCAATTTCCATGTATTAGAGAAATTTCTGCGGTATGCTTTGTTATTGAGAACTAGCTTGATTCCACTGTGGTCAGATAGGATACAGGAGATTATGTCGATCCCTTTGTATTTGCTTAAGTTCCTTGCATGAACTATGATATGGTCTATTTTGGAGAAAGTTCCATGAGCTGCTGAGAAGAATATGTACTGTGTTGTTTTAGGGTGAAATACTCGATAGAAGTCAGTTAATTCTGCTTGAAGTATGGCCTCACTTAATTCGGTAGCTTCTTTGCCAATCCTCTGGTTGGTAGACCTGTCCTTTGGTGAGAGTGGTGTGTTAAAGTCTCCTAGTATTATCTTATTGGGATCTATTTTATTCTGTAAGTTTGAGAGTATTGGTTTAACATATCTGGGTGCATCAACATTTGGGGCATATAAGTTGATGATGGTAATATCCTCCTCTTGGATTGTTCCCTGTATTAATATGTAGTGTCCGTCCTTGTCTTTCTGTACTGATTTTAATGAAAAGTTTATTTTGTCAGATATCAGGATAGCTACACCTGCTTTCTTACTGGGGGCATTTGATTGGTAGAGCCTTTCCCAACCATTTACTCTGAATTTGTTTGTATGTTTGGCTTAGAGGTGGGTCTCCTGAAGGCAACAGATGGGTGGGTCATATTTTCTGATCCAGTCTGCAGTTCTTTTTCTTTTGATTGGCGAATTATTGCATTGTTGTCCCTGTCATTCCCTGTTTTCCTAAGTTTTTCTTCTTTCCTTTCCTCTTGTGCTTGCTCAGTTAGACTTTGATTAATGTGTCTGGGTGCAGGTCCCAGTTCCTTGGCTGCTTTCTTCAGGTTGTGTCCCCCCTCTTAGTATTCTTTGTAATGCTGGCTTAATGTTTATGTATTCATTTAGTTTTTCCTTGCTATTAAAAATTTTCAGTTCTCCATCGAATGTGAATGCTAGCTTTGCTGGGTATATCAGTCTGGGTTGGCAGTTATTGGCTCTCAAGACTCGTATGGTACTTTCCTAGGCCTTTCTTGCATTCAGTATTTGTGTGGAGAGATCTGCAGTGATTCTAATTTTTTTCCCATTGTAGTATAGCTCCTTCTTCATTTTTGCTGCATGCAAGATTGTTTCCTTATTATTCAGATCTATTATTTTACTATAATGTGTCTAGAAGTGTTTCTCCTGGGATCTTGCTTGTTGGATGTTCTATATGCTTCTGTTATGTAGGTAAGATGTTCTTTTTTGAGGTGGGGAAAATTTTCACTGATTATCTTGTCGAATAGGTGTTTCCTTCCCTTGCTCTGAAATTCCTAACCTTTGTCCACTCCAATTATACGAAGGTTAAATGTCTTCGCATTATCTGCTTGCTCTTGAATTTCCCTTTGGCTTAATTTGAGTGATTTTTCCATATCTGTCACTTTTTGGTCCAGTTGGTGTATTCTGTCTTCTGTATCTGACTCTCTACATTCCATTTCGTTCACTCTGTTGACTGTGGCTTCTATTGTGGTTTGCATGGAGGATATGGACTCCTTTATGGATTCGATGTTGGTTCTCAAAGTACTGATCTCACCTCTTAATGAGGTATGTATTGCTCTAATTTGGCATTTATCTCATTTCTTACTGAGGTTTCTGCTGCCTCTAGTTTTGCATGCATCTCCTGTTTGATATGCTGTATCTCTTTTGATAGTTCGTCCTTGCGCTCTTTCAATTTCTGGTCTATTTCTCGCTTTATTTCTTGAGTCATTACCTCCAGTATCCCTTGAATGTAGCTTTTGTCTTCCATTCCTGCTTTGCTCCCACTGGGGCTCTCCCTGTGTGGCTGCTGGCTATTGAGGATAGCTTGCTATCCTGGGTGGTGATAAACCTTGTAATTTTTCTCTGTTATTTTCACATGGGGGTTCGGGGATTATTGAGACTAATCTGCAATTATGTTTTGGTGTGTCTGTCTTTGCTTGGTTGCTGATTCTGTATTGGTAGAGAGTCTGTGCTTGATCTGGGTTCTGTTGGGGGCCTACCTCCAGCTGTTGGTCTGACCTACATAGGATTCTCGGCTCTCTTCTGTAGATCGCTGGCAATTCTCGCCTTTGGAAGGGTTGTGCAGCCTAGACTGCTCGTGTTTGCTCCTACGGGTGCTCTTGGCATGATTGGATGCTCTGGATGCACTCTCCCAGATGCTGGAGTCTGCTGTGGGCTCCTGATGTGTTTTTTTTCATTTGTTTGTTTGTTTTTTGGCCAGTTGTGGGCTTGAAATCTAGGTATGGGTGCTGTCCCTCAGCTCAAGGCCACAGCACCACTTCTGACCCTTTCTGCTTATGTGATGCTGAGGAATCAGATCCAGGGCCTCATGCACCCAAGACTATCACTCTCCTGCTGAGCCACCTTACCAGCCTGAGCTCCTGCCTACTATCAGGTGCTGGTGGCCTGTGTTGCCCAATTCCCAGCCTAGAGTATTTGGGTCGGGTTTTGGTGGGGTTTGGGCTTCTCTTGTCCTGAGCCTCCAGGTCTTTTTTTGTCATAGGTGTGCTTCCCAGGGGGTGCAGTTCCCTGTTTTTCTCCCCTCTGCTGAGGCGTATGCTCAGCTTTTGACTTCAGTTGGGAGGAGTTGGTTGTGTTGTTCAAGCGCCTCATCCCCAGGCATGGTCCCTGCCCCCAGCCTGTGGCACGCCAGTTGGGTCTGTGCTGCTGTGTATACCACATAGGTTATGCAGCCGGGGGTACACAGTTCAAATTTCTTCTACTGTTGGTTGTCTTGACCCAGGGGCGCTGTTCCTGGCTTGGGCGTTTAAGCTCCCTTCCAGGGGCGCTCTTGTTCTAGCCTGGCCAGCGGAGTGTGCGCCACGGGCTGGTGGCGCGCTCAAACAGTTCCCAGTTTTAGTGGGTCCTGTGGTTCGGGTGTTGGGGTGGGGAGTCTGGGTCAGGGTCTGGGGATTCCCTCCAGCTCTTGAGGGATACACTGTTCCTTGTGGGGTACTCACCCTGGAGCTAGTTGTTTCTGTGTGGTGTAGGTCATCAGTTGCTCTTGCAATCCAAGATCAGTTGGGGTGGTTGTGGGCTGAGCTGGGCCGAGGTGGCTCTGTGTGATTCTCTTCTGTCTCTGGGGTTTGCACTCTCCGTATCAGCACCAGTTCCTTGTAGGTCTTTTGCTTTGCTGTACTGTGAGCATCCCATGTAGCTCTGAGGGCTCCCGTCCTGGGGCCAAGTTCCGGGCTGGGGATTTCTCCATTTATCGCAGTCAGTGGGTCTGACACTGGTACCTCACGGGGCTTCTGGGCGAGTGATCTGCAGGCAGCTCCTTGTGTCTCTGGGACCCCAGTGGCCCCCACTGGGTCATCACAATCGGCGGGTCTGACACCTGTACCTCAGGCGGCTTCTGCACGGGTTATCTGCAGACCGCCCCCTGTGTCTCTGGGAACCCGGCAGCCCCACCGGGTCGTCACAATCGGCAGGTCTGACACTGGTACCTCAGGCAGCTTCTGTGCTATCTGCAGGCAGCTACCTGTGTCTCTGGGACTCCAGCAGCCCCTGCCGGGCTGGCTGGGGGTGCCTTGACGTGCTGGTGCCTGGCAGCTTTGGCGGGATGGAGACTCACTGCTCGGAGAGAGAGAGAGGGGTGAGGGTGGATCTTCGTGGGTTTCTCTGTTTGTGGCGATCAGCGGGTCTGCAAATCGGTACCTCAGGCGGCTTCTGCGTGGATGATCTACAGGGAGCCCCCTGTGTCTCTGGGACTCCAGCTGCCCCCGCTGGGGTGGCTGGCCGAGGCTTGGCGTGCTGCTGTGCGGCCAGTAAAGGTTGGGTGAGGGATCTTCGCTCTTCTCTGTTCTGAAATTCTTCTTTTCTTCTTTTTCTTTTTCTTATTTTCCACCTCCTGTTTTTCTCTGAGTGTTTGTCTTTTTGTTGTTATCGGTCTCTTGGGAAGATTAAGCGTTGGAACTCGAACTCTCTTTTTGGTTGAGGAGAGCTGTGGCGTTTCCCTACTGCCCCGTCGCCATCTTGGTTCCCCCTCCCCTCATGATTTCTTTTTTCTTTTTTCTTTTTTTTCTATTGTTCATCCCTATTGTCACTGTACTGGATTTTTCTTTTTAATTTTTTTAAAATTTTTAAATTTTTTATTTTTTATTGTGAAAATACTGTACAGAGTGATTACAATTACATGGGCAAGATAATGAGTACATTTTTTATCAAGCATTGTTGCATCCTCTTAAGTTCCCCTTACCATCCCTTCCCATCTCCCACCCACCCACTCCCCCCTCCTTGGCCAAAGTTGTGAAGTTCATTTTTCGACATAATGACTTGTATATCTCATAGTTGCAATGGGTCCACCTGTATCCCTATTTAAACGATTTATTTTTCCCCTTCCCCTCCACAAATTATATCGACATCAAATACAATGAAAGCAGGGGTTATACTGTGGGGGAGGGACATACAAAGCAACAAAGAAGTCATCTTATAAATGTGTTAGAAACAATCACATGAAAGAAAAAAAAAACATTTGAATACATACCTTAGGGTTCGTTTCCCTAACATCACCTTATCTGAACTTTTCTGCTTGACTCAGACATATACTAGATATTGAAAATAAGGGAAATCATGGGACCTATGTTTCTTTGAGACTCGCTTATTTCACTTAATATAATTTTTTCCAAGCCTTTCCATTTCCTAACAAATGGGGCAATGTCATTCTTTCTGATGGAGGCATAGAATTCCATTGTGTATATATACCACATTTATTTTCTTGATCCATTCATCTACTGAGGGGCATCTGGGTTGGTTCCATATCTTAGCTATAGTAAATAGTGCTGCAGTAAACATAGTTGTGCTGGTAGCTTTAGTGTGGTCTTGTTTGTAAACATTTGGGTAAATGTCCAAAAGTAGGATTGCTGGGTCATAGGGAAACTCTATGTGGAGTCTTTTGAGGAAGCTCCATACTACTTTCCAAAGTGGTTGAACAAGTTCACACTCCCACCAACAATGAAGTAAGGTTCCCTTCTATCCACATCCCCTCCAGCATCTGTTGTTTTTAAAGTTCTTCATGTTAGCCATTCTAACTGGAGTGAGGTGGTATCTCAATGTCCTTTTGATTTGCATTTCTTTTATGGCTAGGGAGGTTGAGCATTTCTTCATGTGTCTATTGGCCATCCTTCTTTCCTCTTCAGAGAAGTTTCTTTTTAAGTCTTTGGCAGTCGTTTCTTTGAAGATTTGTGGTTGGGGGATTTAATTTTTTGAGTTCCAGGTATATTTTAGATATGAGACCCTTGTTCATTGTGTGGCTAGTGAAGATCTTCTCCCATTCCGTGGGCTTTCTATTGATCTTGCTAGCTATGTCCTTTGCCACGCAGAAGCTCTGCAACTTCATGCAATCCCATTTGTCCAACCTTTCTTTGATTTGTTGTGCTTCCGGGTCTCTATTCAGAAAATTTCGGCCTGTGCCAAGGAGAACTAGGGTTTCTCCTAATCCATCCTGTAATGTTTTCAGAGTGTCTGCTTTGACTCAAAGGTCTTTGATCCATTTGGAGTTGATTCTGGTGCAGGGTGATATATAAGGATCTAGCTTTAGTTTTCTACAAGTTGTTAACCAATTTTGCCAGCACCATTTACTGAAGAGGCAGTCTTTCTTCCATTCTATTGTTTTAGCTCCCTTATCGAAGATTAGGTGGCTATAGGTCTGTTTAGGTTCATTTCTGGGTTTTCAATTCTATTCCATTGGTCCTGAGGTCTGTTCTTGTGCCACTACCAAGCTGTTTTGATTACTATGGCTTTATAGTAGAGTTTGAAATTTGTTATTGATATTCCTGCAACACTGTTCTTTCTGTTGAGGATCGTTTTTGCTATTCGGGGTCTTTTATTGTTCCATATGAATTTTTGGATTGCCTCTTCTATTTCCTTGACAAATGAGGTTGGTATTTTGATAGGTATCACATTGAATTTGTAGATAGCCTTGGGAAGTTTTGCCATTTTCATGATGTTGATCTTTCCAATCCAGGAGCATGGGAGTTTTTGCCACTTTCTAAGTTCTGTTTTGATTTTCTTTAGCAAGTTTTTAAAGTTTTCATCATAAAGGTCCTTCACTTCTTTGGTTAAGTTAATTCCTAGGTATTTTATTTTTTGTGGGGCTATTATGAATGGAATTGCTTTCCTAATTTCAGCCCTACTTTTCTCATTGTTGGCATACAGAAAAGCCATTGGTTTTAGAGGGTTAATTTTATACCTTGCTACTTTGCCAAAATTTTGAATCAGCTTGAGTAATTTGGGAGTGGAGTCTATGGGATTCTTTAAATACAAGATCATGTCATCTGCAAAGAGGGAAAGTTTTACTTCTTCTTTCCCTATTTGGATCCCCTTTATGTTTGCATCTTGTCTTATTGCTGTAGCTAGGCATTCTAATACTAGATTGAAGAGAAGTGGAGAGCATAGACATCCTTGTCTTGTTCCTGAGTTAAGAGGAAATGGCTTTAGTTTTTCACCATTAAGTACTATGCTGGCGGTAGGTTTGTCATATACAACCTTTATTGTATTGATGAATGTTCCATGGATTCCTAATTTTTCCAAGACCTTCATCATAAAGGGGCGTTGGAAATTGTCAAATGCTTTTTCTGCATCTATTGAGATAACCATGTGGTTCTTATTCTTGCTCCTGTTGATGTGATGAATAATATTAATTGATTTGAGTATATTGAACCAGCTTTGCATCCCTGAAATGAATCCTGTTTGATTGTGGTGTATGATTTTTCTGGATGGATTGTTGAAGTCGATTGGCCAAAATTTTGTTGAGACGTTTTGCATCAATGTTCATCAAAGAAATGGGTCTATTGTTCTCTTTCTTTGATGAGTCCCTGCCTGGTTTTGGGATGAGAGTTATGATGGCTTCATAGAATGTGTTCAGTAGTGACTGTTCTCTTTCATTTCATTGAAGAGTTGGAGGAGTATTGGTGTGAGTTCTGCTTTGAAGGCCTTGTAGAATTCGGCTGTAAAACCATGTGGTCCTGGACTTTTCTTAGCTGGGAGGTCTCTTATTGCTGTTTCTATTTCAATGCTTGATAGGGCCTGTTCAGATGGGTTAACTCATCTTGCTTTAGTTTTTGCATGTCAATATTTGCTAGGAAAAGGTCCATTCTGCCAAGTTCTCAATCTTATTAGCATAAAGTTTTGTGAAGTATTTCCTTATAATGTTGTGAATCTTGGTTGTTTCTGTGGTGATGTTTCCATTCTCATCTCTGAGTGTATTTATTTGGGTGTGTTCTCTTCTTTTTCTGATAATATTTGCTAAGGGTCTGTCAATTTTGTTAATTTTTTCGAAGAACCAACTCTTTGTTTTGTTGATTCTTTCTATAGTTTCTTTTGGATTCTAATTCATTTAATTCTGATTTAATTTTAATTATTTCTTTCCGTCTACTGGATTGGGGTTTATCTTCCTGTTGTTTTTCAAGAAGGTTCAGATGTCTCATTAAATTGTTGGTTTCAGATCTCTTCAATTTGTTGATATAGGAACTCAGAGCTATAAACTTGCCCCTGACTACTGCCTTTGCTGTGTCCCAGTGGAGTTGGTAACTTGTGTGCTCATTTGTACTCGATTTTTCTACCCTATATATTTTATATAGATTTATCTGAATTAGGGAAGAAAAGAGGAACAACAAAATATTGATACAGGATAAAGGGTGAACCAGTGCAATAGTGATACTTACAAGACAATATATTGGAAATGAATTGTACAACTTGGGAGAGGGGGATTAGGAGGAAAGAAAAGTGGAAGAAAAATCGTGAAAGGGGTCACAAGTTCAAGACATGTGTTCACTACCTTTTGTATGTAACTGTAACCCCTCTATACATCACCTTAAAAATTAAATTAAATTTATTTATTTTTTCAAAATCTTTTTTTTTTTTTGTCTGTCATGGGGCTTTAACTCTGGGCCTGAGCACTGTCTCTCAGCTCTTCAGTTCAATGATAGCATTGTACCACTTGAGCTACAGTGCCACTTCCGATTTTCTGGTAGTTTATTGGAGATAAGAGTTTCACAGACTTTCCTGCCCAGGCTGGCTTTGAACCTTGATCCTCAGATCTCAGACTCCTGAGTAGCTAGGATTGTAGGTGTGAGACACCGACGCCCAGCTTTTTTCAAATTCTTTATTGTGATTGATTTCAGAATTTTCCAAATTTCACAATTTTGTGGGATAGTGATGCTTAGTTAAAGTCACAAACACATTCTAACTTTCATGGGGAAATTTTCTATCATGGTCTATAACATTTATGAGTTCTATGAGCTATGACAATAGTTATTTCCTCCACATTGGGTGATATGTACATTTCTTTTGTTTTGCATAGCATCAGCTGTTTCTTTAAAAGAAAAACTAAACAGAGTTCCCTAGGATCCAGCAATCCCATGCTTGAGTATTTCCCTAAATGGTTACTCATCTCTTAGTGGAGAAAGGATAAATTTCAAAGTTTAGAAGAAAGCAATTAGAAAACATGTCATATGCATTACAAAATGTTCATCATTTATATTCAATGACCGGAATTCATAATTTAATTATTTTTATTAAATGGTTGATCCAGTAATGGTATTTTCAGAAAATCTAAAAATGAAAGACAAAAAAAAAATCACAACAAAGATTTGTTCCATATATGGAATTCCTATATTATCATGAGAAATAAAAACTGGCATACTCTTAAGTTTAAACAATGAGGTATAGGTTACCTAGTCTAACACCATAAAATGTGTTTATTAAGGTTATCTAAGTCTTGTGATAATGGTACATATGAAAATATATTATTATGTATCATTGATAATTTTTTTTTGGGTCTGGTTGTGGGGTCTGAACTCTGGGCCTGGGCGCTGTCCCTCAGCTCTTCAGCTCAAGGCTAGCACTCTACCACTTGAGCCACAGCGCCACTTCTGGCTTTTTTCTTATGTGGTGCTGAGGAATCGAACCCAGGGCCTCGAGCATGCAAGGCAAGTGCTCTACCACTGAACCACCTTCCCAGCCCCATCATTGATAATTTTTAAGTTGTATGCTTCTTTGCAAAGGAATGGATCTCAAATGTGCCCACACACCTATGAAGAAACATACCATCTTTAGCAACAGTGCTTGTGAAAAATTATATAGAAGTACTGATCAGAGACTCATGTGAAATCTAGTTAATCAGAAGGCTGAAATCTGAGTATTTTGGTTCAAAGCTAGCCCAAGCAGGAAAGTCTGTGAGATTCCTATCTCCAATTAATTACCAAGCAGCCAGACATGGAAGTATGATTCAAGTGGTAGACTACTGGTCTTGAAGCAAAAAAAAAAAAAAGCTAAGGGGTCTGTGCCCAGGCATTGAATCCAAACTGTGTAAGTAGTTTAAAATAAAAGTGCAAATTTCTCCATTATACTTATTAATATATAATTGATAGCAATCATCTTAAATAATATTAGGAGAATTATGGAGATCTTTTTTCCTTAAGTAATTATATATTCTCTAAATATTGTACAATAAATGTGAATTGGTTAACATAACCAAACAGAGTAAAAAAAAATTGAAAGGACTCACCTAAGTTGTTGTAGACACCTTAATTATAAACCAGTTGATAGCCAACAATCATTGACTAAATACTAATGCTGATATGTTCAACATAAAGGGATTTCATTCACTTGAATTGCTGGTGGCTCCTGCCTGTAATCCTAGCTACTCAGGAAGCTGAGATCTGAGGATTGGAGTTCAAAACCAACCCAGGCAGGAAAGTCCGTGAAACTTTTGTCTCCAATAAACCAAGAGAAACTTTTGTCTCCAATAAACCAAGAGAAGACCGGAAGTGGCTCATGTGGTAGAGCACTTGCCTTGAGCTGTATAGCTGAGGGACAGCGCCCAGGCCCAGAGTTCAAGCCCCATGACCGACAAAAAAAAAAAAAAGAAAAGAAAAAAAGAAAAGAAAGGAAAAGAAAAGAAATACTCTAAAATGGGGAACATTGGGGAACATGAGTGTCCATCTTACAATGGCTTATCAAACACCAAAGATAAACGTATATTCACTGAGTTGTGGAATGTTCTCAAAGCCTCTTTCAACTTCTAATGCTGGGAAAAAATCATTTAGAATACTCTATATGTGTTAATTTCATGCTTCCTCTATGTAGAGTTAATGAGACTAAATGGGGTACCATTCCTCACACAGTGGTTCACTTGCAGTCCCAACTCCTTGACGGGGAATATAACTTGGGACCAATGTGAAGAATTCATTGGGCAATATGTTAAGACTCTACCTCTAAAACCAAAAGTTAATAATAATGAAGAGGAGGCCTAAGATGGATAATGCTTAAGATTCTCTAGGTGTGTTCAATGTGCAATACATATTACTGGTGTTGACTACATATACAGTGTGCTCATATACAGTGTGCTCAAAATACAGTTTTGGTCCTGACCTCTTCCTCAGAACATGATTGTAAAGTTCAAAGTGAACTGAGTTCCTGAATTGAGAGAAGTACATAAAAATGATTATACCAATTTGACACTGCTGTAACATTCACACAGTGATTCATGTATATCTCAAATTAAAGAAAGTACAAACTACAGTGGTCACTTCAACATATGGACCAAACATATGCAAATATCACTTAACAGTTCAGGATAAAATGAAAAATAACTTAAATAAAACCGGTCCTTCAAGACACACAGGTTTAATGGCCTAACTTCCTAGTTACATTGCAAGATACTGAGTGTCTTCCAGAGGCCCCAGTACAATCTGCACCTACAGCAGGTACTTCTGGAAATGCTTCCTGAATTGTAATGAATGATGGTTCAATGTTTTTCCATTTACGAAATTAATTGAATTTTAAAAGGGCCATTAGGATCATGATGTCTTTACAATGAAATAATTTACTTAGAGTAGTGGAAGGTTTTGACATTATGGTTAAAATGAGATGTATTTTGCAGAAGAACAAGCTTCTTAATGTCCTTTAAATGATCTCATGTCTTTTAGCTAGCTGACTTACCCCTAGTACCACAGCCCTCACTAGCTGTCATCCCCTGGCCCCTTGCAGGAGAAGCTGAGTCAGTCCTATCCATGATGCTCTTAGCCTGTCACTCACCTGGTTTAACCATATAAAGTTAATTCAAATATCCCCTTTTGTCTATTTTCATCTGTGCTCATCTTCCCTCTCTTACTTTTGCATATTTCACATTTCACTGAACAAATTCTCTGTTAACACTTTAGAAGTTCATTCAGAGCTCAGATAACACTATCATAGAAATCCAAGGCTGAGTCTCCATGTACCCATGTTGTGATATACCTAGACTAAAATTATCATGAATTATCAGCGTAAGTTGGGAAAAATGCTTGGCTTCCATATTTGTTACCTGTAAGTATGGGTTAAGTCAGTAAACATACCACATTGGTTATATGGACAAAGACATAAAAAGACAAAGAAAAGAAAGACTTATTTTATTTCTTCTTTATTTTATTTTATTTTGCTGGTCCAAGGGATTGAACTCTGGACTTGGGTTCATTTTGCTCAAGGCTAGCGTTCTACCACTGGAGTCACAGAGCCTTTTCTGACCATAACAGTTTCATGGACTTTCCTGCATGCAGTGGCTTTGAACTATAATCCTCAGATCTCAGCCTCCTGAATAGCTAGGATTTCAGGTGAGAACCTCTGGAGCCTGGCAGACATATTATATTTATATCTTCTTGAACTACAATATTGAAAAGAAAATTGAAGTCCCAAACAATTGGAAATCTGTTAGCAAAGACAAGTAGGAGAGGCAGATATGGTGCCTGAGGAATTCTGAACAAGTGGTGGTGTGAAGCAGGACCTTTGTAGACTCCTTGATGAATGTGCTATACAGTGACTTGAAAATATACAGTTCTCTGAGATTATTAAGAAACTATTATCTTGATCCTTGTTAAAATGGCAAGGCAGACCTTATTCAAGAATATTGTGAAGAATGTCAGCTATCACAATTGGAGCAACAAGGCTCAAAGGCACATGAAGATTTATTGCAAATGAGTCAGAGAAGGGGTGTTAGTGGAATGAAAATTAGTAAGAGGAGACTTCAAGGTTTGGAAAAATTCTTGATAAATCAATTTATCAAGCTACATATGGAAAGTGATCAGATTCCAAGGATAAGGGATGAGAAATTTGACTAGATATTGAAGGTAGATATATCAAGTGTGGGTAGCATCACCTTAAACCAATTTGACAGGATTCTTCACTAAAACTGGGGTAACACAACAAATGAAATCTAGTCAGAAATTCTGTGTAAAATTTCACTGAGGAGACAGACTTATAAACAGTTCCAAAGAGCTTGTGACACATATTTGTATTATCTATGCTTCCATAGGGAAGTAAATTGTTTAAAATAGACTAAATGTAGGAAATATGAAATACCTTAGAGATGAAGCAGGCATATTCTTTTACTCATGGACATTAAAAAATGCTTATTACATTTTCCATTAATTTATTGAGTTAAAAAATACTTAAAAGTATATTGACAGTTAACCAATTCAAACAATAGTAAGACAACTTCAAAATATAGGTTTTTTTTTAATTCAATAGAGAGCCCTGAGGACAAGAGACAAGATTCTTATCCTACATCCTCCCTAGCAGCATCTTGCAGACAGAATTGTTAATTTGAGGCCAGTTGTCTCCCATGAATTTTACCAATGTGTGACAATTACCCAAGTTCCTGGGCTGAGACACAGACCCGCTGTGAAAATTTATAGTGCTCAATAGTCCTCAAAATTTCTCATTTGTTACCCATGGTGAGATGGAGAGGTAGCCTTGAGGAGGGAGAGGATTGAGTACAGAAATGAGAGCAGAAGCATCCTGCACACCAATTTAAGCTTGTGAAAGAGAAGAGCATCAGTTTAACCTTTTGGCAAGGGTAAACCATGATTCTGCTGTGTAGTTTTGCATGGCAGTATACCCACTGTTTTTAATTTAGGATCTTTCACAATTGCTACCTTGGCTGTCAAATGAAGATTATTGTACTGCTGGCCTAATTTTTAAGCTTTTTTTAGATAACATTATTCATAGATTTTCAAAGAGCTGGAAGAGTTCAAAGCATTTAAAATCGTGTGCCATCATTTGTTTAATGTATAGGGAAGCCAGGAAACATTTGCTGTGAAGGGTCAAAAGACAAATATTTTAGGCATAGCAGGTCATACTGTCCCTTCTACAGCCCCTCCACAGGCTTTGGTATGTGAAAACAACATGACTCTGTTACAAACATAATTTTATTTATAAAAATTGGAATTTGAATTACCCATTTATATACATTTGACATGTCATTCTTTCCTTACCAAAATTTAGTATTTTTTCATTTGAATTTGTTAAAGAGTAGAGCCTAAATCATGCATTTACTTTAGGCAGATACTGGAAAGCTTTGGGTGTGTTTTGCCTAAAAAGAAATGCATCTTATAGAAATCCTGCATAGTGCTAGTGTAATATATTCACCCTAATTTATTATGGAAGATTTGGTATGGTAACATTGAGTACTACATTTTTTTCCTTTTTGAAAAACACAGAAACAATCTCTCTTAAGATCACAGTGATAAACAGCGTTCTTTGAAGAACAAGAGTGACCAGAAAAAATGACTTAGGTCTCCAGGAGAGCAAGCAATCAATTTCAAGAAAAATGGTTTTATTATAAGGACTGAGATGGTGAGGAATTTCAATCCTCCAGGGTTCCCTGTGGCCCAGCCACAGGGGCTTGGGACTTGGCAAGTTCATATTGGTCTGTATGATGAACCATGTCCTGGAATGAAAAGTAACCAGTCTCCTCAGGGAATGATAGAGTGCAGCAAACCCCTCATTATGGAGAATCTCAAAATGATCTCTTGCCCAAAGAGCCAAGCAATGGCTGACTTAGTTGACTGAAAAAATAGGGACAAGTAAATGCAATATGAACATAAGCATTGTTGTTTATTGCCTAGACTTGTGGTTAGTAGTCCAAGTAAATGGATTGCCACTCATTATGCCAAAAATAACATTTGGACCCCATATTGTATTCCTATCTTAATGAACCAACCATAGAATATCCAGCCAATATTCAAGACTGGAACTTTTTCGTAAGTCCAGTCATTTTACTACTTGTGCAAAGCTACACTCCCAGATCTTTGGGGTTTCATTTTTTATTGTTTTTTTTTCTTCAAATAACGTCTCATGTTTATGCTCAAACCAACCCAGATGATTTTTCTCCTATTTAAGGTCCCTATGTAGTTAAGCTGACATGTGTGAGACACTGCATCCAACCTTTTTTTTTTTTTTTTTTTTTTGTCGGTCATGGGGCTTGATTCTGGGTCTGGGCGCTGTCCCTCAGCTCTTCAGCTTAAGGCTAGTGCTCTACCATGTAAGCCACAGTGCCTTTTCCGGTTTTCTGAGAGGTTTATTGGAGATAAGAGTATCCAGGACTTTCCTGCCCCTGCTTGCTTTGAACTGAGATCCTCGGATCTCAGCTTCCTGAGTAGCTAGGATTATAGGTGTGAGCTACCAGCGCCTGGATTACATCCAACTTTTTAATTTGTGAATGTGGGTTCTTTTGAACTGTCTACTTGAACTGGCCTTGAACCATGACCCTCTTAATCTCTATCTATGAAAAAGCTAGCATTACAGGTATGAGTCATTCTACCTCATTAAGATGCTAGAACTTTGAGACTCAATCTTACACTTTTTAGAGAAGATATTACTGTATATTCAGGGAAGAATGACATATGTTGGACTACATTCTTAACTCTGACTCTCCCTCCAGCACCCCAGATGGGGACATTCATGGAATATACGAATGTGTCTTTGTCAGGGATGCTACCATAGCAACTATTTATGTGAAAATAACAATCGGTAAGAGGCCATGAGGGAAGTTGGTTTGCACTCCCAAACACCCAAGCTGTCTTTGAACAGATACTGTTGTTCTTCAGACCCTAGTGAAGGGCAGTGCAGTACATCACCCCAAATGTATTACTTTACCATGAGAATTCTTTTAAGCTGAAGGCAATTTGGGGGCTAAAGAAGCAGAATCAAGGGAAGTTCTCTGTTCTTATTTGCCTAAAAGTTATGTATAAAATTCTAAAGTTACCTGTCACTCCCTCTTTCTTCAACTATGTAGGAAAGAAATAATATCACTAAAGACAACTTGCAACCTCCTGAGGCCATAGATGACAGCAAAGATGCCCACATTACAAGTATTACTACTCAGAGTGGAAGACCAGTTTCCTGTTGAAACTAGGAATATTGTTAAAGGGATTAAGAAGGAACAGAAAACCCAATTCTTCAGCCTAAAGGCAGGATTCAGACTTTCAAAGACTATCTTCTGGCCCCTTCTCAACAAGAGAGAACAAAAATTAAACAATGAGGACAACTCTTCACCACTATCAGCCTGAAAATGGTACCAGAAGACTCTATAATAACAAGATCATCACCAACTTACTACTCTTTATCTATTGCCTTCCATAAAGTTCCTTCCATTTATCTTGTCTCTTCCCTAAAAATGTGTTGTTCTTTGTTGAAGATTGCATAATGCACAAGTTTACATGAAATACACAACTAATAAATGTCTATATGTTTTCCTCCTCTTAGTCCTTTTTAACAAACATCCTTCTGATGAAATATGTATGGGGCACTGGTCTTCCTTGTCCTACACAACCCTTTATCTTCCATCAGTATTTTCATATATTTGGCTTTTTACAATTTGCCAATTTTTTAACTTTCAGGTCAAAGTCCTGTTCCTTTTCCTTGTAACTACCCAGAAAATATATTTTTCTTTAACATTAGATGAAACCAAAGTTCTAACCACTTCTTTGAATTGCTCAGCTTTCTGTTAGCCATGTATATGTATGATGCACATGTCATTAAAGTCATGATTGTTTCTCTGTTAATTTGAATCTTGTCAGGTTTTAAAAGAGTTGGTTTTTTTCTAATTTTAAAAGACTCTAGGCAGTGATTTATGAGAGGAAAAGAGCAAATACCAATCTTTATTGAAGGGTGAAAGGGACATTAAAAAATTAAATAAAATGACTAAAATTGACTTTATAGAAAAAAGTCCGGAGCATAATTCTATTGAATTACTAATTAAAGTATCTATAAGTTTGCAAGCATTTTCTTTTTTTTTTTCGGTCGGTCGTGGGGCTTGAACTCTGGACTTGGGCACTCTCCCTGCGCTCTTCAACTCAAAGCGAGCGCTCTACCACTTGAGCCACAGCACCATTTCTGGTTTTCTAGTAGGTTTTTATTGGAGATAAGAGTCTCAGGGACTTTCCTGCCCAGGCTGGCTTTGAACTGTGATCCTCAGATCTCAGCCTCCTGAGTAGCTAGGATTACAGGCGTGAGCCACTGGCGCCTGGCATTGCAAGCATTTTCTGAGTTCTACATGTTAAATTGCTAAGTGACTCAATACAAATACTTCCTAATTGATAACTATCCCCAGTTTCCTTTCTAGATTTGTGTGCTGAAAATTACATTAGCATAGTTTTGTTCTGGCACGAATTCCAATATCATGCATGTGTGTATGGTATATTTTCTTTGCTACCATAGCCACAGCATCTCAATAGCCATAGCTTTTTGTGACTCCTTTGAATAAAGAATTTAAACTCTAGGGCTGGGAAGATGACTCAGTGGTAGAGCACTTGCCTTGCATGCATGAGGCCCTGGGTTCAATTCCTCAGCATCACATAAGCAAAAAGAAAAAAGCCGGAAGTGGTGCTGTGGCTCAAATGGTAGAGTGCTTGCCTTGAGCTGAAGAGCTGAGGGACAGCACCCAGGCCCAGAGTTCAGGCCTCACGACTGGACCCCCCTCCCAAAAAAAAGAATTTAAACTCTACTATGTGACAAAATGCTCAGGAAACAAAGAAGGTACTCCCTGGAAGTGCTCCTGCTTTTAGGCACATGTTTCAGGCATTACACATAAAATTCTACTATTTCCACCACTGTGAAACTACACTCTATGAACCTAATAGGTCCTTACAGTCATCTCTTACCACTGATACCCTTGTATATTCAAAAGGAAAACATCTAAAAGTGTCATGTTTTTGTTTTTCCTTTTGTGTTGTTTGTTGATTTATCTCTATTGAGAGGATAAGGGGGCACAGAAATGGAGAGACAAAGGGTGAAAAAATGCAGCAGTGATATTCACTAGACATTATATTGAAAACAAACTATACAACTTGTGGATAGAAACAGGAGGGAAGTCCTGGGAGAGATTGAGGGAAGGAGTGGTATTGTTCAAAAACAAAGGAACTCTTTATCTGACATATAACTGTAATCCCTCTGTATATCACCTTTACAATAATGATAAATCACTCATTAAAAAAATGAAAGTGTCATATCCACAAAGTTTCTATCTACTGTCCACTTTTAAGCAAAAGACCCACAGTGTCTTCCTTATCCTATTTCAACTATCAAGAACTTAGGTCTATTGTAAGCCCACATATAGTTTGCAATCATACACTACCAATCAAATCAATGAATATCTTTATGTTTTCAGACTGTTCCAGTGAACTGGAACAAACAAACAATTCAGTCACCTGTATAATCAGCTCTAATATAAAAACAGTGGATTTTTATTTATTACTTAATAATGTTCATAAAGATTGAGTTCAAGCTCTTCCTTACTCTACTATCAATCCTAAACTACTTTGCCATGAACTTTGTGGATGTCATACCTCATTCTTAAGCCATGTGATTCTCAGTCCTCTAACACTCTGTGACATTAAATTTCTGCCTTGGTAGTAGTCTATTTTTTAGTAATCCCAACTAAAAAGCTTGATTTATCTTTGTTTGAGCAAAAAACACCATGCTGGTGTCTTTTAGGAAAATTATCATTTGTTAAACAAATGGAAAAGAACTTGTTTATCTATCATTCCTTTTTTTTTTTTTTTTTTTTGGTCATGGGGCTTAAACTCTGGGCCTGGTCACTGTCCCTCAGCTCTTCAACTTAAGGCTAGTGCTCTACCACTTGAGCCACAGTACCACTTCCAGTTTTCTAGTGGTTTATTCGAGATAGGAGTTTCACGGACTTTCCTGCCCGGGCTGGCTTTGAACCATGATCCTCAGATCTCAGCCTCATGAGAAATTAGGATTATAGGCGTGAGCCACCGGTGCCCAGCTTTGTCTATCGTTCTTATATCTTGAATCATTTATAGTTAGGCTCTTAGCTATATTTATAGCTATCATCTTGCAGCCAAATTTGATAATAAAATTATTATTACAACACTAGCTAATATCAATTAGCTGTTTAGTTAAGAGCTCTTACAACCACTCAGTGAAGTACCAACTATTTCTATCCTAACTTTAGAAACACAGAAACACAATAATAGAGAATTATAATGATTTGTCCAAGGCCTTACATAATGAGACTGAGACTTGAGCCTAGGCAGTGTGAATCCAAAATTTGGTTTCTTAGACATACTCCTTTTCTTCCAGAGGCCATTGCTATTGGTGAACTTGAAGCTTTAAGTCTCTGTTGATTCTGTTCAGACATGAAATCTATCTACATGAAACTCTAACAAGCAAAAGGAGACTGAGTTAAGTTAAAAATGATAAGAAACTTCATAATTTGTTTATGGCATAGGGCATTCAAATTATTGACCAATTTCCTTTGTAAGTTTAGCTTTATTTATTACAAATGGTGTGATTATGTCTTTCTATTAACTCACAACTGGATATGAAGCATACAACTTCATCATTAATGACCTTATGTATTCAGTTTAGCAATTGTCACTCAAATCAGAATTTGGATTCAAATTAAAGATAAATTAATATAATTCACAGTCTCAAAAATCCTTCATATCTTCCTACTTATTTTCCAATGGATTTGCATTTAGGTCCATTGCCTGAAGGCCTCAATATTTTGAGAGGATATAAAAATTATTTTTAATCTGTTATCTTATTTTCAGTAATGGAAGTATCAGGAGCAAAATTATCCAATAACTTTGGCTTGGGAATACTATACCTTACCTGGAAACAAGTCCCTATTACTTAATCCTGTGTGTTTCAGCTAGACACACTGTCACTGACAAGGACAGGTAGTGAAATGGAAAAAAAGAAGTCTTATTACAAAAGCCTCCCCTAGAGGAGATAATTCTCACACAGAAAATAGAAGTCACCAGAAAAAACAAAAAGGTGTTTGGTGGCCAAAAATATCTTACCATTTCCATCTGACTCTAGAATTAACGAATTAACAAGTTAATGAACATTTTCAGCTGCTTTGATTGTAAGGAAATATTTACATTGTTTTAGTTGAAAGTGATTTTTTTTCCTTTTTGAATTGGAAGCTTTTGCATGCTAAAAATCGGTGAGAAAATGTTTCTCTGTGGCAGTGAATTTGCTGAAAGCTTGTCTGGGCTGGAAAAGGAAGTATTCTTAGCAGGTAGTGTTAAATTCAACCCTGGATCCCCTGAAGGGTTTCCTTATTTGATTGTTCTCTCACACACAGAGAGTTATTGAGGCTGAGATGAGGCTCACATCATATTATCTTTCCCAACAACTCTCCAGAGGATAGTGAAAGTCTTGGTCATGACACTTCTCTCTCCACTCCAGTATTAGATCCTGGGAATCAGCAGGTCCAGACCTTTATAGACTCTTGAGAAAATCTTTGTTGTCATGGTTCATTGTGAAAATGTACCCAAAAACTTTACCGAAGTACTTAACAATTTGCTCTGAAAGGATTTTGACCACATAGAATTAAATTTTGGAACTTAGTTATTTAAATTTATTTTTTTAAATCTCATTTAGCCAGGAATTCCAGAGAAATAAAGGCTTAGAAATGAAGATTGCTAGAGGACAGATCAAATTTTAAGGACAATCAATGATATTTAATTATCTAGATGAGCCAGAGCCAATTAACCACATAAAGTATTCCATAATATTTCTGGATATTCAAGGGGCTGAATCTAATTTTAAAAAGAGAAATACAAAAAATTAAAAAATAAAATAAAAAGAAAAATACAATATTTGACAAGAAATGTACTCACTACCTTACGTATGGAACTGTAGCACTTCTGTGTATCACCTTGACAATAAAGTTTAATTAAAAAAATAGAAATGGCTTGTTTTAGCGTGCTATGTATTCCTTCTCTTAATAAAGAGGCCTGTCATTCATCTTAATACTTCTCTATCTCTATTACTGCTTTGCCTTCTTATTCCTTCCTCTTATGTATGTATTATTTATCCTTGCTTTTCTTTTTTTATTCTAGAAAAGAAATTTTAAACCAAAAGAAATCCATATAGAAGTGACACTGAGCTACAGATACAGATAATGACTGCATAATTTCATGCTTTTTAAGCAAATGAATCCACTAAGTCATATTCAATGTGCCTATGCTATTGGTTTTTCTCTTCCTTACCTTTGTCAATCCTTTCCCTGAATTCTTATTCAGATAACAGCACCACAGAGCATCTAATTTGTCCTCACTTGTTAAACCAGTCATTAAATGTACCTTCTACGTATTATTATTTCTGCTTTTCCATATCTCAAGCCTTTCAAATCCATGTTTTTCACTTATTTCTTCTGCTGAAAATAAGGATCAATATAAAGATAAATACTAAAAATTTAGAACTAAAATTTAGAATAAGAATAAACATTTTTCTTACTGTTCTTCTTTGGGTTTAAGAAACAAAGAGGTACTGGGCTGAGAAGTTGACTCAGTGGTAGAGTGCTTGCCTTGTATGCGTGAGGCCCTGGGTTCAATTCCTCAGCACCACATAAGCAAGCAGAAAAAGCTGGAAGTGGCGCTGTGGCTCAAGTGGTAGAGCGCTGGCCTTGAGCTGAAGAGCTGAGGGACAGTACCCAGGCCAAGAGTTCAGGCCTATAACCGACAAAAAAGAAAGAAAGAAAGAAAGAAGGAAAGAAAGAAAGAAGGAAAGAAAGAAAGAAAGAAAGAAAGAAAGAAAGAAAGAAAGAAAGAAAGAAGGAAAGAAAGAAAGAAAGAAAGAAAGAAAGAAAGAAAGAAAGAAAGAAAGAAAGAAAGAAAGAAAGAAAGAAAGAGGTACTATTCCAAACTGAAATTTGTTGTGTCTGATGATGCCCCAACTTGCATAGCCTAAATAGAATGACATACAACATTGAGTATCAAGATTAATATATTGAGTATTACTTCCCTCACATTGTCATTTTTGTGGCATTTTAGTTACTGCCTTTCTCTGTTTATACATAGTGTCAATCCATGTGATCAAACCAAGGCCACCCACTGAAGTAGCAGTAATACACTGAGTATCTGATCCAGTGTCACTGGTCTCATTTTACTTTCAAACATAGTATAGAAAAGCATAATATATACACAGAGATACATATATATGTATATGTATGTATGTATGTATGTATAAAAGTACATAGAGATATACTTTTACTCTCTACATCTCATCATTAATTTGGCTATTATTGAAGTTAATATCTGAACCCAAGAAATAGTCAAAGTAATGATGAGATATAGAGAGTAAACTTGCAAGAAATGAGAATACCTGTGTACAACTTGGGAACTCTTACTTAGCTGTAGAAGTTTTAATATTTTCTGTCTAATCAGAAGCCTGTTATTTACTACACTGTTGAAGGAAGCTCAGAGGTGTATAACAGAACTTTAGAAATTTTAGGACTGGATATACAAAATCACTGACAATGCCTTCAAAATGTCAGTTGGCTATGAATTCTTTTTTTTTTTTTAAATGAAATATAGTGCCTTGAAAGTTGACATACTTTCCAAACATGTTTACTAACCTGCATCACACCCACCCCCTTACACTTACACATATAAATATATTCTACAATTATTTAAATAATATTATTGATGGAAATATCAAAAAAGCAAATAGGATTCTACTTTTTAATATTTAGTTTAAAAGAAAACAATCATAAGGCATAACAAATCTAATTACCATAAGATCATGTACTTGAAAGGTTTTTATTTTCTTCTTCATATTACAAATTCAAAATTTGGAGGAAGAAGAAAGGATATTTCAAAGAATGAAGGAAAAAGAAGAAGAAAAGGAGAAAAAGAAGGAGGAGGAGGAGGAAGAGGAAGAGGAGAAGGACAAAGATTGTGTGCTGACGACTATATAGTTATTAAAGGATGAGCAGAGAATAGTTAGGTACATATTCTTAGGTAAGTCAACATAAGCTTTTTGTTCCTACATTTCAGTGCCTGTGGAAAACAAATGAAAGAACATTTTGTTTTCAATGATTTAATAATTTATATGTCTATAAATATAAGTATTGTCTAGCTTTTCTTGAAGTTATAGCTCTGAAGACTATGAAAATTATCCTGAATCAGAATAATTTTGGGAACCATACAAGACTAAGCTCAAATAGTAGCTGTTTAAATTTGCTAATCACCCAGCTTACATGCCCTTAAACATTGCTGGGAGGATGAAAAAGAGTCAGTTTCATTAGGAAGTATAAATGCATCTTTAGCACCGATTGGTGTCCATTTTCCTAATGAGTAATAGCCACTCTACATCCTGAATGGAGTGAAGTATAAGTTAATTCTTAGAGGAAAAAACCCCAGCAAATTCTATACTATCATATTCTTTATTATAAAAAATAAGTGGCTCACACCTGTAATCCTAGCTACTCAGGAGACTAAGATCTGAGGATCGCAGTTCAAAGCCAGACTGAGCAGTCTGTGAGACTTCTATCTCCAGTTAACTCACACAACAAAAGCCAGAAGTGGCGCTGTGGCTCAAGTGGTAGAGTGCTTGCCTTACATAAAATGCTCAGGGACAGGACCCAGGTCCCTAGTTCAAGCTTCAGGTCTGGCACAAAGGAAAAAAATAAGGGTGAAGGTATTGGGGGGGGGGCGTTAATTTGAACAACTAGAAAATTTTCCTTTAGCAAATTTTCTTTTTTTTATTGTTAAAATTCACAAATTTTCTTGTAAATAGTTGTTTGTCTATATTTTTACTTTGGAAAGTTCTATATCTTTTTGAAGTCTACCATTGTCTAACAAAGAGAATGAATGTGGTCCTCAGTGCATATTTTCCAAACATTTGTTTTGCTTGGTCAATAAAGTGTGGATTGTTTCCTTTGAAAAAATGAGATAATTATATTCTTTCCATTCATTTTAATGGACTTGGCTAGACTTGAGCCCCTACTTAGCCTTGGTTATAATACAGTGTTCATTTCCTCAGCTAGTTGTTATTGTTTCAAGAGCAATTCATCGTTTTGAATAATGAGGTAACTCTTGGTGAGAATCACAAAGCAATTCTTGCCAGCTGGCATTTGTCAGTGAGTAATATATTGCCAAAGGGAGTAGAGCCTTTTGATGGGTGAGGCTAATATATCATCCCAATGAAATGCTGTGATGATATATTGAAGATGATCAGGATGTCCAAGAAAGAGTTGGGGCCTTTTATTCTTTTCACAGATGAAAAAAAGATGTAAAGGAATGAAAGGTGTCTTTTAATTTAGAAGAGTCACAAAGCACCTGCAGGTTCTTCAATTACAGGTGTGTCATTGGTGATTGGTGACATAAAGTAAGAATGGTTAAAGGGGTGAAAATTTTTTCTTCTAAAGAAAGAAAGAAATATCTTCCCTATTTTTAATAATTATAAGGTAGTAAGACAGCTGTATACCAAATCTGACTTTGTGCAAAATTACCAAGCAAAGGAGAGCCTTGCCTTAATAATATTAAGCAAATAAAACTGTAAGGAAAAAAAATCTCCTTTACAAAAGGCTCAGTACTTTTCCCTCTGGGGGATAGATTTGGAAAGGCTGCTCTTACAGGCCTCATGGGTATCCAACTTAATAGATGATGTCTCCAGTTGCTATGGTAATAAAAAAAATTGCAGACTTCCCCATCTAAAATATAATAAAGTTAACTTTTACATGATAAGCAACGTTTTACTATAATGTAAAAATCATAGGTTTAGAAGTATTTGGTAAGCTGGGTGTTGGTGGCTCACACCTGTAATCCTAACTACTCAGGAGGCTGTGATCTGAGCACCGTAGTTCAGAGTCAGCCCGGGCAGAAAAGTCTGTACGACTCTTATCTCCAATTAAGCACTCAGAAAACCAGAAGTGGCACTGTGGCTCAAGTGGTAGAGCAGTAGCCTTGAACTGAAGAGCTGAGGGACAGCACCCAGTCCTAGATTTCAAGCCCCATGACCACCAAAAAAAAAAAAGTATTTGGTTTCCTAGTCTTCAGATCTTAAGAGAGAGCTCAGTCACACTGTACCTATCTCCTGTGTACCTATCTCAAGTCTTACTCTAACTTAAAAGTTTCTTGAATTTGGGTTGGGAAGGTGGGTCTATGGTAGAGTGTTTGCCTTGCATGCATGAGGCCCTGGGTTCAATTCCTCAGCCCTACATAAGCAGAAAAAGCCAGAAGTGGTGCTGTGGCTCAAGTGGTAGAGCGCTAGCTTTGAGCTGAAGAGCTGAGGGATAGTGCCCAGGCCGAGAGTTCAGGAACAACAAGCGACAAAAACAAAACAAAACAAAACAAAACAAAAGTTTCTTGAATTCTTCTAAGTACTCCGGACCTCTTATTCAGTAGTACATAGCTGCAATTTAAAGTATTTAATGCAATCCCTCTATTCCTGGAATTAGCATGTATGAATATTCATAGCCTAAGATTGCAGCCAGTACTACACAGAGGACCAATAAGAGGACAGGTAAAATGGATTACATTTCTAGTGGATGTTTTTTGGTTTTCAGTGCTCACAATAGTCATTGTTCATTCTGCTTATTTAAAAGGTTGAAGGACAATAAAAGGCAACTTATCATAATACTGTTGAATATACTATTGAGGAGTCAGAGTTCAAGAAGGGGAGGAAAGAAGCTGCTGTAAAGAATTGACCAAGCCTACAATGGACACATGAAGAAATGCTCAACCTCCCTAGCCACATGAAGAAATGCTCAACCTCCCTAGCCACAAAAGAAATGCAACCAAAACAACATTGAGATTCCACCTCACCCCAGTTAGAATGGCTACAATCAAGAGATCTAATAACAATAGATGCTGGAGGGGATGTGGACAGAAAGGAATCCTACTGCATAAATTTGGTGGGAGTATAAATTTGTTCATCCACTTTGGAAAGTAGTATGGAGGTTCCTCAAACGCCTCCACAGAGTACTCCCCTATGACCCAGCAATCCCACTTTTGGGCATTTACCCAAATGATCACAAACAAGCTCATACTAAAGCTACTGACACAACTATTTTTATTGCAGCATTTTTTAGCATAGCTAGGATATGGAACCAACCCAGATGCCCCTCAGTAGATGAATGGATCAAGAAAATGTGGTCTATATACACAATGGAATTCTATGCCTCCATCAGAAAGAATGACACCACCCCATTTGTTAGGAAATGGAAAGACTTGGAAAAAATTATATTAAGTAAAGTAAGCCAGGCCCAAAGAAACATAGGTCCCATGGTTTCCCTTATTTGCAATAACTAGTATAAGTGTGAGACAAGCAGAAACAGTCAGATAAGTTGATGTTAGGCCAAAAAAAAAAAAACAAGATAAGGACTCAAATGGTTTTTCTTTCTTGCTATTGGTTCTAACATATTTATAAGATGATTTCTTTGTTGTTTTGTATGTCCCTCCCCGATGGTATAGTTTTCACTGTATTTGATGTTGGTATAATTTGTGGAGGGGAAACGTAAAAACAAATTGTTTGAATAGGGATACAGGTGGACCCATTGCAACAATGAGATGTACAAGACTTTATGTAGAAAAATGAACTTTACAACTTCAGTGGGGAGGGAGGGAAAAGGGAGGGTAGGGATGGTAAGGGGAAACAAAGGAGGAGGCAACAATGCTTAATAAGAAATGTACTCATTACCTTTCTCATGTAATTGTAAACTCTCTGTATGGTATTTTCACAATAAAAACTAATTTATTTATATATATATATATATATATTATACATATATAAATAACTGACCAAGCCTAGAGCAACATCCACTCACTATCTATGACAATTTTCAAAATCAGGTAATTCTCACTATAAGTGAAACTAATTGAGATATTAGAAAAGTCAATAAGAGAATTTAATCCATTAGGAATTTAAGAAAAAGCCAGGTGGCTGAAACAAATTCCTGTTATCCTGATATTCCTGAGGCTGATATTCAGAGGATCATAGTTCAAAGTCTCCCAGACAGAAAAATCCATAAGACTCCATCTCCAAAATAACCTGTAAAAAGTATTATGCCCCCAATGGTAGTGTACCAGTTTTACAAGTGCAAGGCTTTAAGATTAAATCCTTTACCATTCATATACATATATACATATATGTACATAAACACATGCACATATGTTTCCTTTCAACTACATACATATGTGTATTTTTCTTTATGCTTAATTTCTGTTCATTTTCCTGAGAGTTTGATACAATCCCAAAATGAAAATATCCACAAAACAATAGTGCCTATCTGACTATGTACTTGGTAATATGAACAATGTCATCCCATTGAGAATCTACAAAAAAGTTACAAGCAGTACTGAGAGTCTTAAACACAAAATATGTAAGCTGGACAACTTGCAGCTCACACCTATAAACCTAGATACACAGGATGCTAATATGTGTGCATCGAGGTTTGAAGCCTACCTGGGCAGGAAAGTCTGTGAAACTTTTATCTCTAAGTAAGCACCAACAAAACAAATCAAATTAAAAAAAAAAAAAACTGGATCTGGAGCTACGGCTCAAGTAGAGCACTAGCCTGGAGCAAAGAAAAGGTCAGAGACAGCACCCAGGCCCCCAGTTGAAGCCCCAAGAAAGAAAGAAGAAAAAAGAAAAGAGAAAGAAGGAAGGAAGGAAAGAAGGAAGAAAGCAAGGAAGCAAGGAAGGAAGCAAGGCAGGCAGGAAGGCAGGCAAGCAGAAAGGAAGGCAGAAAGGAAGGAAGGGAGAAAGAAAGGAGAGAGAGAAAGAAAAAGGAAAGAAAGAGAGAGGGAGGGAGAAAAGAAAGAAAGAAAGAAAGAAAGAAAGAAAGAAAGAAAGGAAGAAAAAAAGAAAGAAAGAAAGAAAGAAAGAAAGAACAAGGAAGGAAGGAAGGAGGGAAGGAGAAAGAAAGAAAGAAATAAGGAAGGAGGGAAGGAGAAAGAAAGAAAGAAGGAAGGAAGGAAGGAAGGAAGGAGGGAAGGAGAAAGAAAATAAGAAGGAAGGAAGGAAGGAAGGAGGGAAGGAGAAAGAAAGAAAGAAAGAAAAAAGGAAGGAAGGAAGGAAGGAAGGAAGGAAGGAAGGGAGGGAGGGAGGAAGGAAGGAAGAAAGAAAGAAAGAGAAGGAAGAAAGAAAAAGAAAGAAGAAAGGGAAGGAAGAAAGAGAAGGAAGGAAGGAAGGAAGGCAGGTAGGCAAGCAGAAAGGAAGACAGAAAGGAAGGAAGGGAGAGAGAAAGGAGAGAGAGAAAGAAAAAAGAAAAAAGAGACAGAGGGAGGGAGAAAGAAAGAAACAAACAAAGAAAGAAACAAAGAAAAAAGAAAGAAAAAAGTAAGGGAAGGAAGAAAGAGAAGGAAGGAAGGAAGGAAGGCAGGAAGGCAGAAAGGAAGGAAGAGAGAGAGAGAAAGAAAGAAAGAAAGAAAGAAAGAAAGAAAGAAAGAAAGAAAGAAAGAAAGAAAGAAAGAAAGAAAGAAAGAAAGAAAGAAAGAGAAGGAAGAAAGAAAGAGAAAGAAGAAAGGGAAGGAAGAAAGAGAAGAAAAGAAGGAAGGCAGGCAGGTAGGCAAGCAGAAAGAAAGAAAGAAAGAAAGAAAGAAAGAAAGAAAGAAAGAAAGAAAGAAAGAAAGAAAGAAAGAAAGAAAGAAAGAAAGAAAGAAAGAAAGAAAGAAAGAAAGACTGGACAAAGTAGACTGAGATAAAGCAGTCAGGCATTAAGTACCAAGCAGTGCAGGCAGCCCTCACTGCAGACTGTCATTTCATAGACCTTCTATCTCTCACCAGATTTTTTATGAGCATTTCTTCACCTCTTGCTTTGTGTGTACATTATGAAGTTAGGTATACAATGATGCTTGCATCTGTCACATACATTTGAAGCTGTACAGATTTCTTATTTTCTAACTTGCACACTCTTAACTATTTTCAAGGCATTTACATTGTTTTGGTATTATAAATAATCTAAAAATGGTATAAAGTGTAAGAGAATATATTTACAGGCTATATGAACATACCGCACCATCGACTAAAAGGAACTTAAACATCTTCACAATTTGGTATCATTGAAGACTTTGAAATTATTTCTGCATAAATACTTTGGGAAAACTGTGTGTAAAGTTCTCTTCTTAGAGCAACAGTATTTTTTTATTGCATAATGGATAGGACTTTTGAAACCCTTGTAAAAATCTCCTATTATGGAAAATGGTACATTTTGGTCATTTGACTTGGAAAAAATGTTTCTTTAATCTGTAATCATGAGATTTGTAGCTGTCACTAAAGAAGCAGAACACCGGGTCCATACATTTGCAGATTTTTACTAAATCTACTAATAAGGAAAAAGCATGGAAACAATATATGATCTTGATTTTTGAGAACATTTGTCTTATTGTTATTTTATACAAGCCATGAAAGAAAAGAGGGCAAGACGACATTTCATTGAAAAGCTGAGAAAGTGAAAGCTATCCCCTAGTATCTTCATTGATAGTTATCTAGCCAACAGAAGAGGAAGAAGTTAGGCATCTTCCAGTTGAGAACTAACCAGGTGGTGTTAATACATCTTAGTTAAAAAGATGTTTCACATATGCATAGAGATAAATTTATTTACTTCTTCTTGACCTTGGAAATGGAAACTTTGAGAACAAAAGATAGGATGAATCCAGTAATTTGTTTGTGCTTAATAAATTATTTTGCACAGAAAATAATAAAAAATTTGGTCGACAACCCCTTTTTCTTGGAATTCTGAATTATTTTGCATGGCTTTACATAAAAGAACTTCAATTAGTTTAGAGTCTTAGGGCAGGGGAAGGGACATCTTGATCTTGGCAAAAAAAAATCTTTAAATAGAGTGCTATGAGAAAAAAAAGAATTGCAAATGTGAAAGAGGAAGGATCTCAGGTAAATTGAAGAGTAATACGAGAGAGAGTTGAGGAATTACAGTGCATGGTTTGTGTTAAGAATGCATTAAAAATTCATCGTATATCATACAAAAATAAGAAAAATGAGGGAAGGGTAGGTTAGGCGGGATGGGTAAGAATGCTGAAAAGGCTGACATTAATATGCACTGTATTCATAAACGGTTTTGTTAAATGGCAACTTCTTTGTACAACTACTTAATGATAATAAAAATATATTTTAAAAAGCAAACAGCACAGTCTAGTTTGTTTGCTATCTTATTCTCAAATATTAGTGGACATAACAACCTTAGGTCTCCTACTGAAAATTATACTTGTTTTTCTTCTTTTATCTTTACTAAGGATTTAACTAAGGACCTCATGCTTGCTCAAATGTAATTCTACCACTTGAACAACAGCTCCAGCCTGACTTTTTTCTTCATTATACTTCGGAGATGGACTCTTGCAGACTTTCCTGCTGATACTGGCTTTGAACTCTGATCCTCTGGATCAAAACCTTTTTTTTGGCGGGGGGGTGGGGGGGGGGTCCGGTCATGGGGCCTGAACTCTGGGCCTGAGCGAGGTCCCTCAGCTCTTCAGCTCAAGGCTAGCGCTCTCCCACTTGAGCCACAGCGCCACTTCCGGCTTTTTATTTTTTGCTTATGTGGTGCTGAGAAATCGAACCCAGGGCCTCGAGCATGCAAGGCAAACGCTCTACCACTGAGCCACCTTCCCAGCCCATCAAAACCTTTTGAGTATCTAAAATTACAGAAATTAGACATTAGTATGAGGCTGAAAATGAAAATGTCTTAAGCCTTAGTCAAGAACTATTGTAGGCTAAAGCCTACAACATAGCATTTTTAACAAGTATCACATGAAAGTTTTAGACATTTTGATGTTACTTTTGAATTTTAATGCAAGCCCCCCTTAAATACTGATTTATGAAATACACAGAGTATTGTGTCAGGAGGTCATAACCTTATGTGTATATGGGTTCAATAGGTGACTCATACATGTCAAGGCTCTTGAGGGATGAGAGCAAGCTCTGGTGACACCATAAAGTGCAAAGTTGCAAGCTTGAGATCCTGGCCAAGGAAACAACCCTTCTCTTCTTCTATCCAGCAGTTGACAAGGTCATGATTAATTTCCTCATTTAAAAGATTGCATGAGAGCCAGAAACAGTTGCTCACAGCTGTAATTCTAAAAACTTGGAAGGCAGAGATTAGGAAGATTACAGTTAAGGCCAGACTGGATAAAAAGTCTGTAAAACTATCATCTCAACCTATAAAACCAAGATGTGAGAAAGAGCACTGGTGGCTCATGCCTGTAATCCTAACTACTCAGGAGACTAAGATCTGAGGATTGCGGTTCAAAGCCAGCCTGGGCAAGGAAGTCTATGAGAAACTTACCTCCAATTAACTACCAGAAAACTTGAAGTGGCACAGTGGCTCAAGTGGTGGAGTGCTTGCCTCAAGCTGAAGAGCTCAGGGACAGGGCCTAGGCCCAGAGTTCAAGCCCCATGACTGATCCAAAAAAAATGTATAGTGCATGACTGTGAACCCAGCTATACAGAAAATATAGATAGGAGGATTGTGACCCAGATCATCAGGGGCAAAAAAAAAAAATGTAAGACCCCCATCTCAAAGTAACTAAAGAAAAAAGGGCTCTGTTATGTCCTAAGTGGTTGAGTGCCTGCCTAAGGTAGAGTGCCTGCACTAAGGTCCTGAGTTCAAACTTTAGTATTGTCAAAAAGCAAAAACAGGGATTGTATGAGAGCTAGTCTAACATATGTAGGATGGGAAATGCCTCTGGAAGGCCAGATTTCAACTTCTGTGTAGACATTAGATTCAGGTAGATTTGGGAAAAAGAAAGAGGAGGTTATAGTTTGATTTCAGGCTTCCACCATTTTATTACCTTAATTTATAGGCAATGAAGAGCCACGGAAGTCTTGTTTTCCAAACAAGGACACATATAGTTGTAGTCTCTAACTTGGCAATTGAATTTCCAATTAAAGAGGTAATTTGTTGTACTGGAATGGGCACCAGTTTCAGTGACAAAGCCTCCCATTTGTGTTCCAGTTGTGCCACTTATTTCTTAATTTAATGAAGACATTCTATTTAATTTCTATAAGCTTTTCTTCCCTTCTTCATAAAATGAGCACTATAGCCTAATTGTGAGAACCTTAGAATACAACAAAGAGGCTATATAGCTTTTAAAGGGGTGTATAGACACATTGGTTTAGAGTTTTAGGTCACAGAAGAGAGAAAGAAGTCTTAGAAATGCTTCTGAAGTCTGGTGTAATTGTTCAAGGAAAAGAGGGTGGAACTAATATTTGCATAACAACCTGGCTAATAGCATAATTTGGGAGGTTAAAGAGGATGAACAAACTCCTCTGGGACTTCTGCCTTCCACTGTGCAGGCAACACAGAAAATAATCTAGAATAAAAGACAAGCAGTTCCTGTTTCCTTTGAGAGATCCTTTCCACAGGGCCATGAGGAAATTTCAGTGTTGGTTCATAGTATAAAATCACTAATGCCTGTCTTCAGGCTACTGTGGGCATCTCAGAATTAAAAAATCTCCACAGCAATATTGCACAGACATTCAGATCATGTCCTATAAATTCATTTAATAAAAGAGGCACCAAAAATTTGCAGGCAGCCTAGCAGACAATTTTTAAGGGATTTGAGTGCAAAGAGCTGTTATGCACCCTTTCAAGATTTAAGCTATGTCCATCTACCCTTGATAAAGTAGGCTTTTTTGTTTGGTTATTTTGTTGTTGTTGGTTGGTTGGTTTTTGTGGGGGATAGGGGGGTCTTCCTTCATTGCCATCACACCTTTTCTCCTTTTCTGTCCAAAGGTCCAGCCAGTGCATCCCTGCATAATATCTAGACCAGATTCACAGTGTAGCAAGGAGCAGGGTAAAAGAGATGGATTGGTTCCATGTCCATGAATCATTCCTCCTGTCTTAGAGTATTAGAATTCCAGGTGAAGAAGGCAATAATGACAGGTAGCATTTATTTGCATCCTGGCACAGGATGCTTTCCAGATTTCTAACAGCTTGAGTATGACTAAATAAGAAGTGAAAGTGCATTGTGTCAAGAGATATCTGTGTGTACTACTCTACAAATCTATCTATAGCCAGAGCCGGACTCTGAGGTCTCTGAAAGACAGCTGAGAACAGATGGATCCCTGCAGGGGTGGCTCCACTCTGGCATCCAGCCAGTTTATCAGTGAGTAGCAGAAACCTGGTTAAAACAATCTGTTTTTGAGTCAGCTATTTCAGCATCCAATTTCTGTGGGAGATATAAATGATAAGACTCAGACACTAGTTGTACTTTGAGTGGCGTAGAATTTTGAGGCTAAAGATGAAAGGGAAATGGTCCTTATAGTGTGCACTTTCCAGCCTACCTCATGAATGCCCTTTCCTTCTTGTCCAAACTCAACATGATTTTTTAAAATTTACCTTTCCTTCAGAACGAGAGACTGTGCGACACTTTAGTGAATGTTTTCTAAAGGTGGATAATCTTCACACTGTGATATTTTGAATTTTTATAACAGATATCACTCAGAGGTGAATCATAAATATAGCTGCTTTCTTGAGTGGAAGTATAGTCAAGAATTGGTGGCTCCCACCTATAACCCTGAGAATCAAGGTTCGAAGCCAGACTGGGCAAGGTTTTGAGACTCTTATCTCCATGAAAAAGCCAGAAGTGGAGCTGTAGCTCAAGTAGTAGAACACTAGCCTAGAGCAATAAAGCTCAGGGACTATACCCAGGCCTAAGTTCAAGCCCCAGGACCAACATAAAAAAAATTAAAATAAAATAGTAGCAACTATGAACTTGTTATGTAAATTATGGCTGGCTTTCAACACTGTGGAGAAAAGCAAGAAAGACATATTCTGTGTGCCACTATTGACAGGACATAGTTGAATTATTAATCTTTCTAGCAAACTTTCATGATAATTTCTACTACAACCATTTTACATTTAAAAAGCTGAGGCTAAGAGAAGACAAATTTCTATCTCACAGTTATATGCCTGTGCTGATGTCTTTTCCATCAGTATCATAGACATATCAACATTCTGAGAGCATGTCAATTCCAGTAGATATGGGTAAAAAAGCAGGGAGATTTGTTCTGTCTTAAAATCTTCCCTGTCTGTTTAGGAAAGAACTGGGAGTGTGAAAAAAATTAAAGCACAGAAAGAAAATGATAATCATAAAACGTTATATTAGCACAAACTAACAAATATTACAATTGCTCTGCTGTCTAACAATTAATCCACATGTCTATAGTTAGAATCTGTGGGGACGATTTTAGCTCTGCATTTTACTGGACTTTTTAAAACTTCACTATTATCAGATGTTAACATTTCATGCTTCTTAATTTTACAAAATGGAAATAAGTACAGTATCAAAACTCCCAAAACTATAAAGTAAAATTCAGTATTAATAATAATTATTTAATATACTCATTACCTGGCTTATGAAACTGTAACTCCTTTGCACATCACCTTTATAATGACAAAATATATGTTAAATAATATTTATTCATTATTATACATGATGATGTTTGATGATGATAAGTTGTTATTCTTAATGTGAATGTAGTTCTGAAGTTCTTGTTAGAGGTATTGCTTTTTTCAGTTTGTGTAAAATGTAGGACCCATTAAACATAATGGAATTACTGGATTGTTCAACATTTCTCTTAGAAACTACTGTGTAACCTTTGTACAGTGATAGGTTTTTTTTGACTAAAAGAAAAATTCAGTTCCCTGCCAAACACTATCAGGTTTTGTTAATATTGTTTAGTTGGTTTATAGTGAATGGTAACTTCACAGTTTTAATTGGCATTTATTCTGCCTCAAATGTATCTCAAAATAGGCATTCAATATACCAGAACTGCCCCATATTGTAATTATGTATATGATCCTGATTATGCTCATATTTGATTCAAGATCATATTAAAAAAACCCTAAATGTTAACATTATTATGAAAATTAAAATCCTCAATAACTGAAGCAGTATGCCACTGCTTTCAGCCCTCCTAAGCAATGACAAGCAAGCTTACAAAACACTGTTCATAGTTGAATTTTCTCTAGCCTTCAAGCTGCTCTCTTCTCCCTCTGTTGCACTTGACAAGAAAATGAGTTCATCTGAACACAGCAAGAGGAGACTCTGCTACTTCACTCCCAATGTCAGTTAAGCAGGAAGGCACTTCAAAATGTGGGCATTGACATTCACACATATGCCTCCAACCCATATTTATGCCTTTGAATTGTCTGCAAAACCATTTTCCAGCAATATTAATGAAACATCAATCAAGAATAAATTGGGACCTTTCCAGTTACAGAGACTATGATGTATTGGTTGCTTGGCCATAACAGATATTTGTGCACTAGCTGGCTGTACTCACTGGGGTCACAAGGAAGAAAGAAGTCTCACTGATTCTGCCTATCACTTTCCTCTTGAACCATGACAATGTTCAAATGTTCTGGGAACATTGACTTCAAACATCATCCTTAAGGACATGCTTGACATTGTTGAGCCAGAAAAAGAGGATTCAGACACCTGCATTCTTCACTACTTAAAATGTCTACAGAGAGAGGGGGCCAAGACAAAAAGATGAGAGGATAAGGACAAAACTGGGAGAAAGTCAGGACAGATGTTACTGAGCTGAAATATAGTTACTTGAGCCCATAAGCCACCAAGAGGAAAGTCTTGCTCCTTCCTCTTTAATTTCAGAGAAGCAGCAAAGAAAGTTCTGTGATTGAGAACTTTGGATATGCAAAGGTAGATAGAATGGATTAATAACAATGCATCTTCTATTTTTTAGTCTAAAAATAAATTCTTGGAGACTCTATTTGTTTCATTGTTTATTTTGATGCCAGTAGTAGTGCCTGAATTTGTGGCCTCATGTGTTCCCTTGGCTTTTTCATTTGAGTCTAGTACTCTACTGATTAAAACATTCCTCCACCTCTGTCTTAATGCTGGGTAATTGGAAATAAGAATTTCATGAATTTTTCTGCACAAACATGCTTCCAAGGTGCTCCTCCAATCTCAGCTTCCTGAGTAGCCAGGATTACAATTAAGAGCCAATAATACCTGACCTGGAAAATATGTTGTACACCTAGAGAATGCATCTACCCATAAGGTACAGATATTAACAATGAAATAAGAAAAATAATATTAGCAATAAGAAATGTCATTCAAAAAAATAAATACCAGGGATCTGGTTCTTGAAAGTATAGGGGTGAGATCAAGAGGAGGGTATTAGATCAATGAAGAAAGAAAGGGAGGAAATGTGCCATAAAATCCAATGTATATTCTACAAAATTAAGAAAACTAAGAAAAGAAGTGGGGTTGGGAGGGATAATGTGTAAATGATGGAAAGTATGACATTGATAACTATTTCTTGAATTCCTAGCCTACTTTGTTTAATAGCAATTCCTTAGTACTACTGTTAAAATTAATAAATAAAACAAAATTGAAAAAAAAGAAAAGTAGAGGGACTGGTTCTAAGATGGTCCCTTTTTTCTCTAGATTATTCGGAAAAAAAAGAGATCACAAAGAACAATGAATAAAGAGTTTTCCAAGGTCTATAGTCCTGTCAAGGATAGGCTAAGATACTAGCTAAAAATGAGAGCATGTAAGCTTACAGAAGGCAAGGCTGAGGGGTCAAATATTATCAATGAGATTGATTTCCTTAATATTTCTTTTACCACTGTTCAAGGAAAAGGAGTAGGGATCCAGGTGTTTAGTAACAGGAACACGAGGCATTATTTTATGAGTATATGATATTTAAGTACAAGTATGTTATATAGAACTTGAAGTGGATTCCAGGACAGAAATATATGAAATTAAAGATCATAGTCAGAAAAGGATTATTAAAAACTAGTGGTTACCCTGCATTTCAAGAGCTAAACTCTCAGAGAAATTCTGACATCCAGAAGAGAAGAATCATCAGCCTTACATAAGTCAAAACATGAGGCAGTCCAGGATATTCACCCACTGAAAGCTTTCTATCATTTGATGAGGAAGCTCTTGAGGAATGGAGCTATCTTCCATATGTTCTTATAAACTATGAAAAAAGCAGATAAAGTGAGCTTCAGAGTAGACTATCATTCATTGAGCTGATGTGTGATAAAAAAAAAAAATGTAAGTGAAATAAATTATCCATACAGTACAGGCAGATTCACTTGTGTCCCAGATTAAATGCACTCTGCCTTGTCACCAAGGCTATTGGGCATCCAGATTGTTCCACATGAGCACTGTAACCTCACAAGTCACTTTGCCTCTAAGACTCAATTTCTTAACTTATTAGGGCAGATTCCGGAAGTGCTCTCATTTATGGTGGCCCTGTGAGTTTTGCAGCCAGTGTGTGAAGATGCCCAGCCATGGCAGGCCCCAACTTGGCACATTTAGAATCATTTCGATGCTTGCCTAGCACAGTCCTTCCTTGGGGACCTGACTGTTCCATGCTCAGGACTGGGTGGTCACCTGGGCCTGCACCAGCACTTCCCTGGGAAGAAAAATTCCACTTCCCTGAGGTTTTGGCAGTACTTCTGAGAAAGTATTGGCCCCGTATTTTAAGTCACTGGTATTTCTAAAAGAAAAAATTCACATCTTTTTTTCGAAGCATTAATGTCATCTCCTTCCTCTTCCACTCATTCTAGATTATCAAGAAAAACTTGAAATTATTAAAATCCACTTACCCAGCATTATAGAAGATACCAACACAATACTGGCAAATAAATGGCCCTTATAAGAGAACCAGATAAATACAGTAAGAAATGATGAGGCATAGCCCCTGAAAAGCTGGATAACAAGACAGAAACTACCAAACAATTCTCAGTCCTAACTCCATATTAATGGACTTAAGTTTCCAATTAAACAACATAGATAAAAGCAAGCTCCATACATCTGGTATCATCAAGAGACACAGATTTCACACAAAATCAAGCATATTCTGAAAGTGAAAGGCTGAAATAAAATCTATCAAGCAAACACCCCCCACCAGAATTGCAATATTAATATCAGATAAAATAGACTTCAAATTAAAATTAGTGAGACAAAGAAGGACATTACATACTAATAAGAGAACTCTCATACAAGAGGCTATAACAATTTTAAATATCTATACACCATATTCCAGAGCACTCAACTTTATCAAACAAATGCTACTTACCCTAAAACACACAAAGATTTAGACACACTAATTGTTGGTGACTTTAGCACATCACTACCACCTCTGGATAGATCAACCCAGAAAAAACTCTACAGAGAAACCTCACAACTAAATAATTGCATTGATCAACAAGACTTAAGAGACATCTACAGTATATTTCACTCAGCAGTATGACATGAAGCATTCCGCAAAATTGATCACATTTTAGGCCAAAAAGCAAATCTGTACAATTTCAGAAATAGTGAGATTATTCCCTGCATTCTGTCAGGCCACAATGGAATAAAATTAGAGCTCAACACCAAAAGCCACCATAGAAAATTCTTTATTTTTTTTTTTATTGTGAAAATACTCTACAGAGGGGTTACAATTACATGGGCAAGATAGTGAGTACATTTCTTATCAAGCATTGTAGCCTCCTCCGTTGTTTACCTTTCCCATCCCTTCCGAGCCACCCACCTCCCACCCCCCCACCCAATCCTCCCCCTTCCCCCCACCAAAGTTGTAAAGTTCGTTTTCGACATGACAACTTGTACTTCTCATTGTTGCAACGGGTCCACTTGTATCCTTATTTAAATGACTTGTTTTTTCCCTTCCTCTCTACAAATTATACCGACATCAAATACAGTGAAAGCAGGGGTTATACTGTGGGGGAGGGACATACAAAGCAACAAAGAAATAATCTTATAAAAACGTTAGAAACAAATGCATGAAAGAAAAAAAATTGGAGTTCCGGGAAGATGGCGGAGGAGAAGCTGGAATCTGAACAAGCTCTCACATAGAAAGCAGTTTTAGAGTTCCAGTGAACAGTCCTAAGACAGAGAATCACACCAAGTGTGCCATCACAGGACAGAGAGTTAGACAAGAGAGGGGAAGCCAAGGAAACACATCAGCTGCCGCTGCAGCGGCACGGTCACAGCGGCGACCACCGCCGCGGGGTCATACCTGAGACACAGAGAGTCCCGGACGAAGGAGCCAGAGGCAGCGGACAAGCGGATTCTACTCAACACCAACAAGAACCGACAAGGAGCGGACATCTTCATCCTGCAGTTCGCAGACCAGAGACGACCCAGGATCCAAGACTCGGTGTGAGTACAAGCCCGACATCCTCACTCCTTCTCAGGGAGAAGAGGAGGGAAGGCCACCCCTCCCCCCCCAGCACCGGTGATCTCCATCTTGGATACCGACAAAGCTCGGAGGAGCAGCTAGCTCCTGCTCAGGCCTTGGAATAAAACGAATCATTTAGCAGGTCACAAGAACTTAATGGCGAAGTGACCTGCCAGACTCAGCTCCATCCAGGGAAAAGTCACCCAGCTCAGGCGCCAGCAATTGGAGTGGCTTGCCTCACTGGGTAACCAGAGCCAGAGGCTGCCCCTCCCTCTAGCAGCCACCACAATCAATTGAAAAACAGAAACCCTGAGAATGGCTCCAGGCTGGGCGCTGTGAGCTTTATCACAAAATAGCCCCAGGGAAAAGCTACTGTTTGTTGAAAGGCCTCAACTCTACCCAGGACCTAGCCTCATCACCGCATCCACCTCTTTTGTGATTCTCAAAGCAGATCACTCTCCCAGAAAACTAACCTGGGAGGGGGATCTCAAAATCTTGGGTAAAGCAGAGCATTTTTCTGCCTCTTCCAACCAACCGACTTAAGAAACCAATCAAGCCACAGGACCTCAAGCTGACCAGAGACTCCAATAAGAGACTGGTTACAGACAAAAGGGAGATACAGGATTCTTCCCACTCCTCCCCCCCCCAAAAAAAATCAAAAGACTTTTTTTTCTTTTTTTTTCCTTCTTCTTTTCTTTTTTTTGCTTGTTTTTTGTTTTTTGTTACTATATATATATATATATATATATATATAAATTTTTTACCTTCTAAAACTTTTATTAATCTTTAATTCTTGCCTCTTCTGAAAAAATAATTGTTTTCCAGAAACTTTTTTTTTTCTCATCGTATAATTTTTATTTTAGGAATATGTGAATGAGCATTTTCCTTTCTTTTCTTGTCTTCTTTCTCTTTTTCTTTCTTTCTTAATTATCTTTTTGTTTTTTGTCTAGCTCTACTGAACTTCTGATCTTTTCTTCTCCCTTTCCCATCCTTAAAGTTTTTCACATCTCCTCTATGTCCCTCCCCTTCTCTGAACATATTCACATTCCTCTCTAAATAGACGGTCTTTTAACCTCTATAATAACATTAATTATTACGTTTCTATTTTTTTTCCGGTCTCTCTTCATTCCCCTTTCCGTCTCTTCTTTTTTTCTCTCTCTCTACTTGCATCCTACCCAACCCATTTCCTGCATTGTGATTAGGACATAGTTAACTCTCCCTGTGCCTCCCCACACCAATCTATTCCTATTTTTTACCCACATCTCTCCCTAATCCTAATAATTTCTGGTTTTCCAAATTCTTTTCTGCGGTTCGAAGTCCTTTAACATATAGTTGTTTGATGTTGAATAGATGTATCTGTTGAACTAGATTGTGTCTGTAGACTATTGACTGTACAAATGCAAACGTTGGTTGATGGTTGCCTTAAGATAGTGTTCTAGCACAAAACTGGTGCAATCTTCATCTCAAATGGGCCGAGTAAGCCAGAAAAACACAAGAAAAATGGCAAATTCGGGTATCTCAATTCCCAATCTTGATAATCAGGGATTAGAACAGATAAAGAATAATCCAGAGGAGAGTTCCCAAATAGCTCTACAAACACTAATAGCAAACATGATAAATGAGAAGTTTGAAAACTTACAAAGGACTCTGTATGAGCATGAAAGGGAGAGAGAGGAGGCATCCCAAAAGCTTATACAGGAATATCATAAGCGTGAGGAAGCTACTCAAAAACTGATACAGGATTTGCGTGAACAACTTGAGAATACTCAAAGAGAAAGGGAGGAGTGGCATGAGCAGGCTGAGAACACTCAAAGAGAACTGCAGGAATCCCACGAACGAGAGGAAAGAGAACTACAGAAATCCCATGAATGGGAAGAAGCTAATCAAAGAGTAATACAGGAATTGAGAGACCAGGTAGAGAATACACAAAGATCACTAAAGGCATTCATGGAATCCATTAACAAAGAGCTGAAGGAAGTTAGGGAGACCACAAAGGGAATGCTGAATGGAACCCAACAGAAGGAATGGGAGTCCAAAGAAACCATAACCAATCAACTAAGTGATTTGAGAACAAACAATGAACACCAAATTAAGGAAGTAAAGAAATTCATACAATACCTAAAACAGAGCTTCAACAAAGAACTTGAAGCCATCAAAGCTGACAAATTAGAAGGGAAAGAGATAAAAAACAAAGTAGAGAGTCTTGACAGCAGGTTAGACCATGCAGAAGATCGAATCTCAGGGATTGAAGACAGCCTAGATATCATAGAGAAAGAACATACAACCATCCAAGACAAGTCCAAGAAATATGATAGGTCTATCCAACACCTGGAAGACACCATCAGAAGGCCTAATCTAAGGATAATGGGTGTAGAGGAGCACCTAGAAACAGAAGTTAATGGTCTAGGAAATTTGTTTAACAGGATCCTAGCAGAGAACTTCCCAAACATACAAAAAGATAGGCCTATTCAGATACAAGAAGCTTTTAGAACCCCAAATAGACCAGACCAGAATAGGACATCCCACTGTCACATTATAATCCACACAGGATCAACCCAGACCAAGGAAAGATCCTTAAAGCTGCCAAGGAGAAAAGGGTAATCACCTATAAAGGGAAACGAATTAGAATCACCTCAGATTTCTCAGCAGAGACAATCAAAGCAAGAAGAGCCTGGAATGACGTATGCCTTGCCCTAAAAACAAACAACTATCAACCAAGAATACTGTACACAGCTAAACTCTCCTTCATAACTGAAGGCCAAATAAAAACCTTCCATAGCAAAGAAAAATTGAAACAATACATCTCCACCAAACCAGCCCTACAAAAGATTCTTAAAGATGTCCTACACATAGAAAACCAACAAGACCACAACAAAGCCCAAGAAACTGCACCCAAACTGAGAATCCAAGAACCTTAGGAAGAACCGAGTTTTTGCAGTCCCCAAGAAGGTGGATAACATGGCAGGAACTCCCAAATACCTCTCGGTCCTATCTCTTAACGTTAACGGACTGAACTCTCCAATTAAGCGACATAGACTGTCTAGTTGGATTAAAAAACAAAACCCTTCTATCTGCTGCCTGCAGGAGTCACATCTTGCCCATAAAAACAAACACATTTTCAATGTTAAAGGCTGGAACAAAATCTACCAAGCAAATGGCCCCCAAAAACAGGTGGGAGTTGCATTCCTAATATCAGATAAAATAGACTTCAAATTAAAATTCCTGAGAAGAGGTAAAGAAGGTCGCTACATACTAATTAAGGGATTTCTCCTTCAGGAGGATATTACAATTCTAAATATCTATTCGCCAAACAATGGAGCACCCAAATTTATCAAAGAAACACTACTTTCCCTCAAATCCCATATAGATCCAAAGACATTAATTGTTGGAGATTTTAACACACCACTCTCCCCACTAGAGAGATTAACTCGGCAAAAACTCAACAGAGACACCGCAGATCTAAACAGCTGCATAGATCAACTAGACTTAAGAGACATTTACCGAACATTTCACCCAGCAGCATCAGAATACACGTTTTTCTCAGCAGCACATGGAACGTTTTCTAAAATAGACCACATTTTAGGCCACAAAGCAAACTTGTCTAAATTCAGAAACATTGAAGTTATACCTTGCATTCTCTCTGACCACAAGGGAATAAAATTAGAACTCAACACCAAAAGCCACCAAAGAAAGTCCGGTATCACATGGAGGCTGAACAACACACTGCTGAATCATGAGTGGGTCATGGAAGAGATTAGAAAGGAAATTCAAATGTTCATGCTATTCAACAAAAATGAACACACAAATTACCAGCTCCTCTGGGACACAGCAAAGGCAGTACTCAGAGGCAAGTTTATAGCTCTGAGCTCCTACATCAACAAATTGGAGAGATCTGAAACTAACAATTAAATGACACAACTAAACCTCCTTGAAAAAGAGCAGCAAGATAAACCCCAATCCAGTAGATGGAAAGAAATAATCAAAATTAAATCAGAATTAAATGAATTAGAATCCAAAAAAACTATAGAAAGAATCAACAAAACAAAGAGTTGGTTCTTTGAAAAACTTAACAAAATTGACAGACCTTTAGCAAACCTTATCAGAAAAAGGAGAAAACACACCCAAATTAACAAACTCAGAGATGAGAATGGAAACATCACCACGGAAACAACCAAGATTCAGAACATTATAAGGTAATACTTCTCAAAACTTTATGCTAATAAGTTTGAGAACTTGACAGAAATGGACCTTTTCCTAGCAAATATTGACATGCCAAAACTAAACCAAGATGAGTTAAACCAGCTTAATCGGCCCATATCAAGCATTGAAATAGAAACAGCAATAAGAGACCTCCCAGCTAAGAAAAGTCCAGGACCAGATGGTTTTACAGCGGAATTTTACAAGGCCTTCAAAGCAGAGCTCACACCAATACTATTCCAACTCTTCAATGAAATTGAAAGAGAAAGCTCACTACCGAACACATTCTATGAAGCCATCATAACCCTCATCCCAAAACCAGGCAGAGACTCATCAAAGAAAGAGAACTATAGACCCATTTCTTTGATGAACATTGATGCAAAACTTCTCAACAAAATTTTGGCCAATCGACTTCAACAATTCATCCAAAAAATCATACACCACGATCAAACAGGATTCATTTCAGGGATGCAAAGCTGGTTGAATATACACAAATCAATTAATATTATTCATCACATCAACAGGAGCAAGAATAAGAACCACATGGTTATCTCAATAGATGCAGAAAAAGCATTTGACAATTTCCAATGCCCCTTTATGATGAAGGTCATGGAAAAATTAGGAATCCATGGAACATTCATCAATACAATAAAGGTTGTATATGACAAACCTACCGCCAGCATAGTACTTAATGGTGAAAAACTAAAGCCATTTCCTCTTAACTCAGGAACAAGACAAGGATGTCTATGCTCTCCACTTCTCTTCAATCTAGTATTAGAATGCCTAGCTACAGCAATAAGACAAGATGCAGACAGAAAGGGGATCCAAATAGGGAAAGAAGAAATAAAACTCTCCCTCTTTGCAGATGACATGATCTTGTATTTAAAGAATCCCATAGACTCCACTCACAAATTACTCAAGCTGATTCAAAACTTTGGCAAAGTAGCAGGTTATAAAATTAACCCCAAAAAATCAATGGCTTTTCTATATGCCAACAATGAGAAAAGTGTGGCTGAAATTAGGAAAGCAACTCCATTTGTAATAGCCCCACAAAAAATAAAATACCTAGGAATTAACTTAACCAAAGAAGTGAAGGACCTCTATGATGAAAACTTTAAAATCTTGAAAAAGGAAATCCACACAGAAGTTAAAAAATGGCAAAACCTCCCATGCTCCTGGATTGGAAAGATTAACATCGTGAAAATGGCAATACTTCCCAAGGCTATCTACAAATTCAACGTGATACCTATCAAAATTCCAACCTCATTCTTCAAGGAAATAGAAGAGGCAATCCAAAAATTCATATGGAACAATAAAAGACCCCGAATAGCAAAAACGTTCCTCAACGGAAAGAACACTGCTGGAGGAATATCAATACCAAATTTCAAACTCTACTATAAAGCCATAGTAATCAAAACAGCTTGGTATTGGCATAAGAACAGACCTCAGGACCAATGGAATAGAATTGAAAACCCAGAAATGAACCTACAGACCTATAGCCACCTAATCTTCGATAAGGGAGCTAAAACAATAGAATGGAAGAAAGACAGCCTCTTCAGTAAATGGTGCTGGCAAAATTGGTTAACTACATGTAGAAAACTAAAGCTAGATCCTTATATATCACCCTGCACCAGAATTAACTCCAAATGGATCAAAGACCTTGAACTCAAAGCAGACACTCTGAAAACATTACAGGATGAAATAGGAGAAACCTTAGGTCTCCTTGGCTCAGGCCGAAATTTTCTGAATAGAGACCCGGAAGCACAACAAATCAAAGAAAGGTTGGACAAATGGGATTGCATAAGGTTGCAGAGCTTCTGCAGGGCAAATGACATAGCTAGCAAGATCAATAGAAAGCCCACGGATTGGGAGAAGATCTTTACTAGCCATACAACGGACAAGGGTCTCATATCTAAAATATACTTGGAACTCAAAAAATTAAACCACCCAACAACAAATCCTCAAAGAAACAACTGCCCAATAAATAAGTGGGCGAAAGACTGAAAGAGAAGCTTCTCTGAAGAAGAAAGAAGGATGGCCAATAGACACATGAAGAAATGTTCAACATCCCTAGCCATAAAAGAAATGCAAATCAAAACAACATTGAGATATCACCTCACTCCAGTTAGAACAGCAAAAATCAAGAACTCTAACAACAGCAGATGCTGGAGGGGATGTGGACAGAAAGGAACCTTACTTCATTTTTGGTGGGAATGTAAACTTGTTCAACCACTTTGGAAAGCAGTATGGGCGTTCCTCAAAAGTCTTCACATAGATCTCCCCTAGGATCCAGCAATCCCACTTTTGGCATTTACCCAAATGTTTACAAACAAGACCACACTAAAGCTACCAGCACAACTATGTTTATTGCAGCATTATTTACCATAGCTAAGATATGGAACCAACCCAGATGCCCCTCAGTAGATGAATGGATCAAGAAAATGTGGTATATATACACAATGGAATTCTATGCCTCCATCAGAAAGAATGACATTTCCCCATTTGTTAGGAAATGGAAAGGTTTGGAAAAAATTATATTAAGTGAAGTAAGCCAGGCCCAAAGAACATAGGTCCCATGGTTTCCCTTATTTGCAATATATAGTATAGGTATGAGTCAAGCAGAAAAGGTCAGATAATGTGATGTTAGGAAAATGAACCCTTAAATATGTATTTTAATGTTTTCGTTTCTTTCATGCATGTGTTTCTAATGCATTTATAAGATTATTTCTTTGTTGCTTTGTATGTCCCTCTCCCACAGTGTAACCCCCGATTTCACTATATTTGATGTCAGTATTACATGTGGAGGAGATGGGGACAAACAAGTCGTTTAAGGATTCAGGTGGACCTGTTGCAACAATGAGAAGTACAAAATGTCATGTCAAAACTAACTTTACAATGTCGGCGTGGGGGGTGGAGGGGGCTATAATTGGGTTGGCGGAGGGGGGAGCCTGGGAAGGGAGGTGAAGGGTAAACAAAGGAGGAGGCTGCAATGCTTGGTAAGAAATGTATGCATTATCCTGCCCATGTAATTGTAGCCCCTCTGTACAGTATGTTCTCAAATAAAATAAAATAAAATTTTAAAAAAAAGAAAAAAAATTAAATACATATCTTAGGGTTCATTTTCCTAACTTCACCTTATCTGACCTTTTCTGCTTGTCTCATACATATACTAGATAATGCAAATAAGGGAAACCATGGGACCTATGTTTCTTTGGGTTTGGCTTACTTCACTTAATATAATTTTTTCCAAGCCTTTCCATTTCCTAACAAATGGGGCAATGTTATTCTTTCTGATGGAGGCATTCCATTGTGTATATAGACCACATTTTCTTAATCCATTCATCTACTGTGGGGCATCTGGGTTGGTTCCATATCATAGCACATGAAGAAATGCTCAACCTCCCTAGCCATAAAAGAAATGCAAATCAAAACAACATTGAGATACCTCCTCACCCCAGTTAGAATGGCATAAATCAAGAACTCTAATAACAACAGATGCTGAAGGGGATGTGGACAGAAGGGAACATTACTTCATTGTTGGTGGGAATGTAAACTTGTTCAACCACTTTGGAAAGTAGTATGGAGGTTCCTGAAAAGACTCCACATACAGCTCCCCTATGACCCAGCAATCCCACTTTTGGGCATTTACCCAAATGTTCACAAGCAAGACCACACTATAGCTACCAGCACAACTGTTTATTGCAGCATTATTTACCATAGCTATGATATGGAACCAACCCAGAAAATTCTTTAACTCAAGGAAACTGAACAATACATTGTTGAATTACCAGTGAGTCAGTGAGTAGATCAAAATGGAAATTCAATGCTTTATGGAATTTAACAAAAATGAACACACAAAATACCAGCTCCCCTGAGATTCAGCAAAGGCAGTAATCAGAGGAAAATTTATAGCTGTACCTAAATCAACAAATTGAAGAAATCTCAAATAAACAACTTAATGATACATGGTAAGCTTCTTTACAAAGAGGAAAAAGCCAAACCCCAAACCAGTAGATGGAAAAAACATAATCAAAATTAAATCAGAAATAAATGAATCAGATACCCCTCCCTCCAAAACAAAAATACTCAGCAAAGTGAGTTCGTTTTGTGAAAAAAATAAGAAAATAGAAAAACCCTTAGCAAATTTGACCAGAAACAAAGAGGTAAATACATCCAAATAAAATTAGGAGTGAGAATGGGAATATCACAACAGAAACCAGCAAGATCCAGAGCATTACAAAATAATACTTTGTAAACCTATATACTAACAAATTGGAGAATCTGAAGGAAATGGAAGAATTCCTAGCAAGTATTGATGTGGGAAAACTAAACCAGGTTGAGTTAAATAAATTAAATAGGTGCATAACAAGTAAAGAAATAGAAATAGCAACAAAAGACCTTCCATCCAAGAAATCAGATGGATTCACCAACTGAATTCTGTAAGGCCTATAAAGAAGAACTTATTCCAATATTCCTCAAACTATTCAATGAAATTGAAAGGAAAAGATCACTACTGAACTCATTTTATGCAGCCAGCAAGATCCTCATCCCAAAATCAGCTAGGTACACACCAAAGAAAGAACTATAGACTCAGCTCTTTGATGAACAGCAATGCAAAACATCTCAATAAAATCTGGTCAACTGCATTCAAAAAATAACCCAAAGAAAAATCATACATTATGATCACCAAACTGGAATAATTTCAGGGACGCAAAGCTGGTTCAACATATGCAAGTGAGTTAATGTACTTCAAGACATCAACAGAGTCAATGGCAAGAACCACACAATCATCTCAATAGATACAAAAACAGCATTTGAGAATATACAGCATTACCTTTTGATAAAAGCTCTGGAGAATTTAGCAATCCATGGAACATACCTCAATATAATAAAGGCCGTATATGGCAAACCTACAGTCAGCATTATGCTTAAAGGTGAAAAGCTAAAGCCATTTCCTCTAAAATCAGGAAAGAGACAAGAAGACCTGCTCTCCCCACTCCTCTTGAATGTAATATTCCTAGTCTGAGCAAAGGCAAGAGACAAACATAAAGGAAATCCAATTAAGGAAAGAAGTAAAACTCTTCCTCTTTACCGATAACAGTATCCTATACTTAGATTCCTCTCCCAAGTTACTTGACTTGATCCAAAACTATGGCAAAGTAGTGCAGTATAAAATTAACCCACAAAAATTAGTAGCTTTTCTGTATGCCAACAATGAGAAGAATGAGGCTCAAATCAAAAAAACAACATTTTTGGAATAGCTTCAAAACAAAAAGATACCAGGGAATTAACTTAACCAGAGATGTAAAGAAGTCTATCATGAAAACTTTAAAAACCTGAAAGAGGAAATTAAAACAGATTTATGGAAGTGGAAATACCACCTATGCTCCTGGATTTGAAAGGATTAACATTATAAAAATAGCAATACTGCCCAAAGCTATCTAAAAATTCAATGTGGTACCCATTAAAATCAAAACAGCATTCTTCAATGATGCAGAAGAAGCAATCCAAAAATAGTATGGAATGATAGAAGAATAGCAAAAACAATCCTTAGCAGGAAGAAAAGTGCTGGAGGAATATCATTACCAACCTTCAATTCTATTACAAAGCCATAGTACTGGTACTGGCACAAGAATTGGCATGAGGACCAATGGAATAGAATTGAAGACCCAAAAATGAATCCACAAATCGATAGCCTTGTAATATTTGATAAGGGAGCCAAAAACAAAGAATAGAAGAAAGACAGTCTCTACAACAAATGGTGCTGGAAGAATTGGCTATACATATGAAGAAAACTGAAGCTAGCTCCTTATATATCACGCTATACCAGAATCAAATCCAAATGGATCAAAGCTCTCAGTGTAATATTTTCAGGGATAGGAAAAACACTAAGGGTCCTTAGCACAGGTCAAAACTTCTTAAATAAAGATCCAAAATCACAACAAATCACAAACTAGATAAACGGGATTGCATCCAACTAAAGAGTTTCTGCATGGCAAAGGACATAGCTAGCAAGATAAATAGAAACCCAACAAAATGGGAGATCTTTACTAGTTATGCTTCAGATAACTAAAATATCTAAAATATACTCTGAGCTCAAAAATTAAACCTCCTAACAACAAATCCTCAAAGAAACAACCCAATTAACAAATGGATTAAAGACTTAAAGAGAGACTTCCCTGAGGAAGATATAATAATGGCTAATAGAGACATGAAGAAATGTTTAACATCTCTAGTCATAAACGAAATGAAAATCAAAACAACATTGAGATTCCACCTCAGCCCAGTCAGAGGGGTCATTATCAAGAAAATTACCAATAACAGATGTTGGTGGAGATGTGGCCAAAAGGGAACACTACTACATTATTGGTAGGAATGTAAACTTGTTCAACCACAATGGAAAAGCATTATAGAGGTTTCTGAAAAAGACTAAATATACTCAGAAATCCCACACTTGGGCATCTATCAAATTGATCACAAACCAGGCTACACTAAAGCTTTCAGCATGATCATGTTCTTTGCAGCATTGTTTACTATAGCCAAGATATGGAATCAACCAAGATGTTCCTCCTCAGTGGACAAATGGTATATATTTACAATGGAATTCTATTCTTCCATCAGAAAGAATGGCATTGCTCCATTCATAAAGAAATGGAAATATTTGCAATAGCTAGTATATGTCTGAGACAAGTAGAAAAGATCAGATAAGTTGATGTTAGGTGAAATGAACCCCAAGATAAGTATTCAAATTTTTTTTCTTTCATGAGATTGTTTCTAACATATTTATAAGATGCTTTCTTTATTGCTTTGTATGTCCCTCCACCACGGTATAACCCCTGCTTTCACTGTATTTGATGTTGGTGTAATTTGTGGAGGGGAAGGGAAAAAACAAATCATTTAAATAGGGATACTGGTGGACCCATTGCAACAATGAGATGTACGAGTCCTTATGCCGAAAAATGAACTTTACAACTTTGGCCAAGGAGGGGGGAGTTGGGAGGTGGGAGATGGGAAGGGATGGGAAGGGGAAACAAAGGAAGAGGCAACAATGCTTGATAAGAAATGTACTCATTTTCTTGCCCATGTAATTGTAACCCCTCTGTACAGTATTTTCACAATAAAAAAAAAAGAAATGGAAAAACTTGGAAAAAATTATACTAAATGAAGTAAGCCAGACCCAAAGAAACGTAGGCTGTATGGTTTCCCTCATTTGAAATACCTAAAATGTACCTATAAATCTACAAGTAAACCCAATGAATAGTAAAAGACTAATAATTACCATTGGACATGATTAATTAGCATCAGTCTAAACATTCATACAGTGAGTATGAATGAGGATATTTCTAAGAGAGGACGCTAGTCTACTACAGACTTTAATAAGAGCTATTGTAGCCATTGAGCAAAATTTGATATTTTATTAGAATAGATTGGTGCTTTTTCTAGCATTTAGTATGTGACAATTGACATGATCAATATGACATGTTCAAACCCTAAGATAAAAAGCAATACCCATTGATGTATGTTGTTTTTTGTTTCAGGGTTAGGTGAAGGTATTTGACTATTATGACACTCAACATACACACTGTTTTAATGATGAAACATTGTTCATTGAAATTAGATACAAGTGCAAACAAGTAAAATTAGATGCAAGTGAAAGACAGGGCTGGGAACAAACAGGGACCTGATTTTAAGTTGAAAGTTTAAGAATTTGGTAGTTCTAGGTTGCAGGACCCCCACCAAGAAGACCACCGAGAGTCAGACTCTACAGCTGTTTTGAGGTTTTATTTAAATGGGCTGCAGCTGGGGCCTCGTCCTATATCTGATACAGCAGAGCCCAGGAGGAGAGCCCCAAGCTAAGGATTTGCACATCTTATAAAGGCACACAATTAGGTGGTTTAGCACTATGTGTTGCTCTGCTCTGAAACAAGCAACAAATGGTCACTGTCTCAAGTACTTTAACCCTTCATTTGGAATGATTAGAATTAAGATAAATAAATAGCAGATAGATAGATTATAGATAGCAGTAGCTAAATACTATATATGAGATATATTCGTATCTAAGATGCAAACATAAGTTTCATTTTTTGGTTCAACTCTTTAGTTTTTTTAATTTAATTTTAATTTTAGTTTTATTGTGAAGGGGATATACAGAGGGGTTACAGCTACACAAGTAAGGTAGTGAGTACATTTCTTGTGGAACTTGTTACCCCCTCCCCCATTTTTCTCCCACTTTCCCTCCTAACCCCCTGCCCCAAGTTATACAAATCATTTCCAACATATTGTCTCGTGAGTATTACTGTTGCATTGGTTCCCCCTTTGTCCTTTATCTCACCAATTTTTTTTCCCTTTCCCTTGCCTACTTCAGATAAATGTATGTCAACACTTTAGTTTTTGAAGACAATATATTATGTTAGGATACTTTCAAACTTAATATTTTCATTTTTAAAAAAATATTTTTAAAAATATTGTAAAGGGCTGGGAAGGTGGCTCAGTGGTAGAGTGCTTGCCTTACATGCATGAGGCCCTGGGTTCGATTCCTCAGCACCACATAATCAGAAAAAGCTGGAAGTGGTGCTGTGGCTCCAGTGGTAGAGTGCTAGCCTTGAGCTGAAGAGCTGAGGGACAGCGCCCAGGCCCCATGACTGGCCAAAAAAAAAAATATTGTAAACGTGATATATTGTAAAGGTGTTTACAGTTTCATGAGTCCAGTAATTAGTACATTTCCTTTTGAACAGCATCCCCCCCTCCCTCATTCTCTTCTAGTTTTTCCCCTCCAGACTCCCCTCCCCACAAAGTTATATATATTCATTATATATATTCAATTTCCAACATAGTGTCTAGGTTTCACTGCTGACTTAGTTCACCCTCTGTCCCACCATTTCTCCTTTCCTTCACCTCCCCAATCAGATAAACTTATACACAAGAAAAAGGGTACAGAAATATAAAACAACAACAGAAGGGGAAAAAAGAACAAAGAAAAATGGAAAGCTGAAAGTAAAGGGAAAAAAGAACCACACATACTTTAATAAAAATCCTCTTCCATTTCTTGGAGTTCATTTCAATAAGCATTATTTTATACGGTCTTATGCACAAAGCTCAGATCTCAGCCTCCTAGGATTACAGGTGTGAGTCACTGATGCCCAACAACATGGTACTTTTTCTTAATTCGTTGGGGAAGATGAAACCATTTCTGGGGCTTCAACTTCCACCTTCCTAACTTTCTGACTCATATTCTACGTATTTAGAATAACATACCAGAGGTTTTTTAACTGTGAAGTATATCATTCCAGTGATGACCATAAGTTAGATCAATGGAGCTAGTGAATCACTGATAGGTTGACTGGGGTCTCAATTCCAAATATTATTTCTCTTTTGCATGTTTCTACTTTCACTGGTGCTATGATAGTATGTTGAATTCATGTCAGCTACAATTTTATGCCTAATAGCCCTCAAACCCTCAAAATACCAGTCTACTCTCCTTTCTTCAGTAGCTAAGTATTTATATAAATATCCACAGATTCTTTTTTGAAAGAAGTAGAGGAAATTAATGTCATATGTGTCTCATAGTTGAAAGGATACAGGTTTAGTAGACAATGGTTATAGACCTGAACAATTAGTTATTGTTTTCTTTTGATCCTTCTCTTTATTCTTAAGGACCAGCAATCATTTGTTGATTACCTTTCTGTTTCAATATAGATTCTCTAAAGAAAGGGAATCAATAGTTTGTGCTTATAGAAACAAATTTCTTTACAAAAACATTGTATATGTGATCACAGAAGTTAATGCATCCCAAATTTGCAATGGGGTGGCAGGTTGGGGATTCATTTAGTTTGAGCAACTGTACAAAGAAACAACAAAATGACTATCATCTCATTAAAAAATAGTTATTTTCTTATTTTACTCAATATAGAACATTTATCTTTCAGGGTAACTATTATTTCATGTATTGCTGTCAAAATAAAAACACAGCTAAAATAGAATTTATTCTGTACATTATGGACTCAGATTTTAGAGAGATAGCATATTTGTGTGTGTATTTCCATAGAGATGATACATAAACCATAAAAATAAAGCTTTGTATTTCATTCATCTTCATGAAATTTTCTAAAAAATATTCATATTATACATCAGAAAGAAATATAGTAGAACGTATTTTCAATATGCATAAAAATCATTCCTATCCTCTAATTAAGTATGATCCAAATAACAAAATAAAAATTTCATGTATTTCTTTTTGCCTTCTTTCTCCTCCTTGAAATTTCAAATCTGAACCTTGGTCTAAAAAGAAATTCTGCAGAGAATCTATCAGATTTTCTAAAAATGACTATAGTTAGAAATATAGGCAGTATATCTAAGATGGCTCACCAGTCTCATTCTACAAATAGAAGAATGTGTTTGGAAGGACCAGTATCAAAATGGTTTGTTCAATTTTCTTCTTATTTCTCACATTTTGTTTGCATCAGTTAGGTGCACAAAGTATTTCAAGTCGATATGTTCCATATATACAGACAAGGTATCTTGAACAGATACACACAGTTACTCTTCCTCATCCTCCCTTCCCTTTTCCCAGACCAATCTCAAGAAGCTTATTGGTTGAGATTGTGGTGAAAAAAATGGTTCCATTTCACACATGTACATAAAGTATTTTGATCTTATTTACCTCCATTTACCCATTTCATTCACCTTCCCTCTTTGCACCGATACTCCGCACGGGCAAGGCCCATTTTCAATTCCTGTCACTTATTTGTAAGTGTACATTAATTTTTCAAGTGGGTTTCACTGTGGTATCTTAATGCATACCTACACAGTACTTTAATCAAATTGACCCCTTGCTTACTCTCACTTTCCCCATCTTGACTATTCAACAGCTTTCAATCATAGCATCTTAATTCACAGATGCAATGTGTTGCAATATTGTTCCCTCTCTAACATTCTCTTTTCCTCTGGTTTCCCATTCATCCTCTCAGAAAGTTCTATTATTTATTACATGTATGTAGCCTCTATTGTATGGATATGTGATCCTGCAGGTATTTGTGTACATATTAGGTCTAGAATCTCCATATCAGCTAAAATATTTGACCTTTGCTCTTCAAATCCTGGCTAACTTTACATGATGATCTCCAGTTACATCATCTTATGAACAAATGACATAATTTCACTTGTTTAGGACTCCCAAAAAGTTTAAACTATGAAATGGTTTAAAAAACAGTGAAATTACTTTGCAGAATGTTATAAGATATGTAGAGGAATGTGTATATATTAATACATATTGTCTAAATTTATAAAGTATATACACCAACTTGATTTCTAACATAGGTCTTTGAATGTTAACAATATATGGACACATTCATTAAGTGTAAGAAATGTACTAGTGTAGTGTAGAGTATTTATGAAAGGGAAGATGAATATGCTTAGAAGCATGGGGGGTATGAGAAATCATAATGATTTTCAATCATTCTGTAAAGCTAAATCTATTCTAAAGATCATAAGTTGATGATTTTAAAAAATAATAAATGCTAGAGTAATGTGGTTTCTTTTACATTCTGTAATCAGCCATGAAATCTCCAGAGCTTGATAAAAATCTACCTTCTTGAGGGAGTTAATAAAGACAGGCACCAAAGAACAATGTGTACATAGTATCACAAACCAAATCTTGATTGAATTTCATAAAGCACTAAGGAATATTACCTTATCCTAAGTAATTCAAAATAAATATTTGACAAGCATTTCTGCACTAATCAGTTACTGAACATTTAGTTATTTTTCATTCAATTCTTGTTTCTAGGATTTATGAAGTGTTATCCTAACAAATAACAAATGAGAATGATGAATTCCAGTCATATTAAAGTAGTCTCCTGAATTAAACAAGGTAAAACATTTTTAAGACAAACGCTGTGAATGTTGTACTATATAATTACACTTTTAAAATAAAAACTACACTTTTTTCGAATTTAAGATGTGCATGCTTAACAAAATAATGTGATTTTGTTTTTAAAAACTGATCTTACTCTATGATTCTTATGATGTAGTACAAATATTAATTGTGAATATGCCTATATTTTTGTCCATTATAAATGTTGTGTTCAAAATTGTTATGTCTTCTTTTTTAATGTATTATTTGGTATAAAATAATGTGAGAATAAGTACATAATTCATCATAATAATTATAAACTTTCAAGTCTTAAGTACCACTTAGCGATATCTATACCCAGTCAGTGTGATGGGACACAACAGTAATTCTAGCACTCCAGAGACCAAGATCAGAAGATTCCAAGTTTGAGCATCAGGGATACATGGCAAGATTCTATTTTAAAAAAAACAACACAAAATAAGAAAACATGAGAAAACCTTAAATACACACTACTAAGTCAAAAGAAGCCAATCTGAAGAATATAGACTGCAGGATTTCAACTGTATTAACACATTGAAACTATTCAGTAATTAAAAATCATCAGTGGTTGTCAGTGGTTTAAAGAAGAAAAAATAAGTAGAGCACAGTGTATTTTGAAGGCAATGAAAGTACAAGGGTAAATATAAATATAGATATGCGTACATACACACATTATTATATTTGTTTCCATAATCCATTGATGCACCATATATAGTTGCTGATTTTCAGTGCTCTTATTGTCCTCTGCTGCAGTGTAATTACCTCCTATAAAGCTTCTTTTGTGATACATCATCTTTAGTCTTACATCTATTTATGCTGTGGCATGTAGCTACAGTTAATTCACCAGTTTAAGATCTCACTGTCTCCTCAAAATTATGTATCCTGAAGGAATATTTTTGTGTTCAAAAGGTTACTGTTTGAAGGCTTTGCTACTAGGAATGAGACCTATTGTACATTAAGGCACAGGTCTCCTTGAAGAATTTCTCTAGTGAATATAGAGAGAGCAGGAGTAAGGGAGTGAGGATAGTTGTGTTATACAATATTCATCCACTTTTACAGGTAATGTTTTCTAATTTCAAATTCTTTATTAGTACAACTAAAAGAATTAACAATATATTTGATAAAACTCAATAAAGACACCTTTCAACTGTGTGTAAGTTACCTTATTTAACTAATCTATAAACACAAAATATTCCCTTATTCTGCAGTTAAATTGTTTTCCTAATAACCGATGTGTTATTGTATGCACTTGTAATGCATTCATCCACATTTTTCTCTCGTGAAATATCTGCTTTTGTTTTGCCTAAATTCAGAGCTGGATCATTTATTATACACAGATTTGAAGACAATACTTTTTTTCAGAATCCATTTTTATTAAAATGCATACTTCAAATTTTAAAAAATGAAATAGAAGCCTCACAATCTTCAAAGCAAACCAATCTCAATAGCAGAAATCCTCAAATGGAATTTACAGGTACTTGCATTACTTTCCCTAAGGATGGCACTCAGGGAGATAGACCGACCTCTCTTGTTGGGTTCTGAAATGACATCCACCATGGAAATCCTAAGCTATTGCTTCTGTTGCTTCCAGATGGGTTTGATCTGTGAATATGACCCAATTACTTATTTTATGGTGCTGCTTAGCGGTGGGTGGCCATCCCTGCGTTTGTTTAATCCATCCTCAGTGCAGACTATTAGGAGCCAGGTGTTAGGCATTGATGTGCTTTATTATTTCCACACTTGCACATCTGTATACCGTGGACTTTCTCGAAGTGGTATTACACATCTAAAACCATAAGGAGAGCAAACATCGGCTTCAGGAAGTCTTAAAAAGAATATCCAGCTCTGTGTGTATGCAAACTTCTCCTGTGAGAAAAGTTAGTGGGGAATGCAAGAGAAGAATGCAAGCAGTCTTGCATGTGAAGAGGGTCTTGTTTCCCTACGTGAATAATTTCCTGGAACTCACAAAAAATACTTTTGTTGTTGTTCGTGGGGCTTGAACTCTGGGCGTGGGCGCTGTCCCTCAGCTCTTCAGCTCAAAGTTCTAATGCTTGACCACAGCACCACTTCCGGTTTTCTCCACAGCACCACTTCCGGTTTTCTAGTGGTTTATTGAAGATACGAGTCTCAAGGACTGTCCTGCCCTGGCTGTCTTTGAATGGTAATCCTCTCAGCCTCTTGAGTAGCTAGGATTACAGGCGTGAGCAATGGGTGCCCGGCAGCACAATACTTTTGAGCTTGGTTCATTGTTTTATTGCCAAGGAGCATTCAATCATATACATATAAAGCACTTTGTTAGTGCATTTACCTAAACAATTTTAAGCCATTAAGAATGAAGCTGCAAACAAATGCCTTTTTTTTGCCGGTTGTGGGGCCTGAACTCTGGGCCTGGGTGCTGTCCTTCAGCTCTTCAGCTCAAGGCTAGTGCTCTTTCACTTGAGCCACAGCACCACTTCCAGCTTTTTCTGCTTATGTGGTGCTGAGGAATCGAACCCAGGGCCTCATGCATGTAAGGCAAGCACTCTACCACTGAGCCACCTTCCCGCCTCCCCAAAATGCTTTTTAAATAAGTATCCTTCACCTGAACATGGTTCTCTCTCTTTTCTTAGATAAATAACTAAGAATGAATTTGAGTGATCATAAGGCAAGTAAATTTTAACATTTTAAGAGATTATTAGGCTTTAAAAGTCATTCCATGATTTTACACTCTCACTTGTAATAGATATGTGTTGCATTTGCACCAATACTTCCTAACTGATGATGTCACTCTTTCATTTTTCAAACATTCTAGTGAACTTGTAGCCTTTCATTGTGGGTTTAGGTTATATTTTAGAGCAACTAATAATGCTTTGCATCTTTCTTTGAGATTAAAGGTCATTTCTACATCCTCTGGGTGAAATGTTCAAAGATTTTTTACAAATTTAGACTTGTAGCCAGTACATTTTTATTATTGAATATATACATCTATTTCAAATGAAAGCCACTTTTCAAATATATAACCATCCAGTAGCTTTTATTTTCACCTTGTGACCTGAAATTTTATTGACAATATTTTGGAACACCACAAAATATTGATTAAACAGAATGTAACCTAAACTGTTTATAATCAGTTATCTTTTGTATCTAAGAAGTTCTTGTCAAATTCAAAGTTTTGAATATTTTCTACTGCCTTTTCTTTAAGAAAAAATATATTTTAATCTGAATGCCATGTTTTGAGTTATGACAGTTTGTTATACGGAGTAAAATTAGGGTTGATATTTCTCAAGTGGCCATACCCTATTTTGTTGAGATTTTGAGAAGCCTGTGTGTTATCTCTCACTTTATTATGTCAAATTAATGATCTTTGACATAATAATGATATGAAATAGGTACACATTCAAAATTTGAATTTTGATGTAGGGTACTCTTCATTCAGAAAATGTTGATAAGTAGGCATCAGGCTGCAAGTAAAATGCTGTTGAGTAGGCAGCAAGCTGCAAGTAATAGGCTGATACTCATGTTTACTGTATTGCTCAACTAAGCCATTCAGGAGGCTGTGTATTGACTAAAATTTTGATTTATGACAGTAGAACTAGGGGTCTAGTGGAAGGAAGTTGGACAATTGAGGTTTGCCCTTGAAAGGAAATATTGAAACGGTGGCCCTTCAATGTCACTTTGCTTCTTGGTCTGCAAGGAACAGGTGTCTTGGGCAGGCACAGACTCAAAGTGATGGGGCCTAGTGACATGGATGAAAACTTCTAAGAGCATGAGCCAAAATATACCTGTTCTCATTTTACATTGATATCTCATTGATTATTTCCACCAATGGAAATCTAAATATTATGAGCAGAATTATTGGATATTATAATCATTAATTTTCTGTTGACTACCTATTAATGTTTATTTTCAGTAGCTACTTAAGTCTTTGGCTGAGTTTTTCAGTAGGTTTAGGTGTTCATTACTACTCTGTTTAATAGTTCTTTATAAACACCAGATACAAGTATTCATTAAATGTGTAGTGAGTGAATATTTTCATTCACTTCTGGCCTCCCTTCTACTTTCTTATTGATATTTGTTACACTCACATATACACAAGCACACCTCAAGAGTACTAATACATGGATATGAATGAAAAACCATTAATAGTTCTGAAAAAAACCTGTAAATATTGATTTAGATTTTTTTCATGCACTCATCATATTATATATTCAGGAAGATTTAATTTACTCTTAATATTTTAAAGCAAGCCTGTGGTAATGATATTTATGAAAGATTTATTTTTTCTTTGCTAAAGGGTCATGATAGACAATAAACTTGTCATCACCTTTGCTTGGATAGTTTCTTTCTTTGAAATTGTTACAAGAAACCTAAGAGAACTCTCATCCATAATCAAAATCAGCAGTTTCCTCCTCAGTGTTCTCAAAATAAAACACCTTGTTCACTTTTTAAAAAAAAGCCAGACCTGCAAACTATCTTTTCAATCATGATCCTCCTTCTCTAGAATAAGCAGATTAAATTCATGATCATTTTATTTGTGAATTCTCAAAAAAATTTCCCTGTTGATGTTCATACATGCATGGTGGGTCATTTGATGTCATCCTGCAATTACTTATTTAATATTACCAGTATAAGTTAGGAAAAAATAAACTTCAATATTTCTCTCAAAAGGTTTGTAAGGCTTTTCACCTACAGATAATATTGAATAGGATTTATTATTTTATCAAGACAAACTTATGCTTTTGAGTGATCTAAAGGGCAGAGACACTGAAGTCATGAGAATACCTTGCTATAACAATATGTCACCAAATATTATTGTTTTGGACAGACTCAGTGGTTTATTCATGTATGCATAACTATTTAGGAGATGAAAATTGAGAGGACAACCATTTGAAACCATCCTGGGCAAAAAGTTTAGGAGCCCTCATTGCAACCAAAAGGCTGACTATGGGGGCATGCGCCTGTTAACCTAGCTATACAAAAATAAAATAGGATGCTAGAGATTTAGGCCAATTTTAACATTAACATCTCTCTCTCTCTCTCTCTCTCTCTCTCTCTCTCTCTCTCTCTCTCTCTCTCTCTCTCTCTCTCTCTCTCTCTCTCTCTCTTTCAGAATATGAAATGAAGTGATCTCTTTCTGAAAAAATAACTGAAGCAAACATGGGTGGAGATATGGTTCAAGTGCTAGAATGCTTATACAGAAGCACAAGGCCCTGCGTTCAATCCACATTACCACCAGAAAAAAAATCATTTCTGAAAAGTTAAAAAATGGCTATTTGAATATATTTCAATAGGTAACACGAATTCAAATGCACTGAGGAAAGGTGGGTTAATGATTGTATTATTTATTTCTCCCAAGTTGGAGAGTATTTCATTATAAATTAGCCTGTGGTAGGTATTACTATAACAAGAAAAGGTTTAAGGGAAAGAAAATAATACTTAGTGAAATCAATTAAGACAGCTTTTTATGGAACATGATATATTTATTGTAAATTAAGTATATGCTAGATACTGGTGTTAATAATAGTGATCAAGACAGTTGTGAGATTTAAAGTTGAAGGAAAAGAACACATTTCCACAAAAATACTTTGTAAATGTTTTTATGGATTCCTTTTAAGAACCTCATGAGATGAAAATAATCATCCCCATTATAAGCAAATATAATGAGGTAGAAAAAGAGGCAGTTTCATGCTCAAACATATGAAGAGAAGAATCAAGTGCTAATCTATGTGAAAACACCAATTTGTTTCTAATCCACCTCTTTTATCAGCCAATATGTTAAAAAAGAAGACTAATGCACGCAACATGTTGAAAGAATGTTCAAATACCAGTACAATGAGAATTCATCCAACTTTCATCCCATGGAGGAACACGCATTATCAGGACATAAATTGATGAGAGTTAAATAGAGAAGGAAGAGCAGGCTTGAAAAGTCAAGCTGAGGACTTCTACATCTTGAAGTAGACATATGCTGTAATAAAGCAGGAGGCAATATCAGCTATATATTTCAGATGAAAAAAAGTACTCGAAAAATGGAGCTGCTCAGAGCCTTTAGATTCCTGTATCTCAGATTAAAATTTCTGCTGATTACAGTGAGATAATATTCAGACTTAAATACATCAAATAAATTGTGGTCAGATTAATGTACGTTAGCATTGGCAGAATGGGTAGATGGCACTATCTGAAGCACTCAACATTGTATTTAACAACTTCCCCCATCCTTCCTGTCAAATATAATTTAAAATTCTAGATATTGCTTTTAAAATGCAGAAAAAAAGAGTTATAAAGGGGTAAAGAAGAAAGGACAAAGACACAACTAGGATCTTTGGCATTCAAAATCCCACCCTGGCCATTTCTTAACTGTTCTTTTTGTATCAGATTTGTCAGAATTGAGTTATATCTGGAACTACAAATAAGCATCAAGGACCATATTTCTGCTTTCTGTAACCACAGGATCAGAAATAACAAGAAAACATTTTGTGAATAATTTTTCTCTCTAGTCTGTAAATAATAAAGTGTTCATCCACTTCCCCATTTTAAGAGATATCAGTGGAGAACTTGTGGGGAACTATAACTCCATCCCACAGGTAGAAGGAAGCTCTCTTTCCTTAAAAGTTAATGGAGGTCAACTAGAAAATCAAGCATTTTTCTCATATCTGACAATAATGATGAGAAGATGTTCCTTTTTTCTGCCAGAATAGTTCACCAGAAGGCTTGTAACAAATAAAACAATATATCCTCAGACTCATAAAATATCCAATATAATGAATATCATCAGTCATATTAAAAAAAAACAAACAAACAGTAAGATCTTGAGTAAAGAAAGAATCAAAACATGACCATCTTGCCAGGCAGCGGTTGCTCACACCTATAATCCTAGCTACTCAGAAGGCTAAGATCTGAGGATCACGGTTCAAAGGCAGCCCAGGCAGGAATGTCCCTGAGACTCTGATCTCCAATAAACCACTACAAAACCAGAAGTGGCTCTGTGGCTCAAGTGGTAGTGTGCTCGCCTTAAGCTGAAGAGCTGAAGGACAGCGCCAGGCCCAGAATTCAAGCTCCACAACCTATAAAAACAAACAAACAAACAAACAAAAAATGACTATCTTGTGATGACAGAGAAGTTAGAATTACCCCACAAGTTTTAAAAGAGTATCATAAAAACACTTCAACAGTAATTATAAACACACTCAGAATACACAAAGCAGAAAGTATTAGCGAAGAAACACAGAAAGTGAGGAAAGCCAAATAAACATTTTAGAACTAAACATGATTGAAATTAAATCCTCACTTCAGGAGCTCAACAGCATAATATGACAAAACAGAGGAAATAATCAGTGACTTTCAAATAGAACAAGAGAAATTACCTAATCAAAACAATGCAGAAAATTAAACAAGAAAAATAACAAAGATAAAACATGCAAGATCTAAGGGACTGTAACAGGTAATATAAAATTAAAAGATATAAATGGATACATTCAACTATATTGCTTAATGTAGAATGGAATAAACCTCAGGAATCCAGGTTATCACAAATCAAACAACTACAGCAGGATACACTAATGATAGCAGTTTCTGTTAGGAGCCATGGAGGAGGAAGAAATATTTGACACAATAATTATCAAAGACTGAAAGAACAGGGTGGCTACCCAAGAAACCTCTTTCCAGTGAAAATAAATATAGTGGCAGGTAAAAAAGAAATCTTTATAATTCAACTTCAACCAGGCTTATTTTAACATAATGAGTAAAAAAAAATTTCTCTAAACTAACAGGAAATGTTAAAGGAAAGAACTAAAGCACATTGTTGTGGTAAGCTCACTAATGTCAAAAATTGTTCATGTTCTAACCTGAATAGAGAGTTAGCATGTACACAGCATGGTAATAGTGAGTTTGCAAATTTGATTAAATTAAAAATAACTGAAAAGATTATCTTGGAATATCTTGATGGGTTCTTATTAAAAATCAAAGCAGCAAGATCCCAGTTAGTTCTGGGTTAGAGGGCCACAGAAGCAAGTGTTTGGGGTGATGTAAGAAGCTGGTTGTGACTAGAATAGTATATGTCACGACCTTTTTATGACTTTTTCAGTCTCAAGAATCTGAAAAATAGAAGAAACCAATTTTTCTCTGAAACTTTCAGAGGCAGCCTTCAGGTTCCCTGATTTTTTAAATATGATCTCCAGAATAGTAAGAGAAGAAATATGTTTAATTTTAAGCTACTGAGTGTGTGGCATTCAGTTGAAAGCAATTGGAAAACTAATATAAACAGAAATGAAGACATCATACCACAATATGCAACAGACTTCTCTCCTAATCTTGAAGTTTCTTACATTTGCTAATCAAGTGAAACTAATAAGCTGTGTATCATGTTTCTAAAAAAATGTGTAGACAAATTATTTAGGACAAAAATATAGGACAGGATAAAAAATAGGCTGGGAGTTCAGTATTCTATAATTTTCTTGACTTTCAAAAATGAAAATTGCTGCAGATATGTCAAAATAGGATAATAAGAACAAGGTCAAGGGGTTGGAAGTGTGGCCCAGTTGGTAGAGCGCTAGCCAATGAGCAAAACCTTCAGATACTAAGTTCAAGTCTTAGCCTCAGACTTAAAAAAAAACAAAAAAAGTAAAAAAGAAAAAAAGGAAAGCAAATAACCTTCAAGTTGAAGTTTCTTTTTATTTTTTTATTTTTTGGCAGGGCGAGTCGGGTCGTGGGGCCTGAACTCTGGGCCTGGGCACAGACCCTCAGCTCTTCAACTCAATGCTAGTGCTCTACCACTTGAACCACAGCGCCAGTTCGGCTTTTTTTTTCTTTTTGCTTATGTGTTGCTGAGGAATCGAACCCAGGGCCTCATGCATGCAAGGCAAGCGCTCTAAAACTGAGCCACCTTCCCAGCCCCTCAAGTTGAAGTTTCTAAGAATCAAGAAAAAATATGCAAATGAAAGTGGGAGTGGCCAAACTAATATTAGATGAATAGTATCTGGTCTTATCAAAGAAAAAGAATTCACCCATCAGGAAAGAGTAAATCTATCTCATGGTACATTTGCAAATTCTAATGAAACTAAAAGAAAATTCCACACAGATACTTGAAAATTTAGAAATATGCAGAAAAATCATAAAACAGAAATTACTGAAAGTTTTATAGAACATTCCTCCTAAAAATACAATAGAGTAGGCAACATTGTCAAATGACCATAAAATATATATGGATATAAAGGCCATAAAACATACCTTCTTTGGTTCTATGATGCTACAAACACAGAGAATTTTCAGACTATTTAGAGCAACGTTCAAATATTTCTATCTCATTTCTCAAACGATTTGTCTTTTGGTTTAATGACCTGTTTTCTTTCTCTTTTTACTGAGACTGGGAGTATTTTTCTCCACACTGCTAATGAACTTTCAAAGTGCTTGAGATAGCACAAAACATTGTGTTTCCAATTCTCCCAGGAGCTAGAAAAGTTAGCGAAATAATCCACTGCCAAGAGTAAGTTAAAACAATTTTTACCAACCAATAATCACAAAACCAAAACCAAACAGAGAAAGCTCTGAGCCTTTTTTTCATGGCCTCAGATTCACTGATCCTAACTCATGCTGAGTTTCCAGGTGTGGTATGCCCCTGGCCACATTCCTTATAGTGGGAAAGTGGGGAAGGGATAGTAGTTAAAAAGCAAAGGAGAGGATATAACCATGTTCAACAAGATATATACTCACTGTCTTATTCATGTAACTGTAACCCCTACGTATAGCATCTTTACAATAAAATAAAATTTTAAAACAGAATGAATCACTTCATTCTATCATATCTTGTTTTGTGTGCAGTCACTAGTAATTAGGGGTGTCATTTTTGGGGAGCCATGCCCCATAAATATCAATTACAAGTGTATATATCGTGAGCCAGGCTGGCCAAAATATTCCATGTTAGTACTTGACCATTAGAAATTATTTCTTTGTCATGTCACTTGTGATTAGCAAATTCTTAAGAGATTTGATTAGATCACCTTCTTCCTCTGCGAGTGCCACACATGCTTTGTATACCTACTGCCATCCTTCATCAAACATAATAACTAATCCCATATATGAAGTGAATCATCTTTGTTTGCTTTGGGTCATTTCTACCACAGTTATTCCTTATTGCTTTCGTCCTTAATGGCAAGAGACAACTCCACTTAGAAGTTAGGTTCAGATGACCTTGATTTCTACCTTACAAGTTGAATGGCTCTCTCAGAATCTCAGTTGTGTCTACAGAAAAATGGGAAGGGAGAACAAGAGGATTTAAAATTGACTTGATTTATTGTACACAACTACATTTTCTTTATTCCTTGACAAACAAATCTATTATTTTAGATCACTTTCCAATAGTTACCTCCTAACCATTCTTTATACTCCAGTTCCATCCAGTGGTTTCTTGGATAGTCTGTCTTGATACTCCAGAGTTCAGAAGCTGACCAAGTGATCAGATGAAGCTTTTTCCATGGTCTCTTGATTGTGTCAGTTTCTTACAATTTGAACTCTTCTTATGTTTCCTGTTCATGTGGCACATTTGTGGTCACATTTTATCAAGGATCAACTTCAAAAACTCACAGAGTGATTTTTATCCCTGCTTTTCTTATTTATATGGCTTTAAAATAATATAAGTTAACAACAAATAAGTAGCTATTCTTCCCTAAAGAGACTCCTGCATGTTCATATAAACACAGTGCATTGTAATTGGATGTAGTTGGTAATATCACCTGTAAACACACACACTACCTTATGTATTAGCAACAACTAGAGGCTAATCTTACAGTGGAATATTGATTTCATATGTAGCTCATAGTGAAGGCCAGATAAAACATACTTCTGCCCTAAAATGTACCAGGACAGGACCCTCCAGAGTATATTCCTAATTACAGTCATATTGAGCTCATGACATCCTTCCCAGAGATATTTTTACATCCCCAAATGTGGAAAGACATTTTGTTTAGACAACTGATTAATAATGGTGACAGGAAAGAAACCTAGATATGAAGAAAACTAAAGCCATTATAAAAAAGATTGGGGGATTGATGTTAACTAGATTGAATTTATCTTCTATTCGTATTTTCTCCAGAGCTTTTAACATGAATGAATGTTGTATCTTATCAAGAGCCTTTTCCATATCAATGGAGATAATCATGTGTTTCTTGACTTTGGATCTGTTGATGTGATGGATTACATTTATTGATTTACTTATTATAAACCATCCCTGCATCTCTGAAATGAAGCCTACTTGGTCTTAATGTGTGATTTTTTTTATATGTTTCTGGATTCTGTTAGCTAATTTTGTTAAGGATCTTTACATCTGTGTTCATCAAGGAGATTGGTCTGTAGTTCTCTTTTTTGTTGGGTCTTTGCCTGGTTTGGGGATGAGTGTGATATTGGCATTGTAGAATGAATTTGGGATAGCTCCCTCTTTCTATTTCTCAGAAGAGTCTGAGGAGTATGGGTATTCATTCCTCTTTAAAGGTCTTATAGAATTCCATAGTGAATCCATCTGGTGCTGGACTTTTCCTTCTTGAAGACTTCTGATTGCTTACTCTATCTCATTGTAAGATATTGGTTTATTTAATTGATGTATTTCCTTCTTGGTAAACTTTGGGCAGTTTGTATTTCTCTGAAAATTACTCCATTTCTGCTAGGTTTAATTTCCTTAATGAGTATAGTTTCTGGATATAATTCTTTTTTTTAATAGGTTTTTTTATTGTGAAAATACCATACAGAAAGGTTACAGTTACATGACCAAGGTAATAAGTACATTTCTTATCAAGCATCATTGCCTCCTCCTTTGTTTTTCCCCTACCATCCCTTCCCTCCCACCTCCACAGCAATACTCCCCTCCAACCCCCGCCTAAATTGTAAAGTTTGTTTTTAACATAGTGTATTGTATATCTCATTGTTGCAATGGGTCAACCTGTATCCCTCTTTAAATATTTTGTTTTTCCTTTACCCTCCCCAAATTATACCAATATCAAATACAGTGAAAACAGGGGTTATACCATGGGGGAGGGACATACAAAGAAACAAAAAAAATCTCATGGTACCTTATAAATACATTAGAAACAATAGCAAGAAAGAAAAAATGACTTATGTCTCTATCTTGGGGTTCATTTTGCTTAACATCACCTTATCTGAGCTTTTCTGCTTGTCCCAGACATATACTAGTTACTGCAAATAAGGGAAACCATGGGACCTATGTTTCTTTGGGCCTGGCTTACTTCACTTAATATAATTTTTTCCAAGTCTTTCCATTTCCTAACAAATGGAGCAATGTCATTCTTTCTGATGGAGGCATAGAATTCCATTGTGTATATATGTGTATATGTATATATATATATATATATATATATATATATATATATATCACATTTTCTTGATCCATTCATCTACTGGGTTGGTTCCATATCTTAGCTATGGTAAATAATGCTGCAATAAACATAGTTGTAGTTGTGCTGGTAGCTTTAGTATGGTTTTGTTTGTAAACTTTTAGGTAAATGCCCAAAACTGGGATTGCTGGGTCATAGGGGAGCTCTATGTGGGTTTTTTTGAGGAACCTCCATGCTGCTTTTCTGGAAATTGTTTGGATGTCTTGGGTATTGTTGTAATTATTCCAGTGGCTTCCCTGATATTATTGATTTCGGTTACTTCTCTTCTTTTTTGATTAATCTTGGAAAGGTCCATCAATTTTATTGATTTAAAAAAAAACCTTTATTAATTTTCTTTATAGTTTTCTTTCTTTCTTTTCTTTCTTTTTTTTTTTTTTTGGTCCAATCGTGGGGCCTGAACTCTGGGCCTGGGCACTGTCCCTCAGCTCTTCAGCTCAAGGCTAGCACTCTACCACTTGAGCCACAGTGCCACTTCTGGCTTTTTTCTTTTCTTTTCTTTTCTTTTTTCTTTTTTTGCTTATGTGGTGCTGAGGAATCGAACCCACGGCCTCAGGCATGCAAGGCAAGCACTCTACCACTGAGCCACCTTCCCAGCCCCTCTTTTTTGTTTCCTTAGTCTTTCTCTCATTGATTTCAGCTCATTTTGGTTATCTTGCTCACTCTAGTAACATTAGGTGACATTTTTTCATGCTTTTCTAGCTATTTTATTTGCAACATGACATTATTTACTCGATCTGTCTCTATTTTCTTGATGTGTGCACTGAGAGCGATAAATTTGGCCCTCAGGACTGCTTTTGCCGTGTCCCACAGGTTTCTTTGTGATGTTCATTTATTTTCATTGAATTGTAAGGAACTTTTAAATTTCTTCTTTAATTTCTTCTGTTACCCAGGTGTTTCTCCGAAGTGTGCTATTCAATTTCCATGTATTTGAGTAATCTCTATGGTATGCTTTGTTATTGAGAACTAGCTTGATTCCACTGTGGTCGGATAGGATACAGGAGATTATGTCACTCCCCTTGTATTTGCTTAAATTCCTTGTATGAGCTATGGTATGGTCTATTTTGGAGAAAGTTCCATGAGCTGCTGAGAACAAGACGTACTGTGTCACTTTAGGGTAGAAAACTTGGTAGATGTCAATTAGTTCCACTTGAAATATGGCCTCAATTCGGGTGGCTTCTTTGGCAATCCTCTGGTTGGTAGACCTGTCCTTTGGTGAGAATGGGGTATCAAAGTCTACTAATATTACAGTATTTGGATCTATTTTATTCTTTAAGATTGAGAGTATTTACTTAACATATTTGGGTGCACAAATGTTTGGGGAGTAGAAGTTGATAATGGTAATATCCTCTTCTTGGATTGTTCCCCGTATTAATATGTAGTTTCCTTCTTTATCTTTTTGTATTGATTTTAATGAAGCATTTATTTTGTCAGATATCAGGATAGCTACTCCTGCTTTTTTGTTGGTAGCCTTTGCATGGTAGATCTTTCTCCATCCCTTCACTCAGAGTTTGTTTTTTGTTTGGCTGTGAGGTGGGTGTCTTGAAGACAACAGATGGCTACGTCTTGTTTTCTGATCCAATCGGCAGTTATTTTTCTTTTGATTGGTGAATTGAACTTGTTAATATTTATGGTTATTATAAAGAGAGTATTTCCTGCTTTTCTAACTTTTTCTTCTTTCCTTTCCTCATGTGTTTACTAAGTCAGACTTCTAGTGATACCTCTCTGATGTGGATTCCTGTTCTTGATTGCTTTCTTCAGGTTGTGTTCCCCCTCTAAATATTCTTTGTAATGCTGGCTTATTGCTTATGAATTCATTTAGTTTTTCTTTACTATGAAAAATTTTAATTTCTCCATCAAATATGAATGCTATTTCTTCTGGGTATATCAGTTTAGGATGGCAGTTATTGGTTCTCAGGGCTCAGATCGTACTTTCCCAGGCCTTTCTTGTATTCAGGGTCTGTGTGGAAAGAACTTCCGTGATTCTGATTTTTTCACATTATAATATACCTCCTTCTTTGTTTTTTGCTACATGCAAGATTGTTTATTATTCAGATCTATCATTTTTATTGTAAGGTGCCTAGAAGTGTTTCTCCTGGTATCCTGCTTGTTAGGTGTTCTATATGTTTCCATTATGTAGGTAAGATGTTCATTTCAACATGGGGGAAATTTTTACTGATAATCTTACTGATTATTAGTATTACATTTCCTTGCTTTGATATTCCTCACCTTCATCCACTCCTATTATACAAGGGTTAAATTTCTTGGCACTGTCTTCTTGCTCTTGGATTTCCCTTTGGCATAATTTAAATGATTTTTCCATATGTGTGAATTTTTTTTTCCAGTTGCTTCTAGCACTGGTCTCCCTTGCCAGGGGCGGGGGGGGGGCAGGGGGAGGGAGGGTGTACACTGTCCCCTGTGGGGTACTCATCCCACAGAGGTGTTGTAGCAAACTGCTGTTTCTGTGCGATGCAAGTCTCTGGTTGTCACTGTGATCTGTGTTTGTTTGAAATGCATGTCCTTTGGGCTGGGTGGTGGCTGCTCTGGGTCTTTGTTACTCCCTGTCTCTCCCTCTGTTGATGCTGTCTAGGTCAGGGTCAGCACTGTGGGCATTTTTTGTGCTGGCCTCTGGCGGAAGGTAGGGGGAGGGTCTTCACGTAGGTTCTGAGCTCTGAGGTTTCTGTCTCTCTTTGTGCTCTCCAGTTTCTGTTTGTGCTTTCTGGGTCTGCACCAGCACTTTGGGATTCTTCTGCACTGGCATTCTGCAGATGGACCCTTGTAGTTCTGGGGTTCCCCCCTCAGTTGTGAGGCCGAATGGTTTTGGCGGGATGGGGCCTTGCCATTCCAGTGAGGGGTGGGGGAAGGGTTTTTGTGCAGCCTCTCAGATCTGATGTTTCTCTGTTTGCAATCAGCGGGTCCAGCACTGGCATCCTGGGAGTCTTCTGAGCTGGCATTCTGCAGATGACCCACTGTAGCTCTGGGGTCTCCAGCAGCCCTGGCTCGGCCAGACCAGCTGCAGTTGCACAGCTGCAAGGGTCAGTGTTCATCTTTTTGCTGTTTTCGGTCTCTTGGGGAAATTAAGCATTGGAACTCCAACTCTCTATTTGGTTGGAGGCAGCTGTAGTGTTTCCCTACTGTCCCATCACCACCTTGGCCCCTTCTATGGCACATTTCTTCTTAAATGCCTTCACTGGTTTCTTTTTATCATTATTATCAGCAAATCCTTGGACAGTGTTAAGGGTCTTCCTGCTGTGTCTCTGTTGAATTCTTATATGATGTAATCCTCAGTGCCAGCAAGAAGCAGGTCATCACCCTTACTTGCATCATCAGCAGGGGCAGAAGAGTGGAGGTAATGGATAGAAGACATAAGATAGAAATCCTTTTCCTTGGTGGAAACTGCTTGAGGAAATGGCTACAGGAGTATACAAGCAGGAGGACATGGGAGACAGAGTCTAGGGAAGCACTTGGACTCAAGGGGGAGGCAGCTAAGTCCTGGAAAGTGGCTCAGTGACTGCACTAAAATATCACTCTTTCATTGACTATTTCCCTTTGCTCAAGTGTTAACTCAGTCTTTAAGGTGGCCCAGCATCATCCACTCTTTGATCTCCCTAACTGCTCTCCTTTTGCTCTCTCCACTCCTACAATATCAACCTCTGCACTTCTTTGTGAGCACATCATGTGACTCTACCCTGGAACCTTGGCTTCTTTTCTCTCTCCCATCAAGGCTTATGGTCTACCTTGCATATTCTTTAAAAAAAATATTGTAAAGTTAAGGTACAGAAGAGTTACAGTTACATAAGTAAGGTAATGAGTACCTTTCTTCTTGAACAGTGTTACCTGCCTTCCTCATTTTCTTCTACTTCCACTTCCCCCTGACTTCCCTTCCCCGCAGGTTGTAAAGATCATTTCCAACATGGTGTCTAGTAAGAATCACTGTTGAATTGGTTAACCCATTGTCCCACTATTTCTGTGATTTGCCTTGCCTTCCAGATAAACATATACAAGACAATTGATACAGAAATAAAATCAGTGACAACAGGTTATAAACCAAATGAAAACAAGCACAAAAAGAAATAACAGAAAACACACACAAACCCCTCTTGTATCTATTTCCTGAAGTTCATTTCAATAAGCATAGCAGTTGAGCTATTGTGATACTCTGCTAAGATATCTTAGACATATTCTAACTATTACAAATGTGTCCCAGAGGAGTTGGTGTTTTGTGTGTTCATTTTTGTTCACCACCATAAATGTTTCAATTTCCCTTCTGATATCTTCAATGACCCACTGGTGATTCAACAATGTGCTCTTCAGTCTACATGAATTACAGAAATTTCTATGGTGGCTTTTGATGTTGAGCTCCAGTTTTTTTCCATTGTGGTCTGACAGAATGCAGAGAATAATTTCAGTATTTCTAAATTTGCACAGATTTGTTCTGTGACCCAAAATGTGATTTTTTTTGGACAATTTTCTATGTGCTGCTGAGAATAATGTATATGCTGATGATGATGGGAGAAGTATGCTATAGATGTGGGTTAAGTCTAGTTGGTAGATGCCATTTTTTAGTTCTGAGGATTCTTTGTTGAATTTCTGCAGGGTTGACCAATACAGAGGTGACAGAGGTGTATGAAAGTCACCAGCAATCAATGTGTTTGGGTCTATGTGTGTTTTTAGGGTAAGTAGTAATCTGCTATCAAGACTTTCTCCTTTTTTTTAATATCCTGCCTCCTAATTGATCATTTTTGATGGCTTCAATTTCTTTATGGAAGTTTTGTTTTAGATTTTTGTATGGACTTCTTTACTTCTTTGATTTTCAGTGTCTTCTCTTTTTTACTTTAGTTGAGTGACTCTTTTCATTAGACTCCCTTTCCTTCTCTTGGAATTCATGCAGCTTGTTTGTGGTTTCCATGAATTCCTCTTTTGGTCTTTGGTTAGCTTCATTTTGTTCATGTTTTTAAAGCATTTTAAGAACTAACTTCTAGGTCTTTCTATTGCTGGTTTATTTTGAGTGGGAGTTGGGGTTCCTTGACTTGACATTTTTCTTGTGTTTCTGCCCATTTGGAAATGAAAGCAAATATAAAACCACAACAGGACACACTTTTATGACTAAAACAAACCTAGAGTCCTGAACTGAACAGACTTTAGAGTTTCAACATTGTAGATAGGTATTCCCCTATCCACCTCTCCTTTTATTCATTTGAGCAGGGGTATTGTTGTTCAGAAGTGGAGATTATAAATACTTGTAGCCAGTGAACATCTGTTGTGAACAATGAAATAATCCAAACAGAAAGGATAACAGGATGAATTAGATAACTGTCTAACTCACAATTAGTGATCAACAGAGTAAAGAAAACAAAGAAAAGGAAGAGGACCAGAATTACTGAAAACCAGTTAAACTGGATTTAAAAGAAAAACTAAAAGATATAGTGAAAAATAGAGAGGAACAAGTAAGAATAGAGGAATATAGAAAAGGAAGGGAACAGAAGAGAACTAAGACCTCGATTCAAAAAGGATTAAACAATTATATATATGTATATATATAGTATTAACAATAAACTTGAAAATAGTAAGACAGAGAGAAGTAGAAAATTAAGAAATCAAAAATAGCCTAAATTAATTATGCACACAATTAAAAATGAGGCCTCATAGACTGTATATCTAGAACTAAATAGAAAAACAATGATGAAGGGGAAAAAAAGAGGGGAAAATTCTCCAATTTTTTTCAGGGACCTTGTGTCTCCCTGATGTCCACTATTTATTCTGTTGGTGGAGTCCTCGTTTATTTGTGTTGGCCAGCTTTCCTTATGGCTTAGTTGGATTCAGAAGCCTTCTTGATATAAAGCTGTGACTGTTATCTAGATTCTTATGCTCAGAACTGTCTGAACTGAATTTATAATACAAAGTGGACAGATGAATTCTCAAATCAGTTTGCGAGAGCAAAAAAATGTTCTTACAAACTTGGAGTATTTTTAAGTCTCCTCCCAAGCCTAGCTTAGGGGGAGAGGGCATTTGCTTTGTGTGGTAGAGCAGGAAGAAGGTCGCTTTTTTTTCTGTCTATTATAATCTCTTCAAGCTTGAGTGTGGTTGGGACTGTGTTGAGTTTAAAATCAGTTGGCTTTTCCCTGAGGGGCTAGCTCCTGTGACTCTACTTTTAGCCAAGCCTGGTACTTTCCTCAGCTTTTATGGCCTGTCCAATAGTGTGTGGGTTTTTTGTTTGTTTGTTTTTGTTTTTTATTGTTGTTGTTGTTCCAGTGAGATTTTTAAAGACCTTTGTTTCTAGAATTCCAGGGTGCTTGGCTAGCTGGGAGTTGAGCTGCAACTGAAATTGGTTGTGTTCCTTATCGAGGGGTGTGGCCACCACTCCTGAGCTTGCTTCAACCTGAGTGGGTTTTTTGTTTTCCACCAGAGGGTATAATGTTCTTTTGCCCTCTTGAAAAATGTGTCTGCTTCTCTGGAACATGTTACTGGCCAGCTGCTCTGGCAGGCTCTATACCAGTATCAAACATAGAATTCTTCTTGGGACGGGGATGGTTTCCTTCCAGATGTTGTCCTCTGGGAGTGAGTATGTCTTTTGTGGAGTTCTCATGCTTTCCTTAGACCATCTGCTATGGGATGAGTTGTCTCTGTCCGTCTCTGGCCTGTTGGTATATGGATTCCCATTGCTGGTCTTTAAATTCATGCTGGAGGTGAGTGGCAAGCCTGCGGGCAGGCTGTCTTCACTGCTTTTGCCCCTGCTTCCTCCAGCCATTGTTGCTGCCTGTGACAGCAGGTACTTAAATCTGTCTTCTTCAGCAGGCTGCTTGTAATTTTCTTTTTTGATATAAATCTCTGTATAATTATAGCTTGCTTGGTGTGATTCTCTAGACGTGGATAATTTGGTGGAACCCTAAAACTCTAAAGAAGCAGAGAGAGCTCTGTTGGTCCCCTGTTAATTTTCCACCATCTCCCCTGACTCCTGCATATTTTTTAATGGTCCAATCTGTTACAGCCCCCAGCCCAGCATCATCAATTTGGCTAGTACTGTTATTTTTTTTATTTTTTCCCCCACTGCCACAACTTCAAATATACTATAACTTATTGATGCTTATATTCATTAATTATTAGCCATCTCAACTTATATTTATTAATTATCACCTGGCTGAAATATAAGTGCAAAAGACAGGAATTTTTATTTTGTCTTCAATGTAGTCTAAGCTTTTGGAAGGTATCTGTGGTTCAGTAAAGTTAGTTGCATTGACTGAATTAAGTCAGCATACATGTGTTTACAAAAAAAAAAGCCCACCACACTACACCAAAACCATTTATAATGTCACTGGCTTGGTGAACAGTACTGGAGGTAAATGAGAGGTAATGGATGTGATAGAACATACCAGGAAGTACATGTTACGTAAAGTACAGATCTACATTCCTTTTCCCTCATAACCCACAGGCATTACTTCTATAGACTCCTTTTGTCCTGCATTACTTACTCTCACACTAGGCTCCTTGTGATGACTAGTATGCATATAGTTAGATAGAAATTATTCTTAGAACTTAAATATTGTCAAAGATCACCTATTGTGGAATATTAAGGAGGCAAAATTATAGTTGTGAAAATGCCTAGGGAATAGTAAAAAAAAAAAAATCCATGTGATAACAAATTGGTTGTCTGTGAGTTGGTATGCCCAGAAGCAAGTAGAACACAATGAGATCATGGAATAACAGCCAGTGGGATGCCAGTCTCTGCAATTTATATTTGTTTTTTTCCCTCTCCTCTGTAATATCAAGCCTATTATGGATGAATCTTGTTATAGAGATATTAAATTTTGGACAAATATACCATATGCATATAGCTTTATATGTTTGTGTTTATACATGTGTATGTACATGCATGAAAATGTGTTTGTATGTGAATGTATATATATATATATTTGTGTACATGTGTACAAAAATGTATGCAAGAATACATATATGTGTGTGTTTATACATATATGTATGTATTTTATGCTACAATACTCTAGTTTAAATAAGATCACTGACTAAAAACAGTTTTGGCACTTATTTTGGCTAAGTGCCACAGCTAACCTTACAGATTAAAAAGGGTATTATCTACCAAAGAAGATTCAATGTCAAGTCAAGGATACTTGTCAGAAGTTTACTTCCTAACAATCTGTACATTGTTCACTGAGAAAGAAATAATTGTCCTATCTATATGTACAATGATCATTGTACTCTATTTACATGGAGCAAAATTTATCAGAAAGGAAAAATGTGGCTGAAGTGTGAAAATCAATGCAGATGGGAAAAAAATGAACTCACAGAGACTTTCCATAATGTATTTCACTAAGAGGGAAAGAGAAATGACAATTGAATTTCAGTGAAATCCAAATATGATGAGAAAATGAAATGATTTTGTTCACCCAGTTTAATTTCAGAGAAGAATGCCTTGAGGGAAAAGGTTCTGTAATTTTAATTATATTCCTGAAATACAGAAATAGTCTGAGATTTTAAAAAATGATTGTTCACCTTAGGATAAATCAAAGGATATATGATTTAACTTACTTGAAATACAATGGTTTTATCCTCTAGAGTCTGACCTGACCTATTTTCCTACATATCAATATGTTAACTCTGAGCAGTTTACTTATTTGTTTCCATTGGAAAAACATAATTAATGTTCATTTTGGTTGTGGTATATTGCTTTTCTTCCAATTTGAGATCTCAAGAAGATGATGTAGTACCTCATAAGGATTAGAGTAGAGATACAGCTCAGACTTATTGCCTCTCCTATAGAAAATGCATTGTACCATCAGAATTTGCTACAATAATAACAACCAACAAGGCAATCATCAAGGCAAAAAGAAAGAAATATTTGAGAAAATATCTACCATATAGAGGAGAGTTTTAAAATTATTAAGTGATTTTAGGCAATAAAAGTCATCTTCTGGAAAACTTTGTCTTCAGCTGATATAAGATGTGAAGGGTAAATTATTAAAATAAAAACTTCATCTGAAAGCCTGATATGGTAGATATTAAATGTTAAGGAAATTTGTGGGGGAAAAAACTTTCTGAGCAAATGACTCCAAAACCTATTGAAAGTACAAAACATTCAGAAGAACAGTCAGTGAATGGAGAAATATTGAAGAGACATGTATTTGGCAAATTAATTCTGTTGAATTCCATGTCTACCCAAGATAAAAGTTTGGGAAACATGGGAAAGGCCTCAAAAACGGGCTTGAAAGTAATGTATCTACTTTGCAGCTCATAAAAAATAGTGGATTTTTATATCAACCAAAGGAAAAAAGATAGCTATACAAGATCATTTAAGGACCCATGCAGGTGGGGTCCCAAGAGTAACCCCACCTGCATGGGTCATTAACTGATCCCAAGAGTAATGGAATCCCAGTAGAAAGAAGTAAAGTTGAGCCACCAAATTTCTAATCATTCAGTAAGTATTTGCAAACCACTTGGCAAACTAGAATAATAATAATAAACTTCTGCAAGAAGACAAAACACTTGAAATTGGAGTGGAAGTTGTAACTGGATCAGCACCTTAATCTTAAAGGGAGAAATTAGAAAAATGTAAATAGAATTTGGCTTGTGCATCAGTTTATTGTCATTTCAGAGATCCAATCAATTTTAGCTCAAAAACATTCATAAAAACATGTGCTAGACATACATATTGAAAAAGTAACTGAAGTAATTAAACAAGTATAATTATTTTTGTATATATACAGATCCTGAAGCTTGAACTCAGGGCCTGGGAACTGTTCATGAGCTTTTGTGCCTAACTTTAGCACTCTATCACTTGAGCCACAGTTCTACCTTGACTTTTGTGTTGATTAATTGGAGATAAGCATCTCACAGAGTTCCCAGGCTGCTTTAGAATCATGATCCTCAGATCTCAGCCACCTGAATAGCTAGGATTATAGGTGTGAGTCGCCAGCATCCAGTATATAAAAACCTTTGTTGAAAATCCTTCAATGTCAAATAAGTTTGTATGTGTTACATACCAACACAAATTACAAGCTTTAAAAAAAGCATGATTTTCTGATACTCAAAATATGGTAGTTGAAATTAATCAGGTAGATTTCAATATGGAAAAGTCTGATTTTTAAATTTTTATTTATTTTTTATTGTGAAAAGACTGTACAGAAGGGTTACAATTACATGGGCAAGATAATGAGTACATTTCTTATCAAGCATTATAGCCTCCTCCTTTGTTTCCCCTTCCCAACCCTTCCCAGGCACCCCTACCTCCCCACCCAATCCTCCCCCCCCCCCCCACCAAACTTGTAAAGTTCGTTTTTGACATGACAACTTGTACTTCTTATTGGTCCACCTGTATTCTTATTTAAACGACTGTTTTCCCCTTCCCCTCCACCAATTATATGGACCTCAAATACAATGAAAGCAGGGGTTATACTGTGGGGGAGGGACATACAAAGTAACAAAGAAATAATCTTATAAATTCGTTAGAAACAAATGCATGAAAGAAAAAAATTTAAATACATATATTAGGGTTCATTTTCCTAACATCAACTTATCTGATCTTTTCTGCTTGACTCGTACATATGCTAGATATTGCAAATAAGGGAAACCATGGGACCTATGTTTCTTTGGGCTTGGCTTACTTCACTTAATATAATTTTTTCCAAGTCTTTTCATTTCCTAACAAATGGGGCAATGTCTGATTTTTAAACAATTACTTTAGGGAAACTCAATAAGCTTAAAGAAAACATATTTCTAATAAAGACAGAAAAGTGAAAAGAAAGAAAAAAAGAAATAAAGTTAAAAAGAATGAGAAAAAAGAAAAAGAAAGAAAAGAAAAAGAAAGGAAGGAATAAAGAAAGAAAAGAAGAAAGAAACAAAGAAATACAAAGATTGATGAATTAAAAATATAAAAAGAAAATACTTAAGGTAAAATTATCCTCAGTGAAATTAAAAAAAAACAAATATGATAAAGCAAAAATACCAGAATAGATCAGTACAGAAAAAGAATTCATGAGCTCAAAGACAGACTATTTGAAGATACAAAGTTGCTTAAGGAAACAAAAAAGGAAGAAGAGAACATAATAAAATGGTAATGTGCTAGGTTGTGGGGTTGAGTTAAAACTTGGGTTTCCCTTATTTGTAATATCTAGTATATGTCTGAGTCAAGCAGAAAAAGGCAGATAAGGTGATGTTAGGGAAATGAACCCTAAGATATGTATTCAAATTTTTTTCTTTCATGCGATTGTTTCTAACACATTTACAAGATTATTTCTTTGTTGCTTTGTATGTCTCTCCCCCACAGTATAACCCCTGCTTTCACTGTATTTGATGTCGGTATAATTTGTGGAGGGGAAGGGGAAAAACAAATCATTTAAATAGGGATACAATTGGACCCATTGTAAAAATGAGATGTACAAGTCGTTATTTTGCAAGCGAACTTTACAACTTTCGTGGGAGGGGGCAGGTGGGATTGGGTGGGGGGGCCGAGGGAGGATGGGAAGGGATGGGAAAGGGAAACAAAGGAGGAGGCTACAATTCTTGATAAGAAATGTACTCATTATCTTGCCCATGGAATTGTAACTCCTCTGTACCATATTTTCACAATAAAAAAATTAAAATAAAGATTCTGAAGGGAGGAATACAATCTGAAGAAAACACTCAAAATCAAAAAACACATCAAACAAAAATCACTAGATGATCATTTTAGTAAACATAGAAAAAGAAAGAAAACAAAGTATAGGAAATCAAGAATATGGCCAGAAACATGACACATCTCTCTATAAGAACCCTAAATATTAATGGATTCAATTCTCCAATCAAAAGAAGAATAGCACATTGGATCATCCATTATTTACATTCTGTTTGGGTTGTTTTTGAATTGATTAAAGCTTCCACTGATTATGATAAATGTCTTTTTATATTACCTGTATGTCACATTTATTGAATAAATAAAAGATATTACTCTCAAATAAAAATCTTGAGAATGTCAGTGATAGATAGCTATATCTCATTAGAACTAAAAAACTAATAACAGAGCCGGGAGCCGGTGCCATACGCCTGTAATCCTAGCTACTCAGGAGTCTGAGATCTGAGGATCATGATTCAAAGCCAGCCCAGGCAAGATATACCATGAGACTCTTATCTCCAATAAATCACTAGAAAACCAGAACTTGTGCTATGGCTCAAGCGGTAGAGCACTTGCCTTGAGATAAAGAGCTCAGGGAGAGTGCCCAAGCCCAGAGTTCAAACCCCAGGACCACCACCAACAACAAAAATCTAACAACAGAAAACTTACTATGAATCCCAAATATTCAGGTACAGAGATTTAAGCTCTCAAGTCAAAATCAATTCAACAATCTACCCCAAGACATAATCAAGCTCTCAGAGGTGAAAGATAAGATTCTCAGCACTGTGAGAAGAAACAAGTAACATAGGAGAGCCCAATTTTCCTGAAAGCGTACTTATCAGCAGAAATGCTATTAAATCGGAAAAAGTGACATAAGATTTCATGACAAAAAAGGGAAAGACAAGATACTGATCATGCATACCCAGCAAAACTATCCTTTAGAAATGAGAAATACTTAGATATAAGCTGAGGGAATACACTCTATGAGACCTGTTTATATGGAAGGATAAAAATGGTTCTCCAAATTAAAAGAAAGAGGTATTGAGTAAGAAGAAAACATAAAAAGTGCTACTAAGGTTAATCATTCAGTCAAATTCAGAACACATTGATATTGGAATATAAGCCAGTATCTTTGATATAAAAACTAAGACAATTATTAATAGTAAATATAATAATATACCAAAGGAAAGACAACAGAGATCCAAAATGTGAGGGAAAGGAAGTTTAAGTTTTACTTTTTTATTGTCACATTAAGTTACTAACATTTCAGAGTGGCTTCTTAAAAGAAAAAGATGTTTTTGTAAGGTTTTTGGCAACCACAAACACAAAATAATAACAAATGTGTCAAAATATACTATAAGAGTAACTCGCTTAACTATAAGAGAATACTAGAATAGATGGAGATAAAAGACAGATACTTTCAACAAAACTAGAAAACAAGTAACATAGTAGCTGTAGGAGGGTTATATCTACCAATGATTATCTTGAGTGTAAATGAATTAAATTCTCCAGTTAAAAGACATAACATAACTAAGAAGATCAAAATAAAAAGATTACAACTATATTTTGCCTATAAGAAATTCATGTTATCTCTAAGTACACACACAGACTGAAAATTAAGTGAATGAAAAAGATACCATAAACAAATGGAATTCATTAGAAAGAGTAGACACTCATATCAGATTAAATAGACAAAATCATTAGTGGAAAACAGAAACAAAGAAGGTCATCATATAATGCAAAATGAGTCAATTTAACAATAAGAAATAAAAATTCTAAATGAATGTAAGACAAATATTAGAGCATCAAAAATGTAAAGCAAATATTAATAGACTAAAAGGAAGAAATAGACCCTAATTCAGTAATAGCTGGGCTCTTTTAGCAGTCATTCATATAGAAACAAACATCCATACAGGGAAACAAAGAATTGTAGACATGTTTCTGTAGATTTCTACAGAAACATTCCCTCCCATAGCTGCTAGAACACATTTTCTCATTAGCATGTCAACATTCTTCAGGACTAATCCAATGATAGACCACAAGACAATTCTCAGCAAATTGTAAGAATAGAATTATATCCAGTACCATTTCTGATCATTATGCAATAAAGGATGAAATCAATAAAAAGAAAAATAGTGTTGAAAACTCAAGAAATACATGGAAACTAAGTAACATGCTGTTGATTAAGCAATGAATTAAGGAATAAGTTAGCAAAGAATTTAAAAGTTCTTGACATAAAATATATTTCTTGGAATAAAAATAATTAGGCAAAATATCAAACTTACAGAGCACAAAAACAGTACTAAAAGGGAAGTTTAGAGAAATAGATACAACAAAAACATAAGAGAACTCAACCTGAGTTCTGGGAAGATGGCAGAGGAGAAGCTGGAATCTGAACAAGCTCTCGCATAGAAAGCAGTTTTAGAGTTCCAGTGAACAGTCCTAAGCCAGAGAATCACACCAAGTGTGCCATCACAGGACAGAGAGTTAGACAAGAGAGGCGAAGCCAAGGCAAAAAGACACATCTGAGCGCCTGCCAGCAGCCACCGCGGCGGCGGCAGGGTTGCGGAGGAGTCCGCAGCCCGGGCCATAACTGAGCGCTCACACAGACAGTCCAGGACGAAGGAGACAGACGCAGCGGGCGAGCGAATTCGACTCAACACCAGAAAGAACCGACAAGGAGCGGACATCTTCATCCTGCAGTTCGCAGACCAGAGACGACCCAGGATCCAAGACTCCACGTGATGTCCTCACTCCTTCTCAGGGAGCAGAGGAGGGAAGGCCACCCCTCCCCCCCCAACACCGGTGATCTCCATCTTGGATACCGACAAAGCTGGGAGGAGCTGCCAGCTCCAACCCAGGCCTTGGAATAAAACGAGTCATTTAGCAGGTCACAAGAACTTAACGGCGAAGTGACCTGCCAGACTCGGCTCCATCCAGGGAAAAGTCACCCAGCTCGATCACCAGCCATTGGAGTGGCTTTCCTCACTGGGTAACCAGAGCTAGAGGCTGCCCCTCCCTCTAGCAGCCTCAACAATCAATTGAAAAACAGAAACCCTGAGAACGGCTCCAGGCTGGGCTCTGTGTTAGCCACAGGAAAAAGCTACTGATTGTTGAAAGGCCTCAACCCTACCCAGAACCTAGCCTCACCACTGCATCCCCCTCTTTTGTGATTCTCAAAGCAGATCACCCTCCCAGTAAACTAATCTGGGAGGGGGATCTCAAAATCTTGGGTAAAGCAGAGCATTTTTCTGCCTGTTCGAACAAACTGACTTAAGAAACCAATCAAGCTGCAGGACCTCAAGCTGACCAGAGACTCCAACAAGAGGCTGGTTACAGACAAAAGGGAGATACAGGATTCTTCCCACCCCTCCCAAAAAAAATCAAAAAAAAAAAAATCAAAGAACTTTTTTTTTTTCTTCCTCTTCTTTTCTTTCTTTTTCTTTTTTTTTTTTTTTTGGTACCTTATATATATATATAAATTTTTTTTCCTTTTCTAAATATTTTATTAATCTTTAATTTTTGCATTTTTTGAAAAAATAATTGTTTTCCAGTAACTTTTTTTTCCTCATAATTTTTATTTTAGGAACACATGAATGTGCGTTTTCCTTTCTTTTCTTGTCTTCTTTCTCTTTTTCTTTCTTTCTTAACTATCTTTTTGTTTTTTTGTCTAGCTCTACTGAACTTCTGATCTTTTTTCTCCCTTTCTAATCCTTTTCACCTTTTCTTCTCTTTTGATCTTCTGTATGTGACTTAACTCTTGTCCTGCACATCCTCAGATAAACCCGTAGTTAACTAGTAGACCCTATCCCCCATTGTGTACACACTTAATCCACAAATTTATTACTCAATTCAAAACCTCTGAGACTTAAATTCCTTAATAGCAGTACTACCTCTTTATACCTATATAATATTTTAAGCATTTTTTTAAGTTTTTCACTTCTCCTCTATGTCCCTATCCTTCTATTAATATACTCACTATCCTCTCTAAATAGATGGTCTTTTAATCTCCATAATAATATTAATTTTTACATTTCTATTTTTTTTCTGGTCTCTTTTCATTTCCCTTTCCCATTCTTCTTTTTCTCTCACTCTCTACAGGCATCCTACCCAACCTAATTCCTGCATTGGGTTTAGGACATAGTTAACTCTCACTGTGCCTCCCCACACCAATCTATTCCTATTTTTACACACATCTCTCCCTAACCCTAATAATTTCTAGTTTTCCAAATTCTTCTCTGCAGTTCGAAGCCCATTAACATATAGTTGTTTGATGTTGAATAGACGTATCTGTTGAACTAGATTGTATCTGTAGACTATTGACTCTTCAAATTCAGACTTTGGTTGATGGTTGCCTTAAGATAGTGTTCTAGCACAAAACTGGTGCTATTTTCATCTCAAATGGGCAGAGTAAGCCGAAAAAAACACTAGAAAAATGGCAAATCCGGATATCTCAAGTCCCAATCTTGATAATCAGGGGCAAGAACAGATAATGAATAATCCAGAGGAGAGTTCCCAAATAGCTCTACAAACACTGCTGGCAAACATGATAAATGAGAAGTTTGAAAACTTACAAAGGACTCTGTATGAGCATGAAAGGGAGAGAGAGGAGGCATCCCAAAAGCTTATACAGGAATATCATAAGCGTGAGGAAGCTACTCAAAAACTGATACAGGATTTGCGTGAACAACTTGAGAATACTCAAAGAGAAAGGGAGGAGTGGCATGAGCAGGCTGAGAACACTCAAAGAGAACTGCAGGAATCCCACGAACGAGAGGAAAGAGAACTACAGAAATCCCATGAATGGGAAGAAGCTAATCAAAGAGTAATACAGGAATTGAGAGACCAGGTAGAGAATACACAAAGATCACTAAAGGCATTCATGGAATCCATTAACAAAGAGCTGAAGGAAGTTAGGGAGACCACAAAGGGAATGCTGAATGGAACCCAACAGAAGGAATGGGAGTCCAAAGAAACCATAACCAATCAACTAAGTGATTTGAGAACAAACACTGAACACCAAATTAAGGAAGTAAAGAAATTCATACAAGACCTAAAACAGAGCTTAACAAAGAACTGGAAGCCATCAAAGGTGACCAACTAGAAGGAAAAGAGATAAAAAACAAAGTAGAGAGACTTGACAGCAGGTTAGACCATGCAGAAGATCGAATCTCAGGGATTGAAGACAGCCTAGATATTATAGAGAAAGAACATACAATCATCCAAGACAAGTCCAAGAAATATGATAGGTCTATCCAACACCTGGAAGACACCATCAGAAGGCCTAATCTAAGGATAATGGGTGTAGAGGAGCACCTAGAAACAGAAGTTAATGGTCTAGGAAATTTGTTTAACAGGATCCTAGCAGAGAACTTCCCAAACATACAAAAAGATAGGCCTATTCAGATACAAGAAGCTTTTAGAACCCCAAATAGACCAGACCAGAATAGGACATCCCACTGTCACATTATAATCCACACAGGATCAACTCAGTCCAAGGAAAAGATCCTTAAAGCTGTCAAGGAGAAAAGGGTAATCACCTATAAAGGGAAACGAATTAGAATCACCTCAGATTTCTCAGCAGAGACAATCAAAGCAAGAAGAGCCTGGAATGATGTATGCCATGCCCTAAAAACAAACAACTATCAACCAAGAATACTGTACACAGCTAAACTCTCCTTCATAACTGAAGGCCAAATAAAAACCTTCCATAGCAAAGAAAAATTGAAACAATACATCTCCACCAAACCAGCCCTACAAAAGATTCTTAAAGATGTCCTACACATAGAAAACCAACAAGACCGCAACAAAGGCCAAGAAACTGCACCCAAACTGAGAATCCAAGAACCTTAGGAAGAACCGAGTTTTTGCAGTCCCCAAGAAGGTGGATAACATGGCAGGAACTCCCAAATACCTCTCAGTCCTATCTCTTAACGTTAACAGACTGAACTCTCCAATTAAGCGACATAGACTGTCTAGTTGGATTAAAAATCAAGACCCTTCTATCTGCTGCCTGCAGGAGTCACATCTTGCCCATAAAAACAAACACATTTTCAATGTTAAAGGCTGGAACAAAATCTACCAAGCAAACGGCCCCCATAAACAGGCGGGAGTTGCATTCCTAATATCAGATAAAATAGACTTCAAATTAAAATTCCTGAGAAGAGGTAAAGAAGGTCGCTACATACTAATTAAAGGATCTCTCCTTCAGGAGGATATTACAATTCTAAATATCTATTCGCCAAACAATGGAGCACCCAAATTTATCAAAGAAACACTATTTTCCCTCAAATCCCATATAGATCCAAAGACATTAATTGTTGGAGATTTTAACACACCACTCTCCCCACTAGATAGATCAACTCGGCCAAAACTCAACAGAGAAACCGCAGATCTAAACAACTGCATAGATCAACTAGACTTAACAGACATCTACCGAACATTTCAACCAGCAGCATCAGAATACACGTTTTTCTCAGCAGCACATGGAACGTTTTCTAAAATAGACCACATTTTAGGCCACAAAGCAAACTTGTCTAAACTCAGAAACATTGAAGTTATACCTTGCATTCTCTCTGACCACATGGGAATAAAATTAAAACTCAACACCAAAAGCCACCAAAGAAAGTCCGGTATCACATGGAGGCTGAACAAGACACTGCTGAACCAAGAGTGGGTCATGGAAGAGATTAGAAAGGAAATTAAAATGTTCATGCTATTCAACAAAAATGAACACACAAATTACCAGCTCCTCTGGGACACAGCAAAGGCAGTACTCAGAGGCAAGTTTATAGCTCTGAGCTCCTACATCAACAAATTGGAGAGATCGGAAACTAGCAATTTAATGACACATCTAAACTTCCTTAAAAAAGAGCAGCAAGATAAACCCTAATCCAGTAAACAGAAAGAAATAATCAAAATTAAATCAGAATTAAATGAATTAGAATCCAAAAAAACTATAGAAAGAATCAACAAAACAAAGAGTTGGTTCTTCGAAAAACTTAATAAAATTGACATACCCTTAGCAAATCTTATCAGAAAAAGAAGAGAACACACCCAAATTAATAAACTCAGAGATGAGAATGGAAACATTACCACAGAAACAACCAAAATTCAGAACATTATAAGGGAATACTTCTCAAAACTTTATGCTAATAAGTTTGAGAACTTGACAGAAATGGACCTCTTCCTAGCAAATATTGACATGCCAAAACTAAACCAAGATGAGTTAAACTATCTTAACAGGCCCATATCAAGCACTGAAATAGAAACAGCAATAAGAGACCTCCCAGCTAAGAAAAGTCCAGGACCAGATGGTTTTACAGCGGAATTTTACAAGGCCTTCAAAGCAGAGCTCACACCAATACTCCTTCTTCTCTTCAATGAAATTGAAAGAGAAAGCTCACTACCGAACACATTCTATGAAGTCACATAACCCTCATCCCAAAACCAGGCAGGGACTCATCAAAGAAAGAGAACTATAGACCCATTTCTTTGATGAACATTGATGCAAAACTTCTCCACAAAATTTTGGCCAATCGACTTCAACAATTCATCCAAAAAATCATACACCACGATCAAACAGGATTCATTTCAGGGATGCAAAGCTGGTTCAATATACACAAATCAATTAATATTATTCATCACATCAACAGGAGCAAGAATAAGAACCACATGGTTATCTCAATAGATGCAGAAAAAGCATTCGACAAGATCCAACATCCCTTTATGATAAAGGTTTTGGAAAAATTAGGAATCCATGGAACATTCCTCAATACAATAAAGGCTGTATATGACAAACCTACAGCCAGCATTATACTCAATGGTGAAAAACTAAAGCCATTTCCTCTTAACTCAGGAACAAGACAAGGATGCCCACTCTCTCCACTTCTCTTCAATCTAGTATTAGAATGCCTAGCTACAGCAATAAGACAAGATGCAGACAGAAAGGGGATCCAAAAAGGGAAAGAAGAAATAAAACTCTCCCTCTTTACAGATGACAAGATCTTGTACCTAAAGAATCCCATAGACTCCACTCCCAAATTCCTCAAGCTGATTCAAAACTTTGGCAAAGTAGCAGGTTATAAAATTAACCCCCAAAAATCAATGGCTTTTCTGTATGCCAACAATGAGAAAAGTGTGGCTGAAATTAGGAAAGGAACTCCATTTGTAATATCCCCACAAAACATAAAATACCTAGGAATTAACTTAACTAAAGAAGTGAAGGACCTCTATGATGAAAACTTTAAAATCTTGAAAAAGGAAATCAACACAGAAGTTAAAAAATGGCAAAGCCTCCTTGCTCCTGGATTGGAAAGATTAACATCGTGAAAATGGCAATACTTCCCAAGGCTATCTACAAATTCAACGCGATACCTATCAAAATTCCAAGCTCATTCTTCAAGGAAATAGAAGAGGCAATCCAAAAATTCATATGGAACAATAAAAGACCCCGAATAGCAAAAACGCTCCTCAACGGAAAGAACACTGCTGGAGGGATATCAATACCAAATTTCAAACTCTACTATAAAGCCATAGTAATCAAAACAGCTTGGTATTGGCATAAGAACAGACCTCAGGACCAATGGAATAGAATTGAAAACCCAGAAATGAACCTACAGACCTATAGCCATCTAATCTTCGATAAGGGAGCTAAAACAATAGAATGGAACAAAGACAGCCTCTTCAGTAAATGGTGCTGGCAAAATTGGTTAACTACATGTAGAAAACTAAAGCTAGATCCTTATATATCACCCTGCACCAGAATCAACTCCAAATGGATCAAAGACCTTGAAGTCAAAGCAGACACTCTGAAAACATTACAGGATGGAATAGGAGAAACCCTAGGTCTCCTTGACTCAGTTCGAAATTTTTTGAATAGAGACCCGGAAACACAACAAATCAAAGAAAAGTTGGACAAATGGGATTGCATAAAGTTGCAGAGCTTCTGCAGGGCAAACGACATAGCTAGCAAGATCAATAGAAAGCCCACGGATTGGGAGAAGATCTTTACTAGCCATACAACGGACAAGGGTCTCATATCTAAAATATACTTGGAACTCAAAAAATTAAACTCCCCAACAACAAATCCCCAAAGAAACAACTGCCCAATAAATAAGTGGGCGAAAGACTTAAAGAGAAACTTCTCTGAAGAAGAAAGAAGGATGGCCAATAGACACATGAAGAAATGTTCAACATCCCTAGCCATAAAAGAAATGCAAATCAAAACAACATTGAGATATCACCTCACCCCAGTTAGAACGGCAAAAATCAAGAACTCTAACAACAACAGATGCTGGAGGGGATGTGGACAGAAAGGAACCTTACTTCATTGTTGGTGGGAATGTAAACTTGTTCAATCACTTTGGAAAGCAGTATGGAGGTTCCTCAGAAGACTTCACATAGAACTCCCCTATGACCCAGCAATCCCACTTTTGGGCATTTACCCAAATGTTTACAAACAAGACCACACTAAAGCTACCAGCACAACAATGTTTATTGCAGCTTTATTTACCATAGCTAAGATATGGAACCAACCCAGATGCCCCTCAGTAGATGAATGGATCAAGAAAATATGGTATATATACACAATGGAATTCTATGCCTCCATCAGAAAGAATGACATTGCCCCATTTGTTAGGAAATGGAAAAACTTGGAAAAAATTATATTAAGTGAAGTAAGCCAGGCCCTAAGAAACACAGGTCCCATGGTTTCCCTTATTTGCAGTATCTAGTATATGCATGAGTCTAGCGGAAAAAGTCAGATAATGTGATGTCAGGAAAATGAACCCTTAGATATGTATTTTAATGTTTTTTTCTTTCATGCATGTGTTTCTAATGCATTTATAAGATTATCTCTTTGTGGCTTTGTATGTCCCTCCCCCACAGTATAACCCCTGCTTTCACTATATTTGATGTCTGTATAACTTGAGGAGGAGTTGGGGAAAAACCAGTTGTTTAAGGACACAGGTGGACCTGTTACAACAATGAGAAGTACAAGTTTTCATGTCCAAAACGTGCTTTATAACGGTGGTGTGTGGGGGGGGGGGGAATGGGTGGGAAGGAGAAGGATTGGGATTTGGGCGGAGGGGGGAGGCTGGGAAGGGATGTGAAGGGTAAACCAAAGGAGGAGGCTGCAATGCTTGTTAAGAAATGTACGCATTATCCTGCCCATGTAATTGTAACCCCTCTGTACAGTATGTTCACAAATAAAATAAAATAAAAAAAAAAAAGAACTCAACCTACTACTACATCACAATTTAAAATGAATAGAAAAAGTCACTGTAGGTCTATAAGTGAGAGGATGATGAGGGTTCAAAATTGGAAGGGCTCTAGTTTGAGTCAAGGAGACCTGATTTACCCAATCTGGATAGCTTGATGAAACTAGAACTATTGCTATGGTAAGGTAATCATAATCTCTGTTCTTGTGGCTTTCATCTTTATATATTTTTCCACAACCATACTCAGTTTATTCTTTCTGAAATTCCTTTGTTCAGCACCACTAAAACTCTTACTTGCCTAAGGGGAAAGAAACAATTTTATAAGTAGATGAGCTATCAAAATGAGGAAATGATACTGCAACTAAGTCAATTATTTTAAAATAATAAGTTTTTATCTTCATATTCTAAAACAAACATGAGAAGAATTTAAAATAATGGAGTAAGTCATCGAGATGAAAATGTGATAATTTGGTTCAAAATATTTAATAAATCTATGCTTGTAAAGGTATTATAAACACACTTTAATGATAATCAACAAACTGGAAAATTACATTTGTGAAAACATCATGTTAAATGAAAGGTTAATGGCTACATTCTCTAAGGAGATTACGGAATTGAAATTAAATAAAAATTTAATTTATCACTAGTCAAAGATAACTCACAAAAAAAAATATACACATAGCTAATAATCATACGAAAGACTTCCAACTCATCTAATCAGAGAAATTCAAATTAAAATAATGGGACATCATCTTCACCTTTAAAATAGCAATTACACTCTTTAACACTGATGATATGTAAATTAGTTCCTCATCTTAAGGTCTACAGTTCTACACTTATTCATCTTTTTATTTATACATTAAGCAAATGTTTTTCAACATTTACTGTGATTAAAATTCATATAAGATTAAATATCTTTTATCAGAGGAAAGGAAGTCAGAGAATGGGAAGGTAGACAAATGGAGAGGGAAAGAGTGGGTCAATACAGTTAAAATATTCAGACTGAATCCAGCCACAGGTGGCTTATGTCTGTAATACTAGCTACTGGGCTGTGATCTGAGAATCAAAGGTTAAAGCCATCCAGGGCAGGGATATCCAAAAGACTCTGATCTCCAATCAACCCACAAAAAGTAGATGTGGCTCAAGTGGTAGGGTGACATTCTTGAGCACAAGCACAAAAGCCAAATGAGAGCTGAATCATGAGTTCTCTCTCTCTCTCTCTCTCTCTCTCTCTCTCTCTCTCTCTCTCTCTCTCTCTCTCTCTTTCTCTCTCTCTCTCCTCTCTCTCTCACACATACACACACACACACTAAACCAACTCTCTTAATATGTCCAATTAGAAAATGAATCAAACTATTTTATTGATTAACAATATGGCACATGGAAAATAATTTATAAATGGTAAATATTGAAATGATTTTTAAAATTACTGTCAGTTTAGCTTTAACACCAATCAAGTTTCTATAGGATCTGTTTATTTGCTTTAAATGAAGCAAATGTTTATATGTCAAACACTTGCCATACATTACATACCCCAAATTCATTACTGTAGAGTTATCCAGAGTCATGCTACAACAAAGGATCAAACCAATGAATTATTTTAACAACACTCAATGTATCATGTATCATATATTTGCATCAGTGATCTTAAATTTCAAAAAGAAAAATCGAACTTGTGAACCCTGAGATTGCTAAAGCAATTAAAGTTAGTTGAGAGGTTATTTAACAAAATAATTGTGAGGTAGAATGTAATGCTATTAATGACAGATAAGAAGCATGGCTGAAGTAACAAAAAGAATAATATTTCTGGAGTTATTGCAGATCAGGTATGCATTTCCTGATTGTTATTTCTGATAAATTGTTCATTTTTCTCTCATTATTTACTGTCAGTTGAAATTTATATGGAGGGAACATTAATTAATGACTTACAGGATGATCAAAGACAGCACTGTATTTATGGCAAAAATGATAATGAACGACTTACAAACTATATCAGTGACATAAGAGTAAAAGATTTGTGGAAGAATCACATATCTAGAAAATGTGAGAAGTTACAATTTCCAATATAATTCAAGCTAAACACCAATTATTGTGTCTTGAAATGTTCCTTTTCAGTCCTCTCTACCTGTCACAATCCTGCCTATTCTTTCAATTCACTCAATATTAGTGTTTCCTTCCTTCCTTCTTTTTCTTTCTTTCTTTTTCTTCCTTTTTGCCTTTCTGTGTGTGTGCTAGTAAAGATTTTCCTGCATAGACTGGCTTTGAACCAGAATCCTCAAATCTCAGCTTCCTAAGTGGCTATGATTACTAGTGTGAGTCAACCGATGCCCAGCTAGTCTTTCCTTATTCTATATTTTATTGTCTGAATTTAACTATATTATAGCATAATACCCAGATTCATCTTCAATTGGCTATTGTATCCTTTTCATAAGGAATCATGCATTGATCACCTCGGATCACTCATCCCCAATATGAGAACCAACATTCTTCACCAAACCTGTTTGAACAACAACAACAACAAAAAACACAGCTAAATAAAATTGGATTATTGAATTATATAGAGATGAAAGACCTGCAATAATAGTGCTGTGAGACTAAGATAAATAAAAACTGGAGATAAACTCAAAAGCTTTGACATTTCCTTTTATTTGGTTTTAGAACTTGGTTTTACAAAAAAATGTTAACATTGAAAATCCCCTAATCCTTGAGCAGCCACCTAAATTTGATGTGTTCATGAGGAATATCAAGGAATTCTCCAAGTCCACCCACACACAATACTTCTCTCAGGTCCACTAATCCACAATACTATGTAGTCAGGTCTTGGCCTCTGTACTTTGGGTTGTGTTCCATCCTGAAGAGCTGAGTAGGAACTTTATCTCAGATTTGTCTGTAAGATCTGCCCTTAGGCCTCCAGCTTCCACCTTGATGTCCGATGGTCTCTCCATGTTGTCCCATCTACCTTATTGAAATGTCTATTCTGATTATACATGAATTCTCTAGCACAAAATTATACCTCTCTGAACTGCTATAAAGGCTTTAAAAGCTGTCTTCAAGATATTTTGCCTTGATATTTAAACATAACATTTCCTGTTGAGAGAATAAAAAGACAACTAAAGGTCTTAAAATGTTATAATTTTTCTACTCATTGTCCTTTTAAGGACTATGAAACTTTTAGTATCAGATGTTCTTCAACTAGCAAAAATAGCCCCACATCAATCACCAAATTTTAACAGCAAAAGAAAAATGAGAAAAACAATTTGCTGATCTCATATTGTTGACAGGACTTATTGATGCATTGTTTCATTCTAATGCACACAAAAAGACAAAAAAAGATCTATGTCATGTATTCTTTTCTCCATTTCATAGCAAAAAACAAAAAAGTGGATCAAATAATTTAGGAAACTTTATAAATTCACAAATCTAAAGCCAAAGGGATGGGAAGGGGAAACAAAGGAAGAGGCTGCAATGCTTGATAAGAAATGAACTCATTATCTTGCCCATGTAATTGTAACCCCTCTGTACAGTATTTTCACAATAAAAAAAATCTAAAGCCAAAGCAAAAACCATATCGACAATCTCTCTTGTGTTGTTAAAAACATTGTGGTTGGAATGCTAAGAAATATCTTGAACTGCACAGCCATGAAATATCATCTGTATATTTTCATGACATAGTACAAAGGTCAGACCCATATGAAATACTGCTAGGGTATCAAATTATCTAGCAGAGGTAGAAAAGTGGCTGTATCAATGACGATTAAAAGAAAGAGTCAAGGTAAACTAGTTATAAAGATAAACTAGACTATAAAGGCAAAATTCATCACAGAAAAACATGCAGTTAACACCCATATAATTAGCAGTTATACACAGAATAGACCTCAGATTGTTGTAGGATAGACTACACAAACAGCTCTCCATATAAACACAGGAAAAAGGGACCTGGAAGCTCCCATTAAAGAAGGAACTTGATACTAAACACATCTTGGGTATTGAGGGGAAAATGAGACAATGACACTTAGGCAAGGGCAGGTATAAAAGGTCAATACAGCTCAATATTAGGCCCAGAAAGAGGAATGTGTCTGCAGGGTACATTTGCCCAGTGCCAGCCCTTCTTAACATTAATAGAATAATTATTAAGGTCTAATTATTCAATAAGCTGCAGTGATTTATAATGCTCTACAACCAGCTCTGAATCAACCTGCTCGGTGGCCATAACTCTGCATAAAGTTTTAATTACAGATATCATAAGTTGGTCAGAGAATACAGAGAAAAATGGGATATGAATTTATGATGTAGTGAATTTCCTTGCAAGTAGTTCTCTGTCTGGTAAAAGGATGACAAAGGCTCGTAGGAGAAGCTGGATTTACAAAGTATTTTTCTCCCTTCTAAAAGTGAGACAAGGAATGGAGTGATGGGAATGTGCCAGAGAGGATACAGAGGGATGTGAACTGACTTTGGATCATTCTGATCCATGTCTCAGGGGAGACACAGGTTCCACTGGTTGTGACAATGGCCTGCTACCTCAGATTGGCACAGAGCAGGGTAAAAAGGAGCACTGCAAAGCATCTCATTGCTTAATAGCCATTCATCACCGCTCACATAGGAGGTTTCAAAAAACATTGAACCATATTTTCTCTTTAGGGTATTAGGGTTCAACAAGTACTTATTGAAAGATGTTAATACAACAGTCTGACAATGATTATTTGTTGTAACCTTTATTGTCAGATTTTTTTTTCTTCATTGGGCTTAAATTCTTTCTCTTGAGCATGACCAGAAACCAGAATAGTCACTCTCTAGAAGAGCTTGGACTAGGGAAGGGCAAGGTTTGAATGTATGCTCAGGCAGGACACCATTAGAAAGTGAAAACAAAGCATGTAACAAAAGAATGTATCACTCACAGGACCCTGACAGGGTGCTTGTGGGAGGCTAACAAGAATTGCAGAAATGACAAGATCCTGTGGGATTTCACCAATGTGCATAGATAGTCCTCCTTTGGTTTTCCCCTAGGAGGGAGTATTAAGCCTTATAGGTTATCTAGCTTTCCAAAAATAAATGTGCTTTTTTTTTTGATATGTAGGGATTAGTTACAAATTTCTGTTGCAGAACATTAGCTTTTATACAAGTCAGAACCTACAGTATGCATTCTTCTGGGTTGGTGGAATGAGGATCATGCAGGCTACATCTCAACTAACCATACAGGGAGAGAAAGTGTTTACTAGGCCAGAGATAACCAAAAATAACTGAGTTTCCAAAAACTTAAGTCAGATCTATAAGTGGATGCAGAGATAGCAAAGATATTTACCAAAATTAATGACCTCTATCTATGCGGGAGAAGGAGCAGTTGGATGTGGCTCAAGTTGAGACAAATTTTCAGGGCCAGCATAGATGCAAAACCTCAATTCTGCATATTAGAAATAGTACTAGTTGAGTTACAAAAAAAATGCAATGATTAATTTTATTTTCTAGACCACTGGTTATAGTTGAGGGTACATAATTTATACTTGTTGATTGTTTAGTTTTGCTCTTTGGTGAACTTTCTATTCATATCCCTTAACCAATTATTAAACATTTATGGTCATTCTAGTTTGACATTATAAAAGTTTATAATGGATAATCTCTAGTTTAAAACATTAGAACATGTTGGTAACAGCATCAGTGATGGTTGTAGGAGTGGTATATGTGTGTGTGTGTGTGTGTGTGTGTGTGTGTGTTCAAAATATAAATATTCAGAGAAGCACTATTGCTTGGTAAAAAAAAAATCCTATATGTTCGAACACATGTAAAGTTATCTCTTGGAATGGTTATTAAGCTATGTCAACATTTGCAGTATACAAGAAATCTTAAATCTCTTCATCGTCAATGATCTTGACCACAATTTTACTAGTTTGGTAGTCTAAAAATTTCATTTTGTTGTTCTGACTTGTAAGTTTTAGTTTTAATTTACTGGTAACATTTAAACTTTTAATTTATAGTTTCCTATCTTATGTTTGTTCCATATGTGATAAGAATTATCACCCACATAAAATATAGCTTCTGTTTACATATTAGGGACATAAATTATAACTCTGGAACATGATTGTCCACGTGTACTCTAAAGTATAACCACTTTCTTTTTTGTCAATATACTGTGAACTCTAGTAGATTCTTTTATGTGTTTTTGCTTGTTTTTTTGTTTGTTTACTTTAAATCAAGCCACAACTTCAAGGTCAATGTATTTTATGTAGTTTATGAAATTATTAATATTCTTTAAACTTTGAACTCTTTCCTTCAAGTGAATTTCATTTGAATTCAAGTGTGACTACTGTAGCCATTTTGCATTTCTATATATCTATTATCTATGTATAACCAATCTGTTTTTTAGAGACAGAGTGAGAGAGGGAAGGAATAGAGAAATAAGTAGTTTATTATGAAAGAACCATAATGATATTAAAAATAAATTAACCAGAGGAATACCAAGCTATGAGAATTTAAAGTGGAAGGTGGGGGTCAAAGCTCTCAAACTAACTCATCATCATCTTAAATTTAAAATGTATGGCCTTAGCTGCCTCTGAACTCTTGACTTGAGAAACCTGAAGACATCTTGTAATCAAACAGGTGAGTCCTTTGGGTATAAATTCAGTAGCTCTATTTGATCATGTGTAGTGACCTTATTGCCAACCTTACCATCCTTCTATTTATTAAGAATTGACACCAAAGTCCAGTTGTGGAAAGTGCCAATCAATTGTTGCAATTTTAATCCAGGGGAAACAGGAAATGAGACTGGAGGTGAGTCACAGATGGACAGCCTGAGGAAATGGGCAGAATTTCCAGAGAATGTTGGTGCAGGGCCTTCTGTGCATATGTGAGCATCAATCCAGTTTCAGTACCAGCTGGTAAAGCCTGCCTCCTTCCTAGCTGTGTGCCTCCCTAAGCATATGTCCAGCCAGAAACAGCATACGGCCTATGTTCCTACTTTGTTCAACTGGCACTTGCTTGACCCTCTCCCAATATTCATATTGAGGTAGGTGGCCCTTCTCAGCCTTCCCAGAATGCCTTGTTCTTGGTTGTATCAGATGTTTCAATGAACTAAGTAACTATCAAATGTCTTTGCATACTTTCTTGTGGTGTTTTCATTCTACCACGGAGCTAAAACTCTAACTCTGTTTATCTTCTTGAATGCAATGTGTTTCAGTTCAGAATCTTTTTCATCTCTATATAAATAATGAATGAATGCAAGAATATGTAAGCATCCCTTTTCATTTTATTAAATCTTGGTGCTAAATAAGCAAAGTAGAGGATTTCCCAAATGATATACAGTTTTTCCAGTCAAGCTCTTAAGGGAAACTGACTCTGGAGTGAAGATCATGATGCAAAATGTTAATAAGGAGCTACTCTCCAGATCAGAGCTTGTGGAGGAAAAGAAAGGAAGAGAAGAGAAATAGCTACACATCATAAAATCATAAAGGGTGATATCTCCCAAAGAATATCTTCAAGGATTTTCCCCCATTTCAGGAAGCACCCAATGCAATCCTTATTTACATCAGAGCCTCTTAATGAGGAGAGCTCCTCTGCTAAAGCTCTCAGCTGTACTGAATGAGAGGATTCTCCAACTCCTTCAGTTTTCATGGTTGGTATACCTACCCAAAGCAAATTACAGCCCTCATCAATATTTGTAAAACTGTGTTGGGCCTCTTGCATGACATTTGGCATGTGGCAGACAGTCATTAAATTGAAAATGAAGCAAAGCTAGGGACAAACTAAGAATACAGGTAGTCCATAAGGCTGCTCCTGGTTCCATATAACTCCTACTTCATCAGGCAGATTCTGGCAAACTTGCCCTTACTAACTGCAGTGGAGCAAGAAGTTTCCATATGAGGGAATCAGTGCCCCTTGCTTTTACTGCCAGGTGTTCCAGAAGAATGGATGGCCAAACAGGGCTCATTTGTAATGAAAATTTATTTACTGTAAAAATGGTCATTCCATTGCAAAAATCTGATGTTGGAGAGTGGTTGGCTTAGTTATTATTTTATTCTGTGTCCAGTCATGAAAAATGTTTTAAACATGTGCCATCAGTTTACTAAATTCACAGTCTGCCTTCATGAAATGCCAATTCTTGTTATGAGGCCAGAGAACATCTGAATGGAACCATATGGTGATAAATCACAGACATATATCAATATGTGAAAATTAAAGCATAGACTCTTCTATTCCAAAAAAAATTTCTATAAATAATTGGAACCAAGACAGCCTTTGGGAACCATGCATATACAGTCCCCCAAAGAGTCCTTTTGGACAAGCACATCTGATATTAGATCATTATACCCTGTATTTCATAATCAGCTGAATTACTTTATAGTTAGACTATACATTTGTTTACCTGTGTGCACAGATTTTTAAAGGCATTTTCCATGGAGAGATTAGCATTTGGTGTCATTCTTCTCACCATCTGTATATCTATATTGAATCTATTTAAATGTAAATTCCTTGATATAAGAAGCTATATATTATGTTGTAGCATATTGTAGCCCTTAATGGATGATTATTATAGCTAATAACAAAAAATCACATATTGGAAAAAAAGAAGTATCTGTTGTCTGGCAATTAACATAGGAACAATTTCAATGTTTTATCTGAAAGAGTGACAATAGGACAGTCAAAAGCAAATAGGAGTCAGGTAGCATTGCTCACACCTGTAATCCTAGTAGGAGAACAACAAAGGATGGGGTAAAAATGCTCCACAAGAACTGTACCCATTACCTTACTCATGTAACTGTAACCCCTCTGTACAGCATCTTTACAATTAAAAAAAGAAGATGATGAAACCCAAAGTATTACAGTTTGAGCCCAACCTGTGCAGAAAAATTGGTTTTTACATCTCTAATTAACGAGCATAACTCCAGGCTGGAAGAGGGACTCAAGTCGTGGGGGGGAGGGGGGTAGGAGGAGGCGCGCCTTGAGGAAGAAAGCTAAATGAACATGAAACCTACCTATCCTGAGTTCAAGTTCAGGTACATGCAAACAAAATAGCAGATAAACTTCTATAAGGACCAATTTCAAAACTGGAAACTGACATACTTAAAATAATAACAGAGGCAGGAAAATCATTCAAGCCATTCTCCTCAGTTAATTGATAGTCTAGGGAGATAGTGAGGACAGGTCATTCAAACACACAGAGGTCATGTATCTGACATCTAAAGTGGACATGTTTTCAACATTCCTTTCCTGCACACCAACTTATTTTCAGTAGTAATCATGAAAGCAATATCAGAAATTATAGCCATATGATAAAACACTTATATTTAAAAGCATTCATAGGGTGTGTATCTCCAGGACATATAAGTAAGATCTGGTGCCTTGTAGTAATTCAAGTTGGCCTACTCAGGAAGGGCATATATGCATGTGGAAAAAGATGCAAGGAAAATGGCTAGGAAAGCTAGTCTTTACTGTCTTTACTCCTACTGGTGAAAGAAAATACCTACTGTTCAAAAACAGTAAGAATATGTATTTATTGAGCATTTATTACAATACTATCACTATTCAAAAGGACTTACACATTCACTATTTTCTTCTAAATTCCCAATAAGGTAGGTAATATCATTATTACTTTTTTGTCATAGAGGAGACTCTGAAGTAAAACAAACAAACAACAATAGCTGAGGAACTTGCTCAAGTCAGCAGAGACCATGGCAAAAGTGAGATGAACCCAAACCTTAAGTCTGTAGAGCATTCCAAGAAGCACTTTCTTTAAGGCTCCTTGTATGAGGTTATCATTTCAATTCTACTTGCTCATAAATGAGGTGGAGCATTTTGCTGAAGCATAATTTTGCAACAAGGCTGCCATGGGACAACAACTGATCAACGGATATAAAAAGGCAAGGAATATAAAGTATTAAAATAATCTCAACTTCACCTTAATGCTTGATTTTCATTATGATATTTACAAACATTTAATAAATGCCTTCATTTTGTATGTGCCAGTCCTGGAGCTTAAATTCAAGTCTTGGGTACTGTCTCTGAGCTTCTTTTGCTCAAGGATAGCACCCTACCACTTGAACCACAGCTCTACTTCTGGCTTTTTTTGGTAGTCAATTGGAGATAAGAGCCTCATGGGCTTTCCTGCCTGGGCTAGCATGGAACCATAATCCTTAGATCTCAGCCTCCTGAGTAGCTAAGTTTATAGGAATGGGCATCCAGTGCCCAGATAATAAATGCCTTATTAAGGGAGAGGAATGTCTCAATAAACTAAAGTGGTAATATGAGAATCTTAAAACACTGATGAGCCACGGCCTCCAAATACAAATTTTACGATAAAAATACAATAACAGGAAAAGAGGAGGGAGAACAATGGAAGGGGTGACATTCATCAAGACGCATTGTATTCCTATTCTACCTTCTGAAAATGAAACCTCTTTGTACAACTACTTAATAAAAATTATACAGCGTATCATTCCTGTGTTTAAAAGATTCCAAGATATATCATAAAATATAGTCCAATCAAAATGAATGGTTTTATAGAGAGACAGCAATATGATAACTACTTTATTTCTATTTTAATTATACTTTTATTATCTGTAAGTCATATCGGTTTATAAGAGAGCAATGTTCATCATTCACCCCCATCCCTCTCAACCTAACCCTTCCCTTCAATTTTCCTTGCTTTCCTGGGTATGCTAACTGCTTTGTAGTAATTATTTTAAGCAAGCTTTGAAATATATCACCGGATGTTAAAAATGACCAATTTTGTAAAAGAAATTGAGCTTAGGGAGGATAAAAGACTTGCTCAATGAATCATGAAGCTGTCACTTGACCTAAGTCTGTATAATTTCAGAGTCCAGATTTTATCATTCATAGGTAGCACTCTGCAGATACAGCTTGCTAAGACCTGGCCTTTTCAAAGGTTTACTCTTCAAACAACTCTCCCAGGCTGTCACTTAAAAGAAAACACTTTTACTTGCCCAAGAATAAAATTTTCCACCTGTGGGTCAATTGTCACTCTAGGCTAAACTTCACACTCTGATTTTTAAGAAGGAAAATGGTAGAAAAATAGAACAGAGAAAATCCAATTTTAGGATGTCATATGTGGATAGTGACAGGAGTCAGGAGAAGCTGGTAATGGGCTAGCATGAATTTATGGAGTAAGGCCATCAATCAAGTATTATATTGGGCATTGGGCTTGAGACAATAATGATGCCACACCCTTGCTCTTGGACTAGGTTTCTGCCATGCAAAGTGTTCAGGAAATGTTATTTAAATACTAGAAACCATTGTCCACAAAACTACCTTTGTTGCTTAAAGGCATAGGAAGCACTGGGTACACAGTGCTTCAGGCATCAACCATAGGCATGCCAGCTTCTCTCATGTTTGTGAAAGATCAAGTGCCATTTAATTCACTAGTAATTTTCCATCTCATGATCAACCATGCTGAGGTTCTTCAGGACACCTCCCTATACAACTCCCTCCTTTCCTGTTGGAAGTATTTACAACTAGGAAAGTTTGATATGATACCCATAGTGATGAATAGGTCCTCAAAAGAGTTATGAACTAAGTGAACTGATTCTTGCTTTTTTTTTCTCCCAGCCTGCCCTCTTCCCTGCAGATAACTGGAATGCTAATCCTGCCCTGAGGTTCATCTGGTCTAGACTAGAAAATTAGTGAATACTGACAGAGCAGGTTTCTCTTTACTGTCTTCATGAGAATAGAGACAAGATTTGAAGCAAGACCTGAATATGGCTTCCTATTCTTCTGTATAAAATCTGGTTGAATTTTGACATCATTTTAACCTAAAAGTAGGGTGCTTGGCAGGTATATTATAATTGAAAATGATCTATTTTTCTCTCACCTCTAAACTGGTATATTTCAAGGGATGGTGATTTTTACATTCAGGGGACATTTGATAGAAATTAGAGATACAATTGTTACAATCACAAAGTGAAGGGATTCTGTCCCAGCATCTGGTAGATGCAACTAATCTCTTATAAGGCCCTAAGACTGCTTTACAACAAAGAATCATCCAGTTCAAAACATTAATAAGTGATGTGATTGAGAAAATTGCCTTGATACCTCTCACATTCCCATGAAGAAAGTGGAATAAATTGAGTGGAGGTAACACAGTCCTCTCGACCTCGATATAGTAAACAGAGGTTAAGGAGAAGGGAAGGCAAGGCTGTTTCCTCTTCAGACCTGGATTGACCATGGATAAAGCAGGGAATCAGACAGTAGAAAATGTACAGTCCTGTGACTGCCTCCATATCCCCATCCTTGGACAGATGTTGACACAGTGGGAAGCACATTTGAATGGTTTAAGAGAACCACAGTGTCAGGCTGTCACCAGATAGTGGATAAAGGGGCTCCCTCAGCTTCTCAATTCCCACACAAAATCACAGGTCCTTAATAAACAGAAGGAAAGTACTTAAGGAGTTTCACAATACAGAGAGTCTTACAAGGTGAAAGTTTTAGGAAAGATTTACTATAGCTCAACAGATAAAGCAGTGAGGAATGAGGGTAAAAGGAAGAAATATTTTCTGTTCTTCATGCAGAACATGGATGTAAAGGTCAACAAATGGCAGTTCTCATTTGCTTTCTTTATTCTTTCTGAACTGAGAAGATGGAAACACATATGGTAATATCATCTAGCAACTGCTAAGCATCAGAAAATGGGTGGCCAAGGTGGTGCTATTTATTATTCTTAAATATTGGATGTATCTAGGACTAACTAATACATAGGGGCAATAAATGAGTTCTTTTTCCAAGATATGAGTCCATTTTTCTGTCTCTACATCTACATGAAGAGGATAAATGCTGATAATGTCTCCTTTTTCTTGTGTACCTAAGCTTCTAACAGGATGTATGCTGGGAGGAATTAGTTGCCTTGTTTTGCTGTTTTTTTACTTCTGGGTTCTAATGTCCAAATCTGGCCTTTATGTTTTTATGATGGCCTTCATGATCCAGCCTCAAGGAAATTCCCCATCAGGAAATTCTGCAGTATTAGTACAGGCTTGGACTGAGTTCAGAGAGCAGATGATAGAACAGAAGAGGGGGCAGGGAAGAAAATGAGAAAGTTAAGAAAGAGGGAAGGAAAGAAGGAGAGTGAGGAAGGAAGTAAGAGGTAATGCAGTAGGCTAGAGGCTTCAACCTTCAGTGGATTAGCAACAAAACACTCAAGGACATCTGTACCATCTGACAAGATCAATGAAAAGAAAAGGGAAGAAGGAATGATTGATTCATATTCATGTTACTGGACCAGATGAAAATAACTAGCTATACATGAAGATGAAATCAACTTGAGAATAAATATGTATTTTTTTCTGTACATCCAAAGGTAGTATAAGAATTTTTGGCATAATTTTGGTTAGCACTATGTCTATAGGCTTGCTAAAAAGATTAGTAAAATAATACATCTAAAACAAGTAGGGCAGTGCTTAACACAGGGTCAAAACTCAATAACTGTGATGTACAAAAAGTCATTTACTGTGTATTATGTGTGGTAAATAGAAATTCTGGAATGATCAGAGCAAAGATTCTATCCTAATCCCCAGAACTCTGAATATGATATCTCCTGTAATCATTCTGCATTATATGGCACAATCAGTTTGAAAATAGGGAGAATTCTGGTATTCCTCATCTAATTACATATTCACTTAAAAGCAGAATTGACTTGAAGGATGGTAGAAAAAGAGTAGAAAGAGAAGTCTGAGACACATGAAGAATAGAAGACTTCTACATGGTATGGTTTTGAAGTTGGAGAGGGCCACATGAAAAGGAAAGCAAAAAGCCTCAGGGAGCAAAGAACCAACCTGGAGCTGAGAGCTAGCAGACAGTGGGTTCTCAGGTTCACAGATGGAATGATCTGAATTCTTCCTACAACCTAAATGGTCAGCCAGTGGATGTCAGCTGAGATCTTCCAAATAGGACTCCATAGACCAATGCCTTCCTTCCAACCATGTGAAACCCTAAGCAAAAATCCCAGGTGATCTATGTTAGACCTTGGATTTATAGAAATTTATAAATAATAAATATGTGCTATTTTAAACTACTATTTTTGGAAATTACTATGAAGGAATAGAAAATGAATACATATATGAAGTTATCTAAATTTTTCTAACAGAAAATTCATAATCTCTATACAAAAAGCTGAAAAAGAATTCAGACAAATTAAAGTCTGTAAAGTTTGCATGAGCAAAGGCCAATTCATGAATCAGGCAACACTGAAGAACAGAGAAAGGGCTCAGAGAGCTTTATGAGGGATAGTGAACAAGGGACACTATTAGGTAAATTTGGAAGCAAAGTAAGAAATCTGATCTGTTACAGATAGCCATTTGCCTTATTTAGATAAGGTCTGACCAGTTGCCAACTGTGATTATCTAAAGCTTACTGTTTGTGATTGATTGAAGAAAACAAAGGGCAAAAGGCAAATCAATGCAACAACAACACCCACAAGATGCTATGTTGGAAATGAACTCTATAACTTGGGGGTGGGGGGAGAGAGTTAGAGGGAAAGGAAATTGGGAGAAAAAAGGGGGAGAGGGTGACAGTGTTTGACAAGGAATGTACTCATTATATCACTTATGTAACTATAACCCCTCTGTACATCACCTCTAAAACAAAATAAAAGAAAATTTAAAAAATACTTGTTACAAAATTATAGTTCTCAGCTAGGTTTAATTTGTTTATGTACTTAATTAGGTTATGTTTGTTATTCAGGAATTTAAAATATGGAAACAGCCTTAAGCAAAGGGTGTCCTTAAAAAAACTCATCTATTATCAGGCTATCATTGCTGCTTTCATGACTAAAAATATGTACTCTGATGTTTCTCAATCAGTGGTAAGTTTTTCCCTGAGATTAATAGTATGTCAGCATTCTACCTTATATGACCCTTTTTCAAGGAAGAATGCAAGTCATATTTGCATAACTATATGATTTTGGAAATTTAGTAAAACATGGTTTTTTAATAGCAGCTGGTTAAAAGGGTTCTTCACTAATCTTCCCATACCAATTGCAGATGGTGTTAGTGTAACTGTGAGCAATGAAATCATCAAGCCAACATGATAAGGAATTTAAGAAATAATTCATTTTGAGTGCAGAGAGATGGTTTTGTGATTTACAATTCTCTCTTATACAGTTTATTGCTAGTCATTGTAGCAGAAGGGGATCTTTCAAGAATATTCCAGATGCCCACAGTGTCACGTTGTAGTATGTAAGACACGAGATCAGAATATTCTATCGTTGCCTCTTGTGAGATCAGGCACCAAAAGTCTGTAAGGAACAGAAGAAACAAAAGAGTTGAAACGCACACAACTGAAAATATGGGAACCATAAACTTTTATTTCAAACTGTCATGAACAAAGTTTCATCTACCCAGGAGTGACCACAAGCATAATAAATAAGGGAAAAATTTCTCTAATCCAGAATATGCTTTAATATGCTGTTTGAATATTTATTTTATATACTAAATACATTTCTTGTCTGGAAGGATCACATGAAATAAAACTCATCAGACTTTCCCAGTATGTATGGTTTAAACCACCAAAGTTAGCATATCTAAGAAGGTTTGTGCATTGTGAACTATTGGATTACATCTTTGTACATCAGCACAGTGTCTTATGGTCTCCACAATGAATTGCTCTAACAGTTTTAAGATTGTTTCTATGGGTTCTGAAAAGATTCTGCATATTTTCATCAACAAGGTATATAAGACTAATCTTATTATTAGTTGTTTTCATGTATTGTTATTATAAAGGCAATGTGCAGAGGGGTTACAGTTACATAAGTCAGATAAAGAATACACTTAATCTTACTAACATAGAGCTTACTGTGATATATTTACATTTTAAACTAAGTTCACAATTATTATTAACATAGAGCTTACTATTATATATTTATGATTTTAAACTAAGTTCACATATTTATATATATATATATATATACTAAGTAAATATTGTATAATTTAAATGAAAAGTCAAGTAAAAAATAGCAGATTAACTCTCTATTATAGAACATTTGTTTCCAAGGAGAAATTACTGCTTATAATTAACTTTAAATTAGGTGTTGGTAGCATATGCCTGTAACCCTACCTACCTAGAAGAATGGTATCTGAGGATCATGGTTTAAAGCTAATCCTGGCAGAAAAAAATCTGAAACGTGTATCTCCAACTAATAAGTGAAAAACCAGAAAGGGAGATATGATCCAAATGGTAGAGCACCAGCTCTGAGCAAAATTCCAAGGGAGAGCTCAAGGCCTGGAGTTAAAGCCCCATGTACAGGCACCATAAGAAAAATGACAATTAGCTTTCAAGTTAAATGATATTATTAATGATAATTAATTATTGATCATATTAATCATAGCATTATTTTCACCAATCACAGTATGAAAAATTGACTTTCCTTTTTGTTCTAAAAGTATTAGAAAATAATATTTACATGAAGTGAGCAGCAATATCCATCAAAAAATTTAAAACATACTGACATACATCATAGATCTAGTTAATAAAAATACATTGTTATTTTTCTAGAGCCTTAAGTTATGTAGTATCATCAGGTTTCTTATATTGGTAATTTTTTCTTGAATCTTTTGCTCATTCTGAATAAATATTCATATTTATACTTAATTTTGTATCTCTGTCATTCTTTATTTTTCTCTTTAAGATAGTTCTCCCAACTTTATAAATTTTATCACCCACTCAATTATATCTGCCACTGCTCTGATTGTAGACTATATTCCGTCCAATTTCCTCAGCCCATCTGGCCAGAACAAGCTGCAACCCTAAAGCACTGATGCTTCCTTTGGTAATGCTTATAAGATCATTCCCAGTTTCTCCTACCTTAGATTAGTTCTGATTCTCAGTGGATACTTAGTGGATGGCTACTAACTACTTGAAATAAAGGCCCTGTTACCTTCTTCAGGCCAATTTTTGAAACTGAGGTTAGTATCTGATAAGTTACATTATCCTACCTAACAGATGAGAACGCATTGTAAGGAGTCTTTCCGAAGTAACTCTGCTCCGAAGTTTACTGAGATTTACAAATGGGACCTACCAACTACAGCCACTCCTGAGTAGGTCTTCTCCAGCTCACACTCTTCATACAAGTGATGTGGTACCCTCCTCCTGACTTCTTTCTCCTCTTCCTGAATCCCTGTACTTCCCTGCATGATTCCTAGTGCATATCAAGTATTATTATCTAGAGTATACTCAAGAAGACTCAGAGAGCTGGGCACCAGGTGCTCATTCCACTAATCCTAGCTATTCCAGAGGCTGAGGTATGAAGATCACAGTTCAAATACATCCCAGGCAGGAAACTCCATGAAACTCTTATCTCCAATTAATCATTAAAAAGCCAAAAATGAGGTGTGACTCAAGTAATAGTCTGAAAGTTTTATGGAAAAAAGCTCAGGGACAGTGGCCAGGCCCTGAGTACAAGCCCCAGGACTGGCATAAAATTAAATAAATAAACACATAAATAAGACTTGAAGAATGTCTATAGGAATAATGTTGTGAATCAAATGTATGCTGTTTAAAAGTTAGTCACAAATTAAGTTATAAGAAATGGTTTAATTGTTCAACCACTTTGGAAAGCAGTATGGAGGTTCTTCAAAAGACTACTAGAGCTCCTCTATGACCCAGCAATCCCACTTTTGGGCATTTACAACAAACAATAACAAATAAGGCCATATTAAAGCTACCAGCACAACTATGTTTATCGCAGCATTATTGACCATAGCTAAGATATGGAACCAACCCAGTTGCCCTTCAGTAGATGAATGGATCAAGAAAATGTGATACACACACACACACACACACACACACACACACACACACACACACACTAGAATTCTATGCTTCCATCAGAAAGAATGACACCACCCCATTAGTTAGGAAATGGCATCTGCCCCAAAGGAAGAGAGCAGCCCAAACTTCAATATAGACCAACCAGGCAATAATGACTTACTTTGCCTACCCAATGATGGCAGGAAGAACAACCTCTAAACTTCTCTGAAACTTCAGAGAATGAAGACTGAGAAAATGGTCAACTGGCCCATACTTAGACTACAACTGCTTTAATTATGAATACCTCTCCCCTTGCATCTAGTTCTCTCTCTGTTTATTAAACTTATATATCCTGTCTATACCTTGAAGATGGTTGAAGGTGGACTAATTAATATGTGGTCTTCCTATGACTGTACATGACATATAATAAAACTTCCCTTCCCTTCATCAGGTCTCTTTATGTATCAGATATGGTCAGTGTCTGGACCTGGCATATGAAATTCTTGGAGGTTTGTGTAGGAGGTCTGAAAATTCCAGTTTAAGAATGATATTTTTTTTTCAGTATTTTGAAAAGGAAAAAGATTGGAATAATATGTATCATTACTATTTGAAATAGTAATGTACTCATTGCCTTACTCATGTAATTGTAACCCCTCCATACAACATCTTAACAATAAAATAAAATAAAACAAAAATTTGAAATAAGTCAATGAATACTCCACCTAGCTCCCCGAATATGTAGCAGCCTATAATTATCTTTCCTCTGACCACTCAGTAAGAATTTATTGAATACCTTTTATACGTACAATACTAGTTAAGACACTTTAATCTTGTATTTCTTTATTTATTTATTTCTCAGAACTTATCACTCTAAATGTCAAGTTGGCAGGAACTTGCTCATACTAACTCATTCTTCAATATCCATCATTAGACCTACATGTGTTAAGTATTCAAAATATGAGTGGAATGAATGATTTAATTCTACTCTGTTAGGTAGTATATTCTTCACTTGTTAAGTTAAATATAGTTTTCTGACTACTAGAGGAATAAATGCTAAATACTGAAGAACATAAAAATTAATTGGTATGATTTGGGTATTTTTTTATAATTTTCTGATATATTTTTCAAGAGTCTACCATTCATTTATGTATTTGTTGCTATCAGGATTACAACATACATTCAGATTTATATCATGGAATATTGTGATAATTGCTTTAATTTGTTGAAACACTATTCAAAATACAATTTTGAGATTTTATACTAAATTCTATAATACATATATTTGTATCATTATTTAAACAACATATACAAAAATTTATTTAAATTATCTTTCAATAAACATGCACTTACAGAGTCAAAAAGACAATGTATCCAGATAGCCACTTACCTACCTACCTACTTCAGTGTAGAAAGGGATATGACAGACACAGAACAACAGACTGACTTAGTTTATGCCATCTGATCCCTGAGAAAGCTTCCCCTTCGCTCATCTTCTGAGGACTGTATTTGTTTATTTCACTAGAGTCTTTTTGGTCTCAGTGCACTCAAAGATGGGGAGAGGAGAGAAAATGGGGAGAGGAGACACTGAAATCTACAGACCCCCTTGCCTTCATCAGGAGCTTCACCATAAAAAGTTTCATTAAGAAGTTAAGAGTAATCATAAAAATATGCCCAAAAGATTGTTCCTGAATTTTCTTTATTCCTGCCTGCTCCTTTCTACATAGGCAAGAATAATGAATTCCATGTGTTGTAATTCTCCAAAATTCAATGATGTTGTGAATTCTAAGTAAGGAATATTCCTTTAGATTTAGACTATATCGGATAAACTCCAGAGAAGTATCTCCCCAAATTTAATTTTTTGCAGGAAGCTTGATTTATCTTAATACAATGGGATATTATAGTTACATACAATATTCATATGATTAGAGAAAAATTGTCTCGAACTTGGAGCAGTTAAACTCTGCAAAGAAAGTTCTGAAAAATTACATTGTAAAAATGTTTTAGTCCTGGAGATTTGAAATCCATAGACGATTTTTTAAATGCAGTTCTAAATGTTGCAGAGGACATTTTCAATTACACAAATATTTTTAAGCTACAAAACAAGTGATATAAGGGGCTTCAACTAAAGGTTTTCCTCTCAATGGCTAACAACCAACATTATGATACTAGAGCCTTTTACTATAAAGTTAATGCTGAGGACTTTATTTTTCATCTGCTGTTTCATATATGTGCTCCAACAATAACTTTAAAAAGGCATATATTTAAATATACAGTTAATCTCCTTTGTATTTTAGAGGAAATATAGGAAAGGCACTTATGCCTAAATTATTTTAATCCAATTCTCTTAACACAAAATTGGTGTTCAATAAACATTTATTGAATGAATGAGTGAATGAATAAATAAATGCCTCGTTTCTCTTTCCTCGCAGGCCATCTACTTAATGTTCCATAATATTTTAGAGCAATTAATGCCTATAGGTTACTGTATTTGTAGTCCTCTGACTAAAAATTAAATGTTTAAACTTCCATCGTATATATTATTTTTCAATATTGATGATAATCCTTCTATCTTTTCTCTGATATAAAGTACTTTGCTAAGGGGTTCATGTAGTATCACAACAGGGGATGAGTTTTAGTATCTATAAATCTCAGGTGCCAGATTCCTCTTTCAGTTACAATCAACGTAACAGTGAGATTGATTGTGTTATACAACAAATGTATTTTGAAAGACTGTGCGGTACTAACAGTAAGTATTAAATTGATGAGCTTTTGTTTGCTTGTTTTGGGTTTTGTTTTGTGTGTATGTGGGGTGGTATGGGGGTCTTGGGGCTTGAACTCAGGACTTATGTACTGCCCCTGAAATTTTTAGCTCAAAGCTACCACTATATCACTTGAACCACAGCTCTACTTCTAACTTTTTGGTAGGGAATTGAAAATAACAGATTTTTCCTGCCAGGCCTGGCTTTGAACCATGACCCTTAGATCTCAGTTTCCTGAGTAGCTCAGATTACAGGTGTGAGCACATGGCTAAATTATACTACACGGTGATATCCACTAATCTTAAGAGCAAAAGTGAAGAAAGACAAAGGAGCAAAGTTTTTCACTGAAGTTTCTCTGAGAAGAGCATCAAGAGAGATTAACTTGTATCATATTTACAAGAGATACCAAGTAGTCAACAAATCACCACTCCTATCTTTTATAAATATCACATCTCTGTTCCTGGAATGGCTCAAACTTATCCCTCTGTAACATGAATGGATAAGATATAGGAGTAAAGAAACTAATGGCACTAGAGAAAGGAAAAATTACACTGAAAAAGGTAAGCAGACATCTGTAAGAAAATAACTACAATAGGCGAAGAAAAGGTTCAGCAGTGATGTTGCCTGAAAGCAAAAGATGGTTTCTTTTGGAAATAGCAACAAGGCAGCCATAAAGCCTAGAGTCCAGTTTCTTTTTTCCCATCAGTGAGACATAAACTGATAATGGTCTGACTTTTGGATCTGCCTCTCTACCCCAGTCAATGAGAATGCAGTCCACTCATAATTGGTTTGTACACATTTTATCAAATGAATTGAATCTCTAAAAAGTAATCATAATTTCTAATTAATCTTATACATTTGTACAATATTACATAATACATCTATACATGTGTTAATGTATATGTAAATAGACATGGATATACATATGACATGTTAGTCCATATAGTTTTCCATTGCATGTTCACCTAACATCTGTTTGGTCACATTAATCTAGCAATTGGTATCTTAAATGTGTATTTTAGGACATGAATTACAACATATCACAATATCTTACAGTGGTAGAGTATTTGTGGGCAAAGTGCTGCCAGAAATTCAATGAGATTGTAAGCTATTTGTAATTCTTCCCCCAAGAGCAAATGAATTTCCTTCAAATCTTTCACCACTGAAATTGCTCCTAACAAGTACAATATAATAAGTGGTCCCTCCTATCTTATCTCCTTGTCCTTCTGAATTTCTTCCCTTGGAGTTCTTTATTCCTCTGCTGGTAGGCGTACACATTCTTATTTTGAACAGTGCCTTGCCTTGGTGTTGATTGAAATACTCTTTGGAGACTTTCTTTAAGCTCCCTTGTTTATTTTCCCCTTTGACATCTTTGTTCCCTATCCTCTAGACCACATTCTCCACTCTTTCCTCCTGGGCTTTCTGATTGCAGCCCTCCTGGGACACATCTGTTCTGGTGCTGGGAAAGGCAGAGTTCTTTCCATTTTCCCCTGTCTTTCCTCGGTTTCTTCTGTGTCCCCCCCCCTCTCTCTTTTTTAACCTACTCTCCTGTGGCTCTCACATAGCCCATTTCTACTGAAATAGTCCTGCTTGTCTTTTTCCTCAGCAGCAACCAACTTTCTACCTCTCTAGCCCCTGACTTGCCTGGCTCTATGTATTGTCTACCCCAATTGCTGTAAATTGTGTATTCAACAGCTTGTTCAATCTACAACTTGAAATCCTTCATTATTTTCCTTGAATAATGACTTTCAGAGATTTGTTCTTCCTTCACAGCTACATTCATTGGGGCAGGTGAGGCCAGTCCCAATTTTTAGAGCTCTATTTATTCTCTGTTGATTTAGCCAGGGGCCACAAGCTGAATCTGGCCCAATTTCTATTTTTATAAATAAAGATTTATTGGAACAGAGTTGTGTTGCCTTTGGCTTATTTTGCAATAACAAGCAGAATAAAGTAGTTTTGTCAGAGACAATATGGCTAGCAAAGTTAACACCATTTACTAGCAGCTCTTTCATAGGTAATCTTATCAACATTCATATACTGGCATGATTATGTTGCTCTGTTTTCTTTTCATTAATTTTACTCCAATAACTGGGGTTTGGGACATTAAGCATATTTGTTTAGGATTATTTCAGTCTGGGCTAGAAAACCTAGATGGTGATTTGCTTGGTCTGTTCGTTAAAATTACATAATGTTAGATATATTTTGTCATGAATTTCTTTCTTTCCTCTATCAACTGTCATATGACTTGTAGAAGGGACACAACCAGAAACATCTAATTGTAAGTCCCTTTGCCTCTACCTTTCTTGTTTTTGAATGTTTTCCCCCTTTTACCTACTTCTTTTGGCTTGGGTTTTTTAATTTAATTTAATTTTATTGTAAAGATGCTGTACAGATTGGTTACAGTCACATGAGTAAGGCAATGAGTACATTGCTGTTAATCATTGTTACCCCTTCCCTTGTTGTTGTCCCACTATCCCTTCTCTTCTTTCTCCCCACCACCCACACTTCTCCTTACCTACTTAAATGTACTGTCATATTTCTCCATTTTTCAGTCATCCTTGAGACTGGCAAAAGTTTTTGCTACCAATGAGTTTCTCTTTCTATTCTCCAAATTATTATGACTGCAGTTTATATGACTCAGGCCTACTCCATAAGTTCTTTCTCTCTCTTTCTCATTGGCTTTGTGCTGTGTCACATCCCACTCTGTTATTATTTTTGATGGCCATACTGGCTTCTTTGTAGCAGTGTTTGCTCACACCTATAATCCTAGCTACTCAGGTGGCTGAAATATGAGGATGACTGTCCAAAGACAGCCTGGGCAGGAAAGTCTGTGAGATTCTTATCTCCAAAAATTCTGGAGGTAGAGCTGTGGGTCAAGTGGGAGAGTACCAGCCTTAAGCACAAAAGCTTAGGAACACAAACCCTGAGTTCAAGCCTCAAGACTGGGACCAAAATAAGAGAAAAAGAAAAAGGATTCGTAGTTTGACCCTTTGCATATACTCATGAAACTAAGAGCATAATACAGGTTATATATCTGCAAAAGTTGCTCCTTCATTTTTTATTTCTTTCTGTTTGTCTTTGTTTGGTTTGTCTGTTTTTATGGTAAAAACACTTGATAAATAGTTTCCTAAAATTTTTGAAGACATAACACAATACTGTTATCTATGAACAATGTAAGAGTTAGCAGATCTCTATCTTTAATCATAACATATACTTGAGACTTCATATCCATTAAACAATACTACCTATTTTCTATTTTCTCCAACCCATTATAACCAACACTCTATTCTTTATTTTTCAGTGAGGTTACATTAGCTGCATCCCTTGTTAATACACAGCATTCATCCTACTATTGTAATTATGCAGCATTCATCTTAATGTAACTGAATATTTTACACTTAGTGCTATGGTTCAAATATGGTTTATGTCTTCTGTCCCCTTCCATTGTAGTTGAAGGTTTCTAGAAGAAGAGTTGTAGAATATAAATGAGGTAGAGCATAACGAGAGCTCCTTATGTCATTGGGGATAATTGCCTTTGGATGGTATTTTGAAACCCCAGTTTCTCTCTCTCTCTCTCTCTCTCTCTCTCTCTCTCTCTCTCTCTCTCTCTCTCTCTCTCTCTCTCTCTCTCTCTCTCTCTCTCTCTCTCTCTCTCTCTCCCCTCTCTCATTTTCTGTTTGTCAAAGTTTGACAATGTTATTTATTTTATATACATGTACCTGTACCCTGACCTGAGGCAGCTGAAAGAAAGGGTCCTTTAAATGCACAGACAAAGGTGTAATACTCATGAACCTTCAAGATGATGATCTACATTAACCTTTTCTCCTTATGAATAATTGCCTCAAATATTTCATCATAGTAGCAAAAAGATGAGATGACTAATGCACTTAGCATAATTTCTTCTAGGTTCATCCATTTTGTCATTGGTGGGAAGGTAAAATGATTCAGCCTCTGTGGGAAAAATATGAAATTTCCTTGAAAATTTTAAAATACAACTACAATATGATCTTACTCTACAACATAGATAGACAGATAGATAAAATGGTTTACTATATAGCGAACAAATAATATTAACATCATGATTATAAAATGATACCTACAGTTGTGTTCATTTTAATTTTATTCTAAATCACTCAGAAATAAATGTCCATCTATGGATGAATAATAAAGGTGATATATATAATAAAATATTAATACTAAAAATTAAAATCTTACCAAGTCCCATTATCTTTTATACTATAGTATATTGTTCTGCATTGTTATTTACTCTTTTTATTTATTATTTATTCCTTATTTCCAGAACAGGACAGATGCAATACATTATTTATTTTATTAACTATCACAGAATTCAGGGGAGAATCATGTAGACTGAAACTACATGTAAAGTGTTTACTGTTTGGCTACTAGAAAAGTTTAGACATTTTTATTGCTACATATAGTACTTCAAATTAATTTTTTAAAACCCTATCAACAGTAAGAAAAACATCGCTGACTGCATTGTTGGTGGGAGTGTAAACTTGTTCAAACACTTTGGAAAGCAGTATGGAGGTTCCTCAAAAGACTCTGCAAAGAGCTCCTCTATGACCCAGCAATCCCACTTTTGGGCATTTACCCAAATGATCACAAACAAGAGCCATACAAAAGCTACCAGCACAACTGTGTTTCTTGCAGCATTATTGACCATAGCTGAGATATGGAGCCAACCCAGATGCCTCTCAGTAGATGAATGGATCAAGAAAATGTGGTATATATACACAATGGAATTCTATGCCTCCATCAGAAAGAAAGACATTGCCCCATTTGTTAGGAAATGGAAAGACTTGGAAAAAATTATATTAAGTGAAGTAACCAGGCACAAAGAAACATAGATCCCATACTTCCCCTTATTTGCAATAACTAGTATATATCTGAGTCAAGCAGAAATGATCAAATAAGTTGATGTTAAGCGAAATGAACCCCACGATAATGTTTTTTCTTGCTTGCTATTGTTTCTAACATAAGATATTTCTTTGTTGCTTTGTGTGTCCGCCCCCCCCCTCGGTAAAACCCCTGTTTTCACTGTATTTGATGTTGGTATAATTTGGGGAGGGGAAAGGAAAAAAAAAAATTGTTTAGGGATACATGTGTACCCATTGCAACAATGAGATGTGTAAGATTTTATGTCCAAAAATGAGCTTTACAACTTTAGCGTGGGGGGGAGGGGCGGAAGCGGGGCACGGGGGTGGGAGGATGGAGATGGGAAGGGATGGGAAGGGGAAACAAAGGAGGAGGCTACAATGCTTGATAAGAAATGTACTCATTACCTTGCCCATGTAATTGTAACCCCTCTGTACGGTATTTTCACAATTGAAAAATAATTGCTGAATAGCAAGGATAACATTTATTCGGGACATGAGCCAACAAGTCATGATTGCACTTCCCCATTGGGTATTTAGTGAGAGCTTAATTTTGGAACTTTTAATAAGATTTAAGATAGGTAAGCTGGTAGGAAAAACAGGATGCTCAAATTAGGATCATATTAATCAGAGATCACTTCCTGGTTCAATGATACTGCTTCATCTTAGAAGAAGAAGGTAGAGGATACAGAGCATAAGTTCTCATGTACTCATTCCACCTTTCTTTACTGGGATCAAAAAATGGGTTTCCAATTCCAGATTTGAAAAAAGGATTCTTTAGGGGATGAGTTGCTGGTATTGAGGCCTGGACCTCTTGCTCTGATATGGCTTTATCACTCACAGATGGCACTCTATCAGTTGAGCTTTACTTTTACTTCTAGTTTCTTGCAGGTTAATTGGAGACAGAATATCAAGGATTTGTGTGCCCAAGCTGACTTCAAACTTTGAATCTCAGTTCTCAGTTTTCTGAGTAGTTAGGGTTACTAGACTTGAACCACTAGCACTAGCACATTAAAAAAAAGGATATCTGCAAGTGGAATATATTCTTGAAAAGCAGAAAACTCTTAAATATATTCATTTTATGCTCAGATGTTTACATGCTTTTACATTATTTTTCTAGGAATCTATACATCTGAATAAGTGCATATATTTTAGGCTTGCTGTGTTGGTGTGATCCTAAATTATTAATCTTGGTGTATTCTTTACCTGTAGTCTATTTAAGGAGAAAGGTGATTACCATAGCTATTTGTCTACTAGATTAAGTCTCCTGTCATCATTATTTTGCAAGAAATTAGGAGAGAAACTAGTCAGAGATCAGAAGCCTAATTCTTTCCCAAACCAACAAATATAGCAAATGACAGGAAAACTAACTTTCCCTAGGGAAAGGATCATATAGAGAAATCTAGAAGAAGGCATAGACTTTATGACAGGAATGTAGAAAATCTTTCAGACAAGAAGTTGAGGAATAGACATGAGCAACCTGCAGGAAATTTGAAGATGAAGACCAAGTCTGATGAGGTATCAGAAAGCAAGGAAGTTGTTACTATAAACCATGAAGTCCTCAATACATTAAACATGGCAGAGAAAGGTAAAGAGAATATTAAGAGAAAGTGAAGAAGATATCCCTGAACAGAGCCATAGAATTTAATTTCAGACATGATTGTTTGCAATCTCAAAAAGTTTATAATCCAATTTTTTATGAGTGGTTTCACTATGTGGTTGCATCCCAAACTAGGGTTTAAGTTCCATAGTCAGATTTTAATCCATCCTGTGACATGTAAGTACTTCAGTTATCAGAGAAGTAGAATATCTAGTGTTCTCCCTTTTTATGGTACCCACACATCATTAACATGTGACAGATTTACTGTAAAATTACCTATACAAGAACAAGGATAATAATTCCCTTATCATACCATTTCATGTATATTTTATTTGATTTTAAATCAACTAGAAAATGCTTATTAAATAAATAGTATAAAATCCAAATATGCCTAGATAAAAAGAAGCCTGCTAATATGTTCAGGAGGGGGATAACCTTATTTCCATATAAAATATTTTGCAAGTCTCAAAATATCCTTATTGAAGCCAAGCACTGGTGGCTCATACCTGAAATCCTCATCCTAGCTACTCAGGAGGCTGAGAGCTGAATATCCTGTTTCAAAATCAGCCAGAGCAGAAAAGACCATGAAACACTAATCTCCTGTTAACCAGTAGAAAGCTGGAGGTAGATGTGTGTCTCAAGTGGTAAAGTACCAGCTTTGAGCAACAAAGTCCTCAGTTCAAGCCTCAGTACATATATATATATATATATATATATATATATAATGTGTGTGTTTGTATGTATATATGTATATATAACATACATTTAATATATACACACATATGTATGTTTATATATGTGTGTAAATATAAATACATATACCATATCTTTATATACATATATTTACATAAATATACATCATATGTAAGTATATAAATGTATATATGTATATATTACATATATGTGTGAGTATATATATACACACACACACATTCACACTCATGTATATATACATATATATGCCCCTGTGGAGAATGATTACAAGTAGTTTTAATCACTGAATGGTTAACGATTTGACTATAAAGACACATTTTATCTGCTTAAACTGAATATGTAAGAAAGAACTTGCCCAGTTCTTAAAATAATGGTCATCAACAACCACCAATGTATAAATTTTGAAAATTTTATATTAGAATTACAGACTAAAGCTTTGTCCTCCAACTGCTAGAAAGGTTCTTTCTCAGATTCAAGTTTCAAAAGAAAATTGTTTCTAGGGCTAGGCGACATGAATTCAAGCCCTGGCTTTACTCCTTATCAATAGCTTGGAGTGGCTGTCTTCACTGTTAAAGAGAGATAATTTTCATTTCTACTCAAGTATAATGTGAGACTGTTATGTATACTATGATGTTATACAATGTTAGCTCTAGACACGGAAAACACGGAAAAGTCTGCTCTCTATGTCTCATAGAATTTTGAACACTGCACATTAGTCCACCCCCTTCCACCTGATTTTTCTTTTGTCACTGGCTTGGGCAGAGAAGATAGAAGCATCCAGCCCCTAGTCATGTCATCATACTTGAAAACAAGCCTATGTGAAAATTCCCTTGAATCACAACACTACACTTCTCCATCTCTGGAGATTTGCTGGCATTGAAATGTGGGAACGTTGCTGCTTTCAAAATTAAATAAAAACTCTTCATACTCAATGAAAGATCAAGAAATAGATACCTAACTTTCCCTCAGGGAATGAGCCCTACATAGATCAAGAAAAAAAATTTTAAATATATAAAACATAAATAAAAGCTATAAAAGCCATTATCCCCCAAATAAGTCATCTTTGAACTTTCCTGGGTGGACTGAGTATCAAAAACTGTTGTTCATCCACAATTTTATCTCCCTACCTTACATCCTTTCCTACCATCAAAGTCTGGATTTCTTCTTTTTTCCATTTCAACTAGTATTAACTGTACTAAATAACAGCTGCCACTCCGAGACCTCTGTTTAATGAGAAAATAAACTAAAAGCATTTGAGAAAGTATTGTAAATTATATCTCATCAAGGATTTGTTTCAAAAAAGCAGTCACCACTAATAAGCATCCCATTGCTTCAAACAGCAAAGAACTTTTATGGGATCTACACCATTATGCTCTCTACCCCATTGTAGGGAAAAGGGCTTGCACTAATGTCAAGCTTCCCTGACCACTTAGACTCTGTAGCAATATTTCCTCAAAAATTGACAATTACGTTCTTTCATTTTCAGACCTACTGGGAAATAATCCGATATTTCATTTAACCTGGGAAGTTGTCTGTAATCTATATAAAAGAAAAAGGGGCCTGGGTTAATGTCAGACTTCTCTTACCATTTGATGTGGCAATATTTCCTTGAAAATTGGAGACAATTATGTTCTTTCATCTTCCTACCTACTGGGAAATAATCTGATATTTTAGCTGGGAAGTTGTCTGTAATCTGATATTTAATTTAGCTGGGAAGTTGTCTGTAATCTATAGAAGAGGAATAAGTGACTTGCTGGGGTGCTTCCAGTAATTTCATCCTCTCTCACAGCTTTCATTTCACTGAAAGACCAGAGGTAAGTCCACATTTAAGATGTAGTCCTATGTTCCTGATTTTGACTCACTGCTCCCAGGACCACTTAACCTTTGATTCCTGCAAGATGCTATTTTAATTCTAATTTGTCTGAAGCAGGGGATTTTCTGTCCCTAGTGTATCTGTCCCTACTTTATCACAGAAAGCAAAAATGAAGTCTGGGAGAAAGAAAAGAAATGAAAGCCAGTGAAGAGTGCATTTTAGGTCGTTCTCTTTAAGGTCCTAAAGCTCAAGCACACAAGATGCTGAGAAATTTACCACTGGAAGAAGAGAGGTTGAGGTCTGTCAGATGCCACCATGCTAACTTTTTGACATTTCTGGATTGCGCTTGCCTTTGAGGCTGATTGTCTCACCAGAGCTCAGAAAAAGCAGAGACCACAAAGCAATGTGAACGAAACTGTCCTTTTCAGCAGTGCTGAAGTCCAGTGCTGAGAAGAACTGGAAGGGCACTCCGGCTACAGGTGGTAGCTATCAAGGGGTATCAGGGTCTCCTACAAAGACAATAGTTTGTTTTATTTCTCTTGTGTTTTATTTTGCAACTTAACAGCTGATTGATTTGCATGTAAAGTGATTCAAAACCTTGGTCAAAATATGATTGCATTCAGTACCCTAGATGAAATAAGTGAAATTTCCATTCCAGTTATAAGTTCATGTATTTGTGTAACATTATTCATAAATAGGGCTAGTTTGTTGGTCTTTTTCCAAAAAGAGGAAAGAAAAAAACACTATGGAGATCGTAGCTTTAGCTGGTACAAAGGTGAAGTACAAACATAAAACCACCTGCATGCTAATGGCCTGCACCTTTCCCAGTATTATTGTGCCTTCTCAATTTAGAAGTCTTGCTGCCTCAAATTATTTTCCTCTTCCTCCTCTCAGCATGTTATTAGATATATTTATTAGACCCCTTTCAGTTGAGATGTGGAGCTTGCTTGAGAAATACTTATATTTAGGTAGCAAGAACAAAATTTCATTACAACTAGGTCTAGTGCTGTTCATGAAATCTCTGGGTTCAGCAGGTTTGAAGGAGGTATGATAAGAGAGTCTACAGGTGAGCTGACCACCGACAGGGTGGTCATGTCTGCTGGTGTCAGGTCAGAACTCAAGAAACTCATGTTTGAATATCATTCTAATTCCTTTTTTAAATTAGATATTTAAATATTTAATTGATTAGTTAAATTGAAATACATTATCTGGAAAATTACATCGCCTTTCTGATAACCTTTTGAACATTCCAGGTTTCTTTTATCAGTTTCTTTGAAAATCTCTGAGATTGCCCTCTTTCTTTTCAAGTATTGCAGTGGACTTTTCTTTGTATTTCTATTGGTATTTTTATAATGATTAAAATAACTTAATTTGTAGATGCTGCGGTAGTTTTCATCCTTTAAGTTTTATATTTTAGCATAAGTACATCTTATATGTATATTTGTAAATTGGTGTCTTCACAATTTTCTAGAAAAATTTCTCCAAATATATGTTTGAAATTTTCTTCTCTTGTTCTATTCTGTTACTTAAAGGCATTGATTGGGCTTTTGCTGATACCAAACTTTACCATTGCCCATTCTCTACAGTCTTTTACCATTCATTTTGTTTTGCTCTGTTTTCACAAGTATGCGTTCCATCTTCTGTATTATGTTTTCTTATGTTTCTGGAATAATGTTGTTTTTTATTTCCCCCTAAGCTCTTTTACTTACTCTTCGTCTTTCACTAATATTTCCATTTCTTCCTTAAGACATGGTACTTCTTTTCCAAGTGCTTGTTTTAGAGAGGCTGATTTTTCTCTACTTGAATATTTTGTAGAGGCCAGTTTATATTTTCACTTGTTCAAAACACAAATACTTTAAAATTCAATTAATTTCATTTAAGTCTACTGAGTCTGATATTTCAAAAGAATGTCAGTATTTGGCATTTCAGATTTTTTTCAAAGTGTGCAGAAGCTATTTTTATTCCTTTATAATATTTTAGTTGGAATAAAATATTCATACTATACAATTTATAGATCTTAAGATTATATACAAATTTTAATTTGGGGTTGAAGATAGAATACATGCCTAGCACATGCTAGGCTTTTGGTTTGATTCTTGGCACTGCAAAGTAAAAGAAAATTATAATTTAATTGCTCTTGACAAGTTCATTCATCATGAATTAAGCTTTTATCAAGATACAAAATATTTCCATCATCAAAGGAAATTCCTGTTTACCTCTTTGTAACTATCTCCCAATTTCTCTCCAGAATGAACGACTGTATTGATTTATTTTCCCACAGATAAGCTTAGTTTATTCTAGAAGTTCATAAAAAATGGAACAATTTATCTTATTCTCTTGTGAGAATGGTTCAATATAATTCTTCTTAATTCTCTATCCTACATGTAATGACATTCAGGTCTATTAGTGATTTGTATTTTAATATATGAATGCTTTCAAAGTTACTCTTCTAAATTTATGAACATCTGTATTGTTTAAATTTCAGAATATTATTTTTTAAACTGCTGTGATTTGGTTACTTTTTGATAGCTGCTCCTTAAATGGAGATGTTTCCCATAACTTGATAATTAAAGAACTCATGTTTAATAAATTATTTGTCACAGTAGCTTAAATTTCGGTCTTGACTATTCATTTTACATCAGCACTCAACCCAGCAGGTAAAATTCCCATCTGGACTAGCAGAAAGTCTCTGATGCTCACAGTGAAGAATTTCTCTTTTACATCACAATAGTTCATGTGCTGATTTGCTCTTTCTTTTCTTCCTGGTATAGGAGAGCAGAACGTCTGCTTATAACCCTAAAGTGTCTACTTAATTTTGTCTTACCAATAGCTTGTTTCTTACAAAGATGATGTGCCTGCATCTTTCCTCATGTTGATCTGACTTCCTTGGCACATCATGACATTTAACAGAGCTCAGACATTCTCTCAATCCAAAGTTGCTATTCTAAATCAGAGTCAAATTATGACTTCCTCAGGAAACTTCATACCTCATCTGATCTGCAGGGAGGAAGAATAAACACATTAACATTCAGGTGCTAACTACGTGACAGACACTCTACCAAGCAGTCTGCATGTAAAGACTCAATTAATCTTCATAGCACCCACATGCAGTGCCCAGTAATTACACTCACTAGAAGAATACTGAGACATAGAAAGTGACTAAGTAACTTGCCTAAGTAACTTGCTGTATCATGCCCAGCCTTTCTGCAAATATTATGGCACACATAGAATAGTTTTTTGAATCTCTTTTTGGATTATATTTGTGAAAAAGTGTATATATATTTTCTTCTCTAAAGGTGACTTTCCATTTCTTTCTATTTTTTTGTATCATAAAATTCCAAAAAAATGAAGAAACAGTTTTAGCATACTTTTTTAAACTGGAAATTCCATAATTTATTTGAAATAGTATCATGAATTCAATGGATATGTATCAGGATCACTCAAAAGAGTAGTCATTTTGTCAAGCCTCTAATTGAGATGCACATACTCTGTAATAATGTTATCACAGTCTTAGGCAGACAGGGAAGTAAATGGAAGCTATTTTTATCTTGTTCTTTTTTTGTCTGACAGCAGAAAGCACAACCCAGAAGGAATTCTTAGAAGTCTATCTATCAAACCCAGTTCTAATCCTCTAAAACTAGAGGACCACTAGCTTAACTCATTGGGAATGAGAAGAGAGGCACAGGAGGGATTCATATGAATCTCTTTACTATAAAGAAGACTAATAAGGAAATTCAGCACATCAGCAAAGTAGCCACACCAAAAAAGAGAATCCAAGAAATAAAAATATTTTTAAGAACTCAGATTCTAGATTGAACATTAAGAACTCTAATGTCTAGATTAGACATTAGAATTCAACTCCTGGATTGGACATCATCCTGCAGTGCCAACTGAAATGTATCTGCAATAACCTGAAATGGATGTACCTTTGGTCTACCTGCTTCACAGCAATCATGAGGGTTAAATATGGCATCAGTGCTGAGAAAACGAGAGTTGTCACAGTTTTTAATGACATGTTTTAATTTCCAAAGCATTTTCAGGTACATTACCTCATTAGGGCTCAGAAATACACCCTGTGATTTAAGGAGGAGTAAAGTGCAGGAAGCCCTGATTTATGTGACACCTCAGAGATTTAAACTGCTACCCATGACTGGTTAACTGAATCTCATTCATTTCCACTATGTGGCCTGCACCATAGAAGGAAAGCATATACAAGTTGAGAGTTTACAGAGTGTCGAGCACTCCATGTTCGCAAAGTAGTTTTCTCAACTGTGTGATGGTATGAGTTCTGATGACCCCATTTGCTGAAAGGAGATGGAAGCTTCAACAGGTAATGTCAGCTACAAATACATCCAATGAACAAGTAGCAGAGCCAGGACAGGAACTTAATTAGGTCTCTCTCACTACAAGCTAGTCATATTTAATTGTTTCTATATAATAGAATTTCAGCTTAATTAATTCCTATAGTCTTGAGAGAAATTATTGTTTTTCCTCCTGAGATTATCATTGAACATCTTTTCCACATCTTTCTTTGTCATTAAAATCTTTCTATTGAAAAGGAACTGAACAGCCTTCTATCTTTATGAATTTTGCAGAAAAAAGTTTAGAATTAAGAAAAATCAAGAAAAGATATATTATATCTTCTAAGAGTTTAATATGGCATGTTTTGTAATTTTGACGATGTGTGTGGAATTTCTTTTACTCACACACTCATGTTAGAAGTGGAAAAAATAAAAGGTTTCTCTGAATCATATTGGGATAATTTTCTTTTCCTTGTATAGCAAGTACTGATCCTCAGCTCTTTAAATAAGATGAATATAATTACTCTGATATGGAGTTAGAGTATGATGTTTCTGATTAAAACAAATGTTTGGCCGGGCGCCGGTGGCTCACACCTGTAATCCTAGCTACTCAGAAGGCTGAGATCTGAGGTTCACAGTTCAAAGCCAGCCGGGGCAGGAAAGACCATGAGACTCTTATCTCCAATAAACCACTCAGAAAACCGGAAGTGGTACTGTGGCTCAAGTGGTAGAGTGCTAGCCTTGAGCTGAAGAGCTGAGGGACAGCACACAGGCCCAGAGTTCAAGTCCCACAACCAACAACAACAACAACAAAACAAAAACAAAAAAAAAAAGTTTGCTTTTATAAGTATTGCTAATTAACAAACAATATAGGAAAGATAACTTTCCTAAATTCACTAAAATAGCTCCTGTCCTTGTGGTTCACATATGCATGATTCATTTATTCGTATGAATCAATGTCAGAAGAAAAGAAGACGACAAAAACATTAGGCTACAAACTATCCTTGTTCTAATTTTCCAAAATATAACAACGAAACACTAGGTGGAAACAAAATGGAAACAACTGGGAAATTACTACCCTAAAATCTTTGCTTTGAAGACTACATGAAGACTGGGAAAGCCAATAGAAGAGCATGATGCATTATTTAGTAATGGCACCCCTAATGGGATAAACATGGGGAAGATAACTTGTCACATTCAGTTTACTCTTTGTAAGTGAACATCTGTCAAATTTTATCATTGAAAGTGCATATGCAACATTTTACTGAATGTTTTGGGAGAGGATTTTTGCCCGAAAGGTTTATGAGTGAGATTCTGCTTATTCTCAAGCTAGAGCAGAGTTCTGACACCACTCATCACAATAAATCTTCCACTCTCAAATCCTGACCAAAACACACAGAAATTTCTCTTCTTCTACCCTTTCAATTTCTTATGTAGAATGCACCATTATGTTGTAATTTTCAAAATTGTAGCTGCTCAAAAAATCATCAGTACTCAACTAAAAATGTTCTTAGATCAAGAGTATATATTTATAGATGCAAAGAATATAGTTGAAGCTAAGCGAAGGAGCTAACAAAAATTTAATCCTATATTTTTCATTGTTTAACTACCTTCTAATTATCTCAGATACTTCAGTGTTATATGCTTCATCACTTAATATACTGAAAAGCATGTCTCTACTGCACAGGTTAATTATTTATTATTGGAAACAGAAATTGTTAGTCAAACTGTTTTAAATCAAAGCATAACCAGTATTTGAAGTGTAATGATTTTCAAAATTATAGGACAGTATAATTGTAGGAGTGGGATGGAGAAATTGCTCAAATTTACTTTTGAAGTGCATCTACTACCAATCCAATCAATAAAATGTTTTTCATTAAAACACACATAATATATGGCATGTTAGAGCAGAGGATTTATTATCAAAGGACTGTTCCCTATTGTCTTCACAATACCTTCTCACCCTTTGCCATGGAGAAAGTAGATATTTTTCTTAACTTACATACCTAGAAAAACATTTTTTTAACCATATTTGATCCTAGGTATTTTACATAATCCCACTGAATATTTAATTTAGTATAACCTATACATAATGATAATAGACACAATCTCACATCAGAAAACAGTATTTTTATTTTTATTCTAAACAATTTATCATTATCATTCATAAGTTTCAAAAATTTTAATCTGTCACTTGAAATAGAAATTTCTTGATAGGGAATCATACATTGGTGAGTGGGACATTATCCTTACATGGATAATAAGTCGAATCACAATGCTATGAAGGTTCCCAGATATGCTTAAGGATTCCATGGACAATGATGAGTTTATTCTGCTTTAAAAATGAAATAACAGTAAATGGTCATATGAAGTACACTCTGTTGTATGGGGGACAAGCAAAAATCACCATTGGAATTAGTCCACCATGAGGTAGCCATAGTGCAGAATGGGTATAAGAAGCATATGCTTCTGTATGTGGAGACATGGGAAGTGTTAGCAATGTATTTCATGATATCTCTTTTTTTAATGTATTTAATGGAACATTGTATTTGTGGAAATGAGGTAAGATCGATTCTTCATGGCTGTAAGATTTCTATATTATATCTTGAAGCTACAATTCTTTATCAAAGTATTATTAATTCTCTGAAAGAGTAAAAATTTTGGTGAGTAGAAGCTTTTTATTTATTTATTAAGTAGGTATACAAAATAGTTACCTTTCAATAAATCAGTTTTTTCTTAATATTTTTATTATAAAGATACTGTACAGAGGGGTTACAGTTACATGAGTAAGGTAATGAGTACATTTAATAAATCAGTTCTTAAATGCAATGCATAAGAATTTAAAAACTAAAATGATACTCAAATTTATTTTTAGTATCTATTGTTCTCCTTTCAGTTACTTTTTTTGTCAATCATGTGGCTTGAATTCGGCCTGGGGGGTTGTCCCTCAGCTCTTCAGCTCAAGGTTAGTGCTCTACCACTTGAGCCACAGCAATACTTTCAGGTTTCTGGTGGTTTATTGGATATAAGAGTCTCATGGACTCTCCTGCCCAGGCTGGCTTTGAACCATATCTTCAGATCTCAGCTTCCTTAGCAGCTAGGATTACAGGTATGAGCCACCAGCACCCATCTTTCCTTTCAGTTACAAGCCAATGGCTTTCAAGCAGATTATCGCTTCTGCATATGCACACAGAATAGGTTTCCCCATCTGGGACAGTTTGGTCCAGGTCAATCAATAAACCAATAGAAGCAGAATTTGAGTATAATTAGAACCATAAGTTGTGATTAGTGAATCTTATCTGTTATACAAAAATAACAATATATCTATTTGATCTCTAAGGGATTATACACTGAAGGCGGGTACACATTTTTTTCAGTAAATTATTGAAATAGGAAAGTATTTTTCAACTTTTAGTTTCTTCAACTGCTTTGTAGCCAAAGACTCAAGTAGATTAGTAAAACAAGTATAATGAAAATTTAGAAGAAAACACAGGTTCGGCAAACAGGTTAATACCTCTAGGAAAAATATATAAACAAAGTGAGCCTGAGATTCTAATTGCTGGAAACAGTCCAGAGTCATTGCATACTGGAAATATTTAATAAGGTCCTGAATCTTTGGAAATCGGAGATGGCAACGTGCTTTCTTATTGGAAATGAGAGGAGAGCAGGGCTGGAAGACAGGAACACCAGAAGCAAGATGGATGAAAGTCTACGCTCATGAATTCTGAGTGTTTGTTTAATGTCTCCCGACACACACAATTAGGTTGAAGATGGAATGTTAAATGAGGCCAACTACCTGGGGCACTTCCAGCTTTCACAAATCATCAGGAAGTGAAGACAAATACAAGCTCCTTGATAATTTTCTGAGGTACACACAGAAAACTATGAAGTCTGTGGGGGCTTCAGCCTCTCAAATCATTTGCCTAAGTAAACATCAACTCAAGAATACAACACAATCCTAGAATCTATTTCCAGATTTTCCAAAAGCCCATTATTAGTCTTTCATTATTCCCCTAACTGCAAATTAGCTGATGTTTTAATTAAGCTCATGGATGTGCTACAAATAAATACTAGGTTTTTTATCATATGACTATGATGCAGAGAAAAGCCACCAGATACTACATACACACACATGATGTTTATTTTTCCTACACATGTGTGCTGGTACTGGGGCTTGACCTCAGAGCCTGGGTGCTTTCCTTTAGCTTTCTGCTCAGAACTAGTGCTCTACCACTTGAGAGAGTGCTCTACCTCTGGCCTTTTATAGCAGTTAATTGGAGCTAAGAATCTTAATGGACTTTCGTGCCTGGCTAGCTTTGAACTTTGATTCTCCAATCTTACCTCCTCAATAGTTAGGATCTCAGATATGAGTCACTGGCACTTGAACATATGATGATATTTAAAATTATTAAAAATGAAATGTTTTATTAATTTTGGTAAATGTTTAATAGCATATTTTAGTGTCATTCAGCCCAACCTGGAGCAATTTCTGAGGCCAGAAAGAATTGTTAAAATTTATTTTGCCTTATCAAAAATATGGTCAGACAATAATTTAAGTTTTATTCTCCTGTAATAGTTTTGACCATGCATACATTTTAATCCGAAGATAAAAAACGTATTCTGGGATAGAAAGGAAAAATTACTTCAAAATTCAAACCAGGTTTCAAAACATCAGAATAAAAACATATTTTCCTAGTATTCATGTTAAATATTATGTAAGGGTTCTTCATGTTTGTTTGCTTGCTTTTCCATTGGGACCAGAGATTATTTACTACAAAGCTCTACGAAGAGACAATCAGCTCATTGTCTACAAATCTGTACATGTATTATGCTGAGTTTTAGGGCAACATAGGAAGAATGTGTCATTTTGTCTCTTATTGTCACAGTACAATAATGATCATGGAAATTATGCTTGTTTCTGTAACTGCTATTTATTATTATCTTCTATGGTCTAGGTTCTTAACAGATACTGCTTCTATTCTTCAGGTGAATTTTATACCTGAGATTAGGACCTTTATATTTATTTTTCAAGTAAGGAAAGAGACCTAAAACATTAGATTTTTCTCCAACTGAGTAGTGACAGAGCAGGCCAAGATTCAACCCCAACCTAAGGGACTTCACACTTGTTCCTTTTGCACTGTTTCAAGCTGTGTAGCGGGACTGTAGGATTTCAGATCTCTTTGGATGTGACACATAAGACAGTGGAATAAAACTAATAAACATAGTAACATTGTAAATGTAATAAACAATCTCATAGCAGGACATTTAAATATCACTCTCTAGGATCAGGAACAGAAACAAATTTTTATTCCCTTCCTTAAGAAGATTTGGGATAATTGTCTACAGAAAACAAATGAAATTGTCTGTCTGCCTGCTTAGCCAAATAGCAGATAGATTACTAGTGCTTTGGTGTCATTTGTATTATTTGAGTTTATTTGGTTTGTCACATATGTTCCCAGAGTGCAAAATCACTCAAGTGCAAAGTAAAGACAGATTGGCAAAGCTCATTCATTAATTTTCACAGCAGTTGGTTCTCCACTGGCATTTAAAATTAACGTAAGGCAAAGTTCAAAAATTAGCTTCATTTCAAATCACACGTAGCACTACGATTTTCCAGAAATACTACAAACTGACTAAATTGCGTTAGTAATCATCCAGCTAAAGAGAGAAATATTAAATACCACATATCCCATCCTATTTCAAAAGACTTGACTTTTAGAATTTAAATGTTTTCTTTGGTATCAGAGTTACAACCAGTTAATTTCATATGATATCAAAAAATATCAGGACAGAAATGGTAATTGTTGAAATTGCTGTTCTCAGAAAAATAACAAAGAGATAGTAAACTATTTTTTTCATAACAAGGTAAGGAAAAAAACTGCAGACAAAAACACTTCTAAGCCACTAGACATACAGAGAAAAAACTTTTTTGTGCAAAACACTATAGAGGATTTTAAATTTTTGTTAAATACTTTAGTGTGTGTGTGAAAATACCATACAGAGGGGTTGTAATTACATGGGCAAGGTAACGAGTACATTTCTTATCAAGCATTGTTTACTCCTCCTTTGTTTCCCCTTCCCATCCCTTCCCATTTCCCCTCCCCAACCCCCCATCCTCACCCCCCCCAAACCCCCCCCACCCTCCTGCCAAAGTTGTATAGTTCATTTTTAAGTTAATTTCCAATATATGTTCTGTGGGTATCCTTGTTGCAATGGGTCATCCTGTGTCCTTGTTCAGCGTTTTGTTATTCCCCTTCCCCTCTCTAGAAAGAAGGACACCACCCCATTTGCTAGGAAATGGAAAGACTTGGAAAAAAATCGTATTAAGTGAAGTAACCCAGTCCCAAAGAAATTTAGGTTCCATCATTTCCCTTCATTGCAATAATTAGTATATGTATAGGATAATCTTATCAGATTAGCTCAAAAGCTCAAAAGCTATGTACATATGAGCATATAAGATGATGCCAAGTGAAATGAACCCCAAGATATGTACACAAGAGGTCTGTCTTTATTGTTATTGTTTTAAATGTATCATGTTATTTTATTTTTTGTTTTTGTTGTTGTTTCTTTTGTATGTTCTTTCCTCTATGGCATTTCCCTTGTAGTCACTGTACTTGATTTTGGTACCCTGCATCTTGTATATAAATTCTATTTCTGAGAATAACTTTTTCACCTTGTAGAATAAGTTAAACTTAATAAATCTTTTTGTTTTGTTTGTTTTTATCCTCTGGCCAATTCAAATCCATAGATAACACGGAATTGGATTTATTTGAAAGAGCATATGGGTATCAGAAGAACTTGCAACCTATTTTTTGTTCCAAAGATGACTACAAATATTAAATAACATGATTTCACAAATGCATTCTATTTGGAATATCTCTCAGAGTCTAACTAATTAAAAATACAAGTTTCGCATTAGTAATAAATCATTGATAATTCTTCACAAATCGTTATGCTAACAATAGACCACTTACAACTCTAGTGGCCAATGGTTAATTTCATTTGTATGTTTATAATACAAGGCAGTGTGATACTAAACCCAGAGACTGATATTTTCAGACAAACACCCTACCATTTGAGCTATGTCTCTAGCCCTTTTAGTTTGTTTTTCAGAGAGGATTTAGGGTTTCTCCCTGGGCTAGCCCTAGATTGTAATCTTCTTACTTCTGCCTCAGAGTAGCGACCATCATCATGTGCCACCATACCTCCAAATTTTGCTTCTGTGTCTATGCCTAGGCTGCTGTTGCAGATTTTTCTTACTACTTAAAATGCCCAATCAAATCACATTTATATTTAGCACTCGCATCCCTAGCTCTTAATACACCTTTGAAATCCTATTTTTCATATAGCAAAAGCACTTCCATGTACCAAATTCCCTGTCTCCTCTCAGCACACTGCTTTATACCAAATGATATCTAAAATTTGCCAACATTTTCCTTTATGGCTTGAAATAATTTTTCTTTGTAGACTCTGTCTAGTGAGGCAAGGTATGTTAGAAGGGCCCTGAAGAGAATAAAGATCCTAACAGGAATGTGGTATTTCAAAGCCAGCACCCTGCCTGGAATGGACTTCCATTCTTATCAGGGAAGAAAATGAATTCAAAATATTCATAATTCTCTGAAAGGAGGCAAAGCGATTGCTAGGAGTTTGCATGAGAATGTGGGTGAGTGGACTCTTACAACAGATTCCCCACATACCTCCTACCAACACCTTGTAGATACTGTAATATGATTGGAATAATGCTTAAGAGGATAACGAGAAATTAATAGAGGTAGGAAGACAAAGACAATAATGAATAGACAAGATAAGCGGTTAGACTTTGAGCTATGTAGGAAAAGGAATGAAAGGTGATAGCTGTAATAATAATTTTCCCATTAGCCAGTGCTGGGGAGTGACAAACTTCCTTATTCATAGTAGCTTCCATTCTAAGGCTTTCTGGTTTAATTTGAGATTGTGAGTCTTCTAGAGCCATCCTGACCAACTGGTAGCCTGAAGAGTTTTCTGGCATGGTAGAGACCTCAGTCTTCCAGTGCAAGATGTGTCTATTGGAATCAGCATGCATTATGATCATGGTCTATGAAATTCTTGGTGAATGGTACTGACTCAAGTCTTTCTTGGAGTTGGTGGCCTGCCCATTGTAAGCCTTCTGTATCAGCATGTAGAGCAGAGGCCTCTGTCCACCCAAAACTCTTTTGGACCATCACTCAGAATAATGGTGCAAACCACAGTCCTATGAATGAGCAGCCTGCAAACTGGGTATACATCATGGGGCATATCAGGAGACAAGGTGATCATAAACCAAAGAAGAATCATCACATCTGAAAACATTTCAGAAACAATGACGATATGTGGGTTTTATCCATTATATCAGCAAAAGAAAGGGAGAGAAGCCTTTGTGCTACTTTGAATGACTCCACAAAAACTATTAATCAATCCCTACTGTGAAAGTATTGAGGTTCTAAATTTAACTGGATTATGGTATTTGAAGATGATACCTCATTAATTAAGGTTAAATGAGCCTATACAAGTAGAGCTTTATGCATTGGGACTGTGACTTTATAGAAAGAGGAAACATCTGAGTGTTAGTTTTCTGAGCCACTATCAGATGCCCTGTGCTACTTCATGATTTACCAAGAAAGAGGACTTTATCAACTGGTGTCATATGAATTCGAATTCATCAATATTCAGAACTGTAAAACAAATCTTTAATCTTTTTTGTTGTTGTTGTTGATTGTGGAGTTTGAACTCAGAGCTTGGACATTGTCCCTGAACTCTTTTGCTCAAGGCTAGCACTTTATCACTTTGGGTTACAGCTCCACCTTAGGATTTTGAATGGTTAATTGGACATTAGAGTTTCATGGGGACTTTTCTGCCCAGGCTGCTTTGCCCCATGATTCTCCAATCTCAGCCTTCAGAGTAGCTAGGATTACAGGTGTGAGCCACCAGTGCCCAGATAATCTTTATTCTTTATAGCAACTTCAAAATGGATGAAATTTTACTAGACACTATGTTGAAAATGAACTGTACAACTTGTGGGTAGCAATGGAAGGGAAAAACTGGGAGAGAGCCAAGGAAGGGGGTGACACATTTCTCAAATAAATATGTACTTATGTAATTGTAACCCCTCCATAATAAAAATTAAAATAACTAAAATGGACTGGGATTTTAAATAAAACCTCCTCCCCTTCCTTAATATTGGTTTTGTTTTTGCCTTTTTACCAATTCCTAACTGATTCTAGGAACTACAGCCATTAATTAGAGGTCACTACTTGGTTTTTTTTTTTTTTTTGGTGTTTGTTTGGCTGGCAGGTACCTGGATTTTAACTCATTGTTCAAGCTTACTTAGCTTGCTTGCTCAGCTGGTACTCTACCACAAGAGCTACACAGTCTAGGTTTTTGCTGGTTATTCCGGAGATGTTCTGACAGACTTTTCTGTCCCAACTTGCTTCAAACTGAAATTATCCAGAAATCAGCACACTGAGTAGTCAGGATTGTAAATATGAGCCACTATTGCCTGACTGACCATTCAAGATCAGTCTTCATTGTATCTTCATGACTCTTCATGAGTGTCTAGGACTCTTAAATGTCATGATGCTATCAATTCTAAAAGAACCATTGTATTTAAGTTAGCCCTAAGTTAGCCTTCCAGCCCTATTTTAGGAAACTAACTCTTGAAACACAAGTTTAAGTGATTCGGTTATTAGGAGTTCTTAAACTTATTGAAGATTTTCACCATGACCAAAGTCATATGGAATTCTAAGATATCATCAACATCCACAGATGAGATGAGATATTAGCAATGTAATTTTGTTGCAATTTTCAAATACAAGCTTGCATTTCATTCACTTTGACAACACTGAATTTAATAGCAGGTATATAGACTCATTCGAATATTTATAAAGTCTAATTAAATGGTACTTGTTTCCACAATGAAATTTTAATGCAAAAATATTTCTGTGTAGTTATGTTATTTGTCAACATGTCCTACTCTTATAATCATGTTGATACTAACCCCAAGAGTATGCAAATGCTAAAGAGAAAGAGATCCTGTCTAATAGGAATTTATAATCTACCTTGAGAGCATATGAATTGTAGATCAAAAATTAAAACTGCAAAGCACAAAAGACACCAGAAAAGAAGACTAAAAATCTGCCTAAATATTACTGCTAATAGCTAGGGAAATGTTTCTGAGCTTCCAGAAGACAAAGAGGAAGGTAACAGTATCTGTCAGCATTGAATTTACAAAGTGAAAAGGTATAATGGAGAGAAAATAAATCTTAATGAAGTGAGTGAAATTAGACTTTATTGATTAGCAAGCTAACTAAGCAGGTAACTGACCATGAGTATTTATATTTAGAATGAAGAACCTAAATAGGTTTGAAGATCAATCAATCACAATAATGTGTGCTTATTTAAATGAAAGAAGTATTCTAGCTATTAAAAATTGGAGGTGATAAAAATGCTTTATTTATTCCAGATATTTCTGACAGCTTTCAAGCTATCACATGACATCAAAAATGAAAAATTAACAAAAATGTATCTGAGCATATTTCACTCATCTGTGGATAAACTCTCAGTTCCTTCAGATTGTTAGTATGGCTCAGAGGTACCCATCTTCCTCAACACTTGGACAAGAGCAGTTAGTCGGTCAACACAGAGTATATCCATGAAATCTTGGGTTCAAGAAGGAATTCTGTTCATGGAATGCCGGGTGACAGCTAAGTTCATTGTTACCTTTATTGATTGTATACCATGCTATTCTTGATTAAGAAAGAAAGGGATTATATCTCTCTCTATATATTTATATATATAAATAAAGGGATTATATATATATATATATATATTCCAGTGATATTCTGTCAGTAAGATAATTCACAAATTTCAAGTATATTTTTGGAATTCTTTTAGATTTATATAAAAATTGCAAACAGAGTATTCACTATCCCAGTTTTTCCTGTTCTGGTACATTAGTGATCCCAGGCTGGTACATTATTATTATTAAATAAAGTCCATACTCCCCACCTTAATTTTCATCATTTTTTCTCTGGATCTCATTAAGGATACCATGTTACACTTAGTTATGTCTCCTCAAGCTTCAGCTGGTTGTGACATTTGCTTAGAAATTCCTTTTTTATTTTTTAATGGTCTTAGTAGTTTTCCAGAGTCCTGGATAAGTATCTTGTAAAATGACCCTGTATCAGGAGTTACCTGATACAGTTACTTCTTCTTATGATTTGACTCCAGTTATGGGTTTTACAGGGAAGATAACAGAGATAAAGTGTCATTTTCTTCTAATGTTATCAAGAGACAATGCTATTAACATGACTTGTCTCTGTTGGTATTGACCTCCATTGCTTGGCTGAGGTCAATTTTGTTGGGTTTAGCCTTATAAAGTTATACTCTCCCCTCTTCACTGCTCTCAAGGAATGGCTTGTTAGGCCCTATGACCTTGAAAAGAGGTTACTTCTATAAAATGTTTAAGTTAGAATATTAACGTGAAAAACTCAGTAATGAAAATAAAATAAAATCAGGACGTGGGCTGGAAAATGGATACTCCTTCTAATTGCAATCACTTCTTTCAATCCATTTTGTGCATTTAATCGTTTCTGTTCTGATTAAGCATTGAAAATGCTTTTACAAAAAGAATAAAATATATTTTATTTCTTTCTTCACTTTAAAATAATTAATATATATTGAATAACTCAGGAAATGTAGGAAAAAATAGAAGAAAACCAGTATTCATCATCCAATTGCCCAGATTACATGCTATTATGATTTTGATGTAGTTCTTGCCATTTTTACTAGACAAAAATTTTATTTCTTTTCTGTCAAATTATGAATATTTTAGGTACCTAAAATTATAACTCCATAATTTTTATAACTATAAAAGTGTCCATTGAAAGTTAACAAATTGGGCATATTATATCATGTTTAATTCGCGATACCTTGAAATTTAAGGTTTCTACATAGTGTCTTTTTTTTGAGGTGACTTCAATTTTTTTATATATTTTTATTGTGAAAATACTCTACAGAGGGGTTACAATTACATGGGTAAGATAATGAGCACATTTCTTACCAAACATTGTAGCCTCCTGCTTTGTTTCCCCTTCCCATCCCTTCGTATCCTCCCTCCCCCTCCTCGCCCCCGTTCCCCCCACCAAAGTTGTAAAGTTTGTTTTTCGACATAACGACTTGTACATCTCATTGTTGCAATGGGTTCTCCAGTATCCCTGTTTTAACAATTTGTTTTTTCCCTTCCCCTCCACATATACCAACATCATATATATTGAAAGCAGGGGTTATACCATCTACATAGTGTCTTAATGAATGAAAGCTGTATGGTATAATTAACTATGGCTCAGCTTCAGCTAGAATAGCTTCACTATTCTAAATAATCATAATGATTGACACTCAAGTAAGACTCCAGGACACAGGATGACCTATTGCAACAATGATACTCACATAGTGATGTTGGAAATGAACTTTACAAGTTCTGGGGGAGGGGGGGAGGAATAGGGGAGGTTGGGAAGAGAAGGGTAGTAAGAGAAAAAGAAATGTGTAACAAGAAATCTACTCAGCCGGGCGCTGGTGGCTCACGCCTGTAATCCTAGCTACTCAGGAGGCTGAGATCTGAGGATCGCGGTTCAAAGCCAGCCCGGGCAAGACAGACCGTGAGACTCTTATCTCCAATAAACCACCAGAAAACCGGAAGTGGTGCTGTAGCTCAAGTGGTAGAGTGCTCGCCTTGAGCTGAAGAGCTGAGGGACAACGCCCAGGCCCAGAGTTCAAGCCCCACGACCGACAAAAAAAAAAAAAAAAAAAAAAAAGAAATCTACTCATTACCTTACTTATGTAAGTGTAACCCCTCTGTACAGCATCTTTACAATAAAATACAATTTTAAAAAAAGAATGTCACATCCATTTTCACATTGAATGGAAGGCCAATCAAGGCATACAAAAATACATAAATCCTGCTTTCGTTGGCTCAAAGACCAGCCTAATAAGACAGTAAGTGTAGCAAAAGCTAGTAAATGTAGAGTAGGGAAACTGGGCTATATTGCCACCCAAGTACCCACAGGCATGATGGAAGAGGAACTGAGTAAAACTTTTTTCTTTTCTTCTCTTTTCCTTTCCTTCCTTCTTTCCTTCCTTCCTTCCTTCCTTCCTTCCTTCCTTCTTTTCTTTCTCTCTTTCTTTTTCTTTTTCTTTCTCTCTTTTCTTTTTCTCTTTCTTTTTCTATCTTTGTCTCTTTTTCTCTTTCTCTCCCTTTCTTTCTCTTTCTTCTCTCACTTTCTCTTTCTCTCTTTCTCTCTCTCTCTCTCTCTCTACACACACACACACACACACACACACACACACACACACACACACACACACACACACATGTATCTTGGTCATGGGGCCTGAATTTGGAGTCCCTGAGCTCTTTTGCTCAAAGCTAACACTCTACCACATTAAGCCACAGCTCCACTTCCAGTTTTGAATGGTTTATTGGAGATAAGAGTTTCATGAACTTCCCCAGCTGTCTTCAAACTACGATCCTTAGCTCTTAGCTCTCAGTCTCCAGAGTAGCTAGGATTAGAGGTGTGAGCCACCAGCATCTGACTTGAGTAAAATGTTTATGTCCTCAGGCCCAGTAATGACTTCTTTCTCTCTCCCCTTTAGCATCCGTGGAGAGAACCCTTTGGGGCTCATATAACTTCCCTCTCCCAGCAGTCACTGAAGTGCCAATCTTGGTGTCTGGGATGATTGAGAAGATGCCTGCAGAGAGTCAGAACCTTGACTATCAGTAGTGATGAGGCTAGGTACATGGTGGTGTCAGAGAAGAAAGTGGAGAGCAGAAACAGGGCCCCTCACAGTAAATAAGGAAAGGGTTTTTGCATAGAAGTTTAGTTGATAGTAAGTTAGTGAATTAGAAGAGAAAACAATAGAAATTATCCAATATAAGAGAGAAAGCAGACAGGAAAAAATCAGAGCCTCAAGGATATTGGTATTATAACAAAATATTTCACATTAATTTTATCACAATACTAGGAGAAGAAAAAGGGGTAGCACTGATCATGTAGTTAAAGAAATAATGGCTGATATTTTGTGAATGTGGTAAAACATATAAACCAACAGATTCAAGAAGCATAGAAAATTCAAAACTGGGTAATCCAAAATAAATCTGCAGGGAGGGCAGATCATAACTAAAGTTATGGAAATTCAAAACAAAGAAAAGATGATTTTGCCATAGAAAGTATGGAGAAGTAGGAATACAGATACCACCAAATTCCCAGTACCCTCAAAAATTGAATAATGAAAAAACTAGAATTTCATATAACAAGAAAACATGATGGATTGGGTTTATAGTAGGACTACTTGTGACTACTAATAAATTATATTCTCATGACCTGGAGTGGTAACAAATTCATATAATCCCACCATTTCAGAGGCTGAAGTAGAAGAATCTTAAATTTCAAATTGCCCTAGATGAAAAAGTGAGTCTCTTTCTTAAAAAATGGTGAGATAAAATAAAGTAAGGTAAGATAAGTTTTAAAAAAAGGAAAGAAAAATCTCAATACTCGGAACAATCCAACTTTGGGATCTAAGCATAAATGGCATTTAAAGGGTAGGAAATACTTTCAGTAGATGATTGCTATTCTATAAAGTCTTACACTTTGTAGCTTATAGCATAATTGGACATAATTAAGTGACATTTCCCTCCAATAAAATGACTATATAAAAAACTAATTGTATATATTTGGTAGCCAATTGCAATTTTCAAAATATTAGGATAAACAAATAATAAATTTTTATAGAAAAGTAACTTGGTACTTATTTAACCTATTTAGTTATTTAGAAACCTCTTTTCATATTAAACTGCTCCACTCAACAAAGCTATCACTTAATATTGCACTGAAAACTGAAGAATCAATTACCCATGGAAGGTTATAATTGACAGAGTAGGACTGAAACAAAACATTTCCTTTTTTAAAAATAAGGACAAGCATAGTGGCCCAAACCTATAATGGGGTTATACGTATGGTTCAAGTGGTAAAATGCCTGTGTAGTAAGCACAACGCCTTGAGTTCAAACCCCAATACTCTCAAAGCAAGTATTTTTACTAGATGGATTAAGGGTAAAAAAAGAGTGACTTCAGTATTTAAATTTTATATATTCCCTTCCTCAATCATTGCATAGATCCTTCCATATCACAATGCTTAATTACATGTTTATGCCCTTTTCTTAACTCTTAATAGATAGTAGTGCTTTGTCCATAGCTTTATAATCATAGCATATAATACTAAACTCCAAATATAAGCTCCTCATTAGCGGATTTACCTAAAACAATTACAAGAAACTGAGGGTACATATGTGAGAATAATATTAGCCTAACAAAAATGAAAGGGGATAAGAAGCTTTACTAGCTGACAGAATAATGTAAAATGTTCTCATTTGTTCTGTCCTCAGTGATATTGCTAAGGGAAAAAGTCAGCAAAGGAACAAACCCAGTGACATTTTATGTGCAACTGACAGCATACTGAGAACCTGTGCTACAGAATACTAATCAACTTTGGATGGAGTTTAGGACTTTAGGTAAGTTAAGCCTTGCATGCTATGCCTGAGTGCTGTGACACCTCCAACGGGAAAACCTACGGTCAAATACTCAATTCAAATATACTATACTATCTAAAAGCGCACATAATGAGCATTCCTGCTGCCTCTACATTTTTACTTTTATTCCATATACCCTTGAAGTCTCCCAGGAGATCTAATTAAAACTCAATGAGCATCATAAAACTGAAATGTTCCTACAGAAATGCATTTGTTTCTTAAAACACACAAACTACAATAATGGTTTCTGTGTAAGGTACCATTAGAGAAGGACAGAGGTTCATGGCATTTATTAGAGAGGGATAGGAAGATTGTTGTCATAATTTCAGAAGTTTCATGGGTGGTTTCAAACTCAGATCTAACAGCATTTTAATAATTAGTTATATAGCAATTATTTAGAAAGAAAATGAAAGGGCTACAGTAGTGAGCAATTACAAATTCTTGAGTTATTCTTAAACAACATTCATATGATGTTTCTAGGGAATCCCACTACTTCAGAATCAAATGACAGTCCATCTCATATAATTTCTTTTTTAGAGCTTAAGCATGGGTTATTTTATTTTTATGTATTTTTGGTTGTATAAATACTATACAGAGGGGTTACAGTTACATGAGTTCGGTCATGAGTAACTTTCCTATTGAGCATTGCTGTCTCCTCCTTTGCTTTTCCCCTTCCATCCCTTCCCTCCCACCTCCACAACTACCCGCCCCCACCGAAGTTGTAACGTTCATTTTCGTTTCCAACGTAGTGTCTTGTACATCTCATTGTTACAACGGACCAACCTGTATCCCTATTTAAGCATTTTGTTTTTTCCCTTCCCGTTCCCAAATTAGAACTAAAGTGAATATATAAGATGCAAGGCATTGAAATCAAATACAGTGAAAACGAGTTATACTGTAGGGGAGGAACATACCAAAGGAAAAAAAATCACAAAGTACATTATAAGTATCATTAAGAACTCATGTGACAAGCAGATGGCACCCTTTCCTTACCACTGTAGACAAGGCAGAAGTACAGCTACGTAGGTTACAGACCTAGAACCATTCAGAAAAGATTAACTGGTCAACAATTGGCTGAGTCTTGTGAGATTTCTCTACCTCTCCTGAGAAGAAGGTGAAATGTAGACATTATATTGGATTTAATAAGTTTTTTATTGTGAAAATACTGAACAGAGGGATTACAATCACATGATTATTATTGGCTGAGATATGAGCATCACAATACAAAGCCAGCTCAGGCAGAAAAGTCTGTGAGACTATTATCTCCAATTAACTACCAGAAAACCGGAAGTGGCACTGTGGCTCAAGTGGTAGCGCACTAGCCTTGAGCTGAAGAGCTCAGGGACAGTGCGCAGGCCCAGGTTTAAGACTCATGATCAACAGACAAAATAATAATAATAATAATAATAATAATAATAATAATAATAATAATAATATACAAATAAATCCAATGGATAGTAAAAGACATTACTCTTGGACAAGATTATTTAAAAAGCGCTCTAAACATTCACACAGTAAGACCAAAAATTCTTAGGAGAGGTTCACAAGGGCTCAGTAACTATGTGCATATGACCATTTATAATGATGCTTATCAAAATGAGATCCAAGAAATGGAAACAAGAGATTTATTATTTCACTGCTTCTTGTTCTTTTTTCCTTCCTCTTTTTTTTTTTTGCTTTATGCCCTTTTGTTGCTGTATATGATTTCTGTACCTCTTGTTTTTTATATGTTTATTTGATTTGGGTAACGAAAGTGGAAGTATAGAAAAGGTAGAACAAATGGTGAACCAATTCAGCAGTGATACTCACTAGACATTATAATAGAAATGAACTATACATCTTGGGGGGAGAAGGGAAGATGGGAAGGGAAAAACAGGAAGAGGAGGGAGTGCGTGATATTGTTCAAAAAGAAATCACTCCGACTTATATAAATGTAACCCCTTTGCACATCCCTTTGACAATAACTTTTTTTAAAGAATCCTAAGAGGGAAAAATGCTTGCATTTTCTCACTCTTTATCTCAATCTAATCTTACTATATTCTATACAAAAGTGTATCCTATTTTATACAACATGTTTGAAGTAGCAGTTTAACTTTTCTATGCTTGTGTGTTTTAGTATGGCCATCTGTGGAATGAATAACACTAGATTAAGTATTATTGCTCTCTACTATTACTTCTTGACATCTTTTTGTAGTAAAACTAGTTAACACAATTCTCTCTAAAATTTTATTAAAAGGTATTATCATTAATAACAATAATAATAGTTTACTATCGTATTAATACACATAGTTATAGCAAGTAGTTTTAAAAATTACATCAGCAAAATATGCATTACCTATTCAGCGAAAAAATTACACAGAAAATATACAAAAACAGTTTATCATTCTCTAAAGGGAAAAAGTAGGGGTTTTTGGAAGATTTATACTCTCTTTCCCTATGTGCTAGTCTCTCTGTCTCTCTGACACTGTGTTTTGGAATGTGTGTATAACATTACAGAGATGAGTGAATACATTTTATTTGTACACAGCATTTCTCAACAGTGGATGTGTTAGCAGCATGAATGAAGCATTTACTATGTTTGATACATATATATATGTATATATATAATGCATATGATATATATAATGCACACTCATATATAGTTGATTAAAAGAGCAAGAATCTTGCTATTTCACTATCATTGTGATTAATTCTTAACTATCCAAAATTTGCATATTTAAATTCTGAGTCCATATTTTTCTCATTATTTTTCTTATTATTTTGAAGTATTTAGTTTTTTTCTTTAAACTGTAACGATTAAACAAAGTGTAAGGAGAGAAAAAAAGGCAACATGTAACAAAGTCTATTTTTGTTAGTTGTGACAAAACTTTTGATAGTAGAAAATTCAGAAACTGAAAACTAACACTAAGCCAACTGTGATTGGTATTTAGTAGTTTCATGCTTCCATTGAAAGCAAGAGTTAATGGACAACTTTTTGGAAACCTAGCACCTTATCACTATACCCAGTGGTCTAAATATAGCTTTTAAAAGTAGGAAAATAGCATGATCTAATAACAGCTGGAGTTACAATGCAACATATTCCATTGAAAAATTAAAAGAATAGCAACAAACATATCTAGCCCTGAACTGTGGCTTATAAATTATATAAATTGGAATAGTTGTGTAAATTCCTTTCCATTTAGATCTAGGAGACATACAAAAATTATTTTCTAAAAAAATAGGTTAAATTATTGTGAATATCACTATCAAATTGTTGAGACACTGGATTATAACTTTTTCCTTAGAAATTTCAAGTCATCTGAGTGTGTTTTGTTTTTCTTTATAAATACATATGTGTATACATTAATCTGTAGTTCTATGACTTTCCTAACCTAGCTACATATTTATGTTTTTAAGTAATTGTATGAAATCTAGTGATTTATCATTTTCTAGAAAAAAAATCGCAAAGATTAAAAGTCAGTAAGCATTTGCCATCTAAGACTCACTGATCACATTCATGTAATGTGGCACAATTAACACATAACATATACACAAATATATATATATATAATGAGTGTGTATATATATATGTATGTGTATATATATATATATATGTGTGTGTGTGTGTGTGTGTGTGTGTGTGTGTGTTCCTTATGGTAAACAGAACTGTACACTTTACTCAACTTACATTGGAATATTTTTGGCAATACATCTCCAGAGGTAAAATTGTATACTCATATCAGGAAGCAGATAATGTCAGGTTGTCTCTTATTTTATGTTAATGGCTATTATAATCACTGCCTGAATTGATTATTTCATTATGGGTTTCTAAAGTACAACTATTCTGTGACCTTTGAATCCACAGCATTTCTCAGCAGTGGATGTGTTAGCAGCATGTGTGAAGCATTTGCTAAATGTAGTGACATAGGACAAAGAATTAAACCACTTTATCATAAGAATTGTGCTGGAATGTATGAAACTATCTTTGAATTTGTGCAACCAGAAGGCAGCCTTAAAGATGCTCCAGTCAAAAACAATTCACCTGACTCTTAGCCAAACCATGTATTAGCAGAGATCTTGCCTAGCTTCCCTGGATGCTTAAACTAGAGAATTTTTTCTTAGCCTTGTTTTTTTGTTTTGTTTTGTTTTTTTCTGTGTTCTCCTCTGGGGAACACAGAACAAAATGTATCAGGAATTTTGCCCCAATCTAACCAAAGGAAAATTCTTAAAATTGGCTACCAGATCAGAGGTGACAGGTATTGGAAAGAGGGTGTTCTGAGCATAGATGCTGAACCAAACACTCAATGAGAGAAAGCAGAGATTGAAGAGCAGTTCATAGAAAGGGTCAATGTCCATTTTCAGAGTCAAATTTGAAAGACATAAGCTAAATTTTTCTAGGCTAGACTGAGCATGATAACATGCATTCATGATAAAAATTGTGCATTTTCTCATTTTTCCTCAGTAGTGTTTGTTCCATATTTGTTTATTCAGAACTCCACTTCCTGATAATGTACTCTGCTGTATTTTGAGTTACATTCTTACCAAATATTCATCTGATGTCAATACCAATATCCCATTTGTATATCTTAAAGTATGTTTATGGAATGATTATTGAATTATCCCAGGGGAAATAACATACAAGGGTTCCATGTGGTCAAATTATCTTGGGAAACAATGCTTGTAATACCATTAGTTGGGGGATTACAATACTTACCAAAACATTAATAAAGGATATCTCAGAAGCTCACTGAGTTTTTTCCACCGACATTTTTTTTTGCAGCACACACATATTCATCACCAATGGAAGTGATACTGAGGGCAATCTTTGAGAAATTCTACAATGGGCTTGATAGCATACCTAGACTTTCCCCACACATACGGTTGGATCACTCACTGTTTGCACCTCATATCTCAATTAGAGAATCCATATGCTGCTGTAATGGACTCATACTGACACATGTAAAAAGAATACTGCTGAACTAACAGCAGAGACTAGCTGGGCACTGCTGGTTTATGCCTGTTTCCCTAGCTACTCCAGAGGCTAAGATATGAAAGCACAATTCAAAGTCAGCCTGTGCAAGAAATTCCATGCAACTCTTATCTCCATGAGACTCTAATCACCCCAAATCCAGAACTGGAGCTGTACATCAAGTGGTAGAGTACTAGCCTGAAGTACAAAAGATCAAGGACAATACCCAGGCCCTAATTGCTAGCCAAACAAAAGCCAAAATACTAAGGAAATCTACCTGACACCTATCTGTTCCATAAAGACTTAGTTGAGCACTTTCTTTTCATTTATTTTTTCATTTCTGAATTCCCATCATCTTCATAACTTCCATAATATTAAAAACATTGAACAACTTCATGTTTAATATTCAACTGTGTCTGGTTCACTGCTTGTATCCTTATAGCTAATAGTTCCTCATTTCTACATGCATGCTCCATATGTTTCTATCATAGCAAACTTAAAGTTTTCCAGGCCTGTCTGGTGCTTGCTCAGTTCTGTGCTGTTAAATAAGCTATTAGGGATATCCACTTCCTCTTACTCATTCTGGCCAATTATTTCTGGTTTTCCCAGGTATTTGCAAATATCACTTCTGCTGCAAAATTTCTCTTGACATTGGAAGTCTCTCTGTCTTTTGTGGTCACATGACATTTGTGTAAACCACAAGAACTGTGATTATCCCTATTCATTACTACAAAAGCAAGACCTCAGTAGTATCCTGTTTTGTATCTGCTTCACAAGACTTCTTGAGAGATTTAATCCCATGGGCAAGGGTGGAAAGAGATGGTAAATGTAATTTATTCATCTGTCTGCATATATTTAGTTTGGTTTTCTAACTTATTAATTATGAACAATGGTGTAATGAACATGACGATGTAGTTATCATGGCAAAATACCATTTTCATTTCATTTGGCTATATACCCAGGACTGTGATGCTTAGATCACATGATTGTTTTAATTTTAATTTGGAGAAGAGCCATCGTCCAATTTTCCAGCTGCACCAATTTACTGTGGAAAGGTGCTGAAGGATTCTCTTTTCTCCACTCCCAAGCCAACACTTATCTCATGTTGTTTTGATAATAGACATTCTAACTGGTGTGAAGTGATAGCTCATGTGTCTTTAACTTGAATTTACCTTATTCAGGTAAATTCAAATAAATATTCTTTTTTTATTTTTTTTATTTTATTTTTTGTGAACATACTGTACAGAGAGGTTACAATTACATGGGCAAGATAATGAGTACATTTCTTATCAAGCATTGCAGCCTCCTCCTTTGTTTACCCTTCTCATTCCTTCCCAGCCTCCCCCCGCCACACCAAAGTTGTAAAGTTCGTTTTCGACATGACAACTTGTACTTCTCATTGTTGCAACGGGTCCACCTGTATCCTTAAACAACTTGTTTGTCCCCATCTCCTCCACAAATTATACCAACATTAAATATAGTGAAAGCAGGGGTTATACTGTGGGGGAGAGACAAAGGAACAAAGGAATAATCTTATAAATACGTTAGAAACAAATGCATGAAAGAAAAAACATTTAAATACATATCTAAGGGTTCATTTTCCTAACATCACATTATCTGACCTTTTCTGCTTGCCTCATACATATACTAGATATTGCAAATAAGGGAAACCATGGGACCTATGTTTCTTTGGGCTTGACTTACTTCACTTAATATAATTTTTTCCAAGCCTTTCCATTTCCTAACAAATGGGGCAATGTCATTCTTTCTGATAGAGGCATAGAATTACATTGTGTATATATACCATATTTTCTTGATACATTCATCTACTGAGGGGCATCTGGGTTGGTTCCAGGTCTTAGCTATGGTAAATAATGCTGCAATAAACATAGTTGTTGTGGTAGCTTTAGTGTGGTCTTGTTTGTAAACATTTGGGTAAATGCCCAAAAATTGGATTGATGGGTCATAGGGGAGCTCAAATAAATATTCTTACACATGTATAAATTTTATAATATATATGTTTCATATAAAACTTATAACTTTAAGTTAAAAGATGTATAAATTTGGGAGATTAAATATATACAAGATGACTATAGCTAACATTGTGTGATTTGTTTGATTTTTTTTTAATGAAACTAGAGTTCTTTTTTTACTAATTCACAGTGGAAAATATTTTAGCCAGATTTCGTCATTTTCTTCTTTGAGTCAAATTGAAATCAGAAGCTAAGTTATGTTGGCTAGTAGGAGTGGACCATACCCCTAAGAACTATGACTTTCATTAGGATATGACATATATAAACCTTTTAAATGAACTACTTACTGAACATGTAAACCTATTTATACACATATGACAATAAATGTATTAATTTGATTGTGGTAATTATATGTACATATACAGTAATACATTATATATGTAATATAAATATGAATATGTTGTACAAATTAAATAGATATTTTTGTTTACCAATTAAATACTATAAAAATAAAATAAAAATTCACCAATTTAAAAAGAGAACATAGCCTGTAAATACTTGTCCCTTTGAGTGACAAATTGTCCTTTTTTAATTAAAAAAAGGTGAAAAAAAAGAAAAGGACACAGAGTCAGTCATAAATTTTAATTCAAAATGTTATCTGGACATTCAATAGTTTGAAAGTAATTTCTTTATGCTGGATTGACCTGGTTTGATGGTTAATCTTGACTGCAAACTCACTGGATTGAAGAACACCAAGGAGATTAGTAAAATACTCCTCTGGATATACGTATGAGATTGTTTCCAGCTGTGATAATAAGGGCTCTGACTTAATGAATAGCATAATCCCAACAAATTCAAATTTAACACAGATTATGTTGAAGGAAGAGCAGAGTTAGAGGACGTTTTTGCTGGGGTCATGCATTTGAAGGATGTATCTTGGCCTTGTTCTCCTGACTTCCTGTCTTCCATGAGATTAGCAGTTTTCCTCCACCATGCTCTTTCTGTACTATGTTTTTGGATTACCATTGAGCCTAAAAGCAATGGAACCAGTGGACCACGAATTTAAAACCTTTGAAACCATGAAACAAAAACAATAGCATTCCTCTTTCTGTCAGGTATTTGTCACAACAATAAAAAGCCTGACTAACATGACTCGATTTGTTCTTCTATACACCTCACTGCTCAATTTAGCTTGGGGGAAAAATTGACTAAATATCATTCATTTAATTGAGTTCTTTTTGATCTAGTTCAAAAATTTAGCTTCCATATAGGCAAATTTCTCATTCCTCTTGAGTGTTCAGTTTCAAGATTAGGCTCCCATGTCTTAAAAGATTAGGCTCCCATGTCTTATGAATTCTTCTCACTAAACTCTAAATGGAAAGTAATGGAGGCTCTATAGGCTTCAAGGAGTGAAAGGTAGGGTTCCCTCAAATTATGTGAGTCCTTACCTCTCAAGAATGATGTTCCTTTTACTTGTCTTTACTTGTATGTTTCACAGACAGTGGTGAAGAATTGTGTAGTTGGCTCCTGATAACCCCTGTTTTTCAGAAATCATCCAATTGTTCCTTTGCTACTTTTACCTCAAATCAGCTTTATCTGGTACTCTTGATCAAAACTCTATCTTGTCCTTGTGTCAACCACAACCTCTGATGGGAGGCCTGACCATCTTGTCCTTCTAGTGTCCTCACAGTAGGTCATTGGCTGTCCAGTCAATATCCATACTAAGTTGAAATTGCAAGTAGATGGAGGCTTAGCCGCTGTATTGCCCACTGCTGATCCACACATGGCAGACAGAGCAAGGGAATTTGTGAGATGATCTCCTCTTAGAAGTATAACTAGCAATATTTTTCTTGCTCCTTTTATAGGATCAGGACTCCTTCTTGAGGTGACAAAAATATCTGGCTTTTTAATGCTTCTTCCTCTTCTCCTGCTAATATCTTGGGGCTAGAAAGAGCTTAGCTCTCTCCTTTATCTTTTTATTTAGTTTTCCTTAATATAAGACTTAGCCTGATTTAGCTTCCTTATAGACAACTTTCTCATTCCTCTAGCCTGACATGCTTGTCAGTTAATATGCTTAAGGAAGAAAATTGAAAAAAAAAATTAAACAGTACTTTACCAAGAAAAGTGCTTAGACTGATCATAAGTAATTGTAAAATTTTACTTTTTAAATTATAATCACAAGTACACTATAAATTATTTTGATTAATATACTTATAGAATTTTAAGTTTACTCAGGGAGAATTTTAATCCAATTTTACCTGAAATCATCAAGGAAAATTACTTTGGAAATTCTGTAGTCCTTACAAATTCTTAGAAGCATAACAAAGTTCCTATGAAAAATGTTAATGCTGAAAGTAAATCCGATTGAATAAGAATAATATCTTTCATCTAATTTTATATGAACTTCTTTCACAGACAAATAAGTAAGAAAAACATTTTTAAAGTTTTCTATTATTTACAATTTCTCAAAAATGTAAAAATTAAATATTTCATTAAACTCTTTAAAGCTTTACAAAATGTGTTTTTATCCTAATTTTAGATAAATGTATTTTACAACAAATAACATGGAAAATTGCATTTTCAGTCCCTCATCACTTCAAAAAAAACTGAACACCAGTAACAAAAACAACCTTCTTTGGCAGCTTGTCACAGCCCTTAACAAGTTCTATTCATGAAGTTGCCTCCATTTTGTTGTACCTGTCCTTGATGGATTTGAATTTCTGTTTCCTGAATGTCTCTATCTTTGTTGATGTTTCCACTGTCCCCCCTTTTAAGTTATTTTCCAATTTAGGCAATTTCTCTCATTTGGAGAAGATTGTATTTTGGTCACTAATACTTGATGACTGTAAGTGATATCTGGGGCAAATCATGAAGTATGTCCTTAAAGTCCACACGTTCACCTGAACTTATCTGCCATTCACCCAAGGTGACTGCTAATGCCTGAGGCTACTATAAAGCATTGGACATTCACCCTCACCGCATCTAAGTTTGGAAGTACTTGAGAATTGGTTTTCACCAGGGGGATGGAAACAAGGGAGACAGGCACTGAGATTGGCCCTCTTCTGTTTAAATGTTACTCAATTATCCCTGGCAAGCACTATTATTGGGACTGAGCCTTCCTGAAGTGGTTTAGCTTCTTTAGTCATCAAATTACTCCTGACAGCCAAAATTCCAGTGGCTGGACCCTTTGTGCCTTGGGGACTTGTGGTGACATGTACTCTGTTAGTGATCACTGTGGGTCTATGAAACTTAACATCTTCTTCCCCTGGCACCTAAGACTCCAGTGGGGTGGCCTACTGCCTTGCAGGGACTCTAAATTTGATTCATGATTGTGGTCCTTGAACTAGCTTTGTCTAGTTTTGTGTCATTTGCTGTTGAATTAGCTCCAGCATCCTATATTTTAATAACCGTGGCCTCAACTAATTGAAGGTTCTCAGTTTCTTGGACACTCTTGCTGAGTGAGGTGGCCCTCTGTGCTCTTTTCCTTCTTTGGCTGTAAACTGAGACCTAGCTTTGAATTCAGCATAGTTGTCCATGAATAGACAACTCTTTACTTTATGCCCCTTTTTGGTTTTGAGGATGCAGTTTAGCATCTTCTGCAGTCTAATTACCCTGGCAGTAGAAAGTTCAGCAGCTTTTTTGAGTCTCAAGTTGAATTGAGATTGAAATGAAAGTAAAGATATAAGAGATGCCAACAGGAAGAAAAACAGCTGTTGAAGAAAGGCAGTGAGAAGCAGGGTTAATAAAAATAATTGTACACTTTATTATCACCAGCCTTCATTCTTGTCCAGAAGTAAAACAACAACAACAAAAAAAACCCGATGTTATATTTAATTATTTCAAGGAAGAAATTCCAAGTTTCATTAAAAATCTCATCTCTAAAATGGAAAATTATTTTTGGATTCTTCATCACTTACAATTTCTGGAATTTGATTATCCTTTCCCATACCAAAGCATTGCTGAAACATTGGATCATACTGACAGATGAAGTTTCCCAGTCCTGCAAATGACCAGTCAGGTATTCTTCTGTCACAATGCCAAACGTGCAACTGTACAAAATACAAAAGAACAATTGCAGTTCTACTTTTGGCATTTGTGACAGATTGAGGATTGATCAGTCATTTGAGGGAATTGGAATCCTCAGGTCAGAGAATGACCAAGGTCCAGAACACATTCTGGGTGGCTCTTTTGTGAATGGTGACCTTCTGTTCCAAGAGCAACTTTTCAGCACAACAATAACCATGTAAAAATGGATCACAGTGGAGATGGTTAGGCAATCAGTTCTTGTAAATGAGTTCACTGATGCAAGACATGGTCAGTTCTTTAAGCCTTCCACACTCCTGCCCCAAAACACAGTTATTACTGCTGCCATCCACTGATGTCAGCTATCTGGCCTAAATGTGACAGCCAAAGTATGAAAAGTAGAAGAGGGTGGTAAGGAATATGGTCTGATGGTGGCAGGCAGAGAAATCCAGCTGAAAAAGAAGATCAGACACACTTCCTCTTGAAGTTGAGAATAGTGATGAGGTCACAGCAGTAGCATTGTGTTTGTCCCAGGCAGTCTCCAGGATAACTGGTGTAGCAGCAATTTCTGCAACTCCTCTTCCTGAACCACCCAGAAGTCCTCATGGGAACAAGCCAGTTCTTCTGAGGTGGTTTTCAGCATGACCAAATCAAGGGATGGTGTTCATCACAGGGGTGTCAATAAAATGTAAACTGTTAGGTACAAGGTCATGGTAAAGCATGAGCCAATCTTAACACCCAATATCAACAATAACTTTGCAGAATGTATTCCAGATAAAGCGAGGTAATCTTTAAATTTTATTTTATTTTATTGGAGAACATACTGTACAGAGGGGTTAAAATTACATGGGCAGGATAATGCATACATTTCTTACCAAGCATTGCAGCCTCCTCCTTTGTTTACCCTTCACCTCCCTTCCCAGGCTCCCCCCTCCCCCCCACCCAATCATACCCCCCTCCCCCCCGACACCGACATTGTAAAGCTGGTTTTGACATGACATTTTGTACTTCTCATTGTTGCAACAGGTCCACCTGAATCCTTAAATGACTTGTTTGTCCCCATCTCCTCCACATGTTATAGTGACATCAAATATAGTGAAAGCGGGGGTTACATTGTGGGGGAGGGACATACAAAGCAACAAAGAAATAATCTTATAAATGCGTTAGAAACACATGCATGAAAGAAATGAAAACATTAAAATACATATTTAAGGGTTCATTTTCCTAACATCACATTATCTGACCTTTTCCGCTTGACTCATACCTATACTAGATATTGCAAATAAGGGAAACCACGGGACCTATGTTTCTTTGGGCCTGGCTTACTTCACTTAAAATAATTTTTATCAAGTTTTTCCATTACCTAACAAATGGGACAATGTCATTCTTTCTGATGGGGGCATAGAATTCCATTGTGTATATACACCACATATACCACATTTTCTTAATCCATTCATCTACTGAGGGGCATCTGGGTTGGTTCCATATCTTAGCTATGGTAAATAATGCTGCAACAAACATAGTTCTGCTGGTAGCTTTAGTGTGGTCTTGTTTGTAAACATTTGGGTAAATGCCCAAAAGTAGGATTGCTGGGTCATAGGGGAGTTCTATGTGAAGTCTTTTGAGGAACCTCCATACTGCTTTCCAAAGTGGTTGAACAAGTTTACATTCCCACCAACAATGAAGTAAGGTTCCTTTCTGTCCACATCCCCTCCAGCATCTGTTGTTGTTAGAGTTCTTGATTTGGCCGTTCTAACTGGAGTGAGGTGATATCTCAATGTTGTTTTGATTTGCATTTCTTTTATGGCTAGGGATGTTGAACATTTCTTCATGTGTCTATTGGCCATCCTTCTTTCTTCTTCAGAGAAGTTTCTCTTTAAGTCTTTCGCCCACTTATTTATTGGGCAGTTGTTTCTTTGGGGATTTGTTGTTATGGGGTTTAATTTTTTGAGTTCCAAGTATATTTTAGATATGAGACCCTTGTCCATTGTATGGCTAGTAAAGATCTTCTCCCAATCGGTGGGCTTTCTATTGATCTTGCTAGCTATGTCATTTGCCCTGCAGAAGCTCTGCAACTTTATGCAATCCCATTTCTCCAACCTTTCTTTGATTTGTTGTGTTTCTGGGTCTCTATTCAGAAAATTTCAGCCTGAGCCAAGGAGACCTACGGTTTCTCTTATTCCATCCTGTAATGTTTTCAGAGTGTCTGCTTTGACTTCAAGGTCTTTGATCCATTTGGAGTTGATTCTGGTGCAGGGTATATATAAGGATCTAGCTTTAGTTTTCTACATGTAGTTAACCAATTTTGCCAGCACCATTTACTGAAGAGGCTGTCTTTCTTCCATTCTATTGTTTTAGCTCCCTTATCGAAGATTACGTGGCTATAGGTCTGTAGGTTCATTTCTGGGTTTTCAATTCTATTCCATTGGTCCTGAGGTCTGTTCTTATGCCAATACCAAGCTGTTTTGATTACTATGGCTTTATAGTAGAGTTTGAAATTTGGTATTGATATTCCTCCAGCAGTGTTCTTTCCGTTGAGGAACGTTTTTGCTATTCGGGGTCTTTTATTGTTCCATATGAATTTTTGGATTGCCTCTTCTATTTCCTTGAAGAATGAGGTTGGAATTTTGATAGGTATCACGTTGAATTTGTAGATAGCCTTGGGAAGTATTGCCATTTTCACGATGTTAATCTTTCCAATCCAGGAGCATGGGAGGTTTTGCCATTTTTTAACTTCTGTGTGGATTTCCTTTTACAAGATTTTAAAGTTTTCATCATAGAGGTCCTTCACTAATTTGGTTAAGTTAATTCCTAGGTATTTTATTTTTGTGGGGCTATTACAAATGGAGTTGCTTTCCTAATTTCAGCCACACTTTTCTCATTGTTGGCATACAGAAAAGCCATTGATTTTGGGGGGTTAATTTTATAACCTGCTACTTTGCCAAAGTTTTGAATCAGCTTGAGTAATTTGGGAGTGGAGTCTATGGGATTCTTTAAATACAAGATCATGTCATCTGCAAAGAGGAAGACTTTTATTTCTTCTTTCCCTATTTGGATCCCCTTTATTGCTGCATCTTGTCTTATTGCTATAGCTAGGCATTCTAATACTAGATTGAAGAGAAGTGGAGAGAGTGGGAATCCTTGTCTTGTTCCTGAGTTAAGAGGAAATGGCTTTAGTTTTTCACCATTGAGTATAATGCTGGCTGTAGGTTTGTCATATACAGCCTTTATTGTATTGAGGAATGTTCCATGGATTCCTAATTTTTCCAAAACCTTCATCATGAAGGGGTGTTGGATCTTGTCAAATGCTTTTTCTGCATCTATTGAGATAACTATGTGGTTCTTATTCTTGCTCCTGTTGATGTGATGAATAATATTAATTGATTTGTGTATATTGAACCAAATTTGCATCCCTGAAATGAATCCTGTTTGATCGTGGTGTATGATTTTTTGGATGAATTGTTGAAGTCGATTGGCCAAAATTTTGTTGAGAAGTTTTGCATCAATGTTCATCAAAGAAATGGGTCTATAGTTCTCTTTCTTTGATGAGTCCCTGCCTGGTTTTGGGATGAGGGTTATGATGGTTTCATAGAATGTGTTGGGTAGTGAGCTTTCTCTTTCAATTTCATTGAAGAGTTGTAGGAGTATTGGTGTGAGCTCTGCTTTGAAGGCCTTGTAAAATTCCGCTGTAAAACCATCTGGTCCTGGACTTTTCTTAGTTGGGAGGTCTCTTATTGCTGTTTCTATTTCAATGTTTGATATGGGCCTGTTAAGCTGGTTTAAGTCATCTTGGTTTAGTTTTGGCATGTCAATATTTGCTAGGAAAAGGTCCATTTCTGTCAAGTTCTCAAACTTATTAGCATAAAGTTTTGAGAAGTATTCCCTTATAATGTTCTGAATCTTGGTTGTTTCCGTGGTGATGTTTCCATTCTCATCTCTGAGTTTATTAATTTGGGTGTGTTCTCTCCTTTTTCTGATAAGGTTTCCTAAGGGTCTGTCAATTTTGTTAAGTTTTTCGAAGAACCAACTCTTTGTTTTGTTGATTCTTTCTATACTTTTTTTGGATTCTAATTCATTTAATTCTGATTTAATTTTGATTATTTCTTTCCATCTACTGGATTGGGGTTTATCTTGCTGCTCTTTTTCAAGGAGGTTTTGATGTGTCATTAAATTGTTAGTTTCAGATCTCTCCAATTTGTTGATGTAGGAGCTCAGAGCTATAAACTTGCCTCTGAGTACTCCCTTTGCTGTGTCCCAGAGGAGCTGGTAATTTGTGTGTTCATTTTTGTTGCATAGCATGAACATTTGAATTTCCTTTCTAATCTCTTCCATGACCCACTCATGATTCAGCAGTGTGTTGTTCAGCCTCCATGTGATACCGGACTTTCTTTGGTGGCTTTTGGTGTTGAGTTCTAATTTTATTCCCTTGTGGTCAGAGAGAATGCAAGGTATAACTTCAATGTTTCTGAATTTAGACAATTTTGCTTTGTGGCCTAAAATGTGGTCTATTTTAGAAAACGTTCCATGTGCTGCTGAGAAAAACGTGTATTCTGATGCTGCTGGGTGAAATGTTCGGTAAATGTCTGTTAAAACTAGTTGATCTATGCAGCTGTTTAGATCTGCGGTTTCTCTGTTGAGTTTTGGCCGAGTTGATCTATCTAGTGGGGAGAGTGGTGTGTTAAAATCCCCAACAATTAATGTCTTTGGATCTATATGGGATTTGTGGGAAAGTAGTGTTTCTTTGATAAATTTGGGTGCTCCATTGTTTGGCGAATAGATATTTAGAATTGTAATATCCTCCTGAAGGAGAGATCCTTTAATTAGTATGTAGCAACCTTCTTTATCTCTTCTCATGAATTTTAATTTGAAGTCTATTTTATCTGATATTAGGATTGCAACTCCCACCTGTTTATGAGGGCCATTTGCTTGGTAGATTTTGTTCCAGCCTTTAACATTTAAAATGTGTTTGTTTTTATGGGCAAGATGTGACTCCTGCAGGCAGCAGATAGAAGGGTCTTGTTTTTTAATCCAACTAGACAGTCTATGTTGCTTAATTGGAGAGTTCAGTCCGTTAACGTTAAGAGATAGGACTGAGAGGTATTTGGGAGTTCCTGCCATGTTATCCACCTTCTTGCGGACTGCAAAAACTTGGTTCTTCCTATGGTTCTTGGATTCTCAGTTTGGGTGCTGTTTCTTGGCCTTTGTTGCGGTCTTGTTGGTTTTCTACGTGTAGGACATCTTTAAGAATCTTTTGTAGGGCTGGTTTGGTGGAGATGTATTGTTTCAATTTTTCTTTGCTATGGAAGGTTTTTATTTGGCCTTCAGTTATGAAGGAGAGTTTAGCTGGGTACAGTATTCTTTGATAGTTGTTTGTTTTTAGGGCATGGCATACATCATTCCAGGCTCTTCTTGCTTTGATTGTCTCTGCTGAGAAATCTGAAGTGATTCTAATTGGTTTCCCTTTATAGGTGATTAACCTTTTCTCCTTGACTGCTTTAAGGATCTTTTCCTTGGTCTGGGTTGATCCTGTGTGGATTATAATGTGACAGTGGGATGTCCTATTCTGGTCTGGTCTATTTGGGGTTCTAAAAGCTTCTTGTATCTGAATAGGCCTATCTTTTTATATGTTTGGGAAGTTCTCTGCTAGGATCCTGTTAAACAAATTTCCTAGACCATTAACTTCTGTTTCTAAGTGCTCCTCTACACCCATTATCCTTAGATTGGGCCTTCTGATGGTGTCTTCCAGGTGTTGGATAGACCTATCATATTTCTTGGACTTGTCTTGGATGGTTGTATGTTCTTTCTCTATAATGTCTAGGCTGTCTTCAATCCCTGAGATTCGATCTTCTGCATGGTCTAACCTGCTGTCAAGACTCTCTACTTTGTTTTTTATCTCTTTTCCTTCTAATTGGTCAGCTTTGATGGCTTCAAGTTCTTTGTTGAAGCTCTGTTTTAGGTCTTGTATGAATTTCTTTACTTCCTTAATTTGGTGTTCAGTGTTTGTTCTCAAATCACTTAGTTGATTGGTTATGGTTTCTTTGGACTCCCATTCCTTCTGTTGGGTTCCATTCAGCATTCCCTTTGTGGTCTCCCGGACTTCCTTCAGCTCTTTGTTAATGGATTCCATGAATGCCTTTAGTGATCTTTGTGTATTCTCTACCTGGTCTCTCAATTCCTGAATTACTCTTTGATTAGCTTCCTCCCGTCTGTGGGATTCCTGCAGTTCTCTTTCCTCCCGTTCGTGGGATTCCTGCAGTTCTCTTTGAGTGTTCTCAGCCTGCTCAAGCCATTCCTCCGTTTCTCTTTGAGTATTCTCATGTTGTTCACGCAAATACTGTATCAGTTTTTGAGTAGCTTCCTCACGCTTATGATATTCCTGTATAAACTTCTGGGATGCCTCCTCTCTCTCCCTATCACGCTCATACAGAGTCCTTTGTACATTGTCAAACTTCTCATTTATCATGTTTGCTAGTAGTGTTTGTAGAGCTATTTGGGAACTCTCCTCTGGATTATTCTTTATCTGTTCTAATCCCTGGTTATCAAGATTGGGAATTGAGATACCCGAATTTGCCATTTTTCTTGTGTTTTTCCAGCTTACTCTGCCCATTTGAGATGAAGATAGCACCAGTTTTGTGCTAGAACACTATCTTAAGGCAACCATCAACCAATGTTTGCGTTTGTACAGTCAATTGTCTACAGATACAATCTAGTTCAACAGATACAACTAGTCAACATCAAACAACTATATGTTAAAGGACTTCGAACCGCAGAAAAGAATTTGGAAAACCAGAAATTATTAGGATTAGGGAGAGATGTGGGTAAAAAATAGGAATAGATTGGTGTGGGGAGGCACAGGGAGAGTTAACTATGTCCTAATCACAATGCAGGAAATGGGTTGGGTAGGATGCAAGTAGAGAGAGAGAGAAAAAGAAGAGACAGAAAGGGGAATGAAAAGAGACCAGAAAAAAAAATAGAAACATAAAAATTAATGTTATTATAGAGATTAAAATACCATCTATAGAGAGGAATGTGAATATGTTGAGAGAAAGGGAGGGACATAGAGGAGATGTGAAAAACTTTAAGGATGGGAAAGGGAGAAGAAAAGATCAGAAGTTCAGTAGAGCTAGACAAAAAACAAAAATATAATTAAGAAAGAAAGAAAAAGAGAAAGAAGACAAGAAAAGAAAGGAAAACACTCATTCACATATTCCTAAAATAAAAATTATAAGAGGAGAAAATAAAAGTTACTGGAAAACAATTATTTTTTCAGAAGAGGCAAAAATTAAAGATTAATAAAAGTTTTAGAAGAGAAAAAAAATTTATATATATATATATATATATATGGTAACAAAAAACAAAAAACAAAAAAAAGAGAAGAAGAAGAAAAAAAAAAAGTCTTTTGATTTTTTTTGGGGGGGGGAGGGTTGGTAAGAATCCTGTATCTCTCTTTTGTCTGTAACCAGTCTCTTGTTGGAGTCTCTGGTCAGCTTGAGGTCCTGTGGCTTGATTGGTTTCTTAAGTCGGTTTGTTGGAAGAAGCAGAAAAATGCTCTGCTTTACCCAAGATTTTGAGATCCCCCTCCTAGGTTAGTTTTCTGGGAGGGTGATCTGCTTTGAGAATCACAAAAGAGGGGGATGCGGTGATGAGGCTAGGTTCTGGGTAGCGTTGAGGCCTTTCAACAAACAGTAGCTTTTCCCTGGGGCTATTTTGTGATAAAGCTCACAGCGCCCAGCCTGGAGCCATTCTCAGGGTTTCTGTTTTTCAATTGATTGTGGTGGCTGCTAGAGGGAGGGGCAGCCTCTGGCTCTGGTTACCCAGTGAGGCAAGCCACTCCAATGGCTGGCGCCTGAGCTGGGTGACTTTTCCCTGGATGGAGCTGAGTCTGGCAGGTCACTTCGCCGTTAAGTTCTTGTGACCTGCTAAATGACTCGTTTTATTCCAAGGCTTGAGGTGGAGCTAGCAGCTCCTCCGAGCTTTGTCGGTATCCAAGATGGAGTTCACCAGTGCTGGGGGGGGAGGGGTGGCCTTCCCTCCTCTGCTCCCTCGGGCTTGTACTCACGCCGAGTCTTGGATCCTGGGTCGTCTCTGGTCTGCAAACTGCAGGATGAAAATGTCCGCTCCTTGTCGGTTCTTGTTGGTGTTGAGTAGAATCTGCTCGTCCGCTGCGTCTGGCTCCTTCGTCCCGGACTCTCTGTGTCTCAGGTATGGCCCCGCGGCGGTGGTCGCAGCCACGACCCTGCCGCCGCAGCAGTAGCTGCTGGCAGACGCTCAGATGTGTCTCCTTGGCTTCCCCTCTCTTGACTAACTCTCTGTCCTGTGATGGCACACTTGATGTGATTCTCTGGCTTAGGACTGTTCACTGGAACTCTAAAACTGCTTTCTATGCGAGAGCTTGTTCAGATTCCAGCTTCTCCTCCGCCATCTTCCCTCTGTGAAACGAGGTAAGTCTTTATAGTGAGCCAAAAGAGGTTTAGGCAGACACCCATAGATTTTCATTTTATCCTGAGATAAACCCCAAGTCACACTTTATCGATCAGATTCTCAAACACTTTTGAAGTGTGTATCATTACATAGTCACTTCTAATTATTGAAAGAACGTATAGAATCTCTAGGCTCCTAGTTACCGGGCAAAATGATCTTTATAATTTAAATTTTATTGTAAAGGTGATGTACAGATGAGTTACAATTACATGTGAGGTAATGATACTTTTCTTTTGAAAAGTTCCTCTACCTCACAATTTCTTTCATTGGTCCTACAGTTCTGGGGTGTGTGTGTGTGAGGGGGGAGAAATCTGTCACCAGACACTCCAATGCCCTATAGAAGGCTGTTTCTCATGCCATGCTGGCTGATGTGGTGGATCAGGTGAGCTGGATATTGGGCCTCAAAAGTAACCCTCCCCTATTGTTCAAGTCATGGTTCCAGCAAGGACTGGGAGGTCCCTCAACCATACAAAAGCAATCCCTACTCCACCTGGGCCCAAAAGTACCCTTGGCAAAGAGCCCAGACCCTCTGCCCTCCTTATTGGAGACTCCCAGCAACAATTCATCCATCCCCTCCTTCCTCTGCCCAAGGAAACTGAAAAGGCAGGAAGCAGGATTTTAATGCCAGTAAAAGATCAGTGACTCCTGGTATCCACATGGGACTGACCCCCAGTAGGGTGGATACAGGCCCAGGCAGGGTCTTCTAGGACCCTGAAGACAAGAGGCAACAGCAGGCCCCAGCCCAGAGGCTCAAGATGTAAAAGCTGAAGGGACTTCTGAGTGAGGTGGTGTCCTCAGGGGATAAGCCAACAGACTTGCGCTGTCCTCACTGGCTTGGCACACTCCACCCCTGTGGCTTTTGCAGTATCCTTGCACATGGGCTCCCACACACCCGCCCTGGACGCTACAAACTCGTGGAGGTAGCCGTCACCAACAGCCCCAACGTGCCAGAAGCTGAGCTGAAACTGTATTTTTGAATGAAAGAGACAAGCAGAGTGCCAATGGTTCACCCTGTACCCTAGCTACTCAGAAGGCTGTGATCTGAGGATCATTATTTGAAGCCAACCTAGAAAGTAAAATCCATGAGACCCTTATCTCCAATTAACCACCAAAAACTAGAAATGGGCTGTGTTTTAATGGTAGAGCTTCAGCACAAGTACTCATCAGGAACAGTGCACAGAGCCCCAAATTTAAGCCCCGGGATAAGAAGAAGAAGGAAGGAAGGAAGGAAGGAAGGAAGGAAGGAAGGAAGGGAGGGAGGGAGGGAGAGAGGAAGGGAGGGAGGGAGGGAGGGAGGGAGGGAGGGATAACCCGTGGGACTCCAATAATCAGCAGGGCCCAATAGTCAGAGTAGCCCCATGGCCCAGCCTGCTGGAGGGGGCGGGGCATAAAGAGGAGAGCCTCACCGCTCCACAGACCAGGGCCCCAGGACAGAGCCGGGCTTTGAGAGGCTGATGTCACCACCCCACCGGGAGCCGCCAGAGGGGTGTGCCATGCCGCTGAAAGGGGGTGGGGCATGCCGCCGAAGGAGTGGGGCATGCCACTGAAAGGGGCGGAGCATGCTACTGGAGGGGTGGAGCGTCTAGCCCCACATGGTGAGCTGCCTATTGGGATTGGAGAAGGGGCAGCTTGGAGGAGGAGCATGAATGATGGTTTGAAACCAGTAGTGGGGGAAGGGCACAGCCTTTATATAGGCTGTGTGCTTGGAGGCCTGGGCAGAGTAAGGGAAAGACCGGGGTCCAGAGGAGAGAAGAGGTAGGGGGAGGTTAGGGGAAAGCAGTCAGACAGTCTGGAGGGAGGAGAGAGGAGTCCGGAGGAGCCTGGGAGTGCTAAGGGGAGGAGAGGGTAGAGGGAGTTACTGTGGGGGAGGAGAGTAGTAGGACTGGACGGAGGGAAAGCCTGCTGGAGCGGGCCAAGCCTCCAGAGGCTATCTGGGGCTTCCTCGAGGGGCCATTTGGGGTCTCCTTTGGAGGTCATTCGGGGCCTCCTCTCAAGGCCATTTGGGACCTCTCTCTAGCCAAGCCTGTGGAGAGTGGAGAGGCCTGCAGTGGAGGAGGAAGGGAAGAAAGGGGGGAGCTTTGGAGTTTTGGAGGTCTGACGTTTGGAGGTTTGCAGACCAACTAATAAAGGGGGAGGGTGGTCAGGGCTGCCTGTTGGAGGCTTGGTGGTCGAGGTTGCTCTTGGTTCTGGGTATCTAGCCTAGGACAAGGTAGTCTCAAGACCCTTTTCTGGTGTAAATAGTGTAAATAAACGTTTGTTCACCTCTCACTGTCTGTGCCTCAAAGGATTGTCTTGCTCTCCGGAAGTCATAAGGGAAGGAAGGAAGGAAGGAAAGAAGGAAGGAAGGAAAGAAGGGAGGGAGGAAGGAAGAAAGGAGAGAGGGAAAGAAAAAAAGGGTAAATATGAAAATTCCTCATTTCCTCTCTCCTAAACTGTGGGAAAGTGTGGATCGATAAGGGTGCTTAGGAAAGCCAAAAAAGTAGGGAAACACGTTATTAAAAACTCTTGTTAAAATTAGATTCTTTCCTCCATGGAGATATATGTACACCAAATAGCCATTAGAAATACTACACTGAAGGGTTTGGACTTACTTTCAATCAGTCACTCCTTTGTTTTTCTGTTTCTCTCTGAGGGAATGGAAATGACCTGGGTTTTAAGTAATTTTATTGTTACTACTAAGGTGTTTGACTGAGGGGCCACCATTTTCTAAGTCTGGTGATGAGTACATTTTGTTTTTAATTGTGAAAATACCGTACAGAGGGGTTACCACCATTGTGTTTTGAAAGAACGTAACGTGTGCAGTCTCAGGCCTCCTCAGTACTAAGCCTCAGGATAAAACAAAGCCTAAACTTTACCCATACCAGGATGAAGGTGCTATTTAGATAAGACTTTGGAGGTGATGCTGGACCAAATGAAGACTGTTGGGCCCATTGGCATAGAATAAATGTAGCTTCCATGCATGAAGTAGATAATTTGGGAGGTGATCAGGGGTAGAATGCTATGATCTAAATATTCCTGTACTCCTTGAAAGTCATTAGTTGAAATGCTAACCATCAAAGTAATGGTATTTTAGGGGCCCCTTGAAGGTGACTAGGTCATGAAGAAGAAATCCTCATGAATAAGACTTAAGGCCGTGTCCCTTCTACCACCTATAAACTAGAAGTGAGCCCAAGTTTGCTCAGACCTCAAGACTTTTCAACTTCTCAAATTGTGGAAAAGAAATATTTGTTACAAATAAGAAAATAAGTTTATAGTACATCATCATGGTAAACAATGAACTAAAAGATTAATTCAATACATTCTAAGTTTCACTTTTAAAAAAGTATTCTACATGAGTTTTTATAAATACAAGCGACCCTCACCCTTTACATATTCCAGTGCAATTCCAACCAGGTAATAAGGAACATAACCTAATATAATTTGAATCCTATCAATTGATTCTTTTTATGCCACAAACAAATAGTAAATACTTCTAAGTAAAAAACAGCCATGGTTTCAAGATTGGATGTTGATTTATGCTTCAGTCTGTATGTTTACTCTTTGGTCCTTTGCCATTCAAACTTCTAAAGTTTAGACTAAATTTTCAATACTTTTTATGTTGTGGCACCATAGGATCACATATTAAAGCAAAAGCTGTCTTCATTTCACATACATGTCTCTTCATTTAATCTAAGAAATAATTTAGAAGACCTCAAGAGAGTATTTTATGGAACCAGAAGGGATATGTAGCCTGTTATTAAGGTCTCAAAAATGCTTTTATAGACTGAGGATTATAAAATCCTCAACCACAATAGTTCCCATATATAAGCAGATACTTATTATTTCTGTGTAACTTACAGATTTTCACATTAAGATATCTTTGTAGAATTATCCAATTCTAGCATTGATAGACACCCATTAGCTCTACTCATCTCTGGTTATGAGGAAGTTTGTATGCAACAAAAATCCATTCAGAAATGTGTTTGGAACTGATTATATCTTAAAAGGCACATGAGGTACTGCTGAAAAACAAATTACACTCATGCAGATTCTTTTCATTTGCATTTTACTCGTATTGCTTTCAAATTTTCTGTGTATTTTTTAACTTCTGCTAGCAATCTAGCAATTGGAATATAGGTTCACAAGTTATGAGCAAAGTTAATATACAAATTCAGGAAAAGATATTGTTTGTCATTAAATGAGGTTAAAAGGCATCAAAAGTTCACTCATAAAGCAATAGCAGATAAGGATACAGCCAGGTACAACAAAGTCTGCAAAAGCATCTCACTACCAGTGAAGAGTAATTTGGTTTTTATCAATCCCAATGAAATCTCCTTAGGGAAAACATATTTTCCAATTCCACGCGGAGGATATGATTAGTTTTCTATCATCAGTCCTGCCTCTGTCCTTCACCTTCTATTTTGAATAGTATGGGTAACTCTATTTCCTCCCTAAGAAATATTAAATCTTTCTGATTCTTCAGCCATTGTAAGTCTCTTATATTTTCTTTTGAGAAAAACAATGTTTTAAATTAAAAAGGAGAACAATCTCGGTATTACTCAAGTTCCAGAGATACTACGGAGAAGATAGCACCTCTCTCCCAGTGCCTAACCATCTCCACTGTGATCTATTTTTACATGGTTATTGTTGTGCTGAAAAGTTGCCCTTGGAACAGAAGGTGACCATTCACAAAGGAGCCACTCAGAATGTGTTCTGGAGCTTAGTCATTCTCTGACCTGAGGATTCCAATTCCCTCAAATGACTGATCAATCCTCAATCTGTCACAAATGCCAAAAGTAGAACTGCAATTGTTCTTTTGTATTTTGTACAGTTGCACGTTTGGCATTGTGACAGAAGAATACCTGACTGGTCATTTGCAGGACTGGGAAACTTCATCTGTCAGTATGATCCAATGTTTCAGCAATGCTTTGGTATGGGAAAGGATAATCAAATTCCAGAAATTGTAAGTGATGAATAATCCAAAAATAATTTTCCATTTTATAGATGTAATCTTTAAGGATACTTGAATTTCTTCCTTGATATGGTTAAATATAACACTGGGGCTTTTTTGTTTTGGCTTTTATTTTTTTACTTCTGGACAAGAATGAAGGCTGGTGATAATAAAGTGTACAATTATTTTTATTAACCCTGCTTCTCACTGCCTTTCTTCAACAGCTGTTTTTCTTCCTGTTGGCATCTCTTATATCTTTACTTTTACCTCGATCTCATTTCTTGTTGTGACATCTTCAAAGTAAGCAGATTGGCCCTGAGATCTTAGATTGTTCGTTTTTATGAAAAAGCTTTACTGAAGCAAAATTAATACCAGCTTTTTAAAAGGTGCCTCAAAAGCATTTTTTCCTTTGATGAGAAGTTTGAACTGGAGAAATTAGGGCTAGTATCTGTGCTGTCACAATTACTGTATTGCATGTGACTCTACCACCCTGTGTTCATCCTAATGGTGCTAGATTTCTACTGATGTTTCTCCATGCCCAGAAAATATTTATCATATTGTCAAGAGTAATCTGGCTCTATCAGGTCACTAAAAGTTCATTTATATTGGTATTACAGTTTATGACCTTGACACATTTTTCCTTTTCTTTCAACCACTTTGTGGCACTCCACTTGAAGCACAATAGGTTTTATACATTAATTTGTTTCTTTTGATGAGCTTTGAATGTCTGTTTATAAAACTGGCTCTGTAATCACAATAATCATGTTCCCATCACCTCCAAATGTTTTTTGACTTAATCATCTATTGATTCATACATTTATAATTTTTGTTTTTCAGGTAGAATCTTGCATTTTCTCCAGTGCTGGCTAGGACCACAGTCCTACTTACATCTTCCCGCATACTTGGGGTGATCCACTACTATGCACAACTTATTTATGAGGTAGATATTTTATCAATGACATTTGCCTAGATTTGCCTTGAACAACACTCCTTAGATGTTCACCTCCTGAGAAAACAGGAATGAGACACTATGACTGGCCCTATTTTTAGTCCTAGGGTATTGTTGAACTTCTGCTTTTTGATGTGTATTCGTTTATAAATTGTAATATTATTTTATATTCCATTTTATTATTATTCTCTTTTCTCTTGCATCTTTTTGCCAGAATAATGATTTTGAGAGTCAGTAATAATACTTTAAATAGCCATTGTTTGTTCTTTAATTACTGAGTAACAATCCACTCTAATTTATTTCTGTTACAGATTGTGATATTTGGATTATTTCAAATGAGGGACTATTAGAAGTAAGGCCTTTCTATATATATTTGTGGGTAAGTATATACCTTATGTGGAGCTATATGCTTATTAATTTTTAATTAATACAAGGGAAATGAGTAGCTATGTTTTTTTTAATATTTTAAGAAGTTGACAAGCAGTCTTCTACAATAATTAACATTTCCACTGGATCATATCTCAGCATCCTAAGAGTGGCACAGGAACATGACCAATATTTGTGTAGATTTATATTTATTCTTTATTGTTTATACTTATTTGCTTATAATTTGGTTTTCTTACCCCGTAAGAGTATACCTTGTATAATTACAGTCCTATAACCTTAGTAAAGCAGATTTTGTATCTTCATGTAGAGTTAAATGTTCCACGTATATGTGCATGAAAATAGAAGGCTCTTTTGTGATTTGGTAAAATTTACTATATATTTCTATTAGAAATAGGTGTCTAATCGTCATTATTTTCTTCCATATCTCATCAGACCTTGCAAAATTCATTTTGCAGTTATGTTAGTGAATATATAAGCATTTTGGATTATATAATAAATAATTACTTCTAATAAATTAATCCTATAATAATTTAATGATTCTCTTAATTTCTAGTAGAAGTCCTTGTGGTGAGTCTGTGATTTTTATAATGAAAGTTGCTGTGATATCAGTAGCTTATAACTGGATGCTGTTTTCACATACAATATTATAATTCCTGCCATTTAATTGATTGCCCATGTTATTTCTAATATACTTATTGTCTTAATAAGTTGAAATCTCCTCATTTAGTTTCTTTCACTTTTTCCTTTTCCTTTGTATTGACAGATGCTATTTTTTCACTACTATGGTAGATATGCTATTTCGATTTCCTTAGTAATTGCTGTAATGGTTATAGTATATAACTGTACCATCAAAGATACACTGTATTCTTAAATTGATATGACAATTCTGTGGTGTAATGATGTTATTGTAGGGTATTTTGCCTCTCCCTGGTTACTGTGTTGTTTTCCTGTATTTTACTTCCATGTACACTTACATAATGGTATTATATTTTACCAACAAAAGAAATTAATGCATTCATAAACTTTAAATATTAAGACTTTAAAGTAACCGCTTATTACATTTTCATCCTTCTTCTGCATACATATCTAGAATTTTTCCTCATTTGACTGGTAGGTATCTTTTGATAAGTCCCTCTCAAATCTGAATTAGCACATACTGAGCCCATTGTTCCTAGTAAAACTGCATGATCAGTTTCTTGTCAGACCCAGGTCACAAAATCTGTGTTAATTGAAAATAGATATTTGTGTCTTCTTTCTTTGAGCAGATACCATAAGGTTTAGTATTTTTGATCCATTAGCATTGGGTACATAGCACTATTTCACACTGCTGTACAAAAAAATCAAGTAATACCTATACTTGTCCTGTAATGCACTTCACAATTCTTATTGTGCTTATAAGGATGAAACAGAACTTTAGGACTATACTGGACACCATTTTGAACAAGAAAATCTGGTGATAGCAACATACATAGATATGAATCCCTGGCTGGAGTAGATTTAAACAGTGCACAAATTATCTATTGAAGTTATAGGCTGAATCTCAGTGTTTATCTTCAATACTACTCCTCATTTCAAAATGAGATATTCAGAGAGATAACTCAATGAAGACATTAGACTCTTAGTCTGTTCAACAATAGTCTTATAATGATTTTGCAACTTATACTATTTCATCAGTTTAATTTCACAGGACAAACGATATGCTATTCTAATTAGCAATAACCATATGACATATAAAACCTTCAATGCCGAAGCACCTTTCTTCTAACATGGAGCTCTCCCATTTACCCTGTTGTACCCTATGGAACAATCCATAGAACCCAATGGAATTCTCCATTTGTGAGCCCTTGTGATTACTACCACCCTCTTGTTGTAGTTCTTCCTTTTCTTTCTAAACTTTGACTCCATAATCTATCATCCCTCTGAGTCTAGCCTGTTCTCAAGTCCATAAATCCAATGCCTTCCATTATGTTATGAAATGCCATTGTCATCTGTCTTCACTCAGTCTATACTGAGAGGAGATGATTATTTAGAAAACAAATAAAGACACTGACTTACTCTGCTGAGTTTTTTCAACATAATTTAAGAACAATACTAGTTCTCCAGGGAACTGAATTCATTCTCTATCTAAATTCATCAAATTAATACTTGAAATTACTGCCATATTGAAAATTGTCTTCCTCAGCCAAGAACCAGGGACACATATGTAGTTCTAGCTATTCAGTGAGTGCCGCTCTAGAGGTTGGTAGTTTGACACCAGCTCAGGCAAGGAAGTTTGCCTGAGTCCATCTCCAAATTAACCAGACAAAAACAGGGTTAGGCTTTAGCTCAAGTGTTAGAGCAGCTTCTGAGCAAGTATAAGAGACCTGAGTTCACCATCCCCCAATCTGAAGACATAAAAACCTGTCTTCTGTTAATACTGATATTGACTATTGGATTACTGATAAAAATAAATGTAGCATATAAAAGAAAACATGTATGTAAATAAACTTACCAAGGAATATAAACACATCCATGATTCTTTTTTCAATTATTATCTACAAATAGTTTTCCTTGTGAGTTTCAATGTAACATGTCCTGTCATTCCTTCTGTTAATCATCATACTCATCTCCATTCATCTCCATTTTTCTATTTCTACTTTCACCTATGTATTTTGAATATGATGATTATAATCACTCATCATTCCCATTTACATTCCCTTTGTATTCTTCCTTTCTGATGTTGTTTTGATTGGTTGTGGGGCTTGAACTCAGGGCCTGGGTATTGTCCCTAAGTTTTTTTTTTCCTGAAGGCTAGTGCTCTACCACTTTGGGCCACTTCTGGTTTTCTGGTGTTTTTGTTGTTGTTGTTTTGTTTTGTTTGTTTTTTGAGATAAGAGTCTCATAGACTTTTCCTGCCTGGAATGGCTTTGAACCATGATCTTCATATCTCAGCCTCCTGAGTACCTACGATTTCAGTTTTGAGCCACCAGCTCCCACCCATCCCTTTCTTTTTATCCCACATCCCAGGTAAGATACATTTCAAATTCTAGATTTTTAGTTCTTGAAACTAATTATTATTCAAATAAATTACACAAAAATATCTCCTGTGTATACCATACAGTCAGATTGAACATTTATGTATGCATGTGTTTTTTTATATGTCTATATTTTAGGTCTAACATCTACATTTGAGAGAAGACATATGCCCTTTTTCTTTGAGAACCTGACTCACTTCACTCAATTTGATTATTTTCAACGTTCTTGTGTCTCCCTGAAAAATGACATATTATTCTTCTTGATTTCTTGATATATGAATAAGATTTCATTTTCTTGATTCAATCATCAGTTGGGTTTTGTGAATAGTATCACAATAAAAAATGGGTGTTTGAGTACTTTTATTTTATTCTGACTTAAAATCTATCACATAAATGCACAAGAGTCTTATCATCAGATTACAAGGTAGTTCTCACAGTAAACTTTTGAGGAATCTCCATACTGATTTCCCTGATACTGAACTAATTTACATTCTCATCAATAATTATAGTTCCTTATTTCACTCATTCTCATGAGAACATTTTGTTTTTGTGTTTTTTCCCACATACTTGGACTTGAACTCCAGGTCTCTCACTCTTGCTCTGTTTTCTTTGATCAAGGTTGATGCTCAGTCACTTGAGTCATGACTCCAATTCCAGCATTTTTCTGATTGAGAATATTGTTTTCAAAATTTGTCTGTGAGGACTGATTTTGCACTCCTATCCTCCAGCTCCTCTGAGGATCTAGGCTTAATGGGCATGAGTCAGTGGTGCCTGTATATTTGTCTTCCTGAAGATAGTCATTCTGTCTAGAGTGAGACAGAATCACAGTGTTCTTTTGATTTACATTTTCTTTATAGCCACCTTTGTTGGTCATTTCTTATATTTTTTGGCCAGTCATACTTCTTGTAAGATATGCCTCTGTAGATCCTCGCCCTTTCATTAATTGGGTTATTTTTTGGATGGTTTCATTTTTTGGCCTCCTTGTGATATATTCTAGTTATTTGACTCCTGTCAGATGTATAACTGGCAAAGATCTCCCATTCAAAAGACTTCCTTTTTGTAAAATTATTATTCTTTTTAAGACGATGTACAGGGGTGACAGTTACATAAGTAAGGCAATAAGTACATTTATTTCAAAAGACTTCCTTTGCAGTTTTACTTTTTTGTGTTTCTTCTTTATGCTTTACTCTTCATAAGCTTCTAAGCTTGATGTAGCACTATTTTCCAGCTGTCTTTCCCATTTTCTGAGCCCTTGGACTTCAGGGTTTTCCTAAGTCTTTCTTGTAGTAATCTCGAGATTGTGGGTGTTACACTGAACTTTTTAACCCATTTTGAATTGATACATTAGTATGAGAGACAGGGATCCAGTTTCAGTCTTCTTCATACAGATGTCCAGGTTTTCAGCAACAGATTTTTTTTATTAGAAAGTAGTTTTTAATTCTTAAGTCTTCTTTAACCTAAGTCTAAAGATTATGCTCATTGTTTTCAGGCTTCTCTTAGGAATTGAATGAGAAGCCATGGATGCTACTATCCTCTTGCAAACACTTGTTTACATTTGGTCCTTTTATTGAGACTTGTTATGAGACTGAGTTTGAAGTCATAGGCTACTTAATTTTGAAAGAGTATGAAGTCAGTCCAATTTTCTGACTATAACATGGTTGTCTCTGAACAACACCAAGTTTGTAGTGAGACTACAATATGAAGAGAAATATTTGGAATTTGTAATTATCCAGGAAAGAATGACTTTAACAAATCTATCGAAAACAAAGTGGCTACTGAGTGATCAGAGTCATTAAAATGACTATTTCTATCAGTATAATAGGAATGCTGGGCATCTTGGAAATTGGCCAACACTCACTCATATCAAGCTCAAATGTGCAAAGGTTTTAAACAAAATTGAAAAGCTTTGCTTCCAGTAAAGAGTTCTTGGCTGCTCACAGAAGCTAACTCAGGAAGTATTTTCCTCATTTGGCAGTACAAGTATTCAGAGATAACAACAACCCTGGTTCTAGGGGTGTTAGCTTGAGCTGGCAACACACTTTGCCATTGTCCATGTGATGCTGGCTTTACATGTCGAATGCAAGAGTTATACTCCATTTAAGTTTTAAAGGAAAACTTGTAGGCCAGAAATGTGTTGTAGAATCAGAACATCTGCTGTCAGCTCTCTAGTAAGTAACATGTCAAGGTCTGAGTTTGGAGCTGAAGTTTCAGTGGAACACAGGAAGGAAGAGATGGGAAGAATATACAATACACATCAAGAGAGCCATAGGCTATGAGTGTTACAGCATGAAGGGAAAGACCACAGAGGTTACAGCTAGCACATCCAATGGAACAGTGCTGCCCAAGCTCTTTGGATCATACATCATACCACCACAAACCTCAGATGATGGTCACTTAGCCATTTTATTTAATGTTTGTCCTGACACGTTTCATTCTATGTCTCAATTTGTTATTTAAAAATGGTCACTTTTACTTTGTACAGTTGTATGTTATAATTTATAATTTTTTTCATTCTACAAGACCTCATAACTGAGTTTGTCTTAAGTCTCAGAAGACACCTTAGATTTGAACTTTTGAACAATACTCGAAGTGTAAAACTGTGGGGATTTTTTAAATGAACTGTACACATGTAGTCTGTATTCAGGTGAACATAAGCTTTTGTTGGGGCCAGGAGTTGAACGGCTCCTAAGATTAAATGAGATGTGCCTAGATACATAGTTGGCAAGGGATAGATTGTAATGTTTAATCTGGTCAAGTTTATTGGATTGAGAGGTGTCTAGAAGATTAGGAAAGCACATTTCTGATATATCTAAGAAGACATTTCCAAGGAGTACTAAGCTGAGAACACCTGTTCCAAATAGGGGTGCCTCTATTCCATAAATCAGGACTATATGAAATACAAAAGGAGAAGCCAGAAAGAAGAAAATTCTTGCACTCCTCTTTTTTCTTCTTCCTTCTTTCTTTCTCTCCTTTTACCTGGTTTGTTCCTCTCTCACGTCTTGCCTGCCTCTTTTCTCCCATTTTCTCTCTCCTCTATCCTCTGCCTCCCTGTCTCTGCCATAAATGCCTCAAACTCTGAGCCACATCAAACTTTTCTTTCCTTAAAGGGTTTTCTCAGATATTTATTACAGCAATAAGATATTGATTAGCACAGTTTCTATACTTCATCTTGTCACACAAACTTCTGAGTCTCCTTCATTGCCTTTAGTTTTGTACAGCTCTACTATGTATCAAATTTTCTAACAAGTCGGATTCCTCAACAATCCTCAATATGCGTTTTTTGGTAAAAGTTGTTCCACTTCCTCTGGAACATCATACTTGGTCTTCCACTAGCCTGTCATTCCTCACCTCTGCATCTCATTTCCCTTATGTATTTCACAAACAAGCCATTTATTCACTCTTACACTTAGGCAATTTTTTCATTTTAAAATTAAAAGACAGATTTTAATAACTTACGAATATATATTAACAACAGAATCAGTATTTCACAAAGAATGTGAGTCCAAAAATTTAAGTTAACATTGAAGGAGAATTGAATTTTAATTCAATTTTACCTAAAGTTACTTTGCATGTAAATAAGCAAAAAAAAGTCACTTGAAATTTTGCCTGGCTTACAATTTCTCAAAAACATAACAAAATGTTAGCTTATGAAAACTGGCAATATTTTAACTAAGACACATTGAAAGATAATTACAATTTTGCCATCTTATTTTGTACATATTCATTTTACATGAAAATAACAAATATTTCTGAAAATTTTTGTAAAGTTTTTCAATAGTTTTTAATTTCTCCAAATCCAAACAAGGTATGTATTTTACAACAAAGAAATAAATTTGGACTCCAGAGATACATTGCTATTTTATACACACTCAGTTTTCATAAAAATTAAAGAGAAATTTTGAAGTTTTTTGTGTTCATTTTCTGAAAAATATAAGAAATAGGTAATTCACTAAAAGTGACTGGAAAAGCCTTACGCTGCAATATATATCAAAACTACCATCACAGTTGTACTTTAGGAATTCATGACAGAATAATATGTGTTATTTGTGGGACTGGAAACCTATTTCTGGTAGTAGGATACAACCCTCTAGTATTAGAAAGGATAATACACTTTATGTGTTTCTAAGTTATGAAAAAGTGTAATCATAATTTTCCAGAATTTTCTAGAATGTGAAAACTAGTGTAGGGGTAAAAAAGATCCATTCTTCAACAATGCCCCTCTAGGGGCAAATACAAGTAACCATATGGATTTCAGAAACTGAGATGAAAAGCTTCAAAATTATCCTTCACAACAAAAAATTTTCACCAATTAACTATAATCAAAAGCTCCCTCATAGTTTACCTGAAGTCATTTTACATATAAATAAGCAAAAAGCTGTATAGCTCTTGTGCTCCTCCTGTTTGTTTGTTTTGTTGGTCAAGCTGTTTGCTTTAGCTCTCTTGTGGCTAAATCAGCATATCACATAAATAAACTAAGGGAAGAAAAAGTCTCATTTGGGCTCACAGTTTCTGTCCATTACTGTAGAGAGTGTGTGGCAAAACAGGCAGCCAGGAAGCACAGAGATAAAATGCCTGTGTTCATGGCAAATCCTTCTCATTTGTATCATCCATACTTAAATTGGCATGTATTTAAAGAAGCATGGATGCTTAGTCTGGAGCTAGACTAGCTTGCTTCAGAGTCTTCACCATCATTCACTCTGTATCTTGTAACACAGCATCTACTGCTCCTTAATTTCCTGCTCTTTTAAATGGAGATAATAGCATCAGTAAATTGTTGTGAATGAAAAATGCTATTGTCCCTTTTTACTCAATGAGTGATCCCCAACACCAGTACAGAGTGCCATCTCTGGAGGATCACGGCAATTCAGAATGGTGAATCTGTTCCCATCTGCACTGCATCAGGATCTGAAAACAGACTTCTCAGATGATTCATATACATTTTAATGTTAATGATAAGTTAGTGAATGCCATTGCAAATTAGCATCATTACTCTCTTCATTGGTTTCATTCCCAAACTTCAATCTATGAAAGTCTTCTATTTGATAATTTTGTCGGATTTGTACTTCCAATTATATGATATACATGACATTTTATACTAAATTTTTATTTAAAATCTGAAACTGCCATTAAATTTTATGTTCTGCCCCAGTATATCTTATTCTAGAACTCATAATTGTGTCTAGTAAATAGTAAGCACTCATTAAATCTCAGTCATATGAACAGTTCCACACTTGAAAAGTCTGTCTTCTCTGTGAGAATGCCAATCAAAACTGACATCTTTTCCTGGCTTAGGGAATTTATAGACTTTCTTAGCTAAAGTTTTAGCTTACACTTCATTTCAAACTGTTTTATTTTCATGGATTTACTATTTAGGTAGTGACATGGGATTAGGCATTTCCACACTGGTAAGAGTAGTTAGCAATTTAACCTAAACAACATTGGCACTCCTGCAAACAGAACAGATTAAAAAAAAAACAGCATTTTCCTTTGTCTTGTTGCCTATAACTGAGAAGTCAATCACTGAGATTATATAGACTGTGAATTAGAGTTTTAAAGAACAAATGTAATTGTGAGTCTATTTATTGGTCTGGCACTGCTCCTTTCTAAGACGACAACAGTCCATCTCTACACAAAGCATGAGTGACTGGGCCAGCTCAAAGTCAAGCAGAACATCTGCTCTAAGTTTCACTGGAGCCTGGTACTGGTGGTTCATGCCAGTAATCCAAGAAACACAAGGATCTGAAATCTGATGACTGTGGTTTGAAACCAGCCCAGGCAAGGCTGGCTTTGTCTCCAGCGAACTTCCAAAAAGCTTGAAGTGGAGCTATGGTTCAAGTGATACAACGCTAGCCTTGAGCAAATAGCTCAGGAACAGTGCCTCAGCTCTGAGTTCAAACCCTAGGATGGGAAAAAAATGTTTCACTGGATTTGGGAACCAACAGGGATGCACTGATGAGCCTAGAGAGTCACTAGGTTCTTTGACTGCTTATGCAAAATTTGCAAAGTGTGTTAGGAATAATGACTGAGAGATAGGAAGCTATAAATTACTATGTCTAAGTGATATCAAATCCACATTCTCTTACACTAAGAAGAGAGGAAAGGAAAGGAAGTTCCATATCTATTTTTTAATTACCACTTGCCATCACTGATGGTATGTGACTGATTACTCTGAATTCTAGAATTGATAGTGATGAAGGTGACACAAGAAAAATGTAATTAAATACTTTTACCCTTAAATTATGTGATATTAATGTAAATGGCTTCAAAAAGCACTGGAATAGAAATAAACATTTTAGAGGCAGCATATACTAATGATGGGTGATGTAACTTCTTTTTTCATGTCTTTTATTGTGAAAATATCATAAAGAGAGGTTACAATTATATGAGCAAGGTAATAAGTACATTTCTTATCAAGCATTGTTGCCTCCTCCTTTGTTTTCCCTACCATCACTACCCTCCCATCTCCATGACCACTCACCCCTAACCCTTCTCTCCCCCACACACGCCCCTGAAAAGTTGTAAAGTTCATTTTTCGACATGTATTCTACATCTCATTGTTGCAATGGGTCCATCTGTATCCCTATTTAAACAATTTGTTCTTCCCTTTCCCCTACCCAAATTATATTAGCATAAAATACAGTGAAAACAGGAGTTATACCATGGGGGTGGGGGGCTGGGACATACAAAGCAACAAAGAAATCATTTTACAAACAAGTTAGAAACAATACCAAGAAAGAAAAACTTGGGTTTCATTTCATTTAACATCAAGTTATCTGACCGTTTCTGCTTGTCTCAGACATATACTAGTTATTGCAAATAAAGGAAACCATAAGACCTATGTATCTTTGGGCCTGGCTTACTTCACTTCATATAATTTTTTCCAAGCCTTTCCATTTCCTAACAAATGGGAAAATGTCATTCTTTGTGATGGAGGTATAGAATTCTATTGTATGGAGGTATAGAATTCTATTGTATGTATGTATGTATGTATGTATGTATGTATGTATGTATGTATATATATATATACACATACGTATATATATACATATATATATGTATATATATATACATATATATGTATATATATATACATATATGTATATATATGTATACATATATATACATACATATATATATATATACATACCTATATATATATACATATATACCACATTTTCCTGATCCATTCATCTACTGAGGAACATCTGGGTTGGTTCCATATCTTAGCTATGGTCAATAATGCTGCAATAAACATAGTTGTGCTGGTAGCTTTAGTATGGTCTTGTTTGTGATCATTTGGGTAAATGACCAAAAGTGGGATTGCCGGGTCATAGGGGAGCTCTATGTGGAGTCTTTTGAGGGACTTCCATACTGCTTTCCAAAGTGGTTGAACCAGTTTACACTCCCACCAACAATGCAGTAGGGTTCCCTTTTGGCCACATCTCCTCCAGCATCTGTTGTTATTAGAGTTCTTGATTATAGCCATTCTAAGTGTGGTGAGATGGTATCTCACAGTGTTGATTTGCATTTCTTTTATGGCTAGAGAGGTTGAGCACTTCTTCATGTGTCTATTGGCCATCCTTCTTTCCTCTTCAGAGAAGCTTCTCTGTAAGTCTTTGACTCACTTATGTATTGGCAATTGTTTCTTTGAGGATTTGTTGTTGGGGGATTTAATTTTTTGAGTTCCAGGTATATTTTAGATATGAGTCCATTGTATGACTAGTGAAGATCTTCTCCCAATCCCTGGGCTTTCTATTGATCTTGCTAGCTATGTCTTTTGCCATGCAGAAGCTCTGCATCTTCATGCAATCCCATTTGTCCAACCTTTCTTTGATTTGTTGTATTTCTGGGTCTCTATTAAGAAAATTTAAGCCTGTGTCAGGGAAACTTAGGATTTCTCCTATTTCGTCCTACACTGTTTTTAGGATGTCAGCTTTGATTCTGAGTCTTTGATCAATTTGGAGTTGATTCTGATGCAGGGTGATATATAAAGGTCTAGGTTTAATTTTCTACAAGTGATTAACAAATTTTGCCGACACCATTTACTGAAGAGGCTGTCTTTCTTCCATTCTATTTTGTTAGCTCCCTTATGGAAGATTATATGGCTATAGGTCTTTGGGTTCATTTCTGGGTTTTCAATTCTATTCCATTGGACCTGAGATCTCTTCTTGTGCCAGTACCAAACTGTTTTGATTACTATGGCTTTGTAGTAGAGTTTGAAATTTGGTATTGATATTTTTCCAGCACGGTTCTTTCTGTTAAGGATGGTTTTTGCTATTCAGGGTTTTTTATTGTTCCATATGAATTTTTGGATTGCCTCTTCTCTTTCCTTGAAGAATGAGGTTGCAATATTGATAGGTATTGCACTGAATTTCTAGACAGCCTCGAGAATTATTGCCATTTTCATGATGCTGATCCTTCCAATCCAGGAACATGGGAGGTTTTTTTTACCACTTTCTAAGTTCTGTTTCAATTTCCTTTTTCAGGTTTTTAAACTTTTCATCCTAGAGATCCTTTACGTTAATTAAGTTAATTCCTAGGTATTGGTTAAGTTAATTCCTAGGTATTTTATTTTTTGTGGGGCTATTATGAATGCGGTTGCTTTCCTGATTTCAGCCATGCTTTCCTCATTGTTGGCATACAGAAAAGCCATTGATTTTTAAGGGTTAATTTTATGCCCGAATACTTTGCAAAGTTTTGAATCAGCTAGACTAATTTGGGAGTGGAGTCTGTAGGATTCTTTAAATACACGATCATGTCATCTGCAAAGAGGGAGAGTTTTACTTCTTTCCCTGTTTGCATCCCTTTTATGTTTGCATCTTGTCTTTTGCTGTAGCAAGGCATTCTAATACTAGATTGAAGAGAAGTGGAGAGAGTGGAAATCCTTGTCTCATTCCTGTGTTTAGAGGAAATAGCTTTAGTTTTTCACCATTAAGTATAATGCTGGATGTAGGTTTGTCATATACAGCCTTTATTGTATTGAGGAATGTTCCATGGATTACTATTTTTCCAGAGCCTTCATCATAAAGGCGTGTTGGATCTAGTCAAATGCCTTTTCTGCATCTATTGACATAACCTTGTGGTTCTTATCCTTGCTCTTGTTGATGTGATGAATTATATTAATTGATTTGCGTATAATAATCCAGCTTTGCATCCCTGAAATGAATCCTGTTTGATCGTGGTGTATGACCTTTTGGATGAATTGTTGAATTCGATTCATCAAAATTTTGTTGAGAAGTTTTGCATCAATGTTCATGAAAGAAATGGGTCTATTGTTCTCTTTCTTTGATGAATCCCTGCCTGGTTTGGGGTTGAGGGTTATGATGGCTTCATAGAATGAGTTCGGGAATGCACTTTCTCTTTCAATTTCATTGAAAATTTGAAGGGGTATTGGTGTGAGCTCTACATTGAAGGTCTTGTAAAATTCCGATGTAAATCCATCTGATCCTGGGCTTTTCTTAGATGGGAGGTCTCTTAATGCTGTTTCTTTTCAATGCTTGACATGGGTCTGTTAAGTTGGTTTAACTCATCTTGGTTTAGTTTCAGAATGTCAATATTTGCTGGGAAATCATCCATTTCTAGCATAAAGTTTTGAGAATTATTCCTTTATAATGTTCTGAATCTTGGTTGTTTCTGTGGTGATATTTCCATTCTCATCCTTAATTTTGTTTTTTTGGGTGTGTTTTCTTCTTTTTCTGACAAGATTTGCTAAGGGTTTGTCAGTTTTGTTAATTTTTTCATAGAACCAACTCTTTGTTTTCTGATTCTATGTTTTTTGTGGATTCTAATTCGTTTAATTCTGATTCAATTTTAATTATTTGTTTCCACCTACTGGATTGGGGCTTAGCTTGCTGCTATTTTCCAAGGAGGTTCAGATGTCTCATTAAATTGTTGGTTTCAGATCTCCCCAATTTGTTGATGTAGGAACTCAGAACTATAAACTTGCCTCTGAGTACCACCTTTGCTGTGTCCCAGAAGAGATGGTAATTTGTATGCTCATTTTTGTTGAATATCATGAACATTTGAATTTCCTTTCTAATCTCTTCCATGATCCATTGGTGATTCAACAGTGTTTTGTTCAGCCTCCATGTGTTATAGGACTTTTTTCGGTGGCTTTTGGTGTTGAGTTCTAATTTTATTCCCATGTGATCTGAGAGAATCCAGGGCATAACTTCAATGTTTCTGATATTGGACAAGTTTGCTTTGTGACCTAAAATGTGATCTATTTTGGAAAATATTACATGTGCTGCTGAGAAAAACATGTATTCTGATGCTGCTGGGTGAAAGTTTTGGTAGATGTCTGTTCAATCTAGTTGATCTATGCAGTTGTTTAGATCTGCAGTTTCTCTGTTGAGTTTTTGCAGAGTTGATCTATCTAGTGAGGATAGTGGTGTGTTAAAGTCCCCAACAACTAATGTCTTTGGATCTATGTGATATATGAGAGAAAGCAGTGTTTCTTGGATAAGTTTGGGTGCTCCGTTGTTTGGTGAATATATATTTAGAATTGTAATATCCTCCTGCGGGAGAGACCTAAGGGATCTCTTCCTTATCTCTTCTCAGTAATTTTAATTTGAAGTCTATTTTATCTGATATTAGGATTGCAATTCCCACCTGTTTATGGGGGCCATTTGCTTGGCAGATTTTATTTTATTTTCACCTTTATTTTATTTTATTTTCACTTTTAAAATATGTTTGTTTTTATGCTCAGGGTCTGACTCTTGAAGGCAGCACATAGAAGGATCTTGCTTTTTTAATCCAACTTGACAGTCTATGACACTTAATTGGAGAGTTAAGTCCATTAATGTTGAGAGTTAAGACTGAGAGGTGTTTGGTAGTTCCTGCCATGTTATCCACCTTTTTGGTGCTGTGACAACTGGATTCTTCCTATGGTTCTTGGATTTTCTGTTTGGGTGTGGTTTCTTGGTCATTATTGTGCTCTTGTTGGTATTCTGTTTTTTTTTTTTGGGGGGGGGGTCCGGTTGTGGGGCCTGAACCCGGCCTGGGTGCTATCCCTCAGCTCTTCAGCTCAAAGCTAGCATGCTACCACATGAGCCATAGCACCACTTCCGGCTTTGTTTTTTTTTGCTTATGTGGTGCTGAGGAATCGAACCCAGGGCCTCATGCATGTAAAGCAAGCACTCTACAACTGAGCCACCTTCACAGCTCCCTCTTGTTGGTCTTCTATGTGTAGGACATATGTAAGTATCTTTTGTAGGGCTGGTGTGGTGGAGATATATTGTTTCAGTTTTTCTTTGCTATGGAAAGTTTTTATTTGACCTTTGGTTATGAAGGAGAGTTTAGCTGGGTATAGTATAATTGGTTGATAGTTGTTTGTCTTTAGGGCTTTGCATACATCATTCCAGCCTCTTCTTGCTTTAATTGTCTCTGCTGAGAAATCTGAAGTGATTCTAATTGGTTTCCCTTGATAGGTGATTGATCTTTTCTTCTTGACAGATTTAAGGATCCTTTTCTTGGTCTGAATTGATCCTGTGTGGATTATAATGTGACAGTGGGATGTCCTGTTCTGGTCTGGTCTATTTGAGGGTTCTAAAAGCTTCTTGTATCTGAATAGGCCTATCTTTTTGTATGTTTGGGAAGTTCTCTGCTAGGATCCCTTTAAATGAATTTCTTGTAGGTGCTCCTCTACACCCATTATCCTCAGATGAAGCCTTCTGATGGTGTCTTCCAAATGTTGAATAGAGCTATCATCTTTCTTGGATTTGTCTTGGATAGTTGTATGTTCTTTCTCTATAATATCTAGGCTGTCTTCAAACCCCGAGATTTAATCTTCTGCATGATCTAACCTGCTGTCAAGGCTTTCTACTTTGTTTTTTATTTCCTTTCTCTAATTGGTCAGCTTTGATGGCTTCAAATTCTTTGTTGGAGCTTTGTTTTAGATCTTACGTGTACTTCTTTACTTCCCCAATTTGGTGTTTACTATTTATTCTCAAACCATTTAGTTGATTGGTTTTGTTTTTCTTGGTCTCCCTTTCCTCCTATCCGGCTCCATTCTGCATTCTCTATGGTCTCCCTGGATTCCTTCAGCTGTCTGTTTGTGGATTCCATGAATGCCTCTATTGATCTTTGTCTATTCTCATCCCGCTCTCACAATTCCTGTATGCCTCTTTGATTAGCTTCCCCACTCTCAAGCAACTCCTGTATTTCTTTTTGACAGTTATCAGCCTGCTCATGCAATTCCTGTATTAATCTTTGACAGTTCTCAGCCTGCTCACTCAATTCCTGTCTTTCTCTTTGACTATTCTCAGCCTGCTCACTCAATTCCTGTATTAATCTTTGAGTAACTTCCTCATGCTCACAAGATTCCTGTATTAATCTTTGGTTTGCCTCCTCTCACTCCTTATCACTCTCACACTGAGTCCTTTTCAGGTTTTCATTCACCATGTTTACCAGTAGTGTTTGTAGAGCATTTTCCAAACTCTCCTCTGGATTATTCATTAACTCTTCTGTCACCTGATTTTCATGAGTGGCATTTGAGATACCTGGACTTGCCATTAATCTTGTGTTTCTACAGCTTGTTCTGCCCATTTGGTATGAAAGTAGCACCAATTTCATGATAGAACACTATTTTAAGGTAAACATCAACCAGAGTTTTGTAGTTGCAAAATGGCTGCAGATACAATCTATTCAACATCAAACAACTGGATTAATAGGCTAAGAACAGCCATGCGGGATTCAGAAAACCAAAAATTGTTAGGTTTAGGGAGAATTGTGGGGAAAAATGAGATTAGAGGGATGTGGAGAGGTAAAAGGAGAGTGAATTTAACCAAGTCCTATTCTCAGAGAGGGAAATGGATTGGACAGAATGATAGGAGAGAGATAGAAAAAAATGGAAAAAAAATTAAGTTAAAAAAAAGAAACATTTAAATGTCAAGTAAATATAAAGAAATGATATTGAGAACAAAAAAGAATAGGATAAAAGGAGGGGAGAGATAGAAAGGAAACATTAAAAAATAAAAAAAATTCTTAAAATTGGAATACTTAAAAATTATATAGGTATAAAGAGATAATACTACTATTAAAGAAGTTAAGTCTAAGAGGTTGTGAATTGAGTAATAAATTTCTGTATGTACACAATGGGGGATAAGGTCTAATAATCGACGATGGGTATATATCTGGGGATGAACAGAACAGCAATGAAGTCACTCAAAAAAAAAGAAAAAAAAAAGGACCAAAAGGTCAAAAGAGATTAAACACACACACACACACACACACACACACACACACACACACACACACACACACACCTAAAATAAAAATTAGGAGCGATAAAAAATAATAGAAAACAATTTTTGTAATAATTTTTTAAAAGGGAGAAAAAAGAGTTCTTTGATTTTTTTTTTTAACCAGTCTCTTGGTGGAGTCTCTGGTCTGCTTGTGGTGTTTGGTTTTTCTGTGGCTTGATTGGTTTCTTAAGTCAGTTTGTTTGAGCGGGCAGAAAAATGCTCTTTTTTACCCAGGATTTTGTGATCCTCCTTCCAGGCTAGTTCAGTGGGAAAGAGATCTGCTTTGAATATCACAAAAGAGGGAAAAGGCTGTTTCCTCTAGTTTGAAGATGCTGGTTTGAGGCTAGGTTCTGGGAAGGGTTGAGGCCTTTCACCAAACAGTCACTTTTCCCTAAGGGGTAGCTCCTGAGACATTTACAGAGCCCAGCCTGGGGCCATTCTTAGGGTTTATGTTTACTGAGTTTCAATTGTTTGTCTAGGCTGCCTCCGGGAAGGGCAGCCTCTGGCTCTGTTTACCAATGAAGAAAGTCTCTCCTCCCGGGGTGGAGCCCCTCTGCCTGGGAGGGTGACTTTTCCCTGGGTGCAGCTGAGCCTGGCAGGGCAGGTCAGGTTCCTATGACTAAATAACTCCTTTGTTTTCTTCAAAGGCCTGAGTTGGAACTAGCTGCTCAGCCTTTGTCAATATCAAAGATGGAGATCTCCCATGGTGGGGGAGGGGTGGCCTTCCCACCACTGCTCCTTGAGAAGGAGTGAGGATGCCAGGGTTGTACTCATGTCAGAATCTTGGTTCCTGGACAGTCTCTGGTCTGCGATCTGCAGGATGAAGATTTCTGCCTCTTGTCAGTTCTTGCTGGTGGTGAGTATAAACCACTCACATGCCATGTGTGGTACCTTTGTCTGAGACTCTCTCTGTTGCTATGGCCTCCATGGCTGCAGCCATTGCAGTGGCTGCTGGCAAGTGCTCAGATTTGTCTCCTTGCCTGGATTTTCCCACTCTGGCCAAACTTCTGTACTGTGGTGTCACACTTGGTGTGATTGTCTAGCCAAGGACTGTTCACTGGAACACTAAAACTGCTTTCTATGTGAGAGCTTACTTAGCCTCCAGCTTCTCCTCTGCCATCTTCCTCGGAATCCTGATGTAACTTTGTTTATAGTATTTCTGCACTTCATCCCATGTTTTCAACCCTAGAGTTTGGAAGAATAGAGAAATTACATTACCATATTTATTGAAACTTTTTTTAAAATAGGGGCTTAGAATATTGCCTAGGCTGATCATAAGCAATCTTCCTGCCTCATCATTTGAACTAGCTAATAGGCATGTGCCATTAGGCCTAGCTCACTGTTTTGTTTTTTAATTAGAACCACTTTATATGTTTTACATTGCCAGGATGAGAATCTTTTATCAAATCTATAATGAAATTGTGAAAGAGTATGGAAGGAAGTTATCTTACCCAAATGAACCTAGTAACTTCTTATTGTGTACTTGTTCCTGGATATGGATTAAATTTTCATAATGTATGGCATTGACAGAAACCATAGGGATGGTTTGTGAAAATCCATTCCCTAATGTTATCATCAAAAACTGATCTGATTCTTCAGGAGCATGATATATTCCTTGATTTCTGTTTTCCTTTCTTTTAATAATTGATTAACTGGTATTACACAATAAGAGTAAATCATTTTATTATCAAAAGCACTTTCTTACCCATCATTACGTAATTCTCAAAACCTTCATTAAGGAGCAATATTTCTCTCTAATTCCTCAATTTAAATTGGGATTCAGAAAGTTCTACAATGTTCTTCCAACCAGTCAGTCTTACTAAATCAATTTGTAGACAATTTTTAATCCTGATTATGATCATCTTGACCAGAGGGAAATGGAATCACAGTGTTGTCATGATTTACATTTCTTTCATGGCTAGATTGTGCTTTTATCATTCCAAACTATGCTAAGTGTAACTGAGGGCTTAAAAATTAGTCATTTTAACAGCCATTTTAGAGATTCTGTTCATTTCTATAATTAAAAATCATTGGCCTTACATGTTTTTGTCTTTTGTGGGTTTTTTTTTGTTTTTGGAAATTTTATTCTGAGTCCTCTAAATCTGTAAGCCAGATAAAGAAAGCTAATTAACATAGTAATCCATACTCATAGATATGTTTTTCTTTGGAAGGGAGAAGTTAAAAAGGAATAGAAGTAATTTGCTGATACTTGTTTTATTTCAAAACTTGTGCCTTTCCATTTTTCTTTATTGGGGATATCACTAACATTTTTGTAACATCAGATAATCATATTTGTTTCACTTTGAAGATAAATACCATGTGTTTTCTCTCATATGTGAAATCTATACCTAAATAACCCAAAACAAAGGCAGGTGCAGGTGGCTCATACCTGTAATCCTAGCTACTCAGGAGGCTGAGATCTGAGGATTGTGGTTCAAAGCCAGCCCAGGCAGGAAATTCTGTGAGACTGTTATCTCCAATAAGCCACTAGAAAACCAGAAGTGGCACTCTGGCTCAAGCCATAGAGTGCTCGCCTTGTGCTGAAGAGTGCAGGGACAGAACCAAAGCCCAGAGTTCAAGCCCTACAACTGACCAAAAAAAAAAAAAAACACACACACACACAAAAAAAAAAAAACAAAGAAAAGTAAAAGCTAGAATGTAAAATGAGTAGTGAATGAAACAAGAGAGAATGCTGAAATGGGTATATGATCCAAGTACATTATATGCATTTAGGAAAACAGAATAGTTAAATATTTAAAAATTACAAAAATTTTAGATTTTTTTAAAGGAGCTAGATGGGAGATTAACAAAAAATTAATAGATGATTAAAATTGAACAAAGTAAATTATATTTTAATATGGAAAGATTACAAAGAAACCCCTCCCAGTACATAGTAAATATATGTTAATGAAATAACTTAAGAATACAGTGCACAGGGGCTGGAGATTTAGCCCAGCGGAAGGGCGCCCACCTGGCACGTGCAAGGCCCTGGGTTTGGTCCGCAGCCCTGGAAAAAAACAACAACAACAGCAAAGGTGGTTGTTGTTGCTTGAAAAGAATACAGTGCACATAAAAGGGAAAGGAGATTAATGAAGAAACATAAGTAAATGAGAAAATTGTTCAGAAAAATAAATTTAAAAATTAATGCACAGAAAACAATCAGTAAGCATAAGATGAGAGTTCCTTATTTAATCAATACACCAGATAATGCTGTGATCCAGTATAACTGAACTACTTCCTGGGCAAATTGAGAACCATAGAACTATGCTTGCAAAACAAAACATGGTAGTTTAATCAGTACAAGTCTGGGCAAGTTTTTTTTTTCTTTTTCTGTTGCCTGGGAAATCAGCTTCTAGCATATTTTTCAAAAGTACACATTAAACTTAAGTAGGACAATACCAGGAAGAACAATTCAGTGGAAACGCAGAAGTCTCAGGATGCTCCAGAGGAACAGGCTCCAAAGGAGGTTGGAAAAGAAACTTGGATGATAAAGTCCTATGTCTGTGTTATCGCTTGCTGTGTAACAAATTACTCCAAAGTGTATCGTCTTTAAGCAACACATTTATCACCTCAGAGTTTCTATGTGTCAGAAGTGTGCTCAGCTGGATCCTCTGCTTCCTAGTTTCTTGAAGGCTGCAACCAAGTGATTGGCACAGAATCTACCCTCTTCTCTGAAGACTTGCCTAGGGAAGTGTCCACTTGCAAACTAACCATGTAGCTGGCAGGAGTTTAATTCCTTATCAGAGGCTGGATTGAGAGCCTTAATTCTTCTCTGGTAATTGGCAGAAGCCTCCTCAGTTTTATGCCAGGTCCCTGACTACCACAGTTGGTTTGCAAGTCAAGTAGACAAGAAGGAGGTAATCTGCTAGCAAGATGGAAGTCCCAATCCTTTCTAAAGTAATTGTCAAAAGTCATGGCATGTCTTATTGCTTATAAGTTATTTAATGGAAAGAGATCACACAAGGCCATTAATACCAGGAAATAGAGATGGTAAAGGACTGTCTTATGTCTGACAACTGTATCATGAGGATGAGTATAGAAGAGAAATGTACTCATTACCTGACTTATGTTAACTGTAACCCCTCAGTACATCACCTTTACAATAAAAAAAATAATAGAAAATGACCTTCCCCTGATTAAACATAAGTAAGGTTGCAGGTTTGTCTGGGTTCCAAACTTCAAAGTAAGCAAGGTGTATTTTTATAAGGTTGATACAGATTTTGGATCAAAGAAAAGAAGGAAATAAAGAAATCTGGGAAATATAGACAGGAAAAAGGTTTGTGTGTTAAGATTTCACAAGAGGATCTCTTTTGCCCTCTTCAGCAGAATTAACCATTATATGAACTAGTACTTAGAAAAGCAATGTGACCTCCAATCTAGGAAAAGTACATTTTTACAGACCACACTAGACTATGAGATTGTCTATTAAAAATAATATGTTATCATAACATAGTTACATTGTAAAAAAACAATTATGCAAGTTGCAAATACTTGGGTAAGAAGTTTGAGAGTGTTAAGAGTTTAGGATTCACTGGCTATGTTTAATGCATTGAAAATATGTTCTCCTGTATTTTCTGAATTTTGGTAGAATTTGATCGAATTCACCAGTGATTATATCTGGACCTTAGATTTTATTTGTTGTGAGGCTTTTTATTTATGCAAAACCTTTGGTTATTATGGGACTACTCAGATTTTCTGGTCATTACTAAATATTGATAATGTGTATTTTTCTAGGATTTTATTCATCTTAATTATAAATTTTGTTGGAATAAATGTCCTCATATATTACTTTGAATCCTTTCAATTTTTCTAAAATTTGTAGTGATTACCTCTTATTTCATTCCAGATTTTGCTAATTTGAATCTTTTAAATTTTACCAATATAACTAAATATTAATTTAAAAATTCAAAGATGAACATTGCAATTCCGCTGATTTTCTTTATTATTTTAGTCATGTGATTTTCAATGGGATTTTTATAGTCTTTTTCCTTCTTATTTGCTTTGATTTGATATTCCTTTTGAGTTTCATGAGAAACAAGTTTGCATTATTGATTTCAGATATTTCGTATAGCCTAATAAAGTGTTTAGAGCCATATGTGTTTCTGTAAGCATTCCATTACTTGCCCCCTCTAAATCTTACTATGTTGTATTTCCATTTTCATGTGTTTCTCATCTAATGTAATTATTGATGTGAGATTTATATTTATCTCGCATATTTTTACTAGCATAAGTTACTTTTAAAATGGATTTCATTCTTCCATGTCTCATACATGCATACAATATACTTTGACCAGATTTACCCATCCATCACTCCCACTGCTCCCTCCTTCCCCATTCCCAAACCAATCTCAACAAGCTTCATTGTTCTACTTTTATATATGTACTTACAGTATTTTGACCATATTCCCCTCTTTTCACCCTCCCCTTTCCCATTAGTACCCATACTCCTGACAGACCTGTTTTATATCCCTGTCATTTATTTATAATGTATGTTACTTATTCAAAGGGTTTCACCATGGTGTTTCACACATGCATATACATTATTTTAATCAAATTTTCTTCCTTAATTACTCTCACTTTCCTTATCCCAATACAGATATCTTTGTTTAGGATGTTTTCTCTTCATTTCTTTTTGTTTTTTTCTCTTTGTTTATTTTTGGTGTTGTTTTGTGGACCATGCCTGAGGTTTAAATTTGTGGCCTAGGCACTGTCCTAAGAATTTGTGCTTAAGGCTAGTGCCTTACCACTTGAAGTACAGCTTCACTTCCAATTTTTTGGTGGTTAATTGAAAATAAGACTCACAGGCTGGTTTTGCTTCAATCCTCAAAACTCATCCTCCTGAATAACTAGAATTACCGATGGTAGTCATGGTGCCTAACTTTATTTGTATTTTTTTTTTGTCGGTTGTGGGGCCCAAACTCAGCCTGGGCACTGTCATTCAGATCTTCAACTCAAGGCTTAGCACTCTGCCACTTCAGCCACAGAGCCACTTCTGTCTTTTTCTTCTTCTGTGGTGCTGAGGAATTGAACCTAGGCCCTCATGCATGCAAACCAAGCACTCTTCCACTAAGCCATCTTCCCAGCCCTTTATTTGCATTTCTGACTCAGCTATTTACCAGTCAGGCCTTCATCTTTATAATTCTAGACAGAGATTTTGCTTGAACACACTGATTCCATAAGGCTTTCATCTTCTGCTAAAAGGTTTCTCTGAGGATCACATTCAAAAATCTTCCATCTCCCTGCTCAAGACCAGATTAGTCTTCCCTAAATGTGTCTTATTTTCCAGTTTTACATGGAGAGATGAGGTACATCATCAGGTATCATGTGGTGACTCTCAGGTCTTTCTGAGGTTGCCTATTGATGGGTTCTCCCCATTCATTCTAATGACTGTTCAGTCCTATGCAACCTTGAACTTAACAGGTATGGGTTCCTCTGCTCACTTCCTCCCACAATTGTCATCTTTATTAATTTTCACCTTTACTAATAATGGAAACATAATGTTTTCCCTTTCTATCAAATAAAGTTAGACACTAACAATTTGTGACTGAACTGAGCAAGGAGGATTAAAGGCATCCTAGGCAAGAAACCTTCAGATCCTACTTTCCTCAACCAACAGGCTCCCAGTGGCTTTTCATGGGCAAATGCTGTTCAGGGTCATTGTTTATCTTTGCTTAACTTCCAGACCTTGAAATGGTTTTGATGCTAGATTTTTTTCAGTCTTTTGAAATATAAGTTGGTATTGGGGACATAATAATTTAATATCTTCAGATTTCCATTCTAGAATCTACCATTGTATTTTCAAATTGGATATTCAAATATATAAGGGATGACATGTTGAATTACAACCTCTTTGTACAAACCCTAAAAGAAGGCTGGAATGTAGCTCAGTGGCAAAATGTTTGCCTAGCAATTATAATGCCCTGGTTTTGATCCCCAGTACTAGAAGGACTTTTATCACCTATAAAGAAATTGGTGCTCTTTCCCAGAATTAGATTGAATCATGACTACCTGAAAATGATAAATGAAGTTCATCAAAGGAGAGCAATTGAAAGTTTTTTTTAAGGATCACTTTCAGGTTCTCAACTCCTGTAAGACTTCCCTGACTGTTTTCTCTGCTTGTGTGCTTGTCCATCTTCAAGTGAGACACAACTTTTTCATTTTACCCATCAGCAGCAGCTATTAATGGAGTATTCACAGCATCATTCAAGATACAAATAAGTGCTGTGTTCTTTTGGGCCATTTATTTTCATGTACCTTTTATAAAAAATGATGTGTGAGTAATGAAAGACACCTTCCTCCTCTTACCCAATCAACCTACTATATACAACTATATTTTATAATCTTTTAGTTGATGTTTGGTTTATTTAACTGTATTTTTTAACCTTTTCCTTTGTCAGTACCAGGTGGTCACAATCCAATATAAATCCAGAAAACAACATCAATAGCTTTTTAGATAATAAAAGTACTTCCTACAAACACCTGGCATGCCAGGACTCTCTGTACTTTTGTTTTTATTTTCATGCAAACTGTAAAGTCCAAATGCTGAAACACAAGTATGCAAAGCACAAAATAAATCTGACAAGGTGTTTGATTGCTAGGGAAGCGTGGATTAAAATTGCCTCAGTTTTGAGACCTAAGGGTAAACAGTTAAGACAATGAATTTGGACCTTGTAGAACTATACACCAGTTGGAAGTTGTGATATTGATCAGTTTCATTAACCTTCTTGAGCCTCATTTTTTGTTTATAGAAACTTGGGACTACACTGTATTTTATAAGGTTTTTATAGAGGTTAAATGAGTACATCTGTTCAAAACACTCCCTAGCTCCTATGTTTAGACCCGTGTGTAGTAACCATTAACATCTCCCACTAGTAGTCACTATATCTTCATTTGTTATTTTGTCAAGGTCCTGGCAAGGAAATATGGCCGTAGTGATCACATGGAGCACAGAGAAGGTTCACCCAGTAGATAGAATGCCTGAAATCTTTATCAAGACATTTTCTTTCTAGAAATTCACAGACTGGAAATGCCCATTGCCTCTGATATTCATTGAAATGCTCTGAGACAATGATTATGGTGTTCTATGACCTGTACATATAGTGGCATCTTGAGACCTCTTTCTTAAGATACCTTGTTGGGACTCAAGGAATTGAATAACCTAACATCTTACTGTCCTCAGTGATAGAAGAGATAGAATAAGATGAGATCACATAGAATACAATCTATCAGAACCAACAATCATAAAACATTTTTTTTATCCATGTATGTGTATTTGGTGTGTGTGTGTGTGTGTGTGTGTGTGTGTGTGTGTGTGTGTGTGTGTGTGTGTGTGTGTGTGTGTTGGGGATTTTTTTTCTAAAAAATGGGGGAAATGTCATGAGAAAAGGTGTAATGAGACAATTCATTGTGACAGCACAGATAATTTAAGATTTTTGTAGTAGGGTTGACTGCTTCTGAAATAGAGCTGTAATGATTAAAAAGTAACATGAACCTTCAGGTGTTCATACATTTCTCTATCCCTAACAATTCTGTTCTCTCATGCAATAGGTCAGCTGATGGGTACTAAAGCTATTATTTTTCAAATAATAATAAAAGAATATTTGCATACTGTATTTAATTCTTGCTTTCACTTTTTATATAATTTTAAAATGATACGTCTTTGATTTCAATTTATGTCTTCTTTTGCTTTAAGATAATTGTTCAGAATTAATCTTTCTGATAGTACCACTGAAAATTCTAAGACACATTTAAAATATTAGTTGACAATCTTATTTTTAACTTTCATCAGTATTCAGAAGTTCTGCAATGTAATAGTTTATTTCAGTTATCAAACATTCAACCTGCCTTCTTATTTCATACAACCTCCTTTGCTGATAACATTAGGGGTATATAGTGTCTATCTTCTCTCAGTAGGAACTGAAAGTCAGTATTCTTTTGTCTCTTCACTCCAGACATGCAATTGTCCTTTGCTCAGCTTGTCATTTCCATCAAGGCCTCTAGATCTAGAGCAGGCACCTAAAGGGGAGTTCATGGCTCCAATATCTGCTTTGCTGTGGAGTCTGTAATGAGGATAGCAGTGAAACTCTGACCCACTTGCTTTTGCTGCCAAGCTGGGGAGTCACTGGATCATTATTTTCCAAATCTCTCATCAATTTCAGATTCCTAAAATATATCCTCTTTCATTTTTATGTAGCTAGAGTTGGATTCTATTTTGAAACTATCAAAGAAAAACCCTACATGGTAAAGGGTTCTCAAAATTAAAATTTAGCTTGCTCTATTAAAATGATGCCTTGTAGCCAGTATCTCATGACTAATCCAAGCTGCTTAGGAGACTAAGGATTGAGGCTTGAAGTCAGCTCAGAGAGGAAAGTGTAAGACTCTTAACTCCAATTAACCACCAAAAAGCTAGCAGTGGAAGTATGTCTTAAACAGTAGCATGCCAGCCTTGAGTGAAAAAGATAGGGGACAGCACCCAGGCCCTGAATTAAAGCCCCAAAATGGCACACACACACGGCACGCACAAGTGTGCATGCATGCACACACATACACACACACTCCGATGACTTATCATAATGCTGTATAACTTCCTACATTCATTTACTCCATTGCTATAGCTTGATTTTTTCTTTTACCCATTATCCATCAAAAACATGGATTTTCATATTAGGTAGATCTGAGTTCAAATTCTGACTTTATTTGCAAATATTATGTCTTAATTAAGGAAGAAAAGCAAATTCATTTTTGTCAGTCAGGGGGCTTGAATTCAGGACCTAGACACTGTCCCTGAGCTCTTTTGCTTAAAGCTAGTGGTCTACCACTTTGATCCACAGTGCCACTAAAAAAGCAGATTTTGATACCAGCAGTTACTATGGAATCTAAATAATACATAATATAAGTAAGTAGTTTAATTCAAAACACTGTATAAGGTAAAAGAAAGATGAATAAATGAAAAAATGGATAACATGTTTTTTTTGTATCTAAATGACATTGTAACCTAGGGTAAAAAGTAAACTTATTTTATTGATCTCATCTATAAAGAAAGTGTTACTCTAGATTTTTGAGGCCTTCTTTTATTTCTAAAGTCTTTTAGCCCTCATAATATCCAGATCACATTTCAAAATCGTGGTACTAGTTTGCAGTTTTTTCCTAAATGTGTGTGTAAGCAGTAGACATTTTATAAAATGAATTCTCTCATCTTTCTTGTGTGCCTTGTATCACCTTCATGACACTTTATGTAAAAAATCACTTAACCCTGGAGAGATAAGGAGCTTGCATGGCCTGGGCACCCTGTGTGCTCTGGTTGAAACACCACACTTGCCAGAGTAATACTACACATGGTTCTTCTTTCTGCCTGCAATTCTCCACATACCTTTGTATCCTGTCCTAACTCCACTTGGCTCCAAATAACTCAATTTACATTATTTTCTCTGGGAAACTCACCTAAACTTCACTTACCTCTACTCCTGACCTAGCTTAAGCTTTCTCAATAAGAACTTGACTCCTGTGTAGCATTTATCACTACCATATCTAGATAGTTAATTATTTAAATCATTACTCAGTGAAGCTCCATGAAACAAAAATCTTGTTCTTAATTGTATTTCTAGTGCCTGGCATTGTGGAACACCCATGGCAAACAAATTAGAGGCTGAATTAGAGGAATGAAAGTTACTACCAGAACCCAAACCCAGGTGTCTGATTTTAACATCTGACATTCTCTATTCAACTGTTCCAACCAGATATGAGAACTTGAGTTTTAGGAATGTATCCTGTGCCATAAAGCCTTGGCAATATTTGTCATGGTTTTAGATCAAGTTTTATTACTTTTCCCAGTGTTTTGGGAATCATTTATTCTATATTTTGGCAGCATCTCAGTCTGTGATTGCCTTTTCTGTTTTTTTTTTCAGTGGCAAGCTCATCCATCTTTTGATGATTTGGATAGTGTATAATGGGTTTGTTCTGGGTAATTGATGACTACATAACATTTAAGGATACCCTAGGGTTACTAGTTGAAGCACAGGAAAAATTCCAGAGTATATCATTCTAATTAAAGGAATAATTCTCTAAGGGTAGAATTCATAATTGTTAGGCTCTAGTAGGTGACATTGGCACTTACACTAGGGCTTATAGATAATGTAAAAATGAAATTCCACATAAATAATCTCTTTATGAGAAAATAAAGAACATTTCCAAACAAATAAAAAGTACACATATAAATAATTTTAAATACTAAAACATTTGTATGTAGAGTCCAATATTTTCAATGTTACTAATTTGTAGACTGACTGAAATAGTTTACTTAAGAGAGCCATTTCTGTATTGTTTATCCCTTTAGTGTACATAGAAAGAATACTAACTTAATTTGAAATAGTAGAAGAGAAAAATAAACATGCTTTTAGAAGAAATAAAGTACAAAATGCATAAAAGGGAGTTAAAGAGCATTAAATATATTCCAGTCTCCAACAATAAAATGACTTGCAACCAGTGACAAAATACTAATAGCAAAGTGCCTGACACAAAGGATATCTATGTCCATTATTCATTTAAATAAGATACTGACTTGTGATATCCTTGGCATGGCTTGAAAGTTCATTGTCCAAAGTCCATCTCTCCCTCTTGCTCACATCTAAACAGTGGTAGATTTAAAAAAGTGTACAAATCGTTATGTCGAAAAACAAACTTTACAACTTTGGCCAGGGATGGGGGATAGGGAAGACTGAGCAGGGGAAGATGGGAAGGGATGGGAAGGGGAAACAAAGGAGGGAGCAACAACACTTGATAAGAAATGTAACTCATTATCTTGTCCATGTAATTGTAACCCTTCTGTACAGTATTTTCACACAAAAAAAAGTGAAGTCAAATAGCAATGAGAATACAGCTCCACACAAATAGTACCTGAATCCTGGATTTAGAATACAGAAAGGAAGGCGAGTGGAAAGCATCTATGCATGCTATCTCTGCTGCCACCTTCGCCTTTATCACAGCTCCCTGGCCTCTGCCACCCACTGCCATGGATACATGCTTAAATTTGTCTTCTTATATAGGCTGCTTATAATTCAACACTGGTATTCACTAGACACTATGTTGGAAATGAACTTTACAACTTAGGAGGTGGAGAGGGAAGTCAGAGTGAGAGGGAATGGGAGAAAATGAGCAGAAAATGAACCCATTATATGACTTATGTAACTGTAACCCCTCTGACCTCACTTTTACAATAAAATTTAAATTTACAAAAAAGAAAAAAATTATTTTGACATACAAAGATTATATGACAGAATTCAGTTGCTAATTACTGGCATGCTTATGATATATCCTCAAGAGATTTTTTTTTTTTGGAACAGCAGTTTAATCTTTCCAAACAAACTTACTGTCATAGTAGGGGGAAAAATAGAATACAGAGATGAAATCAGATTCTCATGTGGCTCCATGTCAACAAATTAGCAGAAATAGCTGAGTATAGCCATGCTGGATAAGTGGACTAAATACTTCCTTGCAGGGAAACATTGTCAAGTCTTATCTGTTCACGGCCAGAGTGTGATAAGGTCAGTGTCTCCCTGACTCCTTGTATTCTTCTTTTTCATCACTCATGTTCTCTGTCTCTGTCTCTGTCTCTATCTCTGTCTCTGTCTCTCTCTGTCTCTCTGTCTCTCTGTGTCTTTGTGTCTCTCTCTCTTTCTCTCTCTCTCTTTGACTTTTTACTGCTTTCCTTTTCTGTTCATATCTATCTCACTATTTTTGTACTTCTCATAACCAAGGGACAAATGCAGACTATTATGTGATCCAGCCTGGAAAATTAGAATTAATAAGGAATAAGATCCACAAAAGATGCATTGTATACAAGAACTACTTTGTTAAATGGCCAAAAAATACATAATCTAAAAATTAAGAAAAGTGAAGGTGAATTGTGTGGTGTGAGAATGTCAAAAATGGTGACATTGTATTCATAAACTACTTTGTTGAATTTCAACTCCTTTGTACAACTATTTAAAGAGAGTGAAAATATTTCAAAAAAAAACAAAGACTTCAGAATTAATGACTGGAAATCATTTTTTGGTTAAAAAACTAATGAATCAAATTTTAATTAGTACTTTTGTTGAGAAAGTATATGAGAAATAACAAAATATTCCTGAAAAATAGATGAAAATGTTTTGACTCTAATACATAGCAAATTAAAATAACATGGACTAAAGAATCATTTCTGGAGAGAACATTTCTAACTAATGCTTATTTGTGCTCATATTATTCAGACGAAAATGTTTTCTTCCAAGTGTTGTTAGCATCCATATCCACAGAAATTATTCAAAACTTCTTTTACAAGTCAAACAAGATGACCTCTGAAACCAATTCAATCTCTAAAACCTTGTTCTTCCCTATTTCCTATTACTCTAATAACAAGTTTCTTGTAAGATATAAGGGCAATTCTCATTGCTATATTAGCACCTTTTGTGAGCTAAACATTTTATTTTTAAACTTTCACAATTCAATGGAAGTAATATTTGAACACAGTCTGGTCTTTAAGAAAATCATAAACATATGGCATTCTGCTATAAGACGATCAAACTTGGGTCACAGAAAAGTCAACAGAAAAATTCTGTAGAAGATAAAGTAGCTTATCACAGAAAGAAAAAAAAAGGTTATCATAACTTGATTTATATCTGGAAAACTGATATTTTCATCAGATCATAGTCGTTTCTTATTTGACCTGAAAATGTTCATCCCCAGTGGAGAAAATAGGAGTGTTTCCACCTTGTATAAGAAGCACAGCTGCACACACCAGCATTAGTTTTCCCTGCTGGGGAGAACTAAGATGCAGAATTCAATCAAACCAGCACCAAGCCCCAGCTGTGATCCTGCAGAAGAAACTCATGCCTGGGGGGAGTGGGTCCCTTTCAGATTGTTTACAGAGAACACAGTTTTCCTTTCAATGGAGGAAGGAAATCTCTAACTATTACCTCCACACAGGAAGTAGCTGAGTTGATGTTGTGCTGGTTCTTGGGAGAAACAGAGGCAGATTTATCTGGAGAAAAATTCCAAGTCATACTTTACACTCCATGCCAAAGGGTAATATACATTAAGAACCTTAACCAAATAGCATTATCACACCTTACAAGAAAAAAGGAAGGAAGAACAGGCTTGCTGAAAATGAGTATGTTCTGAGACTTCCTGCTTTGGAATGGCCCACTGGTTCATTGGGAGACTCTTCTCATCAATCTTTCCCTTCAATATGCTGTACACACTGTAGTATGTGTTCCTGGTCTGTATACCAGAGAAAATTATAGTCCTAAGTGACCATGCTATGCGAAAAGTTGGTAATAATAAATTCACTATGTATGCAAGAATTGTGCTTTAGGTAGTGTAATGTCTGCAAACAAGTTCTCAACTTGTTCCTAATAGGCTATAGTATCTCAATAGATACAGATTCTTTCCTATACCTCATTCATATTCTTTCCATTACATCAGATGAAATAGTAACCTGTAAGTGAATCTTCTTAACTGGATGTGTGAACAGCTTCATGGATCTTTGTATCTCCTTCTGACAAATTATCACAATTCCTAGTACATTAGGGCTTCTTGATGTTTTTTACATGGTAACAAAGGTGTATCTGTTTTCATGAAAAACATGAACTTAAAAAAAAACATGATTTGGGGCTGGGAAGGTGGCTCAGTGGTAGAGCTCTTGCCTTGCATGCATGAGGCCCTGGGTTCAATTCCTCAACACCACATAAGAAAAAGAAAAAAGCCGGAAGTGGCACTGTGGCTCAAGTGGTAGAGCGCTAGCCTTGAGCTGAAGAGCTGAGGGACAGTGCCCAGGCCCAGAGTTCAGGCCCCATGACCGGACCTAAAAACAAACAAACAAACAAACAAAAAACCCATGATTTATTTTGTCCTCAATAAGAAAACAAGGAAGAGATAGTAAAGGGTAACTTAACGGTGTTGGTTTGATGGTGTTGTTATGGGACCTAGAGATCTTATGCTTTATTTCATTTTATCTTGTCTCTACTCTTGGTATTTGGCTTTCTGCTTGTGGCTGACAGTAACTACTCTAGGTACCACGTTCATGGGGGGTGGGGAGGCAGGAGGAAGGACAAAAGGCACAGGGTAAAGGAAGGTAAAATGTATGTCTAATGAGTCTGTTCTTATTCACTTGGAATACAGTAGATTTCCTAGCTAACCAATATTCCACTTCCAGCCTACTTTCCAGGGCAAAGTCAGATAGTTGATCCTAACTTCAAGGTACCATCTAGGGAAATAAAGGTTTATTCTTACAGAGCAACTCTTCACAATTGACAGAGATTTAGAAAGAAAGGAAGAATTGATACCCAATCAGCAATTATCAGTAGTTGCTACATATAAGACTGTCCAATTATAGATGACCATACCTGGGGTGGGTAGGTAGTACCCTCCTTTCACTGAAAGTGCCATGGTGTGTTAGGGATATAATCTGTGCTTCCATGTACCAAGAATGTCCTCGTCCCTTATTTAATCATAAGGCTATTTTGGTCAGCAAATCTCAAGAAGTCAGGCACATGCCTGTAATACCAGCTCTGTGGGACACAGAGATCAGAAGGATCATGTTTCAAAGGCCACATCTCTACGAACAAATTAGAATGAGGGAACCTAACTATAAGTACGTGTAGGAGGATTGTGATCCACAAATGACCCTGGACAAAATGGGTAGCAGTTTCTGAAAAACAAACCATAAAAGAATTTTTGCGGGCATGTTTCAAATGGTAGTCTTTGCTAACAAGCAAGAACCCCTGAATTCAAACCAACAGGACCACCATTAAAAAAAAAGATTCAAATAAAGTATCATAGTATTGCCAGGTGCCAGTGGTTCATGCCTGTAATCCTATCTACTCAGGAGGCTGAGATGTGAGGATCACGGTTCAAAGCCAGCCCAGGAAGGAAAGTCCATGTGGTTCTTATCTCCAATTAAACACCAGAAAAAAAGTGACACTGTGACTTAAGTGGTAGAGTGCCCACCTTGAGCTGAAGAGCTGAGGAATAGCACCCAGGCCTAGAGTTCAAGCCACACAACTGACAAAAAAAAATTTTAAGTATCATCGTATTTACCAATACCCACAAGAAAGTCCTTTCCTACTTCATTAGAAATAGTTCACTGGCTTAGAAAACAAAGTATTTTGAATGCACATTGCATGCTGAGTACTTTGAAGTCAAGAAGTAGAAAAGTCTCTTTCTGCCCTCTGACTGCCCCCATTTTACAACAATCCTTTGCTTCTCAAGGAAAGCCAGAGAAACTGAAATTCCTCTTCCTCAGAGCTGGACATAGAATGTAAAACAGTTCTCCACCAAAACTAGGACCCACACCAAATAAACAGGTGTATATGTGATCGTATAAAGTGATACTCATCAAAATGAACTGCTAGAAATGAAACAAGAGGTCCCCCTCCTTCATTACTGTTTTTGTTTTCTCTACCTTTTGTCTTGAATGTGTTAGTTTATTTGGTGGGGGGGGGCGTTGGGGGATAACAGAAGTGGTGGGACAAAGGGTGAACAAGTGAAGCAGTATTTTGAAAATGAGCTATTAAACTTGGTGGCAGGCTGGCAGGGGTGGGGGTGCCAGGCTGGAAGAAACAACAGAGAGGAAGCAAGGGAAGGGATGAAATGGGTAAAAAAAGAAATGCACTTATTACTTGAGTTATGTAACTATAATCCCTCTGTACAAACACCCCTGTTTTCACCTTATTTAATATTGGTATAATTTCGGGAGGGGAAGGGAAAAAACAAAATGTTTAAATAGGGATACAGATTGACCCATTACAACAATGAGATATACCAGATGCTATGTTGAAAAACGAACGTTAAAATTTAGGTGGGGATTGGGCCGTAGTTGAGGAGGTGGGGGGACAGGATCTTAGGGGAAAAACAAAGGAAGAGGCAACAATGCTGGATAAGAAATGCACACATGGGAGGAAGATAGCAGAGGAAAAGCTGGAGGCTAAACAAGCTCTCACATAGAAAGCAGTTTTAGTGTTCCAGTGAACAGTCCTAGGCTAGACAATCACACCAAGTGTGCCATCACAGTACAGAAGTTTGGCCAGAGTGGGAAAATCCAGGCAAGGAGACAGATCTGAGCACTTGCTGGTAACCACGGCAATGGCTGCAGCCATGGCGGCCATAGCAATAGAGAGAGTCTGGGACAAAGGTACCTCACATGGCATGTGAGTGGTTTATACTCACAACCAGCAAGAACTGACAAGAGGCAGAAATCTTCATCCTGCAGATCGCAGACCAGAGATGGCCCAGGAACCAAGACTCTGACATGAGTACAACCCTGGCATCCTCACTCCTTCTCAAGGAGCAGTGGTGGGAAGGCCACCCCTCCCCCACCACGGGAGATCTCCATCTTTGATATTGACAAAGGCTGAGCAGCTAGTTCCAACTCAGGCCTTGGGAGAAAACAAAAGAGTTATTTAGTCACAGGAGCCTAACCTGCCCTGCCAGGCTCAGCTCCACCCAGGGGAAAGTCACCCTCCCAGGCAGAGGGGCTCCACCCAGGCAGGAGTGACTTTCTTCACTGGGTAAACAGAGCCAGAGACAAACAACTGAAGCTCAGTAAACATAAACCTTAAGAATGGCTGCAGGCTGGGCTCTGTAAGTGTCTCATGAGCTACCCCTTAGGGAAAAGTGACTGTTTGGTGAAAGGCCTCAACCCTTCCCAGAACCTAGCCTCAAACCAGCATCTTCAAACTAGAGGAAACAGCCTTTTCCCTCTTTTGTGACATTCAAAGCAGATCTCTTTCCCACTGAACTAGCCTGGAAGGAGGATCACAAAATCCTGGGTAAAGAAGAGCATTTTTCTGCCTGCTCAAAAAATTGACTTAAGAAACCAATCAAGCCACAGAAAAACCAAACACCACAAGCAGACCAGAGACTCCACCAAGAGACTGGTTAAAAAATCAAAGAACTCTTTTTTCTCCCTTTTCAATAATTATTACAAAAATTGTATTCTATTATTTATTATCGTTCCTAATTTTTATTTTAGGTGTGTGTGTGTGTGTGTGTGTGTGTGTGTGTGTGTGTGTGTGTGTGTTTAATCTCTTTTGACCTTTTGGTCCTTTTTTTCTTTTGTTCTTTTTCTTTTTTTTTGAGTGACTTCATTGCTGTTCTGTTCATCCCCAGATATATACCCATCGTCGATTATTAGACCTTATCCCCCATTGTGTACATACTTCATCCAGAAATTTATTACTCAATTCACAACCTTTTAGACTTAACTTCTTTAATAGTAGTATTATTTCTTTATACCTATATAATTTTTAAGTATTCCAATTTTAAGATTTTTTTTAATTTTTAATGTTTCCTTTCTATCTCTCCTCTCCTTTCATCCTATCTTTTTCTATTCAGATACAAGAAGCTTTTAGAACCCCAAATAGACCAGAAGGGAACAAGACATCCCACTGTCACATTATAATCCACACAGGATCAATTCAGACCAAGAAAAGGATCCTTAAAGCTGTCAAGGAGAAAAGATCAATCACCTATCAAGGGAAACCAATTAAAATTACCTCAGATTTCTCAGCAGAGACAATTAAAGCAAGAAGAGCCTGGAATGGTGTGTGCCATGCCCTAAACACAAACAACTATCAACCAAGTATACTGTACCCAATTAAACTCTCCTTCATAAGCAAAGGTCAAATAAAAACCTTTCATAGCAAAGAAAAACTGAAACAATATATCTCCACCAAACCAGCCCTAAGACTAACATGAGCACAATAAAAGCCAAGAAACCACACCCAAAGAAAATCCAAGAACCATAGGAAGAATCCAGTTGTCACAGCCCCCAAGAAGGTGGATAACATGGCAGGAACTACCAAAAAACCTCTCAGTCCTAACTCTCAACATTAATGGACTTAACTCTCCAATTAAACAATATAGACTATCTAGTTGGATTAAAAAAGCAAGATCCTTCTATCTGCTGCCTTCAAGAGTTAGACCCTGCCCATAAAAACAAACATATTTTGAAAATGAAAATAAAATACAATAAAGGTAAAAATAAAATAAAATCTACCAAGCAAACGGCCCCCATAAACAGGTGGGAGTTGAAATTCTAACATCAGATAAAATAGACTTCAAATTAAAATTAGTGAGAAAAGATAAGGAAGGTTGCTACATACTAATTAAGGGGTCTCTCCCGCAGGAGAATATTACAATTCTAAATATATATTCACCAAACAACGGAGCACCCAAATTTATCCAAGAAACACTACTTTCCCTCATATCTCACATAGATCCAAAGACATTAGTTGTTGGGGATTTTAACACACCACTATCCTCACTAGATACATCAACTCCACAAAAACTCAACAGAGAAACCACAGATCTAAACAATTGCATAGATCAACTAGATTGAACAGACATCTACCAAAACTTTCACCCAGCAGCATCAGAATACACGTTTTTCTCAGCAGCACATGTAATATTTTCCAAAATAGACCACATTTTAGGTCACAAAGCAAACTTATCCAAATTCAGAAACATTGAAATGATGCCCTGCATTCTCTCAGACCACATGGGAATAAAATTAGAACTCAACACCAAAAGCAACTGAAGGAAGTCCCCAATCCAGTAGATGGAAACAAATAATTAAAATTATATCAGAATTAAACGAATTAGAATCCACAAAAAACATAGAAAGAATAACAAAACAAAGAATTGGTTCTTCAAAAAAACTAACAAAATTGACAAACCCTTAGCAAATCTTGTCAGAAAAAGAACACACCCAAATAAACAAACTCAGAGATGAGATTGGAAACATCACCACAGAAACAACCAAGATTCAGAACATTATAAAGGAATACTTCTCAAAACTGTATGCTAATAAGTTTGAGATCTTGGCAGAAATCAACCTTTTCCTAGCAAATATCGACATCCCGAAACTAAACCAAGATGAGTTAAACCAACTTAACAGATCCATATCAAGCATTGAAATAGAAACAGCAATAAGAGGGCTCCCATCTAAGAAAAGCCCAGGATCAGATGGATTTGCAGCAGAAATCAACAAGACCTTCAAAGTAGAGCTCACACCAATACCCTTTCAAATCTTCAATGAAATTGAAAGAGAAAGTTCACTACTGAACTCATTCTATGAAGCCATCATAACCCTCATCCCCAAACCAAGCAGGGACTCTTCAAAGAAAGATAACTATAGACCCATTTCTTTCATGAACATTGATGCAAAACTTCTCAACAAAATTTTGACCAATTGACTTCAACAATTCATCCAAAAAGTCATATACCACGATCACACAGGATTCATTTCAGGGTTGCAAAGCTGGGTCAGTATATGCAAATCAATTAATATAATTCATCACATCAACAAGAGCAAGGATAAGAACTACATGGTTATTTGAATAGATGCAAAAAAAGCATTTGACAAGATTCGACACTCCTTTATGATGAAGGCTCTGGAAAAAATAGGAATCCATAGAACATTCCTCAATAAAATAAAGGCTGTATATGACAAACCTACAGCCGGCATTATACTTAATGTTGAAAAACTATAGCCATTTCCTCTTAACTGAGGAACGAGACAAGGATTTCCACTCTCTTCACTTCTCTTCAATCTAGAATTAGAATGCCTAACTACAATAATTAGACAAGATGCAAACATAAAAGGGATCCAAATAGGGAGAGATAAAGTAAAACTCTCCCTCTATGCAGATGACATGATCTTGTATATAAAGAATCCTACAGTCTCGACTCCCAAATTATTCGAGCTGATTCGAAACTTTGGCAAAGTAGCAGGGTATAAAATTAACCCTCAGGCTGAGAAGGTAGCTCAGTGGGAGAGCGCTTGCCTTGCATGCATGAGGCTCTGGGTTCGATTCGTCAGTACCACTTAAGCAAAAAGAAAAAAGCCGGAAGTGGTGCGGTGGCTCAAGTGATAGAGTGCTAGCCTTGAGCTGAAGAGCTGAGGGACAGCGCCCAGGCCCCACGACTGGACCCAAAAAATTAATTAATTAATTTTTAAAAAATAAATAAAATTAACCCTCAAAAATCAATGGCTTTCTTTATGCCTCCATTGAGTAAAGCATGGCTGAAATCAGGAAAGCAATTCTATTTGTAATAACCCCACGAAAAATAAAAAACCTAGGAATTAACTTAACCAAAGAAGTAAAGGACCACTAGGATGAAAACTTTAAAAACCTGAAAAATGGAATCAAATCATAACTTAGAAAGTGGACAAATCTCCCATGCTCCTGGAGTGGAAGGATCAGCATCATGAAAATGGCTATACTTCCCAAGGCTGTCTATAAATTCAATGCGATATCTATCAATATTCCAACCTCATTCTTCAAGGAAACAGAAGAGGCAATTCAAAAATTCATATGAAACAATAAAAGATCCCAAATAGCAAAAACCATCCTTAACAGAAAGAACAGTGCTGGAGGAATATCAATACCAAATTTCAAACTCTACTACAAAGCCATAGTAATCAAAACAGCTTGGTACTGGCACAAGAAGACACCTCAGGACCAATGGAATAGAATTGAAAACCCAGAAATGAACCCAAAGAGCTATAGCCATCTAATCTTCAATAAAGGAGCTAAAAAAATAGAATGGAGGAAAGACAGCCTCTTCAGTAAATGGTGCTGGCAAAATTGATTAATCAGTTGTAGAAAACTAAAACTAGACCTTTATATATCACCCTGCATCAGAATCAACTCCAAATGGATCAAAAACCTCAGAGTCAAAGCTAACACCCTGAAATCATTACTGGATGGAATAGGAGAAACCCTACATGTCCTTGGCACAGGCCAAAATTTTCTTAATAGAGACCCAGAGACACAACAAATGAAAGAAAGGTTGGATAAATGGGATTGCATGAAGTTGCAGACATTCTGCATGGCAAAAGACATAGCTAGCAAGATCAATAGAAAGCCCAGGGATTGGGAGAAGATCTTCACTAGTCATACAATGGACAAGGGTCTCATATCTAAAATATACCTGGAACTAAAAAAATTATATCCCCCAAACACAAATCTTCAAAGAAACAACTGTCAAATAAATAAGTGTGCTAAAGACTTAAAGAGAAACTTCTCTGAGGAGGAAAGAAGGATGGCCAATAGACACATGATGAAATGCTCAACCTCTCTAGCCATAAAAGAAATGCAAATCAAAACAACACTGAGATACCACCTCACCCCAGTTAGAATGGTTATAATCAAGAACTCTGATAATAACAATGCTGGGAGGATGTGGCCAGAAGGGAATCCTACTGCATTGTTGGTGGGATTGTAAACTTATTCAACCACTTTGGAAAGCAGTATGGAAGTCCCTCAAAAGACTCCACATAGAGCTCCCCTATGACCCAGCAATCCCACTTTTGGGCATTTACCCAAATGATCACAAACAAGACCACACTAAAGCTACCAGCACAACTATGTTTATTGCAGCATTATTGACCATAGCTAAGATATAGAACCAACCCAGATGTTCCTCAGTAGATGAATGGATCAAGAAAATGTGGTATATATACACAATGGAATTGTATGCCTCCATCACAAAATGGCATTAACCCATTTGTTAGGAAATGGAAAGGCTTGGAAAAAATAATATTAAGTGAAGTAAGCCTGGCCTAAAGAAACATAAATCCCATCTTTTACCTTAATTGTAATAACCAAAAAAGGTTAGATAAGATGATGTTAGGCGAACTGAACCCCAAGATAAGGATACAAGTGGGTTTTTCTTTCTTGCTATTGTTTCTAATATATTCATAATGTGATTTTTTTTTGTTGCTTTGTATGTCCCTCCCTATGTTATAACCCCTGTTTTCACTGTATTTGATGTTGGTATAATTTGGGGAGGGGAAGGGAATGAAGATATTGTTTAAATAGGGATACAGATGGGCCCATTGCAACAAAGAGGTGTACAAGATGCTATGTCGAAAAACGAACTTTACAATTTTGCCGTGGGGAGGGGGGGCTTGCAGGGGGTGAGATTTGTGGTGGTAATGGGAGGGCAGGGATGGTAGGGGGGAAACAAAGGAGGAGGCAACAGTGCAAGTTAAGAAATGTACTCATTATCTTGCTCATGTAATTTTAACCCCTCTGTATGGTATTTTCACAATAAAAATCTTATTAAAAAAAAGAAATGTACTCATTACCTTGCCCTTGTAATTGTAACCTGTACGCAATAAAAATCTTATTAAAAAAAAGAAATGTACTCATTACCTTGCCCTTGTAACTGTAACCTGTACATATTTTCACAATAAAAAACTTATTTAAAAAAAGAAAATAGAGGGGCTGGGAAGGTGGCTCAGTGCTAGAGTGCTTGCCTTGCATGTGTGAGGCGCTGGGTTCGATTCCTCAGCACCACGTAAGAAAAAAAAGCTGGAAGTGGCACTGTGGCTTAAGTTGTAGAGTGCTAGCCTTGAACTGAAGAACTAAAGGACAGCGCCCAAGCCCAGAGTTCAGGCCCCACGACCGGACCCAAAATAATAAAAATAAATGAAATAAAATAAAATAAAAAGTATGTTCTGGGAACAAACAACACCACCAAAAAAACCCCTGTGTACATCATCTTTTCAATAACAATAAAAAAGTTTTATAATCTAAAATAAAATACACCCAAAAATTAAAGATGTTACTCTAAATTTCCTGTTTAAGAACTGGCCATCAAGAAATTCTCTGACTTACTCCATTCCAAAAGCAGAGCTGTCCCATACTCCGGAGGAGGGAATGCCACACAGAGGCCAAACCAACGTGAAGAATCAGTAGGCCATGCAATTATACTTATACCAATTTTTCACTGAATTTAAGTGTTAAATTGTTTTCCCTAGGTCTTTGTTCTTCATCCTAAAGGCTCCTGTTGCGATTTGAATATGAAATCTCTTCCACAGCCTCACGTGTTGAAGATTTGGTCCCAGCTCCTGGTGTGAATGTGAGAAGTTCTGGAAACTTGACGAGATTCAGCCTGTTCATTTGATTTAGCTCCATGGGATGTAAGTCACAGGATATGGGTCACTGTGACTAGAGCTCACCTGGACCTCAGACCCTTCCTTACTCATTTTCTGCCATGAGGTGAACAGCCTCTTCCACACACTGCTGCCACCATGATGTCCTGCCTGAATTCATGGGGCTAGGCATACACTATGAGACAAAAATAAAGTTTTTCTCCAGTAAGTTGTCTCAAGTATTTTCTCACAGCAACACAACCGTTACTAACTCAGCTCCTGTATTATAAGATATGTTGGCAAAATAAGTTGTTATACTTTTTAGCTCTTAACTTGTCCTATATGTTGGCTGTGTCCCTTAAGATGTGGGGAAAGGTATTACAGCTTGTGGGTCCTAGAGTTCTCTCATTGAAACTGAGCTCATTGAAGGATATCTTGGTATCTTTACATTTTCCAACTTAGGCCAATGTCTCTGTGGTTCATTTAGTTTATTTACCACATCTGGACTGCTGATACTACATGATTATGGTTAAATTTGTGGAACACAGGGTCATCTTACATAATTGATTACAGTATCCACAAGAAAGATTCTTATAGTTCCTACTGGTTTCAGAATAGTTTAAATATGAGTAGATGATAACCAGTGCTCCAGTGCTATTTACCTTAAAACAATTTCACAAGCTCACATGCCCTTAGGCACATGAAAGAGGGACCCACGTACACCAATATTGATGGAAGCACTGGAACAGTGATGGCTAGGGAATTGTTGCACCTGAAGACACTCAAGCTAAAGAATGTGTGACCACTTCAGTAGCCAAACAAAACTCCCTTTGGAGTAAATCTGATTCATTGGTCAATAGTTTCTAATACCTGGCAAAAGATGGGCCACAAAAAAGTATCAGCTCACTTTTCTAAAAACAGTCTTATCTGCTACACAGATAATTTCATAAATTGTATATAAGGTATACTTAATACAGAATCCCAATGAACTCTCTAAGAATAACCATTTGTAAATCATATATGTAGGCCATTATTTTATCCACTGAGAATTGTTGGGCTTAAGCCAATTAAATTTTAAAGGACATTTGCCAATAAGGAGACATAATAAAAGACTTAGGAATGATTTTGCTGAGTGCATAAGGACATGACGTAATAGCTAACATTTTTGAAGCCAAAATCAGTCACCACAAAGGTCCATGATAGACACCAATGAGTTGCTTAATTATTCACTACATTAGTAAGGAAGTTAATCAATAATTTATTCTTTAAGTCTATGGTATGTCATATGATACTAATCTACTTCACTTGAATTTATAGCACCTGTTGTCATTAGCACTTTTGCTTCATGTCTTTATTTTCCATTAAAGGATCCCTTGGTCTCTCTGAGGGTGATAATTGTGTCCTGACCTTTGATTGTAGACTTGGTGTTAGTCTTCTGAGGGCTTAATAGCATGAATTAGAACAGACAATGGACTAATTGTGCTAGTAGACCTAAATCACTTAATACATTTCACTCTTTTTTAATATGTGTTATACTTAAACAAAAATGTCCAACTACATACAGATATTTGATAAGATTATAAAAAGTAGGAAGTGGCACTGTAGCTCAAGTGGTAGAGCGCTCGCCTTGAGCTGAAGAGCTGAGGGACAGCGCCCAGGCCCAGAGTTCAAGCCCCACAACCAACAAAAAAAAAAGATTATAAAAAGTGCCTCTTTTCTGTGTTTAATGAAAATCTGGATACATTAAAATATATATAAATGATGAAACAGAAGACCTATTGTACAACCTAATAATACTTTTAATAAGTTTTGCTTTCTACTGAAATTTCTTGTGAGGCTACTTACAGGAGGCTTTTGTTTAACAAGCAAGACAGTACAAAAATTAATTTCAGAGAATAGCTGAAAAATTAATGAAGTGAATTCACCCTACATTTTTCATCCTAAAAATACCAATGTCCTCTAAATATTCCATATTCTTGCAAAAATTTATTCACTCCTGTAATATAAAAAGTCATTTTCCCACTGACCACTTTGATTCAAAAATAACTTAAGTACACAGAAGTAGTGTTCTGTGAGGCAAATTCATTACTATGCTATTCCTTTCTACAAACAGCTGTTACTGCCCAGCATACACTGCCTAAAACACAACTGCAGGAGACGCTAGCCTCCTAAACGTGAAGCCCTTAAAATCTCAAAATCTTATTTGAATTAGTTATTCTGAGAAACTACAGACATGGGAGTAACTCTAAAGAGCTGTCCTTTTCAAAAAATAAATTTATATCTATGAAGTATTAGTAAAAGTAACTATATCTAGAAAAGGGCTGCTCCTGACAATGTTTACTACCTGACAATGGTCTCATCCCCTTCCTTGTAGACCTTGTGTTCCTGCCACTCCATTTCCCTATTCCTTTCTATGACTCAGGATGCTACAAGAAGGCTACTGACTTACAGTAGTTCAACTTGGAGCTTTTCAACTTAATGGTGTTACATAAACAACATATGGTCAATAAAACTCACACTTCAGATTTTGATGTTCAATCTTGTCTGAGTGAGCTATATGCTGTGAACTCTATTTTACAATGAAGCACAGCAGGTGGGACCTTCAGTCCCCAGTGAAGGAGAGTCTCTGGGGCAGGAGAGGAAACAGCCAATACCCTATAATGTTGCTAAGTTAGACCTCTCAGTAGATCAGATGTATTAAATGCATTTAGACTTATAATTTCAATTTATGATAGGTTTATTGGATATATGCAAGTTGTAAACTGAGGAACATCAGTATAAATAACAATTTTCTTAATCTTCTTTGAGTTTCATTTGTGAGACTCCCTTATGTATCTACCTAGTTAAATGTGGTTTTTCTTCTGTTAATCAATCTTATGTTGACTTAATCTGTGGCCAAGTCAAGATCCAAGGAAAATGAGAAAGCCATTTTTCCCACCCCAACACTCTTTGGTAGATAAACATAGGTATTTTTAAGATGTAAAAATTGAGACTCAGTGGGCTAAAAGAACTTGCCCAAAATTATGTAGTTAAAAATGTACAGGTCAGATTTTCAAGACACAAAGTGTAATGCTTCTTTATTTCTATTACATTATAATGTCAGAAAATTAATTAGACTTATAAGGACAATTATTACATTTTGAACTAATTTAAAACATCAAAGTATAGAAGCTACATCATAAATTTTTAGAAAAATATAAAGTTTAAAATAAAGCACTCTGGAACCCCTCACTCTATATAAGAAAGTAAAAAGAACACTAATATTTTGGGCCTGATTCAGAAAAGGAAAGCCCTTTATGATGAAGTTTATTATGATAACTGAGGTTAATAAGGCTAGACTCTCAGATATGTTAAAAAAACAAAACTAAAATAATTCTAGTTTTTTTTTCCAGATCTTTGGGCCTGAACACAGGGCCTCAAAATCACTGAGGTTTCTTGCCCTTGTCTTGTGCTCTACTATTTGATCCACCCCTCCAACCTAGCTTTTTGCTAGTTAGTTTGGCGATAGAGTATCACAGACTTATCTGCAGGGGCTAACTTTGAATCATTATGCTTTATATCTCAGAATGACTTATGATGATAGATATATGCCACCAGTATTTGCCTAGTTTTATAGATCTTAATTTACTTTATTTTCAGTTATATTATCAAGCAGCAGTAAAAGAAAAAAATTTGTTCAGAGCACCTCATTCGACCATATGGAATTTTATATTTATAGACAGAGGAAAGGCAGTGGTATACAGAATACAAAGATGACCTAGAGCCAACCTGACTGTTTATAGCTTACATGTTCTACCTGAACACACTCTGAGCACTTGGTTGCTCATGATCAAAACTGGCTCAAATTCAGCTACTTGTCACAACAGTGACTTACAGTCTGTTTACCTATCAAGTTAGGTTACATAGAGAGAAAACTTCAAGTCCAACTCTTAACTGTCAAGACAAATTCAAGAGCAATAATCCCAGTTCCAAGTCATCCAGATAAGATGGTTGTAGATGATGTAAAGATGTACAATTGCATAGCACTGAACCACCTAATTAAAGAAGCCATTGTATGATGTTTTTAACAATACAAAAGAAATAATGGAAATGTTAGATCTGTATCAATATTTACCAACAACCTTCTAATATGCTTTCACTAAATCAAGAATTAGAATATCACTGCCATGAAACCCCATCTTATATCTCATATCTTCTTCCCTCTCAAAACTAAGCACTAACCTGCACTCTATAGTTTATCATTTCTTGTTTCTAAACTCTGTGTACATGGGAGTCATACCATATGCATCTGTGTCAGATTTCTTTTATACTACACTGTTGTGGTCAGTATGTATACCAGAATTATCTGATGGTCTGATTCCCATGATTCTTTCCTAAGATCAACTGTATTCGTTGAAGTCTAATGAAAAAGCAGCTTCACAAAGAATGTACAAAATCCTGCTTGCTAGGATGACTGACTAAACCAGAGAAATAGAGGAGGTGAAAATATACATTGGAACATTTGAAATGCACACTTGTGCTTTAGATCACCTGTAGGTGAGTACAAAGGGCATGTGGGGTAGTACTCTGGCAAGCAATAGCAGTAGTAGTACCTTTGAAGGTACTGACTCTATAACTGTTACCTTGGTATTGGTTGTTATAGGAGAGGTTATCACATTGAGGCAGTGTATCAAAGAAAGCAAACAGCATACTCCAGACAGATAACCACATCGCTGACCCATGGATTCAGAGATAAGGGGGAGAAATAATGGTATGTGTGTGTGTGTGTGTGTGTGTGTGTGTGTGTGTGTGTGTGTACACATATGTACATACACACATATACATGCTAGGCTGGGATTAGATGGGAACTAGTTATATATGATTCAAAAACTGGTGGAGATAGAGAAAGGGTCTTGCAGCTTGAGACAATTGAGATAAATGTTCTCTACTAAAAGTTTATCTTTAGAAATTTATGCCTTTAAATTAGTGTGTTAGTGGTGCAAAAATATGTTTTTCTTAAACATAAATCACATAGATTTGCCTATATGCTCTCAGCATCAAAGCAATAAATTTTAAAATTATCTCCATGTTTCCTTTACATGTAAACAGAGGTTAAAACAGAGGTATTTAAGTTGAATACAATTTTGAGAAAATAAACTGATTTCTTTTGTCATTTTTTGGGAGTGGGGATCGGTCATGGGTCTTGAACTCTGGGGCTGGGTGCTGTCCCTCAACACTTCAGTTCAAGGTTAGTGCTCTACCACTTGAGCCACAGTGCCACTTCCTGTTTTCTGGTGATTTATTGGAGATAAGAGTTTCACAGACTTTCCTGCCTGGGCCGGCTATGAACCACAATCCTCAGATCTCAGCCTCCTGAGTAGCTAGGATTACAGGCATGACACCAGCTCTGGCTCTTTCTGTCATTTTTGGCAATATCTTACTATCTGAATCTGTCAGAACATATTTTTTACACTGGGATTTGAACTAGGGACCTCACACTGTCAGTCGGTTTTTCACTCTAGGCTCATGCTGTGCCACTAGAATCACACCTCTACTTTCAGCCTTTTTTCACAGTTTAAGTTTTTTATTGTGAAAATACTGTACAGTGGGGTTACAGTTACATAAGCAAGGTAATGAGTACATTTCTTATCCAGCATTGTTGCCTCCTCCTTTGCTGCTTTCAGCATTTTGCTTATTAATTGGAGTTAGGAGTCTCATGGACTTTTGTGCAACAGCTGGCTTTAAAAAGAGACACTTAGCTCTGAGTGCCCTGGGTAACTAGGATTACAGTTGTGACCCACCAGCACTTGGCTTAGAATGTACTTTTCCATAGCAAATATTTCAGCATTTTAACTTGATATTTCACACAAAGAGAAATATCAAGAACAAAGGAGAACATTTCATCAGAAGAAAAGGTCATGTTTTCTACAGTTTCTTGTATCTTTACAGCTACATAAAATGATCATTCCTAAAATAATTAACTTAGAGCCTAGATGAAAGTATCAAGACAATTTGTCAATTTGTTTAATTATTCATATCTTGCATCTTTAAGTCTTTAACTCAAAATGCATTTTCCTTTAATTTCTCGAAGAAGTAAATGAAGATATTCATATACAGTAGATGAGAATAGTGATGTGCTTCTTAAAAAACTGAAGTCAAGCTCATTTCACAGGACAGCGCAGCAGCACCAGAAGCATAACAAACATGATTCAATATTAAATTTGCTTTTCAAGATATTGCCCTTCAAACCCTATACCCAAATATGTAACTGCCACACACAATAGAACTCAAATAGTTATTTGATAGCATCAGTAACAGCCACTTCCCCAAATGTTCTCCCAGGTTGCTACAAGATGAAAGATCCAAAATAGTTTAAACGGGGGCAAGTTTCAACGGTGTGAGGGAAAATGGCACTGCAATAGACTTTAGATTTATTTTGCTGACTGGAAATTAAAGATGTGTCTGGAACTATGCAAACCAACAAAATTTGCTGTAAATGGCAACTGTGCACATACTGAGACTCCAAGCACAGCTCCCTTAACTTGTGTGGGAATCTTCACAACCATGGGAGTGAGCATACAAGGCAGGTTGAGTACAGGTGCATACTCTTCTTTGCTGCACAATCTTGAGAAGTAATTGCATTTTCAAAACTTGGCAAGAAAAGATGAGTTTTGTTTCTGATCATCTTCCAACTATTTCACATCTGTTCATCATGTCTAAGATGACAGACCCTTGGAATACAGGGAGAATGACCAAATTGTTTAAGCTATATAATTGCATTTGACAATGTATAGAGTGTACCAAAGCTTTTCTTTTCTTATTTCTTAAATAATTTTTATAATGTTAGTATTATTGTAGAGAATAAAGAAAACAGAAAAACATTAAGAAGAAAACAAACACTATCACTATCCTCACAGAACAGAAACTTTGTTAATGCACGAAATATATCATTCCTTTCAGATTCTACTTATACATCCTCTAGCAGCTTTAGAAACAATACTGATTGAAAATTTTGTTTGTTGTCTTTGAATAGCTATACCCATAACACTACCATTTGTGGCAATGACAACTAGCTCTTCATTAAAGATCTACAATGTTTTCTCCTATCTTAGCTTTTCAGAGAAGACTATGTTTTCCAGCCTTTCTAACATCCAACTGATGACATATGATCTGTCTTGGCTGGTAAGCTACACACAAAAACACCTGGGCAGTTGTGCACTTTTTCGAGTACATAAGAATCTGCTCTCTCTTCCAGTGTGTGGCAAGGACAAGTTTTATCTGAGAAGCCACATTCTGTGAGATAGTGTTTCTATCACCTTGCATCCTTGAATAACTGCAGAAAATAGAGTTGATTATTTCTCCTCCTCACTTGAGACTGGTTTGTTATTATGGTAGCAAATATAATTGTAAACAAATATCAGAACTTATAATAGTAAGTGACTTTTTATACAAAAACCTAAAATGATGGTTCTTGGAGATACATCTTTGAAAATATACTTCATCTTCAAGACAAATGTGAAGAAACTCTATTTCTAGGTTTCAATAAATAAACATTTATGACTCGTTGTGTATGTAGTCAAATTGACTACCAATAAATGAAACAATGTATAATTCAAGAAGTTATGAATAAGTATGCCTGATTCCCAAGGTCCACAAATTTTCCTAACCTTTGTGAAATAATAATGTTTTTCTTTGTTGGATAATACCTGGCTTAATATTTCTTCCTTTTGAAGCTAATTATGTATGTTTCTCCACTTATGTTCAGTTATAACATCAGCATCATTATTATGCAAATTAGACAAGGGTTCTTAGCAGATAAATCAAATCATAGACATGAGCTCATGTGATGGAGTTATTCTTGCTGCTGGGGAAGGATCCAGCATCTGAATGTGGGCCTTTGCATCATTTTCCTCTAGTTTATTCTTAATATATCTGGGAATTTCCCATAACATCATACCTGGGCAAGAGATCCTAAGTTATACTGGGGATCAACTACTAGGAGAAAAGTTCTCACATGAGCTCCAGGCTCTCATGATGATTACCCTAACAGCCTGACTGCCCCTTCAAGTACTTCGTCCTAGAGGTCAAGTCCTAGGTCACACTTTTCTCCCACTTACCTTGTTGATCCCTAACCATCCCATGTCTTCTCACTACCTGGAGACAGCTGATATATTAAATCATTTACATTCTCTAAAATAACTACGTAAAATGAAAATTTTTGAATCACTGTTGTTGGCCCAAAATAGATTCATTATCTATAAGATATACAGTGAAGGTTGGAGTCTTACAAAAATCCCTTCATACTTGTTAAACTTGTAACCCCTTTCCTCATTTTTCTCCTACTTTCCCTCTCCCTCAACCACCCCCGCCAAGTTTCACAGATCACTTCCAACATATTGTCCTGTGTATATCATTGTTGCATTGGTTCCCCCCTTGTCCTTTGTCTCACCATTCTGTGTTCCCCTCCCCTTCCCTAATTCAAATAAATGTATATACTGGGTAACAAAATCAAATGCAGTGACAACAAGGGATGTACTAAAGGGGGAAGAACATATAAAAGAAGCAAAAAAATCACATAGTATATTAAAAACAAAAACAATGAAGAAAAAAACTCAAGTCTGAAAAGAAATGTACTTATTACCTTACTTATGTAACTGTAACGCCTCTGCACATCACCTTGACAATAAAAAAGGGTTTAAAAATCCATTCAAAAAGATTTAATGTATCTTTTAATTATTTATATTTTTTCAAACTCTGAATAAACAGTCATGCTACTCATTTATACTATATTTTAAAAATATTTCCATGTATAAAAAATCCTCTTTCACGAACAACTCTATGGATTCTACTTCCAAGTGGGAAGTAGAATTAAAATGACAAGAATTGCTATTTTAATCTTATCAAAAGTATAGTTACCTTTCATTTAGCGACTACCATGTTCCACATCTGTAACTAAAAGTTTCTATTCATGGTCTTGTAGAAATATAGATACACAAGTGTCTATAAGTAATCACATTACTAAGTCTACAAGAAATTCAGGAAGTAAGTACTAGGTCTCCATTTCATAGAGTAAGAAGCTAGTGTTCAAACAAACATAAAACTCATTAGACAGAGGGAAAAGAGCATAAAAAGGTGCCCAGACAATTTGACTGCAGAGTACATGCTGAAGTTTATTAAAGTGTTTTCAAAAGCCAGAGTATGCATTTTCTTTGTTTCTGAGCACAGTAATAACTGATATTTTGAGATATTATCTGTTTGATTTTACATAATGCAGTAGTCTTAAGTATTTCAAGTTTTCAAATATGGCCAAGCCATTGTTTGTGTAATCAAGAGTGGTTGTGTCCATACAAGATCTAAAACAAAGCTCCAACAAAAAAATTGAAGCCATCAAATCTGATCAGTTAGAAAGAAAGCAAATAAAAAGCAAAGTAGAAAGTCTTGACAGTATGTTAGACCATGCAGATTGAATCTCTGGGATTGAAGATGGCCTAGACATTAGAGAAAGAGCACACAAGTATTGAAGACAAATCCAAGAAATCTGATAGATCTATTCAACAGATAAAAGACACCAGCAGAGGCCTAATTTAAGGTGTAGAGGAGGGCCTAGCGAGAGAAGCTAAAGGTCTAGGAAATTTATTTCATAGAATCCTAGCAGAGAACTTTCCAAACATGCAAAAAGATAGGCCCATTCAGATACGAGAAGCCTTGAGAATCCCAAATAGACCAGTCCAGAACAGGACATCCCACCATCACATTGTAATCCACACAGGATAAATAGAGACCAACGAATGGATCCTTAAAAGGACATCTCACCATCACATTGTAATCCACACAGGATAAATAGAGACCAACGAAGGGATCCTTAAAGCTGTTAGGGAGAAAAGATCAATCTCCTGTGAAGGAAAACCAATCAGAATAACCATAGATTTCTCAGCAGAGAACATGAAAGCAAGAAGAGCCTGGAATGATATGCCATGCCCTAAAGACAAACAACTATCAACCAAGAATACTATACCCAGCTAAATTCTCCTTGGTAAGGGAGGGACAAATAAAAACCTTCCACAGCAAAGAAAAATAGAAACAATATATCTCCACCAAACCAGCATTACAAAAATACAAAACAAAGTCTTATATACAGAAGACCAACAAGACCACAATAAAGGCCAAGAAATGTTGCCCAAACAAAGAACCATATAATCATAGTTAAAACCCAGTCGGCACAGCCCCTAAGAAGGTGGATAAAATGGCAGGAATTACCAAATACCTCTCAATCCTAACTCTTAATATTAATGTACTTAACTCTCCAGTTAAGTGACATAGATTGTCTAGTTGGATCAAAAAGCAAGATCCTTCTATCTGCTGACTTCAAGAGACACACCTTGCCCACAAAAGCATATTCTGAAAGTAAAAGGCTGGAACGAAATCTACCAAGCAAATGCCACAATAAACAGGCAGGATTGGCGATCCTAATAGCAGATAAAATAGACTTAAAAATTAAAATTCACAAAAAGATATAAAGAAGACATTACATACAAATAAAGGGATCTCTCCTATAGGAGGATATAACAACTAAATATCTTTTCACCACAGACCAGAGAACCCAAATTTACCCAAGAAACACCACTTTCCCTAAAATTATACATAGATCCAAAGACGTTAATTTGGGGGGACTTTAACATACCACTTTTTCTGCTAAATAGATCCACCCAGCAAAAACTCAACAGAGAAGCCTCAGATTTAAACGACTGCATAGACCAACTAGACTTAACAGACATCAACAGAATCAGTATACACGTTCTTTCTGCAGCACATGGAACATTCTCTAAAATAGACTACATTTAGGGTCACAAAACAAATCTGCCTAAATTCAGAAACATTGCAAATATGTCTTGCATTCTCTCTGGCCACAAGGGAATAAAATTAGAACTCAACACAAAAGTAACCAAAGAAAATCCTGTAACACATGGACACTGAACAACATACTATTGAACCTCCAGTGGGTCATGGAAGAGATTAGGAAGGAAGTTCAAATGTTCATGATATTCAACAAAAATGAACACACAAATTACCAGCTCCTCTGGGACACAGCAAAGGCAGTACTCAGAGGAAAATTTATAGCTCTGAGTTCCTACATCAACAAATTAGAGAGATCTGAAACCAACAATTTAATGATGCCTGAAGCTCCTTGAAGAAGAGCAATAAGCCAAACCCCAATGCAGTAAATGGAAACAAATAATTAAAATTAAGTCAGAGTTAAGTTTTAAATGTACTATGTGACTTTTTTGTTACCTTTCTTTGTTCTTCCCCCTATGGTATATCCCATGATGTCACTGTACTTGATTTTGGCACCCTATATGTTGTACATACATTTGTCTAATCTGGGAAGCAGAAGGGGAATAACAAAGGACATGGGATGACCAACTGCAACAATGACTGACAAGACACTATCTTGGAAATGAACTTTACAATTTCAGGGGGAGGGAGAAATGGAGAAGGTTGGAGAGGAAAGGGATAGTAGGAGAAAAATAATGAATGGGGTAACAATGTTGGGCAAAAAGTGTACTCATTACCTTACTCATGTAACTGTAACCTCTCTGAAGAGCAACTTTACAATAAAATACAATGTAAAAATATTTAAAAATATGTACTCAATTTTCATGTAAAATATACTTAAAAGTAAAATTTCTTTCATATGGAGTAGTACATTTGCTAGCTTACATGTGATATAAATTATGTTCAAATCAACTCAGAAAGCACTATGACCAGAATCTCTGTTCACATTAGCCAGAATCTACCTCTACCCGCTCATGCACTGTTTTAAGGAAAATAGGCAAAAAGTAGGTGATAATTGCTGCAACCCAGACATGTATACTATTCTATAAGAACAAAGAATACCTGTATTTGTGTAGTATGTGATAAATTCAGGGAGACATTGCAGAGATTAACTGTCTGCATTTAGTCTTGGTAGGTAAATATTTTATCATAAATTGCTCACCCAATGTAAAAGAAAACTGGAAGGATATTCTCTATTAAAGGCTGGACACAAACAAAGAAGACAGAGAATGACAAATACAAAGAACCCAGGACAGTGGGGGAATTAAAGTGGGAAATGAGACTGGAAAGGTACTTGCCCATACCTGAATTTCATCCTATAGTTACTATACACTCTGAGTGCATTTCCATTTTAAATAAAATCTCTATGACACCAGAAAATGATAATGGGAGTATTTTCAAATCTCAAACTATACAGACAGCCTGTTTTCCTTTTGTCTCTTACCCTTGCTTCCATCATAAATGGCTTGATGATTCAAATACATTTAGTGAGAAGAACTAGAGTTAGATAAGATACACTAACAAACAATGTGGGTAACTACTCCATACTCAAGATACTAAAGTAATAACTGATCGTTAAATATACCATTCTAAAAACTCATAAAATGGTGTTAAGACCAAGAATTATCTCAATGTTATTACCTTATTATGCTTTTCAGTCATTATGATGCTGATTCAGTCACTTCACAAAAAGAAATTGAAAGAAGAAAAAAAAGTTTCAGTATTTTAGAGCTTCCAGACTATAGTGTTATTTTTTTTAACAGAAATAAGCTTTAAAATGATCATTCTATCAATCAGCTACGAGAAGTATTAAGAGGCTGGTGGTGTGACTCAGCAGTAAGAACACTATCTAACAAGTATGCAGCCCTGAGTTCAAACCTCAGTACCTTCTAAAAGGAAAAATATTGTTCCCAGGTACTTGTAACTCCTTATACTTCTAGCTATGTAGGAGCTTGAGATCCACAGAACATGTTCAGAAGCCAGGCTGGGCTGAGTCTTATCTCCAATTTGCCACCAAAAAGTGGAAAGTGAGGCTATGGCTCAAGTTGTAGAGTGCTAGTCTGAGAAGAAAAGCTAAAGTCCTGAGTTCAGCCCCAGGACTGGTACAAAAAAATTTTTTTCTTGGTCTTGGGCTTGAACTCTGGGCCTGGGCACTGTCCCTGTGCTCTTCAGCTCAAGGTGAGTGCTCTACCGCTTGAGCCACAGCACCACTTCCAGTTTTCTAGTGGTTTATTGGAGATAAGAGTTTCACGGACTTTCCTGCCCAGGCTGGTTTTGAACCGTGATTCTCAGATCTCAGCCTCCTGAGTAGCTAGGATTACAGGCGTGAGCCACCGGCGCCCGGCAGGTACAAATTTTTTTTTAAAAGAACTAAAACTTAACACTGTGCGAAAGGTGATAAAAGACACACTTCTGAATGCTGAAAGGAATACAAATAGAATGAGCCAGGATCCTTTCCTCAACAGGCTTCTCCAATTGGAGAAGAAATGTATTATGTTTCAGTACTTCAAAGGATGAATAGATCTTTTTTAGATGCAGTGATAGTGAATGCCTCAAGGATGTAATGGATTTTGGTTGGCCCCAGAGGTAGAGAACTGAAGTAAACACTTACAATGTTAACTGGCAAGAACAAAGACAGATTCAGAAGTTAGTTTATGGAGGCATCTCCAGTGGACATATGATGATTATTGCTGGAGCAAGAAACTCCTAAGGGCCACAACAGGAAATATATTTGTAAAAAAGGTATCTCACTCATTTTGTGGGAGGAATAAAGGACCATGTGATTCTGGAAAGAGGATGGAAATTTGGGATTTTTCCACTGTAGAAATTCAAATCAGGTTTCTGATCACACTAGTCATGAACATTTTCCTTTTCTATGTCAACTTACATTTTGTCTGTAGGACACAGTGATCAATCCATCATTACAGAAGTCTTATGTAGGTCAGCACAAACTGACAACCATTCTGATCCTGCCATTTATTAGAGTAAGTGTGCTTTTGCTGTCTCTAGAAATTGAATGCTGAAACTTGGACTCAGATGCTTTAGGATCACACTTCCCACATTCACATTAGCAAGCTCATCGCAATAGTACCATTTCATTTAACTTGCTTATACAGGAGCTACCTAAGAACACCTGTGCTTCTCTCACTAAGATAATACCATAATTTTAGAGAGTAAGTAGCACTGGACTCTCTTGAGGTAAATATTATGGAGGATGAATATGAAGCTTCCTAAATCTCTAGTATTTCTCTTTCTTTTTTGGGGGGGGGATCCAGTCATGGGGCCTGAATTCTGGGCCTGGGTGCTGTCCCTCAGCTCTTCAGCTCAAGGCTAGCACTCTACCACTTGAGCCACAGTGCCACTTCCAGCTTTTTTCTTTTTGCTTATGTGGTGCTGAGGAATCCAACCTAGGGCCTCATGCATGTAAGGCAAGTACTCTACCACTGAGCCACCTTCCCAGCCCTAATATTTCTCTTTCTTATAATTTTAGCTCTCTTCCTTTACTGAATAATAAGAAAGTTCTGAGAGCATAGGTTCATTAAGTGTAGGCCTCTATTGAATCCAAGTTTCAATGAACTATTGGTATAGATTACTTTTTCCAACTACATAAGGAACATATTAAATCCAGATTCTCCCAAATGAATTTATATAAATAAATTTAACCCAGATATATGATTTCTAACCCTTTGCTATAACTCATTTAGATGAGATTCCTATACATATTCTCCAAGTATTGATATGTATTTGAGGCCCATGTAACTATTTAGAAATATATGTGATTTCTTTCTTCTAGGCATATTCTACAATGATGGACTAGTTATTAAAATATCCACTAAGGTTGTCTTCAGGGAGATGGACACCCTTGAGGGTAACTTCCAATGGCAGTCTGCTACAATGACCTGCACATGGGAAGAGCGATTCCCTCAGACACAGGAAGAAAGGCTGCCTCTACTGGGAGAGGATGCACACAGTGGCTTAAGTATCAAAGAGTCTCAGCTTCATTAATTCCTAGTTTCAATTCTGCTTCTTCCGAATGCCCACTTGACGTTTTCTCTTGAGAGACTTTGAAAAGCTACGGATCAACTTACATTGTAATTCTGAAACCTACAAGATCAAATTTTGTGTCTTATTTTCTTGAGGCTGACCCTGAAGCTATAAGAAATAAGAGATTCTTTGGGGACATTAAAGAAGCTCTTTAGTTGGCTGTATCTTGCCATGAAAAAATTTTAAATCCAAGTTTTCTCTGTTTCTGAGTACTTCAGTGTACTTTCTTTTATCCATCCCACTATACTATCGTCATCACTATTGTAGTAATGACCACTTGCCACAGCCACTCACTCTCTCAGGCACCAACTTCAGAAGGCACTAAATTGCAATCAATCCTACATTTGATTTGGATTAATTTAATAAGATATTATGCTATTACATTTTATAAACTACTAGTATCTACCATCTAATTCAACTTAGAATGACCCAGTAAAGACTGCGTTCATGTCAGAGGGAAGCAAAAAGGATAAGATCATCTAGGATCATCTAGGATACAACACTCCCACACAAAAATCAATCAATCAAAAATAATACATTTAATGAGATGGGCAAGAATTATGAAAAGCAACTTAGATGTTGAAATGAAACTTCTCTGTACATCTATTGAAAAAAATAATATATAAGCTACTTAGAAGTCTGAGATCTAAGGACCCTAGTTCAAAGCCAGTCTTGGTATAAAAGTCTGTAAGACTCATACTTGGAAATGGAGCTATGGCTCAAGTGGCTGAGCACTAGCCTTGAGCAAAAATTCTAAACAAGAGGCCAGGGCCCTCATTTCAAGTCTTAGCAATGGGGTCCATGTGCATGTGTGCGCGCACACACACACACACACACTATATATATATATATATAGAGAGAGAGAGAGAGAGAGAATTTATTCTGCCAGAAGGGTCAGGAAATCAATGGTGAATATGGAAGTGTGTCTTTGTATTCTAATAACTATCACCTATCATTCTATTTCTGGAAATTTTAACTTTAGTTTTCAACATATTAAGCTCTATTGATTTGTGGACTTCGTTTCTCAAGGAAAGAAGACAATTTGTAAGGGACACAATAAATTCACTGAGTTGAAAGTTGAGATTGCCACTTGTTTTTTTTTGTTGTTTTGTTTTGTTTTTGGTCCAGTCCTGGGACCTGAACTCTGGGCCTGGGTGCTGTCCCTCAGCTCTTCAGCTCAAGTCTAGTGCTCTACCACTTGAGCCACAGTGCCACTTCCGGTTTTTTATTGTTTGCTTATGTGGTGCTAAGGAATCGAACCCAGGGCCTCATGCATGCAAGGCAAGTGCTCTACCACTGAACCACCTTCCCAGCCCTGCTACTTAGTTTTTTATTGTTGTTCTTTAACCACATTACAACATTGGATTAAGCAAAAAGAATCAGCTCGGTTGATTGAGACAAATTCTGTTATACAATGAATCCAGAAGCACAAGACCGGCTCTGAGAAAACACCTGATACTTCTTTATCTTGAGTTAATTCAACATTCAATCAACAGACACAATAACATATACCTGTAATCCTATCACTCAAGAAGCAGAAGCAGAAAGATCAGGAGTTTAATGTCAAACTCAGTTACATAGAAAATTGGAGGCAAATATGGGCTACAGAGTCAGATCCTGTTTCAAAAAAAAAACAAAACACCAAAACATGACAAGAAAACAGATAAACTAAGGAGTCATACCCTTCTGGAATGATGATTTAAATCATAGTACACATAAAAAAAGAACCTCAGTCATCTAAAGTACTGACTGTAGTCATAGGAAACAAGCAACAGATAAAGAAAGAAAATTGCAAATACCAATTATAGTCTTGTGACTAGTCATAGAAACTGTAAAAGCAAAGCATATATTTGTGTATATTAAATAATTTATTCTCAATTTTCATAAACATTAATATTCATATTAAAATGATTGTTTTTAGCTTAAATATTAATTTTACATCGGTAATAGTCAAATGGAACTCTGGATAACTTCAATAGGAATACAAACATTGTATCTTTTTTTTTTTGGTCATGGGGCCTGAACTCTGGGCCTGGGTGCTGTTCCTCAGCTCTTCTGCTCAAGGCTAGCAAATCTACCACTTGAGCATAGCACCTACTTCTGGCTTTTTTCTGTTTATGTGGTATTGAGGAATCAAACCCAGGGCCTCATGTATGCAAAGCAAGCACTCTACCTTCCCAGATCCCAAGATTGAATCTTTGAATCTCCTCATTTTAGAGAAAGGATAGGGTAACTCTTTCTTTTTTTCTTTCTTTTCTTTTTCTTTCTTTCTTTTTCTCTCTTCTTTCTTCCTTGTTTCTTTCTCTCTTTATTCTTCCTTTCTTGTTTCTCTTTTTCTTTTCTTGTTTCTCTTTTTCTTCCTTCTGCCCTGTCTCTTCTCCATTTTTTCCTTGCTCTTTCTTTTTTTTCTTTCCTTCTTTCTTCTTTATTTTTCTCTTTCTTTCTTTCCTTCTTTTCCTTTCAGACAGAGACTCACTATGCAGCACAAGTTGGCCTTGTACTCATAATCCCCTGGCCCTAACGTTCTGAGTGGCAAGAATGCAGCTCTGTGCCTCCATACTTGGTTGCACCGAATTAATTTATTGTTGCTGTTTTATAAGAAAAGTTGTATTTTTCATAAAATCATGAAGTTATTTTTGTGCTGCATCAAAGTTCAAATGAATGTAGAAAGACACACCAGGATGCCAAACAGTTGGAGGAGTAGAATGTGAATGTTTTTAAAGATTTGTTTCTCAAGTACAAGCTCACCTTTCTATACTTGGCTTTCTGATACTGGGGATGAAATTTCGCAAACCTGTAGTCTTTTGGACTCTTTCAATAGGGGGTCTTGATACTGAAAGAGAAAGAGTAATTGTCCCTTTCTGCATGATCTTTTTAGTGTCTGTCTTGTGGCAAGAATTGTCCACCATGGAAATGGCTAGCACAAGTGTTTCTACTTGAAGTTTCTCCTATTCTATCTGATAGCTAAGAAATGATGCCTCCTAATGAGGACGTGAACTAGACCCTAGGTTTGCAAGTCTCGTCTTCTAAGATCTTTGCAATTGCTTGCTGAAGTTACTTCCTCTATGATACCTTTGTGTCATCTTTAAGCTTGTTCTATATTGCAATCATTGTCTAACAATTCCTTATCTTAAATAAAATGCTAAAAATAAATCCTCATATTAAATCACCACTGCTAAAATAACTGGTGACATTTCTTTCCTAACTAGACCCTAAGTAGGTAGTAGGGAGGTTTCCATTTAAAGTCAACTAGAACTAATGGGTTTCAGGAATGAGGTTAAAAGTTCAATTGCATTATATCAAGCAGTTTTCATACTCATGTGTATGCATGTGTGTGTGTGTGTGTGTGTGTGTGTATGTGTGTGTGTGTGTACTATTTTTGTTGTTTAGTGGATGTGGGTGATCATAGGTCTACATCTCACTAGTTGGTGAATTTGCACCAGTTATTCACAGATTCACAGATGATGAGCCCTTGCACTTAAATCAAACCACCTAAACTTGAAGCATACTTTCTCCTTTCTGTAACTTCCTGTAACTCTGTAACTTACACCTCCATGTAAAATGAGGGTGATGAAGGTACCTAATTCATATACTGTAGTGAGTGTTAGATGAAAGAATTTATGAAAAACTCTGAGAAATGTGTCTGACCCAAAATAAATGTTCAGAACAATTTGAGGCTCATATTGTCATTTACCGTATGAATCCATGAATCTGGAAACACAAGATTTTACTGCTAACTCCAATCAAATAAATGTATGTGCATTTCTCATTATAGTTTGAATGAGTTCATCTACCCTCTTAGCTGCAATGCAGCAAATCATCTTTTCCTTCTGAACCACATCTTCATGCTCAGGATACGGTGTGTGCTGTGAGCCTTAATTAGTGTGAGCAGTTCATCAGCGATCTGGGGAAAATGCATTGCTTTCATCTGGGGATATGAGCTCACTATTTTGATTTCTTTTGCATATGAAATATTAGCAAATCAGCAGGGAAGGTACGTGAAATACAAAAAGTAATTTCAGGTGGTTTTGTTTTTAAGTGTCACATTTGGATTTTTGACACAAAGCTCATAGCATAACCCTATCCATTGCTATGAAATTACTTGTTGTAACTAATGGTGTCAGAATGCCAAAACTGGGGTCCCAGATGTGAATTTGTCTCATGTCACTAGGTGGACTGGTCCTCTGGAATGTTGATCAAGGAAATATTCCCGAAGGTTGCTCAATGAGATATCACTACTCTGCTTCCTCTGACTATGTAAGCCAAAAAGCATCGCCCATTCCCAGCTGCCAATGCTCCGAAAAGAACATTAGTAGCTGTGTTTCCTTTCAAGAACATTGTACTCAAAACTCCATTTTTTAAGCACTCTACATAACTGGCCTTTGAACAACCTTACCCTTCCCCACCTATTTTACTTTAGAAATAGAATTTCCAACAAAAACAACATAGTGTTCAAATCTATCCAATTGGCCAAAGTAATTTTTTAAAAGGTTGATAGCACTCAGAGTTGGCAATAATGTAGGGAACTGGGCATCATGCAAATTGTCTGGTAAGGAGGAACATTTTTAGAATGTTTACTTTCTGTAAGCTCCACATTTGCACTGGTTACTTGGTGGCAACAGGGTTTGCACTCAAAGTCCCACACTTTCTAGACAGGCACAACTACTTGAGTCATGTCTTCTAAAAAAAAAAAAGTCCCCTTTTTGCTTTTTACTTTTGGGGTAGGTTCTGAAATTTGATTTTGGAGGCAGGCCTCAGACCTTCACTTTCCTACTTGTTATCTGGTGAAATCCTAGATGTACTACTATACAGTGCTTAGTAATTGAGATAAGGTCAGGAACTTTTTGTTTGGGAAAGCTTTGAACTATAGTCTCTCTCTCTCTTTCTCTCTCCCCCCCCCTCTCTCTCTCTCTCTCTTTTCTAAGTTATTTGGATTCATAGACCAACAGATCTGGGCATAGCATTTTCCTTCTTAGAAGATTACTCTAAGCCAAGTGCTGATGGCTCACACATGTAATCCTAGCCTACTCAGGAGGCTGAGTTCTGAGGACTGTGATTCAAACCAGCACAAACAGTAAAGCCCATGAGACACTTATTTCCAATTAACTACCAAAACCAAAAAGCCAGAAGTAGAGCTGTGGCTCAAATTATTAGTGCTAATCTTGAGCAAAAAAGCTCAGGGACAGTGACTAGGATTTGAATTCAAGCCCTAGGATTAGCACACATACACACAAAAGATTATTGTAGTGAACAAAATCACTAGTATTTAAACTTCAAGAACATTAGTTTCAGCACTTTATATTTTTTGCAAAGAGAGGAAAAATTTGATTACCCATAAATAAATATCATGCTATTATATAACATCTGGATTCTATAATATTTAAGAGCAGTTATTGCAATGAATTTGAAAGTTAAGAGAAGATATTAAATTGGAAAAGAACATGTAGAACACAAAATGATAGTATTGATAAAGATTCAGAAGGAGATAGAAGGGAAAGAGAGAAAAGCTACAAAGGCTTTTTCCTGTAAGTTATAAGTACAGAGCATCATTGACCACATGTGTTCAGTATAGGGGTCCAGATCAGAAGGGGTCTGTTTCTTATGAATCTTTGTAATATTAATTCTTGTCATCATAGCCATGCTTTTTATTGGAGCCCTTTAAATTTGACAAAACATAAATTAATAATATATCATAACAAGTAAGAGAAATAGGTATACATTTCTTAAATGTCCACATCTAATCAAGAGAGAACTATAGCAGGACTTGAACCAAGGGCTGTGTGATTTGAGAAAGCAGTTCTAGTGATTTATGCCTATTTCCTCTGGCCTTCTGAATCACACATTGAAAGGAACTGTGTGGAGTCTGTGCCTTTTGTTTGGGCAAGCAGTTAGAAATTAAACTGCATGAGAAGCCACCTGTTTCATGTAGGGGTCATCATTACCATTGCTTAGAAAACAAGCAGAACAATCAGCCTGGGGCTGGTCTCTTTAGGGAATGGTTTAGGCACAACTAGCTACTTCCAGTAATGTCCAAGAGTATCAAGAGTCATGAAATAACATCATCTAGAATAAGAACCAACGATCATCTCCCAGCACAAAGGTAAGAAGAGAAGGAGTACTTTCTCTCATTTCATTTTTTTTTCAGAACCAAGACTGACTTTAGATCAAGAGAAAGGATGAGGGTTTGCAGGTATCTTGAGAGGTGAGGCATGCGCTGAGGTATTTGCAGTATGTAAAATGCAACCAAAGACACATCTGTCAACCTTCTGAGCAAGGTGATGAAAAGGAATGCTAACTGGTGAAGCCACCTTTACACGGTGTTTTGTTTTTTATGCAAATGCTCTTCCATGGGGGGGAAAGAGCCCTTGTGGAATTCACAAGCAGCCTTAGATGCTGATGAAAAAGAAATAAGCTTCTCTGAAAAGTCCTGCATGGTAACATATCCCCAGGGACCTCATCTTAGCAGCATTACTATGCAATGTGAATTAAATTCTCTGCACAGAGCAGCTGCCTGGTGCTTCAGAGTTGATTACCGTCATCCCTGGAGGCTGAGGCTTTCTGCATCAGCAACCTAGCATCTCAGGATCGTCCTGTGGCCTCCCTGAGCTTCATGGCAGTGGAAGCTGGCATTCTCTTTGGGTCAGGGGTGGAAGGGAATACACAATAGTATTCCCTAGTTGTGAGTCATGATCTGAATTATGCTTACATTGGCTTTGATAGCCAAGAGAGTACATGGGAATGGAAAAACATGAAGAAGGGTTGACATTTACTGATTTTAGTGCTGTGATAAAGAAATAGTGAAGCACCAAATCAAGGGCAGCAGCCATCCCTAGTGAAGCGCATGGAGCCAGAATCAAAGTGTTCCAAAGGCCCATGCAAATTATCGTGGAAACTGATGCACTGTGCATGTGTAAAAAAGAAAGTGGAAGAAGCCAAAGACATGCGTCTTGTACAAACACTCTGCAATCCTAAACCAAAATGGAAAGACATAATTTGGGTTGTGCTCTTCCTTTAATCAAGGCAATTAAGCCACTTCCCTCTGAATCATCAATTTATAAATTTATGTAGATAACTGGTCAAAAGAAGCTTGTAAAATTAGTGAAATCTGTCACAGAAAAATTAGTCTTTCACTGTTTGCATTTTCTAAATATAATCAAGAAATAGTTCCTGTTGTTAGTAAAATCACCAGAAGGCATAGAAAATATCAAATCCAGTTAAATATCTGACACACTTAACAAGTTTTTAAAGCCCCTTTTGTTCTTGTCTTTCAGATGAAGGTCTAAATGCTAACAAACAGGATTGCTATCAAGAAGTAAATAATTAAGTAACTCCCCAGTGTCATGTGTCACTGATGTTATAGCCATGTGAAACTAAAGATAATTTTCATAAAAGTTTTCTTCTCCCAAATCATTCTGGCCTTCAAGCATATTCACAAGTCTCTCATTTCCTGTGTTTCATTTTGTTTTGATATGATTTTAACTTCTTCATACAATCTCTGCCTCTCCATTTCCCCCTCTCTCTCTTGCCTGCTCCCTCCACCTTTTCTCTCTCCATCTACCTGGTCCTCTCCATATCCCTCTTCCTCTACCTATCTCCTTTGCCTTCTCCTCCTTTCTTTCTTCTTTGATGGAACACAGATTGGTCCCAGACCACATACAAAAATAACTGGGGAAATGAAAATGGAAAAAAAACCACTTTATGTTTTAATCTGGTGCTTTTCTAACCAGTCCACACTAAGTTTTAAACACTTTTCTCCCTTTACCCAATACATTTCACATTACTCTTAGGGTGACAGGTGGGAGTTGTTAGATATCAGACACCGAAACCCAAGAAGCCATAGGCAGGGACATATAATGCAGAAATAAAAACACATGTGTCAAATAGTTACCCAAGACTCAAGGAGCCATAGAGGCAGACTCACAATGAGGAAAAGAAAACATACTGAATAGCTCACTTGCCAACTGGAGTTTGGGCAATGAAAGGAAACTCATTCAAGAGATTTTCGCTTGAACATTATTCATCTTTCAGTTTGGAGAAAGATACTTCTAAGAGTGAACTTCTAAGAGTGAAACTTTCCAAAACACAAGCAGAGAGAAAGGCTCAGAGATGTCATGATAACCAAGTCACGTGTAGCTCCCGCCTGTCCCTCTCTGCTGGAATTGTAGCACGATCAGCAGATTATCTATCTGTGAGTTCAAAGAACACCTTCTGTATCCTGAGGGGTGTAGGACTGGCCACAGTCAGGTCTGGCAGTATTGAAGAAGCCCATAAGCTTTCAGCCTTCAGTGTAGAGATGCAACCAGAAAACCCAAATGGCACAAGCACTTGGTACAAAGCTCAGTGAAGTTGCCAGCCTGAAAACTGGCATCTGTTTCTGAAGTTCTCTTTTTGTCAGGGTGAGGACTTGTAGAAAAAGCTTCCCAACTGTTACCTTCCCAACTGTTACTGTTATCCCAGTCTGCCAATTCCCTTTTTAAAATGAAAAGGCTATGACCCTCCCCATACTACTAATTATAATATAATTCCTATATGGAGACTAACATCTAACAAATATCTAAATAATTTTAGTATCTTAATATTATTTCTCATGAACATTGTTTTACTTACATGACATTAATATAAAAACATATTTATTCAGGCTATGGAAAATAGTCTATATTACTTTTAGTTACAAAGAATAAAAAATGGGGAATGAGGCCAATGCCCTATAGCTTGCATCTGTAACTATAACATAGGAGGCTGAGATCTAAGGATTGAGATTCAAAGCCAACCTAGAGGCACAAAAATTAGAGACACTTATCTCCAATTACTTAGCAAAAAGCTGTAAGCGGAGATGTGGCTTAAGTGACAAAGAGCCTGCCTTGAGTAAAGACTCAATAAAGAACATGACGTTCTGAGTTCAAGCTCTCTTACTGGCACAAAATTCTAGCAAGTATTGAGATGAAACCTTAAGCTTTCTCCACCTTGCTTTCCTGCACCCAACAGTCCTCTCATTTCCCCACTGCTGTGGGGAATCATAGTGGCATGGGCACATCTAGAATTGGGAAATATCTGTAAATTCTCAGGTGCCAAACATGAGTATTTAACTTTTCACTAGTCTCATGCTGAGACAAATATCAGTAAGTATTCCTTCTTGAAATATTTTTATATACCATTTGTGCTGCCCGTGTCATTTTCTTATTGGTTGTTCATATTAATACAATGTCATTATTAAGCCTAACCAAAACAACAATTTCTTACTATTTTCTAATATGCTGTATATCCAGATTTGCCTGACTTTCTTAATGATGTATTTTATGTTGGTTTATTTAATTTGGGATCCAAACAAGACCCATATATCATACTTGACTAGTTCTTATTACTTTCAATCTCTAGCAATTTTCTTTCCCTCTTTAAGTTATATATTTGCAGAATGAAAATTGGATCTTTGTCTTGGCTCACTGGTCATATTGTAGATGTGGTAAACTTGTTGGTAGTATGTTTAACTTGTTCCTCTTTTCCCAGTCACTGCTATGGACTGGTAATAGATTTAGAAGCTTAAATAAATTGGCTTTGAATTTTCTTTGCAAGCACAGGTGTATTTCTATTTATATCACACCAAGAAGTATGTATATATAATGGGTACTTTTTTTAGTATGATAAGATTAAGTCTTAGATTTCAGAATGATGGGAAAAAGAAAATAAATAGGATAGAATATGATGATATTATCTATGCTTGTTTATCTGGAGGGAAGAAAGAGCTGTTAACAGAGGAAACTAGAGTTTGGGAGACTTAAACAGAAGATTGCTCTCATCCTTGCCTCTCCAAGCTAAAGTTATAAAAAAGCTGTAAACATCAAAGACTATGCCAATTGAAATTCTGAAGGCCCAGAAGGCTGACACCTTACTTTGCCCAGTGAATGCTGAGAAACCATCTGATCTCAAAAGCAACTACCACCATGAGGTAAGTAACCTTCCATAACTCAGAACTCTGCACTTCCATGAGAACTTAGGAAGAAAAGAAAACCTGCCTTGCATTTGGGTAGACGAAAATGATGCTTTGTTTCCAGAAGCCATGTGTAACAGAGTGTTCATGAGTTTTTTTTAACACTGTGAGAAATACCTGAGAAAGTCAACTTACGGAAGGAAAGTTTTATTTAGGCTCATAGTTTCAGAAACTTTGGTTTGTGATGATCTGAGTCTGTTGCTTCTGAGTGTGATAAGTCAATGCATAATGGTAAAAGGACATTATGAAGCAAAAGTGCTCACCTCCTGGTAGCCAAGAAGCAGAGAGACAGAGAGACATCCAAGAAAGCCCCAAGAACATTCCTTCACTAATTGCCTTCGTCCAGCTTCCAAATTCCCAGAATGCCACCAAATTATGAATACGTCAGTGGATTGAGCTACTGGTTAGGATGTAGAACTCAGGAACAAACCATATTTCAATGATTGGCCCTTCAGTACATCAACCCTTTTGAAGACAATTTACCCATACTATAACACTCCGGAAATAAGAAAGAAGAAATTATAACTTTGAGTGATTCTTTTTGGTCTGAAATAATTGAGGAGGACTTACTAAATTTCTTGTGAAAATAACTCAATGAATATTTTGCCATTAAATAGAATGGAAGCACTAAATAAAAGTTAAGATGCTATAAGAAATAAAATAAATTTCATTATTCACAAATTAGTATCTTGACAATCAAATCCATAGCTACATATAGTAGGGTGGTTTATCCTAGAGGAATTAACATTTCAATCAGTATAATGAAGACCTATGAGTTCTTAGACTATGGGCTATGCATTGTGCATGGCATGAAAGAAATAACAGATTGATTTTTTTTGTTTTTTGTTTTTTGTTTTTTTGTCAGTCGTGGGTCTTGAACTCTGGGACTGGGCGCTGTCCTCCAGCTCTTCAGCTCAAGGCTAATGCTCTATACTTGAGCCACAGCTCCACTTCTAGTTTTCTGGTGGTTAATTGAAGATAAGAGTCTCATAGACTTTCTTGTCCAAGCTGGCTTTGAACTGTGATCCTCATATCTCAGCCTCCTGAGTAGCTAAGATTACATGTGTGAACCACTCACACCCAGCTTCAGATTGAATTCTTGTAAAAACAGTTCCTTAGGAAGATTTTCAATATTCTGATCATATCCTAGCTTTCCTGACACCATCTTAACATCAGACCCTGACCTAGGACGCACGCACAGTCTTCTTTCAAGAATATTTTCAAGACCCTGTGTCCATCACTTCATTGTCCTATCTCACTTTTATTCATTTTAACCATATCTACTATGAGAAATAATAATTGATTAAATTAACCATTTAATTAACTCAGTGAATTAAAGTATTAGCTCATTAACCCAAATTTATAGCAAATCTTACTATAGGGTTAGGGTTAGGGTAATAAAAATGTAGACAGAGACATTTCAATACATTAGGTAATGCATAAGGCAGTTATTTAGTATGTGCTTCATTTATTACTCCGTTCTTTGTGTCTATCATAATGGCTGAATGGTTATGTTCAATCATTCAGATGTTGGAGTCTAGAGCAAACTGCTTAACAGTAGTTACTGCCATTGCTATGGTTGTCACTGAGTTACCTCCAGAGGTCTCATGAATCTAAGTCCCTGGATACATGCAAAGAGACATACTGGAATTTGGATCTGTTTATCAAGCCATCTAATTTCACTCTGCCAAATCAACTAGTCTCATTATACTAAACCAATCCTCACTTAAAATTGGAATATAGTTTAAAGCTTTAATTAATACATTTACTTTATTTGTGATCAAGGGATGTAGAAATGGTAGTGCTTTTGTTCCTGGATGAAGACTCAATGATTTGACTTTTCAGAATAAGTGAAATTAGTAATATTATGTAAATGTATATCTAACCTCAGATCCTGGTAATTATAAATTTTAAAGTAGCAATTAAATATAAAAGTCATATAGTAGGGGATAATAGTAGAAAAGTTTAATAAATTTTAGTCAGGTTCACCAAACTTCTTGAATGTCAACACTGCTCTGTTAGTAGGAGTTCAAATGTGAAGAAGAAAGCAAGCCTGCCTTTGAGTAGCTCTGAAAATTATGTGGTTAACACATTCTCCCATTAACAGTGTCTATTTTCAATAATATATTTTCTTGTCTCTAACTTAAAACCACACCTGACATCTCTAAACTTTCCTTAAACCCACATGTTCAAAAACATCTTTCCCTCACAACTATTTTCATAATTATTTGTGAAAACATTTTTATTTGACCGTTCTTTTTCAGCTATTGATGTATTACTGACTCGGTAATTTTTATTAATTAAAATTCACTTAAGGTAAAAGAATTGATACATGATCTCACAATGAATATCAGGGAAATAGTATTTTTAGAAGATAAAGTCATATGGTTACTTACATTTATTATAACAACTTAACACAGACATTGGCTTGAAAAATAGAGTGTCTTGAAAATATTATAGGGCATAAACTCCTGTTTAAAAGAAAGGAGACTTGGAAGGAGGCTCAGTAGTAGTGTTTTCCCTGGGTTTGATTCCTCAGCACCACATAAGGAGAAAAAGCTGGAAGTGGCTCTGTGGCTCAAGTGGTAGAGTACTAGCCTGGAGCTGAAGAGCTGAGGGATAGTGCCCAGGCCCCACAACTAACAATAAATACATACATACATACATACATACATACAAACAAACATACATACATAATAAAATAATAAAAAAATAAAGAGGAATGAAGAAACTAAGCATTGTTTCTGAAAAGTTGTCCTTGACACTGCTAAATCTTCATCATGAGAAGCTATTTCACCAGCATAGACTACTACTTCCATTTGTAGAGAAGAGGAAGTTGTGATCAAGGAAATGTACGTGACTCAACCAAAGCCACAGGGTTAATCACTGATAGAACTATAGTTTTGACCCATGTCTATTTTCTATTATCTTCTTTCATCTTTGAGGAGTCCTTGCCTGGTTTTGGAATGAGGGTTAGGATGGCTTCATAGAAAGAATTTGGTAATGAACTTTCTCTTTCAATTTCATTAAAGAGTTGGAGGAGTATTGGTGGCAGTTCTTCTTTGCAGGCCTTGTAAAATTTTCCTGTAAATCCATCCAGTCTTAGAAGGGAGGCCTCTTACTGCAGTTTCTATTTCAATGCTTGATATTGTCCTCTTAATTTGGTTCAACTCATCTTGATTTAGTTTCGGCATGCTGATATTTGCAAGGAAAAGGTCCATTTCTGCCAGGTTCTCAAACTTATCAGCATGAAGGTTTGAAAAGTAATCCCTTATAATGTTTGGAATCTTGGTTGTTTCTCTGGTGCTGTTTTCATTCTCATCTATGAGTTTGTTTATGTGGTTGTATGCTCTTCTTTTTCTGATAAGATTTGCTAAGAGTCTGTCAATTTTGTTAATTTTTTCAAAAAACCAACTCTTTGTTGTGTGATTCTTTCTATGGTTTTTGTGGATTCTACTTCGTTTAATTCTGATTTAATTTTACTTATTTGTTCCCATCTACTGGATTGGGGTTTATCTTGCTGCTCTTTTTCAAGGAAGTTCAGATGTATCATAAAATTATTGGTTTCAGATCTTTCCAATTTGTTGATGTAGGAACTCAGAGCTATAAACTTGCCTCTGAGTACTGCCTTTGCTATGTCCCAGAGGAGCTGGTAATTTGTTTGTTCATTTTTGTTGAATACCATGAACTTTTGAATTTCCTTTCTAATCTCTTCCATGACCCACTGGTGGTTGGTTCAGCAGTGTGTTGTTCAGCCTCCATATGTTACAGGACTTCCTTTGGTGGCTTTTGGTGTTGAGTTCTAATTTTATTCCCTTATGAACTGAGAAAATGCAGGGAGTAGTTTCAATGTTTCTGAATTTGAACAAGTTTGCTGTGGGAACTAAAATGTGGTCGACTTTGGAGAATGTTCCTTGTGCTGCTGAGAAGAAGGTGTATTCTCATGCTGCTGGGTGAAATATTTGGTAGATGTCTGTTAGATGTAGTTGATCTATGCAGTTGTTTAGATCTGCGGTTTCTCTGTTGAGTTTTTGCCAAGTTGATCTATTTAGTGAGGATAGTGGTATGATAAAGTCCCCAACAATTAATGTCTGAATCAATGTGAGATTTGAGGGAAAGTAGTGTTTCTTGGATAAATTTGGATGGTCTGTTGTTTGGTGAATAGCTATTTAGAATTCTAATATCCTCCTGAAGGAGAAATCCTTTAATTAGTATGCAGCGACCTTCTTTGTCTCTTCTTACTAATTTTAATTTGAAGTCTATTTGTTCTGATATTAGGATTGCAACTCCTGCCTTTTATGGGGACCATTTGCCTAGTAGATTTTATTCCAGCCTTTCATTTTCAAAATATGTTTGTTTTTATGGGCAAGGTGTGACTCTTGAAAGCAGCAGATAGAAGGATCTTGCTTTTTAATCCAACTAGACAGTCTATGTCGCTTAATTGGAGAGTTAAGTCCATTAATGTTGAGAGTTGGGACTGAGAGGTGTTTGGTAGTTCCTGCCATGTTATCCGCTGTGACAATTGGATTCTTCCTATGGTTCTTGGATTTTGTTTGGGTGTAGTTTATTGTGCTCTTGTTGGTCTTCTATGTGTAGGACTTCTGTAAGTATCTTTTGTATGGTTGGTTTGGTGGAGATATATTGTTTCAGTTTTTCTTTGCTATGGAAGGTTTTTATTTGACCTGTGGTTATGAAGGATAGTTTAGCTGGGTACAGTATACTTGATTGATACTTGTTTGTCTTTAGGTCATGGCATACATCATTCCAGGCTCTTCTTCCTTTAATAGTCTGTGCTGAGAAATCTGAGGTGATTCTAATTGGTTCACCTTTATAGATGATTGATCTTTAATCATTGACAGGTTTAAGGATCCTTTCCTTGGTCTGAATTGATCCTGTGTGGATTATGATGTGACAGTGGAATGTCCTGTTCTGGTCTGGTCTATTTGGGGTTCTAAAAGCTTCTTGTATCTGAATAGGCCTATCTTTTTTGCATGTTTGGGAAGTTCTCTGCTAGCATCCTAGACAATTAACTTCTGCCTCTAGGTATTCCTCTACACCCATTACGCTCAGATGAGGCCTTCTGATAGTGTCTTCCAAATATTGAATAGATCTATATATTTCTTGGATTTGTATTGGATAGTTGTATGTTCTTTCTCTATAATATCTAGGCTGTCTTCAGTCCCCGAGATTTGATCTTCTGCATGGTCTAACCTATTGTCAAGACTTTCTCCTTTGTTTTTTATGTTCTTTCCTTCTAATTGGTCAGTTTTGAAGGCTTCAAATTCTTTGTTGGAGCTTTGTTTTACATCTTTCATGGACTTCTTTACTTCCTTAATTTGGTGTTCAGTGCTTATTCCCAAATTACTTAGTTGATTGGTTATGGTTTCATTGGACTCCCTTTCCTTCTAATGGGCTCCATTCAGCATTCCCTTTGTGGTCTCCTTGGATTCCTTCAGCAGTCTGTTTATGGATGTCATGAATGCCTCTATTGATCTTTGTCTATTTTCATCCCACTCACGCAATTCCTGTATTATTCTTTGATTATCTTCCTCACGATCACACAATTATTGTATTTCTCTTTGACTGTTTTCAGCCTGGTCAAGCAATTTCTGCCTTTCTCTTTGTCTGTTCTCAGGTTGCTCACACAATTCCTGTATTAATGTTTAATTAGCTTCCTTATAGTAACAAGAATCCTGTATTAATTTTTGGTTAGCCTCATCATGCTTGCAAAGTTCCTGTATTCATCTTTGTTTAGCCTCATCTTTCTCCCTATCACACTCACACTGAGTCCTTTGTAGGCTTTCAAACTTTTCATTCACCATGTTTACCAGTAGTGTTTGTGGAGCTTTTTGGGAACTCTCCTCTGGATTATTGATTAACTATTCTGTTAACTGATTATCATGAGTGGGAGTTGAGATTCCCAGATTTGCCATTTTTCTTGTATTTCTCCAGGTTTTTCTGTCCATTTGGTATGAAAGTAACACCAATTTGGGGCTAGAATACTATTTTAAGGCAAGAATCAACCAGAGTTCTGCAATTGCACAGTCAAAATGGCTGCAGATACAATCTAGTTCAACAGATACAATCTCTTCAACATCAAATAACTATGGAATAATGGGCTAAGAATATCACAGAGGGATTCAGCAGACCAGAAATTAATAGGTTTAGGGGGAAAAATAGGATTAGAGCGATGTGGAGAGGTAAAAGGAAAGAGTGAATTTACCCAAGTCCTTTTCTCAGAGATGAAATGGATAGAACAGAATGACAGGAGAAAGATAAAGAAACAAGAAAACTGAAAAAACAAAAATTTACATTAAAAAATGAAACATTTAAAAATTATGTAAGTGTAAAGAAATAATAGTGATAGAAGAGAAGGATAGGATGAGAGGAAGAGAGAGATAAAAAGGAAAAATGAAAAAATAAAATATAAAAAAATTTTTAAATGCAATACTTAAAGATTATATAGGCATAAAGAAATAATACTAGTATTAAAGAAGTTAAGCCTAACAGTTGTGAATTATGAAGGATAAGGTCTAATAATTGATGATGGATATATATTTGGGGATGAGCAGAACAGCAATTAAGGCACACACACACACACACACAAAGGATGTAATGGTTAAAAGAGATAAACACACACACATACACACACACACACACACACACACCCCTAAAACAAAAATTATGAAAGAAAATATAAAAAAATTTTTAAAAAAAAATTAAAAATAATTGGGTAGAAAACGAGTTTTTTGATTCTTTTTTTTTTTTTTGGAGGAGGAAGATCTTGTATCTTGTATGTCCATAAGCAGTCTCTTGGTGGAGTCTCTGGTTTGCTTGTGGTATTTGGTTTTTCTGTGGCTTGATTGGTTTCTTAAGTCAGTTTGTTTGAATAGGCAGAAAAATGCTCTGCCTTACCCAGGACTTTGTGATCCTCCTCCCAGGATAGTTCAGTGGGAGGGAGATCTGCTTTGAGTATCACAAAAGGGAGAGATGGCTGTTTCCTCTAGCTTGGAGTTGCTGTGATTAGGCTTGGTTCTGGGTAGGGTTACGACCTATCTGCAATCAGTAGCTTTTCCCGGATGGGCCTAGTTCCTGAGACAATCACAGAGCCCAGCCTGTAGCCATTCTCAGGATTTATGTTTACTGAGTTTCAGTTGTTTGTCTTTTACCCCTCCTGCTGTCTATGCTCCAGTGGGGAGGGGCAGCCTCTGGCTCTGTTTACCCAGTGAAAAAAGTCACTCCTCCAGTGGTGGACCTTTCTCTGCCTGAGAAAGATGACTTTCCCCTGGGTGGAGCTGAGCCCAGCAAGTCAAGTCAGGTTCCTGAGACCTGGTGAATGGTTCCTAAGGTTTTCTTCCAAGGCCTGAGTTGGAGCTAGCTGCTCAGGTTGGGCCTTTGTCAGTATCAAAGATGGAGTTCTCAGGTGGTGGAGGAGAGGCTACCTTCCCACTGCTGTTCTGTGAGAATGAGTGAAGATGTCTTGGATGTACTAATGCTAGCCTATTGGTTTCTGGGCCATTCCTGGTCTGTGATAAACAGGATGAAGATTTCTGCTCCTTGTCAGTTCTTGCTGGTGGTGAGTAGAATCTGCTCACACACCACCTCTGTAGCCTCTGTCCCGGGCTCTCTCTGTTGATATAAAGGCCGAAGCAGCAGCTGCTGTAGCCACCACTGACATTGACAAGTGCTCAGATCTGTCTCCTTGACCATGCTGCTTGGATTTTTCCTCTCTGACCAAACTCCCTGTACTGTGATGGCACACTTAGTGTGATTTTCTAGCCTAGGACTATTCACTGGAACAGTAAAACTGCTTTTTATGCAAGAGTTTCTTTAGTCTCAAGTTTCTTCTCTGCCATCTTCCTGAGATTCTTCTCAGAGAACATTTTGGATTAATGAGAAATCATCCTTCTCTCCGCAGACATTATGAATACCAGGAGATACATTGTGTGTCGTTGCATTCCACCTCTGAGGAGACACCATAAATATTCAGAGAGAAAAAAGCAAAGCTCAAGAAAGAGGTGAACCACTCAACCAAATGCAAATATAAAAGGCTTTCATGTAAAAGCATACTAAGTGTAAAGTTCCAGGTCTGGCTCAGGATCTAAACATCAAAATCGACCATCCAGAAAGCAGACAGATGCTGACAGGGCTACAAGCCAACACTAGAAATTCTAAATTATAATACAAGAGGAAAACTTTGAAGTTTGAAAGAGTAAGTTGTAAATAAAATAAATATTTGTCATAACTAGAGAAGTAAATTTACATGATCGTGTGTTACTCAAATGGAACATAAACTAGACATGAAGACATTTGTTAAATGTTGAGGGAAATTTACAGGTCACAGACATATGCAAAACTATTAGATGAGATTATTTAGGTGGCATGACCCTAATGTCTGAAGGTAGCACTGTAAAGGAGTGTTTTTATTTTTCTACTAGGCCCTACTGTTTCCAACTAAAGTTGGAACCTAGATTGAATCATACAGATGTGTTGTTCCTAAGTTTCCATTCATTAGGTCAACAATCCTTTAGTGAGCATCTATCTACTTGTGTCATTCATTCACTAGTGCAACAGTAGACAGGGCATTTGTTCTGAAGCAATACATTGATACATCAAAACAACTGGGTCCTATCTAGTTGCAGAGCTATTTTGGGATGTAGATATTTACTTGCTACACTCTGTTTTTTACTCACAACTAAGAAAAGCATTACAAAGGAGACTTGGACCTTAAAGGAGAATAGAGCTGTATGGTCTAATTTTTTTCTAGGAATAGAGGACTTTCTCTGGATGATCATTCAAGCTAGGAATGGTGTCGATCCAAGCTGCCACCAAAGACCAGTATTCATACAGCATGCACACAGACAGGCAAAGAAGTATAGGTAGAAACGGAAGAAACCAGTGTGCATGCTCACAGGCCACAAGAGGAATCTTAGAATTTAAACCATGGAATAACTTATTGATGTTATGTAGATATTGATCTCCTATTCCTCTACAATGAGGATAGGGGGACATCACAAAAGTAAAGTCTTCTCCCCCCCCACCCCCGACACCCTGCCTCCCCCAGTCCTTGGGCTTGAACTCAGGGTTTAGGTATCCCTGAGTCTTTTGTTGCTGAAGGCCAGCACTCTACCATTTGAGCCCTAGTGCCACTTCAAGCATTTTCTGAGTAGTTTATTGGAGAAAAGAGTCTCACAGACTTTCCTACCCGGGATTGGCTTTGAACTGTGATCCTCATATCTCAGCCTCCTGAGTAGTGAGGATTATAGGCAAGAGCCACGGTATCTTGTGCCCATCCCTTTTTAAGAATAATTGCTTCCTGTGTCCTATAACCTTCTCCCATTGCTAAATTGTCTTCCTCATCCAACTTTTACACCAGCCACATTTTTCATGAAAGAAAAGCAGTTGGTCCACTTTGTTTACTGTTATTGATGGTTTCCTGGTATGTGTTGCATGTTGGATAAGTATTTGCTGGACAAATTCCAATGTTATTTCCTCTGCCATCTGCTTCTCTTTGGTTCCATCAGTGTTATACAACACTTCTATTCTAGTGATTTAACATGTTGTTATATCTAGCTTATAAGTGGAGTTACACATTGGTATTCTTGAACTTCAAATTTAACACATTCCTCTACTTGCTCCAACACCCTTTTCAAGTCATTCCTAATTTAATTAAAAGTGAAGTCCCTTTTCCTCAGTAACTTATTCTCCAAATTCAACTACTTTGGCATTTTTGCTGCTTTTTAAAAATATATTTTATTGTTATTATGAACATGATGTAGAGAGGGATAATTACATACAGTTATTCTGTATATCTAAAAACTACGAGTTAAATAAGGCTTCCCTATATCTAATATGTGGAATTCAATATAATCAGAATTATTTTTTTAGCAACTCACATAGCTAAATATCTCCAAGTTCTTAGACATACTCTTAAAGACTTTTTAACTCTATTTCTTTTGTTGATCCTATTATCACTAAGTCCCAAACCCATCAACACCAAAATACCTTTTGAAATGAACAAACTTGTTGATACAACGTTTCTGAGGATTTAGCAGTATTTAAGACTTTAATATAGTATTTTGTGGACTTAGAGAGAGTATGTTTTAGCTTACAACAAATACTGAGTATTATGGGTTAGATAAGAAATGTGCCCATATGTGATAAAGGCCTGGTCTCAGCTCAAGGCATTGCTGAGAGATGATTGGATCCTAAGTGTGTTTGATGAATTCATAGCTAAATGGACTATTATGAGCTGGGGCTCAATTGGAGGAAGTCTGACAGTGGGGAAGGTTGTTTGGTTTCTTTTCTTTCTTTTTTTATTGTAAAGATAATTTACAGAGGGGTTATAGTTGCATGAGAAAGGTAATGAGTCCATTTCCTATAGAGAAATGTTACCTCCCCGTCTACTTCCTCCTCATCTGCCCAACTCCTCCGTCCCGCAAAGTTGTAAAGTTCGATTTCAACGTAGTGTCTTGTATATCGCATTAATGCAATGGGTCAAACTGTATCCCTTTTTAAGCATTTTGTTTTTCCCTTCCCTATATATATAGAGAGAAATATAGATATAGATATGATGCACGGCACTGGAATCAAATATAATGAAAACAGGGGTTATACCATGGGTTAAGAACATACAAAAGAAACAAAAAAATCACTTCTACGTTATATGTATATGAAAAACAAAAGCAAGTACAATAAAACATCTTCTATCCCTATCTCAGGGTTCATTTCGCTTACCATCACCTTCTGTGGTCAGATGTACATAGCTTCTGACCTTTCTGCTTGTCCCAGACATAAACTAGTTATTATAGATAAGGGAAACCATAGGATCTATGTTTCTTTGGGTCTGACTTACTTCATTAATATAATTTTTCCAAGTCTTTCCATTTCATATCAAATGGGATGGTGTTATTATTTCTGACAGAGGCATAGAATTCCAATATATATACCACATTTTCTTGATCCACTCATCTACTGAGGGGCATCTGAGTTGGTTCCATATCATAGCTATGGTAAATATTACTATAGTAAACATAGTTATGATGGTAGCCTTAGTATGGCCTTGTTTGTGATCATTTGGGTAAATGCCCAAAAGTGGGATTGCTGGGTCATAAGGGAGCTGGATGTGGAGTCTTTTATGGAACCTCCATACTACTTTCCAGATTGGTTGAACAAGTTTACACTTCCACCAACAATGCAGTAGGGTTCCCTTTTGACTACATCCCCTCCAGCATCTGTTGTTATTAGAGTGCTTGATTATAGCCATTATAACTGGGGTGAGGTGGAATCTCAATGTTGTTTTGATTTGCTTTTATGGCTAGAGAAGTTGAACATTTCTTCATGTGTCTATTGGCCATTCTTATTTCCTCTTCAGAGAAGTCTCTCTTTAAGTCTTTAGCCATCTTATTAATCAAGCATTTTTTCCTTGAGTATTTGTTATTGGGAGATTTAATTATTTGAGTTCTAGGTATAGTTTAGGTATGATACCCTTATCCATTGTTTGGCTAGTATAGTTCTCTCAATCTGTGAGCTTTCTATTGAGCTTGCTTGCTATGTCCTTTGCTATGTAGAAGCTCTGCAGTTTTATGCAATCCCATTTGTTCAACCTTTCTATGATTTGTTGTGTTTCTGGGTCTCTATTAAGAATATTTCAACCTGTGCCAAGGAGCCCTAGAGTTTCTCTTATTCCTTCCTGTAATGTTTTCAGGGTATCTGCTTTGACTTTGAGGTCTGCAATCCATTTGGAGTTGATTCTGGTACAGGGTGATATATAAGGATCTAGCTTAACTTTCTACAGGTGATTAACCAATTTTTCCAACACCATTTACTGAAGAGGCTGTCTTTCTTCCATTCTGTATTTTTAGCTTAGGGAAGATTTTTGAACAGTCATATTACTACCCCTTCCTCTCTCTCTCTGCTTCCTGGCCATATTAGGTCAAAAGCCTCTCCCATAACATTCTCATGCCACCGTGATATTCTTTTTGGTGTGTGAAAATATATGCAAAATATTTTTTTGTAAGTTCTGTACAGATGGATTACAGTTACATAAGCAAGGTAATGAGTCCATTTCCTATCAAGCATTGTTATACCCGCCTTTATATTTGCCCTACCATCCATTTCCTCCCCCTTCCCCAACTTCTCCTTCTACTATCCCACCCAGACCCCCACACACAAAGTTGTAAAATTCGTTTTCAACATGCTGTTTTGTACATCTCATTTTTATAATGGGTCATCCTATATCTTTATTTCAGCATTTTATTATTTCCCTTCCTCTCTCCAAATTAGAAAAATGTATATTCAAGATATAGGGCACCTGAATCAAATACAGTGATATCAAGGGTTGTACCCTGGAGGAAGAACATACAAAAGAAAGAAAAAAAATCACATAGTACATTGTAAGTACATTAAGAAGAGCATCAACAAAGATAAATCCTCTTGTGTTCCTTTCTTGGGGTTCATTTCACTTAGCATCAGGTTATATGGTCATATTAACATAGCTTTTGATCTTTTCTGCTTGTCCTAGACATACACTAGTTTTTGCAGATAAGGTAAACCATGGATCCTTTGTATTTTTGAGTCTGGCTTGATTTACTTAATATACTTTTTTTCTAAGTCTTTCCATTTCTTAACAAGTGGGGTGTTGTCATTCTTTCTGATGGAGGCATTAAGTACAATGCTGGCTGTAGGTTTGTCATACACAGCCCTTATTATATTGAGGAATGTTCCATGAATTCCTAGTTTTTCCAGAGCTTTAATCATAAAGGGGTTTTGGATCTTGTCAAATGCTTTTTCTACATCAGTTGAGATAATCATATGGTTCTTATCCTTGCTCTTGTGATGTGATGAATTATATTAATTGATTTGTGTATATTGAACCAGCTTTGCATCCCTGAAATGAATCCTGTTTGATCGTGGTGTATGATTTTTTGATGAGTTGTTGAAGTCAATTGGTCAAAATTTTGTTGAGAATTTTTGCATCGTTTTTCATCAAAGAAATTGGTCTATAGTTTTCTTTCTTTGATGAGTCTTTGCCTGGTTTTTGGCTGAGTGTTATGATGGCTTCATAGAAGGATTTTGATAGTGAACTTTCACTTTTAATTTCATTGGAGAGTTGGAGGAGTATTGGTATTCATTCTGCTTTTAAGGCCTTGTACAATTCTGCTGTAAATCCATCCGGTCCTGGGCTTTTCTTGGGTGGGAGGTCTCATTGTTCTTTCTATTTTGATGCTTGATATGGGTCTGTTAAGTTGGTTTAACTCATCTTTAGTTTGGGTTTGTCAATATTTGCTAGAATTTAACGCATTTATAAGATTATTTCTTTGTTGCTTTGTATGTCCCTCCCCCACAGTATAATCCCTGCTTTCACTGTATTTGATGTCGGTATAATTTGTGGAGGAGAAGGGGAAAAACAAGTCGTTTAAATAAGGATACAGGTGGACCCGTTGCAACAATGAGAAGTACAGGTTATCATGTCGAAAACGAACTTACAACTTTGTGTGGGGGTGGGGGGAGGATTGAGTGGGGGGTGGCGGGGGGAGGCTTGGAAGGGATGGGAAGGGGAAACAAAGGAGGAGGCTACAATGCTTGATAAGAAATGTACTCATTATCTTGCCCATGTAATTGTAACCCCTCTGTACAGTTTTTTCACACACAAAAAAAAAAAACTAAAAAAAAATTTGCTAGAATTTTTCCATTTCTTCCAGATCCTCAAGCTTATTAGCATAAAGATTTGGTAAGTATTCCTTTATCATATTCTGAATTTTGTTTTTTTTCTGTGGTGATGTTTCTATTCTCATCTCTGAGTTTGTTTATTTGGGTGTGTTCTCTTCTTTTTCTAATAAGATTTGCTAAGGGTCTGTCAATTTTGTTAATTTTTTCAAAGAACATTTGTTCTTTGTTTTGTGATTCTTTCTATGCTTTTTTGGATTCTAATTCATTTAATTCTGATTTAATTTTAATTATTTCTTTCCATCTGCTTGATTGGGGTTTATCTTGCTGCTCTTTTTCAAGGAGGTTCAGATGTCTCATTAAATTGTTTGTTTCAGATCTCTCCAATTTGTTGATGTAGGAACTCAGAGCTATAAACTTGCCTCTGAGTACTGCCTTTGCTGTGTCCCAGAAGATCTGGTAAATTGTGTGTTCATTTTTGTTGAATATCATGAACATTTGAATTTCCTTTCTAATCTCTTCCATGACCCACTGGTGGTTGGTTCAGCAGTGTGTTGTTCAGCCTTTATGTGTTACAGAACTTCCTTTGGTGGCTTTTGGTGTTGAATTTTAATTTTACTCCCTTGTGGTCTGAGAGAATGCAGGGTATAATTTCAATATTTCTGAATTTGGACAACTTTGTTGTGATCTAAAATGTGGTAGATTTTGGAGAATGTTCCATGTGCTGCTGAGAAGAACGTGTATTCTAATGTTGCTGGGAGAAATATTCAGTAGATATCTGTTGATATCTACACAGTTATTTAGATCTGATGTTTGGGTTTTTGACAGGTGACATATCCAGCAGGGATAGTGGTGTGATAAAGTCCCCAACAATTAATATCTTTGAATCTATGTGTGATTTTAGGGAAAGTAATGTTTTTTGGATAAATTTGGGTGCTCTGTTGTTAAAATTCTAATATCTTACTGAAAGTGAGATCCCTTAATTAGTATGTAAGGACCTTCTTTGTCTCTTCTCACTAATTTTAATTTGAAGTCTATTTTATCTGATATTAGGATTGAATCTCCCACATGTTTATGGTGGCTGTTTTCTTGGTAGATTTTATTCCAGCCTTTAGGTTTCAGAATGTTTGTTTTGTGGGCAAGATGTGTCTCTTGAAGGCAGCAGATAGAAGGATCTTGCTTTTTGATCCAACTAGACAGTCTATGTCACTTACTTGGAGAGTAAAGTCCATTAATATTGACAGGACTGAGAGGTGTTTGGTAGTACCTATCATGTTATCCACCGTCTTGGGGGCTATGCCAGCTGGATTCTTCCTATGATTTTTGGAATCTCTGTTAGGGGACTGTTTCTTGGCCTTTGTTGTGCATTTTAAATAAGAGGATTCAATCTCTACCACATTTACTTCAGTAATTTCCTTCTTTTTAATTCTGAGGAAAATAACTGGCTATCTGGAAAATGTGTATGTAGATTCTGCACTATCTTCAGTAGTTTGCATTGACCAATGTGATTCTTATACTTATATATAGTAAAGAATCAACAGTCCAGGATAACATGTTAATCTATGGCAACATAAGTTTTTCTTCTAGAAATATCTTATAGACAAGAATAGGCAAATCATTTTGTGAGTAATGGAGAAAGGGTAAGATGAGCAAACACACATTTGCAAGCTACTGAAAATTGGTGCTACATGCAATGTATTGTTTTGTTAAAATTCCTTGTATGAAGCCAGGCCCTGGTGTCACATGCCTTTACCCCTAGATACTCAGGAGGCTGATTTCTGAGGATCATGGTTCAAATCCAGCCAGGTCCAGAAAGTATGTCAGACTCATCTCCAATTAACCACCAGAAAACCAGAAGTGGGGCTATGGCTCATGTGGTAGAGAGCTGGCTTTGAGCTGAAGAGCTCAGGGACAGTGCCCAGGCCCAGAGGTCAAGCCCCACAACTCACACACACACACACACACACACACACACACAAATCCATGTATGAAACTTAAGTGCATTTGATGTGGAGATCAAAGAAGCATACAATTGTTGCAGCTTAAAATTATTGGTGGTACCTTTCAGTAGGGCTCAATGTACATTATTAATCTGATTTTTTTTTTGCCCTTATCCTGAAATAGTACTTTGGGAGTACAGTAAAGCACAATGTCTGGATGGCTTTGAGGATGAATTGGTAAGTAAGCATAATTGAATCACTGATACTCAAGTTTGGGTTTTGGAAAGATTGGCCTGGTAAATGTACATAGCGGAAATCAGAAAGAATCTCTCCTTGCCTCACCTCATCTCCCCCTGGCCTTGATTGGCCTCTGCTTGCCTTTTCTCTCCTCTCCCTGGCCTTATATATGCACTATAATCTTTGAAAGAGACAGACATTACTTCATGTCCTTTTAACTCTCAGTAAAGCCTTTCTACCTCCTTAGCCATGCACATATATTGTGAACAAGTCTGTTTATCAATGTTTGGCTAATGACTGTCTAGATCAAAATAGCTACCTGGAATTTTGTGAAACACACATTTTCACACTTAGTGCTATCTGCACTGTATTATGATCTCTTCATTTTAAAGTTTGAGATCCTTTGGCTTAAACTTCATACTAATCTCTTCCTGACCCTATAATGAATGAAAGGAACTGTGTGCTCATTTTAGCCAGTTGATCAAAATCTTAAAGGAAGCCTGGTGCCAGTGGCTCATGCCTGTAACCCTAACTCCTCAGGAGACAACCCAGGCATAAAAGTCCAGCATTTTTTAACTTAATTTTATTTTGTTGTAAAGGTGATGTAAAGAGAGTCTTTATTCTAATTAACCAGCCAAAACTTGGAAGTGTGCTCAATTGTTAGAGTGACAGCCTTGAGTGAAAACTCTAAGGAAACAATGCCCAGTCCTTCGGTTCAAGCTCCAGTGCCTAAACCAAAAATAAAATAAAAAATTGAAAGAGTTCTGGAACCATGCTGTGCAGTCATTCCAGACAATGCTAAACCTTTGTTTTATCTGTTCTTGTTGAAAATTATTTTGATATCTGTCTCTAGAAGAAAAATTGGTTTCTGCCTTCTGCACAATTAAAATCTCTGCCTATAGTATCCTTATGAATTCCACTTGAAGGTGAGCAGTGCATTAAAGAAAAGTTGATATCAGAACATGTGAATTTTTCATGCATATTCTGGATGATAGGTCTCCTAGAAGTGAAGATGGAAGTTCATGTGCTTGATTCCTATTCACATTATACATCTGCGAAACACATCTGAAAACTATGACCGCTTCTACACTACATCTAATATTTAAGATGAAAAAAATGAAAAAAACACAAAACGATCTTAAGAATATATGTCAGAGTGCTCAGAAAGGAATATTTTATAGTACCATACTTAGAGAAATATAAATAGATCTGGTACACCATATCCATACCTATTTCTGGTATACTGAATATCAAAATAATTACTGAGAAAGTGAGGTATGATCATTTAACCACACCTGGGGGTTTTGCAGAAAAATTAAGTTCTCTGCTAACAATAATTTAAAAAACACAAAACCAAAAAATACCCAAGGATTTTCCTGAAAGATAGTTTCAGTTGACAGTGGAACAAGGAAGGTATAGACAACAGTGATTTTAGATGCAAACTACTAAGGAAACTAGTGTGTTAGAAAAGATTCTCCTATAAGGTGAGGCATCATTGGTAGGCTCAAGGGTGGGAAAGGGAAAACTAATGAGTTGTGGTAGTTTCTGAAGAAGGAAGGAACTATACAGAAGCAATGCTTTTAGCTTTAGGGAAGAAAAGTATGATTCAAGCATTAAGTACATTTCCAGTCATTCTACCAGGAAGTCACAAATCCCCTGGATATGACAAACAAATGGAGAGCAGAGCAACTACTGAAAATCAAATTATTTATAAACCCAAGAGTAAAAGCAACTGGCTCTTTCCTAACTAGGAAAATAAAGAAAGAAAGCTGACCATCTTGAGACACTCAGAAATTAACCTATAGCTAGAGCAGCAGCAATCTCCAGGGAGCAAACAATAGAAAGGTCCATGAGGAAAGACTCTAGGATAAAAGATTAATGCTATTGCTTAGAGTAAGTAACCAGAGTGCATTTTTTGAAATTCATTGAAACTTCTTCACTTAGGGTGTATGCATTTTACTTTAGATGAAATTATATAGAGATTTTTAACCCTGGTGAATGGTTTTGTGAAAAGTTGGGAGGTGGAGGCTGATTTGAACAGTTCTGGAGGAATAATGATGGTGAAATAGACCTTACACAGTACTGAAGAGAAGTGTACTGATTTGGAGGCTTTAATAGACAGAAAGTTTTATTATTATTAAGATTGATAAGTTCATGGAATTGTTGGAACAAAGAAATATAAATGAAAATGAACTGGCCTAGAGAATTCAGAGAGAAGAGCCTCGTACCCATGGATGTGTGATCCATGGAAAGTACATCACCTTGACAATAAAACTGTTTTGTTTTGTTTTGTTTTTTAAAGTAGCTCAGAATGTAAAGAGGAGCTCAAAAAACAATTGTTAACTGGATATCTACATGGAAAGAAAGTCATTTTTCCATTTTGTTAATAGATATTAGTTGTATAAAATCAGCAGTTCCATTGTGACATTTAAATACAAGTATATAATGTAATTTTATCATTTTCATACCCTCTATTATTTTTCCTTATCTCCTGCCCTCCTCTCACTTTTATTATTTTATAGTCAATGGATTTTACCAGGACATTTTATATGGCATACAATGTACTGTGATTTTATTTGTATCTTTTAGTGTTGCTTTATATCATAATTATAAATAGCTTCCTGTAAAACTCTAAAATTAAACGTAAAAAAACAAGAAGATAAAATTTTTAGAAAGATAATATTACAGATTTTATGATGTCAAGTTTGGCAAGATTTGTCTGTTGAGAGAAAAGTATAAAAACAATAATTTTGGCCAGGTACCAGTGGCTCACGCCTCTAATCCTAGCTACTCAGGAGGCTGAGATCTGAGGATCACGGTTCAAAGCCAGCCTGGGCAGGATTCTCCATGAGACTCTTATCTCCAATAAACCACCAGAAAACTGGAAGTGGTGCTGTGGCTCAAGTGGTAGAGCACTCGCCTTGAGCTGAAGAGCTGAGGGACAGTGCCAGGCCAAGAGTTCAAGCCCCATGATGGACAAAAACACAAAAAAGCACAATAAACTTTAATAAATTCAAATTAAGAACTGAGAACAAACTAAAACCATAAATCCAAAGATAGAAGAAAATACCTAAGTGGACAAAATTAATATATTAAAAATACAACAGAGAAGACCAACTCAACAACTTTTTTCTTTTGAAAGCTGTATACATTTTTGATAAAAATAATGAAGAAAAACAAGATGACAGAAAGCAGCAAAGAGACATCCACAACAAAAAATGAAAGTGATAAAAACCTACAAATGCATGTGCAAGAGCTTAAGAATAAAAATGAGACCTTACTGCCAGTCACATTTGGACAATAAACCAACCACATTTACTTAAAGTTGACTAAATCCTAGAAAATAAAAAAAACACCAACTAGCACAAATAGAGAGAAGCTGTGGGGTTATTTCTTTTTTATGCAATTTTGTCATACAATCAAAAAACATGAATACTTTTATAGTCAAAAAATCAATAATTCAAAAATTGGATAAATTTAATGTTAAATATAGTAAAAACAAGCAATAATTTTCCAATAATTTTGTGAGTCTAATTTATCTGTGTTAACAAAATCAAACAAGAACCTTATACAAATGAAATATTATTATTTTTGGGGGGGGGGTCCGGTCCTGGGGCCTGAACTCTGGCCTGGGCGCTATCCCTCAGCTCTTCAGCTCAAGGCTAGCGCTCTACCACTTGAGCCACAGTGCCACTTCTGGCTCTTTTCTTTTTGCTTATGTGGTGCTGAGGAATCGAACCCAGGGCCTCAGGCATGCAAGGCAAGCGCTATACCACTGAGTCACCTTCCCAGCCCACAAATGAAATATTATTGATCAGGCCTATGCCTAAATAAAAGTAAAAAATTCCCTACCCCCCCCAAAAAAATTTAGAAAATAAAATGCAAAAGAGCTTCCATAGTCTTAACAATGTTTAATCACTCCTAACTAGATTCATCACATAAATATAAATCTAGTTTTGTAATTAGAAAGTAATTTCTTACATTAAGATATTAAGGGATGAAAATTACATCATTGTCTATATAGCTGCAAAAAGCAAGCTAAAAACAAGTGAGAACTTCCTTAAATTAGCTTGACAGAGATTGCCTAGGCCTCTTGGTCTCCTGTATATTCTAGAATCAAATGGGACACTACACAGTTAGATATGACCATGGGCCAGGCAGAATTCTGGCTCTCAGAATGCAAGAAAAAGAAAGGTACTCCCAGGTCAGATACATCAAAATATCCCTCATGATTTATTCATTCTCTTTCCCATCTGCCTACTAAATTGACTGCACTCTGAGCATTAAACTCAACAAGATGGAAATTAGTACATGACCATACACCTTCAAATACTCACTACCATTACCAGCAGCCTGGACTACAGGAAAATTCCATAGATATAGAGCATATGGTATTATTCAGCCTGAAGGAAGAATACTCATTAATAACTGACAATGTGGTGAAATGAGGCATCACAGAAGAACAAATGCAACACTGTTCTGCATATATGAAATCATCTAAAATTGCACAGATTTACAGAATCAAGAAAATGGAGCTTGGCGCCAGTGGCTCATGTCTGTAATCCTAGCTACTCAGGAGGCTGAGATCTGAGGATCACTGTTCAAAGCCAGCCCGGGAAGAAAAGTCCGTGAAACTCTTATCTCCAATTAACCACTAGAAAACCGGAAGTGGTGCTGTGGCTCAAGCTGTAGAGTGCTTGCCTTGAGCTGAAGAGCTGAAGGACAACACCCAAGCCCAGAGTTCAAGCCCCACGACCGACAGAAAAAAAGAAAGAAAGAAAAGAAAAAGGAATGGTTCTTTCCAGAGGCCAGAGAAGAGATACAGAGTTGCCAATAGGTGAGCATAAACCTTCAAGAATACCAAGATAGATTTACTCTAGAGATTTACTATATGACACAATACCAATAATTAACAATTTATAATTATGTATTTTGAACTTAACTAGGTAGCTCTTATACTAAAGATTCTTATGTCAATAACATAAAGAGCCTAAAAATAGTTTATGAAATTTTCCAGACTTGCGATCAATATGGGCTAGTCTATTAGTATACCTAACAATTCCTCAAAACTGAATTAAAAAGAAAACCACTTGAAGCAAGAAAATACGAAGATTCTAAGAACAAACATGAAGACTTCTTTAAACAACTCCCATCTTGTTCAACAAGATGAATACCAAGAGGCTGAAACATGTTCAGGGGTGGTGGGCAGGGGACAGAAAGAGAGGGGCACACAAGTGGAGGGAGGAAGGATGAACAAATACAGTTATTATATTCAATGTATATTATATAAAAAGTGAACTATGGGGGCTGGGAAGGTGATTCAGTGGTAGAGCGCTCGCCTTGCATGCATGAGGTCCTGGGTTCGATTCCTCAGCACCACATAAGCAAAAAGAAAAAAGCGGGAAGTGGTGCTGTGGCTCAAGTGGTAGAATGCTAGCCTTGAGCTGAAGAACTGAGGGACAGCGCCCAGGCCCAGAGTTCAGGCCCCATGACCGGACCCAAAAAACACACACAAAAAAGTGAACTATGTACTTGAGGATAGGGATAGGAGGGGGAAAGATGGAGGAGAGGGATGGAAGTGATGACATTGTTCAAGAAGCATTGTATTTATAGCCTGACTACTTCCGGCATGGGAACCCTTTTGAATAACTACTTAATACTAACAAATCTTTTTAAAAACTTAAAATATATACACATGTCAACAATTGTAAGACCTTATTTAAGATAGTTTACCAGTCTTAATAAATATACTACATTGTAAAAACAAGATGATGCAAAAAAATGTCAATTTCTCCCCACAGTACATAGATTCAAAGCAATTCTCACACAGTTGGATAGAGTTAAAAAGCCAGTTTCTGATATCCAAAAATCTAAATTGATGTGGAAGATAAAAACATTACTGGAAAAGAATCAGCAAGAACAGGGAACTGCTTTGAAAAATATCACTTCACTTTAAAATCACATTGATGGATAAGCTATGGTAATAATATTGAGATAGACTAAAAGATTGAGAGACACAGAGAGAGAGAGAGAGAGAGAGAGAGAGAGAGAGAGAGAGAGAGAGAGAGAGAGAGAGAGAGAGAGAGAGAGAGAGAGAGAGAATCTATACAAAGAATACAAATTATTTTGTGGTTTTACTTTTTGTGGGAGTGATTTTTATGCAGTTTTGTCTTTTGAACTCAGGGCCTGGACACTGACTCTGATCTTTTTCAGTCGAAGCTAGTGCTCTAACACTTGAGACACAGCTCCATTTCTGGCTTTTTGGGTGGTTAATTGGAAATAAGATTCTTACGGATTTTCCTGCCCAGGATAGCTTCTATTATTCTTAGATCTCAGCCTCCTGAATAACTAGGATTAAAGGCATGGACCACTGTGAGTGCCCAGCAAGAACACAAAATGTAAACAGAGGCAAGATTATGGAGTATTAGGTAGAAACAATGGGTTATTCATGATAATATATGTATAGATCCTTTATGCTATATATCCCTCCCTCCACCCCTCTCTCACACATACACACAAACACACACAAACACCCACACATTCCTCATATAAAGAAAAATAGAAAGAAAAACCATGAAAGCCAAAACTTTTTTATAAATAATTTACTTTATTGTTATTATAGAGATGATATACAAAGAGATTACACTTATATGAGTCAGATAATGAGTACAATTCCCTTTGTACAGTGTCTTCTGTTCCCAAAACTTTTAGAAGGAAATTTAAAATAGTGTTTGGCTTTTGTTTAGAAAGTACAAATCAACTAGGAAATATTTGCTATCTCCAACTAGAAAAATATGACAAACCTTGTTTATCAAAATACAACAGAGCATGAATGTATAAAAGAGGAGACATATTGGTGATTCAAGTAAGTATTCAGGCATTACACAAATCCAATAAATCATTAAAAAGACAACCTAATCATAACTGGGCAGAAGATATGGAGCAATGATTTTTACAGAAGAACAAACTAGGATGAAGAGACAGATGTAATGATACACTCATTACTCACGAGGAAAATGTTAATTTAAAAGCAATGGTCTTATATTTATCCATCAGGCAAAATACATTCAAGTTTGCTGAAGGACATAAAGAAAAGAAACTCTCACCCACTTTAGGAAAGAGTAAAAATGTTGAACAATGCTTTTTAAAATTATTAATATTTAATAACATGAAACACACACCCTATAACTAAACAAGAAACACTAATAATAGTATTAGTAATAATAGTATTGCTTGTAATGAATCACAGATTATTAAAAAAAACTACTCATTCTCACTGAAGGTAGCTGAATGAATAAATTGTAATCATGTTTGCACTAGAATAGCCTACATCTGTGAAAATGAGCAAACTGCCTGTATTACCATAGCTATCATCATCAAAAGAGCAAAAAATAAGCTGGGCACCAGTGGCTCATACCTGTAATCCTAGCTACTCAGGAGGCTGAGATCTGAGGATTACAGTTCAAAGCCAGCTTGGGCAGGAAACGCTGTAAGACACTTATCTCCAATAGACTACTCAGAAAAGCTGTAAGTGGTGCTGTGGCTCAAGTGGTAGAGTGCTCACCTTGAGCAAAGAAGCTCAGGGACAGTGCACAGGCCCAGGCCCAGCACAAAAAGAAAAAAAATACAAGAATATACAAAGTATATTTCATGTATTTACATTTCAGAAGCAGAACTATAAAACATACTTCATAATTAGATAAATGGCAAAACTAAAATGGAAACAAAGGACATAAAAACAGAAGTGAGAATAAGTACCTTTGGGAAGGATGAAGCAGATATTACTGGGGAGAAGTAAATTAGAAGCCTTGAAGTTAATAAAATTTCTAAGGTTAGACAATGGATTCAAATTATTATTAGTAATAAAATTATACCCTTTATACACATTTTGTATAATGCATTTTATTATTTTAGTATTAATTAATTACCTAATTAATTGATAATGGTAAATGAATAATTAATGTAATTATTTTATTATTCAACTGTTCAAATAATTAAAATCTCAAATGTATAGGAAAAAGAATTACTCTAAATACCACAACCTTTATTTGTATAAACACAGCTTTCAGTTTTAATTCTAAGTAGTACGTAGTACACATTTAAGGAGAAAATCATTTTTTCTGAGCTAGATTTTATTTCATATTAACTTCTATTTGTTTGTTGGTACTTAGTAAACAATAGAAGCAAATGTAGGCTTTAAGCACACATTAACATTAAACAAAGCATACTTTTTGAATTCTATCCAAAAAACACTTTAAACCCCTGTTTTTGACATGTTCTATATGATATTATTGAGTTTCAACATCATTTTTCTGAACATTATAATTTTTATATATCCAAATTTTCCAGCCTGCTTAAAACATTCTTACAAGCCCTCACTTTCCAGAAATACATAAAGTTAGGCTAATCTATAAGTGTGGCCCAGAAAGGAAAGAATTATTTTTGGCATTCATGTGATTCTTTTCAGATTGAATGCATGTGAAATGTTACAGTAATCATTCTAGCACTAGATGCCAGCCCAGAAGAGGCACACAGCTTATGGATTTCATTTCGTGTGTGTGTGTGTGTGTGTGTGTGTGTGTGTGTGTGTGTGTGTGTGTGTGTGTGTGTGTGTGTGTGTATGTGTGTGTATACATAGGAATTTATATCACTGGTATGTATATTCATATGTATGTTCATATCTACACACACACACACACATACACACACATTCACACACACATATATTGGGGTCAGGGACCTTGCTACATTAATGGTTTCATAGCAAGACATAAAATCAGGTGAGCAAGTGAACCTGTTGGCAGTTGAGGTAGGGGCACATAGAAGCTCAGGTCAGATGCAGAGAGGATGGTCAAAAAGAAATAAAAGCTAAAGATTGATACGTCTCTGTGACAGTAAATCACACCAGGATCCAGCTCCACTGAAATAATGTCTTCTCAGATATCCTGTTGAGGCTAACAATCCTGGAAATCAGATAGTGTTACTTATTAAGCCTGCCCTCATTAAAGGCAAGGGTTGCTCTTCTTGTATAGAATATATGTGCTCTCTATTTTCTTCTTTAACAAATATTTCATAAGCTAATAATGCTCACTACCTGTGTACCAGTATGGTGGCAGCCACTCAAATCCAAAGAACCAGGTTAAATACAGAAGAACTGGCAGATGGAGAGCTGGGGTGATGGAAGCCAGGCTGACCTTTGTCTCCTTATGTCTTCACTCCTCACCACAATGGAGTCTGGAAGCCTCAATGATGGATCCTCCTCCACTGCTCACTACACATGTGTTTCTCATGCTGAGCCCAGCATTCATGACATTTCAGACAAGACACTGATATTTTTTAACTTACTAGAAGTAAAATCTGACACTAGCTCAAACAGCACCTCTCGGTAGCATTTTGTGTCTGTTCACCATTTATTTATTCAACTCACGTCTATGAGGTACTTATTTTCTACCAGGTTGCATGCCAATCAATTATGTTAGATTCAATATCAAATAAATCAAACAGGGTCCCTGCCACATGGAGTCTCATGAAGCTCTGCTTAGACAAATTGCAGATCAAACAACTGAAAGTACACAAAAAAGAGGAAATACCCATGTGAAAAGGAATATATGTGTATGTGTATGTATATATGTGTGTATATGGTATATATATGTATGTGTTTGTATGCATATACATATATATGGTGTTCATACGCATATTGTGTTGGTGTGTGTGTGTGTTTGTATGTGTGTGTATAATGTGGAAAGGATGAAAGAATCAGGAAAACTTCATGTTAGGAACTGACATTATTCCTCCCAGCAAGCAAGAGTTACAGATGGGCCTGACAGAGAAGGACCTTGCTTAGTTTGGAGTTTGGAGTTTGGACACATCACCCAAGCATTGGAGACCCTGGATAATGCAGCTATAAAGGCAGACATTAGCCACAATATGAAGGTGATTTGTGGCACCTCTAAATCCCTAAAATAATCTCAATCTCCCTGAAGAAGCTCTTATGTCTCTTATGTGTAATCTGCCCAATGCTGTTTTCCACATCCTCAGCCTTTCTCAATCCCCCTCCCCCATCCTCCTTACTGCAGGGACAGGGCCCCTGGGCGCTGTATTTCCACTAGTCCCAGCCACTTCCTGCTCCTCTCGTGAGTGAAGACTATTTTGAACATGCTCTTTCCCTCTCCATTTTTCTCAACTGTTATTGCTGCAGGACCAAGCCCCTTTCTTCACTGTGCTGGGCCAGTCCTACACTATCACAGCCCCTACCACTCCCCAGCATGTGGGAGGGTCCAGCTGCCTCTTTAGGACAGTTGTTTCTACCATTGGCCATACCACTCCTCTCTTCCCAGTGGAATGGAGTTCTTGGTCCCTCCTCTGCTACCCCATTCTTCTCTATCAGATAGTCTCAGCTCATCTGTAGGGAGAAATAAGGTCACCAGGAGCTTCTTGTGCCTTTACAAATCCAGAAAGCAACCTTTCTGATTTTTCAGATTTATTAATATAAGCTCTATGAACACTCATGTGGCACAGGGGTTTCTTCTTCTTCATTGCATAAAGGATTGATTGCTACAGATGCTGGGGAGCTAGGGCTAGCATCAGTTTTTGTTTGTGTTTTTTTTTCTAAATCATCATTGGTGGCTGGCCCAGTGTGTGGGTACACTCCCTCTCACCATGAAGTGTTACCATTTAGGAGAAGTGAGTTTGTCCACAGAACAAGATTGCTGGCATTGATTTCCTAAGTCCCAAACTAAAAGAGTGAGCTAAACATATGAAATTGCAGATATCCACAATAATATATAGGAAGAAAAACAAAGTACTCATTTACATTTAGCAACAAGAGGGATCTCTACCCATCTCTACCCTTAGCACCCCACTACTCCTATACCTAACTTATACCCCATTAACATTAGTCTGGCCACAGGCAGTTACTTGTGTCTGATGGTAAAATACCCATGGAGGACAAAGTCCCCATCAGATGCATGAGTATTTGTGAATATAGGGCCCCTTGGCCCTGGGCACTGTGTCTTTTTAGAACCTTTGCATAACCCCCACCCTCACCCTCCATCTCCACCTTTACAGAAGTAGCTTCAGAGGCTAGTGAACTGGAAGGCCATTCATCTACAAACAATTCCTGATGGAACAAGTGGCTCAAGAACTAGTGGATGCTGCCATGAACATAGTTGTGCTGGTAGCTTTAGTATGGCCTTGTTTATGATTGTTTTGGTAAATGTCTAAATATGGGTTTGCTGGGTCATAGGGGAGCTCTATGTGGAGGCTTTTGGAACTTCCATACTGCTTTCCAAAGTGGTTGAACAAGTTTACAGTCCCACCAACAATGCAGTAGGGTTCCCTTTTGGCCACATCCCCTCCAGCATCTGTTGTTATTAGAGTTCTTGATTATAGCCATTCTAACTGGGGTGAGATGGAATCTCAATGTTGTTTTGATTTGCATCTCTTTTATGGCTAGAGAACTTGAGCATTTCTTCATGTGTCTACAACCCCTGTTGTCACTGCATTTTATTCTGGTGTCCTGCATCCTGTATATACATTTTTCTAATTTGGGGAGGGGAACGGAAATAACAAAATGCAGAAATAAAGATACAGGATGACCCATTGTAACAATGAGATGTACAAGACACTATGTTGAAAACGAACTTTACAACATTGTGGGGAAGGGGGGAGGAGTTGGAGAGGAGTAGGAAGGAGATGGTAGGGGAAATATAAAGGAAGGTGTAATAATGCTTGATAGGAAATGTACTCATTACCTTGCTCATGTAACTGTAACCCCTCTGTACAGAATTTTTATGATAAAAATATATATTAAGGAAAGAACTAGTGGATGCAAGAACTATCCATTTCTGTTATTTATCTTTCTTTCTTTTTTATTGTCAAAGTGATGTACAGAGAGGTTACACTAATGCATTACCCCCTCCCTCATTTTTTTCCTACTTTCCCTCTCCAGCCTCCCTCAAGTTGTACAGATCATTTCCAACATATTGTCTTGTGTATATCACTGTTTCATGGTTTCCTTCATTTGCAATAATTAGTATATGTCTAGGATAATCTTAGCAGATGAGCAGAATAGCTCAATAGCTATTTACAAATGACCATATAAGACGATGCTAAGCAAAACGACCTCCAAGACATGGACAGAAGAGGTTTTTTCTTTGTTGTTGTTTTTATTTATTTATTTTTATTTTTTGGTTCCAGTCATGGGGCCTGAACTCTGGGCCTGGGCACTGCCCCTCAGCTCTTCAGCTCAAAGCTAACACTTTACCACTTGAGCCACCGCGCCACTTCCAGCTTTTTTCTTTTTGCTTATGTGGTGCTGAGGAATCGAACCCAGGGCCTCATGCATGCAAGGCAAGTGCTCTACCACTGAGCTACCTTCCCAGCCCTGTTGTTGTTTTTAATGTAGTATGTGATTCTTTGTTTCTTTCTATGTTCTTCCCCCTATGGCATATTCCCTATTGTCATTGTATTTGATTTTGGTACCTTGGTATTTTATATTTGTTTACTTGAATTAAGGAAAAGAAGGAGAAGACAGAATGGTGAGACAAAGGACAAGAGGGGAACCAATTCAAGAATCACCCATTTCTTTTTTTAATTTTAATTTTAATTTTTTGTGAACATACTGTACAGAGGGGTTACAATTACATGGGCAAGATAATGAGTACATTTCTTATCAAGCATTGCAGCCTCCTCCTTTGTTTACCCTTCACATCCCTTTCACCCATTTCTTAAAATGACCCACCCCAAACAACCTTTGAATGGCATTCTGATTAAATTTCTCAGTTGAAAACAAAACAGTTGAAACTCAAACTGGCTGTGTCAATGTTGCTAGACTTCATGTGTTGTATAACTAAACATTAGTATTTGAACAACAACAAAGAAGGTCATTAAAGTGATGGGGAAGGCTTTTGAGACACAATGTGGTACCAACCCCATCATTGAGGAAGTGCCTGACTGGCTTCCTTGATGACACCTTGACTAAAGCTAGATGAGAGGTCAGCACAGTGATCAAAGGCAATTATGTGAAGCTTTTTAGTGAGAGGAAGGGCAGCTTTACCTTCTCATTTGTATCTCCATGTTCTGCAAAGAATTTCTTCATTTCCTTGTCTGTTTATCACTTAGCTACATTGTACACAAGTTGACCGCAGTCTTACTTAATTGCTTTATGATTAAAAAGAAATCATTGCTACTGGATAGGACCTGACTAATAAACACAGGTATTATCCAGTAGCAGTGTTTTTAGTGGTGGGTAGCCAAGCAGTCTTCCAATTTATGTGAGAGGGCTGCAAAATTCTGACAACTCTTGTGTAGAGTCTTTCAAAGTCATTCTTATAACTCATAAGAAAATAAGAATGAAAACAAAATCTTCAGACAAGATACATTTAAAAAATGAAATGTCTATTTTAGGCTGTCATCTAGAGACTTTTTATATCTAATAAGAAAAAGACATCTCTCTAAAAGGAGAATATGGACTAAAAAAAAAGAAGAAATTCTTCTAGGGAGAAATAAATGCTTTCTAACTCATTCATCTTTTCTAGAGCAAAAAGGGAAATTTTTAGACCAACAGAACAAAGCATGGATGACTGGCACAGAAGGCGTTTTGAGATTCCACCTAACCCCAGTTAGAATGGCTAGAATCAAGAACTCTTAACAACAATAGATGCTAGAGGGGATGTGGCCAGAAGGGAACACCTACTGCATTGTTGGTGGGAATGTAAACTTGTTCAACCACTTTGGAAAGCAGTATGGAAGTTCCTCAAAAAACTCCACATAGAGCTCCCCTATGACCCAGCAATTCCACTTTTGGGCATTTACCCAAATGATCACAAGCAAGACCACACTAAAGCTACCAGCACAACTGTGTTTATTGCAGCATTATTTACCATAGCTAAGATCTGGAACCAACCCAGATGCCCCTCAGTAGATGAACAGATCAAGAAAATGTGGCATAAATACACAATGGAATTCTATGCCTCCATCAGAAAGAATGACAATGCACCATTTGTTAGGAAATGGAAAGACTCGGAAAAATTATATTAAATGAAGTAAGCCAGGCCCAAAGAAACATAGGTCCCATGGTTTCCCTTATTTACAATAACTAGTATATGTCTGGGACAAGCAGAAAAGGTCAAAAGCTATGTATATATGACCAGATAAGATGAAGTTAAGCACAATGAACCCCAAAATAAGGACACAAGCGGTTTTTTCTTTCTTGCTATTGTTTCTAACATATTTATAAGGTACCATGTGATTTTTTTTTGTTTCTTTGTATGTTTCTCCCCCAATACAACCCCTGTTTTCACTGTATTTGATGTAGCTATAATTTGGGGAGGGTAAGGGAAAAATAGAATGTTTAAATAGGAATACAGGTTGACCCATTTTAACAATGAGATGTACAAGACACTATGTTGAAAACAAACTTTACAGTTTAGGGGTGGAGCAGGGAAGGGGGAGTGTAGTTGTGGAGGTGGGAGGGCAGGGATAGTAGGGGAAAAACAAAGGAGGAGGCAACAATGCCTGATATGAAATGTACTCATTACCTTGCTCATGTAACTGTAACCCCTCTGTACAGTATTTTCACAATAAAAAGCATATATATACATATATATGTGGGTGTGTGTATATATATACTATATATATAGTATATATATAGTATATACTATATATATACATGGTATATATAGTATATATATAGTATATACTATATATACTGTATATATATAGTATATACTATATATACTGTATATATTATATATATATGTAATATATATATATATAGTCCAACCAACATTGACCAGGCAGCATTTACAGAGAAATGAGGGTAAGGCATAGAGAAAAGAACACAGTTTAACCAACCAGACACATGGTTACAACCTAACTAGTTAGTTATTTAATTTTTATTAACAAATTGAATCTATAGTCTCCTGCAAACAATTTGTTCCAAACCACCTTGAGTGCCTTAATCTGCCTCAACCTGGAGCAAGGGTGTAACCGAAACTAGACTCTGAAACTGGTCTTGGGGCACCAAAGGGCTTATGCCTCTCACCTGCAACACTTATCCCAAGGTCCCATTAGCAGGGTCTATATTGATTTGGGAACAGGGGAGTACCTGAAGAAAGTAAGGTAGCAATCTCTTTGAAGTTACAGGCACCAGCATGTGAAACAATCCTAGGATGAATGACTTCCTTATCTTAGGGAGCGGAGGCAAGCAGCAAACAACTACAATTTGTATAAGCTTTTATCTAATCCCAGGGTCCAAGAAATTTGGGGTTCTGATTAACTTACATATAGGGTAGAATCTTGGGTCTCTGTAATGCTAGGAGGGACTGATCTTTCTTGAGCCACTCCCAGCTTTCTAAGAGTCAGAGAATGGCATTCCAATTCTCTTTATGAGACCTACTGACTGGGCATTCACAGATTCCCACACAATTGAAGCTCCATTATAACATTACTGCCTTAGTCTGTTGTGCTCAGGGCACAGTACACACTTCTAAAACATGGTCTCCCATGGGTTAGATTTCTATTTAGCAGGAGTAAGTACAATACAGTGAATATTTGAAATAACAAATTCAATTCCCTGAGTTCCAAGTCAAATTTTCAAGTATTAATTAGAAGTAATTATTATGTCCGCCTCAAATTATTGAGTGTAAAATTAGCCAAAAAAAAACCCGAAAAACAAAACACACAAGGCTTTCAAAAGACTTTAATAAAGGAGTCCAGGAGACCAATGGGTAATTTAAAACACAGAAATGAAAAAGCAGAGTAAATAAATGAACCAGATCTAGCCCTGAAACTTTTCAAATTGACCGAAAGCCTAATTTCCAAAATGGAAGTCAGAGTGCTAGAACTGTGTAGAAAACAATAATAACAACACAACAGCTCCAGTTCCTTTTGGATATGGTAGTACATGCTTCTAATCTCAGCACTTTGAGATACTTTGCCCCCTTTCCTAAATCTTAGAACATTTTTTTAATGTATGTAAGTGTGGAATAATGTAGTCAATGTGGTTTTTGATGAATATGTCTCCCATGAATTGTGATCCAGGTCAACCCAGACCCAATCTCAAAAATAACCAGAGCAAGAGACTAAGGATGTATGCTAGCAAGAGTTCAAACCTCAGTACTACCAAACAAAAATAAACTATTTTCATGAAGAAAAGAGCTAATAATGGAAGAAATTTGAGATCAAAACAAAAACAACAATAAAGACTTACATTGTTTGCAATGCCAGATATCATCCCCTGGTTTATATACACTATCTCATTTCATTTTTGATATAACTCTATGAGATTAAACATTCTTTCTCATCTATATTTTAAGTAGAGCAGCAACATGAAAGTGTGGGCTTGGAAGCCCCTGCTTTCTTTGCAGAAAGTACTTTCACATCATTTTTTTCTCTCCACCTCCACTCCATATCAGAATTAGCCACCTAGGCATTGACCTGAACTTTACAGAATATACACAATGGATGGAGACTGTACCCACATTACTGATGCCTATTCTCTTTGACCAATACAATGACATAGATGTGACAGTGGCCATTAGGGAACAAAATCTATGAGTCATCATATGACTTTGCTGTCTTGCATTTCTAAGATCCACCATGAGAAGAAATATATCCTAGGTAGTGAAGACAGAACTGAACAAAGACAGAGAGCTGGATGCCAGCTCCACCCAGCCCCCATTCCCCAGGTAGATCAAACAAGACACTCTGTCTCTGTCTCTGTCTCTGTCTGTCTCTCTCTCTCTTTCTCTCTCATACATATACACACCATAAAAATGAGATAAACTTATAAAAATGAGAAATGGGGAGCTATTAAGTTTGGTTTTCACTCTTCTCTTTAGATGTCATGTTCACATCACTACAGGATCACCAATCCCCATTTCCTGTCTTCCACACAGGTAGTATAATCATAAAAGTTCACAGACTGTTAACTGTCTTCATTTGAGCCAACAGAAATTTAACATTGTCTGGAGATATATAAACCTAGATCATACAACAAATTTCCTTAGCAAAACAATCTTTGCATAAAACAATGTGTGTTTTTATGGAGGATGTGCAGACTTCTGGTTTATGTCAGAAAAATATAACTTGTAGAGATAGTTAATGATCCAAGGCAAAGCCAAGCCTGTTTAGCAGGTAGGATCAGTTTCTATCTGGTTAAGAGGAGTCTTTATCTAATGATACTATCTAGGTGGCTGATAAATTAGAATTGCACTTGATATCAAATATTATTATAAGTGACTCTTGTTGGGAAACATTACAGCCAAAGCCAAGTCCTTGCTGCCCAGATGCTTGTGTGAATTCCAGACTTTGACATACTTTTTCTTTCCTTCATACAAAAGGACACATAATTGCTTATTTATGGGGGTCAGTGTGAAAATCTATTAACATAACATTTCTTATTTACCTGAGCAATACTTAGCCCAACTTAATACTTAGTAAGTGATATTTCTGCCGGGGATTGCTTATACAAAAATCATTTGCTAAGATTACTTTCCCACAATCCTAGTGGCCTGTTTTCACAAATGACTACTTTGGAAAATGTATTTACTAATATATTTCTATTTTAAATCAATTTCAAGTATTAGTTATAAGGAAAAATTAAGAGATTTTTCTTTATTTTTGGTCACTCCCTTCTATGTTGGTAATACTCCAAATTAACAAGGCACTTTCTCTCTGTCTTCTACAGAAAAAATATTATCACAAATGTTAAGTGAGACCTGCAAGAGTTTTATTTTAGTCAATAGAACTTTAACACTTGATCTGCAGGGACAGATGAACTTAGAGCATGTCTGTGCATTTCCTTTGCAAAGAAAGATGTGAATTGTGAAATTAAGGCAGTAAGTCATCTGGCTATGATAGTAAATATCCACATGCAATTTTCTTGAAAATGTCAACTTGAAATGGATTTTAAAGATTTATTTTCTTTTAGTCTTATTGATTCTCTGATTTGATTTTGACAGTAAAAAGCCAACAAGGGTAGAAGCTATATCTTTCTTGATTGTAATCAATGACTTAGTAAAATGAAATGACATATAACACAGATAAAATTTCTGACAACAGACTTACGATAACAAAATGCTACCTATGGTCCCAGTTCCACAGGTAGTTACCCCACTGAGCTTTTCAGGAAACAGTAAAGGTAGGATGACAGAATTGTGCTTTTTCTCTCCCAGACAGAGTTCAAAGTTTAATCTGTAATCCTTGAAGTAAAAATACAAATTCAACAATAACAAGAGAGGGAGCAGTGGCATAGCTCCCAGTGACTTTGTTGTCAATAGGCAATTTGATAAGCTCTGTATAGGATAAACCATTTCCTTTATGTAGCTATCATATGAAGTTGATATTAATATGCCCTTGCATATGATTTTCAGATCATAATGGATAAAGGTCAGAAAACACAATGCCACCACAAAGACAGAACTGCTTAGCTCTATGGCTTTTATATTATTTACTCCCAAATGTATTTTGAGCAACAAAACATCAAAGAAATTACCAATCTCCAAATACAACTCTTTTAAAGATAGTTCTATTGTAGATACATTAAATAGCCTTATTTTAAAACCCTTACATCCTAATCAGAAAATAAATAGAAGGGAAGAAAATTAATTACTACAAAGTCTATTAAAATTTTATTTCTTGATTTATATTGACTAGTGTTTTAAATGTATAAAAGATGTACTAAAGAGTTTGTTAATTTATTTAAAGGACTTCATTAAATTATCAAAGGGTTTTTATTTATCCTAAGATTTACAATAGAGGAGACTATGAAGGGAGAAAAGACAGTTATAGGTAACTCAAGAATTTGTATTTCACTTTTTGAAATACAAACACTTTTCCCTGCAGTCTTGTATTTTCTCTTTATTTTCCTGAGAGAAAAGAACAGGAGGAAAACACATTACTCAAAATGAGCCAAAGAGTAAAGGGAAATAATAAAATCAAGTGATAGGTTACAAATGAGAAAAGACTCTGGTGAATGAAATATCTAATGACAATGAAGATATAAAGGGAATGTGCAGGGACAGACAAAAAGAAAAGGTGGTGGGGGAACAGGACATATAGATTCAATCACAGACAGGGCTGAAAATTAACTGGCCCCAACAAGACTCAGCTTGCTGAGAAATAAAAAGGAACTGGGAATTGCAGACAAGAAGATGTAAGTATAGCCCATCCTTTCACTGAGGACAACCTAGGCTTAGAGAAGAAAAGTCATTAATATAGCTTACAGTCAAATTTTGTCAAGAGGAATCAGGCTAGCATGGCTCTCTAGTCCAAGTGCAAAGCTCATTTTTGTACAGCTGGCTTTGGGTCTCATAATAAAGCAAATGCATTAAGAAAGCATTGAGAAAAAGGAGAGTTCGTATCTAATTCCACAACTGATCTAATTCACTAATGCTTTTAGGAAGTCTTTGAATCTCAGTTTCATAAAATAGAAGAATCAGGCCAAATGTTTATAAGATCCTCTCTGATATAGTATTTAATGACTTACTTAACATCACCTATTAAATTCAAATATTTGACCTCAAAATGATGGAGAAATTAATCAAATCCAGATTTCTTGACTAACCTTTCCAATTTCTCCTCACTTTCATTTTGGGGAGGCACTATAAAAAGTCTTCATTACCTCATCAGTTTTTCATTTTTGCTTCTTCAGATCTCATGATCAAATGCCATCTATGTGATAAGACCAATTAAAAATGAGAATGTTTTCCTTAGTGCTTATTTAGGATAACATCTCAAAATGTACAGAATATCAATTTACAAGACGGTTATCTATGCAATGTAGGAGTCTTCTGTAATGGGAATTTACTTTTGAGAATGATGGTCTAAGGCACAGTGATTTATGCATATAATCCCTGATACTTGGTAAGTGGAGATAGGAATACATTTAAGAGTAGCCCTATAGAGAAAACATTAGTAAGCTCCAGTCTCAAAGAACAAGATGGATGTAGTGTAATACCTATAATCTCAGCACTCAGAACATATAAGTATCTACATCCAAGACCATCCCCAGGAAAAAGCACAAGCCATTCTATAAATAAATAAATAAATAAATAAATAAATAAATAAATAAATAATAAATAAAATAGAAAGAAAGGTTTGACAAATGAGATTGCATGAAGCTGCAGAGCTTCTACATGGCAAAGGACATAGCTAGCAAGATCAATAGAAAGCCCATGGATTGGGAGAAGTTCTTCACTAGCCATATAATGGATAAGAGTCTCATATCTAAAATATACTTGGAACTAAAAAAAGTAAATGCCCCAACAACAAATCCTCAAAGAGACAACTGCCTGATAAATAAGTGGGCTAAAGACTTAAAGAGAAACTTCTCTGAAGAGAAAATAAGAATGGCCAATAAACATAAAAAATGTTCAACCTCTCTAGCCATAAAAGAAATGCAAATCTAAACAACATTGAGATTCTACCTCAGTCCAGTTAGAATGGCTAGAATCAAGAACTCTAACAACAACAGATGCTGGAGGGGATGTGGCCAGAAGGGAAGCCTACTGCATTGTTGGTGGGAATGTAAACTTGTTCAACCACTTTGGAAAGCAGTATGGAAGTTCCTCAAAAGACTCCACATAGAGCTCCCCTATGACCCAGCAATCCCACTTTTGGGCATTTACCCAAATGTTCACAAACAAGACCACACTAAAGCTACCAGCACAACTATGTTTATTGCAGCATTATTTACCATAGCTAAGATATGGAACCAACCTAGATGCTCCTCAATAGATGAATGGATCAAGAAAATGTGGTATATATATATATATATATATATATATATATATATATATATACACACACACACACACACACACAATGGAATTCTATGCCTCCATCAGAAAGAATGACAATGCATCATTTGTTAGGAAATGGAAAGACTTGGAAAAAATTATATTAAGTGAAGTAAGCCAGGCCCAAAGAAACATAGGTCCCATGGTTTCCCTTATTTGCAATAACTAGTATATGTCTGGGACAAGTACAAAAGGTCAAAAGCTATGCACATATGACCAGATAAGATGATATTACTCGAAATGAACCCCAACATAGGGACATCAGTGGTTTTTTCTTGCTTGCTATATGTTTCTAATGTGTTTATAATGTACCATGAGATTTTTTTTATAATGTACCATGTGATTTTTTTTGTTGTTTCTTTGTATGTTCCTCCCCCGCAGTATAACTCCTGTTTTCACTGTTATTTGATGTCAATGCCCTGCATCTTGTATATACACTTTTCTAATTTGGGGAGGGGAAGGGAAAAAACAAAATACTTAAATAGTAATACAGATTGACCCATTGTAACAATGAGATGCATAAGACACTATGTTGAAAAATGAAAATGTAAACATTTTAGGCAGGGGGTGAGAGTATAGTTGTGGAGGTAGGAGGGAAGGAATGATAGGGGAAAAACAAAGGAGGAGGTAAAAATGCTTGGTAGGAAATGTACTCATTACCTTGCTCATGTAACATTAAATCCTCTGTTTTTACAAAATAGCATATAAAATATATTAAAATAGATAAATAAATAAAAAGGGTTGAAAATGTGGCTCAAGTGGTAAAGCACTTGCCTAGCAAACACCAGGTCCTGAATTCAAACACCAATATTGCCTAAACAGAAAAAAATACCAAAATAGATTGGAAAATATCAAATGATTATTTCACACAGTAATTAGCATATGATCTTTTTTTAAAGGTCACAGTTCATGGTTTGTTTTTAAATATATTGTATTTCAAAAAAATCCAGGTTCTATACAGTTTTTCTACTGAACCGCCAACAAAGCCAATCATACACTTGTATGAAAATATAATAATGAAACTAATTAGAATGCTATTAAAGAAATCCAAGCTTGCCACCTATATGTTTGACTTAAATTATTTGTACCTCTTATTTGGAGGATGATGACTTGTTTACATGGCTAAAACTCTAAAAGAGCATAAGATAATGCAGGAATAGAATGAAGGCAATCTGGAGATAGATTCCTCACTAATTAGTTGTTATTATTGGATGTAGTTATTGCAGTGCAAAATACATTGGAAAGCCCAAGCATCCACAAGAGTTAAATTCTTCTCCTGCATTGGCTATCACCATATGGTTCACTGAAGTGCTTTCCATCTAAGTATATACTCAATATTATATACAACATAAACAAAATAATTTGAATAGCCTCAAGAAAGGTAAGTGTTCATGCTGATGAATGTCTAAAGTTGAGTGTTTTTAAAATGCCAGAATCTACAAAACAAAACTTCTGTTATATGAGCCTCTGTGAATATTTTTTCAGGGGGACTATGTTCTCTCTTTATTGAAAAGTATAAAAGCTAAAGAGTTTCATTCACTGACAAAACCTTGGCTTCTTGCCTGTATAAATAAAGGTTAACTCCTAATTGCTTGAACATTTATGTGGCTCTCAATCATATTATTCACTGGGCTTTCTTTTATTGCAAGACGGGTCAATCGACTTGAACATATTAACAGGCTAAAACAAAAATATACCACTGTTTTAATTTTAATATTTTTATCTTCCTTTAAAAAAATCATCAACTTCAAATAGATTGAAGAAATTGAGGTCATCAACCTCTTACTTGATCATTCCTCATTTTTCCCAAATGATCCATTGGTATTAAATATTTAAAACTTCAAGAATGAACTCCACATAATCAAACTAAACTAAGGGCAGTCATATTAAGCCCAGTCTGAACCAATTTAGGGGAGGTCACAATACGGGTCAGCAAAGTCAGGGCAAAGGAATATTTCGATGTATCACAGTCATAGGAATTGATACATTTAGAGTAGGTCCCACAGCTTGCCCTCCTCACCACCAGCTTTTCGTGATACAAGGGAATAAAATATAATGTCTAAAGAAGGACAAAAATCACAACAGAATGGAAGTTTGAGTGCCAGTCCTAGGTTTGAACTCAGGTCTGGGGCCCTGTCCCTGAGCTTTTAGACTCAGGGCTAGAATATTACCCTTTGAGCCACAGCTCTTCTTCTGTTTTTGTTTTTGTTTTTTTTTTAAATTAATTGAATATAAGAGTCTCATGGACTTTTCTTTCCTGGCTAGCTTTGAACTGTGTTCCTCAGATCTCAGCCAGAATTATGGGCATGAGCCAATGGGTTCAGCAAGAATGATCTAGCTTGTAGGTGTGACATCACATGGAAAGGAGAGCACTGGTAGTGTTGATGGTTGTTTATACCATTAAATGCCAATGGAATTTAGCTTCCAAATCACAATTTCCTCAACTTTCCTATGGAACTAATGATGTCGTCTTCACAGGATATGTTTAACCACAAATGTATTGGAATGTCTCAATTCTTAACAAAGCACAGAAAGAAGCAAACACTCAGAAATAGCAAGGAAAGCTAGCTAGGAATAGTTGTAATGATGCTGTTAGAAAAAATGCAAGTAGACAGGATAAGTGTCTCACTTGTATAATCCTAGCCACTCAGGAGGCTGAGATCAGAAGATCAAGGGTTCAAAGTCAGCCTGGGAAGAAAAGTCTATGAGCCTCCATCTCCAAAACTAACCAACAAGTCAGGGTCAGAAGTATGGCTCAGGCGGTATAGTACTAGCCAAGGAAGCAATAAAAGCAAGCCCAAATACTGAATTCAAACTGGCAAAAAAACCAACAACAACAAAACCCCAGAATACTAGTTATCCTAATATGATTGTCTGTGGTCATGGCAGTATGGGTAATGGGGCCAGCATGGAGGTTATAGGGACAGTAGCAGATAGATCCTAGGGAGTGTGTTCAGCAGTGCTTATGTGCTGATTGAGGTGACATTGCTGAAAACCAGGAGGACCAACCTAGCATCACTTTTATCAAAGGCCAGGAAATTCAGTCACCTCCATATTCTGCGTGACCACAGAGCTGAGAATTTTCTTACATATTTTAATGGTTCTTCTTAAACGGTTATGTAAGTATCTACATAATGTCCTCAACTTTGTTTCTTAACCATACAGCTTATCTGCTACCTGATCTTTCAGAAAAAAGGCAAAGATGACTAACTTCTATCTTATATTCTTAATTCTTGCAAGCTACTCTATCTCTGATTGAATGGATCTTCATATTGAAACCAAGGGAAAATGCAAATAAACCCCCTAACTATATTTGCTTTTAGTCACATGCTTTTGGTTCGTTTTTAAAACAATTAATTTTGGAAGCTACAGATTAGAGCTTAATATATATTAATTAGTTTTCTACTAGCTTCACTGTGGAGAAAACCTCTGAGGATGAGTCATCATGGTAAGAGTTCTAGATAACCTTTCAGACACAGGAGATCGTTTCTGTTGACACCTCACTTTTACTTTCATTGACACTGATACTTTAGTCAGGCCTATGCAGGGTAAAATTGGTGACCTTGTAATAAAGGATGGTTAGAACCTTCTTCCTCAGATCGTGATTTTGCCACCATTTTCTGAATACATGTCCAATGAAGAGCAATGACATTCAATTGATTACACAATCACCTTTCCCCAAGAGAGCCCCCTTCATCCTTTCTCCCAACAGTAACCCTAATAGACTAAGTCTCCCATCTCTACGTATTTGGCTTTCCAGGGAATAAGTATTTATTTTCTTTTGGAAAAATTTCACCTCCATGATTGGTAGCCGGAAAAATGGGCATGATATGGCAATGACATTCCCTAATTTTAGGCAATTTAGCCTTTTTCATATAGTCAAATACCTTTAGGAAATTTTCCAGGTTTAAGCACCTTCTGAAGACATGCCTTTCTCCCTCTTCTCCTCCCTTTCTTTCTCCCACTCTCTGTCCCATCTGACACTTTCCTCTCTCATACCCTCCCTTCCTTTCTGTTCCTCTCTAATAATTTTTCCACCAATACTCAGTAACATTAACGTCCACACAATCTTTCACTTTCTGCTTGTCACTCAGTTGACTTTACCACTGTTCTAACTTAGTTACCAATGGTTGAAACCAAGATCTTGAGATTGCTATAGCTGCAACCCCATCATGTCCAGACAGGACACTTCCCTATTAACAACACCTATCTCTCCATCTCAGCCTTTTTTTGTCTCCAAACTAAGACCTTTAATCCCTTAATTCAACCAAGGTTCTGCTGTTGATCACTCACTTGCTTATGTCTTCATTCCTTGCTCTATTGTTCTTATATTTCATAGTTTCTTAAAATCATGACTATTAATACTCTTATCAGCTCTGTTATCCTTCATTTTTTCCATACTTATTTGGCAAGATGCAACACAAGTGAAAAATCTCTCATTTTTATGCCTGGACCCAAATAGCTAAATGGCCTTATCAAACACATACAACCATGTGTTGTTCTAGTGTTCCCACATTAGAACTGTAATCACAACTTTAAAGTCAATCATTAGAACTAAATATACATACAAGAAGATTTTTCCTGATCAAAAGACTTTGCCATTCTCCCTCTGATAATTGATACTCAGGTTTTCCTCTAGCCAACATTATGAGTATTGTTTTACATTTGTTCTTAGAAATACAGAATCACAAATGACAGACTCCAAGTGTCAGCATCTCCTTTGTTGGGAGGCAGTGAGGTGATTTATAGGTAAAGTTCTAAAATCTTTACCTTAGGAACCATTTTTTCACTGGCTAAAGATGATAAGCTTACTTTGAAGATTTCTGTTTATCTGCCCATATTTTAACAGTGTGTTGCTTTAAGGCTGCTTTAGGGCTCAATCTTTATGTCTGTAATTTATGTACACTCAAAGCACTAGTTTAGATCACTGAGCCACATCCATTTAGATTTCTTTCTAGAGCTCTAATGCTAAGCATATATCTCCAGTCTCATCCTTTCCCGTGTAATTTTGTATCCAAATGTCTAATAATGTGTCTCTTGCAATGGTATGTCAACTAGGTTATTCTTACTTTTCTGTCCTTTCCTCTCCCTCCATCAACCTGTTCCACTAAAGGGCTCAATCTCAACCCTATTCCTCATGTTTATCAAATCAAATTCCTGAGGCCTGGTGTAGGCAACTAAGAAATATGGTATTTAAAAACTTAGCAATGCTATCTTTGCTTCAAAGAAAGGCAACTAAATACATTCTTTCCAAAGGCAAGCATTTCTCTCCTAAGAATTCACAACTGCCTGACAGGATGCCCCAAAATGCAGATAGCAGGATGTCTCCTTATTTCAATAATAAGGTCTGTTGTACAGCAGGATGCATTCTTACTTGGAAACTCAGAGAATAACAACAGGTGTAGTTAAAACAAAGACAAAGCACCTAGCTTTGCATAACTTAAAGCCAGACCCCCTACCTTTACCCTATAAATAGCCAACAGCCCAAGGAGCTGTGTGTCTCTCTGGGTCTCTCCTTGTTTGTCTGTGTCTTTGTATCTATCCCTATGAGAGCACCCACACTCTGCTAGAGTGTGCTCCTGCCCTTCTGTCTGTCTGTTTTTCTTGCTTATTTACTTAATAAAGTTCTGCCAAGTTTTCTTACCACTGTGACTTGTCCAGAAATACTTATTCTGCAACTGAAGTCAAGAACCCTAAGTGAAGAATTCTTATATTTAAAAGGGAGCTTCAGTAATCCTCACCTCTGTCCAGTGACATTATGATCCTAACTCCTTCCTCCATTGAACCACATACAGTCCTTCAAAAATTCCACCTGGCTGTATTTTCCATTATATCCATAATCTGACAGGTCTCACTACTACTACACTGGTTAAGCTATCACTAACCTGGACCAGAATTATATTGAATACCTCCTCCCTAGTCCTTCTTCTTTGATACTGGTGCTTTCTTGGACAATTTGTTTACATTGTAATTAGAGTAATCCCTTTAAAATCAGTCAGATCATTTCCTCTCTATAGGTTTCCATTCTCTTAGAGAACTTTTTTTTCATAAATGACAAGGTTCTGTGTATTCTGAATTCACCTTATGTTCTCCCTTTTATTTTCTTTTTTATAAATATGATTTTTTCTTTTTTTATTGTGAATTTACCGTACAGAGGAGTTACAATTACATGGTCAAGATAACGAGTACATTTCTTATCAAGCATTGTTGCCTCCTCTTTGTTTCCCCTTCCCATCCCTTCCCATACTCCCCCCTCCCCCACTGTATCCTCCCCCCACCCCCCCACCAAAGTTGTAAAGTTTGTTTTTCGACATAACTACTTGTTATGTTGCAATGGGTCCACCTGTATCCCTAGTTAAACAATTTGTTTTTTTTCCCTTCCCCTCCACAAATTATACCAACATCAAATACAGTGAAAGCAGGGGTTATACCGTGGGGGAGGGACATACAAAGCAACAAAGAAATCATCTTATAAATGTGTTAGAAACAATTGCATGAAAGGAAAAAAAAAAACATTTGAATACTTATCTTGGAGTTAATTCCCCTAACATCAACTAATTTTTATAGTAAAAATACTGTACACAGGGGCTTCAGTTACATGAGTAAGGTAATGAATCCATTTCCTATTCAGCATTGTTATACCTTCCTTTATTTTCCCCTACCATCCCTTTTCTCCCCACCTCCCCAACTCCTCCCTCTCCCTCCCTTCTCTCTTGTCTTCCCCCTTCCCCCCCCACAAAGTTGTAAAGTTCATTTTCAGCATAGTGTCTTATACATCTCATTGTTACAATGGGTCATCCTGTATTCTTATTTCTGCATTTTGTTATTTCCCTTCCTCTCCTCAAATTAGAAAAATGTATATACAAGATGCAAGACACCGGAATCAAATCCAGTGACAGCAGGGGTTGTACCATGGGGGAAGAACATACAAAGAAACAAAAAAAAACACATGCTACATTATAAGTACATTAAAAAGAACAGCAACATAGATAAAACCTCTTGTGTCCCTATCTTGGGTCTCATTTCGCTTAGCATCAGATTTATATGGTCATATGGATGTAGCATTTGACCTCTTCTGCTTCTCCTAGACATATACTAGTTATTACAGATAAGAGAAACCATGAGACCTATATTTCTTTGTGTATGTCTTACTTCACTTAATATAATTTTTTCCAAGTCTTTCCATTTCCTAACAAATGGGGTGGTGTCATTCTTTCTGATGGAGGCATAGAATTCATATATATATATATATATATATATATATATATATATATATATATATATACATACACACACACATATACATATATATGTATATATTACATTTTCTTGATTCATTCATCTACTTAGAGGCATCTGGGTTGGTTCTATATCTTACCTATGGTGAACAATGCTGCAATAAACATAGTTGTGCTGGTAGCTTTAGTATGGCCTCATTTGTAATCATTCGGATTGGGAGAAGATCTTCACTAGCCATACAATAGACAAGGGTCTCATATCTAAAATATACTTAGAACTCAAAAAATTAAATCCCCAACAACAAATCCTCAAAGAGAAACTTCTCTGAAGAGGAAATAAAAATGGCCAATTGACATGAAGAAATGCTCAACTTCTTTAGCTGTAAAAGAAACGCAAATCAAAACATTGAGATTCTACTTCATCCCAGTTAGAATGGCTATAATCAAGAAACCTAATAGCAACAGATGGAGGGGATGTGGCCAAAAGGGAACCCTACTGCATTGTTTTTGGGAATGTAAATTGGTTCAACCATCTTGGAAAGCAGTATGGAGGCTCCTCAAAACAGTACACATAAAGATCCCCTATGACCCAATCTGTATCCTTATTTAAGCATTTTGTTATTTCCCTTCCCATCCTGAAATTACAAATATATATATACAAGATGCAGGGTATCAAATACAGTGAAAACAGAGGTCATACTGTGGGGAAAGAACATACAAAAGAAACAAAAAAGTCACATAGTACATTATAAATACATTGAAAACAATAGCAAGCAAGAAAAAATCACTTGTGTCCCTATCATTTGGAAAGCACTGTGGAGTTTCCTCTAAAGACTCAACATAGAGCTCCCCTATTAACCAGTAATCCCACTTTTGGGGATTTACCCATATGATCAGAAACAAGGCTATACTAATGCTAACAGCACATGTTTATCGTAGTATTATTTACCATAGCTAAGATATGGAACCATAGCCAAATGTCCCTCAGTAGATGAATGGATCAAAAAAATGTAGTAAATAGGGATACAGATTGACCCATTGCAACAATGAGATGTACAAGACGCTATGTTGAAAACTAACTTTACAATTTAGACCGGGGGAGAGGGGGATGTAGTTGTGGAGATGGGAGGGAAGGAATGGAAGGAGGAAAACAAAGGAGGAGGCAATAATGCTTGATAAGAAATGTATTCATTGGCTGGGAAGGGATGTGAAGGGTAAACAAAGGAGGAGGCTGCAATGCTTGGTAAGAACTGCCCATGTAATTGTAACCCCTCTGTACAATATGTTCACAAATAAAATTAAATTAAATTTTAAAAAAAGAAATGTACTCATTATCTTGCTCATGTGATTGTAATCCCTCTGTACAGTATTTTCACAATAAAATTATTTAAATAAAAAAGAAAATGTCATACACACACACACAAACACACACACACACACACACACACACACACACACACAATGGAATTCTATGCCTCCATCAGAAAGAGTGACACTGCCCCATTTGTTAGGAAATGGAAAGAGTTGGAAAAATTATATTAAGTGAAGTAAGTCAGGCCCAAAGAAACATAGGTCCCATGGTTTCCCTTATTTTTAATAACTAGTATAGTATAAGACTCCCTTTTATTTTCTACCATTTTTCAGTTCTTTCTAGTCACTTAGATCTTTTTAATTCAAGTCAGCCAAATAAACTCTCAAACCAAGGACTTAGTGTTTGCTCTCTTCTGTCATTGGAACTTTTTCCTAGAGTTAGTGTGAATATTTCCTCATTCCCAACTCTCCTAATATAGTCTTCCTTACCACCAAAAGACTCTATAACTCTTTTTTCATTTATTATTCACAATCTACATTTATTTATTATAATACTTGAACCAATCTAACTTAATTTTTCTTTCTTTTCATATATGCTGTGCTTTACACATAACTTCTCAATAAATATAAGTTTTATAACATAGTACAGAAGAAAATTTTTAAAACTAATCAGGAATTCTGGAGATATTTTGGTGCAACTATAGAAAAAATACCATCTGACTTAATTTTACATAGATCATTACTTTATAAGGGCTTGATGTGTTGCTCAGTTGCATATTCTTAGCATGAGCAAGGCTTGAGATCAGTCTCAAGCACCTTCTCTCAAAAGGGTATTTCTTTACATATTTGAAGGCTGTACATGAATGTGCATATCTGTAATCCTAGTAACTCAAAACATACAGATAAAAAAGATCACAGTTTGAGGTGAGTCCAAGCAAAATGTTAGGGAGACCTCCATCTGAACAATAAGCTAGGCATACTGGCACAAGCCTGTAATCCCAGCTTAATGGGAAGCATAAGTAGAAGCTTCCTAAATGGGTACTGGCCCCAAAACTTATCTGAAAAATAATCTTTAAAAAAAGATCTGGGAATGTGGCTCAACTTGTAGTTTGCTTCTCTAGCAAGTATAAGGCCCTAAGTTTAAACCTCACTATCACTAAAAAGTTGATGTTAGAAAATATCAGGGAAAATGTATTTATAAAATTTCACTAATTATATTACATAGTGTAATTATTACCCTTTCAATAGCTTATATTCCTTCAATTTACTACAAAATATTTATATGTATATACACAAAAATGAGATCTTACATGTATATTTTATCTTACATTTTCATATATTATATCATAAAAATTTCATACAAAAATAAAACAACATTTCTAACTTGTGGTTACCACAATTTCTTTAGGTAGTCTCTTACTGCTAAACATTCAAGCTAATTATTTCTTAATATTGTCTTTTAAGAAATAGCAAATTTCCTTATATACAAATCTTTCTCTCATTTATTTGGGAAGGATTTATGGATTATGAAGTTAAAAAGCATACTCAATAGACACTTATTGGAAATAGTTAAACTAATCTTTATAAAAATTTTCAATAATTAACATTATTGTAAGTAATGTCTAAGAATGTGGACAACTTCATACACTCAGTGGTCCAAAATTCTTCATTCATTTAAAAACTATTGTCAATAATAAAGATTAAAAATATTTTGTTATTGTTTGAGAAGATTTTTTTTTTGGTCAGTCGTGGGACCTGAACTCTGGGCCTGGGTGCTGTCCCTCAGATCTTCAGCTCAAGGTTAGCGCTCTACCATTTGAGCCACGCACCACTTACGGCCTTTTCTACTTATGTGGTGCTGAGGAATCGAACCCATGCATGCAAGGCAAGCACTCTACCACTGAGCCACCTTCCCAGCCTTTGAGAAGATTTTTTTAATCAGGAAAATAGTCTATCAGCTTCTTATGTGATTGATTTCTATTCATGTGTTTTTCAGGCACAGTAGCACTCATGGAAATAAGAATCCTGTCCCTATACTAAGAAAGAAATTACCTTCAATTTATTTATTAGGACTAGGCTTTTGACCAGCAATCAACCTATCACTGTTGTGTGTGTATATGTGTGTTGCAATTGATTCAGACAATACTTTATTAGGGGGTATATACTGATAGAAAATAAGTCATGCTATAATTTATAATAATTTTATTTCAAACATTGTTTGCCTATGGGAAAATGAGATTCCTTCTCTGTGAATTTAAATAGTGTCTTCAGAATCTCTAAACATTCAAATGGATTTAGCAAAAGAATTTTATGTCTCAGATTTCCCAAGACAATCGTCCAAACCCATAATTTATAGATAGTTATCATAAACTGTTACTTACTGCAATGTAATTTTTAGGCCACTGTGAAATCTTTCCTAACCAAAATAATTTATTTTTTAGTTACCTTCTACAGTGTCTTAAATCTTATCATTATAGGGAAACTTTGGCTAATGAATTCCAGTTCTTTCAAGTGTGCATTTATATATTGTGAGGCAACATTGGAATGATGTTTGTTTTTTTTTTTAACTTACTGTCAACCTCGATCTTTTTGATGTATCACTGATGGAAATATACAGCTGAAGAAGTTGCATGATATAAGGAACTATATATCAGAGTACAAAGCAAAACTCTAAGAAAAGTTGTGGTTAGCAAGATTCTGGAGTTGGGGAATGAGGAATTGGAACTATACCCTGAGACTAACAATGCACTGGAAAACAAATTGATAATGAGCTACATTAAGAAATATTCTGGTGGGCTGGGAAGGTGGCTCAGTGGTAGAGCACTTGCCTTGCATGCATGAGGCCCTGGGTTCGATTCCTCAGCACTACATAAGAAAAGAGAAAAAAAAGCCGGAAGTGGCGCTGTGACTCAAGTGGTAGAGCATTAGCCTTGAGCTGAAGAGCTGAGGAACAGCACCCAGGCCCAGAGTTCAGGCCCCACGACCGGACCCAAACAAATAAAAATAAAAAATAAAAAATATTCTGGCACTAGACACATATATCACATGAAAATACTTTCAAGGAAAAGTATACTTATACTTTTCAAGGAAAATAATACTTTCTCCTCTGCCTGGGCAGAGGAGAAAGGAGTAACATCACAGGTTCTCTCTCTCTCTCTCTCTCTCTCTCTCTCTCTCTCTCTCTCTCTCTCTCTCTCTCTCTCTTTCTCTTTCTCTCTCTCTCTCTCTCTCTCTCTCTCTCTCTCTCTCTCTATATATATATATATATATATATATATGATTGCTAGTATAGGTCTTTGCCAACATGAACCTGCATGAATTTCCTGAAGGATTTTTACTACAGCAAGAATCTCTGGGACCCAGCTCGAGTTTCTGATTAAGAAGATCTTGAGTATCTTCAGGACATGATGATTGTGCTAGTCTGGCCCACTCTTTAAGAACCATTGATTAGGAGTATCAAATGCTATCCTCTTCCTGTTGAGGAATGACGTGGCAGGAGAGTGCCTAGTTTATTGCCTTGAAATCTGTTTTGGGTTACACACATCCAAATTCCTTTCATCTTCAAACTAAAAGGCCTCATATGATGCTATTGCATTATAACACTTCAGCATCTTACAGAACTTCTCAGATTAAGTTTAGCAAAAGAAAAATGCATTTATGGTACACATCCTATACTCAAAATGATTTTACAAATATGTTCCATGGAAAATGAACTTGCAATAAATGCTTAACACAGAGCAATAAGAAAGAATTTAAAGATTTCTGAATATTGTGACTCACAAAGTACATGATGTTCCATTCTATTTAGCAAACTTCAGATGTGATAAGACAATATTACTACAGATCCAGAATGAAGTAGAAAGAACAAAAAAATAAAACTTTTGTGACAAACTCTGTCCCATGCCTCCGCCACTCTATCAAGTGAACCTTCTTCTGTAACAGTCCTAAGCAAGCCAAGAAGAATAAGAGTTTGGTGGGAAGCTCACAGCACCCTATCATGAGGCTACCTTATTCTGAACATAATAAAGAAATCTCTTCATCCTTTTAAAAATTAATTTAATGTTAGGATTTACTTAAAAGGCAAGAGAAGATCTGGGGTAGTCAGGTCATCCCAATATAACCAAAAGTCGCTAGTACTTTCCACAGGACTGGGGAAGCAAAGGTGCTTTACACCCAAGCCCAGGGTCATTTTTCATCTAAAAAATGCTGTCAAATCCAGCAGATCAGCTCTATATGTGAAAGCAGGGCACATGACCTACAGTAGCCATTCCTACCATTTCCTTCCTATCAGTAGAAATCGTTGCCAGAAGGAAGGGAGGGAAGGAAGGAAGGGACTTCCATCCTTCTGCTTCTACTCTTTTTTTTTCATACATATTTTTATTGTAAAAATACTGTACAGAGGGTTTACAGTTACATAAGCAGCGTAATGAGTACATTTCCTATGGTGCATTGTTACTTCCTCCTTTGTTTTTTTTCCTACCATCCCTTCCCTCCCCACTTCCCCAATTCCTCCCCCAGAAGATGTAAAGTTTGTTTTCAACATAGTGTCTTGTACATCTCATTGTTATAATGCGTCAACCTCTATCCTTGTTTCACATTTTGTTATTTCCCTTTCCTTCTCCAAATTAGAATAATGTCTATACAAGATACAGAGTATCGGAATCAAATACAGTGACAACAGAGGTTGTACCATGGAGGAAGAACATGGGAAAGAAGAGCTCCCCTAGGACCCAGCAATCCCACTTTTAGGCATTTATCAAATGATCACAAACAAGGTCATACCAAAAGCTACCAACACAATTATATTTATTGCAGCATTATTCACCATAGCTAAGATATGAACCAACGCAGATGCCCCTCAGTAGATGAATGGCTCAAGAAAATGTGGTATAGATACACAATGGAATTCTATGCCTCCATCAGAAAGAATGACACCACCCCATTTGTTAGGCAATGGAAAGACTTGGAAAAAATTATATTAAGTGAAGTAAGCCAGGCCCAAAGAAACTTAGGTCCCGTGGTTTCCCTTATTTGCAGTAACTAGTATATGTCTAAGACAAGCAGAAAAGGTCAAATGCTATGTACATATGACCATATAAGATGAAGCTAAGTGAAATGAACCCCAAGACAGGGACACAAATGGGTTTATCTAGTCTTTTTTTTTATCATCAAGGTGATATACAAAGGGGCTTCAGTTATGTAAGTAAGGTAATGAGTACATTTCTTGTCAACATTTTTATACCTTCCTCAATTTTCTCCTACTTTCTTTCCCTAAGTTGTACAGATTGTTTCCAACATATTGTCTCATATATGTCACTATTGCATTGGTTCCCCCTTGTCCTTTGTCTCACCATTTTGTTGTTCCTCTTCCCTTCCCTAATTCAAATAAGCATATATACAATACCAGGGTACCAAAATCAAATACAGTAACAACAGAGAATATGCCACAGGGAAAAGAACATATGAAAGAAACAAAACAATCATATAGCACGTTAAAACCTGTGTCCATGTCCTGGAGTTCATTTCCCTTAGCATCATCTTATATGGTCATATGTACATAGATATTGAGCTATTCTGCTCATCTGCTAAGGTTATCCTAGACATACACTAATTATTGCAAAGATTTCTGCTTCTAGTTTCAGTTCAACATTTCGCATTGGTTGAACCTGACAAGAAGGCAACTGTTAGAAGCTTTGGAGAAACATTATTTATAGGGTTTTAGCTTTTATAGACCAAGCAAGAATATAAAAGAGAAAGCATGAAGTACTAGAATATAGATACTATGTGGCATGCTGCATGCTTAGAGGGTTATTTCCTTGTTTTGGTTTTCTTAACAGTATTTTTCTGTCTTTTCCTTTTTGGGGGGTACTGTAGATCTAACCCAGGATGTTGCACTTGCTAGGTAAGCATTTTGTCACTGAGCTATATCCCAGCCTGAGTTTCATTTTCATATCTGTAATTTTCTACATATTTAAACCTCCAAGCAAAGACACCAAAACAGTAGCTCTCCACGGGACAAAAAATAATCATCTTTCATAATCATATCATATCATCATGATGATATACTCATTCATTTATCCCCAAAGGACAAACAGTAAGTCAAATAACTCCTATGTTTTTCTAAACCCACTTCAAGTTTAGTTACAAGCATACATGCACTATTACCTAAAAACTAAATTATGTCTCCACTTACATGATAATTATACTAGAAAAATGGAAAAGTTATAAATATGAACAGAAAAATAGGAATAGTACATAAAAAGTGTACAATTCAAACAAACGAGAAACTGAATAGTCACTATAGTCATTGTTTTCCTCAGGAGAACATAGTTGATATTTGTAATCTTTCTATTTCTTAGTCTATGATTTATTTATAGTATTTATTTTCCCAAGTCTATGACCTATTCCATATTCATTTTTACCCCAGCCAGCACCTTAGTTGGTTAGTGTACTTTACTAAGTGAGTGTTCCTGAAAGTTCTGATTACCTGTTGACCCCATTTTTATTAGATTTCTGCCATCTCAATAATGCTCACAGCTCTCCATTGAGTATCAAGAGAAAACTCAGAGAATCCCTTGTGTCTCTTAGTTCTTTCTATTGGATAGCAATATATTTTATCAAATATATTTTTTCTTATTAGTTACATATTTTCTCTGATGTGCAGACTCTAGATCTAAATACTATATATATATATATATGCATATGTATCTCTCTAGCTATCACATATACATATGATTGTAATTGTGGGATAGTCTCAGGAGGGTGAAGCATAAGGAGGACAGAGAAAGAGAATGAGGTGAGGTGAAGAAAACATAAATGTGTGCATGTTTTAAAAATAAGGGGGAAGGGGAGGGGGACCAAGATGGTGATGGGACAGTAGGGAAACACCACAGCTCTCTCCAACCAAAATGAGAGTTCGAGTTCCAACACTTAATTTCCCCAAGAGACTGACATCCACAAAAAGACAAGTACCTAGAGAAAAACAGGAGGTGGAAAAAAACATAACAGAAAGAAAAAGAAAAGGAAGAATTTCAGAAGAGAGAAGCACGAAGACCCCTCCCCCAACCTTTACTGACTGTGCAGCAGAAGACACCTGATGTACTAGTGTCAGACACACTGATCATTGCCAACAGAGAAATCCTGGAGTCAGGAGCCTGCACAAAGACCCTTCTCCCACATCTCACTCTCTGAGCAAAGGGGTTCCATCCCACCAAAGCCACTTGGCCCATGGCGGGAACCCCAGAACTACACAGATCCACCCACAGAACACCAGTACAAAAGACCTGCAAGGTACTGGTGCTGATTTGGAGAGCACAGAGACAAACCTTAGTGCTCAGAACCTGCATGGAGAACCCTTCCCCACCCCTTGGCCAGAGGTTGCCACACAGCCCACCCGTGGTGCAGCCCATCTCATGGTTCCAACCCAAACAGCATCAACAAAGGCAGAAACAGAGGAGAAACACTGATGCAGAGCCACCACCACCCACTCCAGCCCACAAGCATCACGGAACCCAGCCTGCAGAGCTCAGCCCACTTGTGCTCCCTGTACCACACCATGCCCCACGCCTGCCCCGCCTACCCACAACATGCAACCAGCAGCACCTACCAGGACAGCATCAACAGAGACAGAGGAGAAACACTGACACAGAGCCACCATCGCCTGGCCCAGCCCAAAAAGCAGCTGCAACCAGTGACCTACATAGCACAGAAACAACAACTAGCTCAGGGTGAGTACCCTTCAGGGGACAGTGTATCCCTCCTCAAGGGAGGCCAGAGCTGGTGGGAACTCCCAAATCTTGACCCAGACCCCTACCCCAACAGCTGGACTACAGGAACCACTAAAACTGAGAACTGTTCAACTCTTCCACCAGCCCATGGAGCACATCCAGCTGGCCAGGCTAGATCAAGAGAGCCCCTGGAAGGAGCCTAAACACCCAAGCCAGGAACAGCATCCATGGGTCACAACAGCCAACAGTTGAAGAAACCTGAACTGTGTACTCCAGGCTGCATAACCCAGGTGGGATACACAGCAGCGCAGGTCCAACTGGCATGCCCCAGGCCAGAGAGGCAAGACCAGGCCTGGGATCAGGTGCCTAAGCAACACACCAACTCCTCCCAATTGAAGTCAGAAGCTAAGCATATGCTTCAGTAAAGAGGGGGAAACAGGGAACTGCACCCCCTGGGAATTGTACCCATGTCAGCAAAAGACCTGGGTGTCTAGGGCAAGAGAACCAGAAGCCCAAACCCCAGCAGGACCCAACCCATATATCCCAGGCCAGGAATTGGACAGCTGAGGCCACTAGCACCTGATAATAGTCAGGAGCTCAGGCTGGTAAGGTGGCTCAGTGGTATAGTGTTTGCCTTGTGTGCATGAGGCCCTGGGTCTGATTCCTCAGCACCACATAAGGAGAAAGAGCCAGCAGTGGCACTGTGGCTCAAATGGTAGGGTGCTAGCTTTGAGCTGAAGAGCTGAGGGACAGCGCCCAAGCCCAGAGATCAAGCTATGACTGACCAGAAAAAAAAAATCAGGAGCCCGTAGCAGACTCCAGCAACTGGGAAAGTACATCCAGCACACCCCATCTCACCAAGAGCTCCTGTAGGAACAGTCTAGGCTGCTCAGTCCTTCTAAAGGCAGGAACTGCCAGTGATTGACAGCAGATATCCAAGAGCCCTACGTGGGTCAGACTAGCAGCTGGAGGTCAGCCTCTCCCCCCACCAGAACCAAGACCAGGTACAGACTCTCTCAGCCAACCCAGAAACAGCAACCAAGCAAACACAGACTCCTATTGACCAAAACAAAATTTCAGATTAGTCTCCAATAATCCCTGAATCCCCATGTGAAAATCACAGAAAAGAAGTTACAAGGTTTATTAGCACCCAGGATAGCAAGCTACCCCCCAAAGCGAGCAGCCACCCAGGGGAGAACACCAGTGGAAGCAAAGCAGGAATGGAAGACAAAAGCTACATCCAAGAGAAGCAGGAGGCAAAGACTCAAGAATTAAAGTGAGAAATAGATCAGAAATTTAAACAATGAAGAAATTTAAGGAATGAGATGCAGGATTTCAAACAGGAGATGTATGCAAAAATAGAGGTAGTACACACCTCACTATGAGATGAGATTAATACTTTGAGAACCAACATCAAATCCATTTCCTCCATGTAAACCACAATGGAATCCATAGTTAACAGAGTGAACGAAATGGAATTTCAAGTGTCAGATACAGCAGATAGAATGCACCAACTGAACCAAAAGTCACAGATATGGAAAAAACACTTAAATTGTGCCAAAGGGAAATCCAAGAGCAAGCAGATAGTGCCAAGAATTTAACCTTTGTATAATTGGAATGGATGAAGGTGAGGAATATCAAAGCAAGGGAATGCAACACTGATTCAACAATTATCAATGAAAATTCCCCTATGTTAAAAGAAAACATCTTACCTACATAACAGAAGCATATAGAACACCTAACAAGCAAGATCCCAGGAGAAACACTTCTAGGCACATTATAGTAAAAATGATAAATCTGAATAATAAAGAAACAATCTTGCATGCTGCAAAAACGAAGAAGGAGCTATATTACAATGGAAAAAGAATTAGAATCACTGCAGATCTCTCGACACAGATACTGAATGTAAGAAAAGCCTGGGAAAGTACCATACGAGCCCTGAGAACCAATTACTGCCAGCCCAGATTGTTATATCCAGCAAAGCTAGCATTCACATTCTATGGAGAAACTAAAATTTTTAATAATAAAGTAAAACTAAATGAATTAATAAACAATAAGCCAGCAGCTGAGCGCTGGTGGCTCACGCCTGTAATCCTAGCTATTCAGAAGGCTGAGATCTGAGGATTGAGGGTCAAAGCCAGCCTGGGCGGAAAGTCCATGAGACTCTTATCTCCAATAAACCACTAGGAAACCAGAAGTGGTGCTGTGGCTCAAGCCAGCATTACAAAGAATACTAAGAGGAGGAACAGAACCTGAAGAAAGCAACCAGGAACGGGGATCTGCATCTGACAGGTATTAATAGAAGTGTAACTTAGTAAGCACAGGAGAAAGGAAAGAATAAAAAAAAACTTAGGAAAACAGGGAATGACAGGAACCACAATGCATCTCTCTATAATAACCATAAATATTAATGGACTTAATTCAGCAATCAAAAGAAAAAGAACTGCAGATTGGATCAGAAAACATTACCCATCCATCTGTTGCCTTCAGGAGACCCACCTCTCAGCCAAACATAAAAACAAACTCAGAGTGAAGGGTTGGAAAAGGATCTACCAATCAAATGCCCCCAGTAAGAAAGCAGGAGTAGCTATCCTGATATCTGACAAAATAAACTTTTCATTAAAATCAATACAAAAAGACAAGGAAGGATACAACATATTAACACAGGGAACAATCAAAGAGGAGAATATTACCATTATCAATTTATACTCCCAAACACTGGAGCACCTAAAAATGTTAAGCAAATACTCTCAAACTTGCAGAATAAAAGAGATCCAAATATGATAATACTGGGAGACTTTAATACCCCACTCTCACAGGTCTATCAGCCAGAGGACTGGCAAAGAAGCTACCGAATTAAGTGAGGCCATAATTCAAGTGGAACAAACTGACATATACTAAGTATTTCACCCTAAAACGACACAGTATACATTCTTTTCAGCAGCTCATGAAACTTTATCCAAAATAGACCATATCATAGTTCATGCAAGGAACTTAAGCAACTACGAGGGGATTGACATAACCCCCTGGATCCTATATGACCACAGTGGAATCAAGCTAATTCTAATAACAAAACATACTGCAGAAATTACTCAAATACATGGAAATTGAACAGCACACTTCTAAGCAACACCTGGGTAACAGAAGAAATTAAGGAAGAAGTTAAAAAGTTCCTACAATTCAATGAAAATGAATATCATCACAAATAAACTTGTGGAACACAGCAAAAGCAGTCCTGAGGGGCAAATTTATCTCCCTCAGTGCCCACATCAAGAAAATAGAGACAAGTAAATAATCTCATGTTGCAATTAAAACAGCTAGAAAAACATGAAAAAATGGAACATAAAGTTACTAGACAGAGACAGATAATCAAATTAAGAGCAGAAATTAATGAGATAGAGAATAGGAAAATTATAAATAAAATTAATAGAACAAAAAGCTTGTTTTTTTTGAAAAAATAAATAAAATTGATGGACCTTTGGCAAGATTAATTAGGAAGGAGGAAACCCAAATCAACAAGATCAGGGATGCCATGGGAAAAGTCACAACAAATACCCAAGACATCCAAACAATCATAAAGAACTATTTTCACAAGTTATACTCTCTAAAGAACGAAAACCTAGCAGAAATGGATGGATTTTTAGAGAAGTACAAGTTGCCCAAACTGAGCAAAGAAGAAATAAATCAATTTAAATAAGCCAGTATCTTACAACGAGATACAGGAAGCAATCAGAAGTCTTCCAACAAGGAAAAGCCCAGGACCAGATGGATTTGCAACAGAATTCTATAAGACCTTTAAAGAAGAACTAATACCCAAACTCCTCAAGCTCTTCAGAGAAGTATAAAAAGAGGGAGATATCCCAAACATATTCTACAATGTCAATATCACACTCATCCCCAAACCAGGCAAAGATCTAACAAAAATAGAGAACTACAGACCAGTCTCCTTGATGAACACAGATGCAAAAATCCTTAACAAAATTTTAGCTAACAGAATCCAGAAACATATAAAAAATTATACACTACAACTAGGTAGGCATCATCCCAGAGATGCAGAGATGGTTTAACATACGTAAATCAATAAATGTAATCCAACACATCAACAGATCCAAGGTCAAGAACCACATGATTCTCTCCATTAATGCAGAAAAGGCTTTTGATAAGATACAACATTCATTCATGTTAAAAAAGCTCTGGAGAAAATAGGAATAGAAGGAGCATTCCTCAAAACAATAAAAGCCATATATGACAGACCAATAGCCAATATTATATTTAATGGGGAAAAACTACAACCAATTTTCCTAAAATCAGGAACAAGGCAAGGATGCCCACTGTCTCCACTCCCCTTCAATATAGTCCTGGAACACTTAGCCAGGGTAGTAAGACAAGAAAAAGACATTAAAGGTATCGACATAGGGGAGGAAGAATTTAAACTATCCCTTTTTGCAGATGACATGATACTATACCTTCATGATCCCCAAAACTCCACCCCCAAACTCTTAGAACTTATAAACCACTTTGGCAAAATAGGAGGATACAAAATCAACCCACAAAAATCAGTCACCTTCCTGTACACCAACAATGTACAAGCAGAGGGAAATAAAGGAAGCAACACCATTCACAATAACCCCCCAAAATAAAATATTTAGGAATTAACCTAACCAAACATGTAAAAGAACTATTTAATGAAAACTATAGAAACTTAAAGAAAGAAATTACAGAAGACACCAGGAAATGGAAAGACCTTCCATGCTCTTGAATAGGCAGACTTAATTAAGTGAAAATGGCCATACTGCCAAAATTAATATGCAAATTCAATACAATTCCTATTAAAGTCCCAATAATGTACATTTCTGAAATACAGAAAACAGTCCAAAAATTCATATAGAACAACAAAAGACCTAGAATAGCCAAAACAATTCTAGGGAAAATAGTGAACATGGGAGGGATCTCAATGCCAGACTTCAAACTCTACTGTAGAGTTGTAATAACAAAGACAGTACTGGCACAGAAACAGACCCAAAGACCAATGAATAGAATAGAAGATCCAGAAATGCAACCATATGTCTACAGTCAGCTGATATTTGACAGAGGAGCCACATACATACAGTGGAAGAAACACAGCCTCTTCTACTACTGGTGCTGGGAAAACTGGGCAGCCACATGCAGAAAACTAAAAGTAGACCCCAGCCTGTCAACATGCACCAACATCAACTCAAAATGGATTAAAGACCTTAACATCAAACCTGAATCTCTGAAACTACTGCAGGACAGAGTAGGAGAGACACTTGAACTTATAAGAACAGGCAGGAACTTCCTGAACAGAGTCCCAGGGTCACAACAAATTGGAGAGGGACTCAACAAATGGGACTACTTAAAATAAAAAGTTTCTGTACAACTAAGGACATAGCAACCAAACCAGAAAGACAGCCAACTAACTGGGAAAAAGTATTTACCAGCAATATATCAGACAAGGGGTTAATATCCAGTATATACAGGGAACTTAAGAAACTAATCCCTCTCGAACCCAACAAACCAATTACTAAATGGGCAAGGGAACTAGAGAGAGAGACGTCTCAGAAGAAGAGATAAAAATGTCAAAGAAATGCATGAAGATATGTTCACCATCCTTGGTTGTAAAGGACATGCAAATAAAGACAACCCTGAGATACCACCTTACCTTGGTCAGAATGGCCCACATCCACAAGTCAGCCAACTACAAATGCTGGAGGGGATGCGGAGAAAGAAGAACCCTATTACCCTGCTGGTGCACTCATACAGCCACTTTGGAAAGCAGTCTGGATGGTCCTCAGAAAGCCTAATATTGACCTCCCTTATGACCCAGTCATACCACTTCTAGGCATCTATCCTGAACAACAGGAACCAATATACAAGGACACATGCACCTCCATGTTTATTCCAGCACTGTTCACAGAGCCAGGATATGGAAACAACTCAGATGTCCCACCACAGATGAATGGATCCAAAAATTGTGGTATCAATACCCAGTGGAATATTATGCAGCCATTAGAAAGGACAAAATAATGGTATTTGAAGGGAAATGGATGGAACTAGAAGAAATAATGTTGAGTGAGGTAAGCCAAGAGCAAAGAGACAAGTGACACATGGTATCCTTGCTAGGTGGATGTTAAATCCAAAACATAAGGTGATACCACAAAACTAATGAGGCTTAAGAGACAAAGAGCCAGGAGCCAGTCGCTCAAGCCTGTAATCCTAAGCTACTCAGGAGGCTGAGATCTGAGGATCATGGTTCAAAGCCAGCCCAGGCACAAAAGTCCGTGAGACTCTTATCTCCAATAAATCACTAGAAAATGAAATGGCACTGTGGCTCAAGTGGTAGAACGTTCCCCTTGAACTGAAGAGCTGAGGGACATCGCCCAGGCCCAGAGTTCAAGACCTACAACCGACACTAATTTGTGGAGGGTGAGGGAAAAAACAAATCATTTAAATAGGGATACAGGTGGACCCAGGCCCAGAGTTCAAGACCTACAACCGACACTAATTTGTGGAGGGTGAGGGAAAAAACAAATCATTTAAATAGGGATACAGGTGGACCCATTGCAACAATGAGATGTAAAAGTCCTTATGTTGAAAAACGAACGTTACAAATTTGGCTTGGGGGTGGGGAAGATGGGAGGGTGGGGAGGTGGGGGGAGATGGGAGATGGGAAGGGATGGGAAGGGGAAACACAGGAGGAAGCAACAATGCTTGATAAGAAATGTACTCATTATCTTGCCCATGTAATTGTAACCCTTCTATATGGTATTTTCACAAACAAAAAAGAAAGAAACATAGGACTTCCACTCATCTGGTCGAATCACTACTAAATAACCACATGTTGCTGATCACATATATGGTATATAAGTGGTATATAAGGGGAACCAGGAGGACGACACAGAAGTAGAAAGAATCAGGGAAAAACATACAACAGCAGGACCCATCAGCTGCACTGGACATTGACCAAAATGAATTAAGCAACTCAATGGCAGTGATGGGAGGGAGGGAACAAGTGGGAAAGAGGGAACAGCTGATGCTATGCAAAACAAAAGAAATGTACATATCACCCAATGTGGAAGAAATAACTGTATTGCAAAGCTCATAAAAATCATAAATGTTATAAACCACAATAGACAATTTGCCCCATGAAAGTTAGAATGTGTTTATAACTTTAACTAAGCATCACTATCCCACAATACTGTGAAGTTTGGGAAATTATGTAGCCACTTAATTACCATAAAGAATTAAAAAAAAAAAAGAACGAAAGAAAACTATGGCATTCTATTACTTGTAAAATAGCAATTTCACATACATTGATATATATAAAAAGTATTTTAAAAAACAAAAAATTAAGGGGGAAGAGAAAGTAGAAAGCAATAGAGGGGATTAATCTGATTACTATACAAAATATGTATTGTGCAATACCATGGTAAAAGTTCTTTGCACAGTTACTATACACTAACATGAACAAAGAGGTAAATTTTCCATGATCACCAGCTAGAAAATGACTCAGGATGGATACAAACCCCCACCTACCCTATCTAGCTGGGCTTACAGCTGAGTTTATGTTCTCAGTTTTGATTCTCCTGCCTCTGTAGCCTAACCTCTCAGTCACATTCAATGACTTATAACCTAGCTGACATGTTTTCATAACATTTACCTAAAACTATACTTAGCTTAATAGTATTATTGAGTCTTATTATCAGCAAAGTCAAATGAGTGAGTTAAATTAAGTAGTACATTCATGAAACTCACATCATCAACCTAGTTTCTTATTAGGTAAAACATGGCTTGAAAACAAGTATCATTGAGATCTGAGCATATATGGTTCAATAGTAGACCATTTGCCTAGAATGCTTAAGGCCCAGCACCAAAAACAAACACATAAACAAAAAAATGCAGGTACTAGTAGAAGAATAGCACAATCTTGGAATATAGGCAAGCTAATAGTAAATATATGTCATATGAATGGCTGAATTACTTTCCTTTGCAAAAGTGTACAAGGTAGCTACCATATTTGGTTTAGAATAAAATCACTCTGTTCTACATGGTGTCTAAGAAACTTCAGATATAAAATTAGGCAGTTTGTCTTTAATTCTATCCCAAATGAGGGTGAGCTGTATAAATCTACTTACAGATGAGATAAAAACAAACTTATGCACTTTTTAATGGGAATTAGGCAAGGTTATTGGACTCCAAAGTCAAAATGAAATTATACTGACATTTTCTGAGTTCAGATACCACAGATGTAGTCTATGAGAGAGCCCTAAGTAAGGGTTTGACTTCTGGTGCCCTCTCTAAAGTCTTGAACACACTTTAATTATCTTTGAGTTATGAATAATACTGAAGCCAATTAGAATAAGGTTATACTTTCAAGGGTGGACCCATAAAATGAACCTTTGGTTCTCACAGCAAACACCAAGAGAGCTTTTAGACATGTGATTTCCTGGTACTGAATCTCTATATAATCATGAGTCCTAGCTCTCCTTGTCCTTACCTAATAGAAATTGAAAGTGTAATGTGGGCATGATTATCCTTTCATGGAAAAAAAATAATGAATTTCCTGATTGTCCTTCATCTCTGTAATATGCCTGAACCAAAGTAAAAGACAAAGGAGTCATCAAATGAAATCAGTAAGATAGAAATATCTCCAACAGTCCATTTTCTGAGTTGATTTTTGCTCCTTGGCATTCTCTTTTTTACAGCTCTTGTTTATCTTTTATGCTCTTAGATTTCTCCACTGCAGACCACTTCTGCCAAGAATACTGCCTAATTATGATTTTTTTTGCTTTCTTAATTATGGTTCACCAAATTCTTCAAGAATCTTGCCTTCCCTCAACCCTAACTCCCACAGTTGTCTCCAATGATACTTCCTGAGAAAATGTCTTTCCATGGAACCAAACCCTAATTCCTTATTCACTTTTCAGGCCCATATAATTCAAAAGAGTCAGATGGCCGGTAGATTTAGTTACTCATTCACCAGTGGATAACTTTAAGTTGTGGACTAGTTCTCCAGGTACTGAACTGTTCCAATCACTAATGTACAAACATGTTTTGATTTGTTTAATGAACTTCTGGATTATACCCTTCATACCTAAACTACCATCTGCATCCTCACCATGGGCCTCTCTTTAGTATGACAGGCAAGTATATTATGCTAAGTAGATAATCACAACAATTAACTGAAAAGGTTATAATTTCATCCTGTTTGGTACAGTTGGCCTGTCAAAAATAATTAGGTTAAAATAGATCTCAAAACTCCCTGTGCAGAAAAAGTAGAAGAAAGAAAAAAAGATGACAACTAAGAACTTTTAGCTTGGTCAAATGAAACATTCTGAAATTTCACTGCTAGCTGAAACAGTAGAAAGTTAGTGGAGTCCTTTCATAGTTAAAGGTGTGTAGCTTCTAGAAATGAATATTGAAATGTAATATTGAAAAAGTGTATGGCACAATTCCCAAACACAAAAGCTGATAATCTCTGCCCATTTAGAAATAAATGAGAAAAAATACAAAAATACTTTGCTGACAGTTCTGAATTCTAACCCTCAATTTTGCTTGCTCTCATTTTGGGCATTTGCTCTTTGATCTAGAGCTAGGTATTTGCATTCTGGCACTTGTCTCCATTCACAAACTAATTAATGGAGAGCTTCAAACAATTCACATTATCTCTTAGTAACCACTTTCATTACTAATAGAATATTAAATGCTCCAGCTAAAGTGGCAAAGTATTATCCAGATATAATTTTGTTGTACTAAAGTTCTTTTTTTAAAAAAAAGGAAATAAAGATGAAGGCTTCAGTGACAAAACTTGATTGCATCTTAGCATTACTATGTCTACTACACAAGAGATTTTCCATTTGATGTTATTCATTATTCTTTCTTTCTATTCATACTATATTTCTTACAGATAAGATAGAGATGATCATTACCTTTAAATGTTTGCCCTCAAAAACTTTTCAGCCTACTTAAAATATGATTTACAGAAATAGAATATAATCAGCAAAAAAAATGTGACCCAAAGATCAAGGTTACAAAATCTGTTTCATCTAAGAAATGAAAAACAACCCATGCATATTATAAAATAAATGCTGGAAATTTTCACACAAATCTCTTTTGACCTCAAAACAAATAAGCTGTGTTTTATTTATATTAAATTGGAGCTCTATACATTGTGGGAGAACCAATAACCCAAATCCCAAATAACTCCATAAAACCTGTCCCCAGCTTCATACAAATCAAGCAGCAGCAACATTTCCCTTGTGCTCAGCTTCCCTCTGTTCCCCTTAAAAACATCCCAATAAACCTTCGCTTTTCCTAAAATAAAGAAATCACCCACTATAAAATCATAGAAAATAATTGAAATCTTTGTGTATTAGTTTTTTGCACATGTGTACCATGAGTCTGCCCCTTATCGACAGTTTCTGTGTCACTTTCACTGTGCCTGACCATTCATGGGAATATATTCATATTAGGCTTTACCAAGTTTCCAGTACATGTATTATACCAGACGTGGTAATGTATTAGTCCTTATCAGAATCCTGGCTTCTTCTAGCTTCTTGTTATACAAACCTAAAAACACAGGTTCTGCTTTGATGTCTAAAGTAGTTGCTCAAGCTCTGGCTCATGTGAGTGTAGAGTGAAAGAGAAGAGTCAGGAAATAAGCATGTCATCCCACCATGAGGGTGGGATGGGTCATACTCATGGATCAGAATGTAACATCAGTGAAGGCCAAGAGATTAGTCTCTATTCAGGACAGCTGTCTGTCAGTGAACAGTAGTCATTCTGTTAATGAGGCATACAAGGAAAAATGTTTTCAATTCTGACAGGAAGGCTGAGGAAGATAGAAAATGAGAAAGTAGAATGAAATATAGCAACAAAAGAAAGGAAAAAAGGTTCTTAGGGGAGGTACACAAAAGCATGCCTCTGATCATATAAAATAAGATTTATCAAAATAAACTCCAGGAAATGGAAACAAGAGGTTTCTTCTTTGTCTTTGTTGTTTTTCTTACTTTTTGTCTTGTTTGATCATTTATCTGTCTATAGAGGGTAAGGCGGGGGACACAGAAATGGAGGGGCAGAGAGTGAACAAATGCAGCAGTGGTATTCACTAGACATGATGTTGAAAATGAACTATACAACTTGTGGGTGGGGATGGAAAGGAAAACCTGGGAGAGAGCAAGGGGAGGGGTGACATTGTCCAAAAAACAATGTACTCATTATCTGACTGACTTACGTAACTATAATCCTTCTCTACAATCGCATTTATAATAATAACAAATTTCAAAAAAAAATAAATTGTAACCTCTTTGTAGAGCTCCTTATGTGAAAAGAAAAGAAAAGGCATAATAATTTCTTTCTCCTGAAGACTGGCTATAGTCTGTATTCTTCCAGCATTACATGTTAAAGAACAATTTACTATTCTGCTGCTTTGATCAACTCACCTTTTTTTATTTATTATTATCTGTGGGCAGTTGTACAGAGATATTGACATTTAACAAAGCAATTTTTGAATACAATGTATCTTAATCAATGTCAATCCCTTTCAACATTTTCATCCATTCCTCCTCTACCCACCCCTTCCCTCACTCTTCTTAATTTTGCAGAATATACACTGGATTTGTTTGCATTTTCCCCCTCTTCTCCTCTTTTATTCCTCTACCACTTTCCCCTGACCCCACCCCACCCTTTTTAAATACCTGTTTCCTAGTGTTTTATTATTCGCTGAACTTTGACTTTGCATTTGTAAGGAATTACACTATTTGAAATCTCCCTTGAATCTACTGAATTTCAGTTGATATATTTGTATACATTTGCATACCACCCAATGTATATACTAAACATGTAAAGGAAAACATGCATCCTTTGTCTTTCTGGGTCTGACTTACCTCATTTAACATAGTTTTTCCCCCAAGAGTTTTCATTTCTTTACCAGTGGTACAATATCATTTTTCTATGGATGACACATTATTTTTGATCCATTGAGGGGCATCTGGGCAGATTCCATATTTTGGCAATAGTGAATTATGTTGGAAAAAACCATTGTTGTGCTGGTAGTTTTACTGGTATCCTGGTTTATAATCTTTTGGGTAAATGCCCAGAAGTAGAATTGTTGGGTAATAAGGTAGATCTATGTTTAAGTTTTTGAGGAACTTTCAATTCATACTGCTTTCCAAAGTGGTTGAACAAGCTTACATTCCCACAAACAGTGTAGCAGATTTCCCTTTAGGCTATAACCTTGCCAGAACCTGTTATTGTTTGTTTTCTTGATAATGGCCGCCCTAACTGGGATGAAGTCAAATCTCTATGTTGTTTTGATTTGCAGTTCCTTCATGGCAAAAGATGTTGAGCATTTCTTTGTGTGTCTATTGGCCATTTTTACTACCTCTGAGAAGAATCTCTTTAGCTCATTATCCCATTTATTCATTGGATTGTTGGGTTTTCAAATTTAATTTTACTTTTTAAACATGTAATGTACAGAGGTGTTACAGTTACATATGTAAGGTAATGAGTACAGTTCTTGTCAAACATTGTTACACCCTTGTTTTTTTCCCAATTTCCTTCCCCCTACCCTTCCCAAGTTTGAAAGTTCATTTCCAACATAGTGTCTTGTGAGTATCGCTGTTTGGTTCCCCCTTTGTCCTTTGTCTCACCAGTTAGTTGTTCCCCTTCATTCCCCAAATCAGATAAATGTATATACAAGACAGAGGCTTTGTAGGTCTAATTTTTTAAGTTCTCTGTGTATTCTGGGTATTAGGCCATTGTCTGATGTGTACCTAGCAAAAAAAAAAATCTTTTCCCATTCTAACTTACATATAGTATAATGAAAAAATTGAATTGTTTATATTCATTCATCATCAGATTAAGATATAGTGCATTTCCAGCATTCCTCAAATTATCTTTATCTCCCATTTCAACTGATACTCTTCCCCTAAAGAATGATTATTATTCATCCTTCTATCATTATAGATTACTTGTGCTATTTTGGAGTCTTCATATGCATGAAATTGTGCATCATCTTTTTTGTGTATCAAATTTCTTTCACTCCATGCTGTGTCTATGATCCATATCAGTGCTGTTTCATATGTCAACAAACATTTTTTGCACTACTAGGGTATGAACTCAGGACCTCATGATTGATCAGCTTGTTTGCTCATGTCTAGAAGTCTACTACTTGAGCCATGCCTCCCACCCTGCTTTAGTCTGGTTAATTGGTGATGGAGTTTCATGAAGTTTCCTCCCTGGGCTGACTTCAAACCATAGTCCTCTAGATCTCACCCTTCTGAGTAGCTAGGATTACCAGACTGTTAGAAACAACAACAATGAAAAAACTTAAAGAATGGAAACCACAGTGGCAAAGCCACAGAAAGCCTGAAGAAAAACTCAATGAGATTCTTTATATAAAAAGGCACTGACTGTCTCAGCAGGAACCCTTCTGACTACTCTAATTAACTTCAACTGGTGTGCTAACGTGTTATGTCAAAGGCAGACAACCCTGAGTTAGCTAATTCCCTCTCTTACTGGTGAAATTATACTATATTTGCAACTTTTAAGAGAAAGCTCTTGAAAAGTTACAGTTTTTAATGAAATGCCTGTGTAAGAGACATCTGCTTGAGAGTAAGTGCTTCCTTTTCACTAATGGATAAGCTGTCCTGGGATGGATGAATTCACACCACTGACAGCCTGGCAGTTCCACAGTTCAAATTGCCACTGTAAGATAGATGTGATCAGCCAAGTCTTCACAGTCACCCAGTAGGAGGTGAATTAAGAATATGAAATCCTAAGTTGTTTTGTTTTATGACAAAAATCCATACTTCAAACAGATTGTGCAATTTTGTGCATTTCAGCACATTTTACAGACATTAGATACTGAAACTTAAAGAGCTTCAAAACCCAGTATTCTTATTTTTTTCTAGAATACAATAAGGTGTGACTCTATATTTCTAATAAAATATTATTTAGAACATCCAGAATTTGGAAAAGTGTACTGCAATTTGATTGTACTAATGGATTTCAAAGTGCAAGGAATAGACCATTAAAGCAACCTGATGTGAAGTTATGTCTCCCTTCTTCCCATCATATTCTCTGATAAAGTAAAATTTACTTCAAGATATACTTTGTACATATTCTCATTTAAGTGATGTTTCTGACAAAACTCTTCTTGCATCATTCTATGAAATGGACTACTCAAAACACAGACTAACACTTTTATTCATTTATTGGCTCTTTCCTGCCTCTCATCCATCTCTTCAACAGATATTTATGACACTTCTCACCCTTGACACAGTCTCATTCTTGCTCTGGGAAAAACAATTCAACCACATAGATGCTTTTTTATATATACTCTCATCCATAATTTTAACTAAAATACTTCCTGGTTCTGGTTAGGAGCTATAGTGTAGACAATCCTAGCTGACAGTGGGAAAGGCCATCTCTAGGACATTTGGAAAGAATATTAAACCTGCTCTGCTAATCTGGGTCATTAACCATCTCACATCTCATTGTTTATTTTAGAATTGGAAGAAATAGACACTAGAAGGGAAAGGAAAAAACTTTCTTACCACCAGAGGAAAGAAAAAGCTCTGGAAAATTTCATTTTCAGAGAGTGGAGCAATCTTCAAGGCTGGTCACTGATAATATTGTTTCCTGATTTGATGTTCTCTGTGAACAAACTCACGGAAGTTCCTTCTAAGCCTATGTGAACAGTAGAGAGGAAATACTGAGAAAAGCTGGCAGGACAGACATGAGCTGTGACCTTTTGGACTAGTGAGGTTCCAATATACCAAGGAAGTGCTATAGGAAAAGGTGTCTTAAGTTGTGTACCAAGGAAACCTTATCATCGAGAATGTATAGCCAGAAATGCAGCCTTGCCTAAGAAAGATGAGCCAGGAAATAGCTTGCTTAATTACTACTAAATGTTCTACTTCTTTTTCTAGATTTCCAACTGTAGAGAAGAGACAGTAGGATGAGCAAATTGTCACACTAGCACATTTCCCACATTTTAAGGGTAGATTAGGAATAGAGGTCATGGGATTGAAGCAGCTCATTTCTCAGCCCCCAGGGAGGTTTGTCAGTCATCATAGAACATGCTAGAGAAGGAAAGGAGGGGAGATTAGAATTTAACTTACTCTGAAAGGGCCTGGATCTTAATTTTGTAAGACTACTGTATATAATTTTTTAAACTTATTTTTGTGTTTTGAATCAACAATCCATGCATGCATTCCAATCAATAACAGATGCTAGCCTGTAAAATTGCGTCCCTATAGGTAACTTTATTTGATTCTTATGAGTCTATATCTCATATCAAAGAAAAAGATTATTATGTGTTTTCCTTAAAGATCCATTTGTCTTTCTTATATAAAACTTCTACATGGAATGACATTTACTACTCTATGTTGATTTCATAACAATTTACTAGGCAGATTTTCCATATCAAACCTAAAGACTCTCTTCATTCCTGTGTGACATTACATGGAAGGGATTTGATATCTTTCTTTGAATATTTTGAATATCTTTAAGTAGTTGTATGAAGGAGTTGTCATTTACCAAAGCAGTTCATGAATTTTTAACTAATCTCAAACTTTCTGAAGTCTGTGATCTTAAAAAAATCCACAAGATAGTGTTTCATACATGACAAAGTATGAAATTACAGGTGGTTATTATAGATAGATAGATAGATAGATAGATAGATAGATAGATAGATAGATAGATAGATAGATATAGATATAGATATAGATATAGATATATCCTCCCAAGTTCTGATTGGCCAACAGAATTTCTTCCACTAAAATATGTATGTTCTGTTTCAAACTTTATATTTTGCTTCATATGCATATAAAAGCTAGTGTAGCTATCTTCTAATTATCTTTAACAGAAAATTTGGTGTTACACTGAATATCCCCCCCTTCAAAAAATAATATGTACACATTCATTCAATAGTTTCCTCTGTAATATAAGTAATGCTGCTACCTAGTGAAGGAAAATATCACTTTCCACCCAGCAAGCCATTCTAATCACAGTGCTCATGGGACAGATAGCTTGGGGGTGGATGAGAGTATTCCAGTGCTGGACTGAGTCTGTCTTAAAATTCTGTTCTGTAAAGCACTGAATAATATCTGTTGTAGAACACAAAAGTCCACATCTTCGATTTTGATTTACTTTCTAAGCTAATTGCACATAAGACAGACTAAACAATTCAAATTGTTTAGGTATTTCCTACAAAATCAGTGTAATTCAACTCAACTGCATACTATAGAGAAATGCTTTTAAAACTTAGGCTTCAGATAGATTTCAGAGTGCTGTGCAGTGCCTTATGAGCTTCCTTTCTTCTTCCCACAGAATATGTTCTTGTCTTGCCCTGTAATATGGGAAGACCATGGTAAGAAAGTACCAGTCATCATTACCATAATAATTAGAATACAGTGAACAATTCACCAGTAGGGTTATAGCATTTATTGACAAGCATCCAATGCTTGCAAGGAAAACAAAGACATTATTGAAAGATCATGCTTATTTTTGGGGTGTGTGTGTGTGTGTGTGTGTGTGTGTGTGTGTGTGTGTGTGTGTGTGTGTGTGTGTGTGTGTGTGTGTGTGTGTGTGTGTGTGTGTGTGTGTATGCTAATCCTGGTGCTTGAACTCAGGTCTGGACACTGTCCCTGAACTTTTTTCGCTCAAGGTTAGCACACTACCACTTGAGCCACAGCACCATTTCCAGCTTTTTGGTATTTTATTAGAGGTAAGAGTCTCATGGATGCCGGGCACCAGTGTCTCACCCCTGTAATCCTAGCTACTCAGGAGGCTGAGATCTGAGGATCACCTTTCAAAGCCAGCCCCAGCAAGAAACTCCAAGAGACTCCTCTCCAATAAACCACTCAATAAACCCGAAGTGGCGCTGTGGCTCAAGTGGTAAGAGCACTAGCCTTGAGCTGAAGAGCTGAGGGACAGCGCCTAGGCCCAGAGTTCAAGCCTCACAAAAAAAAAAAAAAAAAAAATCTCAGGGAATTTCCTGCCCAAGCTGACTTCAAACCACAAACCTCAAATCTCAGCCTCCTGAGTAGCTAGGATTACAGGTGTGAGCCAGCACCCATCTCTGTTTTCTTTTTTGCTCAAGGCTGGTGCTCTACTTGTTGAACCACACCTCCATTTTAGTCTTTTTGGTGGTTAATGGGGAGAAGAGTCTAGTGAACTTTTCTACCTGGGCTGGCTTTGAACCATCATGATATTCACATCTCTGCCTCATGAGTAGCTAGGATTACAGGTTACAGGTGTGAGCCACCAGCACCTAGCTTGAAACATGTTTGGGTTTTTTTTTTGGTCAGTCATGGGGCTTGAACTCTGGGCTTGGGCGCTGTCCTTGCACTCTTCAGCTCAAGGCAAGCACTCTACTGCTTGAGCCACAGGGCCACTTCCAGTTTTCCAGTGGTTTATTGGAGATAAGAGTCTCAAGGACTTTCATGCCTGGGCTGGCTTTAAACCGTGATCCTCAGATCTCTGCCTCCTCACTAGCTTGGATTACAGGCATGAGCCACCTGCACCCAGCCTTGAAACATGTTTATAAAACTGTGTTCACCAAAGTTCCTAGGTGTTTTGCTTTATTTTCTTTAGTTCTGCTAGAAACTCTTTATGCTGTGAATGTTAGCACGATTTTAGGTAAAAGATACAAAGAAAAACTAGTACTTAGAAAAAAATGTTATATAAATAAGAAATCAAAATTTGCTCACAGTAACTTGTAAGCTTTTCAACTTAAAATTAGTGTTTAATTTCACTGGTTTTTTTATGGCTGACTTCAGTTCTTATGTTGTACATGAAAACTCTAAATGCATTCAGATCGCTAAACATATTAATGTTAATTGTTACTTGATATCTTTTTGTTTATAGCTTTGCATGTCACCAAACCCTCAACCCATCACTAACAATTATTATCTTACAGTTTCTGCATGCATGACGTTTTCTAGATTCCACACATAAATGTGACCCTTTGTGGGTTGCTTTCTGTATCTGATAATTTCATTTAGTATTATGTTTTGTAGCTTTCTCCATGTTGTTACAAATTGCCAGGTCTCCTTTTGTAAGTCTACTCTTATTCCCCACTAGCAAAAGGGACACAAAGATAAGTTCTAACCATAATTAATACAATAGGACTGCCTATGCCAGAATATGTTTACTTGGCCCTTTAGATAGGATACAAATTTTCTGGATTATTAGCTCTTAAGTGCAGGAAAAGATGTCTGTTAATTTTTTTAATAGACTAGGTTAAAAAGGTGGCAGCTTTCATATCATTTGGTATCTGTTACAAACTGTAGTGTATAAGAGATACCACCCTTTCCCCTTTTCTCCCCTTTTCCCCCAGTCTTCCAGGCTATTGAGGAGGGCATTGTGGGAAGACATGCAGTCCCACTTCCCTGAAGGACCTGCAGGAGCACATTGCCCTGTGTTGTAGAAAGAAGTCATCTTAGAAGCAACCAAGTCAATACAAACCATGCAGTCAAAAGTCATGGCACCAAATTTGGATGTTATAGTCAAGTAATATGAACTTAATTCTGTGCTAACTAAATCTAAGAAAGAATTAAATCAAGAAGACATAATTCTGAGATCTTCTGATCAGACAGACTTAACTCTCCATGGAGCCAAGGTCCCAGTGCTTCTGCAGCATCAGCATGAAATATCAGAGAGACATTAGAACACTTGTGGAGAGTGTATGTAAAGTATACTCTTACATGGATTATTCAGTGATTAAATAATCAGACACGTGAAAATACTGTGAGACGGTTATGCTCCCCGGCCGTTGAAATGGGAGAAAATGCAGTAACCTATTCTCATCAGCAAGGTAAATATGAAATAAAATAACCTTAGAAATCTATCTTATCCATCAGAATAGAGTGTTTGGATTCTTTCCATGAATACCTGGAACACAAGCCCCTCACCCTAGGGTATATTAAAATGTTGTTCCCAAAGTAAGCTATTTTGGGAAATCCAGTCTCTCTCTCTCTCTCTCTCTCTCTCTCTCTCTCTCTCTCTCTCTCTCTCTCTCTCTCTCTCTCTCTCTCTCTCTCTCTCTCACACACACACACACACACACACACACACACACACACACACATACACAGAGGTGTATTTGACAGTGTAAAAGAAACAGTGAGTCTCACCAAGAGCTGAAATAAGTTGGCCAAGATGTTTAATATATGTAATTTATAGTTGTGGAGGTGGGAGGGAAGGGATGGAAGGGGAAAAAACAAAGGAGGAGGCAACAATGCTTGATAAGAAATTTATACATTACCTTACTCATGTGATTGTAACCCTTCCATACAGTATTTTCACAATAAAAAACTTATTTAAAAAAGTAAAGGAAGGGATGGATTATGATCAAAACCCTAAAGTCAGGTGCCAATAGTTCATACCTATAATCAGGAGGCTGAGATGTCTAATGGACTAATACTCTGTGCCTCAAGTAGTACAGTGTTAGATATAAAAGCTAAGAGACAGTGAGTAGCCCCTGAGTTCATGCCCCAGTACCAGCACACACACACAAACACACACACTAAAAATCTTACTACATCTGGCAGGTATTTCCATTCTTTTATTGCATAGGATGTCAGTTTCTTGGATGTAGATATCTTGGCATAATTTCATAGTAGAGAGAATGTAATTCTGCAACCTATAGATCTTAGTTTTTTAAGGAATGTGGCATGCTCACATATTCAATCATTCATTCCACAGTTATTTACTAAAGTCTACACAGATGGGCTAGAGATAGAGATACAGACATAGTGGCATGCAAACAGAACTAAATGTGCAGTGAAGGAGCAGGAATTGGTAATTGTAAGTCACAAAAAAATAAAAGCAAACATTTATAAAACAGTTTTTTTAAACAAAAATGCCAATGCTCTCTATGAGCATTGATTCCTTTAAAGAATTTTCCTCTTAATAATCCACTTAACAATTATCAATAGAGGACTAGGTTGATAAAATAAAAAGGACTACTACTATGATACAAAGAATAATAGTCATAAAACAGTAAAGTGATATTTCTATCACTATGCTGTTTTCTCCTAGTAGACATAGTTGGGTTTATGCTCAGAACCTCTTCCCTAGGCTAGTGAATTTACAAACTATGGTAAGTTGTGGCTGCAAATCAAAAACAGCTAAATCCTGCCAGGGGATATTACCATTAGCCAATGAGAGCTTCAACTTCGACCAGAAACACATGTGAAGATAACACATCCTCCATGGGGGTAACCTGTGGTAGTCTGCAGTAGCCAATCCCCTTGCCTCAATATGGAACCATCTGCGATGTGGTTACTATTCACAGCTTTCTGTGAAAACAGGCTGGATCTAGACCTCAGTGGAATATTCATTGGTGCCAATTTTCTGTTGTGTCTTCCTTTTTTACGCTCTTCTGATTTTCCCAACTGAGAACACACTCACTCAGTAACATATCTGTGTAAAAATCCACATCTTAGGAACCTGATATAGGGGATTTTTTTGTTTTGCTTTCTTTCAAAATCTCCCAAGCCATAAGATATTCAGAACCACACCATTTTTCCCCCAGATGATCAAAAAGTAATCGAGAAAGAACGAAAGTAGTTTCAGCTGTTCACTGCTGGGCTGGGACAATCTATTTTTTCCAAAACTGTCAAAAATATCTCAATTTTTCTGAAAGCTGAAGCTTCTGTCCTAATCCTTAAATGTCCAAATAAATGAATGGTTAGCAGCTCAAAACAATGCCAGGCTTTCTGTAATAATTCTTAGTAACTCAGGACTTGCCCTGAGGGAAAATAGGTCCACAGAACTTTCATAGGAGAGAGTTATGGTGACACAGGCTCCCTCAAAGAGCAAGGAACTGGGATAGATGAGAAAACAATCCAAACAAAACAAAACAAAAGCAAACCCAAAACTCAACCCTGAACCAACACCCATGGAGCACATTCAGAACAGAAACAAATGTATACTCATTTCCATCAGGTTTGTTCTGATTCTCACACCATTGTTAACTCATCTTCCTTCCATGCTTGTAGGTCTGCAAGTTAATTTTCTAGAATGGTAATATGAAGCTTTATATAAAAAGTCATTAAATATTGTTGCTTATTAGAAACCCATAACGGAAGCACTCATTTCAACAGTACAAAAGCTATCTTTTAGTTTTCATTAAGCCACCATATGTGCAATTCATATTTGGGGGCGCAAATTTGAAAATTATAAGCTATTCCACAAGATTTACACCCTTAGCTGTGTTTGCAAAACCTATTTCATGGAATTCCAGAAATATCTTCTCTAGCGATTATTGTTGTGGGACCCTAAACAATAGTGATTGATTTGGTTTGGTCTGGCACACACAAATTATTCCATAATCATTTTAGCCTGCCAGCCATGCTTACAATGACTTGTTTGCGTTTCAGAGAAAAAAATTCAGTGGCTGTCATGAAAAATGGAAAAGTTTAGAGGCAAATAAAAGATTTCTCTGTGAGCAGGAAAAAAGCAGCTACTTTAATTTTCTACACCAAATAGGTTTCATTTGATATCAAAGTGAAATGAATTTGAAAATGGAAGTGAGCACTTCAGTTTTCAAGTAAACTGATCCTTCAGTTCTCTTTGAGTTTTGTTCTGCCAAAAAAAAAACTCCAACTAAATAGAGAGACAGTCCCTACATTTTCTATCCTAAAAACATGGTTACTTATGATGATAGCATAAAAATTTATGGAGGGTTTTAGCATACAGATACAAATATTCTCACCAAGTGTTTGAAAACTAACAAGCAAATGCACATAAATATTATCAGAGAGAAGGAAAGAAAGGACAGAGAGAAAAAGAGGAAGAGATAAAAAGAAGAAAAGGACAGGTAAAGAAAGTAGTATCTTCACATTTGCATATCCATTTCATCTTCTATCACATCAAGCTAGTATAATACCATATAGTAGAAAGGCAGACAGCCTTCTGCTACACCCTCTAAGTCATGTGCGATCTACTTTCCTTTCCTAGGTGTCTATTTCCTTGACTGAAAATGAACCAGCAGGACTACTTCTCTAAAACCCTCCTAAGGTTGACCTCCTATGCTTCTAAAGTAATTTCTACAACAGCAGGCATTTCATAAATGCCCCTACAATACCAGCTGGAAGGTTGATAAAAAGCCAGTAGAGTACAAAGTTCCCAGGGAACTGTGCATAGTTTGAAAAGTAATAGTTAATGAAATGTTTCAACAAGAAAGAGAAAAGTGTCAAGTCAGCAATTTGGAAATACCCTTTTGGGTAAAATAAGAAACAATTATCCTCCATCAGACGTTTCTGAACAGTTCACCTTGACAGCCTTTGCCATTTCAGCTTTGTCTCTCTAGCATTCACCTCCCACGTTAGATCTAATTGCTCTTCCCTTTAGATAACTCAGAGTTCTTCTGACTTGGGTGGAAAACTAATTGCAAAGCATTATCAACTTTCACTGTGTTCATTTTCACTGTAAGACTGTGTTGTTGAGGTTGTTTAAGAAATCAAATCTGAATAAAAAAAGTAATTGCACTGGATAAGAAGTTTATATCAGTTTTGATTTCAGCATAATTTCTACTAAGAACAGAAAGACAGTAAATACCATTTAAATTTCATTGAGGCCTGTGCATACATATAAATTAAGTAACTACATCATACTTGTAAGGTGCTCATCAAAAGTCTTCAATAGCATGGATGCAGTATACCATACAATAGATCATGACATATAAGTTTAATGACATTAATTTTTTCTGTATTTTACTTCTCAAAAGTGAGTCACATCTACCTGTAAAAGCCTTTTTGAGTACAGACTATTAAAAAAACCCTTTCATAGGCAAAATAATAAAAACTAAATAGGAATAAACCCTGTATTATATCACAAGTTGTCAAAATAACTGGCAATCTGTTGACTAAGTATTAAGACACAAGCTTTCTTATTAAAATACGAAAACTCTTTTTTTCTACAACAAATTAAACATAAATGATCCCGATTCAAGAATACAATCATGTCTTATTATTAAAGAGACTAAAATACTGAATCATATGGCAGATATAACAAGTGCTTTAATGACTTAAAAAGTCATTGCTAAATATATGCATCATCTCCTAGGGACTGCAATTAAATGATAAATAAGAAGCAATCTCTATCCTTTAGAAATCATACAGGCACTTTACATTATGGAAATCACAATAAAGTTCAAATCAGAAAAGAAAGTAGGAGGGGCTGGGAAAGTAGCTCACTGGTAGAGTGCTTGCCTTGCAGTCATGAGGCCCTGGGTTTGATTCCTCAGTACCACTTAAGCAAAAAAGCCGTTAGTGGTGCTATGGCTCAAGTGTAGAGCACTAGCCTTGAGCTGAAGAGTTGAAGGACAGTGCCCAGCCCCCATGGCAGACAAAAAAATTTAAAAAAGAAAGTAGGAATTTTATAATAATATTTTACTAATGACCATTTACATCCACAGCCTTAATGAAATAACTAGTGCCAGATTTGTCAAAAATCAAACTAAAAAATCAACACATGAAAGAATTAAAAACTAAATTCAACAGACAATATAAGAGATTGATGAATCCAGGGACAAAGAGAACAAGAGAAGTAAATGTTGTGCTTGTTCCAACTTTCTGTCAAGATGGACACTTACTAGACAGCAAACCAGGATTCAGAATCTAAGAAATCTCTAATAATCACATTGGATTGAAAACTGTAAGTCTGAAGTGTCAGAATTCTAAGAACCTCTCAAGATGAATTTAGTTTGAATCCTTGCCTAAACATCAAGCTTTACATGTGTGAAGTAAAACTGCACATATCTGACGATAGATCAACTGTGAAAGAGTTACAAAATGGATAATTTCTAGAGACCTCAAGTAAAAGAAATGAGAGATCTCAGGAAAAACTGGTACCATTTAGTAGGAATATCAGAAATATCACAACTTATTAATATAGTTATTAAGTGAAGTCTTGACTAACAAAAACTTAAAAATGAAAATGGGAAAGTACAAAATATTGCTGAAATGCATAAGGAATATAACAAAGCCAGAAACTCAACATTCATAATATTTGGAATCTAATTTAAAAAACTTTTTATATGTGAAAAGCAGGAAAACCTGATCCATAACCAGGAAAAAAAAGTAAGTCAGTGAAAACAGACTCAAAAAAAAGGGTCATGACACAATTGACAGACAAGAATTTAAGACAGTTAATATGAATACACAAAATTACTGAATGGAAAATAATCACATATTAAATATGCTTCCTATTGTTTTAAATTTTGATGCGACCCAAATTGCCTGAGTTTTATTTTGTTGCTCATTCGTTTGGTATCATGTCTAATGCTGGATAAAAGGTGATGAAATTTTAGTACTATATTTTTCTAAAAAAATATGTTTATGATATTGATTCATTTCTCTTCTTTTTTTACTTTATTGTTATTTTAAAGATGATGCCAATTACATGAGTCAGATATTGAGCACATTTCCTTTCATAACATTGTCTTCTGTTTCTTCGTTCTCAACCGGTCCCTGCCTCCCAAATCCAATCACAAGTTATATAGTTTACTTTTATCACTGTCCAGTGATCTCCACTGCTGTACTTTTTAACTTCATTCATTTTTATTTTTGTTGGTGGTGGGGCCTGAACTCTGGGCCTGGGTGCTGTCCTTCAGCTCTTCAGCTTAAGGCTAGCACTCTAGCACTTGAGCCATAACACCACTTATGGCTTTTTCTGTTTATGTGGTGCTGAGGAATTGAACCCAGGGCCTCATGCATGCAAGGCAAGCACTCTACCACTGAGCCACCTTCCCAGCCCCACTTCATTCATTTTTAGTTCACTTCTGTATGTTGTGCAAGTTGTTCCTAACTTCAGTCTGTTTCATATTAAAATACAAAATGACCCATGTGTTAAGGTAGTACATTATTCTTTTCCCATTGTATGGAATTGGAATTCATGTTTAAAATAATAGATTTTGGTGTATACATCTGGAATCTTAATACTGTACTGTTGCTCTTTGTCTATAGTTTTGCCAGTCAGATCCACAGCTTTGATTACTGGGCCTTTGTAGTAATGTTTGAAATTAGAGACTGTAAGTCTTCCAGTTTATTCTTTCTCATGGTTATTTTGACTATGTATTAGTCCTTGAAATTCCATATTAATTTGAAGATTGTTTTCTATTTCTGCAAAATGTCATTGTAACTTTGGTAGAGATTGCATTGACTCTATATTTCCTTAAATAGAACTAAAACCCTAAGAATATTTAGTCTTTGGACTTGTTTCTGCTTGTGCAGGTGTTCTTCAATTTCTTTCAAAAATGATATATAGCTTTCAAGTAATATACCTTTCCTTATTTACTACTATTCTTTTATAGAAAGTAAACTGATTTATTAATTTCCATGCTACCTTCAAATACATATAGTTTTACTTTGCTCTTCACAAAGTTAAACTAGAATTTAGATTTAATTTAATACCTGAAAGATAACATCAAATTCTTTATTATAGTTATTATTTAACATGATAATACAAAATAAGTTCCATTTTGGTAATACTGAAAAAATTTTATAGTCCCACTAATCTCAGAATAAAAAGCCTGTGCTCTAAACAGAATGAATAAAGTCAACTATTAAGATGGTTTAAAAATAATTCTGTTTACTGATTTACTTTACAAATATTCTTTAAATCCTGACTATATGTTAGATACATTGTCAAGGGCCTTGTAAGCTAGTATTTGTAAAATGTATTCCAATTTGTTGCCACTAACATGATAGATACAAAATTAAAGCTTTGATGTCCCCAAAACATTATAGTTTATACTAAATGTCACACACTAAACAAAAGTTATATCTTGATAGTTCAAAGCATTAGGGAAATTTTTTAAGTAAATGGTATAGAACACAGCCACAACAAAATAATTTGTCAATATATGGAAGAATTATGCAAGTATAAAGATGTTACAGCACATCGAAACATAATAGTGAAAGAAAATAGAGAAAATAAGAATATAAATCCAAGGAATAGGAAATAAACAGAGCACTGATGATTCATGCTTAGCTATCCAGGAGGTTGAGATTCAAAGGATAATGGTTTGAAGCTAGCATAGTCAGAAAAAGTCTAAGAGATCACATCTCCAATTAAGCAGCAAAAAGTCAGGCTGAAGGGGTGCTCAAATGTTATAGAACCAAAAACAAATCTATCCATGGTTTCTTTTGCCACCATATGCACATTATTGCTTAAAATCTAAATCTATTAATGAAATGACAGAACAGTCGTTTGATTTACAAGCACTACTTTCTAAATACCTAGGGGAAAAAATGACTCAAATTCTTGGAAAATGTACTGTATAAAAAGTCAAAATATAATATAAAATTTTATCAAAATCTCCTCTAAAAATATCACTATGAAGCATAAGAAAATTGTAGCATGACTCTCTGAACACAACTGGATGTTTTAAGCACTTAGGAATGTATGTTTTTTGAAGTAGGAAGTCAGACTACAATGAGAAATCCAAAAATGAAGAACAAAATTGACACATCTAAAAAGAAACAAATTTCTTGTGCTTATTTGAATTCTGAAAAGAAAATGAGAAATTTGTGAAAAATAAACAATGAATTACAAAATGGCATAAAAGAACAGATGGTAATTAAAAAAACTTACTTCATTGTTGGTGGGAGTGTAAACTTGTTCAACCACTTTGGAAAGTAGTATGGAGGTTCCTCAAAAGACTCCACATAGAGCTCCCCTATGACCCAGCAATCCCACTTTTGGGCATTTACCCAAATGTTTACAAACAAGACCACACTAAAGCTACCACCACAACTATGTTTATTGCAGCATTATTTACCATAGCTAAGATATGGAACCCACCCAGATGCCCCTCAGTAGATGAATGGATCAAGAAAATGTGGTATATATACACAATGGAATTCTATGCCTCCATCAGAAAGAATGACATTGCCCCATTTGTTAGGAAATGGAAAGACTTGGAAAAAATTATATTACGTGAAGTAAGCCAAGCCCAAAGAAACATAGGTCCCATGGTTTCCCTTATTTGCAATATCTAGTATATGTATGAGTCAAGCAAAAAAGGTCAGATAAGGTGATGTTAGGAAAATGAACCCTAAGATATGTATTCAAATGTTTTTTTTCTTTCATGCATTTGTTTCTAACGCATTTATAAGATTATTTCTTTGTTGCTTTGTAGGTCCCTCCCCCACAGTATAACCCCTGCTTTCACTGTATTTGATATCGGTATAATTTGTGGAGGGGAAGGGGAAAAAACAAGTCATTTAAACAAGGGTACAGGTGGAGCCATTGCAACAATGAGAAGTACAAGTTGTCATGTCAGAAACGAACTTTACAACTTTGGTGGGGGGGGGAAGGATTAGGGGGGGCCGGGGGAGGCTGGGAAGGGATGTGAAGGGTAAACAAAGGAGGAGGCTACAATGCTTGATAGGAAATGTACTCATTATCTTGCCCATGTAATTGTAACCCCTCTGTACAGTATGTTCACAATAAAAAAAAAAGTTTGAACAAGCACATTGAAATAATAGGAATGTGAGAATAAAATAATACAAACAAGTATAAAATAGTACAAAAATGTTGTTAAATATAGGACCAAAAATAACTTCTGATATACAGATCACAAAGTTCTGGCCTTACAAAAGGGAGCAGAAGTAACACAAAGGAAATAATATAGTTAAATTTCAGTGACTCTTCAAAATTAAAGAAAATGTGGAAAGATTCCACATACCTGTTAATATTGACATGAAAGAATTAGCTCTTAGCCATTCAACTCAAGTAACAAATTCTCAAGGCACCAAACAAAAGATTTAGTTACTTAAAGAGTTATAACAATGGAAGCAGGCTATCATATTAGTGAAAGTATATGAGAAAGGATTTTATATCTGGCCAAGCAATTTCTACACTCTAAAAATATCCACACGTCAAAAGAAGGATTCAATTATGCATGACCTCAAATTTAAAATAATCAACTAGAGAACAACTTTCATTTACTTAAAAAATAACTAGTGATTTAATAACTAGGGAACTAGTTGAGGCCAAGAATTCAGTATAGCCAGCTTTAGGTCTAAACAAAGAAAGATAGTAAAAGAAATAATAGTTTGTAAAGTCTGAATTATGAAAAAGTAAAAATAATGCAATCAAAATAGGAGGAATAGGAAAAGAAATAATGAAAAACTACATCAAACGAATTTAAAGTTTTAAATACATGTTACCTAGTAAACTACTTAGTAAAAATAAAGGGGGGGGGCGGTATTGAACATTGGTAAGAGGCATAGAGGTATTCATTAAATTAAGATACAATTTCCAGATTAAAGTTTTAGATTAAGTGGGTATAGGGCTGAGGCTTCATTTCTGGGTTTTCACTTCTATTCCATTGGTCCTGAGGTCTCTTCTTGTGCCAGTACCAAGCTGTTTTAAAATACCCATCATAGGGCTGGGAAGGTGGCTCAGTGGTAGAGCGCTTGCCTTGCATGCATGAGGCCCTGGGTTCGATTCCCCAGCACCACAGAAACACAAAGAAAACAAGTCGTAAGTGGCGCTATAGCTCAAGTGGTAGAGTGCTAGCCTTTAACTGAAGAGCTGAGGGACAGTGCCCAGGCCCAGCGTTCAGACCCCATGACCGGACCCAAAAAGATAAAATACCCATCATATAGGAAAAGAAGAAAATTTTACATCATTAACACTTTCATTACAAATAAAATAATGAGTTCACACCAAAATATGCTTCATTAAAATATATGACTACATTAACTAAGCTATTAAAAAATAAAGGTTTTCAATTGCTGTACAAAGGAAATCCTACTTACAAACTATTTATAAGACACACCTTAAAAACTGGTTCAGTAAGACTTCAAAACAAGACAAGTGGATAGCTAATGGTAAGTGAAGTTGAAATCCTAGAATTGTTTTGACAGATCATGGAGAAGGAATATAGCCTCAGATACAGAATATTTGGTATTTTGACTAGAAAGCCAAATGATTGTATACTTGGAAAGGACTCATTCATTTACAAAGAAAACCACCATAAGGATCTAAAGAGTGAAAAGGTAGATGTCAATAGTATTTCTACTTGTTTCACAAGTGTGACTTCTTGTAAAACCCAGACCTACCCTTAGTGGATGATAGTACATTCAAGCAAGTAGTGATCTCCATTACTGTACTCCCCATGCTAGATGCTGCATCTTGGCAACAGCGGATTAATCCAGCCTGGAATACAAACATGTGGTCACACATATTGTTTAGGGAATGCATTATTTTATATCTTAATCAAAAGACAGTCAATGCAATCAATGTAAGTTCACATGGAATGGATATATACAGATCACTTTTATGTGAGGACTAGAATAACTTACCTACCTATAGTGAAATGCAAAGAGATGAAGAACAATGACACATCCCATAAATTACCACATTGATCTATTACATTCATGAGTTTACATTGATTAAGACAGATAACCTAGGATGAGTCTATACAACATAATGAAGGCCTTTGCAAAGTCCATGAAGTGCAGTGAAAGGGAGGGAATCCATGAAGATTTGGGTTTCTGGTGGCACTCTGGGTTCTTGAAGCCGTAAGACCACGTCTAGTAATATATTAGTATATATTACTAGATATATTACTATTATTATTATTACTATATACCCATATATTAATAAGTGAAAAATTTCCTTCATTCAATTGGGGCCTATAGAAGAGAAAAGGATTGGAAAATGCTAGCACTATAATGATCTGAATGCACCAACAGTAGATTTGAAGGGTGGTTTGTGTTTGTTTGCTTGCTTTCTTTTCCAAGTTCCCATCAAAGAGTCCATATTGCCTCTGTTCTGAAGAAAAACTATGACAACACTCTCAGAGTTAAACACTTTTGAAAAACAGTCTCTGACATATTATTAGTTCTCCATGAAGAAAGAATACCTGACTATGGTTCATACATGAGGATTTATGAGACCAACCACCAACTCAGTGGTAAACTGATTAAATTAAACCACTTCTTCATTCTGATAGCCACAGATTGGTACTACTTGGCATTACTTGATATTACTTGGGAAATTTTCTTTATGGATAGTAAAACACCAAATCTTGCATTTTCCATGCAAGTAGTTTCAGCCATCACCAATTTCCTAAGACTTGTGAAGTGAAAGAATTGGAACCGTAACTGTGACGTTCCATGCCTGCACCATTCAACAATTGCTTAAATCACCTACTGAAGACATAGCTGATTTACTGCCACCACTCGAAGAAAAAAAGAAAAAGAATAATGCTCTTAAGCTAGCCAGGTGCAGGAAGCTCATGCCTGTAATCCTAGAGACTCAAGAAGTTGAGATCTGAGGATCATGGTTCAAAGCCAACCCATGCAGGAAAGTCAGCAAGACTCTTACTTCTAATAAACTACTCAGAAAAAGCTTGAAGTGGAGCTGTGTTTCAGTGGTAGAGCACTAGCCTTGAGTAAAAAGAAGCTCAGGAACAGAGACCAGGCCCTGAGGTCAAGCCCAGAACCAGCACTATAGCGTGCGTGCGCGCGCGCGCGCGCGCACACACACACACACACACACGTGCATGTGCATGTGCATGTGCATGTGCTGATGTGCTATTTCCAAGACTACAATACAGTATACCAAGTCCTCAACCGGAAAAGTGAGTGAAGTACAAGCAGGGATGTCTCCATTCTCACATTCCAACTCTTCCAATAATACTATGGCATCCTTTGATTTTATAATTCAGGATTCTCCAGAATTGAAGTTTCTAGTCTCAAAGAGAACACAGTCTCATGACAGAACAAAGCAAGATTAGCACTGAGCTATAACTGCTGTTTGGAAACTGAGAGCATCCTGTTTCTAGAGAGTAGAGACAAGAAACAGATTGTGTGTGTGTGTGTGTGTGTGTGTGTGTGTGTGTGTGTGTGTGTGTGTGCGCGTGCGCGCGTGCATTGTGTCCCAAGGATTTGAATTCAGAACCTAGATGCTGTCTTTGAGTTTTCTTTCTCTTTTGCTCAAGGCTAGCGCTGTACCACTTGAGCCACAGCTACACATCCAGCTTTTTGGTGATTAATTGAAGGTAAGAGTCTCATAGACTTTCCTGCCCAGGCTGGCTTTGTACCTCAGATCTGTCTCCTGAAGAGCTAAGATTATAGGTATGAGCCACTGATTGCTGGCTAAGAAGCAGATGTTTTAGCAAAAATAATTGGGTAGAATGGAGGCATGGCTCAGTTGGAAGAGCACTAGCCAATGAACAAAAGCATCAGGTATAGAACTTGAGTCCTAGTCTCGGATCTAAAAAGAAAATGGCTGGATTATTAGAAGGAGGTAATGTTAACAACACACTATAAAAGCCAAGAGGCCAAAGTGACAAAAGTCTAGGCAATCTACTTGAACATCTCTCTGGTAAAATGTGAGAGTGAACAGACATGAATGGTGTCCCTCTTCTGGTGAAGGGACTCTAGGATTCCTGTCTATTGAGTTCAGGGGTTCAGATTCCCCCATAGATGTGTCTGAGAATTAAATTGTCAGGAAGCCAAGAGTAAGGAAAATCTACAATGGATTGTTCAGAAGAAAGACAATGATATCTAGAAGTAGAGTTCTTCTACTGTCAATAAGTTAGGGATTTTTAAATTTTTATTTCATTGTGAAGATGATGTACACAAGGGTTACAGTTACATAAGTAGGGCAATGAGTACATTACTTGTCGATCATTGTTACCCCTTCCCTTGTTGTTGTCCCACTATCCCTTCACTTCCCCACCTCCCACACTCCTCCCCACCCCTCATCCCCAGCCCAAAGTTATAGAGTTCATTTCCAATATACTGTCTGTGGGTATCATTGTTGCAATGGGTTATCTTTCCTTGTTTTAGCATTTTATTATTCCCCTTCCCCTCCCCAGATTGTATATACAAGATGCAGGGTACCAAAATCAAGTACAGTGACAACAGGGGATATACCATAGGGAGAAGAACACACAATGGAAACAAACAAAAGAGAAAACACATAGTGCATTTAAAACAATAACAATGAAGGCAGATCTCTTGTGTCCATACCTTGGGGTCCATTTCATTTAGCATCATGGATATGTGTACATGGCTTTTGTGCTTTTCAGCTCATCTGATAAGATTATCCTATATATATATATAATAATTATTGCAAATAGGGGAAACCATGGGACCTAAATTTCTTTGGGACTGGTTACTTCAATTAATATGATTTTTTCCAAGTCTTTCCATTTCCTAACAAATGGGGCAGTGTCATTCTTTCTGATGGAAGCATAGAATAATATTACGTGTGTGTGTGTGTGTGTGTGTGTGTGTGTGTGTGTGTGTGTGTGTGTGTGTGTGTATCACATTTTCTTGATCCACTCATCTCCTGAGGGGCATCTGGGTTGGTTTCATATCTTAACTATGGTAAATAATGCTGTGATAATAATCCATGCCAATGATTTCAGAGAGCATTCTAACCTGCACATAAGGAGCTTTAAGTTTTCATTTGGAATACATGTGATCTTACCATAATCTCCTTGACTTTACTAGTCTTTTCCTTTCTGTGGAGACAAGAATCTTTTCCCTACTTCATTACATTAGTGTAGGATTTGAATATTTCTCATGAGAGAGTATACTGAAAATTTAATAATACATTATATTATAGAGTGACTTTGTTGCCTCAGACATAGCCTTGAAAATGTCTAGGATATTAAACCCATTATTTAAATTTAACTATAATAATATTTTGAATTAATTTTATTCTGAGCAATAGAAGTATTGATATGGTTAGAAGCAGAAAAGAAAGACAAGTAAAAATGAGATATGTACCTCTGTTGTGATGTAGGAATTAGCACAAGTCCATGCTAAAAGATTTGGCATTGCTTATTTATATCAAAACATACAAATACTGGAAGAAATCAAGGTTTTGTCCAAAGTAAAGCAGTATCCAAGAAATCTCTCCTTAATAAATCCAAACAGACTGCTATAACAACATTGTAATGGAAAAGGAAATAAATCAACAAACCTTTTTTTAAAAAAATACAGCAGAATCATCACATACAAATTATATTCCCCAACTCGCTGGCTCTGTTAACTCTCATTTCCAAAGTAATGAAGAAAATGAATCATGAACTGCATATTGGGATATTCTTAAAGTATTTGATTGTCATGGCTCATAAAACTTTACTAGAAAAAATTAGTAAAATTAGTTTTATATGATCATAGGACTGTCGATTGAAGCCTTGGGGAGAAAAATGAAGGAAGTTAGAGGTATAATAATTAGGGTGTGTCCAGTAGTTCTCAGTTGCTGGCTCCTTCTATAAACCATCTGTAAGTTATGAAAAATCAAAATTATATATAAAACTATAGACCAATGAATGTCTCCTTCAAGTGCATACTCAAATGCTTAACAAAATGTTAGCAACTCATATATATATATTATATATATAATATATATATATTTTGTTATATATATATATGACATAGGTAAAATGATATATGCATAAATGATAATAACTCATAACTAAACAGAGTTTATTCTAAGAATTCAAAATTGATTTAGCATATCGATGACCTAATATAAGTCTTTACAAGCAAACAACAAACGTTTTCTTAAATATGCAAACTAAAGTTGAAGAGACATACTCCAAAATAGAATAAGTAGGTGGTAAATTGACTATGTAAGTATACATACATATAAGACCCAATATAATGCAAACATTACATAAGTAGTTATTATACTGTAATGTTTAGGGAAAATAACAAGAAGAACATACTGCACATGTCCAATTATAAGTGTGATTTTTCAGATATTTTGGATTGCTGACTGAATGTATATGTGTGTATACTCATACACATATGTATATATTAACATATCTAAGTGTATATATGCATATATGTGTGCATACACACATGTATCATATATACACACATGTGAATGGGCACCTGTATGTACATATATATTTATGTGTATATATGCTTATATGTATATATGTAAGTGTATATACATGTATACACATATGTGTGTAAGGACAAAAATTGTACAGACCAATTGCAATTGTGTGCTAAGGAACTAAGGAGGCAGCATGGTTAACTCAGTCCTCTGCATGTGTGCCTCACAAACATACATGTCCTCCTGGTTTATGCCATGAAAAACAACAAATGGCCAAAGGAGTAGAAGCAACACCACCAATAGCACGTTTCTGTTTTATTTATTTTCCACATTTTATTATCTTTCAGTAGCCATACAGAAGGAATTTCAAATCAACATTCTGTTTATAAACACAGTGTGTCTTAATCAATTCCACCCCCTTCATCATTCTTCCCCCAAATAGCACATTTCCCTCAGACTCTTCTGAAATCACGAAAGAGGTTGTATTGTTTCTTCCAACACAAGGAATTTTTCTTTGCTCAAACTACATCGGGATGGAATTTGAGGAACATAAAATGAAATCATGTGGTTTGAAAGAAGAAAAGAACTTGAAAAACGCATAGATCTCTAACCCAGCCATCTAACCACGGATCATTATCTTCTGCTATTATTGCTGCTCCTGACTAAGTAATTATGGCTCAGTAGAACCAAAGATCTAGGGACAGGGTCAAACAGAGAATCCATTACCTAGCTTCTGTAATAATCCATGATGGAGACATCATTTTTAGCAGTAAAGACTTGGACATGCATTTAGTAGAACAAGTGGCCTATTTTTTTTTGTTACTTCACTTAGAACTGTGAGGCAAAATCACATACTTTGTTTCATATTATTTTTGAAACAACAGAGCAACAACTCTTAAGAACACTTTGAAAATGGCAAAGTGGCTCTCATGTCTTTATCTTAACAGAGTCATACGAACTTTCCATGTATGAATGATTAGTACAAACTATTTTCATATCCTTCTTCAGCCTTATCCACATCACTGTTCTTATACACCCTAACGTTTTATTTTCATTTTACAGTGCTATGTGTCAAAAACAGGGTGTCATACATGCTAGGCCTTAGCTCTATTGTTAAAATGAATCTCTAGTTTCTGTACATTATAATATTATCATATGAGGACGTTCTTCTCTTTAAATTCTCTAAGCCGATTTCTCCATGGTAGGCATAGCAACTCACATAGCAACTCGCATGCAAATTGAAGCATTCAGCAAGAGCCAACACACCTTTCCCATAACTCAGCCTCTGAAATCTGTTTTGACCACAAAAATCCTGGTCCCCAAGAGCTCTCACAATCACATCCAGAACCCTCCACCCCCATTCCAGTTATTTTCTTCTATTTTTTTAGTTCTCGGGGTTCAAAACCCACACTTTTAGGGATTCCTGAGGAAAATACCTCTTGTTATGATAAACAGACATGAGATAAAGGAGTTCAAAAACAGAATGTTCCTATGGTGGGTCTTCAGGTGAAGATTACCAGAACTTTAAAAGAAAACATAGGTTGAGCTGAGCATTTAGTGACTTTATGATTTTTCTGGATTGCTTTTAGAAATAAGAGACTGATTCTTATTGCCAGAAGAGGATATATTTGCAAGAAACAACACACAAAGAAAATTTTTAAATTGTAGTATCTACTCTGTCTATTGAAGAGATATTTAGCAAATCATCCCTCAGTGTCTGTCTGATCACACTAGAAAACAAAAGAGCAATGCCTCAGCCAGATTCTGCAGACATGTAAACTGGTGCCTCCCAGGCAGTTTATCACACAGCTGGCAGTGCCCACACCTGCCTCCAAAGGCTGTTTCCTGTTGGGAAGGAGATAGGAAGAAGCTCCAAGCCCTTTCCACAGTTCTCCACACACCATTATCACCTAGAGGGTGGAAGAAGTTAAGGAGTCTTTAAAAATGAATTAAGCTTGGGCCACACTCCCTGAATTAAACTGGAATGACTTAAGATTATACTCAGACACCCAGAGTATCTCAGGTTCCCCAGGTAATTTTAATAGCAGCCAAGTTTGGGGACCAATGAATTGGACTAAATGTAATGAAGTAGCTCAACAAGACAGGCATAGCAAAAAGGGGGTCCCTTAGGCTGGTGAAAATGTAAAACCTGGACCACAACTAATATCTAATTTGCACGGTTTATATCTTTCTCTTGTTCAGAATACTGTCCAGAAAATTGGGCCATCCAAAATTAACCTATTCCCAAATTCATAGGATTTCCATTGATTATACTTTATTCAGGTCTGTAACAAAAAATTCTTAATCAGTTCTACAGGAATTTAGTCACTTTAAGTAACTAATAAGTTGAAAGTGCACACATTTGGTTCAAGTCTTTTCTTAATCTAATTTTAATGTCAAGGTGATATACAGCGGAGTTACAGTTACATATATGTAAGGTAGTGAGTACATTTTTTGTCAAATATTGTCTTGTCTGGGGAGAAAAATGTAGTGAAACAAGACAGTAGGACCTCAGGATCCAAGTACTCTTGTCCTGAAATTCTCTCAGATGCAAAATTACCCTGTCCCATGTATCTGTTGTCATTTTGATCCTCACTGAAATTTTCTATGCTGTTGGATGGGACAGACTCAGTCTCCCTTACAACCACTTGACTATATCCTTTGGAACAATGGTAAGCATCCTCCCATTCCCAACCCCCTTTCTCTCCCTTTCCTTTACCCTTTCTTTCTCCTCTTATCTTCTTCCCTTCCTATTTTTCTTCCATTTCCTTCTCCTCCCTCAAGTAATTCCTTTTTTCCTTTTCCTTTTTTTCTCCACCTCACTTCCTTACCCTCTTCTTGAGTGCTACAGAGCACTGATGAAGATCAGCTGTTCCTTTGATATGAGTGCATCTTCAAATACCCCTCCCCCATCCTTCATATCTTACCATTGTAGACAGAACAAATATGTATGTCACCATCCACTCAGGAGCAGGGCCACACCTCAATCTTGCTAATCTCCACATTCGATGGAGGACTCCCCTGAAGTAGTACTGAGGTACTGAGGGACTCTGGTGGCTTCTCTCAAAGGAAAGGCACAAGCAATCTCTGTACTTAGACCTTACTTAATGACGCTGATACAGCATCTGCCCTAGAACTTGTTCCAATGTTAAGAGATATGGAGAACTTATCACTACTCATCCCACTTTCTTGCTTCTCTTTTGACATGTCTTTCTCTCCTAGGCTGGAGTGATTCTGTGTATTGAAGAGAATGTAGAAGAATTTGCCTCAAAATTGCTCCTACTAAAACATTTCTGGATATCATTTAGGTAAGTGTTTTGTATTTGAAAAACAGGACTGACATTAAGTGAAATAAAATGGGGAGCAAATGTCACAACATCAGCCAATGTCATTTTTTATTTACTTTTTATTTACTTTAATTAATTAAATAATTTTAATTTTGCAGTGTGAGTGATTCTCTACCATTGTTCTATACCCCAGCCATTCTTACAAATAGGTAACATATTCCTCGGTAAAGAAAAGTCTTAATTTTGTTGGATATATATTGAATTTTCTGCATTCTCCTCCTCTTTTTCTCTTCATTTGTGAGGGAAAAAGAGGATGGGTGGTGATAAGAGGAATGTTGAAAGGGGTGACATTGATTAAGACTACTTTGTTAAATGGTAACTACTAATAAAAATATTAAAAACTTGAAAATAATTGAAACCATGGGACCTATGTTTCTTTGGGCCGGGCTTACTTAACTTAATATAATTTTTTCCAAGTCTTTCCATTTCCTAACAAATGGGGCAATGACATTCTTTCTGATGGAGGCATAGAATTCCATTGTGTATCTATAGCACATTTTCTTGATCCATTCATCTACTGAGGGACATCTGAGTTGGTTTCATATCTTAGCTATGGTAAATAATGCTGCAATGAAGGTAGTTGTGCTGGCAGCTTTAGTATGGTCTTGTTTGTGAACATTCGGGTAAATGTCCAAAAGTGGGATTGCTGAGTTATAGAGGAGCTCTATGTGGAGTCTTTTAAGGAACCTCCATACTACTTTCCAAAAAAAAGGTCAGATAAGATGATGTTAGGCAAAATGAACCCCAAGATAAGGACACAAGTGGTTTTTTTTCTTTCTTGCTATTGTTTCTAACATATTTATAAGGTGATTATTTTGTTGCTTTGTATGCCTCTCCTGTTTTCATTGTATTTGATGTTGGTATAATTTGGGTAGGGGAAGGGAAAAAAAACAAATTGTTTAAATAGGGATACAGGTGGACCCATTGAAACAATGAGACATACAAAACGTTATGTTGAAAAACGAACTTTACAACATTGGGGGGGGTGAGGAGCGTAGTCGTGGAGATGGGAGGGCAGGGATGGTAGGGGAAAAACAAAGGAGGAGGCAACAATGCTTGATAAGAAATGTACTTATTACCTTGCTCATATAATTTTTTTGTAATCCTTCTGTATGGTATTTTCACAATAAAAACATATTAAAAATACTAAAAAGTTAAAGTCAACCATCTAATATCTAGAAGACTTTTTAAAAATAAAGATTTTAAATTCCACTTTCCATGTTTTCTGCAATGCTGGATGCATGTGAAGAATGACAATCTCTGGATCCAATAGCGTAAGCGCTGAACCTGATTGCTTGGGCACTGGGAGCAGCCATTTATATTTTTCAAGAACTTCGGGAGATTATGTTGCATGCTAAAGTGTGAGAACTATTCCCCAGCATCCTATTTAGTTGAGGTTTGGCTATTATTGTCCAGGTAGCAGACAGCTTTAATCTACTTCAAGTGTTCATTGAAAGAAGATAAGCATTTTTATCTAAACAACTAGTAATAGCAAGCTGGGAGTTCAGATCATCTTGTATTTGTTTATATTTTGCTTCAAAATAGTATTTACATCTATGAAAAGGCTGTATTCCCAATTAAAAGTGGAAGGAGTGAATGGCTAACCATGCAATAAGAACTTTAGTCATTAAATCACTGATAAGAGCTAGAACTAATCATTTATCATGCATGATTTTATGCAAAGACACTATAGTATTATTTCTCCTACAAAATGAGAAAGCTGATATTCATATGATTTAAATGTGAGGTTAATACTAACAATTGTGACAATTGTCTAAATTATGAACTTAATACTGTGGCCCTACAAGTCATGATCCTCCTTCCTCAGACTGCTGATTGCTGGAATTGTAGGAGTGGTCCTCCATGCCAGCTTCAGTTCTGGCATCCTATACATCCTCTGTTTATGCATCTGCAGGGTCAGACGAGAGCCTTCTGAAAGCAGCATCAGATATGAAAGAAGAAAGAAAAAGGAAAGAAGGAAGGAAGGGGAGAGGGAGGGAGAGAGGGAGGGAGGGAAAATGGGAAGGAGGGAGGAAGGGAGGAGAAAGGGAAAGCAGAGGAAGGAAATACAGATAAAGAAAGGAAGAAAAGTAGAGAGGGAGGGAGGGAGAAAGAAATAGAAAGGAAGGAAAGAAGGGAAAGAGAAAGGAAGGGAAGAGGGAGGAAAACACTAACACATTTAAAATCCATGTGTATTAAACATTATAGCATACAATGTCACATGAAGTTGTAGGCAGCTGAATGTTTGTTCCTTGCTGCTTACTTGGTCACTGACAGTTTTATGATCTTGTTGTAGTCACAATACATAGTCTCTGGAAATCTTTGTCTATGAAATGAAGCTACCTTAACACAACAGGTGAAGAAAGAGACATAAAGAACTTTTAAACACTACCCAAGAATGAGAGCTGGCATGTTATTTCCAATCACTGAATCTCAATGTGACAGGGCAAGCTTCACTTTTACTTTATTTACATCAAGGAGAACAGGCATAAGGAAACTTTTCCTAGCATTCAATATGTGTGAGAAGAACTATTTGTTTCTGTTACAAGGAAGAATATCTTTGAAGTATTTGTTGTTTTCTGTGAAGTATAGTTCATACATAAATCAACAGAAAAAAAAGCCAGGCACACTGGCTTGCATCTATAACCCAAGTTCTTTAGAAGTTGGAGACTAAGAGAATCACAGTTCAGCACAATCAAGCATTAAAAAAACATGCAAGACCCCATCTCAACAAATAAGCTGGACATGGTGGCACATGTCTGTGATGCCAACTATATAGGGATGCATAGATGGAGGAATTGCAGTTCTAGGCTGACTTGGGGAAAAGAGCAAGAACCTATTTGAAATATAATTAAAGCTGGGGTCAAGAGAGAGGCTCAAAGTTTAGAATGCTTGCCTAACAAATGCAAGGACTTGGGCTTAAACTCTAGTTCTGCCAGAAAATAAATAAATAACAAGTCAATGAAGAGAAATAAAGCAAGAGAGTATCTTTTCAGGTTCCACAGGATTACAGCATCTTTGAATGTCATTGCTCCTAACCTTTGTTTTATCATTCGCCAGTAAATGTGTTGGTGACATTTGTTATATGTCTCGTTATATTCAAAGAAAAATTACCATGCTACATTTACACAAAAGTTTCATTCAGAAATCAAGGTACCTAGCAGTCATGTTTGCACCTCCTGGCAAGGACAGAGCCAGAGGCCATTTGAATATTGATAACATTATTACAGGCCATCCAATGATGAATTCAGTCCATAGGCAGCTGACAAGAAGCTTACAGCCATCATATATGTTTGTCTGTTCATGTAACAAATGTCACAGGTCTTATTGACACTTAGGTGTGATGACTCAAATCTCTTGTCTTCAGGTTTGACCCAGCTGGAATCTGCTGACATTAATCAATACTTTTTCATAGGATACTACAGTCTACAACTCATTATTTTATTAAGGATAAGGAAAGTATATGATATAATTAGATCAACTGATTGAAATTTTCCTTTGCATTCAGAAAGCACAACGACATATTTATATACACTAAAACATTGCATTCAGATGAATAGAATACCATGAATATCGATCCACAGCACATTTTAGAAGTCTTAAGAGTTGAATTTAGGCTTACTTCTGAACCCCTAAGAAAATCATCTTGATGATATATAGCTGCACTATGTAGTTCCTCCAAATTTAGTCATCTATCCAATACTTCTGAATTTATAAAGAATGATAAACACCACCACTGTGACTACTCAAAAGGATTGAAGGTAGTTACCAAACCAGAAATTTCTATGAGCATCTTCCAAACACACAGCTTGGAAATTTCAATTTAAAAAGGAATCACATTCATGTGGAAACAATATTTCTCTTAATTCCAAGTCACACACACACACATAAAATACAAAATAAATAAAATAGAACCCATTCTGGCTTGAAAAGCTAGTAAGGTATAGACTAGCTAGAATAGCAGCCACTCAAGCTAGAGAAAATTTTTAAAAAGAAGCATTTTAAATAATGGAAACTGAAATAGAATTGAAGCTAGTAATCACATCTGTTAGTTATTTCATTTTGAATCCTGTATAACTCAGGATGAAGAACATGAGGACAAATGGGTCAGAATGTAGAATGGAGTGGCTTCCTATTGGTCAACTATTATGACAACCTTAATGTATGTTTTTGAGTGAATAAATGATATCTTTTTTTCAAATAAGTTGAATAGATTTCCACAGTCTGCTACTGTGGAAGTAGCACCTTTATTAATTAAGTTTGCTAGTTGTTTTGATAATTAATTATGCCAATTGACATTTATTTAGTCCATCATAAAGAGCAAAAATGCCAAGAGTTTCTGAGTATCTAACTCCCATACAAACCCAGTTACAATTTGAAATACTGTACTTGGCCATATAAATTCACTACCCTGTACTCTTCTTGTTTTACAGCCCCTTTGCTAGAAGACATAGTTTCCTGCAACTATAGACCAAACCCCTCTCTTCACAGCCCATGCTGTACTTCCTCATCCTAACTAGCACCCAGCAAATAGATGTTAAATGTATAATCCCTCCAGCCTGCATTTCCATTTCTTTTGGTGTCCTAGCTATTTTATGATCACCATATTCATTAAACATTCTGGAACAACCTCATTAACTCTGTCTCTCACCTATCAGAAGTTTCTTAGCACCTTCTCTTAGCAAATTCATTTTTGTAGCTGTGCTTCGGATTCTGCAATTGAAAACAAATGTGTTTCATTTGTTTCTAACTAAAATGTACACATTTCCCTATGACTTTTGTCACCTCTTAATATGGGCTTATTTTTATCCCTTCATCACCTTCCTCTTTCTCTATGCATCTTCCTCCACTTTAATTTCTCTCCCATGGTGCTCACTGATTAGCTGGTAAGGCTGCAGGTCTCACTGGCTGGTTATAACCTACGCATTCCACAGCTGCCTGGTGCAGAATTACTCCCGATCAGAGCAGTTGTGCACTCAACGAGGCACAGCCAGTGGAAGACTTCAGCAGGCAGGCAACAGCTCATGCCCGCTGTCAAATTAATGCAGCTTGAACAAGTGATGAAAGATAAGCATTGTCTCTTATGGTGTTATTCTGTGGCATGCTTCCTCCTAGCCCTTTTAAATTTTTTTTCTTGTATAATGTTTAAATTTCCTTGTTTTACTTAAACGTTCTCTCAGCCAACCTCCTCATCATTTCTAAACTAGGCCCCCCAAAGACCCAAAGCCCTCTCAAAACAAAGCCTAAAGACAGAAAGTGATAGGGTACCTGGAAAGAATTCTGAGGGAATCTCTGGCCTAGACACTTGGAATTTTAGCTAAGGCAGTGAGGCATGATTACAGAATCATGGGCAACTCTTCAACCGACACCTTTATTTTTTTTCTTGATGTGAAGAGGTATTACAATTATATGAGTCAGATAATGAATACATTGTCTTTCATACAGTGTCTTCTGTTCCCTCATTTTCTCCCAGTCTCTTTATTCCTATTACCCCGAGAAAGAAAACCACAGAGTTGGCTGAGGAAGAGAAAAGGCCCATGGACACTGCTGATATTGATTGCTTCAGTTGATACAGGCTGGGTCATGTAGCAAGGAGCCTGCCAGCAGGACAGTTAATAGCATGGCAGGCCAGGAGCTGGTGGTTTACACCTGTAATCCCAGCTACTAGGAAGACAGAGATCAAGAAAATCCTGGTTCTAGGCCAGCCCAGACAAAATTTGCAAAAGCCAGGTATGATGACTCAAGCCTTACTCTTACCTAATTGGGGGTAGGAATTGATGGATGGAGGTTCAAAGCTGCCTGGGCCAAAAAAAAATCAGTTCATGAGACTCCATCTCAACTTCATTTCATCTCAAAGTGTTAGAATACCTAGATTGCAAGTGCAAAGTCCATGAGTTCAAACCCCAGTATCACCAAATATATATATATAGATAGATAGATATAGATATAGATATAGATATAGATAGATAGATTATATATATATATATATATTTAGTTCTCTTTATGCCTAAAACATGGCCAATTCTTTTATAAATCACTGAACATGTATGGGTTTTATTTGTTTGTTTGTTTTAGGAGAGTAGATTTGAAATCCATCCACAAGAATTCTGGTAAAATGGTCCTCAGGTAAACAAACAATAAGGCTCTGATCATAGCATTCGTCAGGTTAGGTGGTGAGGATATTTCCACCATTGCCTGGTTCAAGTTCCTATGTGCTGTCTCTGATCATATGCAGAGAATGATGTGTGGAGTCGACTCTTATAAGCCACACTCCTTTAACACACCACATGTACCTCAATGATTATGTTAAATGGCTCTCTTATAGGCTGGAGAGTGGACCTCCTGTAGGCTTTGTGATCATCATCATCATCATCATCACCACCATCTTTATCATGTAGCTCTTATATTTTCTACTCATGTAGCTCTTACATTTTCACCTTTATGAAAACAAATGCCATATAAAATGATGTATAATTATTGTAACATCATTTTCATTTATACATAAAGAGCATAATATTTGTGTTCTTCATTATCACATACAATGCTTTAGGGCCTAATTTTGCATATCTGGCATCAAGATCACAACTCCTATTTGCTTATTTGCATTTACCTGATAAACAACTGCCAAGCCTTCATTTTCTCACATGTCTGAGTCATTTGATTTTAGGTAAAACTTTTGTCTATAGCACTGAGATAGGTTTTTCCTTGTAAATCAATTTGAAAATTCTTCTTTTGCTTTTAATAAGTGAATCCACACAAAGAGTGAAAACCTGTCTCAAAAATAGCCAGAGGATAAAAATGTTAGCTGGGGACATAGCCCAAGTTGTAGTTCCTGCCTAGCAAGTGTGAACCCCTAAGTTCAAACCCCATTACTGAAAAAAAAGCAAGAAATAAAGAACAATAACAAAAAAATAATTCAAAATGTAGAAAGTGTTGAAACTTGTAATTATTGCTGTAACAAATTCAAGAGACACTCTAAATAAATTGTTGACATTCAAAATAATTAGCAAAGTAATTTTCAGTTATTGGACATACAAATCAACTTAAGGACCAATACCAACAAAATATAACTAGTTATAGATAGATATAGGTATATATGTGTAATGCATTAAGTATATGTGTAGGGTCAGAAAATAGATATGTAATAGATGATGACAATGAAGATAATAAAGATAATAGATAGATAATAGATAGATACATAGATACATAGATAGATGTAAAACATGAATGAACCTAATAGCCAATGAACTGTGCAAGGATTTCCTGTAAAAGAAAGTTGGCAAAAGAATGGCAACAGAGGGGCTGGGAAGGTGGCTCAGTGGTGGAGCACTTGCCTTGCATGAATGAGGCCCTGGGTTCGATTCCACAGCACCACATTAGTAGAAAAAGCTAGAAGTGGCATTGTGGCTCAAGTGGTAGAGCGCTAGCCTTGAGCTGAAGAGCTGAGGGCATGAATGAGGCCCTGGGTTTGATTCCTCAGCACCACATAAGTAGAAAAAGCTAGAAGTGGCATTGTGGCTCAAGTGGTAGAGCGCTAGCCTTCAGCTGAAGAGCTGAGGGACAGTGCCCATGCCCAGAGTTCAGGCCGGAGACTGACCAAAAAAAAAAAAAGGCAACAGAGAGAAACTATTTTATAAAATATTATGTTAAAACAAAATGAACATGACAAAATGCTATAATTTGATAATACTAGGTAGAAATAAAACCAGTTCATAGTATTTAACTCTATGTTTTATATATAGTTTGTGTAAATTTTACAACAAAAAGTTCAAAAGTAGAAACACTATAAAGAAAAGTGGGAACAGAATTTTGAGAGGTCTTAAGCCAGTCACACAGGCTTGTAAATTTCCTTTTTTTTAAGTGTTATAAAATTTATTTGTGTAAGCATCCAGACACTTTGGGGTGGGAACGATGATAGGCAGAGTCAACTAGGAGGTCCAGAGAACGTGGCATGGGGAGAGGTGGTCTGCGTGGCAGGGTTCCACACAAACATTGGGTGAGAACGCTTCCTCTGGGAGAAACTTAAATGTAATAATTTAAAGCTTCATGAGACAGATATGTATGTTCCAATTTAAAACACTAAGAAATAGTACCATCAATGACAAAGGAAATCAACTTCGAAGTGTACCAAAAGGGATGGAGAGAGACAAGAGGGAAAGCTGCACTGGCTGAGGTACGAAAAGGAGTGTTCTACAAGAGGGGTAGAATTATTATTAATGGCAAACCCTGCAAATACAAAACAAAACCCAAATCACTGGTCACAGAACTCAAAATTTACATGTAATAAAGGCAAGGCAATAGACTCAAGTTATGGCCTATCAAATATTTACTCCACAGACAATTATCTACAGAAGCACGTGGCCAGTGTGTACACAGTGATTCCTTATGCACGCCAAAAGGGTCTCGGTAGAAATGACACTATATACAAATCTGTACACGGACCACCCAGCGCGGCTCGTCTCCCGGGGAGTGCCAACGGTACTGCGGGTTCCTGAGGTTTCACGTCTTAGGCTTGTAAATTTCTACCAGAGTGATGTATCTTTGGAAAATGGCCACCTAAGCCTTCAGCCAATGCACAGAGTACAGGGGTACTATCATTTTGGTTGGCAATTCATCTTCTAAAGGTTTTAGAGAAGCCCACAGACCAGCATACTGGCCACAGAAAGTAACCTCTGTGAAGGATCTGGGGTTCTCTTCCTGATTGTCTTTCTCTGTATCCCCAGAGAAAAAGTATAGATTAGTGAGATATTCCTGGATGGAAATAAATGACTTCATTGCTTAGAAAGCAATGGTTTTCACTAGACAGTCTTTATTTCTTTGCTTTTGTATTGTCATTCCTCCCGCTTCCAGAACTTGTGTCATTAAACGCCGAGATTCTGAATTTTTGGAGAAGACAAAATACATGTCCTTTATCTCCCACTGTTCAATAGAAATACTTTAGACAAATCTATAATCTTTTCTGTGATTCATCATGGAGACACTGAGTTATCATACCACATTCTTTCCTATGTAACTTCTTATCCTATGTGACTTCTTATCCTTGGCATTTATCACAGTTCCAATCAGGAACCCTGTGACAAAAGGAATGTAATATATGACCTCATATAAAAAATAAAAATGCTTAAGAAACAGCCAGGTATGGTGACACATCTGTAATTACAAATCCAAGGGAGGGGGTAGGTAGAAGAATTGTACTCTGGTGCTGTCCTGGGGAAAAACCAGTAGAGAGAGAAAGATCCTACCTGAAAAAATAAATTAAAGCAAAAAGATTGAGGATTGGGGGAAAGGAGAGAAATCTGAGGACATAACTTAATTAGTAGAGCTCTTACCTAGCAAATGCAAGGCCCTTGTTGAGTTCAAACCCCAGTGCTACCCAAAAATAAAAGGAATCCTCAGGAAACTGCATAAAATGGGGTAGACAAGAATGATTAGAGGAGTTCTCCTTCAGAATCTAAGGCTGAGATTTGAAATTTCAAGACCTTCAGAACAGGATCTACATCAGAAATTTTAAGGAATGATCGATCACCTGATAGAGTTCTCACATTGTAATGGTTTCTGAACTTGCCCCCAGTAGTCGTCAATCTGACATCTTCCTAGCAAAGGGTGAAAGCAATCTATCTCTGTTATGTTAGAGGTTCATATAGATGCCCAGGAAATTAAGTGGGACAGGGAGGACTCTAGTTCTTAGGCTGTTGGCATCCTCTGTGTTTGTTCTGATGCTTGGATTCTTTAGTCAGCATGCTTCACTATCTACTGAGCTTTGATGATCTGAACCTACTCAGCGGTGCCCTTATAATAGTTTCTTCTGCTGATAACAATGTAATTACACTAGGCACTCCTTCCATTTCCCATCAGAAATCCTATCACTTCTATCTTGCACCAAATAGCTTCTCATCTTCTCTGAATAATCCACTTCTAAGTCATGATTCTCTTTCTTCTTCCTCATGGGTCTTCACTGCCCCAACAAAGCCAGACCTAATAAATGATTGACATAGATGCTTAGAAAATTCTAGTGTAGATCCAAAAGACATTTGCCCATGGAGCGGTTGGAATGTAACAATATAAGCATTCAGCTAATACAATTCATGTAACCTCTTCATTAAAAATTGGAGGCTTTGAATAAACCAATAGTTATTGTGATCCTTTGAAAATGAATGTGTCTTGGAGTTGATTACAGTGAATTGTGAGGTCAGTGCTAAGATTAGCCAAGTGGGTGGAAAAAGTAGCACCCCTTTGCTCTTACTTCCCAGATTTTAGCTTTGAACAAGAGTCTGTGATTTATCTACATAACTTATATAAATTGATTTTGATGAATGGAGTCTATTTCCCTCATCTCATGTTGTTTACTAGATGAAAAAGATTTGCAAACCAATCTCTATTAATTATTTGTATCTTTAACATCCAGAGAGAGGGACTATTCATTTTAAAAATCATCTAGGCATTATTACAAGTATAAATCTTCATGGGATTTGACTCCTCATCCATATCATATCTTTGGAGTTCCATGTCAATGCTGACTCTAAGGTATGATACCTTTTCTTCATAGACAATGTCAAATTTATTTGAATTGAAATTGTCATATTATCAAAAACAACTTTCAAAAGTCATGACGGAAGCTCACTCAAAAAATGTGCATATCACCATAGCTTTGCTCACACCAAATCATACCTATGGGGAAAAAGTACAAGCATGTACTGTGCTGTTCCACTTCCCTCCAGACAGCCATCATCTCAGTTGAGTCATAAGAGTAATAATTTCTTCCAGGTCTGTTGTAGCTGACTATACAATCATGTTCATCAGTTCACTTTCATCTGTTTTTACCTGGGTCTTCCATGGATTCCTGTTTTTTAAGAAACATTTTAAAGAAATAAAAAATACAAGGGAAAGCTCCAGTTTTCTCGGCTAAAACCTAACCTCTCCAGTTTCTTCTTTTTTTATAAGTTTTTTTATTGTGAAAATACAGTGCAGAGGGGTTACAATTACATGAGCAAGAAGATGAGTACATTTTTTATCAAGCATTGTTGCCTCCTCCTTTGTTTCCTTTTACCATCCCTGCCCTCCCATCTACCCACCCCCCCAACCAAAGTTGTAAAGTTTGTTTTTCAACATAACATCTTGTACATCGCATTGTTGCAATGGGTCCTCTCCAATTTCTATGGATGCATTTCATGAGCCAGAGAGTCTCCACTCTGTTATGCATCATGGATTGTACTGTTGGGTCTTAGTCCATCTTTGGACAGACTGGGTCCGAGGAGAGGTAAGTGTAAAGTGCGGCCTCTCACCCATTCCCCAGCCTCCCTTAGCCCAGGAGACAATCAGACACAGCTGGGAGTCAAACCAAGCAGGAACTCGTTTATTAACAGGGAGCATCCCCTTTTTAAAGCAAAAGACTGCGTGGGAGGAGAGGAAATGGGATCAACCAATCACTGAAAGGCCACACCTTATCATGCACCTAAGCTTCCATGAGTTGTTTACACACTGAACCTGAACAAATCCAGCTCTGCCCACTCAACTTCCTCTCAGGGCCATCTTTGCTACCTGTGTTCCCCACAGATTTCCCCACATATTCACCCTTTTTGTTTTAATGGCAGATCCACCTCCCAGTTAGTTATCTTTTCCCCTCCTCTGTAAAGGTTATTTTAACAGGATTACATTTGGCCACGGAACGAGGTTGGAGGCAAGTCTGGAAGGATGTCCCTTGTGCATAGGAGCCTGTCCCAGTTACCTCTCATCCCCACCTAGCACAATAATAAACATTAGCCCCACCACAGCTAGAAATGTCCCAAGCAGTAAAATTTAAAACAAACTGTGCAGACATAGCAAAGCCATCCCAGGCACCTGATGTCTTTCAAGTAAGCCAGTTCCTTGTACGTGCCTTCAAGCGAGCACAGGGGTCAAGATGACCTTTAAGCTTTACTGTCAGTTCCCAACACCCCGTCTTTGTCTAAAGAAGTGAACCCGCCTGTCTTAGGTTGGGTAGATTGCCTTGTCTGTCTTACCCGTCATCGGGAACTTCTTCAGAGCAAAGCTGAAGGCCCTGCCTTAGGTTGGTCAGACTGGCACCCCTTCTTACCCGTCTCTGGCTGTGGTTCCTCTCGGGGAAATTTATTTACTTGGAGCTTGATCTTATGTAACTGGCTGGCTCATAAGAGTTTTACAGTGCACATATAATGCAAGGAAGGCATAGAAAAAGCATCAGCAAAAGCATTCCCAGGCCAAGCAATATCATTAGCCCTTTAACTTTAGGGATGGGATAGCAGTCTTTGCCACTTTAGAGTCCAGAGGTGGGGCTTGTTCTAGAGCAAGTTTTAGACATATTTACAGGACGCATAACAAAAGGTGGTTGTACAAGCAATTAGTAAAAGAACAATTAGAGCAGGTAACATTAAAATAGATAGCTCCTACAAAAATATGTTTTAAACAGTCCATACATAATGACATAGGGTGGTGATCAAAATGAAGGTCAGGCCACCAGGTCGAAGGGACAGCTTCTCTTGTGGTGCTATTGATGATTTCTGTATTGCCAGTGCTGATCACTGCCCAGGTCACCTGTTGAGGTTGATGTGGATTCCGTAGCCATTGCTGGGACTGGGAGGGTCAGGACAGCCATCAGCTAGAGTATCACCATCTGCAGTTGTTAAAGAACACAAGAGCTTCTCAAGGGCTGGTTGCCCTTGGGGATGGTTAGTTTATCCTTAGGCATCCTCCTGTATAGAGGAAAGGGGTAAAAACTTAAGGTTCCTGGCAGGAATCCAAATGGGGGCTGTCTCCCCTATGGGAAAAATGCATCCAAATCCCCTGCCCATGGTAACTAGGGGGTCAGGTCCTCTCCATTGTTGTGTCAGTGGGTCCTTCCACCTGACTTTCACTCGGGGCTTAGGGTTTAGTTGTCCCCAGTCAGTTGCCCCTTTTGAAAAATTGAAAATGTTAACTGTATATAGGGGGCTAACTCCCCCTTTTTGTTTTAATTGCTCAAGACATTGCTGATTTCTTTTTATAATTGCTTGGCCTTGGGGATTATAGGGAATTCCTGTAGTATGATTAATATGCCATTTGTCAAAAAACTCTGACATTGCTTTACTGACAAAACAGGGTCCATTATAGGTTTTAACTTGTGCTAGTAGACCCAAGATGGCAAAGCATTGAAGAAAATGTGCTTGTCAATGTTTAGTCCTTTTTCCTGTATGTGCTTTGGCCCACGGAAAGTTTGGGCCATCCTCCGCCACCACCTGGCAGAGCTCTTTAAGATCCTTAGCTTCCCATGGATACCATTCAAAGGGCCTGTTAGCCCCTGATGACACATTGACTGGATACGCTTGGGGAAGCGAATCCTGTGGCCGAGAGTCTGGGCTCTTGGGTGGCCCTTCCTTTTCAGAGGAGGTCTCTGAGTAGGTTACTTTCCCAGCCCTTGGCCCCTCCATGGGGTAGGGGTCTGGGTCTTGCAAGTCCCTCTCACAGGTCTCGTAGGCCACCGTACCTCCCTTCCAATCAGGGGAATAGGGAGGGGGCCTAGGACCGTCAGGGGCACCTAAGTAGTTGTCTCCGCCCCTGCATGCACAGATAGTGCGTTCCTGGTCAAATTTGGCCTTTTCCTTTTCCTTTTTACTTTTCAAGTCTTCCTGTACTCTTTCTAGGCCTAGTGTTGCCTCCTCCTGCTCCTTCTTTTGTGATATAGCATTACCCATACTTAGGATTTCACTTACCCCGAAAGACCACTTAGCCTCAGCCGGTATCTTTTCCTTTCGGGCCCCACATTGGGCACCAGATGTTGGGTCTTAGTCCGTCTTTGGACAGACTGGGTCCGAGGAGAGGTAAGTGTGAAGTGTGGCCTCTCACTCATTCCCCAGCCTCCCTTAGCCCAGGAGACAATCAGACACAGCTGGGAGTCAAACCAAGCAGGAACTCGTTTATTAACAGGGAGCATCCCCTTTTTAAAGCAAAAGACTGCATGGGAGGAGAGGAAATGGGATCAACCAATCACTGAAAGGCCACACCTTATCATGCACCTAAGCTTCCATGAGTTGTTTACACACTGAACCTGAACAAATCCAGCTCTGCCCACTCAACTTCTTCTCAGGGCCATCTTTGCTACCTGTGTTCCCCAAAGATTTCCCCACATTGTACACATTCATTTTTTATAGATTTACAATAAGCAATACCTTGTAGATTGCTCCACAGAAAAGTCCTTTGGCTTTGTACTACCTTTAAAGGTAATACACCAAATGTTTAGACCAAGCCAAAAGACCTGTCATCACCATTTATAATCATCCACATACCTCTAGAGAAGCCTAAACAAAGTAGAGACTGGTGAAGATGGAGGCCAAAGGAAATGCAAATTACAGCTCATGGGCTTCAGACAAATAAGAATTTAAGAATGTTCTTTTTCATATTGTGCTGGCTGTATTATCTGATTTATGTGGATATCTAGTTTATCTGCCTTTGGGAAGAACAGCTCTCTGGCCTCTGGCATCAAAGATGACATGCCCTGCGCACTGGGTAATGAGGGAAGACCAGTCAATTTGGAATGGTTCTGAGGTTCTCAAGTGCTCCCTCAAGAGCATTTCCCTTTTTTTCTTTTGCTTTTAAAGACAATATTTCTTTTTTTTTTTTTTTTTGGTCGGTCGTGGGTCTTGAACTCTGGGCCTGGGCACTGTCCTTCAGCTCTTCAGCTCAAGGCGAGCGCTCTACCACTTGAGCTACAGCGCCACTTCCGGTTTTCTGGTGGTTTATTGGAGATAGGAATCTCACGGTCTCTCCTGCCTGGGCTGGCTTTGAACCGCGATCCTCAGATCTCAGCCTCCTGAGTAGCTAGGATTACAGGCGTGAGCCACCAGCGCCCGGCTTTTAAAGACAATATTTCTTAATAGGACCCAACAAATAAGAGAGTGTTTAATGTGGGCATTTTAAGACCTGCTGAAATTAGGAGAATTCAGTTCCCTCCTTAAAGGAAAATCTGACACAAATCCTCTTCATTGGAACTTTTGTGAGCATTTCAGAACATCATAAGAGGAATATTAATTGAAGGGTGGTATGCACTATATTTTTTTCTTTTTACACTATTCCTTTATTTCCTATGAAATATATGCATCATCTCAATTTTCAATTTCTGTTGAAGAGGTAGTTATTTAAATATCCAAAAATCTACTTAGCACCATAGCTCAAGTATCTGCCCAGCAAGTACAAAGCCATAAGTTCAAATCCTCACACTGCCAACATTTATAGTAAGATAAGGTGTTGCAGATATGCACAAAAGGTGAATACTAAAGACATTATTTTTCTTTTTATTTCTCCTTGGAAAACTGTATGCCTCCTGTAATCTCTGCTCAGTCCTATCTGCTAGAAGAGGGTTACAAAGCCATTCTCAGCTGCAAAGAAGTCTGCAAAGCTAAGTATGGATTTTTAAAAACTGGACACATTGCCACCTTCAACAATATCAAGAATTAATTTGAGGAGGAATGAAATGGAAATGTAAGTATGTAGCAATCTCTAAAACAATCTATCTCTTGGGCTAGGCATATCTACTCCCCAAAGAGACAGTCCCAAAACCTCATCTACTTTTATAAACCTGCCCCATGTCCAGATCTCCAGGTGATTCTCACTTCTGCTTGGATAGGATACAGCCATTCATGATTGTTTGATCTTTATGAGTAAAAGGCCAGTTACCTGTTCTCAACTTACTTAACGTGCAATGGCAAAGAAGGGACCAGATAAGCAATAGCAAGCACTTCCATGTGGAAAAAAAGAACCACAAAAAAACAAACATTCCTGTTGGGCAAGAATAATGAGTACTAATAATTCTACTTGTGCAAATCTCTTTCGTTCATTGTCTACCATTGACCTGGTTCTAAACTCTGACAGGATATTTATAGTTAAATTCCTAGGAATTTAATATAGAAAGGAAATTAAGAAAATGCCTTGCCTGACTTCAGAAACTGTAACTTTTTATTACACATTAAATTCAGAGATTCATATATTAGTAATAGAGAATGAATATAGGCAACCTGAATTTTCCTTTGAATCTATCTAAAACTTAGTAAATTATATGCATATAAAAATCTTCCCTGAACACTCTTTTAACCAGAATATGTGTACAACTTAACTGATTTGTGAACTCTACCTTCCCCTTGATCCTTGCCTTAGTTGCCAGTAATTACTTTGAGAAAATATTAAATAAACTCCATTTTGCAATCTAAAGCAGTCTTCTTAGCAAAATATTCATAAGCAAAGGTGATTGAGACAGGCCAAGGCCACAATTTACTCACTTGTCCCTACCTAGAACCTCATAGATGTGCTTATAATGACTTACATTTGATATTCAGGGGTCATATTATGGGACTTTGAGTCAATTTATACTGCAAGCTGCAGGCAAAAAGCATCTTCCTCCCCCCTAACAAACATATTATTTCTTTTTTTATTTTCTTTTTTCTTTTTTTGTTGGTTGTAGGGCCTGAACTATGGACCTGGGTGCTGTCCAGGCTGACTTTGAACTGCATCCCTCAGATCTCAGCTTCCTAAGTAGCTAGGATTAGGTGTGAACCACTGGTGCCCTACTAAGCAGAGTATTTTGAAGTGAAGAAATTATAGGTTTGGGGCTGGGAAGGTGGCTTGGTGGAGTGCTTGCCTTGCATGCATGAGGCCCTGGGTTTGATTCCTCAGCACTACATAAGCAGAAAAAGCCAGAAGTGGTGCTGAGGCTCAAGTGGTAGAGCACTAGCCTTGAGCTGAAGAGGGCAGGGACAGCGCCCAGTACTCTGCTTATAAAAGACCACTAGCTTCCAATATCTCAGTGCTTATTGTATATAGTCTGCCTCCTTTACTCAGCTAATTGCATGTGCTGCAATCTATAGCAGGTATACAGATACCTGTGTATGACAGAAAATGTGTATGACAGACATGTTGAAATAATCAAATTATCTCATACATGACAAGAGATCAAAAGACCTCATTTGCCACCAATAAGTTAGGCTTCCTCTCTTGTCCTGTTCATTCAGCAGCCAGCTTTTCATAGGACTAGTGGCACACATTGAGATTTTCACAGTAAGGAAAAATGGAGAATCAATATTTTCCAGATCACCAACAATATTCACTACAGTCCTAGCCTGGAATAATATACCTGGTGACATGGAAAGAGAAAGTTCATCTGGTATACTACAGCCAAATCCTCTGGGAACTTTCAAGTTCAAGTGAGGTATGGCAGGAAGAGATTGTCTAAACACCTTTCCTACTTAGGGGAAAGAGAAGTTATGGAATGATTATGACATCTAGTTTATTCTTTAGTAACTTAAGGAAGTCAATTAATGACAGACTAATATTGTAGGTTTAAATTCCATGGCATAAGCCATAATTTACCTTCATATTTGTCATTTTTCTTGAACCAATGGACTAGACAACACCTGTCTACTACACTATCCTTAAGAAAGAAGAAGAAACACAAAGGGCCTGTCCATCACAATAAGCATCTAGTATTCCAAAGTTTCTACCACTATTTTAGATACTAAAGTCCTACTAATTAAAACAAGTCACATTGCTAAGACTAAATTTATTCTACTTCCTTAGGGAAAAACTCCAAAGACACTTAGGCGAAGGAGACAGACACATAGACAGGTAATTAATAAATAAATAGGAAAATAAATAAATAAGGAAAGTAATCAAATATAACCTGATCTAGCTCAATGAAGATATCTCATCACAGCAGTAATTAATTCCCAATTAATAAAGGGAAGGTATTTTTTACATATGCTCTAATAGGTAACATAAAAAACTAAAGACCATAATTGCTTGATGAAAGAAACTTTCATAAGGCTGCATAATATCTTTGTACATTTTTTGAAAAGGAAGATACTAGTCATAACTGGTTAGTTTTAAATGCTTCCTTCAAGAAAAGAAATTTACTTCAAAGTGAAAAAGTAATCAAACTTCTCTGGTTATTTTATAACACTTTGAGGAAATTACAGCTTATATTTTTAAAGACAAACAGGGATACTGAATTTATTTGTGGCATAGAATGTTGAAACACAATCTTATCAAGTCTAGAAATTGATTTTTGCCACATTCCACATAGATTAAAATATATTGTGTATATTTTAGCGAAAACTTGGTAGAAATTCAAGAAGCATTTTAACCCATTCTCCTACGAGTCTGTTGACAGTTAACCTAAATTCTCCCCATATCCTGGCCCTTAATTACAGAACTTAGAAAAATTCTGCCAATTCTGATTTAAAACAATATTAACTTACTAAGGATGACACAGAAAATAATATTAAAGTGAGCAGCTAAAAACAACACACATTGGTTATCTCACAGATATAAAGGCTATACAGAAGTATCAACTAAACTGTGGTCCATCTGACGGCTCTGGGAAAAACCCTTCCTGCTTCTTCTAGCTCCTGATATATTCTAGCAGTCCTGGACATTCCTTGGCTTATCTCTCAATCATGCTAGTTTCTGCTTCTGTCCTCATGTGCTCTTCTTCCCTATGAGTGCATCTATATGTCCTACCTCTTATTTCCATTCCTCCCTCTTCCCATTCTAGTCTGATCACAAACTACTCCACTAATGTCATCTTCAAAGATTATTTCCAAATAAAGTCACATGAGGAAACATCACCTAACACACTAAACAGACCATTTCAAATATTTGAAGAGAGGTACCTCATTTGACTTCTGTTTTCTCTCTTCGATCTGAACACTTGAAGAATCTTCAGACCTCCATAGATTGTATTATTTGCAGGCTTCCAGCATCTAAGACATCTTCCTTCAGCAATATTCTGAAGTATTCATAAACTGAATGTAAACAAGTGTTGGATAATTTTACTTATTTTGAGCATCACTACTTAAAAAGCAAAACTACATATAAAGAGTTCTTTAAAGTTTCTATATCCAAAAAATCCAGAGTATGATTTTGTCAAATTAATAATTTAGCCTAGTGGGCAAAACACCTGCCCCCTGGATCTTGTACCTGGTGATCCAAGATGGGAAAGATATTGCATCAGAAATCATCTGCACTGTCCTGATGCTGACTTTTATACTCCACTGGGTGCTTTTCAGATTGTATTTTACTACCTGTGTCAAAGACCAATACTGGTCAAGACTTATTACCCACCAATGAGCTGTAAAGAGACTGCTGAAAAGGGCATTAGAGGCTTCTGAAAATATAGATCACACTCTGCTAGGGCAAAAACGCCCCTGGCCCAGGACTTTATTAGCATTAGAGTTTCATTACTGCCCTTTCAGCTCTGCTTCAGAGTCTCCCAATGCAGCCCAAGCTATGGAGTATCAGGATTGCACAAGGATGACACTATTGAAAGCATTCCTGGTTCTATCACCAAATACAGGGCCCACATCTCAATTAATTCAGTCAAATGCTATTGAACCTTGCCACCAAGCTATGGTCTAAACACTATGGGAGAATTAACCAAATAGTATTTTAGTTAATTACTTCCTTCTTTTGGTATAATCCTTTAGAAAGACAGGATATCTAAACCATAATATTCATAAATTCTTTCTAAAAAATTCTATGACCAAAAAGACAACAATTGAATCACAAAAGTATTGTGCAGTTGCAAGAAACGAGACAAAATATAGTACATATTATGTGGTTTCATTGTATGATATTCTAGAAAATGAAAATCTATGGGAACAAAAAATAGGCCACTGGTTGCCAAGGGCAGCAGTTGTAAGGAAGGTATTGTCTGCAAACAGATATGAACGAATGTATAATGGGCCATAAAAATATTCTATATCTTGATCACATGACTATATATATATTCAACAGACTTCATCACATGTATTTAAAAAGAAAAAATATAGAAGAGAGGAAGTTTGGATACATAAAAGTCATACAATTCAATGCACATCTTACAGAAATAAGAAAAGTGAAGGAAGGGGTGGATACTGAAAGGCATAGTAGAGACTGATGGAAAAGGTGACATTGACCTAGATGTGTTCTATGCATATACTACTTTGTTGAATGACAAGCCTAAGTCATAGTAATCAAAACAGTTTGGTACTGGCACAAAAACAGACCTGAGGACCAATGGAATAGAACTGCAGACCCAGGAATGAACCCACAGATCTACAGCCACCCAATCTTCAATAAGGGAGCTAAAAAAATAAACTGGAAAAATTATATTAAGTGAAGTAAGCCAGGTCCAAAGAAACATAGGTCCCATGGTTTCCATTATTTGCAATAACTAATACATGTGTAGGACAAGCGGAAAAGGCCAAAAGCTATGTACACATGACCATATAAGATGATGTTAAGCAAAATGAACCCTAAGATAGGGACACAAATATCTTTTTTTTCTTTCTTGCTATTGTTTCTAACATATTTATAATGTACCATGTGATTTTTTTGTTTCTTTGTGTGTTCCTCTCCCACAGTATAACCTCTATTTCCACTGTATTTGATGTTGGTGCCCTGCATCTTGTATAAACACTTCTCTAATTCAGGGAGGGGAAGAGAAAAAAGAAAATGCTTAAATAAGTATACACATTGGCCCATTGTAACTATGAGATGTACAAAACACTATGCTGAAAACGAACCTCAGCGTGGGGGAGGGGGGGAGTTGTGGATGTGGGAGGGAAGGGATGGTAGGGGAAAAACAAAGGAGGAGGCAAAAATGATTAATAGGAAATGTACTCATTACCTAGGTCATGTAACTGTTACCCCTCTGTACAATATTTTTACAATAAAAAATGTACAAAGAAAAAAAGAAAGATGGCCTCTTCAGTAAATGGTGCTTGCAAAATTGGTTTAGCACCTGTAGAAAACTAAAGCTAGATCCTTACATATCACCCTGCACCAGAATCAACTCCAAATGTATCAAAGACCTTGAAATCAAAACAGACACCCTGAAAACATTACAAGAAGGAATAAGAGAAACTCTATGGTTCCTTGGCACAGGCCAAAATATTCTTGATAAGACCCAGAAACACAACAAATCAAACAAAGGTTGAATAAATGGGATTGCATGAAACTGCAGAACTTCTGTGGGGTTTTTTTTGGTTTCTTTGTATGCTCTTCCCCCATGGTATAACCCCTGCTGTCACTGTATTTGATTCTGGTGTCCTACATCTCATATATACATGTTTTTAATTTGGGAAGAGGAAGGAAAGGGAAATAACAAAATGTTGAAATAAGTATACAGGACGGCCCATTGTAACAACGAGATGTGCAAGATACTATGTTGAAAACAAACTTTACAACTTTGTGGGGGGAGGGAGGAGTTGGGGAGGTGGGAAGGAAAGGGATGGTAGGGGAAAAACAAAGGAGGAGGTAACAATGCAGGATAGGAAATGGACTCATTACCTTGCTCATGTAACTGTAACCCCTCTGTACAGTATCTTTACAATAATATACATATACATATACATATACATATATATATGTATATATATATATATACAGCAAAAGAATATGGATGAGTCATGGGAACAGAGAATAAGCAAAAGATCTTGCTAAGTCCCAGAAGACTTCAATTGCAGAGGAATGTCAGGAGCTATTTTCAAGGGACAACATCATGACTAGAAAGTTCATAGTATCATCCTGACAGTTTGAGAAACCCAGCAGAAGGGATAAATGAAAATGAAGACACTTAAGAGGGCCATGGATCTGAGTAGAAAAATACAAATGACAGAATTCTTTCTGTGTTCTGAATCTATCAGGAAACCGTTTTTTGTCAACTTATGAGATCTAAAAACTGTTATTTGACTGGCCTGTGAGTGTAGTACCACATGATGAAACACTGTATTAGAAAAATGGGAGAAATTAGACCTATGATTCTCTATTGAACTCTCCCTGACATTGAGATGGAGCATAAATACTTAGATATGAATTTTAATGTGTGTATTTCTGAAGTTTGTTTTAATTATTTAATGGTTAAAATGCTTCCTAATGACTCATAATAATTGGCTATGTTGGCAAAGAGAGTCTTAGTATAAACAGAAAATTGGGAAGGTGGTAGTAGCTTATGCCTACATTTGCAAATATTCATAACCTGTTCTCCTTGAGAGGTTTAAGAGATTTTTTAGAGCGAGAATGAGGGTAGTGGTTTATGCCTATAATATCAGCTACTTAGCAGACACCAATCAGGGAGTGTTTGAGACTTGCAGAAGCAAAAGTTCACCTCAATCTATTTCTGCATGCCTCTATTATCAGCTACACAAAGAAACACAATTAGGAAGATTATGGCCTTGTCAGCTCAAACATAAAATGAGAGCCTGTCACAAAAAATAAGGAATAAATGAATAACTGGAAGAGTGGCCTCAGTGGTAGAGCACCTGCCTAGTAAATATAAAGTCTTGAGTTCAACACCATCCCCCGCCCCCCAGAAAAAAATCGATTTCTCAGGGAGTTCATTTCCTGAATTAATCTCTAATTTAGTTCAAAAGAGGAATACCATGGAATAGACTATCAAAAATTAATGTGTATGTCCAGAAAATTCTCCAGTGAGCACTGAGGCTGAAAGGTAATGGATGTACAAAAGAAGCAGGAGGGTCATATAACTAAAGATCAATAGGATACAGAACCTTTGATATAATATAGTATCCATAATTCCAAATCAGGCATATAAGGTTAAAGACAAGCAAAGTGTCTTTTTACTCACATTCATAGATGATGACAATGATCAAAGAAATCCGAAATAAGCTCTATGGAGCTTTTGTGTAATGCTGATAGAATAGGCAAAATTGGACTTCCCTTTCCCAAATGGTTTTTGTCTTTCCTTTAAAGGGAAAAAGAAAAAAGTAGATAGAGTAGAGATCTGTAAGAGTAAGAGAACAGCAAGGTGGTAGGGAAGTCTTTCTTAGGGCAGGTACAGCAATCAAACTGTGCAGAAAGCACCAATGCCACGACTACTGCTGAAAGGAATAATGAGAATGTAAAGCTAAAATGTAGGAATGTGGGTTCTAAGCTACTACAAGAAGCCATGTGAAGAAGATTCATGCAGGCAAGAGATAAACAGCCACCTCCAATTTTTTCAAATATTTTTGCTAATATTTCACAAAGTATGACTAGATAGCACAAAATTCATACCAAAAACTTTAATTGTGTTTTTAAAGGAGGCTCTAAAGGATTCTACTGAGTATATTCCTTACATTTGAGGACATGGTTCAAAATTATCTCTCTAGTCCTAATACGGTTAATTATAATAGCTTATATTTTAAAAAGTTGAAAGCCTTTTCCATATAACTCATTTCATTAAATAAGCTGCAAACAGATTAGAGTTTCTTGAAAAATTCACCAAGAGAACACCAATTTATAGCTTCAGCTTAAACTGGAAACTGAAACACATGTGCAAACAAAGGATTTAATATGTGAGGATCATCATAGATCCAGAAAAAAGAGAAGCAGAAGAGTACAAATTGACTAACATCTGTACTGAAGATTTTCCAACAGACTGACAGTGTTGTGTCTTCGTATAAAACACCACAGGGGCCAAGGGAATGCAGTGTGAATGGCATTTTTTTATAAATATAAAATAGTCTGTTTTCATAATTTGATTGGTTTCTAAGGAGAGGTTAACAGTATAATCTTTTATTCTCATTAACCACTCAAGATTATATAGTTTTGAACAGTCATTTAAATTATTATAATCTGAAGAAATAAAAAATAAAATTTAAAGTTATGTATAATATGTATAATACAAAAGGTAAGCAAACTAGAAATGCTTAATGAGAGACATAAAGTATCTGTTGATTTTTTCTAACTCTTCACTATATTTTTAATAATAATCTTATAGCCGGGCGCCGGTGGCTAACACCTGTAATCCTAGCTACTCAGGAGGTTGAGATCTGAGGATCTCATTCAAAGCCAGCCCAGGCAGAAAAGTCTGTGAGACTCTTATCTCCAATAAAACACTAGAAAACAGGAAGTGGTGCTGTGGCTCAAGTGGTAGAGTGCTTGCCTTGAGCTGAGGAGCGCAGGGACAGAGCCCAAGCCCAGAGTTCAAGCCTCACGACCAACCAAAAAAAAAAAAAATCTTATTCATATTATTCCAAAATAATCCTCCTATGCTACACCTACATGTTATCTATTCAACTATTATATTCTTACTAGAAATTAATAAAAACTGAAATCAAATAATCTTAGCAGAGGGTTCCGGGAAGATGGTGGAGGACAAGCTGGAATCTGAACAAGCTCTCGCATAGAAAGCAGTTTTAGAGTTCCAGTGAACAGTCCTAAGCCAGAGAATCACACCAAGTGTGCCATCACAGGACAGAGAGTTAGACAAGAGAGGGGAAGCCAAGGCAAAAAGACACATCTGAGAGCTTGCCAGCAGCCGCGGCGGCGGCGGCGGCGGCAGGGTCACGGCGGAGAACGCAGCTGGGGCTGAGAGTCCGGGATGAAGGAGCCAGCCGCAGCGGACGAGCGAATTCTACTCAACACCAGAAAGAACCAACAAGGAGCGGACATCTTCATCCTGCAGTTCGCAGACCAGAGACAACCCAGGATCCAAGACTCGATGTGAGTAGAAGCCCGACGTCCTCACTCCTTCTCAGGGAGCAGAGGAGGGAAGGCTACCCCGCCCCCCCCCAGCACCGGTGATCTCCATCTTGGATACCAACAAAGCTGGGAGGAGCTGCCAGCTCCAACCCAGGCCTTGGAATAAAACGAGTCATTTAGCAGGTCACAAGAACTTAATGGCTAAGTGACCTGCCAGACTCGGCTCCATCCAGGGAAAAGTCACCCAGCTCAGGCACCAGCCATTGGAGTGGCTTTCCTCACTGGGTAACCAGAGCCAGAGGCTGCCCCTCCCTCTAGCAGCCTCAACAATCAATTGAAAAACAGAAACCCTGAGAACGGCTCCAGGCTGGGCTCTCTGAGTTTTTTTTTTTTTTTTTTTTTCACAAAATAGCCCAAGGAAAAAGCTACTGATTGTTGAAAGGCATCAACTCTACCCAGAACCTAGCCTCACCACTGCATCCCCCTCTTTTGTGATTCTCAAAGCAGATCACCCTCCCAGTAAATTAATCTGGGAGGGGGATCTCAAAATCTTGGGTAAAGCAGAGCATTTTTCTGCCTGTTCGAACAAACTGACTTAAGAAACCAATCAAGCCACAGGATCTCAAGATTACCAGAGACTCCAACCAGAGGCTGGTTACAGACAAAAGGGAGATACAGGATTCTTCCCACCCCTCCCAAAAAAATCAAAGAACTTTTTTTTTCTTTTTTTCTGCTTTCTTCCTCTTCTTTTCTTTTTTTTTCTTGGTACCTTTTATATATATATAAATTTTTTTTCCTTTTCTAAAAATTTTAATAATCTTTAATTTTTGCCTTTTTTGAAAAAATAATTGTTTTCCAGTAACTTTTTTTACTCTTATAATTTTTATTTTAGGAATACGTGAATGTGCGGTTTCCTTTCTTTTCTTGTCTTCTCTTTCTCTTTCTTTCTTAACTATCTTTTTGTTTTTTGTCTAGCTCTACTGAACTTCTGATCTCTTTTTCTCCCTTTATTTTCCTGTTCACCTATTCCTCTCTCTTGATCTTCTTTATGTGACTTAACTCTTGTCCTGCACATCCTCAGATAAACCCGTAGTTAACTAGTAGACCCTATCCCCCATTGTGTACACACTTAATCCACAAATTTATTACTCAATTCAAAACCTCTGAGACTTACATTCCTTAATAGCAGTACTACCTCTTTATACATATATAATATTTTAAGCATTTTTTTAAGTTTTTCACTTCTCCTCTATGTCCCTTCCCTTTTCTTAATATACTCACATTCCTCTCTAAATAGATGGTCTTTTAATCTCCATAATAATTTAATTTTTACTTTCTATTTTTTCTGCTCTCTTTTCATTTCCCTTTCCCGTTCTTCTTTTTCTCTCTCTCTCGACTTGCATCCTATCCAACCTACTTCCTGCATTGGGATTAGGCCATAGTTAACTCTCCCTGTGCCCCCCCATACCAATCTATCCCTATTTTTTACCCACATCTCTCCCTAACCCGAATAATTGCTGGTCTTCCAAATTCTTCTCTGCGGTTCGAGGTCCATTAACATACAGTTGTTTGATGTTGAATAGATGTATCTGTGGAACTAGATTGTATCTGTAGACTATTGACTGTACAAAAGCAAACTTTGATTGATGGTTGCCTTAAGATAGTGTTCTAGCACAAAACTGGTGCTATTTTCATCGCAAATGGGCAGAGTAAGCTGGAAAAACACAAGAAAAATGGCAAATCCGGATATCTCAATTGCCAATCTTGATAATCAGGGGTCAGAACAGATAATGAATAATCCAGAGGAGAGTTCCCAAATAGCTCTACAAACACTGCTAGCAACCATGATAAATGAGAAGTTTGACAACTTACAAAGACTCTGTATGAGCGTGAAAGGGAGAGAGAGGAGGCATCCCAAAAGCTTATACAGGAATATCATAAGCGTGAGGAAGCTACTCAAAAACTGATACAGGATTTGCGTGAACAACTTGAGAATACTCAAAGAGAAAGGGAAGAATGGCATGAGCAGGCTGAGAACACTCAAAGAGAACTGCAGGAATCCCATGAACGAGAGGAAAGAGAACTACAGAAATCCCATGAACGGGAGGAAGTTAATCAAAGAATAATTCAGGAATTGAGAGACCAGGTAGAGAATACACAAAGATCACTAAAGGCATTCTTGGAATCCATTAACAAACAGATGAAGGAAGTCAGGGAGACCACAAAGGGAATGCTGAATGGAACCCAACAGAAGGAATGGGAGTCCAAAGAAACCATAACCAATCAACTAAGTGATTTGAGAACAAACACTGAACACCAAATTAAGGAAGTAAAGAAATTCATACAAGACCTAAAACAGAGCTTCAACAAAGAATTTGAAGCCATCAAAGCTGACCAACTAGAAGGAAAAGAGACAAAAAACAAAGTAGAGAGTCTTGACAGCAGGTTAGACCATGCAGAAGATCGAATCTCAGGGATTGAAGACAGCCTAGATATTATACATAAAGAACATACAACCATCCAAGACAAGTCCAAGAAATATGATAGATCTATCCAACACCTGAAAGACACCATCAGAAGGCCCAATCTAAGGATAATGGGTGTAGAGGAGCACCTAGAAACAGAAGCTAATGGTCTAGGAAATTTGTTTAACAGGATCCTAGCAGAGAACTTCCCAAACATACAAAAAGATAGGCCTATTCAGATACAAGAAGCTTTTAGAACCCCAAATAGACCAGACAAGAATAGGACATCCCACTGTCACATTATAATCCACACAGGATCAACACAGACCAAGGAAAAGATCCTTAAAGCTGTCAAGGAGAAGAGAGTAATCACCTATAAAGGGAAACCAATTAGAATCACCTCAGATTTCTCAGCAGAGACAATCAAAGCAAGAAGAGCCTGGAATGATGTATGCCATGCTCTAAAAACAAACAACTATCAACCAAGAATATTGTACCCAGCTAAACTCTCCTTCATAACTGAAGGCCAAATAAAAACCTTCCATAGCAAAGAAAAATTGAAACAATACATCTCCACCAAACCAGCCCTACAAAAGATTCTTAAAGATGTCCTACACATAGAAAACCAACAAGACCGCAATAAAGGCCAAGAAACTGCACCCAAACTGAGAATCCAAGAACCATAGGAAGAACCGAGTTTTTGCAGTCCCCAAGAAGGTGGATAACATGGCAGGAACTCCCAAATACCTCTCAGTCCTATCTCTTAACGTTAACGGACTGAACTCTCCAATTAAGCAACATAGACTGTCTAGTTGGATTAAAAAACAAGACCCTTCTATCTGCTGCCTGCAGGAGTCACATCTTGCCCGTAAAAACAAACACATTTTCAATGTTAAAGGCTGGAACAAAATCTACCAAGCAAATGGCCCCCATAAACAGGCGGGAGTTGCAATCCTAATATCAGATAAAATAGACTTCAAATTAAAATTCGTGAGATGAGATAAAGAAGGTTGCTACATACTAATTAAAGGATCTCTCCTTCAGGAGGATATTACAATTCTAAATATCTATTCGCCAAACAATGGAGCACCCAAATTTATCAAAGAAACACTACTTTCCCTCAAATCCCATATAGATCCAAAGACATTAATTGTTGGGGATTTTAACACACCACTCTCCCCACTAGATAGATCAACTCGGCAAAAATTCAACAAAGAAACCGCAGATCTAACCAGCTGCATAGATCAACTAGACTTAACAGACATCTACGGAACATTTCACCCAGCAGCATCAGAATACAGGTTTTTCCAAAATAGACCACATTTTAGGCCACAAAGCAAACTTGTCTAAATTCAGAAACATTGAAGTTATACCTTGCATTCTCTCTGACCACAAGGGAATAAAATTAGAACTCAACACCAAAAGCCACCAAAGAAAGTCCGGCATCACATGGAGGCTGAACAACACACTGATGAATCATGAGTGGGTCATGGAAGATATTAGAAAGGAAATTCAAATGTTCATGCTATTCAACAAAAATGAACACACAAATTACCAGCTCCTCTGGGACACAGCAAAGGCAGTACTCAGAGGCAAGTTTATAGCTCTGAGCTCCTGCATCAACAAATTGGAGAGATCTGAAACTAACAATTTAATGACACATCTAAACCTCCTTGAAAAAGAGCAGCAAGATAAACCCCAATCCAGTAGATGGAAAGAAATAATCAAAATTAAATCAGAATTAAATGAACTAGAATCCAAAAAAAACTATAGAAAGAATCAACAAAACAAAGAGTTGGTTCTTCGAAAAACTTAACAAAATTGACAGACCCTTAGCAAATATTATCAGAAAAAGAAGAGAACACACCCAAATTAATAAACTCAGAGATGAGAATGGAAACATCACCACAGAAACAACCAAGATTCAGAACATTATAAGGGAATACTTCTCAAAACTTTATGCTAATAAGTTTGAGAACTTGACAGAAATGGACCTATTCCTAGCAAATATTGACATGCCCAAACTAAGCCAAGATGAGTCAAACTATCTTAACAGGCCCATATCAAGCACTGAAATAGAAACAGCAATAAGAGACCTCCCAGCTAAGAAAAGTCCAGGACCAGATGGTTTTACAGCAGAATTTTATAAGGCCTTCAAAGCAGAGCTCACACCAATACTCCTCCAACTCTTCAATAAAATTGAAAGAGAAAGCTCACTACCGAACACATTCTATGAAGCCATCATAACCCTCATCCCAAAACCAGGCAGGGACTCATCAAAGAAAGAGAACTATAGACCCATTTCTTTGATGAACATTGATGCAAAACTTCTCAACAAAATTTTGGCCAATCGACTTCAACAATTCATCCAAAAAATCATACACCACGATCAAACAGGATTCATTTCAGGGATGCAAACTGGTTCAATATACGCAAATCAATTAATATTATTCATCACATCAACAGGAGCAAGAATAAGAACCACATGGTTATCTCAATAGATGCAGAAAAAGCATTTGACAAGATCCAACACCCCTTCATGATGAAGGTTTTGAAAAATTAGGAATCCATGGAACATTCCTCAATACAATAAAGGCTGTATATGACAAACCTACAGCCAGCATTATACTCAATGGTGAAAAACTAAAGCCATTTCCTCTTAACTCAGGAACAAGACAAGGATGCCCACTCTCTCCACTTCTCTTCAATCTAGTATTAGAATGCCTAGCTACAGCAATAAGACAAGATGCAGACATAAAGGGGATCCAAATAGGGAAAGAAGAAATAAAACTCTCCCTCTTTGCAGATGACATGATCTTGTATTTAAAGAATCCCATAGACTCCACTCACAAATTACTCAAGCTGATTCAAAACTTTGGCAAAGTAGCAGGTTATAAAATTAACCCCCCAAAATCAATGGCTTTTCTGTATGCCAACAATGAGAAAAGTGTGGCTGAAATTAGGAAAGCAACTCCATTTGTAACAGCCCCACAAAAAATAAAATACCTAGGAATTAACTTCACTAAAGAAGTGAAGGACCTCTATGATGAAAACTTTAAAATCTTGAAAAAGGAAATCAACAAAGAACTTAAAAAATGGCAAAACCTCCCATGCTCCTGGATTGGCAAGATTAACATCATGAAAATGGCACTACTTCCCAAGGCTATCTACAAATTCAACACGATTCCTATCAAAATTCCACCCTCATTCTTCAAGGAAATAGAAGAGGCAATCCAAAAATTCATATGGAACAATAAAAGACCCCGAATAGCAAAAACGTTCCTCAACGGAAAGAACACTGCTGGAGGAATTTCAATACCAAATTTCAAACTCTACTATAAAGCCATAGTAATCAAAACAGCTTGGTATTGGCATAAGAACAGACCTCAGGACCAATGGAATAGAATTGAAAACCCAGAAATGAACCTACAGACCTATAGCCATCTAATCTTCGATAAGGAAGCTAAAACAATAGAATGGAACAAAGACAGCCTCTTCAGTAAATGGTGCTGGCAAAATTGGTTAACTACATGTAGAAAACTAAAGCTAGATCCTTATATATCACCCTGCACCAGAATCAACTCCAAATGGATCAAAGACCTTGAAGTCAAAGCAGACACTCTGAAAACATTACAGGATGGAATAGGAGAAACCCTAGGTCTCCTTGGCTCAGGCCGAAATTTTCTGAATAGAGACCCGGAAACACAACAAATCAAAGAAAGGTTGGACAAATGGGATTTCATAAAGTTGCAGAGCTTCTGCAGGGCAAATGACATAGCTAGCAAGATCAATAGAAAGCCTACGGATTGGGAGAAGATCTTTACTAGCCATACAACGGACAAGGGTCTCATATCTAAAATATACTTGGAACTCAAAAAATTAACCCCCCCAACAACAAATCCCCAAAGAAACAACTGCCCAATAAATAAGTGGGCGAAAGACTTAAAGAGAAACTTCTCTGAAGAAGAAAGAAGGATGGCCAATAGACACATGAAGAAATGTTCAACATCCCTAGCCATAAAAGAAATGCAAATCAAAACAACATTGAGATATCACCTCACTCCAGTTAGAACGGCAAAAATCAAGAACTCTAACAACAACAGATGCTGGAGGGGATGTGGACAGAAAGGAACCTTACTTCATTGTTGGTGGGAATGTAAACTTGTTCAACCACTTTGGAAAGCAGTATGGAGGTTCCTCAAAAGACTTCACATAGAACTCCCCTATGACCCAGCAATCCCACTTTTGGGCATTTACCCAAATGTTTACAAACAAGACCACACTGAAGCTACCAGCACAACTATGTTTGTTGCAGCATTATTTACCATAGCTAAGATATGGAACCAACCCAGATGCCTCTCAGTAGATGAATGGATCAAGAAAATGTGGTATATATACACAATGGAATTCTATGCCTCCATCAGAAAGAATGACATTGCCCCATTTGTTAGGAAATGGAAAAACTTGGAAAAAATTATATTAAGTGAAGTAAGCCAGACCCAAAGAAACATAGGTCCCATGGTTTCCCTTATTTGCAATATCTAGTATATGTATGAGTCAAGCAGAAAAGGTCAGATAATGTGATGTCTGGAAAATGAACCCTTAGATATGTATTTTAATGTTTTTTTCTTTCATGCATGTGTTTCTAATGCATCTATATGATTATCTTTTTGTTGCTTTGTATGTCCCTCCCCCACAGTATAACCCCTGCTTTCACTATATTTGATGTCAGTATAACTTGTGGAGGATATGGCGAAAAACCAGTTTTTTAAGGATACAGGTGGACCTGTTGCAACAATGAGAAGTACAAGATGTCATGTCCAAAATGAGCTTTACAACGTAGGTGCGGGGGGGGAAGGGGGGAAGGAGAAGGATGGTGATTGGGGGGGAAGGGGGGAGGCTGGGAAGTGATGTGAAGGGTAAACAAAGGAGGAGGCTGCAGTGCTTGGTAAGAAATGTATGCATTATCCTGCCCATGCAATTGTTACCCCTCTGTACAGTATGTTCACAAATAAAATTAAATTAAATTAAAAAAAATAAAATTTTGGATTTAATAAAAAAAAATCTTAGCAGATGAGCAGAATAGCTCAATCGCTATGTACATATGACCATATGAAATGATTCTAAGCGAAATGAACTGCAAGACATGAACACAAGAGGTTTTTCTTTGTTGTGGTTGTTTTTAATGAACTATGAGATTTCTCATTTCACTTGTATGTTCTTCCCCCTATGGTTTATCCCCTGTTGTCACTGTATTTGCTTTTGGTACCTTAGTATTGTATATACATTTATCTGAATTAGGGAAGGGAAAGGGAACAACAGAATGGTGAGACAAAGGACAAGGGAGTAACAAATGCAACAGCAATATTCATAAGATAATATGTTGGAAATGATATGCACAATGATATCCACTTGGGAGGGATTGGAGTAGAGGGAAACTAGGAGATAAGTGAGGGAAAAGGTAACAAGCTTAAAAAGAAATGTACTTATCAGTTCCTAACAAATGGGGCAATGTCATTCTTTCTGATGGAAGCATAGAATTCCATTGTGTATATATACCACATTTTCTTGATCCATTCATCTGGGTTGGTTCCAGATCTTAGCTATGGTAAATAATCCTGCAATAAACATAGTTGTGCTCATAGCTTTAGTATCACTTTGTTTCTGATCATTTGGGTAAATGCCCAGAAGTGGGATTGCTGGGTCATAGGGGAGCTCTATGTGGAGTCTTTTGAGGAACCTCCCTACTGCTTTCCAAAGTGGTTGAATAAGTTTACACTCCCACCAATAAGGTACTAGGGTTCCCTTTGGCCACATTCCCTCCAGCATCCGTTATTATTAGATTTGTTGATTATAGCCATTTTAACTGGGGTGAGGTAGAATCTCAATGTTGTTTTGATTTGCATTTCTTTTATGGCTAGAGACGTTGAGCATTTTTTCATGTGTATATTGGCCATTCTTGTTTCTTCTTCAGAGAAACATAGGTCCCATGGGTTCCCTCGTTTGCAATAACTAGTATATGTCTAGGACATGCAGAAAAGGTAAAAAACTATGTACATATGACCATATAAGATGATATTAAGTGACATGGGGTCATGGGGTTTTTTCTTTCTTGCTATTGTTTTTAATGTACTTATAATTTTTTTACTATGTGATTTTTTTTGTTTCTTTGGTATGTTCTCCTCCACAACCCCTGTTTTCATTGTATTTGATTCCTATGCCCTACATCTTATATATACATTTTTCTAATTTGGAGAGGGGAAGAGAAAAAACAAAATGCCTCAATAAGGATACAGGCTGACCCATTGTAACAATGAGATATACAAGACGCTATGTTGAAAACAAACTTTATAACTTCAGGCATCGGGTGGGGGGAGGGAAGGGATGGTAGGAGCAAAACAAAGGAGGAGGTGACAATGCTCGATAGGAAATGTACTCATAATTTTACTCATGTAACTGTAACCCCTCTGTACCATATCTTTATAATAAAAAATATTTTTTAAAAAGTAAAAAAGAAATGTCCTTATTACCTTACTCTAACTATAACCCCTGTTTATATCATCTTGACAATAAAAAACAATTAAAAATAATAAATAATAAATGAAACAAGAAAGAAAAAGCAAAAAATGAGGAAAAGCAGGGTATTTGTGTTTCACTTCCTCCTTCCATAGTCTGACTGTTTGTACTGCTCTGAGCACATGATGGCATATCATGGGCCTGTAATTCCCAAGTGCTTATCATCTCAATTCAAGGCAATTTACTTGATATCTACACTTCCAAATTCATTAATTCCTCCACATTTATCGATGCCAGGGCTTCATGTAATTTCTTAAATCTATAAATGCTCAAATCCCTTCTATAAAATGGTGAAGTGCTTACACCATAACCTACACCTGCTTCTTCTTTTTCTTTCTTTCTTTCTTTTTTTTTTTTTTTTGTCAATCATGGTCCTGAACATTGGGCCTGGGCTCTGTCCCTCAGCTCTTCAGCTCAAGGCTAGTGCTCTGCCACTTGAGTCACAGTGCCACTTCCTGCTTTTTCTGCTTCTGTGATGCTGAGGAATCAAACCTAGGGCTTCATGAAAGCAAGGCAAGCACTCTACCATTGAGCCACGTTCCCAGCCAACACCTGCTTCTTTATACATTAAATCATGTCTTCTTATTTATACTATTAAATACAATACGAATACATTGTAAATAATTGTGATACAATATTATTAGAGAATGGTGACAAAAAAAGTCTGTACCTGCTCAATATAGATGCAATGAAAAGGAGAGCTTGATGTCTATTTGCAAAGATTTGAGGATTGTCTGCAGGAGATGATTTGAAGTCTTCTTTCTAAAATGCTGCTTTAGAAAACAAATCTATGTTTCCACTGGGAAATAAGTACCATTTTACTATTAAATTTTTTTTTACAATAGGGCTACTCTCATCATTATTGATTTATGATACAGTGGTAATTCTATTCCCAAAAGGATCCAGAAATAGGAACTTGGTTGCTGGCATGGTTATGTAATTACAGTTAGCTTTGTACCAATAAACCAGATGGGCCATAAGAAAGAGTATAGACACTGGAGTGCATTCCGAGGGCCTGGCATTAGAAAGGGGTTAATCAATCATGATTTTCAAGGTCTGGCTCTGCTATAGGTCAGGTATTATTAAGAAAGATATTTAACGTCGGTGCCCTGCATCTTGTATATATATTTTATAATTTGGGGAAGGGAAAGGAAATAACAAAATGCTGTAACAAGGATACAGGTTGACCCATTGTAAAAATGAGATGTACAAGACAGTATGTTGAAAACGGGAGTTGGGAAGGTGGGGAGAGAAGGGATGGTAGGGGAAAACAAAGGAGGAGGTAACAATGCTTAATAGGAAATGTACTCCATTACCTTACTCACGTAACTGTAACCTCTGTACACTATTTTTACAATAAAAAACATAAAAATACCAAAAAAGAAAGATATTTGGGTTGTCATGAAGAATTGGGCACCAACTTCTGGAAAAATAAATTATTAGTAAGTGGAGACAGACATTAATGAAATAATTACAAAGTGGACACTTATTTGCCCAGACTATGGATGGAAGACTTTAAATCTAAGCTAAAAAATTCAGAGAAAGTTTTCTGAACGTATGACAACTTGAGCTAAGATTTTAAGAGATAGAGTACTGTACATGGTGGCTCATGGCTGCAATCCCACCTACTCAAGAGGTACAGAGCCAGAGCCAGCAAAAAGTTGAGGAGACCTCATCCCTATCAATAGCTGGGCATAGTGGCATGCATTTGCTATATTAACCTCCCAGGTAGCATAACTAGGAAGATCAAAGTCGAGGTTTCTAGAGCCATAAATACTAGAACCTTTCCCCAAAATAACTAAAGTGAAAAGATTGGGGGAGATGGTCAAGTGGTAGAGGAACTGGAATGTGGTTGTTGGAATTGTGGTGTTTGAATCAGAAGTGATCATTAAAAAGATACATTTTAAAGACAAGCAAAGAATTCACTAAAGGAGCTATTCAGAAAAGGACTTAGGCAGACCCACAGGGATGAGGAGCACACAGCAATCCCCAACACAAAGCTTAAGAGTACCTAGAGAAGACAATTGCTGCAACATAAGAAGAAATACAGATGTGAGAAAAAGCTTGACTGATGGGAGCAGTTGCCACAGGAAGTAAACATAATCCTCAAACGCTAAGAGAGCCTGAATGATATCCTCTGTCTGGAGAGCCAGCCTCCAAGAAGGGGGAAATGGATGGAGACAGTATCTAGGGAGCTGACAGAGAGTAATTCTCATAAGGGGAGTACAGGTTCTGGCAAAGATAAAGGGTAGACCATGCTGGAAGCACAAAGGAACTTTAGGCTAATGAATCTGGACTTTATTAAGAAAAGTGGAAAAAGAATGACAGGACCACTAAGGAATTTGGGAAGGTTTGGGGGATCATGAAATTGCAACTAATTATCAAGAACTCTGTTGTGGAAACTAAGTACTTCCTCAAGTCTTAGGATTTCTGTGATTGTAGAATAGAGATTAATTTATCATGAAATAAACAGCTGTTGTTTGAAGATGACTATCTAGACTTCTTCGTGGATAAAGATACTAATGCACAATCCAAGTTCAGCAGACAGAGTGCCACAGCTGATAGATTCCCAAATCCCACACCATGCATCGTGTTTCATAACTTTGATTATCATAAAATACATAATCTAATAAATTATTGACCACAAACGCCACAGGAATTTTTGTCCTCTTTATCCATATTCTGGCAATTTTAAAATTGAATTGACTCTAGAAACTTAGAGACACTATCACATAAAAGATAACCAATTTTATTGAAAAAATAGAAAGACTTAAAAGACTCGAAAATTGAAAATACTAAAGAAAAGAAAATTGGAAACTTGGAAGAACTTGCCACTATATTTAATAAGGCTCAGAGATAGCTTCCATATCAAATTATTTTCATTTTTCTATCTGAATCATGAGTGAAGAAAAAGTACTTTGTTGAGTATTCAAAGATCATCTCTGAAGGCGAAAAGGAAAGAAAATATAGAGAAGTGTGTCCCTTGTACCTAACAGGATGCAGGAGAGAATATGGCATCTCTAGGCTGTGTGTAACACAAAAAAGCATGTGGTGTGATTCCAGAAGAGAAAATTAGATGTGATTGGGGCTGTGTGTTACACAAAAAAGGATGTGGGGTGATTCTGGAAAAGAAAATGTGATGTGATTGTTTTTCTTTGGGAGTGAAGATTGATGAATTAATCATCATTCTAATCAGTATTTTAATGTATTGATATTATTATCAGTATTGATGAACATTTATCAAGCATTTATTTACATGCTGCTCACTCTGCCAAGCAGATTTTCTCATTGAATCCTGCTATCACTATCATTCAGGAATGCCAACCCTTCAAAATATAATAAAATAACAAATAAAATAGAGATCTGATTTGAAGCATTTTCCATTTTTTCATGTCTTAGATACACACATCTACAATTTAGGAGCACTGACAAATGTCTAAGTATTTAACAGTTGGCCCTCAGGCTCTGACTCTATCTTGCTCCAGAACAATAGTGCCTAAGAAATCTCATGTGTTGGAATTCTAGTATGCAATAAACTACTATAACAAGGAGAATGAAAGCATAGTGGTCCAAATAAGAGCTGATTTCTTTTTCAAAGAAGACGTAGAGGGTCTCTATTTCTCAAAGTTTTCCTCCAAACCAAGCTGGAAGATCTCTGTCAGCCTCAACACACAGATAACCGGCTCCAGCAACAGCTTTTCCTAGCAGAATAAGGAAAGGGGAGCAGGAAGAGCACTGGATTAAGGAGATCAGAACTGTCTGTCTCCTTCACACCCATTCACATCCCTAAATTAGTTGTCTAATAATATTAACCAGCATCAGAACTGGGAAATGTTGCTTGCAGTAACTACTTGAGCAGCTGAAACTTTAGTGTACGCTAAAAGAATGGCCTAGGTCACCTCTGCCACACAGCCAACATGGAAAGTGGAAAAATCAGCAGTTATGGTGAAGAGTTGCAGCTAACATCTAAATCTCAGCTTTGTCCTTACCAATTACATGATACTAAGGCAATGTCACACAGTCTTGGTCTGAAGTTAATAATATTTACCACATGGGATTTATTTATTTTTATTTTTTTTATTGTGAGAATACCTTACAGAGGAGTTACAATTACATGGGCAAGATAATGAGTACATTTCTTATCAAGCATTGTTGCCTCCTCTTTGTTTCCCCTTCCCATCCCTTCCCATACTCCCCCCACCTCTCTCCACTTGGTCTCCCCCCCAAAGTTGTAAAGATTGTTTTCCGACATAACGACTTGTACATCTCATTGTTGCAATGGGTCCACCTGTATCCCTGGTTAAACGATTTGTTTTTTCCCTTCCCCTCCTTCAAAGCAGGGGTTATACTGTGGGGAAGGGACATACAAAGCAACATAGAAATCATCTTATAAATATGTTAGAAACAATTGCATGAAAGAAAAAAACACTTGAGTACTTATCTTAGGGTTCATTTCCCTAACATCAACTTATCTGACCTTTTCTGCTTGACTCATCATATACTAGTTATTGCAAATAAAGGAAACCATGGGACCTATGTTTCTTTGGGCCTGGCTTACTTCACTTAATATAATTTTTTCCAAGTCTTTCCATTTCCTAACAAATGGGGCAATGTCATTCTTTCTGATGGAGGCATAGAATTCCATCCACATGGGATTTAATAAAAACAAGTTGGTACCCCTGAACACCTTGAAATAGTTTGCACTATAAAGAAAGCATTTGATTAAAATACTAATTCTTATTAGTAGATATGAGGAGCCAAGGCACAGGAGCATAACGAAATAGTTATGCAGATATGTAGAAGGCAATTTGACTTTTTCTACTCACCTAAATGTGAAGGTTTCATCAAATCAGGCAGCCATATTTGTTCTCCACCCAAGTTTCTAATTGTGTCTCCAGCACATCCAAACTTTCAAAGGAAGAATCAAGGTTGGATAGAGCTGAGAACAGGAGAGGTACATTCCACTCTGAATACTTTTCAGAGTGAAACTTAAGTGATAATCGGCACCTATGGAAACAAAACTTTTATGTGATTTTTTAAACTAAATCTCATATCAAATAATTCCAGCCTTAAACTATTTCCAAGTTATCCAGGCACCAGTGGCTCATACCTGTAATCCCAGCTATTCAGGTGGCTGAGATCTGGAGATCCCAATTCAAAGTCAGCCTGGACAAGAAAGTCCATGAGACTCTCGTTTCCAATTGACCAGGAAAAAATCCAGCAGTGGAACTGTGGCCCTAATTTCAGAGTGCTATCCTGGAGCAAAAAAGCTCAGAGACAGTGCCCAGGTCCTGAGTTCAATCCCTAGGACTGGTATAAACACACACACACACACACACACACACACACACACACACACACACACACACACACACACACACAATGTACAAAAGCTACATTGTAGTAAGCATGGTATGATAAAGTTCAGCTTTGTGAAAAGCTACTGAATTATTTATTATTTTGAACTACATCTTATTAGCTAGATTTCTAGGATGTTCTTCTCTTATATAAGTAGTAATAACTCAAAATTAATTGAAAACCTATATCAAATTAAATTTAAATACTACTAAACAAAATATTTTTTAACTCACAGAATGACATATAACTTTTTCCAAATCAATTCCCCAAAGACTAGTCTTTGAGCATGGTTTCTAATGTAGCAGGTGAACTTAATTACTATAATTAAAACTTCGTCAATCAAAGTTCAATAGTACTGGCAAAAGAGAGAGAGAGACTAAAAGAGAGGGAGACCAAAAGAAAGATAGGCCAAGAGAGATGCATACTTTTTATATAGCAAACTCTATTTGGAACCAAGACTCTCCTTGGTACCAATTTGGTAGTCATTTGGATAGGCATGGCATATTAGTCAACTATGTTGAACATGAACTTTACTACTTTGGGGGAGGGAAGGGAGGAGTTGGGATGGTGGAGAGGAAAAGGATAGTGGAGAAAAATAAAGGAGGGAGTAACAATGCTCAATAGGAAATAGTACTCATTACCTTACTCATTGTTACAATGGGTCATCCTGTATCTTTGTTTCAGCATTTTATTATTTCCCTTCCCCTCCTCATATTAGAAAAATGTATATACAAGATGCAGGACACCGGAATCAAATACAGTGACAACAGGGGTTATACCATTGGGGAAGAACATACAAAAGAAACAAAATTTACATAGTACATTATAAGTATATTAAGAAGAACAGCAACAAAGATAAAACCACTTGTGGCCCTATCTTGGGGTTCATTTTGCTTAACATCAGCATATATGGTGGCATGTATATAGATTTTGAGCTTTTCTGCTTATCCAAGACATATACTAGTTATTGCAAATAAGGGAAACCATGGGACCTATGTTTCTTTGGGTCAGGCTTACTTCACTTAATATAAGTTTTCCAAGTCTTTCCATTTCCTAACAAATGGGGCAATGTCATTCTTTCTGATGGAGACATAGAATTCCATTGTGTATATATACCATATTTTCTTGATCCATTCATCTATTGAGGGGCATCTGGGTTGGTTCCATATCTTAGCTATGGTAAATAATGCTGCAATAAACATAGTCGTGCTGGTAGATTTAGTGTGGTCTTGTTTGTGAACATTTGGGTAAATACCCAAAAGTGGGATTGCTGGGTCATAGGGGAGCTCTATGTGGAATCTTTTGAGGGACCTCCATACTGCTTTCCAAAATGGTTGAATAAGTTTACACTCCCACCAACAATGCAATAGGGTTCCCTTTTGGCCACATCCCCTCCACCTGTTGTTACTAGATTTCTGGAATCAAAGTTTTTTTTAGATGTATAAGACATTATGTTGAAAAACTAACTTTACAACTTTGGCCAGGGGTGGGGTGGGGGAGATGGGAAGGGATGGGAAGGGGAAACAAAGGAGGAGGCAACAATGCTTGATAAGAAATGTACTCATTACCTTGCCCATGTAATTGTAACCTCTCTGTACAGTATTTTCACAATAAAAATAAAAAAAATTTAAAAACGTTAATAAGAAAAAAAGTTTTTTGATCATCTCTTAGTTCTGTTACTTTGGGCCTATGGTGAAGCAGATCATTATGGTTGAGGAAAAGAGGACAGATGGAAGGAGGAAGGGAGGAAGAGAAGGATGGAGAGAGGGAAGGTACAAAGGAGGGAGGGAGGCAATGATCAGGGCCAAAACACCCTCCAAAGTTATTTACCTTTCTCCATATAGATACACTCCCCATTTCTACCACTCCCCAATAATTCTCTCAGCTTCATACTAAGCCTTCAATATATGATCTTTAAAGGATCACTTAGGGTGGAAACCATAACACATTTTGTAGCCCTGGGATATTAAGACACACCAGAAAGTGTTTTGCCTCAAGTTATCATTAGATTGCCCAAATATAGAGACTCTACACTGTGAAACTAGAATAGTGACTGGAAATGGCACACCAATTTTTGTTACTAGGGTGAAGTGATCCAAAATAACAGACTGAAAAAAAAAAACAAAACAAAAATAACAGACTGAGAAGTAATGTCAAAATCCAAAGTGATAAGTACAACAAAGTATTAAATAGATAGGTAAGGACCCGTATGTTCAGGCTTTCAATCAAGAACTCAGATCTATTTTTGTTCAGTGCCTGGACTATGAGCTAGTGGTTTCAGGAATGTGAAATACAAGCCTGTGACTTTTCCAGCAACTGTAGCTCATGCCTGTAATCCTGTTCAGGCAGCTGAAATTTGAGGATCATGGTCCTAAGCCAGCTCATGCATGATAAGACTTTAATCTCAAACTAACTACCAAAAATAAATAAATAAAAGAAGAACAGTGGAAATAGAGTTGTGGCTCATTGGTAGAGTACTAGGTTTGAACAAGAATCTCTGGGACAGTGACAGGCCCTGAGTTCAAGTCCTTTGACCAACACACACACAAAACTATTAGTAATAAAAGAGTAATTAATAATAATGTAATGAAAAATAAGTTATGTGTCCCATAACAAAGCCTTTCTTCAAATGTATTCATTTCCATGCGTGTACATTTCTGCCCAGCTATCTCATTTTCCCTCTTTAGCCAAAGAACCCACCTATCTTCTTTCCACATTGTGAAAGCTATGCCTCCCATGCTTCTGCTGGCTCAGCTCACAACTGTTTCTCAAGACTGCTGTCTTGAAGCAGTTAACACTGGAGCAAACAATCAAATGTGACATTCACCTGGAGGAGAAACTTGCATTCTCAACATTGTGGCTGTGTTGTTGCACCAAGAACTAGACCACAAACAATGGTCCAATGTGCTGAGTGGCTGATGCCTTGTGACATGATTTTTCTATCGTGTGTCTTTTGTATGGTGATGCACCATAATATCTATATAGGCAGTGTTGATGTTATTTTTGCTGAACCTTACCTTTGTAACTATTATTTCCACAAAAAGCAGTAAAACATACCACCATGAGCCTGTTCTTTAACTTTAACAATTCCAGTGTTCTGCTATTAATTGGTGAAAGTTTATCTTGTTTGTAATGGCTTATAATTAGAAATATATTTTGAAAAATGGTACTTAAGTTTATTCTGTATTTAGAGCATCTTTTTGGCCCACACATAGAAACACACTTTCTGATAGAAGCCCCTCTCATCTTTAGGTACTCTGCCCATTGTCTAGGTTAGTCAAAGGGCCATCATTTCTATTTCAATTCGTGCTTTTACCTATTGAGAACTAGTCTTCTTCTTTTCTGTTGCTCTGAAATGTAGAATGACCCAAGGTGGGCCACAAAGCTCAAGGTCAAGGTGGGATTTCTATGGTCAACACATTCTTTCAGGGCCATCTTTAGAATATCATAGAGACTCTAACTATGATCATAAAGAAACAAGAGACATGTTGATTGATAAGAGTTATGGCCAAAGTTTTAAATAAGTTGTTTGTGCATTTTAACCAAAGAGCCATTTGAACACAGGCCTACTTTCTTCCTCCCCCAAGCTCTTCTTGACAACACAACAAATGATAATCTGAAATCAAACATGACACTCTACCTGCAGGACCCAACTCTGACAGATGGAGCTGAGTTTAAATAGCTTCATGTTGCCAGTTTCAATAAAGGAAAAGTACACAAAAGCCCAAGTCTGACGGGAAAAGTGCTCTGAATTTAAAGGGGAATCAGGTATAGCATAATGATGATGGAAATCATGGAACTCCTTAGCAACAACAAGCAATGTTCCCTTGGAGGTTGGCTGGAATAGTCATAGCTGTGGCTGGTGGCCAGCTCAACCTGGGCAGGTGGCTTAAAGTTTGGGGATGCAAAGGAGCTTTCATTTAGTGTAGATGTAGCATAAGGGAAACCAGCCAGATTTTGTGATCTGCATTGGGCTGGTGGGTGTACAACAGCTGCTTTTGTTATCTGAAAATGAGGCATCCTGGGAACGTGAGATTGCTCTAGGCTTAATGATTTAGGGGGTTGTTAAATAAAGGCAATCAGATGGCATTCCAGGGGAGGATGAGGACTCAAATGTTTGAAGAAAAACAAGCAACCCTTACCTTGAATTTTTTTCGGTTCAGTTCCAATGGGTATATAGTTATATATCAAACTGAAAGAGCTACAAAATACTTTATAATTTTTATTGTAAAGCCTTTTTATCCTACCTCAAAGTAATTTGAATTGGTTCCAGCACCATCTGGAGAGTGTTAAATGTGGTCGTTGTGATAATAGATGGCAAAGAACCTTGCTTTATAGTTTGTGTTCTTTGCATCTTTCAAGAAGTTGTAACAATTCCTCACTCCCTGGGCCAGCTAGGACCCAGTAGACATATTCTCAATGTTCCTTTGGTTTGGAGTTGGCTGCCTACTAACATAGATCCAGTAATCTAATACAGAGCCATACTTTCTTCCTGCCAGTCATCACACCTATTGAAACACTGAGTCTTCAAGTATTTACTGAGGAATCTTATTTCCAGATTCTGTGAGATAAATAAAAGTCATTAAACTCAACATGTTTTTCTGTTCTTTAAACTCTACTTCACTGAACAGACTCAGGATTATGACATTTTTCTGTTTTTAATCATTTGATAATGGTAAACTAATGGCACTCTCTTTCTCTTCCAAACTCTCGTTCTTTGGAAGATCATATTCTAAGACAAACTCCAGAAATATAGATTACCTTGAAAACAAAACAAAACAAAAAGGTAGAAACAACAGTAACAACTCTCCAAAACTGTCTGAAGTATTTCTGGTTTTCTCAACAATTCAAAGCTTTATTATGACTACAATCAGGCACCTTAGACTACTACATGATTTGCATCTTTGGGAGAGATTTGGCTCCTGATCTTGAGGACAAAAAACACTTCTAGCAATAAGGCTAGCCACAGGTATAAAAGGGCACCTGGACTTTTTTATTTTACAAGAGTAAAACAATGGGCCTAGCCATCAATAACCTATAACAAATATAAAACATCCACCTCCCACTCAGGGAGCAGCCAAGAGGGTAGATACTCTAACACTCCACCAGATCAAAGATATTGGCTACCAAGGCAAGTCACTTTATCTTTAAGCATTAACATTTTTATGTGCTTTTTCTTTACATTGAAGGAATTATTGATCAAAATCCATAGAATCAGAACACATGGGAATGTATGATGGTTTGATTGCTATTTTAGTCTAGTAACTTTAACCAAAGATAACTAGTAGGTGTGCATGTTTAAGATTAGTAAAGAACATGTAACATGAAATATAAATATCTTGACCATTTTATACATATAAATTGCAGTTGCTTTTAGCCATTTCAATCCTTGATAATATGACATCACCCATGCCCTAAAGATTTGCTCTTCATGCAAACATATTTGACCTTTGTATATTTCTGTACATAGGTCATCAGTTACCCTTTAATTAAATTTGAGACCAGAATTAATACTTCTAGTCCCGACAAGAGGTAGGATAAATATCACACCAAACATATATCCTTAGTAGATGTCAATCTTTTCAATAATTGTCAGTCCCAATGCATCTCAGCTAATTATTAAAGCATAAGATTTATTAAGTGGTATTAACTAGATTAATATTCATATGAGTCTACTAAGATAGTCCCTGTGGCTTCCAGTCAAATAGGTCTGAAATAGAATGAGATTTGGGTTTTCTAACAAGGTTATAGACACACTCTTTATTCTTTAACCACAATGAGTATTAAGCCAAGAGACTGTATATGCACTAGGTATTTATCAGAGAGGAATTTATAATGCAAGGACTGTTGCGTCCTTTAGAGGATTTTTAAAGGTAACATATTACGTATAGCTTGGGGAAAAGCTTAGTTAATACTACTTATTTGAGCCAAGCTTTGTAGAGTGGTTTTCTGGGCTAAACACTGATTCATAATATATAAATATAATTTCTCATTTAATCTGCACAGAGACCCTGAGAAATGACTAGAGTAATTACTTTTTTATGTGAAATTAACATTTAAAACATTTAAGTAAATTGTCCACAGTTACTTGACTCTTAAACAATAGAATCATATTTTAAACCGAAGCTACTCTAATTTGTTCTGCCATTTAATTTTAATTTTCTTTCTTCCTCTTAGTTTTCCTTTCCATTATTTTTCTTACTTACATAAAATGTGTTTAATTGCTATGGTACATGGATTCTTTACACCATCAAAATCACTTAATTTTCCCAAGACTTTAACATTTTTATGAAAAAAGGTAATTCAATAAATAGAGAAAAGTTGTAATTAAGAAAAAATACAAAAGAATTTCAAACTCTAGCACCCAGACAGAGATCATTCTGGAAAGTTGCTTTTCAGAAATTGCTACCCTAATTCTATGCATTTATTTTTTTATATTGATTTATTTAACCATGTGTTTTAGTCCTGTAACCACAGTAATAAACATATTTCCAGAATGTTGTTTGTAGTGCCAACAGGGCTTTGATTTCAATTAATACTGAGTAATTTAAATGACGTTCCTATTATTCTCGTGTTTTCTTCAAAACCACAGTGTTAGGGCAAAAAGCATCAGCTCCAGAAGCCCCCACCTTGACCAGGCTCCATCAAGCATCCTTATGCCAAAAGAGAGCTTTGAGAGGCATACTGGGAAATGGTAGAAAAAGGACAAACTTTAATTGAATGCCACTACATACATCACAAAGACAAAGGAACCTCCTGACTCCATCCATGACTTCAGGGCTCAGACAAGAACTGCAGGTTAAGTAAGGGAGAGGAATGGGGGGAGGTGTATAATTAGGTTATCCCAGTCCATGAGTGATCAAAGGAAATTCCCATGTACCTACCAGAATCCTACTTCTCTCCATAGAAAATGCTTTGAGTTTGCTCTGTTTTCTTCAAAACCATCTCACAGAAGCAAACACTTTTACAAAGTGAATGGTCCTTGGTTTCTTTTTATTTGAATATGTGCCTTGTAAAGTCAAATATCCTAGAAAATACTTCCCAAAGGAGGCATTGCTTGTTGAGAGTGTTAATGGAACTGGGATTTTTGACCCCAGGCTTAAACTGAAGAATCCTACACATGAAGAAACAGCCACCCATCCACATACATCAGATAAAGATATAGTGAAGGACAGAGAAAGGAGATTTATTACATGGCAGCCAATTATATCTTCAGCACTCTCCAGAACTACAAACCTTTTCTTTAGCTTTAAATAGAGAACCTGAGGCAGAGAAGGAGAAAGGTATGACAGTTCATTGTCTCAAGATCAGTCAGGTGGGGCATTCTTCAAGAATCACTAAGGTCCTGAAGGTGGCCCAGTTCTTTCTGGAATCTGAGATGGCTATAAATTGGCTGCTGGAGAGCATGGCTTGCATGTAATTGAGATTCTTAGAATTCATCCTACATCTAGTTAATTTAAGAGCCCATTACCTCTTAGTTCCTTTTCCCCACGTTTGTCCTTCCTACCACTTTTCAAAGACAACAAATAAGAGCTTATTTTTTTTATAGAAGTTGTAAGTAATGAGTCTGTATTATTTGAGAGCTTTTCCTAAGCTTCTGGGTGAATAAGTACACATACACCCAAAACATACGCTGTTCTGTTTGTGTCTACGTACATGGTTTGGAAAAAAAAAAGAGATAATCTCTATAATGCCTCTTGAAAGAAACAATATTCCTTTGAAAAGGATGAATTTTTTTACACAGATCAGGATTCTCAACTTGAGCACATCTGACATGAGGGGTCTGTGAGGCTGTGCTGTGTGTGTATCATGGGGTGCTTAGCAGATTCCCTGCCTCCACCCATCATTAAAACTAATCACCCCCAGCACCAGCACAACTACAGTTATGACAACCAAGACTGTCAATATACAGTCAAATGCAAAATATCCCATATAGAGTAAAACTGCCCCTGGTCAAAGCTACTGATTTAGATGTAACTCATTGTTTAGTATTACTGTATTTCATTGCAAGTCACCTATTTTTGTTAATTTATTTTTTATTATTTTTGAATACTTGTACAGAGTTTCAGTTCAACATGTAGCTAGCTATGTTACAGTGCATCTTGATCATGGTCACTCTTTCCATTATTCTCCTTTGCATCTGTCCCAACTCTATAGATCCCCTCAAGTTTCTAGGTTCATTTTTCACATATGTAACACTGAGTGACTGTGTTTACTCACTACAAATAACTACTTTAGACATTACATATAATTTGTCTCTTAGGAGAATATTTATATTATCATGTGTGCATATATTTAATTTATACATGTACAATTACATACATCTTTTATTTTTATATATGTTTTAATTTTTATTTGTGTCAATTGTATAAGGAGGTCTTAGTTTGAAAGGGGGTCTTTGCTATGTCTATATATGCATACAGTATGCCTTGATCAGAACTCATCCTCTCCATTACTTCCTCTTATTGCCCCTTTCCCTTTTCCTCAACCAATTGCAACAAATTCCCTGTTCCATATGCACGTAGTTCAGTAATAATGAACAAGTTCCAAGTTCCTATATTTACATATAATATTTTTACCATAGTCACCCTCCATCTTCTTTTTTTGCCCTCTCTCTTCCCACAAATATCCTCATCCTAGGGTGTGTAAAGGGTTTCACTTTTCTTTTTTTTTTTTTTTGGTTGTATTTTATTTTATTTTATTTGTGAACATACTGTACAGAGGGGTTGCAATTACATGGGCAGGATAATGCATACATTTCTTACCAAGCATTTAGCCTCCTCCTTTGTTTACCCTTCACATCCCTTCCCAGCCTCCCCCTCCCTCCCCACCCAATCCTTCCCCTGCAAGTCATCTATTTTTTAAAAATGATAAAGTGTTACAGTAAGTATTCTTTTACAAGATTACACTAGAGAAGAAACATGGCATAATGGGAAAGGACCTTTTCTAAATCCAGACTACCTGGGTTTATTTTAGCTCCTAAATTTGTAAAATTGGGCTATTACTTGAAATTAATGTGGACTACAGGAATTTAAGCATGTAAAAAAAAAAAGAGGAAGCAACTGGTCCACACATATACCTGTTCTAGGTGCTTCTAGACAAGTGTGGAAATGTCTCTGAGGGTGGAAGTGAGCAGTTGTCAATGTGAGTCCTGTAAGAGATGCATACTTTCAATTTTAAGAGATGTTGCAGAACCTCTTTCTGGAGAAATGCACCAATTTGTTCCATCTTCAACAAAATATTATAGCTTCTCATAAACTTGTCAGCATTTTATATCATATCCTAACATTTTTAATCTGGGTAAAGACAAATAGTCTTTCTTTTGTTATAATTTTCATATTTCATAGTGAGTTCGAGAAACTACATGCATTTATTGGACATTTGTATTTTCTTATTTGTGAATTATTTTGCTATATTCTGTTTTGCTATTTTTTGCTAATCTTTTCCTTATTGGCATGTCAGTTTTCAATGACCATTATTAATAAGTATTTTATACATGTTGCTAGTACCTCTTCATAGTCTAAATTTTCTTTTTTAATTTATTTATGGTTGCTCTTAAGAGTAATCGATTATAAGAATACTTAACATTTTGATGCAGTTAAATGTATTGATATTTTCACTTTGGCTTTCGTTTTTTTCACTCCTCTTTAAAAGTAGACAGGTTATAAACAAATCTTGAATTGATTGGAAACTATATATTTTCCTGGTCCAGAGAAAATTAGAAGCCGAAGAGAACAAGATGGAAAGGGGCTATGAAAGCAAACATAGCAATATCACAAGCGAAGGGCACTAACATTGATCAAATAACCACATGCTCCAGGGCTTTCACATATGTTAAGCTAATCTCCCTGTCAATTGAGTGACATTTCAGGAGAGGACAGAAAATCAAAAATGAAGATAGCAATCATTGCAAGTTTATACTATTGACAGGACATTCAATGTAGGGGACAGGCCTACATAATAACTCATGAACCATTAGAGCAATGGTTTAATAACTCGTTTGGCCAATAATCTTTGATTATCTCCTGAGAATTTTGTTTGGGCATGGAATTCTTTTGAATTTTATATTTATATTGTTTATGTAAATAGTAATATTTATATTATTTATATTGTTTGTATAGATTGTTGATGTCTTTATTATTAATGAAAATGGGATATTTCAAAAGCTCTGCATCACAGGGACCCTAAATAAATGAGATGCCACGGCTCCTGAGGTATCCCAACTTATCCCTCCTGGGAAAGGTGAGTGCCATCTTCCCTTTTTTTCATCTCTGCCCTTATCTCTCTAAAACAGGGAGGGTACATAAACAGAAAAAGAAAAGTAACTCAGCTTTGATTTTGTAGATAAATGAATGCCCTGAAATTATGTTAAATGCTGGTCAAATTCACCAGTTCATTGGTTTTGTTTGTTTATTTGTTTCTAACTTGACTGTGAGATAGAGCTGAAAAGGGTATTTTCTTCAGCTCCTCATTAGGGACAAGACCTGATCCCTCACTATTCCTATGGATAGTAGCTCCTTCACAGAGACAAAGATTGTCTGAACCATATCACCGCAACCAGAGTAGAGGCTGAGAGGAAGAGGAAATATACATGAGAAAAAAACCAGCTGAGAAATCACAGAGGAGGATCCCTATGCCATATGAAGCAGACTTTGTGGACTAATAGAAGACAAAAAGAGGACAATAAAGAATTGGGCCTACAAATCCAAGGATCTGGTGTGCATGCTTGTCTGTCTAATGACTAATATTTCTCTGGTGCTTGACTTCTAGCCTAGCTTGTGTTTCCATGTCTTAACAAATACTTCTAGATATGGGGAATTATTGGTAGAGAATATTAAAAAGGTGAGAGTGCAAGTGAATGTGCCTTTTGTTACATTAGTGATATCCATACCATGAAGTATTTCAGAAAAAAAACCCTGATTTCAAGTCTGCATCCTGTTTACACCATAGTACAGATAAGTGCATTTCTTACTTAGTGAAGAAAAACCAGACTGAGAAGCAATAACAAACCAATTCTTTGCAAGATCCTTGTCAAACTTATGCATTAAATACAAGTCTGCCATTGGAAGAGGCTTCAGCTTCAGAGAGATGACACTTTCAATTTTTTTAAATATCTTTAAATTGTGTGCAAAGGGGTTTCAATATATCAATTTGTGAGCACAGTAGATCTTGATCAATGTCACCTCCCATCATTCTGCCCTCTCTCAGAGAGATGGCCCATAGTGAAAAGAAAAAGATGAAGCCAGACACATTATTTCTTCATGAAATTTCTGTAAATCTCCAAATGGGGAGGTAAGTTAAACACATTTTTAAGGGTGACAGTATTTCCTGTTATTTTTAATATAAACTTTTACAGGACACATGAATACAAAATGTTCAAATTATTAGTGCATAGTTTGATAGCTCTTGAAAACTAATTTTGTCAATATAGTTAGAACCCAACTTATGAACTAGAATGTAGTTAGCTCCTCAGAAGTTTCCACTGCATTAAGCCTTCTTGCAGTCACCTCTTATCTCAGAAATGCTCTGATATGCTAACATTTAACATCAAACCCAGTTTTCCTTGTTTGAACTGATAGAAATTGAGACAGTATATATCCTTTTCTGGCTGATGCCATCTTGTGTGTTTGTGAAATTCATCCATATGACAGATCTATGTATGGTTCTAAATTGTGTGTTTTCTTCACAAAAACACCTATTAGCTGTACTACTATTGTACTAAATCTCTTCCAGTGTTGATGGGAATTTGACTTCCAGTTGGAGACTGTTAAGAACACTGTTGCATCACTGGACACTATGTTGAAAATGAACTACAAAACTTGTGGGATAGGAGAGAAAACTAGGAGAAAGCTAAGGAAGGGGTGACAGTGTCCAAAAAGAAAAGTACTCTTTGCCTGACTTAATGTAACTGCAACCCCTCTGTATAGTACTATTATAATATCAATATAAAGTTAAAGAAATAAACATAAAAAAATTAAAAGAATACTGTAGTTAAGAACATATTTATGCCAATCTTCTTTGGAATTAAGGTGGAATTTTCTTGAGTACATACTTATAAAACCACACCAATGAATGAAATAAAATTTCATATATATGGATAAACATGAATGATGTATATATATTTGTTTTATATATACATATTGCATATATATGAATAAATAGAAATTATATATACTATATGTCATATATACATATCACATAAATACATGCATATATGCATGTTTGTATGTATATTCAGCTTTATTAGATATTGTCAGAGTACATCAATGGATTTTTTAAATTGTTTTCTGTATCTTAATCATCATAGTGGTTAGAGTAATGTTTAATTACATCCAAATTGTAATTATTTGTCTTTTACTATCCATTGGATTAACCTGTAGATTTATAGGCATATTTTAGTTATTACAAATGAGAGCATACTCTTATAGGAGGTTCACAATGGCTCAATATCTATGAACATACAATCATATAAAATGTTGCTTATCGAAATGAACTACAAGAAATGGAAACAAGAGGTTTTTTTTAATTGTACTATTTGCAGTTATTTTTTTCTCTCCTTTTCTTCTTTTTTCTCCTTTGATTTATTCCCTGGTGTCACTGATTTTGATTTCTGTATCCTTTGTCTTGTATGTAAGTTTATCTGATTTGGGGAAGGGAAGGGAATTAACTTTACTACTGGGAGGGGGAATGAGAAAAAAATAAGGAAGGGGATAACACTGTTCAAAAAGAAATGTACTCATTTCCTTACGTAACTGTAACAGCTTTATACAGCACCTTTACAATAAAATTTAAATTAAAAATCATCACAGTGGATTTATAACTAAACACTTGTATAACATTTATAAAAGTATGACAAAGAGAATGGATTTTATTCACCCATAACAATAACATTGAAGAATAATTGATTATTTATGGTTCTCAGTAATAATGGTAATGGTTTTATGCGACTGTAAACATCCATCCACTCAAAGTATTAGTGTTCAAATATGCTTTCGTTTGTCTAGGGTAAATGCATATGAATGGGTCATGTGAGATGGGTATTCTTAACTTTATATGTAACTGAGAAATTATTTTTCATAATGATTTTTTTCTATTCTCCCATTAACTATATGTAAAAGTTGAAGTTGAAGTTGTTGCTATGGCTTGGTGTTGTGTGAGTTTATGTTTTTGTTCTTTTAGCCATGCCAAGAGATACATAATGGCTGCTAAAATCAAGAACTCTAATGACAACAGATGCTGGAGGGGATGTGGACAGAAGGGAACCCTACTGCATTGTTGGTGGGAGTGTAAACTTGTTCAACCACTTTGGAAAGCAGTAGGGAGGTTCCTCAAAAGACTCCACATAGAGCTCCCCTATGACCCAGCAATCCCACTTTTGGGCATTTACCCAAATGTTTACAAACAAGACCACACTAAAGCTACTAGCACGACTATGTTTAGTGCAGCATTATTTACTATAGCTAAGATATGGAACCCACCCAGATGCCCCTCAGTAGATGAATGGATCAAGAAAATGTGGTATATATACACAATGGAATTCTATGCCTCCATCAGAAAGAATGACATTGCCCCATTTGTTAGGAAATGGAAAGGCTTGGAAAAACTTATATTTTTTTTTTAGTTTTTTTTTAATATTATTTTATTTTATTTGAGAACATACTGTACAGAGGGGCTACAATTACATGGGCAGGGTAATGCATACATTTCTTACCAAGCATTGCAGCCTCCTCCTTTGTTTACCCTTCACCTCCCTTCCCAGCCTCCCCCCTCCCCCCCCCACCGACATTGTAAAGCTGGTTTTGACATGACATTTTGTACTTCTCATTGTTGCAACAGGTCCACCTGAATCCTTAAACGACTTGTTTGCCCCCATCTCCTCCACATGTTATACTGACATCAAATATAGTGAAAGCGGGGGTTACACTGTGGGGGAGGGACATACAAAGCAACAAAGAAATAATCTTATAAATGCGTTAGAAACATATGTATGAAAGAAACGAAAACATTAAAATACATATTTAAGGGTTCATTTTCCTAACATCACATTATCTGACCTTTTCTGCTTGACTCATACCTATACTAGATATTGCGAATAAGGGAAACCATGGGACCTATGCTTCTTTGGGCCTGGCTTACTTCACTTAATATAATTTTTTCCAAGCCTTTCCATTTCCTAACAAATGGGGAAATGTCATTCTTTCTGATGGAGGCATAGAATTCCATTGTGTATATATACCACATTTTCTTGATCCATTCATCTACTGAGGGGCATCTGGGTTGGTTCCATATCTTAGCTATGGTAAATAATGCTGCAACAAACATAGTTGTGCTGGTAGCTTCAGTGTGGTCTTGTTTGTAAACATTTGGGTAAATGCCCAAAAGTGGGATTGCTGGATCATAGGGGAGATCTATGTGAAGTCTTTTGAGGAACCTCCATACTGCTTTCCAAAGTGGTTGAACAAGTTTACATTCCCACCAACAATGAAGTAAAGTTCCTTTCTGTCCACATCCCCTCCAGCATCTGTTGTTGTTAGAGTTCTTGATTTTTGCTGTTCTAACTGGAGTGAGGTGATATCTCAATGTTGTTTTGATTTGCATTTCTTTTATGGCTAGGGATGTTGAACATTTCTTCATGTGTCTATTGGCCATCCTTCTTTCTTCTTCAGAGAAGCTTCTCTTTAAGTCTTTCGCCCACTTATTTATTGGGCAGTTGTTTCTTTGGGGATTTGTTGTTGGGTGGTTTAATTTTTTGAGTTCCAAGTATATTTTAGATATGAGACCCTTGTCCGTTGTATGGCTAGTAAAGATCTTCTCCCAATCGGTGGGCTTTCTATTGATCTTGCTAGCTATGTCATTTGCCCTGCAGAAGCTCTGCAACCGTATGGAATCCCATTTGTCCAACCTTTCTTTGATTTGTTGTGCTTCCGGGTCTCTATTCAGAAAATTTCGGCCTGAGCCAAGGAAACCTAAGGTTTCTCCTATTCCATCCTGTAATGTTTTCAGAGTGTCTGCTTTGAGTTCAAGGTCGTTGATCCATTTGGAATTGATTCTGGAAAAACTTATATATAGTGAAGTAAGCCAGGCCCAAAGAAACATAGGTCCCATGGTTTCCCTTATTTGCAATATCTAGTATATGTCTGAGTCAAGCAGAAAAGGTCAGGTAAGGTGATGTTAGGGAATGAACCCTAAGATATGTATTCAAATGTTTTTTCTTTCACGCGATTGTTTCTAACGCATTTATAAGATTATTTCTTTGTTGCTTTGTATGTCCCTCCCCCACAGTATAACCCCTGCTTTCACTGTATTTGATGTCGGTATAATTTGTGAAGGGGAAGGGGAAAAACAAGTCGTTTAAATAGGGATACAGGTGGACCCATTGCAACAATGAGAAGTACAAGTTGTTATGTCGAAAAATGAACTTTACAACTTTGGTAGGGGGGCGGGGAGGATTGGGTGGAGGGGTAGGGAAAGGATGGGAAGGGATGGGAAGGGGAAACAAAGGAGGAGGCTACAATGCTTGATAAGAAATGTACTCATTATCTTGCCCATGTAATTGTAACCCCTCTGTACAGTATTTTCACAATAATTTTTTTTTAAAAAACGAGGTACATAATGGGAGCTCATTGGGGCTTTAATGTACACTTAATGTACATTTACAATGATGTTAGTGTTTTTAAACATACTGATCTTTTGTCTATTTAACTTCCTTGGTAAAATGTCTGCTCACATCTTTTCTACATTTTCTTGCTGATTTGTTTTATGTATTATGTATTTATGTATTATTCAGTTTTGAAGGTACTTTATAGAGTACATGACCTGCAGGTATTTCTTCCAAGCTCCATTTCCTTAACAAATATCTTTTGATGGGCCAAAATGTCTTATTTTGGTAAAGAAAACTTTACCAGTTTTCTCTCCTATGGATTATAATTTTCATAGTTTAGGGCCTATTATCAAACCTGAGGTTACAAATATTTTTCTCTTCTTTGATTTCAAAAATTAGTTTTACAGTGCTCAATAGGAAATGGACTTATTACCTTGCTCATGTAACCGTAACCACTCTGTATGATATCTTTAGAATAATATATATATATATATATATATGATTAAAAAGAAAAAATTAGCTTTATTTTACAGGCAAGTTTCTGATTCACTTTGAATTACTTTTATATAAGTATGTACTATATCTCAAGATTCTTTTTATTCATATCCAGTTGTCCAATTATTCCAGTACATTTTGTTGGAGGGAAAAGCTTTATATTTTCTCTGATGAATTTCTTTTATACTACTGTCAAAAGTAAATTTAACCATATTTCGGAATGCCTACTTCTTTACTCATTATTCTGTTCTTTATCTCCTATATATCTTTTCTTCCATAATATCCTGTCTTCATTATTATAGTTATATTAAGATTTAAGAGTCACCAAGTCTTAAAGTCAGGTGATATCATCTTCCAAGTTTATTCTTCTTTAGAATTGCTTTGGCTATAATGGGCTCTTTCTCTTTTCTTGTGTTTTAAGAATAGCTTATTAATAGCATCAAATTCTAATAGAATTTTAATTGGAATTACATTGAGTCTGTAGATCGATTTAAGTAACCTGACATCTTAAATATTTCGTATCTTCCAATCCATGAGCACAATATATCTTCCATGTCTCCACTGACAGCATTCATCTGACTTTTTCATTTACAGCATAGACATGTCTTTCCCCTATTCTGCCCCTGGCGACGCTCATGTTTCATAGCCTTTATTAAATTTAGACCTTAGATTTTCATTTTCTTTGGTTATCTTTTTATTTTTGATTGCCACTTGTTCATTATTAGTATGTAGGATTTCAAATAATTTCAAATATTGGCCAATATGCTGTAGCCTTACTAGAGAAGAAAGCAAAAAAGCTAAAGCCAGAAAAGGCTTTCATTTGGAGTTATGAAAGAAGAGAAAACCTGCAAGAAATTGGAAAAGAAATCAGTGTTATCTAAGCTTACTCCAGCTAAGCAGCCTGTCCTAAACCTTTCAGGAAGCTCAGAATCTGCTATGCAGTACATCACTGACTCATATACCTATTTTACTCCAACTTTAAAAGAAAATCTTTTAACTTTGTTTGCTCATACTCAACCCTTACAAAATTCTTAGGTACGTTTCTGTTCCTCAAATTGAGGACAAAAAACCCAGTTTGAGATTGCCAGTGAATTAGACTCAGCCAACCATCTCAAAATAAGAATTGGACACAAGCAGTGGCGAAAGGTAGGAAAGGAATTTTTGTCAGAGCGGCCACATCTGGAAGAGCAGATAAAGAGGTTCAGTGACCCGAATCTTTCTCAAAGATGTTGACAGGAATTTTGATATTTTGTAGAAGAGAAAAAGAATGGCCACGGTTGCGAGTTTGCATAGCTGACCAAGCAGATAATCTTGCTCAGCCTCCTCTGGATCATCATAATCGTAGGTCTGATCTGGTCATCTCCAGTTGAAGGAGAAATTTGAACCCAATCACAAGATGATGGTTCCTGCTTGGTGATCACCTCTATTCCCATCATAGAATAATATTTCCAACTCAAAGAAGGCAATCTTATCATATAGTGATTTTTTTTTCCTGCAAGGCTCTGCATTGTTTAACATAGTTCAGTCCTCTGACATAAGTATGGTTCTCTATCAAACTTGTCATTGTAGGAATCCAAAATAGCTGTAGAAAAGAATGGCTCAAAGGGAAATCAAGGTTAAAAAGGCACAGTGGAATCCAAAACTACAAAATGAAATTGGGTCAGTGACTGGGCCCTCCTTCATTCTGAGATCAGAGGACATTGAATCATGGAACAATGACATCCCTTCTCTTCCAAGAGGTATTAAAAGGTGCTTTTGCTGAAGAGCACTACTTACTTGGGCCCATGAATTAACTAAAAATGAGAAAAACATTTGACATATCCATTTTGTATGTCTCTGCTCTAAGCTACTCTCTCTGCAGTATGTTAACAAGGTAGGGTAGATGGCACAGGGCACAGAGCATTCTCCGTCAGGTCTCCGCCTCCCTTGCTCCCTGGTTTTTAATGCAAAATAAATAAATGCTTACAAGTAGCAGGTGCCCTGAGGTGTCTCTGATTTCTATTCCCAAAGGATGAGATGCATTGTTCCTGAGGATATAATCCATATGAAGAGATTCTATTCTTCAAATCTCTACTCTCAATTCAGATGTTTGAATAAAACTGAGCATTACCAGTGGATCCTCTGATTCCTGACACAGAATGGACTCTCCACTTCTAGCATGCTACAATAGCAAACCTGTTGAAAGTGTCAAATACAGTCTACAATTCGGTCTTTCTTCCTTCCTTTCTTCTCTGTTTCTTTCCTTCTTTCTTTCTGCAATTACTGGTGCTTGATCTCAAGACCTGGGTAATATTCCTTAGCTTTCTTTTCTCAGTGTTTGCTCTCAACCATAGCAGCCACAGCTTTACTTCCAGCTCTTTGGTGGTTACTTGGAGATAAGAGTCTCATGGTGTTTCCTGTTCGGGCTGGCTTTGAACTGCCATCTTCAGATCTCAGCCTCCTGTATAGGCATGAACAACTACTGCTTAGCTACAATCTTTATTTTTAAAAACTAGGAACTAATGACTATAGTAAGGCAATGCAAATTTAATATTAACACAATAAAATATTTCATTTTCCAAGAGATCAGTTTCCTCAAGTTCAATACTCTAAAACATTGCCTCAAGCATAAAAAAGGACTCTCGAAAGAATCCTTTGCACAAATAGCATATGCAAACTTCCAGGGCAACTTCAATAACAAGCCAAGGTTATAATTGTAAAATGATTTTCAGCATTCATCTATTTATTGTGTGGGTTTGTATTTGGTTGTCTAACATCTTAACTCAAGAAGTAATTTTAAAATATAGCAAAATTGAAGGGAAATTTTAGTATGTTAGAAACACTCTTAGAAGTCAGTGACCAATTTCAGAAAACAGCATGCCAATGGCCATGAGAAAACCTAAATCAAAGGAGCTGGCAGCATTCTAGAGCACGTAATTTGATGAGATTTTAAAAATCCTAGCCAAGTGCTGGTGGCTTACACCTATAATCTAGTTACTCAAGAGGCTGAGATCTGAGGATTGCAGTTTGAAGACAGCCCAGGCAGAAAAGTTCCAATGAGACTCTTATCTTCAATTAACCACTCAAAAGCTGGAAGTGGAACTGTGACTCAAAGTGGTAAAGTTGAGCAAAAGAGCTCAGGGACAATACCCACCCAGGCCATGAGTTCAAGCTCCACAACCAATAACAAAAATAAAATTATTCTCAACAGTATTTCATATAACTTTTAGTATTTTTTAGCCTATGAAGACATATTGTATGTTACTATAGTTTTACATTTACATTGTGCAGAGTATGTCAGTATTATTTGCTTTTATCTATTTGCTTTGATAACAATATCATCTCTCCCACATGTACATTAACTATACTACCTCACATCTTGACTGCTAAGGTTAACTAGTAATTATTTTTGGGCCTTTGATTCTATGTCTTGTGTTTCTATCTTACAGAGGTAATTAAATGATAAATTTCTAGGATACATTTTCTTCTGTTATATGACAACATATCCTAGAATCGCTTATTTTCTATGTTTACTTTCTTATGTTCTTGTTTTTGCATCTTTGAATAACTACATTATTGTTTTTTTAATGGGTTCATGATATACAAGGGAAGAATTTCATTCATAATCCAACATATTATTTTTACATTATTTCAACATTTACTTAGCCTTAGCCAAAAGAAAAAGACATTGGGTTTGTTCATAGTAAAAGTTCTCTGTATGTTAATGCAGTGATATAAAACTACCTAAGCTCAATCTAGTATTAGAACGCCTAGCTACAGCAATAAGACAAGATGCAAACATAAAGGGGATCCAAATACGAAAAGAAGAAGTAAAACTCTCCCTCTTTGCAGATGACATGATCTTGTATTTAAAGAATCCTACAGACTCCACTCCCAAATTACACTAGCTGATTCAAAACTTTGGCAAAGTAGCAGGGTATAAAATTAACCCCCAAAAATCAATGGCTCTTCTGTATGCCAACAATGAGAAAAGTGTGGCTGAAATTAGGAAAGCAACTCCATTCATAATAGCCCCACAAAAAATAAAATACCTAGGAATTAACTTAACCAAAGAAGTGAAGGACCTCTATGATGAAAACTTTAAAATCTTGAAAAAGGAAATCAACACAGAACTTAGAAAGTGGCAAAAACTCCCATGCTCCTGGATTGGAAAGATCAACATCATGAAAATGGCAATACTTCCCAAGGCTATCTACAAATTCAATGTGATACCTATCAATATTCCAACCTCATTCTTCAAGGAAATAGAAGAGGCAATCCAAAAATTCATATGGAACAATAAAAGACCCCGAATAGCAAAAATGATCCTCAACAGAAAGAACACTGCTGGAGGAATATCAATACCAAATTTCAAACTCTGCTATAAAGCCATAGTAATTAAAACAGCTTGGTACTGGCACAAGAACAGAACTCAGGACCAATGGAATATAATTGAAAACCCAGAAATGAACCTAAAGACCTATAACTATCTAACCTTCGATAAGGGAGGTAAAAAAAAATAGAATGGAAGAAAAAAAGCCTCTTCAGTAAATGGTGCTGGCAAAATTGATTAACTACTTGTAGAAAACTAAAGCTAGATTCTTATATATCACCCTGCACTAGAATCAACTCTAAATGGATCAAATTCCTTGGAGTCAAAGCAGACACTCTGAAAACATTACAGGGTGGAATAGGAGAAACCCTCGGTCTCTTTGGCACAGGCCGAAATTTTCTTAATAGAGACCCAGAAACACAACAAAGCAAAGAAAGGTTGGACAAATGGTATCGCATGAAGTTGCAGAGCTTCTGCATGGCAAAGGACATAGCTCACAAGATCAATAGAAAGCCTATGGATTGAGAGAAGATCTTCACTAGCCATATAATGGACAAGGGTCTCATATCTAAAATATACCTGGAACTCAAAAAATTAAATCCTCCAACAACAAATCTTCAAAGAAACAACTGCCCAATAAATAAGTAGGCTGAAAACTTAAAGACTTAAAGAGAAACTTCTCTGAAGAGGAAAGAAGGATGGCCAATAGACACATGAAGAAATGCTCAACCTCCCTAGCCATAAAATAAATGTAAATCAAAACAACATTAAGATACCATCTCACCCCAGTTAGAAGGGCTATAATCAAGAACTCTAATAACAACAGATGCTGGGGGGGATGTGGACAGAAGGGAACCTTACTGCATTGTTGATGGGAGTTTACACTTGTTCAACCACTTTGGAAAGCAGTATGGAAGTTTCTCAAAAGACTCCACATAGAGCTCCCCTATGACCCAGCAATCCCACTTTTAGGCATTTACCCAAATGTTCACAAACAAGACCACACTAAAGCTATCAGCATGACTATGTTTATTGCAACATTATTTACCATAGCTAAGATATGGAACCAACCCAGATGCCCCTCAATAGATGAATGGATCAAGAAAATGTGGTATATATACACAATGGAATTCTATGCCTCCATCAGAAAGAATGACACTGCCCCATTTGTTAGGAAATGGAAAGACTTGGAAAAACTTATGTTAAGTGAAGTAAGTCAGGCCCAAAGAAACATAGGTCCCCTGGTTTCCCTTATTTGCAATAACTATTATATGTCTGAGTCAAGCAGAGAAGTTCAGATAAGTTGATGTTAGGGAAATGAACCCTAAGATATGTATTCAAATGTTTTTTTTCTTTCACGTGATTGTTTCTAACACATTTATAAGATTATTTCTTTGTTGCTTTGTATGTCCCTCCCCCACAGTATAACCCCTGCTTTCACTGTATTTGATGTCGGTATAATTTGTGGAGGGGAAGGGAAAAAACAAATCGTTTAAATAGGGATACAGGTGGACCCATTGCAACAATGAGATGTACAAGTCGTTATGTCAAAAACGAACTTTAAGCTTTGGTGGGGGGGAAGATTGAGTGGGGGACGGGGAGGAGTCTGGGAAGGGATAGGAAGGGGAAACAAAGGAGGAGACTCAGTACAATATTCTCACAATAAAAAAATTAAGTCTATGCAACAACAAAAAGAAATGTACTCATTATTTTGCCCATGTAATTGTAACCCCTGTATACAGTATTTTCACAATAAATAAATAAATAAAAATGGTATTCTATCCAAAAAACTATCTAAGCTGCATGATTTATTAACTATGTCCACCTGATTTCCTTCTTGACTCCAAACTATATAATATCTCCTATGTTTGTTTCCTTTGTATGTTCTTCCTCCTATGCATAGCCCCTGTTGTCAATATACTTGATGTTGGTACCCTGCATTTTGTATATAATATGTCTAATCTGGGGAGGGGAAGGGGAATAACAAAACACTGAAACAAGGACACAGGATGACCCATTGCAACCCACAGGACAGTATATTGGAAATGAACTTAACAACTTGGGGGAGGGGTTCAGGAAGAGTGTTGGAGGTAGGGGAGAGAAGGTATACTGGGACAACAAGGGAAGGGGTAACAAGGATCAACAACAAGTAATGTACTCATTGCCTTAACTCTTGTAACTATAACACCTCTGTAGAGCATCTTTACAATAAAATAAAAATTTAAAAATACCATATAGATCTTATAGACTATAAGATCTCCTGTCAGTAGCTCATGTACCTTGTCATTACAAGTAATATATCTGGTTGATTTGTACAGAGATGAGATGAGATATGGCAGTAGACAGAACAACTTCTCTACCTCAAGTTGTAGAGTTTCACCTGTTTACAAGATAGAAGCTCTTCTACTTTAATTGAAATCTCCCAAGGATGCCATTCTTATGCATCATATTTTTTGAGAAGTAACTATTTTTTTAAGGTTGGGAAAACTGAAATACAGACTGGAAGTAATTCCCCAAACTACACACGATGAACGAATCTCTATAGCATGCATACTATAATGTGTTCTTTCACATACATTACTAGATATAATTCTCAAAAGATCCTTTCCAAATTGGGATTCATGTAAAGAAATGATTAAACTAAAAGTTGTGGCTAAAAATGATTTTCCATGGTTATTTAGCAATAAGTAGTGTATTAGTGGTTCAGATATGCAAAATAATCACATTGGTTTGTCTTCTAAATTCTTAAGCAATTATGAGCTAAAACATAGTTATAAATGAAAGTTTTCAGCAACTATACTGGACCTTCTTCCTCTCACATCTCTATCCTAGATCTTGGGGCTAGTTTATGGAAAAGCTAAACCTACAGAGCAAAATCCTAGCATGCCCATTCCACCACCTGAAGGAAAGCCTGCAATTTCATCATAGCCCATTAAGAGAGCTTGTTAGAGAGCAAGGGAGAGAAGCAAGCCATAGTACGGCACCCTGAGCTTCCTTACAATGGGAAGCTGGTGGATAGTGAGAGAGTAACAGTCAACTCTATGAGAAAATGAAAATAAGCAAGAGCTTGAAATATTTCCCTAATTCCATGCCAGTGAGCAAAGAAAAAGATGAAGGATGGAGAGAGGGTTTGGGAATGTATTTCCATTATTTTGTGCTCCTGGATGAACTCTCCTCCCTTTCACAGCTATAAATACTCTTTTAATCTATTTACAAAGTGAGGCTGTTGTAAGAAAGACCTGGTGTTTTGTTTTGTTTCTGTGCCAGTCCTGTGGCTTTAACTCAAGACCTGGGCTCTGTCTCTAAGCTTTTGCGCTCAAGGCTAATGCTCTATACCACTTGAGCCACAGCTCCATTTCCAGCTTTGCAATGGTTAATTGGAGATAAGAGTCTCACATATTTTCTGGCCTATCCTGGTTTAGAACTGTGACCCTCAGATCTCAGACTCCTGAATACCTAGAATTACAAGCATAACCCATCTGCAAACAGCCAAGTCCTGCTATTTTTCAAGTCATTGAATCAGTTTCCATCCTGGGGTTATAGATTTGTTCCCAAAATAATTTGAGAACAAATTGTTCTGCATTTGTTCTCAAAATAGTTCCATTAAAAGGAATACAAATGAAAGAAAGGAAGAAAGGAAGGAAAGAAGGAAGGAAGGAATGAAGGAAGGAATGAAGGAAGGAAGAAAGAAAGAAAGAAAGAAAGAAAGAAAGAAAGAAAGAAAGAAAGAAAGAAAGAAAGAAAGAAAGAAAGAAAGAAAGAAAGAAAGAAAGAAAGACACTGAGCCCTCTTCTGCCCTCTAGCTGTAACCCTCACCCACTTAGTAGAGGAAAAAAAGGAATAGGAATTCTTGCCTTCGACTTCCTGTCTGTACTGGTTGGCACTGATCACAAATGAAGTGGTGGACAAAAAATTTTTCTGCCAAGAAGAGGTGATTCACATCCCTCCATGCTGTCTCCTACCATGGACACTGGCACATTGGTCCTAGTGTGGACAACAGCTGTCTTCCAGGTCCTTATTATTTCTCACACTCTGTTCCTACTTAAGAAAAGCAATAAATTACTACATTTTCCTCTTTTGTCTTTAGAATTCTGCAACCCAACTTTGCACTGCTTTTTTATCTGCCTTCTTTTTAAACTGCCCAGTTTGATTTTTTCTTTCTTTCTTTTCTCTAATCTATTAATTGTTTTGCTCCAAGGTCATTTCCTATTCATACCATTGAATTCCTGCCTGTGATCTTCTTGAATAAAGTTCAGCTTTCTCACTTAATAAGCCATCTCCATAGAACATTCTATTTACAAAGTCCTTTTAATTAAAGTTTCCTTAGTTCTGAAAAGTGACTGTGCTGACTTAAATCTATTTCTCCTTAGCTCTCCTTTTCTATCTTTGCACAAACCTCTTTATTTTTCAATCATTATTTTTAAATTTTATTTTATTGTAAAAGTTATATACAGAGGGTTACAGTTACATAAGTAATGAGTCTATTTCTTATGGAACACTGTTATCGCCTCTCATTTTTTCCACTTTCCCTCTTCCCCATTCCCCTCCCTCAAGTTGTAAAGTTCATTTCCAACATAGTGTCTTGTGAGTATCGCTGTTGCATTGGTTCACCCTTTATCCTTTGCCACCATTTTGTTATTCCCCTTTTCCTTCCCCAAATTAGATAAAGGTATGTACAAGACACAGGGTACCAAAATAAAAACCAGTGACAACAGGAGACAAGCCAACGTGGAAAATAATGAAAAAGAAATAGCTTCTCACAGTACATTAAAAACAACAAAAAGAAAATTTTCTCCTTTCCATATCTTGGAGTTCATTTTGATTGATATCATATGTATATAGCTTCAATTCACCATTATTTACCTTTCAGTCTACTTTTTTCCAATACACTGTCTGTACCTTTAACACATGGAATTAGGACAACTCCTCTGGCATTAATTGTTTGGAATTATAACTTTCTAGGCTCATCATCTTCTGTCTATGTATATATGGACACTAATGTGAAGACCTAGATTTTTCTGATTTTAACCAAATGATTTAAGCCTAATCCCCAAGTTCTTAAAAGTCCTCTCTTAAGAGTTTCTAACCTCCACACCGTACCAGAAATCACTTATCTTTCCCCAGAAAATGAACAGAGACTAAACATTTCCAGATTTCAATCATTCGGCTCTGCCAGTTAAGAAAAATAGCCTATCTACTATGTAAATAAAAATCAATGAGCACATCATAAGAAAATAATATCCATAAGACCAGGCAGTAAGCTACATTCTATCCATTCATCAACAGTTGCATTAAAAAAAACATGTCTGAGTTATCACAATTCCACAGATTAGGTGTACTTGATTGTACATATTTATGGGGTATAATGTGAATTTGAATTCTTGTATACAATGCACAAAGAGCAGGTGAGGGTAATTGACATACCCTATCTTAACAATATGGAAATTATTTCAGTAATAGACAGGTGCTTGCAACAAGTATGGGAGGGAAGAAAAGCTATAGAAAGGTCAGCCCTGGAAATCTTTTGTTTTGCTGGATTCATGCCTAGGTTTTCCTTTCTCCTTTCCTTGTTCACATCAGTAAATCTGTATAGCTGATAATGTTATATCCAAATCCCTTTGACAGACAGTGTGATGACTGTCGCTTCTATAGTACTTCCTAGCAGGTGATGACAGTGGTGGTGTTATTTACTGCCACTTGTTAGACTCACAAGTTCAGTTCTTAAGAACCTCTTTATATCTTTCTAAGTACTTGAAGTGACAGCAGAGACAGATCCACTAGATATGGAGATTTTCACTGTCACCTTTTACCTTAGAATTAAGAGCTTTGGAAAGAGAACCCTATTTGGGTTTTCCACGAATCAGATAACATGACTGAAGCTGTAGAATTGTTATGAGAAATCATGGTTGCTGGTTAAGAGCGTGGATTATAAGTTTCCTCTGTGGAAGTCTATGAATGAGAGGAGCCAGGTGGCAAAGAAGAAACTATATTCCAAGAAGTGAAAAAGAAGAAAGACAACACAAATCAAAGGCATGACAGGATGGCTAAAACACATGTGAAATCAGAAAGGCAACATAGAGAAAACTAGCAAACATTACACAGCTCCAACCCCCAGCCAAAGCTGTAACAACAAGGTAAGTCATAAAGCCCTCCTAACACACTGACAGCCCAGCCAAAGCTGGAACCACAAGGTAAGTCAAGAAACCTTTGTAACCGACTGGCAGCCCTAACTGCAGGGGAAAAAATCTACAGTCCTCCAAGCTTCAAATCCATTTTCCTCAGCAAATGGTTCTGGGAAAACTGGATCATATATAGAAGACTGAAAGTTGACCTTATTTCTCACCCTTCATAAAAATCAACAAAAATAGATCTCACTTTAATATAAGACCTGAAATTTTTAATGTACTGCAAAAAATGAAAAAGAAATAACTTCTTACAGTACATAAAAACAACAACAAAAAGAAAAATTTCTCCTTTCCATATCCTGGAGTTCATTTTGATTTACATCATATATCAGAATTGCAAACATGATAAAAATGAAAAGGAGCCAGGCATGGTAGATCACACCTCTAATCCTAGTTATTCAGGAGGCATCTTTCAGGAGCATCACAGTTTAAGTCCAATCTGTGTAAAAAAAAAACTTAGTGAGACCCCCATCTTAACCAACATGCTGAGCATGGTGTCATGTCCTTGTCATTCCAGGTGTTCAAGAGACATAACTAAAAAGAAAAAAGAATCTCAGCTCAAATTGGCCCTGGAAAATATGCAAGACCCTATTCAATAAAAAGTCACAATAACCAAAGTAGAAAGAATTATAAGGCATGGTTCAAGTAGTATAGTGCCTATCTAGCAAGTACAAGATCCTGATTTCAATCTCTCATACTGAAAAGAAAAAAAATCACAATAAATGTAGGGGAAAGGAATCCTTATACACTGTTGGTACAATGGTAAATTAGTGCAGCTGCTATGGCAACTCTAAAAACTAAAACTAGAAATACCATATGATTCAGCTTCCCCTCTCCTAGGTGTAAACTTCAAGGAATCAAAGTCAGTATATAATAGAGAAATCTGCACACCTATGTGTGTTGTAGCACTATTCTCAGTAGCCTAATTATGGAAACAGATATAACAGATATGGCCGATATAATGAAGAATGGATAAGAAAATAGTTATATATATGCACAACAGAGTTTTACTAGCTATAAAGAAGACTAAGACCACATTGTTCCCAAGAAAATGAATAAAGATGGAGGTCATGATGTCAAGTGAAAGAAGCCAGTTTCAGGACAACAAATACCTTGTTTTCTCTCAGATGAATCTAGGAAAAATCAAGAAATAATTACAGTAGGAGGAGGACAATTTGGGACCATGAGAAGACTGGGGATATTAGAAGTATAGGTGAAAATGATATACATGTGTGAAAATGAAATCCACCATATTGTACAATGAATATATACCCCAAAGGAAAAATCTTGGTCAAGCACTCAACATAGTGTTAAGAACATATGTGCTCACTAGTCACTACTATTCTCTTTTACATTCTCTTTTTCTTTTCTTTCATGACCTTTCCTATTGTTTAGCTACCATTTCCCAAGACTCACTTTGTGATATTAGCCCAGCTAATCTCATCCTCAACACTATTGGTATTTTGAACTGGATATTTGGTGAAGGTGAAGGGATTGTTTATTTACAGATGTTCATGGTATCTCTGGCCTCTATCCTATAGATGCCAGTAGTATCTTCTCTGCCCAATAGATGCCAATAGTTTCTTTGGTTGCAATAATCCAATATAACTACATGTGTCAAGTATTTCCTGAGGGACACAAGTAGCCCTGGTTGAAAATGGGCGGCTAACTCACTGTGAGCATCTTTCTCCCATCTCCACTCCACAGTCTGTCAGACTTCTGTTTTCTTGTCTGCAGTTGAGATCAGGAGTAAGAAGTGAACCAATCACATTTACCTCTTGAGGGTATGAAATGAACTTTGAGACCCTTATTATGTTTCAGCCAGATTCTCTCTGCAAAGACATGATGACTTGCCATTGATAGGGCAGCACATTAGACTGGCCTCTGCTCACAAAACAGAGAGAGTTGGTATGCGAAAACAGAGTATAATAGCGAGACAAGCAGATGAAATATACTTGTAGGGCCCTCCATAAGATTTTAGGCTATTTCCACTTCTAGGTTTTGTCCCCTAGCGAGGCCAAATGGTCCCTCTATGAAGAGCTTAGTGAACTATTCCAGAATCCTCCCAATAGATCCTCGATATCCTGCCCCCTTTCTTTTTTCCTTGAATTCAATTGTGTAGCTTTCTCTTGGCAACAAATAAGAACATTTTAACTGAGGCACTATTCTGAATGTTACTGAGGCTTTAGAAGAATAAAAAGTAATCACCCTTTTCTCCCCTCTTGAATTTGAAAGTGTGTCAGTCAATATCTATTCAGAAAAAAAGAAACAGTCTTACCATTCTAAACAGAAAATCCAATACATTAAGTAGGTGATGGACCCAATGGAAGAATTAAAGGCTATGAAGAAACAAGCAAGGAAAGAATTATTACTCTGGTTCAGTGAGGTCGTCTCAATTTTTGCCCCACCCTCCATGCATACTCTTCTTACGGCCTCCTTATAGGAGCAGTACATATTTCAATGTCTGGTTTAAGACTAACCATTTGATTAGTAATGACATAAGTAGGAATAAAATTTTGCCAGTATTAATCTGGGTTTTTAAAGGCCTCCTATGTCTCTAGCTTGGGATGAGGTCTAGCTAGGAAATCTGATGGATTTACAAAATCCATTTTGTAACAAGAAAAAAGCCGAGGCAACCTGAAAATCAATTACTTTTCTTAGAGTAGCTAAGCCCGAATCTGAAGGTACCAGGGTCTGCAGAGAGCTACCAAAGAGATCTGGAGCAGAGGCCTTGGGAACATAGCATGTAGAAAAATGTGGATTGTAACTCTGAGGATTTGTCAGCTGAGGTGAGCTACTCTGCAAGCAAGAAATTCCTCAGGTTGGCAGGCTTAGAAAGCCCATTTATGTAGACTTTACATTGTTCAAGAATCCTGTCAGATTCTCACTGTAAAGATTTGTGAAAGAGCCCCTCATGGTTTGGGCAGTTGGTGAAGATCAATAACCATTGTAAAAATTTGTCAAGAGCAAAGGCCAGAGTAAAGGCCATTCAGCACTCTGGCTCAGCTAAGGGAAAAAAATATTCAGCAGAGATTAAGGGGCAGGGGAGAATCAAGAATACTGCAACCCAGGAAAGGAATAAGAGGAAGTAGAGAGGGAAAAGCCTAGTAAAGAAACTCTTGTGACAGTCACTGCTCCAAAACTCCTAATTAGAGCTTAAAAGAATTGTTCTGTGATAGCCTTTCTCTCTTAAGCCACAGCACACCACCAACAGGGCTCTACCATCATAAAGTATGCTACAGCAGAAAAAGCTACAAGATATTGTTGAAAATGGGTACATTGTTTATCTATCTAGCATCCAGTCTTTCCTCATTGTTCCTATACACACATTTTCACTCCCTCTAATACTTTTTATATCTAGCATACTGTAAGGTGTATGAATTTATTCCATTTCTTAGTGTTTATCAACCATCTTCCATTCAATATAAACTCTATGCAAGGACATTTGTCTGTTTTGTTTGCTGATTCCCTATGGAAATACTTGCCTCAGTAAACATGTGAAGAAGGAAGGAGCTTCTGACAATATCTATAGGTTCATCCCAAAGTCTGAGGCGCCCACCCTGTGTGCTGAGCATGGATCTTGTTCCATAGAGGGAAATTCAGCAAACAAAGCATAGCACCAAAGAGAAGCGATTGCTTGTGTCTGTAAATGAAATTCTACTGGGACACAGCCATAACATCCGTCTACTTACTGTCTATAATTGCTTTCAATTATAAAAATTATAAAGGCAAGATTGAGTAGTTGCAACAGAAGTGCTGAACCCCCAAAAGCCTGACAGAAGAGATTTTGCTCTTGTTTAGAGCATAGCATGTGACCTGTTATTTTCAAGCATATAAACAAAAACTGAATCAAGTAGGTATTTCAAATCCTATCTTCCTTCCTTTCTATTTGGTTTCTTGACCTTGTTGCTGTAGGATTGCTGATAAGAGTTTTGTTATCAGATATGACTGGCTGTTATCTGTCTATCTCTTCATGCAAACAAAATGAAAAATGTGTTTTGCAAAAGTTCTTTAACTAATGGATAGGAGACAAAGGAAAAAAGTAGAGGAAGGAAGGAAGAATAATTAATATTATTGACATTATTTAAGTGGAGAAGAAAGTGGCACACATCTAAAATCTAAATCTAAAGTGGCGCAAAATCTAAACTATCTGAGTCAGCAACTAACATGCCCCTGTGTCCTTAATCAAAAATTAAAGATCTGTGCTTTGCTTATTGGTTTGGATATTTGTTTGTTTTTGCTCCACAACCTGAAATGAGACTTTCTCTAAGTTCCTCCAGTTTCTTCAGTTGATTCAAGGACCAACCATCTTTTCACAAATTTTAAAATAGCAAGCTGAGGGAATCCATAAGCAAAACAAAACAAAAAATAACAAAACAAAACAAACACCACACAAGTAGATGGTTAAACCTTGCTTCTGAGAAATGCTGATGTTACCTTCTTAAGTGCTCTCCTTCTCAAGGGTCTGGAACTTGAAATTTTATGACTCACTCTAGAAGCAAAGGTTATAACTCAGTGAATTCCCACTAATAGTAACTTTAGGATGAAAAATATTTTGATATCAGTGCACCAGCCTTTCACTCAAAAAAATATAAAGTTCCTTTCTATTTCTGATTTTTAGACAAAATTAATTTTTATTGGTCTGGATCACTTTTGCTTACAAGCCAATTGTCAAGGAAAATCATGCATATAAAATGAAGTTATAGAAATTTGAATAAAGCCTTGGTTTAAAGCAGACTAATTTTTATGCCTTCCTACCCATAAAATAGTATAATTTTTAGCAATTTTCTGCTTATGAAAGATACTTTTTAAAAATTATCTGGTGTTTGATGTAGAGCACACGTGGAATTTTTCATTACAATGACACTGAAGTTCTTAATGCGGACTGGCATTTTATGAGAAGTCTTGCCTTTTTTTCCTTTACTTGAGGGAATAAAATTTCCTGTAAATTTCACACATAGGATTATCTATTGTTCTTTGCTTCCTAAGTCCTAGAAATGTAGAGTTATTTACACATGTAAAAAATCAGATGCTATATAAATAGGTGTTTGTTGAATGCCAATGTTTCTTAGTGGAGGTTTGACTACTCAGTTGTGGTTTTGAGTCACTCTTGTTTTAAGTCTTTACCTGATATCTGTTCTTCTCTAAACCTAATATCAATGAAACAATAATAACACCCCTTTCTCATTTGCTAGCTAGTCCATGGCATTGAAAAACGGCCCTGGCCTTCAAGTCAGGAGGCTGGTGTTCTGAATTTGTACCTGATGCAAACCAGGTCATTGCAGGCTCTGGTCTTTCTGAACTGTTTTGATTCACCGGCTAAATTAGGAATATGGGTTGCATTATAAAATCTCAGAAGAAGCTTTAAGGACAACATCCTTAAACTGTAAGAAAAAAATGTGATTCACTGGCTAGAAGCTGACATCCTCTAAATTATATTTTTTTTCAAAGAGCAAAAGTGCCAAGCCAATAGTCTCTGTGGCTGATAAAGAAAAACAAATTGTTTAAATAGGGATAGAGGTGGACCCACTGCAACAATGAGATGTTCAAGAGGTTATGTCGAAAAACGAACTTTACAACTTTGACAGGGATGGGGGTGGGGGTGGGAAGGTGGAGGGGGGCTTCAGGGGGAGATGGGAGGGCAGGGATGGGAAGGGGAAACAAAGGAGGAGGCAACAATGCTTGATAAGAAATGTACTCATTTCCTTGCTCATGTAATTGTAACCCCTCTGTATGGTATTTTCACAATAAAAAACATTAATTTTTGTTTTTAAAAAGAAACACAGTTAAGCATTTTTAATTTGGGAGTTGTATCAAGATGGTTCTGCATAGCCATTGTAAAAAAATCAATCAACCATGTTCTCTGCAAAAATAAATAAACAAAATGGACAAATATTTTCAGAACATGAAAAATAGAAGAAAGTAAATGGAAGACAGAGATGATCAACATTTCTATTTGGATATTCTCATCTGTGTAGCTGATAGAAAGTGTCAACTTCACAGCAGCTTGGAATGACAACAGAATCAAAGTAATTGGTGGTGATGTTTCCAACAAGCCATTACTCCATGCATCCACACATTTACTTATACAAATGTGTGTGTATGTATGCCAGGAACTATTTGAGATGTTGGGAATAAACAACTCAGGTAAGATCTCAGTATGAATGGAATTTATATTTTAGTGAGGAACTGACAAACATAGTTTGACAAGAAATGTACTTATTACCTTACTTATGTAACTATAGCCCCTCTGTATATCACCTTGACAATAAAATATGTAAAAAAATATGTAATATGTAAAATAATGCATTTTAGGGAGTAAAAGTAAAACATTGAATGTAGCAAGGAAGGAGGAGGGAATAAGCAGCATGATGAAGTTGTAGACTTAAGAATGAAGTTGATCATTTAAAGACAAGAAAAGGACAAGTTACAGGTAAATATAGCAACTAATGCCAATACCCGAAAGCAGGGGTTTCCAAGGAAAAGCAAAGGAGCTAAGGTGGCTGCAATTCAGAGGTCAGAAAGAAGTATTTGAAGAGAGAACAGGAGACAGAACCAGATCACATCCAAACTTGTATGCAACGCTTTGATATTGGATTTTCTCATTCCTATAGTTTATTCTATTATCTATATGGACAGTTGTATCCTTGTGCCATCTAGAAGACTAAATGGTATCACAGATACAACTGGAAATCATCTTGGCAGGTATTCATATTAGCATTAACAATTTTTAAAAGGAAGAAACAACAATTAGACTTGAATCTCAATATATCCTGTGTCCCTGCTTTTTCTGTTTATGTGGTACTGAGGAATTTAACCCAAAGCTTCACGCGTGCTAGGCAAGCAGGCTATCACTAAGCCACATTCCCAGCCCAGCACTAAAAATTTTCCTGAGTAAAACAAGTTAGGAATTGTTCAGATTGCTTCAATGTATTAATTCTGGTGGTACTTATACAACCCATAAGTAATTAGCATCAGGCCCCATTTACAATAAGGAAGCTGAATCTTAGAGTGTTTATATATTGTCTTGTCAAAACTCACATCAGGAGTTGGGGATTTTGCTCAGTGGAAGAGCACTTGCCTGGCAAGTTCAAGGCCTTAAGTTTAGTCCTCAGCACTGAGAAACAAAAACAGAAATAAAAACCTCACATCAGCAGGAAGTAGAAGCTCAGGATTAGAAGTCCAAATCCAGTTTAGAAAGGATAATTTGCCTGAAAGCTCTTTGAAAGAGGATCTTTACTGCAATGAAACCCAGAGAACATAGTGAAGTGCCTTTCATATAGCTGGCTCTGACAAAACATTGATTGACTAAATCTAAAATGTGCTGTTGTGCAAGTTCCAATAAATGAGGAAAGGAAGGGAGGAGAATGTTTTTCTGAATATTTATCTTCATTTGTTGCTAGGAATTGTTCTTTTCCCTAAAAGCCTTTTATTTAACCTACGATTCCCATGATGAACATTTTTCTTCTCCAACTCTTCCATTTTCCTTTCCTACTATACTGGCTCAGCACACATCCTCCCCACCATGCCTTCTTTAGATGTGGGTAATTGATTTTCTCTAACCAAAATAATGACACCCCCATTCTTAACTCAATCCAGGCCCTGCTTTACTGCATGACAATCTAGCTGTGAGATGTTCATTCACTTTGCCTGGTATTAAAGATATCCCCTAGCTGTAACAAGATTTGGCCATGACAGATGGAGATGGTACTCTTGCTTTCCATGCTCAAGCATGTATAGATCTGATTTCTATGAGAGGACTAAGAAACAGACACTGGGAAGGCATTGAAAAGACAGATTAAGGAAGATTATCAGCTATCCAGAAAGGACAGACTCACAGGTTAAATTTACAGAGTAGTATAATCTGGAAAGAGGCTTAAGAACATGTGATGAGCTAAGAACAACAGTGTTTATCCAGCAGGTGACATAAGTGAAGTTAGGTGGTCACAAAGGAAGCTGGCCTAATGAACAGGAGCTTAGTGAAGTGGAGGAGGCATGGGTAGCAACTCTGAGGTCAGAAAAAATCTATGCACATAAAACAAGGTCAGCAGATGATAGGCAGTGCTTGCCAGTGTTGAGTATCTACATTTCTTTCTTTCCTAAGTAGGAGTAACATAAAATGGGAGATACCTGGTAGGGTCGTGGTGTCAAGAAAAGAGTAGATACATTTTTCCTGCTGAGAGAAGTTCCTGGGTGTTCTGTGCATCATAGGAACTGGGACAATGCAAAACAGTTCCATAGAAAGCTCTCCTATAATAACAAGGCCCTGAGTTCAATCCCAGAACTGGCAATAAGTAAAAAAGTAAATAATAAATGAAATAAATAAGTAAAATCAAAACAGAAAGAAATCTCTGTCTTATAGAGACCACAATAGCTCAATAGCTATGTGCATATAACCATATAAAATGAGGCTTATCCAAATGAACTCCAAGAAATGAAAACACAAGGTTATTTTTTTTTATTGTACTGTTTGCAGCTATTTTTTTTCTTTCTTTTTTTCCTTTTGGTTTATTCTCTTCTGCCAGTATTCTTTATTTCCATACCCTTTGTATATAAGTGTATCTACTTGGGGAAGGGAAAGGGGAAGCACAGAAATGGTGGGAAAAAGGGTGAACCAGCTGGGTGCTGGTGGCCCACGCCTCTAATCCTAGCTGCTCAAGAGGCTGAGATCTGAGATATCAGTTCAAATCCAGCCCTGGCAAGAAAGTCTACAAGAGTACTCTTATCTCTAATTAACCACCAGAAAACCAGAAGTGGCTCTGTGGCTGAAGTGGTAGAGTGCTACCCTTGAACTGAAGAGCTCAGAGTCAGCATTCAGGCCAAGAGTTCAAGTCCCATGACTAACAAAAAAAAAGGGGGGAGGTGAACCAATTCAGCAATGATACTCACTAGACACTATGTTGAAAATGAACTTTAGAACTTGGGGGTGGAAGGGAAAAACTGGGAGAAAACAGGAGAGGGGATAACACTGTTCAAAAAGAAATGCATTCATTACCTGACATGTAGCTGTAACCCCTCTGCATATCACCTTTACAAAAACTTTAAACTAAAAAAAAGGTAAGAAATCTCTCCTATCTTTTCATATGATCTCATCAATTCCCCTTGTCCAATAAGGTGGTATACCTGTTGACACCACAGTCTTCTTTGTGTCTGCTTTTGTTCATTGAATGATGACACTAGAATATTACTATTAATGAATCTCAATTCAATTCCCTTTTGCTCACCTTTTGTGTGATCCTCTAGGCTTTCCTTGACAGACCTCAGCTTTCTTCAGTCTCATTAGGCATCATAACCAGTCACATTCTCTTACGGATTCTTAGTCTGGAGTCTAAGAGTCCTGCCATCTGCAGCTTATGAACCTCAGTTATTCTTATAAATCACATATAACTTTATATGTTCAACTAGCTTCTAAAAGGGGTTTATGTTTCCAGAGAGTTATAAACTATTATGTTATTTCCTAGGCCTCATATACTTTCTTTTTTATACCATATTTAGGTGACATTATTGAATGCTATTCTGTAAAGCCTAATAGCATATACTTGTCAAAGTTACTCTAGATTGCCCAGTCAAACTCAAATCATTCTTTTCAACCTCCATCTTGATATAAAGAAATCTCTAGCAATGCATTATAACTTGCTTTGTGAGAAGGTCAATGATTAAATGCCTATCCTCCCAAATGGATTGAAATTTCCTTAGGAATGTCTATCTTTTCTTATGACCATTTACCTTTGTACATATTCACTGTATCAGAATTTTATTTAATTTTTTATCAGTCGTGGGGTTTGAACTCTGGGCCTGGGTGCTGTCCCTCAGCTCTTCAGCTCAACACTAGCATTCTACCACTTGAGCCACAGAACTGCTTCCAGTTTTCTGAGTGGTTTTTATTGGAGATAAGAGTCTCATGAACTTTCCTGCCCCAGCTGGCTTTGAACCATAATCCTCAGACCTCAGCTTCCTGAGTAGCTAGGATTACAGGCATGAGCTACTGGCATAGGGCATTGTATCTATATTTTATAATTAGCATTGTAAAATAATTTTTCATGCTAAAATGAGTAGTATGCTATTCATTCTGACTGAACTTCAGAGGTTCTGGAAGAAATTTCTCTGGATCTCAGTGGAATCAATATACTTCATATTTCTTTCTGGCCTTTACCTCTGGTTAACATGGGAACTATTGGCTAACTTATGTAATAGCTTTGACCATGCCTAAGCAGCCCCTTCCAGTAAACTGCTGACTCTCATTCTGGCATGATATTGGCTCCACTTCTCACCCTACCACAGTCTCTAGCATATAGTTGCTAGCATAGTTCGCAACCCTAGCTTCTAGCACAGCTCTCTACAGTTCTGTGGGAAATTCAGTTTTATATCAGCCTCTCAACATCTCAGGGGCATATGGAAGAAGTTTTAATAGAGTGGAGCCTCAAGTTCATATTGGAGATCAAAGGGGGACAAAACTATACCCTGTATTTAGTCTGCAGAAAATGTGAAGGCTGATTTGATCCCCATGCTATTCCATGGTTCATGTTACATTTGAAATCCATAATGATTTTGTACATCTCACTGTTAACTGCACACAGGGAGACATCAGTGACTTCTGACACTTGCTGGCCTCTGAAAGCCCTTAGAATGTTGGGTTGTTATTTTCAGAATTGGATATTACAAACATAACCAAAGTTTGATAGCTATGGAATTTTTCCCTTTCTTTCTAGCTTTGCTATTTTTGCATTGCACAGACTATCTTTTTTGAAAGTGGAAGAATTGCACATTAGGATGAGAGATGTTCCCTCTAAATATGGAGTAGTTGCAAAGCAATCAAAATAATGAAATGGATTGTGGGCGTAATGTCCCAGTGTTTTCTTATTGTGGCACATTTTGCTGTGATGTTCCTGCATTGAATGTACCACATATATGTATTAAAAATGATATAAGTGACCATTTAGAATTGTTATCTTTCTTCTGTGACAATATTGGGGACTGTTTTTCTATTGAAAGTGGCACTATCATTTGTGTGCTGAATTTTTAAATGGGTTCCTTCATTTTTGATGTACATATAATAGAAGTTTCATAGGATATTTTATTTTCTTTTTCTGTTGTTTCTCATTTATTGTGATAACTTTGAGACTCTCAAATATTCAAAGATCATTTCCATATTAAGGTGTTTAGCCAATGATATAAAAAAACCTATGAAAAGATCACAATTGCTTGAGGCAAAAAATTTGACTTTGTCCTAAACAGCCAAAGTGAGGAGGAAAGCATTCAATGAGAAGTAAATGAGGAAGTATAAGCATATGGCCACATCCAGATCTTAGCCTCATGAGTAACTAGGATTGCAGGCATGAGCCATTGGCGCCCTGCTATCTCTCTTTCTTAACTTCTTGCACCCATCTTACAGACAATATTTGCCACTTGTGTATTTATTATGATCATTTAGGTTTCTGGCTCTTATTTCCTAGAATGTCAATGGTTCCAAGAAATGTGGCTATTTGTCCTCCTGGAAGGATCCTGAATGTTGTATTAAAGACACAGGATTGGGGCTGGGAAGGTGGCTCAAGTGGTAGCGCGCTATCCTTGAGCTGAAGAGCTGAGGGACAGTGCCCAGGCCCAGAGTTCAGGCCCCACGACTGGACCCAAAAAAAACAAAAGACACAGAATACAGCTACTGCATTTTTCCTGAACTTAGCTGGTTATCCACCCTTTTTCACTTGCTCAAGGTAGAGTGTGCAAACCTTCATTCTTAATTCCTTATTGAAGTCAGTATCATGCATTTAAATTTAAGCTGCTTTACGACTGCCTCGCATGTATGTCATTGCTTATTGTTGTGTGACGGTAGCCATGTCACACAACCATTTTCACCTTCTGTTTTCTTCTATGCAAAGTGGGAGTGATATAGGCAACTTCAGGGAGATACCCATAGGCAGACAATGAGAAGCGTGAGTGTCTGTATGGATACGTATCAAATGATCCTATGGTCATATTATGGCTCATAGCTCAGACAAAAGATTTTTTGTTTCCTTTCTTATAATGCATCTGATGCAGGTTAAGTACATAGCTTCATGCTGGGCACATAGTGTGTTGGTCTTACTTAATTAAATATGGTTTTTAGGGGTCATAAGATATAAGAGTCTTGTTTTCCCTAATTTATTAGAATGAGCTCCTTATTCATCTTCAGATCCTTTCTTTTGATTTTTTGAGTAATCTAATGGCATCATTTTTTGAACTCTGAGCCTCAGCTCTTCAGCTCAAAGCTAGCACTCTACCACTTGAGCCATAGCACCACTTAGGGCTTTTTCTGCTTATGTGGTGCTGAGGAATCGAACCCAGGGCCTCATACATGCAAGGCAAGCACTCTTCCACTAAGCCACCTTCCCAGCCCCTAATGGCATAATTTAACCTTCATAAATTATCTAAATTTAAAATAATTTACAATCTAGCATGTAACTTAATACATGTTTATTGTACAATATACATTAGATTTCAATACATATCAATAATATATTAGATTTTATATATGATGTATACATACATGCCTATCATTTCCTTGATCCAGCATTCAAAAATATCCTTATAAAATTATACGTGAGCAGTAAGATCCCTTTACATTAGCTCTACTTTTGTCATTGCTAACATACTTCATCAGTCTCTCCTGTCTTTTTTTAACTCTCTTAAATCTTCCTTGAGTGTATTTTGTATTTGTGTTTCAGTTTCATCATCTGCTCCTGTTTTTTCCTTGGAAACATCTGAAGCTTTAATTTGAATTTTCATTCTCTGTTATCTTAGTTTTGGTCTTATCATATACACCTTTTCATTCTTTCCTCTAAGCAATATGTGCCCCCTGATAACTGAAGACGATTTCACAAATGAAGAAACAATCTCAGAAGTTGTTACAGGTAAGGTTAAATTCTTGGCCTGAATTCTTACTGATAGTGTCAGGATGGCACTTAAACACATTTTTTTAAAGTTTAGATTTGAAACTTGGTGTCTTTCCTATCAGACTAAGTGATCTTATCAATAAAATTATTTGATTTTCTACAGACCTACTTGGACCTACTATCTTAGGATATGTAACAATAAAGAATCACAGCTTGTTTTATTTATGTATGTATTTACCGCTAATACCAGAGTTTCAGCTCAGAGCCTATCACTTGCTCAGCTTGCTTGTTCAGCTGGTGCTGTATCACTGGAGCCATGCCTCTAGCCCAACTTTTTGTTAGATTTTTAGAGCTGATGGAGACTTTTCTGCCTAGGCTGGCCTTGAACTTCAGTCCTCAAGAGCTTAGACTCTTGACTAGCTAAGATAACAGAGATGAGCCACTGGTACGTCACTTAATTTTAAAATAAAATATTTAAATTAGTTTATAAAGATAATGAAAGCTTCCTGCAGCCCTAGCCTGACTAGGTATGCATGCATCTGCTACAGCAGTCTCTGAATTTCTTTGGCTTTCCATGAAAGGCTGAAATAAGTTTTGTGGTAGGTGAAAAAATAAACGAAGGTCTATTTTGTCCAGGACATTATGGTAGCTATCAATATTTTTTAAATACATCAAAGGTTTAGGTACTCAGTTTTGCCCAGTTGAGGAATAAGACAGACAACATTCGAGGCTCTATGATTGTCCAGAAACCTGGAGTTACACAAATAATGCACAAGAAAGCCCTTAAGTCTCGCTAACGAAAATGGTCCTACGAGTCTAGGCTATCTGAAATGCTTTCTTTTACAAAAATAAATACCAAATTAAAATGTTGCTGAAAGTAAAGAATGTTGTGATTTGTTTATGCTTGGCCTCTTTGTTTTAGGTCAAATTCATTATGTCCTATAGATGCCAAATGTTAATTAGTAAGTAGAAATATAATTTTGGTTTTTATATTGATTCTGGCTAAATATGTGCACTTTTGAATTGCCCTATAGAAGAGTAGAAACATTGTGGGGTTTTTTTTATCACCTCTGAAGTAGTCAATTTACATTTAATTTGTCACTCTGCATACTTGTGTGGAAATTTACAGTTCTAAGATGTCTATTGATTTATGCATCTTTATTTTTAAAAAATCATGAATTTTCTAGAAGAGTTGTAAAAGTCCTTTGGTCTTGAACCCAATTACTCATTTTCCTCTTTTGTGTCTCCCAGGGCTCATTAGGAGAATATATCTTAGAAGACAAAACATGTGTTGCCAGACTCATCAGAACTTTTCTTAATGAAAGCATTCCTTCATTTACTTAAGAGAGTATTGGATCAGCTACTGCACAAAGTCCTTGTCATTCATGTCTAAAACATAGCACTTGACCATTCATGGGCTTCCAGTACAGCAAAGATTAGCAACATGAGAAAAATGAAGACTAGCAAAAGGAGAACAGAGGGCTATCAAACTGGGCCATGCATACAGAAAGCATGGCTGAAGGCTGAAGAAGTTCCAATTCTCATAGTGTTTAGGAGACAGAGTATAGGAGACTTGATAGATGTCAGAAAATTGGAAGGTAAGAAGGGGCAAAGAGAGAATAAAGAAGAAAATGAAATGGCAGAATCGCATAGCCAAAGGAAATATAGGCAGATGGGAAAAGAAGAGGACTGTTTCAAGAAGCAACTAAGGTATATCAAAGACAAAGATGAAGTGATGGATAGTAGGTGATATTAAGTGGGGAAGATGGTGTCAAACCTTTGTCTCTTACATATCCCTTCCTTTTGCTGTGCATAGCAGCTTTCTGATTTGTCTTCAGGGGATCAATGCTTTCTTAGTTTTAAACCATATAGTTCCAGAGGGGTAGATCTTATGCCTTACCTTTAGCATGCTACATTTGGAGGTTGTTAATAGGCACTGGACTTACAGATCAGGCATCAGCCTGTAGACCCAAGCCAGACCATTAAAAAGCATGCTAGGAATTTTGCTAGATTTATTAGCTATAAGTTCTGATCTTTGGCTAGATATTAAATTAATATATGCTGAAAGTTGCTGGTAGCAACTCTTGATATTACTTAGGAGCACTTACTAGAGAATAAATCCCAGAAAATTAGAGCCAATTTAAGAAAGAAATTATGAAAAGTGTTTTCTGATCACCAGGATCATGTTTTTAGATCTTGTATATCCTGGTCTGCATCACTGGGTCATGACATTTAATTTGTTTATTGTTTTAATTTTTAACATTTTTATTATCACTGGATATCTATACAAGGGGATTTCATTTTGACAAGTCCACATATATATGCAATAAACCTTGATCAGTTTTAGAGCCTTTATTACTCTTCCCCATTTTTACTCCCTGCTTCTGAAAGTAATCTCAATAAACTTCACTGTTCCATTTTTCCCACATGTACATAAAATATTTTTAACCATATTTAACTTCCTTCATCTTCTCTGTAACTCTCTCTCCCATTAGTACCCTCACCCCACATAGTATCTGATTTCATTCCTGTTATTCATGGTATTCATGTTGTTTATCATGGTATGTCACACATGCATATTCTGTATGCTATTTATTATCTTTAAGTAGTTGAACAAAGGAGTTGCAATTCAACAAAGCAGTATATGCATACAATGTCTCCTGATCAATGTCACCTCTTTCATCATTTTCCCCATTCTTTCCTTCCCTCAACTTTCTTAATGTTATACTATATGCATGGAATTTCAGGACTGTATTTCCCCTCACACTTCCTCTCTTCATTCAGATCTTTATACTTACTCTCACTTTCACCAGCTCCACTATCCATGGATTTTAGTGAGTCTCTTGATATCATCCCCATTCACAGATGCAATGTATATCAGTATTTTCACCCCCTAAGATTCTCTCTTCTTTTTCACTATGCAGTATCTTCATCATTAAAAAATGGTTCTATTAAATTATTTAAACTGTGATGCTCACAAATGTCTTTTCTTTGTAGCCTCTTCTAAAACTGTGTAAAAGCAAAGAAGTCTGATTACAGTCTAGCTTGAATAGTAAGCAAAAGATTTTAAGATATGTCTATGTTCAACATTTTCTTTCCAATTAGAGTTGAATGGGGATATAAAATCCTAGTGTAACCAGATTCAGATGTTAATGATCACATGAGACTTGTCATCATTGATAGTCACAACCCAATCTGCCACTATCCACCCATTTGTAAACAGTTCTGCTCAACATAATTAACTTTGTGAAATGATATATCACTTCTGTGCAAAAAATTCTGTTGATTAAATTACTTAGTTTGCAATAGAAAATGGCATTTTTTCCTTATGGGGTTTGTTTTTAATATCCTCTTCTTCCATCTGATAAGATATTTCTTAACTTTGTGTTCACAGGTGGGAAATGACTTAACACCAAAGACAATCTAAAGATGATGTGTTTTTACTTTTTCTTTCTCTATCAGAATTTTGAAAAGCATAATACATACACAGCTTCTCATGTCTAGCATTTATTATTCTGTATATATGGTATACATTATATACAAACATTAAGAGTTTGCAAACAGAAAAATGCACTTGAAGTTTGGAATAACTAATTTAGAATCCTCATGTACTTAGACGTTTTTGGAAGTTAAATATGCCTAACTTTTGGTTAAGAATAAGATAAATAATTTTTAAACAATACATACTAAGAATATTCTTCAGAGTATATAATTGCATTTCACATTCTATGCTTTCTGTTCAGAATAAATCTCACTGCATCTTAACTTCTTCTTTTCTAGGAGTCCTTAGTGACCCCAAAGTTAGAATGATCATCCTTGGCTGGTCAAAGGATTACCAATTTTCCATTTTCACTACAATGAATTATTACAGATTTAGTGGCTTTAAAAAGCATAAATTTATTGTCATATTGTTCTAGAAATTGGATATCTAAAAATAAGTTTTGACAGCAATATGTTTCTTCTGGAAGTTATAAAGGGACATTTATTCTCTTTCTATTTTTAGCTTCCTGAGAATGATCACTCACCTTTCTCATGGCCCCCTTCCATTTTCAAACATAGTGTGATAGCATCATTCAATCTTTTCCTCTTTGATCACTCCTCTATCATTATGTCTTTTCTTCTCAGACTTAGAACTTCCTGTTTCCCTCTTATAAAGATCCTTGTGATTGGACTGAATGGACTGTGATAATCTACAATAATCCCTCAATCTCAAAATCTTTAATTTATTCACACCTGAACAGTTTGTTTTGTTAAGGAAGGTAACATATTCCCAGATTTTGATAATTACAATGGATCCCACTATTATCAATGATAAAGAATTCAAATACTATTCCAGTTGGCTGGAACACTTAGCATTTAACTCAAATCAATTAATTATTACTAAGCTGGATAGGTCTCACCAAATGCAGTGGTATTGGGTTATGGTTGCCATCATTTAAGCAGCTTCCAAGTCAGGCTAATAAATGGCCAACTCAATGTGGAATGGTGGAATCGAAAATAAACCATTCTGATTTGAGCTGAGCTAGGCAGGCTTTTGACAGAAATGCCTCAAGGAGTCTAAGGTTCTGATGGAGGTTAGATTAGGTGATATTTCAAATCCATTTCAAATCTATATTTCCATGATTCTTGCTGCTGAATAGATTCTTAGCAACAAATGGAATTTAAGATTTTGTACCCTTCAGCTTCTTTTTTTTTTTTTTTTTTATTATTTTTTTTTGGGTCCGGTCGTGGGGCCTGAACTCTGGGCCTGGGCACTGTCCCTCAGCTCTTCAGCTCAAGGCTAGTGCTCTACCACTTGAGCCACAGCGCCACTTCCGGCTTTTTTCTTTTTGCTTATGTGGTGCTGAGGAATCGAACCCAGGGCCTTGAGCATGCAAGGCAAGCGCTCTACCACTGAGCCACCTTCCCAGCCCAACCCTTCAGCTTCTTAAAGAACTTGTAACAATATGTAGATTACAGATGAGTGTGAGACATTTAAGAGATAAAGCCAGACACCTGTGGCTCACGCCTATAATCCTAGCTACTCAGGAGGCTGAGATCTGAGGATCACAGTTCAAAGCCAGCCCAGGCAGGAAAACCCGTGAGACTCTTATCTCCAATAAACCACTAGAAAAATGGAAGTAGTGCTGTGACTCAAGTGGTAGAGCACTCGCCTTGAGCTGAAGAGCTGAGGGACAGTACCCAGGCCCAGAGTCCAAGGCCCACGACTGACCAAAAAAAAAAAAAAAAGTCTGAGATAAAACAGTCTATAAAAAGGGGGTATTTTGAGCTTCTAAAATAAGTGTTGAATGGAGCAAGAAAATGTGGTATATATACACAATGGAATTCTATGCCTCCATCAGAAAGAATGACATTGCCCCATTTGTTAGGAAATGGAAAAACTTGGAAAAAATTATATTAAGTGAAGTAAGCCAGGCCCAAAGAAACACAGGTCCCATGGTTTCCCTTATTTTCAATGTCTAGTATATATATGAGTCAAGCGGAAAAGGTCAGATAATGTGATATCAGGAAAATGAACCCTTAGATATGTATTTTAATGTTTTTTCTTTCATGCATGTGTTTCTAATGCATTTATAAGATTACCTCTTTGTTGCTTTGTATGTCCCTCCCCCACAGTATAACCCCTGCTTTCTCTATATTTGATGTCAGTATAACTTGTGGAGGAGATGGGGAAAAACCAGTTGTTTAAGGATACAGGTGGACCTGTTGCAACAATGAGAAGTACAATTTGTCATGTCCAAAACGAGCTTTACAATGTCGGTGTGGGGGGGGGGGGAAGGAGAAGGATTGGGATTGGGGGGGAGGGGGGAGGCTGGGAAGGGATGTGAAGGGTAAACAAAGGAGGAAGCTGCAATGCTTGGTAAGAAATATACGCATTATCTTGCCCATGTAATTGTAACCCCTCTGTACAGTATGTTCACAAATAAAATAAAATTAAATTTAAAAAAAAGGAAAAAAAATAAGTGTTGAAACTCTTGGGCTATGAATGTGTCTTTAATTTTTTGATTATTTGAGGGATTATTATAGAGTTGAGAAATTCATTGAGGTAGTAGGGGAGGGGAGAAGAAGACAAAGCCAAGCAGGAATTCTGTACCCAAATCTTTGAATAAAGGACTCCAATAGAAAATGGAGGAGGCAACAATGCTTGCCCCTCTGTACAGTATTTTCACAATTAAAAAACTTATTTAAAAAATAAAATAAAATAACTTCAGCCACATTTTTATGAAATAAAATTTTCAACAATAGTCATCAAAACAGAAACAACAATCTAGGGAAAAGTCATGAATCTGATATCTTCTATTGTTCAGATTCCTCTCTCTTAGGGAACTTCCTTTTCTAAAGCAGTTACTGCAATTTAAAGTGTGCCAAGGGGTTAGTTCTTTTGTACAGGATTTCTTTGAAATATTTTTTCATCCCTTTGCATTAATCCCTTAGGAACTTTTTGGACAAGTTCAAATTATTAAGACCTACAGGGAAGATATCCGAGTTTTTAGTCCTCTGCAAGACTGATTTAATACTTTGATTTCAAAAAATTGAAGCACTGGCATATAGAGCTGTGATTTGTCACATTTGCTCAGATAGAAAGCAGGATGGTCTTTCAAAAATGAAATGCCAGAAAATGATCCACTGGGGCTCTCTCCATTGGCATCCACTCCTGAGAGGCTTAGCAAGCATCCACCTCTACCAGGATAGGCTGACTGCTCTACTTGGAGTTCTGTTAGCACAACACAGAGGCCATGGGGCCTAACCAGAGGAAGACAAGCTTCACCTAGAAGAGAGGAAATATGCAATGACTTTTGTGCTATGTTCCTTTTAGCATTACCATACATAATGCTCTTTGGCATTAAGGCAATAATTACAGAGAAAGTCTCCTATAGAACAAAAATTAGGGGCAATACTTTCCCTGTCTGGGCTTTTTGTGCTTTATTCACAGCAAAAGACAATTACATTTTGTGCACACCTAATCCCACCAGTTTAATGGGGCACGTAAAATATGCCTTGCAATTTGCCCTTTATTAATATTAAGCTTGCTGAAAATGAGAGCCAGTTTACCATTTGACTTGTAAAAACAACAGTCTGCCCTTCAATAACTTCACCTTTGTTTAATTTAGCTGAAGTCAGGAGTTTGTTAGAGTTGCATTCTTGGCAGCCCCAGGACTATTCTCAATAGTAAACAAAACTCAAATTTACTTATGCCAAAAAAATAGCATACCACCTGGAATTGAAGAGTCTAATGATATACCTGCAAGAAGAAAGCATATCTGCAGTTTTAGTTAACCTTTAAAATTTTTTCTCTTTCAGAGCACATAGTAACATCTCACAGACTATTGCCCAATAGGAAAAACGGAGTTCTGTTACAGTTTAATTGTGTCCCCATAATTTACATGTTGAAGTAGGTTTTAAAAACAGGTAGTTAGGCTGGGTGCTGGTGGCATATGCCTGTAATTCTAGCTACGCAGAAAGTTGAGATCTGACGATCGTGATTTGAAGCCAGCCTAGGCAGGAAAGTCTATAAGACTCTTATCTCCAATTAAGCACCAGAAAATTGGAGGTGGGGCTGTGACTCAAAGGGTTAGAGTGTTAACCTTGAGCAGAAAAGCTCTCAGAGACAGTGCCCACTACCTGAATTCAAGCCTTACAACAACCACCACTGATTAAAAAATAAAAGAGGTAGTTAAGTTAAAGTTAAGACATTCAGGTGACCTTGATCCAATACGACTGAGTCCTTAAAAGAAGTGGAAATTCAGACCCTGGAAGCAACTGAGAGAAGACCATGCGAACATATGAGGAAAGGAAGACCATCTGCAAGCCAAGGAAAGAAATCAGTGCTTCCAACATCTTGAAGGAGGACTTCAAAACTTTGGAACATGAAGTTTTGTCATCTAATCCATACAATTGTTGGTATTTGCTACTGCAGCCCTAGAAGACCAGTACAGGCTCTACAATGATTGGTCCTGAATGTTCAGCATTTACATAGTAACAATTTGTAAGAGAATCTTTGCCTGTGCACCTAGATGCAAAAATAGAAGAGGAAATGTTCATGGACATGTTCCCACATAAGATGCATCTGAGCAAGTTAACTTACTATATGACTGAGATGAGCAAAATTATAAATGTTTTACCTTTGAAGGAAGCAATTCATTCCAGAGAGTGTCTACAGTATAATCTGCATACTAATTGTAAATATGATATTCTTATAAGATTTCTTAGTGGCTTTGTTCTTAATGGAAAACCAGTACATGTCTAAAGTTTTACCCTCTATCTAAAGTAATTATTTTTGCACATGGGGCATTTTATTTATTTCCTTTGTTTTTACCTAATTCTTCTATCAGCTTCAAAAGAAACAAGTATTTGTTTCCAAAATGTGGTGAGAAAAAAAATTCAGTGATTATAAAGTAAAACATAAAACTTCTTGCCACTTGCTGGTGGCTCATGTGTATAGTTCTATCTATTCAGGAGGCAGAGATCTGAGGATTGCAGTTTGAAACCAGACCAAGCAGGAAAGTCCTTGAGACTCTTACCTCCAATTAACCACCAAAAAGCCAAAGGTAGAGCTGTGGCTCAAGAGGGAAAAGAACAAACAAAACAAAACAAAACAACTTAGGGTCACCACCCAAGCTCTCAGTACAAGCCTCAGGACTGGCGCACATACACACACACACACACACACATACACACACACACACACACACACACCAGAAGTGAGCTTTCTCTTATTAGTGACAGCTAAGAATGATTATGTCTCAATGTGGCAGGCAACCGGACTTTGGAATCCACCTCAAAGGAATTCCTCTGGAGGAGCCACCAACCTCAGGCCATCTGCATTGGCATTTGTGAAAAAGGCAACTTGTTCTGTACACTATTGAGAATTTTAGCCTTTTTGAATACAACAGCTATCAGGTAGTTTTACCCTAAACGATACAAAGGACTTTTGATTTGTTCAGGAGCCAGTGGTGATGGTCCTCAAAAGCTGAGTACCTGTGAAGGAGAGAACATCTTAGAAAAAATGATTTCAATTACAAAGTAGCTTAAAAACTACTAAATTGGGTCAATCATATAATCCCTCTAAATCCAATCCTTTTTCTTATCCTGCCCCTTTAACCTCCAAATCCAATCAGCAGCAAAGAAAGCTATTTCTGGTTAGTCACATGCAGCTGCCAAAACTGTGGCTGGGTACAGCAGAGACCACGGGTCTGATAGCAGCCAAGCTGGACTAACTTCCCACATCTGCCCCTTGCTGACCAGCCACGAGAGGAGGAATAAATTTTTAAATCTCCTTATATGACATGATAACAGAAAGGCATTTGCTGATCAAGGGTTTAAGCTAAATTACATCTGAGCTTAACTTTACATTCCCCATGTAATAATTTTAAACATGAATTATATCCAGAATTTTGTAAAACTGGAAGGCTTTGAGAGTGTAGATGTATCTTGTTTGGGTTGTATTATGGCTTAAAAATAGAAAATTCAAGTTTAAGTTTCACTGATGACATTTGCTTTCTCACACAGTAACAAAATTTTTTTTAATTTAATTTTATTGTCAAGGTGATGTATGGAGGAGGGGTTATAGTTATATACATAAGGTAATGAGTACATTTAGTAACAAAACGTTAGAGCTGAGTAACCAGCTGCCACATTTAGAAGTAGTATTTCTTTTCCATTTGCCACAGTCCTTACCCCTTCTTGATTTTACCTAACATCACCGCATGAAAAAAATAGGTGTAACCATTACTAGTCACTATGGGAGACTCAGAGAAACTTCCCAGGAGGGCAAGGAAGGCCTGTTTATGCTTAAGCTACTCCATAAGCTCAAATGAAGGCAACCCCATATAATCATCTCTCCCTCAGAAAATCAGGTCAAAGGGGCACAGCTTCTTTTTCCCTACTATTGCTTTTCTGAGAACTTGTCTATCTCACATTTTATTTTCATCTATATTGTAAAAATGGGAGCAAGAAGTAAAACCACAGTAAAGAGAATGCTTAAAAGATAAAGATGTTATTGTTTAAAGCATCCACCGTGTGCCAAGCCCTCCTCAGAAGAATCCTGCAGGAAGATACTATAACTAAACTTGACTACTAACAAAAGTAAGTTAGGAAAGGATAAAGTGCCATTTTTCTTGCCTTGTCTTCCCCAGAGCACTTAGCAATACATAAAACCCCTATTCTTAAAACATAGTCTTCAGCTTCCTTGACTGGTGTGTTTTCCTCACTCTGATGTATGTTTGACTTGAGGATTTCTTCAGTATTTTGTACCCAGTGCCTAAACCAGTAGCTGGCATCATAATCTGAAAGTAAATATGCATGAATTAATTGATGAATGGAGAACTACAAAGAGATAACTTTGATTCCTAGCATGTCCTCTCCTCTGTCCATACTTGGTCTACTTTGACCACAAGGTGACTCACTATTCAGAGACTGTCTGGCCATGTAACTGAGCTAAGGGCAGAAAAGCCAGTTTGGGCATCTGAACTTCTCAGCTTGGTCCATCACATCTGATCAAAGCGTGTCTCCTCAAGCAGGGTGCTGGTAGCTCATGCCTGTAATCCTGGCTACTCGGGAGGCTGAGATCTGAAGACTGAGGTTTAAAGTCAGCCTGGGCAGAAACATCTGTGACACTCTCATCTCCAATTAACCACCAAAAGGCTAGAAGTGGAGCTATGGCTCAAGTAGTAGAGTGTGAGTCCTGAGCTAAAAAGTTCAAAACCAATGCCCAGGCCCTGCACCTGCATTCAAACCCCATTCAAACACACACACACACACACACACACACACACACACACACACACACACACACACACACACACACACACACACACACACACACACACACACACACACATCTCCTCTTTTCAAGAAGAGTGATAATAGGTGGGTGGATGGTATTTAGTTTAGGCTGGAAATCCTTGTCTATATGATGCATGTGCACAATTAGAGAGAAAATGCTCCTTGTGCAGAGGCATCTATTACCTTACAGAAACTTGATCTTGGGGTAACAGACCTTTGCAGGCATGGTTAGTGTGTTCCGGACCTAAGGCAGATTTAGAAGACTGATTAGCCACTGCGAGCCCAGCCTGCTGACCTCACTCCAGCAGTGTTTACTGCCTTTATTGAAATGGAAGCATTAACTTTATCCCACTTGACCCCCAAAGACCCTCACACTAGCTCACATGGCATTAGGTTCCATATCACAAAATAAGACCTCAAGAACCAAAGTGACTTATCCAAGCAAAAAAAAAAAAATTATCAGCAGTGATAAACACTTGAATTAATCTGTTGCCTTTTTAAAAAGCCACACAAATTTGTTTGCCTCTTCACTTCTCCCACACAGATATAGAGGAGTTTATCATGTTGTGGGTTATGAAGTTGAATGCTTGTACTAGAAAAGCTGCAATAGTGTGTGGAAACCAAGTCTTTAGTTTGTAGGTAAGTAAACAAATTTCTTTGTGCTGAGGGTTGCTTTTCTCATTCAAAAAATGCAATTCTGATGCTAGCTGTTTAGATTTCCATTTTAAAACAAATGCTTCACACAATATGCTTTATGTAGTCCCTTCCTTTTTGCCACTTGCCACTGGCACAGTTGTTTATCAAGGAACTTTCATTCAAGAGAAAGGAGTTAAAGATGTAGCCCCAATCTATCAATGAGCAGCAAGCAAATGCTGAACACATGCAATGAAACAAGAATGGCCCGGATGGCTGCTTCAGCATCAAACACTCAAAAGAATATGTCTGACACTTTTCAATTGTCCATAAGCATGGTTATTAATAACTGATGAATATTTCACCAACACCATGTTAAGACTTGTCTTAACATGACCTGTTATATTGCTCATTCAACAAAACCATCTTCCCTTTTGTATGGAGGGATAATTATCACAGTGAAAGATGGAAGGTGGTGGGAGATGGGAGCAGCAGAGAAAACTGCAAAAGAAAATAATAAAACAAAAGAATCCACAACAAACTGAAAAGGCCATATCAAAGTTCTTGATTTGCATTAGACAAAAAGACAGAGAGGAAACCACTAATTTCAGAAAATAAAAGAGCCATTCAGTTTAATGGGATACAGATATGACTCTTAAAGAAATTTGGTTATTTCCAGCACCTTGACATGAATTAAGAAAAGGTCTACAGATATTTGATCTCCTTAAATAGGTTTGGAGTTTCATAAGGATGGAGCTAATCAAACTCTGTTTATCTTTGCCTAATTATGATACTATAGTTCAATTTTAAATCTATCAATAAATCATGTAAGTATGACTACTATATTCTAACCATTATATGGATTCTTAAACCAGCTACCATTTCAGTGTCAGTGGTGAACTCTTAGCAAGCTCAATTTTGTTACAATGAAGATTATAAACTGGCTTTAATCCAAGACACATAATTGTATCTAATAAGTTTATGGGTCTGCTAAGTTTAACTGATCAATATTAGTGAGACACAGTCTTCTAGTGTAATTGGTTATAGTCAAGTCCAAACTTAGAATCAAAGCAACTTTCACCAAAATTTTACAGATTAAAGATTTTATCTTACGCCATGTGTTGAACTCACTTCAATTCTCTGGACCTTAAGTTTTCTCATTTAAAAATTCAAAATACTTTCTGATGGAGGCATAGAATTCCATTGTGTGTATATACCACAGTTTCTTGATCCACTCATCTACTGAGGGGCATCTGGGTTGGTTCCATATCTTACCTATGATAAATAATGTTGCAATAAACATAGTCGTGCTGGTAGCTTTAGTGTGGTCTTGTTTGTGAACATTTGGGTAAATGCCCAAAAGTGGGATTGCTGGGTCATAGGGGAGCTCTATGTGGAGTCTTTTGAGGAACCTCCATACTACTTTCCAAAGTATTTGAACAAGTTTACACTCCCACCAACAATGCAGTAGAGTTCCCTTCTGTCCACATTCCCTCCAGCAACTGTTGTTATTAGAGTTCTTGATTTTTGCCATTCTAACTGGGGTAAGGTGGAATCTCAATGTTGTTTTGATTTGCATTTCTTTTATGGCTAGAAAGGTTGAGCATTTCTTCATGTCTCTATTGACCATCCTTCTTTCCTCTTCAGAGAAGTTTCTCTGTAAGTCTTCAGCCCACTTATTTATCGGGCAGTTGTATCTTTGAGTATTTGTTGCTGGGGGATTTAATTTTTTGAATTCTAGGTATATTTTAGTTATGAGACTCTTGACCATTGTATGGCTAGTGAATATCTTCTCCCAACCCATGGGCTTTCTGTTGATCTTGCTAGCTATGCCCTTTGCCATGAAGAAGCTCTCCAACTTCATGCAATCCCATTTGTCCAACCTTTCTTTGATTTGTTCTATGCCTCCATCAGAAAGAATGACATTGCCCCATTTGTTAAGAAATGGAAAGACTTGGAAAAAATTCTATTAAGTGAAGTAAGCCAGGCCCAAAGAAACATAGGTCCCATGGTTTCCCTTATTTGCAATAAATAGTATATGTCTGAGACAAGCAGAAATGGTCAGACAAGTTGATGTTAGTTGAAATGAACCCCAAGATAAGGACTCAAATTGTTTTTCTTTCTTGCTATTGTTACAGATATTTATAAGATGATTTCTTTGTTGCTTTGTATGTCCCTCCCCCACAGTATAACCCCTGTTTTCACTGTATTTGATGTTGGTATAATTTGTGGAGGGGAATGAAAAAAACAAATTGTTTAAATAGGGATACAGGTGGACCCATTGCAACAAGACATTATGTTGAAAAAGAAACTTTGCAATTTTGGCGGGGGGGGGGTGGGGTTGGTATAAGGGAAAAGAAAGGAGGCAACAACGCTTGGAATCATTTTCTTGTTCATGTAATTGTAGCCCCTCTGTACGGTATTTTCACAATAAAAAAACTTATTAATTAAAAAAATTCAAAATACTTGAATAGATGTTCTTCAAAATCCTATTCAGCAAAAATAATTTGACATTCTGAGAGACATGGTTTATCTACTACAGATTGTATCCAACAGTTTGTTGTCCCACATGCTCTTCAGGGTCCTGACAAAAACCATTCTCCACCTGAGCAGAGGCCTGTCTAACCCCCTTCCCTACTAGATCTGGTAATTGGACACCTTGAATATGTAATCTTATGGGTGACCTCTCTTTTGAGCAATGCCTCACTTTTCCCAAATTAAATTAAATGTGATTCGCTTGACGTGATTTTGGTGGTTGTGGAAATAGACCTCTACTTTTATCTCATAGCATAAACAGTGTTTTCAAGGAACTCTTCACATTTCTAAGAAAAAAAAAATTTTAACTATTCTCACCTAAAAACCTGCTTCCTACACTACACAAGATTGTGTAGTTTTATCTTTCAGCCTTGCAACCATTCCTCAAAATTAAGAAAATAGCCAAATGCTGAAGGCTTACACCTGTAATTCTGACTACTCAAGAGGCTGATCTGAAGTTCAAAGATCTAAGATAGCCTAGGCAGGAAAGTCTGTGAGACTGCTATCACTAATTAAGCACCAGAAAAGCCAGAAGTGGAACTATGGCTCAAGTGGTAGAGTGCTAGCCTTGAGCAACATGCTCAAGGGCAGTGCCTAAGCCCTGAGTTCAAGCCCCAGAACTGGCAGCCCTCTCCCCACCCCCAAAAAAAGAAGAAGGTAAAGAAATAGATATTATGTAGTACCATTTACGCAGCTATAAAAAGAAACAATTGTAACAACACCCTCTGACAAAGAAAGTGAAAGACAAGACCATGTGACATGGGAAAGTACAAACAAAGGATGTTTGGTGACATTTTCCTTCAGATTTTCCAAAGAGGTGATGAGTAAACATTTCAATACTCAAGATGAAAACAAGGATTAGCCAATTCTCAAATTTTGAAAATATTTATTGATGGTTTTCTACTTACCAAGCTTATCGATTTTCTTGGTCTGTTTGGTCTGGAAAAGCAAAATACCATAAACTGGGTGAAATTTATCTGTCAGAATTTTGGAAGGTGAAAAGTCCTGGATCAGTGTGCTGGGAGATTCAGTGTCTAGTGAAGACTTGCTTTTTGCCTCAGAGATAGTGTCATCTTACGGTTGTTTTCTAGAAAGGTTAGAAGAGACCAGGTAGATTTCTGAGGCTTCTTTTGATTAGGACACTAATTCTATTCATGAAGGCTCTGCCCTCATAATCTAATCATCATCTAATTATATCAAATCATCAGCTCTAATTCCTAATTCGATTTCAATGTATGAATTTTGAAGGGAGGGCAGACATAAGCAATGTAAAACACTGATAATTTCCTTATTTTTAGTATTCAATTTAATCACTACAACTCTGAAATAGTTTCTATCATTTGGGTCTTATATATCCTCAAAAGGCCCATGTATTAAAAGCCTATTTGTTAAATAGCCTAGCTTGGTGCTACTTGGTGCTAATGGAATCTTTGGGAGATAGAGCCTAGTGAATGGAAGTTAGGTTATTAAAGGTGTGCCTTTGAAGGTATATGAGACTTCTTTCCCTTCCTGTTTCCCTTTTGCTTCCTGGCTACTATGAAATGATCAGACGTTGTTCTCCACCTGCTCCCACCATAATATACTGTACTGCTGCAGCCCCAAAGGAACAGGGCCAAATGACCATGGACTGAAACCTCCAAAACCATGAGCCATAAAAAAAGATTTTTCTTCCTATTGATTAACACAGAAATTTCACCACACTACTAGAAATCTGAGTAACACTGTCATGTTACTAATATCAATATTTACATTAAGAACTTGCCTCAGTTTCTCATGGGGCAAAATAAAGAGGTAGAAGTTAGATGCAAGTGTCCTGGCACATTTCCTACAGTCTCTTTCCTAAAAAGGTAGAAATGAGGCCTAGTTTCTGATGAAGCATTGTGTATGTCATATTTTTCACTACTGTGGTTTCTGATTGAATTCCTGTATCTTTGCTCTCCTCAGTTATGTTTCCCAACTTTGGCATGAGTGGCAATAATCTCTAGAGGAAAGGTGATTTATATCTAGCATGCGTCTTTGCCTATACCCTAGGATGGGTATTAGCACTTTCTAAGTTCAGTAACACCACAGACTTTCTCCATGCCCTGACAGCAAGGCAGAGAGCTCCAGTGTCAGCTTAATACTCCTAAAGTTATGAATACAGAATAATTTTTGTTGCAAATTAACTTGGGCCAATAAACCAGGGACTGTCTCCAGGCCAAAGGATAATAAACCTTCCTGAGAAGAAGCTTCCTCCTTAGGAACAGAAACAGGCTTTCTCATTGGTTGCAACCAGCCATTGACTTTGTAAGGAAAAAGGTGGTGAAGATTTATGAACAATGGTGGGCATAGGCACAGTTTATTCAATGTATTAATCTTAAAAAAGAAGTTGGAAGGCCAACATTTTCATTTGGGGTGGGAGGTGATAAGTAGCAGTGGGAATCTATGGGAAGCTGGTGGCATACGTATGGCTCTGCTCTGAGTTTCTAAGAAAATAATGAGTGAAGAGAAAAGATTGTAGAGAAGCCATCCTCAAAAAAATTCTGTCTGTTGTACCCGTACAGGGAAAAAAGAACTTTTAAGGGAAGCCATATTTTGCTGTTCCATCAGCACTCAATGACACATAATTGCCTCCCGTAACACACCTGTGTGAAGATGAAAGGTAGAAAAGCACAGAGAAAGGATCACAGGGCAGCCAGCAATTCCAACACCCAAGGCAGAGCATTCATGGAATCAGAGCAGGATTAGAAATGAGCTGAAGTCTCCTTGCTTCAGAGACTTGAAGAAAACAAGAGAGACTCTTGGGGTGTTTTTTCCTGAACATTAGATATGAAAGGTCGTTATTTTATTTTTCTTTCATCTCAAATTGTGATTTAATGACATATTTATGGTTAGGAAGCCAGGTAAAGTATCGGAGAGTCCAAGGACAGGCTGACTGGTGTCCTAGGAGCCTCCAGCCTGGCAGGGTAGAAAGTACAAGCTTTGAAGTTCCCTCTAAGTTTCTGTTGAACTATGAGCAACTTATCTTTTGGCAAATGCAAAGAAGCATTAGAAGGAATAATGAAAATCATTAAATTCCACTTCTAAAATTTAAAGATAGTTTCTAAGTAATCCTCAATGAACCACAGGATACAGAAGTGAAAGATATCCCAAAACCGTTTAATTCTGCCTGGGAAGGTGCTTTCTCACCAAGTCTGTCCCTAGAGACCCTCTAGCCTTGACCTGAGCTCTCATGGATCAGACAGTTTTCTACAATCTCACAAAAAAACAATTCGTTGACGTCAGAATGCCTTGTTACTTCCACATCTTGGTCCTAAGAATTCCCTTCTAAGATAATATTTGAAGAAGCAAATTTGAAGCATTCATGTCCTTTTGCATTCACTTCCATGAGAGACTCCCTAGATTCTTATCATTTGGGTTCTCTCCTATGGTCTCTGGCCCTTCATACTCCATTATAAGACATCATATTATGTCTAGGCATAATAAGAGTATGGCTATAATTCCAGCTGCATAAGTACTATCAATAGAATAATCATTCTAGGCTAGTCTCCAGGCAAAAAATAGGAGACCTTATTTGAAAAAAAAAGTACAAAGGGAATGGAAGGGTGGCTTAAATGACATATAAACACACATACACACACACACATAATATGAACTTGACACACACACAATGTAAACTTGACACACACACATGAACTTGACACACACAAACAATGCTAGCACACACACACATACACACACACACACACACACACACACCAGTCATGATAAATTATATAGAACTCTATACTGTCAATCACTGAAGCCAAAGGAGGATGTGCATTGGTTGACAAGGGCTCAGTAGCTATGTGGTATGATTATATAAAATAATATTTTATGTATATATGATGCAGGGCAGCAGAATCAAATACAGTGAAAGCAGGGGTTATACCATGGGGGAAGAACATAAAAAAGAAACAAAAAAAATCTCATGCTACATTATAAATACATTAAAAACAACAGCAATAAAGATAAAACCACTTGTGCCTCTATCTTGGGGTTCATTTTGCTTAGCATCATATTATCTGGTCATATATACATAGCTTTTGGCCTTTTCTGCTTGTCCTAGGCATATACTACTTATTGCAAATAAGGGAAACCATGGGACCTGTTTCTTTGGGCCTGGTTTACATTTTTCTAATTTGGGGAGGGGAAAGAAATAACAAAATGCTGAAATAAGGATACAGGTTGATCCATTGTAACAATGAGATGTACAAGACACTATGTTGAAAACAAACTTTACAACTTGGTGAGTTGGGGAGGTGGAGAGGGAAGGGATGGTAGGAGAAAAACAAAGGAGGATAGAAAATATACTCACTACTTTACTCATGTAACTATAACCCTCTGTATAGTATTTTTACAACAAAAATATATACAAAAAATAATATTTTATGAAATAAACTCTAAGAAAAAGAAACAATTGACACTTTTTAGTTGCTGTGGTTGCTGTTTTTGTTTTCTTTTTCTTTTGTCAGTTTGCTTGTATTTGGGAACGTAAGGGGGAGCACAGAAAAGGTGGAACAAAGGGTGAACAAAGACAACAGTGATACTCACTAGACACTATGTGAAAAATGAACTGTATTTCTAATTAACCAACTAAAAACAAGAAGTGAAACTGTGGCCCAGAGTGGTAGAGCATTAGCTTTGAGCAAAAATGCTCAGAGAGTACACGCTCAGGCCCTGAGTTGAAGCTCTATGACTGACAATAAAAGTTTCACAAGTTGTTTTTCAGGCTCCATGTTTCACCTCAGTTTCATAACAATCCTAGATTTTGCTCTGTAATCTGGTATTGTCCAAACTGAGCTGGTTTGGAAGAGAATACCACTAAGTGGAGTGGATGCTGTCAGAGAAACCTTAAAAGTGAATTCTCTAATTGGGCAGGCAAATGATACACCCAACAAGCAACAATGTAGAATTTCCTCCAAGAAGTCATCTTTTTGTGGTACCAGTGATAATGTAGCAGATGTCTGAGGGTAGAATACTATTTGGCTGCTGGTGAAGGATGGGAAATTTGCCAAAGTTTGAAGCAGAGTTGAGAGGAAGTGGCAGTTATCTAGGCAGAAGGATGAAGACAGAACTAAATGATATACCTCATGGAATAAAGAGTTAGGGGCAAGTTGGAGTACATGAAGCCTGATTGTGGAAAAGTTAAATATTAGTTCTTCAAAAACAATTGTTAACATTAGTTTTTTATTAAGTTGTTAAGTATCTAATGCATGACAGGGTCTGTGATATAGTGCTGGGGACTCACTAGAGGGCAGAATCCCTAGATGTAAAAGGAAAGAAGCTGGTTTGTGATGAAGACATAGTAAAGAATTCACATAATGGCAGAACACACTTCGGGCACCATGTGAGCATGTGATAGAAATGTCTAGATGAATGTCTACATAAATGGTGTGATGTTGCTGAGGAACAGAAAAGGCGGCAAGGTTGGTTACTTATTAAAGACAGGGTAGAAAAATTCATATGGAACAATAAAAGACCCTGAATAGCAAAAACACTCCTCAATGAAAAGAACACTGCTGAAGAAATATCAATACCAAATTTCAAACTCTACTATAAAGCCATAGTAATCTAAACAGCTTGGTACTGGCATAAGAACAGACCTCAGGACCAATGGAATAGAATTGAAAACCCAGAAATGAACCGACAGACCTATAGCCAACTAATCTTCGATAAGGGAGCAAAAATAATAGAATGGAAGAAAGACAGTCTCTTCAGTAAATGGTTCTGGAAAAATTGGTTAACTACTTGTAGAAAACTAAAGCTAGATCCTTATATATCACTTTATATATCACCAGAATCAACTCCAAATGGATCAAAGTCCTCGGAGTCAAAACAGACACTCTGAAAATATTACAGGATGGAATAGGAGAAACCCTAGGTCTCCTTGGCTCAGGCCGAAATTTTCTGAATAGAGACCCGGAAACACAACAAATCAAAGAAAGGTTGGACAAATGGGATTGCATGAAGTTGCAGAGCTTCTGCATGGCAAAGGACATAGCTAGCAAGATCAATAGAAAGCCCACGGATTGGGAGAAGATCTTCACTAGCCATACAATGGACAAGGGTCTCATATCTAAAATATACTTGGAACTCAAAAAATTAAATCCCCTAACAACAAATACTCAAAGAAACAACTGCCCAATTAATAAGTGGGCTAAAGACTTAAAGAGAAACTTCTCTAAAGAAGAAAGAAGTATGGCCAATAGACACATGAAGAAATGCTCAACCTCCTAGCCATAAAAAAAATGCAAACCAAAACAACATTGAGATACCAGCTCACCCCAGTTAGAATGGCAAAAATCAAGAACTCTAACAACAAAAGATGCTGGAGGGGATGTGGACAGAAAGGAACCTTACCTCATTATTGGTGGGAGTGTAAACTTGTTCAACTACTTTGGAAAGCAGTATGGAGGTTCCTCAAAATACTCCACATAGAGCTCCCCTATGACCCAGCAATCCCACTTTTGGGTATTTACCCAAATGTTTACAAACAAGACCACACTAAAGCTACCACCACAACTATGTTTATTGCAGCATTATTTACCATAGCTAAGATATGTAACCAACCCAGATGCCCCTCAGTAGAGGAATGGATCAAGAAAATGTGGTATATATACACAATGGAATTCTATGCCTCCATCAGAAAGAATGACATTGCCCCATTTGTTAGGAAATGGAAAGGCTTGGAAAAAATTATATTAAGTGAAGTAAGCCAAGCACAAAGAAACATAGGTCCCATGGTTTCCCTTATTTGCAATATCTAGTATATGTATGAGTCAAGCAGAAAAGGTCAGATAATGTGATGTTAGGAAAATGAACCCTTAGATATGTATTTAAATGTTTTTTTTCTTTCATGCATTTGTTTCTAATGCATTTATAAGATTATTTCTTTGTTGCTTTGTATGTCCCTCCCCCACAATATAACCCCTGCTTTCACTATATTTGATGTAGGTATAATTTGTGGAGGAGACGGGGAAAAACAAGTTGTTTAAGGATACAGGTGGACCTGTTGCAATAATGAGAATTACAAGTTGTCATGTAGAAAATGAACTTTATAACTTTGGTGGTGGGGGGAGGGAGAATTGGGGGAAGGGGTAGGGGGAGGCTGGGAAGGGATGTGAAGGGTAAACAAAGGAGGAGGCTGCAATGCTTGATAAGAAATGTACTCATTATCTTGTCCATGTAATTGTAACCCCTTTGTACAATATGTTCACAAAAAATAAAAATAAAAAACATAAAGACAGGGTAGGCCTTAGCTGTGTGGACAGAAGCAGCCAATTTAGTTGGATGGGCTGGTGCCTGCAGACCTGTTAGTGTGAGCTTCACAAGTATAGCATGGTAGCACATATGAAACTGCTCCATAGCATATAGCTCAGAGCACATCTGCCCCACATCATTTCATTTTAATAGACCCCCAAACCAGTCTTCCCTTGAGAGCAGACCATGTATTCAGATGGTCTCTCTGGTTGGTCTTACCAGTTGCCTTCATGTTTTAATCACATACTCTAATAAAGCATGAACCTTTTTATGGGTCAGCAGTCATTCAGAGATCCATGTCACAGGAGAAGTTTGGTTGCCTGCCAAATTAAAGCTTGGTCATGAATTGCTAGGGAAAGAAAGATTGCTTCCTAAAATAAATATTTGGAGTTCGGGAGACATGAGTGGACTGTTAATGATTTTTAAGTTATGGGAGATCATATTTGGAGTTTTTGGAGCTTCAACTGTGAGGTTTATCTTTCCTCAGATTTTCTTGGCCTGAAGAAATATATTGGGAAACAATGAATCTCAAAAATACAATTTTAATGGGGAAATTGTGGGATAAACTTTTGTTCTGAACACATATTAAAGTCAGAAAAATGTGAATGGTATATTTAAAACAAGAAATGTTGTTCTAACTTTTAATTCTATAATAAAAGGGAAAGTACAACAATGCTTGATAAGAAATATACTCATTACCTTGCTCATGCAATTGTAACCCCTCGGTATGGTATTTTCACAATAAAAAAATAATAAAAATAAAAGGGAAAGTTTCATGGCATCTTTGCATGTTTTCAATCTAGTATTAAAGATAAAGTCAACTTCTTTTCAAAATTTCCCAGGGTAAGCAGGAAGCAAGCTGGTCTTATGCAGCCTTAGACTTTGGCCAGTGTCTTCTGAGTTTTCTGCTTTTCAACTTTTAAAGAGAAACTCTTCACAGCAACACTAGCAGCAAGATTCTCTTTCTGAAAGAAAGGTTCTATTTCTTTTTGCATTGTGAAGTGTTGTATTAATCCCAAGCTGGCAGTTGGTAGCTTGAGGGCCTAAACAGAAATAATTGCTAGTGACTTTTCATAGTGGGTCCTGAGAAGGAGGCTGAGGTGATTCCTAGGCACAGCTGCATAATTCAACTATTAGTAGTGACTGGGTGATAGGCCAGGTTAGATTTCTTCTCATTGTAATAGTTGACATCACTGAGGCTCCAACTATTAAACAGAGAAGTAACAGTAAAATCGTGTGGTTTGGTTGTTACATAGAAACTACTTTCTTATCCACAGAGAAATAAAACACTCAAAGTCCTAACACTGGAAAGATTTCTGCAGGCTAGTTAGAGCTATCACAGTGCAACTACTACAGACAATTTTTTAAAAGTTCACAACTCATCTGATTCAATTTCTCATCTTCACTGAGTATTTCCCAAGTACTCATTTCTAATATGCAACCAACTGGATCCGTGATACAATATTTATGTATCCATTAAGGAATAGATCTTATTTGACTTTATATTTGGCAAATTTTAAGCAGAAATGAGTGAACTTAATTAAATATAGAAAATTGGTGTGCTCTCCTCTTAGTTCAATTGATTAACATTTGAAACTATATTATCATTCAAAGGACATTGGAAACAAATATTTCACACCTACTGTGATCTGGACATGCTTTGAATGTGCCCTCCAGGGGCTCCTGGGTTATGATCTTGATTTCCAGTGCATCATCACTAAGAGGTTATTGACAGCGCTATTTTAAGTGACTGTTGGTGCTGTACTCTGAATAGCTTACTGCTGGTCTTGGAACTGAATGAGTTATCATGAGAGTGGGTTGTTATATACATCACAAGATAAACCCCCACCCTATTCTCTCAGTTACCGTGTCTCACGACCCCATCTCTCCTCACATGCACTCTGACCATGACACCATCCTTCATGAGGTGAGGCAATGAGAAGACCCCCTTGGGAGCTGAGAAGAAGCAGAACCACACTTCTGGGCCCTTAAAAATAGCAGCTAAAAACAAAGGAGGAAGCTGCAATGCTTGATAGGAAATGTAGTCATTATCTTGCCCATGTAATTGTAACCCCTCTGTACAGTATGTTCGCAATAAAAAAAATATAATAAAAAATACCAGCTAAAACAAAACAAAACAAAAAAATAAACAAAAAACCTTTTCTTTATGAAGTACTTGGCCACATGTATTTTGTTCTAGCCAACAGAAAATAGAGTGAAATAGCTCTATTAGGAATGGCTATTATTTTTTTTTAAATAAGGACCCCAAAATAACAACTCAGTGAAAATGCGTGCATAGAAATTGGATCTCTTGTGTGTTGTTGGGGGAAAATTAAATGATGAAATGACTGTGGAGAAAAGCATAACACTTCCTCAAAAAAAATTAAACATAGAATCACCAAACATAGAATGCAGCAATTCTACTTCAAACAATGGGAAGAAGAGACTCAAACAAATATTTGTACATCAATATTCCTAGCAACATTGTTCCACAGTGAAAAGTTGGAAGCAACCTTATGTCTACTGACCAATGATTGGATAAACACAATGTACTATGTGCATACAATACAGTATTACTTAGTCTTAAAAAGGAACAGTTCTGATACATGCTACACTGAAAACATTATCCAAAGTGAAATAAGCATTTTGCCATCCTTTATGTAAGGTGCTAGGAAAAACCAAATTCAGAAACACAAAAAGTAGAACATTAGTTATCAGGAGCTGCGAGAACAAAAGGAATGGAATAAGGGGCTATTAATGTTTGATGGGAAAATTTTCAATTTGAATGATAAAAGCACTCTTGAGATAAACGGTGATGATGGTGGCATAACAGTATGAATATATTAAATATCATAGAATTATGCTCCTTAAAATGTTTAAAATGATCAATTTTATGCCATGTATATTTTATATATTTATAAAGCAAATCAACCCTACAAGAAAAACAGATTTAAAAATTCATTCTAAACAAATATAATAGCATCCTACTACTGCTTCTTCAACAATCTTGTAAATAAATAGTGAGGTAGAGAGAAAAATAAAGTACTTTTCCGATTTTCCACTTCCTTTCTCCATGGTAAGCATACTGATTTTTGACTATGACTAAAATATAAATGAGCTGATAACATATAGATAGAATTTCTCATAATAGAATAAGGACCAATGAATCTTATAAAAGAATTATAATTTCCAAGCAATGTGGGAGCACTTGAAAATCAGTGCAGCCTGCAAAAAAGACCTGCACACACTTTAATACTTTCTATCAACTTCAGTTGTTCCTGCTTTGTAGGTCTGGAGAGTTTGAAAGTGAGCCTTCATCAAAATTGACCTTGAGTTAACAAGAATATATGCAACTATCTCAGTGTTCATGCATTTTCAAACTTAAAGGCACTTAGAGCAGGCTAGGATGCAATACAATTATAAAGAATCTCATCCAGTAAAAGAATGGTCATTATAATCAAATGTGTTGGCATAGACAGGATCTTCCTGAATAGAATTCTAAGGGCTCAGCAAATAGAAGAGAGAACTAATGAATGAAAGTGCATCAAGCTAAAAAGCTCCTTCACAGCAGAAGATACAGTCACTAATCTAAAAAGAGAGCCTACAAAATGGGAGCGCTTTGCTACCTATATGTATGACAAGAATGCAACTGCCAGAATATAAAATGACTTCAAAAAACTATGCCCCCAATTAACAAATAAGCAAAGATGCCAAATACATGCTTCCAAGAAAAAGCAATATAAATGGCTAGTAAATACATGAACACCCTGGACATAAAGAAAATCAAAACCAACATTGAGATTATATCTCACTGTAGATTGAATGGCATCATCAAGAATATAAATAATAAATGACAATGAGCATGTAGGGGAATAAAGGAACCATTATATACAGTATGTAAGATGTCAGTATGGAGATGTCTCAAAAAGTTAAGTATTGAAGCACCCTGTGATCCAAAGACAATGTTCTCAGCCATCAATCTGAAAGATTTCAAGTCAGGACAAAATAAAGGCATTACACACTCATATTCATTGATGCACTATTCACAATAATCATGTTATGGAATGAAAACAGTACAGATGTCCTACAACTGATGAATTAATCAAGAAAACATGGTATGTGTGCATATGTATATATACATATATATTCACACATATATACAAAATGGAATTATATTCATCTATCAAGACAAATAATATATCGTTGTAGAGAAATAAATGGACCTGAAAAAATTATATTGAGTAAAGTAAATCAGGCTCAAAGAGACCAAGGGCACATATTTTCTCTCAGACGTGGACATTAGAAGTAAAATATAAGCGTCTATAGAGGTCATATGCATAGATTAATGACTGAACTGATTAACATATGATATATGCTGGGGTTAGTTTCCAGTGTCTTTTGAACAAATGACACCTTAACCAAATAAATATGTGGAAGCTGAACTATGTCTTGTCCAATGGGGAAAGAAAGGGTTGAAAGAAATGATGGATAAATGAGAGAGGAATGATGGATAAATATAATTACAATACTGAATGTACATAAGTGAAAATGAAAGTAGGAAATGAGGAGATGGGTGAGATTGAAATAGATGAGAAGGGAGGGAGAATAATGGAGAGGTGACATTGATCAAGATGTGTTATACACATAAATGGACATGTGGACTTAAAACCTCTTTGAACAACTATTTGAAAACAGCAAATAGAAAAATATTTAAATATTTAAAAAGGTATCCTACCTAAATGCAGGAGGTGATTTCATCTTAAAATATGATTCACAGGGGATCAAGCTCTACTTTCTGATATAATGAAGAAAGGAAGCCAACTTGCACCAAATAATGAGCAAATAGAGGTTGGTGAGGTTTTAGAGAAGATCTGAGGCAAAGAACCAAAGTAATTTTAACCACTATCATTCTGAACACTACACAATATTTTATCCACAGATTTTTATATATGTGGTAGGTTCTTTTGATTTAAATAAACTTGATTTAAACTACTGGTCAAGAATAACCACAGTGAACAAGTTCTTCTTCAGAAAGGAACGTTTTTATTGTGTGAGATGGCCTTAATATTTCTTACACTCAGTATTGGATATAAAGAGTACTCACTTAAGCAGTGTATGACAAGCCTATAGCCAGCATTATACTTAATGGCAAAAAAAGGCCATTTCCTCTAAATTCAGGAATGAGACAAGGATGTCCACTCTCTCCAATCTTCTTCAACCTAGAATGCCAAGCTAGGGCAATAAGACATAAAGGGGACCCAAATTATGAAACATATGCAAACATAAAGGAGATCCAAATTGGGAAAGAGGAAGTAAAACTCTCCCCTCTTTGCAGATGACATGATCTTATATCCAAAGAACCCCACAGACTCCACTTCCACGTTACTTGAACTGATCAGAAACTTTGGTAAAGTAGCAGGGTATAAAATTAACCCTCAGAAATCAATGCCTTTCCTATATGCCAACAACGAGAAGAGCTTGGCTGAAATTAGGAGAACAACCACTTTTGTAATAGCACCACAAAAAAAAATGCTTAGGAATTAACTTAGCAAAAGAGGTGAAAGACCTCTATAATGAAAACTTTAAAAACCTGAAGAAGGAAATTAAAGCAGAAAAAACTCTATGGTCCTAGATTGGGAGGATTAACATCGTAAAGATGGCAATACTGCCAAAGACTGTCTACAAATTCAACGCAATACCTACCAATATCCCAACCTCATTCTTCGATGAAATAAAACAAGCAATCCAAAAGTTCATATGGAACAATAAAAGACCTGGAATAGCAAAAATAATCCTTAGTAGAAAGAACAGTGCTGGAGGAATATCCATTCCAAATTTCAAACTCTACTACAAAGCCATAATAATCAAAATAGCTTGGTACTGGCACAAGAACAGACCTGAGGACCAATGGAATAGGACTGAAGACCCAGAAATGAACCCACAGACCTATAGCCACCTAATCTTTGACAAGGGAGCTAAAGAAATAAAATGGAAGAAAGACAGCCTCTTCAGTAAATGATGCTGGCAAAATTGGTTAATCACTTGTAGAAAACTAAAGTTAGATCCTTATATATTATCCTGCACCAGAAAATTCCAAATGGATCAAAGACCTTGAAGTCAAAGCAGGTACCCTGAAAACATTACAGGAAGGAACAGGAGAAACTCTAGGTCTCCTTGGCACAGGCCAAAATTTTCTTAATAGAGACCCAGAAACACAACAAATCAAAGAAAGGAATGGGATTGCATGAAGCTGAAGAGCTTCTGCAAGACAAGGCAAAGAACATAGCTAGCAAGATCAATAGAAAGCCGAGGTACTGGGAGAAGATCTTCACTAGCCATACAATGGACAAGGGTCTCATATCTAAAATATACTTAGAACTCAAAAAACTAAATCCCACAACAACAAAACCTCAGAAACAACTGTACAATAAATAAGTGGGCTAAAGACTAAAAGAGTCTTCTCTGAAGAGGAAAGAAGAATGGCCAATAGACACATGAAGAAGTGCTCAACCTCTCTAGCCATAAAAGAAATTCAAATCAAGACAATATTAAGATTCCACCTCACCTCAGTCAGAATGACTATAATCAAGAAATCTAGTAAGAACAAATGCTGGAGGGTATGTGGCCAAAAGGGAACCCTACTGCATTGTTGGTGGGAGTGTAAACTTGTTCAACCACTTTGGAAAGCAGTATGGAGGTTCCTCAAAAGACTCTACATAGAGCTCCCCTATGACTCAGCAATCCCACTTTTGGGCATTTACCCAAATGATCACAAACAAGGTCATACCAAAGCTACCAGCACAACCATGTTTATTCCAGTTTTATTCACCATAGCTCAGTAGATGCCCCTCAGTAGATGAATGGATCAAGAAAATGTATATATATGCAATGGAATTCTATGCCTCCATCAGGAAGAAGGACATTACCCCATTTGTTAGGAAATGGAAAGACTTGGAAAAAATTATAGTAAGTGAAGTAAGCCAGACCCAAAGAAACATAGGTCCCATGGTTTCCCTTGTTTGCAATGTCTAGTACATGTCTGCAACAAACAGAGAAGGTCAAAGGCTATGTACATATGACTATATGAGATTATGTTGAATGAAATGTACCCAAAGACAGGGACACAAGGCGTTTTGTCTTTCTTGCTATTGTTTTTAATGTACTTATTATGCACTATGTGATTCTTTCATTTCTTTTGTAAGTTCTTCCCCCACGGTATAATCCCTCTTTTCACTGTATTTGATTCCGGTGATCTGCATCTTGTATGTACATTTTTTTGTAATTTGGGGAGGAGAAGGGGTATAGCAGAATGCTTAAATGGGCATGCAGGTTGACCTATTGTGATGATGAGATATACAAGACACTATTTTGAAAAGGAACTTTACAATGTTGGGAAGGGAATGGGGGAAGTGGAGAGAAGTGATGGTGGGGAAAAATCAAAAGAAGTAACAACGCTCGATAGGAAATGTACTTATTACCCTACTCATGTAACTGTACCACCTCTGTACAGTATCTTTACAATAAAAAAATTAAAAATTTAAAAAGCCTTTGTACTTCAAAAGAAAAGGTACTCACTTAAAAGAAGTTATTTACTTGACATTGCTTTTGGAACATCTGCAAAACCTTGAATCAGTACTTTGTTATTTTAATCATCAAATAGAACTAAAATCAGCATTGACAATGTAATTAGAAGAATCCAATTCAGTTTGTTAAATAGTATTTTTAATATTACTGTGAACGAAGTCTTGAATCTGGGTTAACCAAATAAATAAGGAAGTCCATGAAGATGCCTGTCGTCAATAAAAATGTAGTGATTATGTATTTTTAAATGTTTATGTAAGGGCTGGGAAGGTGGCTCATTAGTAGAGTGCTTGCCTTCCTTGCATGCATGAGGCCCTAGGTTTGATTCCTCAGCATCACATAAACAGAAAAAGCTGGAAGTGGTGCTGTGGCTCAAGTGGTAGAGCACTAGCCTAGAGTGAAAGAGCTGAGGGACAATGTCCAGACACAGAGTACAGGTTCCATTTCTTTTTTTTTTTCAGGTAAGGGGTAGGTTTATTCATCGTTCTGGCTGACACCAGGCCATGTTGGCCCTCCACGCAGCTGGGAAAGTCCTGGGAAAGAGAAGAGAGCTGGGAAAAAGAGCTTCTAGGCCTGGGCTAGGCTTTTTCTAGGGTATGGGTGTGGCCACATCAAATTCAGATATGACTTCAGCAGATGCAGATGTGACCTCTTCCAGGTGTGCCATTTGCCTAGGTAACTCAGGTACTGGGTGGAGACTTTACTGGGAGGAGGGTGGAGTCTGCTCACCATCTAGGAGAGGGCCTTACATTCCAGCCTTTTAATAATCATGAAATAGGGTGCAGATTCTCACTGGCTACTTCCTGCTGACAAGGGGCATTGACATTAGGGGTAAAAGGCTGAAATTTGGTCCCCTCCCAGAGAAGGCAGTGAGCAGCAGCTGTTCCTTGGTGGCATGAGTCCTTAGATGAAGTCTGGAGAAGCCTTATGAGGCATTGAGGGGGCTGAAAAAAAATACTAGAGAGCAAATAAATGGCAAGAGGAAGGACTTGAGGCTGAAAATGTTGGTAGAAATGTCCCTAGCTACTTCTGACATCTGGCAACTAGGTAGAGAAGTCAGGTAACAAAGGCAAGAATATAAATTCCTGCTCAGTTAATAGGTAGATAGGTATAGACATTAGATGGGCAGGCTTCTTACTTCTACTGACCTCCCGGCTCTGGTTAATTTTGAAAGGGCAGGCACAAAGTAGCTGATGTGACATCATCTCCTCTTACTCCTCTCCATGTTCCCTTGTTCCCCAGACTGGCTGCCTAGGTGCTCGTTGCTGGGATGGCTTGTCCCAGTTGGTATTCAAGGAGGTTTGAACTCAAGGCTTGGGCACTGTCCCTGAGCACTTCTTTTTTTTTGGGGGGGGGGTCTGGTCGTGGGGTCTGAACACTGGGCCTGGGCACTGTCCCTCAGCTCTTCAGCTCAAGGCTAGCGCTCTACCACTTGAGCCACAGCACCACTTCGGCTTTTTTCTTTTTGCTTATGTGGTGCTGAGGAATCGAACCCAGGGCCTTGAGCATGCAAGGCAAGCGCTCTATCACTGAGCCACCTTCCCAGCCCTCCCTGAGCACTTCTGCTCAAGGCCAGCACTGAACCACTTGCAGTGTTTGCTGGTTAGAGATAAGAGTCTTGAGCCATGCTTCCAGCCTAGCTCTTTGCAGGTTAGTTGAGAGATGGAATCTTAGGGATTTCTCAGTCTGGGCTGGCTTTGAACTGCAATCTTTGCCACAAAAGCCCTTTATTATTTCCAATTAAAGCAACCAGGAGATCAAATAGAATAGAGCTTACCTGGTTCTTATCAAGAATTGACCAACAAATATTCTGCAATGACAAAACTCATTAGATGTGATGAGAATTTTAGCACAGATATGCCCAGTATTTTAGAACCACATAGTAAGTAGTAGAATACACAACACAAAACAAAAAAAAGGCAAAACTCAAAAACCTAAAATTTTGACAACAATGTTTAGACATCTTTGCTAACAAAGCACATCAGATGGTTGGGCCTCAGTTACCATGGCCTGTGAAAAGAGCAACTTGTTGGCAAAGCACTTTAGAATAGATGGATGGAGTAGTAAGCTTAATGGAAGGTTAAGGGTCAGATGGGGCCAAACCCTTAACCCACCATGTGGCACCAAGATGGCAAACTCAAGATGGCGAATTTCTGAAAAAATGCAAAGAAACCCTGAACAAATAGATCAAACCTAGATTGGCTAGCCTTTGAGAGGGAACCTAGAGGAGGGTTCCCAGGACCCAGCCTGCATTGCCCTGTTCAGGGCATAAGCCAAAATGCTGTAGAAGAGAAAGGGAGAAATAGGGAAAGCTGGACATGAATGGCAGAGAGAGAGAGAGAGAACAAAGTTAACAGACTTCTGACCATTTACCATTGCATTGGCAAAAACTGTCTACATCTGCAAATGGCATAAAAATGGTGCTTTGGCTTTCCAGTGAGCACAGGAGGCATTTCAAAGGGGTTTCACCGCTCGAGCGTGATTAGCAGCACCCCATTAAAGGCGTAGGAGAGTCAGTCTGGTGAGTGAAGGAGAGCAGCGTCCCGACTTCCCCCCAAGCCCTCTAGAGAGAAATGGCCAAGCCCCCCAAACCAAGCGTCCTCGGCTTCAGAGGTGACCAGCCTTTCAGCTAAAGGTCGTAGGCGCTCTCTGGCATGGCACCACATCTGGACAGAACTAAGCAACAGAGAACCGGAGAGAGTAGTTTCACTCACCAGAGTAGAGAAGTGGTGTGGACATGGATGTGAAGGCCAGCAATGGTATCGATGCACTGTGTCCGCAGCAGACAGATGGGTTCACAAAAGGCCGTCAGAACTGTGGGTATTCCTCAGAGCACAAAGGGGGAAAAAGCAAAAAAGAAAAAAAAAAACGGAGAGGAATCCCACCTATCCTGACTTTAAGCCCTTTATCCGAGTCATGGCACCATTTATGTTAAGTTTTTAAAGAGAGGTTGCCGAGTAAGAACAGCACCACACAAATGGTATTCAGGTAAGGTGTAGGTTTACTCATCATTCTGGCTGGCACCAGGCCATGTTGGCCCTCCACACAGCTGGGAAAGGCCCGGGAAAGAGAGCTGGGAAAGAGAGAGAGCTGGGAAAGAGAAGAGAAGGAAAGAGCTGAGAAAAAGCATCTGGGAAAGAGAGCTGGGAAAGTTAAGGTTCCATTTCTGACAAAAAAAAAGAAAAAAGAAAAAAAATGTTTATATATCTTTACAAAAAGGAAGATAGCTTCCAGGTTATACAAGGAGAAAAAAGGGGAAAAAATGATAATTAAAGATAATTAAGTCATTCTTACAAGCCCGGGAAAAAAATGTATTTGAGTGATTGTCATGTATCAAAAACAGCTTGCCTACAACCCCATAGCAGGGCAAGGACCTGGATACCACCATCAATTCTACAAAACTGAACCTCAGAGAGCTTCAAGGTTGTCCTTGTCTCACAGCCAAGGCATTTCAGAACCTGTGCTCACCCTACACCATGAGCTCTTATCATGAGAGGCATTAAAGAGGTTTTATATGATCAAGCTAGATATATAAGGTTATATCCTAGAAATTGTCATTCTGTAATTTGTATTCAATGAATATTTATATTCTATAAACATTGTTAAAGTCAACAAACATATTTGATAGCAAGCAACATATTAGAAATTATTTATATTATGGTATTGCTATGGAGTTTTAGCTACACTAAATTAATTTAAATATGATGATTTTAAGTTGACTCTGTTAAATCTAATATAGACTTGAAGACTTGATTTTATGAATGAGCACCTCTATACATGCAAAAATGTACATAGACATGATTACACACTGTGTTGACTATTTAATGTGGAAGTTAGAAAATTAATTATAGGCCAGCTACAGTAGTGAGGCCTATAATACTATCTACGTGGGGGACAGAAGTAGGAGGATCATATTCTGAGGTTAGCCTTAGACAAAATAAAAATAAAAGTGAAAAAAACCCTATCTAAAAAAATTAATTGAAACTAAGCAAGTGTTGAGGGCCTGGCTCAAGTACTAGCGTGCCTGCCTGTCCTGAGTCCAAACACCAGTACTGTAAAAGTAAATGAAGAAGAAGAGGAGGAGGAGGAGGAGGAGGAGGAGGAGGAGGAGAAGAAGAAGAAGAAATTAATTATAATTATAATGTAGGCATATTAAGTTAATTGCTATTGTAAGGATATAAACATTTTATCTTTATGGGAGAGTTGGGGTAATGGTATTTAGAAAATTACTTAAGTAAAAATAGTTGAAAATGACAGAAATAAAGGTCATGATTTATATGTTGGGTGATTTTGATTACTCTGGAATAAGGATATAACCTAGGCTGCAAAGAGCATCCAAGACTCCAAGGAGTATATTATCTTCAGACATGAGAACCTCAGTAAGCATTCTATCATCTTTGAGGTCAAAGATATCACTTTGTTTTCACTGTGATAAGAAATTTTTGATAGGAGCAAGGACTTTGATGTATACACATAAGTTCGGAATGTGGGACATAATTATTAGTAGAATAATCATTCAATTCTTTTCATTTTGTAAAGTGTTTCCAAGTATGTTATTTTCTACCTTTCTTCTCCAATGCTTCTAAGCAAAATGAGAATTATGTTTTTTTCTTTTTTTAAATAGATAAGTGAATTGAATATAAAAGAATCAGCTACTCGCCAGAGTTGATGTGGTTAGTACATAAGGAGGTCAAGGCTTAACTTCATATCATTCCATTTAGATGGAGGGAAACAGGTGGAAACATAGAATTTCAGTGTTAAACAATTTTAGACAGTCTTCAAGAGAAAAGGTTTGAACAGAGTGGGCTCATTTGTAATAGTCTTATAAATAGTATTTAAACTCCTTTTTCTCCTTATAAGTCCTAGAGTATGTATATGCTTATGTTTGTGTATTTACCTTCTCAATTCCATAATTTATAGACATGCATAAATCTGAAAGTATTCAGGATGGGCTCAGGAGGCTCACGTCTGTAATTCTAGCTCATTAGGAAGTTGACATATGGAAAATCATGGTTTGAAACTAGCCCATTCAAGAAATTTCAAGAGATTTTATGCCAGCATAAAATAATTTGGGGAGGGGAAAGGAAAAAAACAAATTGTTTAAATAGGGATACAGGTGGACCCATTGCAACAATGAGATGTACCAGTCATTATGTCAAAAAATGAACTTTACAACTTTGGCAGGGAAAGGGGGGAGTGTGTTCATGGAGATGGGAGGGCAGGGATGGTAGGGGAAAAACAAAGGAGGAGGCAACAATGCTTAATAAGAAATGTACTCATTACCTTGCTCATGTAATTGTAACCCCTCTGTACGGTATTTTCACATAAAAAAAACTTACTAAAAAAAAAAGCTGGGCTTCACTCTAGTTTGGCTCAAATAGTAAAGTGCCAGTGAACAAGCAGCTGAACGAGCACAAGGCCCTGAGTTTAAACCCTGATACCAACCAAGTGAAAAGAGTATTTAGTAGATTAGCCATTGTCATCTCTCAGAGTTATTTTGTCCAACTGAATTTAAGTGTATTATTCTGAGACAACCTATTCTAATCATACCATTGATGTTTTCCTGATAACAAATCTGAGTTATAAACAATCTTTGTTTTCCCAAAACATTTTTGTTTTATATTTTAGTTATTACAGTTACAAAGCAAATGTCTCCCTCAAGCTTACACATCCACAAATTCTTTAACACTTTCTATATCCTTTATTTCTTTTACACACTACCTAACTGTTCTGAGTTTGTGTCGTAGCTCAGAACTAACATTCTATTCTCAGCTTCTTCCTCTTGCTAGTGAAGACAACATTTTTAGCAAATATTTGTCATTATATAACATAGGCAACCTTGCCTCTAGCCTTTCATATCCATTTCTTTACCCTCTGCCTAATTACCTCTAGGAAAAAGGGAACTAAATTCAATTACAGTTGTTGATGAGGATTTTTTTTGTTTGTATTTGATTGGTTGAATTTGGTGGTAGTTGAATTCACTTTAAGAACTAACTTCTAAAGCAATCAGAGAAAATAGGTTATGTTCTTGTTAACAACACAATTTTAGACACTAAAAAGCATATTTCTTGCAAATACTTTTGTGTTGCTGTTGTTTGGCTATGGGCTCTGGTTCACCCTCCTAGCTGAAGCCAGGTAAGTTAAGGTGAACCTGCCTCAAGCACAGACACTTGCATTTACAGACAAAAAATAAATACAAATGAGAAAGTAGCAAACTATGAATTTACTCTCAACCCCTCATTGTGGATTTAATTGTTCAAAACAAACCAGATACAAATAAAACCAAAGAAGTGAAGATATAAGATCTGAAAATCTAAGTATGTTCCCAAACAGGACAAATAGATATAGTCAGTTAATAGAATGGATGACCACACCCTTCCTAAACTCAAATAAAATCACTGTTCAATTTGGATATGCTATGAGAGTTTTTAGTTCATCACTGTAGACTAGAAATACATTTTCCTTTTTAATAGACAAAACTCTTTGAAGATTTCCACAAAGGAACTTATTAAGTAAGTCTCAGAACCTAATCCTCAATAAATTACACCGAGTAGTTTGTTGTAACAGAAAGAATCTTGGGTTTACTTTCACAATAAACTGAGTTTCAGTCTCAACTAGACAACAATATTTCTGAGTTAATCAGCTTTTCTTTGTGTAAAAATACCATACAGAGGGGTTACAATTACATGGGCATGGTAATGAGTACATTTCTTATCAAGTATTGCTGCCTCCTCCTTTGTTTCCCCTTCCCATCCCTTCCCATCTCCCCCCTATCCCCTTACCCCCCACCACCTCCACTACCCCCCCAGCCAAAGTTGTAAAGTTCATTTTTCTACATGACATGCACATCTCATTGTTGCGATGGGTCCACCTGTATAGAATAACATTGCCCCATTTATTAAGAAATGGAAAGACTCGGAAAAAATTATATTAAGTGAAGTAAGCCAGGCCCAAAGAAACATAGGTCCCATGGTTTCCCTTATTTGCAATAATGAGTATATGTCTGAGTCAAGCAGAAAAGGTCAGATAAGTTGATATTAGGTGAAATGAACCCCAAGATAAATATTCAAATGTTTTTCCTTTCTTGCGATCGTTTCTTACACATTTATAAGATTATTTCTTTGTTGCTTTGTATGTCCCTCCCCCACAGTATAATCCCTGCTTTCACTGTATTTGATGTCGGTATAATTTGTGGAGGAGAAGGGAAAAAACAAATTATCAATCAGCTTTAATTAGGTTTCCATTCTGACTTTCATATTCTTTCTTTGCCAAATAGAATAATACAACTGACTTCCTACATAACTTGTAAAAACTCAAAAATTTTTATTGGCAACAATTCAACAATGCTATCATTAAACCGAGTATAGCGGCCCATGCTTGTAATCCTGTGTATTCTAAAGGTTGAGATCAGGAGGACTGTGGTTCAAGATTAGCTTGAGAAAAAGCAAGACCTTCTAGATGCAGGGCATCGGTGTCTCAGGCCTGTAATCCTAGATACTCAGTAGGCTGAGATCTGAGGATCACAGTTCAAAGCCAGTCTGAGCATGAAAGGCTGTGAGACTCTCATCACCAGAAAACTGGAAGTGGCACTGTGGTTCAAGTGGTAGAGCGCTAGCCTTGAGCCAAAGACCTGAAAGACAGTGCCCAAGCCCAGAGTTCAAGCCTCATGCCCCCCATCAAAAAGGTCTGGAAGCATGACTCAAGTGGCAGAATGTCTGCCTAGCAAGTATGAAGCACTGAGTTCAAACCCAGTACTACTCCCAAAAGATTTTATTGTTAGATTGACATTTATTGCGGGAATGTGTAACACATCCTTTAATAATTCTATTGTTGAGTTCAAACCCAGTACTACTCTCAAAAGATTTTACTGTTAGATTGACATTTATTGCTGGAATGTGTAATAATTCTATTCTTAGTTTGGAGACTATTGCTATAGTGCATTATTTTGGTAAGACAAATCTTGTCGTTAGTTGAGCTTGCAGTTTCCAGAAACTCCTAAGGAAAAGGTGACTGCTCTTGTGGTGTGTGTTTCAGAAATCTCACTAGTTAGAAGTAACAGAACTGTCTGATGAGAGGATATATTTAATTCAGTAGCCAAGCAACAATGCAGTCTTTAAGGGATCCACTGTAATGACTCAGTGTGCAATCAAACATTTGCTTGAGGAGAAAATCCAGAGAATAAGATTCTACTTGGCGAAAGAGGAGTTTACACAACCATGTTGATAATCTCTAAAAACACCTTCTCCAACACACAGCCTTGGTTGTATCTGAGGGGTATTGACCATGCTAATTCTTCAGAGTTGATAGAATACCTGGACTTGATTGGTGAAAACCAGATGCAATGATTCTGTGCCAATCCCTCTTTGATTCTCTACTCTTATGCATTTGAGCTCTTTTTATTCTATATGTGAGTATAGCATATTTCACTGTGCATAATGTCTTTCAGACTGATCTACATTCTGGCAAACAACAGAACCTCTCTTTTTAAAGACTTTTTTTAAGTAATGCTTTGTATATATGCCATATTTTTGTAAGTTCCATGTCTGTTGATAAGCATTTGGATTGTGTTGTTCTCTTGGCTATTTTGCATAATGCTTCAGTAAACATGGGAATGCAGACATCTTTATGAGGTAGGAATTAAATTTTTTCCAGTTTACATACTGAAGAAAGATTGCTATGTCTCATGATAGTCCTAGTTTAAGTCTCTTCCTTTTTCTGCTTTGAACTCAGGACCCCATGCTTGCTCTGCTTGCTAGCCACACCTCCACCCATGTTTAATTCTGGTTATACTGGAGATGGAGCCCCTTGGGCTTTTCTGCCCAGGGCTTCAAATCTTGATCCTCTGGATGTATTTCCTGAAAAACTAGGATTACAAAAAAAAAAAAAAAACTAGGATTACAGGCATGATATACCACTGTTTCCTTTCTTGTTTGATTTCCTTCAGTAGACCCAGAGAACATTCCATTACTGAAAGTCTGTCGAAGGAAACGCTCAGTTGTTTCCAAGAATATCTGCATATTTCACTTTCCTCAAATAGTTTATTTAAACATAAAATTCTAGATTGACAATGTAGCTCCTCAAGCTTTATTTTTTTCCTTGATTGCTGCTTCTGAAGTTTGCTATAATTTTGGTTATTTTTATATTATAGGTAATCAGTCATTTCCTTCTAACAGCTTTTTTTTGGTCTTTAGTTTTTTTTTTAGTTGACCAATGGATGCACAATGAATTGATTGTTGCTAACATTTCCTAAGCATAATATAACCATGCCCATTTTTTCCAAAAACTTTCAGCACTAAGCCAATGAATATATACTTGTACTTTTCATCTCATCCACATATTTTTCTTCTTATACTTTCCATCCTTTGACTCGCCACACTACAGTCTCAATTTTTACAGATTTACCCTGTAGTTTGTTGCTCTTTCCTCTAGTTATAATCTGGCCTACGAGGTTTTACTATAACTTCTATCTATGAATTTTCCAAATTTGCACATACTTGTTCCTTTCTGGTCTTTTCTCTTGTATGTTTTGTCTCTAAAACATATCTACTTAACATGCTTCATGGTTATCTATTATCTCAATTTCCTAGGCTCTAATTGTATGCTTTGCTTTACAAATTCACATGTGCAGGCATCAGCTGATGCCCAGAGAGGTGTGCATGGCAGCGCACTCCTTTTTTTTGTAGTTGGTTGTGGGTTTGAACTCTGGGCCTGGGCGCTGTCCTTCAGCTCTTCAGTTCAAGTCTAGCACTCCACCATTTGAGCCACCATGACACTTCTGGTTTTCTGGTAGTTAATTGGAGATAAGAGTCTCACAGCCTTTCCTGCATGGGCTGGCTTTGAATTGCTGCCCTTAAAACTCAGCCTCCTGAGTAGCTAGGATTACAGGCATGACCCACCAGGGCCCAGTGGTAATGACTTTTAAAATAATGGATTTTTCTTAACTTTTTTATTTAGCTCTTCTCCCAATAATCAAAACAAATTTCTAGACAATCAGTTCATTATCTAATTATTACAATTTGGAAAGTCCTTTCCTATTATGCCATGGAAAAGTATAAATGAAAATGATTCTAGGTACTAATGTGTGTGGTCAAGGTGATATCTGATAAGGGAAGGATACCAGTGGAATGATCCTGGATCTGAATATTATATTGTTTAAAAATCCCTAAAAATACATTAATTAATTTTTTCAGATGAAAACAAACACAAATATAGCAACAATTTCTAATTTCATTCAATATATACCCTTCTGTGAGCATTATTTATTTTAGGTCTCACGGTTAATTCAGTGTAGGAAAAACAGCTGAATCGATTTATCTTCTCTGTTTTTCCCTTAGCACTCCAAAGATACTTCCTATTATTCTCTAGACAAAAGCCTAGCTACTATTCTTCTCAACATACTTATCTGTCAGCTGTGAGCTTTGATTTCTATGGTGGTGATCTTCAGCACAGACCCAGGTGGAGTTTTCTTTACAAAACAGAAGTGCATGGTAGTGAACTGTAGCTGCCACGGCTTCTGCTCATTTTCTGTAAAAGCAAAAATGTGCCTACCTACTCTGACTTACTCAGACTCACTCTCAGCAAAGCCTTGTGATTTCAAGATGCATAATATCATTCTACATTACCAGAAGCCTGTTTGGAGAAAAACAGACATGTTGAACTTGCTAACTCCTTCTCAGCCCCATGCAGTTTTCTCCACTGAGCCTCTGCAGGGCTCCCAATCACCAGCCTGCCTAAGTCAGTGCCCAAGGACCTCTCTGGAAACCTGAAGCCAGCTGAGCTGGCTTTATCTCAGTGAAGCCAGCTAATAATGGTGTTTTGATAGTTAGCTTTTAGTAAGAAGTCTGAAATGCCATGGGAACTCATGTTGCCTCACAATAGGAAACCAGATGGGTGAGAGTATGTGTTCAAAGGTAAAATTCAAGAATATGGTGAAGGTGTTGAATGTTAGAACAAACCTCTCCCCCCACTCCCTCCTTCCCTCCCTCTTCTCTCTCTCCCTCACTCCTCTCTCTCTCTCTCTCCCTCTCTCTCTCTCTCTCTCTCTCTCTCTCTCTCTCTCTCTCTCTCTCTCTCTCTCTCTCTCTCTCTCTCTCTCTCTCTCTCTCTCTCTGTAACACACAGACATACACACATACTCAAATACAACTATGCCAAGAATAGATTAGAACATCCCTCAAAATTCTGGGTCTTCTTCCACGCAGAAGAGGTAAACTGGTTAAAAATATTTATCTTCTCTGCCTTAAGTGCCTCTGAATCTCTGAGCCCAGCAATTTATACAAGTTCCTCCATTTCCTCTGCCTACTCCATCTACCTAAACTTTTGATTCCTATCATTAACCAAATGTCTTCCCCATGACCAAATCAACAACAATCTCTGCTGACACCACCTTTGAGTAGTGTTATGAGTATCTGTGTGTTTGGGAATTTTGTAGGTGTGAAGTTATGTAGGATATCCCTCTTCTCATTATTATCTAAATTTACTGAGACAATTATGAGCGATGGCATGAACTAATCCTTATGACATAATCCTTAGCAAGGGACCTCTATTATGAGGAAATTGAGGCTCAACATTTTAAGGAACATATAAGCTATTTTTGGGGGGGTCCAGTTGTGAGCCTGAACTCTGGGCCTGGGCGCTGTCCCTCAGCTCTTCAGCTCAAGGCTGGCGCTCTACCACTTGAGCCACAGTGCCACTTCTGGCTTTTTTTCTGCTTATGTGGTGCTGAGGAATGGAACCCAGGGCCTCATGCATGCAAGGCAAGAGCTCTACCACTGACCCACCTTCCCAGCCCACATATAAGCTATTTAAGGCAAAATCTGAGTTGAAATTTGCTGGTTCAAAATATTTGCTTCTACAATTTACCGTACTGTTCTCAACAAATGTGTACACAAAATTAAATAATAGGGAGAGCTGAATGCCACAGTTCAAGAACAGAGTGTTGTTCTTAAGCCTTCTTGTGTATACTTGCACAGAAGAGGATTCGCTTAGGCAATGGCTTTCTCTTGCTTTCTCCCCCTCCCCTACCCCTCTCTCTCCACCCCCTTTCACACACACACACACACACACACACACACACACACACACACACACACACACACACGTTCAGTCTTTATACTGGCTGCCACTGCTTCAGCAGAGATGAGCATGGTGGACAAACAGAGTTATCTTAGAGGAAAGAAGCACAGAAAACTTTGCTTAAACAGAGGTCACTAGAACATCAGCTGCAAGTTTTTAATGTGTCATGCCCAAGTTAAATCTGCAGACTTGGTAGCATATAGGATAAGATGATTTTCCGCAAGGAGAATTGTCATTGAGGGAAAAACAGATCTTTAGATGTGTCACACATACTCTACTAGCAATTCAAAATAAGAAATATCTCTGGGTATTGGTGGCTCATGCATGTAATCCCAGCTACTCAGGAAGCTGAAATCTGAGGATTTCAGTTTGAAGCCAGGTCCAGCAGGAAAGTCTTAGAGACTCACATCCAATTGCCAGAAATAGAGCTGTAGCCCAAGTGGTAGAGCTAGACTAACCTTGAGCAAGCTCAGGGACAACACCCAGGCCCTGAGTACAAGACCCAGGATGGCACAAAAAGACATTAAAATACATTAAATAGAATTCTTAATACAAATTCAAGAACATGAGGACATTGCAATACATGTAATTTTTCTGTTCAACAGAATTGGTGAATTCGCAGATGAAGACTCAGGGATGCACTAGGATAGGGAAAACAGTACAGGGAGGAAATTGGGGAAGGACTTTGTCATGTCTAGATTAAATTTCTTGAATAATTCTCAAGGAAGTTGAATAAAACCATTTGAAACTGTATCACTTAATGATACACCAGCCAAAGCAACAGATAATGTGGAAGGATAAATATGTGTCCCAGAAAATGCCACATCTTAATCTGTTATGACTGTCATCATACATGCCAAACTGAACCTTGCAGATGTGACTAAGGTCAAGGGACTTGAAATAGGATTGCACATCAGTCTGCATGGCTCTTATAACAAGATACCACAAACTGATTGTTTCAAACAACCAACATTGATTTCTCATGCTTCTGGAAGCTGGAATTCAAGATGAATATTCTGCAGAGGCTGGGGTCTGGTAAGACTTCATTTTCTCTTTTGTACATAGCCACCTTCTCATTGCACCCTCGCATGGCTTTTCTTCAGTGAATGCCACACACACACACACACACACACACACACACACACACACACCTTTATTAAACCAAGGAAACATTATATGACCTCATTATATCTTAATTGCCTCCTTAGAAGCTTTATTTTTTTAATGTAATGACATTCAGTCTTGGGGTTCAACATACAAATATGGGGAAATCACAGTGCAGTCTCTGATGAACAGTGCCCTGAGCCATCCAGGTGGGCCCAATTTAATCATATGAGCCTTTCAAAACAGAAAACGTTCCCTGAGGGGAGACAGGAAAAATAGGAAAAGAAGCAGAACAAAAAATTAAGCATATAAGGACTGAGCTCACAACTGTCACTGGCTTTTAAATGGGGGAGGACACAAGGTAGGAAATACAAATAGCCTACAGAAGTTATAAATGACCCTGATCATCAGCCAGAAAACAAATGGGAGCTCTGTCCTCTAATAACATGGAGCAGACTTCTACCATCAACCCGAGTAACACATTTTTTCTCAAAGCACTGAAAAGGGAACCAGAACAAAGCCCTGTAAATATCTAAGTCCTGTTTTCAAGACCAAGACCAGTGGTACAGCACTTACCTAATATGTGTGAGTCACTGGAATCAATCTCAAGAAATTCTCTCTCTCTCATTCTTTGATTTTCTTTCATTCTCTCTTTCTCCTCCTCTCTCCCTCCTTCCTTCCCTCTCTTTCTCTTTCTCTCCATCCTTCTTTCCTTTCTCTTTCTCTCTCACACTCTCCCTCAAACACCCAACTCACAACAGATGAGCTAAACCCACTACTTTTTGACCTACATAACTGTGAGATAAATTTGTACTATTATAAGCTGAAACTTTTATGGCAATTCTGTATGATCCCAATAGAAAACTAATACACATATGGTCTCTTCTCTCCTGGGGCTTTACATTTTAACGGACTAACCAAGAATAGAATGAGCTGATGAATGAAAAAAATAGTTGCAAAGAATTCAAAACTGAGTGGGTGAGAAATAAGCAGAAAGAATGCAATAAGGAACCTATGTCTCAAGAGATCTTGGAAAGAGTGATATTTAAGCTGACAGAAGGAAAAAAGAAAGGGCTGGTTGCTCAAAGACACGTAAGGCAAGCATCCATGCAGAGGAAACAGACATAGAAAGTCCTTGAGTAGAGCAGAACCCCAGGGTATTGAAGAAACTGAAAGATGACCAGTGGTGTTGAGCAGAGCAAAGGGCAGAATTGAAAAGAATGGAGTTGCAAAGATAGGCTGAGCAGGGAACATGCGGTGCTTTGTAGAACATAATTAGAAATTTGAGTTTTATTCTTGAAACAGCAGGAAATCCTTGTAAGCTTTAAAGTGGAAAAGTACTATAAAATTGAGATTTGGAGACAGGAAAAAAAGATGACATTAGTAGAAAAACTTGAAGAAATTCATAAAATATCCTTAGTTAACAGTGTTTTATGTACCAGTTTTAATTTCTTACTGTTCCTAATTGTACAAGGGTCATATAAGGTGCTATTCTTTCAGGAGGGGAAGTAAATGGCTTGCATATTATTTCTGCACTCTTCTGTAAGCCAAAATTTATTTCCAAACAAAGAGTTTAAAAAAGAAAAAAAATGTGTCATGACCCAATTTTTAGTTTAAGGAAATTGTTCTTCTCAGTTGGAGAGGAACTGTAAAGGCACAAGATAGTGTAAATGACAGTTCAGAAGCTAATTCAGAGCCCCATCGACAGAGAGTGAGCAAAGAAGCTGCTAAAGAAAAGTTCAACTTCTATTTGTGAAGCAGAGTCCACAAGACTCAATGTGATGAGTGTGTCCACATGTGTATATGCACCTGCTAATTATTGGAACTGAAAAAATGGATGTAGGTGATGAATGAATGGAAAATATCAAGCTGAAAACTTAGAGCCAGAGAAATTTAAGTTGAAGTCAGACAGAAAAGAATATATGTTTTAAAATGATATCAAGTATATAAAAATGCAGAGAAGAGATCTGAGCTAGAAATGTGGTATTTAAATGCTGCTCTCCTGTGGTAGAAGTTAATAAGCAGCTACTTCTTACATATTAATTAAGTTGTTAATTAATACCCTTGCAACATCTACTTTTTAAAAAGTCTTTGTAAGGAAAGAGCCTGCAGATTAGTCCCCTAAAGGGTCCCTTGGAGATAGAATGAGTTTACATTTCCATTGCTTATTTTTGTCTTGGTAAAGTTCTCATTAATGGCATGAGAACTTGAGGCGTCTCATTTCAGTGATTATTTTTAAACATATTCATAGGTGGATAACTTGTACTCCTATTTGTCATTCATGCTCATTTGTACCTTAATCTACCTTTGTATAAAACAAGCCAGCCAGCTCTTGACACAGATGTTCTGGAACACAAAGGTAGCTTCTGAATATCATTGCTGAATTTCTTTAGGAGTAAATCCATAAAGGAGGAGGTAAATTTGTTCTAAGTATACTGTGTGCATGTATGGAATTATCACAATGGAACCTCTTCATAATATAATTTGTACTAATTCAAAAACAAATTTTTATTCAATAAAGAAACATCTGAGTAGCATATTTGAATTTAAAGTATAAGGAACTTTATTGGTTGGGAATGTATCTTAGTGGTAGAGTGCTTTCCTAGCATGCATGAAGCCCTGGATTCTATTATTCAGTACCTCCATACTCAGAAAAAGCTGGAAGTGGTGCGGTGGCTCAAGTAGTAGTCTTAAGTAGTAGCTAGTCTTAAGCAAATGAGGCTTAGGGGCACCCAAGCCCTGAGTTCAAGCCCCAGAACTGGCCAAAAGAAAGAAAGAAAGAAAGAAACTTTATATTATTTCCCCAGATTGAGGTAATAAATGGAATGCCTCCTGATGAGATATGAACACATGTAGTAGCCACAGGAGGAAACAGGTCAATGCTCTTACTTAATAGATTTGTAGAGTATCTAAGCCCAGAGTGAAAGCAAATTACCCTCCCTATCCCCTTGTTTTTTATGCTTACATAAAACATCATCTGTCTCTTCTTCAAGGTTAGAGTTCAGTTTCTACCTCTCTCTTTCTATACACTTTGAGAACTGAGGTTTTATCCAGAACCAAATACAAATTTCAAAAACAAAACATGGGCCACAGTCTCATTTGGATTGGATGATCTAGCCTTCCTGGTAAGTTTGTTGGACTGATATAGCTGAAACACACAATAACATCTATTAACTAATTAAAATACTCTTAAGCTGAGGATAAAGTGCTGGCCTACCATATGTGAAGCCATGGAGTAGATTCCCCAGCATGGTGAAAACAAAATCTATCTGGATTTTAGACATCCTACCATAAAATGCAATACTAAGATACATTTAAATATAAGAAATAAGTATCTACTATTATAAAAGAATAATTTTATTTCATTAAAATGAATTCAATCTTTCAAATGAATTTTTTCCAAATTAATAGGTATTTATTTTGATTGATCCAGAATTAGAAGACAGAATGACAATTGTTATACACATTCCCTAGTTTTCATTTAAATCTTCTGAAGAAATAAGAACCAAGGGATATTAAATTTATAACCACCCAACCCTTGACTTTTCTCTGCCCATAGAACACTGTGGCGTGTTGGTGAGAAAACTAGATGTGCTTGCCTTGTTTAGTGCACTCCTCACCTCCACTATTGTGCTCTCCTGTAGACTACTACCATTGCCCCCTAAACATGGTAGAGTTTCCTCTGTTGGAAGTTAGGGAGTTCTGCCCAACGCCAACCATCTACTACTCTAGGTATTGATATCTTTGCTGTTGACTTCAGCTGCATGTGCAGATAATCACGCCTAGACATAGACTGCCTTTCCTAGAGTACTTACTTCAGTGTTGCAGTCCACATGGAAAAAAATGAAACAGAAAAGTCTCTTTTTAGCTAGGGAGTTGTTGGCACTTCCTACTGAGTCCATTGAGAAGAGCTCCAGACCAAGTTGACCCTTCAAGGAGAGTGCAAAGTTATCCCATGAAGCAATTGTTCAAACTGTTTAGGAGGATTCCATTTTTAAGGGAATCAATCTGGCGTTTGACATCACTTCCTTGCTTAAAAGCACTAGGGTTCTCTGTGTTTTAACTTGGTTATCTTTTTGTAGGCTGAACCCCCTGCTGAATTCTTCAGACATACGCTACTCACCCCAGCATACCCTCACTGGCAGTAGGTAAATGGCAAATAAAAAGGTTCTCTCCACCAAGTCAATTGATGAGGGCAGGTGGCAGGGTACCCAAAGTTGCTTTCGCTCCCCATGCTGCTTAATGTCGCCAAGATCAAACGCAGAGATCATGGGAGGAACAGGTGATCAGCGGGCAGCAATAGATGACTGTACTAGATTCTCGATGAGTTGTACAACTCAGACAAAATGGATGGCTCCATTTAAAAATGACTTCAGAAGTATCAAAGGAGGTCTCTGTAGTTGCCGTACTTGCCTTCAGACTCGAACATTATTTGCCATTCCTGCTGGTGTTACTATTGAGAGTGAGAAGGAAATGTGAAAAGGGCTTTCTCATCATATAGACTTCTTCCCCATATGCTTTTCCCAAAGAGAAATAGAGAGACTTCAAATGTGGGTTTTAGAATGCGGCTGTGATAATATACTTCCATATAAAAGGTTTATAGGACGCAAGAAAGTAGGTATGTTGTGCCCCATAGGTTTTCAGCAAGAAAGATTATCAGATCATTTTTCCATTTCTCATTTTATGACTACACCACCACACTTAGGGAAGTGGTCATCTCCAATCTGGGATGTTTGTCAACCCATTTTCTTCTATGGCAAGGCATAGTTCACTCCACAAATATTTGACCTTTATGATAGCCAATGAGACAAATTTCTCCCAAAAATTTAATGTGAAACTTTGAGTCTTTTGAATATCATAATCATAACATAAATATTATGTTTTGAATTCATAACAAGGGACACCAAGTGACAACTTTATCTCCTTCTAATCCTAAACCCCCAGCTTCACGATTTCTTTCCAAAACACTCACACTCCTCTTTCAAAGTAGTGTTCCAGACAAAGCCTAGACATTTATTATTTATGAAGGATTTTCCCATCTTCATTCTCTTTTTTTATGCACATGATAGGCTACCACTTGTTCTGTCTTATTCCTTACTTTTTCCCTTACCTATTTCTACTTCTTCCTTTTTATTCTGGTCCTGTTAGACTTGAACTCAAAACCTTGTACCCTCACATGGTTTTGTTTTGTATTTTTTTAACTCTACCATTGTGCCATACCTCTACTTCTGGCTTTTTACTAGTTACTGACAGATAAGAATCTCTTGGATATATCTGCCTGGGCTGGCTTCAAACTGTGATTCTCAGATTTCAACCTTCTGAGAGGTAGGATTATAGGCATAATCTATAGGCACCCACCTTCCACTATTTCTTATATAAAAGCATACATATTTTGTTTCATTCTTTTCAACAGGTATGTCTCACTCCAGAGTTTACTTGTCTCCTATTGGTTGATACTTAGATGGCTTTCTATTTTTGTCATTATGAATAAAAGTTAGTACTCCTGTGGAGAACTTTTACACATATGTTCAACTGTATATGGGATTACAATCCTTTTGTTTAAGACAAGGAGTTAAACTTAGTATCTAATAATTTTACTAATTGGCTGCAATCTACCACTTGAACCATGTTTCCAACCCCAAGTGATATAAATATTTTCAACTAGATATATTTAGGAAAAAATCTGTGCCTCTTTTCACAGATATTGCTAAATTGTTTTCCCAGCACTTGCTACTAATCTAAAATTCATCAATAATGTGTGATATTGTTTGGACAGTTGTCAAAGCATGTATATTTAAATTTAATTTTTGTTTTAGAGTCCTAAATACATATTAAATCATTATGCATATCTTACACTTATTATAGATGAAGGATAATTGACTTTCATGTCTTTTTGTAATTTGATATGTTTTACCCGTAGATTTAGACCAACACCTACATTGTGTGTTGAGTCATATGAAAATGACCATTTTCAGTCATGATGAGTTGAAAATCAGCAATTTTATGAGACAGATGATAGAATATTGATAAATGATAGGCACATAGATAATAGATACTGTAACAAGAGTCTAATATTATTAAATCTAAAAATATACCTTCTAAATCTAAAAAGATACCTTCATGTTCATTTTCAGAAATCTATTGGTTCTTCTATATCTTGTTTTTCTATATGAACATATAAAATGCTTTTTTGCAAACAAATTAATATTGCTATTACAAAAATATAGATTATTTTATTTGTGACATCATTTTCAGATTACTCATATCTTTACATGATTGAGTTTTTCTATCTTTCTCCTCTGAGATGCAAAATTTCAGTCCTATGAACACATGGAATCCTTGACGTCTCAGAGAACATTTACATTCCTTTCTTTATGTTTTTTATTAACTTTGTTCCTAGGTGGTATACAGATCATTGACTATTTTCTTCTATTTTATTTTTTAATTTGGGGGGTCTTTAGAGAAAAATATTAATTATTGAATATTGATTTCATAATCCAGTATATTTAAATTATGTTATATTAATAACTTCATTTCATTAAGTTCCTGAATAACCATAGGCTTGAATATGAATGAAAATATTATGTCTAATGACAATAGCTGTATTTGCAGAGATCATTGTCTTTTCAAAGCAAATTCTGGTTGATGGTTTGAGAAAGAAATAAGTCCTCTTCAATGAATACTAAATTTGATCAATAGTTTTCCTGAAACATGTTTGTTAAATGTGTATCAAACACAATTTAGAATGTCATTTACAATCATTACAAATATGTAATGACTTAGGTCCTTTACTCTCTACTAATATTTAATTTTAATAGATTTACTAAACTCTGAATAGTTGAAATTAAGCCATCCTTGCATTCTTAAATTCATACTATTGAAGAGAATAGCCTTCCTTCATATGTTGCTAGATTCAATTTCTTAATGTTTTATTTCAAGATTTTATATTGCTATTCATAAGTAAAATTGAGTTTTACCTTTATGGCATAAATTATCAGGACTATACTGATCATAGAGAAAGAAAATTAAAAGCTTTCTCTCTCTCAATGTCGTGAGATGCTCTAAAATAATTAGGTAACATGAGTCATTTGATATTTGGATATAGAAAAATCATTCTTCTGAAGTTTTCTGAGTGTAATGTTGGGGAATGGGGTCAGTAGGTCTTTGGAAAAACTTTTTCTAAGATCATATGTACACATATGTGCACACACACACACATACACACACACACACACACAGAGGCAAAGTTAGAGTCAGTTACCAGTTATTCACAAACACTCCTGTGTTTGTGGTATGTAGCTTTTCTAATTATTAATGAGTAGAATCAGAAGACCCAGGAAGGTAATAACTGTACTCCTGTGTTTTTGTAAAACAGGTTTCTAAGGCGGTTTCTGACTATACAGTCAATGATTTCAATAATGAAATATCAGTCTATAGGAGGAGGTCATACTTGAACATTTTTTTGGTTGTGTATTGTTCACTACTTTTACTTTATTCAAATTTCTACCTAAATAATATTATTCCCAAAGATTGTCATTTACTTAACTATGTCAAGCTCAAATACTGTCTGATAAACAGAGCAATCTATCTTCCCATTTTTCTGCACTACAATTCAGTATATGAGAAGGGTTATAAAGCATGAACAACCAGTGAAGACACTATCTCCACCTAGGTCTTTGTCTCACCACCTGTGAAAATGGAAGTTGCTAGGTTAACTGCCAGTGGCTGAACTTCTCCTGAAACTCTAGAGCTTGATTGTTACCTTTCATCTTTTCTAAGGTTAGGGTTTCCTCAGGTAATACAAGTTTTAAGTAGGAAGCAGATGACAATAACCTTTCTAAAGACAAATAAAGTCTTCCCTACTTGATCTTGTTTTCAGCTTTGAACTGTACAGCAAGAATATTATCTTGAGCACAAACATAAACACTCACCATTTCATAGTCATATTCCCTGAAAACAGGGCACATTTACCCCTTTTATTATAGGACAGGGGCTGAGACTAAATTCTATTCAGACAAGATGAGTTTACGTTCTCTCTAGACATCCAAATGTAAGTATATATGGTAGGAAAAATACTGATTTCTAACTGTTGGACACTGTCCTTAAGTTATCAAATCCAAAATTCAATACTAATTAAAAATTTACTCTGCAGGTAAAAAATTAACAGGAAAAGTCCAGTTACCTAAATAAGAAGTACTCTATACTATGGTAGGTAGAACTGTGAATGCACCTGTCACTTGTTCTGTGTATTAACTGTTATCTCCAATTAACTACTCAATGAATGCTAATAATAAGAATGGGAAAAGGTGTGTTGATATCCATGATGCTGCAGGAAATGTGTGTGTGTGTGTGTTGATTTTTGATTCCTAACATGGGGAGCTAAGGAAAACTGTGCACTAGACAGTGACAGATTGTTCATGAAAACAAGCAAATACACAATCTGTGAGAAGACCAATTTCCCAGAAATTTATGACCCTTAGATATTCCAGCCCTCACTTCCTGCTGTATCTTGGCTTTGAGTGCTAAGAGCATAGCTTGTCTCTGTCAGAATATTAGGAAGAGCGTGGAAAGGCACATGGACTACTGTCTACTACTGAAAATCACTCAACAGCATATTAGGCAACAAATACAGCTGGACCCTCAGTCAACTGTTTGGATAACATTGTTGTTCTTCGAATTAAATGTCTACTTCTTCATTCAGCAAGCAACTCATTGTCATGTCAGCACATCCTATAGTTATGAATACATTCTAATAGAAAGCCTGCTGTGGTTAGGGGAGAATGATGAGAGGGATGACCTTGACCTTGATCATGATTCATTGTATTCATGTACTGCTTTGTAGCGTGACAACTCCTTTGTACATCTACTTAAAGGTGAAAATGAAATAAGAGAAGAAAGCAGGAAAGAAAGAAAGAAAAGGTAAAGATGAAATAAGAAAAAGAAAGCAGGAGGGCTGGGAAGGTGGCTCAGCGGTAGAATGCTTGCCTTGCATGCATGAGGCCCTGGGTTCCATTCCTCAGCACCATATAAGCAGAAAAGGCCAGAAGTAGCTCTGTGGCTCAAGTGGTAGAGCACTAGCCTTGAGCTGAAAAGCTGAGGGGCAGCACCCAGGCCCAGAGTTCAAGCCCCACTCCTGATGAAAAAAAGCAAGCAGGAAAAGAGAGGAGAGAGAGAGAGAGAGAGAGAGAGAGAGAGAGAGAGAGAGAGAGAGAGAGAGAGAGAGAGAGAGAGAGAGAGAGAGAGAGAGAGAGAGAGAGAGAGAAGGGAGGAAGGAGGAAGGGAGGAAGGAAGGAAGGAAGGAAGGAAGGAAAGAAGGAAGGAAGGAAGGAAGGAGGGAGGGAGGGAGGAAAATCTATGGAAACTAGCAGTATGATGTGACTAAAGGGCATCAAATTAAAGAAAAGATTTTAGAAGTGTCATGAACTACATTCATTGTAGGATCCATATGCAAGCAAACAATAGAGAACAATATTTTTGCAAGCTAAATCTCCATGGTAGAAGAAACAAGGGTCTGAAGTAGAGACCATGTTTTAGAAGACAAGGGATTCTTTTTTTTTTTACTTTTCAAGTTTTTTATTGTAAAGATACTGTACAGAGGGTGTACAGTTAGGTAATGAGTACATTTTCTATCAAGCATTGGATTCTTTATTATACTCAAAATGTTCTTTGGTATCTTTATGAATATGTGACTGCTTTTAACAATAGCAACATTACTCCCACCTTTCTTTTCTAATGGGAATTATGTATTTTAATGAGAAATCTTTAAATATTAAAAGAAATAGCAGAAGTGGAGTGATATAGTGTTTTTAATGCATACTAGCATTTGAAGACATTTTTCCTGTAAGGTAACTTGAAGCTACTCATTAAAACCCAGCCTGTATTTATGCCTTGCTCTGACTGGCAAGGGTGGGAACTAAAGACAGGTGAGTAGACTTCTGCAGCCAGTTCTGTGGTCCTGGGTATTTCTGACACATTTATATCCTGAGACAGTTTTCATTACCCAAAGAACGATACAATCAATGAGGTAAGGAGAAGGGCATATACTTGCAAGTGGGTTGAGTAGGATATAGCAGGGAATGACTGCCAGATCATTTTGTTTAAACTTAAGCCACAGTAAGTAGAATGTTAATCATGCATGGTCATTCCACAAACATTTGACCAAGTAGCCAATATGTAATAAGCTACAGTGGAAGTGCAAGGAATGAAATGATGAATTCAGTGTTGCTTGTCCTTATGTTCATATATCTCATGGAAAAGAAAATATAATCAAATGTCTAGTATCAAGTATGGATAAATGATAAAAACAAACCACATGGAATATTATCATTTTCTGCAGCCTGCTATGTAATAGGACAACATAAATTCTCAGTCCTCTCTGTCTATCACTTGGTCTCCACTAAGCAACCTTACCACATCCCTCCCCTTCCTCCTACTCTCTAGCCTCTAATGATCACCATTCTATGAACAGCAAACTTAGTAATGGTGATACAAGACATGAAAATCAGAGCCAGAGGATTTAGTAGGAGCAACAAGTACAAAAATCTGACCTGTAATATTCTCCTAGGTTTGAACAGTAGCAAAACATTTGTGGGGCTGAAGGTGAGTGAGAAGAGGAGTGGACGAGGGAAACAGTCAGAAAAATTATGTCAATTAAGAGGAGTTGGAGACATGTCTCAGTTGGTAAATCACTAGCCAATGAGTGAAAACAGCAGGTACTGAGTTCAAATACCACTCTTGGACATAAAAAAAAAAAGAAGAAAAAGCTGGCAGGGGAAAAATACATTCAACCATCATGGTATTGGATACTATCACAAGGGCAATAGGAAACAACCGGAATATTGTGAGCAGCAGAGACCCTTGTTTCCTTACTTTTGCTCTAAATGTATTGTCTTGGCTGCCATGTTAAAAATAGTAAAGATCCATGGGTGGGTTGGTCCCCCACATAAAAAGTATGAAAAGTAAATAAACCACTCTGTTTCTAGGTTCCTGTGATCAGGTAGATATGTCATCTCTACTGGTTATTTTGGACTAAACTTAAGGAAACTCTTCAAAGAACAAGAGAAAAGATGGATAACTAGTCACCTGTAATCTTGACCTTGACCTTCTAGATGATTTGTCTGCTGATTGCTAATAAACCAAAGTGAAATCAACCTGATCTCTAATTCAGTTCAGATATCTAATATAAAACATTTTCTTGGTGAAATATTAATAAAGCAATTAATTGAGAGTAATTTGCTTGAACATCAAGCTGTGGAGGGATATAAGATAGTTATGATGAGTGGAAAAGTAAAGTGACCAGAGAAATGTAATAGGACTAATAAGTGTGATAATGATCAACTCTACATTAGTAATGGTTATTTAACATTAGATCAGTTAGCAAAGGAGAGCACTTTTCACACTCATGCACACAACACAGTAATTACAGGGTTGTATTTAGTCATGTGGGAGACTTTTCCAGAGTTGTATTATAATAGAAAGGGAGTTGAAGAGCATGGATAAGGAAACTTCATAAAAACAGAGCAGGACAATGGAAAGGTGGTTGTGTCAGTACATCAACGGACTTTTAGTGTGCACAAACCAAAGGGAGTGCTCTGCAAACCTAAGAAATGTTCTTTGACATTGTTACTGCCTTAACTGGTCATTCACCAGCTTCTGTATAGGGCGGCCAAAAATGGTACAGCCAAATAAGATTTGTAAGCATTTTGTAGAGATTTGTAGAGACTTGTAAGCATTTTGGGGTTGATGTGTGATTCCAATAGAGAATGCCATATAAAATTTTAGATTTTGAATTCTTTCTATTTAATCTGTGAACTATTTTCAATTTATTCAAATTAAGAAAAAAATATATAAATCTTTATTTTTTTAAGAAATGCTTTCTTCTTTGAAGATTGCTTTTAATGTGAGTTGTCTTTAACTTACAGGGAAAAGGATTGCTTACACCCTCTCTAACACTCACACACACACACACACACACACACACACACACACACACACACACACACACACACACGTCCCATGGCTTCCCTTATTTGCAACAACTAGTATATGTCTGAGACAAGCAGAAATGGTCAGATACATTGATGTTAGGCAAAATGAACCTCAAGATAAATCTTTATTTTTAAAATTTTTATTATCTTTCAAGTAGCTGTACAAAAGGGGGGTCATTTAACAAAATGTTTTATGAATACAATGCATCCTGATCAGCCTCACCCCTCACCAGTCTCACTCTCCTTTTGATTCTGAATACTTGTAAAGTATTTCTATTTGTAATTTTGGTTCCTCTATAACTCATATGTTAAACTTAAATATCTAGAATATTTTCTCCAAGATGGTAAATGTGGCAAATATCTTTTTGGTAAGATTCATATACACTATAAGGAATTCTTTCTGAATATGCTCAAATTTTCATGTTCTAAGAAGAAATGTTCCTTGCAGAATTTAAATTAATTCATTTATTTCTTCCTTCTCATTCATGTGTTTCCCTCTTTTCTTCCTACCGGCTCCTGTTATAAGAGAGAGATGTGAGTGTGTGCATATGTGTAAATATAATGTGAATAGAATAAAGATGAATAGAATAAAAATGTCTTTGGAATAGAAATAATGTATCTTTGTATACTCAAATTTACCTAAAGTCCACTAAGAATGAAACTCCATCACTTCTGAATTGTCAACATCTAAACAAGTGATACTCTTATGAAACAGACACAATTCTAAGGATTATGAGATATCAGGCTGTGAAGTTTGTAACTCTGAGAAATTTAAGAAATACATGTGGAAGACAATATAAAATAATAAAAAGCCTTGTGTTTTAGATAAAATGCATGGTAATATGATTTAATACCCTTCAGCCAAACACACCAGAATTCACCCACTAACAATGAGTTTTCTCCTTCAAAATACCCATCTTGGCAGGTTATATATTACACATTTATTCTAGTAATGTTGACATTGCTTTATATTGTGAGATGTTCTTGGGAATTATTTTAAAGAACTTTTGAGTATATTTTAAATGGTGCAAGGAAGATTTAACCACTGGTTCCAACCTAAAGCAATTTGGACCTAGGGTCAGAGGTGATCATTTTAAGATATTTAAACTATAAATGAGGAAATGAAAGGCTTTCAAAAAGACAAACTAGTTTACTTGTGTGTGTTGTAAACTGACTCTGAAGGCAGTTTGCAAGGCAAGACATCTATTTTGAGTCATGGTCTTACATTTGACTGAAATACTGGTCCAGTAAATGATCACTTTTCAGTGAAGAGTCTCTTTTGAGGTGTTTGCTCCCTGATCCAAAGCCAGGTGTGTGTGTGTGTGTGTGTGTGTGTGTGTGTGTGTGTGTGTGTGTGTGTGTGTGTGTGTGTGTGTGTGTGTGTGTGTGTGTGTGTGTGTGTGTGTGTGTGTGTGTGTTATCCTGGGGCTTGAACTCAGAGACTGGGTGCGGTTCCTAAGTAGCTAGGAGCCACCAGCGCCCAGCAGGAAGCCAGATTTTTAAACACAGTTTCCCTATTTCACATTCCTACAATCCAATCCACAGAGCTACAGTTTTAAAGCTTTTTATACTTCAGTAGAATTAAAATACTTGACACCAGCATGAAGCCATGGTCAAATTCCTAAAGAATGACCTGTGAGCTGCCCAGTGTCATACCAAAAGCAGCGGAGAAATGCCTGGGCATTAACAGCAGCAATCCAGGTCCTTTCTCTCATAGAATGAATGCATTTCAAGGATGCCTCCCATAGATAATGGCTGGTCATTCCATCGCTGTCTGTTCTTAAAAACACAGAAGCTCAAAGGACCGCCACCTTGGTTGCTTGGAAAGCAGGAACATTGGATTTGTTAGTGATCAAAACTTGCACTGAGAGCTCTAATGTTATTTTTAACGTCCCTAAGCTCCTTTTGCTTGTGACACCCAGGTAAGCCATTATCCCAAATGATGTTAGAAGTTGATTTGCTGCAAGTTTGGCCTCCAAAACATAAGGCGTTCTTGCTCTCTGGTCTCCTGTGGGTCAGAAAGCAAATGTCCCTTTGCAACACCCCTTATGTCTAATTTCTATCAGGTGGGTGAGGCTGTTTTCCTCCTCAGTTTCCCTGCTTCTGTCCTGCTGCTCTTTGAACAATATAAAAGTGTGTCAAATGTACTATCTCTACCAATTCAGTTGTTAATATAAAAATCATATACACTTTTGTCAAGAGTTTTCTCATCTTTTTTCCTATTATTTTGTATCTATATTCCTAGAATTTGAAGAATCCATTTTTATATAATTGGGAGTGTTTAAGAAGTCTTGGAGCAATTTTTTTTGAGTTATACTTTATTTGGGGCTTTGGGGCATCATAACCAGGATCTACGAGGAGCGTGACAATGGCACTAGGTACAGCCTGCTTAGATCACAATGGAAGTCCCCAGAGAAAGAAGAAATATGTTAACATAAAATTTTTCCAATGAACTGGGAATTGTATGTGTGTTCCTGGGTGTGGTGGTAATAGGAGCAATAAGAGCAAAAGCAATGGATACTGAGTCTAGTGGGGATTTGAGTCCCACTATTTATTTATTTGGCATGTTACGGTTTGTGAGTTTGCATTTGTCTTGTCTCTTGATGCCTATTATCCAGCAATATTTTACAGACAAGGAGAGCAAAGCTCAGAGAAGTTAAGTGATCATCACCACTGTGAACATGTTCAATCCTACTCCACAGCTCCAAGCTCTCCTGCTACTGCCTCTATAGTTTGCCTAACTCCCTAATATTCACACATATTCTCGAAGGATGCAGAAACATTCTCCTGAAGTTGGTAGTGAAGGATGGGTCAGACAGATATAGAGTGCAATGGAGAAGGAACAACCTGTCCTAGATGGACTTTCTGACCCACAAGCCTGGATCCACTGCATACCAGTTCCTATACTGTCCTCCACATTCCATGATAGGCCCAGACATTGCATTATGATTCCTGTGTACCAGACTCCAGATTCTTTGAAAATAAAGACTATGCTTTATGCAAATCCAGATCTGTAATATCTAGCAAAATAATCAGAATATCATTGGTAATAATAAGCATTGATTGTTTTGAATGATAACAAATGGAATACACACATATAATACACAGACACATTATTTAAAATCCTAATTACGGGACACTGGTTGGCACCTTGAATTGTTTGTGCCCTATTTGCCAGAAAACTGATATAGTTTTACTTCTCTGCTCTACTCCAACCCAGGCCAGCAGAACCAAATGTAGGGCTAGTATCTAGTATCCATATCTATAAATAGAAGATAGATGATAGATACACATGTATGTATTATGTGTGTGTATATATAGGTGCATATCTAGATAGACTTTTTGTAATATATACAGAAGTCTATGACCTCAATATTTTTAAAAGCAATGTGGTTTGGCTCTTTCAAATAACCATGCTCTAGCTATTCCAGTTAATAAAATAACAGAATTTAGAATGCTTGATCATTGCTGAAACAATTGACTCTGAGTTAAAATAATCAAGACACCAGGATGTTAATTTTTCCAGCCTCTCTTGTGGCAGCACTAACAGAGGCACTGGAGTAGGCAAGCTACACCTCATGCATCCAGATGAGAACTGCTTAACCCTGGTGTCCACTAACTCAGTGTTCAAAATCTAGCGAGCATATTAATTCCATTTCTGGTTCCTGAAAAACTCTCCTTTCCCTCCCTTGCCAGATTTTTGAGCCCTGTGACAGCTTATTCCATGGCTTCCTGTCTGTGTCTCTTGCTACCCTGAGAATCCTTTGGATTGAAGCCACCTGCCAACCCCTTTGAACCTTTGATCTGAGCATTCTGGACTTTTTCTGTGAGCCTTGGGTCTGACCTACTTCTTGGCCTGATTCCAGCTATAGGTAAGTGGGTCTGAATTTACTGTCACAGTACATAGCTGGATCCACTCTAGTCACCTACAGTCAAATCAGGCACACCAAGTGCACCAGTGCTGAGCTCCAGTGGTGTCCATCCTTAACCCCATGCTGGTACTGCTGTGTTCTGGCACAGATTTGCACTTGACCAATACATCTTGACATATAAACTTCATGCTGTTGGACAAAACTTTGTGTCTTTTTGAATTATAATTCTGTTTAGCAATCCTATTTTTCACATTTCATTAGCAGAAATAAATTGCACAATGATGTTTTATTGTGATATTTATAAATTTGTCATTAATGTATTTTGATCAAAATTCATCTGTTACCCTTCCTTAACTGCTTTACTTCTTTTTCATCCTTTCTTTGGCAGCTTTTATGGGTGTTATTGTTCTTTTATATATATATATATATATATATATATATATATATGAATAAAAATATATACATATATATTTACATATAGTATACATAAATATACATACATATAGTATTGATACATATCACATATACATATACATATGTCTATGCATAGTTATATAGATAGGTAACATATATGTGTATACATATATATACATAGATATGTGTGTATATGTATATATGTGTGTGTGATATATAACATCAATACTATATATATATATGTAGTACTTCTATAATATTCTAACAGTCTGCACACTGTGTTCTCCTGTTCATTCACTTTCACTCTTTTATGATCATGTCATGTTATTATTATTATTACTATCTTGGTGTAGATTCTGTGAGTGAAAACATACACTATTTGTCTTTCTAAGCTTGGTTACTATTATTATCTTCAATTTCATTCATTTGCCTGTGAATGACTTAATTTCATTCTTTTCAATGGCTGAGTGATATTCCATTTTATATATGTGCTATATTTTTTTATTTAATCTTCAGTTAATAGGCACCTGGGCTGGCCCCATAGCTTGTCTGTTATAAATGGTGCTGCTATAAGCATGAAGGCAAACACTTCTCTTGTATGATCATTTTTCCTTCAGCTAGAGTAGCAACTTAGAATTCACCTCTTTATTCCTACCCCTCTGCTTGAGCATTATCAGCCCTGAGCTAAGCTTGAGGTCCCTGAACTTAGGAAACATACCACTCCCCAAAATAATTAGTGTTTCACATGTAGCTTTTTGCGAATGATTTAAAAAAAAAAACCCTAGAGCAGTGAATCTTAAAATGTGGTCCTGAGTCCAGCAGCAGATGCACTGCCTGAGAACTTGTTAGAAATGTAATTTCTCATGCCCTGCTTCAGACCCATTGAACCAGAAACTTTGGAGATGGGGCGCTGAAATAAATGCATTTACAACAAGCCTGCAGATTCTGAAGTCCCTTCAGGATGGTTGCCCTAGAAATGTCCCCTGTACCCTGCCCTTATCTGCCTACTCTTTCTGTCACCTCTTGAGATTCAGGTAGACAGACCTAACCTCCAGTTACTTTCTTTTTCAGAATCTCTCATTTGTTCTTGCATAGTTACCTAAATTACTGATCCTTCATGATATACCTCTGCCTGGAGAGACCCAACTTGTTTCTCACAACAGTACATGAGACACATTCTGCCAAGTCACAATGCTGCTATGTACCTGCATAAAGTCTTCTTGCAATGCAGAAGTTTACCTCCTGCAGAAACGTATGCCTTGTCATGCTCTGAGCAACAGCAGCTAGGACAATGGCATTGTAAGAAGTACAACAATACTTTTTGAAGCTTTGCTTATTATTACTTTAATCATCCCTATTTCCTCCCCAAAGAATCTTAAGCAATTGAGAACCAAGTTCAGGAATAAATCAGAGCATTTTCCTAGTAAAATCAATACACAGAGAATTTTGAAACCTGGTGTCCTTTTGAATATAAACTACCTCATCACACTAGTGGTAGATGCTTATTTGAAGCCAGTGAGAGGTACATAAAACCTAATAGCATCCCTAATGTAAACAGACAATATAACCACAGTCATTCTGCATTTATGATCGGACATCTCAAAAGCCCAGGCAAACTATGTTCTAGGGCCTGAAGGAAGTGATTGTCGATAACAGAGAAAACACAAAGCACTTTGGACATATATCAGGTTAACTCCAGACACTGGGGAAATGAGTATTTCAAAGCCAAAGTTAACAGTTAGTTTTGATAGGAAAACTACATCATAGGTCAATGTATGTCTTCATATGTTTATTTTTGCTCATATTTCTTCCAAGTATCCTTATTTTCCTTTGGTGAATCCAGTTCCAAATCAACTACACAGAATTGATGAATCTGTCATTTGATAAAACATTCATTTGAGAAATGACTGAAAGGGGAACTCTATTATACTGTTGATGGGAATGTAAACTTCTTCAACTACTCTGAAAAGCAGCACGGAGCTTCCTCAAAAGGCTAAACATAGAGCTTCCCTACAAACCAGCAATTCCACTCCTGAGCATAATTATCCAGGAGGCAATAAACAAGGACACACTAAAACTACCAGCACAGCTATGTTCAATGCAGCATTGTTTACCACAGCCAAGATATGGAATTAGCCCAGATACCCCTCTGTGGATGAATAAGTATATATATATATATATATATATATATATATATATATATATATATATATATAGAGAGAGAGAGAGAGAGAGAGAGAGAGAGAGAGAGAGAGAGAGAGAGAGAGAAAATCATAAGGAAATGGAAAGAATTGGGAAAATGTTATTAAGTGAAATAAGCCAGACCCAAATGAATATACACACATATATGTATATGTGTGTATATATATATATAAAGAGAGAGAGAGAGAGAGAGAGAGAGAGAGAGAGAGAGAGAGATTCATAAGGAAATAGAAAGAATTGGGAAAAAATGTTATTAAGTATAGTAAGCCAGACCCAGAGAAATGTAGGTTACATGTTTTTCTTCATTTGTGGTAGCTAGAATGTACCTATAAATCTGTGAGTAAACACATTAGATGGTAAAAATAATTAAAACATACACTGGCACATGATAAATTATACAGGCATTCACACAGAGTGAAACCAAAGGAAAATATTCTTAGGAGAGGATCACAAAGGCGCAATACTTATGTGCATCTGATCATATAAAATATTTATCAAAATGAACTCCAGAAAAAGGAAACGAGTTTTTTCTTTGTTACTGTTTTTGTTTTCTTTTCCTTTTGTCTTGTTTGTTCATTTATCTGTCTTGGGGATGGGAGGGGCTCAGAAATGGAGAAAGAAAGGGTGAACAACTGCAGCAGTGATACTCACTAGAAACTATGTTGAAAATGAACTATACAACTGGTGAGTGGAGATGGGAGAGGAAAACTGGGAGGGAGCTCAAAAAGAAATTTACTCCTTATCTGACTTATAACTCTAACCCCTCTGTACATTACCAATACAATGATGATAAAAAATACATTTAAAAAGGATAGACCTGAGAGTATTTACCTGGCCTGCATTTGGCCATATATCTGAGGGTAAAGGAAGAGAATCTGAAAGTCTTCAGTGAGGAATGGAGTTCAGGTGAGTAGATTCAGTGGTATAGGTGGCTTCTCACCCACATCTGGTAGTGTTTGGGAAATGGTAAGGATGACAGTAATCATACAACTTCTTGCCTCAATGGAATAACATCTACATCCCAAATATCTATATCACCACCGTAACTGGGTAGCAGAGGAACTAATTACATGTTTCCCTTCCTTAGCCACCAATCATCAAGGCAAAAAAATGAAAAGACAGAGAAAATCACCAGGAACCCAACACATCAGAATATTACAAAGCAATGAGATTCTATGGGAGGATACTAGTCAATTTGCAGAAATTAATCCTATATTTTCTCAAATACTGGTAAAAACTTAATGGAAATGGAGTCATCAATCAAATGATAGTCAACCTTAAGCAAAAAAGCCAAGCAAGAGCATGAGGTCTGAGTTGAAAACTCCAGTACTATATTACACACACACGCACACACACACACACACACACACACACACACACACACACACACACACACACACACACACACACACACACACACACACAACTTGAGTTACTTATAAGAACCCAGGTCTATGAAGTTATCAAAAAATCAGTCTTGCCTCTCTTTTCTTAAGCCACCCCTTTGCTCATAATCATCTGGAAATTTTACTCTTCTAAAATAAACTCCCTCATTCTTATACCTTAGATCATCCCACCTTCTCTCTCTTATTCACTAATTTTCTAGTCTACTCTCTAACTAGTACTTTGGCCATGTTTTGATATATACCATGTCCTTTAATATCTACTCTCTACTTCTCTGAGCATTCTTTATTTAGGAAGGCCAAATCAAAATTTCCCATTTCTTTTTATTATTATCTTTAAGTAGTTGTACAAAGGAGTTGCCTTAACAAAGCAGTTTATGAATATAAAATATCTTGATTAGTGTCACCCCCTTCAAAATTCTCATCCATCCTCCCTTACCTACCTCTTTCCTCACTCTTCTTTTTTATGTTTTTTTATTGTAAAATAAAAGGGGTTACAGTTACATGAGTAGGGTAATGAGTACATTTCTTATCGAGTATTGTTACCTCCTCCTTTGTTTTCCCCTACCATCCCTTCCTTCCCCACCTCCCCCTCCCAAGTTGTGAAGTTCATTTTCTACATAGTGTCTTGTACATCTAATTGTTACAATGGGTCATCCTATATCCTTGTTTCAGCATTTTGTTATTTCCCTTCCCCTCCCCTAATCAGAAAAATGTATATACAAGATGCAGGGCACTGACATCAAATACAGTGAAAACAGGGGTTATATAATGGGGGAAAAACATACAAGAGAAATAAAAAAACCCACAGTACATTTTAGATACATTATAAACAATAGCAAGAAAGAAAAAAAACAAGTTGTGTCCCTATCTTGGGGTTCATTTCACTCAACATCATCTTATATGGTCATATGTACATAGCTTTTGACCCTTTCTTCTTGTTCTCAACTTACACTAGTAGTTAAACACCTCAACCCCACAGTGATATTTTTCCATTCAAGTTCTTCCTTGGTCTCTTATTTCCTTCCTTCATTATTCACATAGTTTTATTTTAACCATTTATTACCTTATTTGATCACCATCTTTTCATGAACATATTTGATATATTGTGTTCATCTGCATTCCCATGCCCATTTATTCCCCATGCCCATTTATTTCCCCTCAGCCTCCTGCAGGGGCAAGCCCACTCTTGGGGCTGAAAAGTTGTAAGGGTTTCTGCATGACTGGATTACTAATGATCTGACATTGGTATCTTGATGTGATCTCCTCAAATCTCATTTTTGTGAAGATGTGAGAGCAAAGCATAAGGTCTTGGGAAACTATTTCTTAAATGAGCATATTCATTCATCCTTTGTCTCTTACTGTTTCTTGCCCCTCTGGGCCCACCCCTGTGGATGCAAAGTTTTTAGACCTTCACAAACAGTGGATGAGGGAAACTGTTTGTTGACTTTCTAAATGTGGTGTCCTGAGTTAAGATTGAAATCAACAGACCCATTTACATTTCTGAAAATAAATTTCCAGAAGCCTAGATGTGTTTTTTTTTCTTTGTCGGTCCTGGGACTTGAACCCTGGGCTTGGGAGCTGTCCCTGCACTCTTCAGCTCAAGACGAACGCTCTACCACTTGAGCCATAGTGCCACTTCTGGTTTTCTAGTGGTTTATTGGAGATAAGAGTCTCATGGACTTTCCTGCCCTGGGCTGGCTTTGAACTGTGATCCTCAGATCTCAGCCTCCTGAGTAGCTAGGATTACAGTCGTGAGCCACCAGCTCCCAGCTGTGATTTTTTGGAATAAAGTCATGTAACATGGCATCTCAGAACAATTATGTCACATCATTGGCAAAATCATCTTTTTCAATGAACTAGATGGATCAGAACTTGAAGTCACAGTGTTATATTTATGCGAGCTATAACTTTGTAGAAGTTGGTAACTTTGCAAAGACTATACACTTACTGGAAAATTGATGGCAACAACTCTTTCTTGGTAAATTATAGGTAGAGATTAGTTGAGTAAATATCTTGGATTATTGGAAATCATTAGTGGTATACAGTGAGTGCTTAGGAAATGTTAAAGCTCCAACAGCAATTATTATTATCATCAGCTGTGGGAGGTTATCTTGACTGTCAGCCTCACTGGAATGAGAAGTATGCAGGTTAGTAAAGCACGTCTCTGGGCAAGTGAATGAGAGCATTCTCAGAGAAATGTAACTAAGGGGGAAGACTCTCCCTGAATTTGGGTAGTGCCATCAAGTATGTGGGTTAGTTGGATAAAATACAAAAGAAGAAGGAAGAAACCCCCACATGCTTCTGTTTCCTGTCTATGATGAGGTCAACTGCTCTGTTTATCTACATCCTTTGTGCCATGATAGACTGAAACTATGAGCCAAAATAAATCCTCCCTCCCTAAATTGTTTCTTTCAGGAATTTGGTCAAAGGAACAGAGACAGACAGACAGACACACAGACAGACACACAGACAGACACACAGACAGATGGAGAGACAGAGACAGAGACTGAGAGAGAACTAATTACACATCAACCAACTTGCATTGTTTTCTTTCCATTAGGTATGCATTCTCATACATTATCTTTTTCTCAAGTGCTATCTGATTCTGTTGGAGAAATAGAATATATAACATAATTCCATTTCAGTTTGACCAATGTTTATCAAATCCCTCTTATGTGTCATATACAGGACTGGTTGAAGCTACACAATCATGATGCATATGCTGCTTCTCTCAAGGGGTTGGCTTGGCAGCAATACCAGGGAGCCATGTGCAAGTTGCAATGACAAATAGGAGAAATATGGATATTTACATTCTGTGAATATCAGAGTCTCTTTGTTTGCAAGTAATAACTTTGAAATCAAAGTTCAAACTGCCTCAATCACTAAAGGTTATGTATTGTTTTTAATATTAGCAAATTCAGACTAAGAACCTCAAGGCTTTCTTGAGTTTATGTAGATCCAGTCAAAAATATACTACCTACAGAGCTGTGTGCAGTGAATCTCTATAGTAGGATTCATGGCTGGTGGGTTAATGGTTTAATAGTGTTGTTTATGGCAATACCACCCTGAACGTGCCAGATCTTGTTTGATCTCAGAAGCTTAGGGTTGGTACTTGGATAGGATTCTGCCTGGCAATACTGGGCGCTGAAGTAACTGTAACACCTTCTGTCCATCACCTTCACAATAAATTTAAGAAAACAAAAACTGTCAAACAAAAACAGTGTCATCATGAAACTGTAGATTTTCCTATTTGTTTTCTGCATACAGTTTTCTCAAATTCCATTGTGCATCAGAGTCTCCTAGAGAGTTTGTTAAAACCAACCTGCTGGGCTCATACTTAAATTTCTGATTCAGCAGGTAAAGAGAGAGAGCTAGGAGTTTGCAGGTCTAACAAGTTCCAAGTTGATACTGTATTTTAAGTAAAATAGATTTAAACTAAATTATTAAAGGGCTAGTTTTCAAACCTCTGTAATATATGATATCTTTTATAAAATGAAATGAAATTAATGAAATACATAATTGAAATAACCAAAATCTATCCTCTATTTTTAATAGTGCCTTAAAACATACAGATATAAACTTAAGTGTAAACTCTTTATGCTTCTAGCTCACATACACTGGGACAAAACATATACTACATTCAAAGTTAATACATACAACATCGTGAAATTAATAAAATTTAAATTAGCATTAACTTTAATGTGGCAGATTGTATTTGTTTTTTGAAATTAAATGATTATTGTTGCATTTAAGAGAAAAAATACGACCTCTAAATCAATTCTATTTCTAATCTGTTTTTGAACTACTTGCACAAGCAATGACTATTTGTATAAGTGTATTCTACAAAATGGTATTAATAGCTTCCAGGCTATATTTCCAGCCTAACATTTAATCAAAACTCTGCCAGGGTACACTTTTCAAATGGTAGTTTTAATAATATGTTTCCTATTATCTCTGTGAAGCTACTTTGTTATGCATCCTAAGAAAATTATGACAGTGGGATCTGGATGAAGTGGTTCCTTAATGCAGTTATTGCTGAACTTGGGAACAGAGCCTCCATTAGAAGGTTCTCCATTTTCACATATTCATATACATACAGTGAATATTATGACTGTTGTAGGGTGGGAGAGATGGGGGAGGATGAAAGGGGCAACATTGATTAGGATGCATTCTGCTCAAAAACTGACATATTAAATAAAAGCCCCTTTGTACCACTATTTAAAGATAAATAGTGAATAAAAGTAGAAGATTCTCCAACCACTCAGCACAGTGCTCAGGTGGACCAGCTCACACTACTTTTTCAGCCATTCTGGGTCATTCCTACAACCCAGCACCAGTCCATGCCTCTGGCAAGTTTCCTTGTTCCCAGCAGGCTCCATGTCTCTGTGGCAGCCACACTACCTACAGTGAAATCAAAATCTCAGCTCTAGCTGCGTTTTCTCAGACTTAGCTCCTTTCTTGTTTACTTGCTCTCACTTCTAGAGGTCACAGCCTTTTTTCTCATTTGCTATTTCTGCAACCTTTAGAAGGCTCTGCTGCTCCTTCCAGATAAACATATCTGAGTAGCTAACATTTCCTTATTTGTTTTTCCCTCTTCAAATTATCTGTGTGATTTTTGTCTTCTGATTGGACCCTGACTAATAAAATAAAGGGCATTGACATTTTGAGATGCTTGGTCATAAAGCTGCATCAAGCTCTAAAAGGCAATGCTTCAAACTGCAGGGATTTGTGTGAATCCCCAGTGATATGGGATCACAGGACTGCAAGGACATTTTTCCTGACAAAATTGGAAATGAAGTAAAAGTTAACCAAATGAACATAGTGCTTTGTTGGTATTTGGTGATTTTTGTCAGGTGGATATTCCAAGCAAATGATGAGGCAGAGTCTGAAGGATAAGGAATGTAGAAGAAAGGAGAAAGAAGAGAAGGCAGAGAAAGGCTGCAGATACAACTTTGACACTTGACAAAGAAGAAAGAAAGAGAAGAGAATACTGAGAGAGCCTTAGAATGTCCATCAATGAGTTCTGGCCAAATACTTAACTATCCAGGCCCCTGCTGCTAAGCACCTACCCATGTCCTCTTATCCAATGCAAACGAAAGCTATCAGAAGCCTTACTATGGCCTAAAGACCACACACAAATGGACCATAGGAACCATCCTCTTGTCATCTCCTATTGCTCTTCCTCTGATTCACTCCTCTGAGCCATACTAGTTTCCTTATGGATCCTAGATCACCTAAGCACTCTTGTCTCAGAGCCTCTGTACTTGCTATTCTCTAGCCTATAATATTCTCTCATATTTTAGCACTGTTCAGTCATTTTCTTCAGTTCCTGGCTCATATGTCACCTTCCCAGTAAGGTTCTCCTGAGCAACCTTATTAAAAATAAACACCTCTCAACTAATTCATGGTCTGCTTACCCTGATACATTTGCCTATTCTTACTCTTTACCACATGGAATCCCATTCACAGGCATATGTGTTTTATATCAATAGATTCCCATTAAAATCTCCATGAAAACAAAAATGTCATTTCCCAGTACACACAAAGCAAATGGAATAGTTTCTGAAGTGTGATAGTTACTCAGTAAATACAGAATGATACATGAATAAGTTCATTGGTTCAGCTGGAAAGAAAGGCCTAGACCATATATCAGGCAAGTTCCCTGGTCCAAGACAAGGATTGTTCCAAGATTCATGGTCTAAGATAAGGATTATTACAAAAGTAAATCATGTTTAAGAGGGCAGACTGACATGATCAGTTTGCTCTGTTAAGGAGCTCATTTCTTCTTTGAGGAGAAATGTGGGATATAAGGAGATGACTATGAAATCCTGGTGAAAGATGATGTTGGCTTTGCTGAGGATTGTGACAGGACATAAAGAAATGTAGATGCACTTGAGAGATATTTAAGAGGTGAAATCAATTGTGAAATATTAGATATTGAAAGATGAGGAAGTAGGCTACGAGATAGGATCACAGAACTGAAGAACCATGTAGAATTTAAAATTGAGACATCAAGAAGGAAGATGGGTCTTAATGTCTGTAACTCAGAGGAGAAATCAGAACTGATGATATAAGTTTATAAGCTATCTGCATATAGAAAGTTATATATATCAATTTGATACAAACCAAATTGATTGGAAAAAGAGTAGTGAATAAAAGAATGACTACTAATCAACCCTGAAGTATTCCAATATTTAATATCTAAGCAAACGATTTTGATTCTTCCAAGAGAGTAAGTAGGGCCTATCACATAAGTAGAAAAAGAACTAAGATTAGCGTACAATAAAAATCAAGTGTTTCAAGAGTCAGAATACTCAATTCTACTGGAAGATTAAATAAAAGCTAGTTGTACTTATCAATGAAAAGCCTTTAGAGATTCTGGTGAGATATCTGATGGAGTAATGAAACTGAACATGACTTGCAGTGGAGTGATGAATAGAAAAAAGGTAGTTAACAAGCATGAACAATCCTGTCAGGAAGTTCAGGATGCTTGGATATAGACAAAAACTGGCAGAACACTCAATTTCCCACTATAAATAACTAGAAACACATCAAATGCCAGGTGCTAGTGACTCACACCTGTAATCCCAGCTACTCAGGAGGCTACAATCGCAGGATCACAGTTCAAAATCAGCTCAGGCAGGAAAATTTGTAAAACTCTTGTCTCCAATTAAACACCAAAAGAAAAACCAAAAGTAGGACTATCACTCAAGTGGTAAAGCACTGATCCTAAGCCAAAAAAGCTCAGTGACAGCTCCCAGGCCTTGAGTTCAAGCTCCAGAACCAGAAGGAAAAAACCAACAAGCACACACCAAAAAGACTATCAAGGTTCTGATAAAAGTAGATAAACTAGGTAAGGATTTCAAGACTTGAGGAATGATCAGGAAATATAAAAATGGAACAGATAGCTTTTCCGCTCGGCTGTTCCCCAGCACGGGAGGCAGCCATGGCGCCCAGCCAGAATGGCATGATCCTGAAGCCCCACTTCCACAAGGACTGGCAGCCGCGCGCGTGGCCACCTGATTTAACCAGACGGCCCCGAAGATCCACAGACGCAAGGCCTGGCAGGCCAAAGCAGGCCGCATTGCCCCGCGCCCTGCGTCCGGCCCCACCCCATCTGGCCCATCATCCGGTGCCCCACGGTGAAGGACCACACCAAGGTCCGAGCAGGCGGAATAAGTCCACCGAGTCCCTGCAGGCCAATGTGCAGCGGCTTGAAGGAGTACCGCTCCAAGCTTCTCCTCTTCCCCAAGAAGCCCTTGGCCCCCAAGAAGGGAAAGAGCTCTGCTGAAGAACTCAAATTGGCCACACAGCTGACAGGACTTGTGATGCCCATCCGGAACGTCTACAAGTCTACAAAAAGGAGAAGCCTAGAGCTATCCCAGAGGAGAAGAACTTCAAGGCTTTGCCAGTCTTTGAATGGCCCGTGCCAATGCCCGGCTCTTCAGTATCTGAGCTAAAAGAGCCAAGGAAGCTGCAGAATAAGATGTTGAGAAGAAAAAATAAAGCTATGTTTGAGTATGGTAATAAACCCTCAGGAAAACTACAAAACAAATGGAACAGATATATAGATAAGCAATAAGATTTTACATATTCAAATAGGAATCTTTAGAGAAGCTTAAAATTATTAGTCATTAGTCATTATTGAAATTCAAAACAAAGCAGGATTATACATTTATTAGAAAGCTAAAATTAAAAATATCAGCAATATTGGCTGGAAAGGTGGCTTAGTAGTAGAGTGCTTGCCTTGCATGCATGAGGCCCTGGGTTCGATTCTTTAGCACCACAGAAGCAGAAAAAGCCAGAAGTGTTGCTATGGTTCAAGTGGTAGAGCACTAGCCTTGAGCTGAAGAGATGAGGGACAGTTGCTAGGCCCAGAGTTCAGGCCCCAGGACTGACAAAAAAAAAAAAAAAAGAAAGAAATCTGCAATATCAAGTGAGGCAAGATCAATCCAACAGGACTTCGAGCATAGAAATGTAAAAACATTTTGACAGTTTCCTAGAGTTAAACGCATATTGACCCACATTACCCAGCAATCTCACTTCTTAGGCACTTACTGTAAGAAACAAACTTTTCTTCATTCAAAAACATATTCACACTACATACAGCAGTGTTATTCTGGTTTGTTGCCAGAAACCAGAAACAATCCAAATGCCTTCACAGATAAACAGGTAAACATCCACACAATGGGATACGAATGAGCTGATTTCCCCACATAATATGTACCCCAAAAGATAAGTTACCCCCAGAATAATTGATGGTGCTGGTCAATTCCTGGCCAACAGAACTCTAAACAGAGACCAAAATACAGTTGTTCTAATTCTATCCATTGAAACAACCATGCAAAATCCCTTGTAACAACAAATGCCCTTGTAGTTTTTCCATTTTTCATTTACCAGCTTGATTTTGTTGTCTTTTTCATTCAAGCAAACTATGTTACTACAAATTATTATTTTAATACACTTTAATTAGAGCCACTGAGTTCATATATAGAGATATAGAAAGAGATATGTAGAAAGATCATGAGAAAAAATGGAAACATGACAATATGACCAGAACAAACTGACATATAGATACATTATATATTATAATGTATATATGTATACATTATATATTATAATGTATATAGGCAATACTGGAGTTTGAACTCAGATCCTCATGCTTACTAGGCAGATTCTATTTCATTTGAGCCACATACTCAGCTCTTTTCTTCTTTATTGTTTAGATAAGATCTTATGTTTGTGGCTGAAATGAGAATTTTCCTACCTATGTCTCCTATGTAATTGAAATTACAGGTGTATGACCCCACACATAACTCACTTGTTGAAATGATATGTCACTAACATTTTGCCCTTGCTAGCCTCAAACCACAGCCTCTACCTCCCAAGCGCAGGATTGTAGGTGTGAGCTACTGTGCCTGACTTGTGAAACAGAACATTTCTTTACTTGTTAAAATAGAATAGCACAAGCTTAATCCTAATATAAAATAAGACTTGGTATGTAGATGAATAGTAATACAAATCTCACTCCTGGACTCCAGGCTCAAATCAGGGTATGTGGCCAGTCCCAACAGCTGAGATCACTTTGCACTGAACTTGACCTATCTCACTCTTTTCCAGCCTGAGATTTTGTAGCAGTCCAGATCTGTGTAACTTAGTGAGCTGCCTATTGGTTCTGGATTCCATAAGAGGGAACAAGACTACCTATCTGGAAGGATCCACCTTGGCATATTTCTTAAAGCAAGGAAACAATAGGTCATCTGCACACAAAAATGAAATCATTCTAAGAAATTCTGATAGAATGTGAGATGACTTAGGATACAAGAGAGAGAAGGCAAAAATCCTACTAAATCTTAGTGTAACCCCATATATAGAAATATACCACACAGAAAAAAAAAGAAAAGTGAACATTCAGACATGCTACCTCCTCAGCTTCAGTCAGAATATCAGCGACTTCAAAGTTCAGCCTTCTCATGCAGAGATATCAGTTAAATAATGAACTTTCAATAACAGCACAAAATGTCATCAGGTTAACAGACACTTGTGCCATTTTCTCTAGCACATGCTAAATAAATCCATTTGGTATTGATCTCTCCAGCTAAGTTTCAGCCTTAATGTAATTCTTGCCACCAAAGCAGAGTAAACAGATAGCTCCTGGAAGAACCTAAACATGTTATTTTTTCCTCATCAGATGAGTCCTATATGGATTACTCAGCAACCTGATCCATTGGGTGTTTCATTACAAAAGTACCAGCTTAGAGGCTTACCGTGACCAGCTGCAGCTGAGCTGCAGGAGCAGGATAACAATGACAATCTAGGAAACTATGGGAAAGAAAGGGTACATTGAATGTAGTCGTGGTTCTGGCAGAATTCAGCTTTGTGATCATTGCTGCTATGCAACAATAACAAGAAAAGGTCCCTCACCTCACGGATCTGACATTTGACATCAGAAGCATGGACAGGTGTCATTTTATTGGAAATATTACCTTGGAGACACTTATGGCCAACTAGCTGCAAATACTGGTCTGTGCCAGGGTGACTTCCTTATGGTCAGAGATTGAGAAAATACTAGTCCATGTATATGTCTGTCTCTAGGTTATCCCTGTACCAAAAATGCTCCTAGAGTCAGTGTGCACCTGCCCCTTTGACTTTAACACAGAGATCTCTTTCCTGGTCTCCTGATTAGAGCAATGAGTTCTAAATAGCTCCCAGAATTGGCAGTATCAGCATAAACTAGGGACTTAAGAGTTTAAAGGTCTTAGCTCACAGCCACTTCTTTCTGAATCCATAGTTTAATAAACCCTCCAGATAATTTGGATTCACCTCAGAGTCTGACAAGATTGCTTTGAGGGCCCTTTGTTTAGTCTTCTTCTAACAATGCTTCCCCAAGGAGTGAGAAGCTCAAGAAAGATCAGGACCTCTCTGCTCCAGACACACTTGAGGCTTAAACCCTGGAGTCCCAAAACTTCCTATTCATGTGACTTCAAGCTCTCTTGCCAAGCCCCTTTTCTCCAGAGCTGTCCATAAAACTAGTCTTGCCACAGATCTAAGAACTAGCCAAGAGCCTGCTGTATGGGAAGGAACATAGAAGTAGCCATTGATCTATACCTGTACTCACAAACCCCACCTGGTGCTGCGGGAGCTAAGAGTGGCTGGCTGCAATAGCTTGTCTGTAACAGGAAGGGGACAGGGATCAGCCACTTCTGTGCCGCTGAACTGGAACACAGAAACCAGAGGAGATGAGCCTTCCAGATGGTTGTAAAGATATATTTATCTGCCCACCCCCCACCACCTTGGTGGTTTAGCATCTGTTAAGAAAGCAAGAGCAGGGTATCGAGCTAGATCAATGACTGACAGACTGCAGGTAAATGAGGGCTTGAGACCAGAAGCCGAGAGGGCATTTAAGGGAAGAAATGGTGAAAGGCGGTTGGCATGTGGCGGTGTGTGGGGTTCACAGTTTGTCTTAGGTCTTTCATTCCCTACACTGCTTTCTTTACTTGCTCCTGAAGAGCCTCAATACATACTTGGAAGTTTGAATTTGTTTTTATATTCAGAAACTATGAAATGAATGTCTTGATTTTTTGTCCAAGGAATGTCAAGAATTTAATAAAAGGGAATTAGAGGGAAAAAAGATATATTTTTAAGTCAATTGTTCATGATTACATGCTATTTTCTACACAAGATTTCAGTATGATAAAGTGCAAAAGATAGGAACCAATTAATTTTTAACCTATATTGTTAATCTCAGGCTGTTTGAGAGGCAATATTTATAAGCTACTCAGAAATGTACTTTCCAATACATTAGATCAATACAAATAAGTTCTTTAAATTCAATATTACAAAAAAAATTGCTTAGGATAAAAATAAGGTTAATAAGTTTTTTGTTTTTGTTTTTGTTTTTGTTTCTGTTTTTGGTCGTGGGCCTGAACTCTGGGCCTGGGCACTGTCCCTCAGTTCTATAGCTCAAGGCTAGGCTCGACCACTTGAGCCTCACCCCCACTTCTGAATTTTTCTGCTTATGTGGTGCTGAGGAATCAAACGCAGGGCCTCATGCATGCAAGGCAAGCACTACCATGGAGCCATGTTCCCAGCCCCCTAATAAGCATTTTTGAATTCTGATTTCACTTCAGTCAAGGATATATGTCTTTTTTCTGATCTGCACCTTGTTTGATATTATTTTATTACATTTGTCATTAAAGTTATTTATTAAGTAAAATGCAATTTAAAATAATAAAGATATATTGTTCAATGTAAGAAAGCTAAAACTCAATTGATTAATAGTTTATTATTTTGATCTCGAAGATGTGGCTCAGGTGGTAAAGCTCCATTTCTGGTTCAACAAGCCAAATAAGCCTGAGGCCTTGCAAATTCCAGCAGTAACAAAAAATAAGAAGGTAAGCTTCTACACAATTAATCCATGTTACCACTATTTGAACAAAGGGTGATCCACAAACTGAGAAGTACCAAGCCAAAAGATATGCAGAGTCTGATGAAACAGAATAAATAATACACAAGCTTTTTTTTTAAAGTACTCAATAATGATTTCATTATGACCTCATCATACTTACATACTATTTACTTTAAACACATTCACCCTCTCTCTCCTGTCTCCTCTCACTGGTCCCTTACTTCCTGGCAAGTAATCCTTCCTCTATTTTCATTCTGTAACCTAGATTCCACATTTATGAGAAAGCATACATTATTTTTGTCCTTCTGACTCTTGCCTTATTTCACTTACCATGATTATTTTGAGTTGCATCTATCTCCTGCAAATGGTGTGATTCCATTCTGAATAACAGTCCAGTGACTACATCCACTCACCTGCTGGTGGCACCTAAGCTAATTGGCTAGTATGAATAGTGTCACTGTAAACATAGTGTAGGCCCAAGCTTTTTAAGAATGAGTTCAGAAGTGCGGCAGAGACAATGGTATTCTGGTTGCAATTATACAATTTCTTATTTGGCCCCTACCACAGGAAAGTCATTAGTTGGACAATTATAAGTTACATGGCCATTTCTGTTTGGCTAAGCTTAAATTTCAATTTGTTCAATTAGAAGCACTTAGAAGAAATGGCCCACATTTTACTTATGTTTGCAATTCAAGCAAGGTTAGAGGGACTTTTAAAGCCTGACTTTGCTCAGGGATGTCTTCGACTGGGCTTCCATTTGAATTCATTTCAACATACTCAGAACAATTGGTGCATTTCTCCTGGGTTCTGTAAAAGTAAAGGGTGAACCTATTCACTCCACACATTTGCTTATCTTTTTGCTTAATTTGAAGGCTTGCAAGTCTTTTCTTTGCAGGAGGCTTGTTTTAAACCCCTAATTTATAGTTGGCTTACAGGCCTCTGGTTTATGCTTCTACCTCTTCTTGCCTTAACTCATAAATTGAACCATCATCTCTTATTTAATTATATCTATTTCCTTTAATGAACCATAAATTCCAAGAAGATATGTGTTTTTTCAGGTAGCATGTTACCTAGCATACAGTGCACCCTACAAATGAATAATGTGCTGGTGCATTATGGTAAGAATAGCAAACAGACCCCACACTTTTTGATAAGCAGTACAAGAATGTTTTATATATTAACTCATTTGGTTTTAACAATAACTTTATCAGATAGCTATTGTCTTTATTTCTGTCTTTAAACTAAAGACGTAAATCTGAAGATTAAGAAACTTTGTGGTCATACAAATGGCAAGGCTAACATTCAAATCATGGTAACTTGGATTTTCTAGCCTCTTGGTCAATGAGTAAATGAACAAAAAAATAAATGCATAGAGAAATATAGTATACCAAGGGATACTGTATATGAAAAACAGATAAGGCAGCTCATCCACAATGTTTACTAGTCTCTATCATCTTGACAGAACCAGAGTATACCAGGATGTTTGATTGAATGCTATTTCCCAATGCACCTGTGAGGTTGTGTCTGAATGAAATGAATATTTGAATCAGTAAAGCTGTTAGTCTATACAATTGGGTGGAGCTCACTGAATCCAGTAAAGTCCTAAACATAATACAAGTATGGGTGTCTGGATGAGAAATAATATTCTCTCTTCCCTATCTCTCTTTCCTCTCTCTCTCCCCTTGCCCTCTTTATCTCTCTCTCTCTCTTCCTACTTTGGGACTGAGACACTGATTTCCTCATTTCTTCATGTCCTTGGACTTGGTTATGCTCAAGCTTTTGGACTTGGTTCTGTTTCTCTAGAGAACACAGACAAATACATCACTGAGAAGACTAAACATAAAAAAGCTTTATCAATTTCCTGATAAGGCCAAGAAAGAGCTATGGATAGAGTCAAGGGCACTGTAAGAAACACGGCTTTCAGTCTTAGTGGATGTTTTCATTCCAGCCACTTAAAAGAAGTAGATCCAGCCCTGTTCAGAAATACAAAGTGAGTGAGACTGTTCAAATATTTCAAGTTAAGGCCTCACATATAAATTTTATATTTTAATCTAGGACCTTCTAATGGTATGGTTAATCCTAATTTCATGTTTATACCCTATGAATGGAGCTTTATGTTGCATATTTGCTACATGGTGACAAAATAATCCCCAGTGAATGTAATGCCATCATGAACAGACTTTAGCAGGTACCAGCAGAATAAGAGGTAGAAAACTACACAGCTTCACTGGCAGCAGAGTAGCTCGATCCTTGCACAGAGTGATGTAAGGCAGACTAAATTTCAGCTCTGCCTGTTTGTTTCTGGATCCACAGATCAAAGGCATCAGAAGACCCATATTGGTAGGTATACATAACAATAGAATCCAGTTCCATGTTTAGTTTTAACCACAACCATTGTCTTAGTTCATGTTGCATTGCTATAACAAAATACATGAGTCTGGGCTAAGTATAAACAACAGACATATAGTCATCTTTTGTCTCTCATTTCTGGTTGCTGATTAAACCTAAGCCCTGACATCTGGAAGTGCCTTCTTCCTACATTATAACATGTCTGTGGGCATCACAGTGAGACAGATCAAAGATGCTAGCTCTAGTTTTTTGTATTTATTCCCATATGCTAAGAATAGAATATAGGTCCTTTGACATGCCAGGTAAGCCCTCTACCATTGAGCTCTATCACCAGTTACCCTCCCCCTCTTATTCTTCTCATAATGCATCCAATAGCATGTAGACACTCTACCTATGTATGACCCATCTACTCCCAATTATCATCAAAAGGCTCCATTCCCAAATTCCACTAGCAAAATGGTTTACATATTACATACATATTATATATTACATACATATTACACTTTTGAGAGACACATTCAAATGGTAACAGCCATATCTGACTTTTAGAAGGCACCCAATTTCCCAGAGACACCCTAAAGCTTGTTGGCATAATGACTGAGTGGAAAGTCACTGGAACAATCTCTTTATATTGGAATTTTGACTCATCTTTTGAGCCACTACCAGGTGGTGCTGGGCACATTAATTAATTATTATAAATTTCAGTTTACACATTTTTAGTGTGAATAATCAGACCTATCTCTTCAAGAAGTTGTGAAGTTGAAGTTGAAAAACTGATCCATTCAATTATTTGCTAAGTGTCAAATATGTTCCAAGTTCTTATTTTTTTTGGTCGGTGGTGGGGCTTGAACTCTGGGCCTGGGCGCTGTCCCTTAGCTCTTCAGCTCAAGGCTAGCACTCTACCACTTGAGCTACAATGCCACTTCCAGTTTTCTAGTGGTTAATTAGAGATAAGAGGCTCATGGACTTTTCTGCCTGGGCTGACTTTGAACTGCAATCCTCAGATCTCAGCCTCCTGAGTAGCTAGGATTACAGGTGTGAGCCACCGGCCGCTGGCTCAAATATGCTCCAAGTTCTCCCAGAAACTCTAGGTGGTGTTTCATTAAACAGATTTAAACCATTACCCATAAGGCAATATTATACACAGTATGTACCCACTATTCCAAAATCTAACAGGTTTTACTCAGAAGGTACAGCCTTCTTTTGTCTATCTTGTCTCAATTATGGGGAAATTGAAGGAAGCAGTAAAAGAGTGGCATGAGGAAGAATAGTGGGTTACAGCCTGGGTTATAGCAACGTGCTCCATATAGCAACCTAAGGTAGCAGAACCTGAAAAGGAGCCAAAATTCCTACCGAGAGAGAGCCAAATGCTCAGTCATGACAAGAGCTTGCATCAGGCCCAAAGAAAATGAGACTGAAATTGGTAGTAATTAGGCTAGCAACTGGTAGAGGCAAAAAGAAGACTAGTAATTTGGAACTAAAGTCACTAGTACCTTTTAGTTCTGTTCATCAGCCATGATGGTACATTAAAGGAAAAGTCATAGAATAGCCTGATTTCAATGCCTTGAAATCAAAGAGACCTTTACTTTTCATAAAACCACCAACATTAAAAATACCATTAATAATAATAATAATAGTAAAAAATATAATAAAAGCTGGCTTTTGTTGAGCATTTATGTTCTACTGACTCCTTTATTAAGTACTCATATTCTCCTTTGGTCTTTACTATACCTGTTGTAGAAGATGCATTTTCACATTTTGTGTTTCATTGCAAAGAAGAAACTGAGTCTCATACATGTTAAACGCACACACTGTCATTAATGTTTTTAGTACTTGATAATATGACAGAGAGGACATTAAAACAAGACCCCTGTTTTTAGTTGAACAAAATAAATAGCAGAAAGCTAAAACATTTGTTGTCATGGGAAGTGAGATCAAGAGAAGAGGGAGGGAAAGAGAATGGTGAATGCAGTCATAATCTTCGATAAATAGATAGATAGATAGATAGATAGATAGATAGATAGATAGATAGATAGATAGATAGATAGATTATATATGGAAATGGTGCTAGGTAAATTGAGAGGTACATAGGATTGAGGGAGAATGATAGAAGGGGTGACACTGAACAAGATACATTATATTCATAAAATGACAGCTTGAATTGTAATTCCTTTGTAAAACTAGTTAAGTATACTTTTAAACAAGACCCCAGATTGAAGAGCTTGTTTAAAATAAATTATCCTTTGGGTTTTCCTTTAGCTTTTTGAACAATGAAGGTTAGATTCAAAATCAAATCCTACATAATCTTTGGTCCTACATGAAACTGAACTACCCTTGGTTAAGAATGAACCTAACCTCTTATAGTTCTTAAGCTGTTCTTGGACATAATTGCTCTAACTTGAATCTGCATCATCCTGCAAAGTCAAAGAATTAATATGTTATAGCGTTTGATACTTGATACACATAATCATTATATTACTTATTCTATAGTTAACCATATTATCTTGGTGTCTAAGTGTTTTGTATTTACATATATACACACAAGTAGGGCCATAAAATGTGATACTATCTTGATTAAATAACAAAGTATAATAAAAAGGAAGGAATTATAACTCAGTCATGGTAGTATAAACTCTGTTCACTGTTCAGACAGTGTTTTCTGATAAATACAAAAACTAATACTGGATAATCTGACAAAAATAAATACTTAAAAAATTAGCACTCGCTGGGCTCCAGTGGCTCACACCTGTAATCCTAGCTACTAAGAAGGCTGAGATCTGGAGATCACAGTTCAAAGCCAGCCTGGGCAGGAAAGTCTGTGAAACTCTTATCTCCAATAAACCAACAGAAAACTGGAAGTGGCTCTGTGGCTCAAGTGGTAGAGCACTTGCCTTGAGCTGAAGAGCTGAGGGAGAGTGCAGGCTCAGAGTTCAAGCTCCATGGCCAACAAAAAAAAAATTGAACTCAATTCTGTCTAGTACCTTATACTTTGGAAGGATATTCAGAGGCATCACCACACTTGAGGCTGGCCAGCATCCTGGTCAAGCAAGTTCTATTCCATTTTTCACAAAGAAATCTGAGCCTTCAGGAGGAGACGATGCTTGCTGTAGACAGTATGTCAAATAGATGATCTGGGATGAACTCCCGTCACCTACTCTCCAAAGTAGACCATAGCTCTATTAAAGAGAAGATTAATATCCTATTTGTAATCAATAACCAAAAATGGCATCAGCTCTCATCTGAGTAAAATTAAAAGTGGTCAAATTTATCAGCATAGTTCCAATGTGCAAATATTCTAGGAAACTTTTATACCCATTCTCTAGTGGCTTGCTTCCCATGGTAGCTACTGTCCAGGTTACTCATGTCAGAACCACAAATAGTATAATGCAATACAGGAGAATTCATGATTCTATGCTTAATATTACAGGGCACAACCAGAGAGAATTTCCTTTTCTTAGAGATTGATTCTTGCCTTTTATAATAATAGTGGCAACCCCTACCAGTTTCCATTTACTCTTACTCAGCACTTACTTATTAGTCATGAATAGTTGGGCACTCAGCTTAGATAGACTAAAATTAAGCCTTGTGTTCTCTAGACAATTGCTGGGGGTAAAGGGGAAGACATACAAGAAAGCAGATAATTAATAAGAGTTCACATTTTTCCACATTTAGAGGAAAGGCCTACTTATGCTCAGAATAACAATAATTTTGCTGAGGGATGTGGTAACCTCAATTATTATAATCATATTAAGATTGTGTCAGTGGGCTTATTCATAATGAGCACAATAACTAAAAGAGAAAATTTCAATTGAAACTTATTATTTTGAAGAATCCAATTCAATCAACATCATTTCTTAGACTTTCATTACAAGTCATGTTTTATTAACAATCACAAAAATGTTCCATAATCCTAAAGTCAAATATCTTCTGTTTTCCCACATTCTTCTCTAGTCCTGGCTTTTAGTGTGCATAATTTTACAGAGCTGTAAAACTACTTTTACTTATCATTGGATTACTTGGTCTTGGCTTTCCACCAGCTGCCCTCTCTGTACAGCACATTTCATCTTCTCTCCATCTGTCATGATTCTTTTGCTCCTTCAAGATGATACAACTTTTTGTGAAACTTCTCCTGACTCCTCCTTTAAAAAATATATTAAGTCCTTCTGGAGTTCCATAATTTTGCATATACATTCAAGGAATCCCAGCTGTCTAGCTCAGAGCTGTCTTTTCCAATGCAAGTTATATATTGCCACTCATGGTGCTGTCCACCAAAGCCCATTGGAAGTGTGCCTGCCATTCCTGTGTCCTGTGCTGTCAGTCACATTACAGGACTTAGTGGCTTCAAATGTTTCCTTTGACTACCATTATTCTCAGGATGTGTCTCACATCTGTATTTGTGTTCCCAAATGTCTACTATAGCCACAAGTGCAAGCTCAGGAATTGAAAATAGTCATAAGCATGCATGCCCAGAATTTGAAAGAGCCAGAGTGGGAAGAAATAAAACGGCCACTGAGAACAGCAAGCATCATGTATGCGCAGGACAGCCTCACTCAATATATGAATTAACAAAGGGATGAATGAGTTTAAAATAATATCAGAGAAGTCAGCCCAGGCTCAAATAACCAGCTCAAGTACTAGAATGCCAGACTTGAGCATAAAAGCTACAAGACAGTGACTTCAAGCCCCAGTACCAGAAATTAAATAAAGAAATAGCATGAGATATCTAGGCTGACTAGAATCAGAAGAAATTATTTAAATTCCATTCAAGGTGGCTTGCCAAAACTAAGATTTAGAAAATTAATATGAACACTATATATCTATGCATGAAAATAAAAAGTAGAGGCTAGTTAGAAGCAGAAGCCACAGATATGAAGCAAAACAATATACCCACAGGGCACAGAGAGGAGGGTTAATGCCCCTGATATGCAGGGGCCAGTGGGGTAACAGAAGAGAGATTAGAAATGTGGGTGAAAGGCAGGCTAATTCTGCAACTCAAGCTATATAGAAGGCAGAGTCATTTGAGCCAGCCTGAGCAAATTGGTGATTCTTATTTTGTGACCTTGTCTCAGAATCAAGCAAAATATATGGTAGCACTCACCTGTGGTCGCAGCTACACACTTAAAGAAAACACACTTAAAGGAAGCTTAGTCTGATGTTGGCCTAGACCAAAACAAAAACAAAACAATGAGACCCTGTTGGAAAAATAACAAGCATAAAAGGGCTGAGAATTTGGCTCGGGTAGTAGCTGAAAGCTCAAAATCCAAGTCCCAGGATGACTGAAAAATAAATAAATAATGTGACTGCCAGGGTACACAGAACAAAGGAAATTTATTTCCTACCCTAGTCCTTCCATGTTTCCTGTACAAAGACTTCCTATATATCTTTCCACTCAATATTTAATGTTTTAATCATTGAGGTTATATGAGGTCATGATAGCCAGCAGTGGAAAAGTGCAGTAAACTAAGCGCTCTCTGGACTGAGATGTGCTGCCAAGTTCAGATGATGGTCAGAGTGCTAAGTATGTAGGCTTAGCATTTAGTGCTTCTTTTCACTGAAATGTTGACAGAGCCTGCCCATCCATTTCAGTTTATGCAGGTAATCCTGGTGTGTGCCTCTTGCCTCAGTGTCTCCTCACAACTAGATTTCCTTTTTTTCTCAGATGTGTCATAATTAAACTGTTAGGACATGGCAGGAGGGGATTGTTGGGCCTCCATGCTATGGTATCAACTCTGCCTTGGGCCCATCCAGTATTAACGTGCATGGACGACTTGAGCACATGGTAAAATCTAAGAGGACCTATCATAATTCTTGTTTCTTTCTGACCTTTTTTCATGCGCACTATAACTATTTTCTCCCTTTGAAACACATTATCCAAGATACTCAATAATTATAGCAAAATGTGCTCAGATACTAGCAACTGAAGCTTGGTATCCAAGCTGTCATCCTGCCTTCCACTTAGTACAAAGCTAGTTATGTCATGATCTAGGACACAGCTTGAAAAAAATGCATGAAACCCCTATGTCTCCAGTCAGCTGGGACACTGCAAGGAAATTTTAAGTTGTCAGATGATGCACTCTAAGATATGAAGTATGTGAAGGAATGGAATTTGAGGGATTCTTCAGAATGCATAGAATAGATGGCTCCAAAGGTTTTGCCATTTCTTACAAGTCTGCACTCTACTATGTTTACATATTTGGTTTTACTTTTTATTTAGCAATAAATGTTGTGCTCAGGGGTAAATAAAAAATGTGCACTTTAAATTTCTACACTGAATTTCAAAAAATTGACCCACTTCATAATTTTTTTCATAAGTCAGCAAAGAAGGAATAACTCTCATATTACTTCCTTACATCTCTGCAGTAGAAGAGATGTGCTAATATCTGAGCACAAGACAATTAGAGACATACATCCATTAATAAAATAGTTTCTTGATATACTAAAGGTGAATGTTAATGCAGAATTCATGTAAGCATGTATCATTTCGAAGCTAGTCAGTCACTAGGCGGGAGAGAGAAACATAAGAACAAAACCAGCCGACTTCCTTCCACATTTTCTTTGTTCCTTATGTTAGATTCAACTACTTACCCTGAATCCAGGAAACACCCTCTTAAATATTTCAGCAGAGGATCTTGAAAAGAAATCACATCACCACCTGCTCAGAAATAAAGAAATAATTCTAAGCATTGCTTCCCCACTCCAGAGGTTCGTTGGTTGCTTTTTTTAAGGTATCTCAAACTCCAACAACCACCTCTGAACTGTGACATTTTGAAGGTAATTCTATTGGAAAGCCGCTAGACAGACTGTTTCCATACCTAAGGATCTACTAGCTAGTGGAATATGGGGTTTGGATATGCAGCATGCAAAAGAGGATTCTATAAGAACATGTCCCCACTGTTCCCGTAACAAAAGGCTTGAATGCTGCCATCTGGAGTTTGCCTTTGCAAATAAAAGAAGTGTCACATCAGTCACAGAACACTGCTGTGTATAGGACACCAGCACACACATTATGTATATGCATTAAAAAGGAACCTACTGAGTCACTTTAATAATATGCTGCTGTTGAAATTACAGATGATATTTGAGCGAGGAAAAAAATGCAGAGATTCAGAGCCTCAGCCCTGAACTTTCATTTTCATTGAGCAGACTTTGTGTAATATACTGGGATAAAGATCAGCATGGAAGGAAAACTCCAAGCAAGAATTAATTAATGGTTTAATCAAGGTGCTCATATCTATTGAGTCCCTGCTAAGTGCTCATCACTGAGACTACAGAGATGATGACATGCAGTTTCTAAATCTTTGCACTTAAGGAATACATAGTAGAGGGAGGGTGACCCATAATACATAGCTAATTATATCAAGGAAGAGAACAGGGCAACAATGCTAAGACTTCACAGGGTGCTCGCTATTGGAGTAAAAGAGGTTTGCAATCTAGACAAGGAAGAAGTCAGTGACTCTTCCCATAGGGAAAAGCACTTGAACTGATTCCTACAGGCAGAGCAGGTTATCTGGGTGAACACAGTGCTAAACCATCCTGAGGAGCTGAGGCAAAATGCTTCAAGCTGGAGGCACCAAACTTCCTGACTGCAAAATCTAGTACAAAACTATAACAAGAAAGACACAGCACTGGTATAAAAGAAGATGTGTGTGTGTGTGTGTGTGTGTGTGTGTGTGTGTGTGTGTGTGTGTGTGTGTGTGAATGAATTAGATAGATCAGAAGTAAATACCTGCATTTGTCATTTTCTAATCTTTGACACAGATGCCATGATCACAAAATGTGCCAAGAATAGTCTTATCAATAAACAGCAATGGGGAAACTGGATATCTAAATAAAGAATGGAATTGGACTATTATCCATCCATATTATCAACATATGCAAAAGTCAACTCCAAATGGATTCAAAGTTTAAACATAAAACCCTACATAGTAAAACAGCTAGAAGAAAGCGGGTTAAAAAAAAAAGAAAAGCTTTCTTGGGACAGTGATTTTTGGAATGATTCTAAAAGTATAAGGAATGAGAGAAAAATAAATGGAATTAGGTTAACTTAAAAATCTTTCACACAGAAACCTAGTTACAGATTTAGCTTATAAATAATAAGTAAATACTTTGGGTGGTATGCAAATGTATAGAATGGAGAGCTCAAATAGTGTAATTCTGTAGAAAGGCAAAATCAAAGTTCAGCAAAATAAAACACCTGGAAGCAAGTTCTTGAAATGGATGAGATGGGTCAAAGGGAAAGGAGTAGACAAATGAAGAGGAGAAGAGAAGGAAAATGCAGATAAGAATCCAATGTATGTATAGCCCACAAAAATAAGAATAGTGAGGGAAGGAGTGAGTAGGAGAAGAATGGGTGAGAATGTTAAAAGAGGTGATATTGATCAAGACATATTGTATTCTTAAACTGCTTTGTTAAATGGCAAAAAGAAAATATCAGCCACACTGGAAAGAAAAAAATAGTAAAGAGATGACCTGTAGACTTGGAGAGAATATTTGCTAACATCTTATACAACTGATAAGACATCAATATCAAAAATATATAAGGAATTCAATTCAATAGAAAAAAAGAGGCCAGATATGTATTAACCTAAGGGTTTGTCATTCTTTGGAGTAAGAACAAATAAAAGGGAGTACATATATACAATGGAGAACTATTAAGACTTACAGTGGCGTGGGGGGATAATGTTGTTTGAAACAACATGAATGAACCTACAAGACTTCATCATAACAGAAATAAGCCAGGCACATAGTGATAAACACCACATGAAATCACTTATGTGTGAAACTTTAAAAAGTTGAGCTCCTGTGGCATGAATGGTAGTTGCAGGGTTTAGGGAGAGGAGGTACAAAGGACGATGCCAGTCAGAGGATACAAACTTTCAATTAGAATGAATGAGTTGCAGAGAAATATTTTATATCATGAAGACTACAATTAAAAGCAATGTAGTGTGTACTTGAGAATTGCTAGGAGACTGGAAATGTCCTTATTACAGAATAAAATGAAGGTATATGATGAAAAATATATTAACTAGTTTTATTTGAATTACTACATCACATATACATATCAAGACATATTATATATCATTATGTACTTTCTATATATTGTATATATACAATGTATGTATATATATATATATGTATATGTATACACATAGTATTCATTATACACCCACTACTGGCTGGGTGCGAGTAGCTCACATGTGTAATCCTAGCTACTCAAGAGACTGAGATCTGAGGATCAAGATTTGAAGTGAGCCCAACAGAAAGGTATGTGACAGGCTTCTCTCTGACTAACCAATAAAATGCCAGACAGTAGAGTAGGTTCAAGTGGTAGAGTAACAGCTGTGAGCAAAAAATCTCACTGAGAGTGCAAGAATCCAAACCCCAACACACACAAAAATTACAATGGTTATTTGTCAGTTATACCTTATTAAATCTGGAGAGAACATTTTTACAATAATTCAGAATGTGTGTTTGCATATGTGTGTGTTAACAGTGAAGAAGGTTGAAAATTCCAAGTAGCAGAAATAGCATAAAGAAAATTGAAGAGGAAGAAGGGCTGCGGTATATGACATACTTTGTAAGACTTAAAAAAATTAAGGGTTTATGTAACAAGCTGAGGAAACTAGACTTTTATTAAAAATTAAGAGGAAACCATTAAAGATTAAGTAGAAGACTAACATTAGTAGCAAGAAACTACCTTCACAGTCGCTTCATACAAATATCATGACCCTAAAAATATCCATCAGCTCCTTTTAGTTTCAAGAAATACCCAGACACAGAAAGCTCCCACATACACTACTAAACAATCCTTTTAAAATGTCTCCCTGCTTGTAACAGTTCCCAACTTAATATAAAGATAGAATTTCCACCACTCCCACTTTTATTTTTGTCTGTCATGGGGCTTGAACTCTGGGCCTGGGTGCTGCCCCTCAGCTCTTCAGCCCTAGGCTAGCATTGTACCACTTGAGCCACAGTGCCACTTCCAGATTTTTCTGCTTATGTGGTGCTGAGGAATCAAACCTAGGGCCTCATGAATGCGAGGCAAGCACTCTACCACAGAGCCACCTTCCCAGAATTTCCCTTTTTATATCATAACATTGATTCTTCCTCTCTGTGCCTTTGAAATTCATTAAAAAGCATGGGAGATGACTGCAAGCTTGCAAATAAATAAATTTTTGTATCAGACCTAGTTTTGTGTGTGACATTGAAGAAATCACAGCAACAATGGTGGACTCAAGAGTGAGTGGCTAGATTGAAGAGGAGAGTAGTGTGAGCATTGATCGCCCAATTCAAGAGAGGAGGAGAAGGGCATGAGGAAGGAGACTTCAACAAATGATATTGATAGATATCAATGGAATGGGTAGGGAGAGAGGGATAGAATTAAATGAACCAGGTTTCTTAATAGAAAAATTAGCATTCTGTGAATTGATGCAGTAATCGGGACATAGCCAAACCCTAAATAACCAGTCAAATTAGGTTTTAAAGCAATAGTTGAGGAAAGTATTGTATCCCAACTATCAGGAATAAATAATAAGGGGCTGGGAAGGTGGCTCAGTGGTAGAGCGCTTGCCTTGCATGCCTGAGGCCCTGGGTTCAATTCCTCAGCACCACATAAAAGAAAAAAAAAGCTGGAAGTGGCGCTGTGGCTCAAGTGGTAGAGCGCTAGCCTTGAGCTGAAGAGCTGAGGGACAGCGCCCAGGCCCAGAGTTCAGCCCCCACGACCGGACCCAAAAAAAAAAAAGAAAGAAAGAAATAATAATATGAAGTAGAGCTGCGCTGTGGTGGCTCGTACCTGTAATCCTAGTTACTCAGGAGGCCAATATCAGAGAATCACTCTCAAAGCCAGCCTGAGCAGAACAGTCCATGAGACTTCATTTAAGCACCATAAAAGCTAGAAGAGGAGCTGTGTGTCAAGTGGTATAGTACTAGCATTGAGCAAGATGTTCAGGCCCTGAGTTCAAGCTCCAGGAAAAATATATACATACATACATACATAATCTGAACTAGGGCTATACAAAATGAACACAACATTTTTCTAGTACACCATCCAATATTAAAGCATAAGAAAGTAAAAGTTTCTGGGTACCAGTTGCTCATGAATGTAATCCTAGCTACTCAGAAATCACCGGTCCAAGCTAGCCCAGGTAGGAAAATACAAGATTCTTACCACCAATTAACTACCAAAAAGCTTTCAAAAGTGGAGCTCCAAGACAGTTCCTAGGCCCAGAAAAAGGGAAAAGAAAAGAAAAGGAAGGAAAGGAAGGGAAGGGAAGGGAAGGGAAGGGAAGAGAAGGGAAGGAGAAAGGGAAAGGGAAAGGAAAAGGAAAAGGAAAGAAGAGAAAAGAAAAAGAAAAGAAAAGAGAAAAATGTGTCAGCTGGAACTGAGCCCCAGAGCTAGATCTAAAGCTCTGGTCGCCACCCCTCCCCCCTACTCCTCCTACCCCCCACCCCCTGCTGCCCTCATGCAGACTGTGGTCAGGTCAGGTCATCCAGAAAGGGAGGCTCAGAACCATTTACATCCACAGACATGAAGCTTCAGCAACATAAGGTTACATAAGCAAAAGCCTTCAGAGCCAGCTTGCTGGCCAGGACTTGTCCTCTTTCAGGGTTCCTTTTACAAATGGGCTCATGTTACAATGCTGCTTGTCTATTTTCTGCTCAACTAGTTTCTTTTTTATTCTCCTTAAAAAATGGGAAACTTTCAGTGGGAAGAACTAGGTCTGTTATTGTCACACTTTCTACATCTCTCCCTCCATCTGTCTGTCTCTCCTCTCTCTCTCTCTCTCTCTCTCACTCTCTCTCTCTCTCATTTCCTGTCTCCCTTCTTGTCTCTAGTTCTCATCCCTCTTACTGCACCTTCACCAGCTCTCCTGGGAGATGGAGAATAGCACTATGACTGGAAAGTTTTCTTTCTGCTTTTCTTTGCTTGAACTGCACCATCTAGGTTAAGCTCTTTGACATTCCAGAAACATAGAAATGTTTCTGCAAATTATGGCCCTCATTTACTCATTTAGCTCTTTAAAGAAAAGAGGACAAGATCTGGCGGACAAAAATTGTATGTATTCCTAAGCATCTAGCACCTAGTAACTAAGAGATAATTGCTGAATGAATGCTCAATCAATGTTCCAGAACATTCTTTTTTTGTTGTTTGTTTGCTGATCCTGGGGCTTAAACTCAGGGCCTGGGCATGATATCTGAGCTTCTTTGTGCTGAAGGCTTAACCCTCTGCCACTTGAATCACAGCACCACTTCCAGCTTTTTCTGAGTAGTTTATCAGAGATAAATAGTCTTAGAGAGTTTTCTGCTTGGGCTGGCTCCTAACTATGATCCTCAATCTCCTAAGTAGCTAGGAATATGGTCATGAGCCACAGGCGCCAGCTTCTTCCAGAAAATTTTAAGGCGACAATGAATATGAAACCAACAGGCATCCCTGAAACACGGGGAGTAGTTAAGTATTACCCTGTAAAAATGATGACGAAGTATAGACCGTAAATCAGTGCATCATAAATTGCACAGCACACCAAACCTGTGTAGTCAGGAAACTTTCATGCTAGAGTAGGAGAGAGTTAACATGGATAATTTGCTTCCTGTATGTGAAATATAACTTTCTCAAAAAAAAAAAAAAACATGTCAGCTCCCTCAAAAATATTTAGCCCAGGGCCGTGTACTCAGTGACTAGGATAGATGAAGCCTACATTCGCTACCATTTATCCTTGCTGCCTTAGTGTTCTGAATTGAAAGAAAGAAGCTGTTATCCATAGGTTCAGTCGTTAAAAACCCAGTACATGTACAGACCTCTGTAAGATTCAAGGTTCTTACTTACCTAGAAATGAACAGCTTCTCATATCCAAAACATATGCAAGTTTTCCCCAACCACTTCCATCTGGGAAAAACAATCCAACAGATACATTGTAGAATCTCTTTCACAATGCACTCCCTGAAGTCATGAATTCTTCGAAAAGTTTGAGAACACAGCACCAACTGGAAACAGACTGATGGATGGAAATGTAAATATGAAACTTTCATGAGGGCTCTTCCTTCTCACCTAAAAGGAGATGGTAAATATTTCATGCTCTGCTCAGCAGGATTTCCAGTGTCTGGTACTGGCTTGAACACTCCAACTTCCAGGGTCTAAACCACCACTGAATCACCTGAAAAATGTTATACTTTGTCCTTATCTTGAACCCAGTATGTTAAAGAAAGATTCTAATTAAATGTCACATACAAACAAGAGGAAAATAACTTTTGGTGTAATTGGTTGCAAAAATTAATCCAAGCTAGCTGCTGGTGGCTCACACTTATAATCAGGAGGTTGAGATATGAGGATCACAACTGGAAGCCAACCTGAGAAGACAAATCCTTGAGACTGTTATTTAAAATCAACCAGAAAAACACTGCAACTAGAGGCATAGCTGAAATGGTAAGCACCTGCCATGAGTAAAAAGGCAAGAGAGATCTTTGAAGCCCTGAGTTTTAGCACAGTATCAGCACACACACACACACACACACACACACACACACACACACACACACACACACACACACACACACACACACACACACTTACAAAATAATAGTCATTGAAATTTTCCTTCCATTCTATCCAATATACTTGGAGATCTGGGGGGGTGTAATCCTAGCTAATTTTGATTTAGTGATTCATTCAAGCCCTGGACACAGCTTGAAAAACTGTTATAAGTAGAGGACTCAGCAAGAGTCCAGCACAGAAACAGAAGAACAGTGAAGAAGTAGATTAACTCTATGCAGAGCTTACCTGATCCAAAGTAGTGCCATTCTCAACATAGCTGTTGAGAAGGGGGCTTTGAAGAAGGGAAGCAAGAACAGCAAGCATCAGGTCATCTAAAGAATCCCAGTCCTCAGGGCAAGAGCAAAGGAGAGACGTGCTTGTGGCTCATTGGTATATGGCTACCTACTTTTTGGGGGGCAAGTTGGAAAATTGCATGTCCTAATAGAAAATTAAGTTATTGGAACCATGGGACCTATGTTTCTTTGGGCCTGACTTACTTCACTTAATAAAAATTTTTTCCCAAATCTTTCCATTTCCTAACAAATGGGGCAATGTCATTCTTTCTGATGGAGGCATAGAATTCCTTTGTGTATATATACATCCATTCATCTACTGAGGGGCATCTGGGTTGGTTCCATATCTTAGCTATGGTAAATAACGCTGCAATAAACTTAGTTGTGCTGGTAGCTTTAGTATGGTCTTGTTTTTGATCATTCTGGTAAATGCCCAAAAGTGGGATTGCTGGGTCATAGGGGAGCTCTATGTGGAGTCGTTTGAGGAACCTCCATACTACTTTCCAAAGTAGTTGAACAAGTTTACACTCCCACCAACAATGCAGTAGGGTTCCCTTCTGTCCACATTCCCTCCAGCATCTGTTGTTATTAGAGTTCTGGATTATAGCCATTCTAACTGGGGTGAGGTAGTATCTCAGTATTGTTTTGATTTGCATTTCTTTTCTGGCTAGAGAGGTTGAGCATTTCTTCATGTGTCTATTGGCCATCCTTCTTTCCTCTTCAGAGAAGTTTCTCTGTAAGTCTTTAGCCCACTTATTTATTGGGCAGTTGTTTCTTTGAGGATTTGTTGTTGGGGGATTTAATTTTTTGAGTTCCAGGTATATTTTAGATATGAGACCCTTGTCTGTTGTCTGACTAGTGAAGATCTTCTCCCAATCCAGAAAAGGTCAGATAAGATGATGTTAGACAAAATGAACCCCAAGGTAAGGACACAAGTGGTTTTTTCTTTCTTGCTATTGTTTCTAGCATACTTATAAGGTGACTGTTTTGTTGCTTTGAATGTCCCTCCCTCATGTCATAACCCCTGTTTTCACTGTACTTGATGTTGGTAAAATTTGGGGAGGGGAAGAGAAAAAGCAAATTGTTTGATACAGGTGGACCCATTGCAACAATGAGATGTACAAAATGCTATGTTGAAAAATGAACTTTACAACATTGGCGGAGTGGGGGGGGGGATAGTGTAGTCATGGAGATGGAAGGGCAGGGATGGTAGAGGAAAAAAAAGGAGGAGGCAACAATGCTTGCTCATGTAATTATAACTCCTCTGTATTTTCACAAAAAAAAGTTACTAAAAAAAGAAAGAAAGAAAATTAAGGCATTGGAGAAAGCAGGGGGAGGAGATCAAACAAAACAAGGCCAGATGCTTCACCCTGTTCGTTTGACTTCCCTTCTTATGCCATGACTCAGGAGCTGGGGGATGGATGGGAACTGACAAGATGATAGAAATAACTGTTAAAAGTTATTTCAACTGAAGCCAGGCTGCAGAGTCTTATATTGAAGAGTTATCTCATCAAATAACATTTTCCTATTCTGTTATTTGCCAGTCAGGAAACAAATTGATATTTTGCAATCAAGAATAAGTCAGAAAAATGGGACTAGATACCAATATGTTTGACATTCAGCACACAATTGAATGTAGAGATCCTCAACCCTGTTGTGCTAAAGATTTCAGCATCAGCACTGAGTATTGAACATCTATCATGTGTCAGAGTTTTCAATGCTCCTCATTTAGCTACAACTAATGTATTTAAGCAATCTTAATCTTATCAGATGGGAAGGAAAGGTTCTGAGAGTGACAAAGCTTGCTCAATATCACATATTGATCAATTTATAGCTGGCACTGGAGGTTCATGGTTGTAAGCCTACCTACTCAGAAGGCTGAGATTTGAGGATCACAGTTTGAAGCCAATTTGGGCAGAAAAGTCTTCAAGACTCTTATCTCCAATTAACCAGCAAGTAAAGGTATGGCTCAAGTGGTAGACTTGCAGCCTTGAAAGAAAAAGCTAAGGAACAGCATGAAGGCCCTCAATTCAAGCCTCAGTAGTAACACACACAGACAGAAATCACATATGAACCAAAGCTGAAGGTGTCCCTAAAACCCAGATCTGCCGGCATACATACACCCCTTTATGTACATCAATCCCAGTGCCAGAGTCCTCAGCAAACACAAATTCAATGTGCCCCCAAGTTCCTGCAAATGCAACCTCCTATATAATTCAAATGTCCTGGAGATCTATTTTAAAAAAGAAAACTAGATGTAATATATTTCAAAAAGGAAAACTAGATGTAATTAGATGAAGGCTAGCCAGGAAAACATCTTCTCTTCTGAGTCTAATTGCAATTAGCACATAAACTCAGCTTCAAATTATGCTGTATTTAGCACTGGAAATTAAATTCATTAATAATTGTTCAGACACCTCTGAAATGTTGCAGCTAGTCCATCCTCTGAATAAAATATTTTCAAATTAATGGGCATACTTATTCCAACTTATTAACAATTTAATAGTTATGTGTTAAGCATTTTGAATTAAATGCAAAGAAAAGGGGCAGTAAGAGAATTAGAAAATAATCAAATCATCAGCACCCTTGGCTGGAAAGCAACAGAATTAGATATAGAGTGAAACTTGCCTATTTTAAAGTTAAAATTTAAAGCATATTTTGTCTGATGGGCAAGTGATTTAAGGAAGGGGACAGATAAATGGTTCCATTTTTACATATGTAAAACTTGACCAGATAGGTGAAGAGAATGATGGAAGGGATGACATTGGCCAAGATGAACTGTACTCATAAATTGACATGAACTGAAATACATTTCTCTAACTTGGTGAAGGGATGGGAAATAACAAAATGCTAAAACAAGGATACAGGTTAGTCCATTCTAACAATGAGATGTTCAAGACACTATGTAGAAAATGAACTTTACAACTTAGAGCGGGGAGGTGAGGAGGGAAGGGATGATAGGGGAAAAACAAAGGAACAGGTAACAATGCTGGATAGGAAATGTACCCATTACCTTACTCATATAACTGTAACCCCTCTGTACACTATTTTTACAACAAAAATAAACTTCTTTTGTCTAATTCAACTTAGACATAATATCTGAAAAAATTAAATTTATACTCTTTTTCTTCATATTTTCTCATTCACTTATTATCTTTTCCCATCAATGATCAACACATATGTACCTAGTGTGCTAAGTATTTTTTGGGAAAGAAAACTCAAAAGAAAGCAAGATATAGTGTCTGCATATGGAAAAATCAGTTATACAACTGTCACAAATATAAAGTAGATCTACCATATTGTATAGATAGATCTGTGTATGGGGTGTTATGAGAGCTTAGAAGAAAATGTAGGAGAATAGACTGGAGGAGAGAAGACACATCTCCAGGAGGCAATCATGGTTAAGTAAGACTCAGAAAGACAAACATCATATATCCTCTTCTCTCATATATGGAACCAGATCAGGAAAGGTCATAAAAGTTAGCTATTTCTAGGAAGAGAAGGGAAGAAGAGAAGGAGGTTATTTCAGAGAGGTGGCAGAGAATGAAAACATGCACATGGGCTAGAAATGAGATGGTGTGCACCATGCTGTTCTTGCAACCAGTCTAGTAAACAAGCAGTGAGACTGAGGGAGGGGTAAGCAGAGAAGACACCATAGAGGGTCTTGTATTGATGAGTCTTAATGCATCTGCACTTTATCTTATTCAACAATAGTTAACCATCATGTTATTTGCCAGTCAGTAAAACAGCTGGTATTTTACAATAAGAAGGTAAATAATGCATGAGATATTACTAACAGAAGCTAAGAAAGGTTTAATAGGACTAAATATGTTAATGAATATACTACATAAAGTTAGTTCTAAGACATCCACAATCCTGTCGCTCTACCATCTCTACTCATAATGCATTTCACTTTTCCTCTTTGACAATTTGCATCCTCACTTCTTCTTAAAGGCCAGTCTCAACATCTAAAGTAGTACCTAAATCTAGAATATCAGCATATGTTGATTGTTGAATGAATAAATTCTAGCTACAAGGCCACCTTGTATCATGCTTATTATAAAGTCATATAAATGGCAATAGATAACTGAAACAAAAGTTGCTATTGGAAGTCAGGATTTGTGTATATGTGTGCATGTGTGCTTGTGTCTGTTTATGTATGTATATGTGTATGTTTGTGTGTGCCAGCACTAGGGGCTTGAACTTAAGCCCAAGGCATTGTCCCTTAACTTTTTGGCTCAAATGATAGTGCATTTCTCTGCCCAGGATGGCTTTGAACTGCCATCATTATCTCTCAGTCTTCTAAGTGGCTAGGATTATAGGCATGAGTCACTGGCACTTGGTTGGGTTTAAGACATGACAATAACCAAAGTATATGGAATCACTTTGAGAAATGGGCAGCTGACAGCAAAGAAAATGATGGATGGCAGTATTTGAGAGTTCTAATAAAACCATGAGAAACTATTCGACAAAGTTGAAAAATATGAATTCCACAATCAGAACCTTGAAAGTCAGTGGCACCGGTGCAGTGCACCATCAGTTGCTTTGAATCCTTTAACACAAATCATATTAGCAAGCTGAGCCACACACACAGTGTGTATAAGCAGCATGAGTTCTAGAACCAAGTATCTGAGAAAAAGTGTGTCTTAAATGCACAGTTTTTAAGAAAAGGTAAAAGTCCTTCTAAACATTTGGATATAGTATTTTTCACAAGAAAAATTCTGAGATAAACATCTCCCAGGAAAACAGTTGCATTGATCATCTGCTCCTTGCCCTGTCACTAATTTTATTTTGGTGTAGGTATTGAGGCTTGAAATCAGGGCCTGTGCCAGTCCCTTAGCTTTTTCACTCAAAGCTGGCACTGGATGACTTGAGCCACACCTCCACTTCCAGCTTTTTGGTGGTTAATTGAAGATAAGAGTTTCATGCCTGGGTTGGCTCTGAGCCATGATCCTCAGATCTCAGAATCCAAAGTAGCTAAGATGACAGCCATAAACCACAGATGCCCAGTGACTTATTAAATATTTTAAGATTTTTACACTTGACTTCTCTGTACCTCAGATCCCACATCTGTAACATGAGGATAAAAGAACTGGGCAAGCCTGGAGACACACATACCTAATGCATTGAACCTTTCTCCAGCTGAGCAAAAAAATCCTAGAGAAGCCAACCAACTTCATCCCCAATCCTTATAAAACAAAGATATAATGTCATCTAGAAACAATTGTCTTGAGTGGAGTAAAATACTAGTAAATAAAAATTCACCTGTAAGTATTAAGAAACTTTTAAAATCCAACATGAAATTTAACAAAAGATGCTCAAATACAAGAGAAAAAGCAAAGGCAAACAAGAATGTTTTTTTCAGAAACATGAACAATATTTGAAGGAAGGGGAAGCACAGAAACAGTGGGACAAAGGGTGAACCAATTCATTAGTGATACTCACTAGACACTATGCTGAAAATGAACTCTACAACTGGGGAAAAGGAGGTCTGGAGGAGAAAAACTGGGAGAAAATGAGGGAAGGGGTGACACTGTTCAAAAAGAAAAGTACTCATTACCTGACTTATATAACTATAACCCATCTGCATCATCTCTGCAATTTTTTTAAAACACACACAAGGCACATAGCCACTTTCTGAGTTCTTCTGAGCACACTGAGACAGGCTTTTTGTCTATACTGAAAATTGGGCATTTAATTCCAGCACAAAACATTTTGGCAGTAAATACTAATCAACCATACCCCAAATTTCACTGACTCTAGGCACTTGGGCCAACAGGGAGCTTTTCAGCATCTAACTCTCCTGAGAGCCTCAGTTTCCCTGTCTGTCCTTTCTCCTATCATTGCACACTCCTTATTTAACTTGATTCTTCATCCACTTGTCAATATTGTATGACTGCCCTGGAACTTAAATTACTTTATTTCAAATGTTCAAAAAATCAAGAAACAAAAGAGAAATAAGACAGTATCTACATGAACATCAGCTATCCAAGAAGTAGAGAAAGAATTCAAGCCAGCCAAGCAAAGTTAGCCAAAGACCTTATCTGAAAAATACACTGGGTGTGGCTCAAGTAGAATGTAAGTAGAGTGCTTGCCTTCAGCAAGAAAGTCTGAGTACAGTCTCCAGTTCTGAAGGAAGACTGGAGACAATGTAAGTATGTTAGGACATATCTGTAATTGTAGTAGCTGGGAGGCTCAGGCAAGAGGATTGAAAGTTCAAGATCAGCCTTAGCTACATAATGGAAACCAACCTGTCTCAAAACACTAGTTAGCACCAGGCTCTGTAATCTTAGCTACTTAGAAGACCGAGATCTGAAAGATAGTGGTTCAAACCCAGCCTGGGCAAGAAAGTCCATGAGACTTTTATCTCTAATTAACTACCAAAAGGCTGGAAGTGTAGCTGTGGCCCACGTGAAAGCTCAAGTATAGAGCCCAGGCCCTGATGTGAAGCCTCAGGATTGGTACAAAAAAAAGAAAAGAAAAGAAATAATTGAATGAGGAAAAAAGATCAAAGAGATAAGGAAGAAAATTGAGAAGAATAATATCACTGTAAAGATTTAAACTGAATTAAAAACAAAAGAATAGGGCTGGGAAGGTGGCTCAGTGGTAGAGCGCTTGGCCCTGCATGCCTGAGGCCCTGGGTTGGATTCCTCAGCATCACATAAGCAAAAAGAAAAAAGCCAGAAGTGGCGCTGTGGCTCAAGTGGTAGAGCGCTAGCCTTGAGCTAAAAAGCTGAGGGACAGCGCCCAGGCCCAGAGTTTAGGCCCCACGACCGGACCCCTCCCCCCAAAACAAAACAAAACAAAACAAAAGAATACTACACATAATGCTAACAAATAGCAAGTGAAGCTAAAAAATAGCAAGTGAAGTGCTCATGGCATTCATATAAGAAAAAGGATACAAAATACAGATAATTGGTATTTCCTAAAAAATAGAATAAAATGGAGCAAAATAAACATAAAAATACATTTTAATAATAACTATAAATATTTTTGAACATTAGCTAGTTGAATTTTCTGTAACCTTTTGTTTATTTTCTCCTTATCTACATTTTATAATTTTCCTCTAGTTAAAATAATCTCACCTGGCCCTGGTGGCTCACTCTTGTGATCCCAGCTACTCATGAGACTTAGATGAAGGAAAGCCAGCTTAGGGAGGAAAGTCTTGGAGACTCATTTCCAATTAGCCACCCAAAAGCTGGAAGTAAGGCTGTGGTTCAAGTGGTACAGTGCTAACCTTAAGCAAAAATAGTTCAGGAAAGCATTCAAGCCCTGTGTTCAAGTTCCAGGATGAGCACTCTCTGTCTCTCTCTCTGTCTCTCTCTGTCTCTGTCTCTCTGTCTCTCTCTCAAACACACAGACACACACAACACATACACACACCACAATCATCTCCCTTTGTAATTCAAAAAGAAATGGGACCTCTTTCTTCTAGTCAAAATACACTGCCCCAAGATATTTTGAAGACTCTAAAATAGCCAGTCAAGCCAGGGCTGGTGGCCTAGTGGCTTATGATTAAGACTAGAAACTTGGGAGGCTGAGAGTGGAAGGATCATGGTTCATAGACAGGCAGGAAACAAAGAGAGTTCCTACCTCAAAAATAACCAGCAAAAACACAGGGCCAAGAGGCAGGGTTGTGGCTCAAGTTGTAGAGTACTAGCCTAGCAAGCTTGAGGCCCTGAGTTCAAACCTTCATAATAGGGAGAAAACCAACCATACCATTAGACCACTGTAAATGGAAAATGGCTTTTGGGAAAGGTGTGTTTGTTTGGTTCTGAAAAAAAAGCCTTCTTGAGTCACCCATACTATTTCTTCTTTGTAAACAGAATTCGAAATATACTAGATGAGTTTTTCTAACAAAGTTGATGGACCTTGATCATTCTTTATCTACCACTTGTGCCAAAGAGATCTTGCCAAAATTTGTACTACACAGATTGTGTTAGCATTTAGTTGCCTCTTTCTTCTATTGACAGACAGTGACAAAACCATCAGAGCTCAGAGACAGTGCTGACAATTCTTTTTCTTTTCTCAAAGAATCTATCATAACATGAGCAAGAGAAATAGTTCTCTTAACCTTTCTGAAATATATACTGAGTCAATGTGGGAAGGAAATAAATGCCAATATCAAGTCAATTGTAATTATCTTTAAATTTAGACCTAGACATGAAATCAAGAACAAGAACAATTGAGGTTTGTTTTTGTGTGGGGAAAGAAAGGGGTATTTTTTCTTGTTGTTGTCTGTTCATTTATTTCTGTTTTTCTTTTTTTAGTAGTGGTCCTGGGGTTTGAACTCTGAATTTCATGCTTGCTAGGCAGGCCCTCTACCATGTAAGTAAGATATGCCCTAAGTGCTTATCTTTCTCCTTCTAGTTAGAAATAAAATTGTCTTGCCTTATTTAAATATCTAAGAAGTCACAGTTTTGTTTTTCCATAAATCTTGAAGAGACTGAGAGTATATGACAATAAATATTTTATGGCCATCTGCCTAACAAGGAACATCAAAGCCAACAGAGTAGCCTTGCTCTATAGAGCGCATGGTAAGAGCAACTGAGCTTCTAGGCTATATATTAACTTCCACACTCACAGGCTCACAGAAGGTCCATCTCTATCATTTTTTATCAATGGGAGTTCTGGGATAATCTGATATCCTTTCTTTTTCAATTTCAGATAGGTGAGGGTTGGTGAGCTTCATTTGTCAGGGACAGCAGATCAGAGAAGAAAGCAATTTATTGTTTAAGAGATAGCTCCACACAGAATTCATCTAGCTGTCAAGGTAGAGGTGGAGGAGGTGCTTATCCATACCAAACAATAGGGACAAACATGAAATGAGGACACACACACACACACACACACACACACACCATTATAAGTGTGACTTCAAGTCCAACTTGCAAAGATTAAATGCATAATAATATAATCTGCATGGTGGCTTCTTTTATATATTCTCCTCAACACAAAGTGGTCATCTTCTACCTATTCAGGAAGGTAGATAGATTCCCTTATAGGAAAAATGGGACTTCCTGGTTTTAGCATTCTTCGAAGTTTTAGCATTTACTATATAGTTTGTTTCACTTACATGGTAGATTTATAGATTCATGGATGCAACAAAAGAAGCTCATAAGTCCTTGAATGATTAACCATATGGATAACCATAATCTTACTTGTAATATTTCCTTCTAACTTAAAATGCCCACTCCTATAAACTTTATCACTAGTCTCTCAAAACATAGCTCAAGCAGATGTCTAACTTCCAACATCATTTACATCTGTTCCATTCTGTGGCTTTCCCTTCAGAAATATAAAAAGATATATAAATTGTATGACTTTTACATTGTTTGAATCAAGTGTCTCGGTCAGCTCAGATTGCCATAATAAAATACTATAACCTGGATGGCTTAACAATATAAATGTATTTTCTCACTTTTCTGGAGACTGGAAGTCCACAGTGCCAGCATGGTTGAATGGGAGAAGAGAAAGAGACAGAGAGAGAGCTTACTATTGGAGGGAGAGAAATATACAGAGACAGGTGTCTCCTGAAGATAATAATCCCATTGACTGTCTCCATATATGCTTACACTGAGGGTTAGGACTTAAACTCATGAGTTTGGAGCAAGGGCATAATTCCAGGAAAATCAAGTCTAAAATGCAATTTGTATTTATATTTTAGAAAATAAATATTGGTACAAAGTTAAAACATGGTGCAAAGCACAAAGATAAGCATAGTTATAGATATAGATCTTACTATGACTCTTCACCAGGAGAATCAGTATATATGCCCAGATGAAAATGGCAAATTTGGTTCCACTTATTCACAGGCACTAACACCTTTTACAAAAGCACTAGGGCTTAAAAATCATTCAATATTCAAAGGCATATTGTTAGTATTGCTTAGTTCACATACCTACAATTTTCAATACATGTCTTACTTAAGACCACATTAAATGTGTAGAGAATACAAAGATAAATGAGATCCATTCTAAGACTTTATAAAGAAAGTGAGAGTGTGATTACAAAGCCAAACAGAATCAATTCATTCAACAAATATCATTTGGTCATATAAGAATTTCCAAGAGCACTGAGACAGTGCCATCGAATGTGTGATATAAACTGTAAGTCTATGTTCCTAGGTTAGTCAGTAAATGGAGTTTACTAACGTAGAATTACAAAAGTACAGGTGAACTGAATGGGGGTAAAGAAAAGATTAGTTCTTGTGGGATATCAGAGAAGTCTTCATTTAAGATATCAGAATAACACCAAGCCTTGACAATAAGATTACAAGACAATCTCCACTACAAAGTGACCATTTGTTCTTCCTTCATGTGGGGATAAGCCAGTTTTCAGTGCAGCATTAATATCTGTATCTTCATTGGCTACCTATTCTTGGGAATGCCTGGCCTAGTTTCTGCATTAATCTGGAAGTTGCTCTGGTTCAGTCCTCTGAAATATTTATCAGTCTTTTCATAAGCAAAATCTTTCCAAGAGATCTTCAACAAAAGTAGAATAAGACATTATTAATTAAAACCAGAGTTTATTTTTGACAGTCACCAACAATACAATCCGAGGAACTACTACCCTAAAACAAATATATTCTCAATAAAACACCATTTTATGCATCATTAGGTTTTCAAGAAGTGATAGCAATAAAGGATTTGAAGTCCCTTATGGAAATAGAAAGTAGAGCTACAAGCATCGAATCAGCAAATTTGGAAAGTGGGTTTTTTTCCTGAGAACAAATATTTTGGCATTAAAATATAGAGATCTTATCTTGGGACAGCCATGAAGTACACAAAACAGAGACTCAAACTCTGAAGAAAGCAAAGACCTTGAAAGGAGGCCAGGACAATCCAAATTATGGGAATTCCATAGCAGAGGTCAACACCAACTTTCTGGAAGAAACCATTCGTAATTTAGGCCTTTGTGATTCCCAGGAATCAAAATCAAACCCAAAGGTGATAAAAGGGACCAAAAAAAAAAGGATCCATAAAGAGTGAAACTCAACAGAAACCACAACAAACATGCATCTCTAAGGACTTTGAATTCTGAAATTATCAAATCCATATTAGAACACAATTATGAATGTAACAGAGAAAAAATTATAGGAAAGAGAAAGAGATACAAAATTGCTAAAGTGACCAGGTGTATTGGTTACTGCTTCTAGCAACTAAACAAGTTGTTAAAGAAAAGAAATAGAAGTTAAGGTTAAAAATCTGATTACACATAATGAAAAGCATAATAGTAAAGTCATGGACTTGACTAAGACTACAACACAAAAAGAAAGAAAAAAGGGAATGAAAGGTAAAGACACATAGGAAACAGAATCAGGCTTTACAGTCCACCAGCCAGATTCTAAAAGGACAGAATAGAGAAAACACTAGTGCTTCAATCTCAGACCAATTGTGTCCAAAAAGAGTAAGCAGTCCAGATCTACACAAATTGCAGTACAAATGAAGAGTACAAACCCCGGAAAGAAAATCAAAAGGTGGCAGCAAATTGCACAAGAAAAGAAGCCAGAATACAATGGAATAATATGTTCAAAGAGTTGAGAAAATAACAGCTTAACTTTCACTAATGAATTCCTAAGAAAATAAAGAAAATGATTAAACAGTAAGAGAGATAATGAGAAAACAGAACAGAAGGTATGACTTAAGTGGTAGAGTGACAGCTGCAAACAATGACAACAATGTTTATGTGGGGCTCTTATAAGAAACAAAGTAATATATAATAATAACTAAGTGGAAAGTGGATAGATAAATCAGAGACAGGGAAAATTTTTCAGACAGGAGTGGAAAACAATATTTGTCATCACAATATAGTAAGGGGGCAGAATGATCAGAGGTAAAATGTTCTGAAGTTCTATCTAGAGGTTCTTAAGAGTTTGGAAAAATAAAGACTAAGTTTTGTTTTTATTATAGAACTTAATTGAGTAGGTAGCTATTATTATGTTCCAAATTTTACATGTATGTAACTCTTTCCTTTTGAAGGCATCAAAAACTAATTTTAAAAAGAAGTGTTTTGTTTTCTGATGTACAACACTGAGAATCAACAAACCCCTTAACTGTTCCTGCATTCTCCTTTCTAGATTCTACAAAACTCCTCTACTGGATCTTTTTCTAAGAACATGGATTAACCCCATGTATAAAAAATGGAGAATTGAGATTTTGAAATAAAAAATTTGTCATAAAAAATGGAGAAGACTCATTTAGTTATACTATTTTTTCTCATTATATAACAATATCCTCTAGATTAGCAAGAATCAAATGGGATTTGTATTTGCAAAATACAAAAATTAGCTTCCCAGAATACCAAGCGTCAGCAAGCTTCAAGAAGGGACAATGTCACAGACAGGAGTTGAAAACAAATGTTTGTCCTCACTGTAGAGTAGAAGGGGCAAAATGGCATTTTATATAGACATATTAGCTGATCAACATATTGGATGTAAAACAGGTTGTCTTATATGCATAAGAATGATCAGGGTTTATGTATTTTAAATTTTTTTCTTTCATGCATTTGTTTCTAACACAATTATAAGATTATTTCTTTGTTGCTTTGTATGTCCCTCCCCCACAGTATAACCCCCTGCTTTCACTGTATTTGATGTCGGTATAATTTGTGGAGGGGAAGGGGAAAAACAAGTCGTTTAAATAAGGATACAGGTGGACCTGTTGCAACAGTGAGAAGTACAAGTTGTCATGTCGAAAACGAACTTTACAACTGGGGGGGGGAGGATTGGGTGGGGGGGAAGGATGGGAAGGGATGGAAAGGGTAAACAAAGGAGGAGGCTACAATGCTTGATAAGAAATGTACTCACTATCTTGCCCATGTAATTGTAAGCCCTCTGTACAGTATTTTCACAATAAAAATAAATAAAAATTTAAAAAAAAGAATGACCAGGGTTACATATCCTATATATTGCAATACAACATGTAGAAATAAGTGAGCATTTTACATAGGTCTATGTTAGATAAGGCATATCATTACAATAATTCTACCTACTCAGGAAGCTGAGACCTGAGGATCATTGCTAAAAGCCAGAAAAGTCCACGAGACTCTTAGTTCCAGTTATCTAGCAAAAAGAAGGAAGTGGAGGTATGGTTCAAGTAGTAGAGTACCAGTCTTGAACTATAAAGCTAAGCAAGAGTTCCAGCCCCAATATCAGCATGCATACATACATACACACACTCTCTCACACACACATACACACACATGAGAGAGAGAGGGAAAGAGAGAGAGAGAGAGAAGAGAGAGAGAGAGAGAGAGAGAGAGAGAGAGAGAGAGAGAGAGAGAGAGCATGTGAGTAATTGCATCAGTAAATGAGTTTAAATAAAAATGTATTATGAAGATGTGCTCATTATCTATATGATCATGTTTAGGTCTATCTGTATGGATATAAGAGCTGATAGAATAGTATACTGATTATTTGTTGTAGGGAATTGTGTATGCGGTAAAATGTGGTGTAGACAATTTGATTTGTATGGAACAACATTCATATGCATATGTATGTACTTTTGTGTGGTGATGTGCTTGAGCGTGTATAATATTTTGTTCCTTCTTCTAGTCTATTTTTTACATAACCAAATTACTATAATTGAGAATTTTTCTGAAGGCAGCCAGGTGTTAACACCTTTATCCCACCAAATGTGAAGGGAATAAAGGTCCTTGTTGGACCAATAAGCGTGTTAAAACTGTCCCCAAATATTAATAAGTTCGTCATTGATCCATTTTAATCCGCTGAGTAATTGCCCTGCCTCAGACAATTTCCACAAGCAGCCAAATGTTCTACTTCATTTTTTCCAACACAAAGAAGAAATATCCAAAGGCCACTTCTTTGCCCAAAATAAAGCTGTCTTTTATTTATAAGTAATGAAACAGCTAATGTCTGATTACTATAAAGAATAGTTTACTATAAAGCACTTTTTGTTTCAAATATCCAAATTTTAAAAAATAAACAAACGTTGAAGTATTTCCCTAGGCCAGGAGATAATTGAAGTTTAGCAGTAACAGTAACTAACCCTAGCATCTGAGCAGTGACACCACCAAGCCTCAGTGTTCTGCTAAACTAAGTTGGGCTGGAAGCCTAATACTCAAATATCTGTAGAGAACAGCACCTGACCCCACCCACCATGTTGCCAGGCAATAACTCAGCAACCTCTTCCAGCCTTGGAGCCAAGGATACACCCTTGATCAAGTTCATATTCCATGTGCAATAGTACAGCCCAGACAAGGTAGAGAACCTGTAACAACACTGCCTGATCATGGTCCCTCACAGATCTAAGCTAGTAGTTCCATTTTAGCTAGTATTCACTCTAGGCCATAAAGCATTGTGATTATGGTCAATGTCATCTCACCTCAGCACAGGAAGTGCTGACCTACCCAAACTATAGAACCTGATGTCAAGATCTGCCTTTGCAGGGCTGTTACTAGTTGGCCTATCCAGAGTCCCGGGCTAAACCAGGTAAAGAAAGTATGTCAGTCACCAAGAACAGCTGAACAGCCAGAAGCAGTGAATGATGAAAAATCAGGAAAAACTAAACTTTCAAATCAAATACATAAAGCACCAGTAATGGGCCAAGAGAAAAATGAAGATCTATGAAATGACTCAGAGAGGATTCTGAGTAACTCTTCTAAAGACAGAGAGGATTCATGAAAATAAGCATAAACAAATAATATGAAATTTGCACAAAAAAACCCGAGCAAGTTGAGAAATTTGACAAAGAAATAGAAACAATTAGCAAAATTCAAAATAAAATTTAATGGAAACCTTCAACACCCAACATGCTCAGAAGGAACTTGGCTAGAAGAGAATTTTTCAAAATCATTGAGAGCAAATCATAAGTATCTTACCACAAAAAAAAAGATAAATGGTGTATATATAATACCACATTTTCTTGATCCATTCATCTACGGAGAGGCATCTGGGTTGGTTCCATAGCTTAGCTATGGTAAATAATGCTGCAATAAACATAGTTGTGCTGGTAGCTTTAGTATGGTCTTGTTTGTGATCATTTGAGTAAATGCCCAAAAGTAGGATTGCTGGGCCATAGGGGAGCTCTATGTGGAGTCTTTTGAGGAACCTCTGAAGTGCCCAGATAGGGACCTCCAAAGACCACTGGAGACTGTAATCGATGCAAAAGCAAAAGAGTCGTTTATTACAAGCTCGAGCCTGGATCTCCTAGCACACAGTCGCAGCTGGTTATGCAGGAAGTCCATGACCTCTGTTTTTTCACAGCTTTTATAATACACTGTGAGCAAGCTTGGGAATTTTATTTAGGCCCACACATGATTGGTTGACACTTGATACTGTAGACATATAGCACTTTGTTGGTGCAATCTGGCTGGTCTTGCTTTGGGTTTGAAGTGCAAGGGGTTCTTTGTTCTGCTTATCTTAGGTTCTTTCCAGCTATTCCCATTTCCCTGGTGATCTCCTGACTCATACTGTGGTTATCAGGGAGCTCCAGGCTTTTCTGAGACTCAAGGACTACCTTAAGATTAGAGTCACTCTGTCTGGCTCTTCACTTTCATACTACTTTCCAAAGTGGTTGAACAAGTTTACACGCCCACCAACAATGCAGTAGGGTTCCATCTGGCCACATCCCCTCCAGCATCTGTTGTTATTAGAGTTCTTAATTATAGCCATTCTAAATGGGGTGAGGTGGTATTTCAAGAAGATATGGTATATATACACAATGGAATTCTATGCCTCCATCAGAAAGAACAGCATTGCCCCATTTGTTAGGAAATGGAAAGACTTGGAAAAAATTATATTAAGTGAAATAAGCCAGGCCCAAAGAAACATAGGTCCCATGGTTTCCCTTATTTGCAATAACTAGTATATGTCTGGGACACGCAGAAAAGGTCAGACAAGATGATGTTAAGCAAAATGAACCCCAAGATAAAGACACAAGTGTTTTTTTTTCTTGCTTGCTATTGCTTCTAATGTATTTATAAGGTACCACATGATTTTTTTTGTTGCTTTGTATGTCCCTCTCCCACAGTCCTACCCCTGTTTTCACTGTATTTGATGTTGGTATAATTTGGGGAGGGGAGGGGAAAAACCGAATTGTTTAAGCAGGGATACAGGTTGACCCATTGCAACAATGAGATGTACAAGACGCTATGTCCAAAAACAAACTTTACAATTTAGGCACTGGAGGCGGGGGATGAGTGTAGTGGTGCAGATGGTAGGAAAGGGATGGTAGGGGAAAAACAAAGGAGGAGGCAACAATGCTGGATAAGAAATGTACTCATTACCTTGTTCATGTAACTGTAACCCCTCCTCTGTACAGTATTCTCACAATAAGAAACTTATTTTAAAAAATGATAAGAGGTTCGTAATTAACTAGTTTATTTAATCATTCCACTGTATAATATATGAGAATAATGGATATGGGGACCAGTGGCTCACTCTGTAATAGCAGCTCTGTAGTTCCAGGCCAGCTTAGGGCAAAAGTTAATGAGATCCTATCTCAATTAATAATCCATGTATGGTGAAACACATGTAACCTTAGTATTATTAGTCATATATAGGAGGATTGTAGACTAGGCCAAAGAAAACCAGGAAGACCTTAATCACAATAACTAAAACAAAAAGTGCTGAGAGTGTGGATCCAGTGGAAGAATATCTTGCACAACAAGCATGAGGTCCTGAGTTCAAATCGTATGGAACCAAACAAATCACATTGTACTCTATAACCATATGCAAACATTATCTGTCATTTTAATTTTTTCCAGCCTAACACTATTCTTATTATATGAGAGCAACTTCAAAAATAGTGCATTTAATTTCAATGCTAAAATTATACATAATTAATCTTTGTAATATTTCAAAAGAAGTCTTTATACCAGAAAAAAAGTTATATTAAAAGGCAAATTGGAGTCCCAACCTACATTACCTACTAGCAATGTGACAGACAGCATAGGTCATTCAAAATTCATACTCAAACTCTTCTACAGCTAAGAAAATAACCCCTACCTAACTGCCAAGGTTTTCAGAGGATCCTATAAAATACAGTATGCAGTAGCATTTATAAACTCCACAGACCATTAAAGATGTCAATTATTTGTATTATTATACTTAATAATATTTGGTCCCAGATATGCAAAGATCTTGAATAGCAAGCAAATTTAGTAAACAGTCTTCCAATGGGTCAATCTGTAGTTTACATAGACACTTCCTTTTTATGAAAGTCATTGTTTTGACTGATGTCTAGTGTAGTAGAATGAGAACTGTCAGAAAAGCTATGTTTTCTGAATGGTACTCTCATTGCCTTTTACGTGAAGCACAAAGACCCCATTCCTAAGGAAAATCTTGTCGTTTAAGTGGACAAAGTTTAAGACACATATCTCATGACTGCTGTAGAAAAACAAATAATATGTCACAATCTGGTTTTATAATATTTTTAGGAGAAAACCTTCAAAAACTACAATAAAAGTTTATCTGAAAATAAAAACCTCATTTGCTGTAAAATGAAATCATACTCTTCATTTTGTGAGGCAGTAAGTTGAATTTCTGTTCCCTTGGGAATGAGAAAACACAAAAGTTTGTACTTTTGAAAATTGAGTAAGAGATACAACATTCTGTGACAAGTGCTAGCAAAACTAAGCTCTATCTAAGTGTTTAAAAAAGGCTGCATCTTTGTTTGCAGAATTTTCTTGAGTATTCCCCCTAATCCTGTGAAGCAAGAACTTTAAAATTAGCTGGGTGCTGGGAGCTTCACATCTGAAGATCTAGGTTTGGAGCCAACCCAGGCTTTGAAAAGTCCCAAAGAGTCTATCTCCAATTAACTAGCAAAATGCCAGGACTGGAGTAATAACTCAAGTGGTAGAGCACTAGCAGTAAGTGAGAAAAGCTGAAAAATGTGAGGATTTGAGGTCCAGAACTCAAGCCCTAGTCTACAAATTACCCCCCCAAAATAAATTAAATTAAATTTAAAAGAGGGGGGATTAAAGAAAAAATCTAATTATCTAATTTATTTCCAATCACTATGACATTCCTTATCATTATATCCATCTCTCTATAGAAGACAAAAACCCAATGTATACTCATTTCTCCAGTCATCTAATCATCAGACCACAGTTCTTTACAGAAACCATTGAGATCACAGTCCATAGTCACAGGGCTACTTCCTACCCTTTCATCAGTCAGAAGCCACAAGCAAGCCTTCTAGCCACCTTCCTGCTATCCCAGCAACCCCTCAGCTCTGTAACTCCAAACCCAGTCAACTTTCTACATCTCTCTTCTCACACACTCCCACTCTTCCCTCAAAATCTGCAAGGAAGTTAAATAAAGTTCTCATGGCCCCACAAAACCAAATCACAGAGTAGAATTTTAAATCCCATCTTTCTAACACCAGACTCTTAAAACTAGTTATCCTAAAGACTTCTCGGAGACATCCCTTTCCTTACCCATCTTCCCTGGAATCTGACTTTTGTGGAAGGCAGAATTGTTTCTTGCTTGAGTGGCTATTATTTCCTCCTATCCAGTTACTCATCTTTCCCCATGATCTTTCCAATTACAGCCACCTCTTTGAAATGTTAAAGGTTCACTGATACAATCCAGCTCTACTCCTAATCCTCACCTACAACTTGCAGAAGCCTGACATGTACAAAGCAAGAGAATGTAACAATGGCAGCCAAATCTTACTTAAATGTTTCAAGGATGAACACAGTGTTCAATGTAAAAGACAGAGAAATGTGAATTCTGGGTTCCATGCTATCTTCATTCTTTGAAGATTGTGAAAATGATGACCATGCCTCTGTGTGGATCTAAGAATATATCAAGAATCCAAAATCTCTTGTTTACAGCCTCAATCTCATCCAAAAATTCTTTTGCAGGTTCAAGAAAAATTTAAGTGAAGATCACCATAGCCGAATCCATGATTTCATTTTAACTAACTTCAAAGCCAGATCTCCCACTGAGGAAAATCCTAGCAGTTCTACTGAGCCCTTTTTGTTTTTCTTTCATTTCAATGGTTTAACACTAGTGTAGTACCAGGCCGTAGACACCCCACCCCACCCCCCGCAAAGACCGCCAGGGAGCCGTCGCTGATGTAAATGCATGAGAGTCGTTTATTACAGCTCAAGTTGGACTCACAAATCTTCCCTGATGCAGCAGGTCCGAAATGTGAGCCTGACTCTTGTCCAGCAGGGTTTTTATAGGGAACGTGAAGCACAGGGAAGGGGTCATTAAAGCATTGGTTGTGTGGGGTTATGTGATTGGTTGGCGATTTTTGGGTGAATCCTGCACTAAATGGCTAGAGTTGAGGGGGGCGGTATTAACTGGTCAGGGTAGTCTGACCTCTTGGACTGTGCTGACACTGATACATTGTCTTGGAGCAGGCTCTAACATTTATCCTCCAGTAAACAGATGACAGATGTTTTCCTTATAGTTTCGTTCCTGCCGAACTTATTTTTGGTCTCTCAGTAGAGTGCACTATATTTTATGTCTATGCACCTATTGTATGTGAGGAAGGTGCTGGGCAATAAAGGCACTAGAATGGAACAGAAAGGCAAAGTTTCTACCCTGTTAGAGTTTAATAAGACCAACTTCCCACTTTTGGCAGTGCCTCTTATGGTTCTTACCCAAGCCCAGGCCCTCAGCCCTAAATCCTGGAATTCACTTGACCTTGCTCTCATCAGTCCTCCAAACAGACAGCAATGTTTTCCAAATGAAATCTGAATATATCCTCAAACTCATTTCTCCTGTGTCAACACAACTGATCTAAAAATTAAAAATCCTAAAAGCAGAGGCTGATATGCTCTGGCCCTTCCTGCCTCACCCTCAGTGCCCCTCCCCCTGCCCAGAATGTTCTACCCTTTCTTTTCATGCCTTAGATATCAGCCCTTCCTCAGGGAAGCCTCTTATGATCCCATATTGCTTGTCAAATTGCCTTTAGATACCTGCTCTCAGCAACCATACTTTGTTTCCCCTTGCATTTACTGCAAATGACCTGGGATTCACTGTGCTCCCCTGAAGGAGAAAGACAATCATATATCATATTGCTGGCCCAGGAGAACATCAAAATTCAGAGAACAGATTCTACTTAATGCCTATCACTTTCACACTATTATGAAGTTGAAAATCATAAGAGACACTACTGTAAGCAGGAAGTCTGTCTTATTAAGCTCTAGCGGTAGAAACTTTGCCTTTCTGTTCCATGTTAGTGCCTTTCCTTCCTCACATATAATAGGTAGTACTCTGTTTGCATAAATATATGAGCAATAGGAAGTTGTCGTATAAATTACAGAGATGGATGAAAATAAAGTTGTAAGCATGAAGGAACAGTGCTTCAGGGTGTATGGATAGTACTTTGTGTACTCTCTGTGTACCCTTATCTCTTTTTGCTTTATTTTTTTAAAATAGGGTCCAGACTGACCCTCAGTGCCATCCTTGGTTGAGATAGTCTCTCAAACATATGCTTGGCTGTACTTGAACTCCATCTGCTAAGTATTCCGGGATTAGAGGTGGTACCATACAAGGCCAGTTGTGTAATTTCTAATAAGGTAATTTCATCTATCTGGCTCTTTGTGCCTAACACTGTGAAATAAGGTTGACACAAAATGTCTCCATGCCTGCTCACAGTTTAGATTCCAATATCACCTTGACAAAAACAAAAGCCAAAACAAAAACAGTTTAATGAATGAATAGGATTGCTATAAAGGAGAGACCTGTGTGTTTGAACTGGACCACAAGGGAGTCAAATGAATTAAAAGCAGAAAAGGGCATCCTAAAAGAAGCATGGAGTTGAGATCACACACAGTGTTTGGGAATACCTAGTCATAAACCAAATATGTTCCTTCTACCACCGACACCTGCTCTATTCCTCACAGAAGCTGCTCTACCACTGCTCTAGGACCCAGAATAGAGTTAATGGCTCCAGCTGGAAGCTGTGTTTGAAATGCTCTCCCTAGGTAGCAGGATACCATGATGACAACTGCCTTATTTCTGTCCCACCAACTGGATCCTTTAGAAATGTCAGAGAGCTAGGCCCTCCTAGGGCTCATCCCTGTGTCAGCAATGCTGATAGTTAGATGTGCTACTCCAGAGCACAAACAGGTAATAGAGGAGCAATCTGGTCCCCAGGGTCCTCTGGAAAATGCTAGGGATTTTATTTCCACCCCCCTACAGGGAGTCAGCCTGCACCTGGAAGCGCCACAGAGGCTGTTTAATAAGACATTTGTTTACTTCCTTCCTGATATCTCTCACAATATAATTCTTGCCATAATTTGACTCTAAGTGAAAAAGTGTGATATCCCAAGAAGGGGATGACGAGCCTATGACACAACTGGCAATCTGCCAGCGCTCTTGTTAGCTCTGCAGGGATAGAACCAAGGTAGAAAACATGTTTGGGAAAAAATAACCATTCTTCCTCTTCAGGAAATATTGCAGTCTTTTGGAGGCAGTTGAAGTGGGGGAAGAAAAGGGTAGAAGGTAGGAGAATTCAATCTTGCTCATTTTCCATTAAAACTCTAAAACTGTCCACTTAAATAAGTTACATTCTTCAATAAATTTTAGATAATTGAAAGCATCCTTCTTTTTATCATTACAATTCACGTAGAATCCTACACTATACTGACCTAGGGAAATGAACCATAATTAACACAAGGCCAAATGTGAGCAAGGCCAATGTGTGTGATATCAAACAAGGGAAGAGTTTTCTCAACAGGTTGCTCCTTTTGACCTAATGTCCCTGATTCCTCAACATCTCTCAGATGGTGGAAAGAGATTCTGCAGTACTGAGAAGCCACGTATCTGAGCCCTAGCTCTCCACTCTTTACAAGTCTGTGCAGACTCTCTGATGAAATTCTAGCTGCTACAGTTCACAGACTGGGCCACCATGCCTCAGGGTCCAGTGTTAGAGAAGAGAAAAGAAAGGGATCAGAAACCTACTTACTTTACTATTCTTTTTTATTATATATGTTTTTATTGTAAAAATATTGTACAGAGGGGTTACAGTTACATGAGTAGGGTGATGAGTACATTTTGTAGCAAGCACTGTTACCTCTTCCTTTGTTTTCCCCCTACCATCACTTCCTTATCCACCATGTTATCTCACTACTCTAAGGATGTGAGTACTAGTGATAAACAAAACCAAACCACTTCCTTTACAGACCTTCCATTCAAGAAGGGGAGGTCTGACTACAAACAATAAACACAGAAAGAAGAGTGAATAATACCGTGTGGGAGAAGGTGTTAAGGCCTCTGAAAAAGGTCACCAGATAATTGTCCTCCAATTTAAAATAGTTTAGAAAAATAGAAGAAAGTGCTACTAACAATTACTGAGAGCAGTAGGTATAAACAGGACTTTTAGGCAAATGGGGGTGTGTGGCCAGACTAGCATCCAGAAAAATCAGTAGCAAAGGATAAAGAGTGTCTAGAACATAGGGTAGGGAGAGAGAACATTTTTGCAATTTTTTTTCATTTTATTTTTTTTTTGTGAACATACTGTACAGAGGGGTTACAATTACATGGGCAGGATAATGTGTACATTTCTTATCAAGCATTGCAGCCTCCTCCTTTGTTTACCCTTCATATCCCTTCCCAGCCTCCCCCCATCCCCCCATTTTTGCAATTTTTAATAGAAGAGTTATTACAGAACTGACAAAGGAGGTAATGTCTCTCCTCTCTTGAGCCTGTGGTCCATTATCTGTAAAAAGAAAAAAAAATGAGGGGAGGAGTGAGTTGAGAGGGATGTTTGACCTGTATGCCATTTTTTTTTGTCGGTCATGGGGCCTGAACTCTGGCCCTGGGCGCTGTCCCTCAGCTCTTCAGCTGTAGGCTAGCGGTCTAGCATTCTACCACTTGAGCCTTAGCCCCACTTCCAGCTTTTTCTGCTTATGTGGTGCTGAGGAATCGAACCCAGGGCCTCATGCATGCAAGGCAAGCTCTCTACCACTGAGCCACCTTCCCAGCCCCCTGTATGCCATTTTTAAGATGGTGTGTGAAGCTATTATTTTATAAAGGGTTTTGTAAAAAGAGCAGAACATTAACAGCAAGGTTTAGAGGTTTGGAGACAATCTGCCACATCTTTTTGTATGGTCAAGTTCTTTTTTTAAAATCTTTTTTATTGTAAAAATACTGTACTGAGGGGTTACAGTTACATGAGTGAGGTTGGTCAAGTTCTTTCTATCTTCTCTTCTGGTTCTATCTCCTTATCAGCATTCAACATTCAGATTACTCACAGATCTTGAATTTTGCCTTGATCCATATGTCAGTAGGCTTAAAGGGCAAAAGCTAAAATTTAAGATCAAACCAAAGCAAAACTACACTTTCTTTCTTGGTATTTAAAATAATTTAGATAGATAATTTAATCTTTCTGGACTATATCACTCACAAAAATGGAGATGAAAGTACATCCCTATGTCACTTTTTTTTGGTCACTCTTGGGGCTTGAACTCTGGGCCTGGGCACTCTCCCTGAGCTCTTCAACTCAAGGCAGGTTCTCTACCACTTGGGCCACAGGGCCACTTCCAGTTTTCTGGTGGTTTATTGGAAATAAGAGTCTTACAGACTTTCCTGACTGGGCTGGCTTTGAAACATGATCTTCAGATCTCAGCCTCCTGAATAGCTAAGATTACAAGTGTGAGCCACCGGCACCCAATTTCACTTTTCTTTATTAATTATACATTTTTTCCAATCCATATTTTCCCTCTCTTTAGTCCTAAACATGCCAGAGACCATTCTCCTGTGCTTGCCTTAAGGCAACCCCTTCCCATCCTTCCAGGTCTTGTGAGAGAAATAAAACAAAATTAGGTCTCTAATAAATACAAATAACTGCATTCACTCCACCAATACTGCCTTCACATGATAAACTACTTAATCATGTGTTAATGATGAGAGTCGACTTTCCCAATGCCAGACTTTGGAGGCTGGGGTTGCCCTCTGTGCCCTGCTGTTAATTACTTCCTTGACTAACTCCAAGAGACAGTTATTAAATTTTGAAACTCTCTGTCTGCAAAGGGTCATACACAAGTAGTTGTTCTTGCCTTCACTTGCAGAATTAAAGAAAACATGTTAGCCAAGGTATAAAGAAATCGTCCTGCTGAGGTGAAGGAAAGAAGAGAGAAGCATCTGGGGCCTGAACACATCCCCCAGGATCCATAGAAGCTATGGAAGGCATTACTGCAAAAAACAAACAGGCCTGCATGCTAACAAATCCTTCCTGGCACTTATGCCCATTGTGACCATCCTGGACCTATTTAGCTTCCCAGAACTTCAGTTTCATCTGTCAAATGGCACTAAGTATGCAGACCTGTTGAGTTGTCAGAAATGTGATAATCTCCCAATTTGGTACCTGATGCATTGAGGAATAATAAATGATCAGTTTCACCACTAAAACTAGATAAATACCAGTACTATTATTATTACAGAGGCTAAAACATCTGCCTGATTTTCTGATAGCTCATCAGCCAACAGGAGAACAAAGGAAAACCACATCATGAGATAGCAGGAGGGAGAGATGACCCTCTAAACTTTGTTTAGTGACACAAGAGATGAGTCCAAGAATCTCCTATCAATGTCTCTCTGGTTATTCAGATATTTTCCTAAGCTTTCTCATTTTAAAACATTCTCCAAATCAAAAACCATAAACTTGATCCCAGCCCCATCACCTCTACTTCCTCTCTGTCTCTCTTCAGAAAAAAAAAAAAGGGAAAAGCTCTGTTTCAACAACTTGTTTTGCAAATTAGCGCTAAACCTACAGTACATGCTTAATTAAAAAAAACTGCATCTAGCATTCCAAGCAAGACTAGTTTGCAACAGGGGCAACATATATAGCAAAGCACATTATCTTTCTGAACCCAAGGCAGAAGTATGCCCTGCAATCCACACCTTCCTCACATTGATTTTGTCTACACCCATACATGTACCCAAACACACACCATACCACACCTATCCATACCTACTACCTAAGCATGCACCCCAATACCCACATGAATTCAAGTAAACAGACTCATGCCCCCACATACACAGACACAGATAGCACTCAAGTATACTTAACCCATATACCACAAACATGCAAGCACACATCACCTCCGCATACACACGTGTACATATATACCACAAATATGCATACAGCACACAAATGCACATACTCTAGACCTATGTGAACATACATACATGTGCCACAAAAGCATGAAGGCTCCATACACATACACTCATACACTCTCAAACACATGGCCTCTGAAGTGAGAGCTGACTCTGCTAGGTCATCCTCTCAACAGGCTTGGAGGAAACAAGCCGTGTGTACCTAGAACACAATACAATGTACAGGAAGTTGCTCTGGCTCTACTGCCTTGGCCATAACACATTTCATATCATGTTTTGTGAATTATCGACCAATTTATCAGGCAGCTGAAGGATTCACAAATTCAGGCTGATAGTCACAATTTCCTGGAGACTTTTGTTAGCATGTGTATACTTGGGTCTTACCACAGATCTGATACATTAGGATATCCACAGGCTAGAATACTCGGGTCTATGTTTATGATCCGTTACCAAGTTGGCCACTTCCCTCCCACCATGTAAATGAAAGAGCTGCAAGTAACATTCTGCTATAAAAGAATAAATCCTAAAAACAGTGAGAGGGAAAATGATAGCAGGGACTAAATAAAGCACTCCTTATACCTCTCCATTTTCTGACTCTCTTCTTACAGCCTCTGTACATGCCTTGGAATGCTTTATAATAAATTATTCCCATTGTAAATCTTAGCTAATTCAAATAAATTCCATCTATCATGATCCAAAATAGACTCTAAATCATATATAATTTATGGTTTTATCACCTTAGATGTTTTTGCTGATGGCGGAGATATTTAGGAGATGGACTCTGTCTCTACTCTTCCTGTTCTAATAAAGCTTAGCTTCCTTCAAGATGTTTCTCAGCCCTTCAAGGTCCTCCCACAGCTAGAGAGAGAAGATAGGATATTCTACTGTCTGGTCACAGTAATGGTCACCTTTCTACGTATGATGAGAACCATCATGTCCTGGAACCCTCCTTTCAAAGACCCAGATCAGTTGCTTGGGCAATCCACAAACAGAAAAAGGAACTGGGAAATGACTCAAACTCATATGACTTCATGAAAAGTAAATCTATGATTACTTCTGTTTAGGACTTAAAAGCCATTATTTTCTGAATCCCTGATAAGAACACTGAGAGCTAAATTTCCCACTGATCTATTGCAGTATTGTACTATATAGTAGCATTTTTATGTTAGTCTCATTTCTGCATCCACTTTATGTCCCTAACCTTGCTTTGCCTTTTCTTTTCTTTCTTGTTCCTAATATATGTTATTTTGCTACATTTTAAGTCTCCTTAAATCCTTTCTGGGACAAGAAGCAATACAACAAAATAAAAAAATATTCCTCCTTTGTTAGCAGAAGAATTCTTCTACTTTTATGTTATACATAGGCACGTAAAATGATGGATAGTCAGAAATAAAATATTTAGGCACTGTGTTTCATCTGTCACCGTGAGGCATTTATTGTACACTTCTTATGTAGGAGGAACCATGAGGACTACAAATAAGTGTCACCAGCAGCAAAAAAAATCTCCTAGAATAGTTCAGAGCTGCAGTACACACATATACAAAAGGAAACAATATCAATATCAAGGAAAGAAAAGTCACAAATACAAGAAATCTGTGTATGCTGAGTTGATCAAGGAAAGCCAACCCAAGTTGAGAAGGCCTAATTTAACTTTGAGGAATATAGAAAATTTTAATATATGGGGATAAAACAAAGATATATAAAGCATAGGGAAAGAGAATTGGAGTCACAGGAGAAAGGCATAGTCTGTAGTTCTCAAACTTGAGCTATATAAATACGCAGAGGGCATATTAAGCCTTCAACAGCTGATCCCAACCCGAGAGTTTTTCCTTCAGGGAATCTGGGGTACAGCCTGAGAACATGCATCCCCAAAGAGTTCCCAGGTGGCTCTTCTGCTACTAATTAGGAACCTACACTCTGAAAAACACTAATGTAAACAGACCCTTGTCTGTACATTTTAGAAAGAACATCGACTCTGCCGGGCTGAGGTAGGTATTTTTGTTGTAAGGAAGGAAGGTTAAAAGGAAGTTGTCAATTTCGTCAGGTGCCTCCCTCTGCACAAGATCTGACCTTATATGTCCTTGTCACTTCTTTCCAGGTTTCTTAGAATCTCCCCTGTCATGCATGTGTCTCCATCCATAACTAACTTTGTTCACAGCAGTGGAAAACATGAGAAAAAACTTGTTGACCTTTTCTTTCCTAGATTTGGCTCCTTGGAAGAAAATTCACCATCCATCCCAGACCCAAACCACACAATTTCCTTTGATAGATTTCCTCAGCCTTTCTCCACCTGCTCTACACCTGGGCAAACCTGTCACCTTTGTCAAGTGTACATTCAGCTGTCCTGTCCTGACAGTGTCTATTCTCACTGACCACGGCTGCACCTCCAGCCATTGCAGCAGCTGGGTACTGTGGACACAGTATGATGGAACAAGGAAGAGTGGCTGCAGGATGAGACCTCTAGAGTCCCCTCTATACTTTCCTTCCCAGTTAGACCTGGCCCCTTTCAGACCGCGTATTAACCTGCTTAGTCTATACCCACTTAATATCTTTTTAGACAATAAAGCAATACCTTATTCTCAACTTTTGAGATGAATAATAAGGTTTATATAATAATAAATGGAAACCATTTTGTGATCATTGTATTACTCAGGGTCAGGTCCTCATTAGCTAACAAATGTTTCCTAACTGCCCTCTCTGTACAGTTGCTTCATACATATTTTAGACCACAAGATAAAATATACGCACACTGTTAGGATGCAAGAGACATGAAGAGAACAACGGAGGATAAAAGGGAATCATTACAAAGTTCAAAGGACATTTAGGCTGATTTTCTCAGGGAAAATTTCAGGAAAGCAGTGTGAACTTGAAATATGTGTAAGAAGGTTTGGAATAATAAGAGCAGTGGCCATGAGGGAAGACTATAAATATTGTCTTACAGATAAGAAGAGCAGGTAGGACTTCTGAGGTCACACAAATGTATAAGGGAGAAAAGCTGATCAGAGAAGGCACCACAACTGAAGCTTGGTATTGCCCAACACAAACACACACACACACACACACACACACACACACACACACACACACACAGAGTATATCAGTGTTTAGTTTGAAAATAATCAAGTGTACAGATAAAAGAACAACAGTAGCTGGTATCACACAGAGGGTTTCCAATGACTCAGTGGCACTAGAACAGTGACTTGATGATGGTCGAGAGCCACAGAGAGCATGTGACAAGTTTGCTCTAGAGGAATAAAGAGCCAGGGATGGAGCCTGGAAGGTTCTTGCAGCTTTGGCAAGTTCAAGGGACCCAAGAGATAGAACTGAATGCAAACACGTGACAAATACTACAAAGTATTGTAGGCTATATTGAAGCAATGGGTTTTTTTCTAAGTGTCCTAGGAAGTTACTAGAAGGATGTAGAAAAATGACACAATGGAATTTACCCACAAAAAAAGATTACTCAGGAAGCCTTGAGGAGAACAGACTAGAGGAAGATGTGGAGAACAGTTAGCGGTCTTCACAACAGTCCAAGAGAACTGGGCCAAGTGATCAAGACAACAGGAATAAGAAATGGCTCTAGACCTGTTGAAAAGTAGGAGCTGCTGGGCACAGGGCGGGGATCATAACTGCTGCTCAGGAAGCTAAGATCTCAGGGTAGACTCTGTGAGACTCATCCCTAATTAACTTCCAAAAAAAGAGCCAGAAGTGGAGCTCTTGCTCAAGTGATAGAATACTTGTCTCCAGCAAAATGGCTCAGGGACAGCACCCAAGCTCCAGGATTGGCACCAAAAAGAAAAAAAAAAATAGGTGCTTCAAGACTGGAAGTGAAGAACTGAGAATTATATTCACCATTTTGCAGTCACTAACTGCTGACTTCGCTTCTGTAACTTGCTTTTGCTAACGTTAAAGTATAAAGATAGGTCAGTGTCAACAAACTCTAAAGAATGTAACCGCCATGATAGATAACTAACTGCTGACCTCAAGCCCCAGACATTCCCAGAGTCCGGAACAATGGCTAACACATATTCCGGATCCTCCTCTGAGAACTGGACCCCGAGATAATGACCATCTGGCAAGACCAGCAAACTAGGCCAAATATCAACCAATCGCAAGCCTGTACCTATGAGAATTCCCCCTAACCCTTACCATCCAAAGCAACCATCCATCCCCCTCGAGTCACCCTGCGCCAATCATTTTACAAAGAGTGTTACAAAATTTCCCGCGTGGCATAGTGATTTGCTGTGAGTGTCTACTGGGGCCCTGCCCCTACCTTAAAATGTATAAAACGTGCTGTAACCCTTTCTTCAGGGCCTCTTGCTAACACCCCTACAACGGTGTGCATGAGGTCGGTGCTCGCGAGTTCGTTAATAAACGACTCTTTGCCGCTTGCATTGTCCAAGGTCTCTGGTGGTTTACGGGGGGGGGGGGGGGGGGGGGGGGGGGGGGGGGTTCCAAGACTCTGGGTACTACAGAAGATGAACTTAAATGTGGAAGTGAATGAACAGGAGAAAAGCACAAGTTTGAGAGCATCTTCACTTTATGATGGACATTAACACATGGGAAGCAACACGTTCACCTTGGGAGTGAAACAAAGACAGAGAAAAATATGACACACTGAGCTCTGAGTCTCTCTCACATCGGAAAGTCAAGAAGACAGAGCAGCTCAGGGAGTGGGACTGGAGTCTATGGAATAGACAGGGATCAGGAGGGAAAAAAAGATGGTGCTTTATGAGGAAAGCTTTGAACTAGGATTACAAACAGTATCACAAAACCAGTTAGGTCAAAAGAGGGGGAAACATGACCATCAACATGAAACACTACGTGAGCATTCTGACTTATAAGAGTATGTTAGCAGAATCTCAGGAACACAAGCTTGCTGTGAGCTAGAGTTAATGGACAAGAAGCTGAGGTGTAGAGAAGTCTATGCTTGGGGAAGTTTTCCTATACAGCAAAAACAAGGAGAAGCTGAAAAAAAAACTGAAGATAACAGTATGATTGACAGGGGAGATAGTGAGGCATTTTGTGCACTCATGTGGATAATCTAGGAGATTTTTTTAAGTGGTAAAAAGAGGAGAGATGGCTACAGTGATACCCTGGGGAGAGGCAAGTGCATGGAACCAGGATACAAGGAGGACACAAAGTGACTCATCTGTAGGAGGAGGTGGCACAAATACTGTGGGCAGCAGACAAGGAGATGGAGACCTTTCCGAGCAGAAGATCCTCTCTTCTGGAAGGTCACAGATATGAAGAAAGTTTGTAAATCACACAACTAGTTAATGACCACTCTGGATTCCTTATGAAACTAAAGCATTACACTCCAGAAAAAGCTGTTACTTTTCTGCACCCTATTTGATTATCTACTATAGATTTGTGGTTATTGTTTTGTTTTGGTTCTAATGATCCTAAGTTTTCTCTTGGACTCTTTGGTCATTTGCCAAGCACTAATGTAATGAGAAGTTTGGAACTGTGCCCTGAATTTCCTCTTGCATTTTTTTAAATTCCCCACTGATCATTTGAGAAAAAGAAATCCATGAATTTACAAAAACACAATCCATTGGGGCCACCTGGCATTTCTTCACCATACAGCCAAATAATCCCTGACTTTGAGCTGCAGAGCCCAGCACAGTGCTCTGCACACCATGATGTTTGTAGAAATCTAATGAATGAACCAGTGATGCATTTATATTGCAGTTACTTCTGTAATGGAGCCAAGTCTTTCTCAAGCCTGGTGTTCATTCCAGCATTTCTGCTGTGAATGCACCATACCTAAGGGCTGGTTCTTTTCAGATGCTTGAAGGATGACCGTAAATACACCACAATTTCACATTGCTTAAGCCTAATTATTGGTGTCCAGCCCTAGGAGCAGGGTTTAATGGCTATGTTGCCATCCGAAAACAACTGATTTAATGATATGATCGTTAAACTGCAGTATCATTAGAGATTGGGGGTCAGTGTGCAAACTCCGCATTACTAGGAATTACTAGGTACTTTCCAATATCTGAAGCACTCAGGTTTCTACACCATCCTTGACCTCCAGTGGCTGCTCACTAATTTCTGCTATCACTCTAGCTGATTACCAAGCTGAGACTTTTCTGCCAGTCTTCCCTGATATAGACAGCCCTTTCTTCCTGAGGGGTCCACACACAGCCAAATGGCAGTGCCCAGCTGCTGTTGAGAAGAAGTATGAATGATGATTTATCATCACTTTGGATTTCAACTTTAACTCACAATGAAAACCCTGGAATTATCTAGTGCTCCATAAAATAGATAGAGAAAATCTAGAAAAAATAATCCTGAATTCTTGCCTCTACAAAAGAAGCTACTGCAAAGGTTTAACCAGTGGAGGTAATGGTACTCACAAATGATTCTAAATGGCACAGGTTAGGCTCAGCTTTGTGGCCACACAGAGGATCTAATCATGATCCCACCTTTACTTGCGCTGCGATCTTGAGCCAGTCATGTAGCCTCTCTCTGAGCAACAGACCCCTTGACTATGCAATAGTACCCTCCCTTCTATGGGAAGATCAAATGAGATAAAATGATAAAGGAATGAGGCTGTGCCTGCTCTTCTGCCACAAGACGTATACTCTCAGTCAACCTCTTCTATACCATGGCAGGCAATGAACAACAAAGACTGCGTGTCCTAAACACTCACTCAGGGATTGTCAGGACCTTGTAAATTACCTACTGTGCACTTGGGGTGGTAAATTTACAGGTGAATGGCTTTTTTCTAGCATTTCTTTCTGACTCCTTCAGCACTCAATGTGCCATTTCAATTTATCAAGACAAGCTAATAGACCTAGCTGATTGCTCACACACACAAAATGGTGCGTATCACTTTTGATGTAGAACTGCTGCAGAGAATAAAACATTTGGAGCACATACTACTTTTCCTTTCATGAAATCATCGAGTGAAATCAGTAAAATGTCGGGAGTCAGTCACCCTGGGAATAAGCACTAATTTTAAATGGAGGGAAGCAAAATAGGGTGCATGACGTGCCACATTCAGATCTGATTTTAAAAAAGAAGTATTTCAAATCTGACTGCTTGCATTGTAAACCCTTAGGGCAGGAGTGATGTCTTTGTGAATCTGTGCAGCCCCAAGGATACTGTTGTTCCTCCATACACATGAAATAAAACAAAAACATTTATAGTTTCCATGTACATTTTCTTAAGACTCTTGAGTCTGACTCATCCATTTGGGATTATGTCTAGCATTTACTTAGGAACTAATTTCTGAGAAAACGACAGAACTAATTTCCATCCTTTCACCATTTCTCCTTCCTTCCTTCCTTTCTTCTTTCCTTCCTTTCTTCTTTCCTTCCTTCCTTCTTTCCTTCCTTCTTTCCTTCTTTCCTTCCTTTTGCTCTCTTCTTTCTTTTCTCTTTCTTTCTTTGAAGAGCTGGTCGCTGTGATCATCTTCCAAGAGTAAAGAGAATTCTCATTACCCTTTGCTCCTCCAGAATTGATGGGAAGAGTTTTTAATACTACTGTGCCTCTCTGGCTAACCATAAACCTCCATCCCCTAAAAAGTTCATGCTTGTTCTTTATTTCTAACAGTTGTTGATCAGCTGGGTGATATAATCCTGTAATCCTAGCTATTCAGGAGGCTGTGATCTGAGGATCACAGTTCAAAGTTTGTCCTAGGCTGAAAAATCCGAGACACTTACCTTCAATTAACTGGCAAAAAAATCCAGAAATGGAGCTGTGGGTCCAGTTGTGGAGTGCCAGCCTTGAGTGAAAAAGCAAAAGGAGAGTGCCCAAACCCAGAGTTCAAACCCCAGTACCTACACCAAGAAAGAAAGTAGCTTATTATATATTGTCATTAACTAATATATAATAGCCAATTACTAGGTAATGGGTCACTATAATCAGACAGTCCAGGGTTCAAATCCAAGTTCAGTCTCTTACTAGCCTTACAATCTGGCATAAATCTATTTTTTTCACATCTCATTTCTTTAGCAGTAAAATTAGGACAATACTGTTGTCTACATGACAGTGATTATGGAGTGTGGTAACATATATGAAACATTTGAATGTGGTCTAGCACAAAGAGAACTAGAGAAATATTGGCTGTTTCGTGTAAGCTACAAGACAGTGGCTAACACTCAGTACGCACAGCAGATAGCTGCTTTTAACACAAGTTCTAAACTTCTTATTCACTTACAACTAAATTTGTGTTACTCACATCAGTCCAGAAAACCCATCCACACAGTCCTTCTGTTTGACCTCATTAACCAAGAAGAGTAAGTTGTCAAAACAATCGCTATCTACTGAAACCTCAGTAAGACTTGACTCTAACACAAAAACTGCCCATTTAGAAACCTCCTTTGCTCTGCTTGAAAGAAGTTGAACATGAATAGCTAAGAAATGTTGGGAACCAGGAGCCAAAAGACATGTCTGTGGTACTAACTACTGGGGTCATTTTCTTTGGGTATAACACAGTGAGGCATCCTACAGGAAAGACCCCATATGAAGTGCTGCTTCTCCTCCACCCCCATCATCCATCCTTCAGCCCAAATCTAACTGCTCACTGCCCCTGTACACACCTGCAGTGCCTGCCTACCCCTTTGTGATATGCCTTCTGCCTCCCAGGGAGCACTATTCAACTTGACCAGGCAAGCATCTCTGAAACAACTGATATTCCGGAAAATGTGGCAGCTCTCCTCTTTATATTCCATAGGGACTCACCACTGAGCTCCTCTCATTGCGGTGGCACACTGAGACACTGAAAGATCAGGATAGTCCCTACCATTTTTCTAAATCCCTAGCCAGAAAAATAAGATGTATGTAATCAAAGAGCAGTAACTGCTTAATAATTAAACTAACTCAAATATTAGTACAAGGAGCTCTTTTTAAAAGAAAAAAAAAGAAATTAGAAGTATATCAATATATACAAAACACAGATCACTCTACTTCCTGAGGCTTAGGCCCACTGAGCAATTTCCTCAAATTCTCAAATTACCATATATCCAAAAGATTAAAAAAAAAGGTAAAGGTGGGAATTCTTACAAAGTCAGAGGCCTAGAATCCTGATAGGTTGAAATGTTTCTTGTCTTTAACTTAAAAATCCTTTCAGAGAACAAGATGTGAGTTACATACTATGGTTCCATGTTGGTTTCCAAGGCGAGGGAAAGTCACTCTCTGATGGAGAATCCTGCCCACACAGCCTTATGACTATGACTAGCTGGCTTGACCCACTAGTCAGAAGAGAAAGGGAAGAAAAGAGAAAACACTGATTTCTCCAGAGTGCTTACTACAAATGTTTAAACAAATTCTAAGAAGTAGATCCTTAGATGTCATTTTCCTTGTCCAAGCTGGTTTTGTTTCAAATAATAAAATATACAATAATAATTAACAATTATGCAAGGAGATCAAACTCAAATACTACACTTATATTAGACAAGTTTATATATGATATAAATGTGTGTATGTTTGTGTGTCCCCATCTATATGTATATACAAATATATTTATGTGTGTGTGTGTGTGTGTGTGTGTGTGTGTGTGTGTGTGTATAATATGTATGTACAAGAATTTCTTAAAAGTACTATATAAAGTCCATCCCAGCAGCCTTTTTTCAGATTCTAGTCTGGGTGATGCTCATTTTAAAACTGCATCTCAACAGTGACACCTATAGATGCATTAAGAAATGTGTTAGCCATCTCCCCATAAATAAATATGCTGTGGTATTTTGCAATCCCAATAAAAGTACTCCTGTTGAAATTCCATTGTTTCAAGTATTTACTCATCCTCCATTTGTCCTCATTTAATGTTTTTTTTTTATTTCTGTTACTGAAGTTCAAAAGATCCCAGGTAGTTATCACATAATTACTTTTAGTGTGGGTCAAGCTCATTTTCATAGTTAAAACAAACAGCAGAAAATTAATCACTGTTCATTCATTTTAAGAGGAAGAATGAAATTTCAGAACAAAGTGAATCTGCCTTAAGAAAAACACAATAGAGGATGTAGAGGATGAAACAAATTAATCCATCTTGTGACAGCCGTGAAGTGCTATTGAAAAGAGAGACGCCTGACTCGCATCTTCTTCTGAGGCCATACCTCCAGGAAGGATAAAGCAAGGTGAGAGCTGTACTCTCAGCCTCTTCTAATACATTACCCATACCATAAAGTCCTATTCAACCAAATTACAGCAAAGAAAATTGGTTCATTCTCTATTAGCCTTCTCTCTTGCTTCAAAAACAAAACCTAGAGATCTTAATTTCTCCAGATAAAGGCGACTGTTGATCCTTCCTTAGCAACTAAGAGCAGATGACATTCACATCCCACATCCCACCCCAGCCCAAGTACAAGCAGCATCAGGGCTATGAACATGAATAGTATTCTACACAATAGCACAACCAGATGGGAATGGAAAGTCTCTAATAGCAGTCTCAAGGAAACAACATGAAACAACTTAAAAGTTTTCCCACTGATCTAAAACAATTTTGTTTTGTTTTTAGAAATAAACACAAAAACCCATCTCCTCTGAAAAGGATGAAAGTCAAAGCTAACAACAAAAACTATTCATAGCAAATGTTATGCACAAGTGAAAAGAAATAAGGAGAGCTCACTTTCTAAGGGCAAGCCATATATGGTCATTATGAGCTTGCAAAAATATTAAAATGTAAAAATGCTAGAAGAACCAAGTGCTGGTGGCTCATTCCTGTAATCCTAGCTACTGAGGAGGCCAAGATCTGATTATTGTGATTTGAAGCCAGCCATCTCCAATTAACTACCCAAAAAAAGCCAGAAGTGGAGCTGTGGCTCAAGTGGTAGAGCTTTGAGCAGAAAGCTCAGGGACAGTGCCCAAGCCCTGAGTTCAAGCACCAGGACACACACACACACGAGAGAGAGAGAGAGAAAGAGAGAGAGAGAGAGAGAGAGAGAGAGAGAGAGAGAGAGAGAGAGAGAGAGAGAGAGAGAGAGAGAGAGGCTAGGAAAACAACAAACGAAATTAGTCAGGGCAATTTCTACAAAGCAAAGAAACATCAACAATAATAATAATGTGGAGATGTGAATTTATTTACTAGAAACTAGAAAGCTGAAGAAGAGTTTGTGAACTTTTTACATTTGTGACCTGATGACATTGGAAATAATAGAAATCTGAGATTAATCTCTCAATTTTATTTCCTTACCTGTAAACTAGATTCACAGATGACTCCTCTTAGCTCTACAAGGGTCAGCAGTCTTACAGTCATCTCCATCACCACCATTAGAGAAATCATAAAGTTAGCTTATTTCTACAATTTCATTACTTGCTCACTTAGCTGAACATGAATTTGGCCTTAAAAGCCCTAATTTCCTCTTTAAAACATGGCCTAGGGGGAAAAAATGTGTTATACTACATGTTTTCAATGGCTCAAATGAGAATTTGTACAAGAATAAATGTGGTGTTGTTCAGCTGACCTATAAGCCAGATTTATATAACTAATACTTCTTTATCTTCCCTGGTGATTACCAAATGGATGGACATATTGCTTTTTAAAAAATCCTCTCAGTTAAGATAAAAATCTATAAATACCTTGTTAAATCATACAGTAAGCTGGAAAGGTGTTAGAAAGTTGTTATATTTACTAATTGATTTTATTTTTGTATTTGGGAAAATTTTTTCAAGAATTATATACATTTTAAAGTGGTGCTGTGGCTCAAGCAGTAGAGTGCTCGTCTTGAGCTGAAGAGCACAAGGACAGCATCCAAGCCCAGAGTTCAAGTCCTACAACCTACCAAAAAAAAAAGTAAAGTGGTAGTTTTGAATAATCAATTCTATTAGATCTTCATTTTAGGTTTTATTGTGTTCAGTGACTTTGGAAATAAATACTTTGAAATGTTTAAATAAAATCTTTAACACAGACTATATTCATCAAAATAAAAAGAGCTAAAGAGGCTAGGTGTGAGTCCCTCACACCTGTAGGTACTCAGGAGGCTGAGAGCTGAAGATCACAGTTTGAAGCCAGCCCACACTGGAAAGCCCATCAAACTCTTATCTCCAATTAAGCAGCAGAAAAGCTGGGAAGTGGAGCTGTGGCTCAAGTGATAGAGCATTAGCCTTGAACAAAAGAAAAAAGAGAAAAAAAGCTCAAGGACAGTACCCAAGCTCTGAGTTCAAGCCCTGGGAGATCAGAGCCAAAAGAAAAAAGTTGAAATATAGTTGAAGAGGCAAAAACCTGAAGCTGATTTTTCACCCAAGTAATATAAAATTAAGTTATACTATTAAGTATAGTCACACTAAGAATTTATTCTTTCAAATTACAACTCAACAGAAGAGAGATATTTGCTCAGTGCATAGGGCTCTACCAGATGTTGATCCCATTCAGGCACTCAAGACAAAAGGTATCCTGAACATCAATCTTCATCGCTGTCCTTTGTTTTATCATTTGATGAAAGCCACAACCTTCCATCCCAGAAACAGCCAGGTAATAATGGAACATCAAGTTTCAGTGGATGTGGCGAACAATACAACAGATAGGAAGAGATACCTTTGCAAACTATTAGAGATATCCAAGCATAAGCCCTGGCATGCATTGAGCAGATCAGTCCCTCAGCATTGCCAACACTCTTGCGTGCCGGCTTCCCTCGCTGTCTCATAAAGGAACCATTCCTTGGCATCCACTTTGCTCCCTGAGAGGCTTCTATTGAAGTATCTGAATTAAATCCAGTTGTTTATTTGCCCCTAGTGCATGGCAATAGTCTCTATCTGTATATCGTTTGTATATGAAATGTCTCCCAAAAGGCACATTGTACTGTTGGTAGTTAGCAGAACTTGTAAGAGGTAAAAAGTAGTGGGAAGATGTTGGGTCACTGGTGGTATGACCTTGAGGAAGACATTACCACCTTCCATTTCTCTCCCTTTGCTTACAGCCACCATAAAGTGAGCAGCTGTGATTCATCATACACTCCCCACATTAATGTGCTGCCTTGCCACAGGCCCAAAAGTAACAGTCAACTGACTAAACCAGTAGCCAAAATAAACCTTTCTTCTTAATCATTTACCTCATGCATTTTGTTAAAGTAACACAAAGCTGGCTCACATACTGTCTCCTATCCCTAGTAAAAGAAAATCAGACAAACCAGTAAACAAAAGTTTGGCCATCTGCTAGATATATCATGGACATTAAAAAAATTAAATGTAAGTCCTAAATCCCTCTAAAATCACTGAAAAGTGTTTTAGGTTTTTTATAGAAGCTTCTTGAAGATACACTGCAGATCTCCTCATCTGCTTGACACTCCTGAAGGCTGAACCATCAACATACCTTTCTTCCATCTCCCTTCTTTTCTTCTTCCCAAGCTTTCTCTTTTACTGTCTCAAAACTCCAACCAACCTGTTGGTCCTATTTGGGTATTGTGGAGTGGCTTTCATGACTCCTTAATAAAAAGCAACTTAACTCTGCTCAGCGCCAATTCCAAAGTTGCACCGATTACAAAGAACAGTACAACAAAAATCCAGGCTTTTCAGCCTCCGGAGAGCAAAGGCTCCCTCCTCCGAAGCAGGCTTGAGGGAAAGCTATAAATACTTAAACATTAATATTGTTATCCTTGTCACATGAAAAGATGAATTAATGATTTCCTGGATTCTCTCTGGGGATGACCCCATTGCCTCCATCTCAAGATCTTTTCATCTTATTACCATTTGCTCCCTGAAGTCTTTCCTCCTTAGAGTTAAAAACTGTCATCTGTAAGTAATGGACCATGCACATAGACCTTGCTCATCTGATGAGCGCAGTTGGGGTAATATTCCCACTCCACCCCCCTGTGTCTCCACAGGGCGCTCAAAGCCTGTGTGTCATCCCTGAGCAATTTTCATCAACTTGCTTAGAACTTGCCTGAGGAGAAGCGGGGCTGGAGCGGAACTGTCTCTTTAATGGGATTTTAATGTGATCTTCAGCAAACTAATCTTATTTAGATATCATAGGAAGCCGTGTAATCTCATCTGGGCACTCTTATTTCCTACAGAAAAAGGAAAGCTTTGTAATTCATTTTCAGCAACAGGAGCACTTTAATAAAATCTGCTTCTGAAGGTTAAATGATCAGACAAACAGCTGTAGCCCCAAGACCCTGTATCCATCTCATTGATTAGGGCAACCATGACAACACAATGTCCACTCTACAGGTCGTTTAAATAAAATCCATGCTAAGAGCTTATCTACTGTCAGTTGCCTCTTTCTTGCCAATGTTTTCCTGTCCATAAGTGATGGGGAGGGAAAACGAGCTGGGCATGGAGAGGGCTGCATCCCCAGCACAGCCCTGGAAATAAATCCTGGGTTAGAAGGACAAGTATCACATAATCTGGTCATACATGGGATCCAGAAAAGTTGATCTCATATAAGTAAAATGCAAAATGGCGGTTGCCAGAGGCAGGAGTGGTCGTGAAGGACAAAGAATTGGGGAACTCTCGGTCAGTTGCATAGGAGAAACAATTTCAAGAGACCCATAACACAGTACTGTGACAGTTGTGAGTGGCCATATGCTAAGAAAGTGGATATTAATTGTTTTCATCATAGAAGTAATTATGTGAGGATGTGTGTTAACTAGCTAGGACCTAGCATTCCATAGTACACATATATCTTATGCATATAAATTTGAAAATAAAAATAAGTGTAAAATTGACGCATTCTAAGCTTTGGTTTCTTACCTCAAAATGATAATAAAACAGATTAAACCAAGCCTGCTCATAAATAGGTGCTCCTTCAAACCATAGTTTTGAAATGTATGCACAAGGCATGTACAGAGTGGAGGCTGGAGCAAAAGCAAGAGGAGGAAGGCTCGGGTGGAGACACTGTTCCCTTCATTGTCCTTCAGTAGAGTTGCTGTGGTCCCAGGCAGCATGATCTTCCCTCTCGGGGAAGAATTCTGAAAATACAGCCTTCTCCATCACACCAAGGAGAGTCTTGCAGATAGGGCTCCTTCTTAAAGGCCTATCTAGATATCACATCCTTGCATCTATGCATCCATCGCATCCACCACCCCGCTCAGTGTCTCTGGCAGTAAGAATTTCCATGAGCCTCTCAAGGCTCTGGGTATGAACGCCATGCTGAGAAAAAAGTGGCAGTGGCCCACGCGTCCAAACCCCACGTGGAAATCCACCACCGCCCCCACTCCTGCACACCACCAAGGTGGGAGAAGGCAAGTGCAAGAGTCTACCCACTTAGGAGAATGACAGCAAATTCTACTGCACACAAACTCTTCCTCAGGAGAACAGCCCCAAGCCTACAAGGCCTGCGAATTGGCCAGCAGCAAGCTCATTTTGACATTGGGTGTGGTCTACACAAGAACGTATCCTCAGAAGTGAAAATGCAATAGGATCCAGGTTTTCTCTGAAGGACAAAGGTTTGACTTGTCATTGCCCTCCCCTAATCAACATTAGGTGACGCCCCCCCATTTTCCTTCTGACAATGCTGTAGTGCTCCCCACCAGACTCCATGCCTCGGGTACCTCGGGTAGGCCATAGTATGGAATTCTGGTGATAGTGCATCGGTCATTAAATTTGTTAAACACATATACACAAAACAAAGTCTATTGCAACATCCAGAGTGTGGCCAAACACCTGTGGCTTACTCTGGTAACACTAGCTACTCAGGAGTCTGAGTCATGGAGGGCAGTGGTTCAAAACTAACCCCAAGCAGAAGAGTCTTTGAGACTTCATTTCCAACTAAACAGCAAAAAGCCAAACTGGAGATACAATTCAAGTGCTGGAGAATTTGTGTGAGCAAGAAAGCTGAATGAGAGCACAAGGCCCTGAGTTCAAGCCCTGGTACCAGCACACATTAAAAAGAAAACCACAAACAAGAGAGATGGGTGAGAATGTTGAAAGGGGTGACATTGATCAAGGTTCATTGTATTCATAAACTGCTTTGGTAAATGGCAAATCCAGGATCATTGCCATTTGTGATATTGAGCAAATTAGAATCTAAGAAGCATCTTTGATTCAGCACCTTTTTCACTAAGTCTATGTTCTTTTTTCTTGACATTATTACTGTACTTTTTTCTTGACATTATTATACAAATATCAATGTCTTGATTTTGACAATTGCATTGTAGCATAACAGGATTAGATATTATAGAATCAGGTAAGTATCAGATGCTGCTAAGTCTACTTTCTTACGCTGATAATAAGTAAGCGCCTTTCAAAAACAAAAGTTGTAACAATTGTGCTATCTACCCTAAGCATCTAGCACTGAATCTGGCACATAATACCTAATAAAGATTTGTGCTAAATGAATGTTTCTTGAACAATATCATAATATGAGAGTTATCTCTAAGGGCATCAAGCCAAGGCACCCTAGAGACATTTTCTTTGATTCTCACTCACAAAACAAATATACCACAAGTAGGTATTATTTCATTTTTAGAAATGGACAAAACTATAGCGCAAAACAGATTTGTTCAGCACAATTCATAAATGGCAAGTTGGGACTTAAAAACATGAGTTTCTGGCTCAAAAGTCAACTTATTTTCATTTTTGTCATGATCTCTCACAGTGCCAGGGATCAAACCAGGGCCTCTTGCACACATGCCAATGTTCTGCTAATGAGCTGTAGGCCATCCTTTGCACCAGATTTTATATAAACTATCAGCATAATTAATATTAGCTGACTTTCAAAGTATGAGCCACTGCCTTTCTTAAAATTAACATTAGTTAGAAGTGGAGCTGTGGCTCAAGGTGATAGAGCACCAGCCTTGAGTAAAAGAGCTCAAGGACGGCACCCACATCCTGAGTTCAAAAGCTCTATGACAGACAAAAAAAATAATAATAACATCAATTCTAAAATCATCCCAGATGACACAAAATAAACTTATTAGTCCTCACAGGATATCTTATTGTCTAAGAAATGATCTCAGTTCCATCTACCCACTCATTGAGAACTTCTCTACTTTTCTAAGGAAAACCTTGGAAAAGAGGCACCTCCTACCTCTGAAGTTTGGAGGAAATTACTATTTATTCTCAAATTATCCTTACCACTCAATTTCAGCTGGAGTCTCTAAAGATGCTTTCTGAAGTGAAGGTTTGAAGGCAAAAGGTATTTGGGGGAGGGTGCATTTCGAAAAAAATCATTTAAAAAGTGAAGGAAGTAGAATTGGGTAGAAGGAAGTAAGAGGCAGGTGTGAGAGGTCTCAGCTCATTCTGGTGATCTCTTTGGAGTTACTTCCAATTGTGATAAGGTCTCCAGTATCAACTGGCTGCGGATGAAGACAGTGTACTGGAGGGAAACATAAACTTGGGCAAGGCAGTTCTTAAAAGGTACAGGTAACTCCAGCTTAGAGCATTAGCAGAATAGGTATTTTAAACAAAGCATAGCACTGACATTAATTGCTGACCTTTTCGGCAATTAAGAAATCTTTGTCAAAAAGGAGGAAGAAGCTGGATAATAGGTTTGTGTACTGGATCCACTTGTTTCTTCTTATGAATTCACTCCATTTGGGAACAGTTCCACCAATGTTCAAGTTGGTCTCATACTATATCCTGGTACTGTAGCTGCTCTCAGTACCATAAGTGGTACTTGTCATCTTCTTTCTACTGGACATTCTAGATTCTCAGTATCCAGCTGAGTTAGATGGCTCATGTGATGGGGTGACTGACACCACATCCCTGAGACATCTGAGCCCCTAGTCACCATATCTTTCTCATGCTTATCCAGTTATATCAACTTGGCAAGGAACTATCAAAAGATGCTGTAATGTATTTTCCCCGGTTGACAAACCATTCCCCAAATCAGGACAGAATTCCTGATTGCTCCTGACCATCATGGTCAGTACCCTGCCACATTTCTACATACTTACATACTTGAGTAGCCCAAAGTAGGTGGATAGCAACCATAGATTAGAGCTTAATAAAACTTTTATGTGTCCTCTGCTGAGAGTAGTTTCTGCCTAGAAACAATCATCTCTGGACTTATAGACTAAAGTGAAACTATAATAAGCATCAACTCCCCAAAAGTGTCAGCAAGAGAGACTATAAGTAGATTATAACATTTTGTATTATATTTATGATTATAAGGAGATTACAAGTAGATTATAACATTCTACTTTATGTTTCTATAACCCTGGTATTAGCTCTTATTATTTCAGTTATAGATTGCTCCCTCCAAGTGATGCTTCAGCTGCAGCTTCCAAAGGCTCTTCCATCCATCAATAGCTAAATCCCCAAATCCCAAACAACTGTAGTTAGTGCCAGAGATTTGCACAAACAAGTTTGGAAAGAGGGAGCTGGGATGCTCAGGGACAAAACTTTTAAAGAAATAAGATAGTCAGTTGAGCAGATAGAGAAGTTGAACTGTGATGAAACTTTTACACCAATCTCTGCCAAAGTCAAAGGAGATCTGAAATTAGGAACGTTTCTCAGAGTTCTCCCCTGAGGTGGCCAGGGAGACTTCTCCTTATATACCTAGTCATTGAATGTGGCCTTCAGGAATGTGGTGTATACTTGGGCAAAGCATCCTCATTTATTCTTGGCAAGGGTACATCTGTGAGCAGCAAGTACATAGCAGCAAAGGGAATGAGTTCTGTGTGTTGACAGAGAACCTGGCCAAGTGCACATAGCATTCACCTCACGTTTCTTTGCATTAAGACTCCAAGTGCAAATGATGATAAAACAGAGAGAGACTTGCTGGCTGATAACTATTAACATCTTTGATCACAGTGATATTCAGGATTAAGTCCTGCAAAGAATAATAGATTAAAAGTTACCCAGAAATTTAGATGAGAAGTCACATAAGAAACACCATGGGGGCTGGGAAGGTGGCTCAGTGGTAGAGCGATTGCCTTGCATGCATGAGGCCCTGGGTTCGATTCCTCAGCACCACATAAGCAAAAAGAAGAAAGCTGGAAGTGGTGCTGTGGCTCAAGTGGTAGAGCGCTAGCCTTGAGCTGAAGAGCTGAGAGACAGTGCCCAGGCCCAGAGTTCAGGCCCCACAACCAGACCCCAAAAAATAAATACATAAATAAATAAACATCATGGACCTTGAAGTCGGAAGAGCTACTTTGCCAAGGACTAGTATAAGCACTCAAGGTTTCCAGAAATGAGAGATTAAAGAAAGAATCAGAGAGAGAGAGAGAGAGAGAGAGAGAGAGAGAGATTTGAAAAAGGAAAAACAAGCTGTCCTATGTGGTATTCTTTTTTACAAGTTTTAAGTCTCTTTAGTTACATATTACTTATCCTCATGACTTGTGGCAAAAAAAGGAAAGAAATGAAGGTAAATACCCATGAAACCTTTTCCTAAGAGGAGTCAGAGAAAAGAAAGTATCCACTCTCCCATGATTTCTTGGGGCCAAATTTACTCTAGATAAATAGTACTTTATTTTTAATAGAGTAGGGCTTGAGGGTTGTTCATTTTCTGTTGAGAAATGATTTTTTGAGATCTCAGTAAGTTTCAGGCTCCCTAACTGGCTCCGGGGATACAGGATAGACCCACAGTGTACTCCCAATGTTTCATATCTAAAAGGGAAGAGTCTGTGGAACAAGTACATCCCAGCACAGGAGACAAGTGCTATACTGGGTGAGCACACAGAGAACTGTGAGAACAGAAAAGGAACTAGAACACTGGTCCAAAGTAATTGAGGGGGAGCCAATGAGACACAGTGAATATGAAGGATCAGCCAAGTTCACTTTGCTACCTTCAGTCTTAGATACCACTCTCCTGAATGCATTGAGCTACTTCAGAAACACGCCTATGCTTTGTTTCAAAGACCTTCTCTGACTCTTGATTCCTCAGAGGGGAACATGAACTTCTGTTGAGTGGAATAATCCTTGCAAATACAAATCCCTGTTACATAAAATTCTAATATGAATGCCTTTCTTTTCTATGTGTATTTGTCAATGACAATGATAGTTTTTATTTACTTCAACTCATCTCAGATAGCCTATTAAAGAGATGAGACAGAGAAAGAGAAATAGAGGACAAAGTGTGAAATGAAATATGCAGAAGTTAAAAAAGATAGCAGCATGATAGTAGAACTTTTAATTAATTTTGAACAGAGATTTCCACCCCTGCACTTTGTATATGTACTCAAGTGAAAATATATATTAGGTTCTCATGGAACAGTTCCAAGTGTTCCACATATTTGACACAATCTGGATTAAAACTTAAGAAAGGTTCCATGGGGCTGGGAAGGTGGCTCAGTGGTAAAGCGCTTGCCTTGCATGCCTGAGGCCCTGGGTTCGATTCCTCAGCACCACATAAGCAAAAAAGAAAAAAGCCGGAAGTGGCACTGTGGCTCAACTGGTAGAGTGCTAGCCTTGAGCTGAAGAGCTGAGGGACAGCACCCAGGCCCAGAGTTCAGGCCCCACGACCGGACCCAAAAAAAAAAAAAAAAGAAAGAAAGGTTCCATGAAACTTGTAAATACATGTTATTCACAAAACAAGCTTTCTAAATTAGTTAGGAAGTCAATCAACAATAAGACATACTGGACCACATGATTTTAAAAATTCTCTTAGTGCATGGATGCAAGGTAACCAGCAGGTGCTTCCACATAGCAAAAGGATTAAAGCAGCCATCCTGGCTACTTGCAGGTAAAGAGTACTTGTCTATTCAGCTTTTATGTCAAGAGGTGCCAAAAGAGAATATGCTAGATGTCTGTGGATATAGTTAAGACATATAAAACTAGAGTGACATTTTGAGCAATATCTAATCAGTCATTTTCATCTAAGGTGTTTAAATAAAGGTTCTAAAAACTGGATCTCAAGAATTCAAGTTATAGAACATCTCTGAAAGCAATAGAATCTTAGATTATGAAAGTGCATAGGAGAAACCATTGAAACTATAGTGTGTATTGTATGTAAACACACATATGTTGTATATATCACCTTGTACTGATAACATAAGAAGAATCTTTACAGTTAGGAGGGATTTCTCCTTTCAGGTTTATTTTTGGTGGCAGCAAATGGTCCAACAAAATGAATATCTTGATTAAGCAGAATTACATGATGCAAAACTATACCTCTTCTGTTGGGACTATAAGACCCTCAAGAGACAATAGATTTTATTTAATCATCCTAGAATAACCAGGAGCCACTCCTGCTAGAATCCATAGCTAGAGCCCCCAGTCTTCCACTGAATGTGGCTGACAGGCCAGAAATGATTATCTATTTCCTTCCATCATCAAAATTCACCACCCATTATCCAGATTTTGAGACTGAAAATTTGTACTTAATTGCATTAGGTCTCCATTTTCTTCACATCTTTGCCTCTAAGAAGGTGGAGAATATTAAAGGCTTGCTTTTGTTGACTATTAGTGCTGTTTAGAGCCATGCTTCTTATGCAGTCTGTGTATAGGGACTGTTTTGTTTGTTGGCTTTGATAACAGAAAACTGCAACCACTGGATTAGGTCCATTGTCTCTATGGTTTTGAAGACTGAATCCACGGACACTGAAGGAGAAGTAAAATGGCAAATATTTAATGGAAAAAAGATAAGTAGAGCCCTTGGTAGATAGAGCTCCTGGCTAGACATGAGGGGTGGCAAGGGAGAGCATCACCTAGGGAGAATTGTATAGGGGTTAACAAGGTGTCTCTAGGTGAGAGCTACACTGTACAGCACATGGGCAAACCCAATCAGAGGTTCCATGCAGCTTCCAAGAATTCTCCATATGTTGTTTAGCCATTTTGATTGGGTATCCATTCTGGAGCACACCTCTAGGGTTCAATCAGCCTATCTTTCAAGTGCAAGTCTTCCAGAGGTAATGAGGTCATGCTGTGATACCCAGGGGACAGACTAGGCCATGGTGATGTGATGCAGGAGAGGGCCTTTGGCTTAATTCTCTGCTCTCAGCTTGAATCAGCCTTAGTGTTAGTCAGTCTCAATACACATGACCAACACCAAATGAACTCAACGGCATCCACTCAAATCTATCTTAACAGCACATGGCCACTGGTCATCCACTTGGAAGTCATGGCAACGTCACTCTACTACAAGGTTTCTACATTCTCTCAGTTTCTGTGCCCATCATGTTAACAAAGAGTGCATGATGTCCATGGATATACTTTGTGCAACCATGGTTTAGAGAAAAGAAATCTGCTTTTAATTTTTCTTTGGAATTGTTATTAAATCTTCAACCAGATAATAGTAGCAAGATCTTTCATTTTCTCTGCTGAATTCATTTTTTTAATTTCATGAGAATTGAAATATGTATGAAGCTTTCTTTTTACCTTCAACTTCTTAAATCCCTAAGTTCTTTATCTTGTAATTTTCTTACTTAAGTATGACACCACAATATATATAAAATCATACTCCAGAATCATAGTTAACCAACAATCTTTTGGTCTCCCCATTATCTAGCTGCTTGCGAAGAAAAAACTTGTTGATATAATCCAAACGCTGATTGAATATTATGGGTCTATGAATCCATTCATACAACTATACAAAGTATTCAGATGAAGGTTTTATAGATAATTTGCAATTGAAAGTCCATTAACAGTACAAATGGAGATGAATCATGCTACAATAGACTTTCCAGGTGTGCCAAAATAAGGATGTACAACGCATTCATAAAATAAGGTAATATACTTAATGTAAAGCAGTTCAAGAATATTTCTCCACTAGAAGAAATTGGAGGTCATTTTGACTGCTCTGAGACAAATCTGTTGAGAGGCCTACTAACAAGATGAATGAAAGTAAAGACAGAAGTATTTGGCATAATAGCAAAAGCTTAAAAATAGAAGTGCAAATGTGCAGGTTGCAAATAAACATCCAATATGTTTCAAAGACCATTCCAACCAGGGCTCAGGAATAAGCAGAAACAAAGAGAAATGCTGATATGGCAAAGCAAGATAAGCCAAAGAAATGGACAAGAATAATAGTGTCATATTAATAAAATTAAAATTCATTCAGAAAGATGTTGAGCTAAAATTTGTTTTCCTTACAAAGTGCTTTATATAATTAGAATGAGGGCATGTTTGCTGTGTCTCTAAACATGATTATTCTCTAGTGAGCCGATCTAGGGGGAAAAAAGTTACTGGGCTGAACTGCAATACTGTACTCTAGGGAAGTAACATTCATACTGTTGTCTTCATTTTAATTCATTCTGTGGAACATAATTGTCCAGAGGATCTGATTTTCACATCATAATATGAATATTTAAAATGCTACTTTACATATCACATATGGTTTGGATTTGAGTGATTTCTCTCAATCATATTTCTGTGTTTAGATATTTTTCCCATATATATATATATATATATATATATATATATATATATATATATATATATATATATATATATATATATACCCTTTTTAAAAATAACCTAAGAAGAGGTTGGGGATTTAGCTCAGTGGGAGAGCAAGGCTTGCCTGTTGAGTGCAAAGCCCTGAGTTCAGTACTCAGCTCTGGGGAAAACAATCTGAACTAGATATGAATAACAGTTTTCAGATGGTTAAAACAGCCAAACTTTTCCCAAATGGTAGAAACTAAGCTCAGTTAAACTCCAGTCATAACTGTTACTTCTCTGTGTAGCATCTTTACAATAAAATAAAATTAAAAAGAAAAACGCCAGTCACAGGAGAAAAACAAACCATAGTGTTGAAACTAGAATTTGGAGCAGAAAAACATCACAGGAGAAAAAAGTGAAAAATGACATGCAAAAAAAACCACATTAATATTAAGTATATGGAGAGGATATAATGTGTAACACTGAAACAACACCAATTAATTAGTATATTCAGAGAATGATTCTAATTAGCTCAAATAGTCTAAATTAATGAGATGTACAAGACGTTATGTCAAAAAACGAATTTTACAACTTTGGGGGGGGGCGGCGCAGAGATGGGAAGGGATGGGAAGGAGAAACAAAGGAGGAGGCAACAATGCTTGATAAGAAAGGTACTCATTGGGCTGGGAAGGTGGCTCAGTGGTAGAGCGCTTGCCTTGCATGCCTGAGGCCCTGGGTTCAATTCCTCAGCACCACATAAGCAAAAAGAAAAAAGCCAGAAGTGGCGCTGTGGCTCATGTGGTAGAGTGCTAGCCTTGAGCTGAAGAACTGAGGGACAGCGCCCAGGCCCAGAGTTCAGGCCCCATGACCAGACCCAAAAATTAAAAAAAAAAGAAAGAAAGGTACTCATTATCTTTCCCATGTAATTGTAACCCCTCTGTATGGTATTTTCACAATAATAAAACAAAATGAGACTTTTCCTAAAAAAAAAATTCTTCTTTCCATTTCTTAAAGTACCTTGAAATCAAATTTGAACATGAATTCAATTTATTTAAAATTTTAACTTATGAGGGGGCCTATATTCACCACAAAAACCACTTTAGATAAGTTCCATAGAAAGTGTATATATATATATATATATGTATATATGCATATATACACACACGTTAGCAGATATAGATAGATAGATAGATAGATAGATAGATAGATAGAGCCCCATAGATACTATAAAATGGTGAGAGGCCAGAGCAGGAGAGAATCTATGACTTACTTAGTCCTTATGAAGTGCTGAGTCTACTGGAAGTAATTATTTTACCCATAAACTCACCCATCATCCCAGAAAATGTAGAGAGAGACCATCCCCATGCAAGTTCACATCTTGTTTAAGCTCCTTTTGGGGTTCTAAATCACAGCTATCTAATTCTATCCAATCTCATATCTTATCCCAAAGTTTCAATATCACACTTCTTTTTTGTTTTTTGTATTTTTTTGGAGGGGGTCCGGTTGTGGGGCCTGAACTCTGGGCCTGGGCGCTGTCCCTCAGCTCTTCAGCTCAAGGCTAGTGCTCTACCACTTGAGCCACCGTGCCACTTCCGGCTTTTTTCTTTTTGCTTATGTGGTGCTGAGGAATTGAACCCAGGGCCTCAGGCTTGCAAGGCAAGAGCTCTACCACTGAGCCACCTTCCCAGCCCCTCAATATCACATTTCTTAAAAACAGGAAATGTAACAATGTTTAGTAACTATATAAATAAGTAAATTGGTTAAAAAATTGTTTTTGTTGTGAGTAGGGAGGTAATTTGGTTCTTACCATGAAAATGGCAAGAGGAAATAACATTTTATAGGTTGCTTTGGTTTAATCAGAATTTTAATCTACTGAGTTTATACAATTTCCTTCAAAGTATAATGATAAATTTTCTCTTTGTCTTAACAGGTAATCTTTAGGTTAGGGGTGTCACTGAGTGGTAGAGTACTTGCCTAACATGAGTTATCTAGTCACTAGGACTTTATTATAAGTCATTTAATATAAGAATCTGGAAGGGTAAATGGATACAATAAGATTGCATAACCTACTTAAGACAGGCCAGAATGAAGTAGAAGTCATTTATTTTAAAATGTATCTTGATTTTGTAATTCCAAATATTTTTATATCTAAGTACAAAAAAACCCAAAACCTTGTTTCAAGTTATTCCATATATACCATGAGGAAATCAAATGCTCCCTAATCAAAACTTCAAAGTCATGGATTTAAAAATTTAGGTGGAAAGTACCACAAATCAATCTTCCACCACCGGAAACTCTGAGAAAATAAAGAGAATAGGATGTAGTAGGGGAGGCGTTGTCAGATTACAAATGCAGCCTTTGATTTGACCATGATGAGATCTGCACCAATTGTGTGTGGACAATTGAGTTCATGAAGACAGAGAAGATTGAATGGGAAAATCATGCCAACAAGAAATTATTGCTTTCCATTCTTGGCAAAAGCAACGCTGGGAGGGAATGAATTTCCCATAAAGCATAACTTGAACCAAACCATCAGTCAAGGTAAATGCACAGTAAAAGCCCAACAGCTCTATTGAAATAGACTGGCTCTGATGCCCTGTTTGGCTGAAAGCAACAGCTCCAAGACTTGGGTAAATATTCTAGTAAAGACAGAATAGACTTACAGTCCATTTTTCTGTAGCAGCCATGAACCCTTCTTTTCATAATGTTGTTGCCAAGATGGTTATTCACTCATTCATTTAACAAGTATTTTCTAAGAGTCTGTCCTATGCTTCTGAGCTCTGTTCTCAGAAGTAGAGATATAGCATGAAACAAACAGATACAATTACAGGAAGCTTCTTTTATTAATGGCAAGGAAAGAACAGATAGGAAATTAGCATGATATCAGGTGTCAAAAAGTACTATGTATTGGCCAAACAGCAAAGTGGCCAGAGTGGTTGGAGTTGAGTGAAGAAGGTGGAGAGGGAGGAGAGCCAAGAGTCAAACCAGGTGATAAAGATATGTGGAGCTCATCACAGGTACTTGGATATCATTTGGATAGGAAGAAAATGAAGGACAGAGAGAATACATAATCATTCTCCATTCTGAAAGGATCACTCTGCTTATCAAGAATAGACTAGGTAGATTGGTGATATTTATTAGAGGAAGCCCCTCCATGCAGGTAGCAGAGCTAACAACAGATGATAATGGTATTATCAATTGAGGTAGTGAGAGGTTAACTAAGCTAACTCTGCATTCCAGATCAGAGCAAGAGAAAACTCCAGGGCTTTCTTGACCTTGGTATCTAGTAGAGCTTCCATTTACTAAGATGAGGAATAGATGAAGGAAATCAGGTTAAAAGTAAGAATCATATATCCAGTTTGGGATATGTTTATGGAACATAAATCAGATAACTAAATTCTCAAGTCTGGAGTTCAGAGAAACCACAAGGAGAGGTTCTGCCAGAGGACAAATAATTAGGGAGTAATAGGGATACAGATTGACCCATTGCAACAAAGAGATTTACAAGATGCTATGTCGAAACAAACTTTACAATTTAGGGAGGAGTGGGGTGGTTGTAGTTGAGGAGGTAGGAGGGAAGGGATGGTAGGGGAAAAACAAAGGAGGAGACAACAATGCTGGATAAGAAATGTACTCATTACCTTGCTCATGTAATTGTAACCCCTCTGTACAGTATTTTCACAATAAAAACTTATTTTAAAAAAAGAGTCATATTGCACAACTAGTGAAGAACACCACTTAGAAGTACAAAGATTGAGGGGCTGGGAAGGTGGCTCAGTGGTAGAGCACTTGCCTTGCGTGCTCGAGGCCCTGGGTTCGATTCCTCAGCACCACATAAGAAAAAAGAAAAAAGCCGGAAGTGGCACTGTGGCTCAAGTGGTAGAGTGCTAGCCTTGAGCTGAAGAGCTGAGGGACAGTGCCCAGGCCCAGAGTTCAGGCCCCACGACCAGACCCCAAAAAAAAAAAAATACAAAGATTGAAAAACAGAGGTTCTTATAAGGATGGTTATAGTCTTCTAGAACTTTTCAATACCGCCTTTACCTTCTTCCTAGTCAGAAAAATAAAAACACATACCTTGATATTATGAAAAAAAATCATCAATTTTTCCCTAGATCCAGAGTGAACAAAGAGGTATAGAAGAAAGTATTTGAAGTAGACATCAAGCAGACTTGGATTTGAATCCCTGCTCTGCTCCTAACCGGCTGTATCATTCTGTGAGTTCTTTCACCTCCCTGAGTCTTCTCTCCATTGTAGATGATTCGGCTTCGTGGATTGCTGAGAAAATGAAATAATACATATGCAGAATCACACAGGAAGTTGCCCTGCAAGGTTAGCTATGGAAATCAATAATTACTCTATTTCACATGCATTTTTAATGAGGAGCCTCATAAGTTTAACGTGCAATGAGGCAGGAGCAAAAGTGGGGAAAGTATTACTGCTTGGATGAGCACATGAAATTTCCATATACCAAAGAGATTTTTTTATAGCTTCATGATTTTTTTAACTGATCTGGTCGGGGAAAGATAACTTTGGTTCTTTCTCTATTCATCTTTAGAGGAAACTAGGGCAGAGACTTTGCCCTTTTCAATGTTTCATTAAGCAAGAAGTGTGCCTGCCCCCATACAACCTCTGTAATAACTTCATGGCACTCTGAGTGGGGGAAGATTTCTTCCTACTAGAGCACACTTAAATCCATATTCTTTCCCCAGGCAAAGACCTGCCTGATACATTCATCACCTGAACTAGTGGCAAGTGATTTTCTCTGCCTTTATCATGTCACCTTCCAGCCCCGCACCAGCATATGGTCTATTATGTGCAAATGATTAAACAGATTTTCTGCCATGAGTAAAAAATATATTTCCCACTGGATACAGCAAAGGTTTGTAACTTTCTCCTAGAAGAGCAAGGCTAGAATTCTAAGTGATTCGAGGGGACAAGAAAAAGAGAAAGCCTTTATGCTTACGGGTCCATAACTCATGGTTTCTGTTGGCAGAAAGGAAAATGTATCCAGTGTGGAATTTCTCCTGGACAAGATGGAGGTCAGAGTACAGCACTCAAGAAATAATTTTCTTGGTCTTCGGAAGCTGGCAGATGCTGAGATGCTATCTCTTATCCATTTACCTAGGTATCCTCCATGCTTGTTATAACATCTAGATCAGGTGTTACCTATTCCAGGTGAAGAAGAAATTGCAGTCCATCCTTTGGCTAAGCATCTCCTATGGGCCTATTGCTATCAAATATATGTATAATTAAATATAAATCAGTAAACACATTAAACCAGTAAATGTAATATAATTTTTGTATATATTTTTGTTTTCTCTTCTCTCTCGGTTTCTCTCTCTTTTTCTCTCTCTCTCACACACACATATACACACATACTAATGTTTATTGTTATCACTGAAACTTCAGTTACTAACACCACAAATATTTAGTACAAAGTTTATATATTTATCTCCAATTCACTATATTTCCTTTTAAGTAAGCTTTTAGGATGAACTGCCAATATGTGGTTTTCAGTTGTTAAATATTTTTGAAACACATACTTTATGTATTACACATAAAAACTTGCTCATAAAACTAGAGGAAATACATCAAAATAGTTCTCCATCTGTATATGATAGTTATTTTCTTTTCTTCAATTTTCAATTTTTTTAATAATAACAAACAGATGTATTTAATGGTAATGACCACTAGTACATATGTACATATGGCCTTTGGCAGTTTTCCCAGCCTCTCAGAGATTGCTTCATTTATAAAATCATGTAAATTGAATACGTTGTGTGGATTAAACTATGTATATAAAATAACTTTTGTACTACTTGGTATATAACAAATAGCCTCTTAAAGAAATTAGTTGTGCCAGGCATTATTGCTCATGTCTATAATCTTAGTTAATCAGAAGGCAAGATTGGCCCAAGTAGAGAACCTAGTGAGACTCTTTCTCTCCAATTAACCAGCAAAATGCCAATCTGAAGGTATGACTCAGAAGTAGAGTATCCCCAAGAAAAAGCCCTAGTACCAGGAAGGAAGGAAGGAAGGAAGGAAGGAAGGAAGGAAGGGAAAAAAGATTCCTGCTTCTAGAAATACAATAGTCAGGACACAAAAATCTCTTTGGAAGAGATGAGGAAGCACCTGCTGCCAACCATCAAGAAGTTTAAATTCTCACAGAGCCATAGATCAGCTCCCATAGAAAATGATGAGGCAGAAAAAATATCCTGGGAGCCAGAGTTGTGTGAGATTCCTGGTCAGAAACACTTATGCTTGGGTTCTTGGAAAAGCAGTCAGACATCTAAAGCTGTACCAACAGCATTCTTTTGAAGAATGAAAAGATACAGAGAGTGAAATGCAAAAAGAAAAGACTATTAGTTTGAATGTCATGTCTAGTATTTCACCACTTTGGAAGGCTGTAAAGAAACTGTTTTAAACTTCAAGTCTCTCATGTGTTAGAAATAAAAAATAATACAGAGGTATCATGAGAATTAGACAGAAAACATGAGGCACACTGAAAGTACTTGATAGTAGCTATTATCGTGTCAGCCCAATCACAGTGCAAATGCCTGAAATGCCAAATATCTAGAAGGGAACAGGCCAAGCAGAGGCTGCAGCACCACATACATGACTGCATGCCCTCCAAACAAAGCGACTATCAACATGCTTCGGCACAAGAGCCAGCCTGAAATACAGGCAGAAAGCCAGAATGCCTGATACATTTTTTTAAAAGATGAAAAATCTAGATTCTATACAGATTGGCCTGGTTTTTAATTCAGGTTTTTTAAATCAACAAACATTGTAAAGAACAGACAAATCCCATGTGTGGATAAGAACTGGCTCATGCACCACCAGTTTGTAATCCCTGATTTAATCTCTACCTGGAGAGATTGCAATGAAACTGAAGGGCCTAGACTTGTTGACAGTACTCCATCCCTGGTGGCTTCTTTGGTTCCTGGCCAACTTCCTGTCATGTTTCTTTGGACCCCACACCAAGGTACAGTCAAAAGACAGTCACTTGCTCTAATATCCTCTACAGCAAATCTTTGGAAGCTGCTGAGAAGTTCTATTCCTTTGGGATACAATTCTTCATATCTAGGCAAACGTTTTCTATAATTGTGGTAGTTTCAGATAACCTCAAGAGCTCTCTTAAAACTGCTATTTCCTTCTGAGGCTCTCCTAGAACCCACTTAAGTAGAATACCTTGTAAAAAAGACACCAACCTCCAGTTCTAGAAATTTCCTGCTGAAATAGTTCCTAGCAAGAGTATAAAGTAAAGCTATTATTGAACATTAACATCTCTGGAATGAATTGTTAAGATGATTTGCATGTGGCCAGTTAGAGTAGACGGAAGACTCCAGAACACTAAGGCACCATCACACATCTGTTAATTGCAGCATTCTGAAGGCTAAAGCTGTAGGACTGAGAGTTCAAGGACAAGCCAGCCTAGGCAACTTAGCAAGACCCTATCAAAAATAAAGTATAAAACAGTTATGGTGCATGTAACTTAGGGATAGAGTTAGAATGCTCATCTAATCTAACATGCACAAGACCAGGGCTTAGTCCCCAGTGCAAAAAAAGAAAAAGAAATAAGTAACATAAAGCTACATGATTTGGTTATAATTTGGAATCTAAAATAATCACTCATAGAAGTAGAGAGTGGAATGGAAGTGACTGGAGGTAGTGTTCAAAGTTTCAGTTATATGGGATAAGTTCTAGATATCTAATACACATGTGTTCTCTATGTTAACAAATACTGGACTGTATGTTTGAACTTTACAAAGGGGGTAAATCTAAGTTCAGAAAGGAAAGGAGGAAGGGGGAAGGGAAGGAGAGAGAAAGGAAGGGAAGGAGGGAAAGGGGGAAAATGGTAGCTCTGTGAGTTGATAGGTAGGTTAATTAGCTTGATTACAGTAATCAATACACATGTTCACATACATCATAGTATCAAGCTGTACATATTATATATACAGTTTTTATTCAACAAAGGCAGGTATGTGAAGAAATACCACCTAGTGGGAGAGAGAACCTTTCTTGTAGTAAAATGCAAATGTATGCAAAAGAGGCACAAATCTGCTTCTAAACAAAGGCAATGTTGCATATAAGCAATGACATCTCCAGTTCAAACCATAGGGATTCACAAGAACTAAGATGTGTGAAGCATTCAACAACTTATGCATAGATCATACTCATCATACCCCATAAAATACACAATCATTGTCCAAGAACAAAGGAAGGGAGAGAGGAAGGAAAGTAGGAAGGGAGGGAGGGAGGGAGAGAGGGAAGGAAAGAAGGAAGGAAAAAGAGAGGGAGGGAGAGAAAAGAAAGAAAGGAAGAAAATTAAACCTTTGTCCAATTTAATTTCTTAGAGGTTTTAGGGGTTTCATTTCAGGCATTTAATTTGGAATCATTGTGAAATCGTGATTTTAAAAAAATAGCCAGACCTTTTTAACACAAGCAAAGGTGAGGAAAAGTTAAGTCCTGTTTGCAAAGTCCTGAGCCAAAACCTCTGTCTTTCATTTAAAAAATCCTCTGAGTTTTAACTTATACCATTCTATTTTACTGTTACATTTAAATTATTTGAAGGTGCTCACCTGGTAGGGAGACTCAAGAGGAAAGATGTTAGCCTACATATGATATAAGGAGAGGAAAGTGGAAGGGATAGAAGGGAGAATTCCCCACTCTCATTACATAGGAATCAACAAACAACTAACTGAGGGTTATTTCAGGAGACAGTTTAAGAGTAGGAGCCAGGGCAGCATAGCTGAAGAAATGGTCTAGATGAGCAGGGTTACCTTTGGGCCATCAAAATTGTGAATAAAGTCAAGGAATTAGGGACCCCAAGGAAGGAAGGAAGGAAGAGAAGGAAGGGAAGGAGCAAGCAAAGGTCCACGGGCGGGGGAGTGAGCCATGGTGGGAGTCAGGCATGAATCATGAATGCACACAGCAGAAGAGCACCATGCACACAGAAGCAGCCAGTGTGCCCATCTGAATGAGTCTCCTCCAATTAAGAGCCCTGGATGGATCTGACATAAATGACCAGTAGTTCTTGATAAAAGCAAAGAACGCTCCTTGCTTTTCTAAAATCTTTATTAAATCAAATGAAGCTAGGGTTCTGTGGCTGTGATTTATTGCACTGGGAAGTGCCAGAACAACCAAATGACACATTTTCTTTCACTCCTGGCAAGTAATTAGCCTCTGTCTTGCTAAAGGGTCTGTCAGCAGTCTTGTCAAAGAAAAAGAAAACCGAACTACTTAGAAGCACTGGGCTTCCTGCATTACTCATGGTCAACTTTGCCCTTGAAGGCGCACAGTCCTTTTCTTCTGGCCTACTTGCCTCTTGCTAAGTAAAGCTGGAAAGGAGGGGTAGGAACATGCAGGCATGTACTGGAACTGGTATGTTGGGGAAAAAAGAACGAGCATGCTTCCACTCACAGACGAATCACAGAATAATCACTGATAATGTATGCCATAAATCATCCCTGTTGATCCTTGCGGGCTCCAATTTACAGGGGAGAAGCATAAACTTGCAGAGATTAAGTAATTTAGCTAAGGCTAAGCAGATCCTGAGAACAAAACTGAATGAAGCCCTGGAAGCTCCTTGCAGTCCATTCCAGTTCCATCACACATTACCTTGTTGTATGAGGGCGCACAAGGGTTTGCTCTGTGATTCCATGATTAAAACATATGTTTCTTTAAAGGTTAGCTACCTCTGTCCCCTTCTCAGTGAGAACAGCAACTGCTGAGTTATTATGCATAATTTTATGCATGTATATATATATATATAAAACATATAAAAGATGTTATAGAGAAAACATGTATAATATTTAACAATATATAACATACATCTTTATAACATGTTATAGAAATATATCACTTTTTTATACAAATTGAATATGTAGAAAAAAATAAAAGAAGAAACATTAAACCAGTGGTTATCTTATTACTCAGAAATATCCACAGTAAGGACTTGGATCTATTTTCCTTGGATTAGAATGTATTACTAAACACAGCAAACATGATTACATCATGAATAATTTTATACTTGATTTCAAATCCTTTAAGGCTGTGTAATATGCTGTCATCTAGGTGGCACATTATAATTTATATTTGGTCATATTAACTTTTTTAAGCCTGCAATAAATGGCCCAATAAATGAACAATCGATTATATAGAGAGACAGACAAAGAGAGAGAAAGAGCGAGTGGGAGAGAGATTGAATATATTAGTGATTCTGAACTGTAGTTAACTGTGGTCCCCTAAGCTTCATTTGGGAATATTGTTTTCACAACTTTTGAAGAAATGCACCTGTTATCCATTATGCTGCCAAGTACCTTTTGTGCAGAGGACAGCCCCCCCAACACCCCACAAATAGTTATAGAGTGCAAATTACCACCTAAAACATCAACTAGTGTGCAAAGGATGGGAAAATGAAGTCAATATACTCCAGCATAAAAGCCATAACAAGTATTACTAGAGTAGTTCTTATGCCTCAAGAACAAAAACATTTAATTAAATTAATATTCTTCCTCCTTTATGGCTAGATGCAGAGGTTTCTCTGCTGTCTTACTAGAAGCTAGTCCTCAGAAACAGCCAATGGCAGGGCTCTAATCAGGACATCTGAAGAGAATGGAAATGAAGAGGCCTACACATACCAATCAAATCCAGCTGAGCCCTTTTCCTTCTCTAGAAACTCAGCTGCTGAGCTGGGAATGTGGTATTGTGATATAGTGTTTGCCTAGCATGCATTCCTCAATACCACATAAACAGAAAAAGCCAGTAGTAGTTCTGTGGCTCAAGTGGTAGAATACTCACCTTGAGCAAAAGAAGCTCAGGGATAGTGCCAGGACTGGCAAAAGAAAAAAGAAAGAAAGAAACTAAGTGAATTAACCAAACACCCACTTCTTCCAACTGCTGCCCTTTAAGCACTGCCCTGAGTTCAAAGAAGACTGGAATTCTGAATGTACAAAGGAAGAGCAGCTTCTATTCCTATAATACCGGTACACAGGGCATTCTGCTATTTGAGAAGCTCTACATTGAAGTTTAAGAAACAAAGGATTAAAGGAAACATAAGACAAAATTGTTTTCCCATACTTGTTGATTTAACTGGGCAATAGACTTAGACTCATGAGTCCATCATCATGTCATCTTACCTTCCTTATTCTAACCCATTCAGTTTGTCACTGAGCTACATTCAGTTAAACAAATCCTGTGCCTTCTGTTTTCTTTCAGAGAGCCAATTGATACTACTCCATGGCTCCCCATAATATTCCATCCTTCTCTGCATTGGTAATCAGTTCAATTTTTATATATTTCAACTATATTTTTCATGCCCATAAAGCCAAAGAAAACAAGGAGGCTTACAAAGATACCTGATATGCAAGCTTTGAAAAATCAAATCTGACAATAAATTAGTACAATCATGGTATAAGTGGTGATAAAAACAATAGCTAAATATTAGCCCTTCTTCACCCAATAACAGTACCATGCACTTCCCATCCACTATTCACTCATTTCACAAAACCCTAAAAAAATATTTCTCTTGGGCTGGAAAGGTGGCTCAGTGGTACAGTGCTTGCCTTGCATGCTTGAGGCCCTGGGTTCGATTCCTCAGCACCACATAAGAAGAAAAGAAAAAAAGCCGGAAGTTGTGCTGTGGCTCAAGTGGTAGAGCGCTAGCCTTGAGCTGAAGACCTGAGGGACAGTGCCCAGGCCCAGAATTCAGGCCCCACAACCGGACAAAAAAAAAAAAAAAAAAAATATATATATATATATATATATATATATATATATTTCTCTTTCTCCAATTACAGATAAGGAAATTGATTTACAGGTTTAAAAACACACTACTAGAAAATGCAAAACCTTAATCTAGACCTAGAACTAATCATTCCATTCAGTGGACAACTTGTATGTTTATAATAGACACAATTCTTCCCATTGCTTAAAGAGAAATTAATGGTATACAGTTAACCACAAAAAACTCACAGAATCAATACAACTTGGAAATCATGGGACTAAATGTGTCCAGAGAACTTAGAAATTGAGGCTCTAGAGCATTGCCCCCCCCAAGAGGCCATTTTACTCTCTTCTGTGCTAAGCTTCCCCATTAGGCTGGATATAAGCGTTGGAAACCCATTACCAGCAATCAGATCTAGGACATAGGCAATGATATTGTGAGTATTTCACAATCATTTTAAGAGTAAACTTTTTTCTTCTTTTTTTTTTTTTGGCGGGGGGAGGGGGGGGGTCCGGTCGTGGGGCCTGAGCTCTGGGCCTGGGTGCTGTCCCTCAGCTCTTCAGCTCAAGGCTAGTGCTCTACCACTTGAGCCACAGCACCACGTCTGGCTTTTTTCTTTTTGCTTATATGGTGCTGAGGAATCGAACCCAGGACCTCAGGCTTGCAAGGCAAGAGCTCTACCACTGAACCACCTTCCCATGCCCTAAGAGTAAACTTTTCTTTGGTTGATCAAATTCAAACAAAATTTTGTAATTGGCCCATATTGGGTCACATGGCCACCTCTTAGAAAAAATTCCTAAATTCAGAGGGATAGTCTACTTTGGATAACAATTATATCTCTCTGAGTGGGAGGGAAGAGCTACTTTGATTAGGACTATATAAGAAACACAAAGCTGATGGCTCACACCTGTAATCCTAGTGATTCAAGACGCTGAGGATCACAGTTCAAAGCCAGCCATGTCAGGAAAGTCCATGAGACTCATATCTCCAATAAACCACCAGAAAACCACCAGAAGTGGTACTGTGGCTTAAGTAATAAGAATGCTAGCTGAGGGACAGCGCCCAGGCTCAAAATTCAATCCTCCTGACCAACAAATAGCAAGAAAGGGAAGGAAGGAAGAGAGAGAGAGAGAGAGAGAGAGAGAGAGAGAGAGAGAGAGAGAGAGAGAAAGAAAGAAAGAAAGAAAGAAAGAAAGAAAGAAAGAAAGAAAGAAAGAAAGAAAGAAAGAAAAAGAGAGGGGGGGAGGGAGGGAGGGAGGGAAGATTGGAAAAATGAGGAGAAAGCCAGATGCCAGTGGCTCACACCTATAATCCTAGCTACTCAGGAGGCTGAGATCTGAGAATCATGGTTCAAACCAGCCTAGGGAGGAAAGTCTGTGAGATTATCATCTCCAATTAATCCCAGAAATGCAAGAAATGAAGCTGTGGTTCAAGTGGTAGAGCATTAACTTTAAGCACAAAATCTCAGAACAGTACCTAGGACCTGAGTTTAAGTCCCAGGACAAGCCCCCTCCCCCCACACACCCCCACACCCCCTCCCCCCCGCTGAAGAAACAGAATGAGGAGAGACTAAACTGGAAGGGAAACAGGGAAAAAGCCACAGGAGATATACAATGAAGTCCTTGTAGTTCACCTGTGTTAATGCATCAGACTCAGTCTGGAAATTAAAAAGAATGGTAACTCTCACTGAACTTAAATAGCACTTGACTGCTAAGATTCTTAAGTCTGTGTTTTTTTTCTGAAAGCTATGCGAGAGCAGATGTTTGATAGCAGCAAACTGGGTCATCAAAGGGAGTAGTTTTACCACAGCATTCTAATTCCTTGACCTCAGAAAATGTCTTGAGGTGGCATCTGGCCAGGCAAGGTAATTTTAATCTATATAGAGGGAAGCTTATAAGAAATGCAGAAAAGACGTTTCTAGGAGCCCTAGAAATCCAGTCCTGTAGGAGTCTAAGAATAACAATAATAACTGATAAATGAATCTGCCGCTTACTACATGCAAAAGACTTTTCTAAGGGTTTTCACATATACAAATATTTCTCAACTTACAATAGTATAACATCCCAATAAACCCAATTCAACATAAAGATATCATGTAAAAATATTTAGTTAAACTGAGCATCAGGGGCTCACAACCGTAATCCTAGCTAGTCAAGAAGCTAAGATCTGAGGAACTCAGTTCAAAGCCAGTCCAGGGCAGGAAAGTCCATGAGACTCTTGTCTCCAATTGACTACTCAAAATGCCAGAAGAGAAGCTGTGTTTCAAGTGGTGGAGTGATAGCCTTGAATAGATAAAGCTCAAAGACAGCACCCAGATCTTGAGTTCAAGCCCCAGAACTCACACACACACATACACACACACACACACACACACACACATACACACACACACACTATATATATATATATATTCATATACATGTATATATATAATCTATTCAACACCCCAACTTAGCCTAACATATCTAAAATATGTACAGAATGCTTGCTTTAGCCAACAGTTGGACTAAATTATCTAACACCAAACTATTTACATTTTGATTATATTATTTACTTAACTGAATACTGAACTTAGAGTGAAAAAATAATTGGATAGGTTTGCCTATCCAATAGATCAGGGACTATTTGTATAAAGAATTTAATCTCTACAATAATCCTGACAGGTAGATACTAGAATACCATTCTCCTGGATAAGTTTAATTGCCCAAAGCGAATGACCCAGACACAGGAATTCTACATGCAGGACACAAACTTAGAGCATTACACCACATACAATGTTATAAAACAGTGTAAAGTTGTTTAGAGCCTGTACTTATCTAACCTCTGTACAGTATCTTTACAATAAAAAAATTTAAATAATATAATTGAGAATTTAGAAGGCAATAAAAAGAAGCAGAAGAAGCAGAAGAAGAAGAAGAAGAAGAAGAAGAAGAAGAAGAAGAAGAAGAAGAAGAAGAAGAAGAAGAAGAAGAAGAAGAAGAAGAAGAAGAAGAAGAAGAAGAAGAAGAAGAAGAAGAGGAGGAGGAGGAGGAGGAGGAGGAAGGCCTAAACCAGGTGCTGATGGCTTAGAACTGCAATCCTAGCAACTCAAGTCTGAGATCCAAGGATGATAGTTTGAAGTCATACCCTGTAAAGCAATCCATGAGACTCTTATAACCAATTAACCAGAAAGAAAAATAAAAAGACAGAAGTGGAGGCACCACTCAAGTGGTAGCTTTGAGTGCTGGCCTTGAGCAAAAAAGGTAAGAGACAGCACTCAGGCCACAAGTTCAAGCCTCAGCACTTGGCATAAAATGAATGAATGAATGAATGAATAAATGACAGAATTCATCCTCCCATTAGACAAAGCAAACAGTGTGAGGATAATAGCCAGTAGATTTAGTTACAGTATAATTTAGGAAATTTCCATAATAAAAGGCATCATTACCCAACTGAAAGACCAGTCATACTCCTGGAGAAGCATTATTGAATGCTCAAAAACAGTAAGGGATTGAAAATCTGAATATAAAAACTTTTACAAATTAATAAGTAAAAGCTAAATAACCCAATAGAAAAAAATAGACAAAGATTATGAAAAGATGTTTCACAGAGGAGGAAAAACAAAGGATCAGAAACATGAAAAGATTTTATTGTCAGAAAGTGCTTCAATGAAATATTCATTTCTATATAGCCAGTTGGTTATGAAGTTCAGGTAAACAAGACTCCGTGCCGACAAAGATGCAGAGATGTGAGAGTCTTCACTCTGATTTGAAAATACCTGATAAAATGGAAGTGTCCACTTCCAAATTTCTGTCCTAAATCACCCCCCATGTACACATAGAACCAGCCGCAAGAAATTGTGTGGCAGCATTGTTTACAGCGATAAAAAACTTCCAAACTGTACTGTGCAAACCACAGAATGGCCATAAATAACTATAACATATTTCTCTGATGGAAGACTCTATAACAGATCAATTGAATAAAAGAAAATGATATGCATCAAAGAAATAAAATAGCCCATTGTGGTAACCCATGCCTGTAATCTCGTTGGGTGGGAGGCAGAGACATGAGGATCATGAGTTCCAGGTTAGCCTAGGCTACATAGCAAGACTCCTGTATGAGACAAAGAGATACAAGGAGACAGATGAAAGGAAGAAAACGAGAAAGAGAAAGAGAAAGAAAGCAAGAGAGAAAGAGAGAGAGGGAAAGGAAGGAGGAAGGAAGGAAGGAGAGAGAAGAAAAAGAGGGGAGAAGGAGAAGGAAGGGTAAAGAATAAAGGAGGGGGAGGGAGAGAAAAAAGAGGAAAATCTATAATAATTAATATAAAGCAAAATTTACATACTATAGGGATATTTTCTATAATTATCTACAATATATAAATTACATTCATATGAAATGTAAATTTTCATTGATATACATTATGGCCCTAATGGTTTGGGATTTTATTTGGTAGTAATGGTGTTTGAACTCAAGGTTTCATGCTTATTACTCAGGCTCTCTACTACTCAGGCCATACTCCAACCCCTTCAGATTTTAGTTTAGTTTTCAGATAGGATCTCACATTGTTACTTAGGTCTACACTCCAACTAGGCTGCTCCTACCTATGCCTATCTCATTACTGAGAACACAGATTTGCCACCACACTCAACCTATTTGTTGAGATGAAATCTCAATAACTTTTTTCCCCTGACTAGCATCTAACTATGATCCTCCTGAATGCTTCCAGTCATGACCATCTTTTAAGTTTGTTTTATGTGCATATGAATATATAACAGAATATGTTCTATTATAATGACAGACTTTATCATAGTATTTCCCTGTAAAACAAGGTAGGAATTAGGAGAGCTACAAAAGGAACTCTCTTTCATTTCTTAAGAAGAAATGTCTGAACAGGTATGGTAGTACAAGCCTATAGTCCAAGCTACTTAGGAGGTTGAGGCAGGTAGGTAGTTTGACCCCAAGAATTAAAGACCAGTCAGGGCAACACAGTAAGATGATATCTCAAAACACAAAATCAAAAACATAAACACAAAACTCCATAAAATTGAGTGGAAGGTGCATAGATATATTTGTGAAATGTTTAAAATTTCTATAGACTAAAAATACATGTTATTATCCCAAAGTTTCATGTCTATGAGAGAAGTAGAAGCCAAGTAACTCTCTGGGAGTAGCAATGGAGTCCTATCTGGACCTTAGGATCTGGCACAAGGCCCACTGTGTTATCTCTCTTACAGGAAAAATGAACCCTGTTGGCAGAATATCTTAAGCACTTAGATGGAAAAAAGGCTTTCTGAACATTCTCACACAGAAAACTATGGCTTTGAGAAAGTTAGGAAAGGTCAAAGCAACCAGCACAGACAGATCTCTCTAAACAATTAAGAGGTAATCCAAAATCCATTGCAATTTGGCTTGGAAAAAATATCCCTGTGCCCTCATTTGTAGGCACAGACGTGTGATCTTCTGAGAAGTCACACTACAGTCCAACCCAAAGTTGAGCGCTGATAAGAAAGAGGAAGGCCATTTTTTTAAAGACTAACTGAAATATGGTAGATTAAAGGAAGGACTCAAATAGTGTAATTCCTTAGAAAGGCAAAAACAACGTTGAACAAAATAAAGACCAGGAAGTAGGTACTTGAAAGAAGTGGGGAGGGGTCAAGAGGAAAAGCATAGGAATGAGGAGGAGAAAAGGGAAAGAATGCAATGAAGTCAAGAATTCAATGTATTACAAAAGAAGAGTGAAGGGATGGGTTGGGCGGGATGGGTGAGAATGTTGGAAGGGGTGACATTGATCAAGATGCATTGTATAGGGAAACTGCTTTGCTAAGTGGCAACTCTTTGTACAACTACTTAAAGATAATAAATAAAGTAAATAAAAATTAAAGCAAAAAAAGAAAAAAGCAGAAGAAAAGAAACAGGTAGGGAGCTGAGCAGCTTCTTGGCACATTTAGTTGCTTCTTTTTCTTTAGGATGAGCCCCAAAAGGAAGCTTCACCTCCCAGACAGAACAAAGACAAGATCATTCATTGACCCTCAAGTCAGTCATTTTTCTAAATGAGCTGGTATTTCCTCCTCTGTGAGGCTAAGATGCCAGACCGAATCGTCTTTGTTCTCTTCAAGAACACACACAAGTGTGTAAGTTCGTGGGACCCTGTATGTGTACTCAAAGACACACACTGCCTGTCTATGGAGCTCTGTCTCCCTCTTCCCACCATCAACAATTACAATTCTTGCTAATAATGTTAAGTGAGTTTTTTAAATGAGCTAAAAAATGTTGGGGGAAAGGAAATGGATTATTCAAATAAATGTATTGACTATGTCTATGAATACAAGTGTCTGTGCTGAATGATCACAATTGTGTAGATACATCCTACCCCTACCTATCCTAGTTTTATGACCCTCAACAAGCTTTAAAAAAAAAAACCTTCTGCCTCAATTTCCTCTCCTGTAAAGATAATGTATCATTCTTCTGTTCAGGGAGTAACAGAGTCGTGGAACATTTCTCTAACATGTACCAGGCCCAGAGTTCAGTCCCAAGTGTTGCAAATATATATAAGCATGTATATCTCTCCTTTGCCATCAACGGGAGAACAAGATTCCTACAAAACCACATATAGAAACTCTCATATGGAAAGTGTTCAATACATGGCGACCTCCACACATTTATGTCTGCATGTGGGTGTCTTTCTTTATGCATTTATTTCTATAGAAAGGTATTTATCCGAACATAGTGATATCCATTTCTCCAAGCAGACTTGAATCTGCCCAAGAGTGTCCAGGGAAAAAAAGTAATGATTAGATTTATCAAGCGAAGTTTTCCAGGCTGCCTTTCTGACTCGAGGCAAGTGAGAACTTGGCACGGTTTTCTGTTTTCACGGCAACAGCAGTTTCAATATCCCCACCGCGACAGAGCCCAGGGATACCTTTTTTGTCAGTGTTCTGACAGCCTTTGTAAAATGTCTGGGTCTCCCCAGTTGCGCTTCTAAGAGCTCCTGGGCGTGTTGGGGGTGGGGTGGAGGGGTTGAAAGGCCCAGGAGGAGCTCACCTGCCAATTTCTTTTTCTCATATCCTCCTTGATAATCAGTGAGTACCCTGAGGCTAAACGCTGACTTCACTGGATCCGTGAATGTCCCGGAAATTCAGATCTTCATTTAGCAGAAGTCTCTGCGACCCCCGTGTTTACTGCTGACTAGTTTCATTTTACAGGGTTCTCAGTTCTACGCTTCAGAAGCATAAAGTTTCCGTCTAAAGTTGGGTTACACTCTAAATAAAACTTTTTAAATCTAACTCAATTTCACTCCTGGTTCAGCTGTGGAGCTATCCTCGTGTCGAAGTTGCCAAACAGTTCTGGCTGTGTGGAAGTCATTTACCTTGAAGATTTGTAATAAATATTACATCGAGCTGGTTCCAACTGGCTATCCCTCATCCCACAAACCCAGGAAGATGCTATCATATCCTGTCACACCCACTGGCCCCCTGGGTGAGTGTAATCAAGGTTTATTGTTTCTAGGTTAGCCTAGTTTCCCAAAGACTCCTGAATTCTGGTGGGAGAAGGACCCTTCTGCTCCCTGGATCTTGCCAGGGGATCCACCAGTCCTCTCTGCACTCCACCTCTCCTGCACACTCCCCATCTCCATCCAAAAAGCCTATTTCAGAAGCTAACCATCTTTACATCTCCTATCACCTTCCTCTCCATTCTCCTTCCCTCCACTGAGAGTAACATTTTCCACTCTGAAAGGTTTGAAAAAAAGGAAAGAAAACAGGGGCTGGCTCAGTGGTAGAATGCTTGCCTCACATGCATGAGGCCCTGGGTTCAATTCCTCAGCACCACATAAGCAAAAAGAAAAAAGCCGGAAGTGGCGCTGTGGCTCAAGTGGTAGAGTGCTAGCCTTGAGCTGAAGAGCTGAGGGACAGTGCCCAGGCCCAGAGTTCAGACCCCACAACTGACAGAAGAAGAAGAAGGAGGAGGAGGAGGAGGAGGAGGAGGAGGAAGGAAAGAAAGAAAAGATAACCAATTAATATAGTAGGGACAGATAATTACAATTACATACTGCCATAAGTGTTTGTTCATGGTATTTCTATATATGGCAGGTCCTGGTGAACACTGAGGAGGAGTGAGTAAGCTTCCATCAGTGCACTTAATGGCTTTCATCACACAAACCTTCCTAGATGCCAGGTACTCTAGTAGGCATCAAAGATCTAGAGATAATATAAGCTCTCTGTTCTCAAGATACTCCCAGTCTATTAGAGAAGACAGCCAGCAAAATTAATAACAATAGTGCAATATGGTCAGTACAGTAAAGACATCAAAGAGAAAGCAAGGAAGGAGAGATTGACTCCCTGACAGATATGGGTAAGAGGAAGGTGATTTAGAAAACCAGATATTTCCAGAACAAATATTATATTAGTTGATTTTTTGTTGCTTATACCTCCACACCACAGACTCAGTAAGTTATAAAGAAAAGCGGTTTATTTTGGTTCACAGTTCTGTTCCATGGCCTTCTTGATGCTGGTGGTGTCTGGGGCAGTCTGGCACATCCCATGGAAAGAGACAGAAGACAGAAAGTGTACATCTACCATTTCTCTAGTGTCTCTTCATTCTTGTCTTCTTCCTCTCATCTTCCTTCTCCTCCTTCTTCCTCTCTGTCTGACTCCCCTCTCCCTCTTCCACTTCCTCTCCTCCTCCCCACTCCGTATACAGCTACCAGGACTCAATTATGGAAGCTTTACTTTGATGACCTAAGCTAAACTTAATCACTTCTCTAAGGCCTCAGTTGATAGACACCATAGTTGGATTAAGTTTCTATCTTCTTAATTCCTAACCATGGGAACTGAATGCCAGCAGAGGTTTCAGAGGGGACAAATTATGGTCAGCCTACAACAGATGCTCCAAGGCCCAAAGGTCTCTCTTTTCTTCTCCTCCCTGTAGGCATGATCAGCCATATTCATAAAATTTCACTGGCATGTTTCCATTAGGGTTTCTACTTAAGCAAGTAGAATACTTAAGAAAAGAAAATAAATGCTTGGTGAAGTTAAGGCATTATATTATCAGCAAAGAGTAACACATTATCCTACAAATATACTCAGAGGATTTATTTGTGATTAATAATTAATATGACCCATTTTCAGCCAATAGAGAGCAGAATTTTAAGGAGAGCTAGGTCTTAATTGAAAGAAAAGACAGAAGCATGTGCACTATTTTAAGTTTGCTTCCCTAGGGCTGGAGATACGGATTCTTGTTCCAGTAATTATGGGGATCACGCTCTCAGAAGAGGAATGAAGGAAACAAGATAGGACTTCCAGCTAATAATGACACATTCTCAGCAAGAGATGACCTTCAGTGTGACTTGGGATTAGTAGTCCCACCCTCAGGCAAAAAGAGAGGCTAGAGAAGGAGCAGGAGGGACTATTTATCATCAGAAACAAGTGCAGCAGGTACCTTTGGTACCTGAAACCCAGGGACCATCACAGAGATGGGAGTTTAAAAGTCAAAGACAGACAGAAAGATGTCAGAAAATTATAATGATGACCAGTAAAGAGTGTGTATACAAGCATTGCATGTGCTGGTGTGTGCACATGTAGGTGTATTTCACATATGGGGCAATTCCCCCTGCCCCACCATCAACCTATACGATACCTAAGACAAACTATGATTAGACTCCCTTCTCCTCTGCCTTAGTAGAGTATGCCCACTCTCTCCCCCATGTTCTGCACTCCAGTATCAATCAGCATAGCAAAGACTTAGATTCTAGCCATGAAATGCATCCCCAAATCTAATGTCATCCTTCATCTATAGACCACACAATCCCAGGTTCTGCTCTTCAGGACATAAAGCATTGTCCACAGCCCCTGCATTCTCCACTGGCTCTTAATCAGCATCTCAGCTTTAATCTCTAGCAATGATGATAAAGCCTGGAGCACAAGCCTTACACCAAAGTTACAAACACTGGCAGAAACAGATCTGGCATCCCAGTTTTCAGCTGAAATAACCACTGTGGTTCTGGGAATGTGACCTTTCCTTGGCTCAGAAAAAAAGCTGGAACAAACATAGTGATCGGTTCTTCAAAATTGTCAGAAATAAATGGATATGCAAAAAATAACTCCTCCTTCTATTTCATTGAAGAATGAGGTTGGAATATTGATAGGTATTGAATCAAATTTGGAAGTATTGCCTTTTTCACGATGTTGATCCTTCCAATCCAGGAGCATGGGAGGTTTTTCCACTTTCTAAGTTTTGCTTTGATTCCCTTTTTCAGGTTTTTAAAGTTTTCATTGTAGAGGTCCTTCACTTCTTTAGTTAACTCAACTCCTAGGTATTTTATTTTTTGTGGGACAATTATAAAAGGAGTTGCTTTCCTGACTTCATCACACTCTTATCATTGTTGGCATAGAGAAAAGCCATTGATTTTTGAGGTTTGATTTTATACCCTGCTACTTTGTCAAAGTTTCAAATCAGCTCAAGAAATTAGGGAGTGGAGTTCATGGGATTTTTTAAATACAAGATCATGTCCTCTACAAAGAGGGAAAGTTTAACTTCATCTTTCCCTATTTGGATCCCCTTTATGTAGCAACTCAAAAATTCATATGGAACAATAAAAGACCCTGAATAGCAAAAACAATCCTCAACAGAAAGAACAGTGCTGGAGGAATATCAACATCAAATTTCAAACTCTACTACAAAGCGATAGTAATCAAAACAGCTTGGTACTGGCACAAGAACAGATCTCAAAACCAATGGAATAGAAATGAAAACCCAGAAATGAACCTACAGACCTTTAGCCACCTAAGCTTCAATAAGAGAGCTACAAAAGTAGAATGGAAGAAAGACACCTCTGGCAAAATTGATTAATCACGTGTAGAAGACTAAAGCTAGATCCTTATATATCACCCTGCACCAGAATCAACACCAAATGGATCAAAGACCTCAGAGTCAAAGCAGACACTTTGAAAATATTACAAGATGGAATAGGAGAAACCCTAGGTCTCCTGGGTACAGGCCAAACTTTCCTTAATACAGACCCAGAAACACAATAAATCAAAGAAAGGTTGGACAAATGGGATTGCATGAAGCTGCAGAGCTTCTGCATGGCAAAGGACATAGCTAGCAAGATCAATAGAAAGCCCACAGATTGGGAAAAGATCTTCACTAGCCATACAAGGGACAAGGGTCTCATATCTAAAATATACTTAGAACACAAAAAATTAAATCCCCCAACAACAAATCCTCAAAGAAACAACTGCCCAATAAATAAGTGGGCTAAAGACTTAAAGAGAAACTTCTCTGAAGAGGAAATAAGAATGGCCAATAGATACATGAAGAAATGCTCAACTTCTCTAGCCATAAAAGAAAAGCAAGTCAAAACAACATTGAGGTTCCACCTCACCCCAATTAGAATGGCTATAATCAAGAACTCTAATAACAACAGATGCTGGAGGGGATGAGACCAAAAGGGAACCCTACTGCATTGTTGGTGGGAGTGTAAGCTTTTTCTATCACTCTAGAAAGTAGTATGGATGTTCCTCAAAAGACTCCACATCAAGCTCCCCTATGACCCAGCAATCCCACTTTGGAGCATTTACCCAAACAATCACAAATAAGGCCATACTAAGGCTACCAGCACAACTGTGTTTATTGCAGAATTATTTACCATATCTAAGATATGGAACCAACCCAGATGCCCTTCAGTAGATGAATGAATCAAGAAAATGTGGTATATATGTATATATATAATATATATAATGAATTTTTTTTAAAAAATAAATTTTTATGATGAAATTTTATGCCTCCATCAGAAAGAATGACATTGCCCCATTTGTTAGGAAATGGAAAGACTTGGAAAAATTATATTAAGTAAAATAAGCCAGGCCCAAAGAAACATAGGTCCCATGGTTTCCCTTATTTGCAATTAAGTAGTACATGTCTGTGACAAGCAAAAAAGGTCAAAAACTATGTGCATATGACCGTATAACATGTTGTTAAGGGAAATGAACCCCAAGATAGGAAGACAATTTTTTTCTTACTATTGTTTCTAATGTATTTATAATGTTCCATGAGATTTTTTTGTGTCTTTGTATGTTCCTCCCTTACAGTACAACCCCTGTTTTCACTGTATTTGATGTCAGTGCCCTGCATCTTGTATATACTTTTCTCTAATTCAGGGAGGGGAAGTGGAAAAAAATGCTTAAGTAGGGATACAGGTTGACCCATTGTAACAATGAGATGCACAAGACACTATGTTGAAAAATGGACTTTACAACGTCAGCGGGGGAAGGGAGGAGAGGGGAGAAGTAGTTGTGGAGGTGAGAAAGAAGGGATGGTAGGGGAAAACCAAAGGAGGAGGCAACAATGCTCTGTAGGAAATGTACTCATTACTTTGCTCATGTAACTCTAACCCCTCTGTACAGTGTTTTTACAATAAAAGAAACATACAAAAAGAACTCCCCCTACATCACAATCATATCCACACCATATCCATTATTTATGTTTATTGGACTAGATCAAGGCCCTTCCTTCTAAACTGTTAACCAGCTTCCAATTCAAATAAAATGCCAAATACATAGAGATTCCCAGAATTTTCTCTATTTATTACAGGTGGACCCATTGCAACAATGAGAAGTACAAGTCGTTATGTCGAAAATGAACTTTACAACTTTGGGGGGGTCGGAGAGGATTGGGTGGGGGGGTAGGGGAGGATGGGAAGGGATGGGAAAGGGAAACAAAGGAGGAGGCTACAATGCTTGATAAGAAATGTACTCATTATCTTGCCCATGTAATTGTAACCCCTCTGTACAGTATTTTCACAATAAAAAAAGAATTTTCTCTATTTATATCATCTAGCCATTATATTTTCTTTTACTTCTATTAGTTGTTTGTTTGCTAGTATAAATTCCCAGGTTAAAAAAACATACAAAATAAAATATAAAAAAAATACAGCAACTATCAATAGCAAGTTTGGGGAAAAGCCAGTTATGTTTGCTTCATGCTAATATGAACTGAAGGTGTACTCTCATGGCTCTGGCTTTATAGTCCATACAAAGATTGTGAAATTAATAATTGTCATTTATAACACTACTATGCTTTAGACCTCAAGCTGCTAAATACTTCATTTCATATTCTTGTTTGTAGTTCAGTTATCAATGGCCTTGATTTACAAATAAAGTACAAATTAACAAAATGTTTACACAAGAAACAAATATACTTACATAAAAAATACTATTTGTAATGAAAGCCTATAACCAAGAGATCTAAAGGCTTAACAGTCAACTAAACTCTATCTGAGGAAATGAATTTTAAATTAAAAGTTGGAGAAAGAGAGCAGAGAAAATAGCTTTTGCAAAGGTCTTCTGTCCAGAGTGCCTTTTCTGGAAACATAGCCCATTTATGGCTCAAAAGCATAAATATATATTATCTCTTGTTCTCATTGTATTTGATTTTGGTACCCTAGGTATTGTATATACATTTATCTGAATTAAGGAAGGGAAGGGGAATAACAAAATTGTGAGACAAAGAATAAAGCAGGAACCAATGCAACAGTGATACTCACAAGACAATATATTGGAAATGATCTGTACAACTTGCAGGGGAGGGAAAAAGGAAAGGAGGACAAGAAAAGTACTTATTACCTTACTTCTATAATTGTAACCTCTATGTACATCACTTTGACAATAAAAAATAAAAATTAAGGGAGGTGGGGGAGAAAAATAATAGTGGGAAAACAACAAATGAGAGGGTAACAATGCTCAAAAGCCCACAGATTGGGAGAAGATCTTCACTAGCCTACAATGGACAAGGGTCTCATATCTAAAATATACTTAGAACCCAAAAAAATTAAATCCCCCAACAACAAATCCTCAAAGAAACAACTTCCCAATAAATAAGTAGGCTAAAGGCTTGAAGAGAAACTTCTCTGAAGAGGAAATAAGAATGGCCAATAGACACATGAAGAAATGCTCAACTTCTCTAGCCATAAAAGCAAGTCAAAACAACATTGAGGTTCCACCTCATCCAGTTAGAATGACTATAATCAATAACTCTAATAACAACAGATGCTGGAGGGGATGAGGCCAAAAGGGAACCCTACTGCATTGTTGGTGGGAGTATAAATTTGTTCAACCACTGGAAAGCAGTATGGAGAGCATATTGAGATCCCCTATGACCCAGCAATCCCACTTTTGGGCATTTACCCAAATGATCACAAACAAGACCATACTTAAGTTACCAGCACAACTATGTTTATTGCAGCATTATTTACCATAGCTAAGATATGGAACCAACACAGATGCCCCTCAGTAGATGAATGGATCAAGAAAATGTGTTATACATACAATGGAATTCTATGCCTCCATCAGAAAGAATGACATTGCCCCATTTGTTAGGAAATGGAAAGGCTTGGAAAAAATTCTATTAAGTGAAGTAAGCCAGGCCCAAAGAAACTTAGGCCTCATGGTTTCCCTTATTTGCAATAACTAGTATTTGTCTGAGTCAAGCAGAAAAGGTCAGATAAGATGATGTTAAGCAAAATGAATCCCAAGATATGGACACAAGTGGTTTTTTCTTCCTTTCTTTGTTGCTAATGTATTTATAAGGTACCATGTGATTTTTTTTGTTCCTTTGTATGTCCCTCCCCCAAGGTATAACCCTGTTTCCACTGTATTTGATGTTGGTATTTGGGAGGGGATTGATTTTGGGAGGGGAAGGGTAAAACAAATTGTTTAAGTAGGGATACAGGTTGACTTATTGCAACAATGCGATGTACAAGATGCTATGTTAAAAAACAAAATTTACAATTTAGGCAGCAGTGGATGGGGAGGGGAGTGTAGTCGTGGAGATGGGAGGGAAGGGATGGTAGGGGGAAAACAAAGCAGGAGGCAACAATGCTTGATAAGAAATGTACTCATGGGGCTGGGAAGGTGGCTCAGTGGTAAAGCGCTTGCCTTGCATGCCAGAGGCCCTGGGTTCGATTCCTCAGCACCACATAAGCAAAAAGAAAAAAGCCAGAAGTGGCACTGTGGCTCAAGTGGTAGAGCACTAGCCTTGAGCTGAATTGCTGAGGGACAGCGCCCAGGCCCAGAGTTCAGGCCCCACGACTGGACCCCCCCCCCAAAAAAAAAGAAAAAGAAATGTATTTATTACTTTGCTCATGTGATTGTAACCCCTCTGTACAGTATTTTCACAATAAAAAAGTCATTTTAAAAAGTTTTGAAATGAAAGCTGTACTAATATTGAACTTTCAATAAAGATTCTAAATAAAGAAAAAAAGAGATCTACTCATTATCTTACTCATGTAACTATAGCCCCTCTGTACTACATCTTTACAATAAAATAAAATTAAAATAATAAAAATAAAAAATAAGAAACAATAAATATATATTATTACCATATGACTTACAGAAAATAAAACATGTCCACACAAAATTTGTATACATTCCTTGCAATAGCCAAAGTCCAATCGACACAAATCCATGAACCAATAAATGGATAAAGAAAATGTGGTATACTCACACAATGCAATAAGTTTATCACTTTCCTGAAATATCTGTCAGTGGTATCAATTTGGCAGTCAAAATCCTTTAAACTCAGTGAAAAGAATTCCTTGTGCTATAGGGAAACAAGAGTGGTCATGTGACTTGCATTCAAATACTTTCCACATAATTATTTTTACTATTTTCTGCTGCCATTTTAAGCACTACTAACAGCCATATTAGCTAAATTGAGCTGTCTAAACACAGTACTTTGACTGCCTCTCCTCAACAAAACTACCACTCACTCTATTCACATAAATGATTTGCAATGTTCTTCTCCCTTTGTCTGCTTGCCACTTTCTGCCAATAGCATTTCTTAATGCAAATACTGAAAACTAAATTACATACGTGATCCAATTTTACTCGAAATAATTAGCGGATTAGACATCAGAGAAAATCCACTTCCTCCTCAACTGCACCACACTCAGAAATACAGGTTTATAGATTATAAAGTCAGAAAGATTCTAAAGGACAATTATAGCTATCAAATTCATTTTTAAATGACTCCAAGTATGAACTTTTCTCAGTTGGATTTTTTTTCCCTTAAGAAAAAAAATAAAGCTAGGGATCTGAAGGTAAAGTCACTTCAAGTATCTCATTGAAAGAAGCTGGTCTTTTTTTTGGAGTTGTTTTGCTTTTTTTCTTTTTGCTAAACATTTTGAAAAGAATTCTTGATAACCCTAAGTTGTCTCAGCTTGGTTTCTGGCATCACATAACTTCCGATTTGATTCATGACTTTGCCAGATTATATAACTTTTCTATATCTATTTCCAAATTTCTAACACAGATATGACTGGGAATGATAAACAGAAAAATACCTCTAAACGTGCTGGGAACAGTGTTGCCACAGGAACAATGCTCAACATGGTTCACATTAATACCTATGCTTTGAGCACAGGGGAGAGACAGCTATACCCTAGCCCAGTCTTAGCTCATATAGCACATGGAGCAGGGAATGGGACGATGACACACACCTGGACATACCTTGTGCTTTTCAGAACGTTCATTACCATAATGTCCCTCCATGTAGCACTGCTATGTCAGACTCTTCAGAAGAAATACATGCCTTAATAAAACCATTGCTGAAGAGACAAATGGAGCCTCCCAAATCCCACTGCTCATGACACAGAGCCAAAAGCAGAAGAGATCAAGGTAGAGTGAAAGCAGGAAGGTAGTGGAGTGAGAAAGCACAGTCAGAAGCAGATAGACATGTGTGTGCCTTTCCACAATGTCAGGAATTACTGGATAACAAATTCACAAGCTACATCAATTTTGTTGCCATTGATTTGCCAAGTAATACAGAAGTTACTTCATAGCCTAGGCTATTGAGAACACAGTTCTTTTATCCTAATTTTAATTATTAACTCTCTGATCACACATTACCCTTCACAATAATATAGAAAATATTGTTTGGCTGAGAAAGGATTAAAGCAGCTTCAAGGTTCAAAGAGGCTTTGCCACATCAAGAACCACTACAGTGGTCAGATAAAACACTAGTTCTTAACCAAGTTTCAGAGCTGATAAGGCCCATGGTGTCAACATGCAAAGTCACTCTGGGGCATAATTCTGGTTGAAATACAAATCTGACTTCAGGCAGAGTTAAGTTCTAGTGCAGAGCTGATTCTCAAGACTTAGTGAATCCCGCTAGATAGCTGGGAACTGACCTAAACTGACAGATTCATGAGTTCATCTTTGACACATGCAACAGATGATCTGATGTTGGGTTGGTGTATGCCACCACAACCAAGTCCCAAGCACTACATATCTCTCCTTTTATATGATTTAGTTAAAAGAGTTGACTAAATCACTGGATCTAGTATGTTCAACAAGTTTAGGCCTGGCATTTCTAACATACTTTGATATGTTTGCTGATGTAATTGTTTACTGGACAAATAAATTATGTATCAGTTTGTACCTCATGCTGTGCTGACAGATGGTGGTTGTTTACTTGCATAAACAAGATGTAGAGCCATTTCGTTTTGGCACTTACATTCAAGATGCAGTAGCTTAGGTAAAAACTATTGCTTTACAAAGTAGAGTGGGTCAAAGTGAGAGACAGCCTTCAAACCACTGTTCTAACCATCCTAGAGTGATCCAGAGTATGCCTTGATAGGTTTTCTCCTCTCTATCCCTTGATTCCTCAGAGCAGCAGCTCAGTGCTCCACAGTTAGAAGAATTATGTGGCTTTCTTTTTCCATGAGTTATTACAAAGGCTGAGTGTTTAAAGCCAGTAGAACCCAAACATGATTACTAGCAATATGAACAATGTTTCCTTTAGATGAGACCAAACTGCATTGGTCACATGATATCAGCCATTCTTGAACCAAGTAAAAAGGTTTCGATTGGACCATGATTCTGTACATGTTGTAGGTATTAGGAGAGATTTGCCTATTAGTTGAAAGAATATATATTGTATGTATGCCTTCAATGTCCTTTATCAATGAATGAGTTTGCATTTAATACTACAATTGCATGCCTGATGAGCTCAATTGAATTTTGCCAGTTGTTTTTGGGAGGCATCAGAGGCTGTTTTGAGTTTCTCCTAGTGTGTTTCAATAAGTGTCTACATGTGTCTTGTCAATTCATAGGATTTCTTGGGTTCCACCATGCTATGATTCAGACAGGTCCTTGTGTGACAATTCCTGAGTATATGAGGCTAGATAAGACTTTTCTGTTTAATGTAATATTGATAACATTTATCATCTTCACACATTGTGAACTTGTAACAATCTGAACATTTGCTACTGAGACATGATTGTAAAATTGTACCATAGTGTATTATTTATAGCATATTATTCATCTATGGCTGCTATATTAACAAGGTAATAATCTTTACATGTACAATAAGCTGATGAATGATCATATGTTCCATTTTTTAAAGTTATATGCACCACATTTTTGCCATACTATGTCCATTAGTCTAGTAAGACAGTACATCTTTTTTTCTTATTTGTTTCAGACATTTTACTTTTTATTATCTTTAAGTAGTTGTACTGGAGAGTTACCATTTAACAAAGCAGCTTATGGATATAATATATTTTGATCAATGTCTACCCTTTCAACATTCTCATCCATTCCTCCCCTACTCACCTCTTTTCTCACTTTGCTTAATGTTATAAGATATACTTTGGATTGTTGTCTGCATTTCCCACTCTTCTCCTCTGCATTTGTCCACCTCTTTACCCTTGACCTCACTCCACCCCTTTTGAGTATCTTCTTCCTAGTGTTTTATTTTGCTGTACTTTGACTTTTGCCTTTCTAAGGAAATAAGGAAGTTCTCCCTTGAATCTACCATATTTCAATTAATACATTTGTATATACTTGCATATCACTCAACATATTTACTTAGACGTTTATAAGTTAAATCTAGTTTCCATATATAAAGGGAAGGATGTATACCTCATCTCTCTGAGCCTGACCATTCACTTAATATAATATTTCCACATCTTTCCATTTCTATACAAATGATACAAAATCATTTTTGTAATGGATTAGTGGAATTCCACTGTGTCTTTAGAGCACATTGTCTTGATCCATTTGTCCACTGAGAAGCATCTGGACTGATTCCATAGCTTGGCTATGGTGAATAGTGCTGCAATAAACATGGCTTTATCATATCCTGGTTTATAATCTTTTGAATCAGTGCCTAGTAGTGGAACTGCTGGATCATAAGGCAGTTCTAACATATCTTAATAAGAGTTTCTGTTATGCAGAGTCCAGTTAGGGAGTTTCCTACAGTGATGTTTATCAAGACTTGCAAATGTGCGAAGTTAGTAATTTTGCTGGTTGTAGGTGTGAGGTGTACTAATAGTATGTGAGTAATAGCATTGTCTTTGTCAGCAGAATACACAGGATGGAATAGCTGTAGTGTCTTCAATGATGAGAACGTGAATGATGATGGATAAGAGGGTGTATAAGAGGCTTCATGGCTGACAGCTCAATCTGAGCATGTACTCAGACACAAATGAATGTTATAGGTGTATGTACCTATGGATTGTAGGTGTTAGCCTATCTATTGAGTTATGTTCAAGCTGTGATGCTGATGCTGCTGTTACGGCTGCAGTAGGAAAGATGACAGTGGGTGTCAATATGGCTACTATGGTTAGGCTGTTAGTACATCTGGTTACTTGGGATGAGATTGATTTTTTAAGTAGCTGTAATGTTCCCCATGTCCTGTAGTCCAATAGTATTCCCATCTCCTGGTGCCACAATTTCTTGTGAGATCATTTTATTCTTAGTTTTGACATGTGCCTTGTGAAAGGATTTCCTGAAGGTTTTGTTTGTTGGTTAGTTAGGGTTTTGTTTTTGATGTGTGTTTGTGTGTGTGTGTCTGTGTGTGTGTGTGTGTGTGTGTGTGTGTGTGTGTGTGTGTCTGTGTGTGTGTGTGTGTGTGTGTGTGTGTGTGTGTGTGCGGGCGCACGCACGCGCTGATCTTGGAGCTTGAACTCCAGGCCTGGACACTGTCCCCTGAGCTTTTTAGCTCAAGGCTAATGTTCTACCAGTTGGGTCACAACCCCACTTTTGGCTTTTTTTCCTGGCTAACTGGATTTACTTTCCAGACTTGTCATGATCACAGACTTTCCTGCATGGGCTAGCACAATCCTCAGCCTTCTAAGTACCTAAGACTCCAGGTGTGAACCACTAATGCCTGGCTTTTTTTTCCTTCTTTCTAGGTTTTTAACTGGAATGTTTAAACATGGGTGTTGGCTTCCCTTAATTTTTCTTTCCTTCTGATTCAGACAACATACCTAAACAGTTTTAATTGAAAAGTCAGAAAATCTTATAGTAATCATAATTCTCTCTTTAATAAGCCATTGAATCTTCTTACATATCCAGCTGCTGTAAGGCTATATGGCAAATAAAACTTTCATTGTATATACCATTTATAGTTGTCACACTTCCCACACTGTTAAGTGAACTCCCTGATTCTGCCTATTCTTGCAGATACTGGTGCTAGATATTAGACCTAAAAAATCTGTCTGTATAAATAAACTTAAAAGTATCTTGCTTATATGCATTTTTTATTTTGTTTTATTGTAAAGATGCTGCACAGAGGGGTTACAGTTACATGAGTAAGGCAATGAGTACATTACTTGTCCAATTGTTACCCCTTTCCTTCCTTCTTGTTGCCCCACTATCCTTTCCCTCCCCCAACACCCACACTCCTCCCAACCCTATCCCCCACGCACCCACCCTGAAATTGTAAAGCTTGTTTCCAATATACTGTCCTGTGGGTACCTTTTTGCAATGGGTCATCCTTGTTTCATCATTTTGTTATTCCCATTCCCCTCCCCAGATTAGATAAATGTATATAACAAGATGCAGGGTACCAAAATCAAGTACAGTGACAACAGGGGATATGCCATAGGGGAAAGAACATATAAAGGAAACAACAAAAAAATTTAACTCACATAGTACATTTAAAACAATAACAAAAGACAGACCTCTTGGGTACATACCTTGGGGTTCATTTCACTTAGCATCATCTTATATGGTCATTTGTACATGGCTTTTAAGCTTTTCAGCTCATCTAATAAGATTATCATATATGTATACTACTTATTGCAAATAAAAGAAACCATGGGACCTAAATTTCTTTGGGACTGGGTTACTTCACTTAATATGATTTTTTCCAAGTTTTCCATTTCCTAACAAAAGGGACAGTGTTGTTCTTTCTGATGGAAGCATAAAATTCCATTATATATGTATATATATGTGTATGTATGTATGTATGTATGTATGTATGTATGTATGTATGTGTATTACATTTTCTTGATCCTCTCATCTACTGAGGAGCATCTGGCTTGGTTCCATATCTTAGCTATGGTGAATAATGCTGCGATAAATGAAATTGTGCTGGTAGCTTTAGTATAGCCTTGTTTGTGATCGTTTGGGTAAATGACCAGAAATGGGATTGCTGGATCATAGGGGAGCACTATGTATAGTCTTTTGAGGAACCTCAAAAGGACCTGATTTCCAGAGTGGTTGGATAAGTTTACACTTCCAACAACAGCTCAGTAGGGTTCCCTTTTGGCCACATCTCCTCGATCATCTGTCATTATTAGATTTTTTTTATTATAGTCATTCTAACTCTACCTGGGGAGACGTGGAATCTTAATGTTGTTTTGACTCGAATTTCTTTTATGGCCATAGATGTTGAGAATTTCTTTATGACTCTATTGGCCATTCTTATTTCCTCTTCAGAACTTTAAGTCTTTAGCCCACTTATTTATCGGGCAGTTGTTTTTCTGAGGATTTGTTGTCGGGAGACTTAATTTTTTGAGTTCCAGGTATATTTTAGATATGAGACCCTCATCCACTATATGGCTAGTGAAGATCTTCTCCAAGTCTGTGGGCTTTCTATTGATCTTACTAGCTATGTCCTTTGCCATGCAGAAACTCTACAGTTTCATGCAATCCCATTTGTCCAGCCTTTCTTTGATTTGTTGTGCTTCTGGGTCTTTATTTAAAAAAAAAATTGACCTATGCAAAAGAGCACTAGAGTTTCTCCTTTCAGTATGTCATCAAAAAAAGTCATACACCCTGATCAAACAGGATGCAAAGCTGGTTTGATATATGCAAATCAATTAATACAATTAATCACATCAACAAGAGCAAAGATAAGAACCAATGATTATCTCAATAGATGCAGAAAGAGCATTTGACAAGATCCAACCCCCATTTATGATGAAAGCTCTGGAGAAGCTAGTGGGAATCCAGGGAATATTTCTCAATAAAATAAAAAAACATGTATCACAAACCCACAGCCAGCATTATACTTAATGTTGAAAAGCTAAACCCATTTCCTCTAAATTCAGGAACAAGATAAGGATGTCCACTCTCTCAATGTCTCTTTAATTTAGTATTAAAATGCCTAACTAGAGCAATAAGACAAGATGCAAACATAAAGGGGTTACAAATAGGGAAAGATGAAGTAAAACTCTCCCTTTTTGCAGATGACATGATCTTGTATTTAAAGAATCCCATAGACTCCACTCCCAAGTTACTCGAGTTTATCCAAAACTGGCAAAGCAGCAGGTTATAAAATTAACCCTCAAAAATCAATGGCTTTCCTGTATGCCAATATTGAGAAGAGTGCAGCTGAAATCAAGAAAACAATTTCTTTTGTAATAGTCCCACAAAAAATAAAATGCCAAGGAATAAACTAAACTAAAGAAATAAAGACAGAAGTTCCGGGAAGCTGGAGGCAAAACAAGCTCTCGCATAGAAAGCAATTTTAGAGTTCCAGTGAATAGTCCTAAGCCAGAGAATCACACCAAGTGTGCCATCACAGAACAGAGAGTTAGGCCAGAGAGGGAAAATCCAGGCAAGGAGACACATCTGTGCTCTTGCCAACAGCTGCCGCTGTGGCGGCAACGGAGGCGGCAGTGGTGGTACCGCCATACCTGAAACAGAGTCTGGGACGAAAGAGCCAGACACAGCAGTGAGTGGATTCTACTCAACACCAGCAAGAACCGACAAGGAGCAGACATCTTCATCCTGCACTTCGCAAACCAGAGACGACCCAGGAACCAAGACTCGGCGTGAGTAGAAGCCTGACGTCCTCACTCCTTCTCAGAGAGCAGAGGAGGGAAGGCCACCCCTTCCCCTCCAGTACCGGAGAACTCCATCTTGGATACCAACAAAGCTCGGCGGAGCTGCTAGCTCCAACTCAGGCCTTGGAATAAAACTAGGGTCATTTAGCAGGTCACAAGAACTTAACAGCGTGACTTGCCAGACTCAGCTCCACCCAGAGAAAAGTCACCCAGTTCAGGCGCCAGCCCTAAGGGTGGCATTCTTCACCAGGTAATCAGAGCCAGAGGCTGCCCCTCCCTTTAGCAGCCTCGACATCAGTAAACAGAAACCCTGAGAGTGACACCAGGCTGGGCTCTGTGAGTTTCTCACAAACTAGCCCCCGGGAAAAGCTACTGTTTGCTGAAAGGCCTCAACTCTACCCAGAACCTAGCCTCATCACAGCATCTCCAAACTTGAGGAAAAAGCCATCTCACTCTTTTGTGATACTCAAAGCACACCCCTCTCCCATTGAACTAACTTGGGAGGAGGATCACAAAATCCTGGGTAAAACAGAGCATTTTTCTGTCTGTCCAAACAAACTGACTTAAGAAACCAACCAAGCCACAGGACCACAAGCAGACCAGAGACTCCAACCAGAGGCTGATTACAGACACAAGGGAGATACCGGATTTTTCCCAACCCTCCCAAAAAAATCAAAGAAATTTTCTTTTTATTCCTCTTCTTCTTTTTTTTTTTAATGCCTTTTACAAAAATTTTTTTTTCCTTTCTAAAACTTTTTTTAATTTTTAATTTTTAATTTTTACCTTTAAAAAAATGTTTTCTAGTAACTTTTTTCCCCCTTATAATCTTTATTTTAGGGACACATGCATGTGAACATTTTTCTTTCTTTTTTCTTTTTTTAAAAAAAATTCTTTTTGTTTTTTGCTTAGCTCAACTGAACTTCTGATCTTTTTTTCTTTCTTCCTTATCCTTCTCACCTTTTCCTCTCTTCAGTTCTTCTTTATGGGACTTAATTGTTGTTCTGCACATCCTCAGATAAACCCATAGTTGAATATTAGACGCTATCCCCCATTGTGTACACACTCAATCTACAAATTTATTACTCAATTCAAAATTCTGAGACTTAAATTCCTTAATAGCAGTACTACCTCTTTATACCTATATAATATTTTAAGTATTTTTATTTTTAAGTTTTTCACATCTCCTTTATATCCCTCCCCTTCTCTCATTATATTCACGTTCTTTGAATAGTTTGTTCTCAATTCTGCATATTATTAATTTTTATTTTTCTATTTTTTCTGGTCTCTTTTTTTTCCTTTCTCTTTCTTCTTGTTTTCTCTCTCTCTACTTTCATCCTATCCAACCTATTTCCTGCTTTGAGACTAGGACTTAGTTAACTCTATTTGTACCTTCCCACATCACACTATTCCTATTTTTTACCCTCATCTCTCCCTAACCCTAATAATTTCTGGTTTACCAAATTCTTCTTTGCGATTCGTAGCCCATTAATATATAGTTGTTTGATGTTGAATAGAGGTATCTGTTGAACTAGATTGTATCTGCAGACTATTGACTGTGCAAATTCAGACTTTGGTTGATGCTTGCCTTAAGTTAGTGTTCTAGCACAAAACTGGTGTTACTTTCATCCCAAATGGGCAGAGTAATCCGGAAAACCACAAGAAAAATGGCAAGTCCAGGAATCTCCACTCCGACTCATGATAATCAAGCGACAGAACAGAAAAAGAATAATCCAGAGGAGAGTTCCCAAATAGCTCTACAAACACTGCTGGCAAACATGATAAATGAAAAGATTGAAAACATACAAAGAACTCTGTATGAGTGTGATAGGGAGAGAGAGGAGGCAAACAATAGGTCAATGCAGGAAAAGATTGAAAACCTACAAAACACTCTGTATGAGCGTGAGAGGGAGAGAAAGGAGGCAATCCAAAGGTTTATACAGGAATATCATGAGCGTGAGGAAGCTACTCAAAAACTGATACTGATTTGCGTGAGCAGCATGAGAATACTCAAAGAGAAAGGCAGGAATGGCGTGAACAGGGTGAGAACACTCAAAGAGAACTACAGGAATGGCATGAACGGGAGGAAGCTAAGCAAAGAGTAATACAGGAATTGAGAGAGCAGGATGAGTATACACAAAGATCACTAAAGGCATTCAAGGGATCTATTAACAAAGAGCTGAAGAAAGTCTGGGAGACCACAAAGGGAATGCTGAATGGAACCCAACAGAAGGAATGGGAGTCCAAGGAAACCATAACCAATCAACTAAGTGATTTGAGAATAAACACTGAACACAAAATTAAGGAAGTAAAGAAGTCCATACAAGACCTAAAACAAAGCTTCAACAAAGAATTTGAAGCCATCAAAGCTGACCAATTAGAAGGAAAAGAAATAAAAAAAACAAAGTAGAAAGTCTTGACACCAGGTTAGATCATGCAGAAGATAGAATCTCAGGGATTGAAGACAGCCTAGATATTATAGAGAAAGAACATACAACCATCTAAGACAAGTCCAAGAAATATGATAGATCTATCCAACACCTGGAAGACACCATCAGAAGGCCTAATCTAAGGATAATGGGTGTAGAGGAGCACCTAGAAACAGAAGTTAATGGTCTAGGAAATTTGTTTAACAGGATCCTAGCAGAGAACTTCCGGAACGTGCAAAAAAGATAGGCCTATTCAGATACAAGAAGCTTTTAGAGCTCCAAATAGATCAGATCAGAATAGGACATCCCAGTATAACATTATAATCCACACAGGACCAACTCAGAGCAAGGAGAAGATCCTTAAAGCTATGCAGGAGAAAAGATTAATCACCTATAAAGGGAAACCAGTTAGAACCACCTCAGATTTCTCAGCAGAGACAATCAAAGCAAGAAGAGCCTGGAATGATGTATGCCAAGCCCTAAGAACAAACAACTATCAACCAAGAATACTGTACCCAGCTAAACTCTCCTTCATAACTGAAGGCCAAATAAAAACCTTCCATATCAAAGAAAAATTGAAACAATACATCTCCACCAAACCAGCCCTACAAAAGATTCTTAAAGATGTCCTACACATAGAAAACCAACAAGACCGCAACAAAGGCCAAGAAACTGCACCCAAACTGAGAATCCAAGAACCATAGGAAGAACCAAGGGTTCGCAACCCCCAAGAAGGTGGATAACATGGCAGGAACTCCCAAATACCTCTCAGTCCTATCTCTTAACATTAACGGACTTAACTCTCCAATTAAGTGACATATACTGTCTAGTTGGATTAAAAAACAACATCCTTCTATCTGCTGCCTTCAGGAGTCACATCTTGCCCGTAAAAACAAACACATTTTCAATGTTAAAGGCTGGAGCAAAATCTACCAAGCAAACAGCCCCCATAAACAGGCAGAAGTTGTAATCCTAATATCAGATAAAATAGACTTCAAATTAAAATTCCTGAAAAGAGATAAAGAAGATCGCTACATACTAATTAAGGGATCTCTCCTTCAGGAGGATATTACAATTCTAAATATCTATTCCCCAACCAATGGAGCACCCAAATTTATCCAAGAAACACTACTTTCCCTCTAATCCCACATAGATCCAAAGACATTAATTGTTGGGGATTTTAACACACCACTCTCCCCACTAGATAGATCAACTCGGCAAAAACTCAACAGAGAAACCGCAGATCTAAACAGCTGCATAGATCAACTAGATTTAACAGAATCTACTGAATATTTCACCCAGCAGCATCAGAATACACGTTTTGCTCAGCAGCACATGGAACATTTTCTAAAATACGCCACATTTTAGGCCACAAAGCAAACTTGTCCAAATTCAGAAACATTGAAGTTATACCTTGCATTCTCAACACCAAAAGCCACCAAAGAAAGTCCGGTAACACATGGAGTCTGAACAACACACGGCTGAACCACGAGTGGGTCATGGAAGAGATTAGAAAGGAAGTTCAAATGTTCATGCTATTCAACAAAAATGAGCACACAAATTACCAGCTCCTCTGGGACACACCAAAGGCAGTATTCAGAGGCAAGTTTATAGCTCTGAGCTCCTACCTCAACAAATTGGAGAGATATGAAACCAACAATTTAATGAGATATCTGAATCTCCTTGAAAAAGAACAGGAAGATAAACCCCAATCCAGTAGATAGAAAGAAATAATCAAAATTAAATCAGAATTAAATGAATTAGAATCCAAAAAAACTATAGAAAGAATCAACAAAACAAAGAGTTGGTTCTTCGAAAAAATTAACAAAATCGACAGACCCTTAGCAAATCTTAACAGAAAAGAAGAGAACACACCCAAATAAATAAACTCAGAGATGAGAATGGAAACATCACCATGGAAACAACTAAGATTCAGAACATTATAAGGGAATACCTCTCAAAACTTTATGCCAATAAGCTTGAGAACTTGACAGAAATGGACCTTTTCCTAGCAAATATTGATATGCCAAAACTAAACCAAGATGAGTTAAACCAGCTTAACAGGCCCATATCAAGCATTGAAATAGAAACAGCAATAAGAGACCTTCCAGCTAAGAAAAGTCCAGGACCAGATGGTTTTACAGCAGAATTCTACAAGGTCTTCAAAGCAAAGCTCACACCAATACTCCTCCAACTCTTCAATGAAACTGAAAGAGAAAGTTCACTACTGAACACATTCTATGAAGCCATCATAACCCTCATCCCAAAACCAGGCAGGGACTCATCAAAGAAAGAGAACTATAGACCCATTTCTTTGATGAACATTGATGCAAAACTTCTCAACAAAATTTTGGCCAATCGACTTCAACAATTCATCCAAAAAATCATACACCACGATCAAACAGGATTCATTTCAGGGATACAAAGCTGGTTCAATATACGCTAATCAATTAATATTATTCATCACATCAACAGGAGCAAGAATAAGAACCACATGGTTATCTCAATAGATGCAGAAAAAGCATTCAACAAGATCCACCACCCCTTCATGATGAAGGTTTTGGAAAAATTAGGAATCCATGGAACATTCCTCAATACAATAAAGGCTGTATATGACAAACCTACAACCAACATTATACTTAATGGTGAAAAACTAAAGCCATATCCTCTTAACTCTGGAACAAGACAAGGATGTCCACTCTCTCCACTTCTCTTCAACCTAGTATTAGAATGCCTAGCTACAGCAATAAGACAAGATGCAGACATAAAGAGGATCCAAATAGGGAAAGAAGAAATAAAACTCTCCCTCTTTGCAGATGACATGATCTTGTATTTAAAGAATCCCATAGACTCCACTCCCAAATTACTCAAGCTGATTCGAAACTTTGGCAAAGTAGCAGGGTATAAGTTTAACCCCCCAAAATCAATGGCTTTTCTGTATGCCTACAATGAGAAAAGTGTGGCTGAAATTAGGAAAGTAACTCCATTTGTAATAGCCCCTCAAAAAATAAAATACCTAGGAATTAACTTAACCAAAGAAGTGAAGGACTTTTATGATGAAAACTTTAAAATCTTGAAATAGGAAATCAAAACAGAACTTAGAAAATGGCAAAACCTCCCATGCTCCTCGATTGGAAAGATTAACATCGTGAAAATGGCAATACTTCCCAAGGCTATCTACAAATTCAATGTGGTACCTATCAAAATTCCACCCTCATTCTTCAAGGAAATAGAAGAGGCAATCCAAAAATTCATATGGAACAATAAAAGACCCCGAATAGCAAAAACGCTCCTCAATGGAAAGAACACTGCTGGAGGAATATCAATACCAAATTTCAAACTCTACTATAAAGCCATAGTAATCAAAACAGCTTGGTACTGGCATAAGGACAGACCTCAGGACCAATGGAATAGAATTGAAAACCCAGAAATGAACCTACAGACCTATAGCCATCTAATCTTTGATAAGGAAGCTAAGAAAATAGAATGGAAGAAAGACAGCCTATTCAGTAAATGGTGCTGGCAAAATTGGTTAACTTGTAGAAAACTTAAACTAGATCCTTATATATCACCCTGCACCAGAATCAACTCCAAATGGATCAAAGACCTCAGAGTCAAAGCAGACACTCTGAAAACATTACAGGATGGAATAGGAGAAACCCTAGGCCTCCTTGGCTCAGGCCGAAATTTTCTGAATAGAGACCTGGAAACACAACAAATCAAAGAAAGGTTGGACAAATGGGATTGCATGAAGTTGCAGAGCTTCTGCATGGCAAAGGACATAGCTAGCAAGATCAGTAGAAAGCCCACAGATTGTGAGAAAATCTTCACTAGCCATACAAGGGACAAGGGTCTCATATCTAAAATATACTTGGAACTCAAAAAATTAAATCCCCCAACAACAAATCCTCAAAGAAACAACTGCCCAATAAATAAGTGGGCTAAAGACTTGAAGAGAAACTCCTCTGAAGAAGAAAGAAGGATGGCCAATAGACACATGAAGAAATGTTCAACATCCCTAGCCATAAAAGAAATGCAAATCAAAACAACATTGAGATATCACCTCACCCCAGTTAGAATGGCTATAATCAAGAACTCTAATAACAACAGATGCTGGAGGGTATGTGGACAGAAGGGAACCTTACTTCATTGTTGGTGGGAGTGTAAACTTGTTCAACCACTTTGGAAAGCAGTATGGAGGTTCCTCAAAAGACTTCACATAGCGCTCCCCTATGACCCAGCAATCCCACTTTTAGGCATTTGCCCAAATGTTTACAAACAAGACCACACTGAAGCTACCAGCACAACTATGTTTATTGCAGCATTATTTACCATAGCTAAGATATGGAACCAACCCAGATGCCCCTCAGTAGTTGAATGGATCAAGAAAATGTGGTATATATACACAATGGAATTCTATGCCTCCATCAGAAAGAATGACATTGCCCCATTTGTTAGGAAATGGAAAGGCTTGGAAAAAATTATATTAAGTGAAGTAAGCCAAGCCCAAAGAAACATAGGTCCCATGGTTTCCCTTATTTGCAATATCTAGTATATGTATGAGTCAAGCAGGAAAGGTCAGATAATGTGATGTTAAGAAAATGAACCCTTAGATATGTATTTAAATATTTTTTCTTTCATGCATTTGTTTCTAACTCATTTATAAGATTATTTCTTTGTAGCTTTGTATGTCCTCCCCCACGGTATAATTTGTGGAGGAGATGGGGAAAAACAACTCGTTTAAGTATGCAGGTGGACCTGATGCAACTATGAGAAATACAAGTTGTCATGTCAGAAACGAACGTTACAACTTTGGTTTGGGGGGGCGGGAGGGGGGGGGAGGCTGGGAAGGGATGTGAAGGGTAAACAAAGGAGGAGGCTGCAATGCTTGATAAGAAATGTACTCATTATCTTGCCCATGTAATTGTAATCCCTCTGTACAGTATGTTCACAAAAAATTAAAATTAAAATTAAAAAAAAAGAAATGAAGAACTTCTATGATGAAAACTTTAAAAACCTGAACAAGGAAATTAAAGCAGAAGTAAGGAAGTGGAAAAATCTCCCATGCTCCTGGATAGGAAGGATTAACCTCATGAAAATGGCAATACTACTAAAGGCTATCTACAAATTCAATGCAATATCCATCAATATCCCAACATCATTCTTCAAGGAAATAGAAGTGGCAATCCAAAACTTCATATGGAAAAATAAAAGACTCCAAATAGCAAAAATAATCCTTAGCAGAAAGAACAGTGCTGGAGGAATATCAATACCAAATTTCAAACTCTATTACAAAGCCATAGTAATCAAAACAGCTTGGTACTGGCAAAAGAACAGACCTCAGGACCAATGGAATAGAACCAAAGACCCAGATATGAACCCACAGACCTATAGCCACCTAATCTTCTATAGGGGAACAAAAAATTAGAATAGAAGAAAGACAGTCTCTTCAGTAGATGGTGCTAGCAAAATTGGTTAAACACCTGTAGAAAACTAAAATTAGATCCTTATATATCACCCTGCAGCAATTCAACTGCAAATGGATCAATGATCTCGAAGTACAACCAGACACCCTGTATGCATTTATTGATTATTCTGAATTAAATTTTATCAATGAGGTTTTCCATTCCTCACATCCTTGCATTGCCCTTTTTCTATCTCATTTCAAGTTACTTTCTAGTTCCTATCAATCATCCATGTACACAGTCCATGGGCACACATATGTCCTTTGTGTATATGTACAGTTAAAATCCCCTAGGTGTAATTTTAGTGTATGAATATTTCTTTATTGCCAGTTTCTCCTCTCATCTTTTTTATTTTAATGTTTGATACCTTGGCAATTCCCCATGTATTATCTTCTCTCATTCTGAAGATTATGAGTGAAAGTGTATTTTGTGATTATTATCTATTATAATTTGGAAATTCTGTCCTCTATCCTTATGTGTCATGTTAGTGCATCTATTTTCATTGCTCTATTTGGTTATTTCTGAATTACCCTACTTATATACTCATATGCGTGTGACCCTAATGCTAATATTTTTCAGGTTTATCGTAATTCTAGTACTGATGTGACCATCAATCTTCACCATTGATTGTAGAATCATTTGGGACTCATTTGTGTGACCACAGGACTATGCATTTGTGACAGCCCATGATTGAGTCTGTATAATTCTGGTTTGTGTGAGGGTGGGTAACATCACTACCAGTTCTGTATGTTGTGCAGACAGTGAAGTACAGTGCTCAGTGAAGATCACACTGTCTCAAAGTCTTAGGACTGCTGCTATTTATTTTGCTTTTCTTTGGGCCACAGAGGCTTATCATCTGTAAATCAGGCATTATAAGATTTATTTGTCCAGGCTGGACCCTGTTTTCTGATATTAAGTGGATATGTTCTGCCTTCAGAAATAATTCTGGTGAGTAAATCTCCCATCTCCTGAATCTCCTCTGTGAGAAGTCCTGGTTGGCCCTTAGATCCAGAATCTTTGTTCTGTATGTACCATTTCTGGGTAGCCAGTTTGCATTCAATCTGGATATTTGCCAATTCTTCAGGATTCAACTTTATCCAGTATTTGTTAAGTCCCTTGACAGTCAGAAGCTCTGTATTTCTTAATGCCTTATAAATTAGCTAAATATATTTTTCAAAAAGTATATTTTTCAAAGAGTGTATATTTTAAAAACTTGTGCTGCATAAGTTCCTTGGTCCATAATGACCATGTTATAATCTAGCAACCTCATGATTTCTAATCTTGAGAGTGAGGTGTTGGGTAATACAGCTTTTGGAAGGCAGAGACATAACATTTTAATGTTCTTAATGCTGCCTGCTCCTGTGCTTCTCCCCAGGAGAAGAGTCCTGTGATTTAATATAATATATATGTAATATTTAAACAGGGTATGTGCTGTATCCAGAAACTAAATAATCTTACCTGCTTCTTATTTAGAAGGAGTCTCTCTTGTCATAAACTGGCTATTGCTGTCTTTGGTATCTGCCTGCCATCTGATGGTCATGTAATTGAAATTTTTCAAGTGGTGCCCAGTCCTACTACTTTTCCCTCATTAATAGTCCAACTGCTATTCCTCTCTGAATTGTTTCTTTTCTGCTCTTAATTTCTCATTGTTTATCATTACTATATAAGCTATATATAATATGATTAATGAGTCATAATTTCACCAATTAATTTGAGAGGATAGTATTGAATGGGTTGTCACTGAACTTTTTTTTTACCTTTTCTAGAGCTTGAACTCAGGCATGGGGGCTATCACTGAGCTATTTTGCTCAAAGGCAGTGCTCTATCACTTGAGCCACAGCTCCACTTTGGGCTTTTTGCTTGTTAATTGGAGATGAGTCTCACAGACTTTCCTGCTCAGGATGGCATGGAACTGTGATGCTCAGATCTCAGCTTCCTGAGTAGCTACGATTAAAGGTGTAGGCAACTGGCACACAGAATTACTAGACTTTTTAAATATCCTTGTGGAAGTCTTACAAATTGACACTAGATTTGTAGTATTGCAAATAACCTATGTGACATATTTATTGTTGTGTAAAACTCCCTATTATATTATGCTATTTTATGAATAACTTCTATGGGAGGTAAGGCAGCTGGGAGTTTAGAAGCTACCTTGTTTGAGTTCCTCTAATCTAGTGTTAATCTCCATGGCCAATTCATATTAACATTTTTAGTTTTTTTCTTTAAGTAGTTCCATACTCATTCCTGTAATTTCCTTCTGCCAATCCTTTAAAGTGTATTGTTTTGCATAAATTGTCATTGTAGGATGGAAAGGGTGCTAATCTGCTCATTTGCATTGCATAATTGTATAAATGCATAAATTGCATTTGCTAATTTGTATTGAATAATTTTTACAAGGTTTACTGGCCACCAATTATTATGTATTACTGGTATGACACCTATACCTAAAATATTTTCTACCTCAGGTAAACACTGTATAGTTACTTCTATTGGGTCACTATTAAAGCACAACATTTTTGCACTGGTTGAGCTGGTTTCAGTTACTTGGCCACCCAATCTTTCTATTTTTCTGGGATAGTTTCTTTGATTACTCAGCTTCTTTAATAAAAATTATTTGGAAACGTGCATCTACTAAATATGTGTATGTTCCTATTTTTTGATAAATTACTGTTGCTGATTATACATATGGCTTATTATTCCCAGGCTATGAAGATATTTTTAAACTGGAGTCCTTTCAGGCTATTTTTTGTCTAACTAATATGATGAACCTTCTTGTCACCACTAAGTCACATCTTCCTTGATGCCTCCATTTGTAGTTCCTTAGCTTCAAACATTCTGCCATAGTCTCCTAGAATATCAGCTTCTTGAGATCAGGGATGGTGTCTTAGACCTTCATACCTCTGAAGCACTGAGAAATGAACTGCATGGAAAGTTATACCACTCTAGCAATTTACCTCAACCTCTATTTTTCAAGTGCCTACTTAGGCCAAAGCCTACAAGACAAAGTTGCACAAATGCACAAATATTTGTACTTATTTTCACAGCACAAAGAGCAGTGCTGAGATAAGATATGACACCTAGTCATCATGTTTTATTGTTTTTAAGGAATATTTAGTTCACTGTAAAGGAATTCTCTGTAGCATTTCTGGAGTGTGTGTGTGTGTGTGTGTGTGTGTGTGTGTGTGTGTGTGTGTGTGTGTGTGTAGTAAAAAATGTTGTACAGAGGATTTACAGTTACATGAGTAGGGTAATAAGTACATTTCGTAGCGAGCATAATCTCCTCCTTAGTTTTCCCCTACTATCACTTCCCTCCCCAACTCCTCCCACCTCCCCCACCCCCACCTTGTAAAGTTCGTTTTCAGCATAGTGTCCTGTTCATCTGGTCATCACAATGGGTCAGCCTGCATCCCAATATCCCTTCCCATTCCCAGATTACAAAAATGTATATACAAGATGCAGAACATTAGCAACAAATCCAGTGAAAAGAGGGGTTATACCGTGCAAGAAGAACATGCAAAAGAAACAAAAGAATCACATAGTGCATTGTAAGTACATTAAAAACACTAGCAAGAAAGAATAAACCACTTGTGTCCCTGTCTTGGGGTACATTTTGCTTAACATTATCTCATTTGGTCATATGTACATAGCCTTTGACCGTCTCTGCTTGTCCTACACATATATTAGTTATTGCAAATAAGGGAAACCATGGGACCTATGTTTCTTTGGGTCTGGCTTACTTCACTTAATATAAATTTTTTCCAAGTCTTTCCCTTTCCTAACAAATGAGGCAATGACATTCTTTCTGACGGAGGCATAGAATTCATATATACATATATATATATATATATATTCACATTTTCTTGATCCATTCATCTACTGAGGGGCATCTGGGTTGGTTCCATATCTTAGCTTAATGCTGTGATAAACATGGTTGTGCTGGTAGCTTTACTATGGGGTCTTGTTTGTGATTTAGTTTTTTGAGTTCTAAATATATTTTAGATGAGACCCTTGTCTGTCGTATAGCTAGTGAAGATCTTCTACCAGTCCATGGGCTTTCTATTAATCTTGATAGCTATGTCCTTTGCCATGCAGAAGCTCTGCAGATGAGCTTTATTACCCAGGAGGCTCTGGCCTTCCTTGAAGAACTGATAGGAATCACTACCATTGCCCAGTAACTACAAGTTTCTAAATCATATATTGAGACACTCTGTGCTCTCTAGGGAGCTGTAAGGACACAGGGCAATTTAAGAAGGAACATGTGTGGCAGAATTGATATATTTGTGACTTTAGTTTCAATTCTTTCACTTACACTCTGTACATTTACCGAAGTTTACCAGACCTGGGTTTTGTCATTTATAAAACAAGAAGTAGTGTCTGTCAATTATGTTAATTTTTTGAATCCCCCAACAACAAATCCTCAAAGAAACTAGTGCCCAATAAATAAGTGGGCTAAAGACTTAAAGAGAAACTTCTCTGAAGAGGAAATAAGAATGGACAATAGACACATGAAGAAATGCTCAATCTCTCTAGCCATAAAAGAAATGCAAATCAAAACAACGTTGAGATTCCACCTCACCCCAGTTAGAATGGTCATAATCAAGAACTCTAATAACAACAGATGCTGGAGGGGATGTGGACAGAAGGGAACCTTACTTCATTGTTGGTGGGAACATAAACTTGTTCAGCCACTCCGGAAAACAATATGGAGGTTCCTCAAAAGCTTCCACATAGAGCTCCCCTATGACCCGGCAATCCCACTTTTGGGCATTTACCCAAATGTTCACAAACAAGACCATACTAAAGCTACCAGCACAACTATGTTTATTTCAGCATTATTTATCAAAGCTAAGATATGGAACCAACCCAGATGCCCCTCAGTAGATGAATGGATCAAGAAAATGTGGAATATATACACAATGGAATTCTATGCCTCCCTCAGAAAGAATGATAGGAAATGGAAAGACCTGGAAAAAAGTATATTAAGTGTAGTAAGCCAGACCCAAAGGAACATAGGTCCCATGGTTTCCCTTATTTGCAATAACTAGTATATGTCTAGGACAAGCAGAAAAGGTCAGACAAGATGATGTTAAGCGAAATGAATCCCAAGATAGAGACACAAGTGGGTTTTTTTCTTCCTTGCTATTGTTTCTAACGTATTTATAAGGTACCATGTGACATTTTGTTGCTTTGTATGTCCCTCTCCCACAGTATAACCCCTGTTTTCACTGTATTTTATGTTGGTATAATTTGGGGAGGGGAAGGAAAAAAACAAAATGTTTAAATAGGGATACAGACTGACACATTGCAACAATGAGATGTACAAGACATTATGTTGAAAAATGAACATTACAATTTAGGCGGGAGGGGGAAGAGGGGAGTGTAGTTCAGGAGGTGGGAGGGAAGGGATGGTAGGGGGAAAACAAAGGAGGAGACAAAAATGCTTGATAAGAAATGTACTAATTACCTTGCTCATGTAACTCTAGCCCTCTATATAGTATTTTTCACAATAAAAAACTCATTTAAAAAACAAAACAAGAAGTAGTACTGGCATTTACCTCAGTGTCAAATGGGAAAATGCACATATTGTATTTACACAAGAGTAATCATACTTACAACACCTAGATAAAGACAAGTCTATCTGATTTCTTTTGGTGACAAGAGTATCTGTCAACTTAGCAGTTGACATTTTCAGTTACTCTGCTTGTGGCTGATGTAGACATTTGAGAGGAAAAAGATACAAGAGAAAATTTGAGAAATCCTTTTCCCCTCTGTGGGGAATAGGCCAAACCTGTTCCAGGTTACTCTGGGATTAGCAGGGCTGAGCCTGTGCCTAGCTTTTGACCCATTCTGTCTTGCAAGGCAAGAGTCTGCATCTTGAGTATAAGTGCCCAAAGAGAATGACTTAACATCTTGTTTATGCAAATAAATGGCTTCCATCTGTCAGTACACCACAAGGCACAAATTGATAAATAATTTATTTGTGCCAACAAACAATTACATCAGCAAATATATCAAAGCACTAGGTGAGAACTTATCAGACACACTAACCCCAGTCATTTAGTCAGCACTTCACCTGAATTATATGAAAGGAGACACACCTAAGCACTGGGACACAGTGGCACACACCAGTGTAATATCAGATTATCTGGTGTATACATCAAGGTTAACACATAATAAACTCCTAACTCCATTCCTGAGACTTCATCTCAGCTTGATTCCCTGCTTGAGGTGACCCACTTGAATTGCTGTCTGTCTGGATCCAGTTACTTCAAGAATCAGTGCTGCACCTTGACTCAACTCGCCTGAAATCAGATTTTCAGTTCAGCCAGCATAGCTGTTAGGAGCTAATCTGCATCTTGATACCAGTGGGCCTCCATAGCTCCATGACAGCTCTATGACTTTCTTTCTAGTATCATACCTGATATCTGCAGTGACTCTGCTTGCATCTGGATCTATTTTACTTTTGCCTTAGCGAGGCCCCTTTGAGCCCTGCAGCCACTTTAATCATTTATTAGCCATTTTTTAAGGTTTAAATATATTTTTTTATTGTAAAGATACTGTACAGAGAGGTTACATTTACTTGAGCAAGTAATGAGTCCATTTCCTATCAAGCATTATTACCCCCTCTTTTGTTTCTCCCCTACCATCCCTTTCCTCCCCACCTCCCAAACTCCTCCATCTCCCCAATGCCCCCCCCCCGCAATTGTAAAGTTCATTTTCAACATAGTCTCTTGTACATCTCACTGTCACAATGGGTCAACCTGTATCTTTATTTCAGCATTTTATTATTTCCCTTCCCCTTCCCAAATTAGAAAAATGTATATACAAGATGGAGGACACCAGAATCAAATACAGTGACAACAGGGGTTGTACCATGAGAGAAGAACATATAAAGAAACAAAAAAAATCACATACTATATTATAAGTACATTAAAAAGAACAGTAAAAAAAATAAAATCTTGGGCTGGGAAGGTGGCTCAGCAGTAGAGTGCTTGCCTTGCATGCATGAGGCCCTGGGTTCGATTCCTCAGCACCACATAAGCAGAAAAGGCCAGAAGTGGTAGAGTGGCTCAAGTGGTAGAGTGCTAGCCTTGAGCTGAAGAGCTGAGGGACAGCTCCCAGTCCCAGAGTTCAAGCCCCATGACCAACAACAACAAAAGAAAGAATAATTAAATCCTGTTAATAACATTTTGTTATAGTCCTTTTTAAGAAAATGAAAAACAAAGAAAAAGAAAATTTCTTGTGTCCCTATCTTGAGGCTCATTTCATTTAGCATCAGGTTATGTGGTCATATGTACACAGCTTTTGACCTCTTCTGCTTGTCCTAGACATACTTTACTAGCCATCCTATAACTTGTATGTTATTGTGCAATGTATGACCTGAGAGATAATATTCATTATTAAGATTGGAATAAAAGAAGCTGTGTTGTCAACAGCCTAGACTCTCAAGTGACCTATGTAAGTACTTGGTGAATTAATGGCAACAGAATTTATGTAACTTGTGAATTTGGAGTTAGTCAATAAATTCTGACATTGTAGAAAGACACAAGCATGTCCACTTACATTTTTCACATGACAAGATTGGTTTAGCCAGCAGGTTTCTATTAAAGAAGAAATTCAGTATATGACAAACCTACAGCCATCATTATACTTAATGGTGAAAAAGCCATTTCCTCTAAACTCAGGAATGAGACAAGGATGTCCACTCTCTCCACTTCTCTTCAATCTAGTATTAGAATGTGTAGCAAAAGCAATAAGACAAGATGTAAACATAAAGGGGATCCAGATAGGGAAAGATGAAGTAAAACTCTCCCTCTTTGCAAATGATATGATCTTGTATTTAAAGAACCAACAGACTCCACTCCCAAATTACACGAGCTGAATCAAAACTTTGGCAAAGTATCAGGGTATAAAATTAACCCCCAAAAATATATGGCTTTTCTGTATGCCAACAATGAGAAAAGCATGGCTGAAATCAGGAAAGCAACTCCATTCGTAATAGCCTCACAAAAAATAAAATATCTAGGAGGGCTGGGAAGGTGGCTCAGTGGTAGAGCACTTGCCTTGCATGCATGAGGCCCTGGGTTTGATTCTTCAGCACCACATAAGCAGAAAAAAAAGTCAGAAGTGGTGCTATGGCTCAAGTGGTAGTGCGCGAGCCTTGAGTTGAAGAGCTGAGGGACAGCGCCCAGGCCCAGAGTTCAGGCCCCATGACTGGACCAAAAAAATAAAAAATAAAATACCTAGGAATTAACTTAACCAAAGAAGTGAAGGACCTCTATGATGAAAACTTTAAAAACCTGAAAAAAGAAATCAAAACAGAACTTATAAAGTAGAAAAACCTCCCATGCTCGTGGATTGGAAGGATCAACATCGTGAAAATGGCAATACTTCCCAAGGCTATATACAAATTCAATGCAATATCTATCAATATTCCAAAGTCATTCTTCAAGGAAATAGAAGAGGCAATCCAAAAATTCATATGGAACAATAAAAGACCCCAATTAAAAAAAAACGATCTTTAACAGAAAGAACAGTGCTAGAGGAATATCAATACCAAATTTCAAACTTTACTACAAAGCTGTAGTAATCAAAACAGCTTGGTACTGGCACAAGAAGAGACCTCAGAACCAATGGAATAGAACTAAAATGCCAGAAATGAACCCACAGACCTATAGCCACCTAATCTTTAATAGGGAGTTTAAAAAAATATAATGGAAGAAAGATAGCCTCTTCAGTAAATGGTGCTAGCAAAATTAATTAATCACGTGTAAAAGACTAAAGCTAGATCTCTATATATCACCCTGTACCAGAATGAACTCCAAATGGATCAAAGACCTTGAAGTCAAAGCAGACACCCTGAAAACATCACAGGATGGAATAGGAGAAACCCTAGGTCTCCTGGGCACAGGCCAAACTTTTCTTAATAGAGACCCAGAAACACAATAAATCAAAGAAAGGTTGGACAAATGGGATTGCATGAAGCTGCAGAGCTTCTGCATGGCAAAGGACATGGCTAGCAAGATCAATAGAAAGCCCACAGATTGGGAGAAGATCTTCACTAGCCATACAAGGGACAAGGGTCTCATATCTAAAATATACTTAGAACACAAAAAATTAAATCCCCCAACAACAAATCCTCAAAGAAACAACTGCCCAATAAATAAGTGGGCTAAAGACTTAAAGAGAAACTTCTCTGCAGAGGAAAGAAGAATGGCCAATAGATACATGAAGAAATGCTCAACTTCTCTAGCCATAAAAGAAAAGCAAGTCAAAACAACATTGAGATTCCACCTTACCCCAGTTAGAATGGCTATAATCAAGAACTCTAATAACAACAGATGCTGAAGGGGATGTGGCCAGAAGAGAATCTTACTGCATTGTTGGTGGGAGTATAAACTTGTTCAGCCACTTTGGAAAGTAGTATGGAGGTTCCTCAAAAGACTCCACATAGAGCTACCCTATGACCCAGCAATCTCACTTTTGGGCATTTACCTAATTGATCACAAACAAGACCATACTAAGGTTACCAGCACAACTATTTTTATTGCAGCATTATTTACCATAGCTAAGATATGGAACCAACCCAGATGCCCCTCAGTAGATGAATGGATCAAGAAAATGTGGAATATATACACAGTTCTATCCCTCCATCATAAAGAATGGCATTGCCACCTTTGTTAGGAAATGGAAAGATTTGGAAAAAATTCTATTAAGTGAAGTAAGCCAGGCCCAAAGGAACACAAGTCCCATGGTTTCCCTTATTTGCAATAACTAGTACATGTCTAGGACAAGCAGTAAAGGTCAGATAAGATGATGTTAAGCGAAATGAATTCCAAGATAGGGACAGAAGTGTTTTTTTCTTCCTTGCTATTGTTTCTAACATATTTATAAGGTACCATGTGATTTTTTTTGTTGCTTTGTATGTCCCTCTCCCACAGTATAACCCCTGTTTTCACTGTATTTGATGTTGGTATAATTTGGGGAGGGGAAGGAAAAAACAAAATGTTTAAATAGGGATATAGACTGACACATTGCAACAATGAGATGTACAAGATACATTACAATTTAGCTGGGGGAAGGGGAGGTGGGGTGGGGTATGTAGCTGAGATGGTAGGAGGGAAGGGAGGTAGGGTAAAAACAAAGGAGGAGGCAACAATGCTGGATAAGAAATGTACTCATTACCTTGCTCATGTAACTGTAATCCCTTTGTACAGTATTTTCACAATAAAAAATTTAATTTAAAAAACAAAGAAAAAAGGAACAAATATGATTTTACAGCAATAAAAGAATAAATTTTATAAATGAATGGACTATTGGCAAAATATTTGGAAACATATACCTTTTTTTTTTTTTTCAAACTAAGTCATTTGCTAATTTTAGAAAAAAAATGGCATCTTGATTAACAGAAACTTAAAACTCTGCTGACCCAAGATCTGGCTTATATCCCAGTGTGATCTTGCAGTGTTCTTGGTGCTGGATGGACGGATGTATACTGACTCTTATACTGACTTAGGTGCTTGGTGGAGGGACACCTCTGATCCATGCAGATCAAAGGATGAAGATTGGATATTCTGAAAGGTACATTGCTTACATGGTACAGTAGTTTAAAAAAAGAAATAAAAAGGTATATAAATTACTAGAAAGAACAGAAACAAATCTTAGATCATACATCTATGGTTATTCATATGTAAGGTGGGTCATAGAGTTATAGTGTACTAAGAAAGGATTTGAGTAGGTAAAAAAGCTAGTCCAGATTCCTGGCTTCTATCTGCATGCTATATCCAGCTCTCAAAGATACCTCTGGTATCAACAACACACAGTGACAGAAGGATTAGCAGATTAAAAATTAAAATTAAAATCAAAATCTTAGGAAGAATACCTATTACTACTGAGTCCAGAGTTTGAAAGAAATTCAGGGAGTATTCTTCCAGCATTAGCTGTGGTAAAAATATATCCAAACAGACCAGTATGTTTTCCTGGATCTTGCCCAGACCCCAAATTTACAAGTCTTTTGACATTGCTCTTGGTTTCTTTTGAGTTAACTTCTGTACTTGGGAAAAGTTTCCCTTGTAAATATTAAATTGAGTTTGTAAAAGTATGAGCTTTGAAGACAGGAAAACCTAGATTAAAATCTACCTTTCTGTATTACCCACTGTCTGACCTCTCCACATACCATTGTTTTATCTCCAGAAGATCAGATTGTCAAAGGAATAAATGAAACTATGTGAAAATGCCTAGTTGGGTGTCATGAACACATCTTTAATCCTTGGGAATCCTAAAATATGAGTATTGTTAGTTCAAGCTGACTGTGATTTATATAGGGAGACTCTGCCTCAAAGAAAGGAAGAAGCCTGGCACTAGTAACTAACACCTGTAATTCTAGCCCTTCAGGAGGCTGAGATCTAAGGATCATGGTTGAAAGCCAGCCTGAGCAGGAAAGTCTCTTCTTTTTTAAAAAAAATTATTTTCTTGTAAAGATGCTGTACAGAGAGGTTACAGTTACATCAGTAAGGTAATGAGTACATTTCTTGTCAGGCATTGTTCTCCCTCCTTTGTTTTTCTCCCATTATCCCCCTTCTCTCCCATACCTCTCCCCTCCCCTCCCCCAAAGTTGTAAGGTTCATTTCCAACATAGTGTCTTGAAGGTATCAGTGTTGCAGTGGGTAAAGACTCATCTTTTTTTTTTTTTTTTTTTTTTTTTTTTTTGTCGGTCATGGGGTTTGAACTCTAGGCCTGGGCACTGTCCCTCAGCTCTTCAGCTCTCAAGGCTAGAGCTCTACCACTTGAGCCACAGTACCACTTCCAGTTTTCTGAGTGGTTTATTGGAAATAAGAATCTCATGGTCTTTCCTGCCCATGCTGGCTTTGAACCACGCTCCTCAGATCTCAGCCTCCTGAGTAACTAGGATTACAGGCGTGAGCCACGGGTGCCTGGCTGAGTAAAATCTCTTCTTATCTCCAATTATTTACTAGAAGAAACTGTGGCTGAAAACACTATGTAGAAAATAAACTTTACAACTTGCGGGGGAAGGGGGAGTTGGGGAGATGAGGAGGGAAGGGATGGTAGGGGAAAAACAAAGGAGGAGGTAACAATGCTTGATAGCATTACCTTACTCATGTAACTGTAACCCCTCTGTACACTATTTTTTACAAGAAACTGTGGCTGAAGTGGTAGAGTACTAGCCTTGAATAAAAAAGCTCAGGAACAGCACCTGAGGGAAAGAAAAGATATCAATAAGGCTAGCAAAATTAGGAGATACATAACAGTTCCATAAATAATCAGCTTCAATTGTGTTCCAGCCAGTAAAAGTTTTTCCTCACTAAGAGACCATATCCCAAAGTGTCTTAGACTATATTATGTTGCTAAAACAGAAAACTGTGGAGAGAAAAGAGTTATTTGAATAGAATAGAGGTGGTTAACTTGTTCAAAATATCTTGTACATATATAGGGAATTATCACTATAAAACTCTTTATAGTAATTACATGCTAAATCACATTTTCTCCTTGTCAGAGAGCAAATATTTGACACCTTGTCCAAAAACAGTCAGTATTAATATTAGGAAGTTTACCATTTGAACAAAAAAAGTGGCTTGATAAATTCTTTCAAGTTGATTTTGAAATATTTATATAAGAGGATGGAAAATTTTTCTGTAAAGTAGATTGCTAAATATATTTCAGGTTTTCAGGCTACACAGTCTCTGTCACACATCCTCAACTGTGTTCTTATAGTGTGAAAATGGTCATATACAGGACAGAAGCAAATGAATTTGCCCATGTTGCAATAAAACTTTATGGACACTGATATTTAAAATTCATGTATTTATTTAAAATATTTGTTATTTATATATGTGAATATTTATACATAAACAAATATTTATAAATATTTATTTATAATTATATTTTAAATTCATGTATCAGAAAATATATAAATACAGAAATAAAATCAAAAAAATATTCATAAATATATTTAAATATACTAAATGCATTTAAAATTCATGTATCAGAAAATATTCTTCATTATTAGAAAAATCATTGTTAGGTCTCAAGACTATACAAAATCAAGCTTGTCTAGGATTAGTTGCGTTCTTAGATCAGCATGACAGGCTCAATACATGGACTATAACAAATATCAAGCAATTATTGGCTCAAAACTAAAAAGTATATTCAACTTACTTTGTTACATTCAATGTCAGATAGCTGAATAGTTTTCTCCACCCTTATTATTTTTAGTTTACTTTGTCATTTTATAATGTGGTCATAAAACAACTACATGAAAGCTTCCTAAGAATGAAATATGTTCCTGGCAGTGAGATACAACTAGCTGTGTGTCCCAGCAGTGTGTATTCACACGTACATGTGCTAAAGGAAACATTCTGAAACACAGATATACTTCTCCAACCTCAAGAAGTTATAAAATACAACACTGTCATTTCACCTTCACATAAAGCTACCAAAAGAAATCTAAACTACAAAGTGTAAAAGGCCACTTTCTCTTTTAAAAAATTGCTTTACATATTTTAATTCTTGTATTTCCCTTGGGGGTTAGATATTTTGGTCACATAGTTATCCAATTAAAATGAAAACTCTCTGTTTTATCCTTTAGGCGAGGACAGCTGCCAGCTGCTAAGTTTTATAAAGTCTTTAATCTTGTCCATAAATATTTAACAAGATCTGGTTGGTACACAAGCTGAAGTAAGAAATCAAAGAGTCTTAGAAATAACCCCTATTTTGTATAAAGGCTGAGTATAAAGCAAAAACGGGATGACCAATTCCTTCCTTTTTTATTAAAATAGAAATATTCCTGAGTATTTGAACACTGTTTTTGCCTGCTGGTTCTCATAAAGATGCTAGAATAGCCAGATTATAAAAAGATTTTGACTATCTCTGCCCTTTTCTCCAGTTCCTGCCATTTGTTTCAGAGCTGGCCTCTTTTGTTTCCATGGAAACCCACACAGAATATTTCTCAGAACTTTAGCAACATTTGACAATCTAGGCCCTCGTTTTTTATTCTTATTTGCACATACACACACTGATACACACACACACACACATACACAGAAAAACATACATACCTTCATAATGACCACACTACCTCTGTCCTACACTTTTGTCACAATATCCTAAGCAAGTTAAATACAAAACAGGTAACTACAAATAGTTAAAAGAATTCACATTCTCTTTCCTGTGATTTGCTGAAGAGGGAAATCTGGGCATTGGAAGTTGCCTTCTCCCCTCCCTGTCCCCACTCACCTCCCATTCCATTACAAGACTGGACCATTCCAAGTAGTCTTTACTTCGACATTCTCCTAAAATAGATCCTTCTGACACCATGCTGTCCATTTTCCTAGTCCCCGAGGAGCATAGAGATCACACTAGAAATTGGAGAAATCAAACAGACATTTCTCCTACCTGCATTACTTACTATCTGATGCCAGGATTGATCACTCACTGAACTATCCCCTGAATTTGTTTGGCTGTGTCCTTACTAGTCAATTAGGTAAAAGTGGGTAACAATTTCTTTGTTTTCATCACTGTAGATTGGAAGAAACCAAATGGAAAGAGTGAAGGGCTAAGACAACTTAACATTGATGTTCCTCAGCTTTCCTTATTCTAGTTCCTTAATTCTGCGAATTCATGTTCTTCATTTCTTCAGAAAAAAATTATTTCCCACTTCTTTAATACTACTTTGAGAATCCCAGAAAAGCTATACTGCTTACATTAGGAGATACTTAGTAGGCCTTGTTTTCTTCAAATGGCTGCCTATTGTGATACTCTTCCTTTATACCTTTATACTATGGCCCAATTAACACTGTAGCCTTTCACAGCAAGTACTTAGAGAAAATCTGCCATTTATCAGGCAGTATTTTAGGCTCTGGACTTAAAACTATGACATAAATCCATACCTGCATGGAAATCACAAACTACCACAGCTTCACCTAGCCTGAGGGTCTGATTCCATTCTCACCTCTATCCAACACTGGCCAAGGGCTCAGCCTCAGTAACTACTCAATGACTCTGTGGTGTGTGTGTGTGTGTGTGTGTGTGTGTGTGTGTGTGTGTGTGTGTGTGTGTGTGTGTGTGTGTGTGTGTGTGTGAATAAGAGAGAGAGAGAGAGAGTTCTAAGACAAATTCATGGGCTGGATGCTATCCCTGAGCTATTTTGCTCAAAGCTGACACTGTAGTACTTGAGCCATAGCTCTACTTCCATCACTTTGGAGGTCCATGAGACTCTCATGGACCTCCTTATTCAGTCTGGCTTTGAACCACAATTCAATGTACCACAAGATTATAGGCAAGAGCCACTGGTGCCTAGCCCAAAGACTTTTTTTAACTTTTAAATGATCTCAAATTGGGTATCTCAGGATAACTACATATATATATATACATATATATATATATATATATATATGTATATATATATACCATATAAATCATATACATCACATAATTTTAGTGAAATGCTATATGTGCATAGCATAGAGCATTGTTATTGTTATATATAGCATATATAGCACTTTTCTAGATATGCTATATATAATGTATCAGATACTATTCAAGTGTATATATCTATATGAATTCAGATAAGATATAGTCTATCCCTCTTTTACTGTTGATTAACAGAGAAACTATGACTTACTCAAAATAAGCCAATCAAAAGAGGTAAACCGGGGCTGGGAAGATAGCTCAGTGGTAGAGTGCTTGTCTTGCATGCATGAGGCCCTGGGTTCGACTCCTTAGCACCACATAAGCAGAAAAGCCAGAAGTGGCTCTGTGGCTCAAGTGGTAGAGCACTAGCCTTGAGCTGAAGAGCTGAGGGACAGCGCCCAGGCCCAGAGTTCAAGCCCCATGACCGACAAAAAAAAAAAAGAGGTAAACCTAAGCTTGCCATTCTGTCTTATACAACTTGACTTTATACTCACCCCAAGTATTCTTATATACCCATATATCCTTAACCTCCACATCATTTGATCTGTGGCCTTAATTATACAAATTATCCATCACTCAGAGTTCCCTCTTTCTTACCTCTAATGAAACTCTTCAGTGGCTCTTGGCCAAGGACATCACCCTGTAGGTACCACCTGTTCCATCTTCCATCCCCCAGGATGATAAAAATCCTTTTTGTCAAACTGCAAAAAAACCTGTGTTCAAGCATGCTCCCTGCATCTTTGCTCTGATATTATAAAAGGTGTTTAGATTTTACTATCTCCCCCATATGGCGTTTCATTATATTGTCCACACGACATCCTCCATCCCTGACATATCTCATCTCTCTTGTAATGATGATTACCAGCTCTGAGCTTCTTGGAGTTCTCTAGGGCAGTGTCCAACAGATCAAGGTTTTGTTTTATTTATCACATCTCTCTGCCCTTTCTTGCCTTTAATTAAACTCAGCCTCAGGACATAGGAAATCAGAGAAGTTATATTTTCTTCCTTTTGAGGAAAGTAATATTGTTTACAGGGGACAGGAATTCTACCCCCACCTCTTCCTCTCACCCCTCCCTAAAACCATTAGCTTCATCTCAATCACTATTTGTTCTGTGTTTAGTAGGTATTTCTGTATTTCTGAGTAACTGGGTATTTCAAGGTTTGATTTACATTTTGACATAATCAATGAGGCCAAGGAAAGGTAATGAAGTGGCCTTCAACTCCCACCCCTTTCTCAACAATCTCCATCATTTATCCAAAGTATTGAAAAGCAGCCAAAGGAAGATATTCTTAAGAGATGATTACAAAGGCTTATGTGCATATGATAATATAAAATGATACTTATCAAAATGAACTCCAAGAAATGGAAACAAGAGGTTTTCATTTTCCTTTTGTTGCTGTTTTGCTTTATTTTCCTTTTGTCTTGTTACTTTATCTGTCTTTGGGAGGGGAAGGGGGGCATAGAAATGGAGGGATAGCCAGGTGCCGATAGCTCATGAATGTAATCCTAGCTATTCAGGAGGCTGAGATCTAAGAATTGCAGTTCAAAGCCAATCTGGGCAAGAAAGTTTGTGAGATTCATCTCCAATTAACCATCAGAAAACTGGTGCTGTGGCTCAAGTGTCACTAGACAGCATAGAACCTTTGCACAGTTACAGCAATCTAGAATTGACGATAAAAAACCTCCATCATTAACTACTCTTCTCAGCCTGATCTTCAGTCTCACAAATGGGTCTACTTCCTACTTCTCTGTGGTACCTCCATCTAGGCTGCTTCTTCCATGGTTAATTCTGCTCCCTGATCCCTCATTCCTTGCAAAATCCTCACCTCTCCTAGGAAATCCCTCCCTGACCTGCCCTGACCTCTACAATAGTCACATGCTTCTCTTCCCCATGGCACCAAATGCAACAATGTCTTCCTTACCCATCATCACCCTGTCAGAGAAAAGGATGGTTTTCAATCATGTTCCCTTGAAAATAATATATTTTAATAAGTGAATAAACATTGTAAGAGATGATTCAATGAATGCACACAAGGAAAGAATAGAGGAGACATTACTAAAAATTATCACTCTAAGGCTCACAATTTTCCTGAGGTTCAGTCCTGATTGTGGAGCAATACTATCCAGCAGCTGCATGGAAGTGCAACAGAAATTCTGAACCCAGAGTTCCAGAGTCTCAAGAGAGTCTAGTTTTACAGAATTCCAACATGAAGGGTCTACAGCACTTTGCCAAGGAAACAAGTTGCTCTCTGCTGCTCTATCTGTATAGGCATTAAGGCCTCACTTAAAGTCCCTCAACAGTAGAGCCTGGCAGTGGTGGCTCACATCTGTAATCTTAGCTACTCAGGAAGCTGAGAGCCGAGGATCATGGTCCAAAGCCAACCCAGGCAGAAAAGTCTGTTAGGCTCTTATCTCCAAATAGCTACTGGGAAAAAAGCCCAGAGACAATGCTCAGGCCTTGAGTTCAAGCTCCACAACATTCACACACACACACACACACACACACACACACACACACACACACACACACACACACACACACCCCACCCCACCCCACACCACACCACACCAGACCATACATGTATGCATACACATAGACCCTCCACAGAGCAAGCGTGAGTTGCTAATGAGAACTTCTCATCCCCAGTTGGAAGTCAAGGCACTCCTGATGCTGTGTCAACTTCAATAACAAAGAGAGACTTCTTTAAGAAAGACTGAGTTTATTCCAGAGTAGCAAAAAATTACAACTGGAGTATGCATCCTGTGGCCACAGGAGATAAGCCTAGATAACTCAACTCAGTAAAAAATGAGCATACGTCATGTTAGCCAGTGCTGTCTACTTCATCACCATCAGGACTGTCACTAATAAAGATGTTTCAAGTGACTAACAGTAGGTGTCATGGGTCTAAGAAAACCATACAAATAACTACAGATGAGAACATATAAATATTATGACGGCTGGGGGATTAAAATATTTAACATTGACTTTGTAAAAGAAAAAATGATATGACAGTCCCCCAACCACTTTTTTTGAGGGGAGGGGACAGTACTAGATTTGAACTCAGGTCCTCACACTAGCCAAGCAGGAACTCTACCACATGAGCCATATCCCCCAGGTCCTTTTAATTTTCTTCTCCAAAAGCCTGTGGCCAGGCTGATCTGGACTGCAATTCTTCCATTTACGCTTCCCTAGTATTGAGGATGACAAACATGCTACATGCAGCTATGGCCTTATTCCTTTTTAAGGAAGCAGGCAGAAGGTAGTGAAAACTTTTTTTTTCTCTCTTCCATTCACTAAAAACAATGTACTAGCGTTTTAGATCTTTCATGCTCTCTAAAGATTTAGCCTCCTTCACAGTGTTGAGAAGTGGTGAAAACTTCAAGAGAAGGAGTAAGTGGGAGGTCTCCCAGTTATTGGAGGTGAGCTCTCAGAAGAGACTGTAAGACCCTAGTCCCTCCTCTCTTCTCTTCCTGGCCATGAAATGAGTAGTTTTGTTCCACTGTAGGATAGGCAGCTAGGCAAATATGAGCAAGAATGAGAGAAAGGTCCAGCTACAAAATTTTACTCTCTGAACTTCCAGATGGCCCACATCCTGGGTCTCTGATTAAAAGAATGTAACCATTTGTAAAGAAATGGAAGAACCTGAAAAAAAAATCATGTTAAGTGAAGTGAAGCCCGGAAAGACAAAAGATACATGTTTTCTCTCATATGTGGGTGCTAGAGTCAAGTTATAAATAGGTAAGTAAACACTTCAGGGTGATAGCCAAGAGTATAGGAATGTTATTAACTGAAATATGGTAGTCTCACGGGAGAATACAAATGTTATAATTCCTTAAAAAGGCTAACTCATGGTCCAACAAATAAACAACAGGAAAAAGGTACTCAAAAGAGGGCTTGAGGTCCAGGGGAGAGTGGTAGAGGAAAGAAGGAAGGAGGGGAGAATGCAGTCATAAAATTCAATGTACATTCTACAAAACTAAGAAAATTGATGGAAGGGGTGGAGTTGGGAGGGATGGAGAATGATGGAAGAGGGTGACATGGATCAAGCCTGTGTTGTTAAATGGCAACTCCTTTATACAACCACTAATGATAATATAAATACATATTTTAAATAGTTTTTTTTCTCCTTAGAGCCTTACATCCCAAATCAATGTCCCATATCTGCCTTGAGAGTCTAAGGACTGGTACATAAGCTAAATCATGCAGAACACAGAGAAACAAATGCAGAATCATCTGCAGTCATCTTCTCAAAAGCACAGGCATATGACTTCCCACATCTAGGCAGCCACTACATAGTCACCAAAACATTTAGGATGGCCGCCAAGGAAGGGCCCTAATTTCATACCACCTCATAACTCCACCCCAAACCCCAGTAACTTCCATGTCACCCTTCCTTATTTTCTCCCTGCTTCACCCCTGAAGGTATACTGTAATTTTGCTTTGCTACTGTCACCATCCTACTCTACATGGTCTTGCACCTGGGATAGTGTCCTAATCTTACTGTCCCCAAAGAACTGAGGAACACCTGGAATGTCCCCTCCACTGGTCACACCACAGCATACTTGCACCAAATCCCAAAGCAATGAAGAGAAATGGAATGAAATCTCCAAACTGTGAGCCAAAATAAACCTTTCCTCAAGTTAATTATCTTGGATATTTTGATAAAATGAGATGGGAAGCTAACATAAAAGTGAAAGCCTACATGTTAAATGTAAAACAAACATAAGAAAACTCCGGAAGGTAGAGGGAAGAAGGAAAGCAGGCTAGAGGCCTCAGGACCTCAGGCACAATACGTAGGGGCCGCCTGGGTGTTCTCTTTGCTTTCAGTACCCAGACAGCACTAAAGAAGCTGACAGTCTGGAAAGGTCAATGAGGACAGACCAAATAATAAAAACACCCCCAAAAGCCTATTTTCTTTCCTAAAAAGGCAGTGAGTCTGAAAAGTAATAGCTTTTGGATAACATGTTACTTAAATCTACTGAAAACAAAAAAAAAATGGCCCTATCTACAGCAGCAAAGGTCCTGAACTCACCCACTGATAGTGTCAGAGAAGTGGTTTTCCTCCCTGCTGGGCAGCAGCAAAGCCCTGCTTGCCCACTGGAAGCCCTGCTTCCAACCATGTTGTTGAAAACTATGGTAAGCCTAGATTCCATCAGTGAAACGTAACCCGTTAAACAATGACAAGTCACCCACCCATTCCCCATGCAAGGCAGACTCACCAAAGCTTCCCGGAGATCCAGAAATCTCCATACAACAACCAGAAGTTAAATAAGGGACAAGGATTCCTTCCCTACTGAACAGAAATGAGGTCACAGGTCCCCCTCTCCCTGGAAAAGCAATGCTCTTATTAGCAAAAGAAAAAGTCTAAGTGAGACCAAGAGTCACATAGCATAATAGCAAATATGTCCAAGTTTCTAAGAAAAAAAAATCTCATACTAAAATATTATGCAAAGAACAGGGAAGTATCTTACGGAATTGTAACTTCTTTGTACAACTACTTCATAATAACACCTTTAAAAATAAATATGCAGACGTGAAGGGTAAACAAAAGGAGGAGGCTGCAATGCTTGGTAAGAAATGTACGCATTATCCTGCCCATGTAATTGTAACCCCTCTGTACAGTATGTTCACAAATAAAATAAAAAAAAATAAATGGATATACTGTAAAAAAAATGCTTCTTTTTAAAACACACACACACACACACACACACACACACACACACACACACACACACTTGAAACAAAAGGAAAAAGGAAAAAATGGAAAGATTCAGCAAATAAATGCCAAATCTCCACAAAGAAACAGAAAATGTCAGGGAGAACCAAATGGAAATATTAAAACTGGAAATCACAACTCAGTATATGGACTCAACAATAGAAGAGGATAAGGAATGTATACATACACCAGGAAAAGTCAAGACAAAACACAAAACATGAATAACTAATATCTCCCCAGGGATAAGATTTGAGAATGGTATGTTATTTTGCTTGTTTTCCAATTTTCAAAAATACCAAATTTCTAAAATTGGCACATTACTTTAATAATGAAAGAGCCAACTAAAAGAAGAGATCAATCCCAGGGACTCTGACAATTTATGGATGAAGGAGATGAACACAGAGAAAGTAGAAGAAAGCTAAAGCCGATAAATGAGCAAGGAGAAAGGTAATTCCCCATATTGAAGGGAACACATATGCCTTTGAGGCTGTTAGCAAGCTGCTGACCAGAGGAAAATGGATGGCTTCTGTTTATTATTTATCACTGTCATTGTCTGAGAAATAACACCCAAAGGGAAAATCCAGATGGCACTCTAGTTAGGGAAGGACACAGAAAAGAGAAAGGTCTAATAATCTGTAAACCTGAGAACATTTGGATCAGCAAAACCAAGCATGACAGAAAAGCCTGCTGTGTCACTAGGCATTTGTGTTTTCGCTCCTTCCTTGAACTTCATCTCTTCTCTGGCCTCCCACAATGCCTGGATAGCCTTAGCAAAATAGCAAGTAGTTTGTTCAAAAAAAAAGCAAAATAACCAACAGGTTCTTTCCATGTCTCCAGCATCCTCCCACCCCTCATACAAACCACTATCCCTGGGGATGCTTAGAACTCTCAGCCTGGACCTCACTCACAGCCCATTCAAGACTGCAAACACAGTCCAATTCTGCAAGTAACAGCCACAGACATAAACCTGGGATCAATGTGCTCAGCAGGGAATAAGCTGCAGTTGGTTATTCCTAGAATTCTGCAGTCTTTTCACTAGAATGAAACAAACACCCAACCCTTCTATAAGGAGCAACACCTTTTAATCTTCACATGCAAATGAGATGTGTAAATGGGTCTCTATGTCTTCAGTGTCTATGTGGAGCAATTTGTTTATGCTCAGGCAAAGCAAACCCTTCCTTGAGCTTTTTTCATGGAACTCAATACAGCTCAAGCACAAACAGTACAATAAGAAAGGGGTCTATCAGCAAAACCATGACCAGTGATGGCTTCTGCTTAATCCAAACAGACTACAGAAAGAAAACAAAACCAATGCAAAATTGTTTCTGTTTCTCCACATGCCAAGTGCTTGGGGGTGGGGGGGTTGTTTTGGATTTTGTTGGGGTTTTTGGTAAATTGTGAGGCTTGAACTCGGTGCCTGAGCACTGTCTCTGAGCTCTTATGCTCAAGGCTAGTCCTCTACTTTGAGCCATAGCACCACTTCTGGTTTTCTTGAGCTTAATTGGAGATAACAGTCTCGAGGACTTTCCTGCCTGGGCTGGCTTTGAACTGAAATCCTCAAATCTCAACCTCCTGAGTAGCTAGGATTACGGGTATGAGTCACCAGCACCTGACTTTGTATGGGTGTGTGTTTTTTTGTTTGTTTGTTTGTTTTAATTTCGCTAGTTTTTATTAGAGCATTACAATTAAAACATTAAGTTATGGGTGTGTGTTTTTTTAAGAATGCATAATTCCAAATCATTTAAAGAACATTCTTTCTTTCCTAAAGTCAAGGGGAAATATAAAAATATCAGAGCAATAAAACCAAAATGTGTGTCTTCTAACAGTAACATATGCTCATTAATAATTCTCTAAATTTTATGTGGTTTCATTGTTGACTCATTTTATCATTCTTACTTTATCACTTCAATAATATTGCTTCTATTGTTCTGTATGAATTTTTGGATTGCTTCTTCTATTTCCTTGAAGAATGAGGTTGGGATATTGATAGGTATCGCATTGAATTTGTAGATAGCCTTGGGAAGTATTGCCATTTTCATGATGTTGATCCTTCCAATCCAGAAGCATGGGAGGTTTTTCCACTTCCTTAGTTCTGCTTTAATTTCCTTTTTCAGGATTTTAAAGTTTTCATCATAGAGGTCCTTTACTTCTTTAGTTAACTCCTAGGTATTTTATCTTTTGTGGGGCTATTACAAAAGGAATTGCATTACTGATTTCAACCACACTCTTTTCCTTATTGGCATACATGAAAGCCATTGATTTTTGAGGGTTTTGTATCCTGCTACTTTGCCAAAGTTTTGAATGAGCTAGAGTAACTTGGGAGTAGAGTCCATGGGGTTCTTTAAATACAAGACCATGTTATGTGCAAAGAGGGAGAGTCTTACTTCTTCTTTCCCTATTTGGATCTCCTTTATGTTTTCATATTGTCTTATTGCTCTTGCTAGGCATTCTAATACTATGGACATCCTTGTCTCGTTCCTGAATTTAGCTTTTCACCATTAAGTATAATGCTGACTGTAGGTTTGTCATACACAGCCTTTAGTATATTGAGGAATGTTTCATGAATTCCTAGTTTTTCCAGAGCTTTCATCATAAAGAGGTGTTGGATCTTGTCAAATGCTTTTACTGAAATAATCATGTGGTTCTTATCCTTGCTCTTGTTGATGTGATGTATTAAATTAATTGATTTGCATATATTGAATGAGCTTTGCATCCCTGAAATGAATCCTGTTTGATCATGGTGTATGATTTTTTTGATGAGTTGTTGAGGTTGATTGGCCAAATTTTTGTTGGGAAGTTTTGTATCGATGTTCATCAAAGAAATGGGTCTATATTTCTCTTTTTTGATGAGTCCCTGCCTGTTTTGGAATGAGGGTTATGATGACTTCATAGAATGAGTTCGGCATTGAACTTTCACTTTCAATTTCTTTAAAGAGTTGGAGGAGTATTGGTGTGAGTTCTGCTTTGAAGGCTTGTAGAATTCAGCTGTAAAGCCAGCTGGTCCTGGGCTTTGAGAGACTTCTTTGAAGAGGAAATAAAAATGGCCAATAGACACATGAGGAAATGCTCAACTTCTCTAGCCATAAAAGAAATGAAAATTAAAACAACATTGAGATTCCACCTCACCCCAGTTAGAATGGTTATAATCAAGAACTCTAATAACAACAGATGCTGGAGGGGATCAGGCCAAAAGGGAACCCTACTGCATTGTTAGTGGGAATGTAAACCACTTTGGAAAGCATTATGGAGGTTCCTCAAAAGATTACACAGAGCTCCCCTATGACCCAGCAATCCCACTTTTAGGCATTTGTCCAATCAATCACAAACAAGACCATACTAAAGCTACAAGCACAACTATGTTTACTGCAGCATTATTCACCATAGCTAAGATATGGAACCAATCCAGATACCTCTCATTAGATGTACGGATCAAGAGAATGTGGTATGTATATATATGGATATATGGATATATGGATATATATATCCATATATATATACATATAAATAATAGAATTCTATACCTCCATCAGAGAATGACATTGCCTTAATTGTTAATAAATGGAACGACTTGGAAAAAATTATATTAAGTGAAGTAAGCCAGACTCAAAGAAACATAGGTCCTATTGTTTCCCTTATCTGCAATATCTAGTATATATCCAGGACAAGCAGAAGTAATCCAAAGCTACGTACATATGATTATATAACCTGATGTTAAGCAAAATGAACCCCAAGATAGGGACACAAGAGCTTTTAGCTTTGTTTCTGTTCTTTTCATTGTACTTATAATGTACTATGTGATTTTTTTGTTTCTTTGTATGTTCTTCCATCATGGTATAACCCCTGTTGTCACTGTATTTGATTCTGGTGTCCTCCATCTTGTATATACATTTTTCTAATTTGGAGAGGGGAAGGGAAATAACAAAAATCTAAAATAAGGATACAGGATGACACATTGTAACAATGAGATGTACAAAACACTATGTTGAAAATGAACTTTACAACTTTTCTGGGGGGGTGGAGAGGGAGGAGTTGGGGAGGTGAGGAGGAAAGGGATGGTAAGGAAAAAATAAAGAAGGGTGTAATGATGCTTGATAGGAAATGGACTCATTCATTACCTTGCTCATGTAACTGTAACCCCTCTGTACAGTATCTTTATAATAAAAAAATTAAGAACAAAAAAAAGTCCCTTCCATCATTCATTTAACAGTACTGTATCATCATTCTAAAATAACCCTACTTATTTATATTAATATTCTTAGGGCTCAGGCTTTATTCACATTACTTACATTTAACCATTGGCAGGAAATAATAATCTTATTAAGCTGGAGACATCTAAAGCTAAGTAAGTTTAGTGACTTGCCCTGAAGGTTGCCCGATTATCAAGGAGGAATTAGGAACTGAGCTGGGGGTGACATAGCCAAAACTTTTGTATCTACCTGTATAGCCAATATCACTGCCCGCGCGCACGCGTGCGCACACACACACACATACACACACACACACACACACACACACACACAAGGTTACAGAAAAAACAAATCATCATTAAAGGAACTTAACCCAGTGCCATGGCCTCAGAGAGTAACACTGCCAATTGACTTCAACCATGAAAACCTTCCAGAATCTGCAGTGTCTGTAATTATCCAGCTTATCACTGCTCTATTTACTGCTCTGGCCCTGAACAGTAGATAAGGTAAAACATTTTAGTGGTGGATAAAACACAACCATTTTTAAAAGGCAGGAAGTGCAGTTGATAAAAATGTAATTACTTCTTTCTTCAGGAAACATGTTTACAGAGTAAAATCTCTAGTTTTACTGTTTTTATTTGCTTCCGGCAATAAAAGACATTTAGGAAACTTAGTGCTAAATTTTTCTGAGTCCTGTCAAGCAATTTTGCATTACAATTAATTGATTTTTTTAAGTGTGCATAAAGCTCATGAGCCTGTGGCTGCAAACAACTTGTCAATTAAGAGAATGATTATGTTACTCTTAGTCTCATATTCTGTGACATAGTTCAAGAAAAGGTGTCTCTACTATACATTTCAGATTTACATCCTGTGTCATCAGGTGGACAATTATGGGATGATTGTGAAATGCTATCTTTAAAAGAGAATGTGTTGAAGAAAACCATTTTTTTCCTTGCCTATCATTTTAAAGCTGATTTTTTTAATTCTTCTTTATGTAGCATGCTTAAATTTCTATTTTTCTATTTTTGTTATTTAAAGGCCCTTTATGTTAGAGTCAAGATTATTTTTCGTAATAAAACTGTTACAGTGTTATGACCCAACAATCAACTATGTTTAGTGGGAAAGTTATGTCCTTGTGCAGGTAGAAAGCAAGACCACATTCTTCATTTGCCAACTACTGCTTCTCAACTCAAAAAGACACCACCATTCCATCTGGAACTTGAAAAGGATTTTTCCCCAGCCAATAGGTGATTATGTTTTCCCACTGGCCTGGCCAAAACTGGCCATGTTGCCCCTGTTACACTGCAAGGAAACCAGAAAATGTGGAAAATCCACAAAACATATTTTCTCCTATCACAGTATATACTGAATATCTACATCACCATCACACTCAAAACATAGTTGAAAGGGTTATAGAAGAAAATTGACATTTAATAATCATAGAAAGTCCTTCAATTAGAATATCTCATTTTGTTATACAGTGTTGCATAAAAGACACTTTTGCCTCAGAGCACTGATTCCTTACTTGGGTCCAGTAATTTAAAGCTGAGCAAAAGCTTGGCATCTCCACCTTCATTTTGTATGTCTCTGCTCTAAGCCTTTGCCTCAGCACTCACTTTGCTTTTTTGGGGGTTCCAGAAAGAATGGAACTGACTGACAATGTCACTATGAAAAGAGACCAAAGCAAGGAGACAGTGGCTCAAGCCTGTAATCCTAGCTACTTGGGAGGTTGAGATCACACTTCAAAGCCAATCGGGGTAGGAAAGTCTGTGAAGCTCCTATATCCAGTTAACCACCAAAAATCCAGAAGTGGAGCTATGGCTCAAGTGGTAGACAGCTAGCCTTGAATAAAAGCATAGCTAGCTATAATCTCACTGTCATCTAATGTTTTGTTCCTCAACCAAAAGGGAAATTTAGATAGATAGATAGATAGATAGATAGATAGATAGATAGATAGATAGATAGATAGATAGATAGATGTACACACAGATATACACAATGGAACTTTATACTCCTCCATGAGAATATATGATATTGTATCATTTATAAAAAAAAATTGGCAAAACTTGGAAAAATTATATTAAGTGAAGTCATGTCCAAAGAGTCAAAGGATCCATGTTTTCCCTTGTATGATGAAGCTATATTTAACTTACAAACTTATAAGTAAATATATTGGGTGCCATGCAAGTGCATACAACTATATTAACTAAAATAAGGTAGATTCAAGGGAGATCACAAATACTATAATTCCTTAGAAAGCTATAATCAAGGTTCAGTAAAATAAAACACCAGGAAGCAAGTACTCAAAAAGGGTGAGGTGGGTTCAAGGGAAAAGGAAAAGTGAAGAGGAGAAGAGGGAGAAATTGCAGTCAAGATCCAATGAATGTCCTACAAAATTAAGGAGAGTGAGGGAAGGAATAGATGAATGCTAAAAGGGGTGACATTGATCAGGATATATTGTATTTAGAAACTGCTTTGTTAAATCCAACTCCTCTGTGCAACAACTTAAGATAATAATTTAAAAGAGAAAAATTAAAAGTAAAACATAAAAAAATAAAAAAGGAAAATAAAATCACATTTCTTTTGTCTTAACATATTAATGATTATGCCACACAGCCAGGGACTAGTTGTTCATGCCTATAATTCTAGCTCCTCAGGAGGTTGAGATCTGAGGATCACAATTCAAAGCCAGCCCAGGCAGGAAAGTCTGTGAGACTCTTATCTGCAATAAACTACTCAAAAAAACCCAGAAGTGGCACTGTGACTCAAATTGTAGGGTGCTTTCCTTGAGCAAAAAGAATCTCAGGGTCTGTGTCCAGGCTCAGAGTTCAAGCCCCAGGACCAGAAAAAAAAAAAAAAAAGAAAGAAAAAGCTCAGAGACTTGAATTAAAGCCCCAGAAAAAAAAATTTAGAAAGCTATAAGAATGCAATTTGGAGTTAATGTTAAGATCATTATAAATGATTATCTTCACTGGATTATAGGATTTGATGTAGAATTCTATATTCAAAGTAATACATTAGTCAATCATCTTTTTATATTTCCATTACTAATTGTTTTCTATGTATGGATTTACAAGAGCTATACTTGTCTTAGAACCATATCTCATCATGCCCCCAATCTTATCCATCCTTGGTAGTCAGAAAAAAAATGAAAAAATACAATGGAAACAAATGGCAAAAACATATTCATCCAGGCTTGCTTCTTTCAAGCCTAGAATGAAAGAAATGTGTATTCATCCAGACTTCCTGCTGTCCTCACCTCCATTTGACCTCCATGAGATCTATGCATTAAACCCCTACACTTGCTTACATGGAGCATAAGGTAAACTTTAAGATATTGTATCCACAAATACCAATGGTTCACATAATTTATGATATTCATTCTGCAAGTCAAGTAAATAGATCATGACCATGATTCTATCCTTCCTCATTCTCAGGAAAATTGGTGTCAATTACTTACGTGCAGATAAAAAAGCTGAAATAAATCTAAGGGATTGAATAAAAAGTACAATATGTGAGGTTTTGAATGTTCAGGGGACAGTAACTCTTTTCATAAAGATTAAATCAGCAGGTAGGAATTCAGATGGTGAAGGAACAAGATCAAGGAGACAGTCTGGACCACTTGTGGTATATAGAAGAGGAATACTTAAAATAGAGGGAATGAAAAACTAAGCAAAAAGAAGAGGAAGAAGAGGAGCAGATTCACACTGCATGAATGACAATTGAAGCAAATCTGGACAACCTCTCCAAAGCTGGCTAAAGAGCTCTCAGGTAAGAGAGCCTTAGCAGCAGGCTAAAGGCCACTCATATTTCTTCTCCTCCTCAGGAAATCCCAGTCAATGCCAGGGATATATACTGTTCTCCTGTGTGGTACTCAACACTCTCTCTGTAGAAGATAGACATTAGCCTCATATTAGGTAAATCACCCTTCTGCTCTATGCTCATGAGTTCCTTATTGAACCAGAACCTCATTCTTAACATCATCTATGTGCTATTACTACTACTACTACTACTACTACTACTACTACTACTATTATTATTAAATTCAGGATCCAAGCACTTTTTTCATTCACTAAATCCCATTCAAGGACCTGTGATAGGTACTACAAAAATGAGTAAGATACAGTCTTTGTCCTTAAAGATGCTATGTTGTATTGAAATTGAGAGAACAGGCAAGCAAAACAAGAAAGTGTATGACAAGGAGTTGTTTCTTTATAACAACCAATCCTGGGCACCAGTGGCTCATGCCTGTAATCCCAGCTACTCAGAAGAGCAAGATCTGAGGTTTACAGTTTGAAGACACCCAGGCAAGAAAGTCAGTAAGATTTGTATCTCCAATTAATTACAAAAAGAAAGTAGAAGTGGATCTGTGGCTCAAGTGGTAGAGTATACTAGTCTTGAGCAAAAAAGCTCAGGGACAGTGCCCAGGCACTGAGTTCAAGGCTTAAGACCAGTAAAAATAAAGACAGAGAGGGGTTGGAGAGACAGACAGACAGACAGACAGACAGACAGACAGACAGACAGACAGGCAGGCAGACCCACCCACCGACCCCGGACCGACTGACAGAGGGAAGAAAATAAAGACTATAAGAATAGGTAGTGGATAATCTGGGAGAAAGCAATCAGGGCAAAGCTGGAAGAGGAGTGAGAGACATGGCAGATAATGTTCATCTTCCAGCATACTTCCCTTCATCTTCCTGTTAAACTTGCAGCGATTTTTTTATCACCAAGAAGAAACTAAGAACCTCCCCTTCCAGGGCAAGAATCATAATCATTCTAAGTCAATGGGGATCCATTCCTCTAGCCAGAAGTTGATCATGATGTGCGATGTGGGCATTGCTGTGACCAATGATTCTTAAGGGGAAAATTCCATGGAGACCTTTATGAGTAGTAGAAAAGTCTCTCCATCAACGTTCTGTGACTTCATCCTGACTGCAGCCATGCTGTGAGTGCTGTGAGCCCTGGAGCTGGGGCGGCCATTGTATCCGTGGGTGAGCGAAGCTACCAAGTTCACAGGACCGCACAGTGATCTTGAGTCTGGGGCGCCGGGGAACTGTTAAAGCACAGAAAGGGTCTGGAACTGCGTACCTCCCGCCTGTTTCGTCAGTTGACAATGAACATCCTCACACACAAAGCCAATGTTCACTGCGAGTTTGAATGCTTCTGGCTGAAGTATTCTGACTCAAATGCCAAGCAATTCTCAAGCTGCTTTAAGTATTCCTGAAATGCCAACATCAGTATGCAGCTGTCTGAGCTCTCAGAAATCAACTCTGTGCAAGTAATAGGATAGAAGATGGGAGCTGAGGATGTTGGATACAGGACATCAGAAAAGAGACTTCCTAGAGGAAAGGTCTGAGCACAGATGGGAAGAATAAAGTGTGTGGGACAGATGAAGAGGTGAGAAAAGTTCTGGCACGCTCACCTTCTGTCATCCTGGGTCATACCACTCCAGCACCAGCCCCTCAAAGGCCTCCACCAATCCTGCTTCTACATACTTGAAAAACAAACACACACACAAAACCAATCCTCTGGCCAGGTGGATTTCACGCATATAATACTAGCTACTCAGGAGACTGACATCTGAGAATCACAGTTTGAAACCAGCCCAGGCAGGAAAGTCAGTGAGACTATTATCTCCAATTAATTACCAAAAAATAAAAGGTGGAAGTGGAGGTGTGGCTCCAGTGGTAGAGCAGTAGCCTTGAGCAAAACAGCTCAAGGACAGAACCCAGGCCATGAGTTCATGCCTGAGGACCAGCACACACACACACACACAAAAATTCCATTATAACGGGATGGTTGACTTAATCAGTATAAACAAAGAGCCCAAAAAAAGTGGCACTCTAAGAAGCCTTCCTTTTCATCACATTGAGAAAGATAAAACACATGTGTTTTACACCTATGTGTAGAGGCTAAATCTAAAGAACATACATATTCATGGACATGGATGTGGCACATGTATACTTGTATACATATTATACATATGTATACACAAAACATGAATATAACTAAATGACTGCTTAGAAATAGAAAGGAAAGGGGAAAAGAAAGGTGAAGGATGAATAATTTTGAGATACACTGCAACTATAAACCTATAACTATATATAAAAATGGCATAAAGAACCTCAATGAAAGCTGTTGATCAACAGATGGAAGCAGGGAATCAGACTCTATTGGGAGAGTAGAAACTACTAGAAAGGGTTAATTAGGAGGATGAAAAAGGATGAATATGGCCCATGTAGATTTTTTTCCCTGTATGAAAATAGAACAATGAAACCTGTTAACATTGTTTTAGAAAGAGCAAACATGTTTAAGGTCACATAAATCATAAATGCCCAAATGCAGACTCTTACATTCTCATTTCAAAGCCTGTGCTCACGCACCTACAAAATCTTCAGGTAAAGTTCATTCTCGTGGAATTATTGATCAGCAGTCAAGAAAATGAGATCAAAATTCTGTTGAGAAGAAATATGAATCTATTCCCTTTTTTAACAAAAAAAATTACTGAGGATCTGTTCTAGAGTAGGCACTGAGTTAGAGAAATGTGCTGTACAAGGCCCCGTTCATCATTCCAATCTCATGTTCCAGGCAAGCCCAAACCCTGAATCAATATGATGTCAGACATAGGCTGACAACTCCACGAGTCAACCATTCATCTAAAGGCAAAATATCTGGAAAGAATGGACTCTTTATGAGTGAGATAGGACAAATGGTGTCTGAAAAAGCCAATTCATCATTCCTATGGCTGCAAAGTTCTGCACACTCAGTGCCAGGAGGGTCTGTCTGACAATGGAATGAGTGAATATGTCTCTTGCCTCTTATCTAGCTGGCTACCAAGGTGCCATGTCTTGTTTGGTCACTTCAAAAAGGAAGCTGTTATATGCTCACCTTTTGGGGTCTCTAACTCTAGCTTCATATCACCCCCTCCCTGTTGTGTAAGCTGCTCTGGGAGTCTTTTGGTGCTCCTATTCCCTCGCCTTCCAAATCCTCTGCAGACAAGGTGCTCAGGAATTAGGTATCACCTTGATTATAGGCTTGCAATCTGGCTAAGCACCTTGGAGTTAGCTCTTTAATATCATCATAGGGGAGTCAATTTTTCCAATATAAAACAAGAGCCTTATAAATAAATCCAAATGCATAATGTATAAGAAATACTAAAAAAATCATCATCATCATCAAATAATAATGCTAACACTGAGATTTCATCTTACTAAACTGACGCTTTTTACTTTTTTTAATTTGATGTTATTGTAAGGATGCTGTACAGAAGGGTTATAGTTACATGAGTAAGGTAATGAGTACATTTCTTATCGAGTATTGTTGCCCCCTCTCCTTTGTTGTTCTCCCACTATTCCTTTCCCTCCCTCACCTCACTCACTCCCCCCTCCCCTCCGAAGTTGTAAAGTTCATTTCCAACATACTGTTTTGTGGGTATCATTGTTGCCATGGTCATCCTGTGTCCTTGTTTCAGCATTGTGTTATTCCTCTTCCCCTCCCAAATTAGACAACTGTATATATGCAAAATGCAGGGTACCAAAATCAAGTACAGTGACAATAGAGGATATACCGTAGGGGGAAGAACATGCAAAAGAAACCAAAAAGATCACATAGTACATTAAAAACAACGACAAAGAAAGCCTTCTTTTGTCCCTATCTTGGTAATTGTATTTTTTCATGGCATTAGCTCCCAGATATAGCCTCTGCTTGTGTCATTCCCAAAATCACAGCAAGCTTTCTCTTTAACTATTGTTTTACTTTTTAATCATACACTTCACAAATATTTACTGACCACCTACTACAAGCAAATATACTTTCAAATTTTAAATAAGTTTATTATTCATCTCTCTGCTACTTTCTCTACCTCTCTCTCCTTTCCTTCTTTCGCCTGACTTTTTATTTGAAACAGAAGTATTGATCACTGATCAACTTCAGAACAGAGAACAGCCTTTAGGAGAAATTCACAACAATAGCCTAGAGTCCAGTCTGCTCAACATATTTCTTATTGACTTAAAGATTGACCTTGAATGAAGACCAACAAAATTTCCCCTTGAAGTAAAGCCTTTAAGCTAGTCTAACTTGAAGTCCTACATTTATTTTTAAATGTTAGTTCCCAAAAGACAAAAATAAGAAGCTAACTGAAGATTGAGTTAAAAATAAACTTAAGGGTAATTTGTTTTTATTTATGTCACATCGATTTTTTTTTAGTTGCATGGAAGAGAACTTTAGTGTTACAAAGCTATCAACTGTTATTGGACATCTATGATGTTCCAACCACCATACTATTGTGATGCAAAGAATAAGATATCCACACTCTTACCCCAGAGCCTGCATAATATTATGTTAGATAGTGAAGAGTCATTAAGGTTGCAGCCACAATTAAATATGCCAGTGAGAAAATCTTTAAAAAAAGAAGATAGTCCTAGATTATTTGGATGAGCACAAAGTCCTTTAAATGTAGAAGGAGGCCACAAATGTCAGAGACAGAAGATGTTTTACCACTAGCTTTGAAGTTGGAGGAAGAAGTCATGGGCAGGTGGCCACTAGTAGCTGGAAATGACCTTCAGGGGGATACAACCCTCTGCCACCTTGAATTTAGTTATGAAAATGGATTTTGGACTTCTGACCACCTGAACTGTGCAACAAATCTATGTTGCCTTACTTATGTTGCTTCTAATTTGCATTAATTTGTTAGCCAGACCAAGTAATATTGCTAGGACTGTTTAAGGGTATTGTTTTCTTCTTTGATCTTTAGGAAAAATCAATTATGTATTTTCATTTTGCAAGTATAAAAATTGGTGCTCAGGACCATATGGCTATTAGATGACAGAGTAGAATTCAAACCTAAGTCTTTGTAACTACAAATTCTAAGACCTTTGCTACATTTGTCCTTAGTGTCAGTGGTTTACCCACTATGCATGTCAATCCACTAGTCTTAAAGTGGATATAAAGAAATGGTATCAGAAAGAATGACATTGCCCCATTTGTTAGGAAATGGAAAAACTTGGGAAAAAATATATTAAGTGAAGTAAGCCAGGCCCAAAGAAACATAGGTCCCATGGTTTCCCTTATTTGTAATATCTAGTATATGTATGAGTCAAGCGGAAAAGGTCAGATAATGTGAGGTCAGGAAAATGAACCCTTAGATGTGTATTTTAATGTTTTTTTCTTTCATGCATGTGTTTCTAACGCATTTATAAGATTATCTCTTTGTTGCTTTGTATATCCCTCCCCCACAGTATAACCCCTGCTTTCACTATATTTGATGTCAGTATAACTTGTGGAGGAGATGGGGAAAAACCAGTTGTTTAAGGATACAGGTGGACCTGTTGCAACAATGAGAAGTACAAGTTGTCATGTCCAAAACGAGCTTTACAACATCGGTGCGGGGGGGGGGGGGGGGGGAGGGGGAAGGGGGGGAAGGAGAAGGATTGGGATTGGGGGGGAGGGGGGAGGCTGGGAAGGGATGTGAAGGGTAAACAAAGGAGGAGGCTGCAATGCTTGGTAAGAAATGTACGCATTATCCTGCCCATGTAATTGTAACTCTTCTGTACAGTATGTTCACAAATAAAATAAAATAAAATTTTAAAAAATGGTAACTTTTTAAACTGGAATTAGAAAAGAGGTACATAAAGGAAGGAGGTAGGAGGACAGATCCAAGAGGAATGTACTACAGATGCAATAGATAAGCATTTTATAATTTTTCTGTTTTATGTAGAGACATGCTTATGCATGATCTAAATATACTTCTTGCCAGATGACAGTGGTTCATACCTATAATCCTAGCTACTTAGGAGGCTGGGATCTGAGGAACAAGGTTAGAAGCCAACCTTGGAAAGAAAGCCTGTAAACTTATCTCCAATTAGCCACCCAAAATAGCAGAAATGAGGCTGTGGCTCAAATGGTAGAACACTAGCCTGAGCAAAAATGCTCAGGGACAGTGGCCAGGCCCTGAGTTCAAGCCCCAGGACCAGCACACACATAAATTTGACTACTTACTGTAAGTTGAAGTACAAGTACTTGAAAGATGCTGCTGTAAAACCTCCCAACTGAAGAGGAAGGGGAAATATGATCCCTAGGGTTTTCTTCAGAAATTTGTGCACTCTAACAAGAATTGCACAAACAAATCCTTGGATGCAGTGCAGTGTGGACTGGTCAGTTACAACTTATCAGAGAATCATAGTCAATGGTGTAGGCTCCCATCATCCTTAGACCCCATTTCCCACGCTGCCGGTCCAAGGAAGCACCTCAGAAACTCATACACAACAGACAAAAAACAGAATTCATTTCTTTTACCCCAAACTCTCTCTTTTAGAGCTTGTGGTTGTCATTTACAGCATCCCTACTTGCTGTGGTTTAGGATCTCCCATTCTTTTAAGTCTTTTATCCCAAAGCAAGTAGATTAAACCTTCTAAATCCCATCCATTGACCTGAACAATCAAGTATAATCCAAACCAGCCTCCCTGAACCCAGGCCTGAACATTCTAGCTCATACTACAGTCTCCATTCACAGAATCCACAGAAACACTGCCTTCCTCACAGCCCTTCTTGGCTTCTCCTGAGCAAGTCATACAAATCCAATACTCCAACCCCAACAGCCCCTGTCTTTAACACAGGACACTGTCTCTGAGGACTGCCCATTTTCAGGCCTCACTTACTTTGCACACACTACTTTCTGGATGAAGAATTTGCTCTTCCTACCTTGCATCTGGGGAAAACATCCATGGAGTGAATCTAGACAAATGACTTTCCTGATTTCCTGAGACAAAAGATAGTGTGTTCTCTGCTGAGTCCTGGTAGCTATATAATTTTATTTCTTTTACACCACTAATTCAAATGTATCTTATTTGCTATTTCAGTACTCCAAGGTCAGGGACCATGTCAAAAGCATATTTTCACCCCACTACCTGGGTTCAGGGAGAGGACAGGTGAGTCTTTCCAGCTACTTCCAAAAGTAGTTGATAGTAGGAAGGTCAACTCCAGTGCTCCAAGTGCGGGTTGGAATTCCATTTCCACTCTGGCATTTCCTTCTGGGTGTTTCCCACTTACTACAATCTAAATTGTCCAGAAGTAGACTCTGATTCTCTCCACTTAAGCCTACAAATGGCTCCATCTCCATAACTATAGCTGTTGGAGCTAGAGACCTGGTAATTCCCTGACACCTTCAAGGCTGCCTGACCATCTTCTAGTGCGAGACCTTTCACACATTTCTTGTCTTTGTTCTCATTTCCGTCTCAGCTGTGACCCAGATGTTGTGACACCTGCCTTGACTGCAGAGGCAGCTCCTCACTGCTCCCTCTACCCCAAGCCATTCTGTACACACCAGGGAGGGAGAGGGGGGAGAGAGAAAGAGGGAGGGAGGGAGGGAGGAAGGGAGAGAGAAGCTTGTCACATTGCCCTCCTACTCAAAACACCTATTCCTCCAAATCTTGAAATACTGTCATTTTTTTTAATTTTAGCAGTATCTCTCTGAGAGTCCAAGCTATTGTTGAACTCCTGAGGCTCCTGCCTGAGCCTCTCTGGTTCTGGGATTGAAAGACTGTCCCACCATGCCTACCTTAATTTGCGATTTCTAATGCACATAAAGGCCAGCATAATTGAATCCTTCACTGTGTCTCCAAGAACTCCCTGCCTGTCGAGCTACATGGGTTTGCTCATGGCTCCTCCATGGACACCTTGTCCTTCAAGCCCTCTTAACGGTTGCTTGTCCCTTCCCCCAGAGAAGATACTGTTCTTGCCTTAGCTTAACTGATTCTAACTCCCTAAGCACTATGTGAGTCTCCTTTTCAAGAAATGGAGATTGGTTCCAAGGCCTGTGTAGATATCAAAATCCACAGAGGTACAAGTCCCTTATGAAAAATAATACAATATTTGTATGTGACATGCACACACCTTCTCATACACTTTAAATCATCTGTATATTACTTACAATATAGAGTACAATGTAAATGTTCTGTTGAAAGTTGCTAGAGTATTGTTTAGGGAATAGTTCGTGTTTGGTACAGGGACACATTCCACATATTTTCCATCCAAGACTGGCTAAATTCATAGACACAGATAGGGAGAAAATAGTAGATGTGGAGTGCTGACAGTATTTATATTTATGAAGGACGGATCTGTATATCAGACTCAGAGCTGACTAAGGCTAAGAACTATATCTGTGTCCATCTAGTTCATTCCTCACTCCCCAGCTCCTAGCCTGGTGCAATGTAATTATCAGCTCACCAAACATGGGATTTGGGGAGGAATTTATTCATGAGTGTTGCCTATTCTGCAGAGAACCAGTTTCCCAGAAAAGTCCCCAAAGCCCAGTCTGGGACCAGAGAGAGGCAGAGCAGGTGGACTTGGGCTCCATAGCTTACTCTAGGCAGAGAAGATTTAGATGTTGGCTTTTTGCAGAAAACCTTATTTAAAAACTTCTTCTCATATGCTCTAAAAAGTAAGTTTAAAAGTCAGAAACAGAGGGGGGAGGCAAAAAAAAAAGAAAAAAAATGAAAGGAATTCCAACACAAGCCACAAATGTGTGAATCTGGAGGATATTACAATTAGTGAAATAAACCAACCACAAAAAAAAAAGAAAAAGTCAGAAACATGGCTGGGCACTGGTGGATCTTCCCTATAATCCTAGCTACTCAGGAGGCTGAGATCTGGAGATCACGGTTCAAAGCCAGCCAAGACAGGAAAGTCCATGAGACTCTTATCCCCAATTAACAACCAAAAAGGCAGAAGTGGACCTGTGGCTCAAGTGAAAGAGCACTAGCACAAAAGCTCAGGGACAGCACCCAAGGCCTGAGTTCAAGCTTCAGGATCAACATTTAAAAAAAAAAAAGCAGAACATGGAGGAAAGAGACAGATTACAAGGGAGCAGTACCAGAGACTGCTTGCTTTTAATGGAGGGAAATGTTACAGTGATTACCGAAAAGTAGGCATTTGTCAACCACATTTTACAATAGCATGCACTGAAGGCATTCGATTGTATTATATGTAATTTTGGAAGTAAATTAGCATGGGAAAGGCCTGGTATTTTTTGGAAATGATTTTTAGACTTATGAGGTTAAAGACATTTTATATGATGACCAAAGAAATTTATGTCATGACTAAAAACATAATCATGAATTTGAATTTGAATTCCCATATGTCTTCAGGTAAATATGAAGCATGTGGCAACTTTCCTAATCAGAAAAAATGTTTAATGTTTCTGGGACTAGGGTGCAGATCAGTGTCAGAGTACTTGCCAAATATGAAAGCCTGCTTCATACTTGTTGGGTTCTATCCCCAACACCATGGGAGGGTCATTCCCATGTTTTTTGACACAGCTTTCTTGAAACTTTTCTGCATTACTGACAGCTGAATGTCTGGTATCACCAAAGCCATTTTAAGTCACATAAAACAAAATATGCTTCTTCAAAAACATCATCCTCCCATCCTTTGGAGGCATGGCATCTTAGGAATCTACATAATGCTTTCATGGGAACATTTTTTACTAATCTGGCAGTTTCATTCATGATCTTCATAATCCAAGGTTTCTGAGAAGTGGTATTCTTATCATTTGAGTTTTGCTGTGGGATGATCCAGTGTCCTCTACCCACTAGCTTCCAGTCATACCACACTGCCCTCCTCAGCCATGGCAGCCAAAAGTGAGTCCACAAATCCAAATGGCCCTTCTGCAGACGGGACAGATTAAAAGAATCACTGCTATAAAATGACCTCTTATAGCATACATGATTTCCAAACTATTTATCTATAACATCATCAATATTTTGAGGTTGGGGACACAGAAATCACTATCAAAACTACTTTTGCTTCATCTTTTACTGAATCTATTACCCTAATCTACAATTATAAAAGCTCTAGATCTCTGCAAGCTATGATTTGATCCACTTGTTGAGTAGGTGGGCTTATCATTTTACAACACTGACATTTTATTAAATGAGTTCTAAACAAATATTTAAAGTCATACATGGGGGGTCATTCACATGTTTTTTGACACAGCTTTCTTGAAACATTTATACACACACAAACTGCACTAGAATGTAATGCCTTTCTTTTTAAAGAAATTAAGAGAGTGGTAAATGCCGCTCTCATCCTAATTTTGCTCACTAACGAAAGAGATTGAAATCAGGCACCAGTGGCTCATATTAATAATCCTAACTACTCAGGAGATTGAGATCTGAGATGACATGTGAAGCCAGCCCAGAAAGACAAATCTGAGAGGCTCTTATGCTCAATTAACCATGAAAAATCTTGAAGTAGGGGCATGGTTCAAGTGGTCAAGCACCAACCATGAGCAAAAAATCCAAACAATAGCATGAAGCCCTGAGTTTACTCTAGTACCAGAAATAAATAAATGAATAAATAAATAAATGTTGAATGAACAGGTCATTTGTGAAAGTAGCCCTGCAATATCTAGGAAGACTCCTCTCTCCAATAAAGAGAGTTGGAGAGACAGAGTAAAAAGAGCAAGAGATTAACAGAGACATATTTTAGTACCTTTTTGTATAGTCTTTTTTAGGTTTTATCCAAATTTCTCAGCTCTAAAGAATCATGAGATCTCTGTGAATTTCAAATTCTTCACTTCTGTAATGGTGTGAAACCAGTCCTGTTCCACCATTTCCTGAAGAGAAGTCACAATTATGAGACTCAGATGTGACCATACTCAGTATCCTTTAGCCCCAAATTGTGAAGAAAAAAAAGCTAGATTTCCAATCAGACGGGGAAATGAGTAGCTGACTAGATTTCCTACATAGTGCACAATTATATGACTCAAGATAAAAAGCTGCCCCCCTCTGAGGAAGATTACTAACACAGAGGACAGGGGCAGGAAAAGCAAATTTTACCTCTAAACTGAGTGAAGTCATAATACTTTAATTTTCTGTCTAGCTTTCCAAGTTTCTTTCCTCCCAAACACTAATATATCCGGGTAAAGGGAGATAAACAAATAGTGCTTTGTAAGGATGCTCTGAACTGACCGTTGCTATATCATCTCATCCATACCAAGAAGCAGGCTACATGCATTTTAAGAACCTTAATCACTGGTTTCTTTTATTGTGGGAACTCACAGTTAGTGCCCTCCATTATATATGTTCTTGTTTGTTTTGGTATTAGAACTTAGGGCTTCAAACCAAGTAGCCAGGTACTCTGCCACTTGAGCCCTTTTGCTTCTAGTTTATTTTTTCAAATAAGGTCTCATTCTAACTTTACTGGAGTTGGGCTCAAACCATTATCCATCTGCCTCTACTTGATAAACAGTCCCCTTAGTTACTATCCCCAAGTAATACTGATGTAGCAAACACAAGCCTTTGACCTCTGCACCTTGCCAACCACCTTCCTTCTTAAAGATTTACCAGACTTAGGATCCAGCTCCAGCCCAGCCAAGCACCTGTATAAAAGACACCTGTATATCATCCACTAGCACGTTTTCTGATTACCAGACAGCCTCCCCGTGTAGCCCTAAGTTCACAGGAATGACAGAACAGCTCAGGCAAGATTTAGCCCTGCTAGGGAAGGGTCCTAATAGCATCCTCTGTTCTACTCCAAGTGGAGTAAGTGTGACCCTTTGCACTCTTGTTGGTTTGAGTTATGGTTTTGTGTATCCTCACCCCCATCCGATAGCTGCCTTTCTCTTTAAAAAAAAAAAAAAAAGGTCCTTTAGTTTAAGGATCTTATTACCTTAGTTATTTCTTCATGTGTTCAAATTATCGACCTCCTCCCCTGACCCAATAGATAAGCTTAACTCTCACTTCTACAGGAGCAGGCAAGGGGCAGAGAGGCTTAGAACCAGCTAATCTGACCATCAGAGTTTTAATTTCCTCCATCGAGCAGGAAAGAAGAAAATTAAGCATTGAACAAGATACACGTGGGCCCCTAAGAAGCCACTTCCCTGCTCCCAAGCTGAGATCCAATACCAATTTAGTCTTATCTGTCTAGAAAATCATTATTTGAAGACTTGAAAAGGTCAAGAGAGTTCCAGTTTTCACTTCTTACACTTTCATCTGTGGCACAAAGAAAGGGAGGATGCTGACAAGCAGGAGACTAATTTGGTTCACTCAGGCACCCACAGGGAAAATATTCAGATTGTCTCCACAAGATGGAATCCATAATTCATGGAACACTCTGTCCTACTCTGCTGGTAAAACATCAGCCTCCAAGAAATCTGTGCCAAAATCTGTATGGAGAGACTGTCAGGTCTCTTCTGTTCATTCTCAGAACTCTTAAGCACCTGCTGTATACCAAGTATTTCAAGTCTCTGCCTTGAAGGTTAAAGAATCTACAGGAGATTAAGTCAACTAAACCTTACAGAATTGACTGAGTTTTAGGTAGTAAGAGAGAGATGCAAGGGACAGTGATGCAGATGGACAATGAGGGCATTGCAAGGCTGAAGGGACTGAACTATGGGATAATAAAGCATTCCAAAAACCCCTTTCTACATGGGAAGACCATCACATCACTGAGAGATCTGAGGCAGGAAATCAGCTAAGCAGACCTAGTCACAGACACCTAGCATGGGTGTGGTCTTTCACATCCATATATAATAGAAACTAACACATATGTAACAATGAAGATTAGCTATGCTGTGTGGTAGGCTGACCCTAAGCCCAACAGCAGAGCTCAGTGCAGGACACTGAAATTAGAGAAGAAAATTGGGAATATAAAAGTGGGTCCTACAAGGTTAAACACAAGGAAACATGAAGGAAAAAAAGACATAAAAAGCAGAAGAGAGTCTGGGCGGTAGTGATTCACGCCTGTAATCCTAGCTACTCAGGAGGCTGAGATCTGAGGATCGAGGTTCAAAGCCAGCCCAGGCAGGAAAGTCTGTGAAACTCTTATCTCCAATAAACCACCAGAAAACCGGAAGTGGCGCTGTAACTCAAGTGGTAGAGCGCTTGCCTTGAGCTGAAGAGCTGAGAGACAGTGCTCAGGCCCAGAGTTCAAGCCCCACGACCACCAAAAAAAAAAAAAAAGCAGAAGAGACAGCATGAGATGAGAAGGGGTAGAAGGGGTGGAGATAAGCAAGATAATTAACCAACATTTGTTCTCCTGCTATGGATTGCTTAAACTGGGAAATAGCATGAATATCATGGAAACCTACCATGAATGGCCATAGAGAATAGAAAACTAGTTAAGCGTCCATATCCAGAACACTTAGGACTAAAGAGGATCCAGATTTCTGACTGTTTTCAAATTCCAAATTTGTATGTACACAATGAGATATCTGGGGATGACACAAGTCTAAACATAAATCTCACTTGTTTAATACAGTACTCTCATACAAAGCCTGAAGCTAATCTTATCTGATTGTTCAGTGTTCACCCTGTGTTTTGATTGCTTTTTGTCACATATGGACAGGTGTGGATATTTCCTCTGTGGTGATATGCTTGCTAACTATGAGTTTATACTTTGGTAATGCTTTGAATTTTGGATTCTCAGATTAGGGATGCTGAGCCTGAATTGTTGGGTTAGACTGCTGGCTACTAAACTGGCTGGTAAAGAATTTGGAAATCTATTCCAGTTACTTACTTCCCTGTCGACCCCAGCAACATTCCATCTTCCCTGCTCTAGCCTTAAGGAGAATGCATTGGTGATGAGAATATCTTCCTACCCTTGTTTTAGGAAGAGGCACTTGTTACAAACACTGAGATGAAAGAATAGGACAAAATGAAGGTCCTACCCCCACTTTACAGAAGCAGAAATCTAGAGAAAAATAGTAACCTTGCCCAGCCCATCGGCCTGTCCCTGTGCATAGTGCACTGAAGAAAGTCCTGAGTGCATATGGTCAGTATACACTGACTATCCTGACTCACTTCTAAAGATAGATAGATAGATAGATAGATGGATAGATAGATAGATAGATAGATAGATAGATAGATAGATAGATAGATAGATAGATAGATAGATTGATTGATTGATTGATTGATTGATTGATTGACAGATAGATAGATAGATAGATAGATAGATAGATAGATAGATAGATAGATAGATAGATAGATAGATAGATAGATAGATAGATAGATAGATAATCAGGCTGAGTATATGTAAAGAGAATCAGAAGGTTTAAGTCTCAATTTATGAGAAAGAGCAACACCAGTAGAAAGAGAACTGGAATAGTGAGGTAACCAGTAAGAAAACATGACAGTGGGCTGTGTGAATAAGGTCATTGTTGCCATTGATGTTGCTACTGCTGTTCTGTATCTTATGTTTTCACATCTTAACCTCACAAGCCAGAGCCAGATTGCTCCACCAGGGAAGGACAACATATCATCTTAGAGATCACAAAGAGCTCAGCAAGGATCGTGTTCTTTGCATATGTTAACTAAACAAACAAGAGTCCTCTTCTCCACCTGGCTCTCAACAAGTTGATAGTTCTCTGCCCCCATCATCCCAGGGTCGGGCCCCAGACAGCTAGGGACAACCCATGCAGGTGGCTGTTAAGCAGGCAGGATTGATTCAGAATACCAGGCTCTCAGCTCTTTAACCTGCTCTGCCCTGCCTTTTCACAGTAAAGGCTCTGGGTCTTGTTTTGCCTTCAGTCCTGCCCTTGCTTTCTGATCAAAACCTGATGCTTCCCCAGGTAGCTCTGCAGGCACCACATGGCCTCTTTCCCCAGGAAACAGAAGTGATAAAAATTCTTCTTCCCATGGTATTGTCCTCTCTGCCATCACCTTTATAAATGAAGAGTCAGGTACATATCATAGCTCAGCTAACAATCTTGAAACAGAAATTTACCTCTGAAAATTCCCCGCCAGTACAAGATTACAGGTAATCTCTTAGATCTGGACAGCCCAGCCAAAAAAAAACAGAGGAGGCCCTCTATCCCTCCCTCTTTCCCTCCCCTACTTCTCTCTTTTTCCCTCTCTTTCTCTGTCTCTCTCTCTCTCTATCTATCTCTTAATAATATATTCCTGATCAATATATAGACATTAATAGTGCATACAAGAGGAGTGTGCACAGTCACATTTTTAATTAAAACAAGTTCAAATGCTAGAAGAAAAGGAAGCAAACGAGGAATTGTCAATTATTTATTAAACACAATATATAAAACTCTGCACATTTCAGCTTTAGAGAAATCAAAAGTGATCAATAGTAGATGCAGAACTGTCTATTGTCAGAAATACAAAGAGAAAGTGGCACATTAAATAGAATGCCACAAACAAGAAGATACTTTCAAACCATAATAAAATGCATTGACCAGATCCACATATGAGAGGTGCTGTCTTGGGAAAGAGAATAGACTTGGCTTCCTTCTTTAAACTGGGATTCAGAGGATGAGGCTAAAATCAGACTGGAAGGATATGGAATGCCAGTAGGTGGCTGTGAAGGTTCTGAGCTTTCATAAGCAGGCAAGCATACGTCTGAGCCCTAGAGTGTGCATGAACAAATTCCCTTGAGAAGTCATTTAACTTTCTGAGCTTTTATTTCTTCATCTATAAAGTGGGAATAAAAAGAACCATGTTCTAAGTTTGGCTATAGAGTCTATCACAGTGCTTTACAACATTTCTCACAGCTATTGCTATCAAGGAATAAGTTGCAACTGCTCAGCATTTGAGATCGGAGCAAGGCAGCAAGGCAGCAAGGTAGCAAGGCAGAGGAGGAAGAAGTTGCATAGTCGGAGGCATATGAGGAAATCGACGCTTTCTTTTCCCCAGCATTTAGAGTATGCTGAAGTGAAGAATTCCAAGTAGGTTCCACATACCAATGGCTGTACAAAAGTGCTATGTGAGAGAGAGACTGTGTGCTGAGATGACCATCCTCCCTCCCATTCCAACCTCAGCAGACCTCTCTGTTTTATACTAAGAGGTTCGGCAGAAAATTTAACTCAGAAGGAAGTTTCCCATGCAAAAACAAGGAGAAGAGAAAAAACGTTTCAACAGCAGTCATATAGAGCCCTCAAAGCTAAATCAATTCTTTCCGTTCAGGTATTCATGCACAAAAAAAAAGAAGAAAGAAAGGTATATGGTTGTATCTGAGGGTATGAAAGCAAAATGGATGAGCTAAGCATCATTGGGGGGAGGGGTGAATGAAGTCTGAAGAAACCACAAGGAAATAGCAAAGCAATAGCAACAGCAGGAACCTTTGCCATTCCTAGACAGAGATGAAATTAAAACAGCCAATGATGCCCACTGACCATAGAGAAGAGCCGGGAGAAGGCATTTCATGGCTTTTCTCTCCCTCATACTCTTTTTTCCTGTGGATGTTACGTGGTGGCCAGTCAGCCCAACAGAAATTATAAAACAGAGTCCAATCAAGACAACCCAACGATATCAACCTTCTAAGATAAAAGGCAGGCAGAAAGAGTCTGAGGAAACAAACAAATGGCAGAGCACACAGCCCAGTGAGTTTTCATTCACTCTACTGACATGTGGAAATGAAACGCCTCTGTGCAACTACTTAAAGATAATTTTTAAGAAATTTTTAAAAAGAAAAGAGAAAAAAGTCAGTTGTACATCTATGTCCTTTACCTGATTAAAAGGATAAGAAATGTAAAAGTGATTTCTGCTTTTCACTCCCTTCTTATGCAGAGTAATAACAATAACTAAGTTTATGAGCAATGATTCTCATCTCACGGTTTTTGTGGGCCAGGATTTGAGAGCAGCTTAGCTGAGTGGCTCTGGATCAGTCTCTCATGAGAATGTCATCAGAATGTCAGTGGCACTTCCAGCATCTGAAGGAGGAGCTACATCCAATGTGAACCGTTCATATGGCTATCTGCAGGGAGACACAGGGACTCCTTCCACAAAGCTGCTTGAGTGTCTTCATGAGTATGAGCTAGCTTGGCTCAAAGTGACAAAGGGAAGGGAAGGGAGGAGAAAGAGAGTGATGTCACAATACCTACCTTTTATGAGCTTGTCTCTGAAGTCACACAATGTGTCATTCTTATTCTGGTCTTTAAAATCAAGAGGCCCAATTTAGCCCACACTTGGGAGAAAGAAGGAAGTCAGAGATTAAACCCCATTTCTTAAGGAGGAACTTGTGAATGTCCTTTCAAGACACCATCTACCTGTGACCATCAGCTTTAATGTTCTACTCCCTGCTACTACTCCTCCAGATTGTGCTACAGAGGGCCTTCAGTATTGAGTAGCAAGAGGAAACTTCTCATTATATCAGTGTCCTGACATTTAACTGGCAAGACTCCACAGAGGGATCTTAAAGGGGAAAAAAATCAGGTAAATGAATGGAGAGGGAAAGGGTAGGTGAGTATAGTCAATAATAGTCCATGTACATATATGAAAATAGAATCAGATAAATTGAGGGGATGTACCCATAAGGGACATAAGGGAGAATGATAGAAGGGATAACGTTGATAGAGGCACATTGTATTCTTAAAAATAATAAGTGGTTGTATAGCTCAAGTGATAAAGCACTAGCCTTGAACAAAAAAGCCAACTGAAAGTGTGAGACCCTCAAAAGGGAATGCTACTACACTGTTGGTAGGAGTGTAAACTTGTTCAACCACTCTGGAAAGCAGTATAGAGATTCCTCAAAAGACTGTACATAGAGCTCCTCTATGAACCAGCAATCCCACTTCTGGGCATTTACCCAAATAACCACAAACAAGACCATACTAAAGTTACCAGCACAACTATGTTCATCACAGCATTATTTAACATAGATAAGATATGGAACCAACCCAGATGCTTCTCATATATATTATGCATTATTGAATTCTATGTTTCCATTAGAAAGAATGGCACCACTCCATTTGTAAGGAAATGGAAGGACTTGGGGAAAAAATAACATTTAGTGAAGTAAGCCAGACCCAAAGAAACATAGTTCCTATGGTTTCCTTTATTTGTAATAATCAGTATATGTCTAGAACAATCTTGGCAGATGAGCAGAATAGCTCAATAGCTATGTACATATGACCATATAGAATGACGCTAAGTGAAATGAACTCCAAGACATGGACACAAGAGGTTTTTGTTTGTTGTTTTTAATGTACTATGTGATTTCTTTGTATGTGTTTTTACCCCTATGGTTTATCCCCTGTTGTCACTGTATTCGATTTTGGTAACCTGGGTATTGTATATATTTGTATCTGAGTTTGGGAAGGGAAGGAGAACAAAAAAAAGGTGAGACAAAGGACAAAGGGGGAACCAATGCAACAGTGATACAAGACACTATGTTGGAAATGATCCGTACAGCTTGGGTGGAAATGGGGGGGGGGAGAGAAAGTGGGAGAAAAATGAGGGAAGGGGTAACAATTTTGACAAGAAATGCAATCGCTACCTTACTTATGTAACTGTAGCCCCTCTGTACATCACATTGACAATAAAATTAAAATTAAAAAAAAGAAAGTGTGAGGCCCTGAGATCAAGCCCCAGTACCAGAATATACATACACACACAATAGTAATAATGACAATAACAATAACGTAAATATGAGAGGTAAACAATAAAAAACAAACATGTTGAAGTCCTTAGTACAAACTAAGAAGTCCAGATAACTTTTTGTAAGTATGTGTGCTAGTCCTAGGGCTTGAACTCAGGGCCTGAATGCTATACCCTAGCTTTTCTGCTCAAGGCTAGCATCCTATCACTTAAGCTACAGCTCTACTTCCAGCTTTTTTGTGATTGAAGTCTTAAGGACTTTCCTGCCCAGGCTGGCTTTGAAACATATCCTCAGATCTCAGCTTCCTGAGTATCTAGGATTACAGAAGTAAGCCACTGGTGTCTGGCCCAGATGACTTTTAAATCAATAGAGCACAATTCTGATGGTTTATTTATTTTGTAATTATTTATTTTGTAATATTTATTTGTACAATTGTAAAAAGGAGTAATGGGGCAGAAGAATTTTGTATACTAGAAGGAAAAAAATAGTATTTTGGAAGTAAAATGTCAGAACTTTTTGTGCAGTGAGAATATATAGAGTCATTCATAAAGACCAAAGTTTAAAACATTTCCAAATAGACATGTATTTGATATTTGTTTTTAAACCTCACATTATTTGCAGTTACAAGTGAAATCTTGATAACAGTCTCAAGCACTAAGGAATACATTCTCACACATTTACTTACAGCTTCTGGTGGTTTATGAATGCTTGGTAAATACAATGTCTGCCTTTTCCTTTTCTTTTACACATTTATCTACCAGTCTGAGATGAAGATAATCACAGGCTTTCTTCCCTCCTTGTGACAGATGTATAAAACAGAAGTTAGATGGACATAATGATGCCTGTGGTCTATACATTTGTCAGCATCTTTATCTTCTTTCCTAATGTTCCTGGATTGCTTGGCATGGTACATAAACTGTCTGTTAAATACTTAGGTGAAATCCTAATTTTGTGGCATATCTGAGTGGCCTTGAAAGGTTATTTTCTCCACTTCCCATCTAAGATAAATACCCTACAACTCCTTTTCTGGTCATTGTTAAAAATTTGCAAAGAAATGTTCTGCCCTCTTCCAGGAAACCTGTTATAAACACTGTTATATTTGATATCTTGGAACTTGTTTCTAGCAATTCTTGTTTGCCCTTTTAGTTTTAATAAATAGAAATATAAAATCAGAAATATAAAATTAGATATATAAAAATCAGTCTTCGGCGTTCATTTGGATTTCTGCATGTCAGATTTTATTAACCATTTTGTTAACCCACGTCAACTTTGATAGTCTAGCTCTGATTCAAGAGTGTCCAAACTTGTAAGTCACTAAGTCCTAACTTCATCTTCCATCATGACTGTCCTCCACGTGTGTCCTTCTGCTCCACAGTGTCAGCCTTGTTTCTAATTGTCACACAGAAATGGAGAGGCCAATATTTCATTCCTGCCTGACAGATGTCTGAGCAAAGCAAGTTAAAAATAAGCCAAGACTTTAAAGTGTTACTAAATTAACTATTTCTGTACATACTATCCTCACTGACTTTAGTGTTCTTTCAAGAGCCACCACCTCTGCTTAGCACCCTCCAATTAAGCAACTTTTAAGGATTGCCACATGAGGGGGAGGGGCCAGTGCCCCTTCTTCCAGATAAGAAAACACCAAAGTACATGCCACCGCTCAGAACCCTGTAGGATCATGAAGATGTAGCTGATTGTTACACTCTGGGCTTGTCATCCTCCCTTCTTCATCTTGCTCTTCACTGTGACCAGACTCCCCTGGGAGCCTGTCTTTATAAAGCTCTGTGCACAAATCCCTATCTCTCCATCTGGTTCTGTATAACATGGCCTACTACACATCCAAACTCAGAAAAGCAACCATATTAGTAACATTAGTAACATTCTCGAAATTATATGTAGTCGTTACCACCAAGATTTTCCATGTTAAGTCTTTATCCTTGGCACCTAAAAGATAATAATGGAAGAAATAATTTACTAATTTCTGATTAAGCAAGGATCTTTAAATACCTTTTGTGCCTTGTCCCTTCACCACCACTAGTGATTTCCGCATGGTTGAATTCATAAAGGAGTAGTCTGACATATGTATCTGTCAAAAGGATAGGTGAAACAAAATAAAATTCCAGGTGGCCTTGGACTGTGACCCATCTTTCTCCCTTTTCCTGCTTGTAGGACTGAAGAATAATTGGACTGCACTTCCAGAAATCCAACAGCCTGGAGTTGGGAGAAGGGGAGTCTGGAATACCCTTGGCTCTGTCCTAAGTCCTCCCTAGCAAGAGGATGGCCAACAATTCTTTAGCACAGAAAGCTCTATACCCTTGACGTAAAATTCATTGTGAGCTACGTTCCATATCACTCAGCTGCAGCATTGGTGGGATATGAGCAGATGAGAAACCATTGACCCTGGCAGCTTATTCAATCACTGAGCTCTTACCATAATTCATAGACTTCTGCTGTTCCTCACTTAACTTCCTGTTAAGTGATTGTGTATGGGTAGGAAGATGCAGGGGTTCTGTCTCGACAGCCCCAGTTAGTAACCAGTGTACAGAGAACCTGCTTCAGAATTTCTCCCTAAACCCTACTGCATTGTTGGTGGGAGTGTAAACTTGTTCAACCATTTTGGAAAGCAGTATGGAGCTCCCTTAAAAGATTCCACATAAGAGCTCCCCTATGACCCAGCAATCCCAATTTGGGCATTTACCCAAACAATCACAAACAAGGCTGTATTCAAGCTACCAGCACAACTATATTTATCTCAGCATTATTCACCATAGCTAAGATATGGAACTAACCCAGATGCCCATCAGTAGATGAATGGATCAAGAAAATGTGATATATATATATATATATACATATATGTGTGTATATATATATATATATATATATATATATATATATATATATATATATATGGGGGGAATTCTATGCCTCCATCAGAAAGAATGACACCTCCCCATTTGTTAAGAAATAGAAAGACTTGGAAAAAATTATATTAAGTGGAGTAAGCCAGGCCCAAAGAAACATAGGTCCCATGATTTCCCTTATTTGCAATAACAGGATATGTCTAAGACAAGCAGAAAAGTTCAAAAGCTATGCACATATGACCATATGAGATGATGCTAAGTGAAATGAACCCCAAGATAGGGACACAAGTGGTTTTATCTTTCTTGCTATTGTTTTTAATATATTTATAATGTACCATGTGATTTTTTTGTTTCTTTTGTATGTTCTCCCCCAATGGTATAACCTCTGTTTTCACTGTATTTGATTCCAGTGTCCTGCATCTTATATATACATTTTTTTTAATTTGGGAAAGGGAAGGGAAATAACAAAAAGCTTCAATAAGGATACAGGTTGACCCATTGTAACAATGATATGTACAAGACATTATGTTGAAAACAAACTTCACAACTTGGAGGGAGGGGGATGGTGTGGAGGTGGAAAGGGATGAGATGGTAGGGGAAAACTCAGTTTCATTGCCTGAAAAATGGGAACAATAATACAATGTACCAGGCTGGGAAGGTGGCTCAGTGGTAGAGCGCTTGCTTTGCATGCCTGAGGCCCTGGGTTCAATTCCTCAGCACCACATAAGCAAAAAGAAAAAAGCCGGAAGTGGTGCTGTAGCTCAAGTGGTAGAGCACTAGCCTTGAGCTGAAGAGCTGAAGGCCAGCGCCCAGGCCCAGAGTTCAAGCCCCATGACCAGACCAAAAATAATAATAATAATAATAATAATAATACAATGTGCCCTATTGAAACAAGCATTACAGCATAAGTACTTAGTAAATATTAACCCTCATCTCCAAATATAATACCTGTCCTAGAGAAGCTCATTTCAAGTAGTAGTCACAGCATTTCAACTCTAGTTGAAAGACATTTATTGAGGATCTTGAACTGGACATTTATATTCAAAATAAATCTCACTGCTCTTAGAGGGCAGAAAATTTGGTGGGCAAGACAAAAATATAACCAGATAATTTCAGTATCATTTGAACTGACAAGAAAGTAAGTATAGAAATGTAAAATATAAATAGGATAAATTAGGCAGAATTTTGAAGGTAGGACTTTTCCTGACTTGAAGAATTTGGGATGTTTTTTGTTTTTTGGTTTTTTTTCTTTTCTGGAGGCACATTTGAAACACTGCAAAACCAGTTGTTCTTTCCTCAAGGTTAATAGTGAGAGCTTTCAAGTCCTAGAACTCCCAGAATGCCTTGCTGTGAAATGGGATCACCAGATCTTAACAAAACTCCCACCCTTCTCCCTGTTGTCTACAATTCTCTCAGAGGCAGTGTTCCACAAGGGCTGTCAGTCAAAAAGCAAGGACAGGCGAAGGGAAAACACGCCCTTGAAGGGAGCCTCCTTCACTCAGATAAAGTACTTGATTCTTTGCACAAAGTGAATTGCAGAAGAGATGAAATGTCTGAAAGCAGCAATGGACTTGTGTTGCCAAAGATCTGTGAGGAACTCAGCCATGCAAAAAGAGTGAGAAAGGCAGATTTGATTTTCTAATTACTTTTCTTGACCTGATTCATCTGCTCTTTGGAACATGACACCTCAACTGAATTGAAATGAATATTGGCACCTTTAAGTTTCACAATTCTTACCTCTTAACCCAGAAAGACTAACATTCAATGTATCCAATAATGACAAATTTTTCCCAATCAGAAACAAAAATGAGAATGACATCAACAAACCAGACATCTTGGCATATTTTTCATATTGAAAATAGAATGCATATAATCTAAACATGAAGCCAAAGGACCCTATCTGTATTTACAATCCACTCAAAAGGCATGGTTTCCATGGTAGCAGGAAGTGTGAACTTTTTTTTAAGATGCTATTGAATTGACAAAGATCCACTCACCCCATTAAAAGTCTTTTTTCTTCTTTGTCAATATGCCAGAGCTGATGAATTTGAGGCAATTTATACTTCAATGCTTGCTCTACCATACTCCAGAAGATACATGGAGAGGACTTTCAATTTCTTCTCTACAACTGGGTTTCTTCCAAGGTCATGTATCTACAAATTTGTAGACTCTCATACAGCAGGGACGGGGTAATGTTCATTGCTTCCATTAGATGAGAAAACAGTGGGTATATGTGGTAAGAGAAGAGGAAGGAGAAACTTGCCAATGATTCTTTAAAGGGGCGCAGTTTAAGAATTCTAGTCAGGAGAGCAGCTGATAAACTGATAAAAATAAACAGCTGCATAATTAATTGTTTTCCGGCAATCAAAAGAGGAAATATGCAATCTGTCTTTTCATTACATTTCACTGGGGCTATGGATTCAGCATTCTGCAAAAGGATAGAAATGAGAGCTTCTTACTTTCAGGAAGGAGAGTCTCTGCTTCGGCAGGACCAGCCATCAAGGATATATTAAGTGAAGAATGTCATTTAAGAAGGGTGGAGTCTTGACTGGCATGATCCACTCTAAGATAAGAGCAGCTTTAATAGGGCAGGGAAAAAAAAGATGCAGATATGAAGGAAAGAAAAGAACAAAAACAAAAGAGAAAACAATCCCAGGAAAAAAAATCATCATAAAAGAATACAGAAGAGATTGCTCTTAGCTATTACCAGGCCTGATTTTTCTCTCAAGAAAAACCCATATGATAAACTACCTATGGGACATCTCCATTTGAATGTGTCTTGAGAAGCTGAAGTTCACTGCCAAACTGAATGCTGGTCTTTAGATGCAGTCGAGTTCTCTTCCTATGCATACAACTCAGGAAATGCATCACTATCCACATGGCCAAGAAGCCAGAAACAGAAAGCCTAGCATACTCTGCCTTCTCTTCCTCCCCATCATCAGTTTCTACACCAGTTCCTATTCCTTTCCAGTGGATCATAGCCCCCTATCTATGCCTTACGTAAGACCCCCAGACTTGCTCTATTCCCACACTACTGCAGAATGTTTCTTCTAGGTGCAAATGCACATACATTTCTAGACACACGTTAATTCTTCAGCATCACCACAGTAATGCTTCACATTACTCTGGACATACTCTGCCACCCTCTGGTCTCATATTCCCTGCCTGCCTAAAAACCAGCCTAAGAACAGGAGTTTACCAGGCTATGTTCACCTGCAGAGGTTGAGGGGCATTGTCCCAGCATCTCCCATGTTTGCACAGAAAGGACAGATCTGAGAAGTAGAATCATTGGGCTTCTGAGAACGTAACACCATGAATGATGGCCCATTAACACCTGGCTTTTTTTTAAGCTACTTTTGCAAAGTTGAGTAAGAAACAATCAAATATCTCTACTAGCAGAACAGGCAAGTTTCTATCCCTTATGAAATGCCTATGCACTGGGAATTCAGTACTAGATCTCATTTCAACCTCACAACTCAGTGAGTTGATGTTACTGTTCCACTCCTGAAATGAGAAAAGAATACTAATAAAAACAATTGTTTCAGGTGTTTATCTCAGCAGCAAAAGGCTGATTGACATTATATATGCTTTCATAGGAAAAAGAGAAAAACATTTGTTTTCTTATGCATATATATATATATATATATATATACCAAAAAAAACAAATGACTGAAAACTTGCAGAGATATGAGAATGTTTCAGGGACAGAAATAATGGGAACTTTACTTTTTTGAATATTTTAAAGAATTTAAAAGTATTAGCCATTCAAAAATTAAGATAATAACCACTCTTCATTTTTTATCCTAATGAATTCTTGCAGTTTGTATTGTTCTTATTTTACAGGTAAGGAAAGTCGATTTTGAAGTCATTAAGCAACCACAAATGAGTTTGCTATAATCTGTTTGTGGCCTTGCAAAATTAATATGTTCAAATATTAACCCTTACAATAATAAAATTAAGAGTAGGAGATTTTAGGAGGTGACTATGTTATGAGGAGAGAGCCTTCATGACTAATGCCGTATGAAATGGCGCAAGAGAGATCTTTATTCTCTCAGCTGTGTGAGGACATACTAGTTGCCATCTATGAACTAGAAAGCAGGTCCTCAACAGGCAACAACTGTTGATACCTTGGTCTTGGGTTCTTCAGCCACTAGACTAGTGAACAATAAATTTCTGTCATTTATAAGGCACTCAGACTATGATATTTTATGACATCAGTTCAGAGGTATAATATGTATAAGACACAAAGAGAGCTAGCTGGGATGATGGGTCTCCTTATAACTTGCTTTGTCCTACACCTTTGTACAATGATGTGTCAGTCTAAAAACACAGAAGGAATTCTGCATATTTCATTTTGTAAAAACAGTATAGTATCTTTCTGTAGAAAGAAAGGAAGAAAGAAAGAGGAAAGAAAGAAAGAAAGAAAGAAAGAAAGAAAGAAAGAAAGAAAGAAAGAAAGAAAGAAAGAAAGAAAGAAAGGAAAGAAAGAGAAAGAAAGAAAGAGAAAGAAATGAAGGAAGGAAGGAAAGAAAGGAAGGAAGGAAGGAAAGAAAAGAAGGAAGGAAGGAAGGAAGGAAAGAAAGAAAAGAAGGAAGGAAGGAAGGAAAGAAAGAAAGAAAAGAAAGGAAGGAAGGAAGGAAAGAAAAGAAGGAAGGAAGGAAGGAAGGAAAGAAAAGAAAGAAAAAAGAAAGGCCCTGCTCCTCAAGCAGGGAGGAATGCAATCAAGAATTCAACATGGAAGAGTGTAAGGGAAAGGTTCAGTTGGGGAGGGAGGATGAGAATGTTGAATTGAGCCCAGCACTGGTGGCTCATATCTATAATCCTTGCTATTCAGGAAGCTGAGATCCAAGGATCATGGTTCAAAGCCAGTCCACACAGGAAAGTCTGTGAGACTCTTATCTCCAATTAATCACAGATAAAGCTGGAAATGGTGCTGTAGCTCAAGTGATAAGAGTGCTAGCCTTGATCAAAAGGAGCTTAGTGATAACACCCAGGCCCCCCGGAGTTCAAGGCCCAGGACCCAGGGGGAAAAAAATGCTGAAAGAGTTGACATTAATCAAGATGCATTGCATTCATAACGGCTTTGTTAAATGGCCATTCCATTTTATGACTACTTAAAGATATTTTTAAAAATACTTTTCTTCCGACACTTCAAGGATGTCAGAAAAATAATGCCTTGATTATAACAATACATGCCACATTGCTACAAATATTTATTAGAGGCTCTGTACTTCTGAGAGGCATATACAAGTGGATTGTAATGTTTTGGCTTCAAGCACTAAAAACCATCAAGGCTCCTTCCCTATTCCTGGTAGTAATGAAGACAGATCTGCCCATAGCTTTTCTGTCTTCTTCATGTGTTAATGAACCTTACGACTTCCAGGCCAGAAACAGTGTAGTCCAATTTGCTCTGTCTAATACTTTCCTCTCTCATCCCTATTTGAGCTCCTGTCCTTCCACATAGTTCAGGCCAGCCCCTCATATGTGCAGACAGCAGTGGCAGTATAATAAGTTTGTGGATTATATTCATTTAACTTTCTCTGTCTTACACACTCTTCCCTAGTCAACAAAACCAAGAAGGGCAACTGGCACAGCCAAGCTCTATGTGGCCAATGCTCACATGCCGTCCTATTTTGAGGACTGGAAAACTTTTACAGGCTCCTAATGATTACCTATTGGTGTCTGCATACAGATATAGGACTGGGAAGGTGGCTCAGTGGTAGAGTGCTTGCCTTGTATGCATGAGGCCCTGGGTTCGATTCCTCAGTACCACATAAGCAGAAAAAGCCAGAAGTTGGGCTATGGCTCAACTGGTAGAGTGCTAGCCTTGAACTGAAGAGCTGAGGGACAGCGCTCAGGCCCAGAGTTCAGGCCCCATGACCGACAAAAAAACAACTCAGATATAGACAAGACCTGCTTGCCTGACCTTCTTGGGCTGGTCCTATGCTCCTGTGCCAGCCAGACTTCCCATAATGCTGGTTTGCTGGAATATTCTGATCCAAACACATAGTCCTCTTGTCAAGGGCACTCCAGGATAGCTCTAGCAGGCCCCTACAAAAGTCAGTTAACCACTGGCAGCATGACTCATCTCCTTGCTGGAGTGCTGGAGTCCTCCTCTGACCCTGATATCAGATATGGCACCAACCAGCCTGTGTTTTTTTAAATTTTATTTTATTTTATTGTAAGGGTGATTTACAGAGGGGTTACAGTTACATACGGATGGTAATGAGTACATTTCTTGTAGAATATTATTACCCCTTCCCTCCTTTTTCCCACTTTTCCTCCCCCACCTTGCTTCCCTTCCTCCAAGTTGTAAAGTTCATTTCCAACATAGTGTCTTGTATCGCTATTGCATTTTGGTATTCCCCTTCCCTTCTCCAAAACAGATAAAGGTATATATACAAGACCCAAGGGATAAACCAAAAGAAAAAGAAAAATGAAAGAAAAAAGAAAGAACTTCACACAGTACATTAAAAAAAAAACACCTCTTGTTTCCATATCTTGGAGTTCATTTTGATTAACATCATTTTATATGGTCACATATACATAACTATGGAGCTATTGTGATCCTCTGCTAGGACTATCCTAGGCATATACTAATCATTACGAGTGAGAGAAAACATGGAGCTTATGTTTCTTGAGGTCTGGCTTACTTCACTTAATATGATTTTTTTCCAAGTCTTTCCATTTCCTTAAAATGGGGCAAGGTCATTTTTTCTGATGGAAGCATAGAATTCATGTATACCACATCTTGAGCCATTCCTCTACTGAGGGGCCTCTAGGTTGGTTCCATATCTTAGCTATGGTAAATAGTGCTGCAATAAACATAGTTGTTCAGCCTGAATCTTTAGATAAAGATAAATCCTAGTTCTCTCGCTCTTTCCTATGATTTCCCCTTCTGCTTTCATGTATTATTTTTCTAGACTTCACATATAAAAAGAACTATATGATACTTGCCTTTCTGAGTCTGGCTTATTTCACTTATAGTGATGATCTCCAGTTTCATCTGTTTTCCTACAAAAGCATGAATTCATTCTCCTTTCTGGATGATAACAGTCCATTATGTATACATACCACATTTTCTTTATCCATTCACCTGTTGATGGACACATAGGCTGTTTTCATAACTTGGCTATAGTAAATAGTCATGATAAATTTACCTGTTCAATTATCCCTGTTTTGTGCTCAGATACCTTCAGGCACATACTAACAGTACAATTGGGTCATATGGCTCTACTTTTTCCATACCAATTTCCATAGTATCTATACTAATTTACATTTCATCAAGTATATAAAAGTTTTTTCCCCACCCTATCTTTACCACTGTTTGTTGTTTGTTTTCTAGATATTACCATACTGACCAAGGTGAGATAAAATCTCCACATAGCATTTCCTTGATGGCTAAAGACACTGAACACTTTTTCATATATTTATTGGCCACTGTACTTCTTTTCAAAAGAATCTGTTCGGGCTGGGAAGGTGGCTCAGTGGTAGAGCGCTTGCCTTGCATGCTTGAGGCCCTGGGTTCGATTCCTCAGCACCACATAAGCAAAAAGAAAAAAGCCAGAAGTGGCGCTGTGGCTCAAGTGGTAGAGCGCTAGCCTTGAGCTGAAGAGCTGAGGGACAGAGCTCAGGCCCAGAGTTCAGGCCCACGACTGGACCAAAAAAAAAAAAAAAAAAAAAAAAAAGAATCTGTTCAGTTCATTTGTAAAAGAGGTTTTCTTAAATTTCTTCTCACACAAGTTGGCAGGAAATATAAACATTCTGCCAAGCTCATAATCCACAAATCCTTTTCCTCTTCATGATAATAGCTTAAATGATTTTATTAGAACATCACTATCCTGCAACTACACACACGCACATGTTACTAAATCCGGGAATTAAGCAAAAATAGTGCTGACCTCAAGAAAGAGCAACAACAGACATAATATGACTCTTGATGAAAGAACACACTGCCATTTGAGTCCTGGCAATGAGACCAAAGTTGAATCTATCAAGCCCATGGGTCCAGCTGCCAATTATCAGGAACTTGGAAGCTCCAAGTCAAATAGGTCACCAGGTAAATGTTTCAGATAAAGAATGGGACAGAGAGGAGCTAGAAACTTAAAAGCAATTGAAGGCCAGGCATTGGTGGGCCATGACTGTAATCCTAGCTATTCAGAAGGTTGAGATCTGAGGATCACAGTTCAAAGCCAGCCTAGGCAGGAAAGTCTGAGAGACTTTACCCAATAACCTACCAAAAAAAACAGGAGAGCTGTGGTACAAGTGTACTAGGCTTGAGCAAAAAGAAGCTCAGGGACAGCAGTCAGTCCTGATTGCCAGCCCCTGAGTTCAAACCTTAGGATCAGCACTAAAAAAATCGTTATTTATATGGACAAGACTTGGATAATCTAGATGTTCTTGGAGGATAAACCCACAAAAAAGTGCAAACTTATGATTACTATAAAGTTAGACTGTTTTCAGGGAAGAGAAAGGCTTTCATTTGGGATGGGACAGAGGGCTTCCAACAAAGCTGGAAGTTTTACTTATTTACCTGGATGGGCTAAAGGAGCATTTGCTTTTTAGTAATTCTATAGACTAAATGTTTTGATCTTCTCGATCATTGTGGGGGTTTTTTGTTTTTGCTTTTCTTTTTGTTTTGTCAGTCATGGGGCCTGAACTCTGGGCCTAGGCACTGTCCCTCAGCTCTTCAGCTCAAGGTTAGCACTCTACCACTAGAACCACAGCGCCACTTTTGGCTTTTTCTGCTTATGTGGTGCTGAGGAATCGAACCCAGTGCCTCATGCATGCAAGGCAAGTACTCTACCACTGAGCTACCTTTCCAGCCCCTTCCTGGATCATTGTTTTAATTTAGTATAAAATTTTACAAAAAAAAAAAGAAAGAAAAAATTGTATAGGAAACAAATCTGATTTTTTTTAATAAAAAGCTTCTGTGCTATGGCAGACAGAAAAAGAGCCCTCCCTAATGCTAATATTCACCTCCTAATTCTAAGAACTCACGAACACACCATTTCAAATGGCAAAAGAGATTTTGCCAATGAAAAGATCTATTTTGTCATCAGTACATTATCCAGGATTGTAAAGGTTGACTAGTATTATAATAAGTCACAAGAATCTTTTTTTTCTTGCAGTACTGGGGTTTGAACCGAGGACCTTGTACTTGGGTAAGTATGTAGTCTATCATTTAAGCCATGCTATACTCCTTTGCTTAAGCTATTTTTCAGGCAGAAATTCATATTTTTTGCCAGGGACAGGCCTAAAACTGTAATCTTCCTATCTATACTTTCTAGTAGCTATGATAACAAGTACATACCACTACACCTTGCTTATTTTTTGAACTGAGGCATTGTTAACTTCTTTTACTTGCTGTGGTCTCAAGTAGCCATGTGTTTCTTAAAAGTGGGAGTCAGTTAGCTCAGTGTCAGAGAGCCAGGTATGATACCTAAGCAGAGATTTGAGGGGTGTGATTTCTAGCCTTGAAGTTAGGAGAAAGGCAAAAGTCAAGGAATTCGGCCTTCCAGAAGCTGGAAACAAGATGATGATCATTTTTAGGGATTCTAGAAAACTCACAGTCCTGCATCCACCACTATTTTGACCCAATGAACCTCATTTCTCAAAGCTGAACATCCTAAACAAAAAAATAAATTTGTTGTTTTAAGCTACAAAATCTGTGATTTTTTTACTGTAGCAACAGGAAACCAAGACAGACTTTCTTCCAAAGGCACTAAGTAGCAGAAGTACTGAATCCCACAAAACTAGTTGGGCTTTGTAAAATGCTTGTCAGATATTGTCAAACTTTGTCAGCTTTGGTCTTTAGACAAAACATTCTTCAGTTAAACCCCCAGGAAACAGTAAATTTGCTTTATTAAGCAAAAGAAAGTTCTTATAAGGACAGCATCACAAAGCTCAAAGAATCAGCGGACCATAATTAGTCCATAATTGGTCCAAAGCCTGTAAACAAGACTTCATTACTGAGTCAAAAAACATTAGAGCTCCAAATATCAAGAAGATTGTGCTTATGATGAAGTCAGTAAGTATGTTCAATTAGAAAAGACAGATTCAAGTCTACATCAGCCAGAGTTCACGTTAATGCCTGACAGAAGGAAGGGAAAGTAAATGGATGTGGAATGACCAAAAACTGGCAAATATTGACTACCATTTCCATATTGATCATACTTCATATATCACATTTGATGATCACATACATATTATGTATCATTTAGTGAGCTGTCACATTGCTATAACAAGATATCATATACTGTGTGATCCAAAAGTAATAGCAATTTCTTTCACATTGGAAGGGTGGGAAGTTCTTGGAGGTTGGGAAGACCAGATCAAGGTGCCAGCAGGTTGGATGTCTAGCAAGAGCCTTTTCCTCATGAATTATGCCTTCTTTCTCTTTCCTCCCAGGGTAGAAGACCAAAGCATCTCTTCTTTTCTGTGCCAGTCCTGGGGCTTGAACTCAGGGACTAGGAGCTGTCTGTTTGCTCAAGACTAGCACTCTACTACTTGATGAACAGTTCTACCTACTTTCTCTTTTTCTTCCTTCCTTTCTTTCTTCCTTTCTCCTTTCTTTCTTTCTTCCTTCTCTCTTTCTTTTATTTTGTTGTTGGTCGCAGGGCTTGAACTCTGGGCTTGGGTGCTATCCCTCAGCTCTTCAACTCAAGGCTAGCACTTTACCACTTAAACCACAACACCACTTCTGGTTTTCTGGTGGTTAATTAGAGAGGAATCCCACAGCCTTTCCTGCTCTGGCTGGCCTTGAACCATGATCCTCAGATCTCAACCTCCTGAGTAGCTAGGCATGAGCCACCAGCAGCCAGCTAGCTCTACTTTCTTCTTTGGAGAGAAGATTCTCAGGTACTTTCTAGCCCAGGCTGGCTTCATAACACGATCCTCATATCTCAGCCTCTGGAGTAGCTAGGATTACAGGCATGAGCCAGCATCTCTCTCCTTTATGATCCCACTCATAAAGGCTCTGGCTTCATGTCCTAATCACCCCCCTGATAGCCCTACCTCTTACTATTCCCTTTGAAATTAAGATTTCCACTTATGAATTTTGAGAAGACACATATATTCAAACCATAGCAGAGCTCTATCCTAAAGCATCAATAGTAGAGCCCAGTTGCCACCACTAAAAATAAGATGCACAGCAAAGAGGCAGAGTGAAGTCAAGAAAGCATTTCCCAGGAAGGGAAACTTGAAAAGATCACCAAGGTATAAAGAATTAAGAAGAGAGGCAGAGAAGAGAAGAAGCTGGTGAAAAGGGCATGACAGGAAATGGGGAAATCCTGAACAGAAGCTCCCAGCTCATCTGTCTGCTCACTCTGGCTAGTCTGTGGTGGAATCTCCTCTGTAATCTGATATGCAATAATTTAACTAGGCAATATAGAATCCTATCCTGAAAAAGGAAGTGTGGCTCTTTAATTTATTAATTAATGCAATGAAAATATATTTCCTTTCCACTCTTTCTTCTATTCCTGCACATCACCATCTAAAGAAGCAGAATGCTGTATTTTAATATTGCTGTAGGCACAGTTTGACCTTTAAATCGCATTATTCAAATATTAATGACATCGCAGGAAAGCAGCCTACTGACAGGTGTTAGACAAATCAGACCGAATAGGATACTGAATCTGCGAGCAGCTCTGAAACTCCCACTAAAGATAATGAGGAATGGGCATGGATTTCCGCACATTGTCCAGCACCAGTTCACTCCACATCCAGGCAGAATAAATTAACTGAACACAGTGCTCAGAGGGAAAAGAATCATCATTCTTCCTTCAAACTGCTGTTTAATAACTGATGCAGCACAGCACAATGCCCTCCGATTTTTGAAATAAGGGTGACAATGCTTGCTAGCACTGGATCCCACACAGATAAATGAGAGCCTCTGCTTCACCTCAAAAAGAGCCGAAACTGACCCATGTCTTTTCACCTGGCTGTCCTGACAGCACCAGGGGGCGACCCACCAGATGAGAGTCTTTTGGATGCTTTTGTTTGAAACTGGGACATTTCAGGCAACAGTGACATGCCCAAAGAATTGAAGTCCTCTCAGCTTCTTATCCCATCTACCTCAGAATGGGGTTTCCTCACCCTTGGCACAAATGATCTTCAGAACTGGATCGTTTGTTGTAGCAGGTGTCCAGCATTCCTCATAATTTGGCAGTAACTGGGTTTTGTCTACTAGATGTTGGGATCAGTTGTCACAAAGTATCTCCAGAAACTGTCATTGTCCCCCAAAGGCAGATAAACTATTCCCTGAGAACTACTGACCTTGAAAATGTGTTAATTACGCCTCGGTGTTGTAGGTGAAGCAATAGTCTACTGTGACTTTTCTAGGACTTTTACCTAGGACTTGGAATAAAATTGGCATAAGACAGATCAACAGAGGAAATGTATACATATTGGGATATGCATAATGGCATGTACCTCAGTCACAGAAATCAAGAGGCTAAGGCAGAAGGATCAGCAGTTCAAGGCCAGCCTGGGCTATATAGTAAGACACTATCTCAAAGAAACAGAAAGCATAAAATTAACTTGATACATGTTTTTTGATCGTGTTTTACATGGCATACAGCCTTCATTTTCAAAAAATGAAGAACCAAAGACAAAGATAGAAATAAGTATATGTACTAAATTAAGGTGTAGTAAATTGTGAAAAATTGACAGGTACAGGGGCTTGGGCTCAAATACTTATCACCAGAGAAGTGGCTAAAAGAATAAGGTTTAATATTATGATTTTTTTATTGTCTCAATTTCTCCTTCCTATGATTTTTTTTAATTTTTGGCATTACTGTAGTTTAAACTTAAGGCCTTAGACTTGCTAGGCAAGTGGTACCACCAGAACCACCATCCTCACTTCTCTATATTAATGACAAGGTTAATACAGAATTAAGGTCACAGCAATCTTCCTACACCTGCTATTTATTTTTCAAGTGCCTCTAACTCAAAATAGTATGTCAGAGTGGCATGCTTTAAACTACATCAGTGTCTTCATGCTAATCCACAGCTGTTCAACGCCCTCTTCAGAATCTAAATGCCTGGATTGGGCATAGTGGTTCACACCTATAATTGTAACTAGTTGAGAAACAGAGATCAGGAAGATTACAATTCAAGGTCAGTCAAGGCAAAAAAAAGTTTACAAGACCCATCTCAACCAATAAAAATTGAAGCCAGTCTTTAACAGCTCATACCTATAATACTAGCTACTCAAGAGAGCTAAGAATTTCAGTTCAAAGCCAACTCAGGCAGGAATGTCTGTAAGACTTTTATCTCCAATTAACCAGCAAAATGTCAGAAGTGGAACTGCCTTAGAGAAAAAGTTAAGGGACAGTACCCAGACCCTGAGTTCAAGCCCCAGTACCTGTATTCACACAAACACACACACACACAAACACACACACACACACACACACACACACACAGCTCAACATAGTGACATATACCTGTCATTCCAGATATCCAAAAAGGTTAAATAAGAGGATCATAGTTCAGGCCAGCCATAAAATAAATATGAGGAGAAAAAAGTAAAAATAGACTGGGCCTTGCTCAAGTAGTAGAGTGGCTGCCTAGAAGGCATGAAGTCCTGAATTCAATCAAAGTGTGACATATAGATCAGTAATTTTTAACAGGTTTAAACAAGTTTTGATTCTCACAGAGAATCAAAAGCAACAAGTTGGCCATGACACCAAAAATATGGATTGATCATTTTGTGAAACATAGATAATGGTTCCTCATAAAATTGTCGAGGATTAGCCAGGTGCTGGTGGCTCTCACCTGTAATCCTAGCTACTCAGGAGGCTGAGATCTGAGGATCATTGTTCAAAGCCAGCCCAGGCAGGAAACTGTGAGACTCTTATCTCCAATTAGCCACCAGAAAACTGGAAGTGGTACTGTAGGTCAAGGGGCAGAGCACTAGCCTGGAGCTGAATTGCTGAGGAACAGCACCCAAGCCCAGAGTTCAAGCCCCACAACTGACAAAACAAAAACAAAAACAAAAAAATCCCCAATTATCCAGAAGATCAAAACATTTAGTCTACAGAATTACTAAAAAGCAAATGCTCCTTGTCGAGGATTAAAAGAAATAATGCTCACTGTTTAAAGCCCGGCACATAATAAGGGTTCGAAACATTTCAGCTATTTTATTATATTTTCATTATTCCCCAAAATTTTCTGGATTAGACCAAATGATAGTATTAGAGAACACATGTGACTCTTAACAGGGTATTCTTGCCCTGCTTTGGAGTATGGACCCATCTTCCATTTTAAATATCTCTAAGTGAATAATATCCCATAGTGGGATATTAAGGGATGTCAAAATTTAAGGGAAGCTTACTCAGTGTGTAAGCATTATGTATACCATAAAAACATTAACACTTCCTCAATAAATGAAGAGAAATTTTGTACACCTCTATTTGTGAAAGACAACTTCTTGAGATTTCTATTCTCTGGGACACCTTGTATTTCATGAAACCCACCCTAGTTTTGTTCCTCTCAACAGAAAATGTAGATTCTCTGCTTTTCAGATTACCACAATTACAAAGCTAGATGCATAAAATGACCAGCCACAAAAACACAGGCTTACAAAATTTGCTTTGGGGAATATTTCTTTGTGAATATAGTTCATTCATTCTTAACTGTTATACATATGTGATAATCATTAGTATGCCTGAGTGTTTATTAACACAAAATATGTTATTGTTGTCTATTGCACTATGTAAAGATGCCAATGAAGTGTCCTGCCACATAGTTTCTTAAATAAATCCTTTTATTAAAACTACATAAACATTTTTAAAGAATATTTTTTCCAGAATTAGTGTTTCAAGATTGTGACCTTTAAGGATTGTAGACTTTAGAAATTTTGGTCTTTTTAGGATTTCAATACCCAGGATTCTGGTATTCAAGTACACTCCAAAGTAATTGGACAGTGGTGTACACCATTTTGAGTGTAACTGTGTATGTGTATGTCTGTGTATGTGTTTAAAGAAGAAAGTATGAAGTGTGGAGTCCTTGGATGTACAGAATAAGCAAAGAAATCCCAATCAGACAGAAGTGAACAAAGTGATTTCAATCTTTGAACCTCTGTGTCCTCATTAAATTTAAGAAACCCTCAAGGGGAATATCAATACCAAATTTCAAACTCTACTATAAAGCCATAGTAATCAAAACAGCTTGGTATTGGCATAAGAACAGACCTCAGGACCAATGGAATAGAATTGAAAACCCAGAAATGAACCTACAGACCTATAGCCATCTAATCTTCGATAAGGAAGCTAAAACAATAGAATGGAAGAAAGACAGCCTCTTCAGTAAATGGTGCTGGCAAAATTGGTTAACTACATGTAGAAAACTAAAGCTAGATCCTTATATATCACCCTGCACCAGAATCAACTCCAAATGGATCAAAGACCTTGAACTCAAAGCAGACACTCTGAAAACATTACAGGATGGAATAGGAGAAACCCTAGGTCTCCTTGGCTCAGGCCGAAATTTTCTGAATAGAGACCCGGAAGCACAACAAATCAAAGAAAGGTTGGACAAATGGGATTGCATAAGATTGCAGAGCTTCTGCAGGGCAAATGACATAGCTGGCAAGATCAATAGAAAGCCCACCGATTGGGAGAAGATCTTTACTAGCCATACAACGGACAAGGGTCTCATATCTACAATATACTTGGAACTCAAAAAATTAAACCACCAACAACAAATCCTCAAAGAAACAACTGCCCAATAAATAAGTGGGCGAAAGACTTAAAGAGAAGCTTCTCTGAAGAAGAAAGAAGGATGGCCAATAGACACATGAAGAAATGTTCAACCTCTCTAGCCATAAAAGAAATGCAAATCAAAACAACATTGAGATATCACCTCACTCCAGTTAGAACAGCAAAAATCAAAAACTCTAACAACAACAGATGCTGGAGGGGATGTGGACAGAAAGGAACTTTACTTCATTGTTGGTGGGAATGTAAACTTGTTCAACCACTTTGGAAAGCAGTATGGAGGTTCCTCAAAAGACTTCACATAGATCTCCCCTATGATCCAGCAATCCCACTTTTGGGCATTTACCCAAATGTTTACAAACAAGACCACACTAAAGCTACCAGCACAACTATGTTTATTGCAGCATTATTTACCATAGCTAAGATATGGAACCAACCCAGATGCCCCTCAGTAGATGAATGGATCAAGAAAATGTGGTATATATACACAATGGAATTCTATGCCTCCATCAGAAAGAATGACATTTCCCCATTTGTTAGGAAATGGAAAGGTTTGGAAAAAATTATATTAAGTGAAGTAAGCCAGGCCCAAAGAAGCATAGGTCCCATGGTTTCCCTTATTTGCAATATATAGTATAGGTATGAGTCAAGCGGAAAAGGTCAGATAATGTGATGTTAGGAAAATGAACCCTTAAATATGTATTTTAATGTTTTCGTTTCTTTCATGCATGTGTTTCTAACGCATTTATAAGATTATTTCTTTGTTGCTTTGTATGTCCCTCCCCCACAGTGTAACCCCCGCTTTCACTATATTTGATGTCAGTATAACATGTGGAGGAGATGGGGACAAACAAGTCGTTTAAGGATTCAGGTGGACCTGTTGCAACAATGAGAAGTACAAAATGTTATGTCAAAACCAGCTTTACAATGTCGGTGTGGGGGGGGGAGGGGGGTATAATTGGGTGGGGGGAGGGGGGAGGCGGGGAAGGGAGGTCAAGGGTAAACAAAGGAGGAGGCTGCAATGCTTGGTAAGAAATGTACGCATTATCCTGCCCATGTAATTGTAGCCCCTCTGTACAGTATGTTCTCAAATAAAATAAAATAAAATTTAAAAAAAAAAAAAACAAAAAAAAAAAAGAAACCCTCAAGGGCATTCTATGAATATCAAATAAAGTACCTGCACACAGTAACTATGGAATTAATACTGGACCTCAGCAAACAGTGTTCTTTACAAATAAAATGGCCTAAGGTGTGGTATCACAGTGTTGGTTGGGAGCATTAGGAACACTAGCCCTCTCCATAGGGGTAATAGCAGCTGAGATGGAGTAAACTGAACCACGATTGCACTTCTCTTGAGGTCAACCTTCTCTTTTTTTTTTTTTTGGAGGGAGTAATTAGAAAGTATTTTATCACTGTGTTTACTTGTGTAAAGTAACCAAAACCAATCTATTGAGTCCTATCTATAGTACAAATGTTTGAGTCCTTAAGAAGTTCATGCCACAACAATTATAAAACTCAAAGCTATCTGAAGATTTCTGAAAATAGAATTTTATTCACTGAGTGACTTCTCTTGCTTGAAACTTTTATTTAATTCATTTAGCTCACCAAACTTCCACACTAGCCACATGGTAGGAGCTGTGCTAGGTTATAGACATAAAAAATAAATAAAGACATAGATCCAATCCTTCTAGAAGCCACAGAGTTTATCATTTCTATTGCTGGAAAGACAAAACATAACTGAAAGGACTGGAAATCATGAAAATGATTGACTCTTTCCGGTTTTGTTCCCTTTGGCCCTCAGATGAAGGTCAACCTTCTCTTAAGCTGGATTCTTGAATCTTAAGCTGGATTCTTGAACCAAGTGGTAAAATCCATGACAAAATTGGATCTAACTTTTCAAAATCAACTAGAAGAAAGAGGTCTTTTTGGAAAGTAAAGAACTTAGTGATGTTATTTGGAGGATTAATGACTGGAACTGGAAGAATTGTTTTCTGCTATTCCAAAGACATAACTCTTCAGCAGTAAAGACTGTCAATAGGAATTTATCCATAGAAAACCATGAAAATATATGTCAAGATAGTGGTCTGTTTGTGTGCTGGTGTAATGGATAGCAGACCCCAGCAGAAATAATTCTCGTTAAGATAGAATACTGCAGGAAGCTTATCTTCACTCAAGATACCAAAACCATGACTATAAAAAAATCAGGTAACGACCACCTGAATGTAGCCAGATATAATGCCTGGAGATCCTCAATGATAAATGGTATTAAAAGTCTAGAAAAGAATTTATTAAGTGTCTGGTCCAACATTATGGTGAAAATATAATTTATTATACACATAAATATTTAATGGACCACTATAAGAATGCGTTTTGAATCCATCTTCATTTTTTTTTCCCAAGGAAACTAGTAAGAATATTGAGACATATAAATCAATCTATAATAACCTACCTAATATTTAACAAAATCAGTGTAGCTAAAGGAAAAGTGCTGGTGGAAAATAGTGTGAACACTATTTTTCCAGGGCCTTGGGAGCTTTTTGTGGTCCCAAATTGATCAATCCACATTTTCTTTGTCATAGCCAACTTCTTGCTTTTGATTCTGTGAGACATATTATAGGAACATGTTTAAACTTCTTGAAAATTACTGACCTATATGTCATATACCTGTAAATGTTTGGAAGCAAACTTCCCCTAATTTGTTTCTTGATCTGAAAAGGAATTGCACAATATCACAGCTTTCTCTCTCTCTCTCTCTCTCTCTCTCTCTCTCTCTCTCTCTCTCTCTCTCTCTCTCCATAATGGAATTTTCCCTCAAATGTAGAGATATAGGTTCTTTCTATTCTGAATTCATCATGAAGCTGTTATTCCAGGGCAAGAGACAGTGATTCTAAGGCTGTGATGTTGTACATCTTGCTTTTCTCCAAAAAGCACCTTAGCCCGAGTCGGAGTCATTACTTTATGTTCAGTAACTATATGAGTTCAGAGCCAGTGGGTATTCAGGGAGCCTTTATAAACCCACTTCCACTGCTACAAGGGAATTAAATTAAAGAAATAAAAGTCCTCTATGATGAAAACTTTAAAAACCTGAAAAAGGAAATCAAAACAAAACTTAGAAAGTGGAAAAACCTCCCATACTCCTGGATTGGAAGGATCAACATCGTGAAAATGGCAATACTCCCAAGGCTATCTATAAATTCAATGTGATACCTATCAATATTCCAACCTCATTCTTCAAGGAAATAGAAGAGGCAATCCAAAAATGCATATGGAACAATAAAAGACCCCGAATAGCAAAAATGATCCTTAACAGAACAGTGCTAGAGGAATATCAATACCAAATTCAAACTCTACTACAAAGCCATAGTAATCAGAACAGCTTGGTACTGGAACAAGAACAGACCTCAGCACCAATGGAACAGAACTGAAAACCCAGAAATGAACCCACAGACCTATGGCCACCTAATCTTTGATAAAGAAACTAAAAAAAAAATAGGATGGAGGAAAGACAGCCTCTTCAGTAAATGATGCTGGCAAAATTGGTTAGTTACTTGTAGAAAACTAAAGCTAGATCCTTATATATCACCCTGCACCAGAATCAACACCAAATGAATCAAAGACATTGGAGTCAAAGCAGACACCCTGAAAACATTACAGGAAGGAATAGGAGAAACCCAAGGTCTCCTTGGCACAGGCCGAAATTTTCTTAATAGAAACCCAGAAACACAACAAATCAAAGAAAGGTTGGACAAATGGGATAGCATTAAGCTGCAGAGATTCTGCATGGCAAAGGACATAGCTAGCACGATGAATAGAAAGCCCACAGATTGGGAGAAGATCTTCATATAACAGACAAGGGTCTCACAGCTAAAATATGCATGAAATTCAAAAAATTAAATCCTAGCCATAGGAAAATGGTGGAGGAGAAGCTGGAGGCTAAGCAAGCTCTTGCATAGAAAGCAGTTTTAGTGTTCCAGTGAACAGTCCTAGGCTAGAGAATCACACCAAGTGTGCCATCACAGTACAGAGAGTTTGGCCAGAGGGAAAATCCAGGCAGCTTGGTCAAGGAGACAGATCTGAGCAGAGCACTTGCCAGTAACCGTGGCTATGGTGGCTGCAGGGGCCGCAGCTGCTCTACCAACAGAGAAAGTCTGGGACAAAGGTGCCAGATGCAGCATGCGAGCAGATTCTACTCACTACCAGCAAGAACTGACAAGGAACAGAAATCTTCTTCCTGCTGATCACAGACCAGGGACAGCCCAGGAACCAAGACTCTGGCATGAATAGAATCCTAACATCCTCACTCCTTCTCATGGAGCTGCTGTGGGAAGGCAGCTCAAGATCTCCATCTTCCATACTGGCAAAGGCCAGGCAGAGCAGCTAGCTCCAACTCAGGCCTTTGAAGAAAACAACTGGAGCCATTAGAAGGTCACAGGAACCTGACCTGACTTGCCAGAGGCAGCCCCACCCTGAGAGGAGTGACTTTCTTCACTGGGTAAACAGAACCAGAGGCTGCCCCTCCCCACTGCAGCCTAGACAAACAATTGAAACTCAGTAAACATAAACAACACTGAGATTGGCTCCAGGCTGGGTTCTGTGAGTGTCTCAGGAGCTAGCCCCTCAGGGAAAAGCTACTGACAGCTGATAGGCCTCAACCCTACCTGGAACCTAGCCTCATCACAGCAACTCCAAACTAGAAGAAATAGCCACCTCCCTCTTTTGAGATACTCAAAGCAGATCTCCCTCCCACTGAACTAGCCTGGGAGGAGGATCACAAAGTCCTGGGTAAGGCAGAGCTGTCTGTCTGCTCAAACAAAATGACTTAAGAAACCAATCAAGCCACAGAAAACCCAAACACCACAAGCAGACCAGAGACTCCACCAAGAGACTGGTTACAGACACAGAGGATATAAAAGATCTTTCAACCCACCCCCCCCTCCCCGAAAAAAAAAATCAAAGAACTATTTTTTCCTCATATTTTTTATTTTGTTTTTTATTATTTTTTCTTTTTTTTCCTCTGATAATTTTTTATTTTAGGAGTGTATGTGAGTGTGTGTGCTTTTTATAAAAAAAAAAACTCTTTTGACCTTTTGGCCCCTTTTTTTCTTTTTATTATTTTTTTCTTCTTCTTTCTTATTTGCATAACTTAATTGATGTTCTGCTCATCCTCAGATATACACCTATCGTTTATTATTAGACATTATCCCTCATTGTGTACATACTTAATCCAGACACATTACTCATTCACAACCTCTTAGGCTTAAATTCTTTGATGGTAGTATTATTTCTTTATACCTGTATAACTTTCAAGTATTCCAATTTTAAGAACTTTTATTTTTTTTTCATTTTTCCTTTTTATCATTCCCTTCCTCTCATCCTGTCCTTTTCTTCTCTCAGTATCATTTCTTTAAACTTACATCATTTTTAAGTGTTTCATTTTTTTAATTTAAATTTTTGCTTTTCCATTTTTCCTTGTTTTATCTCTCTCCTATCATTCTGTTCTATGCATTTCCCTCTCTCAGATTAGGACTTGTTAAATTCACTCTCCTTTTACCTATCCACATCCCTCTAATCCTATTTTTCCCCACAATTCTCCCTAAACCTAATAATTGCTGGTTTGTTGAATCCCTATTTTATGTTCTTAGCACATTAATCCATAATTGTTTGATGTTGAATAGATTGTATCCGTTGAACTAGATTGTATCTGAAGCCAGTTTCACTGTGCATCTACATGATTCTGGTTGACATTTGCCTTAATATAGTGTTCTAGCACAAAATTGGTGTTATTTTCATACCAAATGGGCAAAACAAGCCGGAGAAACACAAGAAAAATGACAAGTCTGAGTATCTCAGCTCCCACTCAGGATAATCAGGTGACAAAACAGTTACTGAATAATCCAGAAGACAGTTTCCAAAAAGCTATACAAACACTACTGGTAAACATGGTGAATAACAAGATTGAAAACCTGCAAAGGACTCAGTGTGAGCATGATAGGGAGTGAGAGGAGGCAAACCAAAGATTAATACAGGAATCCTGTGAGCGTGAGGAAGCTACTCGAAGATTAATACAGGAATTGCGTGAGCAGGTTGAGAACAGTCAAAGACAAACACACAAATTGTGTGAGCAAGTTGAGAACAGTCAAAGAGAACTACAGGAAATGCGTGAACATGAGGAAGCTAATCAAAGAGTAATACAGGAATTTCGAGAGCAGGATGACAATAGACAAAGATCAATAGACGCATTCATTGAATCCATAAAGACAGCTGAAGGAATTCAGGGAGACCACAAATGGAATGCTGAATCAAGCCCAACAGAAGGAATAGGAGGACGCCAAGGAAACCATAACCAATCAACTAAGTGATTTGAGAATAAACACAACACCAAATTCAGGAAGTAAAGAAGTTTATACAAGATCTAAAACAAAGCTCTGACAAAGAATTGGAAGCTATCAAAGCCCACCAATTAAAAGGAAAAGAAATAATAAAGTAGAAAGTCTTGACAGTCAGTTAGACCATCCAGAAGATCGAATCTCAGGGATTGAAGACAGCCTAGATATTATAGAGAAAGAAAATACAACTATCCAAGACAAGTCCAAGAAATATGATAGATCTATTCAGCATTTCAAAGACACCATCAGAAGGCCTAAGCTGAGGATAATGGATGTAGAAACAAGGCCTATTCAGATACAAGAAGCTGTTAGAACCCCAAATAGACGAGATCAGAACAAGACATCCCACTGTAACATTATAATCCAGGATCAACTCAGACCAAGGAAAGGATCCTTAAAGCTGTCAAGAAGAAAAGATCAGTCACCTATAAAGGGAAACCAATAAGAATCACCTCAGATTTCTCAGCAGAGACAATTAAAGCAAGACAAGCCTAGAATAATGTATGCCATATCTTAAAGACAAACTTAACTATCAACCAAGAAAATTGTACCCGGCTAAACCCTCCTTTATAACAAGTCAAATAAAAACCTTCCATAGCAAAGAAAAACTGAAACAATATATCTCCACCAAACCAGCCCTACAAAGGAATTTAAAGATGTCCTACACATAGAAAACCAACAAGACCACAATAAAGGCCAAGAAACCACACCCAAACTAAAAATCCAAGAACCATAGGAAGAACCCACTTGTTGCAGCCCGCAAGAAGGTGGATACCATGGCAGGAACTACCAAATACCTCTCAGTCTTAACTATCAATATTAATGGACTTAACTCTCCAATTAAGTGGCATAGACTGTCTAGTTGGATTAAAATGCAAGATCCTTCTATCTGCTGCCTTCAAGAGTCACACCTTGCCCATAAATGCAAACATCTTTTGAAAATGAAAGGCTGGAATAAAATCTACCATGCAAATGCCCCCGATAAACAGACAGGAGTTGCAATCCTAATATCAGATGACATAGACTTCAAATTAAAATTAATGAGAAGAGATAAAGAAGGTTGCTACATACTAATTAAAGGATCTCTCCAGGAAGATATTACAATTCTAAATATCTATTCAACAAACACCGGAACACCCAAATTCATCCAAGAAACACTACTTTCCCTCATATCTCACATAGATCCAAAGACATTAATAGTTGGGGACTTTAACACACCCCTTTCCCTCCTAGATAGATCAACTTGGCAAAAACTCAACAGAGAAATTGCAGATCTAAAAAACTGCATAGATCAACTATATCTAACAGACATCTACTGAATATTTCACCCAGCAGCATCAGAATACACGTTCTTCTCAGCACCACATGGAACATTTTCCAAAATAGACCACATTTTAGGTCACAAAGCAAACTTGTCCAAATTCAGAAATATTGAACTTATGCCCTGCATTCTCTCAGACAAGGGAATAAAATTAGATCTCAACACCAAAAGACACTAAAGAAAGTCCTGTAACACATGGAGATTGAACAACACACTGTTGAATCACCAGTGGGTCATGGAGAGATTAGAAAGGAAATTCAAATGTTCATGATATTCAACAAAAATGAACACACAAATTACAGATCCTCTGAGACACAGCAACAGCATACTCAGAGGGAAGTTAATAGCTCTGAGTTCCTCTCAAAAAAATTGGAGAGATCTGAAACAATTTCATGAGAGATCTGAAGCTCCTTGAAAAAAAAGCAGCAAGCTAAACCCCAATCCAGTAGATGAAAAGAAACAATTAAAATTAAATCCAAATTAAATGAACTAGAACCCAAAAAAAAATACAAAGAATCAACAAAACAAAGAGTTGGTTCTTCAAAAAAAATTAACAAAATTGACAGACCCTTAGCAAATCTTTTCAGAAAAAGAAGAGAACACACCCAAATAAACTCAGAGATGAGAATGGAAACATCACCACAGAAACAACCAAGATCCAGAACATTATAAGGGAATACTTCTCAAACCTTTATGCTAATAAGTTTGAGACCTGGAAGAAATGGACGATTTTCTAGCAAATATTGACTTCCAAAAACTAAACCAAGATGAGTTAAACCAACTTAACAGGCCCATATCAAGCATTGAAATAGAAACAGCAATGAGACCTCCCATCTAAGAAAAGCCCAGGATAAGATGGATTTACAGTGGAATTCTACAAGGACATCAAAGTAGAACTCATACCAATACTCCTCCAACTCTTCAATGAAATTGAAAGGGAAAATTCACTACCAAACACATTCTATGAAGCCATCATAACCCTCATCCCAAAACCAGGCAGGGACTCATCAAAGAAAGAGAACTATAGACCCATTTCTTTGATGAACATTGATGCAAAACTTCTCAACAAAATTTTGGCCAATTGACTTCAACAATTCATCCAAAAAATCATACACCACGATCAAACAGGATTCATTTCAGGGATGCAACACTGGTTCAATATACACAAATCAATTAATATAATTCATCACATCAACAAGAGCAAAGATAAGAACCACATGATTATTTCAATAGATGCAGAAAGAGCATTTGACAAGATCTAACACCCCTTTATGATGAAGGTTCTGAAAAAACTAAGAATCATGGAACATTCCTCAATACAATAAAGGCTGTATATGACAAACCTACAGCTAGCATTATACTTAATGGTGAAAAACTAAAGCCATTTCCTCTGAACTCAGGAACAAGACAAGGATATCCACTCTCTCCACTTTTCTTCAATTTAGTATTAGAATGCCTAGGTACAGCAATAAGACAAGATGCAGACATAAAGGGGATCCAAATAGGGAAGGATGAAGTAAAACTCTCTCTTTGCAGATGACCTGATCTTGAATTTAAAGAATCCCATGGACTCCACACCCATATTTCTCAAGCTGATTCGAAACTTTGGCAAAGTAGCAGGGCATAAAATTAACCCTCAAGGGCTGGGATGTAGCTCAGTGACAAAGCGCTTGCCTAGCAAGTGCAACGTCCTGGGTTCAATCCCCAGTACCAAAAAAGAAAAGACAAAAAATACAGTTAAAATTAACCCTCAAAAATCAATGACTTTTCTGTATGCCAACAATGAGGAGTGCGGCTGAAATCAAGAAAACAACTCCATTCGTAATAGCCCCACAAAAAAATAAAATACCTAGGAATTAACCAAAGAAATTAAGAACCTCTATGATGAAAACTTTAAAAACCTGAAAAAGGAAATCAAAACAGAACTTAAAAAGTAGAAAAACCTCCCATGCTCCTGGATTGGAAGGATCAACATCGTGAAAATGGCAATACTTCCCAAGCCTGTCTACAAATTCAATGTGATACCTATCAATATTCCAACCTCATTCTTCAAGGAAATAGAAGAGACAATCCAAAAATGCATATGGAACAATAAAAGACCCCGAATAGCAAAAACAATCCTTAACAGAAAGAACAGTGCTGGAGGAATATCAATACCAAATTTCAAACTCTACTACAAAGCCATAGTAATCAGAACAGCTTGGTACTGGAACAGGAACAGACCTCAGCACCAATGGAATAGAACTGAAAACCCAGAAATGAACCCACAGACCTATGGCCACCTAATCTTTGATAAAGAAACTAAAAAAAAAATAGGATGGAGGAAAGACAGCCTCTTCAGTAAATGTTGCTGGCAAAATTGGTTAGTTACTTGTAGAAAACTAAAGCTAGATTCTTATATATCACCCTGTACCACAATCAACTCCAAATGGATCAAAGACATTGGAGTCAAAGCAGACACCCTGAAAACATTACAGGAAGGAATAGGAGAAACCCAAGGTCTCCTTAGCACAGGCCGAAATTTTCTTAATAGAGACCCAGAAACACAACAAATCAAAGAAAGGTTGGACAAATGGGATAGCATTAAGCTGCAGAGATTCTGCATAGCAAAGGTCATAGCAAGATAAATAGAAAGCCCACAGATTAGGAGAAGATCTTCACTAGCCATACAATGGACAAGGTTCTCACATCTAAAATACACATGGAACTCAAAAAATTAAATCCTTCAACAACAAATGTTCAAAGAAACAACTGCCTAATAAATAAGCGGGCTAAAGACTTAAAGAGAAACTTCTCTGAAGAGGAAAGAAGGATGACCAATAGACACATGAAGAAATGTTCAACCTCTCTAGCCATAAAAGAAATGCAAATCAAAACAACATTGAGATACCACCTCACTCCAGTTAGAATGACTAAAACCAAGAACTCTAATAACAACAGATGCTAGAGGGTATGTGGCCAAAAGGGAACCCTACTGCATTGTTGGTGGGAGTTTAAACTTGTTCAACCACTTTGGAAAGTAATATGGAGCTTCCTCAAAAGATTCCACATAGAGCTCCGTTATGACCCAGCAATCCCACTTTTGGTCATTTACCCAAATGATCACAAACAAGACCATACTAAAGCTGCCAGCACAACTATGGTTATTGCAGCATTATTTACCATAGCTAAGATATGAAACCAACCCAGATGCCCCTCAGTAGATGAATGGATCGAGAAAATGTGGTGTATCTATACAATAGAATTCTATGCCTCCATCAGAAATAATAACATTGCCCCATTTATTAGGAAATGGAAAGACTTGGAAAAATTATATTAAGTGAAGTAAGCCAGGTCCAAAGAAACATAGGTCCCATAGTTTCCCTTATTTGCAATAACTAGTATATGTCTGAATCAAGCAGAAAAAGTCAAAAGCTATGTTCATATAACCAGATAAGATGATGTTAAGTAAAATGAACCCCAAGATAGGAACACAAGTGGTTTTTTCTTTCTTGCTATTGTTTCTAAAGTATTTGTAATGTACCATGTGATTTTTTTGTTGCTTTGTATGTTCCTCCCCCTAAGGTATAACCCCTGTTTTCAGTGTATTTGTTGTAGGTATAATTTGGAGAGGGGAAGGAATAAACAAAATTTTTAAATAGGAATACAGTTTGACCCATTGTAATAATGAGATGTGCCAAACACTCTTAAACAACGAACTTTATAATTTAGGTGGGGGGAGGCACAGCAGGAGGAGGAAGGGGGTGTGAAGGGGGGACTGTAGTTGTGGAGGTGGGAGGAAAGGGATGATAGGGGAAAAACAAAAGAGGAGGCAACAATACTTGATAAGAAATGTACTTATTACTTTGCTCATGTAACTGTAACCCCTCTGTATAGTATTTTCACAACAAAAAAACTTATTTTTAAAAAGCAATAAAAGTCAACATTACCAATTTGGGTTTGAAGAATAATGAAGAATTTAAATGCAGAGCAATAAGGAAGACAATACAAAATAACATGCCGATGAATATAACTTCTTACAGTGTACCCCAGGTATATGCTAAGCATAGGGACCTGAGGAAAGAATTAATATGTCCAAACATAAAATTTTTCACAGAAAATATGATATACGAAGAGGAACTAAAGAAAAAGAATTGGAAAACAACTAGAAAAAATAAAGGAAAAGACATATAAATTCTTGGAATTGATGTTAGGCAGAAAATGGCCCTTATTCTGTCATTTAGTGATGAAAATTGATAACAATTATTTGTACCACGTAAAAATAACTTCACCTCAGAAAATGCTTACAGTCTAACCTGGTTCTTGAGAAGAACCCAACTTTTCCTGTAAATCTCTCTGGCTGTCTGAGATGAACATCCAACAATCTCCAAACCACTGATGCACCTTAGTCAAACCAACAGCACATTACTCAGATATTATCTTCTCCAACCCCACAGGCAGAAACTTTCAGAACGTAAAGCATGCTCTTGTATTAACACAATATCTTATGTATCAAACAACATTCAGGGTTAGAAATATGGAGTACTCAGAAAGTAATATGCTAAGGGCCTCCTCTCCATTTGACCAGGAACTAAATGGTCCAATGATGTCAGGTCACTTGACTTCTATAGACTTTAGTTTCCTTCTGGTAAAATGAGACAAAGGTAAACTTTAGCCAACAATGAGTCCTCCATCTGCTCAATGAATAAAGTTTTATTAGAACATAACCATGCTGATTTATTTACATATTGTCTATAGCTGCTATCTACCTATAATACCACTGTTGAATAATTTCAACAATGGCCATCTGGCCTACAAAGCCTGACACATTTACCATCTGTCCCTTTGAGAAATAAAATGTTACCAATCCCTGAACTAGGTGGTATATTTTTTTTCCTTTCAAGTACTAACTTATGTGATTCTAATTAACCAAAAAGAATGAGCTTATAAATAATAAGTCAGGATTCTTGATAACTTGATAGCAGACTAGTTAATCTAATAAGTTTAAGTAAAATTTTCAGAAAGTTACTTGTTTCTATAAACCTGAAACTCTATAGATAAAATTAACTGAATTTAGGTTTTATTTCCAAGGCCAAGCATTGTCTCCAACACAGAGCCCTTTTGATAGCTTCATCCTGGAATCCTGGGATTGGGCCCAATGGTTTATATTTCCATTGACATAATTTCTAATCAAGATTATAAAAAAACCATATCCAGAGTCCCAGTGTAGAGCTTGTTGACCTCATCAAACCCTGGGTTTTAGGCCTCTGCGTAAATGGATCATCACAGCTGTAAAGACAGAATACACTGATTGTCTAACTTGTGTCATGTGAAGGACCGTATAACCTAAATTGAATTTGTTTCCTCACAGTATTTGGCTGAAAATGAGTATGGAGACACTCTTGGCACACAAAAGGACATTTATGCTTAAAAGCCACACACTTTTCCTATTGTAGTACAATAATCTTTCAAGCCATCAGAAAGTTTCCTTAAAATTATAAGAATTACATATAATGCACAGTAGACAGTCATTGAAAAAATTATCTAAAGCAACAACTACTAGAGAAAGTAAAGAATATGGGAAGTTAAAATGATGTCAGTGACCACACACTAAAATTTAAAATAATGATGAACTTTTATGAGGATCAGTAGTAGGTCAATGAAATGACAAAGCTTCTTTATTACCTTACTCATTTTAAGTTCAGCAGGGATTTGAAAGCAAGATTCATGAAGATTTTAAATTGCATGGTGAATATATCCTCCACACACACACACATTTTCCTGAAGAATACTTATTCCTGTTGTTTGTTAATAACCAGTCTTGAGACACATGGAAAACATGGATTCTAAGCAGGCTGGTAAGGAATCCTCCCTGAAGGAGTAAGCAATATTTGGTTTGCTGATAAGGATTTTTTGTCAGCTCTGCCTGCTCCCAAGAGCAGCTCTGCTTCCAGTCATGAAGTTAAGTACTAACCCACAAGACAAGGCTGTAGTTAAGTAGCCCCTCTGCTTCCTGATAATCCATGGTACAGAAATGGTTTTTAAATTATGCTTTACCTAACAGAAAGAGATCTCATTCCATCCTTTTTCATGTGTTAGCTAATAGTAGCTTTGAAATCCCCTCCAAAGGAAGAGTGGGTTGTAGAGAGAAAGCATGAAATTAGTAATTCCATTTTCATTTATTTACAACTAGGAGTCCTCTGTAAAATTATGACCTACTTCTAGACTCAACTTTCCACAGAAGTCATGCTGTACAGAAAAAAGAGGCAAGCAAGGGATTTATATTCCAGATTTGTCACTGTGCACAGTGAACTTTATCTATGTAGGCTCTTTTGAATCTTGTGGAAATTTTGAGATGAGTCTTATTATACCCATTTCTCATCGATTTAGTCAACAATGGCCAAAATATTCTCAATTGAACAAATAAGTGTTTAATTAGTGTGTAAGCCCATCCTCATCTGACTTCCAAGGGTGTTTCTCTTTAGCACGCTGCCTCCTGATGGTCGCATTTGCTCCTATTGCAAATAAGGAAAAATAGTGATAGACAAGACTCTGTCTTCTTGTCTTTCATTGGCAGACTAGTTAACAGTCTTTTTGTCTATATTTTTAATGATAGAAACAAAAAAATCTAAAACTGAAGCTTCTGGAAGAACCACATGTTTTTGTGAAGAACACATGGTTTTGTGTCTCTCCTTCAATTTGACCTTGCCCTCTAGTTGGGCCTTGTGTTTAAGAATGGAGTGTCTGAAGTCTGGCCAATTTTGAATGAGGGGATATCCACAAAGTACCTTGTGGGCATAAGGTGTTCATAGTTATAAACCCTCACAAAGGACTTGATCTTTGACCTCTTGGTAATCTTCTTGCCTATGCTAGCTGTCACTTTTCTGGGACGGCAATCTATTTCAGCCACCAAAGTATGGCTGAAGGGGTGATCTGGAGTACCATCATCAATGTTCTTCATGATGGCTTTGTGTCCACTAGTAGTCTCTTAAATAAGTTTCTTCCTCTAGCAATGGGAAAAGGTTGAGCAGGAAGGTGAAAAGTGCTCTTTCAAAACAGAGTTGCGGAAAGGAGCAGATGTGGTAAAGCAGCCAGAAGCACTGGAGCCACACAGATGTGGTGTGGGCCTGTTCCGTTCCTGGCTGTGTGCCCACAAAGCGATGTAAGTCCCTTGTGCCCTAGTTTCTCTTCTTATGAAGGAGGAATCGCAATAACATATACATTATAGAATTATTGTGCAAAATCAGTGAGGTATTATGAAACAATATAGATAGGTGCCCAGCACATAGCTAATACTTAACAAATATTAATTTCCACAAATTTCCTTGACCTTAGGTGGTGCAAGCAAAAGTTCCCCAGATATAATTATTGACCCTATAGGAAGAACATAGAAATTTACCTGTATTTGTGCCTTGATGTCATTTAAGCCTATCAGCTCAGTAGTTTTCAAATTTAAATGTATATTGGAGTATCTGAAGTAGAAGAGTTAAAACAGACAACTGAGCCTCACCTCAGAGTGAAAGTCAATAGGCCAATGTTGCCTGAGTATTTCCATCTCCAACAAGTTCCTACATAGCAATGTGGTCCAGGAAAAATTCTCAGAGAACCACAATGGTAGGCACCTTTTATGATATAAATCTGCAAGTACCGCTGTGTAGAGAAACATTCATGATCAAAAGAGAAAATTGATCCAAACTAAAAACAACCCCAGTCTTCTGTCTTCTACAAAGGTTTGAGGGGGATTCACAAGCCACACCAATAAGGAACAAAGTCTTTTCCCATCAGCAGTCTCCAATGGAGAGGGAGAGAGACTGAGACTGAGGCTGGCCTTAGGGTCCTCTAAATGCAGAACACTTGTGAGCCCTGGGATGGAAAGAGATCAGAAGAAAGCAGAGTACTCTGAAGTTTTGGTTGTTGCTCCTTACTGAGAAGAAACTAGGAGTAGAAGATATAAATGGACAAAGAAGTTAAAAAGTACATTTATCGTTCTATAATTCACATATAAAATTCACCAATTTAAATTACACAATTTAGGGTGGTTTTATACATTGAAAGATGCACAATCGTAAGTTGGGAATTTTTATTCTATTTTATTACAGCATGATCAAAAATGCCAATGTATATATTTATGCTTTAAAAAAGCATGATAAATATTAAGCAATGTGATCAGAAGCTAGAGCTCATGTTGGTTAAAAACACCAAGCCAGGCACCAGTGGCTCCCACTTGTAATCCTAACTATTCAGGAAGCTGAGATCTGAGGGTCTCCATTCAAAGCCAGCCCAGGTAGGAAAGCACATGAGACTCTTATTTCCAATTAACCACCAAAAAACCAGAAGTGGAAGTGTGACTCAAATGGTAGAGTGCTATCCTTGAGCAAATATGCCCAGGGATGAATTCAAGCCCCAGATGAGGACCAAAGAGAGAGAGAGAGAGAGAGAGAGAGAGAGAGAGAAGAAAATATAAAGGACCTCTTTTGTACAACTACTTAAAGATAATAAAAATAAAAATCAAAATAAAATTAACTTTTTCATTAAATAAGTTTCAAAGAAAAAGAAGGAAATGTTAGCTACCTACCCGTGGAGAGACTAGAGGGATCCAAAATTCCCTCTCACTCTGGGAGAAGATTAAAACTCACTTTAAAAATAAAAACTACTCAGAACATTTTTAAAGACATGAGGAAAGCTTAGTTTTCTTAGGTTTCAAGATAGTCATGAGTCTACCATTGTACATCACAAGTAGCCAAGGAAACTAGAAGATCACTAGCTCTAGACACGTATCACTAAGATTATTGCTCATCATATTCCTATGAGAAGAATATAATTTATGCCTTCCAATAGAATAGGAGAACTCTGCAGAAAAGGAATGAGAGTTTCTAAGTTTTAAGGACAGAACAAAACACTGAGAAAAGAATATTAATTGATTGGTGGTGTTTAAAAGTAGTGCATAATTTGTATGGGCTTTCTGTTGTGATTTACACAATAACCTTTTTTCTCCTCCATAATAAAATTTGCAAACAACAGAGACATCTGTTTATTGGTCTCCTGTTGCCCATTTACATTCATTAGGCATCTGGGTGGGGGTAGTGAAAACTTCTAATTACCCTGTAACGAAAACCCCTCCACTGACTGAACACCTGATTCTAGTTCCTCTGGTGTAGCCACAAGGGCCCCTTACTGAGCTGTAATTAAAACCAGTTTCCTTGGGTGATGCTCAAGTAATAATGATAGATACCATTTCCAGATAGAATCACCCTGGTGGTAAAGGAGATGCCAGAAAATTTGAAAAATATCTTCCCATGTCGTCTGCCTCTGGCCCTGGCCAAGTACACAAGCTTAGGCAGGTGGGAACAGTATCCTAGATTAAGGATCTCACACTCAGAGTCTCAGGGTCCAGGGCCCTAAGGATGAGATGGATATCAGGAAGAACTTATAAAACACACCACATAGTACAATACAGTCCCATCAGACACATGCTTGAGAACATTGCCTTAGGGGTAATTACTGTCACTTCCCCTTACTCCTGGAAAGCTGTTTCAATAAGATGCCCTATCATTTCACCTTATGTCATATTACTGAGGCAGTAAGTCCAGAAGAGGACTTTGTGGAATTATGCAACTGGGGTGAAAATTCAAGAAGGGAAGCATTCCATTATATATGAAAAGAGTGAAGGTCTGGAACTTAAGTACCCATATTTACTGTTGTTGGGTGTTTTTCTTCTTTTGGAAGTTTTAAAACAGTCTAAAGATATATACTTTTAATGATAGAAAATGCACTTGATTACAACAGGTTGTGATGGTCCCCTTGTCCTTCCCAGATCCCAAAGCCTCATAGCTACCTCTTAATCATTCTTGGCCATGTTCTCTAACATGACAGCTAAAATTGAAGCATTCACCATTTCTTCATGAAAAGCTGGAAGTACTTATGAACTGCTTTAGTTCAGCCCAGACAGGAGCTATGATCTAGAAGTCACAATGGAATTCCCCAAATAAGCAATTTAAAAATGATACAGTTGAAAGATAACAATATTTAGGACTAAACAGGCCTGGGTCTCAGTTCTGACCCTTAGTAGCTGACTAGCTGAAGAACTTTGGTCAATCCACTCCACCACTCAGTTTTTTCTAATCTAAATGGAAGTCGTTGCACTTATAGTATCCATACTTAATGTGTCAGTAAAAAGCTTCTTTTTCCCTTTTGTTATTACTGCTGTTAAAGAGAGAACAGAAGACAGGACAGAATCCCACTAGTGAGAATCTATTTCTGGCAGAACTGTATCCTAAGAACACACATTCTTTCCACAAAGGAAAAAAATCACTACTTAGTATCTATCCTGTACAGCTACCCATTCTGCCCTCTGGACTTAAAATACATCATAAGAGAGCCTTGAAAGGTGCCAAAGTCTTTCCAAGTCTCCCTCGTGTAAAAATTCCCCAGTCATAGAAAAAAGGGATGATGAGCCAATTAAAGATTTTAGAGGCCAAATATAATTCAAGACCATTGAGAAAGCCAAACTCCAATTGAATGCTCACTAATCAGAGACTATCTTGACACTTCTCTAAAGTCTTTCAAGCCCCTTAAAGCCCTGACAAAAGGAAAGTGACAGTGGATGATCCCTCACAGATAAAAGTTTATAAATGCACAGCCAGTGCCAATTCTGCCTCAGACTTTCCTGTCTTTGACAGGAAAACATAGTAATTCACTGTAAGTCATAGCTGCATCATCACCTATTTTGTTTGTTACCACAGGATAGGTTGAAAAGGGATGCGTCACAGGACATGCATGTTTGAATAGGGTTAGGTATGAGGGAGTATAAGGTGCCTCTGGAAAAAAGAAAGGCCTGCATCAGCCAACATGCACCAGGTGTGGTGCGTTGGGTTCCTGGGGTAAAAATGTAGAGGAAGATGAACAGGGGAAAGTGTTTTTCAATAAAACAAAAAGATAATGAGGACAGACTTTACATAAGCCATGCTCATTCCTAATGATAGCACTAGAAGCCTGATTTGGAAGTATTGTGTTAAACAAGTCACCATGTTTTCAGGTGTATAACAAATATAGTTTTATAGCTGGAATTGTATACAACAAACATCATATTGCTGTATTTTTATGTCAGATAACCACTAGTAACATACCCCTATGCAAGTCCTAGGGAAGAGATATAACTTGCAGAGACCAGGAAATTAGAAAATTTTTTTTCTGCCCATCTTTTTCATTCCTGCTGAGATAATCAGAGCCAAAATTGTCAAAGGTTGTCTAGAAAGCACAATGTTCAGCCAAGAGCCACCAGTTCATATCTGTAATCATTGCTACTCAAGAGGCTGAGATTTAAGGATCGATGTTCACAACCAACCCAGGCAGAACAATCTAGGAGACTCATCTCCAATTAACCAGTAAAAATTCAGAAGTGAATGTATTACTTAAGTAGTCCTGGTAGTCTTGAGAAAAAAAGCCAAATGAAAGCTCAAGAGCCAAAGTTCAAGCCACAGTACCACTACCCTCCTTCTCACCCCTCCTTGACCAGCGAAAAGCCATCCTCAATTTTCTTTTCTTTTTTTTATTATTATTATAATTATTACTATTATTATTTTATCGTCATCATCATCATCTTCATCATCACAACACTAACAAAAAAAGAGGCAGTTCAAATAGAAATACAGTCATTGAAAACAGAAAAACCCCAAACAAACCTTTGACATGCAGAATATAATGACAGGGCCCCTGGAAGCCAAACCCCACATCGAGTATTCTGAGAGAGAAACAGTCACGACAGAAAGGGAGGGGTGTGTGTCTGTGTTGTTGTTGTTGCTTATTCAGAGGTGAACAATCAAAACTCCGGGGTGGTGGTGGGTGTTTGGTGGGAGGTGGAGGGGTGCGATAGCACATCCTTGCAGCGGCTGGTTGGGGGGGGGGATATTTATTATACCGTGAAATCCTAGAACACCAATAATGATGGCAGGTAACCTGACACCATTTCACAAGGAGTTTCTTACGGACCTTGCTATCACCTTCATGTGCTGGTGTTCCTAAAAACCGAAGCACCTGCACCTGCTCTGCTGACACAAGAAAGGCAGGCGTGACTGACCAGTGGCCGGGACTGAGGGGCTCCAACAGGCCCCACGAGGTTGGGGGTACAGTGTCTTTTCATCAAACCCTGGTTTGTTTAACTACATGAGAAACACTTGGCCTCCGGCTTGTGAAAAGGCTGGAGGCCTCCGCCTCCTGTCCCAGAAAGATGAAACTCCTCTTCCTGAAACCAAAGCTCAGTCCTTCCCTGGACTGCCAGAGTTGGGGGGCGGGAGCCCCCAGTTCTGCTTGTGGGAAATGGGGGGGGGGGGGGAACAGACGTGGTGGAATGCAAGGATGGCTGTCTTTTGCAATATCAATGGGGTGGGAGGCGGGGAACCAAAGAACAAATAAACCCAGACAACAACAACAACAACAACGACAAATCACTGAGTAGCAAACATTATTGTCTGTCTGGGGGAGCGGGGAAGTTTGCTAGTAGCTTTCTTGTTACACAAAACACACCTCTATTTTACAGGGCCAAGTGTGTGTGTGTCTGTGTCATCCGTCCAATAATCAAAGCATGTTCATCGTCATCCGTCCAATAATCAAAGCATGTTCATCTTAGAAACCTAAAAAACAGAATGTCTGAGCCCTATCGCTTGGTTGTCCTTCGAAGTGCAAAAGTCAAGGTCAAGGGTCGGTCTAGACCAGGGGGTGCAGGGTGGGGGGTTCTGGGATTTCATCCCTAGCTATGCGTTTCACTCACAAGGGGTTCGCCTTATCTTATTCAGTACCGTAAATCACACAAATACGTACGTACACAAACACGGAAAACCCAAGGTCAGAAAATAGTCTCTTCTCTACATTTCTTAATCTATCTATCTCTCTCTTCACCTGAGAACAGCACCCATAGCTTATTTCCGTCTCAAGCCGCCGCTGGTCCGGGTGGGTGGCGGGTCTGTCTGTCGGTTGGTCGGTCGGTCGGTGTTTGTCCCAGTCCGCGCCCTCGCGGGGTAGGGGGGTGAAGTCTCGGCTAGGGTGTGAATGGTTGTCCGCGCCGTGTGCCGCCGCCGTCGGGCCCGGCCGCCGCCCCCCGCCCCTCGCGCCCCGCGCCCCGCCCCCCGCGCCCCGCGCCCCGCGTCCCGCGTCCCGCCCGGCGCCCGGGGCCCGCCCCATCAGTTGGCCGGCCCGGCCAGCGCGTGCTCGCTGTCTCTGCCGAAGTCCACGTCGGGGTCATCGTCGTCGTCGTCGAAGTCGTCGTAGGCGTCGCCGTTGAGCTGGTCGGGCCGCAGCAGCTCCTCCTTGAGCGCGGCGCGGGGCTCGGCGGGGCCGGGGCCGGGGCCGCCCGCCACGCCCGGCGGGCCGGGCTCGGGGCTGGACGACATGCTCAACGCAGTGCGGCGAGGGAAGGACGGCCACGGCCAGAGCGCTGGGGTACACCACGCCCGCGGGCGCCAGCGGGAGCGCGGGCTGCTGCCTGCGGGCGGGAGGGGCGGCCGTCCCAATTTTCTTTTCTTTCCTTTTCTTTTTTTGCTAGTCCTGGGGCATGAACTCATCCTGAGAACTCTCCCTGAGCCGCTTTGTGCTCAAAGCTTGCACTCTACCACTTGAGCCACAGCCCCACTTCTTCCCTTTTGTGAGTACTGAAGTTTATCAGAGATAAGATTCTCACTGACTTTCCTGCCCGGGCTGGCTTCAACCCATGATTCTCAGATCTTAGTCTCCTGAGTAACTAGGATTGCAGGCCTGAGCCACAGCTTCTGGCTGCCATCCTCAATTTCTAGGAAAGAAGGTGGTCCTGCCAATGCTGCTTTCCATCCACAGCCCCTCTCTCCATCTCCTCCCTGATCATCCATCTCCCCACACAGGTATTGCTCACCTTTTACACAGTGAGCCAAGGAAAACCCTAGACTCTCTAAAGGCAATTCATTTAGGACCATTTGCAAATGAGGAAAATGTACTCCTTCTTAGGATACATCTCTACCTACTGTTAGGAAAATTTCCTTTTCTGTTACAAAATGCTTGCTGCTATATGCCAATTTATTTTAATATGTGTACAAAGCTATAGTGTATTCAATACAGATCTCCTTGACTTAAGATGAGGTTACATCCTAATAAATCCATTGTAGATTAAGAATATCATAAATCAAACATTCCCCTAGTACACCTAGTCTCTAAGATAGTCTAGCTCAGCAGCACAGTACACACCATTATGAAGTGGCTGACTGGAGTTAAGGCTTTGCCACTGCCCTGTATTATTACAAAGTATCATGCCACATATGACTAGCCTGGGGAAAAGATCAAAACTCAAAATACAAGATTTAAAGTAGAGTTTCTACTGAAGTAGAGTTTCTACTAAATGCATATCACTATAATGCAGTTGAATGTGAAACACTGTAAGTTGAGCCATCAGAAATCAGAAATCACCTTTAGAAAGGTAGTCTCCTCTGAGGGATACCTTTGCCTGCACAACTTGTAAGTCTAGCTTACAACTGTACACAGAGACTGTGAAAGCAGAGAGCAAACAGCAAAGAAGCTAAATGCAAAATAAAATGGTACAAAATGATGTGGATTCTAACTTCTCTAGCCTTCTCCTAGAGCACATCCACTATGCATGGCTATCCCCTGGGGTCCATTCCAAATTTGAATTATGCTCCAGGAAGTTTTCCATGAGATACATTTATGCAGGGTATGGACCATACAGCTCCAGTGTAAATATGAGAAATAACTGAAGCCTTCTTCTCCATTTTTTAGAATATCCAATCTTATCTTAGGCTGAGAAGGAAAAAACAGAAGCCACCTGCAAATGCCAACTTTACCCTGAAGCCATGGACAAGCTGCCTTCACAACTCAAGGATAAAAAAATACTAGATGATTGTAGTCAGACAATTGCTCCAACAATAGAGTCAACACAGCTCTAAAGCCGTGCATTTGGCTTCATTCACTGTGTGATCTTTGGCAGAGGGTTAAGGAGCCACTGTGGACTGTGATGATAAAAAGAACATTTAAATGCTTGAAGGAGGGCAAGTGGCAAAGGCAAGGTACATTCAAATGCACTGGCTTTTGCAGAGCTGGGGTGGGGGATGAAATGCAGGAAAACTAGCAAGAAGAGAGAAGACAATAGATCCCTACACTGTCACTGACCTGAGACCTATCAGGGAAATCTTCTGTTAAATGTCTCATGGTGACAATCTGCCCTGATGAAACAGGGTTTTCAAGATTTGTGCTATCATCTACACAACTCACACTCTATGTAGCTCACCAGGGCCCTTTTGCTACAAGACCAGCACACACTCTGTGTGCACCTCGCTCCAAATCTCTCTGCACTATCGTTCTACAATGTGCCAACCTTGTTTTTCTGCATCCTCACTCAATTGCATGAGAAGTAATGCTTTCTCTTTTTTTGTTTCCTTTTTTTTTTGGCACTTGAATTCAGGGTCTGGATGCTGTATCTAAGCTTTTTGCTCATGGCTAATGCTCTACCAGTTGAGGCACAGCTCTACTTCTAGATTTTTTTTTTTTTTGGTTAATTGAAAATAAGAGTTTCACATTGTCTTGTCTGGGCTGGCTTCAAACAACAATCCTCAGATCTCAGCCTCTTGAGGCTGAGATTACAATCATGAGCCACCAGCAATCAGCTAAGAAGTAATATTTCAATAGCATTTTAGGGGAAAAAATACTAATCTTATATGGCAGTGCCCATATAGAAGAAATGTTTCAAAACAATCTGTACAACCTGGCAGGGAGGGTTGGGGGAAGGAAAAGTAGGAGAAAATTGAGGGAAGGAGTAACAAGGGTGACAAGAAATGTACTTTATGTAACTGGAACCCCTCTTGACAATAAAAAAAATCCAAACAAAAAAGAGAGAAATGTTTCTAAGGGAAAAATAGTAATGCAGCCAGTTCTCCAAGTGGAATCAGATAGACCTTCTCTACCCTCATAGATTATTTTTATATATCAACAAGTAATATTTTATTTACTAGGAAAGGTATCCTGTTATGAACCTTTGCTGCTTTAGTGATTAGCATTTATAACTTCTCTAGTAGAATTAGAAAAAAATAGGGCTTTGATAAATGGCAACTCCTTTGTACAACTACCTAAGATTTTTTTAAGGATTAGAAAAGAAAAAGAAAAGGTTAGGGTTTAAAACAGAGAATGGATCAGTTGGCTACAGGCCCCCTTCAGCAGTCTATCTGATACCAAAGGTGCATTCTCACTGACTCTACTAACTCTGATTTTTTGGGGGGAAGAAGAAGGAAAAGGAAGAAGAAAAAGAGGAAGTAAGGAAAAGTTGTCAACCAGAGCTAAGTCCAATTGACAGTAAAGCACAGAAGAAAATGGACTATTTACAACTAGTTAATTGAGAAAACAATCTGAATACCAAATGAGAAAACAAAAAGACTGATCTACTTGAGGAAAGAGAAAATAAAGGAGAGGGAGAAAATGACAGGAGAAAAAAGTAAGAATGGGAAAGTAAGAAAAGGAAATAGGCACAGAAATTAAGGAAGTTTGGTTTACTGCATAATTCCATTTGAAATATATTCCATGTAAGTAGCTTGGGCTACTTACTTGTCCATAGCTGAACACAATTTTCTTTCAGTTAATACAGACTTTGAGTGGCCCCCACACACAAGCTAATCAGGTAACTCAGGCTTCTTTGGACTCCATGGAGCACACATCTTTGGAGCTAACTCAGCATGGCCATCCTCAAGAACCTAAATGACAAATGCGGTGAGAATGCCCTCCCCCACCCCCACTGGTGTCATGTGTATACACTGTTGGTGGGAATATAAGCTAGTACAACCACTATGGAAATCAGCTCGGAAGTTCTGCAAAAATAAAAATGGAACTACCACATTATCCAGTGATATTTGCTCTTGGGCAAATATCCGAAGGGATATAAATCCAGGTGAATCAGCGGCACTAATTTGAAATAGCTAAGCTACAACTGATAGATTAAGAAAATGTGGTTTGGCTAAGATATGTATTTTAAATGTTTTTTTTTCTTTCATGCATTTGTTTCTTTTTTTTTAAGATTATTAGAGGAGCCATATTTCCACCAAGAGGAAACACATGGCCTCCATCACCATCCAGGTAGCAGGAGGGTTCTGAGGGTCGGAAGTGAGGTAGATGGGAACCTAGGTGGATCTGGGCAGAGAAAGGGAGGGGCCAGCTGTATGGCAGGAACTCCAGAGATGGGAGGAGCTCAGGTCTGGGTGGAGCTGAGGACCAAAGGTGAGCATAATACTAACATTCCCCACTCTGTTGTTTAATAAAAATAGGGGGTACCAGGCCAGGGGGTGTGGGCAGAGGTCATTTCTTCTGGAGCTACTTCCTGCTGTAAAGGGGCGAAGTAATCAGGGGTCCCTGTTTTGTTGCTCAGCTGAGTACTGTCCAAGAAGCTTCTGCTTGACAGTGGTTGGCAAAGGTCCTCCTTTTTCCATTACAATAGTTATCAGAGTAGAGAAGTGGCGTGGATGTGGATGTGAAGGCCAGCAATGGTATTGGTGAAAAGTCTCGAGTGGTGTCTCAAGGTAGTTCAGTTCACAGAAAAGGTGTGGTTAGGAAATTCTAACATTTCCAACTCAAAAACCCCATCCGGGTCACAGCACCATATGTAAGCTATATTAAATAGGTAGGTTTCATTAGGTAACCATGCGCTATTCAGGCAGGAGAAGTTAATTTACCGAACTGCTGCCCTGCCATGCATGGTGGAGAGGCATGGCTGAAAAGGAAAGGGGGGAGGGGGAAGCTCATGCATTTGGTTCTAATGCAATTATAAGATTATTCCTTTGTTGCTTTGTATGTCCCTCCCCCACAGTATAACCCCTGCTTTCACTGTATTTGATGTCAGTATAATTTGTGGAGGGGAAGGGAAAAAACAAGTCGTTTAAATAAGGATATAGGTGGACCTGTTGCAACAATGAGAAGTATAAGTTGTCATGTCAAAAACGAACTTTACAACTTGGGGGGGGGGAGGATTGGGTGGGGGGGGGAAGGGAGGATGGGAAGGGATGGGAAGGGTAAACAAAGGAGGAGGCTACAATGCTTGATAAGAAATGTACTCACTATCTTGCCCATGTAATTGTAACCCCTCTGTACAGTATTTTCACAATAAAAAAAAAACATTAAAAAAAAAGAAAATGTAGTTTGGGAACCTGAGCGGCGGAGGCAGCAGCAGACCCTAGACCTAGACCTGCAGCACGCACCTCTGCCCCAGCCCAGGGAAGCAGCCCAAACCAGAGTGGTGGCGCGGGCAGCGGCTGACCCCAGACCTGCAGCCCAGCAAATTGGTGGTGGTGCACACAGCACCTCTGCCCCGGCCCACATAAGTAGCCTGAACCAGGATGGTGCCAACGGCAATGGGAAGGGACCCCAGACCCTCTGTGCAGCATCTCTCTGTTCTGGCTGGGGTGGCAACAGTGGGGAACACCAGAACCACAGTAGTCCAAACCACAGACGACCAGTGCAAAAAACGCTACCGGGACAGCATAAACAGTAGCAGAGACTGTGAAACACTGACCCAGTCTGAACCAATCACCCAGCATATCCCACAAGCATCTCAATGAAACAGAACGTGGTGGTGACCAATGAACACAAAACGCAGTGGTGACCAGAAACTACAGCACACAAAAACAGCAATCGCTGGACAGTCCCCAACCAGCACCAGGACACGTAAATACTCCCCACTCCCTGCCATGGGAGAGCAGTGCTGGTGGCAACCCCCCAGAACTTGACTTGGAACCCACCCCACCACCTGGGCTACAGGTCCTATGGAAGCAGGGAACTGTGCCAAGTGCAGCAGCAGCCAGCAGGCACACACAGCCCACCAGGCTTGACCAAGAGCGCCCCTGGGAGGGAACATGAGCAGTCTAGGCTGCTATTCCTTGACTGAAAGTGGGAACTGCCTGGGATCTCCAGTAGGCAGCTGAAGGAGCCTACCTATGTTCCAGGCAGGAACTCAAGCTATCTTAAGTGCTTGTCTCTGACAGGTCAGGATCTGAGTGCTCACTTAAGCAGACCCTTACCGGTGACCCAGGGGAGCCCAAGCTGCCTTAACAGTTTGTTCCTGACTGGTCAAGATCTAAATGCACATTCCAGCAGAGGGCAGAGTGTGTCCTCCCACCAGAATCTAACAAGAATAAGCCCTATGTGGTCAGACCAGCAGCTGAAAAGTGGGCCCTCCCCCAACAGAACTGAGGCCAGGTAAAGCACTCTCAACCAGCCCAGTGCAGACAGCAAGCTACATCAATTGATCCAGTAACAAATCCAGAACCTAGCAAAGGTAGCCACCTACTGACCAAAGCACAGTCTGGAATTGGTCTCCAATAATCCCTACATCCACATGAGAAAATCTCACTGAAAAATTTAAAAATTCATCAACGGCCAAGACAGCAAACCAAACCCAAAGTCCAGCAACTAACCAAGGGAGAATGCCAATGGATGAAAATCAGAAATGGAAGACAAACGCTACATCCAAGAGATGATAGAGGCAATGGCTTAAGAATTAAAGAGAGAAATAGATCAGAAACTTAAAGAACAAAGAAATGAAATATCAAAAGAGATCCAGGATTGCAAACAAGAAATGCACTCAAAAATAGATGCAGTACACACCTCTCTAAAAGCTGAGATTAGTACTCAGAGAAACAACATAGAAATTATAAATGGCTCAATTTCCTCCATGCAAAATTCATTTTCCTCCATGCAAACCACAATGGAAGCCACAGTTAATAGAGTGAATGAAATGGAAAATAGAATATCAGATACTGAAGACAAAATGCAGGCACTGGGGAAAAAAAGTTACAGATATGGAAAAAACACTCAAAAATATTTCAAAGGGATGTCCAAGAAAAAGCAGACAGTGCCAAGAAATTTAACTTTTGTATAATTGGGGTGGATAAAGGGGAAGAATACCAGAATAAAGGAATGCAACACTTATTCAATAATATCATCACCAAAAATTTCCCCAGCCTTAAAAGAGAAAATCTTACCTACATAACAAAAGCATATAGAACACCTAACAAGCAGGATCCCAGGAGGAACACTGCTAGGCACATTATAGTAAAAATGATAGATTTTTAGCAATAAAGAAACAATCTTACACACAGCAAAAGCAAAGAAGGAGCTATACTACAATGGGAAAAAATTAGAATCACTGCAGATCTCTCCACATGGACACTGAATGCAAGGAAAGCTTGGGAAAGTACCATCTGAGCCCTGAGAACCAATACTGCCAGCCCAGACTGGTATTTCCAGCAAAGCTAGCATTCACATTCAATAGAGAAAGTAAAGTTTTTAATTTAAAAAAAAAACAAAACTAAATGGATTCATAAACAAAAAGCCAGCTTTACAAAGAATATTAAGATAGAGATTACAATCTGAAGAAAACAATCAAGATCAGGGATCCATACCAGATAGATATCGCTAGGAGACCAACATAGTAAACACAGGAGGAAATGAAAGAAACAAAACAGGAAAGTAGGAAAATGACAAGAAGCACAATACACCTCTCTATAATAACCATACACATTAATGGACTCAATGTATCAATCAAACGAAAAAGAACTGCAGATTGGATCAGAAAACAAAATCCATCTATTTGCTGTCTTCAAGAGACCCACCTCACAACCAAAGAAAAACGCAAACTCCAAGTGAAAGGATGGAGTAAGATCTACCATGCAAATGCTCCCAGCAAGAAGGCAGGAGTCACCATCCTGATATCTGATCAAGTAAACTTTACATTAAAATCATTATGAAAAGACAAAGAAGGTCACTACATATTAATACAGAGAAAAATCCAAGAAGAGGATATCACTAGTGTCAATCTATACTCCCCAAACACCAGTGCACCCAAATATGTTAAGCAAGTACTCTTAGACTTACAGGAAAAGATAAATCCGAATAAAATAATACTAGAAGACTTTAATACTCTACTCTCACCAAAGGACAGGTCTACCAGCCAAAGAACTGGCAAAGATGCCTCCAAATTAAGTGATGCCATATCTCACGCAGAATTAACTGACATATACTGTGTTTTCCATCCAACAACAACTCAATATACATTCTTCTCAGCAGCCCATGGAAATAGTTCATACAAGGGATAGTTCATACAAATAGTTCATACAAGGAATTCAAGCAAATACAAGAAGATTGACATAATCCTTTGTTTTCTATCTGACCATAGTGGAATCAAGCTAGTTTTCAATAATAAAGCATATGGTACAAAATACTCAAACACATGGAAATTAAACAGCACACTTCTGAGCAACATCTGGGTCACAGAAGAAATCAAAGAGGAAATCAAAAAGTTCCTACAATTCAATGAAAATGAATATACATCACAAAGAAAGCTGTGGGATATGGCAAAAGCAGTCCTGAGGGGCAAATTTATTGCTCTCAGTACACACATCAAGAAAACAGAGACAGACCAAGTAAACAATCTCATGATGCAACTAAAAGTGCTAGAGAAACAAGAAAAATTTGAACCTAAAGTTGCTAGACAGAGTGTGATCACCAAAATAAGAGCTGAAATTAATGAGATAGAGACTAAGAAAACTATAAATAAAATTAATAAAACAAAAGGCTGTTTTTTGAACAAAATCAATATAATTGATGGACCTCTGGCTTGATTAACTAAAAAAAAAAAGAGAGGGGACCAAATCAGTAACATCAGGAATGCCACAGGAAAAATTACAACAAACATCCAAGACATCCAAACAATTACAAAGAACTATTTCCAGACTCTATACTCACTAAGAAAGGAAAACCTAGCAGAAATGGGTGAATTTCTAGAGAAATACAAATTTCCCAAATTGAACAAAGAAGAAATAAATCAATTAAATAAGCCAATAATCTACAGTGACATAGAGGAAACAATCAGAAACCTTCCAACAAGGAAAAGCCCAGGACCAGATGTATTCACTACAGAATCTATAAGAGCTTTAAAGAGGAACTAATACCCATACTCCTCAAGGTCTTCTGAGAAATAGAAACAGAAGGAGCAATCCCAAACCCCTTCTATAAAGTCAAAATCACACTCATCCCCAAACCAGTCAAAGACCCAATAAAAAAAGAGAACTACAGAACAATCTCTTTGATGAACACAGATGCAAAGCTCCTCAATAAAATTTTAGCCAACAGAATACAGAACATACCAAAAAAGATCATACATTATGATCAAGTAGGCTTCATCCCAGAGATTCAGGGATGGTTTAACATATGTAAATCAATACATGTAATCCATCAAATTAATATATCCAAGGTCAAGAACCACGTGATTATCTCCATTGACGCAGAAAATGCTTTTGGTAAAATACAACACCCATTCATGTTAAAAGCTCTGGAAAAAAAATAGGAATAGAAGGAGCATTCCTTAAAACAATAAAAGCCTTATACAAAAGACCAATAGCCAATATTATATGTAATGGGGAAAAACTACAACCAATTCCCCTAACAACAGGAACAAGGCAAGGATGCTCACTCTCTCCACTCCTCTTCAATATAGTTCTGGAATCCTTAGCCACAGCAATAAGGCAAGAAAGAAACACTAAAGGGATCCGCATAGGGGAGGAAGAAGTTAAACTACCCCTTTTTATTTTATAACTTAATGATCCTAAAACCTCTATCCCCAAATTCTTAGAGCTTATAAACCACTTCGGCAAAGTAGCAGGATACAAAATTAACCTACAAAAATCAATCACCTTTCTGTACACTAACAATGTACAAGCAGAAAGGGAAATCAAGGAAATAACCTCATTCACAATATCCTTCCAAAAAATAAAGTATATTAGAATTAACCTAACCAAAGATGTAAAGATCTATTTCATGAAAACTATAAAAGCCTAAAAAAAATATATCATAGAGGATACCAGGAAATGGAAAGACCTCCCATGTTCCTGGATAGGCAGCATTAATATAGTGAAAATGGCCAAAATAATAAAATCCCAATGACATACTTTACTGAAATAAAGAAAACAGTTCAAAAATTTATATGGAACAACAAAAGACCTAGAATAGCCAAAGCAATTCTAGACAAAAGAAAGAATGCAGGAGCCATCACTATATCGGATTTCATGCAGACAGACAGCTGATATTTGACAGAGGAGCCAAAGACATACCATGGAAGAAACATAGCCTCTTCAACTACTGATGCTGGGAAAACTGAACAACTACATGCAGAAAACTAAAAATGGACCCTAGCCTGTCACCATGCACCAACATTAACTCAAACCTGATACTCTGAAACTACTGCAGGACAGAGTAGGAGAGACACGCGAACTTATAGGCACAGGCAGGGACTTCCTAAACAGAGTCTCAGGGTTTCAACAAATTGGAGAGAGACTTGATAAATGGGACTACCTTAAAATAAAAAATTTCTGCACAACTAAAGAAATAGCAACCAAACTAGAAATAAAGCCAACTAACTGGGAAAAAATATTTACCAACAATATATCAGACAAGGGCCTAATATCCATTATATACAGAGAACTCAAGAAACTAACCCCTCCCAAATCTAACAAACCAATCACAAAATGGGCAGGGACCTAAAGAGAGACTTCTCAGAAGAAGAGATAAAAATGGAAAAGAAACACGTGAGGAAATGTTCATCATCCCTGGCTGTAAAGGAAATGCAAATAAAAACAACATTGAGATACCATGTTACCCTAGTCAGAATGGCCCATATCCTAACTTCAGACAAGGACAAATGCTGGAGGGAATGTGGAGAGAGAGAGGAACCCTACTGCATTGCTGGTGGGAATGTATACTAATACAACCACTTTGGAAAGCAGTCTGGAGGTACCTTAGAAAGCTAAATATAGACCTCCCCTATGATCCAAGCCATATCACTTCTAGGTATTTACGCTGAGCAACAGGAACCAGTATACAAGAACACATGCACCTCCATGTTCATTGCAGCACTGTTTACAATAGCCAAGATATGGAAATAACCCAGATGCCCAACTACTGATGAGTGGATCCAAAAATTGTGGTACCTATATACAATGGAATATTATTCAGACATTAGAAAGGACAAAATAATAGCATTTGCAGGGAAATGGATGAAACTAGAGCAAATCATTTTGAGCAAGGTAAGCCAAGAGCAAAGAGACAAACCGCACATGGTCTCCCTGATATGTGGATGCTAAAGTCAAAATGCAAGGAGATATGACAAAGTAAACAGGATTCAAGAAACAAAGACTGCCACTCATTTTGTCATATCATTGCTAAATGACTCCATGTTATTGACCACACATATGGTATATATATGCATGCATGCAATGGAGGAAAGCTAGGAGGAGGACACAGAATCAATGGAAAATGAGAAAACATACAACAGAAGGGACCATTGGACATAGATGAAAATGAACAAAGCAACTTAAAGACAGAAAAAAAAAAAACATAAACCTCACCAAATAAAATGGTGCTAGTGCCTTTTGGTGATTTCATATAAATCTAAGACATATGACAACATATCATATGGTTTCCCTTATTTGCAATATCTAGTATATGTATGAGTCAAGCAGAAAAGTTCAGATAAGGTGATGTTAGGGAAATGAACCCTAAGATATGTATGCAAATGTTTTTTTTTCTTTCATGCGATTGCTTCTAACACATTTATAAGATTATTTCTTTGTTACTTTGTATGTCCCTCCCCCCACAGTATAACCCCTGCTTTCACTGTATTTGATGTTGGTATAATTTGAGGAGGGGAAGGGGAAAAACAAATCGTTTAAATAGGGATACAGGTGGACCCATTGCAACAATGAGATGTACAAGTCGTTATTTCAAAAACAAACTTTACAACTTTGGTGCAGGGGCGGGGAGAAAGGGTGGGCAGGGAGGATTGGGTGGGGGTTGGGGGGGAGGATGGGAAGGGATGGGAAAGGGAAACAAAGGAGGAGGCTACAATGTTTGATAAGAAATGTACTCATTATCTTGCCCATGTAATTGTAACCCCTCTGTACAGTATTTTCACAATTAAAAAAAAAACTCACCAAATAAAACAGTGCTAGTGCCTTGGTGATTTCATATATATGTAAGACATATGACAACATATCATATGGTAGCATGAGAAAAAAATACATAAAGTTTCAGGATCTTCACATTTTCTGTAAATTACTACACTACTAATGCTAGGTATGATGGAATTTAAGGAAGAAATAGTAGAGCAAACATTTAAAAAGTAATGCAAATATATGTGTCTAAAATGCCAGGTGAGAATGAGAGAGGAGCACAAGGCAGAGAAATATTGCATAAAGAAGTGGGGTTGGCTAATGTGTAGCTTTGGTCTTGGCCCACAGGGAATTCTGGAGCACAAATGGCACTTCAAACTTGTCCAAATTTGCCACAATTGGCCCTTTTGCTGTTATTTTAAGTCATATTATTCAGCAGGTGGCCATTGGCCATGATGAGTGTAAGAGCACAGGCTCAGGGATTTTTTAGTTAATTACCTTCCTTTCAGCCAAAAGCAATTCTAAAAAAGTCTATGTTTGAATATTAGCAGTCAGTTCTTAAGGAAGCTGAAGAGTATGTCCCTTGCCCTCAGTAAGACAGATCCAATCACAATAGCTCAATCGCTATGTTCAGATGGCCATATAAAATGATACTGATCAAAATTAACTCCAAGATATGGAAACAAGAGGGGGTTTTTTGTTTGTTTATTTGTTTTTTGGGTCCGGTCATTGGACCTGAACTCTGGGCCTGGGCGCTGTCCCTCTTCAGCTCCAGGCTAGTTCTCTACCACTTGAGCCACAGCGCCACTTCCAGCTTTTTTCTTTTTGCTTATGTGTTGCTGAGGAATCAAACCCAAGGCCTCAGGCATGCAAGGCAAGTGCTCTACCACTGAGCCACCTTCCCAGCCCACAAAAGGTTTTTAATTGTTGTTGTTGATAATGATGATGATGATGATTTTTTTAATGTACTGTATGTAGTTCTTTCTTTTTTTCTTCCCCCCCCCCTTCAGTTTACCCGTGGGAGTAGTCACTGGTACTGATTCCAGTACCCTGCCTAATATATACATTTATCTGATTTGGGGAAGAGAAGGGGAAAAACAAAATAGTGAAACAAGGACAAAGGGTGACCCTATGCAACAGGGATACTGACAAGACACTATGTTGGAAATGAACTTTGCAACTTCGGGTGGGGGGTAAAGGAGAAAGGAGGGGTGAAGGAGGGGGGAGCGAGATTGGAAAAAAACAAAGAAGGCAACAATGTTTGACAAGAAACGTACTCATTATCTTACTTACATAAGTGTAACCCCTCTGCACAGCACCTTTACAAATAAAACAATAAAAAAATAGATCCAAAAAAGAAAATGTGGTATGTACGTGCATGCTCAAAGGGCTATTGTTCAGCCATAAGGGAAAATGAAATTATGTCATTGACAGGTAAATAGACAAAACTGGAGATCACATGTATATCAAAGCAAGCCAGGTTCAGAAAGCAGCAAGGGTCATGTGTTTTGTTTTCTATCTTTCTTAATGCCTTCCCTTCCCTTTTCCTAAATTCTCACACTTGTTAATGTGGTTGAGGAAAATAGTAATTTCATTCCACTGACAACCAAAAAAAATTCTAATATGTTTGAGAATGCTAGTTCCTTTGCAATGTGCATTAAAATGGAGTATTATCTAAAAAATCCATATACATAAGCATGAACAATTTTATTTACTTGAGAGCAACTCAAATACTTACTCTGCCAACTTATATTAGTGATATCAGATAGAAAACCAAAAAAAATCTGAGGAAAAATCCTTGATTTGACCAACAATTCTGCTTAGACAATTTTGCATCTTACTTATCCTCCCCTGGGAAGAAGGGAGAACCACTTGCAGTCAAAGGTTCAGGCAACAGTATGAAAGAATGATGGCAGAGAGGAGCTGTTTCTTAAGCCAAGAGATCAGATTCTCCAATCTCCCATCCTTCAGCAGCTGCCTGGGCCATTTGTGGATACAACAAACCATTCCAGAAGTACACATGGAAAAAATTTTGTTTGTTTTGGGGGGTTTGTGGAGGTGCCAGTCCTAGGACACTGTCCCTGAGCTTTTATGCTCAAGGCTAGTGCTCTACCATTTGAGTCACAGCTCCACTTTCAGCTTTTTGGTGGTTAATTGGAGGTAAGAGTCAGGCAGTCTTTCTTGCCTGGTCTTGCTTCAAATAGCAGTCCTCAGATCTCAGCTTCCTGAGTAGCTAAGACCCCAGGCATCAGTCACCAGTACCCAGCAAGATGTGTTTTTTTGTATATTTTATTTGGGTCCGGTCGTGGGGCCTGAACTCTGTGCCTGGGCACTGACCCTCAGCTCTTCACCTCAAGGCTAGCGCTCTACCACTTGAGCCACAGCGCCACTTCTGATTTTTTGTTTTTTTGTTTTATGTGGTGCTGAGGAATCGAACCCAGGGCCTCAGGCATGCAAGGCAAGCGCTCTACCACTGAGCCACCTTCCCAGCCAAGATGTTTATTTTTTTATAAAGGCATCTCCAGAAAGTCTTTCATTCACCAACAATATGAAATCTAATTTACATATGATTAGCCAGAAATAAGAACAATAAAAAACTGGAGCCTTGACACAATTTTTTAATCAACAAGAGTACAACAAAATCACTCTGTAGACAGTAGAAAGAAAATGATATTAAAAAGTCAATTTTCCATCATCCTAGAAAACTCACTAGGGCAACTGATTTTGTAAAGTGTGTGTGTGTGTGTGTGTGTGTGTGTGTGTGTGTGTGTGTGTGTGTAGATGCACATGGACCTATCCTTTCTTGCACCACATAAACTCTCCATGAACTAGCAAATGGATCCACATGGGAGTCTCTTTTCCCAGGACACAGCAAAACTCCAATTACAAAAGCCAGGGTGGCTCCCCACCTCTTTGCAGTCATCTGCAGGCACCACCTGAATCTCTTCACAGCTGGCTGTCAGGCAAAATCCTATTGATTTATAAATGCCCACTTTCATACAAAGAACAGCTTCAGGAGGAGAACCACCAGAGGAAAATTAAGCCTCAGAATGATCCAGGAACTGAAAACACACCTCTTTGTGTTCATCAAAGACAAAAATCCAAATGATGTCAATGGAGTTTCTTCTTTTGTTCAAGGCTTTTGCCAACGAGACAATTAACTGTATAAGTAATTGGAGGGACAAGAAGAGGAGATCTTTACAACAGAAGTCTCAAGGAACCCCATCTTTGCATCCTTCACTCTCCTCTACTCACCCCTGCCTCTGGTAAACATAATATTACTTTCAACTCCTATGAAGTCAACTTCTTTAGAGTCCACTGGAGAGTAAGTAAAATTATGCAGTGTTTACTTTTTATTCCTGGAAATCTGACTTCCCATAACATGAATGTGTCCATCAAAAACATGCTGTTTTCTTAAAGGATCAATAAGAGACTCCAAGTGAGTATCTGACTGTAAAAAGGCAGGACAGTTCTGAAGCTGGGACCAGGGAATGAGCATCCCAAATACAAAGACATATATTTTGAATATAACTCTCATAACAACCTTGCCAAGTTGTTTTGCTGGACCGAGGAAGGTAAGTGACTCATCTAACTACACGGCAATGAGGGAAGGGTTCTGCTCTTGTGCTCCCCCCATGGTCCAGAACCATCGAAACAATTATTTCTAACTAGTTTCTCTTCCCTTTTTTTAAAATAATTTGGGCAAGACTTGAACCTGATCTCCTTATAAAACACATGGACCAAAAATATCTCTCAATGGATACAGATAAGACCCACATTCCTGTACCATCATCTACCATGCAGTCCTCTGCAGAGATAACCACTCTACCCTCCATCCACTCTCCTTCCAGAACTTGGCTTTGCATCGGTATTCCTCTACATGCATCAGTACTGCTTAACAGAATAACCTTTATGTATATGGTGTCAGATTCTGCTCATTGAAGCTCATTGTTTTCACTCAACCACATATCAAAGAGTTCGTTGATGGGTCATCTGGAATTACAGCTTCATTTTTACCACAGTGATATGTTCAGTAAAATGGCTGCATTGTAACTTAGGTAGAGACTTCTCCCTGTTGTATTTAAGCTGTGAGCAACTTTTTTAAGGCATCAGCATCTCCAAGATATGTAATGTTTACCCAAACACATTTTGAAACTAAGCTAGGACAGGCATCTGGGAATTATCTGAGAAAGCATCCAAGCAGAGCTAGTTGGGGAGCCTATAACCCATGCCAATGCTCTGGAATTTCTGTCTTAAGATGCTTCATCCTTCTTCCCTCGTGGCCACAAATCAAATTTGTTGCAAACTGAGAAATTTCTATTAAAGACAAAAATGGGACATGTTTCCAGTTAAAGGGGAAGACTGCAAATAGAACCACATGTAAACATGAAATCAAATCTTCCCTGATACAACCAAAGCAATTAGTCCTTGGAGGTGGATTATAATGTTCATAACACTAACTGGACAGGTTGATGTATATAAGATGTGGGAATTTCAGCTCTGCAAACAAGTAAGATTTGAAATATGATCAATGATGCTCATTTTATGTATTTGCAACTTTCAATAAAATGAGAAAATACATTTTTTCTTTATCTGATCCATAAAGGTATACAGAGTCGTAAGCTAAGAGTTATCCAACTTATGCAGACAAATAGCATCTATCATGCCAGAAAAGCAATTTATTCATAATACTTACCAATCTAGTTAATGTTGGATTGAGAAGCTTGAAAATATTATGTTTTGTTTTGTTTTATCCTTCCTGCTTCCTACCTGCCACATCTAGGAAGCTTCCACACATTGTACCCTCAGTCCCATCATGCAAGGGACTTTCTCCCTTTCTCCACTGCCAATTTCAATACCAGCATAGCAGTATACATCTATAATATAGCATACATATCTATCATAGAATGTTTGCTATTCAAATTCACTATGTGTAAGCTCTTTGAGAAGAAATTCTGCATCATTTCAAGGCTTACTTAGATCAATATTGCCAACAAAGACAAGGCTGAAGTCTCTCTAGACTGCCAATTTCAGGGCCAGACTCTTCATATGGTCACATAGAAGCTGCCACAGCTCTAAGCCTTATTCCTTCCCATAACAATGTTCAGAGAAAAATGCAAGAGGAAGGGTAAGGTATTAACCACAGAGACCTATCCTCAAGGGCCTATCTCTTATTAGGGAGTCAAACTTTTTTCCAAAGAGCATCAACAAAGCTCATCTTCCTTATCACAGGCCAGAGTACACCCACTGGCAAAGGCAAAAGTGAGTACATTGACACTCATCATCTGTCCCCTGCAGCAAGACACATCGGAGCAATAACATAGTGCTATCCTGGGAGCCAGGACCGATGGGTAAATCAGCACCCACTACACACATTGACAGGCCAACTGATTCAGGAAAGGGAAAAACAATACAGGTGGCATCACTATATTTCAACTTAAATTTTTTCAGCTTTACAATGATGCAAAAATAACAAACACTCACTTTGATATTACGGCATTTTGTATTTTGAATTGAGATCTTTCTCCAGGTCAGCGATACAAGCTTTCTCTGGAGACAGTGAGCAGCAATGAGTGGCAGCTCCCAGTGAGCTACAAGGAAAACACTGCCAATCTAGAATGGACTAGGTTGCTAAGCTACAGTGTTCAGTAGGCAAGATGTGTTCAATGCATTTTAACTTATGCTATATTCAACTTGAGGTTGGATTTAGTGGGGCAGAGCCCTGTCAGAAGCCAGCGATCACCTGTATTTGCTCTGCTATTTTGTGATATTAGTAAGTAATTCCCCTCTTGCTAAAACCAAAATTCTTCACCTGCAAAATGGAAAGATTGGGCTAGACGTTGCCTGCCAGTGAGTGCTTCCACAAGCCATTTCTCATGTATATAAACACCTCAAATGAGAGCTAGTGGAGGTGTCTTTGATCATCTGCTTTAAAAGAAGGGAAAATTGAATAAGAACATTTTCTACTAGGTATTCCCTGCTGGTTCTTAGGAATAAAAGGTCTTTTTTCTACTATTACTGATATTTAAAAACAGCCATTCTGATTCAGTAATGAGGTTTCAAAACCATTCAGCCTAAAACTAGGGCTTCCTAACAGTTATTCTAATGAACAACTTTGAACAACTCTCACGAGTTTGTCTTGCTAACTATTCATTCCTAACCAGTGTTTTATTACTCAATTCAAAACAAGGACAATGGAAACAATGCTTTGACACCAGGACTTCCAGCATTGCAAGGATACACAAATGAAATATTTACGGGACCACATAAGAAAGCCTCTAGCCGCTGCTCTTTGGTTATTGCTGCCGAGAAGTCAGGAACAAATTGCAACCTCCAAAACATCTATGAAAAGCAAAAGGAACACCAGTCCACCTGTGGAAAGAGAATGAAAACTTGGAGGACTAAATCATTTGTCTTTTCTCTTACCATGCCAGCACCAGGCATAGTAGTTACGATAGTTTGGTGCTCAAAGGATAGGTAGTTCACAAACAGATGCATGAATCAATCGTTTTGTCAGAAAGCTCCAACTAGATGTATCTTGGAATGGGCACAAATCACTCATTCTGCTTCCTTCTTGCCTCTGCCTTTGGAAATGCTTCATCCTGGCTATTATCGTTCATCAGTCTCTCTTCTTTGCTCCTCAGATCCCTACAATGGAAACCTCCAAAATGGTCAGAAGTAGTAAAACACAATTCAGTTCTCTGTCTTTGCACACAAATATTCTTTCCATTCACTTCCCAGCACAGGGGAATTGATAACCAGCCAACAAAAGCCTCCCATCAGCCTCAGCTCTCAGAGACTGTCAGGCTTACTCCAGCCTCCCTCTCCATTAGAGCCTTTGGCTCTACAGTTAATTGAAGATGTAAACTGCATACACATTCAACATCTGCCTGGAAGTGTAATATTCAACATACTGCTGCCTTCTAGCATTTATCTAAAACTTAATTTAAAGGGGCAAAAAGTGTTACATGGTGCATAAAAACCTATCCTTTCATCTGAATACCCTAATGCTAACTCCTGATTAAGCTAGGCCAGCAGAAATTTGTGAACTAATACTTGCTTTTGAACTCTTTTTTCTCTACTGTCCTCCCATAGAAAGAGTTTCCACTGACATAGGTGACACTATCTGTCTATATGAAAAGATACAATAAAAGATATCTCAATGGAACCCCAGGGATCTAGGACAGGAAAGGTCAAAGTTATTATTCCTCTACACAGTGCACTCAGTAAGAAGAGTCCCAAAATGAATGCTGTTCACACTTCAAAATACATCACGCATCTCCTGAAGAGACCAACCAATCAAAGATCTCTTTTCATTTAGTTTCTAGACTATGTGCAGGGCAACTTAAGGCCCATCTCTTAGAAAAGTACTAGACTGTATACATGCTCTGAATTTTTTATTCTGGTTTTATTTCTGGCTTCTTTTCATATGTCCATCCAGATCTTTGCTCCTAGTTTCCATTCTACTTCTATTTAAGTTTTGGAAAATGGGATGCATCCTTAGAAGTGTTATAAGGCATTTATACACATGGTAGAGATATTAATTCTGGGGGGAAATATTATAAAAGTCAATCCTCACCAAATTTTAGATGCATTTTGGATGTGACCTGCCTCCTTAAAACCTTCACAAGCAGATTACTTTTTTCCCATTGGGATATAATGCCTGATATAAACAACTTACAGAAGAAAAAATTATTTTGCTCAATCTGAAGTATTTCCACCCAGCATGGTGGAAAGGGTGTGATGGATCCAATCAGCTCACATGGCGGCCATGATACAGAGCAAGGATACCAGTGTTCTGTAGACTATCTCCGTTTTCCCTTTTTCCTCCATCCAGGCCTACAATCTATGTAATAACGTTGCCTACTATCAGAGCTGTTGTTCCTCCAGTCAATCCTGCCCAGAAATACTTAGCAGACATGCTCAGAGGTACCTCACATATTCCCAGTTGCTGTTCTATCCAATCAAATTGACCACAAAGATTAATATCACAGTATTGAGCACAAACAATATGTTCTGACCATTTTCCTTAATAGTAACAACTAATAAATTCTTCCCATAACAGTTCAAAGATCTATGGGTCAGGCTATGATCAGCAACCATATAGAAATACAACTGATAACCAGAAAGGATGAAGATATTACTGATTATCATGCCAAAAGTAGAAGGATGAAGACCAAAGGTGAATTGTGTATTTAATGCTTTTACCAAAGACAAGCCCAAGTATAGCAATGAGCAAAGTATAAAAACCTTCAAAATTCTGAATACAGGAATGTAATGGGCATAGATATTAGCTCTTCCCAAGATTAACTGCAAATGGCCTCTGTCACAGTACTAACAACCTGGCACCACTACTTTAATTGATTGGATCATGTGATTGTCACCTGTATGAATTGTCAAACTTTGATACTCTGAAAAAAATGAAAAAAAAAATCCTGAAGAACTGATAGTGTACCGCTGCTGTAAAGAGAAATACAGCCTGTCAATGTTGTATATGCCAGCACTGGGGCTTGAACTCAGCATCTGGGAGCTGTCCCTGAGCTTTCTTGCTAATTGGAGATAAGGTTCTCAGGGACTTCCCTGCCCAGGCTCACTTTGAACCTGGATTCTCAGATCTCAGCCTCCAAAGTAGCTAAGGTTACAGGCTTGAGCCATTTGCATCTGGCTCTATAAATTTTTTTAAGTGAAAAACATTCAAAAACTTCTAGGCTGATTATTGAAGACAGAGGCTAACCTGCAATAGATAGAATTCAATTCTTGTACTATAGGTTGCTAAGATTACACTGATACTGCTAAAGTTTCTCATGAGATTTTTATATTCTTGTGAAAAAATATCAAAATAAAACCCAAGTCCTGAAAAATTCAGATGACGCCTTCTATCCTGACCTTATTTCAAATCAAAATATGAATCTCCTTTATTCACAAAACAATTCATACAATTCTGAATAGAGGCCCAAAGCCAGGCATTTGGAAATGAGTGATCTCACCTCCAAAAGCAAATAAAATCATTTCTTTTCACATCCCTACACTTCTAGCAATTATCTGACTGAATTTTAACCTGACTCTGATCAGGGAGTCATATCTATTTTCCCTAGGCATACACTACAATGATCCATATGCATGTGTTTTCTCAAGCCTATCTCTGAGTAGGATTAGGATTTCTTAATTTCCTCAAGCAGATTTCTACTTACCAGACATGCTGGCCAAGCATTACAAATGACCCAGGTTTTAGTGGTTACTGACCATTATGTAAGTAAAGAGGGGAACATCTCCTTCTGTGTGACTCCATGATTTAATCATTATTAATGAGACATTATGCCTTTGTACATTTCTGACAGATGATTCAGTGCACTATAAATGTTTAACATCGGTCTCTGAGGTCTGCGATGCCAAACGCCTACTCGTGCTTCACACAATCAGAGAAGACAAATTAGATTACGGGGATATGGCAGCACTATTGATTTTTTTTGTAATATTTACAAACTACAGGTAAAAAAGTAATATGAAAAAAAGTGTGTATGCTGACAGCAAGTCCATTTACTTGAAAGTTTTTCCTCAGTTCTCATCTGGAAGCAATTTATCTTGTAGGCAGTAGTACTAAAAAAAAAATCCCTGAGTCAACCCAATTCCTCACTGTTTTTCTTTCCAGCAGGATTCCAGGTGGAGCTTCATTCACAGCCTTAGGCTCATGGTTCATTTTCATCCATCCTACAACACAGGAACTTTGGACCGGAGATTTATTTGCCCATCAGAATCTCCTAGAATTGGTTACAAAGTCTTGCCTATTCTAATTAAACCAGAATATCTGCAGGTGGAAGATTTACAGGTATTGGTAATTCATTTTAAATTATATTATCTGCTACATCAGATTTAAAATCTAGAACCAAAAATTTTTTGACATGCCTCCCATCAAGAGATAGAGTGCAGGCTCCCTACGCTAGAGTATGAGCTCTGTGACAAGTTGAAAAGATTAAAAGTGAAACTGTAAACCAGGTGCTAGTGGGTCATGCCTCTAATCCTAGCTACTAAGGTGGCTGAGATCTGAGGATCACAGTTTGAAGCCAGCCAGGAAGAAGAGTCCTTGTGAGGCTCCTATCTTTAAGTAACCCCTCAAAACCAGAAATAGAGCTGTGGCTCAAAGTGATAGAGTGCTAGCCTTGGGCAAAAAGCTCAGGGACAGAGCTCAGGCCCTGAGTTCAAGCCCCACAACTAACAAAAAAAATGAAGCTGTAACTATATCCAGTTCCAGATATTAACAATGCACAACTACTACTTTCTTGATTATTCTTGAGTTCTCCCTCTTGTAATCCAGCTACCATGTTATGGGGAAGCCCAAGATACCTATAAGGAGAAATATTTTCTGAAACTTACTTGGCAAGGACTTGAGGCTTCCCCCCCCCTCCCCGACTGTCTGAGCTCTGGAATGGCCAGTGGTATAAGTACTTCCCTTTGGAAGAGAATCCTCCAGCTGCCGGTCAAGTTGACCCAGCAGACATCAGATAGAACAGAAACATGATGCTCCTGCCAACCTCTGTCTAGACTTCAGACTCATGGGCAAAATAAATAAGCAGCTATTTCAACCCAGTAAAAATTAATGATGGTTAGGTAATATGTAGCTTGAAACCAACTATTGTATTCTGGAAAGTTTATTCTTTAGAAAGCTTAATTACAAGTAGTTAGAGGCACACACACACACACACACACACACACACACACACACACACACACACACACACACACACACACACACCAATAACCCACCTTCTCTCTAACACCAAATCTCTTTAATATGAGATAGCTTCTCCATGAAGATTTCCCAGTCTCTGTCAGTTGTGTGTAATTTTTCTCTTCATCTCAGGCCTTGTTTATCAAATGAATTAGCCCAATGGTTGCATGAAATTATAAATTCAAAATACTGATTACCCATTTGCATTTGGAAAACAGTCTGATGAATAGGTAATCACAATCCAGTAAAGGGTGTAAAAGTCTACATGGAATTAATAAAACTGGGATTCAGTGAGAAATAAATACAATGACGGTGGAGAAATTTCAATGTAAAATTAGAAGGAAGAGGGTTGTGGAGAACTCTGTCAGCAATGGCCCTTAAAATGCATATTCATGGGAGCTAGGTGCTGTAAAGTCCTCTGGTGAGGACATTTTATTTTGTATTTTGCAGTTACTTCCCACTGAATCTTTGCATAGCTTTTCTTCTAAGAGAGAGAGGTGTCTAATGTCTCTTGCCTCATTATGATAACAATAGACATAATGGATTAGGCTTACACTTTTATGACTTCCTGTGACTTTAATTATTGTTAGACCACTGTATCTGTGGGTTCCACATTGTTGATGCTACCAACCACAGATCAAAAATACTCAAGGGAAAAAAAAAGCCTGTCCTGATCACAAACAAACTATTTTCCTTACCATTATTTCCTGGTCATACAGTATAACAAGCATTTGCATAGAATTTATGTTATAGTTGATACTATAATTTAAAATATATGGAAGGATATATGTAGATTATATGCAAATATTATGCCATTTTATATAAAGGATTTGCACATCCACAGATTTGGTATTCATGGGGATCCAGAAGCCAATCCTCAGAGACTATTGAGAGAGGGCTGAACTTCCAAAAGTCCCAACCTCCAAAAACCATGGGAATTAGAGTTTCAACTTATGAATTTTGAAGGGACAAAATTAAGTCCCTAACAGAATAGGAAAGCATTGGAACATGCACACATGAAGCTAAACCTTTTCTAGATGTCCCCAGTTGGTCATATACCAAATACTTTACTATTATTTTACTAATGGCTATTACAATGATAAGTATTTGTTGATCAAATACCAAGTGCCTGACAGTTCATATTCATGCATTTGTTACTCACAGAAATTATATACATTCTTGGGCTGGGAAGGTGGATCAGTGGTAGAGGGCTTGCCTTGCATGCATGAGGCCCTGGGTTCAATTCCTCAGCACCACATAAGCAAAAAGAAAAAAAGCCGGAAGTGGCACTGTGGCTCAAGTGGTAGAGTGCTAGCCTTGAGCTGAATTGCTGAGGGACAGTGCCCAGGCCCAGAGTTCAGACCCCACGTCCAGACCAAAAAAGAAAAAAAAAAAGAAAGAAATTATATACATTCTTTACAGAGGAATGTACAGAACACAGAAGTGTTCTGTAGCCTATCCATCTAGTCTGTCTCATAGCGAATAATTACCAGAACAGAGATCCAGACATAAAGTTTTGGGATACAAAATCCCTATGTGTTAACTAAGCTTAACTAAGCTATTTATTTCCTTCTATATTTTGGAGGTTTGTTATTGCTGTTGTTGTTATAATCTCTTAGGTTGTTGATAGATTCTCAAAACTGGGTCCTGCTATATAGCCCAGGAGGATGTGGAACTCATTCATGATCCTCTTGCTTCAGATGCGGATTGCCATGCCCAGTTCTCTTTCTATCTTTTGTTTCTTACTTACTTCCGAAGCTAATTGAGTATCCAGTTTATGGTCCAGGCCCTTTGTAAGGTCTTAAGGAAAGAAAGTCAAGCTGACACTTGTAAAAATAATAATAAAAAAACTACCTGACACTTTATTATTCTGACATGCATTAAATGTGATAAGGAAGACTATTCAGAGACCACTGTAATGATGCTTGCAGTGGAGCTGAGAGATGCTCAACTCTGTATAAAGCAAGAACAAGTAAGGATTTGTAATCAGGGAGGAGTCAGGAGAAGACAAAGACAAATGCTAGGAGATAAAGCACCAAAGCTAAGGGGTTCTGCTAAAGGCAGTCCAGAAGGTAAGATCTCCAGGGTGAGGAATTTGATTAGTTATCAAGAAGAGATATTTGGCCCAAACTGACCCATCAGGATTCTTATTAAAGCTGGACTTAGCAATCTAAGAAGAAAGTCCAAAGTTGAGAAGAGGATGCAAAAAGACTAGTCAACCTGATCAAGGAAAGAATCTTTACAAGAGAGAGTTCAACAGAAAGAGGTGGGGGGTATGCTGGTGAGTTCTCAAAAGCCAGGCCTTGTGCATGTACACTCTAGCTTTACAGGCAGCAAAGTAAAGTCCAGAAATTGTTCTAAACCCCAGGGATGCCACAGTTGTGAGACAAGCTTCAGAGAACACTAGAATCCCAGTGCTTGGAAATGATCCAACCATGCGTGGCCTTCTGCTTCTACTTGGTACTCAATAACTCTGAAAAAGCAAATGCATCCAGGCTACCCCTTCTCAAGCAGTTCTGTCTCCAGGGTCATTCTTTCCTCAAAACAAATCAAACAGACATTGCTTTGTGAGTCAGCCTTTGTTGTTTGTGAGGGGGGGGGTCCCCCATCTATTACTTTCATGCCATTAATCAAATTCCTGATTGTGCTCAGCCAAAACACAAAAAGTTACTGGACCATCCTTGCCTCTTGCTTTAATTTTTGTTTTTAAAGGCTGCATTCCTTTGAAGCAAAAAATACGAACAAATAATCCACGTCTAAATTGATGGGAAACTTCAAGAATGCTGGCAGAATTGATGGCTATGTGTTTTCCCCAGTTTCTATTGTAGTTGGGAGATTCTGCTGAACTGGTTGTAAATAACCCAATAGATACTGAAATTGCTCCCAGAGAATAGAAGTGTACAGATGTTTTCTAGGATGGTTTATGCATCACCTAGGGTTTAAATAGAACTTGAGTGATTTTAACATGCAGTGTTGTGTCCAAAACGAATAAAAGAAAAAGCAGGTCCATAATTACGTAATAGAAATAAATGCCCTTAGTTGCCAAGAGGCATTTCTTGGTGACAAGGATGAGAGCTCTGGGGGCCTCCATTTTCTCCCCAGTCAATTTCATACACAGAGCTCCTCAATATCAATCACATCCTCCAACCTGGCTTCCCCACTGCTAGCAACAAGAGCACAAAAACTGTCTTTTTAATTATTTTTAATATTTGAGACTGCTTTTTTGCCCTATACTTTCCAAACTATAGCACTGTTGGAAACATTTCAATGTGCCATATAAGAACAAGGAAATTGTAATAATTTGTCACAAATATTTTCCAAAAGAATATGAAACACTGGTATAATTATATAGGCTTTAGCTCAGGGTATTACTTTTCTATTACATAGTTATGGGCCTGTCTTGGCTTTTTTTCTTGATGGAATAAAAGAGTAGTTTGTTTTTAAAACACTCAATGTTCTATTTAAACATCATGAAATACATGTCCTGACAAACTTGCATTTTCAAGCTCCCAAGTTTTATTTTAAGATGACGGCTTGCATCCAGAGCAGCCTCGTGGTGTATGCCCTAGTTGATAAAGGATTTAATGGTCTGGGGATGTCAGGCAGGCAAAATGCCAGCAAAAAAAGGAACACAGCATGCCCTAAAAAGAGATGAAATTAGAATGAAGAGGTATTTAGTTGTGAAAGGGAGGGGGAATCCCTTTCTTTTCATCAATGAGACAAACTCTGAGGTTCACTCAGCCAGCAGGATACGAATAACTGAAATATTATTCTGTCCATCCAGAAATGATCTTCCAAAATAAAGGACCAAGAAGTAACCAGGTAGTTGTATAGTCATATTCAGACTTCTTTAGCCGAGTGATATTGCCATTAGGAATTGTAAGATATTTGTTTTTTGTTTGTTGGTTTGTTTGCTTGGGATGTTTTATTTTATTTTGTCAGTCATGGGCTTGAACCCAGGGCCTGGGCTCTGTCCCTGAGCTTTTTCGCTTGTGCTCTACCACTTTGAGCCATGACACCACTTCTGCTTTTCTGGTGGAAATAAGAGCCTCGTGGACTTTTCTGCTCAGGGTGGCTTGGAAACCTTTATGTTCAGATCTCAGCCTCCTAAGTAGCTAGGATTGCAGGCATGAGCCACTGGTACCTGGCTCAGACTTTTACTTTTCCAGTAATTAAAAAAAAACTGTATTGGTTGTATTACAATAGGTAGAAAAGAGAGCACAAATTGAGTGGCCTTGAACCCAGATATGACCTATAAAAGTGGGCAGCTAGCTGACTTACAGAGTAGAACCCACCAGATATAATAAAGACAGGAAAGTTGGACACTAATACAACACACCTAAGAACCAAATTTAACCCCAGACTACTCTATTAAAGCTTCTGCCTGTTTCAGGTTTCAGAATGGTGGACATAGAGGATTCCATAGTGTGATGGTTCTATACCTCATTTTTATACATCAACTTGACAGAAAGACCACAGGAGAATATTTGGTTAAGCAAAGGTATCTCTGAATGAAGTTAACATCTGCATCAGTATTCTATGTGCTGGGTAAAACAGACTGTCTTCCACAATGTGAGTAGGTTTCATCTAATCTGTTGAAGTCCTGAATAGAACAAAAAGGATAAATAAGGAAAGTCTGTTTCTCTGTCTAATTGTCTTGAAACTCAAACATAAGTCTACTCCAGTCTTCAGACTCTGACTTGAACTGGAATTCACACCTCACTTTCCTTGCATCATCCGCTTGCCAACTGCACATCTTGGAACTTTCTTCACTCTCCATCCGCATGGAAGCCTATTCTTAAATTGTAAAGCCATTGTAAATTGAAAATCTGATATCAAAATGAACTTCATACATCTGGCCAACAGAACATCCTAGCTTAGCCCTATCTAATTATACTTAATTAGTTGATCAAAATCACCTAAAACACGGCCTATTCCATTTTACAGTGCTGAATATCTGCTGTATAATGATCTTTGATGAAAATGAAAAACAGAAAGTGTATATGGGTATGTGTTATATACGTATTCACTGAAATACTGTAAGTTGAATCCCTATAAATTAGGGATTGTGTATGCACATTTATACAAGTATATAATATACACACATATACACATATGTATATGTGTTTGTATGCTAGTGCTGTCTCTTTGGACAACCCTGACTAATATATATATTGGTCCTAGGGTGTATGATTCAGACAGACAGATTGATGATAAGAAATGAAATAGACAGAGAATAGGGAAGAAAGGTACAAAGCTAAGAGCTGTAGACAGAGATAGATAAAAAGCAGAAGAGACACAGCAAAGATAGTGAATAGACACACATACATGCAAATAGAAATAAACACAAACATATATATAAAGCACAATAATTTCATGGTCCTCTCTATAACTTGCTTCTAGGACTTTATTCTTTCTTCAAAATAATATTATGATGTTTATTTTTATATTAGTATACATCAGGAGCTTTATTTCTCTATTTCAAGAAATTCATCTAGGGGGCCTGGGAAGGTGGCTCAGTGGTAGAGCACTTGCCTTGCATGTCTGAGGCCCTGGGTTCGATTCCTCAGCACCACATAAGCAAAAAGAAAAAAGCCAGAAGTGGCGCTGTGGCTCAAGTGGTAGAGTGCTAGCCTTGAGCTGAAGAGCTGAGGGACAGCGCCCAGGCCCAGAGTTCAGGCCCCACGACCAGATCTCCCCCCCCCCCCCCGCAAAAGAAAAGATACCAAAAAAAAAAGAAAGAAATTCATCTAAGGGGAAGACATGTCTCTCACATCTTATGCACCCCTCTGTACAGTCAGAATCAACAGATCCCCGTCATCAACCCTCCTAAACTAAATCTACAGTCAGTAGCCAGGAGAAACCATGAGCTATGACATCACACAGATAACTAACCAGCCACTGTACCACAAGCCTGAGACCTTACCTGAATTCAGCAGGAGACAAAGTGTAAAAGCAGCACAGCTTCGACAAGGCATCTCCACACAGTTGCCCACTAGAGTCACCTGGAGATCTGGCCCATCCCACACCATTAGATGTGAATACTCCAAGGATGAGGAGGAGGCCCAGGAAGCAAAGATTCTGCCTGGATACAAAATTCAAACTCAAACATGTAAGTGACCAATTTGATGACATTGTTTCACCTGGGTGCAGCTACGTCACATACAACATACTAGCTGTCTCTTATTTCCCTCCTTTTCTTCTTTCCTCTCTTTCTCCCTTTCTTTCTCCCTCCCTTCCTTCTTTTCTTCTTTCCTTTGTTCCTTCCTTCCTCCCTTCATTCCTTCCTGCTTACTTGCTTTATTACAAGTAGTAAGAGCACTTTAAGAAAAGAAAAGGCTTACCTGGTTTGGTTTGTTTCATTTTGTTTGTTTGTTTGTTTTTTGTTTTTTGGTTAGTTGGTTTGGTTCTTGTTGTTGTTTTTCAGAGTTTCACTATGTAGCCCAGGTTAGTCTGGAACTCAAGATCCTTCTGCCTCTGCCTTCCAAATGCTGAGATTATAGATGGTTTCCAATCACTCGGCCCTGCTCAGGAGTTTTATTTTCTCTGCCCCTTCCAAAGTTCCAAAGAGTACAGGGTTAAGTCACGTAGCTAGTCACTCATTGGACCAAGCCGAATGTTCTACTTATGTTGCTTCACTTAATCCTCACACAGTTTATGAAAGTCAAATAGCTAGAACTAAACACTCTGGGCCTGGGCACTGTCCTTCAGCTCTTCAATTCAAGGCTAGCGCTCTACCACTTGAGCCAAAGCGCCACTCCCCGCTTTTTTTCTTTTTGCTTATTTGGTGCTGGGGAATCGAACCCAGGGCCTCATGCATGCATGGCAAGCACTCTACCACTGAGCCACCTTCCCAGCCCCAAAGCAACTTTATCCTTGCCCTGTCAGCTATACATCACAGTGTCGTTTAGCATAAATTGGCCTGAGAAAAGACAGAAGCAAAGGTGTTGGAGCTTAAGCTTCTTCATTGACTTTAATTAAGCTCACCAGAGAAGGAGATCACAAGAGACTCTTCAAAACTTTCTCAGTTTTATTTATATTATTTTTAATTCCAATGTGACATAAAAAAATGTGTTTTTCCTCTAATCTATTTTTACTAGGACAAGACTTTGTCTATTAAGAAACAGTGCCATCTACTGACACATTGTCACCCTGCTTCTGATAAACCAGAAAAAAATAATAATTGCATGTAGTTGTTTATGCCTTAATTATGAATGCTTTCCAAAACACAATCCTCCTTCCAAATATCTCTTCTGAGCTTAAAACCATATATGTTAGTTTCTTTTATAGCCTCAAATGACTAATGGGTTTAGAATCAGACTAGAGCTTCCAAATATGTATTGAAAAACAGAACCTACAAATTAGGACTTGAGGGAGTGGGACCAAGTGAGTTGGAAACCCGTAGAGACCACGGTGCTCTGCACAGCAATTGCAGCACCTACTCCCCAGGCCCCACAGTGGGGCTACCACTATCCCAGTAGTACACAAAAAGATGGATGGAAGAAACTAAACAGAAACAAATTCATACAGGCCTGGACACTTGAAACATAATGGTCTATAGAAGATGAAAATCTTTGTTTTTGTTTTTTGTTTTTTGTTTTTTGGTCCGGTCGTGGGGCCTGAACTCTGGGCCTGGGTGCTGTCCCTCAGCTCTTCAGCTCAAGGCTAGCGCTCTACCACTTGAGCCACAGCACCACCTCCGGCTTTGTTCTTTTTGCTTATGTGGTGCTGAGGAATGGAACCCAGGGCCTCAGGCATGCAAGGCAAGCACTCTACCACTGAGCCACCTTCCCAGCCCCAAGATGAAAATCTTATAGCAAGTAGGATGTCCATACAAAAGAAATAAAAACTGACCCTTCCTTCAGAATCCCCGAGGAATCACAGCTATGAATGTGAAAGGGAACAGCAAAGCCTCTAGGTCAGTGGGCCTTCAAGTGTGCTCCTGGTCAATAACGTCAGCCTCAGTTGGGAGCTTGGTGGCAAAGGGAAATCTCCAGCTTCTGCTGTATCCACATCTGCTGTAAATCAGCATCAGCAGTGAGAAAGCCATTGACAAGCTTCCTGAGAAATTCTGATGGACATACAAACTTAATAACCACATTCTTTAGAGGTAGTTTAAGGAGAAAGTGTTATTAACAAATTTTAAAAAGTCTTCTTAAAATGCAGCTATTGTAGCACTGGTGGCTCATGGTTGTAATCCTAGCTACTCAGGAGGCTGAGATCTGAGGATCATTCTTCAAAGCCAGCCTAGGCAAGTCCACGAACTTTTCTCTCCAATTTACCACCAAAAAGCCAGACGTGGAACTATAGTGGAACTATAGCTCAAGATGTAGAGCACTAGCCTTGAGCAACAAGGCTAAGAGACTTGGATACCCAAGCTCAAGTACCTACACAAAAACAAACAAAAATAACACAACTATGACATAAGAGAAAAAAATGTGTAAATATAAAAGTGAAACTTCAGTTCATTGAATGATACCATGAAAGGAACTAAAACATAAACAGCAGCAGAAATTTTCATCATGTGCTTATATCCAGACTATAAAAAGAACCATATGTCAATAAAGAAAAAATTAGCCTAAAAGTAAAATGGATAATGTCATCTTTTAGATTGGAAATGTTCCTCAAAGACCATGTGCTAAAGATTGGCTACTAACCTAAGGCACATTGGGAAACTGGGAACCTGTCTCCTCATCTTTCTCTTTGCTTCCTGGCTGCCATATGGGTTACCAGGTCTTCATCACATGTTTCTGCCATGAAGCAATGTGTTGATACATGCCAAAGCAACAGGGAAAATTGACCAGGGGCTGAAACCAATAAAACCATGAGCCAAAAATAAAGTTTCCCTTCTTTGAAGTTCTTTATTTCAGATTATTTTTATAATGATGGAAAGCTGACTAACAAAAGCCAAATACTAGTCCTTAAAAGATGATACTAAGTGATATTGGTCACCAACATGTCTTTAGAAATCATAGAAATTAAAATTAAAATGTAATATAATTCCAGAGTCAAAGAATATCTAAAGTTTGAAAGTTTGGCAACATTTAAGTACTGATGAGACTGTCGAGTGTATATTGGCAACTATTCCCAAGAAGGGTAATATTATTTTAGATCAAGAGCCAAAACCAAAAGGATTGTGGACCTGAGTGCTTATGAGCTAAGAGATAACCCTGGGCTTTCCCTGCCACATGTGACTGAGGCAGGCCACGTTAGACAGTAAGTTGACTTTGCCCAGTTGCAGTTAGGAACAACCTTGTAAAAGAGTAGGCAGGTATAAAGGGAGAGGACACATAAAAAGAAGGGGGAACAGATACCTTAGTTGGTTTCCCTCTCTGGTTCAAGGAGACTCTGATCCCAGTGTGCCCTTCTAACCTAGGGAGACTAGCTGTCTCAAGTTGAGTGACTAATCAATAAAGAAGCTGATCTAGATGTCTGCCACCAACAGAATACCGCAGGGGGGGTGATGTGCTTATTCCTGCTGAGCAGTGACACATGGCTGCAAGAGAGAAGTAATGGTGGAGGAGGATGGCCTGACTGGTCTCAGTGGCTCACAGTCAGTGCATAACACTGGCACCTTTCCCCATTGGAGACTGAGCCAAAGATTGCTGAGTACTGATGTAGAACAAAGGGAACTCTTACACGCTACACATAACTGTGTAAGTTATATGCTACTTTAGAAACTTGGTACAAATACAGATACACAGCATACTCAATTCTACTCTTAAGTATATACCCAACAGAAATGCATACATATGTGTGCCCAGAGACAGGTACAGGAATACTCAGATGAGATCAGTCATAAAAGCCATAGTGTGAAAATAGCCATCAAATGCCCACAGTATTAAAATGGAAAAAATAAATGTTAATATAGTAGCATAATGAAATTATTTACAGTAATGAAAATCTGATAATGTTGAGTAAAAAAATAGATAATATCTGACTCCCTGCCAATGAATATATAGCTAGTTGATGAAATCATTTAAAAACAAAGGAATATCATAAAAAACAAAGCTGGAGTAAATAGGTAGCCATGTTGACTGGAAGCTGAGAGTAGAATGTTTCTAAAATGTTGGCAGCATCTTGCGGCTGGTCCTGATTGACTGTAACACTAGGTTTGTTTGCGAATCAATCAGAGACTGACAAGTCACATCCATGGCTCATCAAACTTCAGATACCACCTATTTTAGTAGATAGAGTTTTATTGAAACACAGACATGTTATTTCCTGTATTTTCTATGTCTACTTTTATATTAGCAATATATTAGCAGATGCAAGTATGTGAGGATAATAGGAAGGAATGTTTATACACTGCTGACAAGAATGTAAATTAATGCAGCCAGTATGAAAATCAGTTTATGGAAATCAATTAAATTAGAACTATCAGATGATAGTGACTATGCCACTCTTAGATATAGACTCAAAGGAATCAAAGTATACAATAAAGATACACTTACAATTGTGTTTATAGCAGAACTATTCACAATAGCCAAGAACAGAATCAGCCCCAATGCCCATCAATGACATGTATGCACACTGATGCATTATTCAGCCATAAAGAGGAACAAAATCATGTTATTTGCAGGAAAATGGATGGCGAGAGATGATCATGTTAAGCAAAATAAGAACAAATGTCACATGTTTTCTCTCATTTGTAAAATCAAGATTTTAAAAACAAAAGATATGAGGGCATAAAGGGGACTCTTGGAGAAAAAAGAGGAAGTAGATAAGAAAAAGTAATGAGACAGGGAATATGATTGAAGTGTGCTATATGCATATGTGAAAATGTCACAATGCAAGCAATATACACTAATAAAAATGACACAAAAATAGCAGTTAAACCATTATGACAAAGATCATATGGCCCACGAAACCTAATGCATTTGACATTTGCCCTTTTACACAAAAAGTTTGCCAACACCCATAATAAGTCACTGGATTATACATTTCTATTTTGTATGTCGTGTTTTACATTCTTGACAGTATGTACAAAAACAATGAAATTTCATGTTCAGCTCTGTCTCACATATGGCAATAGATGTTTAATACATAAAATTCAAACAATAAAGTCAATTACTTTTAAGACAATAAATAACTTTTACTTTCATTAAATAAACTGATTATATACACAAAATAAACTGTGCTTGCCTTGAGAACTGATTTTACTTACAAAATCCAATCTGCAGGGGAACGATCATCAGCTTTCACTCCAAATACTTTGATGGTATATTTTTTAAAGATGTTTAAAAGATTGCAGGATGACACTTGAAGGTACTTGGGACAAGTACCTTGTCAAATGTTGGCACATCTCTGAGTTGCTCTTACAAGATGGAACCTGAGTCTCTATAAACACAATAAAACTCAACAAAAGAGTCACATTCAGCCATGCCCTGCTTATTCATTAATGTGGAGAAGGGAACTTCCCAGAAAACTTGTGAGTCTTTCCTTGTATTTAGTAATTTACCTATTTAACAAATATTTACTTAAGAGTCTACCTGCCCAAACTCTTCATTTTCACCATTTGAATGTAAATATTTCTCAGCTCTTTTATCCTTCGCTGTCCTCTAGAAGGTGGTGAGAATAACCTTTTCTTTATGATTCAGTCTCATTGTGAAATCACACGGAAGACTAAAATGTTGCTTCACAAAAGCATGTTAGCCCAGAAGCCCTCTGATAGAATCTAACAAACAATCGGGATACAAAGATGAGCTGCAGACATGGGTGTGGCATAATCCCCACTCACTTTGTCTACCAGAGGTGACAGAGAGCCAGTAGATCCTAACAAAACTCTGGTACCATAGAGTGAACTGGCAAGGAAAGACTCCAGGAGAAAGAAGGCTGTTGATTGGCACCGTCATCCTATATTATAATTGGAGACTGCCTTAACAGTTAAAAGTCAAATATGTTATGTAGTGTCCCTGTCACTGTCAGCAACCTCCTCCACTGTTGCTGGTCTACTTCCTGTGCCTGTGCTTTCTTCCACCCACCTGTCTCTGACACATGTGGTTCCTGTAATCTGGGAAACCAACTTGCCAGGCTTTCCTGAGGGGTGAGAAAGTCAAGAGTCCTGAGGCTAACAGGGCTTGGAGGCTCTGCTTGACTCAAAGATGCAGGTTTTACGGTCTGAACCTACAGTGATCTTTCTGATGTTCACATGTCTATTTTTCTGTCTAATTTCCAAGATTGCCAAATGTGAAGTAAGGAAATTCCCTAGTATCAAGATAAAAGCAGACTAAGATTCTATTTCTTCAAATAAGAGAACTTTTATTTTAGAATCTCTCAACCTAAGAACTGCCTTCACTACTAACTTTCAAATGCAAATACTTCTATTGACTTTTGTACTTTTACATTTACTTGTATAAAATACATACTCAGCATATTGTTGAAGTAAATATTTCCTCTCTCTACCACCTCCCCACCCTCCCCACATACACTTGAAAATCCTTTCTCTTCATTTAACCCAACAATCTCTGAATTCACCAAGTAGAAAATGTTCCCTACAGAATAAGCCATTATATTCAAAGATAATATGCTCCACCCCATTAATGTCATCCATCTTAGAAAATTTACTTCACTGGCTGACATTATAAGAACATTAGATAAAGGAATATATTAAATACATTTATAAGAGATAAATTTAAAGCATGCATATACACACTTAAGAGCAAGCAAGCCACAAGACACATGGCTCAGTTAAATCCAATGACTAGTTACAAGAATAAAGTCAGTTCAATAACTAATTCTGCTGAGCTTTTAGTCCAGGGGCCTTACGGTGTCTACAAATTATTTCATATCACAGAAACATTTTGTCTATAAATTACAAAGCAAGTAGTGATGGCACATGCCTATAATGCCAGCTACATTGGAGTTAGAGACAAGAGAATCATTGGTTTGAAGTCAGCGCCTAGGCAAAGTTAGGAAGATTATCTCAAAATGAAGATAAAAAGCTGTGCATCAGTGGCTCATGTCTACAATCCTAGCTACTCAGGAGGCTGAGATCTTAGAATCAACGTTAGAAGTCAACCCAAGCAGAAAAGTTCTTGAGACTCTTACCTTTAATAAACCACCAAAAACCAGAATTGGTGCTGTGGCTCAAAGTGGTAGACCACTAGCCATGAATGAAAAAGCCAGGGACAGTTCTCAGGCCCTGAGTTCAAACCCCAAGTCTGACAATATGGAGAGAGAGAGAGAGAGAGAGAGAGAGAGAGAGAGAGAGAGAGAGAGAGAGAGAGAGAGAGAGAGAGAGAGAGAGAGAGAGAGAGAGAGAGAGAGAGAGAGATAATGTTTTAAAATTAAAAAAAAAAACACAAAGGAACTGGGACTGTGGTAGTTCCAGCAGTAGACTGTTTGCCTAGGATGCCTAAGGCCCTGCAAAAAAATCATCCACAAAGAAAGAGGAAGAGGAAGAAGAAGAAGATGAGATGGAGAAGGAAGGACGGAAGGAAGGAAGGAAGGAAGGAAGGAATGAAGGAAGGGAGGGAGGGAGGGAGGGAGGGAGGGAGGGAGGGAGGGAGGGAGGAAAAACAGGACAACTTGGGGATCACAATGGTTTTCAATTTAACATGTCCGTTCATATGTGCAACACATCTTGATCAGAGTCCCACCTTCCATCATTCTTCCCCTGTCATCTATCCCATCCCCACTCGTTGCATCAAATTTCTTAATTCCATTTTCAGGAATGCATACTGAATATTATGGTTGTATTCACCCACAATCCTCTTTCCATTAGTCTGCCTCCTCCCTTTAGTCCCAATTCCCACAGTCAAGACGTGTTTTGGCTTCCTGACATTCACTTTGCTAAACTTCTGATTGTTCTGAGGTTATACTATAGAACATTGCTCCTTCCTATATCAAAACTTAGTCAGTTTGGAGATCACATTTTCAGTGAGATTGAATGTAGTTTCGGACTCACATCTGTATTCTATCTGCAAGATGAACAGTACCTGAGAAGACATCACTGTCTAATGGATTTCTGATGCTTGAGTTGCTCTTGCCCAAGGCTTGTGCTGTTTGACCTTGAATACAGGGTCAGAGGACTTTTGGGATTCATTATTTATTCAGTCCTTACTAGGTATATTTTCACTTTGCCCTTGGTTCAAAATAGCACACTCCTTCCTTGTTTGTTACATTGAAAATGCACTTAGATAACTTACTGCTAATTCTGAGATTATTTAAGTCCTTACCCAGAGAGGGCCAACAAATAAATCCTTCCTAATAAGATTAGTAACTATACTTTATATAAGTAATGTTAACTCTACAGAAGTCACTTCAAATATAAGCAAATAGATAATATTGTTTTGAAAATAAATAGAGCTTTACTACCCTGCATCTCCTTTTCTTTTCTTTTCTTTTTTTTTTTTTTTTTTGTTGTTGTTGTTGGTTGTGGGGCCTGAACTCTGGGCCTGGGTGCTGTCCCTTAGCTCTTCAGCTCAAGGCTAGTGCTCTACCACCTGAGCCACAGTGCCACTTCTGGCTTTTTCTGCTTATATAGTGCTGAGGAATCGAACCCAGGACCTCATGCATGCAAGGCAAGCACTCTACCACTGAGCCACCTTCCCAGCCCTGCTGCATCTCCTTTTAAATGATGTGAACTTCTCCCTGCCAAAAGAGATCATTTTAATAAAATTAATATTCTTAACTATCAATATCAACTTGAAAATTTTTGTCTTCTGATTAACATAAATTAATTGTACAAAAGTATTTCATTGTGATATTTACAGATATACATAGAATGTACTCTGATCAAATTCACAGAAAACTGAGAAATATTTTCCTAAAAACTTAAATGAGGTCGCAGTATCAGCTCCCAAGCCTGTGCTGTGGCCCTGGCTGGTCAGTGTAGGAACCTTCTCAATAAAGTTGCTTCTTTATTAATAAAAAAAAAACTTAAATGACTTGCCCAGATTAATCAAAATGCAATGATAGCCTGAATATTTATGCATCTCCAAAAACTCATGTGTTTGAAAGGCAATCTCCCAAGTGAAGCATTGACAGTTGAGTTTTTGAAGGATGATTGCATCATGAGGAATGAAATTAGTGCCCTTATAACATAGACTCCAGGAAGCATGTTCACCACTTCTACCATGTGAGGACACAGCATAAAAGCACATTCATCTATCCCACTAGACACTAAATCCATCAGTACCTCCATCTTGGTCTTCACAGCCTCCAAAAAAGTGAAAAATAAATTATTCCTAATTAACTATGATAAATATTTATGTCTATAAATCATATTCCCTTTAAGCAATTAACAGTTGCCTTATAGGTACTTCAATTAAATAATTACTTGAAAATAATTCATGGTTTTGGGGAGGTTTTTTTTTTTTTTGCAACAGAAGATCTAAAGAAAATGTGTCAGTCTTTGAATTGCCAGGACAAAATATCTAACATAAACAACTTGGGCTGGGAAGGTGGCTCAGTGGTAGAGCACTTGCCTTGCATGCCTGAGGCCCTGAGTTCGATTCCTCAGCACCACATAAGCAAAAAAGAAAAAAGCCAGAAGTGGCACTGTGGCTCAAGTAGTAGAGTGCTAGCCCTGAGCTGAAGAGCTGAGGGACAGCACCCAGGCCCAGAGTTCAGGCCCCACGACCAGACCCAAAAACAAAAACAACTTAAAAAAGGAGAGATTTACTTTGGCTCACAGAGTCAATCAATAGTCCTTATCTCTACTGACTCCCTGGTGAGGCAGAGCATCTGGTGACTGGAGCATGTGGCAGAGGCTGCTCACTTCATAAAGCCAGGGAGCAAAGAGATTGCCTGAGCTCTGTGGCTTTGTCCTTTTGTCTCTCTTATTACAGGTCCCCAGCCTATGGGTGATGTTATCCAAATGCACAGCAGGTCTTTCCCCATTAGTTAATACCCTCTGGAAGTATCTTCAACGACTCACTCGGCTGTGTGCTTTACTAATTTCCTAAGATGTGTATCAATCCAAGAAAGTAAACCATCACTATTAAACCACAAATCCAGGCATGCTGGTATAATCCCAGCTACTTTGGAGGCAGAGGTAGGAGTAGGAAGACCTTTCTTGAATCTGAAGCCAGCCTAGCCAAAAGTAGCAGTAAGATCCTGTTTCATAAACTACATAAAAGCAAAAGGACTGAAGGGGTAACTCAAGTAAGAGAATAATTGCTTATTATGCTTAAGGCATTGGATTCAAATCTCAGCACAAAACTCCTCCTTACAAAAAAAATCACAGAAAGGTTCAAATTCATCCTGACAGAATATGAACAGCAACCCACCATACACTAAAACCAACTTCACAAATCCCAACTCAGTAACAAATTTATGAACCAAAGTTATCTCTTTTCTTATGTGCCTTTAATTTTAAGAAACAATGAACCTCATTTCAATAGTAAATACTAATTTATATGAAACCTTAGTCCACCAAAATAAGAAACCATGGATAAAAGCTTATAAACTCTCCAGGCACTGGTGGATCATGGCCTATAATCCTAGCTACTCGGGAGGCTGAGATCTGAGGATCTCAGTTCAAAGCCAGCCCAGGCAGGAAAATATATGAGATTCTTATCTCTAATTAACTACCAGAAAACTGGAAGTGGCACTGTGGCTCAAGTGGTAGAGTGCTCATGTTGAGCTGAAGAGCTCAAGGACAGTACCCAGGCCCAGAGTTAAAGCCCCATGACCAACAAAAAAAAGTATATAAAGCCATTCCAGCAACTGATGCTATATTCTGGGTAGAAGTGTCCCTGGAAGAAAAGTAGACTTTTATTAGGGACAGGCTCTCTCTTCTATTTGTACTGGGGATGTTTTATCCACTATGCTCACTGACACTGAAAGAGACTACTGTCCTTGAAGTCAGACCAAAAAAGAAAAAAAAGGAAGAATGAAAAAACTTTTAGGGCCCCCTGCTGGTGAATATTAGACCTTGGCGGTAAGATCAAAATGAGAATAAAATAAGTTCAGGTAGCAGGGACCCAAGACCAGCTTCTACAAGCTTTTGTCTCCTTTACTTGATGCTTGACATTTTGTCTACATAGTTCGTGCTTTTCAATCACAATTGACTCAATCTCTCTTGATTTAGTCTCCTCCCAAAGAGAAAAGATTTTCTTATACCACTCAGTTTGCTGCAATTTAAATTAATAAAGAGCATTTAGTACCTTGGCACAAGTTACCCTCTCTTCCTATTTTCTCAGCTGAGGTAAGTTTTTTTAAACCAAAGCCTGGAGGAAGGTCTATCTCAATGGTGGAACATTTCTCCAGCATGTTAGCCCTGCATTCAATCCCCAGAACCACTTTTAAAAAAGAAGAAAGGAAAGACTCTTCTCCATGGCCCCTTTTGCCATTTCCCCTCCAAGGCTTTCCTTTCAATTCAAATGAACTTGTTCTGTCTGCTTTAAATAAATTAATAAGTAGCCCAGATCTGTGGGTTACACCTGTAATGCTAACTACTCAGAAGTCTAAGAACAATGGATTGTGTTTCAAAACCAGCCAGGGCAGAAAAGTCTGTGAGCCAGCTAGGGAAAGAAAAGCTTGGGAAACTCCAATTTCCAATTAATGACAAAAAGCCAAAAATGGAGGTGTGGCTTAAGAGACTGAGTGCTAGTCTTGAGCAAAAAAGCTCAAGGCCAGTGCCCAGGCCCCTGAGTTCAAGCCCCAGGACTAGCATGAATGAGTGAAGGAGTGAATGAATGATTAAATAGCTGATCACTAGTGGGTCATGCCTGTACTCCTGTAATCCTAGCAACTCAAGAGCCTGAGATGTGAAGAATCACAATTGGAAGTCAGCCCAGGCAGGAAAGTCTGTAAGATTATTTCCAATTAGCTGCCAAATAATGGCAGAAGTGGAGCTGTGGTTCAAATGGTAAAGAGCTAGCCTTGATCACAAAAGCTCAGTGACAGCATTCAGACTCTGAGTTCAAGCCCCAGGACTAACACAAAATGAACTTCAGTGATGATGGAGACTTTAGTCTATATTTCTATTGTCTATATGTGTATAGCTGGTAATTATATGTGTGTATTAAACATGTGAAATATGGTTTAGGAAATTGTATGTACTTTTACTTAAATTGCAATAAGATTGAACACTTTATTATTCCTTGTCTAATGTTCAATTTTAATGCAAGCCAAAGCTGCTACTGTGATTTTACTTTCAACTACTTCATGGGGGAGGCAAAAATAAAACAGGATTTCAGGTAACAGCTTGGGTGTCTCTTAATGTGCAAATAATGAACAAATAAATAAATAATAAAAGAAGGGAAGAATAATGTAACATAACCAAAGGCAAATACATAGACCTTATATAATAGTACAAACCAAAAATTGGCAGAAATCTTTTTAACTTTTTCTGAGCACTAACAAGCACATTCCTGTTGATATGAATCTTTCAAATGCCTAACATGCTATTCAAAGTGATGTATTTAGCAGGATAAAAAATGTATTACTAGGAAGTGGTGCTGTGGCTCAAGTGGTAGAGTGCTAGCCTTGAGCTGAAGAGATGAGGGACAGCACCCAGGCCCAGAGTTCAAGTCCCACAACCAACAAATAAATAAATATGTAAATTACTGCTTTTCACAAGGAACTAGGACCTGAAACGGAGGATACTCCTTGACCCTATTAAAGATGAGATTCTCTGCCACTCCAAGCAAGGTGGATCTAACAAACAACCCCACTAAATCTACCTGAAAGGTAACTGATCCAATTACTAGAACCTTTGTATAACATAGAACTTGTCCAAAGGTGTTCAATCCTATACTGAGCATTATAATCAATGAGAGAAAGGGGAATGTTTTAAAAAGAAGGAAGCCAGCCTACCTCCAGAGTCTCTGATGTCAGTGGCCCAGCGTGAGGCCAGGACATTAGTACTTTGTAAAATCTTCCCCAGACATTTCAAGGCTAGGAACAAGCACAGCCAAAAACTAGGTATCCCTACACAGAAGATGCACTTAGTCTCAGCATGACTGTCCCAGCTGCTCCCATGATGTCTCATGGCCGAGTCCTGACTTGAGTCACTCGCTCCACTCACATTCTCCACTTTCATTATTTCACATATGTGATCATATGCAAGACTGTAATATAACATAATACAGTAAACATACCATAATGAACTTTACCCTGCCTTAAGATGTTACAATTTATATCAGGGTAACATCCTATTACAAATTTTGAAATCTCATTGCTCATAGAAATTATAAAAGCTGGCTAGGAAGGTGGCTCAGTGGTAGAGTGCTTGCCTTGCATGCATGAGGCCCTGAGTTCTATTCTTCAACATCACATAAGCAGAAAAAACTGGAAGTGGTTCTGTAGCTCAAGTGGTAGAGTGCTAGCCTTGAGCTGAAGAGCTGAGGGACAGTGCCCAGGCCTAGACTGACAAGAACAAAAAAAAAAAAAAAACAAAAACTCTGTGGGGCAGGAAAGTATTTGATGTTGGTATAATTTGGGGAGGGGAAGGAAAAAAAACAAATTGTTTAAATAGGGATGCAGGTGGACCTATTGCAACAATGAGATGTACAAGATGCTATGTCGAAAAGCGAACTTTACAACTTTGGGGAAGGGCAGGGATGGTAGGGGAAAAACAAAGGAGGAGGCAACAATGCTTAATAAGAAATGTAATGTACTCATTACCTTGCTCATGTAATTGTAACCCTCCTCTGTATTCTCACAATAAAAAACTTATTTAAAAAAAGAAATTATAAAAGCTGAACAGCACACAAAACTTTGGAGTTGTAACGTTACTGAGTTACAACTTTCTTTTTATGTTGCCCAACCATGTGATTCCTAAGTTGACTAGGGAAGGAGACTCCTCAGCAGGGTTATCCCACACACTGTAGGTCTTCAAACACTTTTATGGTTGAGCTCCACGGTAGCACATTCTCTCCTTTCCCCTGGGTCCACTCTGGCTACTCCTGGCTGATGGTTCACCAGCAGTGCTCAGTTTAAGGAGAATCAGAATTACTTGAAGAGTTTTCTTTAAAAACATGGAGTACTGGTTCCCTTCACAAAGTCTGTCAGGGATAGCTGGTCTACCACGTTTCCCATGCCACCAATCTTGCTTATTCTTATTTTTTTTGCATTGGTTATTTTTTCAGGTAGAAACTCATGATTTCCCAGCCTGGATCAAGTTCCTCTGACCTAAAGCCTCACCTATATATCTGGGATCTAGTTTATTGAGATGGGGTCTCATTACTTCCCACCCTCACCCCTGGTCTGGCTTTGAACTGTTATCTTCTAGATCTCTACTTTCTCAGGTTGTGATTACAAGAGTGATGCACCATCATGGTTGGCCCCTACTGTTATCTTTTTAATAGCATCTTCCTTGCTTCATCTTAATCAGCTTCAAAAATAACTACTTATTTCTCTCTTTTTTTGCAACTATTACCCAGATGACCTTTTAGTTACTTGAGTTTCTGAGAAGATCTATAATCAAGAACTATGAGTCATGTGAACTTTTAAAGGATATATTTATCCCTTTCTGAGTTCTGTTAAAAATAGTATGATTTAATACATGATTTCAGTCCGAAAAATCCAGCAAATAGAGTGCTGTACTTGAGCAATTATGGGTGGAATTTTCATACAATGGATAGGAGCAAAGAACTGGAAACTTTAAAGCCAGAACCATAATCACTTAATAGCAAACTTCACATTTCTGGGCGATTTCTGAGCTGAAAGTTACTTCATTAACTGAAAAGAGTGGCCTAAATCTGACGGTTTAGCCCATATTTCTTTTTATGATGTGTCAATCAATCCTTTATCATGACTTCTTAATACATTTTTATAGCTGATTTTGTGTAAAGAATTGAAAACCCTTCTGCTGAACAAAGGGTTCACATCCCTCTTGAGAATCTTTGCTTTAAAAACAAATGGAATCACTTATAGAAAAATCTCTCTACCTTATGGAAAATTAAGGTTTTAAAAAATTATGAACATGTCTTTCTGTTAGTTATGAGCTATAAGCAGCATAAGATTTTGATTAATCAGCTGGTTATTTGATTAACCTTGGTAGCCTTGACAGTAAGAAGAAAGACACAGTGCTAATGTTAACTCAAGCAGAAAAACACGGAATTTGCTTCTCAACTTTAGGACTTTGTAAAACTCTCTAAATCGATGGTACAATCTATGCAGAAGTAAAAAGCAAGTCCTTCATACTTTGTGGCTTAAATTCGATGCCACCAAGATACTTAAGATTTACTTCACTGATTCCTTGCCTTTTGGAGAATTCCAAGACAGGAGATCTGAGCTATACTGTGGCTTATATGCCTATACCACAGGGCATGCTTATAGCCAAAGATTAAAGCATGCTTATTCATTATTTATTTTCTCTTGAGTAGCAACCATATGCCCAGCACCATAGCATGCTCTGGAAAGACAAATTTATTAGGATATGTCTCTTGGAAAAGAAAAAGTTCAGAATTCCAACAGCATGTATTTATGGAGCTCTCTGGGCACTTTAAACATGTATAGAATTTTCTTTACAAATATAAATTAGGAAATTTGAGGAAGACTTCAATGACAACTGACATTCATTGTGCTTTTTCTGTTGGACAAGATAGTTCTGAGTCATTAACATGTATCTACTCATTTTGTCAGTAATCCTATGAAATAATTACTAACATCATCCTTATTCTATGCATAAGAAGGGAAACAAAATTTAAGTAACCAACCCCAAGCTTGTACAGCCTGGTACAGACTAAGAGGTTAAGAATGACCATTGATGCTTCCTTCATCACAGATACGACATAAACAAAATGATGTGGTTGAGGAGACTGCATAGGCAATCTTCTTTCCTAATCATAGACGTGGATTCCCCAACGATAATGGGGTTAAATTACACCAACATAGGTAGCTGGGCATGCTGTGTGCTAACACAACCATATTCACAGTTCAGGCCTTTCCAGGTCTATACCTATACCCTTACTGGAAGTGTTTGTTTAACTTGCAAATTCAGATAGCTATGGTAAAGTAGCAAAAAACATTAGGTTCTTGGCATTGGATTAAGATTAGGTGGAGCAGGAAAGTGAAATATAACCATGAAAATGACCATGCATACTGTTCTAGTGCCTCTTATTCCATTTCAATGCCTTAACTAAGTAATTTAGAGGAGTATGAACCATTATAGGGGATAAAAAGCTGACAAAGTGAGTGTGATGTTGTTGGAGACCTTTACAATCACACATGTGCATGCCAAGGAGACACAATGGAGGGGGATGGAGGCCAATTGGAAGATGCAGGAAAATCATCAAACAGATTACTAATGTCCATGGAAACATCTCTAGATTGTGTTTCTTGTGATTGGACACTACTGGTGTCTCCACAAGTCTAGGACTCCAGTCAAGGAACTCAATAGGTAGAAATGGTGATTTTAAGAAAAAAATAGAAAAAATAACCTTTCCTCTACTAGAATATGTTGTTTACATAAGAAGATAAGCTATTCTAACCAACAAAGAGAACAAGACTTGCCATGGATAATGAAGAAAGGAAACTACTTACACAGAACTCTAACCATTTAGCACTGATTCTGGCCCTATTTACTGCTGATGATTTGTGTTGTTCTTGCTGTAGCTGGAACTCAGGGCCTGAGCTCTGTCCCTGAGCTTTTTGCTCAAGACTAGCACACTGCCATTTTGAGCCACAACTCCACTTCCAGTTCTTAGATGGTTAATTGATAAAAGTCTTATAGACTTTCCAGCCTGGGCTGACTGAACTGCCAATCCTCATATCTCACCCTCCTGAGTAGTTAGGATTACAGGCATGAGCCTGAGTAGTTAGGATTACCAACTCCATTGGTAATTTGTGAGATAGTCTCACTTCCTGCCCAGACATGTGCCTGAGCACAATCTACATATGCTAGGCTTTCCACTAACCAGGCTAACAGTCACACACCACTGAATCCAGCTACTTGTTGAAAAGAGGTCTCACAAGCTTCTCACCAGATTGGCCTGGAATTGAGATCACAACAATCACATGTAGCTAGGATTAGGGACATGAACCTCTTGTGCCTAGCAGAAAATGACTTTTTGTATTTTCAATTTCTCTTTTCTTACCGTACCACCCAAAGAACAAGCATAAAAAAGATAAAGGAAGGAAACACACAGTACCTCATTGCTCCTTTTCAAATTTCTCAGCTGTCTCGTCAGCTTTAGAAGCAAACAGGAACTTTTAATTAAATATAATATTGACTGTTCAGTAGACCAGAAGCTTTAATAACTTGAGATGACAGAAATTACAGAGTTGAGTCGATATACAGTTAGGAAACCCCAGGGCATAGTGGGTAGAGGGATCTAAGTGGATTGGCAGGATGAGAGTTAAAGGGCAAACTTCCAATAAGGGTCAGTGAAATGCCTCCTCAAGCCACTTTCCAGCTGATTTGATACATGAAATGCAAATCATTGATTAACATAGAACTAATCTCAATATCATCTTTAACTACTCTGGCCCAAGTTCTGAGACAGTTTTTGTTATTGTTTGTTTATATGTTTGTTGTGTCCCAGTCCTGGGGCCTTGAACTCAGGGCCTGTCTGTGAACTCAGAGTGCTGTCCCAAGCATTTTTGCTAGTGCTCTGTCACTTGAGCTACAGCTCTACTTCCAGCCTTTTGGTGATTAATTGAAGATAAGAGTCTCAAAGACTTTCCTGCCCCCTCTGGCTTCAAACTACAATCCTTATATGTATTTAGGATTACAGGTGTGAGCTACTGGTGCCCAACACTTGAGATTGTATTTGAAACTGTACACACAATAATGCAATCTGGATGCTAACTCAATGGTTAATTACAAATGTGCTAATATCATTAGTAAATACCACATACTATGCAGATGAATAACTCACTTTTCTGTAACAGCAATAAATGTCAAAAACCCAATGGAAAAAAATTTACACTTGGATTGGTACCTGAATCCTAGCTCAGACTTGCCAATAGCCACCATTTATATTTCATTTCTTTCATAATATCTCAGTTCAAATGTTTCATGGATACTGATTGAAAAACAACTTTTAAAGGCATGTAGCTTATTATATGAAATTATGTGAAGAAAATGGCATTTTATTTTTCATTTTTGCCTTTTAAAATTAAATCTCAAACCTAAGATGCAGATTCTCATCAAGCTAAATCTTAACAGGGAAAAACCTAAGAGATCCTGTCAACATTTGACCTAGTTAACTTTCCCTAAATGGTATTCAGGGAATTAGATTCCTTTGTTTTAATGGACCCATTATCTACTCATCCTCATTTTTGTAAACATGTAAGAATATATAAGGATATCTTTCTGAAAAATCAGCAAATCTAATGATAATGACAGACAGTAACCTCCACAGAAGACAGACCCTTATTGCCTACACTCCTCAATCCCCAGCCTCTACTTTGAGAAGTGTATACTAGATACTTCAAAATCATTTCTAGCTGTGACATTCTGTGAATCCATTTTTTTCGATTTTTTTAAAATTTATTGTAAAGATAATGTACCACCACTTCCAACACAGTTTTTCTTGAGCCATTCATTCATTGAAGGACATCTAGACTGTTTCCATGCCTTGGCTATGGTGAATAGTGCAGACATCTGAAAGGTCTTCTTCGCCCATGGAAAGCTAACACTACTGTGTTATTTAAAATAGCTATTAAAGTATGTTACAAACTCAGATAGAATTATTTTACTAAGCTCCTACTAGGCAGAATTCTGGAACCCAAAGACAGTACCTATGTCCCTAAGCAACTCATAGTGTTCTAGAAAAGAGCAGTCAAGAGTACTATGCAGAGTTAAAAGAATAATATAATTTCCCCACCATGTTCTGTTTTGATGGCTGGATCCTCCACAGTAGCCTGGGCAAGATGGCAGCAGAGGGGAATAGAATGGTTCCAGTGGTGAGTCTCTGACCGTTAAATTCGTCCCTAATAAGTGAACTGGCAGGGATGCTTTTCTGTCCCAAAGGGGAAGCTGGTTGGTACCATGAAGGTCTGCTGGGGGCAGGTGGGGTGGCACTGTAACTATGGGATCTATGGAGCTAGAAGAGGAGCACTATGCCAGGTCATCCTATAAAAGCTTACCAGAGTATTTGGGCCACTATGAGCTGGGTTATAGAGAATAGAAGGCCTTGGTCCTTGATTGACACTGGGACAAGACTCTTGTCAATGTTAGCTGTCACAGCAGGTGCAGACTTCTGCTATGATATTGCGATTTTCAAGCCTATGGCTAATGCTGCTGTGAAGCTTGCAGAGAAAAATGGCCTCAGTGATAAGATTAAGGTTATCAACAAACACTCCACTGAGGTGACTCTTGGGCCAGATGGTGACATGCCATGCCGTGCCAACATCCTGATCACAGAGCTGTTTGACACTGAACTGACTGGGGCTCAGGAGCACCTCCAACCTTTGATCACACACACAGACATCTTGTCCAGGAGAACTGTGGAGCAGTGCCTCACAGAGTAACTGTCTATGCCCAGATGGTGGTGTACAGAAGGATGTAACCGTGGAACAAGCTGTTTCCTGTCCATATTCAGTATAGACTCAGGGACCAGGTCACCATTCCCTCCCTTTAGAACTGGAGAGGTGTACTGGTGCACCCTTTGTCTAGCCGACATTCAACTGAACCAAGTGTCATCCTCTGATTTCAATCTCCCCAGTGATGTGCTGCCTATGTTCAGTGTGGACTTCAGCAAGCAAGCAAGTCAGTTGCTCGGCAGCACAGACCTCTGGCATCTGGCAGAGCTCAAGTGGTTCTCTCCTGGTAAGACACTGAAATGGACCCTGAGGTGAACATCAAGTGCACCATGTCCCTCATAGCCAGATCTGGAGGAACTTCTAGATGCAGTGTATTTCCTGCCACAAGAGAAACCCATTGTACAGGCTTGGTCACCCACCATAATGACTACTGTACATGATACAGCCCCAAAGAGAATGGGAAAGTATAGGCTCAGCTGCTCTGGAACCTTCCTGGGTTTGGAGAAATTAGTTATCAGGCTTTGAGGACTCTTGTCTGTCCCAGACAAGAGTCTGCTTCTGTGTCCATGATGTAAGTCTACTCTGCATACTAGCCCATCACTTTGGGACAGAGCAGGTATTTACCATTGAAGGTTTAGCAGATCTTTAAGAAGATCTTTAAGGATCATCATTTGGAAGATAAGGTTAGTATCACCGAGAAATGTCCTGAGTTAGTAACTTCTGCAGACTGAGAGGGTAAGAAAGTCTCCCTCCTACTGAGTGAACCCTTCTCTGCTACCAACCTATTGGCATGGCACACTTTGTACTACTGGTATGTCCACACTACTGTGAACCAGCACCTGAGGCCTGATGCTATGATGATGCCTCAGCCTGCCTCACTTCACGCCATGATTGTGGAGTTCAAGGAACTGTGGTGAATCCAGCGCCCCTGTGGTAGCTGTGAAAGTTTTATTGTGTACATCATGGAGGACATGATTAAGCAAACCCTGGATTTCTGGGCAAGCAAGGAGACAGAACCCCACCCACAGAGGGAATACCCCTGTTACAAACCTCTCTGTGCCCCATCAGATCCTGTCTTTTGATTTTCAAAAGCCTGTCCCGCAGCAGTGTGTGCCTATGGAGGGCTCCATAGAGCTGAGGAAGTCTGGTAAGACTCTAGAGCCATTCTGTGGATAGAATATCACCTGAAACTGGACGCACAGTCAGCACTGGCCTGATGGAGCTTGTGGAAGACAAGGGAGACTCTTGCTGGAACCCTCATTGCAAGCAAGCCATGTACTTCCTTAGCACCACACTGGATCCTGGAATGCCGCTCGATGGCCCGCAGACAGTCAGCTATGCTGTGGAGAAGTCAGCATGGAGTTCAGGCTCACTTACATCCTGGTCTGACACCTCAACCCCCTATTTGAAAAATAAAGGCTTTGGGCTCTGAAAAAAAGCAACGACATAGAAATCATCCTAACTTATAGGTAGCTATAAAGATGGGCCAAGCAGCACTTCCTAGGAGTAGGAAGACTATGTAGGGGAGAATTCATTAAAGCTAAGACTGAATGGATAATAAAGAAGAGGCTTACAGTCAAGAAAGACTGAATGAAAGGAAATGAGGAGAGGGTGTATAAAAAATGGAGACCACTTGGGAGCATAAACAAGCACCCTACAATCCCATCACATTTTTTTTTCCTGAGTGACCAAAATATCTCCCAGCTGGTCTCAGTTCTCCCCTTTGCCAGGTCCATTCAAACAGTGGTTATAAATCAATCCTCCAGAAACATAATTTTATCACCCTGCCATCCTCAAGAATCGACATTGTCAACTGAAATTGTCACACTATATCCAAATGGCAGCCTCATTTACTTATCTTTACTAGGACTCTCCTAAACGCTAATGGCAGGTCTATTCCCTTGATACCAGGAAGCTCAATGCTCTCTTCACCTCATTTATATTATTCCCCAGCCAAATTTGGTTCATTCTTAGGATCTAGCTCATGTGCTATCTTTTTTGTTCTTTCCTTAACTGTTCCAGCTGCCAAAATTGCTGGGCAACTGGCATTAACAGATTTGGAATTTAATATACCTCATATGTGAATATTAACCTCATTTAATCCAGATCTTGTCTAAGTGAGCTGTATCTTCCTTAACTCTGAAAGGATATGTAGAACAATATATAGTTACTCTCAAACTGAGTGTCCCATGTCTTCTTACCTTTTCCCTTCTTTACTAACATACTTCAATCCCCTTTCTTTCCCCTTCTTGTATTCTGTACAGCACATACAAAGCTTGAAAATTCAAGAGCATCCTTGCTGCAGTTATCACTTGTCCACTATGAAAGTCGTGTTGAAATTTTATTCCCAATGTGAGAGTGTTGAGAAATGGTGGGACCTTAAAAAGGTGATTGGGTCATTAAGAGCGGTTAATATCTTTAGGAAGAAGCTCAAAACTTCCTTAGCTAACAATGAGGGCAGACTGTTATAAAGCAATGCCACCTTTCCAGTTTCTTCTTTTCAGTATATACTCTCTGGCCCTTTCATATCCACCCTACTATAACACTAACAGCTATATATATATATATCATATATGTAATATATATAATATATATAGCTGTTAGTGTTATAGTATATAACATATATATTATATATATTACATATAATATGTATTATATATTATATTATATATTATGTTTATGTAACATATTGTTATATATTATATGTTATATAGAATATAATATACAATAATATGTTATATAATATATATGTAATAAAACACATATATATACAGCTGTTATTAAACTGTCCAGCCTCCAGAAACAAAAGCCAAATTAAACATATTCTTTATGAATTTCCTAGTCCTGAGTATTTTTTTAGCGACGGAAAACAAACCAAGACAACTCTCTACTCTTCGGTCTTAACTTCATATTCAATTTGTCACTCTTGTGCAACGACGGACCTCCCTGTCCCCAGGGGGCGCTGCAACGGTGAGGCTCGGCCCGGCAGAGCTTCTGGATTCCAACGGCGCACGCGCCCGGAAGCATTTCTGCCCCGCCCCGCCGGCCGGAAGGATCCCGAGATGTGTTTCCGGCTGGCCTAATTGCGCACGTGTGTTCGGCTCCGGGCGCTGAGCCGCGGTGCGGAGGCGCCGCTGCGGCGTCTTTCTGGCAGCATGTCGTACCTACAGATGAAACTTCTGCGCAAGAAGATCGAGAAGAGGAATCGCAAGTTGCGACAACGAAACATAAAGCTGCAGGAACAGCTGCAAGGTGAGCGGAGCGGAGGCGGCCCCACGCGGGCCGCGGGCCGGGCCCGAGCACGGATCCCACGGCGGGAGGTGCGGCGCGCTCAGGCCCCGGCCCCGGCCCCGGCCCCGGCCGCCCCACCGCCCCTCCCAGCACCCGTGCAGTCGCTGAGGCCTCCGGATCCCGTGGGGCTCCGACCGGCCAGCCACCTAAAGCTTCCCTCCTGCCCTTCAGCCTCATAATGTGAACCCCGTCACCTCCTCGGGGCCTCGTCGGTGCTCCTCAGCTGCGAGCTACTCATCTTAGTTTCCTGTCTTCCCTTGGTTCTTACACTTTCCTCCCAAATGCTTAAGCTTGTAGTCGTGTTCCTACACATCTCGTCACGGGCTGCAGGGGAGCTTTAGTGACGTTGCCCTGTAAATGTAGGAACTCTTAAGGTCCTCGACTTCCATCGAAGAATAAGAGTTTCTGGACAACTCACGGTGGTAAGAAAACCTGGCAGAGCAGGCAAGCAGATATACAGACAAGAAACGGAAGGGCAAGGGCACAATCTAGCAGAGGGTGGGTGCTCTCACCGGGAGATAGACGCACAGCTCCTTGGGCCGTTGGGGTATTTATGTGATAAAGACAGGGGTCTGGCTTCAAAGTTACGTAAAGATAGTTGCTTCCCCACCCCCCCCACCCCAATACACCTGATGTTACCTTCTGAGTTTCCAGGTAAGAATGCACCCTGCCGTAAAACATCCTTATCCTTTAGATAAAGGGGGTTGCCTAAGTTTGGAGAAAGCGTTTTTCTCAGGAAGACATACATCATGTTAGACAAGTGTTAATTTTTGGGGTGAGGAATGCATCCCTCGGGAAGGAGTTCATCCTGTGGTTCCTCTTTGAAGCAAAAAATGGCACTTCTGTATTTCTAAATACCATATTTCTGAGTTACCTTTACCAGGCCTGTTTGCTTAGGTTATCCTGTTTCGTTTTCATCTAAAGTGTATCTGTAGGGAAAATAGAAAAAAATCTGAACAGTAAGTTTATTGCTCCCTATCTCATGTGACAAATTCCTTAAGGCTTCTCTGTGGCCTGCACAATGGCTTAAAAAAGTTTTATATTTTTGTTATCCTTCTTGCCTCGTTTACAGTCCCAGTTTTCTGTGATCGAGATTTTGAAATGACTGCCCCCAAGGGGAAATGCTAGTCTAACCCCAGGTGGTTTTCAGCAGATAGTAATGAATTGAAAGTGGGTTTGTGGCCTTGAGAGAGATGTTTTAAAGTTTTCATACATTGACAATTCTCTACAAAATAGTTGGTATTGGTGTAGATAGAAGTAACAGTTTTTTGCTTGTATATAGATACTGAGAGGAATAAATGCTTTCATTAGCTGTTTCCAATTCACTGCAGCCTAAGGGAGTTGGAGTTGAATGAGGGAGAAGTAGCAACTTATATAAAAGAAGTAATTTCATTCACAATATTAGTTAAATTTACCAAGTACCACTAAAATGTATACATTGTAACTTTATAACTACCTCATTGAAGTTTTCTAGTCCCAGACTCCCTGGAATTTCTCATGTCAGAGTTCAGTGCCCCCAGGGTGTTCATTAAAAATTGTATACATGATGTTTCTCTTTTTAAATAGAAGCATCAGATGAGAGCCTGTCAGAAACTCAAAATGAAAATGTGCCTGAAGAAACATTGAAAGTTGGAAAGATTAAGAAAGTTAAACGTTCTGTAAATGTGAGTTTGTCAGAAGTACAAAATGGAGATATCTCAGAAGACACTGTGGAAAATGTAACACTTCAACCAAAAGAATCTAACACTTCAACCAAAGGAGAAGTAGAAGCAGCACAGTCTCCTAATACAGAATCAAAAAAGAAAAAAAGGAAAAAAAGGAAAATGATGAATGATGCCGAGCCTGGTATGTACCTCATTCTCTTTGAACTTCAGCTCTTCCTTCACAGTTTTCATTCTACCTTCCCTCTATTACTGAATAGTGAGATCTACCTAGCCCTTTTTATGTCAATGAATTTCACTTAACTGCACTTAATTCATTTACCTCTTTTACTTATCTGCTTTTTTCCTTCCATAATTCTACCCTTTTTAAAAGCAGACTTACTTGCAAAATATATAAAATGGTATGTAGATCTGTAGGTGGTTTGTTCATGTGTATAATCATAGCTACTGAGTAAGATGAGATGTGAAGATCATTGTTGGAAGCCAGCCTGGGCAGGAAAATCCATGAGACTCTTAGCTCCAATTAACCACACCAGAAAGCCAGAAGTGGAACTGTGGCTCAAGTTGTAGAGTCACAGCTTTGTGCAAAAAATGGAAGAGACCAGGCCTTTAGTTCAACTAAACTCTAGTACCAGGAAATAATAATAATAGCATGGAAGAAGGTTTTGAAGAAACAATTTTAATTTTTTTTGGGGGGTGGGGGGTCCGGTCATGGGGCTTGAACTCTGGGCCTGTGCGCTGTCCCTCAGCTCTTCAGCTCAAGGCTAGCGCTCTACCACTTGAGCCACAGCGCCACTTCTGGCTTTTTTTCTTTTTGCTTATGTGGTGCTGAGGAATCAAAACCAGGGCCTCAGGCTTGCAAGGCAAACACTCTACCACTGAGCCACCTTCCCAGCCCTGAAACAGTTTTAATTTATGCTGGAGTAGTGTGGGCAGGATAATGAAGGAGGAGGAAGATTATTGAATTTAATAAACTAGTGATGGAATGGACTTTTTAATTGAGCTATGGCCAAGTAGAAATCTCAAAGGTAGGATAGGACAGGGGTCAGCAAACTATCTGGCCTTCCACCTGTTTTGTTTTGTTTTTAATTTGGCTTACATCATAGTGTGTTAGATTATGTTGTCTTTATTACAACAGAAAGCATTTGAGAACTATGAAGGCTCAAATATTCATAACTTTTTTTTTGGTGGGGGGGGGTCCGGTCGTGGGGCCTGAACTCTGGGCCTGGACGCTGTCCCTCAGCTCTTCAGCTCAAGGCTAGCGCTCTACCACTTGAACCACAGCACCACTTCCAGCTTTTTTCTTTTTGCTTACGTTGTGCTGAGGAATCGAACCCAGGGCCTCAGGCATGCAAGGCAAGCACTCTACCACTGAGCCACCTTCCCAGCCCCCTATTCATAACTTTTTATAAAAAGTTTACCCACCCAAGTTAAAACATCCTGTTGATATATCTTACTTCAAGTAAGTCATTCATTTACAAAGTAGCTTTTGGCTGTTCCCAGATATGTGTGGCTCTTCATGCTGCCTGCAAACTCAATTGAAACTTATAAGAAAATATAAGGTAAAATGAGATGGAAATTCATGAAGCTTAAGAATTAGTTTTGATGTGCTTATAATCTAAACTTCGTCACTAAGTCGCAAAATCTGCATGCTTTTAAAACTGATAAGGAAAACAGAAGTCATAATCCAGGGACACCAATTGACCACACCATGGCTTTTTAATATCTCGGTCTTAGAATCCTCATTTCTGTTCAGCCTTAGTGCCATAAATTTTTATAAAAGCCCAGCATGGTGGTAAATCCATATTAGAGAGCTGTGGATGGTGGAACTGGAACAACAGGTTGGGACCGTGTGGTGAACGTATGTGTGATAACAAGTGGGTTTTATAGAAAATTAATGGCACATGGCATGACTTATAAAAGCCTTTTTAAATAAAATCTGGTAAGTGCCCTTTCCCTATGCTTTAATAAATCTTCATACATTGCTTAGTGCAACTTACAAGATTTTTGTTCATTTTTGGTTCTAATGATTATACTTTTAGGAATCTTACTAAGTTTTGTTGGCAATTCTGTGTAACCAAGATGTTTTCTTGAAAAGGATTCCTTTTTTTTTTTGGTCAGTCATGGGGCCTGAACTCTGGGCCTGGGCGCTGTCCCTCAGCTCTTCAGCTCAAGGCTAGCGCTCTACCACTTCAGCCACAGCACCACTTCTGGTTTTGTTTTTTTGTTTTTTGTTTATGTGGTGCTGAGGAATCATACCTAGGGCCTCATGCATGCAAGGCAAGCATTCTACCACTGAGCCACCTTCCCAGCCCCTTGAAAAAGATTCTTTGTTTGGGTTTTTTTTTTTAACTGTATTTTTTTTTTTGTCTTTTCTTTTTGGTACTGGGGATCGAACCCAGGACGTTGCATTTGCTAGGCAAGTGCTTTGCCACTGAGCTACATCCCAGCCCAAGATTCTTAAATATATATTTAGCTTTGGGAAATATATCTCTGCATAACAAGTCTGTTATGATTTTTTTAAAGAAAAGAGTGTTTTGTTTTTTTAAAGCCAAAGATACTAAAAAGGCAAAAATTGAAGAAGGCACCAAGACTCCTCCTAAAGAAGCAGAAGACAGTGTTGAGAAGCCAAACAGTAAGGACGATGATAGTGAAGTACCCAGCCTGCCCATGGGACTGACAGGTAACGTCTAGGGAGATTTCTGGATTTATCTTCTTGGGAATGTCATCTCTGTCTTCTGCTTTATGGTATTTGGTTCTTTTGGTTTGTTCCTTATTTTTCTTTTCCACATTCCTAACACTTCAGTACTTGGATATGTGCATAGCTTCTACTACCCTTTGTTTCTTTGCTTTATCCTTTTTCAAAACATTTAGTCTTTAATTCACAGTTCCTGACCAGAAATGGCTTCTTGAGCCAGTTTGCCTTGAACTTTTTGTTTATTCTGTTGGTTGCTTGTTCGTTGAAAATACTTAGGTCCAACCCTTATTTTATGTAAACAAAATTACAAAGATGTGTAGCTCAGTGACTAGCATTTACACATCATGCTTATTATGCACAAGGAAAAAAAATAGTTCCAAAAGATACACAGTGGTACATGCTTTACAACAAGGGTAATTTTGCCTACCAGAGTGACTAGGTCCAAGTTTGCCCAGAATTTTCCCAGTGTGAGTACTAAAGGTCTTACAACCTAAAATTCCAACCGCCTTATTATAAAAAAAAATAGAAGATTGGTTACTCTACCCCTAGGAACATTTTTAATGGTCAAAAGGACAATCTGCTGACATCTAGAAGGTAAAGGCTGAAATGTTCTGAAGGCTATAGCTGATGCATAGCCTTCCAAAACTGTAGCTGTCTTCCAGTGCTAGAATGAACCCTGGGCTCATTCTTTAGCCACTATGTTTAGCCAGAATTATCCAGCCACAATGTCATTGCCATCCTTCTTCAACTTACTGTCTTTATAAACTTATTGTTATAAATAGAAAATAGAAGCCGTAAGTGCATTTGAACACTTAGCATTGTAGCTTAGCCTACCTTAAAGATGTTTAGAGGGGCTGGGAAGGTGGCTCAGTGGTAGAGCACTTGCCTTGCATGCATGAGGCCCTGGGTTCCATTCCTCAGCACCACATAAGAAAAAAGCTCAAGTGGTAGAGCGCTAGCCTTGAGCTGAACAGCTGAGGGACAGCGCCCAGGCCCAGAGTTCAGGCCCCACGACCAGACCCCCTTCCCTTCCCCCCCCCCCCCCCCAAAAAAAAAGATGCTTAGAATTCTTCCTTCAGCTACTGTTGAACAAAACCCTCTAATACAAAACCTACTTTCTAGTAAAGTATTGAACATTTCATGTAATTTATCAAATGCTATCCTAAAATGAAAAACTGGTTGTTTTGAGTGTGCTTTTACACCAGCATAAAGTTGAAAATTTGTGACTTGAACTATCTTTCTGGAACCATCAGTATTTCCAAGGCAGAGAGGCCTTGTTTTACAACCTTGCTGTAGATAGGAAGCTACCCAGAGGATTTTGATAGCCCACCCTGCTGAAGAACTACTGCAGTACTTGCCCTGTGAGTTCATATGGGTTCTATGGCTATCTGATTCTTCTCTGTGGTCTTATTGGAGTAAAATTGACTGCTTTTTACTTGACCCTAGGCTCCATTTTTATGTTTTATCCTTTCACGTTTTATGTCATATGGACTTTAAATCATGTAACCACCATCAGTGAAGAAAGTGCAAGAGGCACAGGGTTTTTTCCTAATCAATATCAGTAGAAATGATTGTGGGGGCAGGGGAGGGGCTGTTTGGTTCTTGTGGGTCATGAGGTTTGAACTCAGGGTATGGGTGCTGTCCCTAAGCTCTTTCCGCTTAAGGCTAGCACTTTACCACTCTGAGCCACAGCTCCACTTCTAGTTTTCTGGTGGTTAATTGGAGATAAGCGTCTAATGGACTCTTGCCTAAGCTGGCTTTGAACCACAGTCCTCAGATCTCAGCATCCTAAGTAGCTAAGGTTACAGGGATAAGCCACCAATACCTGGCTGAGGGGAGGGCTTTAACTGTAAGAAGACCTTCTAAGAAGCAAGGCTAGTTTTGGCAGCTATTAACAGCATTAATTTATTTTTATTTTTATCTTCTTTTTTTTGTCGGTCTTGGGGCTTGAACTTTGAACCTAGGCGCTGCCCCTCAGCTTTTCAGCTCAAGGCTAGCCACAGCACCACTTGCAGCTTTTTCAGTTTATGTGGTGATGAGGAATCGAACCCAGAGTCTCATGCATGCGAGGCAAGCACTCTACCACTGAGCCACCTTCCCAGCCCCAACTGGATTAATTTTTAAGAAACCTAAGTTTGCTAATGATAAACTGTCTTTTGCATAGGTGCCTTTGAGGATACTTCATTCGATTCTCTAACTTATCTTGTCAATGAAAATACCCTGAAGGCAATAAAAGAAATGGGCTTTGTACGCATGACTGAGATTCAACATAAAAGTATAAAACCACTCCTAGAGGGCAGGTATGATTATTAACACTGATGTTTAGAAATTAGTTTCTATTCTTAGAGGTAGGAAATTGTAAAGAAAATATCAAAATGGTTTTGTTGATTTAACATTGTATTATGATCAGTCACAATAAGAACTTGTAAGTTATTTACTGATGTTTAAAGAATTAATTTCTTTTCTGTAGTTCAATTTTTATTTCTGTGTTAGGTATATAGGATGTTATTGGTATCAGTGATAGGGAAGGAATGGGCTAGATTTTTTCTTCCTGCTTTAGCTCTGTGTCTAAAATGTCTAAATAGTGCTTTGTTGGTGTTCAGTAAATATTTGTGAATGGGTAGATATAATGTCTTTCTCTTTTCCCTTTTGAATATTTAGGGATCTTTTAGCAGCTGCAAAAACAGGAAGTGGCAAAACCCTAGCATTTCTCATTCCTGCTATTGAGCTCATTGTTAAGTTAAAGTTCATGCCCAGGAATGGTAAGCTTTTGATCTATTTCTACCACTGTTTCACTAGAAGTTTGTTGTAGCTTATAGGGCCTCCTGCTGACAACCATGAGACTTGTACCTTCTGTCATTTATGGATTTTTAGGAACAGGAGTCCTCATTCTCTCACCCACTCGAGAACTGGCCATGCAGACTTTTGGAGTTCTTAAGGAGCTAATGACGCACCACGTTCACACATATGGGTTGATCATGGGTGGTAGTAACAGATCTGCTGAAGCACAGAAACTCTGTAATGGGATCAACATCATTGTGGCCACACCAGGCCGTCTTCTAGACCATATGCAGGTAGAACATTTATATGTATTGTCACTCTTGTTGTTTTATATGAAATATAACGACAGCTGACACTTCTTTTCCATTGTTTTGTTAGAATACTCCAGGATTTATGTATAAAAATCTACAGTGTCTAGTTATTGATGAGGCTGATCGTATCTTAGATGTTGGATTTGAAGAAGAATTGAAGCAGATAATTAAACTTTTGCCAGGTAAGTAGATACATCTGCATGTAGCTTAAAAAGTAGGGAGAAGTTGATTGTGGTTGTTCCTATAGGAAAACTCACATATTTACTGCCAGAATTTTACTTTATTGTGGCAAATGAAGTAGTTAAACCAGTCGTAATTTGTAATACATTCATCAGATTTTTACTGACTTTATAGTTTTGGCATTTTTGATAACATCAGATTCCCTCCTTTGCCATCTTACCTACTGTTTCCTTATGAACATCTTTGGAGAAACCCTAGTCTTATCTTCTGTGTTATATTTGACTGGTACATTTATGGTTACAGTCTTACATCATTATAAATTGTTCATAATAACACCATGATTGTGTTCATTGTGATTTATGTATTGGTATTCTACCAATGTATATAATTAATCTAATAAGCTGTATATATTAAACTCTTCAAGTTTTGATAATCTGATGTCCCTTAAAAACCATTACTGTAATAAGATCCTGAACATGTCCTTCACCCTCAAATTTTTCTGCCCCTTTTCCTCAGTACCATCCTATTTTTTTAGACTATACCAGTTTATCCTTTTAGCTGTGGATGACTGTTGTTGGGATTTTCTGTGGTACAGTTTAGGAGTTATATATGAAGTTGGAATATGATTATTTGTCTACAAGTTATAAAGGCATAGATACCTTTTTCTGATTAATAACTATCCAGAAAATGGGTGTGGAGCTGGTGAAGTTTGTTGTTGTGTTTTGTTTGGGGATGGGGAGAGAGGGAGTGCTGACTCTGAGGCTTGAACTCAGGACCTGGGCCTGAGCTTTTTGCTCAGGTCTGGTGCTCCTACCACATGCCATAGCTCCACTTCCAGCTTTTTGGTGGTTAATTACAGATAAGAGTCTCAGGAACTTTGCTTCCCAGGCTGGCTTTAAGCCTTGCTCCTCGGATCTCAGCTTCCTGAGTAGCTAGTATCACGGGTGTGAACCAGCAGTGCCTGCCTGGCTGGTAAAGTTTTAGCTACCAACTGTTTGAGTTTTCTTGGGTGAGATTTGGAAATTTGCCTTTGAAGGAATTTGTCCTTCATCAAACTTAACAGACCTATGAAGCTTAACAGTGTGTCCTTTTTACCCATTTTAATAGTGACAGCTCCTCTACTATTCCTGATATATCTATGTGAAGTGTTTGTAATTGTGAAATAGTTAGGGAAATTTGGGCTATCTCTGGTTGTATGTTTCAGTACGCAGACAAACCATGCTCTTTTCTGCCACACAAACTCGAAAAGTTGAAGATTTGGCAAGGATTTCACTGAAAAAGGAGCCATTGTATGTTGGTGTTGATGATGATAAAGCCAATGCTACAGTGGATGGTCTTGAGCAGGTACTTTTATAAACAAAAAGCTTAGAACTGTAAAGATCTTGATGGTGTTTCATTATACTTGTTTAGAAATTATCCATAGAGGGGCTGGGGAGGTGGCTCAGTGGTAGAGTGCTTGCCTTGCATGCCTGAGGCCCTGGGTTCTATTCCCCAGCACCACATAAGCAAAAAGAAAAAAGCCGGAAGTGGCGCTGTGGCTCAAGTTGTAGAGCGGTAGCCTTGAGCTGAAGAGCTGAGGGACAGGGCCCAGGCCCAGAATTCAGGCCCCACAACCGGACCCCAAAAAAAAAAAAAAGAAACTATCCATAGAGCAAACAAATTAATGAACTTTTAATCAAAGACAGCAAATTTGAGTATTGGGTCCTTAACTCTTAGTACCAAAAACTAATAATCAGATCAACTCTTTACTGCTTGTTACATTGGAAACATGTTATACTGCCAATTTTAAATACAGTTTAAAAAGAAAAAAAGGTGTTTCTAATGATCTCCATAAGGTATAAGGTAAGTCATAGCTGTGAAAGGTGGTGTCAGATCCAAAGTGGGTTGATGAAAATGGAAATGTTACATGTAGAGTCCTTTTGTTTTTTGTCTTTTTTTTTTTTTTTTTTTTTTTTTTTTTGTCAAAGTGATGTACAGAGGGGTTACAGTTAGATAACATGTTGAGGTTTTTGATAAATCGGTTCCTTGTGATTTCATGTTGGTTTAGTATTTGCTTATTTTGGTCAGTCATGGGGCTTGAACTATGGGCCTGGTCACTGTCCCAGAGCTCTTCAGCTCAAGACTAGTGCTCTACCACTTGAACCACAGCACTACTTCTGGTTTTCTTGTGGTTTATTGGAGATAAAAGTCTCACAGACTTTCCTGCCTAGGCTGGCTTTAATCCACAATCCTCAGACCTCAGCTTCCTGGGTAGCTAGGATTACAGGTGTGAGCCACTGGCACCTGACCAGTTTAGATTTTGAATGTCTTGTGTCTATGTTACTTCACATTGTGTGGATTATTAGGCTCACTTGATTAATTTGTATCTGTTAATTTGGCTCATTTCTAGGGCTATGTTGTTTGTCCCTCTGAAAAGAGATTCCTTCTGCTCTTTACATTCCTTAAGAAGAATCGAAAGAAGAAAGTGATGGTTTTCTTTTCATCTTGTAAATCTGTGAAATACCACTATGAGCTGCTGAACTACATTGATTTGCCAGTTTTGGCCATTCATGTAAGTGGTTGCTAGGGGCTTATTAATGTAGGATAGAAAGTATTGCTCTTTCTGAAGACTAGTTTTGAATAGTTTGATCCCATTGGAAGTCAACATCATTGCAATCTGTAGAACATAAGATGGGTTGTGTGCTTAAAATCAAGTAAAGTAACAATTCCACAGTTTGGATATGTTTATTTAGAGTTTACAGAAACAACTCCATGTTCCAGCTTTAATGAATTTTGTTTTGTTTTTAATCTAGGGAAGGCAGAAACAAAACAAGCGTACAACCACATTCTTCCAATTCTGTAATGCAGACTCAGGGATATTGTTGTGTACAGATGTGGCAGCAAGAGGTTTAGACATTCCTGAAGTCGATTGGATTGTTCAGTATGACCCTCCAGATGATCCTAAGGTAACCAACATATAGTGTAACTGGAGCATCTTTAGAAGGAATGCATTTACTGTCTGGGTTGTCTGAGAAACTCCTTTCATATCCAGGAAGTTTACCCCTGCAGAGCAGCCCTTCAGCATTTCTTGGATTAAAATGTGATTCGGGCTTTCCTGGGCTAAGGGTATGCAGAGAAGATTAAACAGGTAACAGGATGTCTTAAAGTGAGAGTATTAAATCTTTGGAGTGTTGTATCCAGAGCAACAAATGTCTGAAAGAATTAACATTTACTTAAGTTATATAAAAATTCTGTAGTATTTATAGTAGAACAAACTTAATATTAAGAAGTATTTCACGGGACCGTGGATAATAAAGAAAAATTGGTTAGGACTAAAGCATACATGCTTAAGCCAGCCATTTTTGAAGATGAAATACACTTCATTTATTAGCTTACGATGTTAATGTGAACATGATATACAACCTTTTTATGGCTTTATCTTTAACTGATTACTCATTCATGAATAGTGTTTGCAGAAAATGTGTTGGCCCTGCTTTGTAGAGAACAGGGTGAAGGTGGGTATAGCCCAGTTCTGTGGGAGGCACACCATTTCAGTATAGGAGTGCTGATATACCTCTTCCTGTCATCCAAAATACAGCCGTGATGCCAACAGGTTCATGGAATCAATGCCTAAACCCAGGTTTTCTTTCTCCACCAAAGGAATACATTCATCGTGTAGGTAGAACAGCCAGAGGCCTGAATGGAAGAGGGCATGCCTTACTTATTTTGCGCCCAGAAGAATTGGGTTTCCTTCGTTACTTGAGGCAATCCAAGGTAAATACATTTGCTTAGAAAATGTTAAATTGGGACAAGATTGTTCTTATATAGGAATTGGCGGAGAGGTCTTAAGACCGGGCAGGGCTGTGAAAACAGTGAGGTTTTATGTGTTTTTGGCCAGGGAATGTGAGCAGAAATGGCTGCCACACAGCTCAGCCCCCAGCTCTGTCTCATCATACTTACTGGGTCCCAGAGTCTCTTGTCTCCTATTCCCTACAACCCCAGTGTAAGCTTCTCTGCTCCTTCAGTCTCTCTTATTCCTAGTCATGACTGCCTCCTGTAGCCTTACCTGCTTCTCACTTTGGTACCTTTTCTTCTTATCCTTCTTATATAAACAGTGGAATCTGCATTCATACCATCACTACTTTCTTCACTTTTCTGTTGCTGTTTTTCATGGTATCATTCCACTAATTTTCCTGCCATGTCTCTGGGGGCTACTGCTCCTGCCTTTCCCCTAGTCTGCCTTGTGGGGAAAGTAGTTTCCACTTTGCAATTCTTTCTGATCAATCCCTAAGTAACCTATCTGGGTTTGACCTCTCCATTCTACCATAACAGAATCCATCAAAATAGGCCTCTTGGTTGCTAGGCTTTGTGGACTGATGGCAGAACTTCTTTTCCATGATACTTGTTCCTTGCCAACCTCACTAGCATTCAGGAGTATTTCTTCTATCTTGCAACTTGGTGCCATTCCCAAAGTTGCCCTGAACCCTATGCACACTTGCTATATACGCTCCTTTCCTGGTTTTCTAGAATTTCTGCTCTATCCTAGACCATCTCTGAGCTCCAACCCTTCACTGCCCCACAGCACAAGCACTCCTGGAATTTGTTGCTGATTGCTATATCCTCATCAAGAATGGACATCTATTTCCCCTCCAGCCCCCCTCCCCCAGTAACTAGTATAAGTCTTGAACATTTCCAGCTATTTAATGTGATGAATGATAACAAGTATTTGTTGGAGCTTGTGCTCAATAGAGCCCTGTGGGTTTACAAGCCACAGTCACAGGGAAGGATGGTCTTAGAAGAGCTGATGGTCCTCACTAAATGTTCCAGGTTGCTTCAGCACCCCACACAATCATAGACATCTTAAAGTTCTTCCCCAACTTATTTTCTCTGTTCAGTTTTCACCTAGTCTTCCAGGAAGAAAGAAATGCAAGTCCCTAACTTGATTCATGTGCACCCAGCAGAATTGGAACTTCCTTTGACATTGGAAAGCTAGAGAAAGTAGATGCTGGTCCCCATCCTGAGGAAATGCCACATCCCAGGCTTGAGCTACATTGAAACTATTGCTGCCTGGAACCATCAGCTCTCACTGTTAATGGGACACTTGGCACTTTCATCCATCTCCAAATCTGAGTGTTGGTTATTCTGTTTTGTTTTCTAGGTTCCACTAAATGAATTTGACTTTTCTTGGTCGAAAATTTCAGACATTCAGTCTCAGGTATACTGTTTTTTCCAGTTACATTTCTGAGTAAGAGATAACTTTGTCCCAACACCATCTTCATGGGGTTCTGAATATGCCCTTTCATAAGGTGGGAACTAGACTGTGAAATACTTAAGATTCCTTGCTCTGTGGTTTCTAGGTTGCTTTGTTTTTCTTTTCTTTGATCTTATTGCTGTGTCAGTTCATAAACTGACTGGAGTAAGTATAAACAAATGTGTCTTGTAGGTTACTTTATTCAGATATTTTAGGTCTGTTTCACTAAAACCGATGTTTCTTTCTGTTCCAGCTTGAAAAACTCATTGAAAAGAACTATTTTCTTCATAAGTCCGCCCAGGAAGCATACAAGTCATACATACGAGCATATGACTCCCATTCTCTGAAGCAGATCTTCAACGTTAATAACTTAAATTTGCCTCAGGTTGCTCTGTCATTTGGTTTCAAGGTGCCACCTTTTGTTGATCTGAGTATCCTTTTGTTTGTTATTAAGTCATGCTGGAACTAAGGAGCAAAGGCTTCATGGGGGTTTTTTTAGTTTACCAGTAGGTTTGAGTGTGCTTTTGCCATCAGCCAGGGCTCAGATGTTCATCATGGTTCAGTGTCTGCCAGTACTAGTTTAGCACATAGGGGTAAAATAGGGTAAAAAAAAAGGTTAATCATGGTGGACCTTACAGGAAGAAGGTGACATAAGGCTTAAGCTTCAAAAAGACAAAGCAATCTGACCCAGTGAGAGGCAGGGATTTTTGTACCTTGCAGACAGAAACACAGAGATAAAGTTGCAGAACTTGGTGTTTGCCGAGGCCCTCTGTGCAGAGTATTTAAAGGAAATCATTAATGCTGTTCAAAGAGTGTTAAGCTAAGCCCCTTACAGACAGTGGAGAGTTTTATACAAAGAAAAGGCAAGTTTGACAAAAGAAAACATAAGCTTTGCTCAGGGCAAAAAGCAAGAATACCTCCAGTTGAAGCAGTTGCAATTTATAATATGTGCTTATTTTCAGCAGAAGAAACAAGTTTTTTGGTTTTTAAAGTAATTATACAAATGAGTTTTAATCAACAAATCAGATTATGTATAAATGTATCTTGAGAAAAAATTTGTGATAAATCTTGAGGGAACTGGAGGGCCAGATTTTGGGTTACCATCCCCATTCTTTTTTCCTTTTTTTTGAGCCAGTCCTGGGGCCTGGGCACTCAGGGCCTGGGCACTGTCCCTGAGCTTTTGCTCAATGATGGTGCTCTACCACTTGAATGACAGCTATATTTCCAGCTTTTTTTTTTTTTTTTTTTTTTGGTTATTTAGTGGAGATAAGAGTCTCATACACTTTCCTGTCCTGACTGGCTTTGAACTGTGATTCTCAGATCTCAGCCTCCTGAGTAGGTAGAATTATTGAGCCGCCAGGGCTTGCTTCATCCCCATTTTAGATGTTGAGTCATGATTGCTATAATGAGTGCATGTTGAATCGTCTGGCCTGAAGAATTAGGTCCTTTGCTTAGTTAAACATTTCTCAGTCAAATGAAGCAAAAGCCACATATGGCAGTACTGAGAGGACTCCTAAATGTGTTTGTATGGGTCTTATAACTCCTTATTTATACTCACCTTGAATTTTGTTGGGTGGAACAAATGGTTGCTGTGAATATTGCACCTGGACTTAAATCACACCTCATTTTAGTTCCTCTACATTGTCAGGATGTAGGACAGGTGGGCAAGAGTGCAATGCAATGCATGCTGGGTTTCACTATTGCTTATCATCTCTGCTGCCTGATTTCCTTAACATTTACCTGCAGACGTGAATAGCAATGAAGGCAAGCTTAAGAAGAGAGGAGGTGGCGGAGGATTTGGCTACCAGAAAACCAAGAAAGTAGAGAAATCCAAAATCTTTAAGCACATTAGCAGGAAGTCTTCAGATAAGAGGCAGTTCTCTCACTGAAGAATTTCCTTCTACCTTCACTAATGGCCCCAAAATGGTTCTGTTTTCCTACAGGATTTTTATACTGCTTAGAATGTTCTTGGTCTTTACTTCGATGCTATGATGTTTTAATTTTAAATACTCCCTATGCGTGCACACACACAAATCATGTCGTTTTGATATAACTATTTTTGTAACTTGCTGTTATGTGAGGAATTTCTGGCATGGGTAGCTATGCTGCTGATTTGCAAAAAAGAAAAAAGACTCATACTATAATCCCATCTACTTGGGGATGCAGATAGAGATCAGAAAGATCACTGTTTGAAGCCAGCCTGGACAAAAGAGTGAAGGACTCCATATCAGTTCACCAGGAGTGATGGTACATACTGTGGCTAAGAAGATCAGAGGCTGAGACTCGCCCCAGATAAAACACCTGAAAACTAACCCAACCAAGGAAAGGTATATAGGATGAGGCTTGAATGGTGAAGTACCTGTATAGCAAACAAACCCTGTGTTCAACCCTGTGGGTATAGCCAAAAAAAGAAGAAGACAGGACAGCTGGTGAGGATTTATTTCTTGGACAGTCTGAATACACAGACCTGCACTCTAGTATAAAAGAGTAGAGACCTTGAGGAAATACCTAAGATGTCCCTTGAGGTTATCGCCTCCCTATTATATTCCTAATTTAAAAACACTGAAATGAACATGATATATTACACAGGACTATAGGCATTCACACACAGTAGGACCAAAGAGTACTCTTAGCAAAGGAATAAAAAGGTATAATGCCTATTTGGCTCTGATTACCTAAAATATCTAAATGAACTCCCCAAAAAATGAGCCTTTCTTAGTTTTTACTTTTTAAAAAAAAGAAAATTCAAGGTATGTGCCATTAGTACATGAATAAAGTCCCTCTGATAATGTTGAAGAAACAGTTGAGATTGTTGTGCTTCAATATCAAGTTGTAGAAGTATAATACTTGTTCTCCGTTTGATAACTTAAAAGATCATTTTAAATACACACACACACACATATATATATATATATATAAAACAAGTGATGTTTATTTTCATTTATGTTGATTGTGAGATGCTGTGTTTGTGTGTGAGGAAAAATTACCTCTTAAAACCAGTCTGAAACAAAAATGCTTTTGCAGTGTCTGGCAAATGAAGTCAGGAAAAGAGTCCCATTGAGTATAATTACATAGAATATCAAAAGAGGAAACCATGGGATGAAAGGTGTGGGAAAGGGAATGAACTAGGTTTGACCACCTAGGCCTCTTGGGTTTCAAACCTTGTTTTAGAAAACAGAAGCGATGGAAACAATAATCACTGGACAGGATTACTACTAGTGGTGATATTTCAGATGTTTGTGAACATGTATAGTTTTTTGTTTTACCCAAAAGTGAAGTCATCCTCTGCCTTACACTTAGAACTAGCCTGTTTCATGTTCGATCCCTGCCCAACCCACCTCACCCTGTCTCTGTCATTAAATACCCTGTAATTTTGTATTTCATCTAAGACTGCTGTGTTCATATTTGCTTGGTTTACAGGATTTGGATCCTTGCTTATGCCAGGCTGGTTCTCAATCTCAGCTGTCTACTGCTTCTGTGTCTTGTGCTTTTGCTGACCCCAGTCAATACCCAAAGATTTTGGGAAAAGTATATCTATATAATCAGATGGTGAAAAGACTGGTCCTTTAACAACCTGATCTTTTTTGTTAGGGTACAGATGGTGGGCTGAATAGGCCAGGACCAGGGCATCCAGCCTCTGCAGAGCTCAAAACAGCTTCTAGTGGTAATTTGGAGCATTTTACAAGTGGTAGTCGGACTGGTGGCTCATAGCTATAAGTCTAGCTACTCAGGAGGTTGAGGTCTGAAGATTGCAGTTCGAAGCCAGCCTGGGCAGGAAAATCCCTGTGCAATTCTCCCAAAGCTACTCAGAAAAGGCTGGGCGTGGCAAGTGGTAGAATGTTAGCCTTGAGCACAAAGAGGTTCAAGAATAGTGCCTAGGCCCTGAATTCAAGGACCAGGACCCGCAAAAAAAAAAAAAATGGGAGCAAGTAACTTCATTTAAGTCTTAACCAGTTTCATGTAAATACTGGATGTAAGATGCAAATTGCATAAGGGTTAACTAATTTCCCTTCAGTACCATTTAACTTCTCTGGGCTGGATTCATGGATGAAGTAAAAGTACAGAGGTCTATTTTATAAGATAGCATTCAAATATGCAATGAGGTTCAGGGCAGTGCATGGTGAAGTACTCCAGGCGTTAGCTGTCAAGCACATCAATGAAGTTTGCTGACAGTGGCAAAAAGGACGGAGGTTCAGCACATGTCCTGAAATGGTTGGGCCTCTTAAGTACAGACAGAATTTTTTTTTCCCCTCAGCTCCAGGCTAACACTCTACCACTTGAGCCACAGCGCCACTTCTGGCTTTTTTCTTTTTTGCTTATGTGGTGCTGAGGAATCGAACCCAGGGCTTTTCAGGCATGCAAGGCAAGTGCTCTACCACTGAGCCACCTTCCCAGCCCCAGACAGAATTTTTGAAATTTGAACAACAGATCCAGATTTTGCAAAGTGCTCAAATTTGTAAATCTCCCCAGGGTATCTTCCAGTGGTACCCTTTTCAAGACTAATTAGTAATCCCAGTTCATCAGCAATTTGAAAACCTACCTTAGGTCGACATCAATGACTAATAGCTATAATCCTAGCTACTCAAGAGGCTGAGATCTGGAAGATGGTGGTTTGAGGCCAACCACATAAAATTCCCAGAGCCTGGGCTGGGAAGGTGGCTCAGTGGTAGAGCGCTTGCCTTGCATGCCTGAGGCCCTGAGTTCGATTCCTCAGCACCACATAAGCAAAAAGAAAAATGCCATAAGTGGCGCTGTGGCTCAAGTGGTAGAGCGCTAGCCTTGAGCTGAAGAGCTGAGGGACAGCGTCCAGGCCCAGAGTTCAGGCCCACGACTGGACCAAAAAAAAAAAAAAATTCCCAGAGCCTCTAAAAAAAAAAAAAAAAAAATTGGGTGCCAGCAACTATCCTTGAGAATACCCACTGTGAGCAAGTTTCCCACTACCCCTAGGTGCTCTACCATTGGGTACCCTAAGTATCATCCTTCTTAGACTGTTTTAGTCTAGAGGAGGTTGTCAAACAATTAAAATACCTGGTTCCAGTGGACCCTGGTTTGCTTGTCCCATCTTCAAGAGATGGTAGGCCTCTGGTAGTGAGAGGAACCTCCTAGTGATTCTGGTGTACAGCCTTGACTAAACTTCCTGCTTTGATCTTGCTAAGTGTTCAGCAAGGAGATGTTGGTGTAGTCATCAAGATGTAGCCCTCAAGAGACAAGGTGCCCTGACTTTGCAAGGAAACAGCTATGCTTTTGTTTGAATGCCTTATATGGGAAGAAACAGGCACAAACAGCCTTTGCACCTCCCTGAGCCAAGCCTGGGGATCACTCAGTGGTGCTCCATTAAGCAAACAAGATGAACCTTACTTGCCCTGGCCACATGTCCTTGACATGTTTGAGTCTCAGTTATTGACATTGAGAATTCTGTGAGAAAAGAGTATACTTGAGATTCTGATGAGGTGGTTTCACTGTGATATCCAGGCCACACCAGACCATATGGCTCTGTCCTTTATTCACCTTCACTTCTGCGCGTTTTACAAGCTGATTTTCTGCAGCCATTTAATGTGTTTGCAATTCATTTCCAGCCACTCAGTGTCTTTTTCTCATACTAATGTTTTCTTTCCCTGCCTCTTCTTTATATAAAATAGCCATATTGCTTGTATTCCTGCCCTCTGCCCATAGCCTTTTTGCTCCTAAAAGGAGCTCAAGGAAAGTGATTGGATTCCAGCAAAGGAAAAATGCCCCAGGAGGAGGAAAAAAAGTAAGGTAAGCTCCCTGCTTCTAGAAAGTTACTAAAAGCTGGAAGTTTAAGGAAGAAAATGTGCCTTTGGTATTACTCAGCCTCAAGGGCCATGTCTGGGGCTACACAGAGGGCTGTCTGACCTCCCAAGCCAGCAGTTCTTGGAGCTGGTAGAATGTACACTGAGGCTCTGAGTGAGCTGCTTCCTTCTCTCTTCCTGTTTCTTCATCAGTAGAAAGAGGAATGGTATGCACAAGGATTATATGCAATTAGCACTTAGAAGCAAGTTAGTGATAATTCTACCAAAAACTGGGGGACGGGGAAGAAGGGGGAGGAAGCAGGGGCTGGAGATAAAGTGTGAGGTCCCATGTTCATTCCCCAGTACCACCAAAGAAAATAAGGGAACTAGGAACATGACTGTTTAGAACTTCCTGCTCACTCAAGTGTCAAACTGCTCAAAGGAGTCCCCAGCAGGAGGCCTTTGAGATCTGCCTGAGCCCAGCAGCTTCAGGGGCCGGGTGGGTGTATTTGTGTTCCTGTGAACAGAGAGCAGAGCTGTAAGGCTGGTTTTTCTTGTGCTTACAGGGAATAAAAAGGACAGATAGAGGATATAAATTTACCTAATTCCCCACTTGAGAGGATGTTGAGAAGTGAGGCTGGCCCTGGGCTAGGCAGGCTCAGATTTAAGCCCTTTTGTAGTATCACTCCTCTGAGCCTCCAAAGCACCCATCCAGATTACCAGGATGAGGAAGAAATCAGAAGCATCCATGATAGCTAGTAAGTGGCCTGGTCTGGATTCAAGGGCTATTCTGCTCCACCCATAAGCCAGGACATTTTCCACTCACTCTAACTCCAAGGCCAACTGAGGTGGCTTTTATCTTCTCTTTCCTGCAAAAGAATGTGTCCTAGCATTTGAGCAGCAAGGGCTTAAAAACCTAAGTCCAAATTCAGTGCTAGCAATGCAGACCAAAGACCACAAGGCCAGGCTTCTGCCTTACTACTCTGGTAGATATGTCTCAAGTCAGTCAGACTCTATGGGAGCAGTGTCTTTTGTCCTTGTAATTGAGCCTGGGGTATAGGGATGATTCTTGCTCCATCCTACAAGCTCACTGTGGAGGAGGCATATGAGGCAAATCCAGGGAAAATAAAGAGAAAATAACCATCTCTAAGGACTGAGCTCTCAAGAACAGTTTTGGCAAAGTTCAGTCCTGAAGGATGGATGCTGTAACTCACAGCAAAATTTCATGAGACAGGGAGGGAGAGGGAGAGGGAGGGAAGGGGGAAGGAAAGAAGAGTGACAAGATGTCCAGGCTAAATTTAGCATGAGTGAATCCAAGAGTAAGTAGTTTGGTGGACAATGGGCACCAATGGCTCACACCTGTAATCCTATCTACTCAAGAGGCTGAGAACTGAGGATCACAGTTCAAAGCCAACCCAAACAAAAAGCTCAAGTGTATCTGTTCCTCAAGTGGTAGAGCACTGGCCTTGAGCACAAAAGCTCAGGGACAGTTCCCAAGCCCTGAGTTCAAGTCCCAGACAGGCACAAATAAAAAATTAAAAAACTGGGTTCGAGTCTGCCTGTTTGAGTTCCAACAAGCAAAGACCTTCCCCAAGCCTCATAGTTGCCATTATAACAATCATCATGCTCATGGCTGCAGTGGCAGGGCTTAAACCGCTCAGTAAGCATGTCAGAATGTTAGCTATCTGCAGAGATGAGCATCCACTTAAGAAAGGCAGGTGAAGGTAGCAGTCAGGAAGCATGGTGAAAATAAGAAACAAAGTAAAAGAGAAAATGGAGCTTAGTTTCTAGTGGATAGAAAGGAGATACTTTGTGTGTTGGGAATCACCCTAGTTAACCTTTATAGTAGAGAGCACCAGGGTAGAAAACAGAGACCTGGAGATGGAAAGATGGAACAGATAGAAGACCACTGTAGCCCTTGTACACTCCAGGCTTAGCCGTTGATGCTGGGGTGGAGCCTGGATGGGGCAAAGATGACAAGACAGCGTGATGGCCACAAAGATGGGATGTAGGGAAAGAAGGTCCTATTTGCAAATACACAGTCTGATATGTGGCATACATTTGCCTCCTTAGCTCACTTCCCTTGTGTAAAAGGAAATAATCACTGTCTTGCAGCTGCAAAGCAGCTTTTCCCTAACAAAGACTAAACCAACCTTGCGCCCTTTATCTCCTCTGAAAATCATGTCTTTTGTTTTTAATTGTTTCTTGTGGCTCTGCTTGAAATCATTCCTGTGTCTAAACCTCCAAAGCTGTCTAGTTTCTGATTTCTCTGAGTCAACCTTCCTTTTGAGTCCCTGAGCCTTTTCAAAATTTTCCCTTGAATTAGGTAATCATTTTCTGGAACGTGCAATCAGGACACTTTAGTTGATAAATTCAGGCCAAGTACAGAGAGTTTTATGTTACTCTGTCATGTGACAAGACAACTTCTGGTTAGCATGGGAATATTTGAGAGCTGCTGGGGAGGTCTCTAGAGACAGAATAATGTCTCTCAATAATACCACATCCTAATCTTCAGAAAACCGTGAGTATATGAAGTTGTGATTAAATTGATAACCTTTTCCTGAATCATCCATATGCCACCTACATAATCATAAGGGTCCTTATGAAGCTAGAGTAAGTGAAGACAATGACCACACAAACAGAGAGGCAAAGCAATTTGAAGACATTGCACAGCTGCCTTGAAAATGAAAGGGTCAACCAGCAAAAGAATGTAGATCACAGAAGCTGGAGCAGATAAGGAAACTGATTCTCCCCTAGAACCTCCAGGAGGAGCTTAGTTGTGCTGACACCTTGATTTTAGCTCAGGGACTCTCAGTCTATACTTCTGACTATTGTAGGATAATAAATTTTCCATGTTCCATACCATTGAGCATATGGAAATTTGTTACAGCAGTAATAAGAAACTAGTATAGTACCTTTCTCCCATTTCCAGCTGAAGGACTTGTGTAATTTGTCTGTAAAGCAGTCCTGTAATCATTTGTTGGGATTCTTGTCATTTATTTACAAGAGAGAGGCACAATTGTGGGTACCCTTGCCAAACACTTGGGAGAGAGAAGTTGTAAATGCTAGCACTTCTGTATTCATCCTTGGGACAGAGTTTCCTAGCAGTGTAAACTTGGATTCAATTGGAATTCTACAGAACTTGAAACTTCTTGAGGCAAGGTATTTTTTTAAACAAATCAGACATCTGGTGGTGGCATTTTTCACACCTCAATGTGGCAAGGATTTGAATCCAACATTCTCTGCTTTAAGAATGCCCGCTGATAATTCCAGCTGATAAAGAGCTTTCTTACTTTCCATCTACATTGGCTCACACTTAGAATCCTAGCTACCTAGGCAGCTGAGATCTGAGGATCACAGTTGAAGCTAGCCCAGGCAGGAAAGTCCATGAGACTCTTATTCTCAAGCACCAAAAAAAGCTGAAAGTGGAGCTGAGATTCAAGTGGTAGAGTGCTAGCCTTGAGCAGAAAAACTCAAGGACAGTGCAAGCTCAGAGACAGTATCCAACCTCTGATTTCAAGCCCAGGAACAGAAAATAATTAAAAAAAAAAAAAAGAATATCCTTTGATAATTCCAGCTCAGACACTTTCTTGATTATTCATCCAAAATAGACAAAGCACGGCAGTGTACCTACATTTGTTTGTTTTTCTTAATTCTTTTTAAGTGCCTTTTGATGATAAGCAATGAGAATATAGAGGGTTTTAGTCCAACTTCTTTTTCTTCAACTCTATGTAACTACTTTACATGTCAGAATGGGTTACCATGACAATATTTTCCAAGCCCTAATGGAACTGAATTGCACTATTGAAGATGCCCAGGAGAAAATACTAATAACCTGAGAAAGTCTAATCATTTTATAGAGCCCCAGGGTTACTAAAATGGAAGGATATATACATTTCTCTGGGTGATCAGGAAGTGTTACACCCCGCTTCCAGCTCACATAAAACACAGTGTGGGAAGCAACACACCATCCTTAAATTCCTTCATCTCCCTATCTATCTCTGAGCCATCATCCAAGCTGCTCAAATGACAAACGACATAGCTGAGTAATATGCCATTGAGTAGATTTGCCTCTTTGGATGTTTTTGCACATCTGCTGATGGACATTGGTTGCTTCTATCTTTTTAACAATTGTCATTGTAAAGGTGATATACAGCGGGGTTACAGTTACATAAGGTGATACATGTATTTCTTTTTGAACAGTGTTACCCCCTCCCTCATTTTCTTCCACTTCCCCCACCCTGACTCCCCTCCCTGCCACAAGTTGTAAAGTCCATTTGCAACATAGTGTGTAGTGAGTACCACTGTTGCATTGGTTCACCCTTTGTCCTACCGTTTCTGTGAGTCTCCTTCTCTTCCCCAAATCAGATAAATTTATATACAAGACTAAGGGTACAGAAATCAAAAACAGTGACAACAGGGAATAAATCAAATTGTGGGGGGGAGAAAAATATAACTGTAAATAGTGCACTAAAAAAATCTCTGGTTTACATTTCTTGGAGTTCATTTCGATAGGCATCATTTTATATTGTCATATGCATTGCTTCTATCTTTGGTTATTCCAAATAGAGCTTTTATGCACATTTATGTACAAATTTTGTTTGGAAATCTGTTTCAAATGTTTTGGATATATGACTAAAAGTAAAATTTTTGGAATGTGATTTTTTTATTGCACTTGTTTACAACCAGCCAAACAATTTTCCACTGTAGCTGCACTGTTTTACATTATAGTATATTATCTGAGGGTACTAGTTTGTCCATATCCTTGCCAACATTTGTTCTTTTACTTTTGTTTGGGTTTTTTTTTAACTGTATTTTTTTTGTCTTTTCTTTTTTGGTACTGGGGATCGAACCCAGGACGTTGCACTTGCTAGGCAAGCGCTTTGCCACTGAGCTACATCCCAGCCCATTCAACATCTTTTTGTATGCTTGTTTTTTTATATATCTTTGTTGGAGAAATAACTATTTCTTTGCCCTTCGAAAAATTTAGTTTTGGGGCTGGGAAGGTGGCTCAGTGGTAGAGCGCTTGCCTTGCATGCCTGAGGCCCTGGGTTCGATTCCTCAGCACCACATAAGCAAAAAGGAAAAAAAAAGCCGGAAGTGGCGCTGTGGCTCAAGTGGTAGAGCGCTAGCCTTGAGCTGAAGAGCCCAGGCCCAGAGTTCAGGCCCCATGACCGGACCCAAAAAAAAAAAATTAGTTTTGGCTGGGCGCCAATGGCTCATGCCTGTAATCCTAGCTACTCAGGAGTCTGAGATCTGAGGATTGCAGTTCAAAGTCAGCCTGGACAGGTGAGTCCCTGTGAGCCTCTTATCTCCAATTAATCACTAAAAAACCAGAAGTGGCGCTGTGGCTCAAGTGGTAGACTTCTCATCTTGAGCTGAAGAGCTCAGGGACAGAACCCAGGCCCAGTGTTCAAGCCCCAGGGCCAAAAAAAAAAAAAAAAAGTTTCGTCGTTCTTGTTGGGCAGAAAGGAGATTTTATATATTTGGGGATACTACAATCATCAGGTGTATGATTTGCAAATAGTTTCTCCCATTGTGTGGTTTCTCTTTTCAGTTCCTTTTTTTTTTTTTAAGCTGTTACATCAACTTTATTCTCAGAGTCAATCTAAATGATTTAACAAAGCTCTATCGTTGCCAACTATTGTAGGAATCATATTCCTTCTTACGTGTACCAAAACTCATACACATTGAGTTCTGGGTTACAAAAGAGGATTTACTTTCTTTTCACTTTTCACTTTCTTACTGGTGTATTCTGATACACAAAATTTTTCATTTGGATCATATCCAGTTTGTCTATTTTTTTCCTACTTGCTATGCACTTGTTTGTTTGTTACTTTTTTTGGTGCAGGTTCTGAGGCTTGAACTCAGGGCCTTGGCACTCTGAGCTTTTGTGCTCAAGGCTAGCACTCTACCACCTGAGCCACAGCTCCAGTTCCAGCTTTTTTGTGTATGCTTAATTGACGAGTCTCACAGACTTTTCTGATTGGTCTGGCTTTGAAAAGTGATCTTCGGAATTCAGCCTCCTGAGTAGCTAGGATTACAGGCATGAGCCAGTTGCACCCAGCTCTTAATTGTCTTATTAAGAAACCATTTCCAAAGCCGAGATCATATACGCCTTCTGGTAGGTTGTCTTCCAAGTTTCAATCTTGGATCCTTTTTATTTTATTTAATTTTTGTTTATGATGAGTTAGGAATTCAACTTCATTCTCTTACACGTGGATGTCCAGTTATTCCACTACCATTTACTGAAGAAGAGATATTCTTCCCCTCCTCCTCCCTCTCTTCCCCCCTGCCCTGTTCCCATTTACTATTACCTTCTGTCTCCAATTCCCATCACAGTCACCAACAGGCCAGCTGCATTGCAGCCACCCATGTTGTGAAACAAGTCTTTATTCTACCTTGTAACAAAGTAAGACACAATTGATAAGGACAATCAAGAGTGGTTTTTCAACTGCTGGCATCAAGGATGACATTTTTGTCTACCCTGCCCCAACAACTATTTAATGTCAACTATGCCCAGATAAGATTCATCTTGTCCTTCTTCTCAGTATGTCTGATGCCCCTCACACTGGTGGGTGTTCTTCCACATGCACCTAACCACAACCGAGCTTATCCAAAGCACATATCTAGCCCTGCTTTGCCCATGTAAAGCACATTGCTTCACGACCATGGATATTAATTCTCACATCATGTAGGACATTCCTTTTACCCTTCGGTTCCCTGCGTTCTCCTCCTCCTTCCTTTTTCTTACCCATGGACAATTTCTTCTCTACCTCCTCCAGGAAGCCTCCTCTGATTTCTTTTGCTCCATTTTTACTTTTCTATAAATACGTTGTTCAGATGGCAAATTATGACACTTCCTTAGGCACCATCTTTGAACCTGTTTGATGAGCTTCAAGTGGTGTCTTCTGCATCCACTTCATCTTGGGTGTTCCCAGTCAAATTCCCCAGGATGCAGAAAAAGAATAGAATGAGGAAAGGCAATCATTCCCCTCAAGAGGGAAGCAAGCAGAGGGGGGGCCAGGGGAGCCCATGAGAAGCTAGGTGTCTTCTGAGAAATTCACCTCCTGACACCTGTGTTCTTTTAGCACTCACTCAGAGTTGTCGCATCAAGCCTTGTGCCTCCACATCTCTGCTAGACAAGCATGTGGAGTAGCTTGAAGGAAAAGGGGGAAGTCTACAAAGAGAATCTGGAATGTCTTCTCTATCCCTCAGAGATAAAAAAAAAAATCTCTCATAATAGGAAAACAACAGAGCACTCAAACAGTATTGTTCAGGGCAAAAGTTGCCCAAAGGAAGAGCATCCAAAGACCAGACTTTCTTTTTTTTTCTTTCCTTTTTTTGACCAGCCCTGGGGCTTGAACTCAGGGCCTGGGCACTGCCCCTGAGCTGCTTTTGTGTAAGGCTAGCACTCTACCACTTGAGCCACAGCACCACTTCCTGCTTTTTCTGTTTATGTTGTACTGAGGAATCGAACCCAGGGGTTCATGCATACTAGGCAAGCACTCTACCACTAAGCCACATTTCCAGCCCAAACCAGACTTTCTAAAAAGCCAAGGCAAGAAAAACTCAGACTTGGGAAGATAAAAAGAATATGCCTGGTCAGGTGCCGGTGGTTCATGCCTATAAACCTAACTACTCAGGAGGCTGAGATCTGAGGATTGTGGTTCAAAGCCAGCCTGGGCAGGAAAGTCTCTGAGACTCTTAACTCTAATAAACCACTAGAAAAATGGAAGTGGTGCTGTGACTCAAGTGGTACAGTGCTAGCCTTGAGCTAAAGAGCTGAGGGACAGTGCCCAGGCCCAGAGTTCAAGCCCTATGACTGATTCAAAACAAAACAAAACAAAAAAGAATGTGCCTGGTATGTGTTGGAATTAGAAATTATGCACATCATAGCAACACAGGCAGAGGCACGGTAATGGTTCTCTCCTCTCACCCACAGAAGAGCAAATTCCAGAAAAGAGAAGGCTCAGAACAACAGCATAGATAGGGCCTAGCCAGCTGGGGTGATCTATGCGAGTTGAAAGTACTATTCCCTCCCTCCCACTTAGTGCCAATCAGCACACCAGACAGCTGGAACCTCGAAAGCCTTTCTCTGCAGCTCTAAAATTTGAATTCATTTGAGAAGCTTTGTGTGAAGGGATAAAAGTCTAAGACTTCTGGAAATCAGAGTATCTTCTGCCCCAGAGATCCTGGGACTTGCATTGAGGCTTTCACCTTGAAGTCAGAAGCAAGATTAAACCAGTGAATCTCTCAATGATGTAATGCTTTTCTTTAAAATTTTACAGCCACCAGCAAGCAACATAGCACATTGGAGAGTCCCTTCCTCCCTCCCTCCCTTCCTCCCTCCCTCCCTTACTCCCTCCCTTCCTCCCTCCCTTCCTTTCTTTCTTCTTCTTTTTGTTCTGGTCCTGGGGCTTTAACTCATGACCTGAACACTGTCCCTAAGCTTTTATGTTCAAGACTAGCACTCTACCACTTAAACCACATTTCTGCTTCTGGCTTTTTGCTGGTTAATTGAAGATGAGAGTCCCACAGATTTTCATACCCCTAGGCTGGCTTTGAGCTGTGATCCTCCAATCTTAGCCTCCTGAGTAGCTAGGATTATAGGCATGAGCCACTGGTGCCCAGCATGCTTGCTTGCTTGTTTCCTTGCTTCCTTCCTTGCTTCCTTCCTTCCTTCCTTCCTTCTTTCTTTTTCATTTTGTTTTGTGTTGGTAAGGCCTTGTGCTTTTGCTTGACTTTATCACTCAAGGGTAATGCTCTACCACTTGAATCACACTTTCACTCTTGGCTTTTTGTTATTTATATAGATGAGAGTCTCGGGGCTGGTTCTGACACTCAATCCTCAGATGGGTATTCAGATCCTGAGTAGCTAGGATTATTGTTATGAGCCACCAGCTGTCTTTGTCTTTTCCTTTTATTTTTTTCCTCTTAGCTACAGAGAGGAAGATTTTTATCAAGCCATTTCCATTTACACATGCAATGGATTCTACCCAGTCTCACCTTCTATCACTTCCTTCCTCCAATTCTCTTATACAATTTCAGCGGGATTCCTTGCTCCTTTTATTGTGTATATGCAGATCCTGGGGCTTGAACTTAGGGCTTGGGCACTTTAGCTTTTTTTTTTTTTTTTTCCTCAAATCTATCACTCTATCACTACTTGATCCACAGCTCCACTTCTAGTTTTTTGGTGATTAGTTGGATATAAGATTTCAGGGCCTAAATTGGGTGGGGGGAGGGGGGAGGCGGGGAAGGGAAGTGAAGGGTAAACAAAGGAGGAGGCTGCAATGCTTGGTAAGAAATGTATCCATTATCCTGCCCATGTAATTGTAGCCCCTTTGTACAGTATGTTCTCAAATAAAATAAAATACAATTTAAAAAAAAAAAAAAAAAAGATTTCAGGGCCTTTCTTGCCCAGGCTTTGAACCACAATTCTCAGATCTCAGCTTCCTGAGTAGCTAGGATTACAGGCATGAATCACCAGGGCCAGGCTTCTTGTTCCATTCTCATACATGCAAATTACGTGCCTACATGGACTATATTCATGTGCACTCACTTTGCAAGGATATTTCTTGATAGCTCTTTGTATATATTCTATAAATCTCTGTGAGTGTGGGCCTGCACACAACTAGTATAGGGTTTGAACTCAGGGCCTGAGCACTATCATTTAGATTTTTTTGTTCAAGGCTAGCACTCTACCACTTGAGCCACAGATCCACTTCTAGTTTTTAGTGGCTAACTGAAGATAAGATTTCCTCTCTGGACTGACTTGGAGCCTCAATCCTCACTTCTGAGTAGCTGTGATTCACAGATGTGAGCCACTGGTGCCAAACCCATTCTATAAATCCGTACATGAAATTTATCAAGTATCATTTTTATCTTGCTCTGTTTTTTTAATGTACACTACCCTGAATGATGCAGTTGTTAATGCATTTTGCCATTTCTAAATTATGTCTTGGAACTTCATGTTGTTATTGCCATGTTGTTACTGTTATTTTCACTTTTACTTCTCAGGAGTTTAAAAAAAATGCATCTATTGGTCTTTTGAGGGCTTGTGTTTCTCTTAGAAAACCTGGGACTCCATTTCCTGATCCTTTCTATCAGAGAAAGCCTTTAAGCACCCCCGGACAATGTGTGAGGGAATGTGGATAACTCTCAGACTTCATCTCAGCCCTCCTTTGCAAAGTTGCCTTCTGTGAGCTACTTTTACAACGCAGAAAAGGCCATCTGAGACACACAACTGTTCTCGCCACTCCCTCTTACTCCCTTATTTCTTCTGCTTCTGTCTCCCCTGCTGATGAGATACAGGACCAGTGGCACCAGAGAGAACAAGGACCACGGAACAGCAAACTGCAGAGCCTCCAGCTGTCATGGGGATCTGTGAGCTATGTGGCCTGTTTGTCCAGGTCCTAGCAGCAAGTAGGTGGTCTTTATTATTGTTGATTCTGGAAAATGTCCACGTTTTGGCCAAGGGTCCTTCATTCGCGGTCTCCAAATGAAAAAAGGGCCTATATTTACAAGCTGAGGTTAAAAGACAAACTACCTCGGGTCATATTTAGGGAACCATTAGAGGGGATGGAAGGGAAGAGGCTCATCTGAGCTGTGGTGAGAGGAATAATTACTCTAAAGCACTATCTCTTCTTGCATTCCTGCAAACAAATTAGCTTGTACACCCACACAGTAAGAAAGACCAACACCATTTATGCACAGATATTTCCTTGGACACATTTTTTCTTCCCATCTCCATCTGATCAGTTAGCATTACTTTGATAGCGGGTTGGAGGTTGGCCCGATGTTTAGTGGGAAAATTATTTCCACCCACTTATATTCTGAAGCAAATCTATAGCACAGCAGTGAGGGAGCTGAGACCAATACCAAGTCAAGCCCAGAAGAGATTCCTCAGAGCCAAAACTTCTGGATGGTTGAATTCTAGTAATAGTGTTTATCACATAGGAGAGGAGGGTGCTTTTAAATTGCTAGATTTCAGTAGCCAATAGAATCAAAAATAGCTGCCGAAGGGCAGATGGTGCTATGGCATATGTTAATGTAGAGAGGATTTTTAAAATTCCCAATTTATCTCCAGCTATAGATATAATGGGGTGCCTGGCTAAGACTACACCACAGTATTTTCTTTTCTTGCTTGCTTCCAATTTTTTGTGCTTATGCAATCATGAGCAAAGCTGCTATAAACAGCCATGTGCAGGTTTTTGGGTGGATGTATATTCCTTTTCTTTTGTCTTCACAGGTTTTGGAACCCTCGATAAAGACAAGCAGTGGGTGGTGAGGAGAGCTAGCTGTTCTAAAGTCACAGGCAGCTCTTTTGTCTCTTTGGAGGTGAAAGTCCAATTTATACTTTTCATGACAAGTGGTTTCTTTGAGACTTTTGGTAGGCCAACATAAAGCATCAGTCCTTTCTGGAACACCAAGGAAAGAAACTTGTCTGCTTCACTCATAAGTAGCCAGGCACTTGTGGCTCAGGCTTATAATCCTATCTAATCAGGAAGTGGAGATCTGAAGATCATGGTTCAAAGCCAACCCAGGCAGGAAAGGCTGTGAGACTCTTCAATAAACTACCAAAAAAGCTGGAAGTGAAGCTCTGGCTCAAGTGACAGAAAGCTAGATTTGAACACAAAAGCTCAGGGACAGTACCCAGGCCCTGTCAAGACCCAATACTGCCTACCCCCTCCAAAAAAAAAAAGCATCTCAATGTATGGTAGCATGCTGCTCTGTTGCTGCTGTTCTCCTTGGGGAACATTCTAATAAACATGGATTATACTATACCTAAAACATTTTTGTTTGTTTTCTTTTCTTTTCCCTTTTTTTTTTTTTTTGGTTGATCATAGGGCTTGAACTCTGGGCCTGGGCGCTGTCCCTCAGCTCTTCAGCTCAAAGCGAGCGCTCTATCACTTGAGCCACAGCGCCACTTCCAGTTTTCTGGTGGTTAATTAGAGATAAGAGTCTCACAGACTTTCCTGCTGGGGCTGGCTTTGAACTGTGATCCTCAGATCTCAGCCTTATGAGTAGCTAGGACTACAGGTGTGAGCCACCAGCCCCTGGCTTCTTTCATTCTCCTTTCTTTCTTTCTTTCTTTCTTTCTTTCTTTCTTTCTTTCTTTCTTTCTTTCTTTCTTTCTTTCTTTCTTTCTCTCTCTCTCTCTCTCTCTCTCTCTCTCTCTCTCTCTCTCTCTCTCTCTCTCTCTCTCTCTCTCTCTCTCTCTCTCTCTCTCTCTCTCTCTCTCTCTCTCTCTCTCTTTCTTCCTATATTTTCCCATCCTGGGCTTGAACTCAGGGCCTGGGCACTATCCCTGAGCTTCTTTTGCTCAAGACTAGCATTCTACCACTTAAGCCACAGTGCCACTTCTGTTTTTTTTTTTTTTTTCTGTTTATGTGGTACTGAGGAAACAAATTCAGGGCTTCATGCATGGTAGGCAAGCACTCTACCACTGAGCCACATTCCCAGCCCCTTTTTGTTTGTGTTCAAGGTGTTTGTGTAGGTAAGTGTGAATGTGTGTAGGTGTGTGTACACAAGAATTGTTATTCAAGAACTTTCCACCTGTGAGTGGGAGTGGAATGAGACAAGGAAGGGGGCAGAAGGCTGTGCTGTCCCATCTTCATGTTCTTTTACTTAAGGGTTCAGACAATGTGTTGTGGCAGATTGAGTAACTGACCTCAGACAAAGCATCTCTTTGAGGGCTTGGATATGGTTATCTAGGTAAGGAGAAGGCTGAACAAAGGCAAGGACTCAGGCAGATTCTGAATTGCTTCCTAGAAATGGCTGCAATGTGAGGAGTGAGGGGTTGAAACTTACACTCTGTGGTGGGGAGAAATCCTCTATGCTCCTTGTGTGCAGGGGCGTGGCTAAGATGTCAGTGTGTTGGAAACGGATGCCAACTCTCCAGGGTTAGAAATGAATAGACACACAGAAGATAATAGGAGATTTTGTCAAGAAAAATTACTTTTGTGCAAAATGGTACAGTACTGATACTCTACTGAGAGCTAGGCAGGCAAACTAGTAGGTTAGTTTGCTAGATTTAGATCCCAGTCCAAACTGTCCCTCTTCCTTGTTAGGCTCACATTCTAAATATAATTGGTTACCATAGTGAGAAAGAGGCTATTAATTTTTTTCAAAGGCTTGCAATTTTTTTCCCCATCACAGCTGTCTGGAAGCAAGGTTGGGAACAAGGTGGCTGGCAGACATCGTTGGAGGAGGTTGATGTGGTCAGTGGAAAGCTCCCACTCAGAAGAGGATCTTATTCCTTTTAACTCTATTGATAAAGATTTCTCTAACAAGCAGCATATTTGGTAGCTGCAGTTTTATTCTATTTTTATTTTATTTATTATTGGTAAAGATTTATCTCCCCAACATGGCTAGCTGGTCACAAGCAGCACTTCCGGTAATTACAGTTTGTTCTTTTACCTCCTTCAACAGAAGATTCATATACCTTACATGGACGCTGGTTACAAACAGTACAGATAAGGCTAGGAATGTGGCTTAGTGGTAGAGTGCTCGCCTAGCATGCCTGAAGCCCTGGGTTCGATTCTTCAGTGCCACATACACAGAAAAAGCCGGAAGTGGTGCTGTGGCTCAAATGGTAGAATGCTAGCCTTAAGCAAAAGAAACTCAGGGACACCACCCAGGCCCTGATTTCGAGCCCCAGAACTGGCAAAGAAAAAAAAAAAAAGGACAAATAATACTTACAATTGAAGTCAAAAAGCAAATGATCTCAGGAAGTATATGTTAGGAAAGCTCAAGCAGAAGAAAGGAAAAAAGTAGACAGAGACCTCAACGGAGTAGATCAGGATATTATCATTACTGCGGGGGGGGGGGGGGGGGGGTGGAGGGGGAAGGAAGGCTCCAGCAGGGAGAGTCAGAAAAACAAGGAGCAGGGGACATGGGGTTAGGGTTTAAATATAAACGAGCATGAGCATTTGGGGGATGTCTTTGTGGCTGCAGTAAACTGCCCAGCAGTTTGGGGTTTATGGTAGCCTTCTGATGCCAACAGTCCTGCACCTTCAGATAAGGTCAGGGGTGAATTTTTGCTGGCAATCAGGAAGGGTCCCCAGGGAAGGGAGTTGGTCAGTGGGCCACAGGAACAACATTGAGTTATGAGAACAGAGCAGATTCCCATCAAGATGAAGATCAAAAATATCAACGTACCAGACAGAGGCACTTTAGTTTGAGCGAAGAGATTATTTTTCCTCACGAATATGGTGACAGGATAGCCAGCACCCAATATGATTCCTCGTAGAATAGATCCGTTCTTAGGTGAGGAACTAGGGCAGAGAGCCATGTTGATGTAACAGGTCTTTCTATGGGTGGTTGTAAGAAGGCCATGTGGTAAGACAAAAATTTCCTGTGATCTAGTAGGACAATTAAGAAGGGGAAAATCATCTGGAAGCATCTGAATTACCTAAATGTGTAGGGCTGTGTGTGTGTGTGTGTGTGTGTGTGTGTGTGTGTGTGTGTGTGTACCAGTAATGGGGCTTAAACTCAAGGTTTGGGTGTTGCCCCTTTGCTATACTTCCTCAAGGCTGGTACTTAACCACTTGAGCTATACCTCTACTTCTGGCTTTTTGGTGGTTAATTGGAGATAAGAGTCACAGAGATCAGAGTCTGCCTGGGCTGGCTTCAAACCATGATCCTCAGATCTCAGCCTCCTGAATAGCTAGGGTTATAGGTGTGAGCCACTAGTATCTTTCAGATTTATGGTTCTTCACAGGGATATTCTTGTCTTTTAGGTGGCATTTGGCATATGTTATGATTTGAATATTAATGCCTTATGGGCTTATGCCCTTATTATACTTAGGTGTTTGGAGGGTGATGTTTTTATTAGTAGGGTCTTATAGCTTGATGGCTGTTTCTTTTATTTCCCAATCAAGACAAGTCTGCAAATCTCCCTCTTATCACAGTCTTGGAGCCTGAGGAACTAAAAGGGGATAGGGAGGGCTGGGATGTAGGATGGTCCCTTTCCTGGTAGGACTTCTTTCACAACGCTGTCTCTTTTGTATGTGGTTTCCACTTGCCAGGCCAAGATATTGCCCATAGCCTTGCTTCCTAATTAATCTAACCTCTCACCATGAGCCCAAATCTTTCCTCAATTAAGTTGTTCTCTCAAGTATTTTGTTACGGCAATGAGAAGAGGAACTAACACAGAAAATTAGTACTAGGAATAAGGTAGTTGCTGACCAGGTGGTTGAGAAACCATTGGAACTAGATTGTGGGAGGAATTTGGAAGAGTTTTTAGATTACAGAAAGTCTAGGGTGCTGTAAGCAGAGTGTTTTCTAGAGCAAGCTCAGGAGTACACAATGCTGAGGGACATATGTGAGTAAAGGTGAACAGTGCTCATAAGGTGAAAGTGAGAACTCTTGGGACTTGAACTGGAGGTCATTCATGTTACATTCTGTCAAATAATTTGTCTTCATTTTGTTCATGTCCTATGATTTTCAGTGAAGCTGAACTGAACATTATTCTACTAGCCAGACCTACTGGTGTACACTTACAAACCCAGTAATTCCAGCAGTTACCATCTTACCCCCGCTTTCTAGGGTAAAATACGACATCCCCCTGTTGTATTCTTTTGCCAGGTAAACCTACTCCTTTCCTTTTCTTTTATTGTGCTTGAAATCAGGGACTGAGCACTGTCCCTGAGCTTTTTTTATTTTATTTTATTTTTTTGGGTCCAGTCGTGGGGCCTGAACTCTGGGCCTGGGCGCTATCCCTCAGCTCTTCAGCTCAAGGCTAGCGCTCTACCACTTGAGCCACAGCGCCACTTCTGGCTTTTTTCTTTTTGCTTATGTGATGCTGAGGTATCGAACCCAGGGCCTCATGCATGCAAAGCAAGCGCTCTACCACTGAGCCACCTTCCCAGCCCCAATGTCCCTGAGCTTTTTTGCTCAAAGCTAAGGCTCTACCTCTAGAGCCACAGCTCCAACTTCTGGTTTTTGGGTAGATAATTTGAGATAGAAGTCTCATGGACTTTTCTTCCTGGGCTGTCTTCTAACCACTATGCTTAGATCTCATCCTCCTGGGTAGCTAAGATTACAGGTATGAGCTTCTGGCAATTCAACTTTCTTTAGATCAGCATTGATAACACTTTGTGATCCTTCTTTATTGCACTATCACATGAGCATCTAAATTCATTAACAACTTCTACCTTGGTAAGGGTTTCCCTACCTTGGTACCGTGGACATTTTAGATGGAAAGACCTTTGTCCTGAGATTTTCTTGTGCATTGTAGGTTTGGTGACACCATTGTCCTCTACCCAGTAGATGCTGACAGCAATCCCCAAAATGTGACAACAAAAATGTCTCTAAGTCTGGGTATGAGTGGCTCACGCCTGTAATCCTAGCTATTCAGAAGGCTGAGATCTGAGGCTTGTGGTTTGAAGCCAGCCTGGACAGGAAAGCCCATGAGACTCTTATCTCCAATTAAATACTAAAAAAGCTGGAAGAGGCACTGTGGCTCAAGTGGTAGAGGGCTAGCCTTGAGCAAAACAAGCTTATGGGTAATATCAGGTCCTAAGTTGAAGCCACTACACATACATATATACACACACACACACACACACACATACAAATCTCTAGACATGATGTATCAATTTCTTTTCTCATTACTATGACAGAATACTGAGGAGGAGGAGGAATTATTTAATTTTACTCACAGTTTCAGAGATTTTAGTATGTTGTACGTGGTTCCCTTACCTCCAATCCAGGGTACAACAAAACTTCGAGGCATGTGGAGGAGGAAGATTCTTGCTACAGGGCAGCAAGGATGCCTAGAAGGACTGGGGTCAAACTTAACCTTCAAAGACACACACCCCCAGTGACTTATTTCCTCCAGCCAGGCCCCACCTCTTTGGTTTCCAAGAGTGAATCCAGCCTCAGACCAAGTGTTCAATATATGCAGTTGTTGGGGATTTTTTTGGTTCGTGTTTAAACCATAACCTTCCCCACTCACAGTCTCCAAAGGCTCTATCCATCTTATAATGAAAAATGCATTTAGTCTATTTCCAAGAATCCTTTTTGTCTGAACTGAAATTCCGGCACTGTTCAAAACTCTTCACACACTACTGTGACTGAATGCAAACTCATAGCTACAAAGACTAAGAGAAGAAGTAAAATGAAAGTTGCTTACTTTTAAAAGACAAGGACCCCCCCCACCCCTGCACAGTATCTTTACAATAAAAAATATATTAAAAAAAAAAAAAGACAAGGACACAAGGAAACCTTGCCATTCTAAAGAGAAGGGATAGGAAAATAGCAAGAAAGGATGAGACCAAAGCAAGACCCAAACCTAGCAAGGCAAACATTAAGTACTATAGCTCTATATCTGGCCCCTAAGACACTAGGTGATATGATAAGGGCACCAGTGGGTTTGAGCAGCCTCACCCCTATAGACTTGCCATTTGCTTCTCTCTTAGGCTGTCTCTAGTTGTTACAATAGATTTCTTTGGCAGATAGTCCATTTCTGACACTTCTAGCAGTGAAGCCCAGGCTATACCGTTACAAGTTCATGCATAACCCTGTCTTACATTTGAAATCTCTATGGAAGCAAGCAAGCCTCTATCAGCACGTTTTACATTCTGCATTCCTGTAAAAACGGCAATCATGTGTATGCCAACCGAGTCTTCCACTACTCCAGCTAGCCAGGACTCCTTGAATTACGCTGCACTAGCCCCTGAGTGACTGTGTTTAAACTTAAGCAGAGCCTTCTATAGGCATGCGGAGCTCCCAGGAGCTCTCATCTCAAAGCAAAGTCTCAAATTAGTTAAATGTGATTCATGGGGAGGGTCCCACCAGTTCCTGAGAAACCCTCAACTGGTAAGAGGGGAGTTAACTCAAGAGGATTGTAATTCAAAGCCAATAAGAATAAAGATTTGTATGACCCATTTTTGCCCAATAGCTGAGTGCAATCGTGTATGTCTGTAATCCCAAAGAGAAATAAATGCATGAATATCATTGTCCAGAGTAACCTAAGCATAAACAAAAGACTATTTGAAAAATAACTAAGGCACACACAAAAAAATAACTAAGGGCATACCTCAAGTGGTAGAGTACCTTCCTAGAAAGTGAGCAGGCTGGAGTTCAAACAATACAGAAAAAAAATGAAAGAAAGAAAGAAAGAAAGAAAGAGAGAGAGAGAGAGAGAGAGAGAAAGAAAGAAAGGAAGAGAGAGAGAGAAAGAAAGAAAGAAAGGAAGGAAGGAAGGAAGGAAGGAAGGAAGAAACAAAGAAAGAAAAAGAAAGAAAGAAAGAAAGGAAAGAGAGAGAGGATAGGGAGGGAAGGAAGGAAGGAAGGGAAAGAGAAAAAGGAGAGAGAGAGAGGAGAGAGAGAGAGAGAGAGAGAACACCACAAAGTATATTCATTGGTCCTCATGTGCTAAATTTTAGTTGTTTCGGTAACCCCAGCAACTACCAGGACAAATTTCTTGTTTTTCTGGAGTAAATGTGTAAGTTGAGGGTCAGGAGCTGGTGGCTCATGCCTGTAATTCTAGCTTCTCAGGAGGCTGAAATCTGAGGATCGCAGTTCAAAGCCAGCTTAGGCAGGAAAGTCCGTGTGACTCTTATCTTCAATAAACCACCAGAAAACCGGAAGTGGCACTGTGGCTTTGCTCTCGCCTTGAGCTGAAGAGCTCAGGGACAATACCCAGGCCGAGTTCAAGTCCCATGACTGACCAAAAAGAAAAAAAGTTTAAGTTGAGAAAGTAGGAGTCATGTAAATCATAATTATAGTGGTCCTGGTAAATTACTTCATTAAACCCATCAAATCTGTGAGATGTGCTTTCGTAATTTCCATTTATAAGACATAGAAGCAGATAGGAGTATACAGATTTCCTCAGGATCCCACAGACCCCATCTAAATTTTTAAAAATATTATTTTATTTTCTTCTTATAGTTAAACAATCTTTAGAACTGCTACTTGTTTTGACAGCATGAATTTAATAGCTCTTGCTTCTTCGTGTGTCCAATGGAGTCAATAGGCTGTCATAAGATCTATCTATTTCATGAGGTTACTGTGAAAAGTAAATGTATTAACTACTTAGGACATGGTTTGGCATACAGTGAAGGTTAGTAACTTATATGAGATAAACAGAAAATGAATAGAGAATCCCTCATTAGACCAGTGATTCTCTTAAGTGTGGTCCTCAAACTAGAGGCTAAGTATCCTCTGGGTACTTGTTAGAAATGCAAACTTTGCTTTCCAGCCCCAGCCCTAAATTTTGGAGTGGGCTCAGCCACCTGCATTTAGCCAGCTCTCCAGACGACTCTGATGTATTATTAAGTTTGAGAACTGATGAATGTCCATTCTGAGGAGGCGATGCTCTAACTGCATGGGATTGATTCCCAATAGGATGCCTTTTCTGGCTATAAACATTCAAAAAGCACAAAACAAAACAAAATCAACTCTTTATGTCTTCCCTTCTCTGTTCCTCTGTTTGTTTTGGTGCTGGTCCTGGGGCTTGAACACAGAACCTGGGTACTATCTCTAAGCTTTATTTGCTCAAAGCTAGCACTCTACTTTTTGAGCCACAGCTCCTTTTCTGGCTTTATTTGGCAGTTAATTGGAGGTGAGTCTTACAGACTTAACTTCCCAGGCTGGTTTTGAACCATGATCCTCAGATCTCAGCCTCCTAAGTGGCTACGTTACAGTGTGAGTCACTAGTGCCAGGCTGTTCCTTTACATTGCTATGTTCAGCAAACATCTTCTCAGCCTTATGACCAGATGTCTTCCCTGGTACCCTGACACACCCTAACTGCCCTCCACCCTCAGTGAGATTCCCTCCTTACTCCCACCCTCCCTCTTTCTTATCTTCTTCCCCCTCCTTCATTTATTGAGACCCCTGGGACTTGGGAGGGTAGGGTCTCAGGAGAGCCAAGGCTTTATCCTCTGGGAACCTGTCATCTAGAGGAGAGACAGACACAGGTCTCTGTCCACCACTGGCTTCAGGGTGTGGGGGAGCAGGTGCACTAGTGAGAGCCAGGGTTCGGGCAGATTCAGGGATGAGGACAAGCTTCTCAAAGGACTTGATAAAATATTATTAAAAATCCATCTGGAAGAAAAATACAAGAACTACAATATCAAACAATGAATTTTTAATAACAGCACAAAAGATAATCATGGGAGATACATGGAAATAGTAAAGAGAACCTAAAGGTACTGCTGAATAAAGATGATAAAAATGTTCTACTTAAATTTTCCTTCAAATAGAAACATCTAGAAGTGGATGAATGACCATTGGCCAGGAAGGAAAGAGCTACCATTTAGTTACTGTTGAATGCTTCCTAATCATTCTCTGCTAATGGTTTGGTTTTGCTAGTCTTTTGTTTTGTTTTGTTTTTTGGTCCGGTCGTGGGGCTTGAACTCTGGGCCTGGGTGCTGCCCCTCAGCTCTTCACTCAAGACTAGCGCTCTACCACTTGAGCCACAGTGCCACTTCTGGCTTTTTTCTTTTTGCTTATGTAGTGCTGAGGAATCAAACCCAGGGCCTCAGGCATGCAAGGCAAGCGCTCTACCACTGAGCCACCTTCCCAGCCCTGGTTTTGCTAGTCTTAATTACTTCAAGTCTTTGCTTACCCCTCATCTTGCCATCTTGCATGCCTCCTTCTTCCCTGTGTTAGCGGGGTGTGTGTGTGTGTGTGTGTGTGTGTGTGTGTGTGTGTAAAAATCCTCATGTTTAATACCCAGGTCATAAGCTGCCTTCCCCAAGAGGGCTGCTCTTCTTCTCCTCATTGGAGGTAATTACTCTTTGCTGGCAAGGTCATCATCCCTTGTTGAGTCTAACTTGCTTTAGCACATTTTGCTGCATTTCAGTTATGGCAGAAATTTATTTGGTCTTATAAATTTGGTCTTGATTCCCCAGGATCAAGACAGCATCAGACCATATTTGTACCAATGCGAATAAGGGATAAGGGCCAAGCCCTTGTAGCATTATAATAGGATTATGTACAACAGCAAGGTGAGAAGGCAGGCCCACCACCTCTTACCCCAAACCACAGCTGCAGAGAAACAAACAAACAAACAAAAAGTCATTTGTAACCTTCTGACAAACCTTAATAGTGAGAAAAGGGGACTGAAAGGCAACTGATTTCTGATTAAATGTCAATGATAATGACAAGAAATCTTTATTTAGATAAGAAAACTTTATTCAACAAAAATGTAATAGAATAAGCTGGGTGCCGGTGGCTCATACTCTTAATTCTAGCTGGTCAGGAGGCTGACCAGCCTGGGTAAAAAAGGATGAGAATTCATCTCCAAAATAACCAGTAAAAAATAGGACTAGAGGTATGGCTCAGGTGGTAGAATACCAGTCAAGCAAGCTAAACAAGTGTGAGGCCCTGAGTTTAAGCCCACTAAGTACCACCAAAAACTGTAATAGAATAGATACAAAGAAAGAAGAAAAGTTACAGAAACATTATGTAACAGATTAGTGAAATCACACTGTGTTAAAATGGGTATGTATCCATAAAGTCAGTGCAAGGAAATATTAAGGAAATAGTTTGAATACCAGGAATAGGAATAAAGAAAAGATCAGAAAGACAAACTCACCGGCCAACAGGTTTAATTAAACATGGAAAGGGTGTTCTTCAGCCTGGCTGGAAAAGTAATAGCATGATTCCCTCACAATAAGGTTTCTTTTATTAGCAGGAAAAGTGAAGTCAGGTGGGACAAAGGTCAGGGGTCATAGGGGCAGTGTGGAACAGGGGAAGTCAATCTTTGTGCAAAGAAAGGATCTTAAGCTTAGGAAAGGGTTTTTTTTGTTTTGTTTTGTTTTTGTTTGTTTGTTTGTTTGTTTACAGCATCTTGTCCCAAATGGTAAGGCCCTCAAGTCACAGGTTATCTCTTTTGCAGCCCCAGGGTAGTTCAGAAAGGGAGGTGGGTGGAGGAGATGATTTGGCAAAGTCTGCAGCAAAGCCATTCTAAGATATGGCTTGGGGAGTTGGGGGGGGGGGGAAGGGGGAGGGATAGGTGAGTGCTTTTAGTTTAAGTCATTTTCCATCAGTCAGTACCTAGATTCCTTTGAAAACAAACACGGCTGGGCACTGGTGGCTCATGCCTAGCTACTCTGGAGGCTGAGATGTAAGGATCACATTTCAAAGCCAGTCTGGGAAGCCAAGTCCTTGAGACTCTTACTTCCAATAAAGTACCAAAAAAAAACTAGCAATGGAGCTGTGGCTCAAGTGGTAGAGCACCAGCCTGCAGCAAAAGACGCTCAGGGATGGCACCAAGACCCTAAGTTCAAACCCTAGAACCAGCAAAAAATAAAGTAGACAAACAATGCTACAAAGGAATAAATAGATAACAAATCAAGGCTGTCCGTCTCTCCCTCTTGTCTCTTCAAAGCCAGAGTTAAGAGAACAGTGGAACCAGGAAATCTCTCAAAGGTACAATTTGGAAATAGGCAAAGAGAATAATCATGCCATGACTACATTTTAACTGAGTTATTAAATTTGGAAGAAAATGTATCAAGGAAATAAGCCCCAAAGAGAAAGACTCTACTAATTAAAAATTTAAAAAATCAATAAACAGGAGGCCTGTCAAATACTGTTTCCGGTTTGTGATTTTGTCCCATTGCAAGCTGACAAGCTGTCTTGCTCCTGTTTCCTAGATGATGGCAGAAGACATGATATTCCTTGGACTGAGACAAAGTTACTAGGGGCAAAAGCTATAGCCAGAGCTTCATGTCTGTGTGTCTTATCCCCATGTTTCCTAAGGCCTGTGAATAGTAAAAAAAAAAAAAGGTCCATGCTGAAATCCTGCCCAGCAGCAGGCTGCATCCTGGGAGGAGAGCACCAAATACACTTCAACAGTAGACTTCCCCACTTCCCAGAAGAAGAAGCCACCACATCCATTAAGGCTTTCCACAAACCGGGCTCTGAGAAAGGCTGGGTTAATTAGCAGTGCTGAGGTGCCTCACCAGGATATGCAAGGATACTCAGGCTTGTGGGTCTCCTCTCCCAACAACCCCTAATTTATTCACTCAATGAACTCATTTGAATGTGTTAAATCACCAACTGTGCACCTGGCATAGAGCGGGATGCTAATATGGCAGGGAACAAATTTCCTGCACAACAACAGCTAATGTTTTAGTGGGAAAGGCAGAGAAAAGGAAAGCAATTAAATAATATATCACTCCTGTGAGATGATGTAAAGTACCAGAAAACAGAGTAGGGGAAGAGAAAGTGCCCGTGGACAGATCCAATTGGCAGGGAAGGCCTATCTGGCATGGGACAGGGGAGCAAAGACCCAGATGAAACCAGTAGATCAACCATGCCTGGAAGAGCATCCAGGCAGAGGGAAAAATACACACAGTCCCCAGGAGACACACAAGTCACATTCAAGGCAGCAGGAGGGCAGTGTGGCTCCATTGCAGTCACCAGGAGGAGAGCAATCAAACATGATGGGATATAAGTTCAAGAAGATGTGTAAGCATGGCAAAATACTCTTCTAAAAGACAATCATGTAGACTTTTGATATAAAACTATTAAAACAATTATACTGAACGCCTAGTTCAATGTATGGAGGGCAAACAGAATTGGAATGCCAGGGACAAACAGAATTGGAAGTTAGATCTGAGTCCTACTATCTCTCTAAGCAAGTGTATTAGTCAACTTGAGCTGCTGTGACAAATACCACTGATGGGATCCATTGCTCATTAAACAATAGATATTTCTGACAGTTCTGGTTCAAGGTGTCAACTGATTCTGGTTCATAAAAGGTCTGTCTTCCTGTTGTGTAGACAGAAGCCTTTCTGCTGCATCATCACATGGTAGAAAGAGTGAGCTTTCCAGTGTTTCTTCACTCTGCCCACTGGATTAGGCTCCTCTCTGGACCTCATTTAAATTTATCATCCCCTTTTGGGCCTTATCTCTAAATATAGTCACATTGGGGATCAGGACTTCAACATATGACTTTCAGGGAAGAGTATGCAATTCAATCCATCGCATCAAGTTGGCAAAACCTTATATATATTTTTTAATCTGCAATTGAGAACGGCTCTTGAACAGGTTGCTGGTAAGTTTGACTGGAAGTGTGTGGGAAAAAAACTATTTAGTTGAATCAACTATTTGAGAAATTAAAACTATGCAAAACCACAATTTTTTTTTTAATTTTTTTATTGTAAAGATTCTATACAGAGGGTTACAGTTACATGAGTGGGGTAATGAGTACACTTCCTCTTGAACATTGTTACCCCCTCCATTGTTTTCTCCCTACCATCCCCTCCCTCCCTCCCTTCCCCAAGGTTCTTTTTTTTTTTTTTTTTTTTGATTGTGATTAAGTGATTACTTAATTTCCGGAAATTCACAGTATTGTGGAATAATGATGCTCATTTAAAGTCACACGTTCATTCTAACTTTCCTGGAGCAAATTGTCTATCACAGTCTGTAATATATAACGGTGTTCATATGTTATATACCATACACGTGATCAGCAGCATGGGGATATTTAGTAGTGGTTCAACCAGATGAGTGGGAGTTCTTTGTTTCTTAAGTCCTGTTAGTTTTGTCATATCACCTAACATTTTGGATTTATCATCCGCTTATCAGGGAGACCATGTACTGTTTGTCTCTTCGTTCTTGGCTTACCTCGCTCAACATGATTCCTTCTAGCTCCATCCATTTCCCTGCAAATGCCATTATTTTGTCATTTCTAATGGCTGCATAATATTCCATTGTGTATAGATACCACAATTTTTGGATCCATTCATCTGTGGTGGGGCATCTAGGTTGTTTCCATATCCTAGCTATTGTGAACAGTGCTGCAAGAAACATGGAGGTGCACGTGTCCTTGTATATTGGTTCCTGTTGTTCAGGGTAGATGCCTAGAAGTGGTATGACTGGGTCGTAAGGGAGGTCAATCTTTAGCTTTCTAAGGACCCTCCAGACTGCTTTCCAAAGTGGTTGTATGAGTGTACATTCCCACCAGCAGTGTAATAGCGTTCCTCGTTCTCCACATCCCCTCCAGCATTTGTCGTTGGCTGATTTGTGGATGTGGGACATTCTGACTGGGGTAAGGTGGTATCTCAGGGTTGTCTTTATTTGCATTTCCTTCACCACCAGGGATGATGAACATTTCCTCATGTGTTTCTTTGCCATTTTTATTTCTTCATTTGAGAAGTCCCTCTTTAGTTCCCTTGCCCATTTAGTAATTGGTTTGTTAGGTTTGGGAGGGATTAGTTTCTTGAGTTCCCTGTATATACAGGATGTTAACCCCTTGTCTGATATATTGCTGGTAAATATTTTTTCCCAATTAGTTGGTTGTCTTTCTAGCTTGGTTGCGATAGCTTTATCTGTGCAGAAGCTTTTTATTTTAAGGTAGTCCCATTTGTCGAGTCTCTCTCCAATTTGTTGTGACCCTGGGACTCTGTTCAGGAAGTTCCTTCCTGTGCCTATTAGTTCAAGTGTCTCTCCTACTCTGTCCTGCAGTAGTTTCAGAGATTCAGGTTTAATGTTAAGGTCTTTAATCCATTTTGAGTTGATGTTGGTGCATGGTGATAGGCTGGGGTCCACTTTTAGTTTTCTGCATGTGGCTGCCCAGTTTTCCCAGCACCAGCGGTTGAAGAGGCTGTGTTTCTTCCATTGTATGTCTTTGGCTCCTTTGTCGAATATCAGCTGGCTGTAGGCCTGTGGATTTATTTCTGGATCTTCTATTCTGTTCCATTGGTCTTCGGGTCTGTTTTTGTGCCAGTACCATGCTGTCTTTGTTATTATAGCTCTGTAGTAGAGTTTGAAGTTCGGCATGGATAGCCCTCCCATATTGTCTTTATCCCCTAGAATTGTTTTGGCTATTCTAGGTCTTTTGTTGTTCCATATGAATTTTTGGACTGTTTTCTGTATTTCAGAGATGTACGTCATTGGGATTTTAATAGGAATTGCGTTGAATTTGTATATTAGTTTTGGAAGTATTACCATCTTTACTATATTAAGTCGGCCTATCCAGGAGCATGGGAGGTCTTTCCATTTCCTAGTGTCTTCTGCAATTTCTTTCTTTAACTTTTTATAGTTCTCATTAAATAGTTCTTTTACATCTTTGGTTAGGTTAATTCCTAAATATTTTATTTTTCGGGAGGTTATTGTGAATGGGGTTGCTCCCTTTATTTCCCTTTCTTCCTGTACATTATCAGTGTATAGGAAGGCAACTGATTTTTGTGGGTTTATTTTGTATCCTGCTATGCAAAACCACAATTTTTAAAGTAGATCAGAAGAGAACAATCTGAGGTCTACACTCAGAGTTTGTAAGAATAGGGATGCACAAACATGTTCATTGCAGCATTATTTATCATAGCTAAGCCATGGAACCAACCTAGATGCCCCTCCGTAGATGAATGGATCAAGAAAATGTGGCATATATACACAATGGAATTCTATGCTTCCATCAGAAAGAATGACATCATCCCATTTGTAAGGAAATGGAAAGACATGGAAAAATCATATTAAGTGAAGTAAGCCAGACCCAAAGAAACATATTCTGCATGGGTTTCTTCATTTGTACTAATTACTATATGTCTCAGATAGTCCTGGCAGAGGGTCACAATAGCTCAATAGCTATAAACAAGAGGTTTTTCTTTGTTATTGCTTTTAATGTACTGTGTGAAGTTATTTCTTTTTTCTTTCATTTCCCCCCTGTGTTTTATCCTCTATTGTCACTGTATTTGACAATGTGTATACATTTATCAGATTTGGGGAAGGGAAGGAGTACAACAAAATGGTGAAACAAAGGACAAAGGGTGAACCAAGGTGACAGTAATACTCACAAGACAATATGTTGGAAATGAACTTTACAACTTTGGGGGGGGAGGATGGAGAATTGGAAGAAAAATGAGAGAGGAGGTAACAAGTTCAACAAGAAATGTACTCATTACCTTATGTATGTAATTGTAACCCCTCTGTACATCACCTTGACAATTAAATTTTTTTAATGAAAAAAACAAAGAAAATAGAGATCAGATTTTGCAATGTTTCCATAATCATGCCCTATTTTTGAACAATCCTGAAAATAAGAGTAAAATTATTAAAACATACAAATGTTCATATTGCACCAGTTGAATGCACAATGTGCTTTTTTTCTCTGTTCTAGTTCCTCTATATAGATTTTTCATGCCTAAAACTAGATTTTATTGGGCGAATTTCTCTTAACACTTCACGTTACTATATATTCTCTTCATAGTTGCACTTTTTATTTATACTGTTTATAACTTCTAGACTTTTGACAACTCAATCTCAGACAATTTTCTCAACTTCAAACATGGAGATAATTGCAGGGCACACTGGTGGTTTTGACTGATTGATTTCATGATGTGGTTATAAAGTCTGAAGCTGGGTGTTAGGGACTCATGACTATAATCCTAGCAACTCAGGAGGCTGAGATCTAAGGTTTGTGGTTCAAAGCCAGACTGGGCAAGAAAGTCCAGGACATTCTTATCTCTTGTTAATCAGGTCCCCCCTCCTCCCAAAAAAAAAAAGCCAAAAGTGGAACGGTGGCTCAAATACCAAAACGCTAGCTTTGAGCAAAAAGGCTCAGGGACAGCACTCAGGGTCTGTGTTCAAGGCTAAGGGCTGGTACAAAACAAAAGTCTGAAACTGTTTTTTTGGTAGAAGGGGGTTGATAGAGGGTGAGGAGACTCATCGAAGGTTTTCTCCCTTTGCTCGAGGGTCTATAAAAATAACTAGGGGGGCAATACAGTCGTAATATTCAGTGTGCATATGTGAACATGGAACTGGGTAACTGTAGGGGAAGGGTAGGTTTGGGAGACATGGAGAATGAAGCAAGAGGGGACATGCTGATCAGGGTGCATCGTGCTCAAAAACGGATACGTTGAACTGAAACCCCTTTGTACAACTACTTCATGATAATTCTAAAAATAAAAAATAAAACCAAAAGCAGTTATTGAAAAGCAAATAAATCCATCACTCCTGGGTTGGGGGCGTAGCTCAGTCGTAGAGTGAGTACTCCACCCTCCGATCTTAGCATGCCAGAGGCCGAGTTTATGTCCTCTGCAGGGCAGAAACAACACCCACACCTCAACTCTCCCAACTTGGAAGACAGTCTTCCAGTGTGTAGGGGTGGGGGTGGAGGCGTGGGGGGAGGGTGGGATGGTGGGAAGTTGGGTGTGTTGGGGGTGAGACTGGAGCTGGCGCAGAGGTTGGCACTACCTCGGTCTCCAGCTCTCTGCCTAAATGCTCGGTAGCGCGCTCCTTCTTTCCTTTCCCTCCTTCCCTCCCTCCCTCCCTCCCTCCTTCCCTCCCCTTTCTCTTTCTTTCTTTCTTTCTCTCCTTTCTTTCTCTCTCCCTTTTTTCTTTCTTTCTCTCTCTTTCTCTTTCTTTCTTTCTTTCTTGCTTGCTTGCTTGCTTGCTTGCTTGCTTGCTTGCTTGCTTGCTTGCTTTCTTGCTTTCTTTCTTGCTTTCCTTTTCTTTCTCTTTCCCAGGGAGTAAGCTTCCCAGGTGGAGCGTTCGGGCAGAAGTGCTCAGAACCGGCAGGGATGGAGCCAGATGGAGGGAGTTTGCCATTTACAAACTCCAGCACCGGGGTCTGCCAAGTGGCACACAGACCACTTGGCACGGGGGAAAAAACCAGCACCCACTCTGTCCGGGACGAGGTGGGGCTGGATGCCCTCAGTACCTGCCCGGGGCTGGCCCCCCGGCCACAGGGACCTGCGGAGGTGGCGGTTAGGAAATCCCTCCAGGATTTCTGGAGTGCACTTCCATCCTCTCCGTCCGCAGAGACGAGGAGACCCGCGGGAGCCTGAGCTGCGGGCCCGGCTGACCCGTTGCGTGCCCCAAGGCGCCCCGCCCCGCAGCTCTCCGGGACCCAGACCCGGAGCCCCGCAGCTCCGACCGCTGCAGGGGGTGGGGGTGGGGCAACGCTGCAAGCCCCGCCCCCGTGCGGGCCCCGGGGCCACGCCGGCCTGCGGTCCGCTCCCCCTGGGGACTGCACGCCCCGTGGGGCTGCACTGGAAGAATCCTGAGCTCTCCCTCCCGCTTCCTCTTTCCTTTCCTTTATTGGGAAATAGAGGATGCGCCGGAGAGCGACTGCAGCCCAACAGAGGAACCCGGGCCGAGCGACCTAGACCCGTTTTTGATCTTCCAGATCTTTCAGATCTTCGGGGCACACAGTGCCCCCCTCCCTCCCCCGCCTACGTGTCCACCTGCGGGGTCTAGGGCCCGAGCCCGCGCACGCCATGGAAGCCGCTAACCTCTCGGCGGCCACCACAGTTCCCCTGGAACCTGAGCCCCACGGCGGGGGCCCGGACGGGGTGGCGGGGTCGTCCCACGGCGGTGCCGTCCCGCCTGGCCGCGCACCCGCGTTCTCGGTCTTCACCGTGCTGGTGGTGACGCTGCTGGCGCTGCTGATCGCCGCCACATTTCTGTGGAACCTGCTGGTCCTGGTCACCATCCTGCGCGTCCGCACCTTCCATCGCGTGCCGCACAACCTGGTGGCCTCGACGGCCATCTCGGACGTGCTGGTGGCAGCCGTGGTGATGCCGCTGAGTCTGGTGAGCGAGCTGTCGGCGGGGAGGCGGTGGCATCTGGGCCGAAGCCTGTGCCACGTGTGGACCTCCTTCGATGTGTTGTGCTGCACCGCCAGCATCTGGAACGTGGCGGCCATCGCGCTGGACCGCTACTGGACCATCACGCGCCACCTGCAGTACTCGCTGCGCACCCGGCGCCGCGCCTCGGCGCTCATGATCGCGCTCACCTGGGCGCTGGCGGCGCTCATCGCGCTCGCGCCGCTGCTCTTCGGCTGGGGCGAGGCGTACGACGCCCGGCTCCAGCGGTGCCAGGTGAGCCAGGAGCCCTCTTACGCCGTCTTCTCCACCTGCGGCGCCTTCTACCTGCCGCTTGGCGTGGTGTTGTTTGTCTACTGGAAGATCTACAAGGCGGCCAAATTCCGCTTCGGTCGCCGCCGCCGCCGGGTGCTGCCGTGGCCCACGGCCGCCGCCGCCGGGCAGGTGAGGGTCCCATGTGTTACTGCGGGTGGGGATCGGGGTGGATCCGGGACCCTATCGGGGAGGAGAAAGTCTAGGGGAAGGGAGAGCGGGCGGAAGCTTGCCCGCGGTCGCCTGCGCAGCAGCCCAGGCGCCAGAAGAATTTGTCATCTGCTTTTCCGAAGAGTCCATGGCGCACGTCTGGTGGGCCAGCCCAGGGTTGCCACCTGCGTGGGGTGTGTGCCGCGGAATAGGATTTGTCACCCGCACGCGAGGGCTGAACCACACACAGGACATATTGTTTGCGGGCGCGGCCTTTCTCCACAGTGCTGGGGGCGCATCCAGCCCGCCGCGTTCTCCCTGCCGTCCCAGGCCCCGTCCGACTTGGGTTCAAATCAGGCCTGGAAACACCCACTGTCAGGTTCTGCCAAGGCCGGACCTTGCAGGACTGTGATTGGCTGGAATTAGACTTGATGTAGATGAGGAAATTCCTCTGACCTGTCCTTTGTCTCTACCCGACCCTATTCCATTCCCTGTAGTCTGGTGAATCAACAACTCTACCTGCTGCTTGCCCCGTCAAAGGAAACAGGGAAGGTTAAAACAAACAAACAAAAATCCAAAGTGTCACTGGGCGCTGGTGGCTTGCTCCTCCTAGTTACTCAAGAGGCTGGGATCTGGGGTCCATGGTTCGAAGCGAGCCCAGCAGGAAAGTCCACGAGACTCTTATCTACAGTTAGCTATTTTAAAAAAAAGGCCAGAGTGAAGCTGTGGTTCAAGTGATAGAGTTCAAGCGAGCACTCGCTAGCCTAGAGCACGAAAGCTCAGGCCAGTGCCTAGGCCCCTGAGTTCACACTCCAGACACCCCTTCCCTCTCCCCGCCAATACTCTGTCATTTTCATTTGGTTATCTCAATGGTGAGGATATCCTCTAGGGATTTTGGAGAAAAGTAAAAAGAGCAGGTTACAATCCCAGCTTGAGACATCTGCTTAATTTACCTGTGCTTTATTTCTTTTTTAAACAAGTGAATTCTTGCTTCATACAGCCTTTGGTGAAGATCCTACGAGATGAGCAACGTAGGACACCTGACATAGTATCTGGCACATGCTGGGTGAAGAAGTTGGCTACAGAAAAATAAATAGGGTATTGACTGGCATTGTCTAAGGAATGGAAGCTTCCATTGGACATGTAATGAATTAAGGAGTTGCATTTGTAAGGTCGCTGATATTCTCTATGGAGCTTTCTACCTTTTGGCCAGTATCTAAGCTATGCTCAGCTACCACCTTATCCTGGAGATCCAAACTTTGCTTTTTTGGAGTCAGGTGTTCCAAGCAGTAACCTCCCATTTTGGAGCACAGACGGATTTATTTCACACACCCCAATTTTTTTATTTTTTGGTCGTGGGGCTTGAACTCTGGGCCTGAGCACTGTCCCTCAGCTTTTCAGCTCAAGGCTAGTGCTCTATCACTTCAGCCACAGTGCCACTTCTAACTTTTTCTGCTTATGTGGTGCTGAGGAATCAAACCCAGGGCCTTGTGCATGCAAGGCAAGCACTCTACCACTGAGCCACCTTCCCAGCCCCCAATTTTTTTAAAAAAAATACATTATTTATTGTAAAAATATTGTACAGAGGGGTTACAGTTACATGAGTAAGGTAATGAGTACATTTCCTTTCGAGCATTGTTACCCCCTCCTTTGTTTTTTCCCTTACCATCCCTTCCCTCCCTGCCTCCCCAACTCCCCCCTTCCCACAAGTTGTAAGGTTTGTTTTCAACATAGTGTTTTGTACATCTCATTGTTACAATGGGTCAACCTGTATCCCTATTTAAGCATTTTCTTTTTACCTTTCCCCTCCCAAAATTAGAAAAGTGTATATACAAGATGCAGGGCACCAGAATCAAATACAGGGAAAACAGGGTTTATAACATGGGGAAAGAACATGCAAAAGAAACAAAAAATAGTACATTATAAGTACATTAAAAACAATAGCAAGGAAGAAAAAAACCACTTATGTCCCTGTCTTGGGGTTCCCCTTTGGCCACATCCCCTCCAGCATCTGTTGTTATTAAAGTTCTTGATTATAGCCATTCTAACTGGGGTCAGGTGGAATCTCAATGTTGTTTTGATTTGCATTTCTTTTATGGCTACAGAAGTTGAGCATTTCTTCATGTGTCTATTGGCCATTCTTATTTCCTCATCAGAGAAGTTTCTCTTTAAGTCTTTAGCCCACTTATTTATCGGGCAGTTGTTTCTTTGAGAATTTCTTGTTGGGAGAATTTAATTTTTTGAGTTCCAAGTAATTTTAGAGATGAGACCCTTGTCCATTGTATGGCTAGTGAAGATCTTCTCCCAATCCGTGGGCTTTCTATTGATCTTGCTAGCTATGTTGTTTGCTATGCAGAAGCTCTGAAGTTTCATGCAATCCCATTTGTCCAATTTAAAATATAATACATGGGCTGAGTAAGGGGTGCCGAAGAGTGGAATAGACAGGGAAAAGGTCTAGTTGCTATTAGTTTTGATTTCAGAAAATTAACCCAGGTACTTAGGCTACCAGACCAGCACATGCACTTTAAAAAGCAGGCTTAAAAAAAAATTAAATGGTAGAGGAATTTTTAACATAAAATAGGAATGTCACAACTATAATTAGAAAGAGATGGGAAGGAGAGCTTTATTCAAAATTAATGATATTCATTTAAAGGTCTCTCGGAAATGCCTGTGGTGATTATAGCTTTCTGTCTGATTGCCAAAGTAAGGCTGACTTTTAATAACTACATCAAACCAACAGACACCACCCATAGAAATCAGAGGGAAGTGGACACCAGAAATCTTTACCAATATGATTTTCCTGGTCATTTTGGACAGATTCCATCCAGGAATTTGAATGAGGCAGGTGGCCTAAAGAAGAGATGAATGGGTAGAAGGATGACAGTCATGAATGGCTCCTGACGGGACGGAAGGGCTTTAAGGGGAGGGGCAATGATGGCATTTAGCCACTCCTGGCATGTTACCTGGGGCAAGCTCTTGTTGCTCTGGTCCTTAACTTTTTACCTATCTTTGGGCTTGAACCTCCAACTCACTTAGCTTGCTCAGAGCTGGTGCTCTACCACATCAACCACACATCCAGCTCGGTAGTTTTGCTAGTTAAGTAGAGATGGATTTTGGAAGACTTTTCTGCCTAGGCTGTCTTTGAACTTCTATCCTCGAGAGCTCAGGCTCCTGAATGTAACTAGGATTACAGGTGTGAGCCATAAGTGCCTGTCGGCCTCAACTTCTGTAATACACAGAACTGGTCTGTAACATCTGAGAGTCTTGGGTCACAGGAAGCTGAGATGGTTAATGAAATAGAGCACCTCATTTTTTGTGGGGGGGAGTTGCCATCAAAGCCTCACTCAAAATCCCATGTAATGTTTTGGAGGCAGCATTTGCAAGTCTTCTGGCTACACAACACCAAAAACAGATGTTTAAAATAATGTGCCAGAAAATGTATTTCTGTATTTCCCCCACCTGCACACCAGAGGAAAGGATGATGAATTGGATTTCGGTGCTGTGAAGTGTCTGTATTACTTTAAGAGGGTGGCAGAGGTCTCTTGATGAAGCTATGTATATCCTTCATCTTTTTGTTTGTTTGTTTATTTGTTTGTTTGTGTCAGTCATGGGGCTTGAACTCTGGGCCTGGGCGCTGTCCCTCAGCTCTTCAGCTCAAAGCGAGCGTTCTGCCACTTGAGCCACAGCACCACTTTCTCATCTTTTTTTTTTTTTTTCTCTCCAGAATTCCATGGCTAGGTCCCAACTTGAAAATAGTATCAGAAAGGTGTCTTACCATTCTTGGGTCATGATCTGGCCTCCAGAAAATGCAAAATTTGAAAGTATGAAGGATTAAGAAAGCTGTATAGAGTAAATTTTGCTTTCCAAGCACTGTGCTTGATGTTTGGTATTTGATGTTCACCTGTGACTGAATGGTCATGATCATGGTCCAGCACAGTTGTCATCCTCAGCCTCTGTTAGGATAAGTTATCATGGGCTGCAGTAATGTACTACTCCCCATCTAGAAGAAGGTAATGTCATTCTCATACTAAGTTCAGTGTGGGTCTGGTAGCTCTCCTGCATAACTCTCTTGCAGACAGTAAGACATGGATTTACTTTTTAAACTATGATATCTAGTATAGGTGGCTTCCAAAGCTGATGGGGAAAGATAGCTGTGGAGATAGATCAGTTTGTAACCGTCTTCTCCTGGATTTAACATGCAGCCAGCAGGCGGAGAAACTGATTTGTACCAGATCCAAAGTCTCTATGTTCTTTTCATTACTTCATGCTGTCACCAGGCATTTGACTTCTGAGAACTATTCCTCTCACCTGCAGAGGAATGAGGCAGTGTAGCCCAATCAAGATGGGTTACAGGGAACAGGCTCTCCAAACTATTCACACCAACTTCACCTTTCCAGCAGAGCTAAATGCAGCAGAGCACAGACATACTGTCAGCGTCTCTCAGTGAACAAACTCAATTCCTGGCCTGGCTGGCTTATTCCTACCCTTCTTTCCCTCGCTCCCTGACGTTTTCCTCCCGCCTCCCTCTTTCTCTTTCTCTATCTCTTTCTATTGCTCCCTCCCTCCTATCCTTCTTTTATCTCCCACCCTTCCTCTCTCCCTCCCTCCCTTCCTCCCTTCTTTCTTCCCTTTCTTCCTTCCTTCCTTCCTTCCTTCCTTCCTTCCTTCCTTCCTTCCATCCTTCCTTCCTTCCTTCCTTCCTTCCTTCCTTCCTTCCTTCCTTCCTTCCTTCCTTCCTTCCTTCCTTCCTTCCTTCCTTCCTTCCTCTCTTTTTCTATGTGCCAGTACTAGGGCTTGAACTCAGAGCCTGGTGCTGCACTGAGCTCTTTCACTGAAGGCTGGTACTCTACTACTTGAGCCATAGCTCCACTTCTATTGTTTTGGTGCTTAACTACAGATAAAAGTCTCATAGACTTCACTGCCTGGGCTGTGTAGCTGGTATTACAGATGTGAGCCTGGTACCTGACCCTTCCTTTCATTTTTAACTAATTAATGTTTGGTTTTCCCCTTTTAAATTCAATTTAAAATTTGAATTAGCATACATTAGAAATATAACAGGTTGCACTGTAATAATTCCATACATGTATACAGTGTACTTTGAACAAGTCTACCCACTCCATTCCATTATATTCCCCAAACTGCTCTTTCCTGCCCCATTTCTCTAATACGGTTTGAGAGACTAAATATGCTGTCTTCAAATATATGTGTATATTTATGTGAATATTGTGTGTGTGTGTGTGTGTGTGTGTGTGTGTGTGTGTGTAGCTTGACTCTCTTTTCCTTCCAATCTCCTCTAGACAGTCCTCATTTTACATTCATGTCTTATTATTAATCATCATTATCATTTTAGCTCTGTATCCCACAAATTCCACATACAATATTTGGCTTTTTGAGTTTATCTCACTCAACAAAAAAATATATTGAAAAGAATAGCCAGGCGCTGGTGGCTCATACCTGTAATCCTAGCTACTCAGGAGGCTGAGATCTGAGGATCACAGTTCCTGCCAAACCCAGGCAGGAAAGTCTGTGAGACTCTTATCTCCAACAAACCACTAGAAAATCGGCAGTGGTGCCGTGGCTCAAGTGGTATAGTGCTAGCCTTGAGCTGAAGATCATAGGGACAGTGCCCAGGCCCAGAGTTCAAGCCCCATGACTGACAAAAAAAAAAAAAAAGAATGTATTTTCTCTAATATGCATGTTTAGCACATGTTAAAAATAAGTTGGCTGTTGATGTTTAGATTTACTTCTAGGCTTCTATTCTGTTCCACTGATCTATGTGTTGGAAGTCAGGTGGCATAATACTTCATGTTGTTCTTTTTGCTCGAGATTGCTTTGGCTATTAGGGAATTCTTCTGGTTGCACATACATTTTAGTACTGTTTCTGTGCTTTTTCACCCTAATTTTGTGAAGAATCCAATTCGTAGTTTGAAAGGGCTTTCATTGAATCTGTAAATCACTTTGGGTAGCATAGACCTTTTAACACCAATCATGAACACAGGATGTCTCTACATTTTTGTATCCTTTACTCAATAATGTGGTAATGTTGATGAAAGTAGTCTCTTAAGCCACATAGTCTTGGGCTAAACTGGATTGCCCTGTGTCCCACAGCTTCAGTGACCTATACAGTCCCGAGGAGAGGGGAGGTATATCCCAGATCCATGTTGAGGCTGAAACAGAAAGAAGTTAAAACTCTAGTCTGTTGCAGCAGCCTACAGGTGTCTGATGCTGGAGCTTGTCTGGAGGGTCCATCCATGAGTTCTAGCTTGCACATGGCACTTTCTGTTTCTACCAGGATTTGTGTCTCACTACAGAGGGCCTGATGCTTGGTTCCAAGATGAACCCTTGTGCTCACTTCCATGCTGTGCTCGCCAGAAGCCTGAGTCCTGCTCCCCACTCTGCTGCCTGAGGTTGGAGGAGGGTTGGTGGAGGCAGTCAGCTTCAGTAGCTTGGCTATCCCTTCCCTGTAATAGTCTTTTTTTTTTTTTTTTTTTTTTTTTTTTTTGCGTCCTGTCATGGGGCCTGAACTCTGGGCCTGGGTGCTGTCCCTCAGCTCTTCAGCTCACGACTAACACTCTACCACTTGAGCCACAACACCACTTCCGGCTTTTTTTTGCTTATGTGGTGCTGAGGAATCAAACCCAGGGCCTCAGAGGTATGCAAGGCAAGCGCTCTACCACTGAGCCACCTTCCCAGCCCCTCCCTGTAATATTCTTCCTCACTCCCACTGCATCACAATGCTTGTCCTTGCATTCACTTTCTTTTTTCCCTCTCGTTAGTTAGGTGTTTGGTGGCAAGTAAAAGAGGGGAAAGGGAAACAGAGAATGTAGACAACTGTGGTGCTGGGACTGTGTTTACATATTTGACTCTGCAGTAAGCTTCACCTTAAATCTATAGAGTTTCTAGAGAAGGTTAAGCCTTTAACTGGAAGAGTGCAAACACAAATCTAAGCTCCTGTCTTTGGTAGATCACATAATTTCTTGCAAATTACATTTTTTTTTTTGGCCTGGGTGCTGTCCCTAAGCTTCTTTGCTCAAGGCTAGTATTCTATCACTTGAGTTACAGCTCTACGTCTAGCTTTAAAAAATTAAATTGTTATTATAAAAGTGATGTACAAATGGGTTACAGTTACATAAGTCAGGCAAAGAGTGCCTTTCTTTTTGGAAAATATCATCCCTTCTTTTGTTCTCTCCTAGTTTTTCCCTCTATCCCCACCCACAAGTTGACAAGTTGTATAGTTCATTTTCAACAGTGTCTAGTAAGTACACACTGATGCATTTCAACCCCTCTCCCCCAGTCCTGAGGCCTGAACTCTGGGCCTGGGCGCTGTCCCTCAGCTCTTCAGCTCAAGGCTAGCACTCTACCACTTGAGCCACAGCACCACTTCTGGCTTTATCCGAGTGGTTTATTGGAGGTAAGAGTCTCACACCTTGTCTGGCTTCAAACCCATGATCCTCAGATCTTAGCTTCCTGAGTAGCTAGGATTATTATTATTTTTTTTGAATGCGTAACTTTTTTTATTTTAATGTTATTTTCTTTTTTTTAATTTAATTTAATTTTATTTATGAACATACTGTACAGAGGAGTTACAATTACATGGGCAGGATAATGCGTACATTTCTTACCAAGCATTGCAGCCTCCTCCTTTGTTTACCCTTCACATCCCTTCCCAGCCTCCCCCCTCCCCCCCAATCCCAATCCTTCTCCTTCCCCCCCTTCCCCTCCCCCCCCACCGACATTGTAAAGCTCGTTTTGGACATGACATCTTGTACTTCTCATTGTTGCAACAGGTCCACCTGTATCCTTAAACAACTGGTTTTTCCCCATCTCCTCCACAAGTTATACTGACATCAAATATAGTGAAAGCAGGGGGTATACTGTGGGGGAGGGACATACAAAGCAACAAAGAGACAATCTTATAAATGCGTTAGAAACACATGCATGAAATTTAATGTTATTTTCAAGGTGATGTACAGAGGGGTTACAGTTACATAAGTAAGGTTGTGAGTACATTTCTTGTCTAACTTGTTACCTCCTCCCTCATTTTTCTTCCTCTTTTCCTCCCCCCAACCTTCCCCAAGTTGTACAGAACATTTCCAACATATTGTCTTGTGAGTGAACTAATTAGGTAATATTTATTTCCCCTTAATTACTTTTCTTCAGCTAGAAATTACAAAACAAAAACAAAAACCAACAAAACAAAGAAAATCCGTGTCAGTGTCATACTCTAGAATTGTGTTGTTTTCTTTCATTTATCTCTGTATTTGAATTTCATTTCACTGCACTTCAGGCCCAGGTTGCTTTAACTGTACCAGAGAGATGGTTTCAACTGTGCCACTTCACACATTTTCTAAGAAACCTTCCAGAAGAAGTAATTTCTCTACTCCAGCTATCAAACACATATCCTCTACATCAAGAGGATAAACAGATTTGACCCACTTGTCAACCATTTCTTTTTGATAGAGAGAGACAAACTTCAGGTTAGTCCCATTGATGAGGCAATTCCAAGGGGAAAGGATTGGGTTCATGTCATTTGTTTAGAAGATTCTGCAGGATTTGGTGGTGGGCAAGGAACTGCGACTGGTATGAAAAGTAATATCTGTGGGTGTTGGGAGAGCTGGGAAAGGAAAGTTTTAGACTCTAGAGGAACTTAGACAACCACTGAGCATCTGCATCAGAACCTCTCTGTTATTCTTTACTGATCTGACATTCAACACTTACAGTAAGGCAGCTTCCAAATCTGAGTAGCTAGGATTATAAGCATTAGCCACTGGTGGCAGGCACCATTGCTGCATTTGCTCAACTGCTGTACTTCTAGCTTTTTGATGATGAATTGAGATAAGAATCTCATAGTCTTTCTTGCCTAGGCTGGCTTTGACCCACAATTTTCAGATCTTAGCTTCCTGAGTCTCTAGGATAAGAGGTGTGAACCAATGGTGCCCAGCTGCAAATGAACTTTCTGCAAAGGAAGGTATGTAACTCACTCAATTTACTTCTCTTTCCTGAATCTTGCCCTGGAGGGTGATGCTCACTGGCCTTCTTGTGGGGCTCACCTCAGGGATGGAACCCACAGTGTAGCCAGGACTCTGAGAATGGAGTAGTCCTCATTTCTGAACATGGCCCCAAAAGGGACATAACAGAACAGCAAGACAGGACAATGAATGTATAAATAACAAAACCTTTCCTCTCTCCTGGCACCTTCTCCCTGTACTGAGCATCACTGGTTTGGAGTCCAAAGAACTGAAAATAAGATATATGGTCTCCACAGAGAAGCTTCCACAGACAAGACCTTCCACAGACAGAGACATGCAAAAGGAGGTGATTTGGGGGTCAGATGATAGTAAATCTGAAAGCACAAATGTAGCCTAACTTCAAAAATGCATTGATTGCATTTTCCCTTTCTCAGTATCAATCCCAGTGGATACTTGCCATGCCCAAGTGATTGGACTCCCAACAACAAAAACCATGTTTTTCAGACATTAAAATTATAACAACTGCCCCTTCAGCAAAAGTGCATTCTGTTTTGTGTTTTACTAGACTGAAGGAATGATTGGCTTGCATCAAGCCCAACAGTGCTCTTGCTTTTATAAGGAATATTCCTTATTTGCATGATTTCTATTGCACAAGAGAGGCGGCAGTTCTAGGTTGTCAGACAAGCCAGACAGTTTGTTTACTTGGGGTGATATTTTGGTTACTTGTCTCTTGAAAACACTTTGGGGAAATCACACATGGAGTTCGGATGTTACAGAGAAAATGAAGCCCAGCTATTTCAAGCCCTGACCTGAGAGCTCTGCTTAGAAAAGGGGGTTGCTACAAATGAGGGAAACCATGAACCTATGTTTCTTTGGGTCTGGCTTACTTCACTAACAATGATTTTTTTTTTTCGCCAAGTCTTTCCTTCTGAATGGCGTGATGTCATTCTTTCTGATGGAAACATAGAATTCCATCATGTGTATATATATCACACTTTCTTTTCTTTTCTTTTTTCTTTTTTGGTTGGTCGTGGGGCCTGAACTCTGGGCCTGGGCACTGTCCCTCAGCTCTTCAGCTCAAGGCTAGCACTCCACCACTTGAGCCACAGTGCCACTTCCAGCCTTTTCTGCTTATGTGGTGCTGAGGAATTGAACCCAGGGCTTCATGAATACAAGGCAAGCGCTCTACCACTGAGCCACCTTCCCAGCCCCATATATCACACTTTCTTGATCCATTTATCTTTTTTTTTTTTTTTTTTTTTGTCAGTTGAGGGGCCTGTAGTATGGGCTTGGATGCTGCCTCTCAGCTTTTCAGCTTAAGGCTAGCACTCTACCACAAGAGCCACAGTGCTGTTTCCGGCTTTTCCTGACTATGTGGTGCTAAGGAATCAAACCCAGGGCCTCATGCATGCAAGGCAAGCACTCTACCACTGAGCCAGCTTCCCAGCCCCTCTTGATCCCTTTATCTATTGAGGGGCTTCTGGGTTGGATCCATATCTTAGGCTATGGTGAATAATGCTGCAATAAACATAATTGTGCTGGTGGCTTTAGTATGGCCATGTTTGTGATCATTTGGGTAAATGCTCAGGAGTGGGATTGCTGGATCATAGGGTAGTTCTACGTTTAGTCTTTTGAGCAACCTCCATACTGCTTTCCAGAGTGACTGAACCAGTTTTCATTCCCACTAACAGGGCTACATCACTGCCAGCATCTACTATTATTTGTTTTCTTGATAATGGCATAGCCCTAGCAGAGGATCACAATAGCTCAATAGCTTTGTTCATATGACCATATACAATGATGCTAATAGAAATGATCGCCAAGATATGGAAACAAGAGGGTTCTTTTTGTTGTTATTGTTGCTGATGTTGTTGTTTTGAATGTACTGTATGAAGTTCCATTCTCTTTTTCTTTTCTTTTCTCCCCCCTCCCTGCCTTTTGATTTATCCCTTGTAGTCACTGTGCTTGATTCTGGTACCCTGTGTCTTGTATATACCTTTATCTGATTTGAGGAAGGGAAAGGGAATAACAAAATGGATAGACAAAGGACAAAGGGTGAACCTTTACTCACAAGATGCTAAGTGGGAAAGGAACTCTACAACCTAGGGTGGGGAGAGTCGGTGGCAGGTGGGGGCACGAGGGAAATTGGGAGAAAAACGAGGGAGGGGTAACAATATTTGACAAGAAATGTACTCATTTCTTATGTAACTCTAATCCCTCTGTAATCACCTTTACAACAAAATAAAATAAAATTTAAAAAAGAAAGAAATGGGGCATTGCAGTTATAATCCAACTTCACTTCAGCTCCACTAGGGGGAGCTCTCAATGTACTCTCTCTTCCCGTAGATGTGGTGCTTGATTCCACACTGGGATTAGTGCAGTCCCCAGATACCAGCTTTATGAAATCTGGTCATAGTATCTGACCCAAGTGGCAGCAACGATTTTAGAGAAGCTAGGAAGGGGGACATGAAGCTGATATTTGAGGTCCTATGCTATACTACAGTCTCACTGTGATCCTTAGAATGAGCCTATGCTATAGAAAAGCTTTCTCTTTGTTATATGTGCACAGATGGGACTTGGATTCATCACTAGCCACTAATGCTCTGAGCTGTGTTTCCTCACTCATTCCTACACAGTTGCTGTCATAAGTCAGGTCCTGGACAAATATTCAGAACTGTGGAGTACTTCTGACTTCACCGTATTTGCTAGTAGTAAGGTAGTTCACCACAGTTTACTATGTGGGCATAAAACCCTGGACTCTCGGTTTGGAGCTAAAAGGAGGCTGTTAGGCAGTGTGGGCTTTGTGTTTGCACCAGTTCCCTTCCTACATATGCACGCTCTTTGGGAGGGATCTGGATCTGCATCATAGCCCAGAAAAATCTCAGATCAGGGCACCCAAAACTTGTCTAGAGTTGGACAGTAAACAAACCTGCCCTCCCCTCGTATAATTTTAAGTTGTTATGTGTTACAGTCCCTTTTGTGCTAGTATAACAGACTCTCTGAAATGGGGCAATTCATAATCAATTGAAATTTATTGGTCCACCATTCTGGAGGCTGAGAAGTAGTTACAGAGTTTGTCTCAGTATTAATATTTATAGCTTGTTCTCCTAGCTACAAATTTTGTGAGGGGTAGACCTGGGTCTGTATACTTGGTGATTCCTATGCCAGTTCTCTCTGAAAATAGAATGGGTGGATGAACATGCCAGGGATTGTTCTCAGCACCAATATGCATCCACAGTTTCTTTCCACGTCACCTGTACTGGTGCAGGAAGGGACTTTCAATACAGTCATGGAGATGCAGGTTTGAAGAAGCGGTGAGCTTTGCTAGTTCTCAAGCCTTGCTCTTATTATTTAGCATTGTAGAGACCTTTATTTTTTTCCCTGGAGAATCTTTATACTTTATCTTAACCTATGATATACATGCATATATGCATATTTGACTTTAACCTATGTTATATACATGCACACATGTGCATGCACACACACATATATGGACATATATGGATGTATACATATATGTACATATATATGGTGATACTGTGGTACTGATACTGTGATACTGAGGTTTGAAGTGGCTAGGGAGGTGTTCTACTATTGGAGCCATGCCTCTGGTCCTTTAGCTTTTTCAGATAGAGTCTCACACTTGCCCGTGGCTGATATTGGAATGTTATTCTCCTACCTCTATCTCCCATAGAGATGGGACTATGGGTAGCCTTCTGGTCCTGGGGCTTCAATTCAGGTGTTGCCCCTTGAATTTGCTTGCTCAAGGCTTGTACTCTACCACTTGAGCCACAGCTCCACTTTTAGCTTTTGGGTGGTTAATTGGAAACAAGAATTTTGTGGACTTTCTTGCCTGGGCTGGCTTTGAACTATGGTCCTCAGATCCCAGCTAAGATAACAGGTGTGAGCCATTGACACCTGGCTCACCTAAAAACTTTTTTTTTCTAAACTATAAATCCTTCCCTTCCCTTTTTCTGCTCCCTGGCTTTCCCAGCTCCTTGCCTCTCCCCAGCTCCCTGGCTCTCCCCAGCTCCCCACCTCCCCTCCCTCCCTCCCATTGTCATGCAAGGTCTTGAGCTTGCTAGACAAGCCCTCTTAACGCTGAACTATATCATTAGTCTCCAAAATGTTTCTTGAATGAAACAAAGAATATTGGGTGAGACTAGACCAGCCTTATGTTACTTTCATCATATATTGTTTTTATTTAAATTAGTAAAGTTTTTAGAGCAGTTCTAATTCCACAGCAAAACTGGGCAGAAGGTGGTGTTACCATGTATTTTCTGTCTCATGCCTATACAACCTCCTACTACCAACATCTCCATATTACAATAGTACATTTGTTAACAACTCATTACTCTACACTGATAATCAGCAATACTCAGAGTCCACAGTTTATATTGTCTGTATTGAATTTTGTGAGTTTAGACAAGTGTATAATACCATGAATTGTGGTATCATACAGAATAATTCCACTGCCCTAAAAATCCTCTCTGCTCTGCTCAATTGTCTCAACCTCTGACAATCACTGTTGGTTTTTTTTTTTTTTTTTGTCTCTCAAATACTATATAATTGAAATCATGCAATATAGTAATTTTAGTTTAGCTTTGTTCCCTTTTTCATAGATACTTAAGTTTCCTCCATGTCTTTTCATGGCTTGGTACGTCATTTCTTTCTAGTACTGTACAGTATTCCATTGTCCTGAGACTAAAGGGTATCTTGATTGCTTCCAAGTTTTGGCAATGAAAAATGAATTTGTCACAAACAACTTTGTGCAGGTTTTTGTGCAGATATATTTGTTGTTGTTGGTTGAGGGGCCTGAACTCTAGGCCTGGGTGCTGTCCCTCAGCTCTTCAGCTCAAGGCTAGCGCTCTACCACTTGAGCCACAGTGCCACTTCCGGTTTTCTGAGTGGTTTATTGGAGATAAGAGTCTCACAGACTTTCCTGCCTGGGCTGGCTTTGAACTGCAATCCTCAGATCTCAGCCTCCTGAGTAGCTAGGATTACAGGCATGAGCCACTAGCACCTGGCTATATTTCTTCATTTGGTATGGATAAATACCAATGACCACAACTGCTGGATAAAATGTAAATTTAATAAAAAGTAAATTTAATTTTGAAGGAAACTACAAGTCTTCTAAAGTACTTGTACCATATTTACATTTAAATGATGACATAGGATATGGGAGCATTTTCCATATGCTTTTATGAGATACATATCACTTTCTTTGATGTCTGTTAAAGTTTTTGATCCATTTTTAAGCCAGGTGGTTTTACATTCTTATTCTTTAGTTTTACGAACTCATGGAAGTGGCACTGTGGCTCAAAGTGGTAGAGCACTAGACTTGAGCAAAAGAGCTTGGGAACAGTGCCCTTTTAAAAAAATTAACAGAGGATAATTTTACATATTATAGAATTCTGGGGTGGATAATTTCTCTCCTTCCTCTCAACAGTAAGTAAATATTTTACTTAACTAATTTTGCTTGTATGGTTTCTAGAAGTCAGATGCATTTGTTATCTTTGTTCCTCCTTTGCTTTTCTTTTTCAAGAGCCTTCCCCCCCCCCCCCCCCGCTTTATTTTGGCATTTATCCTTCTTGCTGTTTTTGTTCTTCCTGAAGTTATGGTTTGATGTCTGACATTAATGAGGGGTACTTTTCTCCAATGATCAGATACCTTGTTTTCCCCATTTTCTTCAAATTCCTTCTCTGTTACTCTCACTACATTTATATCAACCTTGGTAGTTATACTATGAGTTCTTGGATGAGTTTTTCCCAGTCTTTCTCTCTTTGCATTTCACTTTTGGTAGTTGCTATTGCTGTAGTGTCAAGCTTAGACATTCTTCCTTTTGCTACCTACAGTCTCCTAAGGAGGCCAAAGGATGTTCTTCACTTCTGCTACTCTTGCATTCATTTCTGGGTCACTACCTTTTCTTGTTAGTTGTTAGAATTCCCCTCTCTGCTTAGATTGTCTTATTCTCACACATGGCTTACTTTTTCTAAGGCCTTAGCATTTAAATTGTAGTTCATAAAAATTTTCTGATCTGATAACTCCCAATTTTATAGCCACAATGACTTGTTCTGATAATTATTCAGTGCCTTGTAATTTGTGTGTGTGTGTGTGTGTGTGTGTGTGTGTGTGTGTGTGTGTGTGTGTGTGTGTGTGTGTGTGTGTGTGTGTGTGTGTGTGTGTGTGTGTGTGTGTGTGTGTGTGTGTGTAACATTGTGGGTAAGGTATCGGGAGCCAGGAAGCATTCATCTTTTTGGAGTCTGTATTCCAGTGAATGTAACTAATGCTTAGGAGTTGCACCTCCTGCTCAGGTGGGGTAGGAAGGGTAGAGGATGCTCCTGGTGAGTATTTCCCCTTCCTCAGGTAGATTAGGCTCTGGTAAATCAACTTCTAATGAAGGCGGCCTTGTTATGAAGATCAGAATGATCTTTAGTGTTTGAATGGGTCTTCCATTCCCACCACTTCCAGAAAGCACAAAGTGAATTCCTCAGTGTTCACTACAAGGATTGAATAGAACTCCTGATGTTAATAAACTTACGTGAGTGTGAACCCTCGCTCTCTGCCCTACTCATTGAGAGTACTCCCAAGAGTGAGGACTTCTCCACTGTGAGCCTCCAGCAATTTGTCAACCACCCTTTACGTTTTCCTACCCATAGTTCCCATTCTGGTAATCTGTGATTACTGTATTTTCCTTTCTTTGGAACAGCATTCAACCTTGTGATTTCATTTCTCTAAGAACTGTTGCGGGGCAATGGTGGTTCACTTCTTTAATCCAATCTACTTAGGAGGCTGAGATCTAGGATTCAGGTTTGAAGCCTGCTCATGAGGGAAAGCCCATGAGACTCTTATCTCCAATTAACTATCAAGATAAAACCAAACCAAACCAAACCAAAAGCTGGAACTGGAGCTGTGGCACAAGGGGTAGAGTGCTAGCCTTGAACATAAAAGCTCAGGGGACAGCGCCCAGGTCCTGAGTTCAAGCCCTAAGACTGGGAAGCGCGCGCACGCGCACACGCGCGCACGCACACACACACACACACACACACACACACACACACACAGCACACAGGAATTACTGATTTTTCTTTCAGAGTCTTTTTTCCTTGTTTTCTCCATTTTCTTTCTTCAGATGAAGGAGGAACCTGAGACCGAGAAGGTGTTCACAGCACGTTGCCGAGCAAGTGTGACATTCCAGACAAGTGGGGAGTCATGGAGAGAGCAGAAAGAGAAGCGAGCAGCCATGATGGTGGGGATTCTGATTGGGGTGTTTGTGCTGTGCTGGATCCCCTTCTTCCTCACGGAGCTCATCAGCCCTCTCTGCGCCTGCAGTGTCCCCCCAATCTGGAAAAGCATCTTTTTATGGCTTGGGTACTCCAATTCTTTCTTCAACCCCCTGATTTACACAGCATTTAATAAGAACTACAACAATGCCTTCAAGAGTCTCTTTACCAAGCAGAGATAAAAAGAGCTGGAGAAAAAACATGTGTGCTGTTGTATTTCTTCTCACCAATGATGTAGAAGACGTCCTTTCACAGCTGAACACGAATGATGCTCTGAGAGTCAGACCACTGGGCCTGGACTGTAGAAGAAGCAATGTTAAAGGCTCTCACACAGAGACAGCAAATGTATGACAATGTGCAATTTTGCCTTCTACATATGTGCTTACCTAGGTACACGGCCGATATTACTAATTGATAATGGACTACTTTCCCAGTGAGCAGAAACCCCACCTCTTAATTTTCTCAGAACAACACCGTAGGTAGTTACTAATTGGTTAGAACTGATGCAAACATCAAAGCTGAGCTGCATTCTCTTTGTCTAATAGCATGTTCCTCAGTGAGGGTCTTTCAGGCTTATCAGGAGACTGTCACCTTGTGAATGATCCAGCTACCCTTTTCAACCAGACTCAACTTGACTTTCTCAGCTTCTTAACACATTCCCAACAAGATTGTGTATCTCAATTCGTAAGATGAGGATAATCTAATGCAATTTATATGACTGAGTCAGATTCTTAAAGAGGAGGTCTGATGATATAGTACCATGGTCTTAATGGTTTTTTTTTAAACTAGTGGGGGATGCCACTGGATACTGAGGTTGCTCTTTGGACTAGTTAAATTAGAATTAATTCCTGGAAAGTGATATAAGCAGCAGCAAGTGTGGCTAGAGGTGAGAACTCCTGGTGAGGTCTTCTCTTTCTGTGGTGTGTGTGTGTGTGTGTGCGCATGTGCACATGCACGAGCAAGTCCTGGGGCTAGAACTGTCTGGCTGCTGTCCCTGAGCTTTTGTGCTCAAGGTTATTACTCTACCACTTGATTCACTCACAGCTCTACTTCCAGCTTTCTTGGTGGTTAATTGGAGGTAAGTCTCATAGATTTTCCTGTGCAGGCTGGCTTAGAGCCACATTTCTCAGATCACAACCTCCTGAAGAGCTAGGATTTATAGGTCTAAGTCACTGGTGCCTGGCTTCTCTACCAAAGGGATAGCAACTATGAGAAATTTCCCATTTGAATGTCTAATAAAAATACTTTTGAGGCATTATTTTCTAGGCTCTGAATAATTTTCTTCATGACACACATAATAAAATGCAAAAAATGATGCTTGCTGTAGGACTCAAGAATACCACCAACAAAAACTCTATGTAACTACTGAACATGCTTGTACCTACAAGCTATTTCTTGCTATATGCCCATGGCTCATCTGGGGTTTCGCTATTCTTGATGACTCTTCTGAGCTTAGGTTGGAAGTTTGGGTTATGTCTACGACTCCATGTCCCCCATATATACTTACAGCCAGCAAAGAATGACCTGCTCAAAAGAGAAGAGCAAGGGAGGAGTCAAGCCAAACATATAAACATATTTTCAGAACACACAGGCAAGTAAAAGTCTGAAACCAATGGATGGAGAATTACACTAGAGGCCTCTCCAATGGGATATATGAAGAATAAGTGAGCTAGCACTCATAATTTTAAGGGAGAATGTAAACAAAACAGAACAAAACAGTTCAGTGTAATACAAGAACTCTTGTGAAAGTTGTTTCAGTTGCATTTTCACCTAGCTTATTACAATGGCCACTTCACAAGGTTCCCTGCTTGTGCCCCTTACGGTCTGCAGTGAACAAACATCACATGCTATTTGCTCTGCCTAGAACCTTCCTCACCCAGGTCTCTGTCTTTGATAGGTATCTTCCTTAGCTTCTGAGTAAAGGGAAGACATTATAGACCAAACTAGACACTCTTGATCCTTCTTCCTAGCTTCACTCATCATGTTGAAGCAACAAATGCTCTTATTTGTTTTACCACTAAAAGGGGGTTTTACTAGTTTCTCTAGTGCATCAGTCTCTGCTGTAGTCCCAGTGCTGGAGATAGAAAGTCCTATTTTGTTGGCTGAATGAACCAGTTAATAACTGATTTTTTTTCTCATAGAAGAACATGGAGGTAAGTGGACCTCATGGTGGTTCACACTTCTCATGCCTTTAGGGAAGCAATTCTTTCCATCTTTTCACTCTGCTTACTAGTATGTCAGTATGTCTTAAGGTCTCAAGATGGCTGAAGTTGCTCAAATATTGTCCTTTCCTCCATAACTTGAGAAAACAGGAAAAAGAGGCAGAAGCTTTACTCTTATTGTCATTGGCAGAAAACTCTTTCCTAGAGGGCTTATCAGTCTCTTATTAGGGTTAGACACCTGTCTGTAAATTAATTCTTGGTAAAGAGGAATGGAATTGATATAACTCCTTTAGAAGAACTTTCCTGCAACTGGACAAAACAGTTTTACTGAAGGAGAAACAGGATTTTCCACCTATTGGCAGATTTCCTGACAAGATGGGCCTGTGACCCACATGTCTTTTGTGGGCACCTAGATAACACTGTGATAGTCACAAGAGCAGGCATCAATGGGACAGCCTCAGTCTGTTGTCAGGACCCAGCTTCACAGTCCATCTCCCCATCCCTCCTTGTAGTCAACATACACAACATACACAAGTGTTTCACCTCTCCAAAGCTCTTCAACCAAAAGAGGCATGGCCCACTGTCCTCAAGACCCACACAATGGAGTCTAGCTGCCTCTGACTCAAAGCTTTACCTTCTTTATGAAAACTGACAAGACACGAGGAGCTTCTTCCATTGTTTTTTCAAAAAACTGAAGCAAATTACAATTTTAAAAAACTTTATTTTTGAAGAGATAATATATGCACGTGTACACAATTCAAAAGGTACAAAAGGCATACAGTGAAGTCACTCCCACCCCTCTTCCCAGAGGCAATGAAGGCCACAAGTTGTTGTGTAACTTCCCAGAGATACTCATCTACTTGCATATGTAAGTAGATGTCACTGACACACACATGAGTATATGTAGACACACACACACACATACACCTACACACATGTACTGACCCATTTTTTTTATTCCAACACTGTTATATAATACTCAGCATTCCCTCTCCCCCCCCACTTAACCATGCAGCCTGAAGATTATGCTATGACCCATATACACAGAGCAACTCATAGGGAATGGCCGTAATTTATTTCACTGCTGAGGGGAGTTTTCAACTTTTTGCTACTATAAACAATGCTTCGGTAAAAATCCTTGTGAGTAGGAACAATTGTTAGGCGTGGTATTGCTGGTTGTGCACTTGCACTTGTGAAATATGTTGTCCAGTTGTCCTCCATGGAGGCTGTTAGTCTCACGATTCTGCCAGTGCTGTACTGAGTGCTTCCTGCAGCCTGTCCCACTGTCCCACTTGCTTGGTTTCATGCGACTGAGACATTTCTACCAGTCAAGTTACCTTCAGATTCATGAAAAATCTGGAGACAAAACATATTCGCGATCCTATCTGAAAATAGTATTTTCCCTTTCTGTTTTCCTCCTATAGAGGGAGGAAAAAAGTTTCTATAATGTAATTCCTTCAAAAAGTCTGAAAACTCTTGACACCATTTTCCATTTCAACCTTCAAGGTTAGAGAATAATAAACACACTGAGCAAGAGCTGCTAAAGATGCTGAATAGAATTGCTGACCTGTTTCAAACTAAGCATAAATTAGAGGAAAGGTTAAATCTAAAATTGGCTACTATGGGGATTGCAAAGCTGCAATCTGGAGAAGCCAATGTATCCAAGCAGTATTTCCTGATCACTCGCCTTGAGCTAGATGTGGAGGAGACCATAGTGTGACAGGCAAGGTCCCCTTGCTTTTGCTACCCTTACACATTCTGGAGAAGAGTGCAGTTAAGAGACCTTACAAAGGACTAAGAGACATTCAGGCAGCAACTTGTGCCATCAAGACAACGTTCTTGCATCGCCATCTAGACAACAGGGCATAGGCAGTGATCAGGGCAAAGTTAAATGGGTTTGTGCATGTATTAGGCTATCAAGAAAAAAACTCATTGCCAAAGATCTCAGAGGGGACTGAGCTCCAGGCATAGGGAATGTCCATGTAGGGTGAGATTGGCCTCATTAGGAAACTGACAAAGGCTGATTATTAGGACTCAGTGTACTCCTTGTGTTGTCAAGCAAGCTGCAGACCAAGTACCAACTCCTCTAATGATCTCATACCATATGATTATAAAATTACTTCTTAAACATTACTTTCAGCCTACCTGTGTGTGTCATACGAAGGTTTGCTCTCAGTGTAAAAGACCAAGAGGGCATGACATTCTAAGATGCATGAAACAAAGCACTTCCCAGGCCAGGCCCAACCTCAAAGACAGACAGTGGTAGCCATGCTGATGAGCTCTTCACTGTACTGTTCAGTGGTAAGATGTTCTTTTGCTCATGGCCACCACTGGCTATGAGTAAGTCATAAAGAACTTCTTAAAGTGTTTTTCTGCATAGCATCCCTCAAACCAATTACCAGAAATCAGAAGGAATTCAGTCTTGGCCAAAGTAAGTGGGAGAAGTTGCTGTCTCAGCCACAGTAAGTAGTAAAAGTTATTGCTAGAATGCCTGGCTCTTAAACTGAACATCAGCTGGTCACCTGTAGAGCAGGTGAGATAGGAAAGAATAAGAAGCAACAGAAATCCAGGTGGACCAGACTGCAGACCAGGCAGACTGACCCAAATGCTCTTACAGGCAGATTTGCTTTGTCACTACAGCCGTGGTTGGGGCCTGTCAAGGTGACAACCCCAAGGCCACAGGAATGGTCCCCTTGTGAGGTAGTAAAAGGAATTCCTACATATACTAGTTATTGCAAATAAGGGAAACCATGGGACCTGTTTCTTTGGGCCTGGCTTACTTCACTTAATATAATTTTTTCCAAGTCTTTCCATTACCTAACACATGGGGCAATGTCATTCTTTCTGATGGAGGCATAGAATTCCATTGTGTATATATACCACATTTTCATGATACATTCATCTACTGAGGGGCATCTGGGTTGATTCCAAATCTTAGCTATAGTAAATAATGCTGCAATAAACATAGTTGTGCTGGTAGCTTTAGTACGGTCTTGTTTGTGATCATTTGGGTAAATGCCCAAAAGTGGGATTGCTGGGTCTCTTTCTTTGTTGCTTTGTATGTCCCTCCCCCATGGTATAATGCCTGTTTTCACTATATTTGATGTTGGTATAATTTGTGGAGGGGAAGGGAAAAAACAAATAGTTTAAAGAGGGATACAGGTGGACCCATTGCAACAATGAGATGTTATGCTGAAAATGAACTTTACAACTTTGGCAGGGGGGGGGGGAGGGGAGGGGAAGGAGGGGGGAGATGGGAAGGGACGGGAAGGGGAAACAAAGGAGGAGGCAACAATGCTTGATAAGAAATGCACTCATTACCTTGTCCATGTAATTGTAATCCCTCTGTATAGTATTTTCACAATAAAAATTTAATAATAATAATAAAAAAAGGAATTCATGAGACATTTCCACTCTCTGCTTGAGGTCTGAGGAGGGCCTAAGGGCTACAGTGCTGCTGGGAAGTGCTTCCCCAGCCTGTTGAGGAAAGATTTCTGACCTTCACCCAGGTGCCAGTCTTCTGATTCCACTGCCAGACTCAGTGAACCTGGTGGCAGAAACCCACTGTCTTCAAATATAGGCTAGAAACCAGAATCCTGTTTAAGCCAGATGGTCTGACTAATAAAAGCTTATTATTCCTGACAAACTTGTAAACTTCCTAAAACAGTTTCTCCTATGATTCTTGACTACTGTTCTTTAACACATTACACCTGCTTCTAGTGGTGATGGCCTAGCTGTCTACCAGCACTGAACCTCTAGAGGCCCAGTGACTCCCAGGTACTTCATGAGCATCAAGTCTTATCTTGCTCATAGCAGCTCTAATACGGGTCTAAACTAGAACATCCCCATGTAATCCATGAGTGGCATATGGGAGGAAGGGATGCTACTGACCTAGAGGCTGAGAGTGAAGGGTACTAGCAGCCAGCATTACCAAACTCACTGGTTTGAATGGTCTGCTTCTGGTTGAAAACTTATTTCCCTTGAAGTACATACTTAAAATGGTTATTTAGGGGTTAGGAAGGTGGCTCAGTGGTGGAGTGCTTGCCTTGCATGCATGAGGCTCTGGGTTCCATTCCTCAGCACCACATAAGCAGAAAAAGCCAGAAGTGGCAAAAACAAGTGGGAGAGCACCGAAGAACTGGGGATGGAGTCCAGGCCCAGAGTTCAGGCCCCATGACCAACCAAAAAAAAAAAAAAAAAAAGGTTATGTAGAATGCATCTTCATACCTTACAACTCTGGAAAAGCATGCAAGTAACTCAGAAGAATATGATGCAGCACTCTGTCTGGACACCAAGAAAGATGTGGCACTGGAGCTCCCTCTAGGTGCCCAAATTTCTTCTGAAAGGGCTAGGAGGCTCAGCAGCTCCACAGCCTGTAAGGCCTGACTGCACAATGTCCTAATTACTCATGAAGGCGCTGCCCATGCTTCAGACTGTTTGCAGTTAACATGCAATTCTAAACTGGCTTCTGCAGTCTCATTCAAATTATGTTCAAGTAACACGGGCTAATTTATCTTCTGAATTAGGTCTTGTGGATTAAAAAAAAGGTATCTAATATCTCTATTGCAAAACCAAACCAATGAAACTCCTAAGAAACAAAACTATTTCTTCAAAAGAAATATAGTTTTCTCACCAACACCAACATAGGACACATAGACTCCGGTAACACTAGAATACTACCTGCTCCTGCGTTCCTATACCTGTACCAAATTCTTTCTACCTGCTCACAAAATTTAGGTAGCCAGAGGTGGATCCACAAACTTCTTCGCAAGGTAATACAGATGTTTTTCTCAACTTAAAACTTGCTGGATAGACAACATATGTATGCGAGAATGGGGTGAGATCTTCACACTGGGGTTTACTGACTATGGCCAAGGGGTCAAGCTCCTGATAGCCAGGGCAAAAGGTCTGTGTTTGTTTTAGACTGCTCATTTCCCAAGATGAAGCCAACCTATAAGCTTCCTTTTAAAGCCCTGTGCAGTGTGGTGGCACACATCTTTCCAGTCTGGTCTCTTATGCCTTCTGTATCAACCTGCTTGTGTCTCACCATCAAGACCACTCCCTGAACACTCCTCCTCACCTTTTTGTGTGTCTTGTATAGTCTTGTACCCTCCAGTTGCTAACAATATTCACTGAAAGCAGCCTTCCTAATATCCTAATCTTTTTTCCATTTTCTCCATGAAGTCTCCATGTCTCTGCACTGCACTATCTGCTGTCTTCTCTCTGCTGCTCTAATAGAAAGAAGCAGTGTGCAGATCTCTCTCCTAGCTCATGCTATGACGTTCTTTGCAGTGTAGGAACATGGAATGTGCTTTCCATCAAGAAAAGCTTAATCATGTGTTGCCTATAACTCACATAAAAATTGGGACACAGAAACATGTAATTCCTATTGAAGTATCCTTAACTTTCAAAGTTTCAGGCAAAATTAACAACACAGCTTTCATTCTAGTTCCTTGTATGACATCCAAGCCTACAGGGCGGCACCAAGAAGAGTTAGGAGCAAAAGGCACCATAGTGGGTGAAGAGCCCAAGTGACCAATGTGTGATATAGGCAAATCATTTGCCCATGGCCTTCTGTTTGCACTGTAAACTTCTGGCAAAGTTGTGGGAGATTGTTCCTCTGGATACTACTGGATGCCTGAAGGGTAGCGATTGTGTTTTACATTTGCTGGATCTCCCTCAGGGCTTATTTTTTCAGCAGTTGCTCAATTAATACTTGCTAAACAAAAGAACTCTTTTATTTAGAGCCCATACAAATACAGGTACCTTCATTAGTGCAATGTTACTGGAAGAACAGTCGAATGAAAATAGAAAATGAGTACTGCTCACATTTCTTCATAGAATCATGAGTGTTATCCAAGCCAGTGCTTATACTGTCAAATTCTATCCACAACAGCCAACAGAGATGAAATGGAAGCAATCAGGAAAAAGGAAACATCCAAGGAGTTGAAATTAATACACCTGCATCTCTCTACTGTTGCTTCCAGAACCATTCCATGATCTTGTAGTTGATACACGGCGTTAAAAAAAATCAATATATGACATGGCTGGGAGGGTTCAGGAGGCCTTGGCTTTCACCTTGGACAGCAGCACCTCGTTCTTGCGGCCCTCCTGGAGAAGCAGAGAGAGAGGAGAGGTGTGACTACACCAGCACCCACTTGGCCTTGCTGTCCTTGCCAAGTCCCTCAGGAGTAGGTTCGGACAGCTAAAACAGCATGGTGAAACTATCTGGCATCCTATTGACCTCTGACACCAAAACAGATACACTAACATTATTGCTGTGCTGCTAGACTGGATTTCCTAAAATCTTCAAGAGGATAGAAACCAGACACTGGGCTTATGAGGGTAAGAGGTGTGAAGGAACTGTGTAGAAGCACCCTAAGGAATTTTCAGAAAGGCAGCAAGTAGCAGTACAGTGAGCAAACCCCTTTGACGCACTCTTATTCTTACGGTGAGGGGTAGGAGTATTCTCAGCATTTAGGAAAAGAAGTATGAAAAAATGCACACAGAAAAGAGCCCTTTGTAACTATTTCTTTCTAGAATTAAAAAGTAAACTGTCTCCCTGCCCCTATTACTTGCTGAAGACCATATACTACGTACTTGCTCTGGTTTTTAAAAGCTCATCTTGAGATGAATATGAACTTTATTTTAGCTCTAACACACCCCACCCACCTTCCTCCTTACCTCTTTAAACTCTTTCACAGTCTTAAAATACAGTCTCTGCTTTTCTAACAGTTCTAAGTACTGGTCATTCAACTGATCTCTTCTCATTTTGTTCTCCTGTTTCTTCTTTTCCATCTGTTGAAAATATTTTGAAAATGGTGGATGATGAAAAGGCTCCTGACAAAGGCAGCTGATAACATCCAATAGCAACCATCAATATTTCCACGGATTTCTTTCCACCTATAGAAACTGAGGTTGGCTCAACAACTTTCATTTCTTTGTATGACACTGCAATTTACTCAACAATTTGACTATCACTGGACATTAAATAATTACATTATTTCTGTCACTTTGAGCAATTTCACAATAAACAGGTGGGTGTTTCACAACTGGGAGGTTATATTACCTCTGGAGGACATTTGGTGATGCCTCCTGGTAGTTTTGAGTCACAATTGTGAGGAAGAGGAGCCACTGCTTTCAATGGGTAAAAGAGAGGAACGTTGTTAAGATTGATGTACAGGACAGTCCCACAACCAGGAATTACCTGGCCCAGGATGTTAGTAGTGTTGAGGTTAAAAAACTCCTGACATATGAAATTGTTTGTTATACAATAAAGATGCACACCACCTTTCCATTTGATATAATTGTTTCCATACTTCAAGCGTTCTACAATTACTTTAAAAACCATACAATAGTTCTGATCATTGCTTACTAGGCAATACTGGTTTTCTGGGATTATGATCACATCCTAGAGGCTTGATGTTGATTGAAAGACACTCTTTAAAGGCTACCAAAAGTTTATTCTTCAGTAAATACTGACTGAACACTACCAGAGTCCCCAAGAGTAGCAGTGCACAAGGTAAGTCCATGCTTTCACAACGCACACTCTAGAGACTGATGTCTAGCGAACAGACACATTAGAGTTTCCATAAGCACCAGGACTTTGAAGAAAATGAAGAAGGGTTGGAGAAGGGTGGGGAGTGCACATGGCTCCTCAGACTGGAAGGTCAGGGGGACCCCCTGAGGAGGAGCACTGGAGCAGAGCTGACAGCGACAAGTACTATATATTCTGAAGATAGCCTCAGAGCACTGGCCAGTGGAAAGTGAGGGCACAAAGATTTACACTATAACACAACTGGATGCTTGTTACATGAAATCATGACTGATGTGGTGCTTATTACATAAAATCATGAATGATTTTGGAAACAGATTTAGTTAGTAAACACAAGGTGACCTGACTGTACCTGAGATTCAGTACTTTTGCCTTCTCTCTCCCCAATAAGGGTCTCTGTTGACCTCAAAAGTGAAATGCAATCTAGTACCTTGATGCATACCCCAACATTGTTCAGAACACAAAAGGACTTATTTCTTGGTCCAATTCTGACCCTGCATCAACTCCTGAGTCTCAAGTCTCTGTGCCCTGCTCCCTGTGTAATTCTACACATGGACACCTGCAATATACCTGTGGTTAAGTCTTATGTGTGGCAATCTGCCTCTTTCAGTGGTAGTACTCCCCACCTAAGAACTTTGGCCAGTGTCTTCCTGCACTAAGAATGAAGATCTTCAGTAGTCAGCCTTCCTCCTTGCTGACAGCAGATCTCCTGTGCCCATAACCCCAACACCAGCGCCAGCCCAAACTTCTGATACATTGCAATACAACTTGCCCTGCTATTTCTCCTTTGACTCTACTTCAAGCCACCAGATACTTCCTGTTGCACTAGGAGGGCTTGGACTGACAGCGAGCTTCCTCGCTCAGCGTATCAACTTTAAACCAGATCCCTCTTGTTCATTTAGTATTTTAGCAAAAAAACTGGCCAAGACCAGTTATGTTCTAGTGATACAGTTAATGACTTCAAGTCAATTATGAATCCACTCTGGAAAGTAGAATGGCAATATAGGAAACATGAGAGCTTAAGGCCAAAAAGGCCTACCTTCAAATCCTAGCTCTGCCCCTCATTGTGGACCAATGGACAAGCTATTTAATGTTTTCCAATGACAAGTTCCCTCTTAGCTGTAAAACGGGGATAATATAATCTAAATCACAAGTTTTGTTGTAAGAAATGTGTGATGTTAAATGTTAAAACAGATGATAGATCATTTACTTCATAGTAGCTGTTCAGTAAGACAGCTTTGCTTCTTAACACTCCATATGAATGAGTTCAGTGGGAAGAGTAGGGAGTCAGCAGTGCTCAGCTCTAGTTTCATTTTCATACTACTTTCAGTACCATCTTGCCACTCAGACCACTCCTACTCCTTCCTCATCTCCTCTTCACAACTAGGGTAACAACTCCAAATGCTTTTGCTGATTGAGCATTTGTAATATCCAAAGATATTACTTCCCTGGATAAGGTCAAAATGCCTACTCACATGATTCCCTCTTTATTCAGAAGCCCAGGTGAGGAGAAATGCCTATTCTACCATGTTTACTTAATGCTAGTCTATTATTCTGCCAATTCGGGAGGACACAGACTCAACTGTCACATCAATGGAAGCAAGACCCATCCTGGCTTTACAAACAGAGCGGTTTCCTTTTTTCTTTTGTAGCACTGGTGTTTAAACTGAGGGCCTTGTGCTTGCTTTGGAGCTGCCCTATACCACTGCACTTTCAGCTTTTTTTCAAATAGGTATTTTCAGGTATTTTTCAAATAGGGTCCTGCATTTATGCCCAGGTTGGTCTGGACCTCAATCTATCTATTTATGCTTCCCACACATCTGGGATGATAGGCCACTATGATGATGCCACTATGACTAGCATTTTCTCATCTGTAGAGGTAACACCACTTAAAGTTTTCCATTTTTTTGTTTGTTTTTTGTTTTGACAGTAGTGGGGCCTGAAATCACAGCCCGAAGCTTGCTAGGTAGCCACTCTACATTTGAGCCATGGCACTAGCCCCACTCATTTAAGAGACTCTTAAAAAGATCAGCAGAGTGGGGCGCTGGTGGCTCATGCCTGTAATCTTAGCTAGTTAGGAGGCTGAAATCTGAGGGCTGTGGTTCAGGGCCAGCCTGAGCAGTAAAGTCCATGAGACTCTTGAATAAACTGCCAAAAGTGGTGCTGGTGCTGTGGTTCAAGTGGTAAAGCTCTAGCCTTGAGCAAAAGAAGCTCAGGGACAGGGGCTGGGAAGATGGCTCAGTGGTAGAGTGCTTGCCTTGCATGCATGAGGCCCTGGGTTTGATTGTTCAGTACCACATAAGCAAAAAGAAAAAAGCCGGAAGTGGTGCTGTGGCTCAAGTGGTAGAGCGCTAGCCTTGAGCTGAAGAGCTGAGGGACAGTGCCCAGGCCCAGAGTTCAGGCCCATGACTGGACCCCCCCCCCCCAAAAAAAAAAAAGAAGCTCAGGGACAGTGCCTAGTCCCCAGACCACCTCCCCTCACCTTCCCCCCTCCCCCCACAGTGATTGCCCATAGTGGGTGCACAATGCTTCAGAGCTGCTACTCAGAGTACTACTGCTACTCAGTCTTTGAATGTGAGGCACAGGCAGTGAAGGGGTAGGGGTAGGTCCTTGCCCACTGCAGTCAGATATCTGGTGGAAAACTCTCTGGAGGGTGGTAAGGATGGGCAGCAAACTCCCAAGTCTTCCCACCACAGTGAAACTTGTGACACTACAGAAGATAGGTCAGCTGACCTTCATCCTGCTTTGCTTAATTCCTTCTACAATCTGTTCCATCTGCCGTAAAAACTGGTCCCGGGCAGCAGGGGAAGCCATGGCTCTGAAAGAGAAACCGACAGAGAGGTATGACAGCACACAGAACTAAACTATGAGAAGGCGGGACACCAAGGAGTCAGCTCTGGGTCCAGACTGTTGTCCCCAGAAGCAACTGGGCCTTTGTAAAGCTCAATGGACCCATAGAGACAGCTGGGGTCTCAGGCAGGATTCTAAACCTGTGAGGAGGGCAGTCAAGTCTACCTGGCCTAATAACTTAATATTGATCTTTTATTTCCTCATTCTTCCCACAGGTTCACTAACTAATCTGTATTTTCTTATAAAACGTAGCTAAAATGACAGACACACTGCTTAAGAAACGAATTAAATTTGGCTTTAAAAAGTCTGGATTGGGCTGAGTGCTGGTGGCTCATACCTGTAATCCTAGCTACTCAGGAGGCTGAAATCTGAGAAGCATGGTTCAAAGCTGGCCCAGCAGGAAAGTCTGTAGACTCTTATCTCCAATAAACCACCAGAAAACCAGAAGTGGTGCTGTGGCTCAAATGGTAGAGCGCCAGCCTTGAGCTGAAGAGCTCAGGGACAGCTCTCAGGCCCAGAGTTCAAGCCCAATTGACCAAGAAAGAAAGAAAGAAAGAAAGGAAGAAGGAAGGAAGGAAGGAAGGAAGGAAGGAAGGAAGGAAGGAAGGAAGGAAGGAAGGAAGGAGAAAACAGGCTTGATTGGGAGACTTTTCCCAGGATTGGTAAACATATTCTTTTTTTTTTTTTTTTTTTTTTTTTTGGGTCCAGTCATGGGGCCTGAACTCTGGGCCTGGGCGCTGTCCCTCAGCTCTTCAGCTCAAGGCTAGCGCTCTACCACTTGAGCCACAGCACTACTTCTGGCTTTTTTCTTTTTGCTTATGTGGTGCTGAGGAATCGAACCCAGGGCCTCAGGCGTGCAAGGCAAGCACTCTACCACTGAGCCACCTTCCTAGCCCTGGTAAACATATTCTGAGTGTTCCTACTAGGGCTAGGAAGCCTGGTCCTGTTGCTAGAGGCTTCCTAATGTGCTAACCATTCTGCCTTGCTCTACCACTGCAGAGGGCAGGATACCAGGAGGATCAGAGCCACACAGGACTTGAGTTCCTCCAAAGGTCAGGGTGACAGAGCAGGGCACTTCACAGCAACCCTCACTGCACACTTTCTCCATGATCAGGAAAGGGAGATGAGCATCAGTTTCAGAAAAGTCACAAGACCATAAGGCATTCCCTAAATCCACATCTTCTCAGGAAGCTAGTTGGTTTTCCATTTTGTTTTAAATTTAGAGCTTATAATTTCTTAAAATTCCAGTCTCAATGTATCTTTTCACCTGTCAGGACTAGCAGATGTTTGTACTACAGAAAGCAAGCCCTGGGCTTCCCTGGGGTTGAGTGGGGGTTTGAGGGAGCATGGGTAAGACAGCCCACCATGGACATGCTTGAGGGCTGGTGTGATCTGTGTGAAAGCAGCCTTACTATCCAATTTTTGAAGAAAAAAAATTCACATCTGAACAAAATGGAGGAGGCATTTCTATTGCATGATTTTAAAAGTCTTTAAAAAATTACAAAGATTTATCTAAACTTTATGGCTTCTCTATGTACTAAGAACAAATGGTATTCATCTAATCTTACCAAGACAAAAGTAATTTTCAAAGAGATTATAATGGTGATGAAAAATCAAGTTCTTTGAAGGGTAACTTTTCCCCAAAGCCCTTCCTTGTCATTAAAAAATTACATTTTTGCAGGGACTCAGGGACAGTAGACTAAGATCCATGTGTTCTGAGCAGAAGGGGTGAAGTGTAAGCATTATATTCTAGCACCAAGCCTTGCATGTACTTTCCTTGGTCATGCTATGGGTAAGGTGAGGTGCACTGAATACAAAGTACAGGAAGGAGGGTGGAAGGTACTTACTGTGAGAAGTTCTCATGAATTGAGTTGAGCAGGCTAATCTAGGGACAAAAAACAAACTGTAAGATTAACATATAATTGCCTTAGGCTTTGAAAGCTTGTTTCCTCTCCACACATTACTTCTGAAATGAAGGCATGCCAATTTAAAGTAACATACTGAAGTTACTTTAACATAGATTAAAGTAACAACATATGAAAGAAAAAAAGAGCAACATATTCTTAGTCCTTTAGACTTTGAGAGAATTAATTTCTATCTACTCAAAGAAAACTCCTCTTCCTAAAATGCATTATCACAGAATCATAGAAAGAAGGCTTTCTAATGGGCCCTGAATGAAGCTGCGAAGATGCTATGATAATAATTATCTTCGTGGCTATCAGCATGCAGGGTCAGAGGGAAGAATGAAAACAGTTCCCATCCTATTCCTTTCCCCAGAATCTGCCTGCCAGTGTGGCCAGCTGCCAGATGGCTGTGAGAGCTTCTGAGGGAATAAATCCTTCATGGCCCCATTACCATGGAAACTGCCTTATTCCCCAGAGTAGGATCTTCTATCTACCCTAGTAATAGAGTCCCAGAAAGGGCTGAGTCTGGGGCCAAAAAACCTGGGTCCTCTTATGTTTGTGTACATACTAAACCTGTAGGCTTAGAGTAAGGAACTTCCATATTTAGATTTTAGGTTCAAAATCTAAAATGTAAAATATCACATGCATAAATACAATTAAAATAAAATACACAGACAACGTTAAAAAGCTAAGTTCTACCTATGATTTGGAACAAAAAGCCAGCATCCGACTCCCTCAACACACCTAGTTTTCTTTTTTAAAAAATTGCAACAACTTTGTAAACAATTTTGAAGAAGGGCAATGGAGCTCAAGGTGTTCTGAGAAGGAGTTGACCTATCCCTAAATTAGTGCTGGCAAATCTTCACTTTAACAAGTAGGCCAGAGTATAGAGCAGAGCTATTCCCTATGTCTGATCCAAATCTCACCAAACATACTCATCTATTCATTTATCAAATGCCTGGGGTATGCCAGTACTGTGTAAGGTCCTAGATATAGGCAAGCACTAAACTATCTCTTCTCAAGGAGTCTGTATGATTTGATTGCATTAGATAACAAAAGTTACTGATGCTTTGATTTGGGTTCAAAGAGGATATACATCTATAATATTGTTATTATTAAAATCGTAAGTTTTTGTCACAGTATAGCTGGAAAAATGATAATAAAATAAAAACTAGGTGTGCCAACCTCTAAAAGAGGATTGAACAAGAACTAATATGTATTGAGAATCCATCATATGCAAAGACTTGACATTTTTTCACTTTCTGTCCATCATGATCATCATCAACACAATTTCAGAGGGGTGGAAAATGGCCAAAGTGATTCCAAAGCTGTGATTCCTCTACAATCCTGTTCTGCTGTAAAGACCAGGTCTGTTCTCTTGATTGAGTCATAACTGCTTATTCTTCCTTAATCATTTGCCATTTGGGTAGTTCCTGAGTCAGGAATATATCTAACTTGTGTAGGAAAGCAAGAAAGAGGGAGAGATGCTAGTGCCCACATCAACTCCTTGCTTCTGCTTTGAGTTCCCATTCATTTGAATTCATGCCCATGTCTGTCATTGATGATTAAATGGCTAGTTTTTCTATGTGAGCTACAAAAAGCCACACAACAGTCTTCTTCATTCAGTGGGTTCTTCTTGTCTTGTAAAATTCAAACCAGCTCCCCCACTGGTGCTTGCACTATATTTTTCATGATAACATTCCCCACATGGCACTATATAGAATAGCTATCTACTAGCTTCACCTCACCACAGACAATGAACTCCCAAGGATTTTTGCACTTTCTGGTTGATCAATCTCAGCATTTGGCATTATGCATCTTTCTACATAAACTGAATGTTTACATAGAATGATTCCCAGGTATCAAGACCACGCGAACTTCCTGAAGTCAACTATAGTGTTGGTTGTTAACCTCGATTATTTTCTTTTGAGAAATAATTCCTTACCTCTTTTTCCAAATAAACCTTTTTATCGTCCAGGGTATTATATAAAGTGAAGAACTGTTTGGTTTCCTTGTGTACTGCAGAAACTAAATGCAAAGAGACAGGATATGAATGACAGCAGAGATCAAATTGACCTAAGTACCCTGTTCTCATGAAGCATATGCCAGGACTCAGGTCTGCCAGGTCTATGTGCAAACTTAATTGCCTTGCAAGCTTCTGAAAAGTCTCAGAACCAATTACATGAGGATAGCTATTGGTAGGACCCAGGTAGATGACACTATGTAGTCAGCATTATAATTATTGCCATAAATGAGCCAGTCACTATTCTCTGAGATGGCTAAAAAACTGGGTGGGATTGAGGATATTTGATAATGATGATGATGATAAACTGATGTAGCTATTTTGGTGCAGTTCCTTGAAAACAGTTTTGGTGTCAACATGTCCAATGGATAAATTAATGTAATGTGTATATGTATGTGCACACACACACACACACACACACACACACACACACACACACACACACACACACACACACACACACACACACACACACACACACACACACACACACACACACACACACACACACAGAAGTTTTACTAAACTACTAAGAATGATGACATTATGTTGTTTTCTGGAAAATGGAGGAAACCAAAGATGGCCATGTTAAGTGAACAAGTCAGTCCTATAAAGTCAGGCACTACATTTTCCACTTTTCATTTGTGCAGGATAGATGAAAACAAAACAAAGCACTGAAGCCATGAAAGTAAAAGAGAGACTACTAGGAAAATGAAAAGGGAAGGGAAGAGGGGTAAGAGTGATAGACAGGTGAGTACGATCAAAGGATAATATATACATGTGTGAAACTCTTATGTACAATTTAATATTTATCAATAAAATGACTTTAACTTGTGAAATTTACTTTGAAATATATAGATATGCAACATTATTGTTGAAGGCTTTCAAGTAGAAGGCAAAGATTTAACTTAAGGCAGAACCTATTTTCTGCTGACAGCTGTCATTGTTGACATACGCCTCTGATCATGCAAAGACTGAAAGTTCGGGCTGGTAGGTTAGGACATGGGGAATAAACTGACCCAGACCTTTTGAAGAAGGACAATGCTTGAGCTTGAACAAGAAAGGGTATTTTAGAGGCCACGGCTTCAAAGCCAACTTGGAAGTATATCTTGAAATTAACCTAGTGGAAACTGCAGGGCAGTGACATTCTGAACTTGGGGGCTGGTTCACAGGTCAAGATGCAGACGGATGACAAGACACTGAGTAATGGGGGTCACTGGATACTGATTGTACACCAAATGATGTGAAAATCTGTATGTTATACTGGGGATTTTGAAGCTTATCTAAGTCCCAGAGAGATATTAAATAGAAAAGCTTTTACAACAGGAATATAAAAAGATGATCAATGATGTCTGAGAAAGATCAGTCAGCAAAAGTATTGAGGTGATTAGACATGGAGTGGAAATGAGAGGAGGCTTCAGCTGCAATCCAGACAGAAGAAACAGACCTGAAAATTACTATGGAACAGAACTGGCAAGAAGCACTGAATCAGGGAGACTGAATAGGTCCATTGTGGCTCCAGGAAGATATGAGGGAAAACAAGAGTTAGCTTTTGTCTGTGGTGGGAATATGGGGTAGGCTTACAGAGTCTGAGCTGGGTGTGGAAGGATTCTGTCTGATAGAGGAGAGGCGACCTAGATACAGGTACAGGAAGTTTATAGTGTGCTTAGGCACAGGATGTGGCCACAGTATGTGGACTAGAAAGGTTCCAGCTCAGGTACAGTAAGGAAAAATGCTTGATTCAGTAGCCAAGCGCTATAATTAGATGAACTGGTAAAAAACTTGGAGAAGGCACTGCAGACCATCTAAGTCATTTATCTGAGATAAGATGCAAGTAAGAACAGATAGGGCAAAGGAAGTAGGAGCAGAAAGACAATGGCAACTTTTGCAGGACATTATGAGCCACAAAATGTGGTCACTGATCAGACTGGTCCTGGGAGGCTGGGTGAATATGATGTGATAAAACAAAGTCTGTATCAGCAAGAAAGCAGAACAGAGTGAGGAGTGACCTGTGAAGGACATGTAGTTGGCCACAGTGAGGACTGGTTTAAAAGCCTATTTCTAAGAGCTCACTTGCTTAAAGAATTTGTTTATAGAATGAGTAGGAGAGTACCACAGTGCTGCCCCCAGAGTTCTCCTACAGCCTTTATGATGAAATAAAGCCCCAAACAGGCATAATATTCAAAGTACCTATATGCAAATGAAACCATGTAACTTGAGGGGATTGGTAATGTTGGGAGAGATGGAAGAATGATGGAAGGAGTGATAATGACCAAGATGCTCTGTACACATTAACTGATATGCTGAATTGAAATTCCTTTGTACAACTACTTAGGAATAATAATAATAATAATGATAATAAATGAAGCAATGGTACTCACTGGATACTATGTTAAAAATGAACTATACAACTTGTAGGTGGGATGAGAGGTAAAAACAGAGAGCAAGGGGTGACACTGACTTAATGTAACTATAACTCCTCTGTATATCATCTTTATAATAATACTAAAAAACTTAAAATATGACAAATAAATACATATATAATAAACAAAGCCCCTACTGGGCTGGCATTTGTGGACTGTGCTCTGGTAAACACAGCCCAATGCTGAAGTGGCCAGAGCCCCTTGTCTCCTGTCCCTCCCAGCCTCAAGAGCTTATGTGTGGTCAATGCACCTACTCTGGCGGTAGAGTTCAATAAATCTCTTCTGATACTGTATTAGTTCAGCTCGGCTGGGCACTTCATCAATCTTGCGATGTAAAATTGCTATTTCTCGATTCCTTCGAGCCTACATGGAAAGATAGGAGGAAATAATACTACTTGGCCAAAGGTTTTACATATTCCCCAGGTGGAGATTGCCCCAACTTCCATCTGAGCCCAACCACATTCCCTGAAATGAAGATACAGAATCCTGAGACTGGCTTCAGTTCCCCACTTGTGAAACTAATTGACTTTCTCCCTTTATAACATGTGGGAGGAGGTGTATTATAGATTGAACCTTGAATGGCATCAGGGTTATAGACCTGGGCACAGGTAAGTAAGGAACCCATACCTGAATATAGAAAGTATGTCATTCCACTGTCCATCCAAAATACATTCTAAATTCCTCAGCTTGGTTGAAAAGCACTAGTTTACTTTTTTACTTTTTTTAATTTCTCATGGACTAGGGAAATTTCCCTATGAACTGAATGTGCAATACAGTGAAGTGCAGTGATGCAAAGGGAATAGCTACTGCAGGAGCAAACCAGTCAGCCCACACATGCCTCCATTCATATTCTGAAGGCTCAGGACACTGGGATCTCAGCATTGACTTCATTCCTCCTGTCAGCCAATCCTCCTGTTCTTCAGGTCTGTTTCACTCACAGAAGCAGAAGTGTCCTCGAATTTACTCGGTAGCACAGACTCCAAGTGGAAATGTACTATCAACTCATCTAACCTAACCCAAAATTAGTTCCTTGCAACTCTAGCTGTATGGAAGCATCAAATCTCCATTTGGCCAAAGTACCTCATAGGTGCTTAGGCTCTGACTTGTATTTTATTCCCCTTGGAACAGAATATTGAATAAGTATTTAAGTTTTAATTTGCCTTAAACCTTCCCTACTTCAGCAGCGTCTTCTCACCAATATTTAAATATGCTCAAATCCATCACTTTTAATAAAAGACCCTTCTTTAAACCTCATTACCTTTCAAGCCACCAGCCTGCCTCTTTCTCTTTCCTTTCATGGCAGCCTCACTCAGAGCCATGCCTGCTCCCCACAGTGCCCCATCATCCTTTTCCCCCCTCTTTGTGGATTGATGATTTTGGCTGCTCTTGCCAAAGTCATGGTAGATCTTCCCAAGGTCATAGCCAATGGATGAGGATTAGCCTATAGCTTTCTAGATGCTAGACAGCACTTCCCATGCTCTCCTCTGTGCTCACTGCTCAGCCTCCTCTGTGAACTGCTCTTGCTTCCCACCTTGCTGGCACAGCAGCTCAGTGTCAGCCACATGGTGGATTCCTCTTTCCCTTGGCTGCTCCTTCTATGTGTGCTTAGCAGGGTTTACACTGTCTACATTGCCACAGCCTCAGTCAGCACTGACCAAACACAGACATGAATCTCCTCCTCAAACTGTTCCGAGAATACTGACAGTCACTTACTCCTTGGATCTATCTATTTAGTTAAATACCCAGAAAGATGTCACTGGCATTCTTGTCACACGCCCATCCTATTTCTTCTGTTTTATGCTTTTTCTTAGCAACACACACACACACACACACACACACACACACACACACACACACACACACACACACATACACACACACACACACACACACACACACACACACCAGAAACTTAGCATCACACGCCCATCCTATTTCTTCTGTTTTATGCTTTTTCTTGCCACCATCACCAAATTATTTTTTTAACTTCAGCTTTCCTCAAGCTGCTCTGAAGCTGCCCTTAATAGATATTTCCACATAAATTCCCTTGCATCTTGATGGTTATGGGCATTCAATTCTCAACCAGCCAGGTCCCAGAGGCTGAGTCATACCATTTACTGTTCCTGAGCCCTGACCTGCAAGGTAGAAACTGTAGGGAGCTTTCAGCCTAAGTTTCCAAATATGAGGCAGTAGTGTTCTGATTTTATTTCATTCTATGTCTTGTTGAAGATTAGATCAGCACAAGAATATATCTGACTCACCCAAAACTGACCCCCAAACTCAGCAAAATAACTAGGAGCCAGAAAGGGAAGAAGCAGGATCTTACAGGCCTCTGCTACCTGTTGACCACTCTCACCATAGCCTGGCCTTTCCATCCCAAAGAATATAGAGGAGGGCAGCCTGAGTCCAGTGCAATTTATAGCTCTTCAGTTTCCATGAGCTGGATACTAGCCAAGAAAGGGATTAAAATTTTGTACTGTGTATATTTAATTTCAGAAATTGTTTTAACTTTGACTCTGCATTTAGTTCTAGAGCTGGCTTTAAAAGCTACTTCCCAACATTTGATGTCATTCTCTCAAGTCCATGGTTATCAGATATTTTTATGGGGCATCTAACTAAAGAGGAAAAGTACTGGAACTTGAATCCTGCCTTTGGCAACTCAAATTCTGCCTCTGGGAAAGAATTTAACCTATGTGTATTCACTTTTTTCATGTAACACAAGAGACTTACAATATTTACTCTCTACATGGGGTGAAGTTAAACTCAAATGAGTGACAGAGAAAGTAAGACACCAATGTGTGATGCTATTACCATTTTAAATCATGATGACTCTCCAGATAGAAACAGGACTGTAGGTATCATTCTTGTTACCTGATCTCTCTAGTTCTCAGACACTAAGACATTCTACTTCAGTAACTTCCTACCTAGTCAGATGTATCTATAGACTGTTAGTTCTTGTTACTTACCTGTAGTAAACGAATCTTATAGAGTTTCTCTTTCTCCATATTATACCGTCTGTCTAGATCTTCCTAAAAATGTGAAAAGACCAGAATTATTTGGGAATGAAAAACATTCATTCTTTGGTGGGGGGTCTTTAAAACTTAATATATTGTTTTATCATATTTCCTATCTCAATCCCTCAAATTTCTGTTCTCAAATGCCCAAGCTCAGGATCAGGGTCTTATCTGACATGAGGCTCTTGATATTTTTCACATTATGTTTAAAACTCCTTTCATCAAGATTCCAGGAAGAATCCAGTGGTTCTTAAGTGTAGGGCCATGAGCCCTTACCATTCCATACTTCAAATCTATATTTGGATTTTTTTCTGTCTTGATTTTTGTGTGTGCTAGTCCGAGGGCTTGAATTTAGAGGCTGAGCATTGTCCCTGAGCTTTTTTGCTCAAGCCTAACACTCTACTAATGAGCCAGCTGTACTTCTGGTTTTTGATAGTTAACTGGAGATAAGTGTCTCATGGACTTTCCTGCCCAGATTGGCTTTGAACTGGGATCCTCAGATCTCAGTCTCCTGAGTAGCTAGGATTACAGGCATGTACTGTTGGCCGGCTTCAAGTCTTTCTTAACCACATCTAGCTGGTGGTTTTCACAATAGCAGGAGAACACTTTGTATCATAGCAGAACACTCTTTTGGACAGCACTGAGGTAGAGAATAGAGACTAGTCCCACACTGAACTGTACAGTGGGAGACATGGATGGACAGTTTATTGACTCAGAGAAAGCTAAAAGACAGAATGCATATGTATAAATAAACACACACACACCAGCTCAGCTTAGCTTCAGGAAACATATGTCACTGTGGGAGTCCTGAGGCCCATTCTTCTGGCCTTGAAAAGGCCAACAGTTAGAGCTTCCTTCCTTCCTCTCCCATCCACTTTCTTTCCTTTTCCTTTCCCCTAGAGGTTTGTGGATGTGCTGAGAACACTGGCTTAATTCAGAACAAGGTCAGCAAACTTTAGTCTGTAAACTAAATCCTCTAGCTTTGGGTCAAATTTATCTCTATGTCAATATTTGTAAATAAAACTTTATTAGACTATAGTTGCATGCATTCATTCATACAGTGACTATGACTTCTTTATCAGTTGTGCCACAAAGCTCAACAGACTTATTACTTGATCCTTTACAGAAAAAGTTTGGCAACCTTGGTATATGGTAGAGAAAAAATTTTTTTCCCTACACACTACCCTCTCCCCTCAGAGCCCAAGGGCTATGACAAGTACATGTGTCCAACACAGGCTTTTCCCCTGATCAGTTAAAATGGTAACATGAAAGCAGAATTCCAGCACACCGAATTGGGAGAAAAACTCACTGGAATGGTGGCATTGAGGGCCTTCCCAATAAGTTCCTGCCTCTATCTGAAGAGCAGGTGTATAAAGTGGCATAATGTCCCTAAAAGCCCAGCAGATGAGGAGGCAGTTGTACAGACATTCAGGGAGGCCAGAAAGCTGTCTGGGGAGAAAAGAAAGCTAGCTGCCACACCCTTTATGCCTGTCTGTAGATGGGCAGGTACTTACATTGTAAGTCAGTGTGGAGGTCAGGGCTCCATGAGGCTCTCCATTGGAAAGGGTCTAAAAGGATGAAAATATAGGAATATAATCAATACCTTTCCTGAGTAAGGGGAATGGAACAGCAGTTAAGAGTATAGTTGTAGACAGGAGTGTGAGGTGGGGAAACAGCAGAGCTAAGCGGAACCTTGACTCTTACCAAGCATATCTGAAAAGAGAATAGAAACCACACAGCCTGTATATGAGAACAGTGGTTTAAACTGTTTTGAAGTATCTGACAGTTATACCCTAATGAGCTAAACTGTGATTCTCTTCAGTGAAACAATCCCTTTATAAAAAGATATGCTGAGGATAGAAATGGGACCTGGAACTCAGTTATCTGAACAAAATCGGGGTGGCTGAGCTGATGGCTCATGCTTTAGAATTTCCAAACTGGAGACTACTCAAAGGCAGCCTATGTGGTGATGGTCCCAGAACAAGCTGGCAATCCTGGTTCTGTTGCTCATCTATCCCAACATCTCATAGAGTTAAAAGTCATGTTGCAAAAGGCAATCCAAAAGATGCTTTTACTGGGCTTTATGAATTAACTAAATCTGGACACTTAGTCTTCCACTCCCCAGCCTACACTTTGCACATTTGATCTGACCTCTTCCCTGCTGCAGTCACTTTATAATCACCCTGGACTTCAGGAAAGAACAATATAAACATCTAGACAAACTGACCCTAAAACAGGCAATGTCATCTTATCATCTTAAAAAACCTGCCAAAAACTCAAGAGACCACCTGCCAGGCAGCTTGTTTCTATTCTGTTTCAGTGGTAAAATAACTTTTCTGGAACTCCTACAGAGACAAAGACTAATGATCTACCAGGCTATAGCTCCCCAACTTAGCCTATTTAACCTGAAGCCAATGTCTGTATCTCCGAGGATGGCTAAAGATGTATGTATGTACTCCTCCCAACTTTCCCTATTTAACCTGAAGCCAATGAAGATGGTTGAAGATGTATATATGTACTCAAGTGCTGTCTTCCCAGGGCTGCCATGTAATAATCTCCTTTCTCTGCCCTTCACCATGTCTCTTTATTAGCATATGGGGAAAATGGACCTACCTAACAGGGGACTCCAAGATTTTGTTCCTGGGTCTGAAAACCTAGTTTTAATATGGCCCAGCAAAAAGGAAGCCCCTGTAAGGCTGGGGTCTCCTGTTGAGGACAGTGGTCTTCCAAATCCCAGAATGATCACTGGAGAAGACCAGGCCCATTGTTGGGAACTTGGAGGGCTCCTGGTACTACTAGCTTGGAAGAATCTTTCCCCTTCCTTGGAGCTTAGATTCTCCTTCATTTATGGGTAAAGGGGGTTTGTAATCAATGGGTCTACAGCTATTCCAGGTCTCCCATCCTAAACACAAGGACTCTCAGGAAAAAAAATTAAAAAAAACAAAAAACTCTGAATGAGTACGACAGTATGACAGGAACAAAATCAGAGAGCCCTACAAATTTTACTTAGTCAGAGAAAGACATTATATTCCTATTCTATTATATAAGAATGTTCAATGGAATTCTACTCTAGTTCCCTAGAAGAACGATGGAGATTCATTGGGTTAGATGTGGCTGCTCTCACAGCTCTAGGGCTCTAGTAGAAATCCACCACTGCTCTCCTCCTTCACATTTACGGTTACCTTTTGTCATTAGCCTGAGTAGAGAGGAGGGAATGGATAAACTAAAGGAAACTTAAAGAACAGACTATGTGGGAAACAACTGAGACATTTCCTAAATGTAATCAAGAGAGGTCTGAGTTGTATGACCTGACAATTCATGTCTCTGGTTGCTCCTCCACATCCACTATGGCCTTTTTACCTCAAAAGGAGAGACATTAAAAACTCGCCCACTTACAGGCTAGGTTCAGTAAACTGGCTTTCACACAGATTGCTGGTTAATCCTGAAGAAATCATTTAATGTAGTGATAATGTGGCTGCTAGTCTTGAGGACACACTTACCTTTTCATCATCTCCTGGTTCTCTCTCAGCTTTGAGGTTTTCAATTTCCTGTTGAAGCCGTGCCATCTCCTCCTTGAAGAGCAATATAAACATTTACAAAAATCCGACAAGCTAGAAACTGGATCTTATTTTCTCTTTCATAAGTTCATAAGAGGGTAAAAAACAAACAAACAAGCAAACAAAAAAAAACAACCTGGAATTAGCTGCTCGGATGCCAATTTCCAGCTTAGGAAGGTATTTTTCAGGAAGAGGGAGGCAGACATGCCCTCCATTTACTAGGGCTTTTCTTTCTTTCATCAGTCCTGGGGCTTGAATTCAGGGCTTGGGTCTTGTCTCTAGCCTTTTTGTGCTCAAGGCTAGTGCTCTACCATGTGAGTCATAGCACTACTTCTAGCCTTTTCTGAGTAATTTATTGGAGATAAGAGTCTCAAGGATTTTTCTGCCTGGGCTGGCTTCTGACCATGATCCTCAGATCTTAGCCTCCTAAGTAGCTAGGATTACAGGCATGAGCTACTGGTACCCAGCCAGGAGGCCTTTCTTTCTGAAGGGCTAGTGAAATGTGCAGTAATAGCTGGCACAATGAGTGGCACTGAACCTGGTTTCAACAGACTTGTTTGCCTCTTCTTCATAGTCTGCCTTGGCCTTATCTACCTGCTTAACATTTTCTCTCTACTTCACTAAGAGTCTCCTCCACTTGCCATCCTCCCTACATCCAGTAGCTCCCGTGTGGGATTGACCCTTTTTCTTCTGAAGCTTATATAAAACTAGTTGGGCCTCACTCCCTGCCTCCAACTGTATCAGCCTCATGAGATTTAAAAGTTCCTAGATGGTAGAAGCTTGGCCTTATGCATGTGACAGATAGACATCCCAGGCTTTGGAGGGCACCCCTGGCTTTGTATGTTTAATTTTTTAATTTTTAAAAACTTTTCAGTATGTATATTATTTTATATAAATATGAAGAGGCACTTAAGACATTCCACCTTTGTGTTTTCTTTCCTGGATATCCTCTTTTGGTCTCATTGTGTCTGGATACCTAGAATCTTGTATAATTTGTGATATCCCAGTATATTTTAGATATAATTTCTGCATATCAGAGAGAATGTATGCCATTTGTGTCTCTGAGCATTCCTCATATTTATATAAAATAATATACATACTGAAACTCCAAGATATGGAAACAAAAGAGGCCTCTTTTCTTTCGTTAAAGTTTTTAATGATTCTGTCCTCTTTACCTTATGGATGATGCATTCAAGTGTACATCTTCAGAAGGGTATAGAACTTGAGAAAAAAAAGGGTAAAAAGTGCAGCAGTGGAGCTCAATGAACACTGACCAAAGCGTACTATACAACTTGTGGGTGGAGATGGGAGGGAGGAACTTGGAGAGAATGAGGGAACAGAAGACATTATACTCATTACCTGACTCATGCAGTTGTAAGCCCTCTGTAAATAACCTCTATAACAATAATAAAGTAAATTTATTAAAAAAAAACCTTTCAAGATATTTGTAAATCAGATGATATTCTTGGTTTATACTCTCCATTTGGAGTTCTGGCACATGATTCCTATTTCACACCCTCTGCTATCCCTCCTGAGTCTGGCATACAACTGCTTGAAGAGTCTGCTTTTTATCCTGTCCTAGACGGCATGCCCCAACAGCACAGGGGAGGGAAAACAAGAGCTTTAATGAAAGTCCTGGCTTATTTACCAACACCAAAAAGACACTTACCCGGCAATGTGCTTTAAACTCCTGTTCCTGACTTTTCAGATTTTCATTCATGGCTACAAGTGCTCTCAGGTTCTGCAGAATACTGAGGAGAAAAGACCAAAAACTGACATAGTAGGTCATTATGGCTTCTTGAATTACAGCTAAAACCAGAGACCAGCTAAAAAGGACTGCCTTTTAATTTCTTTTGTCTCCCCAAGAATGTCTAATATGTTCTCTACAAATGGTAATGATTTCTATTCAGCTGACATTATTATTCATTTGTATGCCTTAGACCATCAGGGATCCAAACAAATATTACATTATACATTCTAGAATTAAAATGTCAACTGTGGAAACATCAATGAGTTTCAATAGTACTGGATATAATTAATGATGCCAATTATTCATCTGTACTCAGGGAATACACAGTATTGAAAGCCATTTTTAATATTCCTTCTGAAAAGAAAGCACATTGCTTCAGGCCATAACAACAGCCCAAGCTTAAAAATAAAATTGTCAGATGTCTGACAGCAGTCTCCTCCATTATCATAAAAGAAAAGTTTTAATCACAGGGCCAAGTAGTCTGCTACCAGTGTCCATTATTCTGGGAATGTTTATGACTTCACAATCAAGTATGCTGCACATGCCTTGCAGATTTTACTGCCCAAACAGTCAAACTGAAAGGGGCAAATGGTCAGTGCTGCTGCTTTTCTGACCACAGTTAATTTTACTTGGGGGAGAGAGGCACAACTGCAGCTTTGTCTGGACCCAAAAGACGGCAGTATCTCCTCCAAGGAGACAGGGCTGAATTACTGTGCAGTAACAGTAGATAGCTCCAGGGAGGAGGAATGGACAGGGACAGGAACATGAGGGGTACTTTTCCCCTCATGCCTTTGTATACTGTGAAAATATTGTTTTATTTTATGTAGTTTTAAATATTTACTTTGCAGTACTAGGGTTTGAACTTAAGGCCTTGTACTTGCTAGGCAGGCTTCTAGTACTGCATCATGCTGCAGTACTATTCTATAAAATAGAAAAACAAAAACCATGCTGCTCAGATGGAGGGGAATTGGGAAGAAAAGTGGGAAACTCAGTGCAGAACAAGCATATCAGCAAGTAAAGCATCAGTCACTCATTCTGAATAGATGACTTTAACCCACAATGGGGCCAGAACATATGACTTCCACTGCTCTGACCCCTGCTCAAAACAATTAAGCTACCAGATCCTGGCAAAATCACTTACTTCCCACCTGCTAAAACTTCTTACCTTGGATCAGCTTTTGCTTCTATCTTCTCCAGAGCTTCCTGCTCTTTGTCTAGTTTCTCATTGTGACTCTTCAACTGAAAGAGAGAATGGGGCATCCTTGTTGGGACCTGGGAGGAGAAGGGAGGGAGTGTTCCCAATTTCCTTCCTCCTGGCTCACACCTAGATCTTCAGTAAGTGGCCAAGCCCACCAGATTTGGCACTACATTAAGAAAAGAGATGGATGAGATAAATGAGATGGCAGGGAAGGCAGAATGAAAAGGCCAAAATCAGATTCTTCTAGACATATATTCTGCTGCTCACAGAAATCTTGGCAGTAGCTTCAAATCATAGCAGCAAATGGATGGGAAGCCAAAAGTGATGCCAAGAACAGATGCCTCTTGGTAGCAAGAAGAAGAGTTGCAAAAGAGAAAGAGATAGAGAGACAGAGACAGAGACAGAGGCAGATGGGTTTAAATCTCAAAATAAGACTGTCATAGCAGAATTAAAACTTTTTAGCCTCTTGAATAATTTGCCATTTTTTTCCTTTTGATGCACGAATGAAACTTTAAAAGTAACCCAGATTTTGCTGCATAAAGTGCACTATAAAACAGTATACTCCTATTTAAAATAGAAAGTAAAGTAGCTCTTTTACAATGATCTCTACTATCTACTGTTAGGAAAAGAAAAAAAAAATGGTGCTCTAAAAGTATCTGTTCCTCACCTGGTTTCCTTAGCAATCAGAAGTGGAATTTAAGCCATACTGGAAAGTGGGTTACATGGGTCAAATACTCCCACACCCTTCTTCCCCCTCCTTTGATACCCAAGAATTCAGACTTTGAGCTTTTATACAACCTGTTGCTTGAAAAGTGGGAGTCATTCTTGTGAGAGACCTTGCAGGTCCTTTTATGTGCCCCTTCCCTCTCAGACTGGTCTTCCTCAGGGAGTAATTCCCACCTCAGCCCACAGTCATCTCTCCTGTCAAAGTGCCTGATGGCTCAGTACATGGCTACACTGACAGCATCAAGTCATATAGCATCATGTAACTGTCCTGTGTCCTCACGGGGCATGTTACCTTGGAACAGCTTTTGCTTTTATCTTCTCCAGAACTGCCTGCTTTGTCCAGAGGCATGAACTCTGAGGACAGGACCACATCTCCTCCAGGGACAAGTGAAACTTGGTGTTCTAGTAGCAGCACTAGTCAGAAGCAACTCTTGACAGTGGGCCATGGAGGAAGGAGGATCTGCTTACCTCTGCTAGTGTTTTCTTCGTTTCATTGTATTTGGATTGTAGATTAGTATGATTTGCTTGTAGCTGTAAATGAAAGACAAAAGATATTTCCTTTCATTTGACTTTTATCTTAAGAGATGGGATGCATATGTATCCCAATTTCACAGAAAAGAACATTCATGACACCAGGATTAAAATGCAGATGTATGTAAATTTTCTATAGCTAACTAATCTGCCTGTAGACTACATGCTTCATTTCAGCACTAAAGATTCTGACACAGAGTATGAGGATTGGGTAAATATCTGATACAAGAAAGGGTTTAAGACTTCAACACTCAGACAAATAAATTACCTTTACCGCTTAGTTTCTTAATCGGAAACTCACATCTTACTCTTTCTGTCGTTTCCAGTTGGCCCAACTACATACCCAGGGATTATTACATGCTTCTGGCTGGCCATCTTTAATAACATTAATAGGGGCTGAGTGGAATGGCTTACATATATAATGCCAGCTATTCAGAAGTGAAGATTAACCTTGAGAATAGCAGTTTGAGGCCAGTCTGGGCAAAAAGTTAGCAAAAACCTCATCTGGACAGATAAACTAGGAATGGTAGTTCATGCCCATAATCCAGTGATGAAAGCGGTCATAGTAGGAGAATCTTAGGCACTCAGCAAAAATGTAAGATTCTCCCCTATAAATAATTAAAGCAAAACAGGGCTAAGAGTATGGCTCAAGTGGTAGAGTACCTGCTTAAGACATTTAAGATCCTAACTTCAAACCCAACCAAAACCAAAGCAAACAAAAAAACCATTAACTGTAAGACAAAAATACTAACTTCTTCCAGATGTTTGGTCTTCTGCAGAATCTGTTTGTTCAAGGAAATAACTTTCCGATGATGTAGCTGGGAGCTTCCTAGTTTTTCTGGACTTTCTTCAGCTGACAGCTCAGACTGCTATGGGAGAAAGCCCAACGCATTCAATTAATTCACCAGTTCACACATTCATTCCTATAAAGTCTGGATGAGACACTACTAGGTAGACAGTCACTAAGCCAGATCATCTATTAGTACTTCTTCAGAACCTCAGTCCAGAAGAGGTTTTCACAAAATGACTAAAGTTCTCATCAACAGAATCTGCATTCCTGACAATGAAAACAACAGTAAAAATACATGGGCAAAGATGAAGACAAAGCTCAAGTAATAGTGTATCTGCTGAGTAAGCTAGAGGTTCTGAGTTCAAATCCTGAAACCATCAAAAAAATTAAAAAATAAAACAGTAATAAACCACAATAATAAATAATAAGCAATAATACATAATATGGCTGTGGTTATGTTGATACAAAGACATTCTAGATTTTTTTTGGGGGGGGGTCTGGTCATGGGGCCTGAACTCTGGGCCTGGGCACTGTCCCTCAGCTCTTCAGCTCAAGGCTAGCACTCTACCACTTGAGCTACAGCGCCACTTCTGGCATTTTTCTTTTTGCTTATGTGGTGCTGAGGAATCGAACCCAGGGCCTTATGCATTCAAGGCAAGCACTCTACCACTGAGCCACCTTCCCAGCCCCATTCTAGATTCTTAAGTAGGGAAATAACAAGGTCATAGTACTATTTTCAGAAGACCATTCTGGAGTCATTGAGAGAATGATGAACAGATTCACTTTTATCAAATATTATAAGCAACCATTACAGTGTATAAGCACTTAGAAACACTTAAAATGAAACTGAGTCTCCTAACTTACTTTCCCCTATTATTTTTTTTTTCTTTCTGTTTTTCTAGTGTAATAGAGGATCTATCTGAAAGATTGCTGAGAGGCCAGGCAGAAGTCTTCTGTAACAGTATTTAAGTGAAGAGGGGATGAAGAAGAAGGGCTAAACAGGAATCTATAAAGACTTCCAGGACTGAGTGAGGTGAATAGGCAATGAGGCAACATTTGGAGAGAGAATGACCATTGCTGAGAAATTACAGACATGATATGAAAACAAACACTTGCTTTGAGAAACCCTGAGAAAAACAAACAAAAAGGTCTACCTTGTGGTAAAGTATTTTGAGGGTTATGAGAGATAAGGCTTTATTAAACAGTCAACTATCCCTCACAACATTTTCTTTTCTACTAAAAGTACCCCGAATTCCATCCTCATCTTTGATTTTAAGCCCAAATGTAACCAATTGTATGCTGACTTGACTTTCCCTGCATGTTTTACCAGTGATTATAGACTTGCAAGTTTAGAAGATGTACCCCTGGGGAAAAGAAATGGGAAGTGAGAAGGAGGAGAAATTACATGGTCATAACCATCATTAATTTTGGTTAAGGATTTCTATGAATAATTCAGTAGCATTATTAACAGATGAGTTTTGCTGCTTAGTAAGTCTGGAAGTGGGAAACAACCAGCTGAGCATGTTGCATTAAACAGTAAGAAACATCATTTTCTATCCTGTAGGCAGATAGTCTACAACAGAAATAGAAAACCTAAGCATTTGTATCACGATATATCTAGCCTTGAAACCTGAAACTTTGAAAAATGCCAACTAATATACTTCAACTTGTCAGATTTCTGGAAAAGGGAGTTACCTTTTAAAAATTAATTTTGGATACATCAGCTATTAATACCCTTAAGTCTGGGAATGAGGTGGTTTCTGAAAATTATTTGGGAGCAGAAGGAAAGAGGGAGGAGGAAATATCATCCTTCCTTATTTCTACATCACTTTCCAGAAATAAAATATCCACTTTGACTAGATCACCTTGACTTATGTCATTAATTTGGCCACATTTGTACATTACATACTTAATGGCTTTTTTATTATTTCACAGGGCCACATGGCTGTGGATATGTTGATAACATACAGGCAACAGGACACTATTTGAGGGAAAGAAAGGAAGTAATAAGATCATAGAGAACCTTGGTAAGACCATTGGTTTTTAATATCCAACTTAGATTCCTTGATACTGATTTCCTGAGCACTTTTTAGAAAGTAAAAATGTTCAGAACCACTACTTTAAGGGGCCTAGCTCACTTCAAAATTTATTCATTGACTAGAAATACAAGAATTTATCCACTGTTTGGGACAGATAATGGAGCAGGCCCACTAACAGGTGGTGCTTCATTTCATAATACTAAGAGGAGAAAGTATCTGTTCTTACTCTGCTACTGTATAGGTTATTCAAACATAGACAAAATGCTTTCATTACACAGAAGAAATCCTGTAGTCTTTTCAAACATCAGTATTATAGGATACCCTCTAAGAAACAAAGGCTTTCAAAATACTTTCAATACTAATTAACACATTCATTCTCTGTGGAGTCTCTTAAATTTGCAGTATAAAGCATTAATGCACACCAGGATACTCAGTGCCATTTCCATATTAAAATGACTAATAATACATATGTAGGACAATTATACATATAAATTTGTAAGCTCCTACATTTTCCTTGGGTGTAGCCATACTGTAATAGGAAGCTGATCTGTGTAACAAGTTTTGGAACAGATAAACTAGTATTCCAGACATGAAGTGAAGAAAGTTCTCAACCTAGTTATTGGAAAGTGAAAATTCTATTTTTCAAACATATGTTTTATTCAGCAGTCTAATCTTTCTTTTTTCAAATACCCCCTTAAAGCCAAGAGAGCTCAGAATGAAGAATGAAGTAGGTCCTTCCAGCAGTAAATCTCATCCAACAGTGTATTCACTAATAGTCACAATGGAAAAGAAAGCCAAAGATAATCATGTTGCATCCTGAACCAGAGCAAAGCTGGGTAGACAGGAAAGAGGTAGCTTCTGAACCCTTGACAGAATTAAATACCATGGCATCTTGACTGTCTATTTGCAAAATGCAATAGTGTCAAAGAAAGCCAACCATCTACAAATACATCTTTTGTACTTATACTGGAGAGAGGGCTCAAGTGCTAAACTAATTTTATTCAGCAATTTCAGGTTAAGGACATGCTTTCAAAACTACAATGTCGGTTAAGATAAAATCTTATGCAGATTCAATGTTTTCTAATACTTGATAGTCACAACTTCTGTTCTTAAGAGGGAATAGATTTAAATGTCATTCAATAGTATTACTTCAGTTCCAAATGACAATGCCCAAGAGAAACCACAAATGACTACATTTACTAAAATGACATAATTACAGAACTGAAAAAAGACCTGAAAGGTTACCAATATATTAACCTTTTTGTTGGTGCTGGAGATCAAACCCAGTGTCTTGCACATGAATGACTGCATTCCCACAGCTAGACCCAGAACTTCTCTCTTTCATTCCCTTCATCAAAGCATGGTCGCTGAACTGGTAATAAAAGGATCACTATCTCACAAAGTGTCATAGTTCTCCATATGGACTGGAGGAACGTCAGGGTCTGGAATCTTCACCAATCCTCAGTGGAAAATAAGTCAACAGATTAAATACAGTATTTATTTATTTATTCTAAACCCAAGAGCTCACATGAGTGCTATATAATTTTTTTTGGAAGACGGGAACATGGAAGTAGGAGTCCAAGATGGTAATGTACCCAATCGAAGTGGCTTTTTATTCCCCTGGAAGTACTTGTTAATCTTAAACTTTGATTTTTATAATCTAGTAACAACTGCTCCACATAATCTTGACATTGGTATAAGAGTAAAAAATATGCAATGAAGCTGGGTGCTAGTAGCTCCTGTCTATAATCCTAGCTACTCAGGAAGCTAAGATCTGAGGATTGAGGTTTGAAGGCAGCCTGGGCAGGAAAGCTCATAAGATTCTTATCTCCAATTATTGGAAAAAAAAAACTGTACTTGAGGTAAAACCCAGGCCCCGATTTCAGGTTCCATGATGAGCATTAAAAAACAGCAACAAAAAACCACAATGAGACCTTGTAAGAATAGCCCCATGTAGTCCTTCAATTTAAATTCATGCACTACCCAGATGGCCCAATTAAACTTTAAGTCAGGACTACATGTAAAATATGCTTGGAAGTAGCAAAACCATATTTTCCCTGGAAAAACAGGACTCAGAATTTCAGCAAACATTCTAAGGAGTAGCCAGGTGCCAGTGGCTCACACCTGTAATCCTAGCTACTCAGGAGGCTGAGATCTGAGGATTGCAGTTCAAAGCCAGTCCGGGCAGGAAAGTCTGTGAGACTCTTATCTCCAATTAACCACCAGAAAACCAGAAGTGGTGCTGTGGCTCAAGTGGTAGAGTGTTCATCTTGAGCTGAAGAGCTCAGGGATAGAGCCCAGACCCAGAAATCAAGACAAAAGAAAAAAAAAAATCTAAGGGATATACTGTGAATTCCAAGTGAAAACTCAAAAGCACAAAAGAAGTCAATATATCATGTCCCAAAACCAGTGAAAACAACAAAGTGAGTGCTATAGCCAAACACACATGAGACAATTGAAGTTATCTTTATCCAGGGCTCTTACAGCTGGGTTTTCTACAAGAAGTTGGTATGTTTCAAAATGGTAGCTGCTGTCCTCTGGACATCATAGCTTGTACATGACATTTTAAAACCTGAGCACTGCAGACTGATAATACAGGGCTATCTACTTTCCCTCATCTACACACAGTCCCACTATGAAACCAAATATGCAAATACACCTTTCAACATTCTTGACTCCCACAAATGAAACTATGAATTGCAAAGATTCATATTTATATAATCTTATGGACTCTAGGGTTCACTCTGAACTTCACGGTAAGCAACAAAGTAACTCTGCTTAGGATACAATGAATCTTTAAGAGGTGGTGTGAATGGAATCTAGCAAACTGCCTATGGGTAACGGAATCTTCTGAAATAAAACATTTTACACTTAAGTTCTCTGGTGGTGCGCTAAGTGATATTCAATCCAACAAGGCTAATAATGTATCTTTATGTAAGCTGATGAAGATCTTGAAATTTACAATTTGTATGTATAACTTGAACAATCCACTAGGTTAACAATTCATCAGCTGAGACAATTCTTTGCCATTAGTTGTGTCTTCAGTTACTGTGTTACATAATCAGTCACAAAGAAGTCAGGAAACCTTGGAACACACTGGAAAAGCAAACTCATCTAACATTGTTTTCTATATATTTACAGGGTTTCTTCCTCTCAGTTCTGATTACTTTTGACTCCTCCCACCTTCCTTGGCTTAGTTTTCTCAGACCTTATTATGTGTGGGGGCATAGTGGTAAACACCCAGAAAGAGGAAGAAGAAAAGATCTGAACACTGCATCTTCACAGACTCCTGAGGCAAAATTGACTGATTCAGAAATAAAAGCAGTTATCCTCCACATTCTTCTCAATGCCTGGATTATGCCACAGAGAAAGAGTTCAAAAGCTTTTTGTTCCTTCTTGTTCCCTCCCTTCCTTCTGCAAATGTTTCCAAAACCCTACTGTGTTAGGCACTGGGAATATACAGTAATTCTGACCTTCATGCATAGCAACTGTTCTAATTCTGGGAGTAGACAAGAGACAAATGAAGCAGGACATTGTGAGTAGTGCCATGAAAGAGGTTTGGGGGGTGGGGGGGAGGTGGATCTCCCAAACACCATAAAAGAGCCTATTTTATTTTAGTAAGGGGACTCACCCTAAATAGCCACTGGGGGAGTCTCATCCGCTATCCTCTACTGAATATATTGCACGAGGCAGTAGAGACACAAATAGGAAAAATGGAATTGTGGTTTTCCAGAAGGGATTTAGAAATGACTTGTGTAATACCTGTGACAGAAGGTGAAGAAATGATGCTTAGAAATTTGCCTAACATCTCAGCTTTCCTAATCCCAATCTGGGTTTTACTCCCTGTGGCCATGAGCAGAAGGTTCCTGGAAGAGCAAGCTCTTGCTATATTACCTTTCAATTCCAACTCTCCAGGACAGATATTAGCAAGCAGCTACTCAGGAGGTTGAGATCTGAGGATAAGGGTCTGAAGCTAGCCTGGGCAGGAAAGTCTGTGAAATTCTTATCTCCAATTAACCACCAGAAAACCAGAAGTAGAGCAGTTGCTCAAAGTGGTAGAGTGCCAGCCTTGAGCAAAAAAGCTCAGGGACAGCAGCCAGGTGCTGAGTTCAAGCCCTAGTGAATAACACACAAAAAAATTGGTTTTCAAGATGAGGTAAGGTGTCACACAGGTTCCAGATCAAGAACAATTGTACAACAAAGAAGCCAGGAATGACTGCCTGTCATCTTCAGACTATTCAAAGTTCCTGGAATAGAGTACCTTCAATCAGTGTCCTGTGTGTCCCCATTCTATTTCACTCAACTAGGTACAATTTGCAGAGTTCTCCATTATGCCTAATTATTACCAGGAAAAAAATTAGTTCAATGTCAACTATGTCAATCCTTTTTCTTTTCCTTTTTCTTATGTGACAACACAGATTAAATGTCAACTATCATCACTGCAAGGGCAAACAGACTGTGTTGGTGTGTAAAGTATCTTTCACTGGACTGCTGAATCTTTTCTGGGAGTGTTTGAAGGCAGCATCCCTGCCCCCTGCCACACCTGGGGCATGATACATGCTAAAAGAACCCCATAGGGGTAGTAATTACCTCACCTCACTGGGATAAAGAAACCAAATTGAATTAAAAGAAAAAAGTCTCCAGAATTATACTGCTTTTCTTTATAAATGCCTTCATTCACTACGTGTAAAGGATGAAGCAGTTTTGAAATCAGGGTAGAGAAATAACAACATAAGGACAGGTTACCTCAAAGGGGCAGATAATATATTAACAATGGATTCCTTTGGGTTGATTCCAGCCAATATATTAATAAACTTCCTGAGGGTGTTGGAAGAAAGGGCCTATGATGTGTTCACCACCATGTGTTAGTTTAGTGACAGTCCAGAGGGGCTGCCAATCACAGAACCTAACTTTGACATAACTGGCCTGGAGATTAACATATGACTCAAGCCCTCCCTTAGGATTTACTACACCAATACAGGAAACTATTATAAGACTGAAAAAGACTTTGTGGCCAGGCCTCCAATGCAATGACACAAAAAAAGGAAAACAAGGTCAGGAGAGGGTGGAGGGCCATAATCAGCTGTTGAGTACCCAGGAGTTTGAGCTCTGGGAGCTGACACAGCTCCTTTTCCATATGTCGCCAGCAGAATCTCCATCACTGATCACTGGCATGCTGCAGGCTCGGTGGGCTATAGCTAAAGAGTTAAGCGGAAGAACTGAAGGGACAGTCTTCCCTGATGGCAGCATCTAAGGTGTAGTAAAAATTATCCTGTGGCGGAAGACAGATCGGCTCTGATCACAGGTTATTCTCTAGAGGAGATTTTCTTCCCATTGTGTTTTCGAATGTGCATCTTTGGGCTATTCCCAGGCTCTAATTACCTACTGAGACTCTATCTATTCTCACAAGATTGAACTTCAAAATGCTATAGAGGTTCTGACTAACAGAATCAAAAGACCAGAAGTAGTGGGTGCCAGGATTTCTTAATTATGGAACAGGAAAATTTCCAAAACCTTTTAAGAACAAAATTCTCTCCACAAATAAACTCCTTAGTCATCTAAAATAAATTTTGTTTTAGAAATAAGGTGATTCTGGGCTAGGATGCTATACTTTAGGGAGCTTGTGGAACATAGTATCATGTGTTGTTCTGTAGTAACATGAAAAGTCACTTAGCCCAGACAGAAGCTTGCACAGCTTTCAGTAACCTATGTGTATGACTCTGTGTCCAGGCTCCATCGTTTCCCTTCTACTTGTTTATATGATATGTCCCCAGTAAGGCAGTCAGCGGGATGCTTAGTAGAGCCTGAAGAGGCACTGTCACTGCAAGGCTTGGGAGGCAGAATGACAGATGGCAGAGGCTACAACTGCTCCACCTAGCTAAGGAGACAGGTTTCAAAAGTACACAGTCCTACTGAGCACTGGTGGCTCATTCCTGTAATTCTAGCTACTCAAGAGGCTGAGAATTGAGGACCAAGGTTCAAAGCCAGCACAGGCAGTAAAGTCTGTGAGACTCTCATCTCCATGAACTACCAAAAAGCTGGAAGCAAATTTGTGGCTCAGATGGTAGACTAGCCTTGAGCAAAAAAGCTCAGAGAAGGTACTAAGGGTCTGAGTTCAAGCCCTAGTACCTATTCACATACACATAAAAAAGTACAAAGTCCTGTATTCAAACCTGGAGCTTACTAGCTACATAGTATTGGACAAATTATTCCACCACTTTAATCTACAGTTTTTTCACTAGAAAAATGGCTATATCACACATTTATTTACTGATCACTGGCACTGACAGACACTAAGAGAGGCCCTTAGGTAACAAAGGGTAAACCATGTTCCACATCCACATTAATAGGGAGTTTCAACTGCATATATAAAGGTGGAGGCAGCAGAGGGTTACGAGTAAGAAGCAATATGTTAGACATCAACACCAAAAAGCACAATGAAGTTTCATTGAGTACATTCCAGGGAAAAGTATTACACAAGAGTATTACACAAAGAGACAAAGGGAGATGAAACTTCTTGGCCCAGAGCCTCTGGACATTCATAAATTATAAATCTGGAAGTGTCTTCAACATTCCTCTTTCCTGCTGTTTTATAGGAACCATATTAAATTGAGTTACATATCTCAGAGAGTGGCTTAGAAACACATGGATTATTTATCATGTTGTACTGTTAGAAGAACTTGTGAATTTTACAAATGAAAGAAAAGCACATGTTTTCTACCTCATTTTATAGCCAATGCCTGTTGACTTTGCAAACACTTGTTCCAGACAGGCTACACAATTTATTCCTTAGTTATGACATATTTTTCATACTTTATCTATACTCCCCAAAACTATCTTGTCCTTTACGAAGAAAAAAAGGACATGCTGATAAAAGTCTTGCTTGGATTCTTCTTAAGTTTCACCAATGTTACCTCTTGAGCATTCCTCCATTTCATCTACTTCCAACACTTCTGTTTTACTGCTACAATGTGAAGGCAAGAGAATCAATTATAGGTGAAATACAGTGCCTAATTTCACTTAAGCTACAGCAGTAAGGACAAGTAAACTGTGCACACGCCTAAAATGATCCCATCTCCTGATGTTCACTGTGTAACCCTTTCCCCGAGTTCAGATAACAGCTGTGATTTGTTTCCAGCCAAAAGAACATAGCAAAGGTGACATCTTGTATGTGATTACATGCATATGTTACAATATGTTACATGACACTGTAATGTCCATCCTACACAAAGATATCTTCTCTTTCCGGTTTTGATGAAGTATGTTATATTGTTGAGAAAACCCATGAGGCAAGGAACTGAGGGTAGCCTCTAGCTAATTGTCAAAGAGCCACAAGAGTTAAATGCCGAGCACATAAGCATGGAAGTAGATCCTTCCCTAGTCTTGCAAGAGTTTGCAACAAAGTAATCTGCTAAATTATGGCCTATTTCTGACCGGTAGAAACTGAGATCTTAAATTTACAGTATTTAAAGTTACATTTATGGTCATGTTGCTATGCAGCAAATAATTATAGAAACAATCTAAGAAGAAAAAAAGCAGCTTCTGCCATCTGAGAGCTAGCCTTGTACCATAAGCACTTGATGTTGCTGGGAGCTAACATGCATACATAACTTAAGTTTGGATATTATATATAAACAACTTCAAGGAGCACCAACAACAGACCAGGCCACTGTGATCAAGGCAAAAGCATGGTCAACTCTATAATCACATTTGAAAATAAAGAATTAAAAATATCACCCAAATCACAAAAATACCCAAATATCCCTTATACTTGCTATACAGCTTTTACCTTGATTGGTTCCTTTTCCCCCTATGTCTTATATATAGAATTAAAAAAAATAAGTTTATTGTGAAAATACTGAGCAAGGTAATGAATACATTTCTTACCAAGCATTGTTGCCTCCTCCTTTTTTTTTCCCCTACCATCCCTTCCCTCCCATATCCACAACTATATTCCTCCCCACCCCCACCCCCACCTAATTGTAAAGTTCATTTTTTGACATAGTGTCTTGTACATCTCATTGTTGCAATGGGTCATACAGAATTTATTATGATTCTTATTCTCAGATGCATCCTTTCTGATAGCATCTAACACAGAACAAAGCCTCAAACCTTTGACTTCTCCCAAACCATGAAAGCTCTTTCAAACCTTGGTGGGTTAAAGGAATCCATTTTATACCTAGTACATAGCAAGCTAGACAAATGAACATAAAAGCTAGAAATGTCTAGAACATGAGGAGAGAGACAAGAGGGTCATTCACTTTTGTTACAACTTCTATCTCAGTCCCAGAAAACCTTGGCAGAAACTACTGGTTCAATTTCAGGTATTATCTACAAGGCAAGCAGAAAAAAATGTAAAGTCTAATAGAGGAACTATTTAGTGAACTGTATTGTATTACTACAGGATTATACAGGTATCCAAATAAATGTAAAGTACAGAAACACAGAAATTGTTTCAGATATCAGGCAGCAGCAACAACAGTGAAATCTCATAGTTCAAGAGCAATAATGTGCCAAGCAGTGTTTGAGGCATTTAATCTTTTTTTTTTTAATTTTTTTTTGGGTCTGGTCGTGGGGCCTGAACTCTGGGCCTGGGCACTGTCCCTCAGCGCTTCAGCTCAAGGCTAGCGCTCTACCACTTGAGCCACAGTGCCACTTCCGGCTTTTTTTCTTTTTGCTTATGTGGTGCTGAGAAATCAAACCCAGGGCCTCATGCATGCTAGGCAAGCGCTCTACTACTGAGCCACCTTCCCAGCCCCGAGGCATTTAATCTTTACAACTGAGAGGAAAGTAATATTCTCTTGTAGAAGAAACTGGGAAAAAGAAAATTAAGTAATTGGCCAAACTCACATAGCTGAGAAATTAAGACAAATGTGAACCAAGATACTATTCAACTCCACATGTTAAGTTTATAACTACTGTACCATTCTACTACTCTCAGACATAAATGAGGACTGCAACTGTGCATAACTGTGGAAGTGTGGGTATAAACAGAAGATAACATTCAGATATGAATAACTGTGATACTAGAATATGGTTAATGGCAATTTAATTTTAAGAAACATCCATTTCAATGGCAAATAATCTTCTTGATGGAAACAGACAAGCAATGGGCATTTGACCTTTTCCAATTCTCCATACAAAGTTTAATTGGGCATATCCTTGCAAAGAGATGACACTACTTTCCATTCAAAATTACTTCTATTTTTACTCTGTTCTAGAATAATGGAATGGAAGTCCAGGATTAATGGTAGCATGCAGTGCCCAAGGTGGATCAAGATCACTGTAAAATGGTGAGAAAAGAAAACACAGGAGATGGGAAAGAGAAGCCCAGGGGGAGATGTGGCAAATGTGGGGCTGACTGAGAGAGGAAGGGAAGCTTTTGGCTTCCTAGGTAAGAAGAGGGATAGAAGAAGAGATGCATTTCCAACCCCCAGAGGAGTTGTCTCCTCACTTTCCTCCTACAACAATCATAGGTCCTATCTGCTCATTACTGACAAGTTTAAACACAGAAATCAGTCTCCATAGAAATGACAACCCTATCTAGTTGTGTTTTTTCCCTAAAATCTGGCATCAGGAATACTGAGGCAACACAGGGTAGAACAAAGCTATACTCTTGCTACCAGGTGTGGGTGCTAACAAGGGGCCAAAGTAATTTCTTCTGGAGAAAGTAAATGAATCATTCTTTTCAGGATTGTATCTACATGAGTTTATTTTCACTTTTACCATAACCAAATGTTCTGTTTTGTTTTGTTTTTTTTCTGGTCACATCTTGAATGACACATTGATTGGTTTCATCCTTTCTATGTAGCAAATGGGAAGATAATCTAGGAAAGTTGGATTAGAAAGTGCGTGTTTGGAAACATCTATAGTACTTAGGGGACAGAGCAATAAAGAAGCCCCATCTAGACACTGTCTCATTCAGTGTCTTACTCAGAAGCCCTTTCCCTTGGTAAGAGAGGATCTCTTCCTGTGTTTACTGTAGTTTACATATCCCAGGTTACAGGCAACAATTTTCTCCTGACCATACCACCTGTTCAATCATTTCAGAGGAGGTGGAACTAGTTTGTTCTCAAGGCTTCGAAGACAAGAGAAGTAAAGCTAAATGCTCTATCTAGCACACAGCATTTTAAGAAAGTAGACTGAGTGTGGATGAGAAAGGAGGGATGTAAAACAATGCCTTGTAAATCTGAGCATGCCCACATACATCTCAGCCAGGCCAGAGTCAGTTAGGTGCATAATGATTAATCACTTCCTTCCTGAAATATTCAAGGTCCTACTGCCTCTCTCAGAATGGAAAAAATTTAATGCTGAAATATGGTTGTGAGGTTTTGGTTCATTCTATACTCTTTTAATAAAGCAGAACAAAATTTTTTTGCCTTGGGCTTGGCTGAGTTATGGGGTTTATCTCCTAAGTGGCAAAAAGCCTCATTCTTCAACCCAATCACCAAACTGAGCTCAAGTTATAAGATCTGTGATAGGGAAGAAAAAAATGCTTCTGTTTTACCTCAGGCAAGGATGTATCAAATGTGATCACTGCTCTCAGAGACAGATTTTCTCTTAATATTTATAGAAAAATGGGTACTGTAGAACAAAATTAATTTAGCTAATGGGCAAATGCTGAGGGCTGAGCATGGTAAAGCCTAGTATCTGTGGTTTTGACAAATGTGGCAGATAAATTAGAACCAGATTCCACACTGCAGGGGAAGGGTAAGGAAGTCAAACAAAGCATATCTGGTACAAACTCCAGCAGACACCCACCTACCTTATCTGCATATTCAGACACAATCTGCTTAATCTCAGCAGAGCAGAGGCCCACAATCTGGCCCACGGAGCTCGCGGTGAGACGGCTCTGCAATCACATGAGTTCTCAAGTCCATGGCTTGTCTTTGACAGAACTAGAAATCTTGAACACTCCATATTATTGAAAACCAATATTCCAGGGGAAAAAGACAATTTGACTTTGTCCACTTATTCATGGACAGGGGAAACAACAGGCTAGGCTAAGGACAAATGTCAGAGCCACCAGTGCCCCATCTCCTGAGTCCTACACTGATTGTACTAGCTTTCTAGGCTCTGGTTACCCCAAGAAAACCATGCTTCACTGCTATGTCCCATGCCCCAGCTTCTTAAGCGTCACCAAAGAGAGCCTGCAGGGCATTTAGGGGGCTAATGATTCAAGGAAGAGCAAAAAAAAAAAAAAATCTCAGACCCTAAAATAACTCTTTACTGACACAGTTTGTTACTTTACTGGTTTCAAAAGAAATGATCCTTTCCAAGTACATGGCAAAACCTCAGGACAGGCCTTGAGCTCTAGAAAGATCAATTATAAACATCGTGTACCTAGTTGATACTGGAAGGAAATAAAAACTAGGGGCTCCTTGCACAGGTGGATCTTATGGTTATGGAGAGGCAGGGCTGGCTCCAGTTCTACAGAGGTTTGGTGACATCTTCTAAGTCTCCCTCTTAGAGGGCAATGCTATGACTTACAAAAAGCTCTCCCAACCGATGATCCTACAATTAGGCCTCACTACTGAGGAGAAGGCTTTAGAGAAGGTGGTACCCCAGGAGGAGACCCTCTATAGCAGAAGGGATTCCATGTCCTCATCTCCACATTCCTGTCCCTTTCCTCCCACAACTCCTTACCTCCTCATTAGCCATGGCAGTCATCTTGGTCATCAGTGACTGAATACGCTGCTGGAAGAGGAAAGGAAGGAGCAGCAGTGAGCAATTCTGACCATTTAAGACTGAAGTAAGTGCCTATATAAGCTCTGCCTAGCCCAGGATTTTGTTCCTTTATCTTGTTTAGTGTGAGCCTCACAACAGGTGATGAGATGAAACTGCAAGGTGTGCAGTTTCATCATTTAAATGATGTAAATTAACAGTAATACTCACAAGACAATACCTGGAAATAAGGAGGGTTGGGGGAAGGGAAAAGGGAGAAAAATGAGGGAAGGGGTAACATGTTAGACAAGAAAAATGATCACTACCTTACTTATGTAACTGTAACCCCTCTATATATCACCTTGACAATAAAATTAAACAAAACAAAAACCCCCAAAACCTCAGAGGGCTGATCACATACCTCTTCAGCTGCTCGAAGCTCATCTTCTTCATGAGCATCTGTTTTTTCTGTAGCTGAGAGCCCTGCTGCAAGTGTTGTTTTCTTGTCCTCAGTCTGGAAAGGGAGATGTGAGAACAACTGAACATTAGAGACTCAGCAGAAAAAAGACAACATTGCAAAGAGGTACAAGCCTGTGAAAGAAAATACATTTATCTGGAGATGTATTAATCTGGAGAGCTGAATTGGTCTGAGAGAGTACAGACAGTTCAGAGGCTGACACTCTAGTCAGAGGATGAGCAGCCCAGGTATGAGTGGTGAGACTCATCTATTCCCAAACTTCTTGATTAAATGAATACCAGGCCATACACAATCTCTAAACTTGCCCTTTCTCTTTGATGAGGTCTTCCCTCTACTTTAAATTTCAGAGCAGATCACTGAAACCAACAGCAGTGCTATTTCAACCTGCCAGCTAAGACCTACTATGGGATATGAAAGTAAAAATTTATATAAATAAAAGTAATACAACATATCAGAGTGCATAGAGGTAAAGGTTCAGCACTTAAGTCAAAGTTTTGATTCAGTCATAAAAAATTTAAAATAACTGTCTAAAGGACAAAGCTGTAAATTGCTTCATCTGTGGATCAAACTGTATACTCTAGATGTAGGTCTCAGGTTCTCAATGTATTATGACATACTCAAGACAGTCTGATCAACAGTTTTTCCTTGAACTTGGCTGCCAAGTCTAGAGTTCTTGGTGCTCATTACATCTCTTCCATCCATCTAATTTAATTTTCTCTGCAATGTGTTTTATGTTCTCTGAACATGTGCCTCTTTCCTGAAAAATAGGAGTATCTTCCTTATTGAGTAGTTTCAGTGAATAAGTACACGCGAAGCCCTTTAATAAAGGTCTTGGGACACAACAAGGGTCTGGTACTATAAGATTTACCTGCCTGCTCTGTTGGTGATGATTACGATTCATTAACAATACATACATGTACTAATGGAAATCTTTAAGACTCCTTCAAAAAATTGGAAAAACCCATCCTGACTTCTCTGGCTCGTCCACACTTTGTTTCCTGATGCTGGACAGGGCTATTGATTTATTCTATCTCATTGTCAGCATCCTGTTCTCACCTGTACAGAGGCCTCTCATCATAAGGTACATGTACTCTGGGACTTCTGGAAGCAGACTTAACACTGCAAGACTCCACTTAACCAACTCTGAGGCCATGGCTTCAATCAACATCCTTACCTCCAGCCCTAGGATGAGATGAGACTGCTATGTTTTGGCTGCATTGTCTGCAGAGGTGGCAGGTTGCAAAGTCCAGGACAGAGATGCAGGAGCTAAAGGTACATCTCTGCCTGCTTTCCCAAGGTCCAGCACTTGGTTAGCAGCAGCCTTTCCCTGTTCCTTCCTGGGTTTCCCAGTGAGCTGTTGCTCAACTATGACTATCAGGAAGAGGCCCAAAGAGAGGAGGTTGCCATCTCTCAAGTATTCTCTCCTACTGTTGATTCTTATCTTACCTTTTCTGTTTCACTCTGGCGGCTAAGTCCGTATCTCCTGCCAGCCACAAAAAAAAAGGATTTCAATTACTATTAAAAAATCACAATAAATTATAAACTCATTTTTTAAGATTTTATAGGAAAAACACAGAAGAGGACTTAGGCTATTTAGGTGTTTACCAAAAACCATATTCTCCCAGTTTTTGAACAAAGAGCCAGCCATGCTATTTGCTTTACAAACACTGTAAAAGAGAACATTCGGGTACTATAGAGTATAACATTTCGATAAGTGCAGTTATTACTCTTTGAATCAAGAAATGTATTTCAGAGCCACAATGTAAGCTAAAAGCTTAAAAACTATCTGTGTGAACAAATGAGAATGTGTTTGCTCAAGCTGAACATGCTTTCTAGTATTACTTCAATAACAGTTCTGCAAGTATTTTATTCTTATGCGTAATCCAAGCATGATGTCAGTAATATGGATTCACTTCACACAATCTTAAAAGTTAAAAACACACAAATGCCCTTTAAAATGCCTTTTAAATTAGTCTATCTTCTAGCTCTCTTAATCTGTATCTTAAAAAAACAAAAGCAACAATGCAAAAACTATTCAACAAAAAAAAAGCATGAAATGCAAAAGACCTAGCCTTACATACATACTTTAGTTTGTAAGGAAATAAAATTACATGTAACTATTTAAGAAAAACAAATTGTGGAGTTCACTCTACTCTTGCACAGGCTATATCTTAAGTATGCTGCCTCCACTGTTCTGAAGCTTACAGTCTCATTCCCTCCTACTCTTTGTACCCAATCCTTACCCAACTTCACACTGGCCTGATTCCTATCTACTAATGGAACATTTTCCATTGGGAGAAAATAGGACTGCTTGAGCAGCCTCATGTGCCTTCTCTTCCATGGCTCTGCCTGTGAACTACTCAGACTCACCCCTGTAGCTCCAACTACATCCTTAACAGGGAGCTTTGCATATACTGCTCTCTCCTCTCCCTAGTTACCTCTCACTCCTCAGCTCTAAAGCAGCTTCTTCAAAGCTCCTATCATATGTGTGCAATGCATATAAGCAGTCCTGACTGTTTATCCTGATCTGCTTGTATTTATTTCATTTCCCAACCTTCTAGTTGCGTGTCTGCATCCTTTTCCTTGAGGGCAATGACCCTACTTTTTTATTTTGTATTTCTTATGTTTGTTGGATAAATAAAATTAAAAATGCAGGAATCAGTATGTCATAAGAATTATTTCATATTACTTCCAGTAGGTTGCCATCTAACTAGACAGACTAAAAAGTCACTACTGGGCAGTAGGCTCATCTTTTAGGCAAAAATTTACAGTTCTGAAGTGTAGCCAACTTAATTTAAGGTTATACTTTGAGTATCTACACAAATTCTGTAAAGAACCTTATGGCACACTCTGAATGGCTTAATCAGTATTGATTGCAGCTTTCTATAATGCAAAGGCTGGAAAACAAGAGGCTATTTTCCATACCCATTGGGACCTCGGATTCTGAGTGCTATCGAGGTCCCAACCAATCAGATACACTTAATAAAGCTGGACATGTGGAGTAGTTAAGAAAGGAGAAACAGAAGATCAACTTTGTTGGCATGGGCTACACCAGAGCAGCCTGGTTCTGGGCCAGCAACTGTCACAGTGGTTTCCTGGTTTCTGCAGAAGTAGTGTGTTCCCCTTGCCAGCAGCTGTAGCATAAGCTTCCTGACTCCTCAGGCCGTTAGTCAGCTTCCTAATCTGGAGCCAGAGGCAGCACCCTTAGCTCAGCTCAAATGTGAAGCACAGGAGTCATCACTGGCTGAGCCTAGTTCCCATCACTCCCTATGATCAATGAAGCCCTTCTGCTGAAACTCATAGGCATTCCATTTTGCACCAGGGAACCCAGAACTACAGGGGGTCTGGTCAAAACTTCCCATTCCAGGGCTGGGAAGGTGGCTCAGTGGTCGAGTGCTTGCCCTGCATGCATGAGGCCCTGGGTTTGATTCCTCAGCACCACATAAGCAAAAAGAAAAAAGCCAGAAGTGGCACTGTGGCTCAAGTGGTAGAGTGTTAGCCTTGAGCTGAAGAGCTGAGGGACAGTGCCCAGGCCCAGAGTTCAGGCCCCACGACCAGACCCCCCCCCCCAAAAAAAAAACAGAAACAAAAACCCCAAAAAACAAAAAAAACTTCCTTTAAGTATCTTTGCATCTACAGCATTCTTTGCTCTCCAGGCTTCTAGTCTGAGGAGAGACTATCAGAGCAGAAGATACCCTGTGACAAATAGTCATTTTCTAAAGCCCTGATAATGTTATAGATTTTCCAAATAAAGCAGCAGACAACTAAACCTGTGTGACCCAATTCGCAGACCCATCTATTTCTCCTTCCCAGACAGAGGTTCTAGGAAAACTACCCTGACCACCTAAAACTAAGTTACCCTCCTGTGCTTCTGTACTTATACTATAAACACTCATTGCCCTGTATATAATAATTACCTCCTATCTTGCCAGGCCCTGCCGGTTGAGCTCCTAGAGGAGAATCTGCATTATTTTTTTTTGTTTTTTGTTTTTTTTAGTGAGATGTAATTCATATAATATAAAATTTGCTATTTTGAAGTATACACTTCAGTGGTTTTTAGTGGTATGCAACTATCAACACAACATTGTGTAAACCCAGAAAGTTCTATCAACCTAAAAAGAAACTCTGTACCTATTAATAGTTTCAATCCTACTCTCTCAGTCCCCAGGTACCATTAATCTACTGTCTGTCTCTACAGATTTGCCTTCTGGACATTTATGTCCATGAAATCATGCAAGATGTGATTTTTTGCATTTGGCTTCTTTCAATTAGCATAATGTTTCAAATTCATTCATGCTGTAGCAAGAAATATTAATTCATCCCTTTTTGTGGCTAAATAATATCCCACTGTAGAGGATAACATTTTCTTTAACCATTGATCAGTTGTTAAACATTTAGGTTGTTTCCATGTTGGAGCTATTTTGAATAAAGCTGCTAGGACCATTCCTGTACAACTTCAGTCATGATCGTATCCCCACTACCTAGTTTAGAGCCAGCACAGAACAGGCACTCACTATATTTTGCTCAAGTGTCCAGCTAATTTTTCTAAAAGCCTTTTGCTCCATGTGACATGAAAGCAATGCCTACATGACAAAGAAGAGCTATAAATGAGAATGTTCAAAGTAACCACTACTCCATCCCCCACAACCTCATCCTCTACATGCCAGATAAACAAAAAAGAAAACAAAGCATGTATTCTAAGAGAAAGAAAACCTGATGTCTTCATTTAGTACCAACCTTAGGTTTAGAAATTGCCCTGAGTACAACCCCAGCAACAGGAACAAACCTTTTGTTCTTTCTCACATTCACATTTGAGAAGGATCAAACACAAAACCTGTGCCTTGTTCTGTTCCATAAAGGAAGCCAGGCTCCATGCTGGCCTCAATTTACATTGTCCAGTCCAGGATGGACAGGTCCTTCTAGTTTACCCAGCCTTTGCATTGTGACAACAAAACTATCAACAACAAATGTATTCTTAAAGGTCCCATGTGAAAGAGAAATTTAAAGCAAGATATTGAAATGTTTTTACCATATCTTAGTGAACTGACCAATTAACTGAATCTGGCATTTTTTTCATCCCTAGGAGTATGATTTTCTATAAAAATGGAAAAATGCCAATACAAACAATCCAGATTAACAAATCCCACTATATTCTCCTAAATGTTCCCTGGCCTTGGAACATGTGACCCAGAGTTACTCTTTCCAGCTTTGGCTTTCCAGAGTTGTGCTGCTTCCCCTGGTCACCTGGGAGTTAGGCTTGGATAGAGGTACCCCAACATGGTTTCTGGGGCAGGAGTCATGAGAATGCAACCCATCCATTTGTATAGGGCTCCACACTCAGAAGGTCTTGAATGTAGTTACTGTTGTTGTCCTAAAATTCTCTGTCATCATTAACAATTCTCAATAAGTGGCCATGTATTTTCATTTTGTCCCGGATCCCCAAAATACGTAGCAAGTGCAGGAGGTACCTAACTCAAAGGAGCACTCACTTCTCAGAAGCAACTGGTAAGCTTTAACTGTAGCCACCACATTTGGTTTAGGGCCAGAGCTACCTCAACTTCTTTTGGGAAAGACTAGTTTGATGCTTGACCTCATACTATTACCTCAAAACAAGTAATAAATAAAAAGTTATTGCCTTTCCTTGGGAAGCTGGAATAATGAAACCTAACTTCCTCTGGTTCTCTCTAGTACCTTAGAGGAGCAAGCCATCAGCTGCTCCACTCAGAAAACTGCTAGTAGAGGAAGCAGTTAGTTTCAGCCATCCAACAAGAGCTGGGATATGTAGCAGAGCTCTCCCAGCACAAAGAAAGGAAACAGGAGGAGACATACTCACTTACATCAAGGGATCAGTTATCCTAAGTAGAGAATGCATGACATTAATGAATGTTAAGACCCAATGTCAATCAATGCAGAGAATTATGTCCTTGTAGTTTTTTAAAGTGAAAAAGATATAAAGTACCTGGTTTTCTTTTTAAACAAATGAGGTATTTTAAACTTCAAAACTTTCACAGAAAGTCAAAATTGTTCTTATAAAACTTAGTATTGGGGCTGGGAATGTGGTTTAGTGGTAGAGTACTTGCCTAGCATGTATGAAGCCCTGGGTTTGATTCCTTAGTACCACATAAACAGAAAAAGCCGGAAGTGGTGCTGTGGCTCAAGTGGTAGAGTGCTAGCATTGAGCACAGAGAGACTCAGGGATAGTGCTCAGACCCTGAATTCAAGCCCAAAACAAAAACAAAAATAAAAGCAAACCAACAAAAAACTTAGTATTAAACAGGTGAAAATGTTTCCATTTCTTCTGTTTACTAAAGATCTTAATAACAGCAGGTCATGAAGGGCACATTGGGTAGCCTCTGCAAATGCTCCAAACCCCCTAGTTTCCTAAGCACGGCAGAGCCTGGTGCAAGTTACATACACCTCCAGGGAAGAACTGCAAAGACTACCCATTGAAATGGGCAATACCAGAGAGAAAAGTCCCTGAAGCTGAAAAGTCTGCCTGAAAATAGAAAACTTAATCAGATAGAAGCCAACCCCACTGAACTAAATGATGCAATTTAAATTAGCTGTTCTTTTAAATGGTTTTATAAAGTAGACCCTAAGACCCATTCATTACCTGCCATATTCCAAAAGTGTAGCGTGGATTCGAGATTCTTCATCAAGTAGCTCCTCTGCTCCCTGCTGGCGTTTATATTTCCGACGAGGCTTGTAAACATCCTAAGTGGATAAAAAAGCAAGTTACAGGATGTGAAGAGCTCTCCTGAACTATCTGCTGGGTGTCTTCAAGCAGTTAGGGGGAGAAGGTCTTTCCCATCAAGGCCTAAGGAGTCCTTACTTTGCTGCAAGTCTATGGGGGACTCGGGTGGCTGCCTTCAGGGATTAAGACACAGAGGCAAGGTTGATGAAAACTCAGGTGAGACACATGACTTGACTATTATTAATTGAGATAATTTGCTTATACCTATACACCTTGTTGTCTGAGAAACAGGAAAGGTTTTACCATGGAAAAGCAAAGGTCAATAACAAAAGAGGTTCCTTTGTTCTTCATTTGTGGTCACTAACAAAAATAAAGTACATAAACATATGGACAACCCATCCCACCCAACAAATACTGCTGGTGTTCATTGGGAGCCCTGCTATATTGTTTACAGATGGAAACACAGCACTTCCTACCAAGACAAATGTAAGTAATGGGCCCATGAAAATGTCCAGAAGTACATCAGCTTTTTGTTATTTGTTTATTTAAAATTACAAAGTTTTACAAAGAGCAAATGGATATACTCTTGTAAAAAGCCTCAAATTTTCCCCACTGATAATTCTGGTAAACTTATATTTTCTATTATTCTTTTTTTCTATAATTATTTTATTTTCTATCATGAAAAGTTTCAATCTGTGACATACATTATATAATGTCGATAATTTTGTGGAAAAGAGAATGGAATGTAGCCTGGGATGATGCTGGAGGCTGTTCTCACCAATTGCTCCCTAGTTTGCTCATGATTTCTACATAAATTGGAAGCTATAAATAACATAAAAGAGATTCATATGAAGTGAAAAATATAATAAAACTGCATGACGCAGTTACTGTGTATAATTTAATTTCCACTGAGCTCTGCTATTGTAACAGTGCTATATAATTGAGCTTAACTGCTATCTTCCTTGGTTACCACTGAAAGAGTCAATGACCCAAGACAGGAAATTGGCTTCTTCTATAAAAGGACTGGCTCCCAAACAACAATACACTGAAACGAAGAGGTAAAAGCAACCTTTCCTTTGTCATACATTGACAATGTTAACTTTTATATATACTTTACACTTTAAAGTTTATACTCATGTATACATTTTACCTTTTGCACTTTCTAGTCATTATGAAGAGGTAGGACAAATGCTATTATTTTCATTTCACTGCTATGGAAACAAAATGAAATAATAGTATTAGGTCTAAGACAGTATTAGATTAAGGGCTGGTTGCAGGGGCTCATGTTTGTAATCAGGAGGATAATAGTTCAAGGCTAGCCCAGACAAAAAGTTAGTGAAACTGTCTCAACAGACAAATCCAGTGTGGTTAGATACACCAGTTATCCCAGCTAGGCTAGAGGCAAAGGTAAGATAAATTGTGGTCCAGGCCTATTTGGAAAAGTAAGTAAAGCACAAAAGGGCTTGGGGTGTGCCAGATGGTACAGCATTTTCCTAGCAAGCACAATGCCCTGAGATCAAACCCCAGTAAAAGTGTTTTTTTTTTCTTTTTGCTTGCTATTGTTTTTAATGTACTTATAATGTACTATGTGATTTTTTTTTGTTTCTTTTGTATGTTCTTCCCCCTTGGTATAACCCCTGTTTTCACTGGATTTGATTCCGGTGCCCTGCATCTTGTATATACATTTTTATAATTTGGGGAGGGGAAGGGAAATAACAAAATGCTTAAATAAGAATATAGGGTGACCCATTGTAACAATGAGATGTACAAGACACTATGTTGAAAACCAACTTTACAATTTCTGGGGGACGAGGTGGGGGAGTGGTTAGGGAAGAGTTGGGGAGGTGGGGAGGGAAGGGATGGTAGGGGAAAAACAAAGGAGGAGGTAACCAGGCTCAATAGAAAATGTCCTCATTAATTTACTCATGTAACTGTAACCCCTCTGTACAGTATTTTTACAATAAAACCATATAAATAATAAAAGTAGAATTTTGAGTCACAAAAAAACAACAAAAAGAGATAAAAGATAATATCAGGTTACAGATACCTTTGTTTCTAACCTCAAAGCTTTTCCATTACACTAACTTGCTCCTCACAGACCTTTTAGCCACGGAAGAGCCAGAGTGACTCTAATCTTAAGGTAGTTCTTGAGTTTCAGAAAAGCCTGGAGCTCTCTGATAACCACAATATAAGTCAAGCAATCACCAAGGAAATGGGAATAGCTGGAAAGAACCTAAGATAAACAGAACAAAGACCCCTTGCATTTCAAACCCAAAGCGTGACCCGCCAGGTAGCACCAACAAAGTGCTATGTCTATAGTATCAAGTGTCAACCAATCACGTGTAGGCCTAAATAAAATTCCCAAGCTTGCTCACAGTGTATTATAAAAGCTGTGAAAAAACAGAGGTCATGGCCTTTCTGCATAACCAGCTGCGACTGTGTGCGTGGAGGTCCAGGCTTGAGCTTGCAATAAATGACTCTTCTGCTTTTGCGTCAATTCAGTCTCCACTGGTCTTTGGGGGTCCCTCTCTGGGCATTTCACCACCACCAGTCATTTCTTCAAGATATATCAGAAGGCTTACTGTATAAACTGTATTGCCACATGCATCATTATAATGGTCTGCATAAGCATTGAAGGGCTAATGTCCCAGGTTTCCAGGCCCAATATAAAGAACTACTGTTATGCCACCCATTAAAAAAAAAGAAATCAGGAGTACTGATGCCCTCTTCCATCTCTGCCACTAACAAGCTCGATGAGTTTCCCTCTATGGGGGTCTCAGTTTCCTTATATATAAAGTAAGGATAAACAGAACTTGAATGACACTCTTGGTCTCTCAGTCTTTGTGTTTTATCATAATCCTATGAATGTATGACTTGGTAAATCATTCTATCAGTCTAAAGCTAGAAATTAAAATAAAAATATGCCATGCTTTACACAGGACTACCCTCTTTTTATAAAAAAAAATAAAGGTATAAAAGACTCAGTCTTTTTCCATGAACAGTAGCAGCTTTCATTTTTAATGATAGATTTATGCCAGATAGGCACAGATTGCTATATATACACTGCCCATTTGATCCTCACACCTTTTGAGGACAGCTATCCTTATTTTCTGTCTATATTAAACTCAGGTAGACAGTGTAGAGTACCAACAACCTGCATACAGTTAAGTGCGCAGTAAGGAAATAAATAATAAGCAGAGGATAACACTAGAACTTGGACTCAGAAGTACTCCAACATGTTTTATACCTTAATTCTGATCATCCCTCATTAGATTCTGGTATTTTCCATGGCAGATGATAATGGACATTTGAATGGCATTAAAAAAATTAAGGTGACCCCTTTGTAAAGCAGAGAACTCCTACATCATGAGAAAAGATCTGTATTCACAGGTCTAGTTGCCAGTTAAGTCACCTGTCAGAATAATACCTTTTGAGCCCACATTCTAAATGTTGGGGCAGAAAAGTAGAACAGCACAGTACCTAGGCAGCATCTGCAGCAAATCACTGATGGCTGCCATTACAATGACAGTAGACAACTTCTGTATTGAAATAACAGAGCAGGCATGAAGCAGTCACTACCAATCTGGCCTTCTATATCAAAGGCTCAGTGGATCTGACCATACCCATCTTAGCAGGAAGTAACATTTCCCAGAGTTGCTTCCATACCATAACTGCTCATTCTTATGTTTTATCCAACTCTGACATCCCTCAGCCTAGGATTCTTAAAATCAATCTGCCTCCTCCACCAAGAGGTGAGCAGTGTCCTGAAAGATCTCACAAGAAAAAACAAACAAACAATAACTAAGCTGCTCTCATAACAACAGCCAAAGGAGGGCTTGAGATTAGAGCAATAGAAATCTGAGGGATAGATAGATGGCATTATTTGTGTACTATTTTCTCCAGAGATAGCCCTATATCTTGTTCTTGGTCTATTTTTTTTTTCCCTAAACAGGGCTTGGTGTGTGAGTCGACCTCCTACCTTTGAAATCTAGCATATATCCCATCTCAAATAGTTTAATTTTGCAGTAAGACTAAGGTGTGTTGTATAAATAAGATCAAGACAGCTTCTGTGTCTTAGCCCCTGGGTTGTTTAATGCTTTGTAGTGATTTTTACATCAAAACTCAGATGTACAGACATCCAACTACTTTAAACACATCCCAAATCAGCATATATTTAGCCATTTTGAAAGTGTCTATTTTGCATACCCCTCAAAATGCCATCCTTTTAACTGTATTTACACCAGGGCAGGTTGGTAACAGCAAGATCCTCCTGCCCTTCAGAGATGTGACCCGATTCCTTATGTACTGCTGAATACATCACTTTATGGCAGAGCCTTCCCATGATCCTTAGGACTACTTCCTTGTCTTCTTTTACTCTGGACAGTAGCTCCTTTGTCTAAAGTTATGGTGTATGGGAAGTGAGATGAAATTGATGGATATGGGGACTGCCGACTCAGAAGAGAAGGAAGTGGGTTCTCACGTGGCATTGACTCTCACATCTACAAATGGGAAAAGTCATAAGAAATGCTGCAAGAGATGAATAACACCTGACATAATGCCAAAATAGGTGCTAAAAATGTGTGGCAGAAACTGGGGAAAGTAGAAAAGCAACAGAAATTGTTGGGGGGATTCAGATGTAAAACAAAAAACCTGCCTGTCTTTTCTAGCACTGTAGCTACACAGACAAATTATCATCCTTTTTTATGTTTTTCCCCCCAGTACTGGGACTGAACTCAAGGCCTCAAAGCTTCCTAGGTAAATGCACTACCACTTGAGTCATGTTGCTCGCCCTTTTTTCATTGGTTAGTTTTTTGGGTAGGGTCTTGTTTTTTGTCTAGATTAGCCTGGACTATGATCCTCCTATTTGTGCTTCCTCATTTATCTGTGATAACATGTTGCTCCACCATGCTCAACCATTGTGCTCGCCCATAGCTGAGATGAGTATCACATCTCACCATTGGTTGAGATGCAGTCTTGCAAACTTTTGCTCAGGCTAACCACAACTACCTGATCTCTGTCTTTTAACTAGTATCAACTTTTCTGAGCTTCATTTTTCTGATGTATAAAGTGGAATAATATGTAAGTCTGTACTGATGAGGTAAATGTCTGACTAGGTGCCAAGCATATAAAAGTCACTCAGCTCAAAGCACATGCCAGCCATACATATTTTATAAAAGGCAAGAAGGAGGTCTAAAAAGTAGGCACTTGTATGGCTGAACTTATTTTATTACTTAATTTTCACTTCCCAATTAAAATTTAGAATTCTAGATTCAGCAATTAAAAAACAGACAAGAAACGCTGAAAGATGCCTGAAAGGCAAAACTCAGAAATATCTGGAAGCATAAAACCTAAGCCTTGCAAGCCATACCTGCCACCTAAGACAGGTTTCCTCCTCTTAACAAAGGTAATGATTTTCCTTGAAGGAATGATAACAAACTGTATGCTATCCAATTTTGTTTTACTGGGTCACAAAAAATAGACCAGGAATAAACACTACAGGCTCAGAGTATTTTGCAAACTTTTGGGACTCTCAAGCCAGCTAAGAAAGTGCTGGAAGAAGTCACAAGTGCCCAAGGTAATGGCACATAGCTAAGAGCCTAAGAAGGCAGCTTCTCACATGTGTTTTCAGTAGATAAGAAAGGAAAAAGTAAAACCTCACAAGCCAACCCATAAAAATTCCTTACCATAAATGGTAAAATGTGTTGCTATGAAAATGCATTGCCAAATAACAGAAGATAAAGTTCACTTATCAACTACATAATACAAATTTTGCTGTTATTTTCTTATATCTGAAAACTGCCTTTTACCTAGGTTCTCCTAGCACAGTGATTACACTAAGTATTGAATCCATCACTTCTGCTGTGACTTTGCACACCTATGTGATCTATCTGGATCTTAGTTTTTTCATTTGTAAGGAGGTACTCTCTGTTTCAAGAATCAAGAGAGGTTCTAGATAAAATCAGATCAATGTTTAGGAACTACTTACTAGTCATTATCATTACCTCCTTAAATGTTATTTCCAACCAGAAGTAGACTTGGAGAAAAAACAGACTCAAAAACAACAACAACAAAAGCCAACTTCATTATAAATGAGAAAAAGAAATTACCTGTCTGATTCTAAAGGCCTGAGCTAGTCCAAGGTTATGGACATTCAAGGTCATTTCACTGAGAAGGTGATTGACAGCAATATTGATCTCTTTAAAAATTCTGAGTTATATAGCCAAATAATGTATAATTTTCTACTTCCCAGGACTTGCTGAGATTTACATGTGATAATATTCAATTAAGCACTAAAAAAAAAAAAAAAAGCTTAGCTTGGGTTACAGTATCTGAATAAGTTAAATATACACTAAGTATAAAATCCGAATAGCCTAGGTTTTATAGGGAAAACAAAATTTCCCAGGTCCTGGCCTCAGAAGTAAAGTTATTACCTGGTTTTCCTACTTTCAAAAATGCAATGTCACTTAAAACAGGTACTATCCTTCATAAAAATATTAGGTGGAATCTTTAATAGAATACCAAAGATTCTATATTAGCAAGAAAAAAATTACAATTATATTTAAATTATGATTCTAAGTCAACTTAAAAATACACAGAACACATTAGAATGTTTTATGTTATCTTTGGGATCTGAAATGTCCCCAATGGTCCCCAATGCAGCAATGTTCAGAGGTAGATCTGAATGCTGAGAGCTCTGCTCTCTTCATAATATTAGTCCTTTAATGGATTCCTATCTTAATGGGGTACTGGAGGGGGTAGAACTATAGGAAGTGGGGCCTAATTGGAGGAAGAAGGTCACCAGGGTCATGTCACTGAAGGTTATGTTTCCCCCCCTTTTTCCCATCCCTTCTTCCCCTCCCCCCTTCTGCCTTCTAGCTGCCATGAGCCAAGGAGATTTGCTGTGCCACACTTTCCATCAGATGTTCTGCTTTACCAGAGCTTCCATTAACTTAAAAAAAAAAAAAGGAACTTACAGTCACACTCTGATATTGTACACTAGTAATCCTAGCTACTCAGGAGGCTGAAATCAGGAAGATTGCAGTTTGAAGCCAGACTGGGCAAAGAAGTCCATGAGACTCCAATTTCAATTAAACAGCAAAAATGCCAAATTGGAGGCATAGATCAAGTGATAGATCACTAGATATAAGCTGAGTGAAAGTACAAGGTCCTGAGTTTAAGCACTGGTAAAAGCATGAGAGAGAGAGAGAGAGAGAGAGAGAGAGAGAGAGAGAGAGAGAGAGAGAGAGAGAGAGAGAGAGAGAGAGAGACAGAGACAGAGACAGAGACAGAGAGACAGAGAGAAAGAGAGAGAGACAGAGAGAGACAGAGACAGAGAGACAGAGACAGAGACAGAGAGACAGAGAGAGACAGAGAGAGAGACAGAGAGAGCAGAGAGGGAAGGAGAGGAGAGGAGAGCAGAGAAGAGCAGAGAAGAGGAGAGCAGAAGACAACTTTTAGGGTGGTCTAAATTGAACATCTAGCTCACAGCCAAGAAAGAAAACCACTCTGGTAACCAGGCTCTGGTGGCTCACATCTGTAATCCTAACTACTCAGCCTGGGCAGGAGAGTCCATGAGACTCTTATCTCCAATTAATCACCAGAAAAACAGAAGTGGAGCTGTGGCTCGAAGTGGTAGAGCACTAGCCTTGAGCCAAAGAAGCTCAGGGACAGCACCCAGGCCCTAAGTTCAAGCCTTAGGACTAGCATGTACATCCAGTGTGCTTGAGCGTGCGTGCGCGTGCACGCACGCACACATGCACACACATACACACACAAACCTAGCCCAGTGTCATAGAATTATTTCTCTGTACTATTTAATACTGCCACTAAATCAGAAGACAATACTTAATTTCAAGTACCCCTATCTTAAAGGTGTTCAATCCCACCCATTTCAAAATGGAATTAAGTAAAAGACACAAATTACAATTACAAACTGATAGCCTTTTTTTTGTTTTACATGTGCACATCTATCTTTCATTATCAAATGACTGATGTTCTTTTCAGAGAAATCACTTTGGGAAACTACAAATTTACTCTCAAGATGTAGTAGTTTACAACCTTGTTTTAAAGAAGGACACAATAAAGCCACATAAACCAGACAACCTCAATCTTGAAAATTATACAATACAACCCAAGTTATCTGCATAAAAACAACACCTGGAACTTAAGCTATCTGGCTTTACTAGATGATCAATTATAAAATTAATTATAGCTACCTATATAAACATAGCTAAATCTTACACATAACAATGAGTAGAATGGTAGGTATGACATGATTTAGACAAAGTGAACAAGACACAAGTAACAGTATATGCTACTTTTGGAAGAGGGAACTGTACAGCCAGGCACTGAGGCTTTATTCCCTTGAGTTTCATAAGGCTTCAGGGACCAGAAGTACCATTGACAAGGATCACCTGGTTTTGAGTGTTTTGAACAGGACCAAAGCTCTCTTCTGCTCCACCACTCTCCATGCTGGAGAAGTAGATACATGTGTAAACTCCCAGTAATCATATCTGAGCTTTCCCTCAAAGCTCAGAAGCTACTCTGCCCCACCAAAGCTATCAAAGGGATAAAGGTGGTACAGTAAATTCAATTCACCATCTCCAGTTTATCTTCCGCTCTCTAGAGTTATGCAAGTCACTTCTGCTCTGGGACCAACAAACATTTGGATATTTTTTCCCTTAGTCCCATAACTAGGCTAAGAACACAGATGCTGATGGTGGCAGATTCTACCTCACACACCTATTGGGAGACCAACATCTAGGCAATCCCTAGTCACCAAGCAATCACAGGTGACATGCGATTTAAATGAAGGCTGTCTGAAGCCTTTGCAGTGTTGAGACAGAAAAACACAGGCAAGGGTGCTTACAGAGAGGTCAACAACTGTCTTGATGGCCTTGTCTTTTCTCCTTTTGAAGTCATCATCCTGGAAGACAAAACACAGGAATTAAGAAAATTCCAGGTAAAGAATAAGTGAAGCTGGGCACCGGTGACTATAATTCTAGCTACTCAGGAGGCTGAGAACTGAGGATCACAGTTTGAAGTAAGCCTAGGGCAGAAAAGTCTCCATGAGACTTTTATTTCCAATTAACTACTCAAAAAAATTGGAAGTGGCACTGTGACCCAAAGTGGTAGAGCACTAGCCTTGAGCAAAAGAGCTCACTCAGAGACAGTGCCCAGACCCCGAGTTCAAGATCCACGACAAAAAACAAAACTGAATCATTCAGAATACCTTACAAAAGACTTCCCATAACTACTTTGCCTGATATTTCTAAAAAATTAGAGTATTTTCCCCACAGCAAAAGACTGTGACTAGTCCAGATGGCTTCAATAGATCCCAGCCACCAGTAAGAGAAAAAAAGTCATGGAGAATAGTGCTTAAGACAACTATTCTTAACCACTTTTGAAGCTTCAGATTCTCCATCTCCAATACCTATCTGAGATCAGGCAAAGAACAGAGGGCATATAATGTGCTACAATTGGCATATAGTAAGAATTTGACAGTGCTTAGCTATTACTGTAATTGTTAAAAATTGTTAGTAATATCCCTCATAAGTGGTTACTCCAAGAACTTTATACAAAAATAGGCTTTGTAATTTGATAGAAGTTCTGGATCAAATGCCAAAATTTAGAGAAAGATGATAAAACTGTAGTGCTTCACACTCAGTGGCATTTAAAGAGCTGTTCTAAAATGATGGGACAGAGGATGAATTATTTTACCAGTGATACTCACTAGACACTATGTTGGAAATGAACTATACAACTTGGGGTGGGGGGGGAGATGAGGGTTCGGAGAAAAAAACTGGAAGAAAATGAGGGAATGACAATGTTCAAAAGCAAATGTCTTGGGGCTGGGAAGGTGGCTCAGTGGTAGAGCGCTTGCCTTGCATGCATGAGGCCCTGGGTTCGATTCCTCAGCACCACATAAGCAGAAAAAAAAAGCCGGAAGTGGTGCTGTGGCTCAAGTGGTAGAGTTCTAGCCTTGAGGGACAGCACCCAGGCCCAGAGTTCAGGCCCCACGACCGGACCCCCCCTCCCAAAAAAAAAAGGAAATGTCTCATGATCTGACTTATGTAAATGTAACCCCTCTGTACATCACCTTTCCAATTAAAAAACAAAGGAGGAGACACCAATGCTTGATAAGAAATGTACTTATTACCTTGCTCATGTAATTGTAACCCCTCTGTATGGTATTTTCACAATAAAAAACCTTATTAAGAAAAAAAAAAAAAAAGCACTGTTCTAACAAGCCACAAGGACCCTCTTCAATGCTGGGGTGAATCCAAGGCAGGGCAGAGATGCCTGGAGCCTGAGCTACACTGCCCCTTCCTAAGTGTCTCTGAGTATGCACTAATGCTGTTCTTGATGAACAAGAATGAAGGGCACAATACTGACCTCTGGAAGACTGTAGGTTTTCTGGAACTGGGCTATAGAGTAGGAGCGGATATAGTCACCCATCTCTTCTTTTGTTTCTATAGCTCGTTTCACCAGCCACTGGGAGAGAAAGTAAAGAAAGATGAGAGGAAAGAACTTGCATTGTGTTGAAGGCTACTCAAAGACAACATACTTTGTGAGCTCAGATTGGCATGTTTGAACTAACTAGATGAAAAGAAGAAAAGAGTAGAACAAAACAAACAAGCAAATCCCATCAGCACATGCTATTACCTGCTACCCTAAAGGAAAAACAACTGGCTAGGCATCAGAAATTCCAAGACACATTGGGACCAGTGCTAAGTAGCTGTATAGGTGCTTTAAAGCTGTACCTCACATCATCAGATGTCAGTTTGCCTCTCTATCAAAGGAAGATATATTTCTTGACATTTCTCTGAGCTACTACAGGAGTAGTAGCTACTACAGGAGTGAAAGGAATCATAATACTAGCATGGTTTGAAAGCACCTGAAGCACAAGGCTGATACAATATCATACAAGCTACTGGGGCAAGTGACTAATCTTACTGTAAACCTCTCTATTTCCTGTGCTGCTTGTACCACAGACAGGAATTCCCCATGGAGAATACCAAGTACATCTGTTCCTGCAACAGATGAAAAAATCCTGATATTCAGATTAGAGAACAGTATGTACTAAGTCAAGAGCCCACTGGGTTAGACCAACATTTTCTCTTATACCTCATGACATTTTCAAGGAAGATTCAGTGGTCAAGTGTAACAGAACCCAAGGCAGAGAGAGACTATATATTTGCTCACTGATCTGTAGCTGCAAAGGTGTAAAGCTAGGAGTCAACACTTGGAGGTGTTTCCACAACAGACTGTGGGACAAATGGGTGTTAATAAATGTTTCCCAGCTTCACTGGGCTGACAACTGGAAGTAACTTCCTTTACCCAACTTAAAATCCCAGGTAACACACACACACACACACACACACTCTCTCTCTCGCTCTCTCTCTCTCTCTCTCTCTCTCTCTCTCTCTTCATCAGAGATTCAGGTGCTGAGGGTGAGGTCTTGAGTGCAGAAAGAGCCTTTGACAGTTTTGCTTGTTTTGCTTTTAATTCATTTCCTTCATTACTGAAAGCCATAATGGAGGAGGAAGCCACTGGGCTGACAACTGGAAGTAACTTAAAATCCCAGGACACACACACACACACACACACACACACACACACACACACACACACACACACACACACACACACACACACACACACACACACACACACACACACACACACACACACACACACACACACACACACACACACACACACACACACACACACACACACACTTCATCAGAGATTCAGGTGCTGAGGGTGAGGTGTGAGTGCAGAAAGAGCCGTGGACAGTTTTGCTTTTAATTCATTTCCTTCGCCATAATGGAGGAGGAAGCCATTTGTCAGGGTTGCCACTGTCTCTACAACAGAGCAGCTACATCTGCAAAGCAGTTTGGGGGCAGTAGTTGTGGTTTTTTCTGAAAGCATAGATAGCACCACTGGTGAGGTCTAACTGCCTAGGCAAATAGACACAGGCCCATGCAAGATGCTGGAACAAAGGGCCTTGTTCAGAAGACAGTAGCTGAAGTAAAAGACATGTTTTGGAAGCAGTTGTCCAGGCTAGGGTGGCTGAAGGTAACTATGCACCATGTACCCTATGTACCACAGAGTGTAATCCTATAAAAATGCTCTTTTCTGGTTAATATCTTCCATCTAATTTTACTAATCTATAGTATCCTGCCTCCAAACAATGACCTTGGGTACCAACTTAAATCACAAGTGGAGGTGGCAAATGAGACAATATTCACAACCACTGCAGCTCCCCTCACTTTCACCCAGGACCATGCTTAGGACAAACAAGGTAGCTGCCTCAGTGCTCAACTCAATTTAGTTCTGCTTTTGTCCAGGTTGAGACCCAATTTCTGATTCTTCATGTCTGTTTCTGCCTCCACAAATCAGATATACTTATTGAATATAACAAGGAAATTGTTATTCCTCATCTGGACCCTGAAGAGTGTGGTCAGGTGAGGAAGAGATGGCCTGTGGAGTCCCAGGATCCGCACAGCTCTGTTTTGGAGTTCCCAGAATGAGGGAGGGGACCTCCTGGACAGGCAGGCTATACCAGAGCTCCCCTAACACAAGGTAAGTATGTGCTTCACAGGATTCATATCCAGATGGAACAAAGAGATGTATCCTAGACTGCCAGTGCCTTGGAGGTTAGACCTATTTTCTTCTCAGCTGACTTTCAGAGTATACTATAGCTTTGCCAAATGTCAGATAACTAGGTTAACAGTTCCCAAATACTTAACTGGTCTCTGACTAACCTTTCACTAGTGCCTAGAAAACAGGAAAAACCTTCAGACAGGTGTAAGTTTTTCAAAATGCTAAATGTATGCAATTTGAAGTATTGTTCTCTTGAGATCAGGCATCAAATGGCCTTTCTCTTAGGAAATAATAGAGAAAGCAACATAGTAGTTACCTTTAAAAATGTTCTTACCTGGCAAACTACAAGTCCCAACCCCAAATTTTATAGGCCCATGAATTAAGCGAGGTAGTAATCACTAACCCAGGCTTTCCTGTCCGGACAGGAGTGTCTTTAGTACAGCACTCACAGCATGAAACACCAATAGAACCTCAAAATGTCCAAGCTGAATGGAAAGAAAGATCATTTCTCACACATCTTCTGATATCTGGAATAGACTGGCTGCCCCATTACTACAGCATGGGCTAGAGTAAGATCCAATGCTTACATATCCAGGCTTTAGGGGAAAGGTAACAGCTTCATAATATGACTCTTGGAGATTTCTGTAATCAACATCTGGTCCTAAATTCCCTTTTTCACAAAGAGCATCAGGTACCATCTCCATGTCTCCCAGAAGTCCAATGAACACATAGTCAAATTCTGAGTTAAACTCTCAGCCTCAAATTTATTAACTTTAGTTATAAATTTACAAAATCGATGGCATTTCAATCCACTAGACTTAGTAAAAAGATACTAACAAAAGCCAGTATTTGGTACTTTTAGAGGATTTACAAAGACATATGTTAACTTACTTCTCATCCCATCAAGTAGGCACTATTATTCTCTATATTTAACAAATGAGAAGTTAAGCCAGTTCCCACGGTCCCACAGCTAGAAAGTAGCAGAGGTGCAATAGGAACATAGAAGTCTAGGGTCAATGCTATTACTTCCTACATCCATAGTCTTAATGTGGACTAGAAGATTTTTCAGGCAAAGGTTGTACAGCTTCTTTCTTAGCAGCTTAAGAGTGGTAGAATAGGAAAGGCACAACACCTGAGCTATAGAGGTTAGGTGGAGATCTTTAGTTGTCTAGTCTCTAGTTATCTGCCCTTTATCAGAGTTCCTAATCTCACCTTCCTCAAAGGTAAGACAGGAATTATATAATAGATGCTTTGAACACTGCTAAGATCAGACGTAAAGTACTATCTACAGGCATATTACCACTAAATTAGAATTATGTCTAGATCCATTCATTATTTGTATATGTATGGGTGTGTGTGTTTGGGTTTTGATTTGCTGGTTTTGGTGAGTTTATTTATTCAGTTATGTGTTCCATACCCTGAAACAAACATTACTTTCTCATCCATCTTATTATAAATACACTATAAAACTGTTTTTACACTTTCTATAAAAATATAGCCAGGCGCTGGTGGTTCAGGAGGATGAGATCTGAAAAGATCACAGTTTGAAGCCAGACTGAGTGGGAAAGTCAGTGAGACTCTTATCTCCAATAAATTACTCAGAAAAAACCAGAAGTGGTACTGTGGCTGTAGTTGTAGAATCCTAGCCTTGAGCAAAAAGAAGCCTCAGGAACAAAGCCACAGCCCTGAGTTCAAGCTCCAGGACAGCATCAAAAACAAACAAATATAAATAAATAAATATATGTAATGCTGTTCCATAAAACTGGAAAAAAAATAACAAGAGAGAAGATAGTACGAAAGAGAATAAGGAGTGCCAGAGGGCTTTTGAGAATGATGACAGGTCCTGCTGCATCAAACCCAAACCATACCCGCTAGATCGAGGATCTAGGTCAGTTGGCCTCAAAGCCAGATCTGTTTCAAGAGCTGTAGTTTGCAGGCCAGAAAGCATATAGAAGACCTCACCTGTACAACAGGAAATATGTGGATGAAGTCCATGCCCTGGATCTGGTGGGGCTCTAGCTGGTGTGGGCACTTCATCTTCGGAAGGACAGAGACAATCTTTTCAGACAGAGCTCTGAACAAGAAAAACAAACAGTGCAGATGAGAACACCCTGAATGGCCTGAAGACATTGTTCAAGCCTGGACAGCAGCCTAGAACCATACCAATGTCAGAACATTCCCCTGACTGACTGCAAAGTGAGAAAAAGCAGCACAATTAAGGGATGTACACAAATGTTATAAATCTTTTAATTCTAAGGTTTTATTCTTTCTACTTTTTTGATGTTAAAACACTTTTTTTTTCTTGCCCCAGGACTGGGGACTAAAGCCAGAACTTGTGCTTACTAAGGAAGCACTCTGCTACTTAGGGTATGTTCTCAGCCACTTTTTTTTTTATTGTGATAATACCATACAGAGGAGTTACAAATACTCGGACAAGATAACGAGTACATTTCTTATCAAGCATTGTTGCCTCCTCGTTGTTTCCCCTTCCCATCCTTTCCCATACTCCTTCCCTTCCCCCACCCGATCCTCCCCCCACCCCGCACCAAAGGACAGAATCTCACTGACTTTGCCTGGTGGGTTTGAAGTCATGATGCTCTTGCCTCCTACTTATCAAGAATTTCAGAGGTGTGTCACTATGCTCAGAATTTTTATTGTTTTTTTTATGAACACTAATGCTGCTTTTAGTCTCAGTGAGTGAGGTCTTTTCCCTTCATGCATTACTGGTATGTAGTCAATACAGCCTTGCCTCAGTTATATTTCTATTCAGCGGGGTGAGAGCTCCCTCCAGTGGCTACATATCTGTTTGCATAGGGTCACAGATTATCCACCATTCAGTAGCTTAAAATCCAGAGGCTGAGACCCTCAGCACCATCCAGTACAAGCCCTTGCCTTTAGACACGGTTCTCCTTGCCACTTCTCAGAGCCAGCCTACTCAAACAGGTCTCAAAAGGCATGATTTGGGAAAGAGATAGATGGTGTACCTCAGGGGTTATAGCCCTTTTAAACTTGCCTCCCTGAAAACACCGGGAAGTCTCAGTAGCACATGGGAGCTACGAGGCATAATACTGCTGGGGGACTGGGGGTTTAGCCCAGCGGAAGGGCGCCCGCCTGGCACGCGCAAGGCCCTGGGTTCGGTCCTCAGCCCTGGAAAAAAAAAAAAAAGCATAATACTGCTGGGAGAACATGGAAGGAAACACTGGCAGGGTGTGTGTATAGGGTTATGGGGACAGAGTCAGGAAGGCTTCTTACAAAGGTACACTAGTCCCCATTTGGCTTTTCCCTGGATCTCATCATGGATTCTCCAACTTCCTAAAACATTAGGAAAAAGGACAATGGCAGAGGTCACCAAGCAGGTTTCCTAGCCTAAGATTTTAGTATATCATTAGGGTGCTTAGTCAGACTTTACTTTTTTTTTTTTTTTTTTTTAGATATTTAGCATAGGCTGGCATCAAACTTACAATTCTCTTGTATCAGCCTCCTGAGTACTAGGCCACTACATCCAGCCAACTCCCTAGTTGTTAAGTGCTCAGTGCACTTTTCCTTTCACTGAAAACCATTTGAAAGGGAATGAGTTAAACCTGGATCTGAATCCAGGCTCCCACACCCACTCTAGGGCTTCTGGCAGGCAAGTCACCTGGTCTAATACTAACCTCATAAAATGATGAATGACTCCTACCTCCTACATCCTACCTTTTCAAAGAGTGTTATGAAGGTTAAATAATTTGGGCATTTACCCAAATGATCACAAACAAGACCACATTGCAGCCTTATTTACCATAGTTAAGATATGGAACCAACCCAGATGCCCCTCAGTAGATGAATGGATCAAGAAAATGTATATATACACAATGGAATTCTATGCCTCCATCAGAAAGAATAGGATTGCCCCATTTGTTAGGAAAGATTTGGAAAAAATTATATTAAGTGAAGCCAGGCCCAAAGAAACATAGGTCCCATGGTTTCCCTTATTTGCAATAACTAGTATATGTCTGAGTCAAGCAGAAAACGTCAGATAAGTTGATGTTAGGGGAATGAACCCCAAGATAAGCATTCAAATGTTTTTTTGTTTTTTTTTTTCCCCTTTCATGCAATTGTTTCTATCATATTTATAAGATGATTTCTATGTTGCTTTGTATGTCCCTCCCCCACAGTATAACCCATACGTTCACTGTTTTTGATGTAGGTATAATTTGTGGAGGGGAAGGGAAAAAAACAAATCGTTTAACTAGGGATACAGGTGGACCCATTGCAACAATGAGATGTATAAGTCGTTATGTCAAAAAAGGAACTTAACAACTTTGGTGGTGGGGGGGAGGATCGGGTGGGGTAAGGGGAGGAGTATGGGAAGGGATGGGAAGGGGAAACAATGAGGAGGCAACAATGCTTGATAAGAAATGTACTTGTTATCTTACCCATGTAATTGTAACTCCTCTGTACAGTATTCTTACAATAAAAAAAAATAATACAATCATGGCACATGGTGTAGTGCTAAGACATAGGCTTCCGTTTGCTTGGGACCATCTTCCCTGAAGTCTCAGCTCCTTTAACATCCTGCCCTGACTACCCTACTTAAAACATGAATTTTCTTCTATCTGACGTCTCTCCCCATAATACTCTTCTTAAATTTTTTTTTTGGTAATCTTCCTCTTTTAGTCATTACCATTATCTATCTTACTTCTATATAAAACATACTTCTTAATTCTTGTCTTTAGTTTGTCCCCACTACTAATTGTAGCTCCTCAAGGAAAAGACATTTTCATTAGTGAATCCAAAGTACACAAAGAATGTCTGACCACAGGAAAGGCTTTATAAACACCTTCTGAGTGAAAAAAAATGAACAGAGACCCTTTTTGATTGATATTTTAAATTTCCTTCTTCAAATAGCATCATTCATTTGCCTTTCTCTGATCCCATCACAGTTCATAGTCCTTACTGTAAAGAGTGATTATAGATTTACTTCCAGAACCTACTTGGAGAGAAAGCACAAACAAGTGCATTGGTATTATAAATAGTATAACCTTACCATTTTAAAAGGAATTTCTCCACAGATGGAAGTTGTAGGTAGAAGGCCAAATTAAGCTACTAAAATATATTCTCTAAATAGTTCGAACCCAGCAGAACTAACTTTTGCTAAAGGATCAAGAAAGGGAAGCTTAAGTAGAATAAAACTGTACAAACAACCACAGGAACAACAGGAAATTATTGAGACTGGGGAATCTATCTCTCATCTTCTAAGATGAAGTAGATGCAGTGAGGAGTTTAGGTGAGCTCATTTCCTATTTTTACTAGACTTTTATGAAACACAGACATATCAGTGTAGAAAAGACCACTGTGAAGAATCTCAAAACTTAAACAGCTGAAGATGGATCTTTCCAGTGTAGTACAGGCAAGAAATCTTAAGCATTATACTTTGTTTCCCTTGATAGAATATGAATTTTATTTAACTTCATGGATATAATGTCTCTATAATAAAAAAGAAAGATGTAAAAAAATCAACCTCTGGATTTGGCACAATGGAAGAGATCAGGGCCACATACCAGGACTGTGCAGTGCCTTCCAGGAAGGTTAACTATGGGCAGCTTAGTGAGATGCCACACCCCAAAATGGCAGATATTAGAGATACAGGGCTCTGTTACTTATGGTTAGCACTAATGAAAACATATGACTGTGCTAAATAATATTCTTTCTCTAAAATCACATAGTATATAGGTCTTGAATATTATGATATAAAAATATGTTATAATAAAATGTATAGCATATGTATTTTTTGGACAGTGATAGGGTTTGATCTCAGAGCCTAACACTTGCTAGTGCCAAGATTAAGAAATATTTGCCATGACCACAAGCGTTTTGTCTCTCCGCTTCCTGGCTGCTATGGTATGATCTGCTATTCTGTCATATACTCTCTATGGTCATGGATAGAAACTGTGAATCTTTCCTTAAAGTATTTATATCAGGTTGGCAGAAACATGACACAAACACATATCTAAATATTGATCCTCAGAGCCTTTTTAGATACTTTGGATAGATATGTACTAAAACATTAACTATAGAAAATAGGAAATTTTTACCGTTCAGTGCTTAGAACATGGTAGGCATATAAGCAAGATTTCTTTGGCAACTATTCCTAGAAAACCTGTGTGCTTGTACCACCATCTCCACTACAGCTCCTCATTTGCCTCACCTCCTTTAGTACACGGTACAGAGCTGAACCTTGCACTGCAGTGCAGAAGACATCCCTCAATTGACCCAGGACAGAATCTGAAGAATTTGGAGGATGAAAATGGAGTTGATGAAAAGATGACTTTAAATTAGGCAGGTCCTTCTAAAAGATCACTAAGAGAATATCGTTTGATCTGATCTCAGCAGAGATGAGGACAAAGTCACTGAACACCTACCTGGCTACTAGGGATGCAGCCAAGGGGCTGGAATGGGACAAGGCTACTTCTCCCACCAGGAGTGTGCACAAAACTTCAAACCTCCAAAAAGCAAAGGGAGAAGCTACTAGAACCCAGGCTGCCAAAGTAGGTTTAAAGCAAGATGGGACCATCTTGTTCAACAAGAGCATGCAAGAAACTGAGAGCCCCCAATCAGCTGTGGCTACAGCTGTAGACATCCAGGCTGCTGAAACTCATTAAACAACCAAAGACGGAGCTGGGAAGGTGGCTCAGTGGTAGAGCGCTTGCCTTGCATGCATGAGTCCCTGGGTTCGATTCCTCAGTACTACATAAGCAAAAAGAAAAAAAAGCCGGAAATGGAGCTGTGGCTCAAGTGGTAGAGCGCTAGCCTTGAGCTGAAGAGCTGAGGGATAGCGCCCAAGCCCAGAGTTCAGGCCCCATGACCGGATCCCCCCAAAACAAAACAAAACAAATAACCAAAGACGAGGCTACCAAAACTAAGATAATGGATCAAACTGTTACCCCTACAAAAGTAGCAGGCAAACCCACTCAAGTCCTACCTACTAGGGCGAAGGGACCCTCTATCATCAGTGAAAATAAATACAGTATTGTAAGTCACCAGGGCCAAACCAATAGACTTTTTGCCAAGGATAATATGAAAACCACAGAACCTAAACCACTCAAGGATGACTAAATAACAAAATATGTGCTTCAAACACTGTGACTTGGCCAAGTTAAACTTCTGCCTCTCATGTTTAATCCAGAAGAAGCTAAAGGCAGAAGGATGCTGAGTGTGATCTTAAAATTATAGCCATCAATATTAACTGCATGCATTCTTGCGGAAAACCTACAAGAACTAACTAAATCTGAATGTGTCAGAGTCCTCAGAATCCAAATGAATGTGTGTATTCTTGATGCCTCAGAAGTCATACATTCACCAAACCTTAAAGAGGCACCAAGGAAGATGTATGTACACTAGAAAAGGAAATTCAACTTCAATAACAGCTACAACAAAACAGGAAGCAGATACAAAGAAACACAGTTTGTTAAGAACTATAACAGGGCTGGGAATGTGGCTTATTGGTAAAGTGCTTGCCTAGCATGCAAGAACCCCTGGGTTTGATTCCTCAGTACCACATCAACAGAAAAGGCCAGAAGTGGTGTTCAAGTGGTAGAGTGCTAGACTGCAGCAAAAGAAGCTCAAGGACAGTGCCCAGGCCATGAGTTCAAGCCCCAGGACTGGCAAAAAAAAAAAAAAAGAAAAAAAAAGAGCAGAGCTATAATACATACTTTCTGGAACATTCAGTCACAAGTAATAAGCCATATGGAAAAATTTCGGACCAGCCCCCCACAAAAAGGACAAAACATATAGTTATGTAGAGACAAATACGACAAATACAGACTTTAAAGACCAACACTTAAAAATCTATAAAAGATTACAGATAAAGACAACAGTTGCCAAAACCCCCTATCACTTTTTAAGTAATGGGAATACCAGACACAGACATACATGAGGCATAGCATGAAAAAACTGACTATGATACACCTGCTAAGGAATGGAATGTACCTAAGCAAAAACTTCAACAGAGAACCATTTTATAAAATTAAGTGAACTAGACACATATAGCTGAGATACAACCAAATAAAAGGCAGACGACAAAACCACTATTGTCAACAATGGTCCCTGTAAGGGCTTTCCTGTCAACACAGACAAGGAAAAACAACAGGAGACACAAAAACCAGTTTTTCTATCGAGAAGCTAAGCAGATAAACCTCAGTAGAAACTGAAGGGGAAACAGAAACAAAATTACAACCACAACAACTAAAAGAATGTTAATGATGGAGAAAATGGACTAAAAAACTGATGTGAATATAATCAATACCCAATAGAAGATGCTCCAAGCACCACAAAGAACCATTCTGAAGATACCAAGAATGAATCCAGTGTATTTCCTACTACTACTAATGAACTAAGAACTGGAAGAGACACACAGAAATGCCTCTAGAAGGAAGTCTTTTGATTTGAAGACAATGAAGAATTTCTACTATGGATCATCATTTTGAAGTTTTTCATAACAATATTTTAGCTATGTAACACATTGTTTTCACAGACAAGAACACTGCTTGTCTAAAATCTTACTAGACTGTGAAACATCTCAGCAAATAGAAAACTGTACATTTTATTTGAAGTTTTTCCTCATTCACAATGTCTGGATCACAAAACGTTGCTTTTACTTTCACATACCAGGAGCATTCATGAAACATTAGTTCATAATCCTAGGCTACAGTCCCACAAATGACTGTTCAAGTCTTCCTCTGTCTTTCAGGACAGACTAAAGATTGTTGACCAGTCATTTGTGGGATTGTGAAGCCTAGCCTGGGAATATGACCAAATGTTTCAGCAATATTCCTGCACAGGAAGATATAATCAATTTTATGTGTTCCAGAAATTATAAGTGATGAAAATTCTCAAATATAAATTCCACTTTATTTATATATAAAATATATTATCTAAAATTAGGCTAGAAACAATTTTTCACCATGACTTCAGTTTTAGTGAAAAAATTCTTTAAAATTTTTTAAAAATTGCAAACAAAAAAACTTCAAAAACAACTTTCTAGAAATCTTCATTTTTTTTTTTTTTTTGTCAGTCGTGGGGCTTGAACTCTGGGCCTGGACGCTGTCCTTCAGCTCTTCAGCTCAAGGCAAGCACTCTACCACTTGAGCTACAGCGCCACTTCCGGTTTTCTGGTGGTTTATTAGAGATAGGAGTCTCACAGTCTTTCCTGCCCGGGCTGGCTTTGAACCGTGATCCTCAGATCTCAGCCTCCTGAGTAGCTAGGATACAGGCGTGAGCCACCGGCGCCCAGCAGAAATCTTCACTTGTATGTGAAGTGAGTTTATGTCAAACTGGATACAAGATACTATTCTCCTTCGAGGTGCTTTACTTTCAGTATTAGCATTTTCTTTTTTTTTTTTTCTTTTTTGGGTCCAGTTGTGGGGCCTGAACTCTGGGCCTGGGCACTGTCCTTCAGCTCTTCAGCTCAAGGCTAGCGCTCTACCACTTGAGCCACAGCGCCACTCCTGGCTTTTTTCTTTTTGTTTATGTGGTGCTGAGGAATCGAACCCAGGGCCTCAGGCATGCAAGGCAAGTGCTCTACTACTGAGCCACCTTCCCAGCCCAAGTATTAGCATTTTCTATATGTAAAGATAAATTTAAACATAGCCATATCCAAAATGCCTTAAATACAAGTAATCTAAGTGTATCAATTAAAAGACAGAGATTAGCACATTCAAAAAAGTGTAAGAACTAACTACACAAGCGTCTAAAGGAAACTAAATTTTAAAATGGACCCAGAAAAATTAAAGTAAAAGAATAGAAACACAGAACAGAAGAAACAAGGTTGATCAAAAGGATACTAACAGCATAGGTAATTTGGTTTATAAAGTCACATATGGCTTTGGAACACAGAGGACTACTTTCTTATACAATCATATCTTCCTTAATCTGCATTACTTAAGCAAATGAATAATAGTACACAAAATGGGTATATGGGGTGGGTAGCAAAACAAAATAGATATGCCACATGGTCAAGAATAACTAAACTGGGGCTATAAGTATTGGAGAGGATCTACATGTAAAAATGTAAGAATTTATGTTAACAACAAACAGTGCAAGGCCCTGAAATTAAACCCCAGTACCACAAAATAAATAAATAAAATAAATACAGCTGAACAGGGTGATATATACCTATAAGCCTAGCATTTGAGAGGGTGAGGTAACAAGAATGCCTGTCTGGGATATGTATAAAAATGCACAAAAATAAATAAAATAAATATACACAGACAGTATAACATGAAAATTTAAAAAAATATAAATAGAAACACATAACAACTACCTCTCCAAAAAAAGTCCCTTCTCCCTCTGTTTAGGCTCTTCCATGGCAAGCTCTAATAACTTACATTTTTTGACCTATTGTAGAGTTTTCCTCAAAGAGGCGAGCTCTAATAACTTACATTTTTTGACCTATTGTAGAGTTTTCCTGAAAGAGCAAGTCAACATCTACATCAAAGCTGCAAGTGGTGATACACCAAGTCATTCCTCCTACTACCTGTAAGAAACAAAGCAAATATTTGTTTTGCTTTCTAAAGGAAAGAAAGCAGAAGGTAGATAAACTACAGTTTATGAAGATTCAATGAACATATAATATTAGACATCTTTAGAGAAAAAGTGTGTTCTCCTTTCCTATGATTTGTAAGTAAAACTCTGCAATGGTGAAAATGTTCTGTACCTATGTTGTCCTATATATCAGCTTCTGGCCATGTGTGGCTACTAAGAACTCAAAAGGCTGCCAATGTGACTGAAAAGTTGACTCCACTATTAAATGGGCATATTGCACAAAGATTCTCTTCATAGTGAAGGGGACGGACATTAATTCTCAGCTGAAAGATTTCTTAATTTGGTTTCCAACTTGCCAGATCCAAGGAAATTTGTATTTTGCAGACCAAGTACATGAGCATCAAAAGGCTGATATTTTCTGGCTCATTTTGTTTATTTTCTACAAATCTTAATAGTCTTATCTACCTTTGCTTTTATGAGTTTTCTCAGATGAAAATAAGGCTTAGACTGAAATCTCACTTGGAAATAAAATCCTTTTCAGATGTAGCATGATATTTGAAAAACCAACTGAATCTCATTCTGGCTACAGTTTAGACTCAAAGGATATACCTATTAAAATTCCAGGTCCCAACCCAGATGGAATAAAAGTTCAGTGGGTGAGACTTGGACATGTGTGTTACAAAACAACTCAGGATGACTCTGATATGCCCAAACCAGGACTGTTACCCCAGAAGCATTAAGCCCTTGTTTCCTGAAGATTTCCTGCTCTGTCCTGTCATTGGTCCTAGATGACTTAGCACTGTCCACTGAAGCATTTCCTGCATCAGTCCATTTATTCTACGTATGTTGGTTTACTTATCTGTCTTCTGTTTTTACAAAAGTGCTTCTCTTTGAGAGCACTTATTGTTTCAGCTCTGTGCTCAACATCTATTACTATGTCCTGTGCAAAATAACTGTTCATGGTACTGCTCAATTGAAAGCAGTAGTGACTTCTCCCTCCCTGAAACCCAGAGCATATTCCCTCTACAGAGTATCTGTCAATTGTTCAGGAGCATGCTGACTTTGTATAACTAATTATTAACTAAGATTATTTTCAGACATAAACTTTATAATCTCCACCAAAACTGCAACTTCATTAAATGGAGAAAACTGTTCTTTTGCTTGCTTGGATTTTCTAAAAGTCTGTGCACAGAAGTTGACTTTACCTTTATCTACTGAATTATATCTTCTTTGATTAAGGAAATTTTAATACAGCCATAATGAATATGTATTAGGAAAAATGGAGACATGGAAATGGAGAAAGTAAAAGCACAATCTCTTCCTCTGTCTGTCATGGTCATCCTGATAAGATATAGAGTAATGGTTAGAAAGGTTTCCTCTTACTTTGTCAAAAGGTGATAAGCCTTTTATTCTTGCTCTGAAATACCCAGCGGCAACCAGGAGTTCCAGAATTTCAGTCAGCTTGACATTTTGTTCTTCATCTTCTCTTGTTTCCACCTAGAAAAAGAACAAATGTAAGATAGTAAAATCTACCTTTCAATAAGAGGACACCATGTATATCCCTGATGCCACAATGTCATTCAAAAGAGCAGGTGAAATTGGTTGAATCACTGCACCAGATTCATTGTAAATTTGACAAGCATCACACAGAAGCATGTGGACTCTGTCCTAAAGAATGGGCTCCCAGCCCTCAATAAACTTCTAATCTTCACAAGTGGAAGCAAATTGTTCATAATAGGCTACAGGAATCCAGGGGATTGAGAGACTGGTGGACATTACCTCTGTCTCTGACACAGTTTACTTTGTTTGCCTTTTTTTTTTTTTAAAGATAGGGTTATGTTGTTTCCCAGACTTGCCTAGAATTCAGGATCCTCCTGCCTTAGCCTGCTGAAGTGTATGCCACCACACCTGACTTTAAAAGTTTTCTTGATAGGTTTCTCAACTAAATTATAATCTCCTTATAAATAGGAAAAAGGTATTTAAAAAACTTTATACTAATCCAAGTCTGGAAGTCATTAACAAGAGAAGTAAAAACAAGGATTTCACCCCCGATATATTAAAGGGTAATTACTGCCACATAATATGATTGCCTTAAAAATGTCACCTACTATATGTAAATGGAATCTGGTTTAAAGCTTTAAATTTATATTCTTCCTCCACTACTATGTAAATTTGTCTAAATATTCTAGTACTTTTGCATCTAGTATTTTTACTTTCTATTTTTTATTGTATAAATAGTGTACAGAGGGGTTACAGTAATATGAGTAAGGTAATGAGTACATTTCTTATCAAGCATTGTTACCGCCTCCTTTGTTTATCCCCTGCCATCCCTTCCCTCCCCACCTCCCCAACTCCTCCTCCCACCCCAATTTGTAAAGTTCGTTTTCAACATAGTGTCTTGCACATCTCATTGTTACAATGGGTCAACCTGTAACCTTATTTCAGCATTTTATTATTTCCCTTTACCTCCCCTCACTGGAATCAAATCCAGTGAAAACAGGGGTTATACTATGGGGGAAGAACATACAAAAGAAATGAAAAAATAACAGTACATTTTAAATACTTTAGTTAAAAACAATAGCAAGAAAGAAAAAAACAGTTGTGTCCCTATTTTGGGGTTCATTTCACTTAACATCATCTTATATGGTCATATGTACATAGCTTTTGACCTTTTCTGCTTATCCTAGACTTAGACTAGTTATTGCAAATAAGGGAAACCATGGGACCTATGTTTCTTTGGGTCTGGCTTACTTCATTTAATGTAATTTTTTTTCCAAGTGTTTCTATTTCCTAACAAATGGGGCAATGTCCTTCTTTCTGATGGAGACATAGAACTCCACTGTGTGTGTGTGTGTGTGTGTGTGTGTATACATACATACATACATATATATATATATATACCAAATTTTCTTGATCCATTCATCTATTGAGAGGCATCTTTAACTGCCTTTCCTTTCTTCCATTATTATAGAAAATCAAAAGCTACCTTTCTATAAAACACCAATGCACCTTAGCTCAAAGATTCTCAAACTCATCTTTGACTATTCTTTCATGCAACAATGCCAATGAAAACCTTCCTTTACTGTGCATATTACATTTATCTGCCCCTTTTATTCTTGCTTCATGCAATGATTATTCCAATTGCTTCCCAATCTCACTGCTAATTTATCTCATTCAGTCCTTCCTAGAGCTTCCCCATTATCCCTCATTAGCTCATACCGCAGCCCATCACAATGCATTAAAATCTATCTATAAAATAAACTCTACATCTCTTAGTTTGGTATTCAGATCTTTGGCTGAAACTTACCTTTTTAGCTTCATCCTTTATCTCCCACCCACCAAGGATAATCTGAAAGCAGCTTCAGTCAACTCTGACAAAACTTCCTCATTTTTTCTCTGGTCACACCATCCCTTTCCCTCTGTATTCTCAAACCAAGCAAGAATCACCTTCAAATTCTAATTCAATAATGACTATTTCTTACAAATCTAGCCCAGAACAGTCATTTCTGCATTTCTATTTTAAGCCCTTCATACACAAGTGTTAGTCTCTTCTTTGTGGCTTGGCCAGTGTTGGGAACATACCAGTCTTTCCCATTGAACTGTTAGTTGGTTCAGGAGAGGACCTATGTATCACATGTGTGTTTACTCCTCTTTACCAAACGTTTAGCTCAAAGAACACACATGTTACAGAATTAAATGCTTAATCATTACATTAAATTCAGGACCTAAACTAGTTATGTAGTAGCAAAACATTTCCATTGTCATGACACTGATAATACAAAGTAAATTTTATTTTGAAGTGTAAATTGTCAGTAAAAAGAGGATGTACTATTAACATAAAGTTAAACATGCAATTATTAGAGATGGAGTAACAATTCCTTGAGATAGGGTAGAAGTGTGGCAGGGGAGGGACAGCATTTGGCCTCAGCTCATTTTCTCCATTTACTCCTCTCTCAAATGATCCAGCTCATCAAAAATCCTAAAGATTAACTTTTATTAATCCCTAGTGGACCATTACTTACAGACTAGTTTCTAGTAAACAGCAATATTAATTATTCACATCATCTTTTTTCAGCAAAATATTTTGGATAGTTGAGAAACATCTACAGCATAAATAGTCAAGGAAAAGACTGAAGAAAGAACAGTTGTACTCTATGATGGCACAGTAGAAAAAAAAAGATGACATTTTCTTAGAACTCGGGACATAAAATAAGAATCCTTCATTTTGTTGGTGATTTTTTTTTTGTCATGAACACATTTCCAACAAGAGGAAAAATACATTACAGGAGGATAATGCTGCCTAACTTGTATCTAAAGAACACCAACAGGCCACCTACTATAGGACGTTTCTTGTCTATGCACCCCCAGAATGGAATACTGTACTTTTGCAATATATGCTGTGAATTAACTGGCACAAGACAATGAATGCAAATGTTCATGAAAGTTCATTTTGCATATTAACACTGAACCAAAGGAAAAAAGCCACTACTACAGGGGAAATATAAAGAACATCTTTTCTTGAAGGTATAAAAAGCTACCAAAGTGGTTAATACATCCAGTTATTAAAACTAAAACTCTGATAAAGATGAATGTCTGTGAGCTCTTAAACTTGTTTCAAATTTTCAATTGCACTGCCCGGTAATTCATATAAACTAGAAGGAAGGCCAAGCCTAGCTATCTTTCTTTCACAGTCATACAAAAGGAGTTTCAAAAGCTGAGTTTATTGAATTAACTGGACTAGTGAGAGCCTAATGGTAGACTAGTCTTTGATAGTAATTTGATCATATTCAGCATGACTTTCTACTGATGGCCAAGAACTATCTAAAGCTTTTGGAAGTCAATGACAAATCTGCCCCAGCCTCTGACCAAATTGCTTATTATCTTAGAAAATCCCTCATTGGCTTGGAGAAACTGAGGAAGAAATTAGAAGACTAGAAAAGAATCTAAAAGCAAAAGCTCAAGTAAAACTTGAAAGAAAGGCTAGAATGAAAGAGTGACAAACCTTCAAGTATTACAGGGCAGATCTTACCCTTCACTATCCCAGGTGAAATGAAAAGGAATGTGCATGTAAGGTTTCACCTAATGCTGGAGTTCTGACAACTCACTTACCAAGTGTTCTTACAACAACAAAATAAACTTGTTTCCTCACTGGTCCACACTGATGACCCCATAGTCCTTCCACCCCTAGGCATAAAGCACAGTGATTCTGAAAATTAGGAAGATGAAAGAGCTGAGCATTTAAGCAAGGCCATTCACAGGCAGGCATGACACGGGTCCAAGTCAAGGAATCAGTCCCTGGTCCGATGCTTGCATCACAACCTCAGTTTAGGAAAGGCGTTTCCCATTTCGATTCGGAATTGTACACTCCACTAGCTTCTGAGCAAACGAACAGGAAGGGAAGACTGAGGCCAACTACCTCTACGAATGATGATTGCAGCCCACGAAAAATGCCATTTCTTTTTATTCCCAGCCAACGTGGGACATGTAAAAATCACTGAGGCTTGGGGGTGGGAGGGGGGAGGCTGGGACAGGATGTGAAGGGTAGACAAAGGAGCAGGCTGCAATGCTTGATAAGAAATGTACTCATTATCTTGCCCATGTAATTGTAACCCCTCTGTACAGTATGTTCACAATAAAATAAAAATAAAAATAAAATCACTGAGGCTTGATCCTGTCCCTCGGGGATGGAGACACTACTTCATTCCAACTATCCTTAGAAAGCCACTTCTTTCGGGGAGTGGGGGGGGGCAGCAATGTTTCTGCCCCGGGGCTCAGTCCGTGGCCACTCAGCAACCCAGAGAGCGCGGTTCCCCCACACCGACACCTCCCCGGTGCACGCTCGGCTCTCAAACTTCCTGCTCCAGCCTGAGTGGGTCAAATGCTAGCAGAGCTGCGAAGCCTCGGGAAGGCACGAAGGGTGGAGCTGGTCCCCGAGACCCCGTGGGGCCGGAGGGGTGGGGACGGGGTGGGGGGGCCGGAGGAGGTAGGCTCCCAAGGTCACCGCCCTCTGCACACCGTCAGACCCGGACAGACCCGGCGCGCGTCCCGTGACTGCTGCGCTCGGGAGCGTCGGCCCCTAGAACGGACCCCGCAGAGCCCGGGGGAGAAAGAGGGGCGCAGCCCAGGACAGCCCTGGTACCCCGGCGGCGCGTCTGGAAAGCCCCCCGAACCCCGAAACAACCCGGATCCCTACAAGTTTGCCCACCCCGCCGCTGCCCCGGCCACGCAAGGGGACGCGCTGCCCCTCCCCGGTGGGACGGGGGGGGGGCTCCCTCGCGGTACCACACCTGAGAGCGGGGTGGGGGGTGAGCCCAAGGCCCCGCAGGCCCCTCGGCGCCCGCAGCCCCCAGGCCCGGCCCTCTCCTCAGAAGCCCCGGCGTGTCAGGGAGAGAGGTCCTTACCTCCGGGAGACCCTGGCCCCCCGACCCCTTGGGCAACACCATGATCCGACTGGGGTGACAAAGGTCGTCAGAGAACCCCGCCAAGCGCCTGGAGGAAGCCGTCCCGGCCGCCAAGCGGCTACCGGGGTGGGGCGCAAAGCGGAAACTTCCTCTGCCACTGCCGCCGCCGCCGCTGCTGCCGGCCGGGAACCGCGGCCCGGCGGAGCATGCGCAGTGGAGCGAGAGCGCGGCCCCACTGCGCCTGTGCGACTCCAGCCCGCCAGGATGGGCGGGGCCAGGACGCGCTGTACCTGCTCTGCCTGGCCCCGGAGCTTTGCGCTGGGTGTCTGCACTCCTCCGCCCCCCAGTTCGCCAGTGCACCGTGCTTGTTTGCTTGTTTGTTTGTTTCTACCCCCCCCCCCGCATGTTAAGGACAATTTGCATTCCACCTCCTTTCTAAGCTTCCTCGTGGCAGCGGATCTCCCTAGCGATTCTGGTTTTGTCCACCAGCCGAACTTTGGGAGCCCCCTACACCCGAGTCGGGGGGAGCGCGGGTGGCCCGGAGAGTCCACATCCAGCCCGCTTTCCCGCTCACCTGTGCACGTTTCTGGATGTTTGGACGCAGGGAGGGATTGCTCATGGCTGCTGCCTGCGTCGCGTCGGCGGCTGGAGCTTCTCATTCCTATCCCCTGGTCTATTACATCCCAGGTTTCTGGGTCTTCCTGGGGACGAGGACTTCTGTAGCTGTCTCTATTCTTACTAAGCCCCTAACTGCTCCATAAAGGGCTTCCGAGCCTCTCCTGGTTTCATGATGGAGACAGAGGTGATAGGTGAAATCTTTTGCCATAGAAGAGATGGGGATGGGGGAGGAGGTGTGAAACTATGAACTCCTTGAGATCAGATGGGGTCTTACATTTGTTTTTTTCTTCTTTGCCTCCTTAATGTCTTTTATTTAAAAAATTGTCTACTAAGTAAACATTTTTCCTGAAGATTTCTTTTTATTTTAAAAGGAGGGGTGGATTGCTGGAGCAAACCAGTTTCTTCTCAAATGAGCTAGTAAATAATCCAGGAAGCAGTGTGTTGCCCGCCCTCCCCCCCCCACCCCCGTATCCATCCAATAATTGAAGAAATCAATGTTCAAGTTCAGATGCTGAAGTGAGAGCGCTCCTTTGGGTGGTATGACACCTCCATCTCACCCACTGTGATGCCAATAAAACTAAAATTTCTAAGATGTCCACTTCATAGATTTCCAAATATGTTTGAACACTTGAAAATGTCCTTCACTGAAATGTTATCGGGTGAGAAAGAATGGGGACTGAGAATCATCTGTGCCCAGTTACTTGTTAATGCATCAGGCTGAGTAGCAATACCTCACAGAGTGGGCAAGCCTAAATAGCGTAGCATAAAGCAGTCCAGAACAAAGGGCTTGGGGGGATAACCTAATTTAGGCAGCCTATATCATAGGTCCTCTGTGTGTAAATCGCCTTTGCAACGTTTTAAATAAACATGAGCTTTTCCACCAAGAAACTGCCATTTTACTTAGTGTCTATGTCGCAAAGTTCAGTTAACAGCATGCCATTTAAAAAAAGATATTAGTGAAACAGCTATCACAGCTGTAAAGGAAGATTGAGCAGCATTCATTTAAGAAAGGAATGGGAAAACGAATGCAACAGCAATACTTACAAGACATTATGTTGGAAATGATCTGTACAACTTGGGGGAGGGGAGAAGGGGAGGGAAGGAGAGAGGAAAATGAGGGAGGGGGTAACAAGTTCTACAAGAAATGTGCTCACTATATTATTTATGTAACTGTAACTCCTCTGTACCCTTTACCTTGACAATAAAATTAAAATTAAAACAACCCCTGCACAGTCTTGAAGAAAACCATTTTTTTTTAAAGGGGAAAGAAGATTTGTGAAGACTCTCTCTGATAAGTGGGCTATTCTCCCCCTTTTCTATTGCCTAATAACCCCATACACATCAATACAGGAATAAGAATCAGTCTTTTCTGTCTTTTTGCATATTGAATATCAGAGCTGTGTGGTGTTCTTCTAATTGCAAGATTCTCTGGAGCTTCCCAAATACTTTTTAGTTTGGGGGTAAAATGGTAACACAGTAAAGAGCTTCTTGTTAAAACACTCTTTATTTGAGATGATGATTTCTGTGTGTTTTTTGTTTGCTTGTTCGTTTGTATTTGTTGGTCATGGGGCTTGAACTAAGGACCGGGGTGCTGTCACTGAGCTCTTTTGCTCAAGGCTAGTGCTCTACCACTTGAGCCACAACTTCTGGTTTTTGAGTGGTTAATTGGAAATAAGAGTTTTACAGGGACTTTTTCTGCCAGGGCTGGCTTCAAACTGTGATCTTCAGATCTCAGCCTTCTGAGTAGGTAGGATTACAGGCATAAGCCACCAGCAATTGCCTTGAAGATTTCTTTAAAGCTACAATCATGTGGTTTTTAGACTCCTCCCTGTTCCACTCAGGGCTCTTGCTTTGACCAAGAAGGAGATCATGAAGTTCTATAGCAGGAAAGAATCTTAAAAGATGTTCTGGCATCAGTTGTGTGGCAGTGTCAGATTTCTGGCCGAGGCCAGGTTTCTGATTTACAATGTACTTCAGTCATCTATCAGTTAATATCACTGAGACTTTTCTATGCCAGTAGCTCTCAAACCTGTCTGCACATTGAAGTCTCTTGGTTCTGTGGAGAGACATTCCCCCTTGGAATATGCTATTTTATATATGACTTCATTAAGAGTACAATATATATTTTAGTAAGTGACAGTGGTACAGAAAATTCAAGATCCACTAACTTAAAGTCTTTAAGTTAAATGAGTTCCTGGAAATTCTTAGTTGTGTGCTGTTCTATTCTCAAGTGGCAAAATTTTACAATGTTCCATGTAACATTTCTATAGTAAAGTAATAGAAGTGCAAGAATTGCAAGCTGATGTAAAACCCATCTATTCTGAACTACTGGTAAAACAACCTGGTGTTTCTACACACACACACACACACACACACACACACACACACACACACACACACACACACACACACACACTACACATACAATTTTAGGTGAGTTCTTATAGTACACTTTAATAAATGAGAGTTTTAGTTGTGGATTTCAATAATCTCCAGTATTCACAACTACATTCTATTATCTATACTAAAAACAATTTGACGGGCTGGGGAGGTGGCTCAGTGGTAGAGCACTTGCCTTGCATGCCTGAGGCCCTGGGTTCGATTCCTCAGCACCACATAAGCAAAAAGAAAAAAGCCAGAAGTGGCACTGTGGCTCAAGTGGTAGAGCGCTAGCTTTGAGCTGAAAAGCTGAGGGACAGCGCCCAGGTCCAGAGTTCAGTCTCCACGACCGGACCCAAAAAAACCCCAAAAAACAAAAAAACAATTTGACAAGGATCCAAATAGACAGTAGTAAATAAACAAGCCTGCTATATTTTCTATCTTCTCAAGAAAAATGATACCATTTTCTTGGTGAACTGACTTAATAACTAAAAATAACTAAACATTTCTTACAAAACCCTAAAAATTAATGAGATAATGTTAAGTTATAATAAATGCCATTAGTGAAGAAAAACCCAGCATAATTATTAGAGAATCATTGGTAAGTACAAATAATTGGTAAATGTATACTAATAACATAAAAATAATTGCAATTATTACAAATAATTGGAAAATATACATACAATTGGAATAATTACAAAAAGGGGTAAGGCTGGGGCTCTCTTACTATTTGAAGGGAAACCTAAATCCCAAGAAGGTGAGGAGATCACAGGGAAAAGCATTCTAGCAGAAGAGGCATCTGAACTGTTGTGCATAGCTTCCCTTTGCCCCTGAACATCTGTTTTTCAGCCCATTCACCCTTCTTGCTGCTATACAGGTTAACTCATTAGAGCTCCATCAGCAAAGCCTGGGGACACAGATCATGAGGACACTAGTGTGGATCCGGAGACAAGAAGGTTTGCAGTGTGAGTCCTGGGGAATGAGCTGCATCAGGGGCATTAGGATTCCATTAGTAATTTGTCAAATATACAAGAACTTTAAAAACATTCTTGGATATGATATTTACACTTCTAGGATTTAGGTACAGAGATCCAACATGTTGCATTATAAGAAAAAAAACCCTGGAATCCATGTAACTCATAAGAAGGTACTGATTGGGCTGGGAAGGTGCTCAGTGGTAGAGCGCTTGCCTTGCATGCCTGAGGCCCTGGGTTCGATTCCTCAGCACCACATAAGCAAAAAGAAAAAAGCCAGAAGTGGCACTGTGGCTCAAGTGGTAGAGCACTCTCCTTGAGCTGAAGAGCTGAGGGACAGCGCCCAGGCCCAGAGTTCAGACCCCACAACCGGACCCCAAAAAAATTTTTTAAAAAGGAGGTACTGATTAAACATATCAATATATTCAGTGGTGCAATATCATGTTACCAGTTGAGCTGTGCACTTCAGCAAGTAATGAAAAAAAAAGATGAGAGATGAGGCAATATAAATTTTAACAATGTCTGCCTGTCAAAAAATCATTAAAACACTTAAAAGGCAAACTGGAAAAAATGTTGCTTGCTTGTGACAAGAAGTCTTACAAATGAGGAAGAAAATTTTAATAGAAAAATGAGCATAAGGCTTGAATAGAGAATTCTTGAAAGAAATTGTCACTAAGATGTATGAAAAAAATTTCAATGTACTTTTAAAAAGCCAAAATGAGGTATAATTTTATATGGAAGAAATAATTGATGTTTTAAGGACCTGAATGCCAATAGCACACCCTACTCATTAAGTTTTCACAATGGTGCTGGAAGGCAATTTGGCCAAGTTCATTATTCATCAAATATTCCTTCAGTGCCTACTATGTGCCAGGCACTGGGAAGAATATTCAGTGTGTATAACTCAGCATCTCAGGGAAATATGGAGTTTTCACAGGAATTTTGTCTATTGTTGCTGCTGTAGCAAAGTGCCCTAAACCAAGTGACTGATAAACTACAAGAGTTGAATGCTTATGGTCCTTGAGATTGGGAAGTCCAGGATCAAGTCACAGGCAGATTTAGTGACTGGTGAGGACTCATTCCTCATAGATAGATGGTCATCTTTTCACTATAACCTCACATGACAAAAATGGTGAGGGGTATTTCATTTATTTATTTATTTATTTATTATTGTGAAAATACTGTACAGAGGGGTTACAATTACATGGGCAAGATAATAAGTACATTTCCTATCGAACATTGTTGCCTCCTCCTTTGTTTCCTCTTCCCATCCTCCCCCCACCCTTCCTACCCAATCCTCCTCCCCCCCACCAAAGTTGTAAAGTTCGCATTGTTGCAATGGGTCCACCTGTATCCTTATTTAAACGATTTGTTTTTTCCCTTCCCCTCCACAAATTATACCGCCATCAAATACAGTGAAAGCAAGGGTTATAACATGGGGGAGGGACATACAAAGCAACAAAGAAATAATCTTATAAATGTGTTAGAAGCAGGGCTGGGAAGGTGGCTCAGTGGTAGAGCTCTTGCCTTGCATGCGTGAGGCCCTGGGTTCGATTCCTCAGCACCACATAAGCAAAAAGAAAAAAGCCAGCAGTGGTGCTGTGGCTCAAGTGGTAGAGCACTAGCCTTGAGCTGAAGAGCTGAGGGACAGCGTCAAGGCCCAGAGTTCAGGCCTCACGACCAGACCCCTAAATAAATAAATAAATAAATAAATAAATAAATAAGTTAGAAACAATCACATGAAAGAAAAAAAACATTTGAATACATATCTTAGGGTTCATTTCCCTAACATCAACTTATCTGACCTTTTCTGCTTGACTCAGACATATACTAGATATTGCAAATAAGGGAAACCATGGGGCCTAAGTTTCTTTGGGCCTGACTTACTTCACTTAATATAATTTTTTCCAAGCCTTTCCATTTCCTAACAAGTGGGGCAATGTCATTCTTTCTGATGGAGGCATAGAATTCCATTGTGTATATATACCACATTTTCTTGATCCATTCATCTACTGAGGGGCATCTGGGTTGGTTTCATATCTTAGCTATGGTAAATAATGCTTCAATAAACATAGTTGTGCTGGTAGCTTTAGTGTGGTCTTGTTTGTGAACATTTGGGTAAATGCCCCAAAGTGGGATTGCTGGGTCATAGGGGAGCTCTATGTGGAGTCTTTTGAGGAACCTCCAAACTGCTTTCCAAAGTGGTTGAACAAGTTTACACTCTCACCAATGGTGAGGGGTATTTCTGGAGTCCCTCTTATAAGACCAATGGTCCCATTCATGAGGTCAGAACCCAAATCACTTTCTAAAGGTCACACTTTCTAATTACTGTCACACTTTTGAATTATCATCTTCTTGGGGGCTCTGGTTTCAACATAGCTGCTACAGATGTCAATTTGCCTGCACTAAAGTAGGGTCATAAGAATTTTTATTTTTATTTTTATTTTTTTATTTTTTATTTTTTGGGTCCGGTCGTGGGGCCTGAACTCTGGGCCTGGGTGATGTCCCTCAGGTCTTCAGCTCAAGGCTAGCGCTCTACCACTTGAGCCACAGCACCACTTCGGGCTTTTTTCTTTTTGCTTATGTGGTGCTGAGGAATTGAACCCAGGGCCTCATGCATGCAAGGCAAGAGCTCTACCACTGAGCCACCTTCCCGAATTTTTATTTTTGTTAGAGCAATGTGGGCAAATCTGAGATCATGCCAGCTTAGGAAAAGTAGTAAGAGCCATTCCATATTCCTTCACTTTTACACTAGTGCCAGCTACTACCAGAACATCTAGGGATGTTCAGATGTTGTGGTATAAAGCAGCCAGTGCTCTTTCAGTTTGGGCCCTTGAATGAGCAACAAACAGAAAAGAATGACAACCAAACATGAGTAGAACATAGTATTTATTGTAAGCACTGAGATTTGAAGGTGTTTGTTATACTTCATTGTCATAGTATGGCCTACACAAGGAAGAGTTATCCTCCCCCTCAAATCTCATAAGCACCCAATTTCTTTCCCTGAAGACCACTGGATACAGAAAAGCAACAAAATGGCACAATACAATGAACAATCAACAAACAACTACAATAAAAATGACATAATTGAGTTCTAAAGTAAGTGCCATTATGATAAACAGATGGACAGGATAAATGGTGGCTCATACCTATAATCCTAGCTACTCAAGAGGCTGAGATCTGAGGCTTGAGGTTCAAAGCTAGCCTGGGAAGGAAAGTCCGTGATACTCTTACTTCCAATTAAACACTAAAAAAGCTAGATGTGGAGTGGTGGCTCAAGTAGTAAAGTGCTAGCTTTGAGTACAGGAACAGTGCTCAGGCCCTAAGTTGAAGCTCCAGGACTAGACCGATTTAAAAACAAAAACAAAAACAAAAACAAAAACAAAAAAAGAGAGAAGTAAGAGGAAGGATTTGGAATGTGGAGTTAATGAAGATTTCATCAGAAACTTAACATTTAAGATCTAAAGAGGAGTGAGAGTTAAACACAATTGAGGAAGCATTCTGGCTGTGGATGTGGGTGGACAGACCAGAAGCTCTTGGGCAGGAAGTGAGGGGTAGGCAGATCACACAGCATCTGGGGGAGGGCACAGGAAAAGGTTTGGATTCTACCTAAGCACAGAGACAGTCATGTAAGGACTGTTTTGGGTTTGTTTGTTTAAATCAAAATTTATTTTGTAAACATACAAGTCATATCATTACTGCGATTCAGACTTTGCTCTATAGAAATGATATTTGAATTTCAAATGCCCACAGTGGAAAGATTGCTCACATAAAATTATTCCTATTTCCATTATGTGATAGGGACTAAATTAACAGCCACAACGGAAACACTGCTCTTAGACTGTCTAAAAACTGAAAGAAACAACTTAGAAAATTCACATCTAAATCAACTATATAATACTATCATTAGAATTACAGTCGTATCATGCATATGTATAAAAGTAAACGAGGAAAAAAAATTCAATTTTGCCTTGGAAGAAAGGAATCAGAAAATTCTGTTGTCTGGATTAATGTGAGAGCCTTTTTTTCACATGTTTGAAAAAAATTTAAATGTACATCTATTTTATTTTTTTGAAAATTTTTATTGTTATTATAAAGGTGATATACAGAGGTGTTACAGTTACATATACCAGGTAATGATACTTTTTAAAAAACATAAAGCAGCCGGGCGCTGGTGGCTCACGCCTGTAATCCTAGCTACTCAGGAGGCTGAGATCTGAGGATCGCGGTTCAAAGCCAGCCCGGGCAGGAGAGACCGTGAGACTCCTATCTCCAATAAACCACCAGAAAACCGGAAGTGGCGCTGTAGCTCAAGTGGTAGAGCGCTCGCCTTGAGCTGAAGAGCTGAGGGACAGCGCCCAAGCCCAGAGTTCAAACCCCACGACCGACAAAAAAAAAAAAAAAAAAAAAAAAAAACATAAAGCATACTTCTACTATCTCAAAATCAACTAAGTTAACAAGCATATTAATAAGCTTTACACATATATGTGTATGGATACACAAGGGAAAAACTGCATTTTTCATATTCTATACTCACAGAGCATACAACACTTCTTACATGAGATGTGTGGAGATATTTCTGCACACATGAACCAAATAATTCTGCAGCAGATAGCAGCTGGGCATCCTATTGTACAATTTAGTTCTGATGTTGCCTACCTGGAGAGTTGGATCCAACAGGTTCAAGGGTCAATACCATATATTTGCCCTCAATCTCAAAGGCCATTCTCAAGCATAGGTTATACCCTGTGCTTCTGACCAATTCACTATAAATCATAGCTACCATGACATCTTCCTTGAGTTTGATTGATTTACTAGAGTGGCTCATGGAACTCAGGAAAACTCATATATTTACTTGTACTAGGTAATATTATGAATGATAGCCTTTGTAGGAGATTCAGCTAGAGTTGAGAAGAGTATGAAGGAAAGAGTATGAAGGAAGCAGGACAGATCTTCCAAGCCCTCTCTGGGCACACAGCCATCCAGTAATTTCTATGTATTCAGCTATCTGGAAGCCCCTGAGACTTTTTCTTTTAGGATTTTATATGTGCTTCATTTAAGAAGGCATGATTACCCCATTACTCACCGATAATGAAATCAACCATCAGCCCCTTCTTCCCAGTGAATGATTGGGGCTGAAAGTTCCAGCCCTCTAGTACTGTCTTTGTTCTTTCTGATGACCAGTCCATGCTGAAACTACCCTAGGGCTGCCAGACCATGATCATTAGCTCGCAAAAGACATTCTTTTTAAAAAAAGATTTATTTATTTATTTATTTATTTATTGGCAGTCTTGGGGCTTGAACTGGTGCTGTTCTTTTTCTTTTTCTTTTCTTTTTTTTTTCTTATCTTATCTTTTTTTCTATCTCTCTCTCTCTCCAGGTTAACACTCTTACCACTGGAGCCATACCTCTACTCCTGGCTTTTTAGTGGTTAATTGGAAATAATTGGACTTAATTGAGCTTTCCTGCTTGTGGTAGCTTTGAACCACAATTCTCTGCTCTCAGACTCCTGACTGATTACAAAAGTGAGTAACTAACACTGTCAAACTACATTCTTATTACTCCAGAGAGTTCAAGGAATCCAGAAGATATACGTCAGAAAGGTGGGAGGAAGACCTAATACGTATTTTATAGCTTTATAATATTGTAGGTTTATAAAATCTTACCTTAAAAACTTTTACAGTTCTTGACAATGACAAATTACTGCAATGTTTCTAGATTCTTTTACTGGACTTAATAACAAAAATACCTACTCAGGTCTTCCAACAAAGATTTGGAAAATAGTGAAAATTATAAAACATTATCCAAAATGTTATTATCCTAGCAAACTGCTTTGTGATCTACAGTATCAGCACTTACTAACAATAAAATTAACAGTAAAAGAAATCTGAGTTATTCTGGAAAGGAGAAAGGAGAAAAAGGTCTTGCTATGGTGGACTCATGATGAGACAGAATCATCTTGGAAAATGACTTGCTTCTGATACCAAGTTGTATGGATACAAGACTGAAGACTGGGTGGAAAGGGCTTCTGTGGTAACAACAGAAGATCTCCTGCTTCAGTTGGACATGTGTACAAAGTATACATGAGAGTGGTCACGATATGTACGTTTAAAAATAGAAAAATGGAATGAGACCTAAGTGTTTATGGAAAGAAAAAAATAACTTTCCATTGTGAAAATAAGCTAGATTCTAAGTTTGAGAAAGGACAAATAAGAAAACATAAACACCAGATTGAACCTTTTAAAGCAACACATAATTATTTGCTAAGCTTACAAATATAATGTTATTCACTGTAATGGATATAAAAATGGGTGGTAAAGTGAAAGTATGAATAGGATTTATGTTCATGACTATGGTTTTCCCTCGGGAAAGAAAGAGGAGGAAGAGGAACAGAGAACATCATTACTTATGATTTTGTATTTCTTGAGGAAAAGAAGAGAACACAGCAATATCTGAGAAATGTAGATGATAATTACATAAGGGAATTAATTCTATTCTCATTTTTCCTTCAAATTTGAATTATTTTATAGTAAAAATATAAATATAAAAGAGAGAGAAATAATCTGGGCACCAGTGGCTCATGCTTGTAATCCTTGCTACTCAGGAAGCTGAGATCTGAGGAGTGCAGTTCAATGTCAGCCCAGGCAGGAAAGTCTGTGAGACTTAATCTCCAACAAACCACTAGAAAACGGGAAGTGTCGCTGTGGCTCAAGTTGTAGAGTGCTCACCTTCAGTTGAAGAGTGCAGGGACAGTGCCCAGGCCCAGAATTCAAGCCCCATCACTGCGTGTGTGCACGTGCATGGGCCAGAGGGGTGGGGGGCGGGGAGGAAGAGAAATAACTACAAAAATAAGTTAGAAGTCAGAAAGACAGGGCAGAAGATGTAGACTCCTTGGGGGACTTGACTGTGAATAGAAGGAAAGAATTAATGTAGTTAGGGGCAGCATAATTGATGGGAAGTTAGTTTTGTTGTCTTTTCTCTAAACACAACAAAAATTTGAGTTTCCCTTGTCAAACTGCAGGAAGAAGCTAGTTGAGAAAAGAACCATAATGCTTGATGAAAATATATATTTTCATCAAAAAAAACCATTGTTAGTTCCTCAAGAATAGATGAGAGAGTTGTGTGTGTTCTGATGACCTGGACATCTAGGCTCTGCCCTGAGGAAGTGGACCAAGGTTGGGTGGGTGGTTATGGATGATAAAAAATAAGTGAGTTCATATTAGCCTATGTGTTCATCAAAGTGGCCACCAGGTGGCAGAGGTAACAGCCAATAATTCCTTTCAGAGGAAGCATTTCAGAGTGCATCTACAGGATAATAAACCACAGTTACAACCTTTTTTTTCTTAAATTTATCTATGTAAGTGAAAATTTAGGGCTTTATTGATTTCACATATCAAACAACTTTAGATCAATTTAGTATTCCCATGAGAAGAAGCTCTTGGTGCTATAAAGCAAGCCATAGAAAACAAAACAATCAAACAACAGCAACAACAAAACAGTCAGCTATGTGGACTTGGAAATTAACTTGCTATACTTTGGAGTGTCCTCCAAAGGTGCATGTGTTAAAGATGTGCTCCCACAGGATCACACTGTTTGGAGATTAAGAAGTGGGTCCCTATGGGAGATTTTAGATCATTAGAGCCGTGACCTCAAAGGAGATCTTGGGACACTGGTCTCAGTCTTCCTTTCTCTTGTTGGCTATGAAGTCAATAGGTGTTTCTATAACTTGTCCTCCTGACATGATCCACCAGCCATGGACTGAAAGCTCTAAACTGTGAGACATAAAAAAACTCTGCTTCTTTTTAAAGTTGTATTTGTTACAGAGACAAACATGGAACTGTGTAGGTATGTCTAGCCAACTTTTCTTTCTCCTAAAGTCCCACTAAAACGATGGCCATGGTAAAGAGAATTAGGGAGAAAACCGAAATATGATCTCTTGTGAGTGAGAAACAACTTGGGGTTTTCTCCCATCCATCTGTAAAGTTGTTCTGTCAAATATCTTTTGCCCCATACTGCAACTGGACTGTATCTTGTATGGATTCTAAGCCTCTTCTGAGCACTTTTGGAGATTAGTATGCTCTCATCTTTAGGTATTGAAATATACACTCTGATCTACTCTTCAGTCTTATGATCAGATTAAAACTTTCCCTTTCCTGACTAGGTAGCCCTTACATCCTGCCAAATCGAAGTGAAAGCATGTGGTCTATTCGATTTTTTTTTCATTCCTTATTCTATTTTCTTCTCTTATTGGCTAACTAATTGATTTTTCTATCTCTTTCCCTGTCTTTCCCAAGGAGAGTATCGGCTTAAAAATAAAGGAAAAATAAAGGTATTTGATTCGTGAATTTAACTGGCATTGTGCCTCAAATAGTAGTAGGTGCCCCAAGCAGACCTGTTAATGGTGGGGGCAGGCAATTTTTTTGCAGACTTTTCTTGATTCTCTCTCTTGGGACTTTTGACATTTATGCTTCTCCCCACCTTTAACTGGTGACATACCATGTATCTGACTATATATTGTTCCCCTAGTTCTCCTCCAAGGTCCTCTGAATGCCTTTCAAGTTCTCTCTTACTTTGCTGGTTTCATAGTTCCTAGAAAATTCACACATATCGCTCCAACCCAATGATGGAAATAGGAACCAGTTTCCCTGTAGTTTCTTCATTGTCCTTTACAGGCAGCCTCAGGAAGACTAGGATTATTGGAAGGCTCTAATCTCTCTGCTTCACATGAGGGGTACCTAACTACAGAGAACTTGAGTCTAGCAAAGAAAAAGACCACAGGGTTATAGCAACTAGCAGCTACCTAAGAGCTTAGATGCTAATGTTCATTTCTGACAGATAATTCCAGTGTCTTGACAGTGTGCTGTGAAGCCTTCTCTTGCTTGAGCCAAAGGGTAGAGAGAAACATCTGCTTTAAAGGTTCACATTCTCACATATAACAACCCCCCCCCCAAATTTGTGAATTTAAAGAGTCTCAACTCTTTTAGTTTTCTTTATATATGAGCTAGAGATGAAAGATAGACCAAGGGCAAAGGACTTGATTTACTATAAGCACATAGTATGTGCATACTATACTAATATCTAGCACTTCCATTTGAATGAGAAAGCTACATTACCTTTTAGGCTTTGGGTCTCACCCCAAACCAACTTTACTTAAAAGTCTGTTATAATTACACATTATAGATAAGTACTAATTATATATTACAAGAATAAAATGGACTCTTGGAAATTAAAAGCAATATGTGAAATTTTAAAATTCAGTAGAAGCATTGAAAGATGAGACCAAGGAAATGTAGACAATAGGGAAATATTGTTTTCAAAGAAATGATAAAGTAGTGCCCTGGTTGAAAAACATACACAAATGCCATGCATAAGGAGTAGAAAAATAATCCATATCAAAACACATTATTATAATGTTTCAGATCATGAAAGATAAAAAAGAAGATGCTAAGATTTGGCAGAGAGAAAGACCAGGTCACACAATAAAGAAATGAGAATGAGAACACATGATTTCTCAAGAGCAACAATTGAAATCAGAATGCAATGGAATAGCATGTTAAAAGTCTAAAGAAAAATATTTTAAACTGAGAATTCTGTACTACAGCAAGATTTTAATCAACCAGTGGGACAAAATAAAAATATATTCAAGTATATAGTGTATAGTGTTCACTGTGTACTTGTCTTTGTGATGCCCTTTGCTTGCCCCTCTGCTAGCAGAATTTGTTGAGAGTAAAAATGTGCTGAATTCTGTATGTCCTTGGATCATATGCGGATTAGGAGTGGACATGGTGATCCATGTAAGTGGATGAATTCTAGGGAACACCCACCCTTTAAAGTGGGTGTTCAGCAAGCACGTTGTTTTCTTCTTTTTCATTCTTATCTTCCTGCCTGGACATGAAACTCTAGTAGTAATTTAGTTCTCCCATTTTTTACAAGTTTTTATTGTCCAATATGTATTATCCTAAATTCCATGATTCTCTGTACTTGTTGTTTTAAAAAGAGCCATGAAAGCTTTCCCTCCCTAAGCACAATAAATGTTCTTCTTTGATGAAAGATGTCAACTCAATGTGGCATCTTGTTCTCTGTATTCTCATATCCACCACAATTGATACTGAATTATGAATGAGTTCATGAAATAGAGTGAACAAAGCATCATCCTCAGGTATCACCTTCTAGGCACTTTGCCGGTTTTTAAAATATTTACTTACTTACTTACTTACTTACTTTTCTATTTCCTTGAAAAGTGATGCTCTACTACTTGAGCCATACCTACACTTGTGGTTTTTTGGTGGTTAACCGAAGATAAGAATCTCATAGCCTTCCCTGCCCAAGTGTAGTTCTCAGATCTCAGCCTCCTGATAGCTAGGATTACAGATGAGAGCTATTGGCACCAAGCTCAACTCTGTCTTATTTCAAAGCTTTGTACTTGGTTCATTTTCCCTTTTCCTTATGACTTTCATGACTTTAATACCCACCAACAAGATCCTTCTTGAGTTAATGTGCCTTTGAGTCTCTTAAGAGACCAAATTGTTTCTCAAGTTTATTTCCTTCTTGCATCCCCATTTTCCTCTTCCTTAACTCTCACCAGAATACTTCCAGTAAGTTCTTGTAGTTCCTTCACTCCATAACACTGCTGCCAGACTAATCATCTAAGCAACATAGCTCTTTGGCTTAAAGTCCCACTTATTTAAAAAATTATTGGTGTAGAATAACTTTTGCCTTTACAACCTAGTCCTAAAATACTTGGCTCTCCTCACCTCTCACAGCCACACCAGACCTCTCACATCTTTTCAAATCCATCTGGAGTTGTCCCAGTCCTTTGCCCTTGTTTATACTGTTTCTTCTGTCTAGACTTGCCCTTGCTTTCTCTCCAGCCCATAACCTTTCAGCTCAACCAACTGATGTTGAACCTAGCATCCTAGGACCATGCCTAATGCCACTTTCTCCCTAAAACATTACCCAAAGACTAGTAGAATGAATTCTGGAGCCTCTATATTATAAAAGCACTTGTCACTTACATCTACAATAGCCTGTTCACTGATGATGTTCCTTTTCTCTAACTTTTAAGGACCTAGCACCCAGCACCTGAAACACTAAACAATTTTAAGATGAATCAAATTGAGATTCAAGAAGTGATCTCCAATTGCAGTTTAAGTCCAGAATCTTGTGAAAGTAGAAAAGGCGATACAATGCATATCTACTCCCTTGGGAACATTGCCTCATAATTATTTTAAGTTTTTCATTTTAGCAAAGTGCCTTAGAAACTACTCCTTTTCAAAGCTCCACCAAAGCATTATTTTCCTAATTAATTATTGTAAAGGAGTAACTATTGCATAAATCAATTTTCAACTTAGTTTGATGGTGATCACTAATGAAATAGATTGAAGATCTAGAGCCCCAAAGCGAATGTTTTCAGATGAACAATATATTTTATTTGTCAGCAGCCCTTAGGCTCCATTTACGGTGAAATTAACTGAAAGTAGATTGCAAATAATTCTCAGTTCATTGTCAGTCTGCATTTCCAAGGCCCTGAATAGATATAGAATGACGAAAGGTAATTTCGTTTTTCTTCGTAATTGCTTGTGGATAATACCAGAGCCTTTGAAAGAGAGCATGAGGCTATGCATTTTGAAAGTTGCAAAGAAAATGCAAAGCTTGCATTGAATACCAAAAAGTTTCAATATGTCAGCTATAGTAGAATGAACATTTCTAAGCTTTTTGCAACCCATTCCTCTAAAATTGTGTACAACAAATAACAGGATTTTAGATTTGATGTATGAAAACACTATTTTACATTTCAATAGTAATTACTAGGATGGACTATTGGAACCTAAGTGTCTTGTGGGTGCATTCTTAAAGGGATTAAAAGACAATAAAATTCTTTCATATTACATGAGGAATCAGCGGAAGTTTTCCCATCCACTAAAAATTGTGAGAATCAAAAAGGTCCCAGAGTTTTTCTATTGTAAGGCTTTTACATGACTGTACGTTATGATTTTCTAAAAGGGGAAAATAACATGCAACATACCAAAACTTATTCACACCCTTCTGTAGGATGATGTTATAAGAAATTCAAGGCTTGATTCAATAAAATACCTTGAGAGATGTTCTTCTGAACTCCGACAGCACAGTGCACAGATGCTTTCTATTTAGCAATTTGAAGTATTATGATGAGCAATAACCTCCTTTATCTTAATTCATTTTTAAAATAAATGCAAAAGATATCCAGAAAGCTAATGTTGCTACTTTATTTTTTTTTGTCTTTCACAGAGTATCATTTCCTCTATTACGATTAGCTTCTATTCTCTCTAACTTGTTTTTTGAAAGCTCACTATTCTTTACTGGCACAGTTTATTTTCTCCTCTCTGGTAATAGCTAGGAAACTACCAGAAGGAAAGTGCCAGGAAGAAGTCTCATGCAAACTTTGAAGGAGCATGGCCTTAAACAAACCAGGATTTCAGACTTCTAGCACCCCAGAACTATGAAATAGTAAATTCCTGAATTTGTGGAACTCAAATATTTTAAGGTGCTCTCACCTCCTGAACTTCAGTGATGAAGATCACCTGCTGAGTCCACTTCTGATAGAGTTGCACCCATGCCTGACCTAGAATGAGGAGAGGCTGAGTGAAATCTCTGGGTAACAGCAAAGCTGTGGTCCTGACAGCTGCTCTCAGCCATCAGTGATGGTGGTACCTAGCATCCTTCACCACCATGACACAATGAGGCTGCTTCTCATACTGCAACCTGTACACAGATTGCTATCCCTATCCGAGGCCACATAGGAAGGGGGTTGCTAAACATACCCACTTTCAGGTCATTTGTGACTGTATGAGCTGGCACAGGGACACTGATTCTGAAGAGCTTTCTCAGTGTCTTGTTTGCGGTTGGAGTATGTATCTGTCCGGTAGATGACAGGGCATAGAATCAGGCTGTAGGCATCAGTGGGGCACCTTCCTTTACCAGTTCTTCAGCTTTGGATATAGACCTAATCAGTGACCCCAGCTTTGCTGGCTTTACCCACTATTCCCTATCGGGGTCTCTAGAGAACAGTTTTCTTACATTTTTGTGAGAATTGGAGACAGTGATCTATCTGTAAGATGGCAAAAAATGATAACAGGATGGGCTCAATCTAACAGAGATTTTTCAATCACCCTATTTTCAGCCTTGTGACTAGCAGTTGCTCCCTAAGTCCCTGTACCCTCCATTTTAAAGTTGACAGGATTCTGACCTTCTATACCCATATGGCTCACTATCATGACTTCAAGTGGGCCTCTTGGTGTCTGCCTCTTCTCTTTTGTAAAGCTTAAGCCAATCTACCATTTGTTTACCCACTTCCAAAAATTTGTGGACATTTTTCATTTGCTGTTGCTGATTTTTCTCCTCTGTGGTCTTTCTTTTTCTCATTGTCCTTGAAGGTTAAAAAAAATTTAATTTTCTTCTTGTTTCAATTGTGTCTCCAGAGGAAAGTAGTGGTCTCTGTGTGTATCTAACCTACCATTGTTCCCATTTGTCCTTTATTCTACAACCTCCTCTATACTACTCTCACTTGGTTTCCTACACCCAATAAACTCTTGGTGACACTCTCAACTGACCAATCAGTTTCCAGGTCAGACTCTTGACTGTCCTCTCTGGCTTAGCTTTTCTGTGTATCAGTTCTGTTTCCTAGTTCTGCCAGTAGACACTCTCTGATGAAATTCTCCAGAGCTTTGTCCCTGGACCTCGCTGGATTCTCACCGATGCTTCAATGACCATATTTATAGGTTGACTCCAAAATTATGTCTTTATTCACACCAATGAGGACTTCTTGTTGCAAATACTACAAACCTGTTTCAAGTCTGCTTAAGAAATAAAGAGGATATTTTCATTGATGTATTGGAATTGAAGACTCAAGCAGATACTCAAAATATTACCCATCCAAGGGTTTGTCTACTCCATATGTTTCTGCTTTGCTTTCCTTCACACTGACTTTGCTCTTAGACAGTCCCTCTCTAGCTGGTAGCAAATTGAATGCTGAGATTTCACAGTCTTGAAGTCTTAATATCCCAGAGGAATCCACCACCCTGTAGCAAGGTTCCTTTAGAGAATGTGGCTTTGCCTGGTTTGCCTACATGCAGATCTCTCCCTGATGGAGAGGGTGGAAGTCCACTTTTCTTGACCCACAAGGACTGAACAGGACAAGGACTGAACAGGACTGTTATGAAGTAGCCAATTGGAGGTGTAGTGCCAAAGGAAGGGTGGGTAAAAGAAGGCATGTCGACTGAAAGGGAGTATTACATTCATTTTGAAAAGTTGATTGAGGATTTGTAGATTAAGAATACCAGTGCTGTCATGTCATCTTGGATTTTTAGACTTTTAGACTTTTAGACTATAAAATGAGTTAGTTGAACTTCTAAGGACCTGCATTCGAATTTTAGTTTTCTCTTTTGTGATAATGTAACCCAGGCTGATGGGAACTTCCTGTGTGACCCAAGCTGGCCTTGAACTCATAACCTTCTGTATGAACCTCAGGAATAGTGGGATTACAGTATGACCTACCAATGCCTGGCTATGTACCACAATCTTCATGAAATTCTGTGAATTCTATTTGTTGTTGTTTTTTTTTTTTTTGGGTCCGGTCGTGGGGCCTGAACTCTGGGCCTGGGCGCTGTCCCTCAGCTCTTCAGCTCAAGGCGAGCGCTCTACCACTTGAACCACAGCGCCACTTCCGGCTTTTTGCTTATGTGGTGCTGAGGAATCGAACCCAGGGCCTCAGGCATGCAAGGCAAGCACTCTACCACTGAGCCAACTTCCCAGCCCCAAATACTTCTTTTTTCTTTCTTTTTTTTTTTTTGGTCCAGTCGTGGGGCTCTAGGCCTGGGCACTATCCCTCAGCTCTTCAGCTCAAGGCTAGCACTCTACCACTTGAGCCACAGTGCCACTTCCGGTTGTTTTCTTTTTTGCTTATGTGGTGCTGAGAAATCGAACCCAGGGCCTCATGCACACAAGGCAAGCGCTCTACCACTGAGCCACCTTCCCAGCCTGTGAATTCTATTTGTTAGAAGGGTACAGTTATAGCAACTCCACTCTTAGATTGTTGCTAGAACAAGCAGTACTTGACATTCTGCTATCACTTGGGGAATGAAAACTTCTGTTATGCAAATGGTTATTGTGTGTATGGTTTTACAATGGTTATTAGGGCATTTAATCTTAAAACTCAACTTTGTGCAACCCCAACACTTTAATTATCCTTTTCCTACTTCAGAGTAGTTTAGATATAGTTGGCCCTTGGTGCTATGGATTTTATATCTATGGATTCAACCAATGTTAGCCTGGACATGGTCTGAAGAAAGTAATTTGTAAACTGAACGTACATATATTTAAAGTAATTTTTTTTGTTTTTATAACTTTTTTTAATTTAATTTTATTTTATTTGTGAACATACTGTACAGAGGGGTTACAATTACATGGGCAGGATAATGCGTACATTTCTTACCAAGCATTGCAGCCTCCTCCTTTGTTTACCCTTCACATCCCTTCCCACTTCCCAGCCTCCTCCCTCCCTCCCAATCCCAATCCTTCTCTCTTTCCCCCCCTTCCCTCCCCCCCCCCCCCCCCGCACCGACGTTGTAAAGCTCGTTTTGGACATGACAACTTGTACTTCTCATTGTTGCAACAGGTCCACCTGTATCCTTAAACAACTGTTTTTTCCCCATCTCCTCCACAAGTTATACTGACATCAAATATAGTGAAAGCAGGGGTTATACTGTGGGGGAGGGACATACAAAGCAACAAAGAGATAATCTTATAAATGCGTTAGAAACACATGCGTGAAAGAAAAAAACATTAAAATACGTATCTAAGGGTTCATTTTCCTGACATCACATTATCTGACCTTTTCCGCTTGACTCATACCTATACTAGATATTGCAAATAAGGGAAACCATGGGACCTATGTTTCTTTGGGCCTGGCTTACTTCACTTAATATAATTTTTTCCAAGTTTTTCCATTTCCTAACAAATGGGGCAATGTCATTCTTTCTGATGGTACATGGGAAGCCAGGCACTGGTGGCTCACACCTGTAATCCTACATACTTAGGAGGCTAAGATCTGAGGATCAAAATTTAAAGCCAGCCAGAGCACACAAGTCTGAGAGACTCTTATCTCTAACCATCAAAATCCACAAGTAGATTTGTGGCTCAAGTAGTTGAGTGCTAGCTAACTTTGAGTGAAAAAGCTAAGGAAGAACATGTTGGCCTTGAGTAAAAGCCCCAGTACTGGCACCTACACATGCTCACACCCACGTGTCCCCTCCACACTAGTACAGGAGAGGATGTGTATATGCTACATACATACAAAAATACTTGATCATTTTCTATACTGGACTTGGTCATCTGATTGTAGCTTTGTATATTCCGAAAAGGTTGTCCTAGGAAAATTCTCCCATGATGACTACATTTCAATGTTACTTCATTATTAAGCTCTCAAATTTTATTGCTTAGAAGTTGCTGTGGACACTAGCAGAATACTTTATGTAGCCAGCAGTAGGAGAAAAAAATGTCAAGAAAATTATTTCCTAAGGTGAGCACTGTAGATTAGCTTTTTAAAATCCCAGTAAAAGCTGTGTCTAAGGATTGCTGTCATCATGACAAAAAAATAAAAAATAAAAAACAAAACAAAACCAAACCCAAGGTCATTTTCTACTTCCCAACAACAGATGGCGATGTGGGTAAGCAAATGGAAGACACTTCCATGTTAGAGAATCTGTCATCAAGAATAAGGATGAACTGGGGAAAAGTAAAGGATGATATTGTTAAAAAAAAAAAAAAAAAGAAGTTAAGTGTCCTCATTATCTGACATATGAAATGGTAGCCTCTCTGTACAACACATTAATAGTAACAATAAAATTATTAAAAAAAAATAAGGATGCCAGGCCAAGGACGTGACAGTGGATCATGCTTGCAAACCTAGATAGATACTCAGGAGGCTGAGATCTGAGGATTGCGGTTCAAATTCAGCCAGGCCAGAAAAGTCCATGAGATTCTCATCTCTAATTACACACCAAAAAGCCAAAAAGCCATAAATGGAGTTGTGGCTCAAATGGTAGAGCCACAAGCCTTGAACACAAAAAGCTCAGGGCCGGTGCCCAGGCCCTGAGTTCCCTAGACTGGCACATGCACACACACACACACACACACACACACACACACACACACACACACACACACACACATGCACACACGCACACAGAGAAAAAGAATGAGAATGCCAAGCTATAAACAACATATGGCAAACAATGAATACTGTAATTAGGTGTTAATAACTAAATATTGAACCCTTGTCTTCCATCTAACTCACAGCAGTGTTATGACAGCTAATTAATAAATGATTGTAAAAAAAAGGTCAATTATTTACAGTAATAATTAGAATAGGTCTTATGCTTGTAATTGTGAAATGGTTCTCAAAAGTTAGATGAATGCAAAGCCAGTTATTATTCTGTTCTTACTAAATATCATGGCATCTCTTTTGCAATGATTTTTATTCTCATTCCAATTTGCATACATTTATTCCATGGAATCATGTATATGTATTGTTTTAAAGGATACTCTGTCATAAATTATTTGAAATTATATATAATTCATATATATTCATTTTTCATATGTATATATATGTATACACATATATGAAAGCCTGCTCATATGAGGGGAACTTCTTGGAAAGATACCAAGCATTGAACAAACCAAAACAAAATCTTGAACCAGAAGAATAAAGTCCAACCCTAGAGTCTCTGTCTGTTGTATCTGATTCTCATATATAAAAACAAAACTAGAAAGTTACATATTATCCTAAACTTCTCCTCCTCCTCCTTCTCATTCCACATTTTTAAATCTCTTTGAACTGCTTCATGTCTTCAGGATATAACAAAATCCCTTGCTCTGGAAGGAAGCCATGACTGATATATTTCAAGATCTCTCCCTTTCCTCTCTGCTAGTAGCAGAGCTAATGCAGTTTACTTATTAGATGAGTCACCATGGATACTGATACACGCAAGCCAAGTCTACCCCAGTGAAGGGAATTGGAGAATTGAGGCAATTATCCTCATAATTTAAATAAACAATGTTCCTCTCGTTTTTGTTTCGGTTACCTGAATTTTTCAAGTGAATATCTAATTTTAGTTCTGAATTATTAGAGGTGGTTCTTGCCTCAAGTTTCATATTAAATTAGCTGGCAGAGATCTGGACTCCTTTGTACAAAGCAAAGGTATCCTGCACTTTCTTTTTTTCTTTCTTTTTTTTTTTTTATCATGTCAAGCCTTTCTTTCTGGCATTTGGAAACACAATGCAAATAACTCAAGTTTGGGATGAACCATTTTTGGAAGGAAGACAACATGCAGATTGCTTGGAGAGGCTGTATATTTTCAACCTGACAAAGACATTCATAATACCACATACTTCCTGACAATATGACCCCTAATATGTTCTGCATGGACCACATCTTTCTCTTTTGGTCCTCAGGCAAGCCACAGCCTGCACTGATTCTTCCAATTGGGATTTAGGGTTGGTTCTAGCTGTCTTTCCTAATCCCATCTTTCTTCTCCGACCATGCTTCAATCTTGCAAGTGTTAATTCTTTCATTACCTTTAACTCATTACAGAGATAGAGGAGTTTTACAAGATTAAGACTTCAATGGTTGTTGTTTCCAAATAGTAATCCATTGTACTGCTGTTAGTTAACATTCATACACAACACCTTAATTATTAGCACTGTGTGTGTGGATGTGGATGTGTATGCGTGCATGCGCGCCATACTGGAGTTTGAACTCAGGCCTGGGTACTGTCTCTTAGCTTTTAAGTTCAAGGTTGGTACTCTACTTTTTGAAACACATCTACACTTCTGAATTGTTGGTGAATAGTGAAAAGAGTCTCACAGACTTTCCTGCTTTGAACCATGATCCTCAGATCTAAGCCTCCTGAATATCCAGGATTACAGGTGTGAGCCCCTGGTATCTTGTCTTTAAGCTATCATCATTTGGCTTCCCAGTGACTCTGGTAATGTTAATTGCTATGGTATGAGCCTCAAAGACTGTGATTCGAATACTTCTATATACTGAGCATTTTTGAAAACTGACTCTACATTTTTAGCTTTTGTCACTGCTCAAGATGCCACTCAGCATTGTGAGTTCCTCTGGATTCCTCGTCTCTAATCTGTATGCCTTCCCAACAGGAAAGCCATGCTGCACATACAGAGGCTTAATCATGATAGTCATGGTTAGATCTGTTCTTTGTGCAATAGACAATGCAGATTTTTCTCTTCTTTCTCTCTCTCTCTCTCTCTCTCTCTCTCTCTCTCTCTCTCTCTTCTCTCTCTCTCTCTCTCTCTCTCTCTCTCTCTCTCTCTCTCTCTCTCTGTGTGTGTGTGTGTGTGTGTGTGTGTGCATGATGCACTGGTCCTGAGTTCAAGCCTCAGTGGTTTGCTTTTGCTTTTTCACTCAAGGCTAATGCTCTACTGCTCTACCAGTTGAGACACAGCTCTACTTCTGATTTGGTGGTTTATTGGAGATAAGAGTCTCACAGGCTTTCCTGTCTGGGCTAGCTTTGAACCTGGATCCTCAGTTCTTAGGCTCCCGAGTACGTAGTTTTATAGGCATTACCCATAGGTACTTGATGATACAGATATTCTTATCCAATTGTAATTGTACTTCTGTCTCCTTCCTCTTTAATAGAACTTTATCCCTGGTACTTATTATCTAAAAACATTATAGGAGTCCCATACTGGAAGGGAAGCAAATGACATATGCTACTATGACTTTGCCTCTAATGAATTACACTGTTGTGATGAAAAGACAGAATAAAAAATAAGTAGGCATGAAACAGAGAAATAATAATAATGCGACCTAAAATGTATACTATAGAATATATAAAATATATAGTTTTTGTGTTAAATGCTTTACAGACTGAATCTCATTTCATTATTCTGATAATCCAGTATATAAATGTAGTTATGTTTAGCTCTACTTTATAGGAGAGAAAAAGTGAAGCTCAATGAGGTTATGAGATTTGCTCAAGGTCACCCAGCTAATAATGGCCAAATTAGGACTTAAAGTTGGGTTATTTGAATGTAGAACCTGAACCACTTTAATTGCTCATCATGCAGTAATAGATAGCACAAAGAGTTATTTCCAGAGAATGGAGAAGTCATTGTAGGGTGGCATTCACCCAGAAGGTTCCTTGGGGAGAGTGCACTTTTATCTGAGTTTCAGGAGACTGCCTTTAAGAATAAATAGTTAACAGTAAAACAGAATAGTCACAAGAAAGTGACTTAGAAGCTCCCCATGAAACCACATGTCCATCATTTTGATGTGGATTGGTGCCAGATCTCAAAACTCCCCCAGTTATCCCCTGCTGGTCTTGGTGTCTCCTACATCCTGTGATCTCATTTCTCTTACATCAATTATTTGGATTTTATTGTTTAAAAGAACTCAGGGCTTTCTGTACTGGAAGGGATGCCAGGATTTCCATTGCAAGTTCCAGAGAGAAAGTGTGAGTTGTCCAAGATGGCACAGTTGTCCCAACTAGACACTGAGCCTTCCAATTGTCACTCTGGTATGCCTTCTACCTTGTCACATTGGGCACCCGTCTATTAGGGCATCACAAATGGGGGCATAAGATTTCCCAAACTTCTTCCAGCTCTGTCAATTGTTTAGTGCACTTTACCATCCAATACTTATTTCCTCTCTGCCTTATCAGGGCAGTCAGTATTTATAAAAAGACAGTCAGGCCGTAGCTCCCTCATCAAAATGCTACTCTATTGTCTTGCTTAAAGCCAAATACAATATCCTGAGGCCCCCTTTCTCCTGCTGAGAAAGCCTTGCTTCCCCCCCCCCCCCAAACTGGAAGCAAAACGTGTTCACACTCCAAATCCTGAGGGATTGATTTGATTTTAAAGTTGGCTGTCCACTTTCTTCCTGCCACCCAATATATTATGTGTACAGCTGGAGACTCTTTTGTTTTGGACTAATGTCTTTATTTAAAACAAAACACACAGAGCCTGGTTAGGCAAATGCATAAACAGGTATCCAATTCACAGTGACTTCCTCCAAGAGGCAGTCTCTGGCCCACTGTCAGTTGGTCCCCGCTGAGTTGTTTGATACATTCACTGCATTTTATATTACTTAATGTGGCTTATGTATCTGCCAATAAATCTGAAATACAGGTCACAGAATATGTAGCTCAAGGAAATCCATAAAATAGTAGAGAGAAGCTTCACTAACTGCATCAGATTGCCAAAAGCTGAGGTCATTTCCTCTTGCTAAAAATGTAGAGCTCCATAAATTATTTTTATCACCTCCAGAGTCAAGCAAACAGTTTTGCACAGATGCCAAAGGGGAGTTCATTGCTTTCTTTTTTTCCTCTTTAAACTGAAAATATTTTTCTCATCTTCGGCCGAACGATTGTGTTTATACTTCTCTCCAATTTCCTCCCCTCCTGGCCATATTAACATCTCAGTGTACTGCATGTAAATCTAGGAACATAAACCCAAGTCCAAAGGATGGTTCTGACCTTGGTGTAATTATCCCCCGAGATGAGGAGTTGAAATTGTTTCCTTAAAGTCATCTTTAAGGAGATGCTAAGTGTTCAGGAACAGTAAAAAAAAAAATGAGCAGTGAACATTCAGTGGAGAACTTTATAGAAAACACTACTGAATTAACTTACAGTACATTTGTTAAACATGAGCACCTCTAATAATGACATTTCATTTAACAATGCCCTTTGTCTTTTCAGTTCATCAGTTACCTATTTCAGTAATGAACTGCAGTCATACCATTCCGATTTTCTCCTAATGTAAAGGCTCAGTTCACTTCACCGCCAGTGAAGCATGATGCTATTATTCAGTTCCTGGCTTAGGAAAAAAGCTATAGAATATATCACAATTCTAATTGGCTAACAAATATTAAGCCCTATGATTGTTAAGGGCACCCAGTGATTATGTTAGCTTTTGATGAGGATAAGTAAAAAAAAAATTTAGAAAAGGAAATAGTTTGAAGGGGGAAAGAAGGTTAGTGTATATAGTTTATGAGCAGTAGCCCAAGTATCCATTGAAAAAATATGAGCACACATTATATTTAATAGCTCAAATGTTATCTTAATTCTTTATCAACAATTCATGCAGATAGCTTAATACTAAATATTTTAGTTAGGATTAACAATCTGTGAAACAGAAGGTTTAGCAAATGAGAGATGGAATCTGTTGTACTTGCAGCTGCAGTAAGGTGAATGCAAGTCACTGGAAGGCTGGGCTGTGCAGGAGACATTTTTTCTCTGCCAAGTAAATGCAGGCAGATTTGGAAAATATTATGTCTATCATGGCCCTGATTTATACTTCCCCTGGAAAGTAATGAAGCCTGTGTCTAAACTTATTTTTTTGTCCCCTTTGCAAAGCTTTCCTTGGAATGAAAGATAGGTCCCTTCCTGTTTTCCTTTTTCCACATGTCAGAATCCACTGAAGCACCCCTTCCCCATGCTCCCTTTTGAACTCACCCAAACATCTCATTAGTAAAAAATCAAGATTCAGCTCTCTATAATCTTTCCCCAGCTGTGGCAAAGCTGCACAATTTACAATAGATCTTTGGAAAACTGCTTTTTACCGAGTGCTGCCGCATCTATAGATCTCTCTCAATTACCCACAGTAAATTTAGGCATTGTACAAGAGCAAATTTTACAGTCCATGAAGAGATGAAGTGAAATCTAGATGAAATTCATTGTGACAGATTCCCAGTTAGTGCTCTGATGTGTCTGTATTACAGAAGATAGACATTCTATTAGCATGGAAGCTCCCATAATGGACTGTGAATCATCTCAGGTAATAGAGACGCCAAGCAGAATGACTGAAAAGCACTATTGAATTCCATTAGAGCTCTTTGTTTTTAAATCAGTCATTTCTTGTGAATAACCAACTATACACATCTTGACCCTATCTCCAAGTGATAATTGTAGACTAATATTACAATACATTAATCTGAGTTACTGTGCAATTAGCATTTTAGTTGCAGGCTTATTTTGGGTTTCCTAAATAAAGCCTGCTCCTTTGGATACTGGAGCTGATATAACCTATATTCATCTTCAAAAATGAGCTAACCTATGAAGCCCTTTGTAGTTTTGTTCCAACATTATTGGGATTATTCCTTGGTCATTATGTTTACAGGGATATTAAATTGTATCTTTGTGACCTCCTGCCTCTTTACCTTTAAAGATTTACTTCTTCCCCCAGGTCAGCTGTCAGGGCAAAATAATTATCACAAAGATAACTCCAACAATGAAACATTTTAAATAAGCCAGTGAATTTATAATATTTGAATTTAAAATATCTTATATATCTAGCTAATCATTAAGAAAACAAAAAATAATGCATTCTGTTCCATAAACAGCCCTAACTTAATCTATCAGTCAAATGTGATGGAAAAGATGCAGTTAGTACTTGGATAATTAGTACAAAGTTGAGATTTGAACAGTACTCTGAGGACATTTGGATTCCTGCAAAATCAACATTTAGTGACCAAGTTATAGGAATTCTTCAATTATAATGTAAATAATAAGTGTGTACAGTAGATAACCCGAACAAACAAACATTTCTTGATCCATTGCATCAAATAAAATAGCGTCTCATGAGGCAAAGCTTTTTTTGATCAAAGGCTGTATAGTGTGTGTGTATATACATATATATATATATATATATACGTATATACACACACATACACATCTCTTCCTGGATCTAGTGTCTTCTACCTGATTTACACGGCAGGAACAAGGTAATTGTGCAAAGGGACTATGGCATCCAGAAGCGCAGCAACATGAGTTGAATTGCTTCAATATTCTCCCATAAATCCCCTGGGACGACTTTAAGAAGAGTCGACTTTAAGTCTTCTGTCTACGATCATCTATTTTCACATCAGGATGAACAACATTATCCTCATCCACGAGCGGATCTGAGCTGAGCTCCTCAACACACAGCTTTCTCCTTAATGTTGTAATGACAGGTGTAAGATTAACTTTGTTAGGTGTCTAGCCACTCATGCAAACTAAATTAAATTAATGGAACAAATTTCTCTCATAATTAAGATAAAAATTCATGTCAGCTGTAACCTTGCTGTACACTAATTATATACAAATGATTTATCATCTGCTTCGCCCAGAATATTAATCCTTACCTCATTGATAACTGCAGCCAGTGTTAAGAGATGAGAGTTGATTAACTATGACAGATTGGGCAACCACAGCCCTCAGTGCCGACGATACCAGTGAAACCAATAACACTCAAGCCGCTCTCTGTGTTTAAAATGCATTCCCATGGAAACAGATGCATGCTTAATGAAGGATACTGAGATTATTTTCAATAATGACTGATATTGGAACAGTGGGCAGAGCTGATCAATAACAATTAACCACTTAGTCTGCTAAAGACATGGTTAGAGAAAGCAGGTTATTTACACATTAGTAGAACCTTATTCGAAGACCAGTATTCCAGAATGTCTCTATGCTGCACCGTTTCTTTTTCCCCCGCCTGGGAGGGGCTCCACGGTGGAGAGAGATGGTATTGTGCCAAGAGCCCTCCTGTCGCCTCTTAGCTCCTGCTTATGAAATGAGTGATTGATGTTGCCAGCGGTTCTTTGGATGCTCTGCAGATAGCTGCCAAATGTATCAAGGAAAGTCCAAAAGCAACTGTGACCATGAAACTAATATTGCTTTGTAGGGATTTGGTTTGGTGGAAAACTTTCCTGCCAAGGCGTAACTCAATTGTACAGAAAATTCTTTTGATCTTTCAGTGTAAGCTCTTTTATTTAATTTTAAAGAATCCAAGATGAGTTGTGCAGATATTTAAGGAAACCCTCCGCTTTGGATTCCTGTCATACTAGCTGGAAAGGGCTTTAATAACATAAACTTAATAATAGATGTGCTTTTCAAATCTATTTGAAAATTTGCACTTTTATTTTGTATTAATTTGAATCACCCCAGGAGTCAAGATCTTGTAATGCTAATTACTAATATAGATTCCCAGAATCCCTACCCTGACAGTCAGCTTGGAGAAATCCCAACTCCCTGGGCCAAAAAGTGTTAATAAAAAGTGATTAGCTACTTAGGCTGAGTCATATTGTAATAATGCATTATATTTCCCTTGAATGGGTTATGTGCATTTTCATTTCTTTGAATGAGGAAAACGGTTGAGGGAAATGAGAATATATGCATTTTCACTGGCATTGTTACTAAAAAGAATCAAGCTTTAAGAAACATAGAAGAAAGCTCTTTCTTTATACATCTTAGGTTTCAAGACTCAGATCTTAAAATGCAAATAAATAGCTATACACAGGGCACATTTATCAACGGAATTAATCTATTTGTTCACCCAGGCAGACCTATGTGTGAACTCACACAAGAAGCAAATGCCAACCCTAATAGGCTACATGTGTGTTTGAAGCTGTACGCTGTAGGTAAAGAACCTAGCATTTGTCTTTAATGCTATAGACCAATGTTCTTCTCTTAAATGGTCAGCCACAGTGTATCTGTGCCTGAGACTCCACACATATGCTAATGAATTTGGAACAACCTTTATTGTGGCTGAACAAAAAATGGATCTTAAACACCCCAAGTCAAGCACAGCAAACAACAGGCTGACATGTTTCTATCAAGGAAGTAACCAGAATGTCAAACTCTTGAATGATACTGGGTGATCTTAGCTCTGTTTTATCATCTCAGGAGATAAATCTAGAGATGAGAAATGGCCATAAATACCTGTAAAGAATGCTCCATAAAAATCAAATCTTAAGTATATCTCTATGCATCTCTTTCACATTGCTATCCCCCCTGCTCCCCAAACAACAAATAAACCTAACAAATAATTCTTTTTTAAAGCTCCAGGTGGAATAGAATTACATTTAACACAAAGATAGTGATACAGTAATATTATTATATTTTCTACCTACAGTGACTAGTGTGCTGTATAGAAATGAAACAACATTTCTCAGGGAACAGGTTCATTAGTTTATATAGTTATCCTTATTGGGGTATCTGTTTATTACCTTTCTGAAAGCATCCTAATCATCCTGCGACATTGAGGCCTTGAATCCTTATTACAACTAACACAGTTCCACCCCTCTACCCTGGCTGGAAATGCGGTAGAGGCAATTACCCTTTCCCTATCGTCTGAACAACACAATTATTGGGAAGATAATAAGATTATCCAGGCTTTTGCTTCTTAAAATGATACTGAGGAACAGCGACTGAAAATGGTTTCTTATGCATTCATCTTTAAAATAAATAACGGAAGTAAAAATGTGCCTCTAAGCTAATGAGGACCGTGAGACAGGGCCATAGATACATTTTCTCACTTGCCTAATGAGCAAAGTGACAGACAGTGAGACAGTTCACACTTGAGTAACTCTCTACTCATCAGCAATTGCACTGGGCCCCTCCTGCCAGGGTTGCAGAGGTGGGAGTGGGGAGATGTAATAAATAAGACTCTGGCTCTGCTGGCCAGAGTAAGTTATCACAAAGAGAGGAGGTCTTGGGGTACAATCCCTAAGGAAATTTAACTAGAAAAAAAAAGAGCCCATTGAAGTCATCCCCAGCCTAATGTTCAATTAGAATTGAATTAAAACAATGAAAAAAGGAATCACCCTCTCTGCATCAGATCAGCCGCCTGGAGGGGGTGGGGTGGCTAGGGAATAGGAAGGCAATGGCCTCCTTTCCCACTTGAGTCTGCACACTTTTTAAAAACTGGCCCTGCCTTTTTTTTGGGGGGGGGCCTTCACTGTCACACAGTCTTCATTCCTGGGGAAAGAGGGGAAGGCAGACAAAGACTGGTCAATGAAGTGGGGAGAGGAAAGATGGACTGAATACTTTCAGGAGCTTATTCAAAAGTTCACAGGGGAAGGTAACCTTGAAAATCCATTACTTTCCTGGTTTGATGGTTGGAAACAGGAGAACAAACTTCCTCTATACGAGTTATGTGCCAGGCTCTATATATTCTTGGACTGGCTACAATACTTTGGGAGTGGGATCTATGCAGGTTGAACTCTTGTAAATGGGAGTAAACAGGTTCCAGAGGATGAAGTGATTTACACGAGCTCCCCCAGCCAGCTAATGGAATCCTGGAATTCAGTTTACCATACTCCAGGGCATAGAACCCATACTCTTTTCACCAAATTTCATTTTTTTCCACCAGGAGGCTGATATGGGACAAAGACCTGAAAACGGAGCCAGAGAAATTTGTGGTGCAAGCAGTCCTACAGAAAAAGAATTTAAACATTTGTTCATATGGTATTCATACATATTTATGGGTATAGTATTATAATTGGATACATGTATGTAATTCAGAATGAACAAACTAGGGCAATTAATATTTCCACTTTTTCAAACATCATTTCTCTGTGTTGGGAACCTTTGGATTCTCCTAGTCACTTACAAATATATTAGACAATTTTGGAGATTATAATTTCCCTGCTGTTCTAAGGAACAGAATGAGTTCCCTATTTAACTGTATTTTATAACCTATTATCTAAGCACTGTCAGCCAACACTTCTTGCCCAATTCTCAGCCACCATTTGTTGCTCTTCCACATGAGATCCACTTTTCCAGTTTCCTCAAATGAGTGTTAATATGTAGTGCTTTTATCCCCTGTGCTTGGCTAATTGTACTTAACACAATGTCCTCAATCTCCATCTACATTGCTGCAAATGACACAATTTCATTCTTTTCCATTGTCTAACATTGAGTTTGTATTCCACTTTTCCTTTCCATTCCTTGATGGAGACATTGGTTGACTCCATATCCTGGCCACAGTCAACAGTGCAAGAAGTCCTTTTAAGCTAATAAAACGTTGTGTCTTGAAAACTAACTTCTTGCACCATAGACAGAAATCTAGTTCATTTTTAAAAATTATTTTATTTTCTCAATGAAGACAGCTCCCATTTTATGAAGAGTGAAGCAAAGGTTCAGAGAGTCTGGAAACTCTCTGCCAGTCACTATGATAAGGGAGATAAGACCAGGACCCAATCAAGGTTCTCTGGACTATTCTTATAGTGCCATATTGGCTTGTCTGTGTTAATGCTAATATTCCAAATGAGAGACAAAACCTATCTTCTATAAATTGCAGTAAAAAGGTTTTGCTGTTAAGGTTTGTTTGTTGAAAATCATTGGAAGGAAGTTGTCCTTAGAACTCTTCCAATTTGTTCATCTTAGGGAAAACTCTATACATAAAGACTTACCCCTTGTATAAGATAGTAGCCATAAACTTAAGAGATCTAGATAGATTAAGATAACAAAAGTTTAAATGTATGATTCAGTCAAAGTAAGGTATGTTTTGAATCTTTGAACAATAGCGACTACCAGTATTCAGTATTTGAAACGTAAAATAAGTAAATACCTTATCTCTAATCATCCCAAGACCAAAGTGGGAGGCGCCATTATTACAAATGAGCAAGCAAGAGAGCTCAAAATGAATTATTTCTTGTCCATAACCACCACTTCATTCCTGAGCCCTAACAAATTGATGTGACTCAAAGTTCAAAGCTCAACTGAGATCCCTATTACACCAAAAGCTTAGTACATTTGGTTCTTCAGTCATTTGTTTTGTATCATGCATACTTATGATACGTATGTTTAAAGTGTTCAACCTATTCTGTATCTCATTTCCTTAGTGTTTTAATGACCACAGTGTCTTTAACTAGAATGAGTTGAGTCTTATTCTCAGCAGAGGAACCTGCTGAGCATGTGCCACCTCTTCATCTTTTAGAGGTTCTTTGCTTTATTCAAATTACTAACCACTTAGAGCATCACTAAAAGCTTTTCTCCCTTGCTCCCCATGCATGCTTAACCTAATTAACTATAAATGAGAAAAATGCTATCCACATTAAAAGAAAATGTTAACCTATAAATTATCCCACTCTTTCTGGTGAGGCAGAGGACTCATTGTGAAAGAACCATCATGGGGGCAGAGTTTCAGTTCGTATGCATCCAATACCCTCCCTCCTGAGAGGGACCACTGGATCACCAGCTAATAGTGATACTTTCCTCTGTGTTTATTACACAGCTATGTATATTTCTGGAAATTAGCCCCTTTGTGTTTGCTTGACACACTTTTGGGGAACTAGAATAATAAAGTGGAAAGTCGTTAAAATGCTCTCAGGAGCTCACTAAGGTAGAAAGATATTAAGTGACATTCTTGACTTGTCCCTCAGGGAGAGCATTCTAATCCTTACTCACCATTCAAAGCCAAATCCAACCATAGAAAGTCTTGAAGGCCTCAGTTCATAGAGTCCAAAATATTATGACTCTGGCTGACTTTATTCAACCTTGTCCCTGATGCCTGCCTTGTGAGCCATGAGTAAAGTGGAAAGCACCTTACTTAGAAATGCTTGTTAGAAAAGGTACCTGTTAACACACGAATCAGAAAGCCCATAATATCCTCTTATCCTAGATTTGACCTTTAAAGACTAAGGGTAGAACAATGGGAACAGGAAATTGGTTATGGGGCAAGAAAGGCTGGGAACATACACCATACTCAGAGGAAGCTGTGTGTGTGTGTGTGTGTGTGTGTGTGTGAGAGAGAGAGAGAGAGAGAGAGAGAGAGAGAGAGAGAGAGAGAGAGAGAGAGAGAGAGAGAGAGAGAGAGAGAGAGAGAGAAAGAGAGAGAGAGAGGGAGGGAGGGAGGGAGGGAGAAAGAGAGGGGGAGACAGAGACAGAAAGAGACAGAGACAGACAGAGACAGAGACAGACAGAGACAGAGACAGAGACAGAGAGCACGCAATTTTATCCACAGGTTGAGCTCTGGTGTGGAGGTCCAGTGCTAGGAACAAAGAGGAGAGGACAAGAAGCAGCAATGCCCAAAGCAGAAATTTCTTTTTAAACGTTGTTCCTAATATGTCCTGATAGTAGTACATGTAACACATGAGAATAAACAACCTGAGGTTGTAGCGAGTAAATGGCACGGGTAATTCCTCATTCTTCCACACCTCTCTTGCTTCTGTTAACCCTCTCTCTAGTTGTTGATAACAAATCTACCTCACTCTTGTAGCTCTCAGTGAAACACTAGTCTTTGAGGTATTAGTGGAAGGCTTTTGTCCTCCTCTCAGGCTTGCTGTGGGTTTACACTTCCACTGCTACCTTGGGTCTATGTGGCAGTGTCTAGTGGCTGAGATCAGTCCAGTGGGGGATGCCTGAGTCCAGGCATGCTTAACATCCACATGTGCAGTCAATTCTTGATTATCCACACCAATGGTCTGTGACCCAGGCCCAGGTAATCCCAAATAATTGACAATCCAGAAGGAATTTCTCTTTGGTTTTAGAATATGCACTGACTTTTTTTCTGGTTGCAGATCTCCTCTCTGACTTATGCTTTTCTTGGTTGGATGTTAAGAATCATTTATGTTCCTTTAGTTGGGCACTTGGTCTGAGCAATGGCTTGAAGTCAGCTTCAGATTGAAAATTTGCCTACTCCATAGACAAATGATTCCCTTGCAGGCAGTTGAATTTGACAGTATCATATATTGCATAAAGAATCATCTGTCCAGGCTAGTGTTGTTAATTCATTCATTCATTCACCCGTTCGACACATGTGCACTGAATTTCTACTATGTTCTGGAACTATGCAATGAGTTAGTAAATGAAAGGCTGAGCCCCAGATATTGTGGGGTACACCTATTGGTGGGGAAGGGGACAGTAGAGGAGATTTTAGTATCATCCTCTAGACAAACACATACATACACAATTCTCTTTTCACATTTTTTTTTCCAGCTTCCCATTTATATAGCTACTTTTATTTGAGAAAGTTTAGCGTTTTTGGGGAAAATGCTGTAGATAATGGCTGGGTTGGGTGAGACTCACAAGAAAAGACAAGACCCCAGGATCACTCCCATTTTTAATGACCTAGAAATATTGAAAATAGAAGAGAACCCAAAACAGTGGTATAAATATGTAGGAGATTTAAAATATTAACATTTAATCAGTTCATATTTTAACACTCCAAAAGTATAGTGTTTATATAACTTTGTTTGGAGAAAAAAATGTCAAAAGTCTAAATTCTAGGCCCCCTGCAAATGTGAGTACCAACTGCTCAGTTTCCTTTTCTCCACTTTCACTCAATCTCTGCGAAGAAGAGCCTTGGTCTGGAGAAGGGAGGTCTAAATGGAACCAAGCAGGGAGTCTCTATTATGATGCTCAGAGAAATCTCTTCTGATTCAAATCTGTGCCCTGTGGCCCCAATGGTAGTTCTCACCAAGGCAGTTACATCTTAGAGTGCTTTGAGTCAAAAGGCACCAACTCCACTATGTCTAGGAAGTTCATCTACTTCATGATATCCAAAGGAACTTGGGGGTCAATATTGGTATAGTACTGTTACTTAGGTCCATGCTTTCCTTGTATCACAATCTCTCCTTACTTGCTGATATTAATCAGCCCTTTTCTTAAAGTGACCATGGAAGATAAGGAACTTCTAATAATGGGGAAATTGCAGAGACTGGTATTTTATTTTATTTTTTGCCAGTCTTAGGGCTCAAACTCTGGGCCTAGGCACTGTCCTTGAGCTTTTGTGTTCAAGACTAATGTTCTACCACTTGAACTACAGCCCCACTTCCATTTTTTTTGTGGTTAATTGGAGATAAGAATCTCATAGACTTTTCTGTCCAGGCTAGCTTTGAACCATGATCCTCAGAGCTCAGCCTCCTGAGTAGCTACAATGACAGGCATGAGCCACCAGTGCCTGGCACATTTTATATTTTTATAATTATATTTTTATAATTATAACTATATTATTTTTGAACAATGTATTTTCTAAACAATATAGGCAATGATGAGAGCACAGTAAAATTAATTTCTAGTGGCATTTTGTCTACTTTAATCAGCTATGATGGGTGCTGTATAATGGGTTTCATTTTATTTTATTATTATTTTTTTTTTTCAGGTAAGGGGTAGGTTTATTCAGTAGACCTGCTGGGACCAGGCAAGGTTGGTGCTCCACGTGGCTGGGAAAGGCCTGGGAATGAGAGAGAGCTGGGAAAGAGAGGAAAGAGAGAGGAAAGAGCCTCAGAGAAAGGGGAGAGGGGAGAGAGAGGGGAGAGAGAGAGGAGAGAGAGCAGGGAGAGCTAGAAAAGAACAGCGAGGTGGGTTTTATTTTAATACCCATTGCTTATTAGCAACCTTGCAGGAATTCTATTCTGGAAAAGACCAATGCAATTTTGGTAAACTGGCTCTTTAGGCAAAGTGTACAGTGGGAAGCATAATGTTTTTGTGTCTCTACCTAGATGTTGAATATTTGCTCAAGTTCTGACTCAGAATTATTAACTCATACACCAAGACCCTAGGGTGCCCTGGAAATCCAGAAATGCATAGTAATTTGGGTGTATAAGTCAGAAAATGTGTAGGCTTTTTTCATAGCTAATTTGGCCTGTTTGAAATATCTATTTAGTAGCCATGATGATAGCTTCAGTTCTGCCTATGGTCTTACTTATACCCAGCTCAGCTTCTGGGCAATGTTAATAATTTTTTCATTTTCCTTTCTTCTCCTTTTCTCTCCTGTTCTGTTTTTTCTTTCTTTTCCTTCAATTTTCTTCAGAGTTCCCATGTTTCATGGTGAAACCTCACTCTTCTTTTGTCATCTTGACTCTTAAGTCACACACACTGAAATTGAAATTATTGTGACTGCTAAAAGGACATTCAGAAGTCAATCCTTTAATATACACAGTTCCTACAAGGAAACTTGTGCTTTGGAAGCAGTCCCTGGTTCTGTATGTGTCCATATGTGTGTATACATGTGTATGCATGCATATGTATAGGTACTCATATTCATGAGTATGGAAAGTTGGGAGGTCAAAGAGTGAGAACTGAGAAGTCAGAAAAAGACCAATCAGAACAAACTGTGATCATGAAAAAGCAGAAGTTAAAAGAAGTTTCCATTAGTCTTACTAGTTGGGAGAGATGCAATCGGTGCAAAATTTTCTGAAATCAAAACCAGTGTCATTTAAAAAATATAACTATCTGCTGGCCATTGATGAAAGCACCTATTATGGTTTAAATGGGTAGAAATATTTAGTGAGCATTTATTGTGGTAGGTATTATATAAATGTTTTATGTGAATGCATCTCATTCAATCTTGACAACACTTTTATGAAGAGGACTTGTACTACTCCTATTTTAGAAGTCCAGAATGTAAAGAAGTTGAAAATTGCTGTTGGGTTGATATGAGTCTAGAATCTGCATGTTTGGCCCATGCCTTGTACTGAATAAGTATTTAACATTAGAGACTGGGTAATGTTTAATTAATAGTTCTTGATTGAAAGAAGGAAACCGAGATAAGCAGTGTGATCTGTTCCATGTATACACTGCTGGATAACCATTGTAAATCTTACCACTTAATAGCATTTCAGGATTTTATCTTTTAGAAATCCAATCAGAACTCAGTTGGGTAATTTGGTTCCTAGCAGCTTTGACTTAGGTCCCTCAATAGTGTTCAGCAAGTGGCTGGGCTGGTCATAGCGGCTCCAAGATGGCTCCAGTCATCTGTCTGCTTCTTGGTAGGCATAGGTAGACGGCTAGGCTCAATTAGACTGTGATCACAGCATGGTAGTCTTAGGCAATATATCTCAATTAATGTTATCCCTTTCAACATTCTCACTTATTCCTCCCCTACCTATCTCTTCCCTTACTCTTGTTAATTTTATAGGTTATACATTGGATTCTTGACTGCATACTCCCCCTCTTCTCTTCATTTGTATACTTCTTGCTCCTTTCTGCCTTCCTTTTTAATTTTTTATTATTATCTTTTCGTTGTTTATGAAGAAGTTGCCACTTAATACAATGAATATAATACAATGCAATGAATAAAATATATCTTAATCAATGTCACCCCTTTCAACATTCTTAGCTATCCCTCCTCTACTCACTCCTTTAAATGGCACTGGACTCAGGGCTCTATTTTTTGGCTTCTTTCTTTCTCTGTTAGGGCTCTCTACTACAGACAATTTTGTGTACTCTTTCTTTGCTAATATCTAGAGGCATTTTTGGTCATCAGAACTGAGAATGTTGCTAAAAATGTATAGTAAATATCCCCCCCTAAAGAATTTTCCAGTTCTAAATGCCAACAATGTGAAGGCTGAGTAACACTGCTGTGGTTTTAAAAAGAAAGTACAGAATTCAGAATGAGTGTTGGTGTGAAAGGAACATTCAGATAGGGGTTTTTAGTCTCTTTAGGGAGTTGTCTCTGCAACTTTTGGAGCATCATGGCAAATGGAAGGTCCAGAGCTTTGTGGCAGCTGGATCTAGGTTCATATACTAGAGATTTTGAGTATTATTTTGTGGATTTGCCTTAATGATCAAATTAGATAAACTATATAAAGTACTGAGTACCCTTAGGTTCATAAATGGCACCTCATCCTTTAAATTACAAGGTGTAGCAGAACTAAACACTTAAGACTAGGGTTAGTTCATCAGTTGATACTGAATGAGTCGCTGGCAATCGGAAGAGTAGAATAAATATTTGCAGGATCAAAAATGAATAAGCTACTCATATTTACCCCTTAAGAGATTGGTTGTCATGACAGCACTCCAGCTTGAGACCATTTCATTTTATTTTTCTGTCTTTGTTGGATCTAAGATTCAGAGATAAGTTTCCTAAGCTTAAATGTGTCATAGCTTGATCTCTGCAGTATAAAAACAGTGAGGTTCTTTGGAAAGCAGTATGGAGGTTCCACATAGAGCTCCCCTATGACCTAGCAATCCCAATTTTGGGCATTTACCCAAATGATCACAAACAAGGCCATACTAAAGCTACTAGCACAACTATGTTGTGCTAACTATTCACCATAGTTAAGATATGGAACCAATCCAGATGCCCCTCAGTAGATGATGGATCAAGAAAATGTGGTACATATGTACAATAGAATTCTATGCCTCCATCAGAAAGAATGACATTGCCCCATTTGTTTGGAAATGGAAAGATTGGAAAAATTATATTAAGTGAAGTAAGCTAGACCCAAAGAAACATAGGTCCCATGGTTTCCTTTCTTTGCAATAACTAGTATATGTCTAGGATAATCTTACCAGACAAGCAGAAAAGGTCAAAAGCTGCGTACATGTCACCATATAAGATGATGCTAAGTGAAATGAACCCCAAGATAGGAACACAAGAGGTTTTTTTTCTTTGTCGCTTTTGTTTTTAATGTACTATGTGATGTTTTATTTCTTTTGTATGTTCTTCCCCCATGGTATAACCCCTGTTTTCATTGCATTCGATTCTGGTGCCCTGCATATTGTATATATATTTTTCTAATTTGGGGAGGGGAAGGGAAACAACAAAATGCTAAAACAAGGACATAGGTTGATCCGTTGTAACAATGAGATGTACAAGACACTATGTTGAAAACAAACTTTACCACTTTGGGGGCGGGTGGGAGGGAGGAGTTGGGGAGGTGGAGAGGGAAGGGATAGTAGGGGAAAAATAAAGGAGGGGATAACAATGCTCGATGGGAAATGTACTCATTACCTTACTCATGTAACTGTAACCCCTCTGTACAGTATCTTTACAAAAAAAAAAACTAAAAGAAAACTTAAAATAAAAACAGTGAGGTTTTGTGAGTCAGGCCATTGGTTGGCCGAGACCACCTCATTTTTTTGTGGCCTAGGCCAGAGTGACAGAGAAGAAGAAAAAAAATCAGAGGCATACATAATGTCTCTGGGTCTTGTCTTCCTACTAGTTGTAAAAGGGAAGATTTACATATTTGGTGGTATAGAAAGAGGTCACTTTATAGCTGAGTTAACCTGCAGGCTGACAGGTAGCACAGGTAAGGAGTCAGGGAAGAAGGGACACTTGCACACTTTTCTAGCTCCAAGTCTTTACAGTATAACTTTCAAAGTCTATTTTAAAGGCAGGAAAGCTTTTTGAATTTAGAACCATTAAACGCAGGATTTGTACTATGGAGACACTGAATCATAGATTTTTTTTTGGGGGGGGGGGTCCGGTTGTGGGGCCTGAACTCAGGGCCTGGGCGCTGTCCCTCAGCTCTTCAGCTCAAGGCTAGCACTCTACCACTTGAGCCACAGTGCCACTTCCAGCTTTTTCTTTTTGCTTATGTGGTGCTGAGGAATTGAACCCAGGGCCTCATGCATGCAAGGCAAGCGCTCTACCACTGAGCCACCTTCCCAGCCCTGAATCATAGATTTTTATAACTGAAAAAGACCTAAGAAATCATCTAGTCTCAGCTCTTCATTGGACATTTTTTTTTTTTTTGGTCGGTTGTGGGACTTGAACTCTGGGCCTGGGCGCTGTACCTCAGCTCTACTGCATGAGCCACACGGCCACTTCCTGGCCTTCTGATTGGGTATAAAATTGGCAAATCTCAGGTAGATCAAAAATTTTATTCTTACAATTTTGTACTATATAGGTCAATCACAACTGACCATTTCAAGCAACATATGGCATTTCAATGAATGACTAATTATTTTAACTAAGTCATGCTTTCATTTGTGTGTAAGAAAATTATATTTTATTATAAATATTTAACATTTGTAATATTTACTAATTTAGATAGGATTTTCTCACAAGAATTCTACTTAGTGGAGAGATGAGATATGACTGATATTTTATAATCCAATCTGGAGTTGCCCACATAGTCCAGAATAGACAAATATATTTCCAAAGTGAGAGAAAAGTCTTCTTTTTTTGTTTCTTGCTTTTAATTCTGTTCCCTTATTAAATTGTATTGTCCTGAACAAGTGAAGATCAGTTTTACATGTTACAGCTTTTGTCTTCTGGTCATCTATACGACCTAGAATGCCTTTGGCTCCTAGGCCACTCAGAAGGAATGACTTTGGGTAGAAAAGATGACATTCTTGGTGAAATTGAAGGCTCACCTAAACTTACTTCCCCAGGGAAAAATATCTGCAAAGACATCTTTGGGAGCTCAGAAGAAAATATTATGTTCTAACCTTTTAAAAATTAATCCACCTATTAAAAGGGATCCCAAATGTATTTCATTCTAGTTATAATCTGAAAGGTATGATGATTAAACCAAGACAAATGTAGTGTCATAAGCAAATGTCATGCCATAGATTTACCTACCAACAAGACATTGGCATGGTTCAGGTCAGAGGTTAATTAAAGACATTGAAAGGTCATTCTGTGATTAGGTGAAGGCAGAGTTTTAATAGGGCATCAGTCTGACCCACATTGACAGAAGATTTATGCCAGCCATGATGACATCGCCACGAATCCTGCTGATAACAAGAGCCTCAATATTGGACTGAACAGAATGATGAATGGAGCACATATCTCCTCACACTTCTCATTACAAGCTCTTTCACTCCTGGTGGCACTTAGCAGCATTTATTTACTGGGATTTGAAGGTGTGGGACAGCAACCCAGTATATCTAATACTTTTAAATGTAGACTTGTGATATAAAAATGAAACAAGAGATAAGATTGGGTCTTTGAATAATTGCACAGCTTTGCTTCCAAGATTATATTCACTGGTACTAACATTATTCCCCCCCCCCCAACATGTTCTTCCAGAGTGTGAGCAGTTCAAGAAAATTAATTGTCTAAGGCAGAAGGTCAGAGGGAAAAAATTACTGATAAGCATGAAACATGCTATAAAACAGCTCCCCACCACATTTTGCTTTCCGTAGCTCTTAGTATATGAACAAAAGATAATGCAAAGAGAAAGATATACACATTTACTGCTATGCCATATTTAGAGTTGCTTATGTGCTGTTCTTATTTGGATTGGATTAGGTAAAGGATCTTGAAAGAAAGCTCAATAAATGAAAAATAAATAAAAATCAAACAAACAAGTTACAATATTGCTCTGCTGAAAGCAAATAGAAGAGAAACCAACGCCCTGATGAATAACGTTTACTTTTCCATGAAACTCCTTTTCAATATGTTATGTATTTATCAAGCCAACAGAGTGTAAATTCTATGAATAAGCCCTATCATCTCTCACTCAGTAGATACTATGAAAATTATAACTACAGAAAATTGTTAGTATTATAAAAGGCTACTTTCTTTTTAAAAATTTTATTTTATTGTTAAGATCTTGTATGGAGGGGTTACAGTTACATGAGTAAGGCAATGAGACAGATTTAAACATATCTACTTCAGCAATTTCACAGTAGACAAAAAAAAAAAATCAGTCTTTCTGCTTGAGCCACCAACCAGGACTAGGCCAAGGGAAGATCAAATAACATCTAACCCCAAGTGAAGGTTCACATGTATTCAGAAACAGAGACAGGCCCATGAGAAGAAGGGAAAGCTATAAGAGTATCGCTTTAACAAAAATCCCAGTCCTGGGGCTTTAACTCAGAGCCTGGGCTCTGTCCCTGAGATTTTTTGTTCTTGTTATTGAGGGCTAGTGCTGGACCACTTGAGCCACAGCTCCACTTCAGGCCTTTGGGCAGTTAATTAGAGATACAAGTTTCACAAACTTTGAAGCCTGGGTTGGCTTCAAACTGAGATCCTCACATTTCAGCCTCCTTGAATAGATGGAATTATAGGTGTGAGCCACCAGTACTCAGCTGACTTTCCTTTTTTATTTTGAGGTGATTCTATTTGTGGAAGAATACATTATAGGTGGGTTATAACAAATTAATAATTCAGTCCAGCACATAAAATCACTTGGAACCATAAGAATGTAAATATGCATGTACCAACCAACCACATACACACACACACACACACACACACACACACACACACACACACACACACACACACACACACACACACACACACACACACACACACACACACACACACACACACACACACACACACACACACCACATTAGGACCTGCTCCTTGGCACAGATAAGTGAAATAAGCTTTTCAAGTGCCTTAACTAATCCTTCCTGAGTGCCTAACCACCACCAATCAAGAGGAGGATTTCCTTATTGGATTTTTGAAAATCCAGCACTTTCTTCACTTTTTAGCTTAGGATTTTCATTGGCCTTGACAAATGTTTGCTGCGGAGGCCATTAGAACATGCACAATAGACTTGCAAACTGCTTTTCCTCTTACAGTCTGCTCCCACAGAGGCTTCTTTATGTAAGCAATCATCTGAACTAACAGGACTGGCCACTGTAGGGCAGGCTTGCTTGAGAGGAGAGGTCTCAGCCAGGCTATTCATTCCACGCTGATGCACAGATCTGGACTGGGATTGGAGTGGACATTGGGAGATCTGGCTTGATAGACACTGGAGAGTCTTATTGGTCAGTTTTGCCAGTTCATATGTAGTGTGCTAAAATCCATAGACCTCCTCAGAACTGTGTATGAATGTGGATATGAAGGTGTGTGTAAGTAGGAGGGCATGTATGTGAGGAGCTGTGAGTTTGAATTTGTATATCGTATAAAGAGGAAGTATTTAAGTTTTGTAATTTGTGCAAAAAGTATAATATTTTCCTGGATACTATCTCTGGCTCTCTGAGGTTTATTTTGGTTTCAGAGATGACTTGAAGCTAATCAGTTTTAACTATCTGGATCTACTTATTTCAAGCCTTAAGACCAAAACGGCACAGAAGTGGCATAATATCTTTAGTTTCTCTTTTGGTGGATCCAGGGATATTTTATGAAGAATTTTGGGCAAATATGGCTCTTTAAAAAAGAATAGTAAAAGCTGGGTGCTGGTGGCTCATGCCTGTAATCCTATCTACTAAGGAGGCTGAGATCTAAGGATCATGGTTCAAAGCCAGCCTGAGTAGGAAAATCCATGAGACTCTTATTTCCAATAAACCACCAGAAAACCAGAAGTAGCGCTATGGCTCAAGTGTTGATCTGAAGAGCTGAGGGACAGCACTCAGGCCCAGAGTTCAGGCCCCACAACTGATTAAAAAAACAAAAAAGAATAGTAAACAAACGAACACCATAGACCCTGTTCTAAGGGTTTTAAAACTCACTGAAAAGATACACTGAATGGTCAAAGTGAGTACCAAGTGAAGCAACGCTGAATCTGTTAAGTACTTCAGGAGTGGTATGGGATTAGGTTTTTGAAAAGTATTCCCCACCTCCCTTTTTAGTTCCTGTAGTACTGAGGTTGAAACCAAAGTCTCCCACATGCCAGGCAAGTGCTATATCATTTCAGCCATGCTCAAACCCTTTTGTTTGTATTTTGTTTCTAGGGTTATATCAAATTTTTGAACTTCCTGCCTCTGCTTGCCAGGTAGCTGAGGTTATAGGTATATATCATCATGCCCAGATCATAAAACATTCTTTTGTTTTTGTGGTCATAGGGCCTGAACTCTGGGTCTGGGTGCTGTCCCTGAGCTCTTCAGCTCAAGGCTAGCACTCTATCACTGGAGCCACAGCCCCACTTCCGGATTTAATTGGGGGTTAGAGTCTCATGTACTTTCCTGCCTGGGTTGGCTTTGAACTGGGATCCTCAGATCTCAGCCTCCGGAGTAGTTAGGATTACAGGCATGAGCCACCAGCGCCTGGCCATAAAACATTCTTTGTAAAGGAAGATAGTAAATAGTACTGGTTTTGTGGTTATAAATTCTCTGTTTGAAGTGCTCAGTTTGGCCACTGGAGTGAGAAATCAGCTATGAACAATCTGCAAAGAAATTGATACAGCTGTGCTCTAATAACATTATATTTACAAAAATAAGTGGCAGGCTGTATTTGGCCAGAGGACCATATTTTGTTGACTCCCACTTCAGGCATTAAGCACTGTGGTCTTCAGAAAAGCAAAGGGAAAGGACAGAAGTTCTCATGTAGTAGCAGCAGATAGGAAACCATGTAGTTGCGCAGGGGTTTCATTCAACTTGTCAGTACAATGAATCCTGGTCACTTTCACAACTCTCTGCCAAATTGGCCCCTTCCCTCTATTTTCCTAGTTCCATTTTCACATATATACCTTGACTATTATGTCTGCATTGACCTACGATATAACATTGTGGTGGGAGTGCAGAGAAAAATCAAAGTTACTTGTAATTATAAATGATTTGTGTTAAGGTGAGTGTAAATAAAACTAGAAAAAAAGGGCGTCCCTATGAAACAATACAAGAAAACAGGCTATTTCCACTTCTCAAAAGCCGCCACTAACAATTTTATATACAAGTCAGTTCTTGAGGTATATATTCATTCCTAAAACCACAGTGACCAATTCAGGTCCTTTCCATCAGGCTGTTTATTTTTTTTTTTTCCTCTAGCATGTATCATTCTTTCAAGATTGGCATTTCAGGCTCCCAGGTACAGAGACGTCACCCATAGGAAGAATGAAAATACAGCTGTATGTACAATTGAGAGAGTGTCTTTGTGTTGTTTTCTCCATGCTGTCCAGAGTAGCATCCCAATTTAAGTGATCACGGTAGTCTTCAATGTCTGTGTCTTCTATGACATGAGCTCCCAGTGTAAGCCAAGCCGCTAATTCAGAGGGTAGTGATGCTTTAAGTGTCAGAATTCTAGTCTGTCTAGCTGATTCCCAAGACAGGGTTTTGTGGTGCAAACCATGCTTCCTGTTGGAGACTGACAAGAGGCATTGGCAAATTAAAGGGCATGAGAAGGCCTGTTTGCAAAGAATCTTTTCAACTTGTTTAACCATAAATTCCCCCAATGCTTGATCACAGGAAGTATTTTTCTCCCCATGGAGCATCGATAAGCATGTACTGGAACTCATTTTGGAAAACAATGATTTAGGGCAACCAAATGTAGAAATAAATATTACTATCAGTGACTATTTGTAGCCTCAAATTAATATGACAGATACATATACAGAGGAAGGAATAGGAGAGAGAAATTAAAAAAAAACTCAAATGGCTGTCCAGGGATTTGAGGAACGGTAGAACTGAGCCTTCTTATTTATTATAGATAAAGTCTATGCTCTCCACCTATCTTCAGTGAGCTAGGCAGTGGTAGGTGAACAGGAGTGCTAAATGCTGAAAAAGGATGCAAAATAATAGAGATCAGGATATTTAGAGGTGTTTTATCCTTTGCTTTGTTATTTCAATGTTAAACTTCTGGTATTGTTCCTGCCTTCCATATTCTCTTGGAGCCTTTGTTTGACTGGAAGCATAAAAGTGATTGTCATCTTGAACCATTCTTGGCAAGCGGGACTGAGCTTAGAAGGAAAATAAATGTATGATTAGCGTGTGCATAAACATCCCAGTCCAGGGGTAAATTCCAGCTTCTGTAAAGCAGAGGAAGAGCTGTGCAAAGGAGCGAAGCAGCCATGGATTCTGTTGAATTATCTGGAGGCTTCACTACGAAAGTCTGTGAAATTTGCTGCAAACAAGTCAGACATTACAATCCAATTAAATAAAATCATATGTTGCAGAGGCTCTAGTGTTGTGCCTTGTTTCATTTTCATGTTCACTTTTCTGTGTACTTCTGGGACATCCTAATGCTTGTGTTCTGTATTGCTATTTAGTTTTATGAACTCATGGACTGAGTGTTTATTAAGTACTTACTGTATAATAAGTGTCAGGAAAGTCATGAAGAATATGGAGATAACCTTGCCTTTGCAAAGCTGATTGTCAATGGGGGAGACATACACGGACAACCAATAAATGTTATCAAGGGCTGTAAATGTTTGTCAGACGTCTGTACTCAGATGGTAGAAATGACACAAGTTTTTGTACAGGGATGATATTGGAATCAGATCTAGAAAAATGAGCAAGTGTATATAAAAGTAGATTTTAGCTGGCAAATCCTCCAGAATTACTTTTCTGATTGGTCCCCTGTGTATTTGGATAATCAGGATATCCTTGAGTTCATCACATCCCAAGAACATCTTGTCCCTAGCTGAGAACAGTGTCTCAGCAGTGATCTTCAAAGTGGGATCAGGGTTGATCCCAAAACTTAAAAAAATTGCTACCTTCCTTTGAAATCTCCTCCCCCCCTTATTTTCTGCTGGTACTGAGGCTTGAATTCAGGGCCTGCTCACTGTTCCTTAATTTTCTTTCTCTATCATTTGATCTACAACTCCACTTCTGGCCTTTTGGAGGTTACTTGTAGATAAGAGTCTTACAAACTTTCCTGCCTGGGCTGGCTTGGAACTAGTATCCTCAGATCTCAGCTTCCTCAATGGCTAGAACTAAAGCATCAACCACCAGTGTCTGGTTCTCCCCATTTTGTGGTTGCTTTATAATGCATATTTAGTATAACAATATATGCTAGTGCTTTATAAATATATGCAAGTATTTATTTATATCGTATGGCTTTTTTTTCTTTTCTTTTTTTTTGTGAACATACTGTACAGAGGGGGTTACAATTACATGGGCAGGATAATGCATATATTTCTTATCAAGCATTGCAGCCTCCTCCTTTGTTTACCCTTCACATCCCTTCCTAGCCTCCCCCCCACCTCCCTACCCAATCCTCCCCCCCCACCGCACCAACGTTGTAAAGCTCGTTTTTGACATGACAACTTGTACTTCTCATTGTTGCAACAGGTCTACCTGTATCCTTAAACGACTTGTTTTTCCCCATCTCCTCCACAAGTTATACTGACATCAAATATAGTGAAAGCAGGGGTTATACTGTGGGGGAGGGACATACAAAGCAACAAAGAAATAATCTTATAGATGCTTTAGAAATAAATGCATTATCATATGGCTTTTAAGTGATTGGGATATACATGATCAAAAAAGGCATAGCCTATTTTATATTCTTTTTTATGGGTCAGTCCTGGGGCTTGAACTCATGGCCTGGGTGCTGTTCCTGAGCCTCTTTGTGCTCAAGGCTAGTATTCTACCACTTAAGTCACAATGCCACTTCCAGCTTTTTCTGACTAGTTTATTGAAGATAAGAGTGTCATAGACTTATCTGCTTGGGTTACTTCAAACCATGATCCTCAGATGTCAGACTCCTAAGTAGCTTGGATTATAGGCATGAGCTACAGGATCCTAGGTTATGAATCCATGAAGTGATTATTTTCTGGGTTTCTGAGCTCACAACAAGTTTTGTAGGATATTGCTCAACTCTCTACAGTAATTTAAAGGTATATAATTGTCATGCAAAAGTATGTATTACTAAGTTAAAGATCTACTAAATAGCTGGGTTCCTAGTATCCATTTTGATTGAAAAAGTATGTGTACATAAAAAAATGTTCATAAGGGCACACACAGTTGAATTAGCTCTGTGTAGTATGATTGTGGATGATTTTCAGTTTTTCCCTCTATTGTTTTCCATATGTTTTGACTGTTTGGCTATGAAGGTAAAATAATAAAAAAAAATCTTCTTACAAAATCTTCCTTTGATTTCTCAAACACTTTAGTGACAGAGTATGGAGTCTTCTTTCAGTTTAATACTTTTGGTGTTTATAGAAAAATCATTTGGAGTCTGCATGCAGGTAGCTCAGCTTTTAATTTTAGGTACTCAGGAGACAGAAGTTTGGAGGATTACAGTTTGAAGCCTGAATAGAGAAGACCTTGAGACTCTATCTCCAACTACCAGCAAGTAGTAATCTTGGAGTGGTATAGTGTCAGCTCAGCAAGTATGAAACCTGAGTTCAAATCCTAGTATTAGCAGAAAAAAAAGAAAGAAAGAAAGAAAGAAAAAAGAAAAAAAGAAGAGAAAGAAAAGGAAAATCACTTGTTAGAGCATCCATACTCTGAGTATGTCCCTTCCTTCTGTTTGTGTGTCTGCTTGCTTACTTAATAAAGCTCCACCAAGTTTTCTTTCCATCTTGACTTGTCTGGAAATTCACCATCTTGGCCGTGTGCTGGGTTTTCATGTACCCCTACCCTTCTAGTAAGTGTTCAAAGGTCAATTTGTATAATAATGTGTCTCTTTACCAAATTGTTTTTAAAGGTTTTCTGGCAACCAAGACTCAATGGCTCCATAGGCCAAAAGAAAATAAAGGACAGTTTTAAATTCAAACTATGGTAACCAAGACTTAACTGGCTCCATAGGCAAAAGGACAAAAGGACAAAAATATACAGTTTTAAGCTCAAACTGCAAAGAAGCTCATCAGATTTGGGTGTGAACAAATGTATCTAATATCTGTTTCCCATGTAGGCAGGCTGCCTTGGATACAGAACTGACAGTAATTTCAATCTTTAGTGTCCTAAAGTGCTATGATAATCCAGACATCTACCAATGTCTCCCACTGGTCCCTTAACCATTCTAATCCAGGCCTAGCTTCTGATTGGTTATTATTAACCAGTCCACCATGCTCTCCCCACCCAGTCGCCAGATGTTAATCAGTCAGGAGTAGTCAGGAACATGATCCACTAACTCCAGAGCCACCTGGAATGCAGGAGACAGGAATTAGTCAAGTCATTTACTTTTTTCTTTTCTGCTCTGAACAGATGGCTGCCTTTCCCTCTGCCATTTGTGTGCCCTCTAGTGTTTCTAGTGTTCATGCCCTCTAGTGTTCATGCCCTGCCTCATAAAACTTCTTTCAGACTTGATCCAAAGACTCGTACATGTGTTCACCACCCAGGGACTGTTATTGCTGCTGTCTCTCAGACTGGACAACATTTCTGCTTCTTACCCCTAAAACCAACACCCCTTGCTAGCAGGAAGTAGCGAGAGAGTCCACATGCTTTTATAACTATCAAAAGGCTGAAATGTTAGTATGTCTGCCTGGGAAAACAGTCTCCCTGCCCTTCCTCTTTTTGTGAAAATGTTAGCCTTACCAGAAATCCCATGCTAAAAACCAGTAATCACCTGTCAATCGCCTGACTGTGAGTCAGCCAAGGACCCCAGACTTGAGGTCATTTCCTCATTCTCTGAGGTCACTTCCTGAACTGCCATGGTCACACCTCTTTCAGACAGTGAGATATTCCCCAGGCTCTGAGATCACTTCTGCCTCTGCTATGGTCACACTACCCTGCCTTTCCATATATAATCTCTCTCTACCATAAGTTCCCTCTCTTCTTTGCTCTTTGCATACCTGGCAGTTTGTGGGCTGGCAGTTTGCTCTCCCCGCCCCCCCCCCCAACAAACTCTTTCTGCCTGAACCATGTGATGGTCTCCTTTCAATGAATCTCACACTCAGGTGCAAACCCCCAGTTATTATTATTATTATTATTATTATTATTTTGCTGGTCATGGGGCCTCAATTTGGGCCTTGGTGCTGTCCCTCAGCTCTTCAGCCCAAGGCTAGCACTCTACCACTTGAAGCACAGCACCACTTTTGGTTTTTTCTGCTTATGTGGTTCTGAGGAATCGAACCCAGAGCCTCATGCATGCAAGGAAAGCACTCTACCACTGAGCCACCTTCCCAACCCCAGTATTTTTGTTATATGGGAATTCAGTCACCAGATACAGAGAAGCCACATTTTGAGAGGTCAAAGAGGGAGTCTTTATTAGAAAGCCAGTGACAGTGAGCAGACATATGGCCGCCCAAAACTTGCTGCCTTGAATTCACTCAATACTGTTAGGAAACTGAGCCATAAGGGTAGAAGAGTAAAGAAAGCAGAAAAATAATATCAACAAACCAGATCAAGTATAATGGAGAGTTGAAGAGAGTTGCCATGGTTACCTGAGGAGAGTCAGGAGACATGAGGCATGGTGTAAAATTATGGCTCAGGTGGTGGGCCTAAATACAATTACAGTCAGAGGCAGGGTCACAGAGAGCTCCAGAGTTCAAAGAGTCTCTTGAGTTTATGGTAGAGATCTGGCAGGTCCAGTAACCTATTGCCCAAGTCCTTACCCCTGCTTCTAGGAATTCAGGCCTGCTTACCATCTGGGGGTGGGAGTGGGACTTCATCTCTAAGAGTTTTTGGAAATTCCCTATCATCTACCACATTGCCAAGATGGCACCAGTTAGACCCAGTATCCACATTTCATTTTTAAGTGAATCAATATTTATTTAATACTTTCATGTGTAAAGTCCCAAATTCTCACCAATATTGGGACTCAAGAGAAGAATGCCACACACTCCAATTTTCCTTTATTGTCATACCTAGCTTTGAATATATTCAATTCAGCTAAGAAAACAATCAGTTATTTTAAAGATGGATTTCTCTGAATGAAATTTCCCTTGAAAAGGAAATGTTTGGTTCCCACAGTTGTTTGGTGTTTCATGAGACAAATTTTTCCCACATATATTTCTTTTAAAAAATTGAGACAAATCTGGTTTTGTTAACATACCAATTGTAAATGAGTTACCATTGGTTATGACAGATCATTTCTCTATTTGCTATCTCTGTAGTCAGAGTTCCAATCCTTATGGATATCCAGATTATTTCTGTCATCACCTTTACAATAGAGTTTCACTTCTTTTCAACATAAGAAAGGTCTTAAAGACTCAATATTAAGACTAATGTTGGGAATATCAAGATGTGTGCACAAAGTCTCCTATGAGCTCCCTACCAGGCTGAGAGCCCTCTGAAGGCATGAACTAGGCTTTCTCACTTACTGTGCCTTATGTAGGCTTTCTTTCTTTTCATTTTCTTTTCTTTTCTTTTTACTCATCTTCTTCCTTCTTCCTCTCTTCTGATTTCTCTCCATTGTGGGCCCATAGGCCCTCCTAGAATTATTTTGGTTTGTAGATAGATATCTCTGTAAATTATTTGTGGACAGGTGAAAATTAGTATCTTCCACTTCATCTTAGTGATGCCACTACCCTACAGTGCTAGAGGCATTGTATCTGGCCCCTGACACTCACTGAATAGCTTGCTTATATGGCTTCAAGACTGGACCACCCATCAACATCATTAAGATAAAGCTCAGAATATTTTTACACCATCAGTGCTAAGGAGATTTCTTCTTACCCTTCCTGAGTATGCAAAACTCCTCTCTGAGGTATAAGGAATGCAAGTAACTCCACCCTGCACAACTTGTTTGTAGGCTGTGGTTTAGGGATGTAAGACTAGCAATGGAAAAAAGAGTTTCTTTAGTACCAGAATCTAGTATGAAAAGGATGAAAGAGCATGTTTTCCACTCCTTCTATATCTCACCTATCCCAATCATCAGTCAGAGGGTGCAGAAAAGCCTTTCTGCTTCTGTATCTCTCCCTCTGACACACATGTTCTCTAAGTTAATGCTATGTGTGTCCTCTGGGGAGCAGAAAACCCAGCATCCAGATAATGTCCGTGGTCTCCATTCTCCAAGAAGAGTGTGTGGAATTGATGAGTATGTAGTGAGAGATTGGATGGAGATAGCTTTGGCCAAATATGCTGTGTTTCAGGAAGTTGATTCAAATACTGGATCCCATTAGTTCCTAAAGGTACTGTGAAGAACCTGGGGGAACTTTGGTTCAGATAGTGATGGCAGCTGCTGCCAGATGCTCATGGTAATGTCTTTAGCCGAGGCCATAAAATAGCCCCTCTAATGTAGAGGAAGTACTTTCTTTTTTCTCAGACTAGTCTAATCTAATATCAAAAGATTGAGAGTACGAAAGCTAGCTGAATGTTATCTTGGTGAGATTAGCGGCATGATTGAAATTGGCACTGCTTTAGCAATTGTCTCTCAGATAAAGAAGGTACATAGATTAACAAGGAATATGCTTTACTGTGTGGCTCCATCCAGAACAATCTTAAAGACAGTAATCAAGAGCAAAAAACACATTCTTACAAGAAGATAATAAAAGAAAAAAGGAACAGCTAAATCAGTTTTGGTACTGAATAATTGAATTACACTGCACATAATTATCCACATAGGAAAGACTGCCTGTGTTGTTTGTATCTTTTATTTTTTGCTTTTAAAGAAGAAAAGCAGTTTTAAAAAAAACAGAAAATAAAGAAACATGTACAATCTCTGTTTCAAAACTCCCAGCTGACATTGATAAATTGAAAAAAAATATGTTCTCAAAAGTAAAACAAAGTCTTACTGCAAAAATATCAAATTGTAAAGGAGGGGAGAAAGTATTCTCAGATTTCTGAGAAATATCAATCTGCAAAGTCTATTATCTAAAGACCTTGTATATCAATACTAGATTTGAATTATGGGGCTGGGTTGAGCCTTCATTTACATGATATTTCCCTCAAGTAGTCAGATAATATCAATATCTTGCATTTATATGATGATCATCTTCCCAGATGGCTTCATTAAATTGTATGTTTTATGAGACCTACTTTCTGAAATGTGGCCATCTCTGAATGAGAATGATGCTCCTGGGTAACTCAGCGCAAGGGAAAATTCGTGTTTTGCATTTATGCTGTCTTTCTACCAGTGATCATAAAAATGTTCAGTTAGCAAGCATTTTCTGAGCATCTGCGTGGGCAGAGCCCGAGACAAGGCTCTGTATGGTAACATACGGAAGATTAAAAGGCGTGGTCCCAGCCCTCCAATATCTCAGTCTCTATTAAAGAACAATCTTTATTTCACAAACGTGAAAACTTGTGGGCAGGTCAAGTTTAGAGCACTGGTGAAAGTCATAGAATAAATTTGTTCCAGAGATGGAAGTTCTCCTTTGCAGGGCTGGGTATGAATAGCTTGAAGGTTAACATGTAAAAATGCGTAAAAGGTTTAAAAAATGCATTTAAATGTCAAGATCTAGTGTTTTTAAAGGGACTAAAGGCCAGCCACCAAAAGGAAAATAAAGAAGGATCTCTTACATCATTGTCAATAATTTACAACTGTTACTAAGTATCTAGTATTTTGGTAATTATAATAGAGAGAAAAAAGGAAGGTAGGGCTCCAACTCTAAGGAGTTTGGCTGATTTTGGAATTAATTGCCTATATGTGTTTTTTTTTCCCAAGGAAAAAAGGCTAGCTTGTTCCTTGAACAAAAATCAACCCATTGGCTTATTTTTTTTCTACTTTGTAAACCTACAATGACTTCTTGGAGAAATCACATGTAACAAAACCCAACTGAATGGCACACAACAATCAGTCCATAAAGGACAATAAGAAACTTACATCATGTAGATGATGTAAATACCTATTGAGTCTGAGAGCAGGGTAAGGTGGAAGGAGGAGAGGATGGGGGTAATGGATGCAAAAGGAGGGAAAAAGAAATAAGAGTGAAAAAATGGAAATCAGAACCCAGTAGACTAAGGAAATGTGGTGGTTTTGTTGTTGTTTGCCTCCCCTCATATTGAGTATTGAGCTCAGAGTCTTGGACTTGAGAACTCTACCAACTGAGCCCCGACCTCTTGTTTTTAGTTAGTTTTCAGATACTATCTTGCGGTTTGCCCATATGGCCAAGGCATCAATTTTCTCACTTTTGTTTCCTGATTAGCTAGGGTTACAGATGTTCACTATCTTTTGTGACCCAAATTGCCTTTTTAATCTCATGTGAGAACCACACTGATGTGTAATGGTGCACCATATATCTAGAGACACAGGAAGAGAAAATCATTATACTTAAACTGCCTACAAGCTCACATATCATAGAAATCCCAACATTAGTCTTTATCTGTTGGGATTTAGCATTACTTCACTAACAGAGAACTGGACTAGATTATTTCTGAAGGATACTGTCATTATATAAACAAGAATAAGGGACCACTTACCACAAGATGCAAGTGGTGGTCACTTTGATGTTACTTAACAGAGTAAAGAAACAACCTCGAAGTTCAAAGTCCTTTCTTGGTGAAATTTTAAGAAATAGTCAACACACTAGTCAACTGATAAAAATACTGGATGATTTGTCTCTGCTCTAGAGTTCCATGTGTCTATTCTCTTTCCTAATTTAGGATTATCTCAGGCATTTCTAACTTGGTGTCTTCTTCCTGTAATAGAACTTTTACCCTTTTACTTGAAACTGTTAGCTGGATGCCAGTTGCTCATGCCTATAATCATAGTTACTGAGGAGGCTGAGATCTGAGGATCACAGTTCAAAGCCAGATAGGGCAGGAAGTCTATGAGACTCTTATCTTCAATTGACCACCAAAAAAAAGTTGGGAGTGGAGCTGTGACTCAAGTGGTAGAGCACTAACTTTGAGTAAAAAAAAAAAATCAGGAGCCGGGTGCTGGTGGCTCATGCCTGTCATCTTAGCTACTCAGGAGGCTGAGATCTGAGGATCACAGTTCAAAGCCAGCCTGGGAAAGAATGTTCATGAGACTCTTATCTCCAATATACCGTTCAGAAAACCAGAAGTGGCACTGTGGCTCAAGTGATAGAGCACTAGCCTTGAGTTGAAGAGCTGAGGGACAGCGCCCAGGCCCAGAGTTCAAGTCACACGACTTGCAAAAAAAAAAGCTCAGGGATAGTACCTCATCTTTAAATTCAAGCCCCATGCACACAGAGTTAAAAAAGAAAAAAGGAAAGAAGAAACCATTATCTCTACAACATTCTAAATTCCAAACACCTTTTCTACAAAATAAAAAGGGTTGATGATACAGTAACATTTCAAGTACTGTAGAAATTCCTATGAGAAAAGCTGTTGTAGTCATCAGCAGTCAGGGAAAACTTCAATGTTAGAAATGAGGCTTTAAGTTGGGCCCTGAGGAAGTTGAAGATTGCAATTGTCAGAGAAAGAGGTTGTCTCATTCTAGAAATACCTTACAAAAATAAGGACTTCCAAAAATAGTTCAAAGGATAATTATAGTTTAGGATGATGTTTTCACTGGCCTCTGATAACCAAGAAAAGTAAAGAGCAATATGATGATTTTACCTAAGAATTAAACTGAAACAATGTCAAGGGCTATGCTACATCTAAATAGGGCCCTTCTTTGTTTTAGTGTTGAAGTATCCTTTTCTGAAATGGTAATGGTAATGGAGAGTAGCCATTCTTACTTTGTGAATTAGTGGCATTAAACCTACCCTCCAGAAGTATTATCTCTTTCTCTCAGTGTCTCTGTCTTTCTCTGTTTTTGTCTCTTTCTCTCTCTCTGACACACACATACATGTTTCTCCTTTGAACTTTTACTAAGCTAACAAAATGCAAAGATTTGGACATCATCAGTTAAGTGAGAATTTCTGATGATATGATTTTCACTGCTACCTTTACCTGTTATAGAAGCCAACTAGGCCAAGAAATGAGGATATCACTGAATTTTCATTGTGGGTCTAAGTCCTCTTGTCCTTACCACAATCTTGGCATCTTATAGAGAATGAGGAATTTTTACCTAGTTCTGAAAACTCTAGAGGTGAAATAGGTCATTCTTTCAATTGCAGATGTGGCATGTTGTTTAGCTCCAGAAAAGTTTTGCTCCAAAAAATAGCTGTCTTTGGTTGTCCTTGATTGTTCCCCTGAGATAACTGGCCTTTGATTGTTTCCCTAGTTAGCTTGACCTCCTAAAGTGTAGCTTCTCTGTATCTTGCTGATTGAATTCCTGTAGAACACTGAAATAAGGATACTGGGTCTAACCAATGCTATCTTGGCCACATGGTGCATGATAGGGAATTGGGTTTAACTGGTACCATCTTGTCTTCATGGTAGAGGCAGTAAGTTCCATCCTCAGGTGATAGGTATGCCTGATTCCTAGAGGCAGGGGTGGGGACTGAACCTGTTAGTCCTGTACCTTGAACTCAGGAGACTCTGGAGTTTCCTGGGACCCTGCCCCCTACTCCTGACCTTTTGTAGGCCTGGAGGAGCTCAGGCACCATGCCTTGTGTCTCCTCCGGTCACCATGCCATCCCACTTCAGCTCTCCATTGGAGTTGATCTGGTTTATGGTGTCATTTTTCTGCTCTTTCTTTGCTTTACTAGTGTCACAGCTCAGTTTTCTAATAGTGTTCATTGTATTCGAGGAGCTTCAGATCTTTGTGACAAGAGTCCACCAGAAGTTGCTGGCTCTCCAATAAAGACTCCCAATTCCACCTCTCAAAGTGTGGCTTCTCTGTTTCTTGTGATTGAATTCCTGTATAACAATACCTATTCCAGTGATACTGCCAAAGCAATCAATGCTGCTCATACTTAGGTAATGAATACAGAATTAAGCTTAAGCTACTGGACCTAGGACATGCCCTAGAGCTTTCACTGTTCTAGATCTTAGCAGCCTAGCAAATATTTGTTGTGGACTTATACTCTTTGTAGAACTGCATGCCACAACATGCCTGCCAAGCTGTTTGCCAATGTCCTTTCTGTGTATCGATCAAATAAAGGAACCATTCCACAATTCTCCCTTATTTCATTGATACAGAATGACTAGGCATTTGGAGTTTTATTTTAGGAAAAGTATTTTGATTTCCATTCTCAGAAGCCAATCTTGGGTAGTTTAAGTGGTGTTTGATTCCTGGACACAAGGTGGTATTTAAGGTAAGTTTTGCCAAAAGGAAACTGCCTCATGGTTCAGGCAGAAAAGAGTCTGGGGGGGACAAACTGCCAACCTGCATGAGATGGAGGCAAGTGGAGAGCAAAGGGAAGGAAAAAAAGAAAAAAAGGGGAGGGGTCTAGTGTGCCAGATTATATAGGGAAAGGTGGGAGGTGGGACCACAGTGGATTCAGAAGTAATCTCAGAGCCTGGAGAACCTCTCACTGTCCAAGGGAGGCGTGAATGGGGTGGTTCAGGAAAAGACCTCAGAGGATGAGGAAGTTACCTCAGAGTCTGGGATACTTTGCTGACTCACATTCAATTGAGTGACAGTCAAGTGATCACTGGTTTCAGGCTGATGAAGAGGAAGGGGGAGGGGCTGTTCTCCCAGGCAGACCTAACAGTACCCACACTCTAAGCCACCATATACACATTCCCTTCCCTTGGGATGAAACAGCATGAAAACATGGTTTTCTGTTTTCAAATTGTTAGGTTTTTAAAAAGAGGTAGGCTGAGTAAGAACAGCACCACACACGTGGTATTCAGGTAAGGGGTAGGTTTATTCAGTAGACCTGCTGGGACCAGGCAAGGTTGGCACTCCACGTGGCTGGGAAAGACCTGGGAATGAGAGAGAGCTGGGAAAGAGAGAGGAAAGAGAGAGAAAAGAGCTTGAGAAGAGCTAGACAAGAGCAGAGAGAGAGCTAGAAAAGAGAAGGGAGCTGGGAAAGAGAAGAGAAGGAAAAAGCTGAGAGCTAGAAAAGAGCAGAGAGAGCAGCAAGAGAGAGCCTCTGGGCCTGGGCTAGGCCTTATCTAGGGTATGGGCGGAGAAAGAGAGAAGAGCTAGAAAAGAACAGAGAGAGAGCAGAGAGCAGAGAGCAGAGAGAGCTAGGAAAGAGCAGAGAGAGAGGTAGCCGAGTAAGAACAGCAGCACTCACATGGTATTCAGGTAAGGAGTAGGTTTATTCAGTAGACCTGCTGGGACCAGGCCAGGTTGGCACTCCACGTGGCTGGGAAAGACCTGGGAATGAGAGAGAGCTGGGAAAGAGAGAGGAAAGAGCTAGAAAATAGCAGAGAGAGCAGAGAGAGCTACAAAAGAGCAGAGAGGGCATCTGGGCCTGGGCTAGGCCTTATCTAGGTATGGGCGAGAAAGGTGTGGCCACATCAAATTCAGATGCGACTTCAGTGGATGCAGATGTGACCTCTCCCAGGTGTCCCAGTTGCCTAGGTAATGCAGGTACTAGGTGGAGACTTTGCTGCGAGGAGGATGGAGTCTGCTGGCCATCCAGGAGCAGACCTTACACAAATATGCCCCCATATTTCCTGGCCCCTTACTAAGGAGTATAGCGTGAAATATGGATCATCTAACTGGTGCCATTTTTGAAATATGGTGGTTGTTAGGGAATTGAATTTAACTGGCACCATCTTGACAATGTGGTGGATAAGAGGGAATTTCCAAAAACTCTTATAGGTGAAGTCCCACCCCCAGGTGATGGGTATAGCTGAATTCTTAGAGGCAAGGGTGGAGATTTGGACAATAGGTTACTGGATCCCCCAGACTTGTACCATAAACTCAAAAGACTCTTGGAACTCTTGAATGTCCTATGAACCTGCCTCTTAACCAAGATCCTATTTAGGCTCTACACCCTCATCACCATTTTATACCATGCCTCAAGTCTCCTGACTCTCCTCAGGCCACCATGGTGTCCCTCTTTAACTCTCCATTAGAGTTGATCTGGTTTGTTGAGATTATTTTTCTGTTCTTTCTTTACTCTCCTACCCTCATGGCTGTTTCCTAACAGTATTAAGTGTATTTGAGGTGGCAAGTTTTTGGGGAGACATCTGTCTGTTCACAGTCACTGGCTTTCTAATAAAGACTCCTTATTTGACCTCTCAAAATGTGGCTTCTCTGTTACAAGATTGGAGTCCTGAATAACATGAGAAACTTAATAATAGGGCTAATGCTCTGCAGAAATACTAGGCCTTTTAGATATTACTTGGTTATTTATACTTGACTTTACTAGCCCATTATCTATGAGCTGATAGGGAAAATATAATTACAATATCTGCTCTTATCTATTTCAATCTTGAAATGAAGGACTAGATTGAGTAGTGATTGGGTCAAGGTCATCTAGCTTAGTCAGTTACAAAGCAAGGACCTGATGATCTAATGTTCTCTCTCTCTCTCTCTCTCTCTCTCTCTCTCTCATACTTCCCTCTAACACCCCACTGGAATTGAAATCACTGCAATAGCCACTGCCAAGTACCTCACAATGGCTATTTGATAGTGGTCCTTTAAGTCTGTACCCGGGTGGTTTCCAGTTTTTCACTTCATCAGCATGGGGAGGCAATGACATTGTTCAGACTAATATTTCATCCTTAGCTCTGGATTCCCTTGGTTTTATACTTCCAACTCTTCCTTCAGTTTCTTGTAAGGCCTTATGATTTAATTTAATTTTAGCTTATAGCTGGCTTTGGTACCTGAAGAGTGGCAATTTGTCCTTTAAATTATTCACCCAGGGGAGTCAATGTTCTTAGAAAATGAGGAGGGAGAAGTTATAAGCTCAGTCCCAGCAGAGGGATACATGACACACACTGATGCCTCAGCCACTTGTTCTTCTCCCACAATGCCTTATCTCCTATGTTCAGCCCTGGCTCCTATAATACCTCCTATTTCTGCAGAGCTTTTCACATTAACAAATAAAGCAATTTACAGAGTATTTACACACTGACTAGTGACTAATTATATACTTGCAAGCACTGCAATCATTCTGGACAAGCAACATTCCTCTACATTAGCTTCTGTGTAGGAAGGTGACTTGGAGCTGTATGCAGAATTCAGACAACAGTCAGTCTTGGCTCTGACACCCAGTTGTTCAATGGAGAAGCAATGTGCATTATCTCTGATGTACCTCCAAAGGTTCTTATCTAAGTAGGGCTAGAATGTTTACAAAAGAAGATGAAGAATGAATTAATACAATGACTCCAGTAGATCTTTCCATAGTTGTTGATAAAGCTAGGCAAAAACAAGGGAACCAGAAAATGCGGTATTATAAAGTTATTTGTTGAGACACAGGGTGCTTCATTACTGAAGACCATGATGAAGAAATTAATGCAGTTGTTAACTGCAGTTATTCAGTTAAAGGATAAGAGATAAGTAATTTTAAGTTACCACTAATGAGTACTTACGATCATTGATGTTTTTACATATAATCTTTTAGTTCATTTCATAGTCATCCCCATTTATCACATAAAATTCACTGAAGTTCAAAAAGGTGAAACAATGTTCTCAAGATTACACAAATGAAGAGAGCAGGAATAAAATTCAGGACTGTCTGATATTTACTCATTCTATCATAAGCTTCTTTAGGCTAAGAAAGGGTGACAAGCATTAACAAGATGAAAATATTGTGTGTGTGTGTGTGTGTGTGTGTGTGTGTGTGTGTGTGTGTGTGTGTGTGTGTGTGTGTGTGTGTGTGTGTGTGAAGGTGCTTGTACAGACCAAAGACCAAAAGGATTAGTAGCATTCCATTTACCGTGATTCTAAGAAAAGGAATGAAATATTCTCAGAGTTTTGGTTACACAATGGTATGGAAGCAATGGAGGTAAGCTTGATAAACTGACAAAATAGCACAGAGGGTGTTCTCTGATGAGTTAAGCAGAAAAACAAAACAGCAATCATGGTTAAAGATGAGTAGCAACATCAGTTTATTGGAATGTTAGATGCTAACATTCAGAGTGAAGTCAGTGAAAGGAAGTTCACAGTGATGCAGAGGAGGTAGAAGTAACATATCTGTATGGCATGGTGCCTATACTCCATTGGCTGGACTGAGCTCATCCTAATGGGGTGTTTTTAAAACCTTTCTGCAAATTCTCTGACTCTCCTTTCATTGATGAGTGGTGTCTGTCTCTTTTCTGTGAATCTGGGTTGACTGATTATCTAACAGAGTATTGCTGAAGGATAGTATGTGATGGAAAAAATGACTCATCTGCTACCTGATGTGAAGCAAGGAATGGATAATTGGTACACCTGGTGAGTGTTAGACCCCAAAGTATGTATCCAAAGAAAAGAGCCCAGTTGGTGAGGTAGGGCATTTACTTTTGGGAAACCAAAAGACACAGTCAAAGGGTGAGAAGTATAAGGTGTAAGAAATGAAGGGAAAGTAAAAGATCAAAGTCAGTTAGTTATAAGAGCAGACTGGAAGGCAGTCAGGGTGTAGAGTACAAGTATTCATTATGAACAATGTGGAATGGAATCGGTTCAGGACTGATGTGTTAAGTCATTCGAGGCTTATGTTCATGTGTTCAGCAGAAATGTTCTCAAGGTTAAGGAATCTAGGAATCCTAGACACTTAAAAGTTTAAGAGGGAAGCAAAACCACTTACTTGTTTTGTTCCTGGGCTCTCTACAGCTAAATATACCAGACAGGGAAGACTGCACTAACACTGGTTTGTAAAACCAGACAGGTGAGTGTAAGGTATATTAAATAGGTAGGTTTCATTAGGCAGCCAATGAAGAGAACACCACCCACTATTCAGGCAGGAAAAGAAGTTTATTGAACTACTGCCCTGCCATGCATTGGTGGAGAAGCATGGCTGAAAAGGAAAGGGGTGGGGTGACCCACCTCTGAGCCAGGACTTATCTAGGCCAGGGACAGGGAGAGGTGTGGCCAGGTGAGGTGGGGGGAAGGGTGTGGCCACACTGGATCTGGATGTGACCTCAGGGTCTGGGATCCTCCTAAGGTCAGATGGGAGGCATGTGACCAGAGGTGGCCCAGGATGTAACCTAGCAGGAGGGGAAGGTGACTGCTTCCAGGTCTGCCAGTTACCTAGGTAACATACTGGGCAGAAACTTAGCCAAGAGGGAGGGAGGTGTCCATGTGCAGACCTTACATTCCAGCCTTTTGATAATTATGAAAAAGAGTGAAGATTCTCTCTGGCAGGGGTAAAAGGCTGAGATGAGGTCTCCTCTGGGAGAAGGTAGTAGGCAGCAGCTGTCACTTGGGCGTTGAGTCCTTAGATGAAGTCTGGAGGAGGCAAGTCTCTTGGACGAACTCTGGAGAAGTCTCATGAGGCATTGAGGGACTAAAAAAAAAAATACTAGAGAGCAAATAAATGGCAAGAGGAAGGACTTGGGGCTGAAAATGTTGGTAGAAATGTCCCTAGCTACTTCTGACATCTGGAGACTAGATAGAGGAGAAGTCAGGTAACAAAGGCAAGAATATAAATTCCTGTCCAGTTAATAGGTAAACAGGTATAGACATTGGATGGGCAGGCTTCTTACTACTTCCACTGACCTCCCGGCTCTGGTTAATTTTGAAAGGGCAGGCACAAAGTGGCTGATGTGACATCATCTCCTCTTACTCCTCTCCATGGTCCCTTGTTCCCCAGACTGGCTGAGTCTAGGTGCTCATTGCTGGGATGGCTTGTCCCAGTTGGTATTCAAGGAGGTTTGAACTCAAGGCCTGGGAACTGTCCCTGAGCGCTTCTGCTCAAGGCTAGTGCTCTACCACATTGAGTTACAATAGCACTTCCAGTGTTTGGCTGGTTAGAGATAAGAGTCTTTAGCCATGCTTCCAGCCTGGCTCTTTGCAGGTTAGTTGGGAGATGGAGTCGTAGGGTTTTTCATCCCCGGCTGGCTTTGAACTACAATCTTTGCCACAAAAAACCCTTTGTTATTTCCAATTAAAGCAACAAGGAGATCAAATAGAATAAGTAGAGCTTACCTGGTCCTTATCAAGAATTGACCAAATATTCTGCAATGACAAAACTCAGTAGATGTGATGAGAATTTTAGCACAGATATGATATTGATTTCTTTCTGGTAACCCTAACAATGCTTAAGTTAACCAAAGTTTTAGAAAGAGCCTTAGCTTTTACAAATCCAAAGCAATTTTTCACCAGGAAATCAGCTGTGTGTGATGGAGCCAAGTGAGACTCCAGTCTACTTTTACCATAGTGGAGGTAGTCAGGATGGTCTAGGCAGGAGTGAGACCTGTCTTCCAGGTTGGAAGAGATGGACTGGATCTGGACTGCTTGTAGACTGGCTAGCACTGAACTACGTATCCAAACTGAACAAACTTCAGGAATCTCAGACAATTTAAGCCAAAATTGATTACAATGCCAGATAACAAGTTTATACAGACACAGACATACACACATAGGCATACACACACAGAATCAAGTTGAGGTTGGTACGAAGTCGAGTTGGTGCGAAATAGCAGCTGAGCTCCCATGATACCAAGATGGAGCATCCACCACATGGTCAATGCTAGAGAGAGCTAAAGATTTTGACAGTGAGGGTGCATTGCTTCTAGCACACATGGAGCTTCAGGTTCCACCCCCACTACAAAGGCAGAGGAGGGGTCCTGCAGGAGAGGGGGCCTTGTAGGTGAGGCCACAGAGGGCGGATCTCATATGGGAGGCCACAAAGGAGGGGGTACCTTGTGGGGAGGCTGCGAAAGAGGGTGTACCTCGCTGGGGAGGCTGTGCAAATGGGGGTGCTTCTTGGGGGAGGCTGCAGAAGTGGGTGGAGTAGTAAGCTTGGTGGAAGGTTAAGAGTCAGATGAGACCCAACCCTTAACCCACCATGTGGCCAAGATGGCGAACTCAAGATGGCGAATTTCAGAAAAAAATGTAAAGAAAACCTAAACACACGGAAACTCTTGACAATTTTCAAACCTAGCATGGCTAGCCTTTGAGAGGACCTAGAGGGAGGGTCCCTGAGACCCAGCCTGCTTCACACTCTTCAGTACACAAGCCAAAAAGTTGTAGAAAAGAGAAAGGGAGAGATAGACAAAGTTGGACATGATTAGCAGAAAGCAAATAGAGCCTGAAAGAAAACAGACTTCTGACCATTTACCATTGCAGAGGCAAAAAACTGTCTAAATCTGAGAACAGCCTAAAAAAATTAGGCACTCTGGCTTTCCAGGGAGAGCAGGAGGCATTTCAAAGAGGTTTCACAGCTTGGGTGGGACTCGCAGCACACTATTAAAAGTGTATGAGAGTCAGTCTGGTGAATGAAGGAGAGCCAACCAGGCAGAAGTGGCGTCCTGACTTCCCCCAGAGCCCTCTCAAGAGAAATGGTTAAGCCCCCAAATCGAAGCATCCTTGGCTCCAGAGGTGACCAGCTTTTTGGCTAAAGGCTGTAGGAGCTCTCTGGCATGGCGCCACATCTGGACAGAGACTGAGCAACAGAGAGCCGTAGAGAGTAGTTTCACTCACCAGAATTGAAAAGTGGTGTGGACATGGATGTGAAGGTCAGCAATGGTATTGGTGAAAAGTCTCACATGGTGTCTCAAGGAAGTTTGGTTCTCGGAAAAGTGGTGGTTAGGAAATTCTAACATTTCCATCTCAAAAACCCCATCCGAGTCATGGCACCATATGTAAGGTATATTAAATAGGTTTCATTAGGTAGCCAATGAGGAGAACACCACACACTATTCAGGCAGGAAAAGAAGTTTATTTACCTAACTGCTGCCCCTGCCATTCATGGTGGAGAAGCATGGCTGAAAAGGAAAGGAGGGGTGGGGAGTGGGCAACACACAACCCACCTCTGGACCAAGACTTATCTAGGCCAGGGACAGGAAGAGGTATGGCCAGGTGGGGGAAAGGTGTGGCCACATTGGATCTGGATATGACCTCAGGGTCTGGGACCCTCCTAAGGTCACATGGGAGGCATGTGACCAGAGGTGGCCAGGATGTGACCTAGAAGGAAGAGAAGGTGACTGCTTCCAGGTCTGCCAGTTACCTAGGTAACAGATACTGGGTGGAAACTTAGCCAAGAGGGAGGGAGGTGTCCCTGTTCAGACCTTACAGTGAGGAATACATTAAAAAAAAAAAAAAAACACTTATATTCACGGTATTTGATTCTGGTGCCCTGCATTGCATACATACATTTTTCTAATTTGGGGAGGGGAAGGGAAATAACAAAATTCTTAAATAAGGTTACAGGTTGACCCATTGTAACAATGAGATGTACAAGACACTATGTTTAAAATGAACTTTACAACTTGCATGGGGGGGTGGCGCAGGGAGGAGTTGGGGAGGTAGGGAAAAATAGAGGATGTATACTCAATAGGAAATGTACTCATTACCTTACTCATGTAACTGTAACCCCTTTGTACAGTATTTTTACAATAAACACACACACATACACACATACATATAATATATATATGTATATATATGTATATATATGTATATATGTATATATATAGCCCACTTATACCTAAGTTAGTTACATATGCTAGACACTAAAAGGCTTTTGGAATAAGATAGAACTCGTGTCAACTTTTTAGGAATCTTTAGAATTAAGGAAAACTGAGAATAAACAAATATCTTCAAAACAGAGGTAAAATCTATGTAGGCAGGCTTTGTATCTGGGATATCTTCTAGAGCAAATCATGGAAGGGATGATTTGTAATCCTTGGGCTATGGAGTTAGCATGAGTAGATGGAGAGGAAGTGTTTAGCTTGAATTTCTATATGGATTTGTCAATTTCTCTGATACAACTCTGCATGGGAGCTGGGCACATACTTGGAATTGCTATAAGCAGAGTTCTTTTTGGTGAATGGATTTATGTCATCTTACAGGCAAGTTTCCAGAAACTACCACAGCCCTTGTGCTTGTGCTGTAATTTCTTGAGAGCTTATTTGGAGGTTCTAGCAGGAGAGCGCAGCTACTCGTATTCCCTTGACCAAAGACCGAAGACCTCCTCTATCTGGGATGGTTATCCTCATCAACCTAGCATGCAGCTTTGGGAGGGACTCACATGGAGTGGTGAGGAAGGGGACACCCGCCTAGCCAGCCAGATCAGCCAAATCAAGTCTGGTGATCAATGGGTGACAGATGTCGCAGCCAGATCGCCCTCACATCCTTGTGCTGTAATTTCTAAAATGTCTACTAAGATTTGGCATAAGGTTCTGGTGGCATGATAGCATGCCGATGGAGGCTGAAAGACACAAAACTGAGAGGGTCAAGGGTACCATGAATGGTGAAATTCATGTCAATGAGATCTTGAGAGATAGTAACATGGACCTGTTTAAAAAGGAGAAATTCACTATGGAAATGAACAACTCTTGTGTTTAGGCATCTATCCTTTTTCACCAGTGGGGAAAAAAAATCCTGACATTCAAGTTTCACCCTACTGATAAAAGAATGAGATAGAGAAAATGTGGTTTATGCACATGGAAAAGATTTCAGAGTTGCCTAAACTTAACAGCTCTATATAACCTAATAGTGAGTGGAAGGTACTGCCAAAAAATGTGACTAGGTGAGGTATTGTGGTAAAAGAAATACTCAATACAGGGCTAGAAAGGTGGCTCAGTGGTAAAGTGCTTGCTTTGCATGCATTAGGCCCTAAGTTTGATTCCTCAGCATCACATAAGCAGAAAAAGCTGGAAGTGGCACTGTGGCTCAAGTGGTAGAGTGCTAGCCTTGAGCTGAAGGGGTGAGGGACAGCGTCCAGGCCCAGAGATCAGGTCCCACAACTGGCAAAAGAAAAAAAAGAAAAAAAGAAAAACAAAGAAATACTCAAGAGAAAGATGTGATGAGGAAGTAACTCTACAAACTGGATTCTGATGGATAGAAAGATGTGCAGAAAAAGGCCCCATTGAGGCAAGGGCATAGGGAAACACATGGAAAATTACTATTGAAACATGGTGTATTTATCCAGAACAAGAAGCTGTGGGGAGTTAGAAGCAAGAAGGATTTAACAATTTAAGGTGGTTGTCATATAGAATGGAATAGAAATAGGTGGGAGACATAAAGAAGCTGAGTCCAGTTGAACCCCAGGAGAAACTTTCATGTTGAAAACTATGCAAAGGTGAGAGCATTTTTCTCAAGAGGTAAAGAATTTCCAACCCTGAAGGCATTCAACAGAAACAGAGAGATCATTTGTCAAAGATAATATCAAAGTGCTTAAGAGTTATACTCATAAAACTGTGGCCCTTTATCACCTTATCAAATATATTTCTTACAACAGGACGTACTTTAATGATGAGGTAATCAGAAACTGTCAAGTCAGAAGATCAGAATTGTCATATATCTTGTCCAAGAATACCTAGCTGACAGTAGAAAACAAAGACCAAAATGCTTTGTTCTCAACTGTGTAAACATCTTTCCTCAGATAAATTGAGCTCTTATATCCAACAAAGGACACTGTATGGAGTTGTAAAATAGCAGGGGAGCAATGGCATCTACTGAGCCCTTTGAGAATACCAAGCATTGCCGGGGATCTCCAGGCCATCAGTGAACAAAACATGTCACTTCTTAGTTTGGCAAGCCTTATCTGATGTTGACACTACCACGGTTTGAGTTAATACTAAAATTATTTTATAAATTTAAGATCTGTTTATGAAAGTCTGTTTTAAAAATTCTCTGGGGCTGGGAATATGGCATAGAGGTACAGTGCATGCCTACCATGCATGAAGCCCTGGGTTCAATTCCTCAGTAGCACATTAACAGAAAAAGCTGGAAGTGGAACTGGGGCTCAAGTGGTAGACTGCTAACCTTGAGCAAAAGAAGCTCAGGGACAGTGCCCAGGTCCTGAGTTTAAGCCCCCGGAATGGCAAACACACACACACACACACACACACACTCTCTCTCTCTCTCTCTCTCTCTCTCTCTCTCTCTCTCTCTCTCTCTCTCTCTCTCTCTCTCTCTCTCTCTCTCTCTCTTTGAGCTGGGCACTGGTTGCATCATGCCTGTAATCCTAGCTCGTCAGGAGGCTAAGATCTGAGGATCACAGTTCAGAGCCAGTCTGGGCAGAAAGCCCTTGATACTCTCATCTCCAATTAATCACACACACACACAAATGGAAGTGGAGCTGTGACTCAAGTGTTCTAGCTTTGAGCAAAAGGAGTGACAGTGCCCAGCCCAGAGTTCAATCTCTAGTACTCATAAAAAACAAACAAAAACCTCTAAAAAACTCTTTAATCATTACCAAAGCATTAATTCCTAAACTTAGCAAAGGCAATACTTTTCAGATTCTAAAAAAGGGGATTAAATTTAAAATCATTCCATGTAATTTTTATATTTACATGAGGAATTCTTTGTGGTACTAGTGTTTGGACTCAACTCCTTTGACCACATTCCCCCCACCTCAAATGGCACTCTGTAACCTGACTCACCTCTCCAGCTCTACTTTTTGCTAGTTATTTTAAAATTTAGTTTAAACTGTTTTGAGATGTCATCTTGTAAACTGTCAATTCCTGGGCTGGCTTTAAACCTCAGTCTTTTGCATTTCAGCATCCTGAGCAGATAGGATTACAGACAGGAACCAATGATGTCTGGCTGTGTAAGGGTCTACATCTGGACTCTTCATCTGCCTGTGTGTCTAGCCATACTGCCTTGATGACTGCAGGCAGTCCAAGCTCTTTGTTCTTTTTCTTTTCACAATTAATTTGTAATTCTAGTCTCTTGGCTCAGCTGCCTGTCCAGGCTCTCAGAATCTCAGCTCTGTCTGCCTGCTGAGATATTATCATGACCTACCACCACATTCCTCCACATTTCAGCCTTCTCACTAGATATGATTGCAGGAGTGAGTCACCAACACGTGCCTTTCATGGGAAATTCTTTGGATAGGTTTTGTTTGGGACAAGTTCAAATTTCAGAACAAATCTAAACCCAAGTCTTTGAGTTTCTATCACATCACCTAGCTTGATAGCTATTTCTTTATGTTCTCTACCTGTTATCAAATAAAAATCCTTTTTTTCAGTTAATATATACACACATTCATGCATAGTTAAAATTCTCTGCTTCTATCATGCTCATATAAACAATGCATGCTCTTAGACAACTAGCAATTTATACAGCATAAATTGCCTTTGGGAGAGATTGAAAGCTATATAAACCCCCGGTGTGAAGTCAGCTTGAATGGAGGTGTGTCCCAGAGCAGAAATCTCTTAGAGCACACCTTGTTATGTTTTTTGACCTCAAATTGTATGGGACCTTGTAATAATGAATAGCTAGTGTCACTTCTCTATTCCTGGTCTCTATCATTGCCTCTCTGACTAGAGGTTTATAGTCTATAATCTTTGCTGTTGTCTTCTCACTGATGTTTTATACCTCAGTGACTTTGTGTTAGAACTGTTTTTCATTTGCTTGCTCATCCGTGGTGACCTAGTTTGGGCTCTGATTAGTTTATTTGTTGCCTGATGATGCCTACAAAGCCTTACAGCGAACATTTGACTTTATTTATTGTCTTTAGCTGTCAGTGCTTCTTAACAGAACCTTCCAAAAATACCCTAAAAGGTTATACCACTAAAAGGTGTAAACTTTCTCACTGACTTCTTCTTTTAGAGCTTCAGAGTTCCAAATCTGTCCCCATTCCTACCTCTTGCCTTTAGCTATGTGGCATTTTTTCCCCAGTAACCTGCATTGATCTAGCTAATAATTTCAGACTAAGGACATACAACCATGAGAACTCAGCTAGGTTCTCCTGCTTGTGACTAGATCAACTGCTAGTCACTTTTGAATCATTTCATTATCCTACAACCATCCATTTAGATATGGTAGAGTTTGGTGCCACATAGTAAGATTCAGATTGGTAGTTATAGAAAACACTTGAGTTTATAGACTTGTCCAAGAACATAGCATCCCTATTATGAAACCATCTCATACTTGTAATTCCTACAGAATAGTAGGCTACATTAGTAATGTTTTCAGTATAGAGTTATGAGGCAAATAATTTATATTGAACATTCCAAGCATATTAGAAAATGTGGGGAAGCTTTATCTATAGATATACCAAGAATACTCTACAAAACTTCTCAGAATCTTTTAAGCTAATACAGCAGAAAAGTATTTTAGATCTTTTAAAAGATTTGGGGCTGAGGGTATAGTTAGTGGTTATGCATGAAGCTTGGGGTCAGTCCTTGTCACTACAAAAAATAGACTAAAGCATAATTTTTAGATCCAGGTTAACTCTATTTTAAAAAATTGTACAGAATTAAAAATGAGAAGATTTGATATCTACTTCAATTCTACTACTAATATATCTTGGGTAAATCCACCCTCTCTGAGTGTCTCTTGACTACCTCATACCGTGATTAAGTGAGACACTGTACTTCAAAGAAAATGAGAGCATTGTGACCTAGTGAGGCACAGTGATATATGTAGCACACACACATCCTGTGGCTCACTATCCCAGGAACTTCTACCCTTTCACTCCCCATTAGACTTGGTGTCCACAAGAGTCCATTGTGATATTGTCAGATGTATCATTGAAATTACAAAATTTGTAAACAGATAAATGAAAATAAGAGGGAATTTTGTTCCTATAGATGTGAATTAAAAGCAATGGAAACACATAGAAGGTGTTTTTGGAAGATGTGGTTGGTGTGAACTATATTGGTGAAAACAGAATAATTCACCTTACAGATACTTCTATTAATCTAAGACCATTTTCTAGAAAACTAAAGACATGGAGTTTTGGTATATACTGTGATAGAGTAAATTTAGGATAAAAATTTGCCTGAGGAGCAGCTTGTGACTGATTGTCATGGGTACTTCCTTTTCATTTCTTCATTTTCCACATCTCTGCTCATTTCCCCCTGTAGATAGGGAGGAATTTGACTTCTGATTATCCACATGCTTAGGGTGCTATCCTTTGGGTTCTGGCCTTTAATTTTGAGAAATTTGACTTAGCTAATGAGGTCCTAGGATTTTTATATCAGTTCTCCTGTCTGGAAAGTCAATCAAAACAGAATTTGATTTTTCTCAAGTCAGCAAGTAATTTCAGTTCAAGTGTAGCTCTTCCCTGTGCTTACTTTTCAATGGTTGGGTCCAATTTTCCCTTTGATTTTGGCCTGCTGATTCCTTCTTACCATTTCAGCTCATTGATACTATTCAGACAATTTAAAAATATTTTTAAATAAGCACTTTTTTTTAGTGGGTTTACCATTATAATCTTCCTAATATCACATGCTGGGGACTTTCTAGAGAACACCTACCGATGATTCTTGCTAAGAAGCCTAACTGCCCTTCAAAACTGACTTGTCCTGGAAAAGGCTAGTGACAAAGCTGAGAATGACAGCCTTAGTCTTTGTCCTAAAACTAAAACCACTGGGCTCATTTGCATTATTTTTTGTCTTTATTACACGAAAAGCATTTGTATATTTTAGGTGGAAAATAGCTGGTAGGTAATGATTTTATATCTTTTCTACTTGAAAATTTTCTTCATACCTTGTCAATTTTTTGAGAATAAATTTATATCTAATCAATAAATTTATATATGTAAATATATTATGTAGATATATATCATATAATCTACATGTATATATTTATATTTGTATATAAATTCATAAGTCTATCATTGAATACAGTACTCTCCAGTAAATCTTTGAGTAATCTGTAAACTGCCCATAAAATCATGTATGTGGCTAGCATAATCTTTCCACTAATTTTAAATAACTTAAATATCTACATATGACTAGTGCCTCCATATTGAATCTTGCATATTCCGTGACAAATAGGTTTGTGATTTTTCAGGAAATGGTTGGTTATGTAAGAAGTCTACCTAAAAATAGTTTTGTGACTACATTTTTTTTCAAAAGCTATGTATCATCTGTAGATTATGAAACCAAAATGGTAGCAAGTACTACTGGCATATGTTTCAGCTATTTTCCTCATTGCTGTGATAATCTGGCATAGAGAACTTTAATGTTGACTCCCAGGTCCAGAGTTCAGCCCACAGTCCTTAATTCTTTTGATTCTGGGCCTATGGTGAGGCAGATTATAGTGCCTAGAGTATGGGGAGGAGGAAGCTATCCACCTTATGGTGAACAGAGACAGAGAGACAGAGACAGGGAGAAAGAGACAGAGACAGAGAGAAAGAGAGGGGGAGGGGGAAGAGGGAGAGAGCCTGCCTAAGTGGACTCATTTCTTTTTTCTTTTTCTTTTCATTCATTTGGGTCCCACCACAGTCAGGGCAAATCCTTCCAGCCCCTAATTATTCCTTTCTAGATATGCCCTCACAGACACACCTAGAGATTTGATTTACAAATCTCCTAGGTGCTTCTCAATCCAATCAAGATAACAATCAAGATTAACCATCACAATAGAAAACAAAATAACAAATACAACAGAATATTAATTCAACAAATATTTGTTGAGCCCAAATTATAAATCATGTACAAGACACATAGAATAATGTCCTAAGCCTGATTTTTTACTTTCTGTAAACATGCTGATGATAGATGATTCTATAAATAGCTTTCACTGCAAATTACAACTTCCATTACTTAAACTTTCCCTGGGTAATTTACTTAAAATATATATAAATAGAGTCAACATTAGTTCTGTATGCTCTGAAGATGAGAAAAGACAAATATACCATTAATCAAATTGTGTGCATACTAAAAATCTCAGAATTCCCACAATGAAAATCTCTTTTTAAAATTCCATACCTATAAAAAATGAGTAAAAAAGTCCAATTTGTCTTTCCTACCCTTTTCCTCCTATCCAATGCATGTGAACATAAATTATATGGAATATATTTGGTGGGATTGTAGAGAACTTTACAAGGCCTCAAAAACCTAAACCACTAGACAATCTAGGATAGTGTTTCTTCAAGTAGCACTTGTGAATCTTTACTGGGCATTAGTATATTCTCCGTAGTCCATGTGGAGAATCTTGACATGATGTGACTTGAATAATAGGATACCCTTACAATATTAATATAAGCATGTTCTGGATCATGTTAAATATGTAGGGTATTGCCATACAATTTCTCTTAAGATTGACAGATAGCTGGGTGTGGTGGTACACACTTGTAATCTCAGCACTTGGGAGATTGAGGCAAAAGAATGAAGTTCTTATGTAGCCAGTTTGGGCTACAAAGCAAGACAAACAAATAAACAAAGAATGGGCTGTAATTGTCTTGGATTAGATTTTTTGAAAAGCAGAGGTGATCTTATGCTAATAAACATATCCATTTGGACATTTATAATTGAATTTTCATTTATGCATGTTATGGATATTTAATATTTATTGTTATTCTTTTCATAACTGAAGGTATTTATTAAGTAATATAATTTAAACATATTGTATTATACATTTGACATGAGAACACAAATGTAAATGTTTTTCATAAAAACTTGCAACTTTTTAATGTTTTAACATGTTTTTCTATTTGTGTTTATTTCAAGAATTATAAAATGAGAAATATTTTTATTGTTACTGTTTTTGGGATAAGCATTCAATCCATCTCAAGTATATTAATGTGATAAAATATCACTAAAAAAAGCTTCATAGAGAAATTGTCAAATAATTGAGCCACTCAGCATGATAATAAGAGAAGAGCGTATTTTTGTCTCAAACATTGAATTCTTTGGCAAGTATTTCAATGTTTATTTTGAACACCAATTTCAAGAGAATTTCTTTTACATTACTTTTTAAAATTTTACTTAATGTTCTTACAAATGCTTTGGTTTTATGGATGTATTGAAGCCTATGAATTTCTATCTAACTTTATGTTTAGAACATTGTAACTATTGTAGGCTTAAGTGAAATTATGATCAAAATAATTTAAGACAAAACCATAGGTGTATGAAAAGTATGTGTGGAAATAGTGTACTGGAATATTGTCATTGTATTTGTGAATGCATCATAAAGCATTCTCTTTAAATATTTAGCCAATGTTTAAAATCAGTTTGCATTCCAAGGCTATGTATCATCTTTTAAAGTTCTTATGTGGCCAGAGAAAGTCTGGGAAGTATTAAAAACCCATCATGATAATCATGAGTTGACTGTATTCAATATCACTGCAGATAAATAATAGCTTTATTGACATATTGAAGTATGACAAGGTCAGGAATATTTTTCCTCTCCTATCTCAATTATCTTTTCCAATGAAATTTGTGTGCAACATATACATTATACAAGGCATGGCTTCACCTACCTTCTTAAATTCAGTAATTCCAGCTGGGAGTTGGTGGTTTACGCCTATAATCCTAGTTATTCAGGAGGCTGAGATCTGAGGATTCTGGTCCAGAGCCAGCCTAGGCAGGAAAGCCTGTGAGACTCTTACCTCAAATTAAACATCAAAAACTCCAGAAATGGAGCTGTAAGCTCTAGTGGTAGAGCACTAGCCTTAAGCATAAAAGCTCAGGAACATCACCTAGGCCCTGAATTCAAGCCCCAGGACAGGTACAAAAAAAGAAAAAAGAAAAGGAAATCAGTTATTCCAGATCTCTTATTTGTAGTCTCATTGGTTCACTTGAGCTTCAAATGCACCTTCATACTGCTCTAGTACACATTTCTACCTAAATGTTTAAAATATTTTGAACTCAAAACTTCTGAGCCACCCTCACGTCAGTGGTCAAGAAGCTCTTATAATTCTCTCCTTTCTATTGCCTCAGTTCGTGCTTACATTATATCATTTTTCAGCTTACTACTGCAATAGCTGCATATCTACATTCCCTGCTGTTGGCTGACTTTCACAACAATCTAGGTTAAAGTAGAATACAGTTGACCTCGTTGAGAGTTCTAAGTTGACTTGTGTCTATCTACATGGGCTTGCCTGCTGTGGTTTACTGAGACTTCTACCTTACGAGGCTGCAAATTTATTGATGGTATGAGGACTGACTTCATTCATCTTTGTGGAGCCCTAATTGAATGGATATAGGTTGCCTCCTTTGTTGCCTACTTAGTGGCCGAGTAACCTTGAACAAATTAAGGTGAAGCCAATGATTCTCAACCCTGACTGCATTAGGACTACTATATGACTACATCAAGATTGTACAAGGTTATTATTACAAAAAGAACCTCAGTCCTATCTTCAGCTCAATTAAATCAGAATATACAGAGGGTGGATCCCACAGCTGGATGTACACAGCATTCACATTATTTTAATATTTACAGATGCTACATATATCAGGATTGAGGATTACCACTTTTTGCCTTAGTTTTTCAATTGCTACTTGGTATCCATATCAAAATGGTATAGATACTTGAAGTAAAAATAAATTCAGCATAGTATTTTCAATGATCAACCATGATATTAATACACAACCTCTATTTGTAAGTTTTTCTGCTTTTTCAATTGCTAACTTCTCAGTGAGAATACGTTCCTTTTAATTCCTGGCAGGCAGCAAGAGTTTCCAAGTTTTGTGCCTTCATATTTGCTCTTCATCATGCCTTCAGCAGCTTCCTCTCTATTTTCAAGTCACTCTTGCAAGCACATGTAGTTTTATCTCCCTCCACCTACTGTTTCAGTATGGAGATGCTGCATCTTTATAGCACTTGTCTCAATGCGTCTTTATATACTGTATTTGCTACATTTCCCCATTACACCATAAGGCTTGTCTGTTGAGTTTTCCTCTTAAGGTCCAGTGCTTGGTGTCTGGTGCCAGCTACATTCTTAAAACAGTGGTGAAGGAATGAATAGATTGATAAATGATCCATCCTATAATTTTAAGCAGGCACAATCCTTTAATGGTACCTCTTGGTTATATGTATCTGCCTTAGTCTGTTTTGTGGTGTTGGCCTAAAATACCCAAAGCTGGGTATTTTTACAGGAAAGCTTAATTTTGGATGCTGGTCAGATGGCTCCACTGTTCAGCCCTTGATGAGGACCTCTGCCTATATCAAAACATTGTGTATGGTATTACGTGGGGAGCTCATGTGACAAGGAAAGATGACATGGTGAATCAGGAAAAGACCAGGGAGCGGGCCAGGATTCATTTTATTTAACAGCCTGCTCTATTGGTCATGAATGAACTCCTAACAAATCCCAATTACTCTGAACAGCATTGAAACCTTCATGAGGATGGGCTCCCATGACCTAATTATTTTCCTTTAGTTTCTACCTCCTAAAAGTTCCACCTCCTTAGCATTACTATAACAGCATCAAGCTTCCAGCCTGTTAATTTTAGGGGTCAAACAGAAGCAGTATCCCACATCAAAACATTATAATAAAACCAGAAATAAAAAGGACATTTTTCTAGTATTTTCCAAGCCCAATTATTGAGTAGGAAAATTACCATAATTTTGATTTTAAAATTATTTCGATGTTTTTAATTTGGTAAGGTTTCCAAAGGTCAGGTTGTTAGAAATTTATTATAAGGCTTAGTAAGACATTCAACCTTTGGCAGTCATTAGTGTTAGTCTAACAATATACTCTTCCAAGAAGGCAAATAAACTTTGCTGATGTTTGTATTAGCTAGCTAAAGAAGGTTTTCTTTTCTTTTTTTGCTTTGTAACTTACCTTCTGGTTTGTTCAGTTGGGAGACCAAACAACATACAAAGATAAAGGAAAGAAATCAAAGAATTCTCCAATCACTGACATTTCTACTAGGAAAGAGGACCTTAGTAATCATCTGAACCACTATTTCATTTTGCAGAGAAGACAAAAGTCTAGAAAAATGAATTTATTGGATACAGACTGTCACAGTGGCAAAACACAATTCAGTTTTCAAGAATCCTTCACCAGGCATCCACTAATAATACCGGACCAACTTCTTTCAAAGTTATTCGGACTTCTCAAAGTTTTTATGTTCTGGAATCAAGTAGTTAAATAATTTAATGTTCCAGACATAACAGAAATTTAGTCAAAGTTTATGAATTGACCTCCAATCTTATATGTCTCATCAAATATTTTTCTTCATGCAGACTCTGCAGTTCATATTTTTCCAACTCTGATTTCCCACCACAATCATAGCATCTCCTTCTCTCTCTCATATATATAATATATATACATATATATATATTTATATAAAATCTTCAATGACCAGAATTGAGAGACCAATCTCTTCCATGAAATTTATCCTGGTGCTTAAGCAAAGACAAGGGCTCTTTGTATTTCTCTTCAGGAATTTATATTCTGCTTTGTAGTGCAATGGGGATAACTTCATTAGATGTTAACACTCATAAACTGCTTCCATATATAGTTCTTACTTTCCAGGGCTATCCCTCTGTGCAATTAATAAATTCCAACCTGAAGTAAATTTCCATTATGTTTTTCTTTTCCAATTATGATTTTTCTTAAGGTAGTTTTATACGGTTTGAAAATGGTGGGTTGGAATAAGCATGAGAGGGACATGTAAGACTCATGCTGTTTTATTATAAGAGTCATGGAGGGGCTGGTGTTGTGGCTCAGTGGCCAAGTGCTTACCTAGCATGTATAAGGAAGGCTCTGGGTTTGATCTCCATCACTGTAAAGTCGTCTCATCTGTGGGTGTTTTTCTTTTTAAAAGCCCTCACCTATTCAGTATAATAAACCTAGGTCGTCAACTACTAGTGTAAAAACCCACAGGACTTTAAGAGCCAGAGAAAACAAAGTTCAAGTAAATTTTTAGAATTTTGTGGCAAATTTAGCTTCTCCTGCACCGTGTAGAAGTAAATGTGATGAAAAGATTATAAACCTAAAAATCCATCTTATCCTTTACCAAAGTAAAACAAACAACGTAGTTCAACCAGCTAACACTCTTATGGAACTTTTATGCTCCTACTTCATCTAATGCTTTCCTTAAAATCTGGCCTCACTTGTAAGCCAGGGAAAAGGCGATCTGAGACAGTTCTGCCACACAATATAATCAAGCCTTTAGAAACAGAACTTTGCCTGTGAATGAATGAATTGAATGAATGCTTTCAGCGTTTACAAGTGGCTGGTCTGCGCACGGATCGTGCCGTTTCCATTCAAAACGCAAGTTCACGTTCAAATTCTAAGGACTGGTTCATGCTCTGGAAGGCTGGCCTCTTCACGTCCACGGAAGCGCTACCTGGGACAAAGGAGGGCTTCTCTCCACCTCACCACGACACCCCCAAGGCCTTCTCCGGAAGCAGCCGCCGTGACAGGCAGGACGGCCGGCAGGTGCAGGATGGGGGGTGGGGGGGATACCGGGCAAACAGCCACTGTGCTCTCCCGCAATAAGCTGTGATTGCTCAGAGAGGGAAACCGGGCAGCGGGCAAAGCTAGGGCAAAGCAGCCAGGAACGACTGACAGCGTCCACCGAAGGAAGAAGCAGCTGGTCACCGGCGCTCCGGAGCCCGCAACCTCCCCGGTGAACCAGGGAGGCGCAGAGGGCGGCGCCTCACCCGGAGTCTGCGTGAGTCCTCGCACGACTCTCCTCCTCCGCCCGCGGGCGCAGCGTCGGGACTCGGGTCACAACTCCAGTCTCGCCGGGTCAGCAAACAGCTGATCCCGCAGCCTCCCACCACCTAGTCTGACCACGCCTCCTTCCAGCCCCCAAATCTCCAGCAGACCGGAAGCTCTGTTGCCCCGGCTCACTAGTAAACTAGCGAGAGCCGGCGGGAACCGGAAGTCTCTCTGCCCCGACTGCCGGCGCGGTGTGCGTCCGCTGCGCATGCGGGGTAGGGCTTGGGCGGACTTGTGGGAGGGGAGGAGGAAGAGGTGGAGCACGGGGGGCAAGGGGGCAGGTCCCAGAAGATGGCGGAGGCGGGGGTGAGTTGGGAAGTCTCCCAGCCGAGAGCAGGTGACGTGGTGCCGAGGCAAGCAGCCTGAGGACGAGGGTAGCCCTTGGGAAGAGGAAGTACTTATGCTGTTTTGCAGGCTGGGATTCCTGGTGGCAGGTGTGGGGGACCGAGGACCGCAGGTGGGGCCTGCAGATGGAGGGGCTCCTCTCACCTGGGAGAGATCTAGGGGGGACTTCCGGCTCGGGGGGGAGGCTGCAGGGCAGGCCCAGGCTTCCTGAACAGTGGGCTGAAGGACAGCGGGAAGGGCGACCCTGGAGGTTTTGATGGTGGTGGAGGTTTGGCGAGCTGTCAAACAGAGCTGTCAGGACTTGGGTAGCTTGTAGCCTGGGAGAAAGACTCAGGTTTGCGATGGAGATGGACCAGCATTAGGACTGATATCAAAGTAAACTTTGTATCCACCAAAATGATATGACATTGAGTTGGGGAGTAGGACTTTGGCTGTTTGGATTGGGACTGCGTACATTGGGAGCAGATCTTGTGGGTACAGCCAAAGAAAACTCTTGCCAGGGCTTAGAAGTCGATTGGTGTTAGCTGCTTGGATTTTAAGGTCGTCCGCGGGATGTGACCATCTGGAAAAGAAAGCATGCCTAAGATAGGGGTGGATGTAGAGAGGGTGGGGGGCTAAAACTTAAACAATAATGACCCGTGTCCAGTTATTAATGAAAAAAGTTTTTAAAGAATAATACTCACTAGATAGCGTAGGAAAAACATACTGTGAAGAGCTTGATGTTTTGTAGGATTGATGGATGATTCAAGAAGGAACCCATAGACTAGCTTGCTGGGCCCCGAAACTGCCTAGCAACAGTATTGTAGTGGTACTGAAGATTGCAAGGAAAACAAGCTCCATCCAGTCTTGGGTGTAGAAAAATGAAGGCAGCTGAGCTGTGGCTAGGTTATGTTTTCTAACTTTGAGGTTTAGCACTGATAGTTAACCAAATGAAAATGTGTGAAAGGGATGCCTTCGCTAATTAGGGTCCCATAGGGAGAAAAATAGCTAATGTACTTTTTTTTTTTTTTTTTTTAAATCCCGCGGCTCCCCCCTTCACTCCCATTTTCTCTGGACTTCGTGTTCAGTAATGTGTTTTGACAGTGTGTTGTTACATAGTGAGTTTTCATACTCAGGTTCATGTCTAGTATGATCAATCTGTGAATCATGTATATTTGGGAAATAGTTGCATTTACACATAGTTGCACTGAAAAGGAAATAATAAAATGCAGTTCCATTATTCAAAAAGCTTCTTTTCGTTCTTACCAGAAAATTAGCCCCAAATGGTAGGCTAAGTTTTTTTTAGAGACAGAGATCGATATTTAAAAGTAGTAGAGGAATTCAAATGTTTCTTGATTAACATCTTGATTAACATTTTAGTGTTGAGGAAAAAAACAATGTATTCAATGCAAACATTTTTTTTTCTTAGAAGTTTAAATGCACTTAGCCTGTTATTCCTACACTCATGCTTTTAAGGAGACCTAAACTATTCCATTGATTTGTGTGTCTTTCTAGTCTTAATGCATATTCTCTTTTGTGGACAATATTCTAAATTAAGAGAGCATATGGTGAAAAAGAAGTAGTCATTCAGCTTTATGATTTGGTAATATATTTGGAAAATGAGGACTGTTTGGAAAATAACCACCTTTGTTTGGGTCTAGGGAGTATTACAATTGTTAGAATGCAACTGGTTCTCTAGGGGGTATCGCATTCATTAAAATGCAACAGATTCTGAAGTTTTCTATTTTTGTGTTAATTTTCAAATGCCTGTTGCCTTTAAGTTGATTCTGTGTTAACATAAACTTCAATTTTCATCCAAACAACCAGAATCATTTATATCCCTTTTTTATTTACCTTCAAATAATAATATCAATTCATTACCAGGTAGACACATGGAATAATGTTTTTTGTATTTTTGATGCTTTGTCACTGTTCTAGCCAAGGTATGTGAAGTATTTTTCTTTGTTCAGTCATGTGTCTTATGGCAGTTGTAGGCAGGTATGTAGGTAGAATTTTTTCATGTCCCGTAGAAAGGTTTTTGTTTTACCTTGTTGAAAACATTCCTTTGGAATGTATAGCAGTTTACCAGTATAACTTGAAAAACTTTTTCTGTGTCATTTTGTGTGTTTGTGTGTGTGTGTGTGTGTGTGTGTGTGTGTGTGTGTGTGTGTGTGTGTGTGTGTGTCGTATTTACAGAAGAGGAAATGTTGTGAGGTGAAAGAAAGTCTAGAGTTAGAGTGGTTGTGCCTACTGGGAAGGAGTTGTATGTTCTTAGAAAGTTATTTGGCCTACTTGATTTTGTAAAGTGGGAATTTAAAGCATCAGCTTTTATTACCAAGATTATCAGGAACCATTGTGATATTGTCCTTTAAGCAGTGTTTATATCTGAAATTTCTTCCCTGACCAGTAGTTTTTTCAAATAATCTATTTTTTTCAAATGTAGATTAAAAAATGGAGAATCAAATTTCTTATTGTTGTTAGCAATATTTACATGTATAAGTATGCTTTAAGAAAATGATGCCAATAATTAGAAAAAACAAACAAGCCATATTTGTTATTCAGATCTTTTTTCTCTTATTTGGTCCTGTCTTGGGCTTGAACTCAGGGTCTGGGTGTAATCCCTGAGCTGCTTTTCCTCAAGGCTAGTACTCTGTCTCTTGAACCACAGCTTCACTTCCAGCTTTTGGTAGTTTATTGGAGATAAGAGTCTCACATGCTTTTCTGCCCAGGCTGGCTTTGAACAATAGATCCTCAGATCTCAGCCTCCTGAGTAGCTAGGATTATAAGTGTGAGCTGCTGATACCCACCTATTCTTCAGATAATTTACAATAATGGCACTAGGGAGTATAAGTTACAGAACTCCTTTAGTGGGCAATAGATAATGAATTTTTAAAGCAACTTTATGGTTTCATTGTATGATCTTGTGGAATTTGCTATCCACTTGATGAATCTGATCATTACTACATGTCTGCAGTGCATACTTGTAATGGGAAGATCCAATACATCCATTCCATGTACCCCTCTTCCCCCCCCCCAAAAGGAATAAAACTACCGACCCATTGGTACAGACTTCAATTTGTTATTTCACTTGATCACTTCATGTGGTATTCTCCTTACTGGTAAAGTGAGAAAATGTTTAGAACACTGATTCTTAACTTTATTTGGATACTGGAGTTTTTTGAGTCCTTGATATAAGGACTCTCTTTTCTGGAAAGTGCACACATGTACATTTTTGTTGGTTTTGCACAGGGCTCAAAAATAAAACCCTCTGTAATAGATGATCTCCTGATTCCCTTCCATTTCTTAAATTTTAGGACACAATGCTTCTAAAGCCCTGTAGCTTCTATTTTTGTCCACAGTAATTATACCATTGTGTAGACACAAAGTTGGCTTTGGATCTCATTCAAATAAACATCAAATGTTATTTTAAAAGAGAACTTGTGGGGTAATGTAGGCAATTGTAAAGAAGCACTACCAGGAAAGATGGAGTAAATACTGGTGACAAGAAACAAAAATAGTTTAGAAAGTCTTTACTAGCCTTGAAGTAGAGTGAGGAAATAGGACTCTGGCAATCAGAGGCTCTCACTTGGAGGACAATGCCTCCCTTGAGGCATTTGGATGTACTTCGAGGACAATTTTGGTTATCACAAATGGGGAGGCTGGTATTTAGTGGGCAGGAACCAGGGATGGTAAATGATATGTAAGGATTAGATCAGTTACACACATTCAAGAATTAATCTGCTCCAAATGACAGTACTCTGACAAGTCCTGGAAAGTGATGAAGGGTTGGGGATAGAAAAAATGAAATAGCTTCAAAACTGAAGTTATTTTGTTTCCTTAGAAAGTACTGTTAAACATAAAGTATCCATTGCTGTTAATTCCCCTTTGAAATAATTCACAGATGGAAGCAAGTGATTTGCTAAATCCATCCTCTTTTACTCCATTAGCCATAGATTGGGTGCAGTGCCTTCTGAAGGACTTTGTTGGAAATTCTGAAGGGCAGTCTCTTAACAATTAATGTTTATGGTAACCATGTGAATTTTTAAAAATACCATTTTTGCTGGGTGATAGTGGTTCATACCTGTAATCCTAGCTACTCAGTAGGTTGAGATCTGAGGATCATTGTTCAAAGTCAGCCTGGGTAGAAAAGCCTGTGAGACTCTTATCTCCAATAAACTGGCAAAAAGCTGGAAGTTGGGTGTGGCTCAAGTGGTAAAACACTAGCCTTCAACAAAAGCTGATCAGGGACAGCACCCAGGCCCTGAGTTGAAGCCCCAGGACACACACACACACACACACACACACACACACACACACACACACACACACACACACACACACACACACACACACACACACACACACACACACGATCTCCTTTTTAGTACACTTTTTGTTTTAGTATACCTCAAGGTGTTATGTGTTTATTCTCATCATTTGGACTACAATATAGTCTCCTGCTTATTTTGGCATTCATACTTTGAGAATATAGTGCCAGTAAAGTATTTAGTAACTTCTGATTTTATATAGATCCATGTTAATTAAAAAGAAAAAGGGTTAGCTAATTGAGGAGGGTGTAGTTGGACACTGGGCACAAGGAAAATAGAATAGGTTTTAGAATCAGACCTGAGCCAACATTCCAGTTCTGATCCTGCATGTTCAGTACTCATTTGCTAAATCCCTTTGATGTAGTTTTCTCATTTGTAACATGAGGATGACAATTCCTCTCATTAGGATTGTTCTGAGGATGAATTACTCTGTGTCTGGCAGAGAGTAAGCTCTCAAAATGGTACTCTTATCAACAATGATGATGAGGGTGAATTCTGTAGCTGGTAAACCCTGATGAGTATCCAGCACACATGAAAGGCTGATTGTATCAATTCCATACCAGATCCAGATGGTGGTTTTCTGGGCATTTTCAGAGTTTCTTTTCCTACAGATTGTTTGTAATATACACCATTTCCTACATTCTAGTAAGCTGTGGAGCTCAGTTATGCTATAGAATAAGTAGGTTTTAAGGACCAGTTTGAAAATGGTATTCTCTGTTAAGTGTTTATCATATAGGATTGATAGGCTAGGAAAGCTGGGAGCACTATGTTCTCTTTTTTATAGTTGTTATTTCTGCTAGCCCCATTTGTTGAATATAAGTTCCAAGATTTGTGAAGTGGCTTGAGAACTAGAAACTCAATGTATTATAAATGGTTATGCTCTAAATTTTCCTTCTGAAAGGCCTGCTGAATCCAGAAGAGTGAGCCCAGTTTAATTAAACAATTAGGACTATGTATGTGTGGAACTCTCTGGTGGACTAAGCAGAGGCTCTGTGGAGGTGTAATAGTGAATAAGGCCTACATAAAAAGTTTATTAACTGTAAAGTAACTATACATATAATTACCAGGTAGCAAGTGGAAGTACTGTTGGAGTTTTAAATAAATTGCTTTGAGAGTCAAAACTAATGTCACTTATGTACTAACTTGTAAAGATATCCAAGATGGATCATAATTGGGTAGGATGAAAGTAACTTACAAAAAATAGCCTGTGTGGTATTTTCCCATTTAAAAACTGTTAGTATTCATAGAAGACAAACAAAAGTATAAGTGACAAGTTTGGAAAGGTGAATGTCATGACAAGAACAAGGGCTTTGCAGTCTGGCTGCCAAGATTGTGTTCCTGGTGACTTAACCTTTAATGTTTGCCTCACAGTGGTTGTCATAGACAAAACTTTGCTTACCTCTTAGGGGTTGTTTTTATTTTTTACCTTTTGAGGCAGAGTTTTGTTATGTGGCTTAGTACTTCAAACTCCCAGTTCTCTTGCCTCAGCCTTCAAACTGCTGAGATGACAAGTGTGTGTCAAGGTTAAGTAAGTTTCCTTATATCAGTGCTTAGAAAGACATACAAAAAGCTTCACATGTTGTTTATCTGAAACACACACAACGATGACTACATTTGTATGGTTTGTGTTACCATAATGAAATACTAGAGGCAGGCTAATTATAAAGAAAAGAGCTTTATTTTGCTCATTGTTTCAGAGATTCAAGGATATCATACCAGCATCAATTCTGTTCTGGCAGCTATACAATAGATGGCTAGAGTGCTGGTGAGAGGGCAAGATCACATTACCAAACAGGAAGCAGAGCGGTTGGGGTCTCAAAGTGCCTGCCAGGGCTCTGCCTCAACCAAGCCCCGAACTGGTGAATCTCCATGGGTAAAAACAATATTCAAACTCTGACAGTCACGTTACCTAGACTGATTGTGGTAGAATGTTTTTGAGTTTTGGGAATCAGGCCATGAGGATAAAACTTCTGTAGAAGTATTGTCCTTAAGTTACTCATAGGCCTCCTCTTTTACTGCTTCCTCTTCTGGCTTGCTTACCATGACTGCCACGATTGCAACATTTGACAGCCTCTGTGAAAGTAGTATGGGTCACAGCTGTGACTCTGGGGAGAGCGGGGCAGGTCTGGCTTCTGTGGTTAGTGTATATATTGGTGTTTGGTGCTCTGGTATTTATAGAATGCTTTTATGGAGAAATTAAATCTATATAAGCATTAAAACGTTCAAATGGTCATTTTGTTCTTCTACAGAGGACAGCCTCAAGAAAAAAGTCCCATTTTATTGTGAAAAGTACAGTATCTTTGGTCAGAATATATTATGTTGCTTTTCTGTAAAGTATGAAATACTCCGTTGTAACTAATGTGTGTGGAGAGTTAGATAGATGATACCTTGGATTGTCATCTTCCAAATTTTTTTTTAAATTGTGAAAACACCATACAGAGGGGTTACAATTATATGGGCAAGGTAATGAGTACATTTCTTATGAAGCATTGTTGCCTCCTCCTTTGTTTCCCCTTCCCATCTCGCCCTCCCTCCCCTGGCATCTTCCAGATTTTGTTGGAAGTATTTCAGGTTAACTGTTTGTTTTTTCTAGAGGAGGGGCTAATTTTTTTTTTACTATTATTCTAATGTTTGTGTTTCTTGGATTACTTATTCTGGCCTAGTAAATCTAAATGTGGTACTTAAAAATTATGGCATACATATTATAAAATTACTATTAAAATATTTTCTTAATCAGCAAATAGCTAATTTAAATAAATCATACATATATTTCATTGTGAATGTGTTTAAATTAACTAGTGTAGAAATCAGAAAAAGGTGTATATATGTATCAGACACATATTGATTTCTTTTTTCTTTTCTCTTGCAGGATTTCTGGTAGGTCCTACTTCAGGACAAGATGTACCATTGAAATATCGGTCCACTTTGATTAACAGACAACTGGACTTGTCAGCTGGCAAGCTTCTTTTTAACTTAATTTTGTTTTCTTTTTACGGCTTGGACTTATGAAACTATGGCAGAAGGAGAGACGGAGTCACCTGGACCCAAAAAATGTGGCCCATATATCTCATCTGTCACTAGCCAGAGTGTGAACTTGATGATTAGAGGAGTAGTTTTGTTTTTTATTGGAGTATTTCTCGCATTAGTGTTAAATTTGCTTCAGATTCAAAGAAATGTGACACTTTTTCCACCCGATGTGATTGCAAGCATCTTTTCCTCTGCGTGGTGGGTACCCCCATGCTGTGGCACAGCTTCAGGTATGTGTAGGCTATTTCTGCAGTGTGCAGGAAGGAGACAGGACAAATGAGTGGATGTGCTTTGAATGATAAACTTAAAAAAAAATTAATCAGCTTGGGGTATAATTTAAAGTCAGAACAATGGATCTGTAGGTGAAAACCTTGATGTCTTTAGGCAGTAGATACAGTCATGTAATTATGGCCACAATTCAGCTACAGAACATTTCTCTCATCCCTCAAACTCTTTTTTTTGGGGGGGGGTCCGGTCGTGGCGCCTGAACTCTGGGTCTGGGCACTGTCCCTCAGCTCTTCAGCTCAAGGCTAGGGCTCTACCACTTGAGCCATAGCACCACTTCCGGCTTTTTTATTTTCTGCTTATGTGGTGCTGAGGAATCGAACCCAGGGCCTCATGCATGCAAGGCAAACACTCTACCACTGAGCTACCTTCCCAGCCCATCCCTCAAACTCTTTAATGCCATCTTTCATTTCTTCTCTACCTCATCCTCAGGCTACACTGCTCTGCTTTTCTCTCACTAAAGACTTTTTTTTTTTAACTTTTTCTAAAATGTCAATAGAATATAGAGTATGTACTCTTTTGTGATTTCTATGTGACCTGTGAACTTTAAAAATTTTATCTTTCAAAAAATAAATCTTGGCTTCCTTTAGGATGAGACATTTAGCATCACTTCTCTTAAGTTAGATTTTAAGTGATTGTGATGATGGCCAATACAATTTGATTTTGAAACAAATAAAAATTTGAAAAATGAAAAAAAATATTAGAGTTTAAAGCTTCATGTTGTATTTTTTAGATTTTTATATATGCGTTTATCCTTTACATCTTGTTTTGAAATGTACCATGAGAATAACAAATGTTGCAGAAATCAACAAGGCACACTCTCCTTAAAATCATCATTATGCTTTTAGTTACTCTGGCTTGTGTTTTGATTGTATAGACAGTGTGCAATGGATAAAGTTGAACATTTTAGATACTTTATTGATCTTGAGCTTCCATAATGAAAATCTCTTTTTCTAATGACTTAAACAAATAAGTTAATACATAAAGTCATAGAAGGTAGCCATAAACATGTTGTAGAATATAATATGGTTTAGATAGAAAAATTGCATTTTTGAATGCCCATACTTAATATATATCAATATCTCACACAGGAAATAGGTCCTCTTATCTTTCATCCTAGATTTAGAAGTCCAAAGGTGTGTCCAAAGGTGAGGCTGATTTGTGATACATATTTAAATGATCTCATGAAACCTGCTAGACAATCATGTTATCCTGTTGCATGGATCAGAAGACATTGTCATGGTAATGTTTACTGTGACTTTTATAATGAAGACTAAATATTACAGTATTCACTTTAAAAGAGAAGCCATAAAGTTATTGATTCTTAGCTTCTCCAGGATTATCATTTTCTAAGAGAAATAGTCCAAATAGACAAAGACAAGAAAACATAGTTACATTTTTATCACTCTTTGTTAATGTCTGCTGGTCCTCATGCATTTAGATTCAGAAAAGAAAAATCAAAAGCTTATTCTAGTTTTGTTATTTTCCTTAAAGGTAAAGCTCTGGCAGGCTGCCAATAGAAGCCTTTGGATTTGGGAGAACATGCCTTTCAGTACTTACAAAGGGAAGGCAGAGGAGAGCAAGATGACTTACTACAGGTCTACTGATATGGCAGCACATCTCTTAACCCCAGGATTCTGTAGACCAGCTTTGGGAGAGAGATGGTGGTATTGTGTCTGGTTTGGGGAATAAGAACTCTGAGATAAAGAGAGGAAATCAATGAGATGAGGGCCCTGGACCAGGGCTAGTATATGGTAGCATCATATACTGGGGAACAGAACAGAGAGAGCTGGTCCCTTTTTTTTGGTACTCAGATCACCTCTTTGCAAGCCTTCACTCAAGGTGGTAGGCCTGGATGGAATCTGCTGGTGTGTGGTATATATTCTGGTTTGGGGCAGAAAAGTTTGAGTTTTCCTTATACCTCATAGAGAGATGGGGTTCATCTGCTCTTTCTTGTGTCCCTGTCACAAGGACTCTTTTTTCAATAAACTCAGATTTAGAAAGAAAGGCTCCAAATCTTAGCACTGCCACTTTGTCCTCACTGTCCTTCTACTAAGTTTGTTACACTTAACCTCATACCTTTTTACTTGGTAGAGTTGCATTCACAGTTCTTGCTTGACAGTTTCTTCTGTAAATGTGTGCTATACTTGGGCAAAACAAAGTAGAAGTATCCTCAAGTCTTGATTCCAATTCACTGTGCTGCTGGTTTTGTTGGGATGGATGAAAGTAAAGATTTATCAATGTTTCCAAGGTAGAAAATGGATTTCGGCATATTGTCTGCTTCCTCCAGTCCTGATTGTCATTTCAGGGAAAATATGAGGAAAAAAAAGAAGTAAGTGATGTAAGAAATATAGTTGTTGTTGTGTGTGTGTGTGTGTGTGTGTGTGTGTGTGTGTGTGTGTGTGTGTGTGTGTGTGTGTGTGTGTGTGTGTGTGTGTGTGTGTGTGTGTGTGTGTGTGTGTGTGTGTGTGTGAATTTTTGGGTGGTATTTATGTTGATATGTATTTTCCAAAACCATTGAGGTTCTTAACATCATTAGTAAAAACTAATGGTCATCTTTTGATGACATTCTTAGACCAAGTATCTATCTTTTGGAGGGTCTCCATCCAGACTCAACATTTTCTCCCTGTAAACAAGAGCCTCTGGTTATTTCTTTTTTTCTTTTCTTGTCTTTTTTTTTTTTTTCTTTTTTGGTCATGGGGCTTGAACTCTGGGCTTGGGCACTGTCCCTCAGCTCTTCAGCTCAAGACTAGCACTCTACCACTTGAGCCACAGCACCACTTCTGGTTTTCTGAGTACTTTATTGGAGATAAGAGTCTCATGGACTTTCATGCCCAGGCTGGCTATGAACCATGATCCTCAGATCTCAGCCTCCTGAGTAGCTAGGATTACAGGCGTGAGCCACTGGCGCCCGGCTGTTTATTTCTACTTACCTATAGCACAGTCCTTGACAGAAATGATGATGATTCTTCAGGACAGCTAGAGAAGCCTGATGAACAGCTTTTGATGCCCTTTCCATTTCTCAATTACCTGTTGTTCATTTAAAGTTGCTGATGTTAGGAGTTGATTACCTCCCTATGGGTGCAGAATAGAGTTAGAATTGGAAAACTTGTTCATTCCCAAGGGCCACAAAAGACTCATCCTAAAGATTTCTAGAGAAGTTGCCACAAAATCCACAAGTAGCCAAGTTGAGTCCATACTTCTGAAAGTAATAATTAAAAAGAAAATATGTTTCCTCTTTCTTCATGTTGATCATTACCCCATTCCTGGAGAGTTAGCTCTATAAGATCATTCTTTTCACTCTCCTTCCTTACCTACCTCCCAAGAGATACACTACCTCACCGTCTGTTTCTTAACCTAGATGCTTGGAGTTACCAGTTCTTTTCTTTCTGTTTGTTATTTTACACCTCCTCCACTCATGTTTTGTACTCACCATTGTAAGAACGGTTGCCCCTCTCTAGCACAGATATAATGTTGACCTCTTTCTGATTCCTCACTGTGGTAGGGTAGTCTTCTTACATTAAGGTCTTTGCCTACTTTTATCTTTCTCTGGATCTTTGTGAACTCTGAAGCTTCCTTCATGCCTGGGCTTTCAACTCCCTAGTAATGCCAGCTGTTCTCAGTCAGCCCTGTGTTTTCTCAAATGTCTCTGCTTGTTGAGAACACTGTATACTAGTCGCTTGCTCAATGCTGCTGCCCCTACGATCACCATTTCTGGGAAGCTTTCTGACAGCCACCACCCCACCTCCCAGCAATACTTGGAAGAAGAGGATCTGGAACCCTCAGAACCCTGTCAGTGCTTACCACAGCATTATATTCAGTAGTTTGCTCACTTAGCCACTGGGATCATGATTTGCTCTTTTTACTTCCCTGTCAAGCAAAAAAATTAGATATGTTGTGAGGTGTAAGTATTTGCTGAATAAAAATATAACCCTATCTGTCCTCATTTTTCATAGTTTTCCATGAAAGGGTAACAGCTGGAATGGCTTATTTTCCCCAGCCCTTCTTGCAAAATGCTTAACTGTGTTCCTTTTAGTGCCTCCCTACATTGAGCACAGTGCTAGGAAAATGTGATGGCTTACGATTGGTGTTTTACAAACTTCTTTGGTCTTTGGTATTGTCAGACTCTTACTAGGAAGTCATTTAAAAATATTACAAGAAATGTGATTTTGTACCAGCAAACTATCTGATTAAGCAGACAATATTTGCCTATGATTTTACACAGGCATGATTTTAAGTCTCTCTTTTAAAAAGAAAAAAATATAGGAAGTAGAAGAGAAGCTCAGAAATATTCTGCTGAGCTTTCCAACAGTGCAGCCTCACTGTGCTATTGCTATCAGACTCTGCTGCGCCTTTATTGAAAGGAAAGAAAGAAGACATTTAATGGGAAGTGACAAGCTTCTTTGAATTCTCCCTCTCAGTGAGCAACCAAGAACCATGCATACTCAATGGATTTGATCTTTATTGGCAAATCCCAAGGTTAGCAGTGTGACAGTTTAAATTCCTTTTTTGTGGTTTTGCTTTCTCTCTTCAGTTGTCTCTCACTTGTGAGTCTGACATCACACAAATAAGAATATAGTCAATTTTACTGATTTATATCTTTGCACACACGTCAGTATTCTCTATGTGATAATTCTTTACTTATGGCATCAACTGCTGAGCAAAATTGACTTGGAATGCATCCTCTTAGTTGATTTTACTCAGAAACAAGAAAGCAAGATGTAGATATATATATAGATACAAATAATATTGATAACTGCAGATACATCGATCTGTATATCTAACTACATATGTTTTATGGAGAGAGGAGGAGGAAGAGGGAGGTTGACAGATGAGATGTTAGTTTTCTAACTTCAGTTAGGAGAAAAGAAATAATGTTTAGATATTTTAAATTATTGGGCATGATTATTGTTATTTTACTTATTTACAAATTTAGAAATACGATAAATCTCACAAGATTTTAGAAAACTGTCTTTTTTTTTTTAATCATGAAATTTAAATTTTCAAATAGCTGCTAGAGGTCTGCATTGCTAAGATTTGTCTCTTGATGATCTGAGCCCAGATAGGAAAATGTGTATATTATTCCAGCATCTCTTCTCTAGATAGAACTTGTTAGACAGTTCTTTCCAGTACTGTCCTATTGGTCTATTGGCCTGTGATTTCAAAAATATATTAGTTTCTGGTTCTGTTGATGATTGAATTCAGCACTTGTAGGATGTAGCTAGCCAAATCCATAGGGGGAGAGGCACATCTGACCTTTGTACACTTAGATTTGGTATAATTCCATTAGACATCATAGGTGATGTTGGATATTTCTAACATGCTGTTCAACTCAAGTGGTTAGTATTACTTTATTATAGAATTAATAGCAGTACAGTTCTGTTTTGAGAAAGATTAGGAAATCACATCTGCCTACCTATTTCCTGTTAAGTTTAATCGGTAGAGTGTACTCTCTACATAAATTGTTGAATAAGGTCTAGGTTCATTAGCATTTTTTTAACAAATAACATAGTCTACATTTTCTTCTACATGAATAAAAATGTTAAGATTTGACAGGTATTTGAGTTAAGGATTAGATGAGACTACTTTGATTGGATGAGACTACTCTATAGTCATAGCTATTTTGTATACAGTTGATATATGTGTAAGTACACAGGTAGCTTTCAAGATGTTCTTTCCCAAATTAAGAAATATACTAAGGTGCTTTCTTCATGCCTTTTAATGGTGGACTGAAATTCTACCTCTATATTTGTATTCCTGTATGCCAGGTGCCTTAGATTTTTCTGTATGCAGAATGAAATGCACACATAGATTTCTGTTGAAAGTTTTCCTGCTTTAACTGTATGACCTCGGTCTTACTAGAAGAATAAAATGTGAGTGTCAGAAAAAGGTGGAAGATGCAGAAAACTAAGACAAGCAGCTGATAGGGGCAAAACTAATCTACATAACACAATAGCCAGGAGCATTTGGACATAGTATATATGATAAATTGCTTGTTACATGTTCATGCTTCTATCTTCTCTTTAGATGGGTTGCATCTAATAGCATATCTTAGGGTTGTAGAAATTTCAGAGGATATTGTTTAACTGTTAAATCGTTTGGTGCTTTTCAAGTCTCACAGATATTCAGAGCAGAAAAGTAGCATTTGTCAGTTTAGTCCTGTCTGTTCAGTTGGGGACCACACACTTAAAGAGTGTTTTGTCTGTTAGAATTAAAAACCTCTTGTCATTTACAGTGCTTTCTTCAATGAGCTATTCTCATTTTTTTGGTTTTGTTTTGGGAGGTAAGTTTAATAATGTCAGTGACAATGTTAAGTAACTTGATTTTTTGATAGAAGTATTTAAAATGGTGGCTATAGCGATTTTTTTGTAGCTTAATTGTTGCCAGAACGATACTGGAGATGACTTAATTTTTTTTCTTTTCTTCCACAGCTGTGATTGGGTTATTATACCCTTGCATTGACAGGCATCTAGGAGAACCACATAAATTTAAAAGAGAGTGGTCCAGTGTTATGCGGTGTGTAGCTGTCTTTGTTGGTATAAATCATGCCAGTGCTGTATCCTTTACACTATAATGAAATGCACAATAATAAAGCAGCTTGCAACAAACCAAAGGTTAAACAGCCCCTTGCACCTTCACTGTAGTAAATTGTAATGTTCCCAAGTAGTCATAAAAACAATGCGGGCTGTGTAGATAGACATTGGAGTAGCTGTTGTACAGTTATAGTTGAGGGTATGGGCCTTATTAAATCTATTTTTCAGTATCACTTAGACTTCTCACATTAAAACATATGTGTTTGTCTCAATCAGGTTTTTTTAAAAAATAATTTTATTGTCAAGTGATGTACAGAGGGGTTACAGTTACATATGTAAGGTAGTGATTACATTTCCTGTTGAACATTGTTACCCCCTCCCTCATTTTTCTCCCACTTCTCCTCCTTCCAGTTGTAAATTTCATTTAATTACTTCCATTAAGATTTGGTAATTCTAAGATTTAAGCAGTTACATTTTCAAAGGATTCCCCCACCCCACCCCCCACCCCGCCCCAGCTTTTTTTTTTTTTCCACTTAGGATTTGCCAATAAGGATATGTGGTGGTTTCGGGTACCATTTCATATTTATTTATTTATCTTTTGTAACTTAAAGAAGTTATAATTTTTAAGAAGCAAACTAATTTGCTGGTTTTAATCTAGACCAAAAGGCTGCCTAAGTAGTTTTTGTTTTGCTTTGTTTTGTCTCATTTCACTTTGTTGGTTCTAGAGTATCAACTCAGGATTTCATGAGTTCTTGGCTGGCATGCTACCACTAGAACCACACTTCCAGCCCAGCATTTTTGCCTTTTACTTTTGGAGATAGAGTTTTAAGGACTTTTCCAGGTTGGCTAGGAACTGTGATTCTCTAGGTCTTGCTCTCCTGAGTAGCTAGGGTTAGAATAAGCATGAGCTAGCCACCTGTGCCTAGTTTTGTTTTGTTTTGTTTTTGAGACAGGGTCTCACTGTGTTGCCCAGGTGATCCTTCTGCCTCTGCCTCCAGATTGTTGCACGTTACTGACTTAAAAGTGATGTAAGTAGAAATAGTCAGCTTAGACCAGGCCCAAAGTAACTACTTTTCCTCTTAATATGTATATATGTGTATATATGTATATATTTATATATAGACACAGTTTAAATATATATATATATATATATATATATATATATATATATATATACAGTTTTAGCATTCAAAAATTCTATTTTATTTCATGATTAGTTTTTTTATAGTGTCTTCTAAAGATGAGTAAGGTAGTTACCATTTTTCTTTACCTTTTTGCCTCTGCCCACAGGACAAGAAAACAAAATCCCCCCTAGAGCATGGATCCTGCCCTCAGAAGGTTTTAGTCCTTTTATTGTTTCTACTTCCTCTTCTCTATCTTTTTCTACCTCATGACTTTCCTTTGTAGAGAAAAATCTTGGAACCGCTACTCCTGACTTGTTCTTCTAGAAGATGTAGTTTAGACAGTGAAGCTGGTAGGAGCTTTGGGAATGGAGCAGAGAAAAGAGTGGAACTCTGGTTGCCAAAAAAAAAAAAAAAAAAAAGACAAATGGGCCTCTGCATTGGGCACAGAGCCACAGTGTGAGCCTGAGGAGCCACAGTGTGAGCTTGAGGTGGATCATGCTGTAAGTTCAATCCTGTGTTCCTTATCAAAGGTATCAAGCTGTTTGGGAGATATATAGGAACAGAAACCATGGAGGGAGTTAGGAACCTGGGTTCTAAAGAGTTACTGAGCCCTGTTTTACCCCCTCCTGTAATACACTTAAAAATCTTTCCAAAGCTGTGATTTTCCTTTTCCTTTTCCTTTTGTATTAAAGATTTATCTAACCTGGTGAAATTTTTGAAATTTAGGATTTTCTAAAAAATAAATGTTATGGTTAGGAGTGCTTAAAAAGAGAACAATCCTAGGCTGCTCTTCTTCTTCTTCTTCTTCTTCTTCTTCTTCTTCTTCTTCTTCTTCTTCTTCTTCTTCTTCTTCTTCTTCTTCTTCTTCTTCTTCCTCTTCCTCTTCCTCTTCCTCTTCCTCTTCCTCCTCCTCCTCCTCCTCCTCCTCCTCCTCCTCCTCCTCCTCTTCCTCCTCTTCTTCCTCCTCTTCTTCTTCCTCTTCTTCTTCTTCTTCTTCTTCTTCCTCTTCTTCCTCTTCCTCCTCTTCCTCCTCTTCCTCCTCTTCCTCCTCTTGCTCCTCTTCCTCTTCTTCTTCTTCTTCTTGGTTGTGGGCTTGAACTCTGGACCTGGGTGCTATCCCTAGCTCTTCAGCGCAAGGCAAGTCCTCTACCACTTGAGCCACAGCACCACTTCGAGTTTTCTAGTAGTTATTTGGAGATAAAAGTCTCATGGACTTTCTTGCCCAGGCTGGCTTTGAACTGTGTTCCTTAGATCTCAGTTTCCTGAGTAGCTAGGATTACAGGTGTGAGCCACCAGTATGTGGCTATGATTTCTATTTTTAAGATTTCTGCTTTAAATACAAATTTATGTTTTAAATCTTAAAGCTTTATTAACATATTTTTTGCTTTGTTCACTTTTTTCTTCACTCTTACTCAGTGAAATACTTAAATACAACAAACTTAGCTGTTTTCTATCCTTTAAGCAAAATCTGTTTACAAAATTTATAGGCACTTAAAATCACTTAAAAGTACTACTTTTAAGATGGATATATTTTATTTGTTTACACTGGAAGCTTCCTTATTTTGCTGAATCAAGTTGACTGAGCAGAGGTCGGCCTTACACTCTTTATATATAAATGTTATTGTACAAAGGTTTCAGCACTCAAAACTTTTCCTTGGAGTTTAAACTGAATCATGAAAAATGCTTGCTTAGAAAGCATATATCCACATGAACTGTTGGTTTCTTGATAAATCAAGCCTAAAAAGGGACTATCCTTGATAGAGTACCACACAGGCCTCAGATGCTGAGATCCCAGTAAGCTATATATGCATGTTCATAAGGCTGGTTTTCTCAGTGTGTGCTTGCTGGTAAACAATGGTGTTAAAGGAGGGAAAAAAACCGACTTGATACACATTTTTTTGACTTCTCTCTAGATGTAGCATGGCCGGGTAGTTTGGTGAGATATGTAATCCCCTGCAAGGAGGTGGTTATAAAGCCAAAATGTGGCCTTTGAGACATAGATAATGCCCTTTTAATGACACTTGAAATTAATTCTTTTACTGTAATCCTCTAGCAAGAAATGAGCAAATTGAATTTGTAAAGCTTCATTTTGCCCATAGATTTTGGAGTATGAAAGGGCGGTACATTGGTGAATAGATGCTTAAGTAGGTGACAGAAATAAAATATCATTTGAGCAAACTGTCCTATGCTAGAAAGTCTCAGGAACCAAAATAGCCTGGCAGGTTGCAAGATAATGTTCACTTCAAGGCTTTATCCTCAACAAATTAAAACTAGAACAGTTGACATAATAGAAAGGGATGCTGTGTCCTTGGTACTCTTGTTTCTGAACTGCATTATTATAAAATGTGTCTGTCAGTAAATCATACAGAGAATGTGCTGTCCTGTTAAATAGCTGTCAACTCTTCTATTTCAAAGTTCCTGTATGATTTTCAAGTAATTCTAAACCCCTTCTTGAGAAATAGTACTGGTTTCCCTTTTCACCAAAGTGTGTTCCTTCAGCAATACTAGTGTTCTGAGCTTGAAGTTGCATGTTTAGTCAAGAAGTCATTTTCTTAAATTATAATTAGAAATGTATATAGACTTATTTTTGGAGGGGTACAGTTCAGTGGGATCTATTAAGTAATGTCTTCTGAATTTGGTGTTTTTGAATTGAATACTTTTAATTCTACCGAAGCTCATATATTATACTGAAAGCCTTAATGTACTCAAGAATAAGCAAATAATTCCGCAGTACCATCTCTTTATTTTAGAAGAATGAGCAGGTGATATTCGTTAGCTATAAGTTTTAACATGATTCTTTAACACTGATCTCAGAAGGTGGATTTTGATAACAACATGCAGTTGTCTCTCACCCTGGCTGCTCTGTCCATTGGACTGTGGTGGACTTTTGATAGATCTAGAAGTGGCTTTGGCCTTGGAGTAGGAATTGCTTTCTTGGCAACTGTGGTCACACAACTGCTAGTCTATAACGGTGTTTATCAGTAAGTATTATTTCTTTCTGTGCTTGTTGGGCTGTGTAAGTAAATGATAAATGAATTCAGAAGTGAGATTTTGAATTGAGTTGGCTAGTTTACAGAATAATTTGTTTTCACTGTGATTATCTTATGTGTCCTTTCATTTCCTCTCTGGGTTCATTTCCTCTATTATTCTAGATACACATCTCCAGATTTTCTGTATGTTCGTTCTTGGTTACCATGTATATTTTTTGCTGGAAGCATTACAATGGGAAACATCGGTCGACAACTGGCAACGGTAAGCTGATGCTCCTTTAGACCCTTTTCTGTGTGACACCTATAAAAACAAAGCCAAGTCAGGTGGCATATATGACAATTTTCTCTAAATAACCATCTGTCTTCAAGGGAGAGCAGTTTATGAAGGCAACATTCTCTGATTTCTGGTTTGTTCTTTCATTGATTGAGATAACTCATTTGAAAGAATTTAATCATGGGAGTATTAAAGGTTGAGGAGCTACTAGAGAAAAAGCCAAAATATGTTATGGACCATATGGGGATTTTTTTTTGTTTTAACTTATCTATAGGTTTCTTCCCCCCCGCCTTTTTTTTTTTTTGCCAGTCCTGGGGCTTGAACTCAAGACCTGAGCTTCTTTTGCTCAAGACTAGCAACTGAGCCATAGCACCACTTCTGGCTTCTTCTGTTTATATGGTACTGAGGAATCGAACCCAGGGCTTCATGCATGCTAGGCAAGCACTTTGCTACATTCCCAGCCCCTTATCTATAGGTTTCTATTCCATCAAAGGGAACAGGTTTAAAAGCGAAAAGGGGCACTGGTAATAAACACAATATTTATAAATTCAGACTGTCTCAAATAAAACAGTTGCTATGAAGAGAAAGACACTGCTGATAACCACATCATGGTGGCCAAGGTTGGAGAGTAACATTTGGAAGCCACAGCATTTCATAAATCCTATCACTTTGACCATTTTAGCCAAGTGGGTGAAGTTATTGGTTTGCTTTTGCTATCTTTTTTGATAATTTGGCCACCAAATTGAAACTCCACGTTGTCTTCTTTCATTTTCAATTATAGCTATAGATTTTTATAGTTGTACTTTAATATTACTGTTTGATAGAAAACTTCTATAAAGTAATAAAACTTTTTCTTTGAATGATTAAGTGATTTGAAATAATCATCTGAATTCAGCCTTGTGATGACATTGCTGTGTTGATTTGCTTTTTTGCACCTTAAAGAAACATTCTTCCTTTCCTGTCACAGAGTTGATCTCAATACCATACTGCTATGTGTGAGTGGGTTGGGGGGGTGGGGGATGCCTCATCCAGGTCCTGAGGCTTGAACTCTGGGCCTGTATGCTTCCCTGAGCTCCTTTTGCACAAGGCTAGTGCTCTACCACTTGAGCCACAGTGCCATTTCCTGGGCTGGCTTCAAATGGTGATCCTTCTATCTCAGCCTCCTGAGTAGTTAGGATTACAGGTGTGAGCCACTATTACCCAGCCTTATACTGCTTTCTTTGTGTACAATGCAGAAAACTCATATTTATTCTGGTTTTGGCACTTCTAGCATGTGATCAGGAATGGAGATGTAATTGAGTAGTTGAGTGTCTTATAATGCTCTGAGCTCAATCCCCTGCACCACATGTAAACACAAAAATAGAGCTCTTTCCCTATCACATTTTTCATTGAATCCTATTAATTATCTAACTCTCAGAAACTGAGGAATAAAGTGGGCATATGTATTAATTTTTGGAGCTTTGTGAAGACAATGTTAGCTTATTTGCAAGTTGTAATACAAAGAGATTTTAATCTATTAACCTTTTGACCTTTTAATTTTTGCAGTATGAATGTAAAGTTATTGCAGAAAAATCTCATCAAGAATGAAGAAGGCAAAAGCATATCTTTTATATACGAAGAAGAAAATGGCATGTAAATGATACATACACCAACAAAACTTGGAACTGTAAAATTGCCAATATGCAGTTTTTCCTTGATTGGTGTGTACACACACACACACACACACACACACACACACACACACTCACACACACACACACACACACACACACACACACACACACACACTGTTACTGCAATCTGTGATTGCTTCATCTGTAAATCAGTTAAAAACCTTTATGCATTTGACCTCAGTAACTGTAAGGTATATGTGCACTACATTAAAATATGTTGAATACTAGATGAAAATTTAAAATTAATTTTTAAAACATACCATACCATTGTATCACAATGTTAATGTGCCAAAATATTCTATTATGGTCATGAGTATGAGAATGCTTTGAAAAATTCATGAATTTAGGGAAATAAGAAGAAAGACACAGTTCAAACAAAAAGCAAATGGGTAGCTGGTATTTTGTCTTGTGGTTGCTGTTGTGCCTTTTTATTTTTGTAATCACAGCAGTATGAGTCAGGACTGCCCTAATGTTTGGTTAGTTACTATTTTGGTGTTGTTTCAAAGAGTGTTTTAATATATTCTCTTCCATACAATAGGTTTAAACCTGTTACTGGAGAGATCCCAAAGAATAATTTTCTGTCTTTACAGATTTTACTGGAGCTATATGTAGTTTGCAGGTGAGGCTATCAACATTAAATTGTCTTGAAACTAAATTTGGAAATGTACACACAATTTAAAGTTAAGGAATTTAATGAGAATAAATATGGTTTGGGAATACAAAGTGACCTTCTCCTGTGCCACAGAGTGTCAAGTGATCAGAGCTGTCGTTTACAATGCAGAATCTTATTGCTTATGCACAAGGGACACAGTAAATAACCAACAAATCAAAATGAAGTTTCTAATTCTATTGGGCTCTGCAATCTATCAGATTCTATAAAGCAAAACACTCTGTAAAGCAGTTCCACTCGTTGTCAGTGGAATGCCTGGATTTGCAACCTTACCATATGCCGTGTGGGGGATGGATGAATACATGATTCCCTGTGTGCTCATGTCCACCAGGGAACAGTTCAGGTCTGTTGAAGAATGTATTGTGGTAACATTCTGTGCATGTTGAAGATTTGATAACAATTCTAGGCATATCTTGCTAATTACAGCTGTTTAAATATGCATATTCTTAGCTGCTCCCCCCTCCCCCCCCCCCCGCCCCGGACAATTTTCCTTTTTGAAACTGTTGACAATTATCTGATGCATGAGGGCAGTCTTCTGAGTACTTTCCTGAGTGTGTGTCCATGTGCATAAGTGAGAGAGTGTGTATGTGTGTGTATGTGCATGGGCTCCTGTTTTCCTCAGATGTCCAGTAGATACTTTAAATATTTTGATTTTAAAACAGTTGCTCTCAAACAGAGATCTTCTATGCCAAACCTTGATCTGCTTCTGTTTTCAGCACAAATACGAAGATCCTAAGAGGATTTCATTTTGAGTGTATATACAAGCTTATCTATAGTGATGATAAACAGATTACTATAATTTATTATTCTATCTTCCAGATAATGTTATTCATTTAGAAAAATACAGTATATTTTTAGAATCAACTTTGTAAGCATTATGAAATCTTTAATAAGTTATAAGGTCTACAATGCGTTTACTTTGAAAATTGCTGTTAAAAGCAAAATGTATTAAATATGTAATTATCAACTTGACTGAGTCTTTTCTTTTCCTTATGGCAAGTCTTAGAATATAGTACTATGGATCAATCTTATAAAATTAGTATGTGTGGTTGAATTTGTTCAGAAATTATGAGAGAAAACTACATATAGTATTGGGGAGATTGAACAGTTGTCATTGGAATTCTAAAATTATTTCTAGATTATCTGTAAAACATGAAAATATAAATCTGGCAAAACGAAATAGTTTTAATATTTTGATAAATATATAAATGCATGATACCTTTTTGCAATGAAAGTGATATTTTTAATATCACTATATTGGAAGTGTTTCTTTGCTTTCATTTAAAGTTAGAGGAATTTGATCAGCTGAAAATTGGGATTAAATTCTACAAAAACAGAAGGAAACAATTCAAATGAAATGCCCAACAGTACTTTTGTTGTGAAATTTGTTTGCACTGAGCTGTTTTACCTTAGCAAGACCACAGGACTTCTCAACGGTGCATATATTTCACGTATTTTATATTTCTAAGTGGAACCCATACTCCAGATTACTCAGTACAGACTTATAAAATGAAGTATATTCTGTATACAGCAATTTCTGAGTAGTAGACTGTATGTCTGTCTGAAAAAAATGTTTTTCATTCCTGAAGAACAGGCTAGCAGGCTGGAATAGTCTAGATTTTCCATTTTCTTTTTCTTCCTTTGGTACGTTGAAGAATTTTACCTGTATGTCTTCTATCATCTCACATTGCAGACAGTTGTTTTTTAATTTTTTTGAAGTTTTGTTATTATAAAGGTGCTGTACAGAAGGATTACAGTTACATAAGTCAGGTAATAAGTACATTTCTTTTTGAACACTGTCATTTCTTTCCTCACAGTTTTCCCCTGCTCTCATCACCCACAAATTGTATAGTTCATTTTCAACATAGTGTCTACTGAGTACCATGGCTACATTTGTTCACCCTTTTTTCCACCATTTCTGAACCTCACCTTACCCTTCCAAAGACATAAAAAATGAACAAACAAGCAAAAAAAAACCAAAAACAACAATGAAAAACCTTGTTTCCATATCTTGGAGTTCATTTTGATATACATTATTTTATATGATTAGAGGCACATAGACATTGCACCTTTGTGTTCCTCCCCTAAGAGTCTCCTTCTCTGGTCTCACTAGTGTCCTATATAATTTATCATGTTCCAGGGTGTTTTTAGCTCTGTCTTCCTCATATGAGTGAGTATGTGCCATTTTTCTCTCTTGGCTTCGCTTACTTAACATGATTTGTTCTAGATCCATCCATTTCCTTGCAATTGACATAATATTATTCTTTCTAATGGATGTATAAAATTCTACTGTGTATAGATACCAAATTTTTTTCATTCATTCATTTATCATGGGGCATCTGGGCTGTTTCCATAACTTGGCTATTCTGAATAGTGCAGCAATGAACATGGATGTGCAAGTATCTTCATGTATCCTGGCTATTGATGTTCTGGGTAGATGCCTAGGAGTGGTATGGCTGAGTCATAGTGAAGATCCATGTTTAGTTTTTTGAGGAACCTCTAGACTGCTGTCCAGAGTGGTTGTATTAGTTTACATTCCCACCAACAGTGCAATAGGGTTCCTTTTCCCCACATCCTCACCAACATTTCAAATTCACAATGTTGACCAGTCTAACTGAGGTGAGATGGAATCTCAGGGTTGTATTGATTTGCATTTCCTTTATGGCCAGGGATAATGAACATTTCCTCATGTGTTTCTTTGCCATTCTTACCTCTTCTGAGAAGACTCTCCTTAGTTCCTTTGCCTATTTATTGATTGACTTACTAGCTTTTGGAGGACTAATTTCTTGAGCTCCTTGTTTATTTTGGATATTAAGCCTTTGTCAGATGTTTTGCTGGTAAAGATATTCTTGCAGTATAATTTCTTTTTTTGGATGGGGCTTGAATTCAGGGCCTGAGCTCTGTCCCTGTGCTTTTTTTTTTTTTGCTCTTTTTGGAGATAACAATCTCAGGGGGAATTTTCTTCCCAGGCTGGCTTTGGACCTTCATCTTCAGATTTCAGTATCTTGAGTAGCTAGGATTACAGATGTGAGCCACCACTGTCCAGCAATTTCATTTCTTTTTATGAATGGCCTTTTATTCTAATAATCTTCCATGATTCTATTCTCGGGGTTTTCAGATTCACTCAGATTTGTTTAGTTGTAGTTTCTTTTTATTAATTATTTTTAGTTGTTTGAAGAGGTTTCAATCTCTTAGATTTGTTTTTCTTTTTCTTGCATTTTCTATTTGTGGGCTCATACCTCCCCTTTTTGAAATTTAAATGTAGCTGCATGTTGGAATCATGGAGATATGTAAAAAAGAGTTGATGCCTGGGTTCCACTCACAGTGACTGCGGGATAATTGGTCTAAGGCAGTACCTCAAGCATTAGGATTTTTTCAGTTCCCTAAGTATAGCCTAGGCTGCAAGACACCAGTATAGTTCTGTGTTAAATACAGTGTGTCAAGTTAAAAATGTGAGGGGTAGTGACACTGGAAATGATAAGCTAGGGATACTTGGAGGTACATTTTAGAGTAAACTCATCTGAACTTAGAGACTTCAGCCTGAAAGTGAAGGAAGAAGAGCCACAAGTGCCTTCATTTTTCTATTTTAGGAAAATAAGTGGATATGTGTTTTCTTAAGCAAAACAAGAATGCAGAGACGTGAGCCGGTGAAGTCAGTGGGCTTTGGTTGTTGAGGTGAAGGTGTGCAAGCATGTGGATATTTGAATCTGGATGACTGAGTGTGCATGTGGATGCCATCAGCATATGGTAGAAATCTGTGGGAATGGATGAGACTACCTAGGGAGAATATTCTGGGAAAAACATAGTCTAAGGTTTACAGAGAAGCTGGTGAGGAATAAAGGCAGTATGGCCAGAAGGAAGAGGTAAACCACAAAAGAGGGATGTGAATGAATCAAAGCAGGAAAAGGTCTGAGGCAGAGCACAGCTGGTTTTATGAAGTGCAGTTGGAAAGGTGAATTATCCTTGAAGATACAGGAGAAGGTGATAAATGATTATTCTACATTGAAAATTTTTTTTTCTAATGTGTTATATCTTAGTTTAAACTATTTCACTGTAGGTCTGAGTGTAGTGGCTCATGCCTGTAATACTTGCTACTTATGAGGCTGAGATCTGAGGATCACAATTTGAAGCCAGCTTCAGCAGGGAAGTCCACGAGACTGTTTATCTCTAATTAACTACCAAAAGCCCAGGAGTAGCTGTGACTCAAGTGGTCGAGTGCTAGCCATGAGCAAAAAAGTTCAGGGATAGTGCCCAGGCCCTGAATTTAAGACCCAGAACTAGCACCAAAAAAGAAAAAAAAAAAACAATCGCTGTATACTAATAGCTCACAAAGTATCTTTAAGGAAGTCTGATTGTATACCTGGTCCCCTTCCTGGAGTGAGGAGAGCTGGGAACAGTGCAAGGACTTCGAAAGCAAGGTGGAAATTTGGACACCAATGAAGAGTAGATAGGAGCTTATGAGGGATGGAGAATTGCTAGTGTTGAAGCCATTGAGGACCCAGGTAGAAGTTCAGGTCAGTTACTTGCAGAAGAGCTAAGTGGGCTCTGCAGCTCAGGAGTATATTCAGCTCTGAGAGGGGAGGGAGACTGACTGTAGTTGGGATTTATGGGTCGGTCACCTTGTCCCAAGGTATGTGAAAGGGAATAGGAGACTTCTATCAAGAGATCATGTGAGACATCATGGGATGTCAGAGGGGAATCACTGTTTTATGGAACGATGGAAAGTGTGGTTTGCAGGTGGAGAGGAATGTAGAACTATTCTAAATCCTGATGAGCTTGAACAAGTGGTCTAAGTAACTATTTAGTTTTCTGAAGTAGGGGAAGAGGACTAGCAGTGGAATAGACACATATAGTTCTGGGGTGACCAGATGTTCATATTAATACTGGTGTCACCTGGAATGATCTCAAGATTGGGTAGAAAGAGTGAAATGAGGTAATTTTCCAGGTGACCTTGTTCTTTCGGAATTTTAATTGGAATCCTTTTCCTTCTCTGATTAAATTCCTTTTAAGGTATATATCATTAGTCTAGGCATTCCCAAGTTTTACTACAATATGTCAAAGTAAACCTTGTTCAAAGACATTTTGTTGTGGGGAAGCACTATTGAGGTTTGAACTCCAGGCCTTACACTTGCTACCAATTAAACCATGCCCTAGTCATGTTTTGGCCCATGCCAACTCAGACTCTACAAATTCTTTTGTATCTGCCTCCCATGTAGGTGAAATTTTCTGCTGTTACTTTCAGCAGGCTGGGGCCCCCATAGCCCTTTTGACTCAGTAGCCTACGAAGACCACCAGGCTTGCAGCCCTGAAGGAGGTAAAGCCTGCTTAGTATTGCAAATTACAGCTCAGGGCAAACAAGGCCTACCAGTGTTGCAGCTCCATTCTGCTGTGGCCTCCTTGGGTTTGTGTCTTAAGAGTTTGGTGAATGAAGTCCAGGACAATGGAAGATAAATGTGAAGCTATTTATTCTGAAAAGATGTATCTAGCTTGAAAGCTGCTGCTACTATTGCCACTCTGTCAACTGTCCATCCTTTCTTCCCTAGAAGGGTTCTTTGTGTCTCTATCTCTGAGTCTAGAGTTTTTTGTTTTGTCATGGGACTTGAACTCAAGCCCTTGATGTTGTCCCTGAGCTTCTTTGGTTCAAGGCTAGTCATATGCCACTTTGAACCACAGGTTTACCTCTGGTTTTCTGGTGATTAATTGGAATTAAGAGTCTCATGGACTTTGCTTCCCTGGCTGGCTTGGAACTATGGTCCTCAGATTTCAGCCTCCTGAGTAGCTAAGATTACAGGTGTGAGCCATACTTCCTCCTCCAGCTCTGGGAGTTCTTATATTCTGGGTTGTGTTCTGATTGGTTGATCCTATTATAATTAGGTGTTTGGGAGTTGGGTCCCACAAAATTCTGAGTAGTTATTAATTCCTAATCAGGACACTAAAACTAGACGAAGCTAGGGAAGGGCAGAGGAAAGATGTGCTGAAACAATGTCTTTTGCATCTGGTTTTGGCCTACTTGGCCAAGATGCTATCCCAGGGCCTTAGTCCCAGTTAATTTTCTCTGTTAGTACCAACAAACTTGGTTTATTGGTTGAGATGGAGAGATGGGTCCTATCAACTTTTGTTCCTGCATGGCTTCAAACTGCTCTCTCTTCCTGATCTCTGCCTCCTGAGATTGCTGAGTAGATGGGCTCACAGGCATTTGCCACCACTGCTGGCCCCTCAAAGACATTTTTTAAATTCTTGACAATTTCCTTTCTATCTTTGTTTCTAGTATTCTTTTGCTCACTATCACTATTCTTTTTTTACTAAAATTCTTCCAAGAGATCATTAGCCTTTTGTTTCTGTTTCCTGAACATCCTTTAGCTGTTCTCTGTTGTACTATAGTCTAGAATTACACAACTTCATCTTCCTGAGAATATTAATTACACTTTTAAAGTTTTACACCTATTGACCTCTGGTTATGAGCACTGCCTGCCATGCTTCTTGGAACTGAGTGCAAACACTAATCACTCACACAGGAGTAGATATTGAGCTGTCTACTCAGACTTAAGTCGAAAAGAAGTAGAAGTGTGGAAGGGTTGGACACCTAGCACCTTCCACAGGACCCAGCAGGTCATTTGCCTTAGGAATTTTCAGCTCTGGGCATTAGGTGACCCTGAGCTTAGAATGTCCCTGGTTTTACTTTTAGCAAATTTTCTTCTTGCATGTTTCAAGCTGTAGTTTCCATCTACCTATTTGTTCTGAAGTTTTTTCTTCCTTTCAGAAAATCCTGTGTCTGCTACAAGTTCTTATTCTGGTACACTTCTTTCTTTTCACTGTAGTTGTGGATTTCTTTACTTTTCCTTCCTTCCTTCTTTTCTTTCTTTCTTCCTTCCTTCCTTCCTTCCTTCCTTCCTTCCTTCCTTCCTTCCTTCCTTTCTTCTTTTCTCTCTCTCTCTCTCTCTCTCTCTCTCTCTCTCTCTCTTTTTCTTTCTTTTCTTTTCTCTCTTTTTTTTTTGTCATGGGGCTTGAACTCTGGGCCTGGGTGCTGCCCCTCAGCTCTTCAGCTCAAGGCAAGCGCTCTACCACTTGAGCCACAGTGCCACTTCCGGTTTTCTGAGTGGATTATTGGAAATAGGAGTCTCACAGACTTTCCTGCCCAGGCTGGCTTTGAACTGCTGATCATCAGATCTCAGCCTCCTGAGTAGCTAGGATTACAGGCGTGAGCCACCAGCACTCAGACTGGATTCCTTTTCTTTAAAAAAAAATTCCTGTTACTTTTATGGAATTGTACTAGGAGGAAGAAAACACACCTTGCCTAGTTTGCTGGTTTAATTCAACCTTTCCCAACACATTTTGTTTTATCTTATTGCTTTGCTGAGGATTGAGCCCTGGGAAGCAAGAGCTTTACTTCCAACCTCTCTTGCCACTTTTCTTTTGTACTGGTACAGGTACTGAACTCAGAGCTCTCCCTCAGCTTTTTCACTCATGACTGGCACTCCATTTGGGGCATTTTGCTGGTTAATTGGAGATTAATTGGAGAGCCTCTTGGATTTATTTGCCCAAGCTGGCTTTGAACTGTGATTTTCATAAAATCTCTTGAGTAACTAGGATTACAATTGTGAACCACTGATTCCTGGCTCACTACTTTTTTATATCATAAAATTATCTCCTTAATCATCTATCTTTCTTTGCATTTCAGAGATTTACACTTAGTTAAGACCTGAGATATATAGGTTAAGACAACAGTGTCCTACTGGCTCTCAAAAAAAATTGGAAAACATTGTCCAAAAAGAAATGTTCTTTTTACCTGACTTATGTAACTGTAATCCTTCCGTATATCACCTTTATAATAACAACAAAATATTGGAACATAGCAAACATCCCCACCTCTCCACTCCACACAGTTGAAACATCCATACTTCATTGCCAGCAAGTGTTCCAGCATCTGCTCCTGTGTGATTCCTTTCCTTTTATCTGGGGAACCTGTCATCTTTGGCTGAGATTTACAAGATAGACTTTTCTAGGCTATGTTAACTGTTCTGAAGACAATGTTGTTAGGTATCAGCTTTGGCAGACCAGATAGATAACAATGTGTCTTGGCAAGACGGGGCTATTGATGAGTCTCGTGTCAAAATGGATTGCCATATATAGGTGATTTTTCCCTTTCACTGTTTCCCTGTTTTCCTTTTTTTTTGGGGGGGGGGCGGTCGTGGGGCCTGAACTCTGGGCCTGGGTGCTGTCCCTCAGCTCTTCAGCTCAAGGCGAGTGCTCTACCATTTGAGCTACAGCGCCACTTCCGGTTTTCTAGTGGTTTGTTGGAGATAGGAGTCTCACGGTCTCTCCTGCCCGGGCTGGCTTTGAACCGCTATCCTCAGATCTCAGCCTCCTGAGTAGCTAGGATTACAGGCGTGAGCCACCAGTGCCCGGCTTTTCCTTATGTGGTGCTGAGGGCCTCATGCATGCAAGGCAAGCGCTCTACCACTGAGCCACCTTTCCAGCTCCCCCCCTTTTTTAAAAATCAGGATTTGCATGAACAAAGGACAATTTGACTCTAAATCATATTTGCTGTAGCAGCTATGTCCACCTCTCTTTTTGGATGGAGGATTTGTACCTGCCAGTTCTGTGGCTTCCCCAAAGATGTCCTTAAAAGTGATGAGCACTGAGGAATATGCTGCTATTTAAAAGCAATCCTTTTAGGGGCTGGGAAGGTGGCTCAGTGGTAGAGTGCTTGCCTTGCATGCATGAGACCCTGGGTTTGATTCCTCAGTACTACATAAGCAGAAAAAGCCAGAAGTGGTGTTATGGCTCAAGTGGTAGAGCACTAGCCTTGAACTGAAGAGCTGAGGGACAGTGCCCAGGCCCAGAGTTCAGGCCCCATGACCAACACCACCACCAAAAAAACAACAAAAGCGATCCTTCTGATTGCTGTTCTGAAAACAGTAAACTCACTCAACTCCTACTGTGCTTCCATGAGACTTTCATTTACAAGGTTCACCTCTCCTTTAGAAACACTTTTTGAGGAAATTTGCAACCAGGGCCAATTCAATAGTGATGAGCAATAAATGGAAGAACCTAAGTGCTAAGTCCATTTTGGGGGGAGAAGTCTCTCAAATACATTCCCTAGGACATTGTGTTATCCAATGAAACTCATTCCGATTCCCTTTATAGTCATCACATGTCATTCCCGGATCTTTTGGGAATGTCTGAACAGCCAAAATATGACAGTGGTGCTTCTACTTCAAACAGAATCTGCTTGCACAAAAGCTTGGGATTTTTCCAGCGGGACATCACAGCCAAACAACATGCTACTCCATCATCTTGAGGTCAGCTGGGTAGGCCTCTCTTGCCTCTGCACATTTTGCCTTTGGAAACCTGCAGACTGACACATTGAAGATGAACCTTAGAGCTGCTCATAAAGACAAATCTGTGGAATTTCCAGTGCCCCCCAACTTAGTGCATGTCAAGTCCTGCCTGTCCAAGAGAAAGTAAGTCAGTACATGTCAAAGCAAATCTTTCCAGAATATATGTAAAATTCATCTAAACACTCAGTCCAGGACTTTGCCCCTCCTGAATAAAGTAGTGATAAATAAATGCTTGATGTTTTTCTCTGACTTTCAAATGACTACTTGTTTTCATAAGTATATAACTTGGCTGGAGTGTTCAGACTGTCTGCTATAAGAAGACATTAATCCTTAAAAACTCAATGGCTTTGCATAGTGAGGTTTATTTTACATGGCATAGACAGCCTGGATCACGGGAGGACTGTGTTTCATGGCCTGTGGTTACCTCACTAGGAGCATACAGCCCTATTTATGGTGAGATGAAAAAAAGGAAGGGGTCTAGACCATTCACCTACTTCCTTCTGCTTGATCTCAGAAGTGATGTGCTGTAGTTTTGCTCTGTTCTGTGACCAGGATTCATCCTGGATAATTTAACTGTGTGTGTGTGTGGGGGGGGGGGGAGGATTAGCAGTCTTGTCTCTGGAAGGAAAAATAGCAAAATATTGCTGATCCCTGGTAATACCCACCAGTGTTGGAGGGAAGCAGAACTCTGTTCTTAATGTTTCACTCTGAGCAAGCTAAGAAAATATTTATGTTGTAAGATTTAAGAATAAATTTAATGTCTTTTAAATATATAAAATACAAACTTTAAGTCCTAGGGTGAAGAGAAAGAAGAGTTTACTTTTGCTTTTTTCTATCATATAAATGGAGAAGAGGAGATGAAGGGCTAAATCAAGCATTTCCTTTGTACCAGCTATGAATATCCTCTATGCACTCTGATTTTAGGTGTAGACTCCATTTGATTGCTGGCCAGGTTAATGATTTCTGAATAGCATAACAGTTTCAGACCTGGTCTGATTTCATTCTATTGGCCAAGGAGTGTCTTGTCACTGCATAGTACTGTCCCCAGAAGTCTGTCTGCTGTTTGTGAATGTATGCATATGCAGAGGATTTCTAATACCATCCCTGAAAATAAATAGCTTAGTATAGCCAGCATTGTTGGTGAATGAATGCAGTCTTACATTTCTAGTCGAAAAATGAAGGACTCTGCAGGCATACTTAGATTAATTTGTTCTGCCACCTGTGACCTAGTTTTCTATAGGGAGTTAGGAAAAACCTTCCTAGCAAACATAATGACCTTGCGCTGCCTTGAGTGCCTTCAATATGAATATCAAGCCTCCCTCCATGGCAGAAACTCCACCATACCCTCCATAGACTCAGTTCCATATGGAAAGCTGACAGACCAGGAAAGAATTTTAACACGTTGTGACTTCTGACCTTTTCAAAGGCACTATCTTACAGAAAGAAGCCTATGTGAATTATTATCCTGAGTGGCCTGAGGGAGCTGTACAGATAGTTGTGTTGTATAGATGGTATAAGAGGAAGAACAGTATTCCCACACAGGTCAGGAAAACCTATCAAAAGGTGGGAACACAGAAAAGGAGGTCCTCCACCCATAGCCCTTCCCCTTGGATGGCATGCCAATCAACATTGTGTGTGTGTGTGTGTGTGTGTGTGTGTGTGTGTGTGTGTGTGTGTGTGTGTGTGTGTGTGTGTGTGTGTGTGTGTGTGTGTGTGCGCCAGTCCTGGGGCTTAAACTCAGGGTCTGTCTGGGTGCTGTCCCTAGTGCGCTACCACTTGAGCCACTTGCGCTCCACTTCTGGCATTTTTTGTAGTTTATTGGAGATAAGAGTCTCGTGGACTTTCCTGCCCCAGCTAGCTTCGAACCATGATCCTCAGATCTCAACCTCCTGAATAGTTAGTAGACATGAGCCACCAGCACCCAGCTCAGTCAACTTTTTGTTACTATGCCAAATACCTAAGGTGAGATACTTTATAAAGAAAAGAGGTTTATTTTGGACCACACTTTCAGGGGCTGGAAGTCAAAGCAACATAGTGAAGATACCCCTCTCAAGGTTGTATCACATCATAATGGAAGCATGTATGTAGCTCCCATTCAGTGGCTTCTTTCCTTTCCATATAAAGCCAGTAGGCTTCAATCATGAGACCTCTAACCTAATAATCTAATCACTTTCCAAAGGCACAATCTGTATATACCATAGTCAGGTATAGTATCTCCAAGTACCCTTAAAATAAGACTTTGGGGATTAAACTCTTGGGTGATTTTTTTGTGGGGGTGAGCATAAATTGACAGGAAACCCACATGGACAGAAAGGTAAACATCTGGTCTAGTAGCAGGAAAAACTTCATATGGGGGAAGGAAAGAAAGTAGAACTTAACACATAGGGATTAGCTTTCCATTGTAATTTAATGGATTTTGTAACATCTCCAAGCAGGACACATTTCTGCTGGCATAATACAAAACTTCCCATAGAGGTTACTTTCAGGAGACCTGTGAATTGAGACTATGCATCTAGCAAAGCTTATGTTTCTTCAATTAGTAAGTATTATTACTGTCAGACTTTTATTGAGAACATTCTGGCCAGGCATGTTGTCTCATTCCTGTCATCCCAGCTCCTCGAGAGGTAGAAATAAGGGTTATAGTTAAAGGGTCTGGGGAAAAAAGTGAGACCCCCCCATCTCAACAAATAAACTGGGCATGGTGATGCATGCATATGATCTCAGCTATATAAGAGGCAGATCTCAGCCCAAGGTTGGGCCTAGAGAAAACAATAACAACCAAAAAAAAATCCCGACAATCCTTATCTGAAAACAACATACAAAGAGCTGGAGGTATGGCTTAGATGGTAGAGTACTTACTGAGATCAAATCCTTGTACAGCCAAATACCAACAAACATTGAGTCTCACTAAAGTGTGATCCTTATCAGAGTAGGGAGAAGAGTAGGCTTTGGGAGTCAGACAAACCCAGACTAGAACTTGAGTGAACTGACCCACAGACTGGGATCCTGGACAAGTATATCTAGTTGTGTAAACTTCTGGTTTCTCACCAATAAGATGGAAATGCAGCATCACCTTTCAGTGAGAACTGAAAGAACTTTCAGTATTAAAGGTGATCATGTAAAAGGCTTAGTTCAAAGTGCTGCACAATTAAAATAGTAGCTCCTTTCCTTTCCCTCTCTCTTTTTCATTTCAAAGCATGAGCAATGACCTAGCACACTGGAACTTCCTTTGGATTCCAACTCTTTGCTCAAGTTTCTTCTAAATGATTTGTGTCTAAAACACAAATCGACTGTACCTGCTGACCACCTTGCCATTCTTCGTTCACCAGGTTAGTGAACAGAGAGCAGGTCCCTAAGGATGGAGGTTTGGGAACTGGCCGTCTGTCAGCATACTGATTAGCAAACCTGGAGGTAGTGTGGCCAGTGCAGATTCTGGGGTTGCTGCTTGTAGAGGGATGCTCAGATAAAGTAACACAGGGTGCACTGAGCTCACCAGAGGGAAGGAAGGGGCTAAGAGACAGGAGATGAGTTCTGTCTGCATCTCATTTTGCTTAAGGATGATGATGGTCCTCATACTTTATAGTGTCACTCTGCAAGAGTACACTTTCCTGAAGGAGGAATTACATTTTAATTAGCTAGAAGGTGCCTGCTTTCTGACACATCAGTCCTGTTCCTACACACCTCATCATTTGGATTATTTTTGCCCATGTCCGCCACTTGCTTGCTCCTTTCATGTGTATCAGAAGGAAACCACCAAGCTGCCTGGAAATCCTATTACCTAGACCTCAGGATATTAATTGTCGCATTCTCCCCCACGGTTACCCGTTGCACAAGTGCTCTGAAAAGTGGTTCTCTTTCAATAGTGTCTTGTCAAAACGCCAGGCACAGTTTGTTTTTGACATTTTCTGCTACTGTTAAATAATAGTCTTGCTTCTGTCATAGCTAATGTTGACTTGAAGGCATTTGGAGGGCATTTCTCAACTCCAGCCTTAATGGCGAGACCCAGGCTTGACAGGTATTTTTCTTGCTTGCCCAAGGCAACTGAATGTAAGGATTGTGACATTTGCTTTCTAAGCTCTAGGAGAATTTCCAGTGGGCACACACCACCTCACTCTAGGTCTAATTGTGCATACACATGAGACCTAATCCTGACCTCACACCACATACACAGGAAATTCAGACTGTAATTCTTGAAGTTTTGCTATCAAAGGATCAACACTGGTATAAACAGTGTCCTGTTTTTAGGACTGCCTGTTTCTGCCTTGGTAAAGCTCTATCAGTTAGAATGTCATACTTAATTACATTACTGATCTCTTTAAAATCAATAAGCATTTTTATTGTTTCTGTATTTGCAATGGAGCAAGCCCTTGTTCACTGCCCAGCTAGCAGCCTGTGCCCCATGCCATCTGTCAGGGCAAATCTGGCTCTTCATGCCAAGTGCTTTCCTGTGTTGTAATGTCCATTAATGCAATGTATACTCCTTGTTTTACCCTTTCATGCAAAGGTATCTTTTGAGATTTTCCTTTACAGTACTAGAGGTGAACATATAAAGATCTCTATGTTAAGGGACTATGATTTCTGAGATGTTCACCATTCATGAGGTAATGGAAGAGAGGCCAAGAAAAACAAGTAGGTAGAGCAAGTGGGAACTGGACTAGCATTCTGTGGAATTGCAAGGGAGTAGGCATGACATGTACATGAGGAGCCAAGAATGAGCAATTGGCTTCAAAATAAATACCACAAGGGCTGTTAATTGCGCAAGACTTGTTTTTTACAGAATAGAAGTCTATTGGTCACTAGCATTTCCAGTAATGAAGGCAACTTGAGTTCAGAGCTTTGCGTAGGGAGCTATGCTATATGTCTAGAGGATGCATGGTAAGAATATATTTTTCTTTAACTAGACCTATGCCTCAAGAGTCAGCAGTGGTGCTCACTGGACACTATGTGGAAAATGAACTATACAACTTGTGGATGGGAACAGGAGGGAAAAACTAGGAGAGAGCAAGGGAAGGAGTGACATGTTTAAAAAAGAATTGTACTCATTTACCTGACTTATGTAGCTGGAACCCCTCTGTATATCACCTTATCACCTTTACAATAACAACTATATATATATATATATGTACCATATATATGTACCATATATACCAAATATATATATATATATATATATATATATATATATATATATATATACATATATATATATATATATATTTTTTTTTTTTGGTCCGGTTGTGGAACCTGAACTCTGGGCCTGGGCGCTGTCCCTCAGCTCTTCAGCTCAAGGCTAGCACTCTACAACTTGAGCCACAGCACCACTTCCGGCTTTTTTTCTTTTTGCTTATGTGGTGCTGAGGAATCGAACCCAGGGCCTCAGGCATGCAAGGCAAGCACTCTACCACTGAGCCACCTTCCCAGCCCCAACAAAATATTTTTTTAAAGAGTCACTTTCACTTTCACATTTTAAGGAATGCATGATTTCCAAAATCTGAGCATCTGAGTTGTTCTATCATTAGTTCTCATGAACTGTCTCTTTCTCTTTCTTTTTATCCTAATGCTGATATATTTGAGTGACTAGTTTTAGCTAGCAGCAGTTCTTCTTCTTTAGAGAAGAATACAGATTCCTTTAAAATTAAGATGTAATTAGCTCATATATCCCACAGCCATTTGGCTGATTACAAGACTCCCAGAGAAAAAAACGGTACAGCTGGGAGGAGACGAAAACTCATCAAGGACAGTCTGTCCCAGCCATTTCTACAAATGCAGAGGCAAAGGCACACATTGGCTAAGTGCCTGCCCCACATCCTACAACCAGACAGTGACAAAATCTGATATTTTAGTTGCTTAATTTGAATGTTAACATTCCAGTGCATAAGAGATGGAGATTTTATTTTTAAATTATGCAAAATTATCTCAAGGGAGCATATAAACTGGTAGGAAATGGGCATTCATTAATTGTGAAAGTTTCTATTACAAAGGACAATTTGTTACCTTCATTAATAGATAGTAAATAACTCTATATATTATACATTCCACACTTAGTAACCTATTTACTTCTAATATTAGCTATAATGTATAAAGGTATTATCCATCATGTCTAAAGTCATTACCTCATATTTGAAGATACAGTATAGGAGAGGTCATAGAGAGCTTCCATGGTCTACAACTAGAACCCTTATCTGGAGATGGAGCCCACATCCTCATTCTTCCCAGATTGCTGTGCTGACTATGGGTGTCAGCACAGAATTTGGTAGGATTTGGTTTATTTCTATGTTCAATGTGGAACTTAAGCATTTACCTGAAAGCTATTCCTTTGTCCTTTCTATCCAAATTTCAAATTTCACTAGAGAAATGAACAATTTCACTAGCAAAGGATCAAATAGAACTAGCTTAGTTCTAAGCCAGAGATTTACCAGTACATTGGATGCCTTAAAGGAAGAGATGTTACAAAAGATTATTTGAATCAGGACTTTAAAATAGAGATATTTCTAAATCAAATGCTTGGGTTATACAATTACATAAGGAGTGACTTGGATATTTTCAGTTTTAATTTAAATTTGAACCTCTAAACTACTCCAATGTCCTCATTTTAAAAATTGAAGTTGATGTGTCCACAAGAGAATAACTATGAAATGTACCTGCAATTTTTCAAGCTTGCATTAGACTTACATATGATCAAAAAAAATCCCACAAACATTACTGAAGAATTTTGAAGGCATGTCTGCCTATTTTTATTCCTTACATCTTAATATTTTTTACTTTAATAAAGACAGGGCAGAAAAAATATAATCAGGCTAATTGTCAGATCAAGTACTATAACTAATGAATAGACATAGAAAATGCCAATTATTGCCTCCATGTTATCCTACCGTTAGTTCTGGAAAGTGTGGTCCCTCCTACACTCTAAACTCCACCATTCCCTGAGCATGATCTATCTAACAAGGTCATGGGGAAACTAGAGTTGTGAGCTCATGTGGAGAAATCAGGTTGGCTCAATGGTAATCCAATATGACAGTTCTATTAGTTTCCAAATAATCTTAGGAGCTGTGCATGACAGAATATATGACTCAATGACTTGAGCAAAGAAGAAAATTTTTGGCTCATGAAACTAAAAGCAAATATTGGTGTTGCATATTGCTGGGATTCAGATTTCAAAAGTTGCCATAAGGACTTACCTTCTTTCCATGCCTTCACCTTTTCTGTTGAATTGATGTTAGTCTTGAGCTCCACAGAAGCAGGGCAGTTTCAGCACCTTCGGCTCATGTCTTCTCTCATTCATGTCCCACTTCTCAAAAGCCTCAGCCAGTCTTATCAGCATATTGGCTCTGGGGAAGCCAAGGTCCATTGCCCTAAACCAATTCACATGGCTGGTTTTACACAGAGAAAATCGAACATGGTAACTAACGTTCTATATCAGAGCCAAAAAGTCATAGTGAAGTAGAAACTTCAAGAATGAGGAAAAAGGACAAAATATAGAGAGAAAATGAAAGAATTGACCCTGAAGAAAGGGGGAAGAGAGAGAGGAAGAGCAAAAGAGGGGGAGGGGAAAACAGAGGGAGAGAGGAACAGAGGGGAGGGAAGAAAAGAGAGGGAGAGCATCTGTTGTCTGATGAAAACCTATCCTTTCCTTCTATTAAAATCTTTAAAAATGATTCAAGTAGAGTCATTTTCTGTTCTTTGGATTCAAATGACTGTGACTAAGACATTTTCTCCAGATTTCCTCTTCTTATTAAGGCTGGATTCCTGGCAATATGTGTTATAGGTGCCATACATTCCCCAATAGGGAAAGATACATATGCTTTCCAAACAGATCATCCAAAGGTTAGATGTATAACACAAACTAAATGATCTTGGAGGTCCATGAAACTTACAGATCTGAACCTTTCTGCTTTTCAGACAATATTATACTCTGTTCCATGCAAAACTCGCATTTGTTTTCAACCCTTATCCCACTCAGCTCTGCTCTCTCACTTGGTGTAAATGGCAAAACTTTTATTAATCAGTATAGCTAAGCATGATTTGGCTGCACTTTCTTTTAAATAGATTCCTCCTTTTCAAATCAGAACATTGAGGCTAGTGGGGTGAGACACCATTGAAGAAATGTCCTTCAATCTGAGTTGGACCACAAGAACCTGTTTTAGTCTCTTGTTTGAAATGAGAACTAGCAACACCAGAAAAGGAATTCCAGAACTACTCTAAGAAATTCATCTCAATTTTCAGTTTCTCTCATCTTCATTTGCATTCATCAAATACTAGATTAGAGTGCAGGGAGGATCTCTCTATAGTAGGAATACTACTCTATGGTAGGATACTATCTACAGTAGGAATCCATTGTATTCCTTTGAAGCCTCTACTACTTTCTATTAGTATGACCTTAGGCACATTATCTTATCTCCATTTGCCTTGCTTTCATAAAAACAATCTGTAAAATGGGGACATTGGCAGTGGATATAAAGACTAAGTAATCTAACACATACTATGTACTTGGATGAGGCTCATAGTAAACATTCAAATGTTATTAATTGCCAGTAATCATCAGTTAGGCAAGAATAGGACCTTGTCCTCCCTCAGCCATGGCTAAAGAAAAGGGAGAATTTTCCAATGTGATTTGAGAAATAAAATTTATGTATGGTGAATTTAATGCACAATACAAAATTGCCTACGTACATGTGTAGGTGTGAGGGAAATTTTTCTTCTGCCCACTGAATATTCATTAGAATGAACTTAGACATACTAATTTAAGAAAGGGGAGGAGGAGAAAGCGAGTCAGTTTTGGTTTTTACTTTTTCCTGGTCCTGGGGCTTGAAATCAGGGCCTGGGCACTGTCCCTAAGCCTCTTTGTGCTCAAGGCTAGTACTCCTAAACTTTAACAACAGTGCCACTTCCACCTTCTGAGTGGTTTATTGGAGATAAGAGTCTCATGGACTTTTCTGCTTAGGCTGGTTTTGAACCATGATCTTTAAATCTCAGCTTCCTGAGTAGCTAAGATTATAGAGGTGAGCCACTGGTGCCCGGCTGAGAGTCAGCTTTTAGGGGAACAATGCATGATTTTCAAGAGAACTCAGAGAACTTGAAGTATAATATACAGAAGCCCTGGAAAAGGTGATCGGACTATGGGTAAATGATCTTAATGGGACTGAGATAAAGATAGGAGTGTATGATGGAAGCCTGTCCCGTACAGGTGGGTTGACAGATTTCAGCTTTTTTCTCTGGTATCAGTCTAATTAGTGAATACTCAGGGCTGACTCCAGACTGTTTCTTTGGTACATCCTGACACGGGGCAAATAAGACACCTTGCAGAAAGCCTCTTCCTATGTTTACCAAACTGGAGGAAAAGCAAGACAACGTCAGAGGGCCCTTGACTGGGAGCTTACTTTGAAGGACTTTTAATGACCTTTTAATTACATTAGACTCAATATATAAATAATTAGGAGGTTGACTCTTATTTTCCAATGATACTAATAAAATTAAGAAATACAGACTGGATGAATTTGGGAGTGAGCGTCTTACTTCTATTCAGATTATCTTTGTTTGCAAATGACACGCAGACATCAATGGAGTTTTCTGAACCCATTCACCTATCTAGCGTGAACTCCTCCTTAGCCTTTCTACATATCAGAAAATGACACATCTTCTTAGGTCAGTTGGATTAAAGATGAATAATAATATAAAAGGCTTACTGAACATAATCATAAATGTATATGTGCTGGATATATGTCCAGAAGGTAAGGAACATATAATTCATTTCAAGGGAGTAGTCACAATAATGGCCCCCAAGCAACCACAATAAAAATCACAATTTTGGAAAGCAGTAACAATGTAGGCATTTTTTTTCTGTTCATTTTGCAACAAAATGAAAAACACACATACTTGGAGAACTTTGAGACAGTTGTCATTTAAATGAGCCTTTGGGAAAAGAGAAAAATACCAGTCCAAGTTGTATATTTCTTCAAAAATAATGGAAATTAAATAACCCTTTATGTTCTGAATTTAAAGTATTAAATCAGGACCCAAAGGAAATGTCACAGTCCCACACTATTACAAAAGGAATGACATTGAGGGAATTAAAACTGGGCAAAAAAATGGATAGTGAATGAAAAGGTAACAGAGAAAAAAAAACAAATAAGATACAAATAACATGAACTAATGAATCCAATAACAGGAAGTAAAAGAAAATAATAAACGAGAGACTGGGTCATTGGGGGAAAAGTGAAATAGAAAAGAATGCAGTTATAGTATTTAGCAAAAATAAGGGAAAATGGAACTAGGAAAACTGAGGGATGGGTATGCTTGAGAGAGATGGGGAAGAAGGAGGAAAGGGGTGATTGATCAAGACACATTGTATTTATAAACTGATATGTTGAATTGAAACAAAAAAGATAAAAAAAGAAAAGTTTTATCAGAGACAAGAGACAAAGAAAAGGATAAAAGTAATAAATAAAAAGAACAAAACTATGGGAGAACCAAAAAAAAAAAAAAGAAAACTATACTGTGCGACTTTATGTATATAAAACTGTGGATCTGAATGACTTGGGTACTTTCCAAAAGAACATTATCTACTAATACCAACTTCAGAACATCTAAATAGACCTATTTGCATGCAAAGAGCTAAAATTATTCAGGAGCTAATGATTAAAAGCATGAGTGTTAGAACTTTCTCAGGCAAAGAAACCATTAAAGATAAATGATTCCCATTATACAAACTGATCCAAAGATCAGAATTTGTTTCCAAATCCTTTAATCCTGCAAAGATAATATTGGTAAAAATTGCTGTATAAGAAGAAATTATAAATCAGTCTCAAGCATGAATATTGATTCCCAAATAAAGTATTAGCATGCACAGCAGCATATTGAAAGCATAATGATATTATCCCTCAGTATCCACAAAGGCCTCATTCCAAGAATCCCATATGTACCAAAACTTGTACATGCTCATGTCCTTTAAACAAAGTAGTATTATTTGCATTATAGCTCTGTGTGTATCTTCCCATGTACTTAAATTATCTAAATGACTGATAATACCTAGCACAATGTGAGCAGTATATAGTACTTTCATTGAATTATTTCCATAATAATGACAAGAAGTCAGCTAGTCAGTTTGTGTTAAATACAGATGCATGCACACGTACACACACACACACACACACACACACACACACACACACACACACACACACAAATATATATATATGATCCACAGTTGGATGCATCAGTAGATTTGGAACCTGTGGATACAAAGGGCCACCGTGATTCTTGACCAAGTTCTCTTCTTTCTATGAATGCATGGTCAGGTCATCAAAACAGATCTATGGAGAAAAATCCTTTGATGACTTCTATAGATCCTAAAGGTGTTTTTGTATTTGCATATGAAATTCTAGAACGACTTAAGGAGTTAATGATACAGCTGTCTCATGGGGGCAGAATAGGGCCACATTGGAGAACATATAAAATTCTAGATAAGAACAACTTTCTTCACATAGATTATTTTGTACCATTTCATTTTCTGGCTATAAGATCATTTTATTTATTTATTTATTATTCATATCTTTTTTAAAATTGTGAAAATACCATACAGAGGAGTTACAATTACATGGGCAAGATAACAAGTACATTTCTTTCTTTCTTTCTTTTTTTTGAAGTCCCTTGAGTTCTTTATGTCAGAAAAATTTGTAACTGTAAAGCAAATACAACTTCTGGTAGGAACAAAAAGATGTTTAGTGTTCCCTTCTAAAAATCATCTCTGTGCAGTCTATAGCTACTTTGGGAATGAAGATACGTCTACCAGAAACTGATGTCTCCTTTGTTCAAGTTTTTAAGACAATTTCTGACTTGGAATATGCCATGATAATGGTTTATCACTTTGAGATTTTTATTAATTTACTTATGAGTACTTTTCTGATCAAGCATTGTTGCCTCTTCTTTGTTTCCCCTTCTTATCCTTTCCCATACCCCCACCTCCCCCCACCCGATCCTCCCCCCCACCCCAAAGTTGTAAAGTTCATTTCCCCCCACACCAAAGTTGTAAAGTTCGTTTTTTCGACATAACGACTTGTACATTTCATTGTTGCACCTGTATCCCTATATAAATGATTTGTTTTTCCCTTCCCCTCCACAAGATCATTTTCCTTATTAAAAACTAAATTGCTGGGCAAGCATGACACCCTAAGTTCAGACCCTAGTACTACCAAGAAGATTAAAGTTCTATATTTTAGCTATCAGTTTATCCCATGCCAGATACTCTAAACTTGGTTCTTGTTGAAAAAGCAAGCTTCTAGTCAATCATAGACAGAAACAAAGTTACATCATGGAAATGTAGGGTAGAGTTAAGGGTGTTTTTTTTTTTTTCTCCTCTGCCTACAGATATAAGGTAGGCTTGGACTTGTCTTAGTGCAAGTGACTGAGTGCATGGGCTTTGATAATCACATCATGCAGGTTCACAGGGCTGGTCCCACACTGCTATTAGGGAGCATTCAAGGCAGAAGTCATTTGGACTCACTCTGAGCCCCCAATCTTTCCAGTGCATGCAAAAAGGAATTACAGGATTCTAATGTGGTTTCTAGCCAGTACCCCAGCATGCTGCAGGAATTCATTATTCATGCTCTTAAGTTCACTGAAGACTTATTCTGTGTCAGTGCTGGCGACACAGAACAACATGATATCTTACATTTCCCCAGAGAGCTTAGAAACCTGCTCATATTTTCCACTGCAGAGGTACCCCTCACGTACCACACCACCGGACCCTCACCACAAGGTGCAGAGGAACCCCACTGGAAGTCCTCCAGCACCTGAGGTAGAGATATACTAGATTCGTTGTTTATTGGGCAGGCTTTTAAAACCCATAACAGGCAGCCTGGCACATAATAGCTAAGCAATAAGCAGGAGATGTCTTAGCTGGAGAGCTCAGACAAACCCTCTAAGGGTTTTAAGGATTGACTTTAAGTTGGTAAGACAAAGCAGCACGGAGGAGTGGTGAACCCCATGAGGGAGGTTGAAGCCTTGGTTCAAGCTGCCCCCTCTGGACTACCCTGCTGTCTACACTCATCCTGTAAGTGTCCCTTCCTAAGAGAAAACCAGTGGTGGCCTCCTCCTCTACTCTTTTCTTTCATCTATTGTTTGTTTGCTCATTGTTTGCCATTGTATTCCTAGGACCCAACCCAATGCTTGGAATCCAGTAGGTGCTTGGTAATTATTAGGTGAGAAAATGATCTTGAGTTGTGTTCTTGATGGAAAGCTATTCAGAAGTTTTCACACTGATGCATTGTTAGTCCTAGGATGGTATGGTGTGAATTTTAAATATTCCACAAAGGTCATGTATTGAAGTCTAACCGTTAACCTGTCTTAATGAGATAAAGTGGTGAGACATGTAGGAGGTGGGGCCTAGTGGGAGGAAGTTAGGTCTTTGGGTGTGCACTCTTGAATATTGCAACTCTGTTGACCCCTTTCTGTCTGTTTTCTGGCTACCAAGAGCAACCATGATGGAACTTCAGAAGCCAGTAGCCAAAATCAATAATTCTCTTAAGTAATTACCTGATTTTTTTTTGGAATGGAAAATTACCTAACCCATTGAGTAAGCATGAAAAGTTATTCAGGCATTTATTTTTCAGTATGAGGTAGAGCCAGTGACTCAGAGTACTGGACTTGGGAATAGTAACACATTGGCCGGGGCCTCGTAACCTATCTTTTCTTTGCTCTGACCCTCTCTGCACTCTGTTATTTGTACAAAATCCTTCTCTGCCTGAAATGCAAAGACTGATATATGTACAAAATCCTTCTCTGCCTGAAATGCAAAGACTGATATATGGAAAATTCTTCAGGGGAAACTATTTTAGGTCTGCCTGTTGGTACTGTCCTTGACTGTCAGGAACTCCACATATTTATCTCACTGCTACTTACCATTCACTGTGTAATTTTTGGTGCCCATGTATTTTCTCCAGACCTCAATTTCTGCTTCTTCAAAAAGACAAAAAGCACATCTACCTTGTTTACTGGCCTTGTTTTTAAAACTCATAAAAGGATATCTGGTGCATCATAGATGCTCAATAAATGGGAGCCAAGTCCATTGCTATTCTTATTGGTGATGGCAATGGTGTGTTTCGTGGCCCATTCATCAGTCTCAGCACATTGCAAATACCAGTCGGCAGAACCTCCTCTGTCATCTCCTATGTCTATGTGTGCAGAGAACAGTAATGAGAACACTGAAATATTGAAAAATTAATTAAATGGTACTAAATGAGTGGGGCAATGAAATGTGAAGTCTTGGCAAAGGAAGACAGAGAAATTAAAACAAGGCCTTCTGGTATCATAGGAAAAACACTCTCCTTTAGATATTCAAGCCTAGGCTTAAGGGCACAGGGTGCTTATTGGGAGTATCTTGGCATCTAATCTGAATCTTTTGCCCTTCTCCTTCTCTTGAATTCTTGGCAATGCATTTGTTTGGTTTCCTCCTTCCCATCTGTTCACTCTGCAGTTGCCCCCTTTCTGTCTGTTTTCTGGGTATCAAGAGCAACCATGATGGAACTTCCGAAGCTAGTTGCCAAAATCAATAATTCTTTTTTTCTCTTAAGTAATTACATGGGTTTTTTTTGGTCACAGTAATGGAAACCTGCCTAACACATAGACTAAGCATGAAAAATTATTCAGGCACTTACTTTTTAGTATGAGATAGAGCCAGTGACTCATTTCCTCTGCCCTTCCATGAATGCTGGTTCTTCCCTGGTCTTCATCCTCAGAATCACCCAGGCTAGGGACCTAGAAGCATCCCTCTTCCTCTTTCTTGGATCAGTTGCTCTCTAGTAGTTCTCAAATGCCATCACTGACCATTCCATCTTCAGACAGCAATAATCACAGATGACTTTCTATGGAAGATCCTCAACTGCATACCTGCCTTCAGCTATTGTCTTTACATAGTTTTCCTAATGTTTCATCCCCATTCAGACAGAATAAGCCTTCTGATGCAGTCTCTGCTAACCTCAGAAAGTCACACTTCTCAGCTTGGATCCCAAGGCCCTTCAGGATGTGGTTCCTGTCCATCTCTCCAGCTGTATCTTCACCCTAATTCCTGGTCCCTGTTCAGCAAAAGACAGAAACTCTGCACTCACCTTCAGGGGTTTTTGCTCACAATGGCCTCTGTCTGGTACTTCTTTTTCCATCTCCTAGTTAGAATTCCATTCAGAGACCATGTTTCCTAAGCAGGCTTTGCTTCCAACTTACCCAAATTCTTGCTCAACTTCCTTTTATTCTCCCATGCATTGAGTGCACTTACCATTATATTTCACTTGTTGTCTTTAGGGCATAGTATCACAGTTGCCTTTTCGTGGGTTACCATCTCCTGATTGGGAGTAGTGTTGAGGAGTGAGTCACTGGGCTGGGCTCATATATGAGAGCTGCCATCCATGTGCTGTGTGGACTCATGTGACATTGTAACCTCTGTGGGCCTAGATTTCCTCTGTAACAGGAAATGGCTTGGCCCATGAGTCCAGCAGTCAGGCTCATTGCTTGTTCTTCCGCCACTGATGATGCCATGGCAGCCCTAGGCTATATCCAGACCATCCTGGGCCAGACCCTGAGACAATCGGACAGCTCCAGCCTGGTGCTGCCCGCATGCCAAACTGAAGCTGGTAGGTAGCAACCACCAAATGGCCAAGAGCCTGCAGATCTAAGAGCAGGTGCAGTAGACCCTGGCCTGGCCCAGAAGGGCAAGGGCTTAGTGGTCAATGGCTGGCTTTGAACTGCCATCCTCAGATCTCACAGCCACTGGTGCTCTTTTATCCACACTGATGAAATCTCTAAGAGTCAGGGTTCATTTGCTGATCTGGAAAATCACTGGAGCCACTGCAGCCTTGAGGCTGCTGAAACTGGACTGAAGGAAGAGTATCCACAGAGGGAGAGCTGACACAACCCCCCCACCCTTTCCTCAATTGAATGAGAATCCCAAAATGATTCCCCAGTATTTAGAAGCCCAGGACCATTCAATGTTGAAATGGGACACTCAAGAAATTAACCCTCAGACAGACAGACAGACAGACAGACAGACAGACAGACAGACAGACAGACAGACAGACAGACACACACACACACACACACACACACACACACACACACACACACGATAAAGGAGATCTCATCAAGGAATTTTACTTCTGCCACTCTACCCAATGTTAAGCAGGGATACCAGGCAGCGTGGCCCACTTGGAGTGGTGTTGTGCCTCCTTCCAAGTAGGAGTGGGGCTCACATGCTATGACTGGAAATCATGGGGGTGATTTAAGGAAGCTAGAAAGCATTCTTTCAGTGAAAATGTTCCTGCTCAGCGGGATATGTTCTTTTAACCCCCTTGGTAAGGACTCAAATCTGTGACACGGCTGGCTGCTTACAAACAACACAGCTGATGGTTACGGTTTAAAGTCAAGAAACAAGTAACTGCAGGAAATGTAAATACAAAATAGTGACTTGTTTCAAGATGGAGACATTTGGTTTGACAGAAAAGACCGCTTTTTCACAATAGCAAAGGAAAAAAGCAGATTATAAATGCTGTACAACTCAAGAACTTTATAGCTTCATTTCACAAAGTTTTGGAGACTCTATTCCTGTCAATCAAATGCCCATAAACAGAGAAAGACCACCAGGATTAAGTGAGATACTATTGTATTTAAGGTATGTGAGTATATACATGTATATACTGTATGCACATACCTTGCCTACAATAGTATGCAATTTGCATAAAATTTACATATGTCACATGCAAATATTTTCATACATAAGTATGCAATTCACATACAAATTGTAAATACTTTGCACACAATAGTATGCATATTTCTTGCCTATGATAGTAGCATATTTGTTGTATTTTCTAAATCTGCACTGAAAACATGCAATTTAGTATGTTACTTGTGCTAAAGAAATTAATGGAATATCTAGACCTTCCCAATATGATAGCAGCTAGTGAGTCACAAGTGATCATTAGTCATTTGAATGTGGTCAGTACATAGTTCTACTGGAGAAGATCTTGAAGACAGCTGGGATTCGTGACTTCAGTTCAGTCAGGGTGGGAGAGAAGAGTGCAGACCCGTTGTGTTTTATAAGGCCTCTGGAAACTTTTCAGTTCTGAGTCAGTCTGGAGTGGAATCCCAATAGAAAAGCTGAATGGATCCAGTGCCCTCTCTTACGGGAATAAGAAACACTATGGATGGGAGAGGATCAGTAACTAGAAAGTGGATCTAGGATTGGATCCAGGTGGGAGGAAGATAAATACTAGGATTAAAAACTTTCCACCAGAGAGTTCCACTCCCTGTTATGGAACAGGGATGGTCTGTAGGATAGAATAATGAATACATTGGAGGTGGATTTTAAGACATGAAATGATGGGGCTGAGTTGTGAAATGAGAAAAGGGACTGTAAAGTGGTGTAGTATTCCTGTGGCCTGCACTCATTCCCTCAGCTCTGGCGTCTGATCCCCACTTTGCCCTGGTCCTGAGAGTCTCCAGCACAAGAAGGTCTAGGGAAGTGGCCTGAGAGCTACCTCTCAGGATCACTGGGTGACTATAATTTTGTGATGGAGGTCGTGGTCTTGAATTGTCCCCTGGTACAGCTGTGAAGGTAGCCAGCTACCGCAGATCCTGTCCTGCCCTTCCTCCCAACCAAGTAATCAGGGTGGATGGGGTGGGGGCTGCAGGAGCAGCTCTCATAATGACTCCACTTATTCTGCAGGGATCACAAGGAGTTGGCCACATCCTCCTTTCTTTCTTTTTTTTTTTTAAGTGTAAAGATGTCTTTATTTGCACAAAAATTCAAAACACCGAGGTAAAAATATTTCTTGAGATCGAATACCCAAAATGTAGAAATATCTTTACACTTGCAGCCCTATGGTACTTCCCTCCTTTCTTTCATGTTTCTCTCTGACCAATGGGATACAACAATTGAGGCCACACCCACATTCCATACTGCCTAGTACCACTGGCATTCCTCTCTTGGCTCACACCACTACCAGCAGTTGAGGGAAGTGTTGAGTGGTGAGTGAGAGCATGCAGGTAATTTTGAAGATGCAGTAGGAAGTAGAAATAGTTGGTAGTGATGGAGAGAACAGAGGTGATTTCAGAGAGCCTTGGAATGTGGCCACCCCACCTTCCCTGTCTCAGCTCTGAGATGTCTGAACAAACAAGATGAAAATAATTAGTTGCAGGAAAGAAACTTCTGCATGAATTGCTGTAGAGGAATTGTCCTGGTGGACCCACTGAAGTCAACAACAACAACAAAAAGTCAAAAAGAGAGGTAATCCCAAGACAAATGCCACCGGGAATTGTAAATCAAACAAGGGTACAACCAAAGATCACCCTGACTCTGAGCCACTAGTGTCCTTTCCACTGATACTAGAATCAGTAACAATACATCGGAAGTCCTACTTTTCAATTTTCTAGTGGATCTCCACACTGAAAGAGTAATCAACAGATTCCAAAAGTAATGGAGGAGTGGGCACAGCTGGAGAGAGAGCTAGAGAATATGAAGGAGTTGGTGACAAAATTAAGGTTGGAGAGAGACAACATTGCAGACTTGAAGGTGGAGAGCTCCACATGGAAGAGCAAGGTCCAACAGCTCTTAGAACAGATGAGCCAACTGAGAGAGGAGACAGAGCAAGGGCTATAAAGCATGTTTCTGAGCGAGAGGCCAACCTGGTGAAATTTAGACCGCAATTGCCAAGCTGCTGCTTTTACAGCCTCCTGCAGGGCCATCTCAGGCTGACCTCAGAAGGAGCTCAAGAACCTGGAGTAACAACTTTACATCCAAATGCAAGAAAATCAGAGCCTCAGTCTCCAAAATCTGGAAGAGCAGGAGCGGCCATGGTTACTATAACAGCAGGCTAAGGTATGGAATCAATATGTATGAGATCGGTACAAGATCCTTGAGAAAATGGAAAGAGAACGTGGGGCCATAAGATGCACAATCTTGCACAACCAAGAGCTCAAAGATAGCTAGCCTAGCTTTAGAATACCTTCAACAGGTTGAGTGTGAGAAAGGAGTAGCTCACCAGTGTATGGCACTCAGAGCAGCAGGTCCATCTGCAGGAGAGGCCAGACCAGCTAGAGGAGGAGTTAGGAGAAAAAGAGATGGCAAAGTTAAAGAACCAAGTAACTCAGAGTTTTCAGGAGTTGCATGACCAGTGTCTGGTCCAGGCAGGAGCTCAGAGCCACCTGTGAACTGCACATGGCCTCCAATCAGCAGCTGACCTCAGAGAAGTCCACCCTGCACAGCACCTGCTGAGGCAGGCCCAGCAGCTGAACCAGGTGAAGGAAGTGCAGGTGCAGAGCAAGTTGGGGGCCCAGATGGTCAATCAAAAGTTACAGGATACTCTGAAGTGCCTGAATACCACCAGACATCAGAGTGAGCAGCTTTGGGCCTAGCTAAACTTCCTAGCTTTCCCTAGGGGAGATGAAAGAGTGAGCAATAAGAAAAGGGTGAGGAGGCTGCTCCTATATGACTGTCCCAAAGGAGATATAGCCAACCCATTAACCATATGGGACTTTTACCTTGAAGCACTATCTGTTGCTGAAAGTGAAGCTCAGCTAGCAGCTAATCTGTCATCCCATGGCCAGATAAAGCTGGAGCACCAGGCCCTCTTCCATAAGAGCTGGAAAAATGGGGTGTGTGAGGAGAGGAGTCAGGATACACAGGCACCCAAGAAGAAGCTGAAAATCTGCTTCACCCATGACCTGCCCAACAAGCTGGACTACCAGAAGCAGTCAGATGCACTCCAACATTTATGTAGCCAGTTGTCAGAACACATGACTACCACTGAAAGTCTGTTGTATTCTACAAGGAGTAACTGGCAGTCCTGAATGAACTAAATCAGGAGAAAGAAAAGTGTGTTAGCCATTGGCCCAGAAGAGGAAGAAGAAGCTTCAGGAGCTGCTGTTATGTCTTGCAGGTAAGGGGCACAGAGTTCCAGGTTCTGGCAGCTTCCCAGACTCATGCTGCTGCTGATACCTCAGACCTCTTGGGCCCCACAAACTGGAAGTTTTAGAGGAACAGCAAACTTTTGAAGAATTGAAGCTTGAAGAGAACATGGAGCCTGACCATGGAGAAGCTGGGGTGCCTTAGCCCCTTGAGGACTTCCCCCCCAACTGCCAATGCAGTTGGATATCCAGCAACTGCAAAAGCTTGCAGGCTTGGGCAACAACCCCTGCTTCCTGTTATTTTATAGGACTACTACAAAGGCAGAATTGGAGATTCTTATTTCCAAAAGCCTGGCAGCTCCCATCTTGGAGAGGTGGGTTCCTGTCTTCTAAAATGTACTTTAGGGCATGGCAGCTGGGTGGCATTCTCTCAGGCCTAATTATCTAGGATAGGGTAGAGAAGAGTAACTGTAGGACAACCAGAGTAGAGGCTGATGGAAGTAGCCCAAACTCTGAGACATCTCTCAGTCTATTGGTGGCCAGGGAAGGAGCCCAGGTGAGTGTTACTACAAAGAGTAAATATGAAGGAAGGCGGAGAGTTTTATACTAGTGCTAGTAATTATTTTATGGTGGAGTTGAATAATACTGTATTATCTCAATTTCATGGCACAGTTTAATAATGTTGTGTTATAGTTTTATGACATTATATTTCTTAATTTTATATACTTTCATGTTACTATATTTGATAAGTTATATTAATCATTTCGTGTAATATGTTGGTGCAGTTGTAGTTGTCACTTGCATTTTTGAAACTGTATTGAACTCTGTACCAGCAATAGTGAATGTTCTTGTTTGTATGTTAAAATGCCACAATGGGATATTGAGATGAGGAAATAATAAAAACTGGAGGGCTGGGAAGGTGGCTCAGTGGTAGAGTGCTTGCCTTGCATGCATGAGACCCTAGGTTCGATTCCTTAGCACCACATAAGCAGAAAAAAGCTGCAAGTGGCACTGTGTCTCAAGTGGTAGAGTGAGCTGAAGAGCTGAGGGACAGCGCCCAGGCCCAGAGTTCAAGCCCCCACGACCGACAAAAAAATAAATAATTAAAAATTAAAAATTAAAAAAACTGGAAAACAATAAAACATTAATACTGAAAGTTTGGAAAAAGAGAAAAATATGAGTAGAACAACTGGAAGCATGCTACATTTGAAGAATAACCTCTACATGGAGCATAGAATTGTAATCTGAAAATAAGAATATAGAATGACCAAGTATCTCTAGAATGTCACATATCTCAATCTTTCAGTGAAGCATACTACAACAGTTTATATTGGATATTGTACTAAATAAAATGAAATATTAAAGTGCAAACAAGAGGAAATGCCTTTAGTTTAAGAAGTAGGAATAGCTCTTCAGCCTTCTGTGAAGATGGGATGAGCTGCTATCTGGGAAATTCTGGGAATGGAGCACCATGCATGGCAGTTCCTACGTGAGTAGCACTTCTTGTTATTAGGCTGTGATTATCCTGAAGGTGGAGTGATCTTTCTTATTCATTTCTGAACCCTCAGATTCCAACCAACCCTGGCACTGAACCACTGATTAATACCTATAGCTCTGACAATGACAAAATGCATGAACATTGGTAGAAGAAGCAGCAAAGAGCTTATAACACATTTTTCCATGCTGCAGCTCACTCAGTGCCAACACTGCTGTCAGGTACCTGTGGTTATTCCCTTTTTACTGATGAAGAAACTAAGGCTCAGAGAGAATGCCATTAGTCTAGCTTGTTGGAAGTATGATGAACAGAGATACGATTAAAGCCAGTCATTCTGGTTTCAACAATCATGCCTTTGGTATTTGGAGACTTTCAAAGCCAAGATTACATCAGTCTTTCCTTTGCCTGTTCCATATTCTATCTGGAAAATTCCCACTGTCTTTGCTGACCCTTAACCCATTTAAACTATTGGTCTGCACCACCCAATGACATTGCCTCTCTCTTTCTCTCTCTCTTTCTGTATCTATATCTATATCTATATCTAGATATCTAGATAGATAGATGTATAGATGTTAATATAATTTAAATATATGATATATTTATATGTAATATGTATATTTTTCTACCACTCTAGGTTTTAAAAAACAGAGACCATTTATGATCAGTCTTAGTATCTCCCAGGTCCATGAAGGTCTAGAACCAAATTGAACTGTAACTCAATTCATCAGCATGTGACATGCACACAGGCTAGATTGCAATGATCCTAGGAGAGGCGCACTGATGTAGGGAGACCATTTGGGCAACTCCTTCCTGCTTGGTCCCACTGTGGCCCCACCAAGGCAAAGTCTCTTACCCTCTGGAGAATCTACTGTAATACCTCTGTCAGTCAGCTAGGCACAGCCCCAAGCTCCCACTCTACAGTACCCATCCTGACCTTCACCTCTATAGAGAGATTCTCAATGTCAAAGGCAGCTTCACTATAAGAAATAGAGTTCTGTTAAAGCCAAGAGGTGACAATTTCACCTGAAATTTCCCAAAGGAACTTGTTTTACCAGCACTTTCTGACTTCTGACAAGAAGGTATTTATCCCAAGGCCTTCTTGATATCTGTCACTAATTAAATGAAAAATAAAAAGTGATTGACGCAGGTAAAAACATTACTTGGGAAACAAAGACTTGCAATTTAAATGCACATCATCAGGGCAGCTCTGAAAAATGCCTCTTCAGGCAAATGCAGGAGTACTGCTTTTCATATGAGAACCTACAGCCCTTGCTTTTGGAAGTAAGTCACTAGCTTGGCAGAAATGCTTGGTTCTAGCCCTGCTTTGACTGGCTAGCTAATTCCAATATCCAAGCTGAGTGATGTTGAAGGCTGTTAGATTCTGATTTCAGTTATTTAGCCAAGTCTGTTGAAACCTTTTGTACTTTAACCTTTAGTGGATGTGACTATAAGCCTTTTGCCTTCTTCTACATCTTCACCAAGTCTGAGCCTTGATCATTTCATTTCCTTTCTCACTACTGAACAAAGAGCTGTGCCATGAATTCAAAATATTATTTTCTCCTCCTTAGAATCTGCCCATCAGAAGCAACCTCAGCCCGAGAAGAATGCCTAGCCAGACTTTGGACCATCAACACACCAGTTCTCTTCTGAAACCATTAGGGAACTTTAGCAATTGATACCACACTCATTTTCGAGGGCTAACATGTGAAAGGACCTGTGACTTTAAACAGATGTCAAATTATTCATAAACCTATTTAGAGCCTTGAAGTCCTCTTTTATAAGACAGAGAACATGGAGTTGTTGTGCAAAGGTGATTATAATGAACAAGAGAGATAAATGAGTACAAATAAGTTATTGCCTGCTGAGAACCTCTTTCTAGCACACCCAGTATGCCAAGTCTTCATGACCAGTAGCATTGATGGTCCCTTCTTTACCTTTACAATGCCACTCTGTTGCTGTGCAACTCTGCCACCCTCTCCCATTCTTGCTCTGGGTTCAGTTTTGTGACTTATCTTGACTGATGTAATAATGCAGAAGAGTTAGTATGTAGGTCCAGAGACCAGGATTCAAGAGGCCTTATGTCTTTTCCTTTTGCACTGCTTCAAGTATTATGACATGCCTGAGCTAGCCTACTAAAGCCATGTCGCCCATGGAGCACAAGTGAGTCCCTTCAGCCAAGGCCAGCCTAGATCAGATATCCTAGCTCACTTAGTGCATCCAGCTGAGACATGCAGAGCTGTCCAGTTAAGCCCAGTGTGGCCTAAGGCATGTAAGGAATAAGTGCTTATTCATTTAGGTTCTTAGGGTTTATGGTTACTTATTATAACTGATACCATGTGGCTTAGCGATTGGGCGGATAATGGGAGTATAAACCCACACCATTTGTAGGACATGAGTGGTCCAGAAAACCCACAGGACTATGTGGTTTGGTGTCTGTGTCAAAGCATGCCTATAGATAGCAAAATTATCAGCAATCTTTGCGATTACAGAAGTTTTCCAAGGTGATAATGGTGGAAGGTAAGTGCATATGCAAGTCTTTCTTTTTTCACATACACTGTTTTCTCTCTCTAGGCAGCATACTCAGACTTTCCCCATGGCTATTCTCTCTGCCATCCTCTGTTTATTGGAAAAACAACACAAAATCAGAGTTAAAGATTCATGTTACTAAGGAGATAAGGTATAGAATGATTAGTTCCCTTGTCCAACATGTACCTTGTACCTCACTTTTTATCCAGAGAAATTATTGTGAATTCCTCAGCTATTAGTTTGCAGCAAATAGAACTCCAACAAGGTCCTGTATTTTTTTTGCTTTAAACATTATTTTAAGTAGCTGTACAAAGAAGTTGCTATTTAAGAAAGCAGTTTATACAATGTCTCCCCTTATAACATTCTCACCCATCCCTCCCCAACCCACGTCTTCCCTCACTTTTTTTAATTTTGTAGGATATACATTGAACTCCTGACTACATTCCCTCCCTCTTCTTCATTCATTTACTGCTCTCCTCTTGACTCCATCCTGCCCTGTTCAAGTATACCCATTTCCTGGTGTTTATTTTGTTGAACTTTGACTTTCTAAGGAATTATGCTATTTGAGTTCTCCCTTGAATCTACCATATTTCAATCAATACATTTTCCTATATTTACATACCACCTAACGTATTTACCTAAAGGTTTTTGAACTAATTCTAGCTTCGTTATGAGGGGACAGTCAACCTTTGTCTCTCTGTGCCGCGCTTACTTCACTTAATGCATTTTTGATGTTTGTAGGAGTATTGGTATACATGGAACCTTGCTAATCCCAGTTTTTGTTTACACAATTCTCCCTTTCTTCCCACATTGCTCTGGAATGTTCTTCACAGCCCTTAAACGTTTGTGAACCATATTCATCCCTATGTTGCTATTTCTATTTCTATTTTACTACTGATCTCTATTGTGTCAGTCTAACTTAATGAGGTTGGCCATTGATTAGTCTGGTTGTATGTCTGAACTGGCTACCTGAATGACCTTAATCAAGTTACTGAAGACTCTGAACCTCTTGTCTTATTTCTAATGGGAGTAAAAAGTACTTAATTCCCTAGGATTGTTTAGAGCATTAAGGATGATGAAAGATGTAAAACACCCAGTACGGTGACTGACATATAGTCACAATGAGGAAATACTAATTTCCTCCATCTTTCTTTTTCCTATGTCTTTACTTGATTCATTCAGACTCATCCTCCCCTCCTTCAAAGTCTCTCCCATTTGTCTGACAATTAATCATGTATTATTCTGCAGCAGGTATTCTGTGGGGTTTTGTACTATCCATCCATCTTTTGCCTATGCATTGTGGCATTGTCTTTTTTGGGGGGGCGGGGGTCTGGTTGTGGGGCCTGAACTCTGGGCCTGGGTGCTGTCCTTCAGCTCTTCAGCTCCAGGCTAGCACTCTACCACTTGAGTCACAGCACCACTTCCGGCCTTTTTCTTTTTGCTTATGTGGTGCTGAGGAATCGAACCTAGGGCCTCAGGCATGCAAGGCAAGCATTCTACCACTGAGCCACCTTCCCAGCTCATGTTGCATTGTCTTACAACACCAAGTAAACCCAGACTCTGATCCAGGATTCCCAAAGTCATTGCCTACTTTCTGAGGAGAAACGACCCAATTGATGACATTTTTTTCTGGACTCTGTGCTATAGAACTCAGACTGGTTTTACCAATAAGGACACATACATATACGTACAAAGCACAGAGGCCCAGAGCTCTTCCTAGGGAGAAAGTGTACCTACTTTGATTATATGTCTACTACTTTCAGGATTTTTGCCATAGATTAAGAAGACCACCAGTGCTGTTGTTAATAGTTTCTTAAAGTGATCCACTGCTTTCCTTAAACAGACTTAGTTTTAAAGGAAGCTTTCAATCAAACTTTTAAAGAAAAACCAATGTTCTTTGCCATAAGGAGGTAATGCCAAAAACATGTACAATAAAAATGTTCAAATTCAGCATCAATGTGTTTGACCTTGACCTCTGAGTCTGAAACCAGCTTGCTGTTATAAAAAATGGAAACTAGACATAGTTGTAGTGATATTTTAACCACTAAAATAACTTGTTCTTTATATAACCAAAATTGAAGAAAATTATTTCATTACCTTAGAGTGTCCAATCTCTACCTAAAACTTACCACAAGTGAATCATATCCAACCCTGTAAAAAGCCATAAAATAAGAATATAAAAACCTGTATACAGTCTAGGTTCTGATGGCTCATGCCTGTAATCCTAGCTTCTCAGGGGACTGAGAATTGAGGATTTTCATTCAAATTCAATGTGGTTGGCCATTGATTAGCCTGAGCAGGAAAGTTCCTGGGACTCTGACCTTCAATTAACAAACAAAAAACCTGGATGTGGAGCTGTGGCTCCAGTGGTAGAATGCTAGCCTTGAGCACAAAAGCTTAGGAACAGGGACCAGTCATGAGTTCAAGCTCCAGTACTGGCGCACACACACACACACACATACTACACACACACACACACACACACACACACACACACACACACACACACACACACGTATATATACTGATACAACATTGGGCAGGTTGTTAGGACTTGTGGTAAGGACTGCAGTGGTGAGATGCTCATGTGAGATAAGGCTAATCAGGAAGTGTAGACACAAGATAGGATACTGGTAAGACAGGAGAGGGAAAGACACCGAGGCATTCTTTATCTAAATATTGGATATTTGAATTGTGTACTGCAGACTAGTGGCATTTCCAAAGAGAATCATACACAGCAATAGAACTAAAAGCTAGACCCAATAAAGATAGCAAAGTGAAACTGAGGCTAGTAAGTAACTTATACTAACACAGAGTAAATGAAATAAGAGATAGGAACAATGGTCATTGAACTAGGTTTCAGAGAACCCATGGACAACCTGGCATGATTTTTCACCACCTAGTAAATGTAAGGATGTCAGATATTCTGAATTCAAACACCTACATGTGCCAAGCTGATATATAAACAACCTATTTGGTCTGAGTATAAAAACAATAGTGATTTAATAGTTCCACTTAAAGATTCTTGAGATAGTTAAACCAAAACAATAATCTTTTTTGTTGTTGTTTTTGCAATTCTCTGATCTCAGCCTCCTGAGTAGCTAGGATTACAGGTGTAAGCCACTGGCACTCAGCCTTTTAAAAAATCATTTATTGTTATTGTAGTGTTGATACACAGAGAGGTCACAGTTACATGAATCAGACAATGAGCACAATTTTCTCTGAACCATGTCTCTTCTCTTGCTCTCCTCAGTTTTTCCCTCCCATCCCGCCCACACAATATGTTCATTTTCCACATACTGTCTAGTGAGTACCATTGTTGTGTATGTTTACCCTGGTTTCACCTTTTCTGTGCTCCCTCCTTACCCTCTCAAATACAAACTGAAAAACAAGAAAAAAGGATAAGAAGCAAAAAACAGCAACAATGGCAACTAAAAAATGACTGTTTCCCCAGATGTCCTTCAGTGGATGAATGGATCAAGAAAATGTGGAATAGATACACAATAGAAATCTCATCCATTAGCTTTCTAATATCTATGATATTGTACTATTCATAAGGAAATGGAAAGACTTGGAAAAAATTATATTAGGCAAAGTAAGCCAGAGTCAAAGAAACATAGGCTGGCATGTTTTCCCTCATTTGTGATAAACAGAATGTGCCTATACATCTACAAGTCAGTGTAGTGAATAATGAAAAGACACACGCGTGCGCACGCATGCGTGTGCACACACACACACACACACACGCTCAGATATTATAAATTATATAGGACTCTAGACATTGACACACTGCCGGGGACACAGGAGGATATACATAGGAGTGGTTGACAAAAGCTCAATAGCTATGTGCATTGATGATCACATGAAATGTTTTATGAAATGAACTCTAGGAAGAACAGTAATCTCATTAAGTAAAATTCCATGGGTTTGTACTCTGTCTTATTCTTTCTAGCTGTTCCCATATCTTTGAGGTATCACACAAGATTTGAGATTTTGAACTGTGTTGCTTCAAATCTTCTAACAAGGGATTAGATATGCAAGAAAATTATGAGGATAAACACCTGCAAAGGAAAAGAAAAGAAGGCCAGAATGGGTGGGGATGGTCTTCAGACAGATCCAAGTGTGGCACCTTGGGCATGGGAAATAGGAAAGCAAGAGCAAGGGCAGTGGGAGTCTTGGGCTACTGGACTGTCCTAAGAAAGTTTCAGTTAGGGCAATGAGGAAGGGGTGCAGTATGTGTAAGAATGGGATTGCTGTCAATCCCTGCCATAGTCTTTTGCAGGATTTCTGAGCTGTTACTAGGTTGACATATATCTTGAGTCTCAACAGTGTGTCACAGTTATTTGATCATTGATCCCATCACCACACCTCCAAACAATTACTATAGTCTTTACAGTCTGTCTTATAAGATGAGAGTGTGGAAGTGTTGAACTTGCTTTTGTTTGCTCCTCCAGATTCTCTGGCCATCCTTCTCTGCATTGCTCTGTGGAGATCTCCATGGATATGGTTATGGTCCTCCTTCACCCTTTATCAGTCTTGACTTTATCAGCCATGAACTGTGGATAATGTGGCTGAGGAAACTGAATTTTAAACTTAATTTGAATGTTAGTCTTGTAGCTAATGATTACCTTATCACATGGCCCCATTCTAGCTTCTGGTTGGGTCTTATCAGTATGAGTGACCAATAGGAGATTGGGGGTAGGAAAGTAAATCTTATTTTTTTCCCTCCCTTCCTGCATGATCACTGCGGGTCCTTGTATCTTCTACTAAAGGGCTCAGCTCTTGGCTGAGAGCTCTCTCTGTGTTACCACCGTCTACCAGGGTCAAGAGATACTTCCTTCCCCAGCCTTTGGTGATAAAGGCAATGTGTGGGTGACAGGTTGTGTCTAGTGAGGCTGCCCATATGGTTGTAAATAATTCAGTTTGCTTACTTGTGTTGTGTGTGACATCGGCTTTCTGCCGAAGTTTCCTGAAGTTGACTTTTTTCTGCATTGGAACAATGTATATAATATTTGAGTTACAATGTGATATTTTGATATATGCAATATATTGGTAGGGATTAGGGAAAAATATATGCTGAGATTCACATAGAACTGCAAAGACCTCAATAACAAAAAAAATCTTGAGCCAAAAGAACAAAAGACATCATACTACCAAGCCTTACAATGTACTACAAAACTGTAGGAATCAAAAGTTTTGCATTAGTATTAAGAATAAAAGACATACAGACCAATCCAGTAAAATAGAGAACCCATAAATAACCGTATTATTATAGCTAAATGATTTTTGACAAAAGAATCAAGAAAATATTATGAAGAAAGGCTGGTCTTTTAAAAAATAGTTCTGGGAAGCATGGGTATCCACACACAGAAGAATGATATGATCCTTGTCTCTCAACAGTTACAGATATCAATTCAAAATAAAGATTTAAAATATAAGGTTTGAAACTATGAAAAATAGAAGTACACATTCAGATAATAATTTGACAATAATTTTTTGGACAAGACTCCAAAACCACAACAGTTGTGGTACAACAAAGGAAACAAGAGAGCAAAAATATGACCTATGGAATGGGAGAAAGTATTTGCAAAGTATATATTTGACATAGGATTTTAATCTAGAATATATAAGAAATGCCATGTACAGTCTCTGTTTCCCTGTAGTCTCTGTTTCCTTGAATTCTATTTCCCAGGCTGCATTTTCTATTTTTTCCCTAAAATATCTGTTTATCCTTAGTTTTCTATTAATTTCTAGGAATTAGTAAATAGAAATACAGCTTTATAATATGTTTGGTTATCCTTTCCTCTCAAATGTTTGTTTGTATTTTGGTGCCAAGTATTTTTTTAATGTAAGAGAAGTAGATGTATGTCAGATTCTGTGTACAGGTCAGATCTTATATCTACTGAGAGCTTCTGCCAGGACATGCCAAGCAAGAAGGCCTTCTCCTGTCCTCCCAAACAAAATGTGAAATAGTCTCTCATGCAATCAAGAAAAGTACAAGGTTGCTGCCAATGGAACATAGCATATTGTTTAACAGTAAACATTTTTTTAATGAGTACCACAGGCACACCGTAAAGCAGTGATTTTTAAAAAGCATAGCAAAATATACAGACCCAGTAACATCATAACACAAATCAGATCATTATGATCAAATATCATGTACGATACATGATTGCCTGTGCTGTACTTTAGTACAATAGGCATGTTAACACAAACATCAGCACAAATACTTGAGCAATGCATAGCATGATGGCATTATAATGGCTGTCTGTCACTAGCTAATAGGAATTTTTCTGCCAGTCATATATGTAGTCCATTGTTGACTGAAACATCTTCATGTTGTGCATGACTGTAATCAAATTGCTTTAGAAGAAAAGCTTTTTAAGAGTAGGGGCTGGAATTAAGCCTAGTATCCCACCAAAAAGAACACCACCACCTTCCTCTCTCCTTCCTTGTCTCACCCTACACATTGTTTAGATTTGGGCATCTCTGCCTTGACATACATTCTGCTACATATGCTTTTTCTTCCTGATATCCATCAAAATTGCTTCTTCAAAGGTGATGTTCCTCCTAGTCCTTTCCCTGTTATTAGTTGTATCATTTGAGGTAAAGTCATAGCCTCAGTTCATTGACTTGAGCTGGTTGGAAGCTGTAGAGGTCTGTACTGAGAGTGTCAACTTTAGGTCTTGATCATCATGCCTCTAAAACTTCCCTCAGAGTTGTTTTACTGAAAAGAATCCAGGTAATTTGAGGAAAACATCTTGGTTGCAAGTTTTATATAAGCAGACAAACATAACCAATTGTTTGTCTGAGCTTTTACTTTGCAGCATCGTACTAGACACATCATACAAAGTCTTCAATGAACATCTTTTGAATAGACAAATGAGTGAATTAACAAGTCACTGAGTCATTAATGTAAGGGAAACATGTCAGAAAGTGGATAATACAGTGCTCTCTCAAAACATAAGTGGAATGGCTCATACACTTGTATATTCCTTATTCTTTTGTATTATTTTTTGAGATGAGGTCTTTTGAGATGTGTAATCAAGGCTGGTCTTGAACTTGTGATCCACCTGCTTCAGTGTCGAGTGCTGGAATTAAGTCATGCACCATCATGTCTGATGTACTTTTTTGATGCATTTATTCTAGAGGAGTAATACAAAGATCCTGGTTTTAAAAATGAATATTCACAAATTTATGTTTTAAAATAATGTAGATTGTAAAAATTGTGTTGAAAGTTTCACCTTTTCCTGAAGTTATTGCCATTGATGAATAATTAGTGGTTCTGCTTTGAACTTCTATTCGGACCCTGTATACATTTTTTGGGGGGAGTCCAGTCATGGGGCCTGAACTCTGGGCCTGGGCGCTGTCCCTCAGCTCTTCAGCTCAAGGCTAGCACTCTACCACTTGAGCCACAGCACCACTTCTGGCTTTTTTTTTTCTTTTTGCTTATGTGGTGCTGAGGAATCGAATCCAGGGCCTCAGGCATGCAAGGCAAGTGCTTTACCACTGAACCACCTTCCCAGCCCCCCTGTATACATTTTTTAAGTTTTCTCAATGGGGACAGTATTTCATTTTTGAATGTACTGTGTGTGTGTGTGTGTGTGTGTGTGTGTGTGTGTGTGTGTGTGCGTGTGTGTGTGTGTGTGTGTGTGTGTGTGTGTGTGTGTGTGTGTGTGTGTGTACCAGCTCTGGGGCTTGAACCCAGGGCCTGGGCAATGACCTTAAGCTTTTTTGCTTTTTGATCAAACTTAGCACTCTGCCACTTAAGCCACAGCTCACTTCTAATGTTTTGGTGATTCATTGGTGAAAAAATATCTCATGGACTTTCCTATCTAGGCTGGCTTTGGACCATGATCCTCAGATTTCAGCCTCATGAGCAGTTAAGATTACAGTTGTGAGCCATAAGTGCCTGGTGGTAGATTTAATTTTTTTTAAATAGCCAAATAGTTGTTTTATGCTCCTTAGATTCAATATGAGTGATAGATTAATTTTCTGGTCTAAACCAAGTGATAAGGAAGATCTTTAACAGAGTCATAAAGTGACTGAATAAAAACTGCAAAAGAAGAGGGTCTTTGCACATATGCATACACATGTGCATGTCTGCATGCATAGAAGAGAGCAATAGTATAACATCTGCAATCCATACAGATGGCAGTGTGCAACATGAGCCTCACTGCCTTACAATCATCCCTCACACATGATCTTATTTGCTGTTTATGATAGTCATCACTGGGAGGTAGAGAATAGTGATAGCCATCATTAACAAGTGCCTGCTAGAAAACCCAGAAACTTCACACAGTGATTTACTGTATCTGGTCATGACCTTCAGTTTTACAGATAGAAAAAAAAATAACAGCTGAGATATTAAATAAAATGTAGGAGATTCCAAGCTAGGGAATGGCAGAACTAAAGTAGAGTATCAGGTCTGTCAGACTTGAATGCTGGACTCTTGCCACCTCTCAATCCTTGCTGGATAAATATCCCTTCTCTTTTGTATGTGAGGAAACTGAGACCCCCACAAGGCTGAGCCACATGACCAGGGTGATAGTCACAGTGATTTGGTCCTGGCTCCTAGCCCAGATGTCTCTGTATAACATTCTCCTCTTTCCATTGTTAAAATCTTTCTATGCCAAGGGTGGTCTACAGATCCTGTGTCTGTCTCTCTGTCTCCGTGGCAAAGCTCATCTCTCATCCATGTCTAGGATGAGCACGTAGTTGATGAGTGCCCATGTCTCACTCACATGCCTGCCTTTACAATAAGGTCAAAGGCAGGAAGTAGAAGGGCCTTGTAGCCAGCAACCCTTGGTGTGCTAGTGTCCTGGTCTTTGCTTTGTGTTTATTTCCATTTCCTTCATCCTGTTTTAGCCATGCTAGCCACTTGAATCTCTGGCTCTAGGTTTTCTCTTTTGCTTCTGAATTAGAGCTGCTTGCTCTTTCCTACAGAGACCCTGAAGGAACAAAGTCTCTCAGTGGTTTTCTTCTTCAGCAACCATGCATTTGGTAATCAAGACTGATTAAATTAGTCTAGTTTCCAAAGTGTATGTGTGGTGTGTATGTTGAGGGTGGTAATATTTAAGATGAAGGAAGAAGAAATGGTGTAGGAAAACAATTCTAGTCGTTGTGTGTGTGTGTGTGTGTGTGTGTGTGTGTGTGTGTGTGTGTGTGTGTGTGTGTGTGTGTGTGTGTGTAGTAATTAGAGAACTCAAAGATCGAGACTGGTAACTAAATCCAACCACTATGCCCAAATTGAGCAAAAAGTCATGCTCATATACAGGGATAAATAGTGCTCTGCAAAACAAGTCTGAGAGACCCAAGTGAATGGAAGCAGGGGTGTTTGGCTACAATTTGACATCATAGCAGGTGGATGGGCACTGCAGCCCTTGGTCATAGGACAACCAAAATGTATTTCAAACCTTCTTTTCTAGGGAACTCAATGGTCTGTAGTGACCCATTTACTTCCCATGATCCTAGAAGGAAGGTAAGGTCATCTTACAATGGCCAGATACTTATTCTAAACCCCATGGCTAAAGTTGGTACGGAAAGAGTCTGAAGACAATTAGCATTGGCAAATACCAGGGATGATCCCATGCAGGACCTGGCTAGGTGCTCAGCAAAAGTTTAATTGCATACTTAAATTGTTTTTGAGATAAATAAATCTTTAAATATATCTATAACTGTCTTGTGCGTGGTCAGACAGGCCTGCAGATTGATGGCAGAGCTGTATTTTTTCGTTGGACTATGGATTTCTTGTGTAGAGACTCACATCCCTATGCTCTTAACTCAGCAAAAGTCTCAGGTTTCCAGGATCTTTTGTAAAAGAATGGCTGATCCAAGAGGTGGATATTGTTCAAGTAATGGTATTGTTCCACTGTTAGAGTCTTCATCACGTGGGGGTGGATGGCTAAAAGCTCAACAATGGCTTGTCTTCATTGTGGAAAGTTTAAGTATGTGCCGGTCCTGGGGCTTGAACTCAGGCCACAGGGTAGGATTTGTACTACATAGTTTGTACCAGCTGGTGGTGACTTTATGCCATGATGTGTTCTTTCCACTGGGCCTTCTTCCCAATATTATGGGAAACATCAAACTGGACTCCCAGGAACCACCTCTTCTCTTCTCTTCTTCTCTTCTCTTCTCTTCTCTTCTCTTCTCTTCTCTTCTCTTCTCTTCTCTTCTCTTCTTCTCTTCTCTTCTCTTCTCTCTTCCTCTCTTCTCCTCTCCTCTCCTCTCCTCTCCTCTCCTCTCCTCTCCTCTCCCTCTCCGTCTCCTCCTCCTCTCCTCCCCTCCCCTCCCCCTCCCCTCCCCTCCCCCTCCCCTCCCCCTCCCCTCCCTCCCTCCCCTCCCCTCCTCTCCTCTTCTCTTCTCCTCTCCTCCCCTCCCCTCCTCCTCCCCTCCCTTCCCCTCCTCCTCCCCTCCCCTCCCCTCCCCTCCCTCCCCCTCCCCTCCCCTTCCCCTCTCCTCTCCTCTCCTCTTCTCCTCTCCTCCCCTCTTCTCCTCTCCTCCCCTCCCCCTCCCCTCCCTTCCCCTCCTCCTCTCCTCCCCTCCTCCTCTCCTCCCCTCCCCTCCCCTCCCCTCCTCTTCTCTTCTCTTCTCTTCTCTTCTCTTCTCTTCTCTTCTCTTCTCTTCTCTCTCTTCTCTTCTCTCCTCTCCTCTCCTCTCCTCTCCTCTCCTCTCCTCTCCTCTCCTCTCCTCTCCTCTCCTCTCCTCTCCTCTCCTGTCCTCTCCTCTCCTGTCCTCTCCTCTCCTGTCCTCTCCTCTTCCCTTCTCTTCCCTTTCCTTTTTTCTTTTCCTTCCTTCCTTCCTTCCTTCCTTCCCTCCCTCCCTCCCTCCCTCCCTCCCTTTCTTCCTTCCTTTCTTCCTTCCTTCCTTCTTTTCCTTTTCTTTTCTTTTTGTTTTTGTCCCGGCTGGGCACTGTCCCTGAGCTTTTTTGCTCAAAGCTAGCACTCTAGCACTTGAGCCACAGCTCTACTGCCAGCTTTTTTTAGTAGTTAATTGGAGATTAGCTTTATCTCCAATTAACTTTGAACCTCAATCCTCAGATCTCAATCTCAAGTAGCTAAGATTACAAGTGTGAGCCACTGAAACCCAACTGGGTTTGAAGTTTTAAATGAAGAATTAGGGTCTATCTGTAGGTAATATGAACCATATCTTTGAACAAGGAAGTAAAATGACAAAAGCCTTCCTCGGAGCCCTGCTTCTTACTTCTTTTATTCTTGACAGGTACTCTGATGGTTTAATGGACTCTTCTCCAATGTTCTGGTCATTTGGTCTTCGCCTTTACTTACTGTACTGTTTTCCTGCAGCAGCTCTTAGTGACCTTAAACTGTTGAAATAATAGACTGTTTCTTTTAACTTCTGGAAGGCATAAATACAAAGCAAAGTGTCTGCAGAGCCATACATCCTCTGAAGGCTCAGGAAATGATGCTTCTTTACTGTGTTTTGACTTTTGGTGGTTGACAACAATCCCTGGCATTCTTTGACTTGTAGCTGCATAGTTCCAATGATTCTTCCAATTTCTCAAGTCTGTCTTATCTGTGTGCATCTGTGTCTTCATATAAACTTCTTATATGGACACCAGCTCACTCTACTTTACTATAACTTCATCTTAACTAATTGCATATGTGAAGACCTCGTTTCCAAATAAGGTTAGATGCCAAGGGGTTTGATGTAAAGCAATCAGAAGGGAACACTAGTGTACCCCAATTTACCTACAGATCTCTAGACTATGTATGGATCCATTTCCTTCTGCAGAAATTAATATATCTGATTGTTAGGAGTTTTGCAAGAATTTCCACTATGTGAAATCTGGAGTTCAGAATTTCAGTAGAGTAGCTGCTAGGTTCTGTCCCTGGTACTGCTATAATTAGGTTACCTTTATTCTTGTATGAATCATTAACTTTGAAAACTGCTGGTTCTATCTGTGACAACCAGTGATACATCATCTTTAACCAGTCTGTACCACCATAAAAAAATTGCTGCTCAAGTACTAATTTATTGCTCCATGACACAATCAGTGCATCTCAAACAAACTCAGCCAATTTTAAGGTTGATTTCTAGGCTGTTTAAAAAAGCTTTCTCTGCCAGCTTTTGGAAAATGTTGCTCTAGAGATGATTATTTTCTGTTTTAGGACAAACCCATGAATTTGGCCCATTCACGTTAACAAAAGTATGACGACAATGCATCTCTTACCCGTAAAACTTGAGTGCACGGGTGTCATAAGTGATTTTTCTGAAGTTAACTTTTCCCATACTTTGAGTTATCAGTTTCTGTCGAACTGGTGTGCATTTCAGTTGAGGTTTTATTACATTGTGTTGGCAGCACATTATGTTTTTTACACATGGATTTGATTGAGAAATGAAACTGGAATAAGAATGAAGTAGCAGCAGCATCTGCTGCAAGACTCAACTATTGCTGTTGTCAATCAGCCTGATTGATTAAATATGGTGATACACGTTTTCATTAAAATGAAATACTTCTCTTGGAAAAGGACCATTATGCCAATAGATTATATGACTCTCCTGAAGAATGTGCCAGAGGAGGTAGATTGCTTCAGTTTGTTGAGCTATCTGTACTTACTGTGTATGGAGAGCTGAAACAATCATGAGAGTTCAGATGAGATCTGGCTGGGTTAGAAAACTAAATTTATTGTTCTTTTTTTTTTTTTAATCTGCAGAGGTGAACTAACATTCTGGAGAACTAAGTCCTGTGAAAAAGTTGAAGTTTGATTGGATCCCTAAATTCTGTCTCTTCATTGGCTGATGTCCTATGGTTCACTTGGTTTTAAGGCAACCAGCAGGACTCAAATCTTCCTTGAACTAGAAGCAGATGTTGGGTCCACTGAAGTTCCATTTCCCTCATTGTTTATTCAAACTCATTTTCATTTGACACGTATCTATCTGGAAAAGTGAAGTGCAAACAGAGATGAGAACAGGTGTCCTTGAGAATCAGAGTGGGTGAATTATCTCATCAATATGTATAGGACCCAACAATCAATCATCATCCACATTTGCCCTATACTGAAATGTGGATGAACTTCAGAGCAAGTAGAGGAGGTGGGTATTAGACTAACGGGAACTCCAGGGGCTGGCACAAGAACCCAGGAGGGTCACCAGTGATCTGATGGGTCTTGATCAAGTTTAATTTTGGTGATTTTTGTGTCTTCCTGGGCTGGGGCTGTGTCTGCTCAGAATGTGGATTCTTCACGCTCGTTCAGATCAGGCTAAGTCCCAGGGAGCCTTTTGAATCATGGCCCCCAGAAAAATGTCTCCCGTTGAAATCCATTTAGGATGAAAACACATCAAGGCTTTGCATTAGTGTAAAACACAGGATTTCAGAAGAGGGCTTTTCAGAAAAATAAGTGGGCAATAAGAAAGGGAAAACCTTTAGAGTCATTCCTTAAACACAAAGGAGACTGCTGCTGCGGGGCTTGTGTCAAGACTCATCTTGCAGGATTGAGATATTTTCAGCTGTATGTAATTTAGCTTTTGGGTTTTCCTTACAGAGGGATTGCTTCTGAAATAATCTTTCCTGCTGCCCTCCCCATCTTCCATCTTCTAAAGCCTGTTTGTAGATTTGTGGATTGCTTACAGATTTTAACAAGAGCAAGAAACCTCTGAAATACCAGGCAGCTAAAAACCAAAAACAAGAAAACTTGAGAACTTGAGTTTAAAACAAAATTGTTAAGGGGTGGTCTCCAGCTCGCAGTCAACTTTTTTCTTCCTTAGGACTCAGCCATGAAGGGTGAAAATCCCATAGAGGTTTGCAGATGTAAATTTGGGGCTCCTTATAGGGACTAGAATCTTTCTTTTAGAGGTATAGCCTTTGTTTTTTTTTCCAGTCTTTTTTTTCCCCTAGGGGTCTTATCAGTGCCTGATCCATGAATGGAGCCAGCGGATGACCTGGAGGTTCAGCACTCAGTTCTCCTGGTTGTCCTGCCACAACACTGGAAGTTATCTTTTGTCGGAAGTCAGGAAGAGGCAGAGACATCAGTGAGTAGATGGGCAGGACACACAGTAGGTCAGGCATACCTGAGCACTAAAATAAAATCAGAGTTTAGAAATTCTGTACATGTGCAAATTAGTAGAACCATAATCCATGAAAACACAAGTGTGGCCTGATTTTGAGACAAAAAGTCTGGCTAAAAAGAATACAGGTATCAGTCTATCTCTAATTTGGGTCCTAGTCCAATATCTATACTTCTGGAAAAATAATTTAATCTTTCTTTGTACTACTTTTCTCATCAGTAAAGTGGAGATTACACATTTTATGGAGCTACTGGGAAGATCAAGTAAAATAATGCTAAGTAAATCACTTGGCTCAGTGACACACAGTAAATGCTTACTGGGTTGTGCATTTATGCCTTTGAATTTATAATGTGCTCTCTGAAAGACAGACATGAATCTAGGGAGATCTGAGCTTTCAGGGCAGGGACAAAAATGTAGAACACGATTAAGAAAGAGATGACCCACTTGGTCATTCCCCCACCTCCCCCCCATTAAGAAAGAGATGACCCACTTGGTCATTCCCCCACCTCCCCCCACCAACCCCTGCCTCCCCACCCACCCTGCCTAAATTGTAAAGTTTGTTTTTCGACATAGCGTCTTGTATATCTCATTGTTGCAATGGGTCAATCTGTATCCCCATTTAAACAATTTGTTTTCTCCCTTCCGCTCCCCAAATTATACCAACATCAAATACCTAAAAACAGGGGTTATACTGTGGGGGAGGGACATAGAAAGCAAAAAAAAAATCACGTGGTACCTTATAAATACCTTAGAAACTGGCCAGCACCAGAGCAAAGAAATTGAGGGACTTATACTAGTTATATTTATCCTTTTTTTCTCTTTAGGATGTGCTAGTTTGAAGGACTTTTAAAAACATATATATATATATATATGTATATATATATATATACATATATTTCATTATAAAGATACTGTACAGAGGGGTTACAGTTACATGAATAAGGTAATGAGTCCATTTTCTATCGAGCATTTTTACCCTCTCCTTTGTTTTACCCCTACCATCCCTCTCCTCCCTACCTCCCCAACTCCTCCCTCCCCACCCCTGAAGTTGTAAAGCTCTTTTCAACACTGTGTCTTGTACATCTCACTGTTACAATGGGTCATCCTGCATCCTTATTTCAGTATTTTATTATTTCCCTTTACCTCCCCAAATTATAAAAATGTATATACAAGATTCAGGGCACTGGAATCAAATACAGTGACAACAGGTTATACCATGGGAGAAGAACATAAAAATGAAACAAAAAAATCACATAGTACATTATAAGTACATTAAAAACAAGAAAGATAAAACCTCTTGTTCCTATCTTGGGGTTCATTTTGCTTAGCATCATCCTATATGGTCATATGTACATAGCTTTTGATCTTTTCTGCTTGTCCTAGACATACACAACTTATTGCAAATAAGGGAAACCATGGGACCTATGTTTCTTTGCGCCTGGCTTACTTCACTTAATATAATTTTTTCCTAACAAATAGGGCAGTGTATTCTTTTTGATGGACACATAGAATTTCACTGTGTGTGTATACCACATTTTCTTTTTTTGTTTTTTTATTGTAAAAATAGTGTACAGAGGGGTTACAGTTACATGAGTAAGGTAATGAGTACATTTCCTATCGAGCATTGTTACCTCCTCCTTTGTTTTTCCCCTAACCTCCCTTCCCTCCCCACCTCCTGAACTTCGCCCTTCCCTCACCGAGTTGTAAAGTTCATTTTCTACATAATGTCTTATATATCTCATTGTTACAATGGGTCAACCTCTATCCTTGTTTCAGCATTTTGTTATTTCCCCTCCCCTCTCCAAATTAGAAAAATGTATATACAAGATGCAGGGCACCAACATCAAAATAGGGGTTATACTTGTGTGTATATATATGTATATATACCAGATTTTCTTGATCTACTCATCTACTGAGGGGCATCTGGGTTGGTTCCATATCTTAGCTATGGTAAATAATGCTGCAATAAACATAGTTGTGCTGGTAGCTTTAGTATGGTCTTGTTTGTGAACATTTGGGTAAATGCCCAAAAGTGGGATTGCTGGGTCATAGGAGAGCTCTATGTGGAGTCTTCTGAAGAACCTCCATACTGCTTTCCAAAAGTTTACACTCCCACCAGCAATGCAGTAGGGTTCCCTTTTGGTCACATCCCCTCCAGCATCTGTTGTTATTAGAGTTCTTGATTATAGCCATTCAAACTGGTGTGAGGCGGTATCTCAATGCTGTTTTGATTTGCATTTCTTTTATGGCCAGAGAAGTTGAGCATTTCTTCATGTGTCTATTGGCCATTCTTCTTTCCTCTTCAGAGAAGTTTCTCTTTAATTCTTTAGCCCACTTATTTATTGGGCAGTTGTTTCTTTGAGGATTTGTTGTTGGGGGATTTAGTTTTTTGAGTTCTAAGTATATTTTAGATATGAGATCCTTGTCCATTGTATGACTAGTGAAGATCTTCTCCCAATTTATAGGCTTTCTATTGATATTGCTATGTATGTCCTTTGCCATGCAGAAACTCAGCAATTTCATACAATCCCATTTGTCCAACCTTTCTTTGGATTGTGTTTCTGGGTCTTTATTATGAAAATTTTGGCCTGTGCCAAGGAGCCCTAGAGTTTCTCCTATTCCATCCTGTAATGTTTTCAGGGTGTCTGCTTTGACATCAAGGTCTTTGGTCCCTTTGGAGTTGATTCTGGTGCAAGGTGATGTACGGGATCTAGTTTAGTTTTCTACAGGTGTTTAACCAAATTTGCCAGCACCATTTACTATTTTTTTAGCTCCCTGATTGAAGATTATGTGGCTAAGGTCTGTGGGTTCATTTCTGGGTCTTCAGTTCTACTCCATTGGTCCTCAGGTTGATTTTGATTACTAAGGCTTCGTAGTAGATTTTGAAGTTTGGAATTGATATTCCTCCCACTGTTCTTTCTGCTAAGGATTGTTTTTGCTATTCAGGGTCTTTTATTGTTGCATATGAATTTTTGGGTTGCTTCTTCTATTTCATTGAAGAATGAGATTAGTATATTGATAGGTATCTCCTTGAATTTGTAGATAGCCTTTGGCAGTATTGCCACTTTTTTTTTTTTTTGGTTGGTCATGGGGCTTGAACTCTGGGCCTGGGTGCTGTCCCTCAGCTCTTCAGCTCAAGGCGAGCACTCTACCACTTGAGCCACAGTGCCACTTCTGGCTTTCTGGTGGTTTATTGGAGATAGGAGTCTCACAGTCTTTCCTGCCCAGGCTGGCTTTGAACCTCGATCCTCAGATCTCAGCCTCCTGAGTAGCTAGGATTACAGGCGTGAGCCACAGGTGCCCGGTGAGTATTGCCACTTTCACAATGTTAATCCTCTCAATCCAGGAGCATGGGAGGTTTTTCCACTTCCTTAGTTCTGCTTTAATTTCCTTTTTCAGGTTTTTAAAGTTTCATCATAGAAGTATTTCACTTCTTTAGTTAACTTCTAGGTATTTTATTTTTTGTGGGACTATTACAAAAGGAGTTGCTTTCCTGATTTCAGCTGCACTCTTCTTGTTATTGGCATACAGAAAAACCATTGATCTCTGAGGGTTACTTTTATACCCTGCTACTTCACCAAAGTTTCAAATCAGCTCAAGTAACTTGGAAGTGGAGTCCATGGGGTGCTTTAAATACAAGATCATGTCATCTGCAAAGACAGAGTTTTACTTCATCTTTCCCTATTTGGATCCCCTTTATGTTTTCATTTGCCTTATTCCTTTAGCTAGGCATTCTAATGCTAAATTGAGAAGTGGAGAGATGGACATCCTTGTCTCATTCCTGAATTTAGAGGAAATGACTTTAGCTTTTCACCACTAAGTATAATGCTGGCTGTAGATTTGTCATACAAAGCCTTTATTATATTGAGGAATGTTCCATGGATTCCTAGTTTTTCCATAGCTTTCATCATAAAGGGGTGTTGGATCTTGTCAAATGTTTTTTCTGCATCTATTGAGATAATATCCTTGCTGTTGTTGATGTGATGAACTATATTAATTGATTTGCATATATTGAACCAGCTTTACACCCCTGAAATGAATCCTGTTTTATTTTGGTGTATGATTTTTTTGGATGAGTTGTTGAAGTTGATTGGCCAAAATTTTGTTGAGAAGTTTTGCATCTATGTTCATCAAAGAAATGGGTCTATAGTTCTCTCTCTTTGAGGAGTCCCTGCCTAGTTTGGGGAGGAGGGTTATGATGGCTTCATAGAAAGAATTTGGTAGTGAACTTTCACTTTCAATTTCATTGAAGAGTTGGAATATTGGTGTGAGTTCTTCTTTGAAGGCCTTGTAGAATTCTGCTGTAAATCCATCTGGTCTTGCGCTTTTCCTGGGTGGGCGGTCTCTTAATGCTGTTTGTATTTCAATGTTTGATATGGGTTCGTTAAGTTGGTTTAAATCATCTTGGTTTAGTTTGAGCATGATAGTCTTGGCTAAAAATTCATCCATTTCTTTCAGATTCTCAAATTTATTAGCTTAAAGGTTTAAGAAGTATTCCCTTAAATTTTCTGAATCTTGGTTGTTTCTATGGTGTTTCCATTCTCATCTCTGAGTTTATTTGGGTGTGTTTTCTTTTTCTGATAAGATTTGCTAAGGGTCTGTCAATTTTGTTAATTTTTTTTGAAGAACTTTCTCTTTGTTTTGTTGATTCTTTTTATGTTTTTTAAAATATGTTTTATTATAAAATTACTGTGCAGATGGGTTACAGTTACATGAGTAAGGTAATGAGTACATTTCCTATCGAGCATTATTACCTCCTCCTTTGTTTTTTTCTACCATCCATTCCCTCCCTACCTCCCCAACTCCTTCCTCCCCCTACCTGAGTTGTAAAGTTCATTTTCAACCTAGTGTCTTGTACATCTCATTGTTAAAATGGGTCAACCTGTATCCTTGTTTCAGCATTTTGTTATTTCTCTTCCCCTCCCCAAATCAGAAAAATGTATATACAAGATGCAGGACACCAGAATCAAGCACAGTGAAAACAGTGGTTATACCAGGGGGGAAGAACATACAAAAGAACAAAAGAATCACGCTGCCTTGTTTGTTAGGAAAAGAAAGACTTGGAAAAAATTAAGTTGGAAAAATATTAAGTAAGCCAGGCGCAAAGAAACATAGGTCCCAAGGTTTTCTTTATTTACAATAACTAGGAAATGTCTCAGACAAGCAGAAAAGGTCAAAAGATGTGTACATATGACCACATAAGATGATGTTAAGCAAAATGAACCTCAAGATAGAGTCACAAGTGGTTATTTCTTTCTTGCTATTGTTTGCAATGTATTTATAATGTAGTATGTGGGTTTTTTGTTTCTTTGGTATGTTCTATGGGGTTTTTTGGACTCTAATTCATTTAATTCTGATTTCATTTTAATTATTTGTTTCCATCTCCTGGGTTGGGGTTTAGCTTGTAGCTTCAGGTGCCTCATTAAATTGTTGGTTTCAGATCTCCCCAATTTCTGATGTAGGAACTCAGAGCTATAAACTTGTCTCTGAGTACTGCCTTTGCTGTGTCCCAGAGGAGCTGGTAATTTGTGTGTTCATTTTTGTTAAATATCATGAACATTTGAATTTCCTTTTTAATCTCTTCCATGACCCACTGGTGGCTCAACAGTGTGTTATTCAGCCTCCATATGTTCTTTGGTGGCTTTGGTGTTGAATTTTAATTTTATTCCCTTGTGGTCTGAGAGATACAGGGCATAATTTCAGTGTTTCTGAATTTGGACAAATTTGCTTTTTGACCTAAAATGTGGTCTATTTTGGAGAATGTTCCATGTGCTGCTGAGAAGAATGTGTATTCTGATGCTGCTGAGTGAAATATTTGGTAGATGTCTGTTAAGTCTAATTGATCTATGTTGTTTATATCCGAGATTTCTCTGTTGAGTTTTTGCCAGGTTAATCTATCTAGCGGGGATAGTGGTGTGTTAAAGTCCCCAACACTTAATATCTTTGGATCTATGTGAGATTTTAAGGAAAATATTGTTTCTTGGATAAATTTTGGTGCTCTGTTATTTTGTGAATAGATATTTAGAATTCAAATATCCTCCTGAAGGAGAGATCCCTTAATTACTATGCAATGACCTTCTTTATCTCTTCTTGCTAATTTTAATTTGAATTCTATTTTATCTGATATTTGGATTGCATCTCCCACCTCTTTATGGGGCCATTTGCTTGGTAGATTTTATTCCAGTCTTTTACTTTCAGAATATGTTTGTTTTTGTGGGCAAGGTGTGTCTCTTGAAGGCAGAAGATAGAAGTACTTTGCTTTTTTGATCCAACTAGACAATCTATTAGAGAGTTAAGTCCATTTATAAGGAGAGTTAAGACTGAGAGGTGTTTGGTAGTTCCTGCCATGTTATCCACCTTCTTGGGGGCTGTGCAAACTGGGTTCTTCCTATGTATGTGATACTGAGGAATCGAACCCAGGTCTTCATGCATGCCAGGCAAGCATTCTACTACTGAGCCATCTTCTCAGCCCTGAAGGACTTTTAAACATCTTAATTGGTTGCTGACATAATTATGGAGTGCCTTTACATAATGCTCTGTCAGGATAGCGAACCTATAGAAAAATGCTTAATTGTGTACAGGAAGTTTAATGTTCACAACGTTGACACACTTCTGTAATTCATATCCAAATAAGGCTCAGATAATCCTAGCTCCCAAGATTCACCTCTTGCCTTCTTATATTTTAATTGTAAAGATTCAACACGTTTTAAGTTTTTAATTTTTATTGTAAAGATGTTATACAGAAGGGTTACAGTTACATAAGTCAGGGGAAGTGTACATTTCTTTTTGGACAATGTCACCTCTTCCCTCACTCTCTCCCAGATCCTCTTGCCTTCTTGTCTCTATTCTTATTCTGTAAGTAGCAACTATTGTGATTTCTTTATTTTAATTATCTTAATTCTTCTTCTTCATTCTTTAAGTAGTTGTACAAAGGGGTTTCAATCCAATATGTCTATTTATGAGTATAACACATATTGATCAATGTCGCTTCTTCCATCATTATTCCCACCACCAGTCTATACCAACCTCTTGTGATTTCTAACACCACAAAGAAGACCTGTCAATTTGGGGACTGTTTGTATATAAAACCACATACTATGTGCACTTTTATATCTGGTGTTTCCACTTCTTCCACTTGCAAGGTCTATCAGAACTATAGCTGTATTTGGAGTATCTTCGTTTTCACAGCTTATAGCATTCTATTACATGAATATACCACTACATTCCTTCAGTTGTAGATGGGTGTCTGAGTTGTTTCCAATTTAGAGATGATATAACTCTTTGAACATTCCTGGAGACATGTTTTGGTGAATCTATGCTCTTTAGTGTAGATTAACGAATGGAATTCCTGGGCCAACTATAGTAAATGTTGTCTTGTTTTCCAAAAGGGTAAGACTAGTCCACTTTCATCAGTAACATATGTGACTCCTGGATGCTTCACATCTTCTCCATCACTTCTCTGAGTCAATTGGATCTTTCTAATGGGTCTAGTGTACTACAAATGTACATTTACATTTGTATATTCATAATGGTGAGGTGCAGTTGGACTTTTTAAAAGATCTATCCTTTGAGAAGATAGAAGTTCTCTCCAAAGACATTCAGCCTGTAGGTAAATATATTGTGTTGATGTTGGTTTTCATGTTAAATGTGGATTTAGGACACTATGATCAGAAGGGGGAGGGCAGCAGTATATCTTCATACTCTACATCATCACTTCACGTCTTGGATAGTATGTTCCAATTAGAGCATCACACTTTAAAAAGGATGAGTATGAGCGAAGGGACACGAGAGAAACAAATAGGCCATTAGTCAGACAAGTATTATAGTTGTTCAATTTTGTAAATAGGGGTCACCTAAATACCTCCAACTTCAGAATGTCATCCTTCTTAGTAGATAATGTACAGATGCCTCATAAACTATAGGGTCTAGACCTGCATTTTTCACAAAGGACAGACATAATTATAAGGGAAGTTCCTATCTACCCACTGATGAACACTTATAAAACTGACATTTGTGAAACATTATCAGTAGGGGACAGAACAGGAAAACCTTTAAAGAGAATTCCTCTGCTCATTCTGAAGGGGACTGGGAGATGTTTGTAGTCAGAAGAGAAGCCAAGTTTATATAAGGTCAGTTTAATTTGAGAGGCTTCCAAAAGATCATAGGAAACAATTTGATTTCAAAGTACTGAATAGTTGAGTAAGAGCTAATAGGAAGGAATGGGCAGAACAAGCCAGGCATAGAAAGAAGGGCTATGACTTTTTGGAGGCAGGAAAGAATCCAGTACAAATGCAAAGGAGAGATGGTCCTAGAGAAAGGCATCCTAAAATAAAGGAGTTTTGAACAGAAGGGATGGGAGGAATGAACTGAGGTGGATTTGCAATGGACAGGCAAATGTACTGACATACCAAATATAGTAGGCTTAATGTGTATGAAAATACACACTACATTTATTGGGGCTTCTAAATATCTGCAGTGTTGTTTTGGTTTAGATACCTTAAAATTGATGCTGGATTTATAGTTGAATTTATCATGTATTTTTATTAATCAGGAGATCCTAAAAATGTAACATAGCATTATGATTAAGAGGAATTTTTGTCATTAAGAAATGTCTTATATTTAGAAACACTGATAATTATTAGCCTGGAATGTAGTTGTTGGTGTCAATCTACAGAAACTTGGAAAACCTCAAAATTAAGTAGGGCCAAGATAGACAAAGTCTGAAGTGAATTTAGTTAACTCACTTATCACTCTCAGAACAGAAAAGAAGCCAGACAGCTCATGTTCCACATTCCTCTCCTTCTGGCCTCATCTATTCAATGTAGATAAACTATCTGGTTCTCTATCAGTTTAGATTTGGTTCCCAATTATTTTGAGTGTAAATCCATGATGAGAGTACCATATAAAAAAGAAAGATAAATGAAATGTGTTTCTTGCTCTCTGGCAAGAAAAAATAGTTGCTTATCAGTCCCTTCATTTTGAAGTCCTATTTCCTTCCTTAACCAGAATTTCTCTACTGAATCCAAGTTTGACTCTGGAAACTTAATATTCCTATCCTTCTGTGGGGGAATCACAATAAGATACTTGATGCTTAAAAGACCAGAAGAGCAAGAGACTAGATGATTCCTACAATCAATCTCATTGTGGTTTGTAACCCTTTTTCCAATACCAGTGAAGAAATTGTAGTGAGGACACTAATAGAGCCTAGTAGGAATTACAAATATGAGGAATATATTTTCCTTCCCATTCAACTTATGCATGTGCATATGCATGTGCACACATGCATGCATGCATGCATACACACAGAAACATACACACATGCCATGCAAACTATTAGCTCATTATTAGTGCATGAACAAATAAGCAATCAAATAAAAAAGACATTTACAGATAGGTACCTATTTTCTTACTGACAGGGCACACATTAAATAACAGCTTCTCTGGAAAGAAGGTTTTTCTTAAGGCTGCCAACAAATTTTGATTTTTTTGCCCCACTCTCCCAGAATACATCCAGAAAAAATTCCAACATGATATTACCATTTCAGCATTAGTAAAATAGCCTGGGGTAATGCAGGAAACATCCTCTATCTCTCTGTATGTGGAAAGATGAGATCATTTAGCTTTTCTTACAAGGCCATGAACTGAGTAGAGGAAAAATTATCATCACAAATATTATCCTAAGTAAATAATAACCAACATAAAAATTTCTCAGAGATAAAGACCTTCTGAACTGAACTCTGATGAATGAAGTCTGCCACATCTTTTCATCATACCTTACAAATATATTATTAGTGGATACTTTAGTAGTACAATTTTCAGTTATTGATGGATTGAATTAATATGCCCCCAATAAGGGATGGAGAAAGGGCATTCAAGGTTGGCAGCAGGGTTACTAATGCTTTGTACTGATTAAGCCAAAGAAGGTGAGAAGCTAAATTGGTCTCAGAGGATCAAAAGGCCAGATGTGTTGGGCTGGATCCAAAAACTATTCCATAGGATTGAAAAGGAAGAAGAGATTACTGTTTGGGAACAATGAGAAAGATAGCCTACCTGGCAAGATGATTACTGGCTAAAGAAGAATGCAATGTTCAAAATCATTTACTCAAATACATACAAGATAAAAGAAAATAACCAGATGACTCTTGTCCAAAGGAGCTCCCAGTCTTATACAGAAAATGAATGCAAAAGTATGCAAATTAGTACAGATTAGAATATAGTGAGATAAATTCCATTCAAATAGATATGTTATATATGCTCATGTAGACTGGATGCTAAAAGCTTCAGTTCTTAGGTAAGGAAAGGCTAGTTATACAGAGAAGGTGAAATGATGAACCTGGTAGAATAAATTGCATAGACATGAGACAGTTTAATAAGTTGCATTGTTGTTGTTAACCATGAATGCATATTAAAGCCAACTAGGGAACTTACAAATAACCAATCAACTTCTACTTCTGGCTATAATAGAATAGGTTGTATAGTATATTTCCCAAAGGATAACTATACAAGCTGTGGAAAAGGAGAAAAACAAGTAGCTTCTCGAAGACATTGAACAACCAAAATAGTTGGACCATATAAAGCCAAGAGACAAGAGAAAAGTCTTGACTAAATTTTTGGGATGCTGATTCATAAACAGAATGGGGTTGACAGACTGAGAATAAGACATTTTCACAGTACTATATAGGGCAGAACTCAAAAGACCAAGAGCCTAGAGAAAAAAGAACCGTGGAGAAACAAGCCCAAAAAATTGTTCTACCTTGCTTTCCATAAGGCAATACAAAAATGCTACACAGAATTTTGTAATCTCACCTTGTTAAGGGATGGACATGAACTTTTAGAATTTCAGGACATAATGAAATTCTACTGAAACTGGACACAGCAGCTAACAGTAATTATGTGAAAATTGATGTTTTCAATTGAGACCTTCAAGGAATATATCATAAGGTTAAAAACAGACAAGCAAATAAACACAGGTCAGCCCTCACAAAAGCAAAATCCAATTTTAAATCATTTCTCATTTCACTCATTTTTTATGCAAGAAATTTTTTATACTTTAGCTACCAAACAAAAGAGTTAAAGAGTTAAAAATATTTAAAATTCTGGTGGGGGAGCAAAACAGCACTCAAATCCATTCCAATGAAAGATAGATTGTCTAGCATGCACTTGAAGAGCATTAGACCTGCCTGGAGATAAAACAAGGAAAGAAACAGACAATAGAAACATCCACATGGATAATCCAGATATTAAAGTTATTTGACATAGTCTTTATGTAAGATAGGTTCAAAAATAGTAAATGCAAGGGAAGAAATTTTCACCAGAGAGCTAGAATGTACAAATAAAATGCATAGAGCTGAAGTAAATATCTGAAATAAATAACTAAACATAAACATCTCAAGAGAAATATTTAGCAGGAAAGCAGCCATATCAGGAGAAATTACTGAAAAACTTTAGCATAGCACAGTTGAAAATATTACAATAAAACACAGAAAGCAAACAGGTTTGGAAAACACAGAAAGGCATAAAAGACTTATACGGAACATGCGAATATCTATGATACCTGTAAGTATAAAATAAGGAAGTGAAGGTAAAAATAAAATGAATAGAAACAATCTATGAAGAGGTACTGTAGAATTTTCCAGAACTGATGACACAAGCACTGTTGAATTTTGATCTACTTATAAAAATGAATTGAACTTTACTAACAAAAATCACAGTTAAATGGCTTAAAATGAAAGGTAAGAGAAAATGTTACAAGAGGGGCCATATTAAAAAGACATAGTAATCTGGATGTAGTGATGGACACCTGAATCCCAGATCCTGGATCATGTGTAGGAGGTCAGCCATATATGTCTCAGAAGTATATGAACAAAATTGATAGTTAATGTCTCAAAGAAACCCTGGAAGCTAAAAGGACAATATAACAGCAGTTAACATATTAAATTATGTCCCATTTTAGGATTCTACACATGGAAAATTTGTTTTCTAAAACTACGATAATATATATTTCAACCAATACAAGTTGAGGAAAAACATTATCAATGTACACACTGAACAATAGTAGTAAAAGAGGTTCTTAAGGCTAGTAGAAAATGTCTCACACAGAAGTGTAGAAATGCAAGAGAAGATGAGGCAATACAAAAGGTAAATAAATATACAAATTAAATTAATATTTTGCTATTCAATACAATTCCATATTAAAATGTCTAGTATTGTACAAAAATAGAAGTAAGAATAGATAAAGTATTTTGGGATTGTTGTGTCATCTGGGAAATACAAAAGTACCTATTTACAATAGATCCAAATATAAAAATAGAGTCAATGTGTTTCTATTCAAAGTACCATGAGTTTTATTGATTAGACAAGCTGATTGTGATAGCTTGGAAAAAGGATGAATCCAGAGACTTCCACTATCTTAAAACTTCTTATGTAACTACAGTAAATAAATTGAATTGTATTGGTCAGAGGATAGAGAAGTTGACCACTGGAAGAAAATGGAAATTTAGAATCAGGTCTGTACATATATGATAACTTGACTGGTTCTAAGTTAATACTACATCCAGTTAAAAAATAAAAAATAAGTTAATGAGCTTCTTCTTTATATACAAAAATCCTTTTTACATGTGTTGCAAATAAAAAATGTGACAAAAAATATTCCAGGTGATAGCATAATATTATTAACTGAACCAGTATATAGATTACAGGAGTCACAGAAAGTGAATGAAAGAAAGAACAAGAAAGCTTATTCAAAGAAACAGTAGTTTAAAACTCCTGTCAGAGGAATAGAAAGGACATAAGGAGAAAATTGAAAGCAATCAGAGAAAGTGACGTCACATACAAGAGAAATCTCCATGCCATTATCAGTGGCATTTAGTAGAAACACCACATGAAGAAAGGTAGCAAATGACAAACTCAAAATACTGAAAAAAACCCAACCCTGCCAATTAAAAACCCTCTACCCAGTTAAACTACCATTTGAAAATGAAGGAAGGGCCACAACTATCTGAGAATAAATAAACAAGCAAAACTGAGAGAAGTTCATCACCACTATGCCCACCTTACCAGAAAAGTTTAAGGAAGTGCTTCAAGTTGAAACCATGCTAAACAGCTTAAGAAAACGTGAGCCTCACTGGTAAAGTTAAAAATAGATGGATACAGAATACTGTATTACTCTGATGATGATGATCAAGTAACAAAATAGAATTACCACTTCTAATTCTAGTATAAAAGTTAAAAGACAAAAGTTATGAAAATTAACTATTTCTAAATATGTATTGGAAGGTACTCATCAGAAATAGATGGAACTGTGACAAGGACCTAAAATGAACGTGTATAGGGGAAAGACAAAGTGTAAAGCTCTTTAAGTATTGTGGAACTTAACAAGTGTTGTTAGTGTAAAGTAGGTAGTTATAGCCATAAGATAGTTTATATAAACTGAAAGGTAATCAAACAACAACAAAAAACTATGGAAGTTCCATAAAAGAAAAGGCAAAGGGATTAAAATATATTAGTACAAAGGAGGGCAGCAAGAAAGAATATAGGAGGAAAAATAAAAAAACATGTCTTCTAACCAGTCATCCAATACTGTGACTAGTTTTTTTTATTTAATTTAATTTTGTTGTAAAGGTGATGTACAGATGGGTTACAGTTACATATTTAAAGTAATGAGTACATTTCTTTTTTATTTATGGTAAAAATAGTGTACAGAGGGGTTACAATTACATGGGCAAGGTAATGAGTGCATTTCTTATCAAGCATTTTTGCCTCCTTTGTTTCCCCTTACCATCTTTTCCCATCTCCCCTCCACCCCTCTCCCTCATCTCCCCTACCCCCACCTCCCCACCTCCCTGCACCAAAGTTGTAAAGTTCACTTTTGACATAACATCTTGTACATCTCATTGTTGCAATGGGTCCACCTGTATCCCTATTTAAACAATTTGTTTTCCCCTTCCCCTCCACAAATTATACCAACATCAAATACAGTGAAAACAGGGTTATATCATGGGGGAGGGACATACAAAGCAACAAAGAGATATCTCATAAATATGTTAGACATAGACATATACTAGTTATTGCAAATAAGGGAAACCATGGGACCTATGTTTCTTTGGGCCTGGCTTACTTCACTTAATAGAATTTTTTCCAAGTCTTTCCATTTCCTAACAAATGGGACAATGTCATTCTTTCTGATGGAGGCATAGAATTCCATTGTGTATATATAGAAAGCCCATGGATTGGGAGAAGATCTTTACTAGTCATGCAATGGGTCTCATATTGAAAATATACCTGGAACTCAAAAAATTAAATCCCCCAACAACAAATCCTCAAAGAAACAACTGCCCAATAAATAAGTGGGCTAAAGTCTTAAAGAGAAACTTCTCTGAAAAGGAAAGAAGGATAGCCAATAGACACATGAAGAAATGCTCAACCTCCCTAGCCATAAAAGAAATGCAAATCAAAACAACATTGAGATGCCACCTCACCCCAGTTAGAATGGCTATAATCAAGAACTCTAAAAACAACAGATGCTGGAGGGGATGTGGACAGAAAGGAACCTTACTGCATTGTTGGTGGGAGTGTAAACTTGTTCAACCACTTTGGAAAGCAGTATGGAGGTTCCTCAAAAGACTTCACATAGAGCTCTCCTATGACCCAGCAATCCCACTTTTGGGCATTTACCCAAATGATCACAAACAAGACCATACTAAAGCTACTAGCACAACTATGTTTATTGCAGCATTATTTTCCATAGCTAAGATATGGAACCAACTCAGATGCCCATCAGTAGATGAATGGATCAAGAAAATGTGGCATATATACACAATGGAATTCTATGAGTACATTTCTTGTTGAACATTGTTACCCCTTCCTCGTTTTTCTCCAACTTTCCCTTCCCCCTGTTACTCCCACCAACTTCATTTCCAACAGACCGTCTTATGAGTACTGTTGAATTGCGTCACCATTTTGTTGTTCCCCTTTCCTTCCCCAATTCAGATAAATGATTATACAAGACACTGAATACCAAAATCAAAAACTGTGACAAGGGATAAAACAAAGGGGGTAAAATAATGAAAGAAAAAAAGAAATAACCTCACACAGTACATTAAAACAACAACAACAACAACATAGAAAAACTTCTTGTTTCCCATATCTTGCAGTTCATTTTGCTTAACATCATCTTATATAGTCATATGTACATAGCTATTGAGCTATTGTGAGCCTCTGCTAGGACTGTCCTAGACATATGCTAATTATTACAAATGAAGGAAACCATGGAGTCTATGTTTCTTTGTTTCTGGCTTACTTCATTTCATATGATTTTCTTTCTGATAGAAGCATAGAATTCCATTGTGTATATATACCACATTTTCTTGAACCACTCATTTACTGAGAGACATCTGGGCTGGTTCCATATCTTAGCTATTGTAAATAATGCTTCAATGAACATGGTTGTGCTGGTAGTTTTAGTATGGTCTTGTTTATGGACATTTGGATAAATGCCCAGAAATGGGATTGCTGGGTCACAGGGGAGTTCTTTGTATAGTCTTTTGAGGAACCTCCATACTGCTTTCCAGAGTCTGTGATCAGTTTCTTTTTATGTCTTTTGTTCACCATTCTCACTGTAAATCCATCTAAAAGCAGCGAGCAACAACTATGCCAATACGCTGCCTTGAAATTCCTTTCATCAAATGAATGTCATCTTTTAAAGCAAGCTCACCTAATTTCTCAGGGCCTAGACAGTGTTTTTATTTATTTAGCTTTTAAATTAGTTTTATTCATTTTTGTCATACTGTAACATAAATGAGCCTCTAGTCCCATTTCCAATAGATGCCTCTTCACATCTGAAACTTCACGAGCACTGTCCTTATTCTCTTTATATCTCAATGAATAGTCTGATTTGCTGAGCTCTTACCAGAATCGCCCACTAAGCTCTACCTTACACCTCTAAAAGTTCACACTCCTCCCACAAACCAAGTTCCAGCTTTGGAATAATACACTCAGATGTGGTTCCAGCAGTGACCTCATTCCAGTACTGACTTTCTATGTTGGTCAACATTCCATCACTATGAAAAAAACTGAAAAAAATAAACTTAATGCATGAAAATTTATTTTGACTCATAGTTTCAGGAATTTCCACCCATGGTTATTTAGCAATATCAATTTGTGCGTCTGAAAAGGCAGAACATCACTGAGGGGAATTCACTAACAATAAGAAAAGAAAGTAAAGAAAAAAATAGAAAAGAGAAAAGACTCATAGCAGACAACACATTTCTTAATTTTAAGGCATGCCAAAGCTACAGTAACCAAAAGACTATGGTACTGGCATAGATGGCCATACAAATAAATAGAACAGAAATATATCCACGCATGCATGTTCAACTGATCTTTAACAAGTGTACCAAGACAACACAGTGGTACAAGGGTAGGCTTCTCAGCAAATGGTGTTAAGAAGACATATCTTATACCATACATAAAGATCATCTGAGAATAGTTTAAAGACTTGAGTGTAAAATGTGACAATATAAAACTTCTAGAAAAAATGTAGATGCAAGTTTGCACAACATTAGCCTCCGCAATGATTTCATAGATATACTACAATTACTACAAATTAAAATAGAGGAAAACTCCAGTGGAAAGCTTGAAGAAAATCATCAAGAACATGAAAGAGAAACCATATAAATGGAAGAAAACATTTACAATTCATACACTAAATTAATTGTTAATCTGCAATTAGCAACTTTGACTACTCACTAGGAAAATACTGAATAAATCTATTTTAAGAATAAGCTAAGGACTTCAATACAAAAGACTAACAGTCAAATGAAAAACATACTCAATGTAACTAATGAGGAAAATGAAAAAGGTGAACTGTTCCCACACATTTCTCAAGATGCTGATTGTCCAAAAAGCAAGACTGCCAATGTTGAGAATATATGGAAACTGAAGCACTATCATAAGTTGGCAGCAATAAAAATTAGTATAACTATTATGAAAAACAGTATGGAGGTTCTTCAAAACATTCCCATGTTCAGTGCAATAGTAGTCACAGCAGCTAACATGTGGAAGCAACTACTCCTGGTCAAATGAATAGATAAAGAAATGGTATGTGTTAGGTTTTTAAAAAGAGGTAGCCGAGTAAGAACCACCACGCACGTGGTATTCAGGTAAGGGGTAGGTTTATTCATCGTTCTGGTTGGCACCAGGCCATGTTGGCCCTCCACGTGGCTGGGAAAGGCCTGGGAAGGAGAGCTGGGAAAGAGAGAGAGCTGGGAAAGAGAAGAGAGAGCTGGGAAAGAGAAGAGAAGGAAAGAGCTGAGAAAGAACGTCTGGGCCTGGGCTAGGCCTTATCTAGGGTTTGGGCGGAGAAAGGTGTGGCCACATCAAATTCAGATGTGACCTCAGCGGATGCAGATGTGACCTCTTCTAGGTGTGCCAGTTGCCTAAGTAATGCAGGTACTGGGTGGAGACTTTGCTGCGAGGAGGGTGGAGTCTGCTCGCCATCCAAGAGCGGACCTTACATTATGTAATATTATATTCAATCTAATCAGCTTTATTCAAAACAGAGATAAAGGCAGTTGTGTAACAGCAACAGCTGCATGAGTCTATTATACAATATATCTAAAATAATTTCATAGATTTGAAGAACAGAATGGTGATTATGAGTGGCTAGCAAGGGGGAAATGGGGAAGTACTGATCATTGAGCATGAAGTTTTAGTCAAGATATGTTATTAAGATCCACTGTACAGCATTATATCTTCAGTCAACAATAATGTGTTAACAATGTGTCCAATGACTATATCTTATGTTTGGTGTTCTTATGACAATAGACAATAAGACATATTTAAGAGAGTAAATTATTAAGTTACACAGAGAGAAGCTATTTCCAATATATACTCAACAAAGAACTTTTACACAGAATGTACAAAGCTTTGCTATAAATCAATATATACAAAAACAGACAACTGCTAGGTGCTGATGGTTCATGTCTATAATCCTAAGTACTCAAGGGAGGAGGAGATCTGAGGATTGTGGTTTGAAGCTATGATGGGCAGGAAAGTCCATGAGAATCTTATCTGCAATAAACTACTTAGAGAAAGCCAGAAGTGGCATGGTAGTTCAGGTGCTATTTAGCCTTGGGGATAGCTCAGGGATAGCATCCAAGCCTCTGAGTTCAAACTCTAGGACCTGCACCAAAACAAAACAAAACAACAACAAAGAAACAACCCCCCTATAGACAACTACTTTTCAGAAGATGAAATGGTCCACATGACCAGTAAGTATGAAGAGATCCTCAAATTCATCAGTTATGAAGGAAATTATAACTACAATGTGATAATATTACAGTCATCATAATGGCCAGTATTTTTAAAAAAACTCAAGCCACAGGGCACAAGAGGAGGGTGGGGTACAATTGAAAATTAATACATTGTTAGTGGAAGCATAAAATAGTACACATTATTACATTACCTAGTTAAAGGGAATAGTTACATATCTTATAATTCAGCAATTTTATTTCTAGGTATTCAGAAATATTATTTCTATATTTAAACACACAAGTACCAATTAGATGTGAAGAAAGTTTGTAACAGCATTTCTCATAATAACCCTAAGTAGAGCAACCTAAATGATCATGAACAGTTAAAATGGATAAATAAATTAACACACTCATGCAGTAGCATCTTATACAGCAATAGGAATACATTACTGATATGCAGAAAATACACGTAACTCTCACAAAGGGTTGAACAAAGTAAGTCATCTACCAAAAAATATATGCTATATGAATCTATTTATGCATTCAAAACAAGGCAAAATTTAATCTTTAAGAATAAAGGAAGAGCAATGGTGGAAGAGGGTAATGGCTCAGAGGAAGCACTTAGGGGGCTTGAGGGTATGCTAGGCGATTATCTATGTTCTAATGGGGGGGGTCATTCTGGTGTCTTCATTTTGGATTTGGCAGATTTGAGCTTGAATCAGTTCACTGAGGGTATGACCCACAAATTCCCGAAGCTCTGCAAGTGTCAATTTCTTCACTGGCTGAGTTCAGATAATGAGTCCTAGCAAGGATTAATGAGATGACATAGGTAAAACTCCCATGCAGGGCCTGACATGACCTAGAAGCTATACAGATATTAGCTTCCTTCCATCACCTTGTGGCTGTAAATATACTGACAGACTAAGACAAGATACCACCCTTCTCCCCTCTTCCTCCTTATCCCCCAAATACATCATGAGGTTTTCTTCATGAAAGGATTTGCCCTGCAATTGGGGGAGGGGGCGGGCAGGCAGCCATCCATGCCATAGGAACCAAGCCTATAACCTTGGCTTTGCTGTGTGTGCCTGTGGGTTGGAGGCACAGCAAATCACACATGACTCAAATATCAGGAAGCCTCCAGTTCCAACTCTTCTAAGCAGAAGGCACGGCTTTTCCGAAACAGATAGAAAGCTGCCATTTATCTTCATTCAGTGCCTTGTAATGTGGGATGCAGTTTTGGAGGGTACCCCGAGCATTTGGCTGAATCCCAATGTTAAGGATTAGGTTTTTTCCTCCCTGCCCTCCCAATTTCTCCTGGATCGGGTGTCCTGGCTTCCGGTCCTAAAACGTGGAGGGTGGTGCCTGGGCAGCTGTGAACCATCTGCCACTGCATTCCACCTTCATTAGAGAGGTAGGCAAAGTGATATATGTGTGAATGCTCTGAATGATGTGTGTGCTTGTGTGCACTTGTATAAAGTTTCATGTGCAGGCCCTTCTTGGAGTCTCTGGGATGAAAGACAGCATGGAGTTGATGCTATCATTATTACAGTAAGAGCTGAGTCTTGCTTTGGCATCTATAATGTTTCCCAGGCATATAACGTTTTTCATTTAAAAAGTCAGCCTAGAGCACATTCCATCTTGAATGAGTCCCCTCTCTGGATGGGGGTTCCTTCCTCCAAGTCCTTGGGAAAATATTGTCATTTTTTTAAAACTCAAATGATTAACTTCCTTGAAAAGAGCCCATCGAACTCTTGTAGAGATTTAGTTTTATGAGTTCTTTCATTCTTGCCAGAAAAACAGATTACTATGCAACATTGCAAAGTGACTGTGTGCACTTGTGTGTGTGTGTGTGTGTGTGTGTTTGTGTGTGTGTGTGTAATGCTTTCAGGATTAGTCAAAGGTCAAGTCCAAGGACAGAAGTTCCCTGTTGGTGCTGCAGGTTGCAGGGCTCAGGGTCAAAGGGAAGGACTGGGTCCCTAGCAGTTTGAATTCTGGTTTCATGTCTTCTTGGTTGTATGTCTTTGGGGATCTGATCTCATCACTGACGATTTAATCTTTGTAAGATTAAATGTGATAGTGCAAGCCAGTGGTTCTCAATGGTGGTGACTTTCCTTGGGAGAAAATTGTATTGCCTTAACTCAGTTTGGATTGTCAGTACTGTGAGTGGGGTGCTATTGGCACCCAGCACAGATCTTCAATGAGTAGGATAGCCCCACAAAAAAGAACTAAGGGCTACAGAATGCCAACAAGAAGAGTCTGGGAAAGTCTGGTGTCTGACCAGACTTATGGCAGAGCTCTGCCATAAGGAATCTTCTGTCACTCTTGTCATTTGATTTATGGTGTCTTCCACAGACTCTTTTGTATGAAGGAAATCCTGGGATATTTTGGTGTTTTCTTGGCGAGCTCACTTGTTCCTTCTGCACTGTGGTTTTACTCCACACCTTATGTCTACCACTCCTTTCTTCACACTCTTAGTTGATGGGAAACTTATAGCAAAAATAAACATCTGACAAGAATTCACAGGTTTTTCTGTTCCCAAGTGCACTGACCTACCTCATCTGTATTTCTGCTTCCATTTCTACTGAAACTCGTTTCTCCTTCTTTGCCACTGGAGAGCTGCTAGAGAGCTACCTTCCTTTTAGAGGCTGCAAAACCCAGACTTGGTCTAATACTGATGGTAAAGTCCTACTTTTAGGAAAGGTCGTATATTCAGAAGCCTCAAACTTGCTTATGGAAAACATTTTTTCTGTCTTCTAAAACATAGGTACGGGTAGAGAAAGTACTGTGCACCACCATATGCTTTGTGATTATGCATTAGTAATATAAGGCTGTGATGCTTAGAGGTCCTGAGACCATCTTGTGATCATAGGTCTAGATGAAGAAAATCACAGGGTTATTGATTCTCAATCCTAATAGCATGAGCTGCTGAGCTAATGGAAGCAAATAGTTCCTAACATTCAGAATTGGAGTTCAAGTCACAAATCTAGAGCACTGACTGTTATTTGAGCTGAAGTTCCTAACATATGCAGCAAATTCTTTAATTCCAGTTTCAGTTATCTTCTGAATCCTGTCTCTATCCTTCTCCCTAGAGATCTCCCTTCAATATTTTTAACTTTTTCTTTCTATTGGAATTTTCTTATGAGCATGAATACACGCTGAAATTTCTTTTTTTTTTTCAGAAAACAACAATAATTCCTCAAACTCTTTGTATACTTTTCCTCTTCCAGCTACTTACCTGTACCTCACCTTATCTTTTCCCAGCAAGTATGGTTTGCCTGTACCTGCTCTCTCCTCTTCCTCATCTCTGACTTGCCCTGTGATCTTGATGACCTGAATTCTATCCCTGCAATTCCACTGATACTTGCCAAGGTCAAAGACTCCACTGTGCTGTGTCAAATAAGTCTTGTTTTTTTTCTTTTTACCAAATAAGTCTTCTTACTAAAATCATTGCAGCATTTGCCACAATTGGTTTCCTCCTCCGTATTGACAACCTCTCTTTCCTTGGCTTCTGAAACAATGATCTCTGTAGGGCTTCCTCTTACCTCTCTGACGGGTTTCTAGTCTCTTCTACTGAATTTCCTTCTTCTGCCATCTTGAAGGTTCTCTGCCAGCACCCCTTGCTTTTCCTTTGACTCTCCTTTGTGGAGGAGTCCATTTCCACCGTTGGGCAAACATTCATTATCCATATACCCCCAGCCTTCTGCCTCTAACCCAGTATTATCCACCTAGCCATGAGCAATTCTACATGGCTAATATAACCAAGCTGTATTAAATTCTTCCCTCAAAACCTATCAGCCACTGGTTTTATTGGCCTGTAGTAGCTACCAGGGACTGTTCCCTGACTTCTTCCCCTTCCCACCTCTGCTTCATTCTCTTGTGAGCTCTATAAGTGATATTTCCTCAAGATTTGCTTTCTCTGGTCTCCTTTAACTTCTCTCTTAGTTTATTCTTTACAATTTCCTACTAACTTATCTCCTTAGTTCCAATTTATCTTGTTCTTATTCCTACATGCAAATATGACTCTCTCTGTGTGTGTATGTGTGTGTGTGTGTGTGTGTGTGTGTGTGTGTGAGTGTGAGTATGAGTGTGAGTGTGAGAGACACACAGGGCAGGGGGCGGGAGGAGAATCTCTCCTGCTGAAAGCCCACAGTGGCTCTTGCAACATTACCAAAAGTTATCACTGTGGCTTATGAGGCTCTGTCTTTCTGTCAGTTCCTCCTTTACACTCTCCAGCATGGTGCAACCTCAGATTTGTCCCTTCCTGGAACTTCCATTCCTGTATTCACTCACCCCAGCCCAGCCCAATAGACTACCTGCTTCTGAAAGTTGAGTTATCACCTACCTCTGACAAACCTACTCATGTTTTCTGGATTAGGAGTCATTCTCATGTCCCACCTCAGAATTCTAACTGAATTTGTGTCATATCTCTAGGTGTTTGTATTTGCATTCCACTGAGAGCCCTCTGAGGACAGGCCTGGCACCTGACTTGTAGATGCTACAACATAACAGGATGACTGAGTGCTTATGGACAAGTCAAAAGTCCTCTATCACATGCAGAAGACTTCTATTGCGTTCACTTCTTCTGTGCCCTACCTCAAACTCATTTACCTTCTAAAGTCAGCATGTACGTTCTGCTTCCCTTCCAATTCACTTAAGCTTTAAGACAATTGTGGGGTGGTATTATTACTGCCATCAAAGAGACAAACTTTGAAAAGGTGAAGAAAACTTCACAGATCACATATCTAAATGGCAAAGCTTCATGAATACTAGAAAACACTCTAGTACTGACTGGACTACATTCTCAACCCTTTAAATTGAATAATTAAAACAATTTCTTTTTCTTTCTATCTTTTATCTCATTTTACCTTCCCTATTTTCATAATTTTGATGAGTTTCATTATGCTATTTTCATATATATGAAGCATATAATTGCTTCAGTCATATTTGCCCTATCATTCTCTCCATTTGTCCTCTTCCCTCCCATGAGTCCCTCCTTCAAACAGTCCTCCTTTTATGTTAATTATATATGAATGTATAATAAATATAAATTATATTATGCATAAATATCTAATATATAATCCAATTGTTATCATTTTATACTAAATTAAAATGACAGATTTTGAAAAGAATACTACATTTATAATAAAACTCTCAAACATTTATGAAATGAAAGTAGTAAAGTATAAGAGACTGTAATGGTTGCTGTCACTATTATAAGAATATATATTTACACTTATTGTTCATGAATACACATACACTTGTGCTTCTCCATATATAAGCTTTTAGCTAGGAAGCAAAGAAGTTGGTAATACTAGTTGCCTCTGGGTAGATACTGAAATTAGAACATAAAGAGTATTTTTTTCCAACCATGAAAATTATCAGTTACAAACCCATTTTGTAGACTAGAATATAAGCTACATATTTGTGGAAAGATTTACATAGCAAACATCTACTTGTGTATATTTTCTAAAACTTCCATAGGAAACATTTACCTAGATTTTACTTTTAAATAGTAGTAAGTAACACTGGATATGAAGAAGAAAGCAAGTGTAGGAGACAGGATGAAGCAGCAAGAGGAACACACAGTTTTGGATAGAAAAGATGGGAAACAACAAAAGCTGAGAGAGGAAGATGTCTGGAGTTTGGGCCTAATGGGAAAAGTTGGAACCAGGGGCTAGGAGGATCCCATGGGGACCAGAGAGTGATTCAGATTCTTTATGAGAGCAGGAGAGAGCTGGAGAAGACTGACTGGGGAAGGCACAGCACAGGGAAGGGCGAGGCTGGATGAGGCCCAGGGCAGAGAATGAAGCCAGAAGCAAGTTCGTAACAACAGCATGCCAAGGATTTTTCAAGGCCACTGACCTGCACGATCTCTAGAAACATCTATCCTTTGAAACTGTCTTCACAACTTGAATACCTGGATATGGACACCTGGTTGGTATGCAGGAGGGTAGGCTCTGACAGCAAATACCAAAGGTGAGAATTGATTATGGGCCAGGAAGAGGTAGGGATCTTGGAGGGTACTATACTGATGTGGACAAGACTAGCCCACAAGTCCACATCAGGAGCTATGTAGGTGTGTGAGAAAATCTGGCTTAGGTAATTGTGGGTTCCTACCATGCAGGTGAGTGAGCATGGTGAACCCACAGGTCAGCTCCAAACAAACAAAGTCTAAGTGTTATCTATGCTTTGCTTAACCATTCCATCCAGGGGTGCCAGGCATGCTTTGTTCTAGGAGTCATTGTCTCTAGGGTGGAAGTAGGGTTAGGTATCATTTGATTCTGGGTGTATGAGAAAGGTAACCAAGACAGAGAGAGGTCAGGGTTTTGCAGGCAGAGATGACAAAGGTGAACGAGGTCTGTGGGAAGTAGAGCAACTTTTAAAATTTGATTTATGTACTCCATGCATGATATCATAGTGGGAAGGGCTGTGGGCATCAAAGAGCAAGTGAACATAGTCATCAATTTTCTCATGGTTCACAGAGGGTCTTGCTAAGTGGAATTAAATAAATGAACTTGATCTTCTACCAGACCTATACTACTGAAAATTGTAGTTAACATTAAGCATTTCTCCCAGCTAAATAGCCTTATCTGTCTCCTTGGAGTTGAGGTTAAGGCCTCTTAGAAACCTTAAAGTTTGAAGTTCTTCAAATAATCTTTTCCATAGTCATGAAAATCTAACTCTATTTCTTCTCTGTGTTTAAGAATGCATCTGAGACAAATGTTTCATTCTCTTTTCTGACTCGGCAACAACAAGACACATTTTCCTTCCCCCTAATTTACTTTAGAAGAAAATGACATTTGCCTATACAGTTCTATTTTTTTCCTTTTGGTTTTTAATTATAAAAAGCTTCGAGCAGCTGATTTATTATATAGGGAACAAATTGTGTCTTTGAGACCCCACTGCACGGTAATTACTTGAGTTAGCACTATGGATATCTACACAGGGACCAGCAGTCAATTTTGACTCAGAATAGATAATACACGGACTGCTATTAAGTTTAATGTAGATTAATGTGAGTTGCTTCCCTTTGCACGTATGTATGCAGGTACCAATAATTAAGATTAATTTCCACTAGATAGGCTGGCCTTCACTGTGCACAGTGCCAGAAAATGTTCCTTTAATAGCTGTTAATTGGATATATTTGCTTTGATGGTGAAATCCTGATTAGTCCTGCTACCCTGAACACTTCCCCCTTGTTCCCCCCACCCTCCCCTACCCATTCTTGGGGTGCAGGAGATTGACATGGGCCAAGAAAGAGCTTTGGAGGTAATGGACTCTTGCAGTCCTATATCCAATCCTAGAGCTATTTCAGAGTGAATCAAGTACAACCGCTTCTAGTACTTGAGGGCCTACTATGTGCCGGGTGTTTTATTTCCGTGTTTACTCTTAGCAACAACATGTTTTGGTGAAAGTTTCTACCCTGTTATACAATGGAGGAGACTATGGCTTGGGAAGGTAAAGGCATTGGTTCAAGGCTAGGAATGGGGATGGTCATTCAAGTTTGTCTGCTTTCTGAACGAATGCATAAATATTTCAAAACTTGCCACCATATGTCATTTTCTTATCAGCAATTATGGTCTTATCCATTTCACTGTTTCTCAGCAGGTCTCAGAACCTAAACAGAACCACAATCTCTCATCCCTTTTCTGGGTCTGTGATTTTTTTCTCTTCCCTGTACTGAATGGTTCAGGCCAATTAGACAGAAAAGGGAAACCCACAGCATGGCCAGATCACCAGTTAAAGCCTTTTCATATCCTCAGCAGACCCAAAGGCTGGTTTATATAATAAAATGTTATGGAATGATCATGTTCTAGACACATTTTACATCTCCCTAGAAGTAACCCCCTTCTCAAAGGAAGTGGGAACTTCCTTTCTTATATAGAGTGTACATAAGTTGAGAATCTTTTGCCTGAAATACTTGGGGTCATTAGTGTTTCAGATTTCAGAATTTTGGAGATTTTGGAGTATTTTCATCCATGTAATGAGATACCTTGGGGACTGACACCAAGTGTAAACATGATGCTCATTTATTTACCAGATATATCTTAAACACATGGCCTGAAAGTAATTGTATATAATAATTTTTTCTGGTGTGTGTGTGTGTGTGTGTGTGTGTGTGTGTGTGTGTGTGAACACATGTGCAATTGTGTGTGCCAGACCTTGGGCTTGAATTTGGCTTGGGGTATTGTCCCTGAGCTTTTGTGCTCAAAGTTAGCACTCTACCACTTGAGCTACAGCTCTACTTCTAGTTTTTTTGGTGGTTAATTGAAGATGAGAGTTTACAGACTCTCCTGCCTAGGCTGACTTTGAACTGCAATTCTCAGATTTCAGCCTCCTGAGTAGCTTGGATTACAAGCCTAAGCCACTGGCTCCCAGCTGTGCATGTGATATTTTGAACATACTTTTTGTGTGGTGTGTGTGGTGTGTGTGTGTGTGTGTGTGTGTGTACCACACTTTCACATCTGCCTTTTTGCTGGTTAACTGGAGACAAAGAATCTCTAGGATATATCTGCCCAGGCTGGCTTTGAACTATAATCCTCAGATCGCAGCCTCTTGAGTAGCCAGGATTACAAGCATGAGCTATCAGTGCTCAGCAATGTACCTTTGTGTTGACTGTAATCTGTCACATGAGATCGGGTGTAGAATTTTCCATTTCTGCCATTATGTTGACATTCAGAAAGTTTCAGATTTTGGAGAATTTCAGATTTTCAGATTAAGGAAGCTCAACCTATATAGCTACTCCTTTAAAATGCAAAATGTGACAACAGAAACTGATAGCCAGCTTCTGTGGGCTGAATCCAGGGGTGAAGGATGAGGTTGAGGGAATCCACATGAGGAAAGTTCAAGGGAATTTAGCCTCTCTGCTGTGCTCCAGTTTTTGGGAATCCTGAAGTGTTATCTGGGGGTAACCACTGGGTGCTGGTTGCTTGGCTACCTCAGAGATCTGATGTAGACAAACTGTTTGCTTGGTTACCACGGAGAGCTGAGATGGAATCTTGTCCTCAAGATGAATGAGCAGGGCTGGGAAGGTGGCTCAGTGGTAGAGCGCTTGCCTTGCAAGCCTGAGGCCCTGGGTTCGATTCCTCAGCACCATATAAGCAAAAAGAAAAAAGCTGCAAGTGGTGCTGTGGCTCAAGTGGTAGAGCGCTAGCCTTGAGCTGAAGAGCTGAGGGACAGCTCCCAGGCCCCATAACCGGACCCTCCCCCCCCCAAAAAAAAGATGAATGAGCAATAGAATCTTGTTCAGCTTTCTTTTTAATTTATGTTTATTTTTTGTTCCTGTCTGTCCTGTGGCTTGAAATCAGGGCCTGGGCACTGTCCCCTGAGCTGCTTTTTGTCTTGAGGCAGTGCTCTACCACTTGAACCACAGCTACACTTCTGGTTTTTGGCTTCTTTTTGGTGGTTTATTAGAGATGTGTCTCACAAACTTTCCTGCCCAGGCTGGCTTTGAATCATGATCCTCAAATCTCAACCTCTTGAGTAGCTAGGATTACAAGTGTGAGCTACCAGCACCTGTTTTTTGGTTGTTTTGTTTTTAGTGCTTGTTCTGGGGCTTGAACTCAGGGCCTAAGCACTGTCCCTGAACTTCTTTTGCTTAAAGTTAATGCTTTACCACTTCAGCCATAGCACCACTTCCAGCTTTTTCTGAGTAGCTCATAGAAAATAAAAGTCTCACAGACTTTTCTGCCTGATCTGGCTTCAAAACAAGATCCTCAGATCTGAGCTTCCTGAGTAGCTAGGATTATAAGCATGAGCCACCAGCACCTGGTTTAAAACAAATCTTTAAGTAGTTGTACAAAGATTTCAATGCAACATATAAATTTATGAGTATAGTACAACACACCTGATCAATACTCAGCTTTCATAACCATTCAGAACTTCAGTTCTTTCCTCCCATACCATCAAATACAAGGATTCTCCAATACTCAGAGGAAATGAGTAATCTGTGTAAAGTTTTGCACTTACAGCATGATTTTTAATGATTATCATTTCCCTTTCCATTTCTAGGCACTATGAACTGACTAATGGACTTAAGGGGCAGCAATAATTTTTAAAATTGTTTTTCTAGCTGTCATCAGAGGATCATACCTATAATCCTAACTACTTAAGAGGCTTAGATCTGAGGACCAGGATTTGAAGCCAGCCCAGGCAGGAAAGTCCATGAGACTCATATCTCCAATTAAGTTCTACAAAAGCCAGAGCTATGGCTTAAGTTAAGTGGTGGAATATTAAATATTAAAACTCTTGTGCAAAAAAGCTCAAGGATAGCACCCAAGCCCTGAATTCAGGCACCAAGGCCAGCACAAAAACAAACAAACAAAAAGCATTTTTCCTAAGGCAGCTACATTTGCTATGACACCAACAGAGAGAAAAAAAATTCTACCCAGGTTTCTTTTGGGAAATGCATTAAAATTCTTCTTCATCTGTAAAATGAGAAACTTAGACTCAGTTTTTTGGGGTGCTAGTGGCATCTTGAATGGACAATGTATCATTGTCTGGGAGGTCTTGTGCATTTGAATGCATTCAGCATCACCTACCCTGCCCAGTAATTACCCACAGCACCTCAGTCATTGCAATAACTCACTGTCACATCTCTGAGTACCCTTAAGGAGTCTGCATACGCTTACTGGAACAGATAGCCACTGGCTATCCAAAGTCCCCATTGGTCCCCTGCAGGCTTTTCTCCCACTTGCTTCCTAGCATCTGCTGCTGATGGGCTGGGGAGTTTGCTCATGAGTGAAGCCTTGATGTAGAATAGTCTCTGCCTATACACAAGCTTCCAGGACTGCCCTTCTGCCTTCCTCATCATTGGGTGGTTATTTTCACCTGGATCCCAAATCCTCATCTGTGTGGACAGGAAGAGGTGAAATCCTCTGATCTCTCACTTCTAATTTGGCTCTGAGTGGAAAGGAAGAGATTAAAGTCTTGGGTCCACTCTGTCTAGTATCTTACAAACTAATTGTCCCTTTTGATCAGTTCATTATTGACGTTTAGATATCATTTTGGCAGTAAGTTAAACACACAGAATTAATGACTATGAAGTTATTCCGGGATCAAATCCAAGGTCTTCCATATAACAGGCAAGTGTTGTACCATGGAGCCTCATCTCCCTACAAAGTGGATTTGTTTTTGTCTTTTTTGTGGAGTGTATACAGGGGCTTGACTTCAGGGCCCAAGCACTGTCCCTTAGCTTTTTTTGCTTAAGGTTGGCACTCTGCCACTTGAGCCGTATCTCCTTTAGCTCCTCTTCTGGCTTTTTACTGGTTAATCAGTGATCAGAGTCTCAAAGGCTTTTCTGCTTGGATTGGCTTTGAACTTCAATTCTCTGATTTCAACCTCTGATATAGTTAAAATTACAGATATGAGGCACTGGTGTCCAGCTCTTACAAAGATTTTTTTTTTGGGGTCCGGTCATGGGGCCTGAACTCTGGGCCTGGGCGCTGTCCCTCAGCTCTTCAGCTCAAGGCTAGCACTCTACCACTGGAGCCACAGTGCCACTTCCAGCATTTTTCTTTTTTCTTATGTGGTGCTGAGGAATTGAACCCAGGGCCTCAGGCTTGCAAGGCAAGCGCTCTACCACTGAGCCACCTTCCCAGCCCAAGATTTTTTTTGGGGGGGGTCCGGTCGTGGGGCCTGAACTCTGGGCCTGGGCGCTGTCCCTCAGCTCTTCAGCTCAAGGCTAGCGCTCTACCACTTGAGCCACAGCGCCACTTCCGGCTTTTTTCTTTTTGCTTATGTGGTGCTGAGGAATCGAACTCAGGGCCTCAGGCATGCAAGGCAAGCACTCTACCACTGAGCCGACTTCCCAGCCCCCAAGATTTTTTTTTTAATCGGGACTAGGTTCTCCTTCTAGAACTCTGAATGTAAATACCATTACAATTGTCAGGTGAATATATTAACCTGTTTTTTTAAAATTCTGGTAAAAGTACAGCTAGTTGTTTAGTTTAACAAGAATTTGACTCTTGCTTGTCACTTGTTAGCTCTGTGATGTTACAGGAACTGCTAAACCTCTTTCAGCCTCAATTTTTAATCTGAAAACCTATTTACAGAAAGATTCTATGAGAATTAAATAAAATATTGTCACAAAACTAGCAATAGAATTCTTGGTTCATGGTAATCGTGGAAACAAAAGTCCTGTTTATTAGGAAGATGAGTAGCTTATGAGGAAGTGAAATGTTATGTCCCTGGAATGGGCTTTAGACAATGGGCCAAAGTTACCCCTAGAAACAACGTCTTGAGGCTATATGTATTTCACTGTGGGGCAAAGAGTAAAAACTGCCTGAAATTCCAGGAAATCTTAAGTATAGATATCCCATTCGGGAAGTGTTATTGCTGAATAGGCCTGATCAGACAGAATAAGAAGGGTATGGGGGGTGGTTCTGACACCAGACGTCCCATGGTGGGATGGCTGTGTGCTCCCTCGTCTTCACTTGTTTATAGGCCAGGCAGGGACCTGGTGGGTGGGGCTCAGTTTGCCTCTGATTGGTTTTGGCTTCAGACCCTCCTAGCCAAAGATGCTTTTGAGCAATTGAAACAGAGAAACATTCATGGATCTGATTTTTGAAAAAATAAAAGATAGAAAAATGTATATACAAGGGGAGGGAAAGGGAAAAAACAAAATGCTGAAACAAGGATAGAGATTTACCCATTGTAACAATGACACTTGTACCCATTGTACAAGACACTGTGTTGAAAACAAACTTTACAACTTGGGAGGGGGAAGGGGGAGGATTTGGGGAAGTGGGGAGGGAAGGGATGGTAGGGGAAAAACAAAGGAGGAGGTAACAATGCTCAACAGGAAATGTACTCATTACCTTACTCATGTAACTGTAACCCCTCTATATAATATCTTTACAATAAAAATATATTAAAGAAAAAAGAAAAAACGGCATGTGTCAATATTTTTCTTCTATAAAGATCATATTTCCAAGAAGGAACATAAACGTATCCAAGTTTGGATTCAGAGGTTTGCAGATCTGCTAGCAAAAGTTGGCATATTCAGATGCAAGGAACAGGACTTGGATGCCCAGAACCTGAGTGAAGCCTGTAGGTTCCACATGAAGAATCACAGAACTAGAAACAGGACCATGCAAGCAGTGGGGCTAGCTACTCTGCCTGTATGATCTAGACGACTGTGGGAGCTGAGTGAAGCTTAAGTAGGAATGCTCAGGGTTTAATCATAGGTTTTACCTCTGACTTTGGAGCAAATGAATACCCAGGACAGTTAAGAAACCATGACATCCTCCAAGGTCCTGGTATGGATACAGGTTGGGGCATATTTATACTGATGTTTAGAGCATTCTTGAATGTGTTAACACCTGCCTCAACAGCTGTTGTTTTTACCTGGGCTTTAGTTCATTCCATTCTCAACGGCACTCTTAGAACTCATAGTACGAACTGGTATTTCTGCTCTGATTGAGGTATTTGGAAAGATGGACTGACAGAGGAACAAGTAGATGGAGTAAATGGATAGCAAGGACAGAGAAGGGAAAGGAAGGAAGAAATGGATGAATGAAACCTAAATATACACCAAAAATAAAGTGCTCTTTGTAGTTCTAAGATTCCTGCACCAAAACAAAAAAAGAAAAGACCAGAGTGCAATAAGGACCACAGGGGAAAGAACAGAATAAAAACCAGGAAACTCCTCACCTCTTCCCATGATATGGGATGTGCTCACAGCTAACAGAAAGAGAGAAGGGAGAGAGAGAGAGGGAGAGAGAGAGAGAAAGAGAGAGAGAAAGAGAGAGAGAAGGGTGAATAAAGCCAGCTTGGTCACAGCTGCAGAACTCTTTAGTTTGGATCCAATAATCAAAATGTTTCAATAAAGTGGTCTTAATACAAATTAAAGGGAACATTTCTTTTCATTCTATTAAACCATTATATGGAACATGAGGTAAGTATGGATTAGGATTATGGCTGGGGCTAATGGGTAGAAATTACATGAAGCCTGGTTTAGCAGGAAATTCATCATTAGAAGATTGTCCAGCCATGAGGCAGGCCTTCCTGGGACATCTTGAGATCCCAGTGGTTGAAAATGACCTGTCAGAGGAGTGATAAAAGTGATACTTGAACTGGAGATCAGTAATTGGACCAAGGGCTTTTCAGTCTATCTATATCTACATCTATGTCAATAGCTATATTTATATGTATTGAAATGGATATAGATTTGTGTGTATTAGTACTGGGGCTTGAACTCAGGACCTGGGTACTACCCTTAGATTTTTTTGTTCAAGCCTATCATTCTACCATTTGAGCCACAGCTTCACTTCTGAGTTTTTGGTGGTTAATTGGAGATAAGAGACTCATGGATTTCCTGCAAAGGCTGCTTCAAACCGAGATCCTCATCTAAGCCACCTGAGTAGCTAAGATTACAGGCATGAGCTACCAGCACCTGGCTCCACCTATTTTTAATTCCTAGGATTCATGTATCTAGAATCAAGAAAGCCTCAGATAAATTTTGATGTGGCAGATCTTGTTACAGATTTTTAGAGTCTTAAAAAATGCCATAATTATGGGAAAGGTGAGGGAGGAAAAAAGTGAAGAAAAATGGATAAAAGGGCGTTAACCTGTGTGGTGCTGCATTTGAGCTCAAGCTTACACCAATTTATTTAACCCTAATATTTGCCCCGTGAAGTGAATTCAGTTAGCTTCAACCTTGAAGACAAGGAAATAGATGCTTAGAGAGGTTAAGTGACTTGGCTGAGGTGATACAGTAACACAGATGGCTTTTTGCCTGGTCTTCTTAAAGCCTTGTCCAAGCTCTATCAGGCTACATGCTTTCAGAGTGTCCTAGCCTGGTGTTATCCTGGATGCTGCTGTCTAGTATGGCCTAATGCCTGTGAGCCTCGATTCTGAAGTGGCACAGCCTTCCTTGGGTTCTATTATCCTAGGGAAGGACAGCCTAGTGCTAGGAGTGAGAGAATTGGACTGGAAATAACAATGCCCTTGGATTTTCCAGTTCTGCTCAACCGCAAATGAGTCCAACTCCCTCCCAGTAATCCCACTAACAAATATATTTACCCAGTCCCCAAATCATAATTGAATGACAGTCTTGTGTTGAAATTTTGGTACAATAAAGGTTTTTATTTTTAACTTTATCTTTAAGTAGATGTACAAAGGAATTGCGATTCAACAAAGCAGTTTGTAAATATAGTGCATCTTGATCAATGTTGGTATGAAACTTTGAGTTGGATGTGGGAAGGCAAAGTCATTGTCCCAGGATCAACATTTTGTTTTCCTTCCCTCCCTCCCTCCTGTCCTCCCTTCCTTCCTTCTTTGTTGCCTGCTTGCCTGCCTACTTTCCCTTCCTTCTTCCTTTCTTCCTTTCTTCTCTTTTGCTCTTTCTCTCACTTTCTCCTTTCCTTCCTTCTTCCCTCCCTGTCTTACCTTCTCTTTCTTTTGTGGTGATACTAGGGCTTGAACTCAGGGCCTTGAACCTGGCTTTTTTTGCTCATAACTGGCCTTCTACCACTTGAACTAAAACTCCAGCTTTGGGTTTTTGGTGTTTAAGTGGAGAAAGAGTATCTTAGATTTTTCTGCTCAGGCTGGTTTCTAACCAGGATACTCAGATCTCAGCTTCCTAAGCACTTAGGAGGATAGGGGTGAGCCCTCAGCACCTGGTTTAGTTGCTTTATTTCTAAGAAGAAAGAAAAAATGAGTAAAATTATCTGTAAGGTGTTTCAAGTTATATATGTGTGCGTGTGTTATATAATGTATTATATATTTATTATACACGTATATGTGTTTATGCATATATAGATAGAAACTTATACTAATGTTAAAATCCATACCTGTTTATCTACAATAACATAAGCATTGAGCTGAAGAGCTGAGGGACAGTGGCTAGACCCAGAGTTCAAGCCCCATGACCAAAAAAAGTAAAATAATTTACCAGTAATTTAAAACTAGAAAATATTTTAAAATTCATTGCTTATTTAAGAGTACACTGTTTAATGTTCTTGCTGTAGATTTATTTAAAGTAATAATAAAATTTTATTTCCTACTCATAGTCTGATTAGTTGGTACAATTCAGAAGTCTAGAAACATTGAAGGAAACTCTGAGTCAAAATGAAATTGTCTTCAGAGAACGGTCCATAGCTCATATATGTGCTGTTGGCAGAGAAACCCAGTTAGGTTCTCACTCACTCTACCTGGCTAGAGGAATCTTAGGCAGGTAGTTTAGCTTCTCTGAGCCTCAGTTTCCTTCTTGGATAGTAGGGATAATAGTACCTCTCATGGATTATTGAGGCTGAGAATTATACATGTAGTGTGTTGGGGAGCTTGGCGCTTTGGAAATGGAGTTCTTGGTGTTTGTCCACACCCCTGCCCTCATGGGCATGATCTGTATCTCCTCTTTTGGGTTTGCATGATGGGCTGGAGTTCAAAGAGGCATTTGCCCATCCTTTGGGAAAGGATAAGATCACCTTGACTGTTGAAATCAAAGATTTCCAGAAGCTGCAAATGCTGGAAAAGCCATTCACATTTGCTTTATAGCATGCCTGGGAGGGGAGATTCCCTACACACACACACACACACACACACACACACACACACACACACACACACACACACACACATCTCTATAAATAAGCCCATCCCCAAGTTTCATATGGCTCTGCTATAGCAGTCTGAAATATCCACCAGCCAGCTCTCCAGCCACGAGGGGGTTAAAACCAACATTTGCAGATAAAGAGGTAAACATATTTACATTCCTCTCTTCACACTTTATGCATATGTCATGCAGTGAATAGTTTTAGAGGTCTGTTTGTACTATCTCTCCAGAATTTTTACAGTCTGGAGGACACAAAATCTCTATAAAGTGACTTATTGAAATAGAAGCAGATTGGTAAAACCGTTTCCCTCTTATGAACTGTGAAGAATGATCCTCTAAATGAAATCAGGAAGGAACTGGACAGAATCTTGTTTAATGGTCTGACAAAATGAATCACGACGATTCCAGACATCCATCACTGCTAAAAGGGGACCACAAATGATCTGTGAACCACTATATATTGATTACCCATGTAGTACAAGTGTCGGATTTAATGTTCACACACCATAGAGAGGCGGCAGGGACAGATGGTGCCTTAACTCTTCTTTGATAGATTTTAATGGTGAAATATTGATTTCTATCTGGCCAAGGCCTGCTGTTAGGGGCCAAAGTCATTTGTTGGGTATTGCCGGACACCCAGTTGGCCCGGCGTAATCAATCATTTTTGGCAAGGCAGGTGAAAACCCAGAGAGAAGTACCTTGGAACCCAAACTGGAGCGTGATGCGTCTGAGTCCAGCCACCTAGAGAAAGGCAGAAGGGGGAGAAAAAGAGAGAGAGAAAGAGAGGAAGAGAGAGAGAGATAGAGGGGGGAGGGAGGGAGGGAGAGAGGGAGGGAGAGAGAGAGACTCTTGGAGACTGTGCTTGTAAGGAATTATTAATGATAAGACATGTTTACTGAGGAGAGTCGCAGCGAATCAGAGCTGACATGAAATAGTCTAGGAGCTTTGTGGAGAAAATGAGCCTCTTGCTAAGAGGGACTATATTTTATTTAAACATCCTTCTAAGGCTGAGAACTCAGGTAATCTGTTGTGTTACAAGCCACTGGCTGTTCTTGCCATCCAGAGAGATAACACTGAGGCGCTAATAGGAACACATCAATCACAATCAGCCTGCAATTCCAGTGGTGTCTCATCCTCCCAGCTCCTCTTTGAGCTCCTTAATAATGGTGATAACATAGTTCGGGGGCTGCTGAGAGGGGCTCTCCCCTCTGAGGGTCATATTCATAAAGTGAAGAGCTTGCCAAGTCAGCATCTGGGAAAACGGCTCCATGCTCGGGACCTGGGCGGGAGGCAGTGAGGGGAAGGAGGGAGGGGAAGGGCCAACTGGGCAGGGTTAGAATCCAGCAGGTCCCTGGGTTCTATGATGTCATTGTTGCCTTCTTCCTAAGAGAGGTGTGGGGTATGTACGTGTGGGGGGGGGTGCACGCGTTACATGGGATTTTTGAAGTAAGGAGACCCATTTTCTTATAAAATAATTTTGAAGGTAATTTTCACATGGAATCCTCCTCATGTTCAAATCGATGGCAAACTCTTGGGAATAAGTGTCTGGCTCTATTCGGGAAGACTAGGTCAGGCTATGGGGGGGAGCACAGATAAAGTGAGGGGAAACCTGGCCTCTGTTGTCCAGTGTCAGCTTCTAACCTTCCACAAGCAAGGTTACGCATCTGTTTTCTCCCGTTTGACTCTTCAAGTGACTACTTTGAAGATGGCTGTTGGGTGTAATTAATTGTCATCTCCCCCATAGAATGGGGCCTAACACATGGCCTAGGAAGTTTTATGATGCTGGATTTATGAACATATTCATAAATGCAGAAGTGCAGGCAAGGGCTTGTGTTTAAATAAGTTTGTTCCTGCTGCCTTGCACATTTGAGTGTTCATAGGTGTGCGTGTTATATTCATTTCTAGGAAGACACTGAATTTATACAGACAGGTGACACACTTCTTTTTTTTTTGTATGATTTATTTCTGAGAAAGCACAGGATAATGGGTGACATCTTGGCCTCTAGAACTGTGCAGCTTAGGTCTGACTCTATCACTTCCTAGAGAATGATCTGAACAAGGGGGCTCCACTGTGCCTCAATTATATCATCTGTAAAATGGGGTAATAACCATACCAAATGTTTTGAGGATTGCGGATGGATTAGTAGTTACGAAGCATTTATGGCAGTGCCTTGCCTGCATACACATAACAGTTTTATGTTCTATATTTCTTGTTAAGTTAGATATTTTGTCATGGCATATTCAAAAATCTTACCTAAATGGATGCTAATATATGCACAGGAAGCTTTCATAGGGTTGGTATTAGGATCCCAACAAATACTTGCAGTTCCCATTGTAATATATAGATAGATATAGATATATATTCTGCAATTTGAGCAGTAGGTTTCTTTTGGTGAGGTGGAACCCATTTTGGGTCAATGTAAATTGCATACTCTGGTGTAATTTCACATTGAGGCTTCGGTGTGTCTATGTTTGCCTGAATGTGTTGATCTCTGAAGACTCATGAACTGTGGTGTGTGTGTCTAGCCACATGAGTACGTAATAGTGGCTCCTATACAGAGGAGCTGCAGGGCAGCACTGAGCCCTGCTTTGTGGATGGCCCAGCTGTGCAAATTTCCCCCAGATGTGAAGGGGCAGGCGGCAGATTCTGCTTAGATTATCTTGCTTACCTAATGATTTTTGCTTCACTGCCTTGCTCGATTGTGTTCACCAGGACGGCAGGCTATTAAAATGTCAAGGCACATTGAATTGTTGTTATCCAGGAGAGAGACCGTTCCAATCAACCTGTGTTCTGGGGGTTGCATAAACTCCGAGAAGGCGATTGGCCAGAGGCTTTATGGCTATTTTACATAGATGGGGAATGAGCAGAGAGGGAAGGGTGCCCAGAAAAGAGAGGAGACGAGGGGCAGGAGCTGGGGGTGATGGTAGCTGGGGTGGGTTAGTCAAAATGCCATCTTCACAAAATGCCACCATCATCTGGTGTTGGTGGCTTCTTCCTTTCCATGAATGAGTGTTTGCAATATGGCCTTGCCCCAGGAGGCTGTGGTTTAAGGGGAGGTGACTTAAGAGGAGAGTGGCTGAGGGTCTGATGCGGTACAAAAGAGCCACCTTATAAGGTGTAGACACCAGGAGTCGTGTGGAGTGTAGGCAGGGCACAAGAGGTGCTTGGGCTGTGCCTGGGAAGGCAGTGGGTGGTTCAGGAGTGAGTCTGCTCAGCCAAGTACTCCCCAGATGCAGGTTCCAGCCAGCTCCTATGGCCAGGCTCCCCGTGCCATTCTGGCCAGTCTAGGGACACTTGTCTTTTCAGGTTGTCAAGGATTTATCTTTCTTCAGGGAGCAAGGAAGAGCAGGCCAAAGGACATTCTCATAAAATATCCAGTGAGCAGAAATCAGAGTGGACAAAAGCTCTAACCAGAACCTGAAACCTGCCCAGACTGACTTTTCCTCTTTGTTCTCATCATCTCACAAATATTTGGCTGTGTCTGTTTGGGTTTTGTTTCTGAGCAATGCCCTTGCTTTTATTGGGTATGGTACTGCCGGCTGTGCACCAAAATCCATTCACTCCCACACTTGGCCTCAGACATCAGTGAGTGGCTTGCAGGAACTCGGTGGCCTCCAGGGCTGTGGGTTTATCAGTGAGTTTTATCTGCATGTCTGTGTATGTGCAGATCTTACTCTCTCTCTCTCTCTCTCTCGCTCGCTCGCTCGCTCATTCTAGCTCTCTCTCACATACACACACACTCACACAAACACATACAAGCACACTTAGACTTTCATCTACTCACTCCTCCAATGGTCCACCCACCAGAGTAAGTTACTGCCCTTGAAATTCTGTGCTTTACTTCCCAGTCCAGGCATTTGTCCACTTTAGAGTTCAGAGCAGGTTTTAAGCATATGGCTGAACTTGCTGAGTATTGCTGTAAATTCACTCAGAAGTCCTTAGACTTGGTGGCTTTGGGAATGTGTTTCTTAACTTTTTCTTGCCTCAGAAACTTGGCTTGGTCCAGTTTTTGCATCTTTTATCCAAACTTCTATTCATTCCTGCCCTCAGCAAGAAGTTCAGTGCTCTTTTGGAGTTTGTGGAACTATTCACTGGTCACTCCTTCCCCTTCCCAATAGGAGAAGTACCTTTTATTTAAAAGTACCTTTTATTTCTCTCTCTCCTTTTAATAATACTCTATTAGAAATATCTGTTTACTTGTCTTGGACAAATGGGTTTTTGATTTAGCTAAATATTTATTGTGCTTCTACTATGCTATGTGTTAACCATTTGTGAGGTGCTGGTGATACTCTAGGGAGAAAAGTGAAATCAACTCTTCTTCCCAGGGCCCATAAAATCATTTTGTCTGAGCCAGGGACTAGACAGATATATTATGTTTATTTTTGTAACCTAGAGCATATAGATGCTCAATAAATTTCAAATGGATGAATGAAACAAGGATAAATTTTCTCTCACCCTCTTGAGCAACCTTGCTATGCTCTATATGATACTTTATTTTATTAAAGCACAAGCTCATTATGATGAGCTTAATGAAAGTTTTACTTTCTCAAACTCCTGCACAAGCCAAACACTGATGCCTCACATCTATAATTCTAACTACTCAGGAGGCTGAGATCTAAGGATCAGAGTTCAAAGCCAGTCGGGGCAGGAAAGTCCAGGAAAGTCTTATCTCTAATTAACCAGCAAAAAGCTGGAAGTGGAGCTGTGGCTCAAATGGTAGAATGATAGCCTTGAGCAAAAAAAGATAAGGCACAGCAAGCCACTCAAGACCTGAGTTGGGTGGGGGTGGGTAAGAAGTCGGGGGTGGGGGGTGGGAGAAAAATGCGGGAGGGGGTAATAATGTTCAACAAGAAGTATACTCATTACCTTACGTGTGTAACTGTAACCCCTCTGTACTTGACATTCACAATAAAATTCAAGCCCCAGTACTAGCATGCGCGTGCGCGGGCGCACGCACACACACACACACACACACACACACACAAATATGTAAGTTTATGAGTCCAATACATGTTGAACAGTGTCACCCCTTCAATTGTGTCTCTGCCATTTCTCCCAGGTCCACCCATCCCCCTTCAAGTTACCTCCATTTTCACATATGGACATATGGACATTGAATATTATCATTGAATTTGCCCATCCCTTACTCTTTCCATTTGTCTAACCCTCCAATTTCCCCTTTCCCTAAAAACACTCCAGTTTCCCGATATTCATTTTGCTAAACTAGAAGTTAGTTTTTCAAAGAACCATTATTACATCAGTGCAATCCCCCCTGCAAATAGCATACTTTAGTTAATATATTGGTGTATGTATGCATATGTGTTTTAATATGTGTTTCTAATTTAGATACAACTTCCACACAAGAGAAAACATGAGTCCTTTGTCTCTGTGTCCCTTTGACTCACTTACCATAATTACTCCAGCCAGGATCCTCTGCATTCTTTCTTTTCCATCTCATCTGTTTCTTTTTCTTTTTGTAATTTTCTTTTATTGTAAAGATGCTGTACAGAGGAGTTACAGTTACATGAGAAAAGTAATAGTACATTTCTTGTCAAGCATTGTGACCCACTCCTTTGTTGTTTTCCCACTATCCCTTCCCTCCCCCACCTCCCTCATTTCTCCCCCAAAAGTTGTAAAGTTCATTTCCAACATAGTATCTTGTGAGTATCATTATTGCAATGGATCATCCTGTGTCCTTGTTTCAGCGTTTTGTTATCCCCTTCCCCTCCCCAATTAGACAAATGCATATACAAGATGCAGGGTACCAAAATCAAGTGCAGTGACAACAGGGGATATACCATAGGGGAAAAAACATACAAAGGAAACAAAAATATCACATAGTACATTAAAAATAACAACAACAAAGAAAGACTTTTTGTGTCAATACATTGGGGTTCATTTCGCTTAGCATCATCTTATATGGTCATATGTACATAGCTTTTGAGCTTTTTTGCTCATCTGATAAAATTATCCTAGACTAATTGTTGCAAATGAGGGAAACCATGGTACCTACATTTCTTTGGGTCTTTGATTTTTTCCAAGTCTTTCCATTTCCGAACACATGGGGGGGGTGTCATTCTTTCTGATGGAAGCATAGAATTCCATTGTGTGTATATCTATATCTATCTATCTATCTATCTATCTATCTATCTATCTATCTATCTATCTATCTATACCACATTTTCTTGATCCATCTACTGAGGGGCCTCTGGGTTGGTTCCATATAGGAGAAACTCTAGAGCTCCTTGGCACAGGCTGAAATTTTCTTAATAAAGATCCAGAAATACAACAAAATTAAAGAAAGGTTGGACAAATGGGATTGCATGAAGTTGCAGAGCTTCTGCATAGCTAGTAAAATCAATAGAAAGCCCATGGACTGGGAGAAGATCTTCAAGTGCTACACAACAGACAAAGGTCTCATATCCAAAATATACTTAGAATTCAAAAAATTAAATCCTCCAAAAACAAATCCTCAAAGAAACAACTACCCCATTAATAAATGGGCTTAAGACTTAAAGAGAGACTTCTCAGAAGAAGAAGAAATAGGAATGGCCAATAGACATATGAAGAAATGGTCAACATCTCTGGCCATAAAAGATATGCAAATCAAAACAACATTGAGATTCTACCTCACTCCAGTTAGAATGGCTATAATCAAGAAATCTAATAAAAACAGAGGGGGATGTGGCCAGAAGGGAAGCCTACTGCATTGGTGGTGGGAGTGTAAACTTGTTCAACCACTTTGGAAAGCAGTATGGAGGTTCCTCAACAGACTCCACATAGAGCTCCCCTGTGACCCAGCAATCCCACTTCTGGGCATTTACCCAAATGATCACAAACAAGGCCATATTAAAGCTACCAGCACAACTATGTTTATCACAGCATTATTCGCCATACCAACTTGTCTTCTTCTAATACTCCATTACTTCCCTCCCTTCTCCTTGATTGCCTTTCTTCTTGCTTCCTGTCTCTAATTCTCTCTGCTCATTTGGCAGCACTTCCTTAGTCCTCTTATGAATGTTTTTCATCTAGGTCTTGACCCAAGGAATCCCGGAAATCTTGCCAGGTGTTTGTTTGTCTCTCCAGGAACACTTGTCCTAGCTAAGTTGTCTTGTCCCACAGTCATTAACTTAATCCTGTCTCCACCCTGCCCCCAATCCCCTCTGTGAAACTCTGAGCCCCTTGAGATAGAAACTGTTAAGACTTGATTTGGGATGAGTAAAGAACTTCTATTGTGATTTAAGATCAGCTTTAGAAACTCCAGAGAATCACATGGCCACAAGTAGCCCATGAGTACCTTCATTTAAAAGAGTCAAATCTTTCCTCCAGCCAGAGGGTTCTGAGTTTCCATACGGACCATGGACTAGGGTTCAGACTCCATTTGTCTCCTTGGGTTGGACCTCTGTGTAGGGCTCTTTACCCAGAAGAATCAGTTATGTTGTAAAAGTAGCCAAGGATGTACAAATGTAGTCATTATATTCAATGTACATTATGTTAAAAATGAGCTGTGTAACAATGGTAGGGATAGGAAGAGGAACAAAGGAGTGATATTGATCAAGAAGCATTGTACTCATAACCCAATTTATGGAATTGTAACCCCTTTGTACAACTACTTAATAATAGCAATGATAAAAAAGAGATTCCCCCTTATATTGAAGGACTAAGCTAACTCCATTCTAAAAGCAAGCCATCATCTCCTGTAAAACTGACCTCAGTTTAAACTTAGGGACAAAACAGTTATTGGAAAAACCAGTTTTTGGAAAAGTTCTCGGAAAACCCACAATCGAAACTGCAATTATACCCCTAGCAACTGCTAGTTAGATAAGGGTTGAGAAACATGACCCCAGTTACTGGAAAATGGACAGGTTGGTCAAGTTCCTGGAAAAAGCAGCTGTAGGGTCATAAACAGTTAAAAAATATATTGTTGCCTGCATTCCTATGGTTGGTCTTATGTATCCCAACCAATGATCTGCTTGCTATGTATGATTTAACCAATCCTGTAATCACTAAGTTGGAAAGCCCCTACCCTTACTGGAAATGATTATGCCCCTAACCAATGAGCCTACCCTGAAATGCTGACCTCGAAATGCTGACCAATTATGTGGAATCCTGAGAACCTTAAGCCAATCAGGTAACTGCTAAGGTGGAAACCCCCTCCCCTTGTTGGAAACCCTATAAAAACCCTGCTGAACATGTGGCCGGGGCTCACAACTCTGACCTGCTGCATTGGTGACAATTCTGAATCCAGGCTTGAGCTTTCAAATAAATGACTCTTTTGCTGTTTGCATTGGTCATGGTCTTTGGGGTGGCTTGGGGGGTCTCGAGTTCGAGTCTAACAATATAACTTATATATGCTAATAAAATTTAAACAAAAACAAATGAAAAAGAAGTAGCTAAGAATGCAGATACAGATTCCTGAACACTATTCTGAATCACACTGTCACTTGAAGTGGGCTGAACTACTTTTTTTGTTCTTGTTGTTGGTCATGGGGCTTGAACTCTGGGCCTGGGCACTGTCCCTGAGCTCATGCTCTACCACTTGAGCCACAGTGCCACTTCCAGTTTCTGGTGGTTTATTGGAGATAAGAGTCTCACTGACTTTCCTTCCCAGGCTGGCTTTGAATGGGTAATCCTCAGATCTCAGCCTCCTGAGTAGCTAGGATTACGTGTGAGCCACTGGCACCTGGCCTGAGCTACTTTTAAAGGAGTTCCTGCCATCAGCTTGCTTCCTGGTCCCATTTCATCAAGCCTCAACAACTGCCACCCTCTGTGCCCTGCAGACATGCCATTGGTTGACAAAAGCCACTACCTTTGAGGTAATGGAATGGAAGAGCGCCTGCTCTGGAACTACCCTTGAGATGTCCTTCCTCTCTTAATTTCCCTCCAGATGATTGTGAATGAAGATACACATCAGCACAGCCTGGTGCATGTGAGGCACTGGAATGTTTTAGGTTCCCCACAAATCTCAGCAAAGTAGGGTGAATCTCTCCATTTCACAGGTAAGGCTCAGAGAAAAGAAGTACGAACTGATAGAGGGACCTTTTTGCATTCCGTGGTCTCTTCTTCCCTAGGTATGGGGCTCAAGCTCTGTTTTTTGTTTGTTTGTTTGTTTGTTTTAATCTTCCAGGCCTCTTGTAAAGATGTTAGGCAGAAAAGGGCATCTCTGAATTGGGTGAGAGACATGGTTTGAGGGGTGGATGGGTTACAACTGTGTGGACATAGCTAGGGCCAGATCAAAACCACATGAATGTTTCCCTGCTGGGTAAGTATGCCTTCTTTTTTCTTACCAAAGAACAAAAAGGGAGACTTGAAAGTGTGGGGGATTCTAGAAGGCTGCACACATTTGGAGACACTTTTGCTAATATAGCTTGTGGGAATATGAAACACTTCTGTCACATTTTTTTTAGAAGTGGGGAGGCAGAAAAGATCTTATTTTCATCTCTTCAAGTTTCCAATAATAAAATGAAATTTGATTTTCCTTTTAATCTCCTGCTTTTTTTTTCATTGAGTCTCAATGCTCTCAAGTTACTAATTTTTCCAGGATTTCCTGAAATTTTAATCTCTACCTTTCACCTAGGGTGGGTGTTTGCCTTGGGTTATATGCTATCAGTTTGCTGGCCACTGACTTATTAGATGACATTTAAAATTTTCATCAGGAAAGGCAGTCTTGGAAGGACTGGGTCAGGAAAAGAGAGTGATGTTGCACAAATCTACACAGAGAACAAAGCAAACCCAAGTACAAAGAAATTGGCCACTAGTGAGGCAGTTTCTGACATTCTTGGCCTCAGTTTTACATCTGTAAAGTAGTGATAACTATGGGTGCATCCGAGGAAGATCTTGAATGAATGATCTCACAGAGGAAGATCATAGGATGACATCTGACCCATGCTGAGTTCTCTCTAGAAGTTTATTATATTGCTTCCCCATCATTCTGGCCACTAAGACCCTTGTTGAGGCTGCTTCTATGTGACACTTGCTTGATTTAGCTCCATTAAGTAACTACTGGTTCTATGCTTCATTGCTTCATTGCTACATTTTCATTTAGGTGGGTTGTCTTTTACTCTCCACCTCTGAGAGGTTCCATTGGGGATTTAGGTTTGTGTTGTTAGCATGGGTGTCTTGGGTTTTATGTCTGCCTACAGCACAGTCTCTTAAAGAGACTGCAACTCACTGAGAATGATGCTGTATTTTGCTCCTTTTGTATTTTATGCCATAAGACCAATAGATACGCTTATCTTGTAAGTATACATGACCATTGTAAACTTTTGACAAGAGGCAGTTTTACTTAGTGGTAAACAATAGTGAAACCTGCTATGGTTGAAACCTGACATTCGTCACATCTTATATGTCCATAAATGTCATTCAACTTGTCCCAGTATTTCCATTGGTAAGGGAAATTGGTAAAATGGAAGCCATCTCCCAACATTAGATGAAATATTACATAAAAGCACAGATAAAAAGAATTAGCCTTGGCCAGATGCTGATGGCTCACACTTGTAATCTTAGCTACCTACTCAAGAGACTGAGATCTGAGGATCACAGTTTGAAGCCAGTCTGGGCAGGAAAGCCTTTGAGACTCTTATCTCCAGTTAACTAAATAAAATCCAGAAGTGGAGCTCTGTCCTAAGTGGTGGAGCATTAGCCTTGAGCAAAGAAGCTCAGGTATAGCACTCAGGTCCTGAGTTCAAGCTCAAGAACTGGTACCAAAAAGAAAAAAAAAATTAGCCTTGTGTCCATCATGGAACAAGTTCTCAGTAAAGTATAGCTATTCTTATTTGTGGTTATAATACTTATTCATAATATTGTGTAAAATATTACTAGTCAGATATTACTAGTGACTTTCATTATAATCTCCTAAGAGACGGTTCATAAAACAATGGATCCACCATGGAGCAAAAATCGTGCTGCAGCCACACAAAGGAGCATTATCTCCTGGCCAAGCTGTGAACTAAATGCACTTAATTTGCTTGCTTCCCTCTCAAAGGAAGTTATTTAATGCCAGTCAACCTTGGAAACTTTTATCTGCACTTTGCAAAGCAAATGACAGTCAAATATGTTAATATTGGCAAAAATCTAATTAGCCTCAAAAAGTGAGACTGTACACGTAGCAATGATTTGTATGTGCTCTTAAGAACAAAATTGCTATGACTCCTTTAGGTCACCTCTTAACTGTCTTCCTTCATTGTGTGAAAGAATGGTCAAGTGAGAGGCTCATCATTTTGTTCCATATGTACTTGTTGGGTCACAGAGAGGTCTGTGCCCTCAAAGAAGTCTCTAACTTGCTCACACCTGTGCTGAGGCAGGAGTATAGAGGGAACATGGAGGCAGAAGGTGTCCTGAAAGTCAGAGGAGGTGGAGGAGTTTGGAGAAGCTGTGAGGCACCACAGAAGGTAACTGTCATGGAGCTCCAGAGAGGAGGAAGAAACTTTGTACTACTAATGGTAGTACAAAGTTACTAAATGGAAACTTTAAGAAATGGGTGTAAGGTATTGTCAGAAGGGCAATAGTGGCCTAATGCATGAGCTCAGATATTGTTACCTCATGCTATGTCACAATGGCTACAGGATCCACCTCATCATACAGCATCTTGCAGCATCACAGGAAGGATGAATGCAGGGATATGAGAGTTAAGGACTGGTGGCTCACACCTTTAATCATAGATACTCAGAAGGTTAAGAGCTGAGGATTGTGGTTCAAAGCCAGTGAGGGCAGGACTAGATTGTTGGTATGAAGGGAGGGAGGAAGGAGAGAGAGAGAGAGAGAGAGAGAGAGAGAGAGAGAGAGAGAGAGAGAGAGAGAGAGAGAGAGAGAGAGAGAGAGAGAGAGAAGCACTAGCATTTATATAGCATTCATTACAATATTGTTATAACTATGCTGTTTTATTATTAGTCATTGTTATTAGTTTCCTATTATATCTAATTTATAAGTTAAATTTTGTTTTTTTGGTCGGTCATGGGGCTTGAACTCCAGGCCTGGACGCTGTCCCTCAGCTCTTCAGCTTAAGGTGATTGCTCTACCACTTGAGCCACAGTACCACTTCTGGTTTTCTGGTGGTATATTGGAGATAAGAGTCTCATGAACTTTCCTGCCCGGGCTGGCTTTGAACCTCAGATCATGTGAGCCACTGGTGCCCAGCTTATAAGTTAAATTTTATCATAGGAGAAAGCCATTGTATATGCAGGGCTCAGTGTTCATAGGAGAAAATAGACTATATAAGCCAATACTATATTTAATTTCAGGCATATACTGGGGGTCTTGGAATGCATGTCTTATGGATAAAGGGTTACTACAGCAGAATGATACAGGAAGTGAGGCAGAGTAAGATAGGCTGAAGTTCAATGTCATTCTCTTGGCTAAGGTCAAGTCAAGCAGGGTGCACTGGATTCCAGGAGTTTCAAGTGGGAAAAAGATGTGATGAGTTTTTTGTGTCACATTGCTGTAGGGATAAAGGGTGGGTATTGGAATGGGGGTGCTGAGGCAAGGAGGTAGAGGACTGCTTTCTAAAATCACTTTGTCCCCTGCATCCCCCAAGAGCCTGCTACAACTGCAGCTTCTACCCTCATGCTAGATTAACTCCATCAGAATCTGTCCTTTAACAAGACCGTCAAGCGACTTGTATCTACACTGCAGAAGAGAATCTTGGAAAGCTGTGACATTGGAAATACTGGAAATGCAAGGCGAAGAATTGGAATCTGGTTTAAGTCTCTGGTCCCACTGAAATTAAATGAAGAGCGGATCATGAAAGGAATTTTTTAAACCAAGTTCCCTCTAGTAGCTGCTGTACAAATACACAGCAAATTAATTAGTTGCTCAGAGCTTATTAAGAAGTCCCACATTGAGCTAAAAGAGGATGTGAAAAACAAATTCCTTATGCATGCCTATGCTCCAAAAGGTGCTACCATTTTGAATGGAATTCCTCTCTTGTTCTAATAGTCCAATGGATACACACAATCTGCTTGGGGATAGGTAAGAGACAGAGCTATGATGGATAAAAGGTACTGGCCCAAGGAATAGCTGGCAAGGCCTGGGGGTGGATGACCCCCTGTAAAGAACACTGTTCATTTAGGCATTTTTATTTTGAGTGTCATCAGTCACTGAGAGTTCAGAGATACACCAGAGTATAAATACAGCCACATACTGCAGATGTGTGACACGAATGTGATGTGTGTGGTAAGGATGAGGGTTGCCTGGAATGGGCAGGGAATAGTGGGTTAGTGCTTAAACCAAAGGCTATGAGCCAAGACCCTCAAGATTCTAGTCTTCCTCTTAGCCGCCTCATGCCAGTTCCATGATCTATGTGTGTCTCAGCCTCCACAGGAGAACATGAATTAAACAGTTTTTCCAGGGTAGATATCAGGATTAGACGATCTTGTATTTGTGTAAACTGCTTAAGGAAGAGTAGCCACCTTCATTCTCATGATTATTGTTATGTTATCCTTAACTTTGTATTCATTCTTGTAAGATACACAGAAGAAATACAAATTATTTCTTGAGGGATTTCCTAGTTGATCAGCAAGAGAGGACACCAGCAACATGACCCAAGGGTAGGCACAGGTGCTGTGTATATGCACAGAGTAGATGTGGGGAGTTCTCTGTGTTCCTCACAGGCTGGGATATGAAGATGGGCTTCCTGAGGAAGGATCATTTGTGGTAGGACAAATTGCTTCCTCCCCCACTCCCTCAGTCTCACAGAAAGAAGATGACATCAAGAATCCTGGTTGGGAAGGTGGCTCAGTGGTAGAGTGCTTGCCTTGCATGCATGAGGCCCTGGGTTCGATTCCTCAGCAACATATAAGCAAAAAGAAAAAAGCTGGAAGTGGCGCTGTGGCTCAAGTGGTAGAGCGCTAGCCTGGAGCTGAGGCGCTCAGGGACAGCACCCAGGCCCAGAGTTCAGGCCCCACAACCAACAACAAAAAAAGAAAAAAGAAAAAGAGAAAAGAAAAAGAAACAAAAGAATCTTACAGATTTGAAAGAGAGTAAGATTATGGCACCTTTGGTTCACTCTTCCCTCATTCCTCAATTTGCTCTTATCTGTTCCAGTGTAATTGCAACTATATCCCCATGTTCCAGAAGGTGGGACAAAAGCCTGGATAAGAAAAAGGCAGAGGATGTGAACCACAATTCTTTAAAGAAAGCATCCACATAGTTCCATAGCAATTCCACTCACTTTTTATGGTCTAAAATATCTTTATCCTGAGTCTTTATCCTGAGGGGTTCAATGACCCTGCTTTATACCTGTCATATGCGACAGGTCCTGAGCCTCTTCTTTGGATTTTTTTTTACATTATTTCCCCCTTCCATCTCTCCTACTGCTGGCCTGGGTTAGGTTCCTTTGACAATCAGATTCATGTGGACATTGAGAGTGTAAAATCTTGAGTGAGGTATTGGGCACCAACTCCAAGTATTTCTACTTCCTTGGGGCTCACTTAATTTCTCAGTTCCCAGCTACCTCCCCTTCAATGTAAGCTGATAATGTACAGTCTATATTGGTTAGAAGGGCTTCTATAACAGAGAACCATAAGGGGCTTACACAAAGAAACGTACTGCCACAAATCTAAGATCCAAGCAGAGTTGGTCCTTTCTAAGGGTTATAAGACAGAGAATGTTCTAGGCCTTTCTCCTGGTATCTGATGTTTCACTAGTATTCTTGGGGGTCCATTGCCTTTTGAGTGCACTACTCTGCTCAGTCTTTGTTTTCACCTTTACATATTCCTCTCTATATGTGAGGCCTACATCCTAGTTCTTTACTCTGGTCTGAGCTTATCTCAGTTACATCTTTGGAAATTGTTTTCAAGCATTTTCACATTCTAATGTAGTGGAGGTTGAGACTTCAAAATATGAATTGGGGGACACAGTACAGCCCATTCATTACACTGATGGCATATCTTTGTGGGTACAAATGTGCTGTATACATAAAGCACATAATCAAGAGGGTCTGGCATGAACATGTGCAGTAAAGGCTAGAAATGATTATTTTTCAAGCATGATTTCTTTTCACTGTATCTCCCACTTTGATCTCTGCCCTCCAGGTTAACTTGAATGACAGATCTTCCTTTGGTATGGCTCAACTGTGTATGTCTTGCCCAAACCACGAGCCTCACTATACCATCCATACCCCCACATTATGTCATTCATATCTTTATTATATAATCTGCTTTGAGTTGTGACTGGCTCTGAATCCCACAGCATCCTCCTTCTTCAGTCCTCCAATGGGCTCTTCAGGGAGAGAATAATGCTTAATCTATTCTCAACTGTATCTGTTTTCATTATTTTTGCAACTCCTGTGCTCATAACAGTCCCACGCTTCTTCAGATTTTGTGCAGTGCTGACTGATTGCTCCCTTTGGGGTGTGTGTGTGTGTGTGTGTGTGTGTGTGTGTGTGTGTGTGTGTGTGTGTGTGTGTGTGTGTGTGTAACTTTCTCCTGTGTGTGTGTGTGTGTGTGTGTGTGTAACTTTTTCCTGCATGTGCTTCTGTTAGACATTCAGGAAGAATAGCAATACATGGTAGAATCAGACTCATCCTGTCCTATAGTAGGATTCCTCCCTCCCTCCCTCCCTCCCTCCCTCCCTCCCTTCCTTCCTTCCTTCCTTCCTTCCTTCCTTCTTTCTTTTCTTTTTGTCAGTCATGGGGCCTGAACTCTGGGCCTGGGCACTGTCCCTCAGCTTTTTAGCTCAAGGCTAGCATTCTACCACTTGAGCCACAGTGCCACTTCTGGCTTTTTCTGCTTATGTGGTGCTGAGGAATCGAACCCAGGGCCTCATGCATGCAAGGCAAGCACTCTACCACTGAGCCACCTTCCCAGCCCCAAGATTTCTTCTTCTTTTTTCCTTTCTTTTCTTTTTTGTTTTGTGCTGATGCTGGAACTTGAACTCAGGATCTTGTGATCATGCTTGGCTTTTTTGCTCATCACCGGTACTCTACTGCTTGAGCCACATCTCTACATCTGGCTTTTTGCTAGTTAATTGGAAATGAGAATCTCTTAGTGTGACTTTCCTGGGTGGTTTTGAAGGATGAGCTTCAGATTTCAGAAAGCATGAGTAACCAGCACCCTGCTTGCTCACTCTTGCCATTTTTGTCTCACCTCTGTGCTGATCCAACAAATTGATTCATGTCACACTGACATCTATTTCTGGGTTTTGTTCTCAACCCTGGTCCAAGCTATTTTCTCCCAGAATCATCTTTTTTCTCCAGCCAAATTTGGAGGTTTATGGGTAGGGAGGAAGTGGGCTGCAAGTGTGCAAGTGGTAACCCTTGGTGGGGACACTTGCTGGGAGGAGACTTCTACCTTTTGTGCCTTTTGTTTTCCTTTTTTATCCCTCCTTCCCTCCCTCCCTCCCTCCCTCCCTCCCTTCCTTCCTCCCTTCCTTTCTTCCTTCCTTCCTTCCTTCCTTCCTTCTTTCCTTCCTTCCTTCCTCCCTTTTTTGTTTTATGCTTGAGCTGGTCCTGAGGCTTAAACTCAGGGCCCAAGTACTGTCGCTGAGCTTTCTGTGTTCAAGGCTAGGACTCTACCACTTTGAGCGACAGCTTCATTTCTTCTTTTTTTGGAAGTTAATTAGAGATAAGAGTCCCAAAGGCTTCTTGTCTGGGATGGCTTTGAACCATGATTCTCAGATCTGAGCCTCCTGAGTAACTAGAATTACAGACATGAGCCACCAGTGTCTGGCTGGTGCCTTTCCCTTTTAAGTCAGTTCCTATCAGCAGTCTCATTGTCCCTTCTCTTCCAGGTACTTCCTGTCCTCTTGATTATTGGATTGTGTCTAAAATGCTCTTGAGAAAGACATTGTTAGCTCCTTGCCCTGCATTGCCTATGGAATGCACTGGATTTTTGTCCTCTGATTGTCTCTGATCAGGGACTGGATGGCTTTTTCCCAGGGAAGAATCTGTTCTGGTAGAGGCTAGAGCATGAGTGGAGAGAATATCCACTCTGTAGTTAAACCTACTCCTGGACAGACCTCTTTTCTATACTCAAATTCTTTGGTACCTGTTGGGAGCCAACTATCTCACTGGAACATCTTGAGGCTGCCCCAAATAAACACCCGGGTGTTTTCACCTTGCCCCAAGCAAACACCCTGCAGCTACTAACAACCACCTTTTCACCTTGCCCTAAGCAAGCTCCCTGCAGCTGCTTCGGCCAATGAAAAAGCTTCCTTATTCCAAGCATATAAATACCCTTGTGTGAAAAATAAAAATTGGCAGCTTGATCAGAATCCTTGTCTTGCTGTCATTCTTTGTGTCTCTTGTCCCTTCATTCCTTCTCGCTTAGGTTCATTGCCCTGGTTGGAGTCCTGCGGGTCAGGACAGGTACCAGCCCTGTGATTTTCAATTTGGTTTATTCCTTTTTCTTTGCGGGTCACCGGAAGCTATTTGGAATTGCAAAGGGACAGATAATGTGGCCTCTGATCTGTAGGTGTGTCCATGAGAATGATAGCCTGGGCAGACGTGAGAAACATGAATGGTTGAAATGCAAGGACTCCTGAGCCCCTAGCTCATGCATGAGTGCACACCAGCCAGGACAGGACAAAGACTGTAGGGGAGACAGAAGTCAGTCCTGAAGCAGGAATGTGGGAGGGCTGTCTGGATGAGGAAGCAAAGCTGCATACCAAAGCTAGAAGAAGATAATGGCCAGACAAAGTGGGAGAAGGTTGAGCTTTGGAGCTATAGCTGTAAATTTCATCGAGGAGCCCAATTTGGGGATTTGGAGAAGACTGCCATGAACAGAACTGATGATAAATCTGCTCATAACTATTATACTTTCTATTTAAATTTCCATTTTGATCTAGTCTGCCTTCCCAGTGAGTCTGAACTATCTATTCCAAACCCCAGGACAAGTTACAAAGAGACACACACCTGGGCTAAACTGGCCCTGCAGGCACACAGGTTGGCCAGTAGATGGCACCTCTGAATGAATGACAAAGCTAGGGCGCAAGGCCTGGTTACTTCACAGACTGAATTTTCAGTTCCTCTGGTGCCTTGAGGAGAGCATCCTTGAACCAGGGCATCACCTACACAGTGAGACTTATCTATACTCAGAGTCCTGGCCCAGTGGATATTTCCTACTTCTGTGGGGACATCAGTACCCTCTGCCTTGCAAATTCTAACTCACCCTTCACTTGCAATTCACAAACTCTGCTGATTATATTTGGCCTTTCTGAGATAAGATTCTATTGGCTGAGTTTCTATGTCATCATGAGATTGCTCACTGCTCAGACACCAACATACTCTGGCCATACAGAAAAGCTTGTTGAGAGAGGGGGGTTATTGTATCCTTTGACATTCCTTCCTATGTCATGTCTCTTTTTCTTATCACTGCTACCCAGAGAAGTGAATACCATTAATATCACAGAGTAGACAAAATTGCAAGGTCACAGTGGGTCACAAGCTTGCCAAAGGGCCAGTTACTGTTGGACATATCATATCCTGAAGGAATCCTGTCGTCTCTTAGTCATACTATATTTCAATCAAATTCGATGATAGAAGCTTCTCAGAGTCTCTAGACCTTCCTTGCTTCTGCCTTTACCTATGCCACGCACTCTCCTTCAGTGATTTCCTTCCCCCATGTCTCACTTTTGAAACACTAAGCCAAGAAGAGTAAGGGCCAGCTAAATACTATTGCATGGGTGTATTTGCTACTTCTCGATTTAATATTTTCCAGTGAAACAGTGTTAAAGATGAAAACTTAAGATTTGTCCTGAGAACTCCAAGCTCTGAGATCTGGTTATCTGTTTTTTTTTTTTTTTTTTTTACTGTGGCCTCTGGACTGCCCAGGACAGTAATTTCTACCCAATAAAGTGCACAGCACATGATCACTAGGTTGAAGATCACTTGTGTGAATGCAGCTGTATTTGCTTGTTATTTTGTTTAAGTGTGGGTTTACTGCTATTTGCTTACTGTTATCCAGAAAGGATAGAGGCAGCTCATCTTATTGTGAAGTAAACAAGTGACTCTCAAATTGTCATATACAAGCCTCTTGGTAACAAGTATGTTTTCTATCATGATCCTATACACATGTATTTTTCCCCTGAAGGCAAGCTTTTCCAAAGTATTATTTACACGAATAATGTACAAGATACTAATATGTTCTATTTAATTTTATCTGTTGGTTGTCACCTACTAAATCAATTTCACAGCCCACAAAGGAGTTGGGGATTTTAATATGAAAATCACTAAAGCACTAGGAAGCAGGATTTTGAGAAAGTGTTGGAAATGTGACTTCACCTGGGCTTCTCTGCTGGGACAGATGTGAGAGGTGATAGATGGTGCTTGTGGTCAGAGGAGCCCCCTGGGTCCAGAGTCAGGCTTGTCCCTCCCATGGCCTTGAGCAGTGGCATGGGCAAATGTTCTGGCATTGTCCCCCTTTCCGTTCTGAACCCTGTTTGGTACTCAGGACCTTCCTGCTGCCCCCTGAGAACTTCTCCATATTGACTGATATGCGGTGGTCTTCCTTTGCTTTCTACCTCCCGCACCTGTGTTAATCCATCCATTATCTTAAGTCTTGTGGCCCAAGACTATGAAAAGAAAGGATGTGTCTTGTCCATTTTTACATGCTCAATACTTACAGCATGCCTGGCCACCAGATGCTCAACAAACCTTGGCTAAAGTCATGAATGAGTAAGAAAAAGAATGGGGGGTGTGCTATTTAGATTCCAACTCAAATAGTGCCTTCAGAGACCAAGTGGGAAACAGCATTCCATAAAGCCAGCCATTTGGGAGGCAGTAGGAGCCCTGTCCATGAAAGGTCTTCAAAGACAAATGTCTGTAGATTGGTTGTTGTTTTTTGGTCGGTCATGGGGCTTAAACTCTGGGCTTGGGTGCTGTCCCTCAGCTCTTCAGCTCTACCACTTGAGCCACAGCGCCACTTCTGGCTTTTTCTGCTGAGGAATCGAACGCAGGGCTTCATGCATGAAAGGCCAGCACTCTACCACTGAGCCACCACCTCCCCATCCCTGTAGATTGCTTTCTGTTGCTGATGTAAAAGTTACCACAAACCTAGTGGTTTCAAACAACAATAATATGTTGTCTTGCAGTTCTGGAGAGTGAGGTCTGAAGTGTCTTCCAGGGCCACCATGAAGGTGTTAGCAGGGCTGCTCTAGGGAGCCCTTGGTTCCTCCTCTTGGTTCCTCTCTTAAGTCCTCTGGCGGCTTCCCGTGTTTTAGGACTTGCAGCCAAATCACTCCAGCCTCTGCTCTGCAGTCACTCTGCCTGCCCCTTTTCTGTGTCAAGTCTCCTTTGGTTCCCTTATAAATACTCTTGTGGTTATGCTTGGTGCCTTTTTATTTCCAAATAACATCAATAACACAGGCTTGTTAAATTATAAAGACAGTGCTGTAAGCAAGGCACTGGTAGCTCATGCCTATAAAGCTAGCTACTCTGCAAGCTGAGATCTGAGAATTGTTTGCAGTGTGGAGCCTATCCTGGCAGACAAATCTGAGAGGCTTATATCTAAATAGCCAGCAAAACGTTGGAAGTAGAGTTGTGGCGCAAGTGATAGAGTACCCTAGCTATGAGTGAAAAATGGGTAAAACTGAAAAGCAGAGGAAGAGGGAGAGAGAGAGAGAGAGAGAGAGAGAGAGAGAGAGAGAGAGAGAGAGAGAGAGAGAGAGAGAGAGAGAGAGAGAGAGAGAGAGAGAGAGAGAGAGCACACCTTTATTTTGGCTTCTGATTTTGGCCCAAAGTCAAGGCACTGCAGCTATTGATGGTGTTGTTACTGGTAGAGACTCAAAGTGGTGCAGGGAAGCACAAAGCAAAGACAAAGAGGTCTTAGCCAAAGTGGTTTGTAGCAGATCAGTTCTCAGGCTCATCCATTGTTAACTTTCAGCATGAGTTTCAGAGGAGGCATACCATATTCTAGCCCTGGCAGGGTTCCTTCAGATCACTATCCAGGAAGTAGTCATCTACAATTTCCTTCATATATTGTCAGAGCTCTTTCTGCCATATTAAAGTAAGCTCTGCAGGGACTGGATGTAGGGCCAGGACTTTTCAAGGATTAGATCAACAGAGCTGGAGGAAGGGCAGGGCTTGAAGGAGCCTGAATCTTTGGTCTCATCCTTTCAGTACAGCTGCAGGAGATAGATGCTAGAGGAGGAAGGGACTTGTCCAGGATCGCTCTCTTGTTAGGAGCAAAGCCAGGATCACATCCAAGTCTCTGCCATTCCCCTAGCTGAGGCTGCCGTTGCTGCGTGAAGGTATCCAGAAGCTCTGATGTATTTTTTCTGCAGTACATCCTCAGCACTGTATCTTAACATGGTCGGCCAAGGTTCAGTACTTACATTTTTCACCCTAGGACTCAGACATGTTGTTAGTTATTTTGGGACTTTTGAAGTTGAACTAATACGTGAAAAGCTGGTGTAACTTTCCAGAGAAATAGTGCTTCCTTACAGTCTTAAGTGTTCTTTAAAATCCATGAGCTCTCAAGGGTACCTTAAGTTAACTGTGGTTACTCTCTCTTAATCCCATTAATTATTCATGTCTTCCTTTCCATTCACACTACAAATCTCCCAAGTCTTCCCTACTTTTGTTTTCCCGGTTGTAATTGTGCAGTTCAATAAATCCAAAGGATGTTAGTCTTGATGTTCAGAGGCCCAAATCCTTTTGGTTCTGCATAGGGAGGGATTGGAAGGTTTAACCTTTTCCTTCTAGATCCGATCAGTATAATAAATACAGGAAGAACTAACTTAGGCAAGAGCATAGGAGAATAAGCACCAACTCAATGTCTTATGGGACACCCAGCCTCCTGTCTTCCTGGAGACTTTGTGGTGGATCCTGTCCTCCCCAGTGGTGTTAAGGAACATGTCCCAGTACTCTAATCCATGCTTAGAGAACTAACATGGCTTAGATGATCCTTACATATATGTGCATATCTATATATATGTAAAGGCATATACATATGTCTATTCCTTTATGACCTCTTTTTCATTGTAAAGATGATGTACAGAGTGATTACAGTTATGTAAGTAAGGTGATGAGTGCATTTCTTTTTAGACAGTGTTACCCTCTCCCTCATTTTCTCCCATCTAGCCCCAACTCTTCTCTCTACAAGTTGTAAAGTTTATTTCTGAATAATGTCTAGTGAATATCACTGTTGCATTGGTTCTCCTTTAGTTTCACCATTTCTATGATTCCCCTTCTCTTTCCCAAACCAGATAAACTTACACATAAGACAAAGGGTACAGAAATAAAAATATGGTGACAACAGAATAAATCATTGGGCCTGGGGGGAGGGGATAAAGAAAGAAAAGAAACTGCAAATAGTACAATAGGAAAAAAACTCTTGTACCAGGCAGGGACTCATCAAAGAAAGAGAATTATAGACCCATTTCTTTGATGAACATCAATGCAAAACTTCTCAGCAAAATTTGGACCAATCGACTTCAACAATTCATCCAAAATTCATACACCATGATCAAACAGAAGTCATTTCAGGGATGCAAAGCTAGCTCAATATACACAAATCAATTAATATAATTCATCACATCAACAAGAGCAAAGCTAAGAACCACATGGTTATCTCAATAGATGCAGAAAAAGCATTTGACAAGATCCAACACCCCTTTATGATGAAGGCTCTGGAAAAATTAAGAATCAATGGAACATTCCTCAATACAAGAAATGCTGTATATGACAAACCTACAGCCAGCATTATACTTAATGGTGAAAAACTAAAGCCATTTACTTGAAACTCAGGAATGAGACAAGGATGTCCACTCTCTCTACTTCTCTTCAATTTAGTATTAGAATGCTTAGCTACAGCAATAAGCTGCAAACATAACGGGGATCCGAATAGGGAAAGCTGAAGTAAAACTCTCCCTCTTTGCAGATGACATGATCGTATATCTAAAGAATCCCACAGACTCCACTTCCAAATTACTTGAGCTGATTTGAAACTTTGGCAAAACAGCAGGGTATAAAATTAACCCTCAAAAATCAATGGCTTTTCTGTATGCCAATGAGAAGAGCGCAGCTGAAATCAGGAAAGCAACTCCTTTTGTAATAGCCCCACAAAAAATAAAATACCTAGGTGTTAACTAAAGAAGTGAAGGACCTCTACGATGAAAACTTTAAAAACCTGAAAAAGGAAATCAAAGCAGAACTTAGAAAGTGGAAAAACCTCCCATGCTCCTTGATTGAAAGGGTCAACATCATGAAAATGGCCAATACTTCCCAAGGCTATCTACAAATTCAATGCGATACCTATCAATATTCCAACCTCATTCTTCAAGGAAATAGAAGAGGCAATCCAAAAATTCATATGGAACAATAAAAAGACCCCGAATAGCAAAAATGATCCTTAACAGAAAGAACAGTGCTAGAGGAATATCAATACCAAATTTCAAACTCTACTACAAAGCTGTAGTAATCAAAACAGCTTGGTACTGGCACAAGAAGAGACCACAGGACCAATGGAATATAATTGAAAACCCAGAAATGAACCCACAGACCTATAGCCACCTAATCTTCAATAAAGGAACTAAAAAAATAGATCGGAAGAAAGACAGTCTCTTCAGTAAACAGTGCTGGCCAAATTGGTTAATCACCTGTAGAAAACTAAAGCTAGATCCTTATATATCACCCTGCACTAGAATCAATTCCAAATGGATCAAAGACATTTGAGTCAAAGCAGCCACCCTGAAAACATTACAGGAAGGAATAGGAGAAAGCCTAGGTCTCGTTGCCACAGGCCAAAATTTTCTTAATAGCCAGAAACACAACAAATCAAAGAAAGGTTGGATAAATGGGATTGCATGAAGTGCAGAGCTTCTGCATGGCAAAGGATATAGTTAGGAAAATCCATAGAAAGCCCACGGATTGGGAGAAGATCTTCACTAGCCATACAATGGACAAGGGTCTTGTATCTAAAATATACCTAGAACTCAAAAAATTAAATCCCCCAACAACAAATCCTCAAAGAAACAACTGCCTGATAAATAAGTGGTCTAAAGACTTAAAGAGAAACTTCTCTGAAAAGGAAAGAAGGATGGCCAATAGACATAGAAATAAATGCTCAACCTCTCTAGCCAGAAAAGAAATGCAAATCATACTCGTTATCTTGCCCATATAATTATAACTCCTCTGTATGGTATTCTCACAATAAAAAAAAGAAATGCAAATCAAAACAACATTGAGATACCACCTCACCCCAATTAGAATGGCTATAATCAAGATCTCTAATAACAACAAATGCTGGAGGGGATGTGGCCAGAAGGGAACCCTACTGCATTGTTGGTGGGAGTGTAAACTTGTTCAACCACTTTGGAAAGCAATATGGAGGTTCCTCAAAAGACTCCACATAGAGCTCCCCTATGACCCACAATCCCACTTTGGGGCATTTACCCAAATGATCACAAACAAGACCATACTAAAGCTACCAACACAACTATGTTAATTGCAGCATTATTTACCTTAGCTAAGAAATGGAACCAACCCAGATGCCCCTCAGTAGATGGATCAAGAAAATGTATATATATATATATATATATATATATATATATGTGTGTGTGTGTGTGTGTGTGTGTGTGTGTGTGTGTGTGTGTGTGTGTGAATTCTATGCCTCCATAAGAAGGAATGACATTGCACCATCTGTTAGGAAATGGAAAGACTTGGAAAAATTACATTAAGTGAAGTAAGCCAGGCCCAAGAAAACATGGTCCTATGGTTTCCTTTATTTGCAATGACTAGTATATGTCTGGGACAAGCAGAAAAGGTCAAAAGCTATGTACATATGACCAGATAAGATGATGTTAAGCGTAATGAACTCCAAGATAGGGAAACAAGTGTTTTTTTTCTTTCTTGCTATTGTTTCTTATGTATTTATAAGGTACCATGTAATTTTTTTTTGTTGCTTTGTATGTTCCTCCCCCACGGTATAACCCCTGTATTCACTGTATTTGATGTCGGTATAATTTGGGGAGAAGGAAAAAAACAAAATATTTAAATAGGGATACAAGTTGACTCATTGTAACAATGAGATGTACAAGACACTGTTGAACAATGAAAAAAACCTCGTTTCCATTTCTTGAAGTCCTTTATGACTTCTTCAATCATTTTTTTTCTTTTTCTTTTTTTTGGTTGGTGGTGGGGCCTGAACTCTGGGCCTGGGCGCTGTCCCTCAGCTCTTCAGCTCAAGGCTAGCACTCTACCACTTGAGCTACAGCGCCACTCTTTATATCTTCTTGAGAGGCATTTTTCCTGTAACTATAGTCACCATGGAAAGTAGAATTGAATAAAAGTAGTTTTTCAGTACTCAAAGAATAGTAATGCAAACTGGAAGAGTTCATTCTAATTCTGGATGTGCAGAATTGTCTGTGCTTTTCATTGTGACCCAGCAATTTTCAAGACAGACAATGGTTGGATGTCTGCAGGAGAAAGGGGGCATTCTTGACAAGAGCTATGGTTTCTAACTGGTGGCAGGGCATTCCAGTGAAAAATCAGCAGGAAGACTTGAATCACATGTAGACTTCATCTCCTTGGCTAACAGGAACCAGCATGCTAAATGTATGCTTTGGTTCCAAATTTCTTGTTGTGGGAGGGCTTTTCCTTATCTTTTAGTGTACTCAAATTTTGTGGAGAGTTTTCTGTAGGAAAGAAGAGGAAATGAAGATAATGTTAAACGAAATGAACCCCAAGTTAAGGGCAACAAGTGTTTTTTTTCTTTCTTGCTATTGTTTCTAACATATTTATAAGGTACCACATGATTTTTTTGTTGCTTTGTATGTCCCTCCCCCATGGCATAATCCCTGTTTTTACTGTATTTGATGTTGGTATAATTTAGGGCGTGGAAGGGAAAAAACAAATTGTTCAAATAGGGATACAGGTTGACCCATTGCAACAATGAAATGTACAAGACGTTATGTTGAAAAATGAACTTTACAATTCAGGGGGGGATGTAGTTGTGGAGATGGGAGGGAAGGGATGGTAGGGGAAAAACAAAGGAGGAGGCAACAATGCTTGATAAGAAATGTCCTCATTACCTTGCTCATGTGATTGTAACCCCTCTGTACAGTATTTTCACAATAAAAAACTTATTTTAAAAAAAGAAGTAAAAAAAAAAGAGGCAATGAATATCCACATGGAGCAGCAACACAGCATATAAGCATCGTTTGGGGAGGTCGTGAAGGACAGCGGGGGAACTCTGGGCCTGAGGCAGAGCTGCTTCTCAGGGCTAATGGTGAGTTCCACTCAGCTCCAGCAGATTATGGGCATTTGTGAACATGGAGTTCAGTATTTCCAGAGCACTCCATTTTTTCAAGAGAAGTTGGGAAATATGGGTTTTAATACTCATGAAACCATATGGGATGTATTAGGTTCAGGCTACCAGATTGATCCCTTCCTGGCTAGAGCTACTCTCCAGGTAACCAGATGGTCAGTTGTACAAAGAATAGTCATTTTAATCATGTCCTCTCTCCCTCCCTCCCTCTCTCTCTCTCTCTCCCTCCTTCCCCCCCCACCATCTTCATGTTATACCATCTCTTATGCTACATTTGTGAATTGCTCTAGGATGACTTTGTTTCTCTTCTGAGATTATTGTTGGAGGATAAGAAGTTCAAGTAAAATTAGAAATAAAGTCATATTCCACTTCAATTAACTTTGTCAGATTAAAACGATTAAATGTCTTGCTGGTGAAAGAGAAGATTCTACAGGAAACTAGAAAAGAAGTTATCATAACCTTCCTGTCCTACAGAGCTAGGACCGCCTTAGTCTGAGCCCTGGCCAGTGATCCTGAGACTGTGTGCTCCAAGATGTTGGGGGATCCTCTTACAATGCTGATTCTGCTTCAGATCCTCTCAGGAAAAGCCTAAGGTTCTGCATCCTCCTCCTCCTCCTCCTCCTCTTCCTCCTCCTCTTTTTCATTTTTATTTGGAGGGGGTAGTATTGGGGATTTAACTCAGGGCTTTGTATTTTCTAGATAGGTACTGGATGACATAAGCCACAGTTCCAAGCCACTTTTTGTATTGTTTACTTTTTGGTAGGGTTTTTCTTTATTCCCAAGCTGGTCCTGGCTGTGATCCTCCTACTCTTCTTCTCCCATGTTTCTTAGGATGATAGGCATCAAACACTGCCCAGCCATTGAGCTTCCTTTGTAGCTGGGATAGCAGGCACGTGTGTCTGCACCCAGACATTGTATAATCTTAGGAACTTTTATGCCTGGGATACCTCAAACTAAGATCCTTTGATCTTTACTTCTCAAGTAGCTGGGATTACAGGCCTGAGAGTCTTCTATTGCTGGTTTCAGTACACCTGGTGGTAGACCTTTCTCTTTTAACACGTGTAATACTTCTTGGCAGAAGGGGGTAAAGAGCTTCCCAGAAAAGTTACTCCAAAGTCATAGCCAGTAGCTATTTACATGGTCCATTGGTCTTGTTGAAATGCAAATTCTGATCCAGGTAGTTCTGCAGGGGCCCTGGTAAGCACACTTGCTTCAGTCACAAGTTACTGTAGGGTCCTTAAGTTTAATCAAACTACTTCCTTCTGCAAACCTGGGGTCAGCCTTAAGGGGGAAATGCTTTGGGGGTAGGGAAGAGGAAGACATAACTGAGGGCAGAATGCAGGATACTGTGCCATTTGTTAGAGCATGCTAGCTGTGGATTGTCACTAGGCATAAGAGGCAGCAGTGGGGATGGTGGAGAAGTGGAAAGAGTGGAACTCATTAAAGTGGGTGGACATGAAGACGGAAAGTGACACAATAGCACTGGATTTTCTAACTTCTTAAGAAAACCCAGACGCTGAATTCTGTGAAATATTTTTATTAAAATGTTGTTGGTTAATTCGTATTAAACTCACTGGTCAACTTTTAACTATTACCAGATGGGCCAAACAAACTATGTATGAGGACCAGATGGCCTAGGAGTGAACAAATTTAGGAAAGGGAAAGAAGAGGTTTTTCCTGGGTTTTGGAGATGAGAGTAAGGAGTGAGGAAAGGAAACTAGAAAATCACAAGCCTGCCTGAGTACATTTAGTACAGAGGAGAGGGGCACAAAGAGGATTTGATTAAAATAGGAATGAAAGAACTCAGGAAACTAACATGGCTACCTCCATTGATGTTACTTACTATCCATCTTTTCCTCTTAGAGATGATGTGTGATTTTTTTCCCCCTCTGGAGTGGGAGGGAAGAGAAAGGGACTCATGGTTGAAGCTGAGACATGAATAATGAGTGTTTTCACTCATGTGTAGGGAGCAGACTCAGGCTCTCTCCTTGACGTGCCATATCCAGTGGTCCTTGCTTTGTTCATCTGTCTTCTAATGGCAATAGGTTACTGTCCATGTCTTACAGGTGTTTCTCTGGATGGGAAGGGTCCAGAGTGCTCAACAGAACAAGTTTAAGAGACCTCTACTTCAAATTATTTTTTTTGTGTGTGTGATAACTCATTGTAATTGAAGGTACAGATACAAACCAAATTCTGGCAATAAAAAGTTCAGTACCATTCTCAATTTCATCCTGAGATTTTTTGAGAAAAATAAGTGTGAACACATGTGGAAGGTGAGTGGTAAACTGGAAAGTGGCATAGATATGGCAGTGATGTTAGGAGATAATAGGACACCAATATGAGCTAGCATTCCCACTCTCAATCAGCTCTGTAAACATAGTCAAGTGATCTGACTACTCCAGACTTGCCTATCTCTCGGAGATGAGGATTAAATGAGATCACACATTTAAAACACTGTGTTTAAGCAGACATACAATAGCTGCTGCTCAATAAGTGGTAGATAATATTACTGTTATTGATTCTCATACATTTAAATACCTCAAATACCTTTGTTTGTGTGTGTGTGTGTGTGTGTGTGTGTGTGTGTGTGCTTATCCTGGGGCTGGAACCAGGCCCTGGTCACTGTCCCTGAGCCTTTCTGTTAATAGCTAACACTAGAGCTAATACTCTACTACTTGGATAAGAGTCTTAGAGATTTTTCTGCCTGGGCTAGCTTAGAATCATAATTCTCAGATCTCAGCTGCCTGAGTAGCTAGGATTACAGACATAAGTCACTAGTGACCAGTTACCATTTTATATTTTTAAATTCTTTATACAAATAATTTTAGTCTCCAAACCAGAAAACCGCTGAAAGAAAAGAAGCATTGACCATAGGCCACAGTCCAGAGCTTAATCACTCAGTAAAACATTGGGACACTCATTATACTTCTGTGTGCACATCCTACCTATGAAAATATAACTGCAGTTATATTCTCCTCAAGACAGTATAAGAAAATTTCCATATCAATAATATATTTTTATATAATTCAAAAGGAATGTAGAGCTTTTCCACTTCTGGAAATATAAAATAGATAAACGATTCCCTATCCTTTCTGCTAAGAACATCTAAAACTCCTGAGCCTAATATTTTAAGACTTTAAACGGTATAAAGAGAAAGGCTGACTGGACAAAGACCTCATAGTGCAAAGATGGACAAATAATGATTTCCTTGCCTTTGTTGGTTTGCTTTCCTTTATCTTATGAAGATTGGAAATACCCATGGACATAGACAAAATAAAAGCCAAAACAGTACTTTCTCTCACCAGAGGACCAGTACAGAGAAGCCAAGAAACATACGAAGCTGTTAGACAGCTTCTGTAGTCCAATCAAATATCTCAGCAAAAGCTATAGCACATCCCTACCCACACTTGCAAAGGCTAAGTAGAGAGCTTGGATGTGAACCCTTACCAAGGAATAACATGGGGGACTTCAATGCCCACAGCCAGAGTGGTATCAAAAGGCCAAGAAGTAAGCTGTGACTCTCATCCCTGTTGTCTGGTAACAAGTCATCTCCCCAGCTCAGCATCATGATGTGTATGATGGCAGGCACGATCACTCTTCTCTACTTGTGTCATATTCCCCCATAGAGATGGACAGAAGTCAGGCAGAACATTGGAACTTCTAACATCACTGAAAATAATGAGGATGTGTCCTCAACTGTAGTGATGTCAGTGATGTAGGCTACTAAAATATTTAAATAAGACCTCAGTGCTTATACTATCACATAAAATTGATATCGTTCAATCAAAAGTCACTTGTTATACCAAGAACTTGGAATAACTCAAACTGAGTAAAGAAACCATCCATAGAGGCAAACATAGAAGTGACTGAGATGTTAGGATTATCTTTCAACACATTGAAAGCAGCCATCACAAAACTACCTCCACAAGCAATTATATATTTAGTATAAACCAATTTAAAAATAGTAAGTCCCAGAAAGGAAAGGAAAAGAGAAAGCCTCAGCATAAAGGAAGAGATGAAGAACCAAGTGGAAATTTTAGAACTGACAACTCTGAAAACTGAAATGAAAAGCTAAATTGTTAGACTCAATGTCAGTAAGCTTAATGATTGGTAGGAATTACAAGTGTGAAGAGCAGGAAAAAATAAAAAGAATAGAGACTCAAAGACCCTGGATTGCAACAAAGTCTGTTTGGTTTTGTTGGGGTTCAGAAAGGAAAGGAGAAAGTGGGTGGGGCTGAACAAAATACATGAAGAAATAATGGAAGTAAGTTACCCAAGTTTGCTAAGAACCACAAACCAACAGATTCAAGAAGCTGAGTAAGTCTCAAACTGAATAAACTCCAAGAAATCTACAGCAAGACATGTCCTAATTAAACTTTTTGAAAACTTACAGAAAAGAATGTCCAAAACAGTCAAAAGGAAAAGAAAAGGATACCTTACTTATGAGGAGGGAACAATTAGAATGGCAGATTTCTCATCAGAAACCTTGAAGGCAAGAAGGCAGTAGTGCAGTATTTTTCACAGACTGTCATCAAAGCAAGAACATTCTTTAGGAATGAAGAGGAAATCAAGACATAATGGAAAAGTAAGGGAACTTGCTGGCAGCTCATCCAAAAGTGCAGCTCAAGGAAGTACTCTGCATAGAAAGGGAAAAATAAAGGATGGTACATCTGAGTATTCAAAAAGAGAGAGAGAGAGAACATTGCATAATCAAAGATGTGAGTCAATAAAATAGATTTTTCTTCTCTACTTGGGTTTCCTAAATTATGCTTGGTAGTTGAAAACAATAATGTCAACCCTATCTAGCAATATTTAAGATAATTATAGTGTAAATGGAGGAGAGTGTTTCTATGCTTCACTCAAACTGGCAAAATATATCACCAGTAGACTGTAGTAAGTTATGTTATATAAAACAATACCTATGTTAAGAAATGGAAAGGCTTGGAAAAAATTATATTAAGTGAAGTAAGCCAGGCCCAAAGAAACACAGGTCCCATGGTTTCCCTTATTTGCAATATCTAGTATATGTCTAAGTCAAGCAGAAAAGGTCAGATAAGGTGATGTTAGGGAAATGAACCCTAAGACATGTATTCAAATGTTTTTTTTCTTTCATGAGATTGTTTCTAACACATATATAAGATTATTTCTTTGTTGCTTTGTATGTCCCTCCCCCACAGTATAACCCCTGCTTTCACTGTATTTGATGTCGGTATAATTTGTGGAGGGGAAGGGGAAAAACAAATCGTTTAAATAGGGATACAGGTGGACCCAGTGCAACAATGAGATGTACAAGTCGTTATGTTGAAAACGAACTTTACAACTTTGGTGCGGGGGGGGGGGGGGGCAGCAGGGAGGACTAGGTGGGGGGCCGGGGAGGATGGGAAGAGATGGGAAGGGGAAACAAAGGAGGAGGCTACAATGCTTGATAAGAAATGTACTCATTATCTTGCCCATGTAATTGTAATCCCTCTGTACAGTATTTTCACAATAAAAAAATAAAAATTAAAAAAATAAAATAATACCTATGGTAACTAGCAAAAAGCCTATACAAATAGATTGAATAAAAATACAGGTAAGGCAGCCTTACAGCCCATTTCTATCATTCCAACTTCTCATGAGGAAAAGATAGAAGGATGTGGTTTAAGGCCAGCCTGAGTAAAAAGATAAGCAACATCCATCTCAAAACATAAGCTGTCCCTGTGCATGCATGTAATCCCAGCTACTTGAGAAACAGAGGTGAAGCATCATGGTCTGAGGCGAGCCCTGGGTAAAAGTATGACACTCCAGCTGAGAAATAACCAATGCCTAAAGAGCTGGGGAGTGGCCCAAGTGGTACAGTGCTTAGCAAGCACTGAGTTCAAACCCTAGTACCACATAAATATACAAAAACAAAAAAATACCAAAAAAATGAAAATAGCATTTTATAAAATGTTTAAATCACAAGAAGCCAGTAAGGATTTAAAAAAAAAAAAAAAGAAAAGAAAAGCACACAGAACAAAGAGAGAGAGGGGAAGAAAAACAAAAGAAAGTCAGTAGAGCAGGTCAACAAAGCATAGTTCTATTGTCGGATCTCTAAAAACAAATTTTCTTCAAATAAAATGTAGTAAGCAGGCTGAAAATCATAGGGGAGAAGGCATTATGTGTTACAAACATCAATCAAATGAAGCAGAAGTGCTACATTGAGATATAAAGTTGATTTTAGAGTAAAAACAAATGAACAGAGAGGGACATGGTGTGATCAGTGTCTCACATTATCTGTTACTCTAACAAGAAAGTATTATAATTGTAAGTGTTTACTGAACAAAGAGCAGACTTGAAGTATATGAAGCCAAAATTGATATAAACGGAAGAAGAAAAGAGACAAATCTACAATGCTAACTAGAAACTTCAACATCTATCTCTCAAGAGTTGATGGAACAACTAGAGGGTAAATTAGCAATGCGAGAGAAGACTCAACAACACAAAGAACTAAAAAGATAAAATCAACACTTATAGACCATGCCACTCAACAACACCAGAATGTATAATCTTTGTCATGTCCATGGAATATACACTAAAACAGATCATACTCTAGCCGCTCATCAAATAAACCTCATCACTTTAAACACCTGAAATCTTGCAAAGTCTGTTCTCTTAACTATGGGGATGTAGGTACTTGAAAGGGGTTGAGTGGAGTCAAGAGGAGAAGAACAAATGAATGAAGAGGAGAAAAGGGGGAGAATGCAGTCAAGAATCAATGTATATCCTACAAAATTAATAAGAGTGATGACAGAAATGGGTAGGGGAGGGATGGGTGAGAATTCAAAAGGGGTGAAACTGTTCAAGATATATTGCATTCATAAACTGCTTTGTTAAATGGCCTCTCCTTTGTGCAACTGCTTAAAGATAATAAAACAGCATCAAGATGAAAGGAAAATATAAAAGCACTTAAGTGAAACAACAAAATGCTAAATAATGCATGATAAAGGGAAAGAGTTATAAGCTGTACATCAATTTGAATGTTTTTGAGATACAGATAAATCAATATTAGCAGAGAAATTTATATCACTAAATGTATAAATTAGAAGTTCAAAAAGTCTCAAATCAATAACACAAGCTCCAACCTAGAGAACCTTAAAAAAGAAAAAAATACCTAGAAGCAAGCAGAAGACAGGAAATAATAATTATAAAAATGGAAATCATTTTATATAAATGAAGAGAAAATAGAAGAAAAGAGAAAAATATAGAAAATAAAGAGTAAAGAAGAGAAATAAAGAAGAGAAAAATATAGAAAATCAGAGACAAGCAGTTTTTCCTAAAAGATCAAAGTTTGCATGTCTGTAGCAAGAAAATGAGACAAGAAACAAATTACCAATATCACTAATGAAAATATTATCACCTATCCTACAGATATTCAAATAAGAATGAAATAATGTATATGTATTTCATATGTATTATATACATTGTATAATTAAGATGATCACTTTCTGGAAGAATGCAAATGCTCAAAAACACCCAATATAAAAAAATTTTGTTAGTCTCATATTTGTTATGAAAATTGAATTCATAATTTTTAAACTCCCATAAAATAGTCATGTCCATTTGATCTCACTGGAGAATTCTACTAAATCAACATTTAAAAATTTTGTATAGTAGGCCGGGAGCTGGTGGCTCACGCCTGTAATCCTAGCTACTCAGGAGGCTGAGATCTTCATGGTTCAAAGCCAGCCCGGGCAGAAAAGACTGTGAAACTCTTATCTCCAATAAACCACTCAGAAAACTGGAAGTAGTGCTGTTGCTCAAGTAGTAGAGTGCTAGCCTTAAGCTGAAGAGTTGAGGGACAGCACCCAGGCCCAGAGTTCAAGCCCCATGACCGACCAGAAAAGAGAAGAGGGAATATTTTCTAATTGTATGATGAGATTAGAATCACTTTTTTGTTTGTTGTTGATTTGGGGGCTTGAACTTGGAACATGGGCACTCTCTCTGAGCCCTTTTGCTCAACGCTAGCACTCTACCACTTTAAGCCATACTTTAAGCACCACTTCTGGATTTTGAGTGGTTAATTGGAGATAAGAGTCTCAAAGGGACTTTTTGGCTCAGGCTGGCTTTGAACTGTGATCTTCAGATCTCACCATCTTGAGTAGCTAGGATTACAGGCATGATTTGTTGGCACCCAGCTAGAATCACTTTTATATCAAAAGTAAACAAAGAAACTAGAGAAAAAAGAAAAGAAAACTACAAATCAGTATCTTTTAGGAATTTAGATGCATAAATCTTTAACAACATGTTAGAAAATATAATTCAACAATAAAGGAAAAAAATACCTTGGCCAATTTGGTTTGTTCAAGGTGCTGTATTTGGTATTCAAAAATCAATCAGTGTAACCCACCAGAACAGGATAAAAAATGATATTGACATATCAAAAATGATACTGATCATATCAAATGAAGTAGGAAAACATTTGATACACATTAACAGTTATTTGTGACAAAATTTGAGGAAAGCACTTGATAAAATTTAACACTTATTTCTGATGGAAAAGTAACAAAAGAACAAAAAGGACAAAAATTTCTCAACTTGACAAACAACATTTATATTTTAAACCTTTACAGTCAACACCATGGAACCTGTGGAGAAGTGAATATTTGCTTCTATAATAAGGAGGAGACTAAAGATGTCAACTCTCACCATTTTTTTTCAACATAGTCCACAAAGTCCAGCTCCTGCAGTGGCATAAAAAAAGAAAAGAAAAGCAAGGCATATGGATTGGTAGGAAGAAATAAAACTGTCTCATTTGCAGATAATATGATTATCTATACAAAGAAATCCAATAGATATAAAAGCCAAACAAATTTCCTAGAGCTAATATATGCATTTATCAAGGTCACAGGCCACAAGATCAACATTTAAAAATCATTTATATATGCTAGCAATAAACATGGGGAGACTGAAATTTAAAACATTGTACTGGGCACTAGCGGCTCACATCCATAATCTTAGCTACACAGGAAGAGAAGATCTGAGAATCACTAAGCCAGTCTCAGCAGACAGATCTGTGAGACTTTTATCTCCAATGTATCAGCAAAATACCAGAAGAAGAGGTATGGTTCAAGTGGTAGGGCACCACTTGTGGAGCAAAAAAGCCAAGCAAGTGTGCAAGGTCTTGAGTTCAAGCCTAGTACAAAAAAAAAAAATGCTATCATTTCACATTCCTAAAAAAAAAAAACTATGTCAATGTAAATTACTAACACAAAATTTTTACACTGAATGTACAATAATGGACTACAATAGTAATGAAACAAAACGTTTCAAACAAATGGAGACACACTATCTTCATGAATGAGGAAGCATACTCTACATAGCAATGCAGATCCAGCTTTTGTCAGCTAATGCAATCGCTATACTGTAAAGCCATAGCCACAGTGTTTGTAGAGATAGACTGTACCATTCTAAAATGTATATGGAAAGGATATGAAACTGGAATAAGAATAAAATGAGAGAAATCAATGTCTAATTCAACACTTTGGATAAACCTAGAAAAATGTTAAAGGACAAAATAGTGTTTATTTGATATTTGAAAAAGATACAAAAGAAATTCAGCAGAGAAGATTCAAAAATTCAATCCCACAATGTTGGAACAAATAATATCTAATGACCATGGGTTTGGATAGGAAACATAAAACTATAAACCTTTTTATTTAAATAATAGGACAGACTCTTGGGGATAGGGTTAGGCAAATACACTTGAACTTGAAAGCCAAAGCATGATCCAAAACAGTAGAAAGGTAAATTAAACTCACCAATTTTTGTGAATGACTGGTAAGGAGCAGAAAACATGAGCTACAGAGAAGAGAACATATTTCTACAGCATATAGTCAACAAAATATTGGAATATTGAATGTATAAAGAACTCTCAGATCTCAAGAGAAAAAACAACTAAAGAATATGATTAGAAAATGAAGGGGAAACAAAAATGTTTCACTAGAAAAGCTGTGCAGATAGTCGGTAAGCACATAGAGATAATTAGCATCATTAACCATTTGAGAATGCAAACCAAAACCATAATGACACACTCCTATTCAACTATTCAAATGACTAAACTAAAAATGTCAACAACATGTTTGGATGATGATGCAGGAAATAGGTTAGATACTTAGTATTATTATTGTTCACTCTGGAGATACTTTGACAAAACCAAAGGAAAAGCTACCTTACAACCTAGTAACTCTCTTCTGGCCATTTATCCCAGAGAAATGCAGATTATGTTGACACAAAACTTTGTAGAGAAAATATTATAAACGGGCGCCGGTGGCTTATGCCTGTAATCCTAGCTACTCAGGAGGCTGAGATCTGAGGATCGTGGTTCAAAGACAGCCTGGGCAGGAAAGTCTGTGAAACTCTTATCTCCAATAAACACTCAGAAAACTGGAAGTGGCACTGTAGCTCAAGTGGTAGAGCACTGGCCTTGAGCTGAAGAGCTGAGGGACAGCACCCAGGCCCAGAGTTCAAGCCCCATGACTGACAAAAAAAAAAAAAAAAGAAAGAAAATATTATAGTAGCCTTATTGAAATAGGCCCTACCTACCTTTCCTTCAGCAGATGAATGGTTAAAAAAAATCAGTACATCTGTACCATGGAATACTATACAGCAATAAAAAGAAATGAACTGATGATGCATGTAACAGCCTGAATGAGTGCCTGAAGAGCACTGGCAAGTGAAAAAGGCCAATCCCAAAGGTTACATCTCATATAGTCACATTTACATGACATTCTTGAGTGAAATTATGGAAATAGAGAAAAAAGAATAGTGGTTGCCAAAAGTGAAGGAGGGTGAGGAAGGGAGAAGAATAAGGTCTGATTAGAAAAGATGTTATTAACCTTTTAGTGCTCGGAATGGTCTATACCTCATCAAATGTTCTATATCTTATAACGTTCTACAGTTTCATAAGAAGTTATGACTCAGAGAGACAGGGCAAGATTGTATGGGTTCTCAGAAAGGGGGGGGTGCCAGTGGGAAGGGAAAGGGTTAATGAGGGGGGCAATGAGAATGAATATGGAAAAGTATTTCATTTGCATGTATGAAAATAGGACAATGAAACCTGAAAGTGTTTTAAAAAGTGGGGAGGAGGGTAAGGAAGAGAGAGAATGTGAGGTTAAGGGGTACGTTGTATACATGAATGAAAATGTCAAATGAAATACCCTTATACAACAAATGTATGGTTAAAAATTTTTAAAATGAACTACATAAGGTATGTAGGTGTGTGTTTAATCTCTATATGAAAAGTTTAATTAACGAAGAATCTGATAAGTTAGGAAAAGAATTGTAGATTACAGCGTATTATGAACATAGATTTTCTCATTTGGACATTTGAGGGTTTTTTTTATTTCCTTCCTTTCTTTTTTCTTTCCTCTCTCCTTCCCTCCCTCTTTCTTTCTTCCTTTTTTTTTTCTTTTTTTCTTTCACCACTACTGGGTTTTGAATGCAGGGCCTGGTTTTGAGATGCAGCTTCATGGAATTTTCTCCCCAGGACTGGTTTCAAACCATGATTTTTCTGATCTCAGTCTCTTGAGTCACTAGGATTACACACATGAGCCACAGTGTCTAGAGTTTTTATAATTCTCTTATTTCAGAAAGCACAGGGTTGAATGTCCTTGAGCTAAATTTTGGCAGATATTCTTGCTCATCTTCTTTTTATATATATTCCTAGAAATGGAATTATTGGCCAAGAGCTTACATATTTTCTTACACTTTCAGAACCCTTTGCCTCAAAGGCACAGAAAGATTTAGTGCTTGGAATCACTGAACTTATGGAAAGATCTGAACAGGAAAAAAGTTGTAAAAGATGCTGGTTTCTTCTAGATTTATCTTGAGCAATGTAAGAATAGGGGGTTGCTAATATAACACCTTAAGCAGGGCGGTTCCGTAAGTGTGTCAACGGTTTTCCAATGGAGAAATCTGGTCATGGTAGTAATGATAGTTATATTATTGTAGAGATTTAAACACATAGGAATCACTAGAAAGAGTCCTTGGTGAGTGATAAGGCCTTAATAAATGCTAGCTGTCAGTATAGTTATGATTATGATTGGAAACCAGAAGTATGGACGTGATCAATATTGACTAATTGGAGGAAGCCTATTATCTTGCTCTAGCAACAATGAAGCAACAATTTGCCTTGTTCATTGTTATTTTAATTGTCATTTTAGATGACTAATGAGTTCAATGTAATCTCCATAGATATATTACCTATCTATGTATTTATCTATCTGTGTCTATCTTCTGTGTATAACTTCCTTACCTTGCCTATTTTTACATGCATTTCTCATTTAGGATGTCTCTTTGTTGCTTTAAAGGAATTGTTATTATACTCAGGTCATTGTTTCTCACGTTTGCTGACAATCATGGATTAACCTGTAGCTCAGCTTTTAACTCTTTAAATTATATACTTGGTACAAACAGATTTAAACTTTTTTCAGGTGTCATAATTGCAAACTCTTTCTTTGTGTATTTTGCTAGTAATAAGGACCTTTAAATTTTTTTTTTTTTGTGAAAATACCATACAGAGGAGTTACAATTACATGGGCAAGATAATGAGTACATTTCTTATCAAGCATTATTGCCTCTTCCTTTGTTTCCCCTTCCTATCCCTTCCCATCTACCCCCTCCACCCTGATCCCCCCAAGTCCTCCCCCCCGCCAGCCAAAGTTGTAAAGTTTGTTTTTTGACATAACGACTTGTACATCTTATTGTTGCAATGGGTCCACCTGTATCCCTATAAGGACCTTTTATTCCTTCTCTTTTAAAAAAGCTATCTTTAAGTAGTTGTACAAAGAGGTTTCAATTCACCATGTCAGTTTGTGAGTACAGTGCATCTTGAACAATGTCACCCCTTCCATCATTCTCCCCCATCTCTCCCAATGCTTTCACCCCCTCAAATTATCTGGCTCTGTTTTGTTTTCCACTCTGTACATATGTGAATATTACAACTGTATTAACCTACCCTTCCTCTTAATAAGAAACTTTTCATAAGATACTTGTTAATGCTTTATTTTCTCTTATTTTTTATTGAATCTTAGAAGCAAAGAATTGCTAATTTTTGGTCCATTCACATCATTGGTGCATGAATAGACTCCTTCTTCGTATAGATTCCTTTGCTTTTGAGAATGTAATTAGCACACAGGAAATTGCCAATAGCACAGTTACTTGAATCTTGGAATCATTCATACTTATTCATCTAATCTAAGTGCCTGACTCCTTGAGAGAACTGTTCCAAAGACCATTTTATCATTTTTCCCCCATGGAACTTCAAATTATCTCCATGCTTTCCTAAGAAATCTTTTATGTCAAGATTTTAGTTTTATAAAGATGACATCATGCTACACGTGACCTTCTGGCACTACCTACTAGCTTTTGCCCATCTGTTCTGCTCAAATGAATTAATGTGCCTTCACGAATGTGCAGGCTTCTGTTAAGGATATTCCATGGTATACAGTAGCTGAGTTATGTGAGAGTTGGTAAACTATTTCGCAAAATGATCACATCTGTCCATAAGCTTTATTGAAATGGTCCTCTCCAAAACTGGCTATTGATAGACTTTCTAAAATGATAGTCAGTTGGACATCATTATAGTTTCTGAAATAGTATGCATGTGGGTATGAGAAATAAGATGAAATCTTAATATGTTTTTGTTAGTATGACTCCAATCTGTCTGGATATTTTTTGGATTATGTATTTTCTCTGCTATAAGATCCCTACTTGAATTTTTGGCTCATCTTTTTACAGTTTGTCTTGGTATGTAACTCTTAAGCAAAATAAAATTTATTTTTGGTTAAGATGTATATTCATTCTGACAGATGGATATATTTTCTTAACAAAATTTGGCAAACCCATGCAATTTATGTTATTAATGTGTGATGCTGACTTTCTTTTACACTGAATTTTTATGAACACATGAAATCCTTTCTAAACTTTGTTTGGCATCCACAGTTGTTTTGATTTCCATACCCATATCACCCCCATTAAAGTTGTCATTCTATGGGACATATAAATAGGTCAGACTTTTTTAGAAGCCATAAATATTTTGGATATTCTCACTGCACTATTCTCTCAAGTGAACTTTTAGAATTACTTTGTCAAATTCAATTCTAACTTACCCTCTTGGTGTGAGAGTACTGATGGAGATAATGGTGGTGGTAGTGGTTGTGTGTATGTATGTGTGTGTATATTTGTACAATATGAGAATTGAAGTTTTTATAACATAACAATTGGATTTATGAACATGGCTGAATGCCAGTGGCTTACATATTTAATCCTAGCTAATCAGAAGGCTGGCATCTGAGGACTGATGTTCAAAGCCAGCCTGGACAGACAAATACATTAGAGTCTTATTTCCAATTAACCAGCAGAAGCCAGAAGTGAAGGTGTGGCTCAAGTGGTAGAGTGTCAGCCTTGAGTCAAAAACCACAGGAGAACATCAGTCCTGAGTTTAAGCTTTATATACACACACTCACTCACACACACACACACACACACACACACACACACACACACACATTTCTGATCAAGTTATACATTGAGCATGATTTTTGAATATTCCTTAAGAACACTTTCGTTTTTCTCCATATGTTTTCTTCCCAATCTTCTTCAGTTTGTAATAAAGATTTTAGATTAGGCTGATGACAAAATAATTACTGGGTCTTTCTTGTTGGGAATGTCTTCACATCATGCAACTAGTCACCCTCCTTGTCTGGACCCATGCCTCAGACATGGTGGTGCTGAGAAGCCCCTGATAATACAGGAGGAGACAATTTTATTGCTGTGCAGCTAGCCTATGACAGGCTGTGTGGCTGTTTCAGCTTCACAGATCTGGCACATAGCAGGGACTCAGTTGGTTTACATAAGATGAATAATTCAGCAAATGATTTCACTAATTTAACCCAATTGAGCACCTTCCACTCTAACAGCACAGTTTTTCAGGGAAAGCATTTGGGGCCCTATACTACTGCAATATGGTCTTCATTTTCCACATACATACATTTTAAAGCAGATCATCAAGTTGATTTTCTTCTTGGATGGGATGAACACACATATACATACATATTTTTGTTGAATGTGTCATCTATTAAAAATAAACAAATAAACAAGGTTGGCTTGGAAGGGAAAGTATTAACTTTGGGCCCATGTGTCTTTATCACCAGAAGAAAAGCCATGAAATAACATTCCCCCTCTAAAGGCCAGGAAACCCCTCATACACTAGTGCTGGTCAGCACTTTCCAAAGAAATAGCAGAGCCAGAGGTTGGTAATGGGTACTAACGAGTTTTGTATCCTGAAATCCATATTGCAGAAGGGATTGAAATCTACAGAAAGCCACATCTGTGTGCTCCTCGCAGACCCCAGCAAGGAGTCTGAATACAGCACGTCATTATGATTAATTGTGGGTAATGAGGGTCTTAGGAACCCAAGAAAGAGAAGCATTTGTTTCTCTGCAGCTACAGTTATAGCTTCCAATTTGTTCTCAAGTACTCTACAGAGGGGAGCCAAAATAGAATAGGAAAAGCCATGAGGATCCTACAGCCTTTTTTTTTTTTTTTTTTTTTTAACTCCCTTGCCAGGTATTTCAGTAAATTAATATGCAGGGAACTAGGTTCAGATTTGGTGAGTTATTTGAAGAGTGTAATAAAGAAAAGGTTTCCCAGTTCAAAGGATCTTTACAAAATCAAGCTGTAGGGGTTCTGCCATGAGTTTTCAGAGAAGCTTAGTGGTGCTTTGCCGGGTGGATACAAACAGGACAACAGAAGAGGGCGAATAAAAGAATTCTTTTATGAGCCCAGGATGTTTTCGTCGTTCTCAAATATACCAGAAGGTGGCGCAAATTCACTGCTGATACATTAGAGAAGGATGTGGCTTTATTTTCTTCAGCCCTACCCTGTGCGAATACAGTAAAACAGAAGAGAAAGAGGAAAACAAAACAAAACCCCCAAACGGTCTTTATTTAAAAATACTTTAACAGATCAGAATATTTCAAATCATTCAAAAAGTAAGGTCTTTCAAATGATCTAACTTCAACTTAATTCCTTGCTGGCCTCAGTTGATGTGGGTTGAGCTAATGAAGAAACACAAAGATTTGAGGAAGGGAATTTTGAATATCTTAATGGAAGAAAATTAACAAAATAGACTAATGAATGAGTTCAGAGATTTACTAAATTAAGATTGTGTTGGAGATGCAAAAAATAGCAAAGAAATTAATCAGAAAGATATTTCATATTTTAAACCATTATAGTATTTGGTGTTTGGGCATTTAAAGATGTTTTTGGAATGAAGCGCTACGAACTTCCTTCTCCGAAGAGGCTTGTGTATTTTTACAACAAAAATGTAACCTTCTTCTAGGAAGATCATATGGGATATAGAAGAGACCTAACAAAAATAGTGGGGGAAAAACAAAACCAACACAAAAGAAAACAACAACAAACCCCCACCATTAACAACCACCAAAATAACAAAACCCTTTTTTTTTGTATAAGGGCAGCTGGAGGCAGCCTTTGGCTGGGTTCGAGTTGTCAGTGGTCTTCTTCCCCAAGAGTTAACCTTTTTTAGAGATAGAACTTGTACCTGGAAGGGAGCGACTTTCTTAAAAATCGAGTTGTTATTTTAGTCTAGTACCAGTTGGAACAAAATATCGAAATAACCTTTCCTAACGTCTCCTAGTTTCCAAGACCACTGGTCTGAAAAGAAGGCATATTTTCGAATTAAAAACAGGACAAAACAAAATAAAGCTCCCCTAAACCTTCTCGTACAGAAAACAAAACAAAGACCCTTAGAAAGACTTGAACATTTTGGAATTAGGATTTCTAAAGAAAAGGCATCGACAGTGACTTCAGAGTTCTCAGTTCATCCTTATTTTCTAGCCCGACATTGAGCATCGCAGTAACAAATGTGACCAAGGAGAACAATGTGTGTGTGTGTGTGTGTGTGTGTGTGTGTGTGTGTGTGTGTGTTGTTATTGTTGTTTTAACTAAAACCTATCTTTTAAAAAATTAATTTGCTCTCCTTGTTGCTGGATTACATTTTCATTTAACTTCAGTGCCTCGCTTTGTAATTAGTTTTTCTTGATCTTTTTCTGGTAAAGGGGGGAAACTTGTAGAAAAAGGAAAACACATAGAATTAAACAAACAAACAAAAAAAAACCTTATAGATTGCAGTTAAAATATTTTGCTTTCTCATGCCTGGCGGGAAAAGAACCGACAACATTGAACTCGGGGCAGCTTCCAGGCACACACCCGAAGTCTCTCCATTCCGAAACGTGGACGTCATTTCTTCAAATCTGCGGGGAGACCGTGAAGCCCAGGGCTTGTCTGGCGTGGGGAGAAGGGCTTGTCGTTTGTCTGGGAGAGGGACGGGGTCTTGGACAGGGATGGGGAGGGGGGGTGTCTTGTGAGGATGGGTGGGTTTCATTCAACAACTTACTCCGCGGGCATCTGCGGGAACTGGAGAGGAGTTGTCACCCCGACTCCCGCTCACCTGGGAAGTCACCCTCCCGCACCCGCTTTGTCTGGCGCCTCTTGGGCCGAGCGACCCACGGGGAACCCAGTTTCTCCCGTGGTGACGTCTTCGCTCCCGGAGGAGTCAGAACAATGTTTGGGGGCCTCGGGGAGGGGGGGGCGCTTGGAGATAAAGAATGCGATTTGAAATGCGCACCGTGTCGGGGTTAGACAGCGTTTCCTTTCAGCCGAACTAGGGAGCGGATCCGCACTTCCGATCTCATTGTGAACCGCCCTCCTCCAAACTTTTCTCCCCGACCCCCCGGCCCCGCTTTTCTTCTTCTCTCCCTCCCACCCCACCCCCATCCAGCCGCGAGTCCCGGGTCCGGGGAGGGGGTGGAGGTGGGGGGGAGGAGGCAGGGAAGGAGGGGAAGAGAGGGCGCGGCACAAAGCTTTGCCCCTGACCCCGGGAAAGGGAAAGTCGACTTGGCTCCCGAGCGTTGTCACCCTCGGAGGAGCCCAGCGCCTCGCCACCGTGCGGGTTCTTTTTGGTTAGCTTTGTTGGGTAGATGGTGGTGATGGGGAGGGGGGCGCTGCAAACGCACCCCCCTGGCCCCTTTTAATAAGCGGGGCTTGGCGGCGTCGGGCATCTGAGCAGAGCCGGGCCCAGATGCAAACCCGAGTGTGCCGATCGTCTCCCGCGAAAATGTCTCCCAATCCCCTGCGCGCGCCTGGGTGGCAGCGCCACCGGGGCCGGGCCGGGTCTGCGTCGCACCGCTGGGCCCGCGGGGCTGGGCGGCTGCTCAGCAGGGACCAAGCAGAGGCCAAACGTCTCTACTGTTACTTTGGCCGCAAACGGCTCCGGGAGTGACCTGGAGACTCGTGGGCCCGCCGCCGGGGCGCGGCCTGTGTGGACGCCGGGGTGGGGTGGCCTGCAGGCCGCGCCGCCTGCCCCTTCCCGCACCCACAGCATTTGCACTCGTTGGCCCCTTGAGCGGGAATCCGAGGAGCCCAGCGAGCACTCCCGAAAGAGGAGGCCCGTTATTTATGGCCTAGGAATTAGAGTCCACCAGATGGTGGGGATTTAGCAGACCCGGGTGCCTCTCAGTCCCCCACATCTCCTCACGTCGGGCAAACACTGACAGAATGGCCACCTCTTCCTTGCTTGCAACACCCCCCCCCACCCTTATTTTCTCAGATAAAGTCGGTGGAGGACGGCCTTTTATGTATTTATTTCGAAAGGTATCACTCTTACTTAGGCCAAGTGAAACAAGAGTCACCCGTGGTCTTTAGGCGCGGCCTGTGAAGCCAGCGGCTCTCTCCCCGCGGGGAGGAAGCCGGGCAGGGGGCGAGGTGGCCCAGGTGGAGGGGTTAAGAAGCCACAGACCTCGAAGAAGGGCCCCACTTCCTCCTCGTTTTGTCAACCTTTGTGTTAAGGACGGGGGGCAAGCAAGGTCTGCCAGTCAGTACTATTTCTCTTTCTTGTTCTATAAAGACAGGGTCGTCACAGCAACCAGGACATGACAAGCTGGTATCACTCTCGAGCTCCAGGGGGCCCCTAATAAGATTGAAGCAAAAAGATCAAGCGAATGGCTTCCTATTTTCGCCCAGTAATAACTCCCAACTGCTTGCATATACATGGGCCTTACAGTATTAGGAGGCAACTTTTAATCCCAGAAAAGAGCAGCCCGTTTCTAGCATCTATTTTAGAGACCCCTAAGGGATCCTTCCTTCCCTTCCTCCCTCTTCAAGCCTCCAGCCTCTGCCACTCAAGCTCCCCCTTTATTTCCAGGGAGGGGAGGGGGGCGGAACTCACTTTCTTCTGGCCTCCCTCACCACTCCTTTCCCAGGAACTGAAGGTGTCGTTTCCTTTCATTAATTCATTTTACCAGTTCAAAGTAAATACTCTGTTTAGAGGAAACAAAGACACCCCATTTTGGTATTCAGCCGAAGCCCCCAGTGGGATCAGACATTTGCTCATCTTTTGGAGAAATTGGAATTGCATGTGATTTATCCAGACACACCTACAAACAACCTAACTAGAGATGAAAAGGTTCCTCCACCCCAAGCTCAAGGAGAGCATGAAGTCACATGGGAGTGGGGAGTGTGGGGTGGGTAGGTGTCCTTCAGACGTGCATTTGTGCAATAAAGGAAATAAATACATAGGACAAGAGGGGGGTGTTTGTTTTGCACCACCTCCCCCCTCCCCAACCTGGGGAAACCCATCAAACCAGACTGACTTCAAAAAACAAGACTGCCTGGGAAATCTAAATGCAAACAGCCCTAGAACAATCAGCAGCACCAACATCTGTCACCACAGCTGTTTCCTTTCTGGTTGGTGACAGAACCTGTCCCCTCTTCTCAGGGCTGGCAATGAACTCCAAGCACTGGGTGCAGAATCTTTCGCTTCCAATCAAGAAGTTTCCCAGTCTCTGTGACTTGCTTAAAGAGACCACAACACAAAACAAGACAAGCACAACGCTGCCACCTTTTAAGTAGCCTGGTAAAGTACATTAGGAAGAAGAATTCTTGTTATGTGGTTGCAGGTAGGGAAACTGAGGCCTAGGGACAGCCAGTGACTTTCTAATTGCTACCCAGGAAAGAATCAAAATTGATGAATGCCATCTTCACATGTTCAACTCACTCGATTTTTGCCAGATGTCTTGGAAAGTACTCTTTCAAAAACAGTAAATAGTAAATAGTCTTATTGTTCTTGTTTGCTTTCATTTCACCAACAGATAATTTTTGAGTATTTAGTAGGCATGGGGCTCCTGCTTATCTGCTTTGTTTTGAGGCAGTATCTCCCAGGCTGGCTTCAACTCATAATCCTTCTTGCCTTCACCTCCCTTACCATCTAAGGTGTGGATGACAAAAACGTTTTGTGCTATGGGTAGGTAAAGCATGAACTATTGAGTCTCTGCAATGAGGATGTCTTCTGCAAGGGGACTCTGATAAATTGAGCATCTATAACAGAAGTGTATGGATCCTGAACTGTGGTGGCCTGGTCTGAGATAATGGGAAAGAGGGCTCACAAAGGAACTTAAATTCCATGGCTGAATGGAAGAACCAGCAGAGACTTAACAGAGAAAGTAACACTGGCCCAGGAGGTAGAAGGTGGGCTGAGAATTTGGTAAGGAGAAGTCAGGAAAGGGCTTTAAAGGTACAAGAACAGAATGGGATCCACAGGGAGCAATCAATTTGTTTTCTAGAACACGGAGTGGGATGATGCAGGAATGAAACAGCGAGGAGCTAAGTCCAGGCCAACTTCCCTGTGCCTTTGGAGTGATAGACCTGGGGTGCTTGTGGAGGATGAACCCAGGCAGGGTTTGCAGTTGTAGTGAAGACCTGCATTCCAAGATCCCAAAGCCAGGCTTGAGTTGGGTCTGAGAGGTGAAGGCTGCTGAAGACCAGCCACATAGGAAGAGAGAGATGGTTGATGGTTGAAAGCTGGAAGCCTTCAAGCTTCAGTAACCAGGGAATGAAAGGCAGCCTTGTTATACACAAGAAATTAAAACAACATTTAAGGGGAGCATTATAAACAGTGTTTAACACATTAAACTCATAATGACAGAGCAGCTGAGACACAGACAGGGATGAGTTGTCTTCAAAAAGTCTAGAAGCTTCTTTTGTCAACTGGACACTTGGCCTCCTGACTAGGCTTGTGCAAGATTTAAAAAAAAAAAAAAAACAGCCCCAGGATCTCAGCAGCACTCAGCATTCAGTGATGCTGCAGAGTGGACAGAGGAGTGCACTGCTGGACCAAGTCTTCCCCAGTGTGCAGCACTTTTCCTTCATACTCTTTTCAATCTTTAGACCATGACTGAGAAGAGAAATCAAAGACTGCTACCCCGGAGGCATTTGATCTGCCATTCCAAGATAGTAAATAAACCTAACAGGGGTAGGAATGATCTGGCATTGATATGGTTTTAAAAAATATTTAGGAAGGCAGAATTAGCACATGGCTAGTGCAGGCTACAAGGAATGGCAAATAATGAGGGGTCTGGTCTGTGCGTTTGGGTCCAAAGTTGGCCCTCCTGGCTCTGAACCCTGTCAGTGGGATCTTCCACGTGCATGGCATTCTCTGGCCTGGGTTTCTTTCTCTTGTCCCTTCTTAAAAGCGAAGGCTTTTCTCAGCTCTAGGCGTGTAGACAATTGATGTGTCTTTCTTGGAATTTTCCTAAAGTTTCGTCTTGTATTCTGTGTTCTGCTTTGCATGAGCAAACAGAATGGATATGTATGATGGGTGATTTAGACTTTAGTCTGGTTGGTTCTCAATAACTTTATTTGCATTGACCTTTATTAATATTTTGAAAGCATCCATTCCATCCATTCTTAGTTGATCCACAAAACTGCCATGGAAAATGCATGAGCCAGGGAGTTTATCCTCAAATACACAGCTAATGGTAATAATTTCTGTTTGTACAGTGTCTGCCACATGTCAACACATGCCTTATATTAAAGATCTCCCTGAATTATCACAACCTTGTAGAAATGGTTATCTCACTTTACAGATTAAAAAAAATCGAGACCCACAGACCCACAGAAGTTGGGCCCCACTGAATGTCTCCTGCTCATTGATACTTAATTGCAATTGCATGCTTCCCCTCAGGCCTGGGAATATATACCTAGGTCATTAGCTGTCTCCTTTACCAACATTCCTTGTGTACTTTTAGCACCTGACTCATCAAAGGATGCTGTTGGCCAGTGTATCCCTCCATGAATGTCTCATAAGAAAGAGAAAGTCCTAGATGTTTATGGCAAGTTGCTAATAAATGTTTATCAAGGACCTATAGCATACTAACATTATCATGACTTTCTTGACCCTGAAGAAATTTTAGAAATATCTTACTCAAAGCTGGGTGTGGCAGCCCATCACTGCAATCCCTGCACTCAGGAGGCTGAGCTAGAAGGGTTGAGAATTTAAGGCCAGTCTGGGCTTGTGGTTGAAGACAGTCAGTGTCTATAGCAAGATCCTACTTTAAAATGGAAGAATGAATAAATGAATGACCAAACAATCAAAACCAAACCAAGAAATGTCTTATTTCTCAGAATTTTTCAACTAGAGATGAAGAAACCCAGGGATCCAGCAACAGATCTAGGAACTGGTAGTTTTTTGTGTCCATAGGGAGACTACAGTTCACCAGATGCTCACTCTTACCTGCTATAGTCTAGAATGTTCTTTTTCAGTGACAGGTCTATGTGACAGGTACTCTCCAATTTTCTCTCAGGGATACGAATGTGTGACCAGAGATAGTGTTTCAGCCACTACTCTGAAATCTCACAGTCACCAAAAGGCAAGCAAGAGCCGGGCCTGGTGGCTGACACTTATAATCCTAGCTACTTAGGAGGCTGATATTTGAGGATCATAATTTGAAGCAAGCCCAGGCAGGAAAGAGACTCTGAGAAAGAGAGTCGTATCTCCAGTTAACAACCCAAAAAAGTCAGAAGCTATGGTTCAAGTTGTAGATCACTAGCAATAACTAACTAACTAAATAAATAAATAAATGCTCAAGGACAATGCCCAGGCCCTGAGCCCAATGGGGCTTCTAAAATTGTCTAGAATTTGTTCACTCATACATCTAGAGTCTGTATTGGAAAGACTCGAATATCTGGCAATCCTCAAATCTCTCTTACTAGGTCTCCTTCTCATGGGCCCTCCTGGGGAAGTTCTCAATGGCCTTGCTAGATCAGATGCTCATTCTTGAACCAAGCTGTGGATAGGGAGACTATGCTCTGATTGGCCAGACTTGAGTCTAGTACTTCCTATATCCACCCAACTCAAACTACCCAGACTTATTTTGAGGAAATACCATTTTCCCAAGAGAAAATTGAAACAAGGATAGATAATGGGAAAGCAAGGCTGGTCAATGTTTATTAGGCTTCCTTGTTTCTTGCCCCTTGTTCAATAGGTTTTTGTCAATGATGGTGATGGGTGAGAATGAATCCAACTTTGTGCCCTGAGATATTAAGACTACTGGCTTCTTTACCTGGATATAAGATATACACATAGTGCTGCATCCAAGAGGTTGGAGTGGTAGGCCTCCCTATACTTTGGCCCAGCCTGCATATTTCTACCTTACACTTGAATTAATGTCATCTTGCCCACTGGCATGATTATCTACTCATTTCTAACACAGTTGGCCCTCTGTATTAGCCATTTTGCATCTGGGATTTGGCTTGTTGAGGCTTGAAAATATTTAGAAAAAGATATCATCTGCCTGACATACATACAAAGATCTTTATTATTATTCCTTAAATAATATTGTATGATATGTGTTACATGCTGTTTATGCTATAGTAGGTATTGTAGTCATCTAGAAATGGTTTAAGTTATGTGGGAAGATGTGGAGGTTTTGGTATCTGCAGGGTACTGGAAGGAATCCCCCTCAGATGCCATGGAACAATTACTAAGATTTAGTTCTTCTTTTGACATTATTCTCCCATGAGGCAGAGGGGCATTTTGCAGAGGCTCTGTGACCTGGGAAGATGAAATCCCTCTGAGGGCCACTTATCAGTGCATTTGCATGTTTTTGTGTTATAAAATTGTTTTAATCTAATGTAGTGAATGTAAATAGACAAGAGTATGAACAGAGCTGCAGATCTTGTTCATTCTGGTTCTGGGCAGAGAAGGTATTGGCGTTACCTCTGAAGCCTGGCTTCTAGCACTGAACAGGTCTGGCTAGAGGCCATGGTGAATGGGGCAGGAGTGGTTCCCCATGAGCACAGACTGTACTTCCTTATCCTTGAGATCCTTGAGCCAGGAGCAGCTCCTGGGGTTTCCTCGCACTCGTGGAGGTTCAGGCATCATGAGTCTGTTAGACTCATGGCTGGACACAGAGCGTCTGAGTATAAATATTTGTTAACACTCTTGCAAAAGCAGAAGGTCCTTTTGAAAAAACTACAAAACAATATAGGGGCTAATCAATAGGAGGGGATGAATGAATGTAGAAGGAATCTGTGGATGAATACAGTTATAATACTCAATGTGCATACATGAAAAAAGAAGTGGAAAATGATGTAACTTGTGGGGGAGGGTAGGTGGAGGGAAGAGAATCATGGAAGGGGTGACTCTGATCAAAATGCCCTGGACATGTAAATGAGCATGTTAACTTGCAGCCCTCTTATAGAACCATTTATAGATAAAAATAGTTAATTTAAAGAGCATTAAGATAAAAATAAATACATAAAGTAAACCCAGAACTCCCTCCTCCTCTCTTCAGGTATGGTAGTTTCCATGTTTCAGCTCCCTATGAACAAGGGGGCTTTTGTTCCCATTAAAGAAAATGAACCCAGATTAGAAAAGATGTATAGCTATCAAATATTGCAAGATGAATCAATGTCATCTAGGATATAGGTCTCTTTGTCACTTAGACCAGACTCTTTGTTGCTAATGTGAGGAGCTTGGCAAGTCCATTGACAAGCCAGGGATGGTAGAGTGAAGTTAGGGATGGAGTGTTGTAATGTGCCCATGGCTAGGGATCCTGGCCCTTTCTGGGCCCTGTCCAGCTCTCCGGTGCATTCCCTGGTACAGTACTGGGCTAAGTCGGACAGTCTGGGGCTAGTTGCACTCTTGTGATCCTGACTGTTCTTAGTAGGACAGGACACTCTGGAATTAACTCACCCCAAGACTCAGGGAGTCAGAGAGGGGTCCATCAAGCCATTCAAGGCTTGTCTCTCTGCTTCTGTCCAGGCCGTGCTGGACCTCTTTCCTGATGGCTTGGTTTTGCTAAAGGGTAAGGTTTGTCATTTCCATAGTGCAGGTTTCTCAGTTGACACTGGGCATTGAGAAGGACTGTTGTAAAGCTGTTGTTTGGAACCAAACCCCATTCAGCCTTTGTCTACAGGTTCCCCCCCACCCCATTTTATTCTGTCCCTGTGACCAATTTCTTCCACTTTTCCATTCTGACCACCTCTTGTTGGACTTTCTCTTCTCCTTGTAGAGTTTAAAGCAAGGCAGGCTGCTCTCAGGTACAGGGCCTACAAAAGCCAATGGCCACTCTAGGGCTGTTGTCACTGAGACAGGTGTTTAATATGACAGCAAGGAGGGAATGGGTTTTGTGGAAAGTCTCCAGATTTGATGAGCCAGCCAATGCAGTTCAGTATTATAGACAATTCTATACCACAACAGGTGGGGTTATCACCTGTAAACCTTACTATACTACGTCAAATGCTATGTATCTTACTAATATGTGAATAGTTATGATTGATGTACTGCTGCTTTAAGAATACCCAATGTATAGAAATTGTAATTCTGGAGGAATTCTGCCTGGCACACTGGCCACAGAGGGGCAAGGGCATGGTGCTCCCAGGCTTACTTGCCTTATACAAGGAACTTTCGACGTCTTGAAATATCATATTTGGAACCCACTGGGCTGTTTCTATGGCCCACTCCATCCAAGTCAAACTGCCCATTACCCAGTGTTAGAGGCTCAGGTGGGGGTCTAGGGAGCTATGGAGAAACCAGCTCATTGAAATCTAGATAATCCCCAAACCTCATTTTCCCCACTGCAAACGACTGCCTCCAGCCCTGCCCCTTTTACCACACCAGCCAAGAAGCCACTGGACCGCTTTGCCTGGCTCCTTTTATCTTCCTGGCTCGAGGGGGCCATGGGCTAATGATCAGTGAAATCAGGAAAGGCCAAGAGGCCCAGCTAATCCACAAATTGGATCATCCGTCCCTGAATAATCAAGAGAGTTGCTGGCACAAAAGTTGTCTTCTCTCTTTGATCATCAGCAGACTCAGAACACACCTCCACTGGCTTCCTGTGGGAGGTCTCTGGGGAATTCAGAGCTGGTTCTGTTTGGACAAATGAAAGTCAGACACAGGACTAAAAAAAAAATTCAGTGCCCTACTGTCCACGAGGGAGGGGTTTGATACAACAGAGAGGAGAGAATAGAAATTCTACACAGGTTGTATAAAGCCTCATTTCTCCACCTGGGGTGGGACAGTTAATCATATGTAAACCTAATCATGTAATATCTAATACTATGTATCTTACTAATGATGATATATTGCAATGTAATGAAATATTACATTAACAACCGAGGTACCATTGCTTTAAGAAAATTTAATGTGTGGAAACTGTAGTCCTGGGGAAAGAAAAAGGAAATTTTTGTTATGATTTGTATCACAAGATGCTTCTTCTTTCCTTTGCTTCTGAAGTATAAGGCTTTGATGAGTGAACACATTCATGGGTTTCATGGGATTTAACTGATGACAACAGCATTTCCACACAGGGTGTCAAGAAGGGTTTCATGTGTCTTGTGTACCTGTGTTAATTTTTAAATGATCATTAAGGGAAATCAATTTGTATTTGATCTTAGCCAAAAAGCTAAACGTGATAAATGTTCCCTTCTCAGGCAGAAAGCATCCATGCAGTATAATATTATAAGAGGAACTCAGAGTCAAAGGAGATCTAATTTATAAGAGTAAATTGATGGAAAGAGAAAGGTTTCTTTCATATCTTTTGAGAGGCGTAGACCTTGGGATCTTTTGAATGTGACGGTGCAATGACGTATCATATCTCTGAGTCTGTGTTTCCACCTATGCTTCTAAATCCTGCTCAGAACTCCAGTATTTCACCTTCTCACTGCCCACCTGCCCGAAAAGCACTCAAAGGCCTCACCATGATTATAATCCTCATGATCTAACCTCTTTGAGCTTTGGCTAGTCAAGCTCCAACAATGCATGTCAACCATGCTTACTTCTGCATGAGGACATCTGTACATGTGGTTTCCTGCCCAAGAAAACTATTCTTTCATGCCTTTAAGTAGCTCCTATTGTTTCCTCATTAAAGTCCAAGGTTACCTCCTCACAGAGGTCCTTCCTGACCACATATTCTCAGGTCCTTCATCTCTGACCCTGCTAGGGGCTTGATTTTACTTCATAGTATTTACTGTTGTTTGACATAAATTGACACACACACATATACATACATACATATACTCATTTCTTGATGAATTTACAGTCCATCTTTGTTAATAAATGATAAAAACATGCAATCAAGGGCTTTCTTTCTGTGTTTCCACTGCTTAGAAATGTGTCTGAATCTGGTACAGACATTCAATAGTCACGGAATGAAGGATTGGGGAATGGTGATTTTAAGGTATACTTCCTGTGTGCCCTTAGGATTAGGGAAGATGTAAGTAAAGCCTGGCAAAAACAAGTAAATGGTAAACACTAGTGTTGATAATTAGCGTAAGGTCTAGTAAACTCTACATTCTGTGGAAATATTGCTCCATCCACTGGACTTGAAAGACTCTAAGGAGCCTTTAAAAGAGAGTGGGTCAATTCCTCTTAAGGAACACAGCCTTGGGAACCTGTGTTTCTAAAACACCCAGTAAACCCTTCAAGACTCTGAAACCTCACATGTCTGCAGGGCCTGAGCAGATGATGCAGAGCAGTGGGAGATACGTGTTCAACTCTGGTGAAAAGTTAGTGTAGCTGGCTTTTGCATGAAAAATGTGAAATCCAGATTTTTAAAAAATGTAAAACCTCATTTAAAAGTGTTCATGACTTTCTGCTAAGGATCTGCAGAGCTGCTACATGTGAAAGGACATAGCTAGTGAGATCAATAGAAAGCCTATGGACTCAGAGAAGATCTTCCCTAGCTATGCAACAGACAAGGGCTTCATATAAAATATACTTGGAATGCAAAAAATTAAATACTCCAAAAACAAATCCTCAAAGAAACAACTGCCTCATTAATAAGTGGGCTAAAGATTTAAAGAGAGACTTCTTGGAAGAAGAAGTAAGAATGGCTAATAGACACATGAACAAGTGCTCAACTTCTCTGGCCATAAAAGAAATGTGAATCAATTCAACACTGAGATTCTACCTCACCCCTGTTAAAATGGCTATAATCAAGAACTCTAATAACAACAGATGCTGGAAGGGACATGGCCAAAAGGGAATGCTACTGCACTGTTGGTGGGACTGTAAACTTGTTCAACCACTCTGGAAAGAAATATGGAGCTCCCCTATGACCCAGCAATGCCACTTCTGGGCATTTACCCAAATGATCACAAACAAGGCCAGACTAAAGCTACCAGCACAACTATGTTTTTTGCAGCATTGCTTACCATAGCTAAGATAGGGAACCAACCCAGATGCCTTTCAGTAGATGAATGGATCAAGAAAATGTGGTATATGTTTACAATGGAATTCTATGCTTCCATCAGAAAGAATGACACCATCCCATGTGTTAGGAAATGGAAATACTTGGAAAAAAATCATATTAAGTGAAGTAAGCCACACCCAAAGAAATGTAGGTCCCATGGTTTCCCTCATTTGAAATAATTAGTATATGTCTAGGATAATTTATCAGATGAGCAGAGGCTCAAAAGCTATGTACATATGACTACATAAGATGATCTAAATGAAATGAACCCCAATATATGGACACAAGAGGTCTTTCTTTGTTGTTGTTTTTTTTAATGTACTATGTGATTTTTTTGTTTCTTTATATGTTCTTCCCCCTACGGTCACTATACTTCATTTTGGTGCCCTGCCTCTTGTATATACATTTTTTTTAATTTGGGGAGGGGAAGGGTAATAACAACATGCTGAAACAAGAACACAGAATGAGCCGGGCGCTGGTGGCTCACGCCTGTAATCCTAGCTACTCTGGAGGCTGAGATCTGAGGATCGCGGTTCAAAGCCAGCCCGGGCAGGAGAGACTGTGAGACTCCTATCTCCAATAAACCACCAGAAAACCGGAAGTGGTGCTGTAGCTCAAGTGGTAGAGCGCTCGCCTTGAACTGAAGAGCTGAGGGACAGCGCCCAGGCCCAGAGTTCAAGCCCCACGACCGACAAAAAAAAAAAAAAGAACACAATGACCCATTGCAACAATGATACCCACAAGTATATTGGAAATGAACTTTATAACTTCAGGGTGGGGAGGAGTGAGGGAGGTGGGGGAGGGAAGGGATAGTGGGAGAACAGCAAAGGAAGGGGTAACAATGCTTAACAAGAAATGTACTCATTGCCTTACTGTAACCCCTCTGTACAGCATCTTTACAATAAAATATTTTTAAAGTGTTTGTTACTATGTTGGAGAGTCACTGGAAGGATCCACAGAGCTCAACATACGGTTATATTCATGCTGAGGATTGACAACAGTGAATTTGCAAGGGTGCCCAAATGCCTCACAATGGGGAAAGACCCCAGTACAGCTTGGGACATGTACACAGGTTACTCATACACACCTCTCCCTCCAGGGGTTTGCACAGAATCCATTCTTTCCTGAGCTACAAAAGTGCAGCAACAAGTGTGTGTTGTTTTAGCCAGGAGGTGTTCATTACAAACCTTTTGCCCAAACTTTCTACTGTGGACCACATCCTTTGACTACTTTGTGCCAAATTTCCAGATACCCAGTAGCAAAGCAGGGTTCACATGACACATCGCTGATCTCACAGATCAGACACAGTGGACAACTCTTTTTTTTTTGTTTTATTTTTTGTTATTGTAGAGTTGATACAAAGAGGGGTTATAGTTACATGAATCAGGTAAGGCACAATGAGTACAATTCCTTTTGAACCATATCTCCCCTTCTTACTGGTTCTCAAATGCTGTGTTTCACAAGGAACTGTAGACCCACCAAGTTCCCAGATGCCAGCCAATGGACACTTTTGAAAATAGACTTCTAAGGAGAACAAGCATAGGTTTGCTATGTTTACTAAAGAAAAAAGATAAACTTTTTATCTGGGACATCTCCAACATGCACACACAGAAAGACCATCATAACAAGAACTTTTTAGGTGCCCACCACCTAGTGGTAGCAAGTAACATGTGCCTTAGCCGATCATATTCCTGCTCACCTCCCATTTAACCCTGGGTGACTGAAGCTGATTCCAGACATTATATCTCTTCATTGCAATACTTCAGCAGATATCTCAAGTGTTAGAACTCCTCAAAAGTGATTGGAGAATAAGTTGCCAGTTTGTAACCAGCCTCATGCTGAGAAACATTTCCATATGACAATGTTGGTTACTTGGTTGCTTTGTCAGAGACCCTCCTCCTGCCAGCATCACTTCCTGACAACTGGAGCCTGAGGAGAGGGACAGCAGCATGTTTTGTACAGGGTCTCTGTGTCTGGGAATGCAGGGATGGCAGGGGGTTCTGCAGGTTGCTTTGCTAGCGTGTATGATCCCAGGGACTACGGGGTGAGCAGCGTGGGCTTCTTTGCTTCATATGAAGTTGTTGAAGTACAGTATTGTTCTTAGTTTAGTTTTATCTGTCTATAGTGAGGCCCATAGAGGGTCCATGTTTATAGAACTCAGAGAAGCAGCAAGATCTGACCCTCAGCAGAGAGTCAGACAATAGAAATAGGAGAAACTCTAGGGCTCCTTGGCACAGGCCAAAATTTTCTTAATAAAGACCCAGAAACACAACAAATCAAAGAAAGTTTAGACAAATGGGATTGCATGAAATTGCAGAGCTTCTTCTTGGCAAAGGAGATCAATAGAAAGCCCACGGATTGGGAGAAGATCTTTACTAGCCATACAACGGACATGGGTCTCATATCTAAAATATACTTAGAACTCAAAAAATTAAATCCCCCAACAACAAATCCTCAAAGAAACAACTACCCAATTAATAAGTGGGCTAAAGACTTAAAGAGAGACTTCTCTAAAGAGGAAATAAGAATGGCCAATAGACACATGAAGAAATGCTCAACTTCTTTAGCCATAAGAGAAATGCAAATCCAAACAACATTGAGATTCTACCTTACCCCAGTTAGAATGGCTATAATCAAGAACTCTAATAACAACAGATGCTGGAAGGGATGTGACCAAAAGGGAACCCTACTGCAATGTTGGTGGGAGTGTAAACTTGTTCAACCACTTTGGAAAGCAGTATGGAGATTCCTCAAAAGACTCCACATAGAGCTCCCCTATGACCCAACAATCCCACTTTTGGGCATTTACCCAAATGATCACAAACAAGACCATACTAAAGCTACCAGCACAACTATTTTTATTGCAGCATTATTTACCATAGCTAAGATATGGAACCAACTCAGATGCCCCTCCATAGATGAATGGATCAAAAAATGTGTTATATTTATATAACATATATGTTATATATATATATATATATATATATATATATATGTCTTCATCAGAAAGAATGACATTGTCATTGTTAGGAAATGGAAAGATTGGAAAAAATTATATTAAGTGAAGTAAGCCAAGCCCAAAGAAACATAGGTCCTATGGTTTCCCTTATCTGCAATAACTAGTATATGTTTAGGACAAGCAGAAGAGGTCAAAAGCTATGTACATATGACCATATAACATGATGCTAGGCAAAATGTACCCCAAGATAGGGACACAAGAGATTTTATCTTTCTTGTTGTTCTTTTTAATGTACTTATAATATACGATGTGAATTTTTTTTGTTATTGCTTCTTCATATGTTCTTCCCCCATAGTACAATGCTTGTCACTGTATTTGATTCCGGTGCCCTGCATCTTGTATATACATTTTTCTAATTTGGGGAGGGGAAAGGAAATAAAATACTGAAATAAGGATACAGGATGACCCACTGTAACAATGAGATGTACAAGAGAGCATGTTGAAAACGAACTTTACAACTTTGTGTGTGGGGGGGAGAGGTGGGAGAAGGGGGGTGGGGAGGAAAGGGATGTTAGGGGAAAAATAAGAGGAGAGTATAACAATGCTTGATAGGAAATGGACTCATTACCTTGCTCATGTAACTGTAACCCCCCTGTACAGCATTTTTACAAGAAAAAATGTATAAAGAGAAAAAAAAGGAGTTTAAGAAGCCACTTCCTCTGTATGGAAAGCATTTATGTCAGAATTCCTGCCATTAATGCAAGATGATGCATCAGAGAGATGAGCACTGGACAGGAAGTTAGCATTCCTGGAATGGATGCTTTTCCTAGCTTAAGCACTCATCAGTGAAATGTCTTAGGCCAGACAATTCCAGGCTGGTAGTGAGGGATGAAGCTACCCCTCCCCCAGTTACTTCATTAACTGTGAATAGCCAGACTCTCCAGACTTTCCTTTCATTTGGAGAATTCTAAGAGTTTAGAGATCATATTCTAGTAGCCAGGGACAAAACTAGGCCTCTTTGAACAAGGCCTTATACACCTGCTAGTGAACCTGCTTACTTCCTTCCACCCCCTTTGTTTATCTTGTCTTTCTGGGCCCAACTCCAGTCTCTGATTATCTTCTACCCTCTACTTTAGCCTTGACCGTCTCTGAGACCTTAGAGAGGACTGGTTGTTAAGCACTCTAGCCTTAGGACAGAAATCAGAGTTGAAACTCAGACTCTCATCACTAACTGTGTGACCATAGCCAAATTTCCTTAAATTTTATGCCTCTCTATAAATGTAATTACTTTATTCACATACTATTTATGACTTAACTTGTATTTATATGAGAGATTTACCCTTGATCTTGTACTATTATTTAAAACTTTTTGGGTTGCTCCTTTGTATGTGTGTGTGTGTGGGGGGGGGTACTGGGGATGAAACCTAGGGCCTCACACATGCTGTGCAAGTGGCATGGCAGAATTATACCTTAACCCTAAACCTCTTCATTCCTCTATTGCAAATTCTCTCCATGAAAGGATATAGTATGTTCACAAAAAATAAAAATTAAAATTAAAAAAAATAAAACAGAAACTAAGGCACTAAGGCAACAGAGACGAATGACTCTTTTTTGTCCTTCAGGCCCTGTTGGCCTTCCTGGGGGAGAAAGGGGACAGGTGGGTCAATACTGCAGTGCAGTGTGGTTTTCCCTGAAATGGTGGTAAACAGAGTGTGTTTGGGAAAAGTGGAGGGTTAGCGTGAGGGAAACAGAGGGAGGCCGGGAGGCTCCGTGAAGGAGGTGACACAAGCTGGATTCATAGTAAACTTTGTTAATCTCAATCTTGATATGCATTGCAGTCCATTCAGGAGCTTATTGAACTCTCAGGCACCTAGGCCCCCAGACTCCTGGCTGTCAGCATTCTCAGAGGGGCGGGGTCTATACTCCCCCACCCCATGTTTCAATCTTTGCTTGTTTCTTTGTTTAGAATCTGCTGGGCTCTTGTAGGTATTTCTGTTTACAAGGTCAGTAAGGAATATGAAATTTTGTGTAGATACTTTAGAGAAAATAAGCTAGGGTTTTTTTTCTCTTTTTCTCCTTTTTTATCGTCAAGGTGATAAAAGAGGGGTTACAGTTACATACATAAGGTAATAAGCACATTTCTTGTCAAGCTTGTTATCCCTTCCCTCATTTTTCTCCTACTTTCCCTCTCCCCAACCCCTCAAATTGTACAGATTATTTCCAACATACTGTCTTGTGAATATCTCCATTGCATTGGTTCCCCCTTGTCTTTTGTCTCACCATTCTGTTGTTCCCCTTCCCTTCCCTAATTCAAGCACACATATATACAATACCAGGGTACCAACGTCAAATACAGTGACAAGAGGGGATATACCATAGAGGGTAGAACATACGAAAGAAACAAGAAATCACATAGTAGATTAAAAACAACAACAAAGAAAAAACCTCTCGTGTCCATGTCTTGGAGTTCATTTCTGCTCAACAAACTATTGATGTTAGCAAGCTTGTTCCTCTAATTAAAGTAGACAACAGTTGGCAAATTTAAGCAAAGCATTCCATTTAGAAGCAAGTTTTTGACAGGTGGTAAGGAAAATCTAGTGACCACATGACAGTAGAAAATCAGGGACAGCCCAATGTTATCTACTACTCTATAAACAGTTGGACCTCTCTGATAGCCTGTGGCCCCATTCCGCCCTTCTTTCTTCTGTTTTGATGATATGGAGAATTGAACTCAGGGCCTGGTGCTCCCAAGGAAAGTGCTCTACCTCTCGAGTGATGCTTCCAGAGCCTGTTTGTGTTAGTTAATTTAGAGATAGAGTTTTATGCCTGAAGTGGCATGAGCTGTGGTCTTGCTATTCCTGTGTTGCTGAAAATGGCAGGCATTTATCACCATACCTAGCTGTTGAATGAGATAGTTTTAAAACTTGTATGCCTAGACTGGTCTTGATTCGCCTTTTTCATCTCTGTCTTCCAAGTAGGCAGGATTACAGGCGTAAGCAACTGCAGCTAGCTCATTAACTTCTTCCTCCAAGTAGGTGGAATCACAGCATATACCATACAGTATAGCTCTTGTTTTCTTTTGAAGAAAAAGTTCTGAGCCTGAAGAGCCATATTATTGGGTTCTTTCTTGTGGAAAACAGGCACATGAGACCCAAGGGAAAAGACTTGTCCAACCATCCCAGCGCTGAAGCTGGAGTCTGTATTGGAGCCAAGTTTAGTCTCAGTACTATTCTGGAGTGACCAGGGGTGACACTGCCAAGCTCTGCATATATGATTATAGTACAGGCAGGAAGGAGCCTGGTTGGAACATGGTCAGGAGCTACTGTATCCTCACTCTGACAGATCAAACTGAAAACTATCCTATATGTTTTCTTAGCAGAAAATGACTTGTGGAATCCCTTCATGGAGGTCTTCCTGTGGAAGCAAGAGATTTCATAGAGATTTCTTGGCACCAGTAGAGCCCCAGCCAACACAGGAAGGAATTCTCTCAGGTGCCACACTGCAACTTGCTGCAACATTGTCAGTTCATTGATACATACCATCAAGACCATTCCCAATACTATCCAGTACTATTCCTGAGTGTTACATCAGATTAAGATGTCCCTCTGCCACTGCTCAATATAAGAAACTCCTATTTAGCTTTTTCTAGAACTGCGATATTTTGTGATTTTTTTTGTCCCCTAACAGAAAAATCATGCTGAGGCTTAATTTTTCAGTATAATGGTATGGAGATGGTTGGGACTTACAGGAAGATAATTGGGCTGTGGAGTTCTACCTTCTGAAAGGATTAATGCTCTTAGGAGTCTCAAGGGACTGGCTTATTTACTGGCAGAGCAGGTTGTTCTAAAAAACAAGACCACTCTATGTATTTCATGTCTTTCACACATTTCCCCATCCCCTTCTCAACTAATGCCTCTCTATTGGATTGTGATGCAACCAGGGGCCCTTGCTAGGAGCTAATGCCATGTTGTGTTAACTTTCCAGTAGCCAGAATTGTGAAACCAAATAAAGATCTTTTCTTTCTACAGTATCTAGCATCAGGATACAAGTATAAAGTGAATAATGACAAGAACTGTATCTCCCAATCATTGGAACTGTTACTTTAACTCTCCTTCCTTCCTCTTACTTCCTTATTTAAAACATAGGTCTTGCACTGGGCGCTTGTGGCTCACGCCTGCCTGTAATCCTAGCTACTCAGGAGGCTTAGATCTGAGGATCACAGTTCAAAGCCAGCCTGGGAAGGAAAATATGTAGACTCTTATATCCAATAAACCATCAGAAAACTAGAAGTGGATCTGTGGCTCAAGTGGTAGAGTGGTTGCCTTGAGCTGAAGAGCTGAGGGACAGTGCCCAGACCCAGAGTTCAAGCCCCATGACCGACAAAAATAAATAAAAATAAAACACAGGTCTTCTCTCACCCTTTCAGCTCTGTTCCCTCCACTGACAGTATGATCATTCTGTGAGTGAGAAGAGCATGGAGTGTTTGAGAGACAGGAAAAATGTTCTGGTGGTCTGCTGCCTAGGAGTGGCATGCCCATGTCCCTGCCTGCTGTATCAGGATACATATGTGGAAACTTGACAAGAGAGCCATTAATTCACTCCACACACATATCCTCGAGACTTCTGGTGGGCAAGGCTCCTTGGGAGAAGGCACAAAAGCATTAACACCTTCTCCCTAGGAACAGTGCTACACAGAGTGATGTGCACTGGAAGAGTTGTTGACCTTAGAAGACAACAATGGAAGGAGACCACCTAGTAGGACATGAGTTGTTAGGAATGAAGAGGAGGGCATAGATAAGACCATATTCTAGAAGAGGTGTGTCCTGTCTTTGGGTAGGATAGAAGAGGAACAGGAGTATATTAGGATAGCTGTGGACAGTGGAGAGAGATGCAGCTGCACTTGTGGTGATCAGCTGAGGTAGCAATGGAGGCCATAAACCAGCCCATGATTCTTCCATGGAGTGGTGCACACTAGCAGCACATGGCACTTCTGTGAGGACTCCCAAGACACTGACCATTGATCCCTTTACCTGTCTATATGGTATAGAATTGGACTCTGTAACATTTCATCTTTTACCCCTCATCCCTGGGCAAATGTTACTGTACAATCACCTTCCCAAACCCTCATGTTTCCATGTCACATAGACTTGGATATTGAATTTACTGAAAATTAAAGAATTTAGTGATAGCTTCAGACCTTCTTTCCCAACAGACACATTCACACATAAGCTTACACAAAATGGCCCACGATTGATCTACCTGAATTCCACCCATTCCAGAGAACACTCCCCATGGTTAAAGACCCCTATACCAGAGTAATAGTTTTGGTTTCTCACTCTTCCCCACAGAGAAGAAGTGAGTTATTGACTAATGGTGACACCCACTGAGCCACATTGTTATTGAGTGGAGCTAATTGTACAGAAGCTAGAATCAGCAGGCTTTGACCTTTTTCTTCTCCCCTCACAGAAGGTAGTGTGAGGTAGCAATTTTGAGCACATTGTATCTTTTGCAATCCTAAACTCCCTCTGGTGAGAGGTCAGGTGAGCAGGAACTTTTCAAGCCTTTTCAGGCAAACATGTAGATCTTGCCCTTCTAGTCAAGAGTATTGGAATCATGTTTTCCAAGTGGCTTCATGGGTGGTCAATTGGGAGAGTTGGGAAGAGCAATCTATGGGAGCACATTGGTGCTGCATTGCCAGTGCTGGTTTGTTGGGAAAGAGGTGAATTATCATTAAAAAGTAAGTATGTGAGAATGTAGAAAGTAGTGACATGGGCCATGACATATTATATTCATAAACTGCTTTGTTAGATGGCAACTCTTTTGTGCAACTACTTAAATAATAAAAAATATGTGAAAATATAGAAGGGTCAAGCATGGACCAATGCTGAGCACATGACATGAACCGAGGACCAAGATCAATGTAGTTCTAGGTGTTGAGGCTGCATGAACATTAAAGTAGAGATTATAGAGGGCCCCAAGGAACATGGCCTTGAGAAAAAGTGAGGAGCTATTTAGATGCCAAGGAGTGCTATGTGGTATTTACTTTTCCTCTGTGTGCTTGTTTGAGGTGGATCACTCTGATCTCATGTAGGGTCGTTGTAGGAACAAGACTGACCATGAGGGCCATAAGAGATGACACAGACTCGGTACTAATGCATGTAATAGGCATGAGAGAAGGCAGACTGACTTGAGATCTAGCTAGCAGAATTATTGGTAGGTCCTTGTAATTGTCAGTGTGAGAAGTGGTGAGGTTGAGTATAAAGCTTACCCCAAGACTGTCATCTTAGAAGAATGAATGGATCTAGAGGCCTCCTTTGAAGGAGAGGTCAAATTAATTATAATAGCTAACAGTTATGGAGCTATAACTGTGTATCCAGTGCTAAGAACTCAACAGGTATAATTATATTTCACTTCAATGCAAATGCTTTTCTGTGTTATTAGCATTTTTACAAATGGGAACACTGAGCCTTGAAAAAAGTTAAACCACTTATCCACATCACTAAAACTGTGCATGGTTATGGAGGCTTTGAAATATGTCAAAGAATGAGGCTAAGAGAATTTCTCAAAGTTCAATTTCATGTGTGTTTCTACTTAAGGTGGGTCACAAAGGAAATCCTTGAGGGTAAGCTAGGGGCTGGGATAGTCAGGCACTTGGTAGCTCCCACATGTAGATGCTTTGTTGGCTCAGATCATCAGAGCGAGGCAGGGTGTGGACCTGTCTTGCCTTTGCCTGACTCCTCCTTTCATTTTCCTAACTCCTTCAGTTGGTTTATAACAAAGCATCTGATGTTGCCAAGATGAGAGGCACCCGGGTTAGCACATGTTCATGGGTTCTGTCTTCTATTTTGAGTTCCAACTGGTTCCTGACCCCATCTTCCAACCTCAGCCGCCTTCTCTAGAGATTTCCAGTTCCAGCACCAGACACAAGACACATTGTACACAGGCCAGCTCCTACAACGTGTAAGGTCAAATCTTTGTAAAAAAAATCCTTCATATACATATGTCTATATTTCTGAATCTGTATTGGTGACTTGTGTCTGTCTGCCTACCTATCTGCCTACCTATCCAGCCACCGACCTATATCTTCTGCTCTTTGAACCCTGATCAATGACTGATGTCTGTGAAGTGGTACATCAGGGATAGGACCTCAGGTTATTTCACTACAAGACCTGAATGTGTTCTGGCTCAGATTACAGAGCAGCAGGGAAGGAACTGCTTTGGAGAGGTGGAAATTGTGGTGCCTGTAGGATGTTGGCTAGGCATGTCACAGGCAGCTGGAAACACCAGAAAAGCTTTGTGTGCAGTGGATGATTAGGGAAGGGGAAATCAATGTGGGCTGACTGGAATTGGAAACAAGTTTTATGGTCGTGAGGCTTGATTTAAGTCTCATGGGCTGATAGGAACTGGTGAAAGGAATGAGAAGAGGGGTGGGCCCTGTGAATGGGGAGACAGGCTGGGGAAGGCCCACAGCACAAACAAGCAGAGGCTGAGGACATCAGCCTGAATGGTTTAAGAAGGATTTATTGATTATGTGGCCATTTGTATCTATGTAGGTCTGCGAATTATACCTCCTCAAGGGTATGGTAGGCTCTGAGAGTTGTACATTGCCCCTAGTAAGTATGTTTTTAGTGATAAAATTGGATTTGACTCAAACATTTTCTGAGTACCTACTATATGGCAGCATTGTGCCATGAGTAAAACATGTACTGTATCCTGGGGAAATCTGTGTTCTGGTTATAGAAATTCAGTATGTTTGAGTAAATTGGGTGAGTTGGGGGTAGGGAGAGGGAGGCCTTTGCTCTGTTGGCTCAGGTCATCAGAGTGAGGCAATGCGTGGACCTGCCTTGTCTTCCCTACTCCTCCTTGATTGAAAATCTTGAGACATTAACAGCTGACTCTGCACTCTTGATGCCATTTGGGGTTAATTGCAGGGATAAAATGACAAAACAAAGATCAGTCTTTCTACCCTCTGCCCCTCATTTATTCACCCAAAGCTGACTTGCTCTATCTACTTATCAACCTATTATTCACCCATCTCTACTTAAAACCTACTTGTTACTTTAATTAAATAGAAATCTCTCTACCAAATTGACCATATATATAATGGCAATTAAGAGACAAAAGCAAAGCATAAATAGGAGATTTGTGGCCCAGGCCAATACAAGCAAAATGTGTGAGATCCTATCTCAAAAAGTAAAAGGGATAAAAATGTAGCTCAAGTGGTACAGCGCTGTCTAGAAACCATGAACCCTTGAATTCAAACTCCAGGACAGAGAGAGAATGAGAGGGTGAGAGAGAGAGACAGAGACAGACAGAGATAGAGACAAAGAAAGACAGAGACACACAGAGAGACAAAGAGACAGAGAGAGAGACAGAGACAGAGAGGCAGAGAGAGAGAGAGAGAGGAAGAGAGAAGCAGGTAAAGAAAAAAGCAGGGAGGGGCTGAGAAGGTGGCTCAGTGGTAGAGCGCTTGCCTTGCATGCATGAGGCCCTGGGTTTGATTCCTCAGCACCACATAAGCAAAAAGAAAAAAGCCAGAAGTGGCGCTGTGACTCAAGTGGTAGAGCGCTAGCCTTGAGCTGAAGAGCTGAGGGACAGCGCCCTGGCCCAGAGTTCAGGCCCCAGGACCAGAATCCCCACCCCCTCCCCCCCCCAAAAAAAGAAGAAAGCAGGGAGAAACAAAACATACTAGCAGTGGCAATGACAAGGATTAACTAGCCATTACTGATAATTGTCATAAGCAGGTATTGTAGCTGAGCACTGTATTCAATGCCAACTATATTATAAACTAAAGCACAAAGTAGAAAGGAAGAGAGGCACATTGAGTTATCTAGTCTATAATATCTGCAATGAGAAGGAATGCAAGTTGGAAGAGTAAGCTTTTACCTGGCATTGTATGGCTGGAGGATTTATCATGTCAGGGCTATGAGAGGAGCCAGCTAACATAATGGACAGAGTCTTCTACCACGCTTCACAAAGGCAGAGAAATGCGCCTCAAATGTTTCTTCTATCGACCCTCCACAAAGGCGAAGGGCATAACATTAAATCTTATTCTGGCACAGGCTTTCCTGTGGTAAACTAACATAATAATGTCCAGCTACATTAAAATCTGATGCTCATCCTCAGAGCAGGGAAAGCCCAGAGAACTCAAGGAAAGGCTTGGTAGGCTGCTTTTCTCTTTTAAATTGCACATTCTCCAGAGAGCATTGGGATTAGAGGACACTGATTTTCATGTAAGAAATGTTTGTCCATCTCTAAATTATGTGGTCATTAACTCAGAATGTTTTCTGTTTGGGGGAAAGGGGAGGAATTTTGGTGTTCAATAGCAGGAGGCTAAAATATGGTGTCTAGAAAGTCCCTCGGCATAAAATTTGTTTATTATTTCCTCTCCCTATTCCTAGAATTGCTTAGGAAATCCCTGGAACATGGTGCCTGGAGTTCCAGTATTTGGCACATTTGTTCACCCCAGCAGCTGGCTTTGAGTGGAATAGGTCTAGGCCTGCCCCCTCACCAGGCTGGAACTTGCCTTATTCTGATTAGCAGATCACTATGTCTGGGTATCTGGTTCTTAGAATGTATCCCATTCTCAAGACCAACCCTTGAGGACTTGGTGTGTGTGTGTGTGTGTGTGTGTGTGTGTGTGTGTGTGTGTGTGTGTGTGCATGCATACATATATGTGTATGTATATGTGTATGTGTTTATAAAGATAGTGATCATCTAAAACTGAGATTTTGTATTAGTAATTATTTTATAGCATTTTCTTTAAAGAGTTGGATTTTCTAAGTCTCTATGGGCAGACTCTCCACCTTTCTGGATTCTTCATGTAAGGAAGATGCAGAAATGGGACTGGAGGTGTGGCTCACTGGCAAAGCACCTACCTAACAAGTGTATAATTCTGAGTTCAAACTCTACCAGTGCCAAAAAAGTCATCTCTTTCTCCCATGCATTTTGACCCTGAAATTAAAAGTGCTTTATAGATAGCATGCATTTTATGTCCCATCCCTGTAACACATAGATGCTCTCATCCTTGTCTACTGAGGAACACATTGGTGACTGGGTATGGAAAAGTGACATCAGAATTTCAGCTTTTCCTTCCTGTTTTCATTACCCTCTCCTCCCACTGTCATGCCATTTCAAGGATCTATGCCAACTTCCTCCATTCTCTCTTGACAATGTAGTTCTGATCATGGCATCCCTGATCCAAAACCTTCCCTGACTCTCACCATATGCTGAATAAGGCTAAGTACCCTAGCCTTAAAGACCCTAATTCTTGCCCCCAAAACTAAGTACTCCATAAATTAAGTACCCCACCCTCAAAGACCTTAAACTTCTTTTGAAGACTCAGGAGAGATAAATAACTATATTAGCACAATCAAAGAAGGCCTCCAGAAGAACTAGAAATATGAGTCTCCCATACAGATCCCCCAACCCCGCCCCCCTATGGGAGTGTGTTGATTTTTTCACAGAGTGTCCCTGCTATTTTGTATCTTCTGAAATATCTTCTTTGAAGAAATTCAAATGCCATATCCTTGTCTGAAGTTATTTCCAGTTTCCTTGACTTGAATGGACATATCTCTTCTGACTTCTGGTCACAGTTTGCATGTTACCTGTCAAGACTCTCAGTCTACTTCACATTATGAATGACTATTTCACATTAGCATCACAACATTGTCACTCCGTGTTTTCCTCCTCACTTTTGCCACAGCAGAGAGTTTTCTAAGACAGTTTCCATGGTGTTTGGATGAATGACTTTCCTTTTGTGTTTCCCTAATGTGGACCAGAAGCCACCAGGATGTGCTTGAATGGAACATGGAGCCAGGCTTGCTAGGCCTTGATGACTCAGAACTCAGTACCATAAGCTGAGGTTGTGGGTGGTGACAGTGTGACCCAGTAATCTTGGCTTGTGCTGTAGTCACATTTTAAGTTCCATCTTTCAAGTGTGGGTGCTCAGTCACAGAGCCAATGTAAGAGACTGCAGATGGTTGAGAGTTGAGGGTAGAATGCGGGGGCAGAGACTTCAGGGTTCCAGCACTGCCTTTGAACTCCCCTGGCCCCAAAGGTTGTTTTCAGATTAAAGAGCACAATTTTTGGTCACCTTTGAGAAGGTATTTCCAGTCACATGATAAAGTTGGGCTCTGCCACTTGACCACAGGGACAGCCCCTTTACAAATTAGGGTGTACACAGATAAAAACGCACGATTTCAAGCTGGGCACTGATATCTCATGCCTGTAATCCTAGCTACTCAGGAGGCTAGGATCTGAGGATTATCTTTCAAAGACAACTAGGCAGGCAAATACAAAAAACTCTTATCTCCAATTAACCAGCAGAAAGGCAGAAGTGGAGGCGAAGCTCAAGTGGTAGAGCACCAGACTTGAGAAAGCACAGCCAAGCAAAAGTGTGAGGACCTGAGTTTTAGCCCCAGTACTGGCACACACACACACACACACACACACACACACACACACACACACACACACACACACACACACACACACACACACACACACACACACGAGAGAACAACAGAATCCCCTAGTTCACAGCTTTCATGACAAACCAAAGGCTTATCCCCGCCCACTTCTCATGGGCTCTCAAGATGGGCTGTAAGAGGTTTTAGTTCAGCATATTATAGGCTATTTTCCCCAGAAAGACTCAGTAGTAAGAACGGGCAACCTGCAGTTTGAAGAGCACCAAAGCTTCCAAAATTGTCATTAATGCTTTTCCTCGGTCCTCTACTTTAGTGAGATGAGTGGCAGTGACATAGGAAGCAAAATAACAGCCCCATCTTTGTGTTTTGTAATGAATAATAAAGTATTTTAGCCTCTTTAGGGACTTAACACCACGTTAATCCTTTAATCCCTGGAAAAACCAATTTTGTTGACAAGAAAAGGGGATATTTAACTTCATCCAATTAATTTTCTACCTTAGAGATAGCATGATTATGAAGATTAGATTGAATAGATTCATTACAGCTACCATATTGTGTATCAAGTGGTGGATTTGACACCACAAAAAGAACATCAAAAGCAGAAATTCTATGCCACAATTTTGTTTGCATTCACCCACTTTGCAATGCTCAGCTTTGAGTCTTAGCCCAGCAATGAAGCACTTCTGAGACTGCTCAGCCAACATACAGTCACTAACCCAGAAGCATGCTGACATTCCTGGAACACCAGCTTTCTACCACCCCCTCAGCCTCACCCCCATCCTGCCCCCTCTTTGAACCCCAAATTAGAACTGTGCTCGTGAGGAGGCTGTAATGCATGCTTTAGAAACATTCCTAACAGCAAAAAGTTAGCTAAGAGTAAACTCAATTTTAAATTACACCGTGGGGAAGTGCACCCCTCAGATCATTCTCTGAACAATGGACTAGAATTGGAGATGGAAGATAAGTGCTTGGAGATTTCATTATTATTTTTTGCATTGAACTTCAACATGGAGATACAGGAATGTTTTAGCTTCCCCCCCCCCCCCCCCGTGTCCAACCCTCAATTAGAATTAGATTTACAGGGATGAGAGAGAAGAGGTATGGCAGGGTAGTGGCAATGGCACAGATATTTTCGTGGTTCAATACAAAGCCTCTGGGTTCTTCTGGCTGAAGATGTTTCCTTTAGGAAGGAAAAATGGGATGTGAGAAATGCCAGGTGAGCCCTCACTCTTAGCCCAGAAGTCACTTTCAGTAGATGTTATGAATGACCAATCTGTCACTCCAGCCGGAGGGCAGGAACAGAGATGATCTGAACTGCCATCCCTTACATGTCTTGCTCAGTGCTTGGCATTCAAGCAGGGGTTGTCTAGCACAGGGCTTTCTGCTGAGGAATGACTGGTATAACTGAAGAGAAATGACATCAACTTCTTTTCATGGCTTGTGAAAACACTGGAGAATGGGAGACTTGAGAAATAGTCCGGAAGCTGTGTCACTCGATTTGACTTGTTTAAGACTTGATGGGCTCATCTGTGATGTGGGGAGAATGATGTCAACTTCTCAGGGCTTTTACAGAGTCATGGAAGGCAATGTGGGGAAATCGCAGCCCAGTGCTTACCAAGGAGCAGATACAGGGGGACACTGTAGTATTTTCTTCTTGCCTACCATGAGGAAATGAATCATATGTACTTGACTGACTTTGGCATAAATAAAAGAAGAGGATTATCAACATCACCTAGATTTCCCTCTTTATTTTGCACTTGAAAACTGCAGTGATTTGTGCAATGTGGGAAGTAAAGTGATTCTATAGTCAGAACCCACAGTCTTGTTTTTGTGACTTGTAGCGTTTCTCTTGATTAGAGGACTCTGCTTCCAGAGAAGTATTTCTCATCTGGTCTCTGCTTCCCAGGTGGCTAAAGGCAGCCAGTCTCTCCTCTAACCCAGACTCCCATCTATTCACAAATATTCCTCATTCCTAAGCTACCTACTTGGGACCTATATAAACACACTGGTCTCAACTTTAAAAATTCCATTTGGATTATATCTTAGAAGCTTTTTTTTTTTTTTTTTTTTTTTTGGTGCCAGTCCTGGGGGTTGAACTCAGGGCCTGGGTTCTGTGCTCAAGGCTAGCACTCTACCACTTAAGCCACAGCTCTACTTCTATTTTTTTTGGAGAGGGGAGAGTAATTAATTGGAGATAAGAGTCTCAAAGCTTTCCACCCAGGTTGGCTCTGAATGATCCTCAGATCTCAGACTCCTGAGTAGCTAGGATTACAGGTGCAAGCTTAGAAGCTAATCTTTGATAAACTTAACATTCATTAGGGATATGGCCTGGAGATTAGACATTTGCTTTTGAGCATATTTCAGTCCCTAAATAAAAAATGTATTCTGCTTTCAATTTCCAGTCTTTCTGGACATCCAGATCAAAGCTAAAGAGGATGGGCATCCTCTGGTTTGCCCGAAAGGAATTGAGGTTATTGAAGTTAAAGAATTATGATCCTCAGCTACAGGTCTGAGATGAGAGCCAGGTCTGTCCACATGTGGTAGTGAATTTGCTAGGCCTTTTGCCTTCTAAGTTTCCAGGCTACCAGTGATGAGATTGAAGTGGGGTCCGACTGCAAGCTGTGAGGGAGGACAAATCATGAATCCTCCACACCTGGTCCAGCCAAGAGGCACAGTCACCAAGCTCTACTGTATTTTCTGGAAGACTACTGCATTTTCTTGTGCCAAAGGATAACTTTTGGAGCATGTCTCCTGTCTTTCCAAAGCTCAGAAAAAGCGATGGTATTTGAAAGAATCACTTATTTCAATGGAAATTTTCAGTAGGATCTTGGCAGCCAGAAAATCTGCAGGGACTGATTGTGGTCTCTGTATAACTGAGGCAAAGGAAAATCAAAACATCTGGTGTGAAAGGCAGCACATGGGTTCATGGTCTATGTATAGTAGGTCAGTGCTATTTCTTCTTTCCAACAAATCTCAAAATGAATGAACAAATTCATTTGACCAATGTTTTATTGCATGCATTTCCTGCACCAGCCAGTAGGGACACCACAGCAAGAAATTTCAAGGTGGCATCTTACCTTTCTTGAGTCTCCATTATTCTTTTCCTTACCTAAATGTATTTACTGGGGGGGAGGGGGGGAGGAGAATCTTACTACTGCTAAAACATTTTACAACTTTTTAAATATTTGTTGGGATCTGAAATGCTTTTTCAAAGGCCCATGTTTGAAAATTTGGTATTTTTGTAAAGTAGTAGAATCTTTAGGAGGTAAAGTTTAGGGAGAAGTCTTTCAGTCATTGAGAAATGATCTTGAGGGAAATATTGACATACTAGTCCTTTCTTCTGTCTCCCTCATTTGCTTCCTGGACATGGGATGAATGGCAGATGTGTTGTCATAGGCCCAAAATCAAAGGAGCCAATAGACAGCAGAATGAAACCTCCAAACTGAGCTAAAAATAACCCTTTTACTTTTTATAAATTAATGATTTCAGGTATTTGTGATCATAACAGAAAATAGACTAAAATTCCATTGTCTTATTGACCATATACTAAATGTACTCTGGTACCCACTTTCTTGTAGGAAAAGCTAGAGTGAGATGAGGTTAAGTGTTACCTTAGGTTATTCAGTAGCTGCTTCTCAGTCTCCATCTCTCAGAATGACTTTGCCCAAACAACTGCAGCTGTCCCTAGTGCATCATAAGAACAAGGATGAGCATGATGATTCCTCGCTCTCAATATCAAGAGATCCTCCTGCAGGATAACAGGCATGTCCATTTGTTATCCTAGCTATACAATATTTTCCAACACAAATTCATGTAATATTGTAGACCAGCTCAGGTGCTGATGGTATGTATTTTGACAGAACATCAATGCTTCAAAATGCAACAGTGTTCTAGTCACTAGAGCATCTCAGTCTGTGAAAACCTGCCCATCTTTATGCACTTGAGGAGGAGTCAGCTCCCACCTGTTCTCTCTGGTGATTCCTGGAAGCACCAGGGTGCTTCTCTAGCTGCCTGGGAAGTTTGGGGCTTAAAAGAAGAAAATATCCTCATGCAAAGACTGAAATAGTCCCTGAAATACTTTTTTTTTGTCAGTTATATGGAGTTTGAACTCAGGGCCTGGGCACTGTCCCTGAGCTCTTTTGATCAAGGCTAGTGCTATGACACTTTGAGCCACAGCTTCACTTCTGGTTTTCTGGTGGTTAACTGGAGACAAAAGTCTCATGAACTTTCTTCCCCAGGGTTGGCTTTGAACCACGACCCTCAGATCTCAGCTTCCTGAGTAGCTAGGAATACAGGTGTGAGCGCCTAGCCTTGAGACACTCTTAAAACATGGTTGCACATGATATACTTGAGCTGCCTTTACAGCAACTTTGCTGTACACACACAGAGTCAGGATCTGTTGATGCTGTAAGTAAAATAACCCATGGATGATTTTCTCCAACAGGCTATGAAAGGACCCTTTTCTTTGAGAAACACAGTTGCAGGGCCAATGCTATTTTCCTGTCTCACCGTCATATCCACCTGCAGTGGACAAACATTCTAACCTTTAACTACCTTCTTTGGTTCCAGTCCTTTTGTCTTCTTCCCTCCAGGTCTCAAGAGGAAGGAGGGACAACTTTCCAGTTCATTTATGTTTTTATCCATCACTGTATGAAGATCCATGGAACTAGAAGACAAAGGTGTGACTTTTCTGACCCTTGTAATTAGATTAGTAGTGTCTAATGGAAAATAACTATTTCTGTGGATCCAGATTCCTTCCAAACGATAATCTGAGGGAAAGAAATCTCTCCCCACATGCAGTTGGGAGAGGGGAAGGAAGACCTGCATTCCTAAACAAAGTAATAAAGCATTCCTAAGGCTGCATAAAGCAAAGGCTGAGCTGTGGGTCATTTAAATAGAACTATACAGCATTTACTGTCCCCATGGGTCCTCATGTATACTTGTAAATATGTCACTGCATTCCTTACCCAATAGCTTTTCCTCTTTAGTTTCCATCGATGACTGGTAGTTAGTTTCTCTGTAGCACATTCTCCTACCTATCACTAGGCTTCATTGCTGTTTTCCTTCAAAGTCTGTCTTCCCTCTACCTTGTTCTTTCTAGATTTCCAGACCTGACCCATGAACATATGGAAAGGTGTCCTTCAGAGAGGCCACTGTCCCTGGCTCTTTGCCAGGGACTAATTCTTAGGCCTCAGTAAATTAACAAGCTGAAATTCTAATGTGAGTCATTACACTTCCTCTCTGTCTCCCTTTATCCCCCGTCTCCCAACTATTGCAGTTGATTTTTTTTTTGATAAAGAACTGAGAGCTACCATTTAACCTATAAGAATGAAAGCAGTGTGGCTTTGGAAGCACTTACCAAAAGGGAAGGAGAAAAGCTGAGTTTGGAGGTTATCTCTCACCCAATTCCAGTAAAAGGTGCTGAAGGAGCCATTGCATTATACTTTGTAGGTTAATAATCCTTTGAGATTAACTCTCCCTCACTCAGTACTCTCTCATACGGCCTGCTCCTAAAACACACCCTGCTCTCTGTCAATAATACATCAATTAAAGGTTGCTAATAATACACATTGACACAGCAGATTAGGCAGCTAGATCCCATTGGTTGGAAAGCTCTTCGAGTCAATGTAGGATTATCAACTTGCCATTGGCATTTGCTATATTCTTCTCTCTCTCTCTCACTCTCTCTCTCTCTCTCTCTGCTCCCTTGTAAGATGAGAAAGAGATCCATTCAAACCCACAGGCTCAAAAAACAAAGAATAATTTCAACATGGCAGCCTGAAAAGCAATTCAGATCAAGAGAATACAGAGACCCACAGCTTCCCTCCCTCTTCTCACTGGCACCTTCGTCTTTGTGCTAAAATTGTCATCTGCAGTTTAGCTCTTAGGACAGGGGCATCAGAGCCCTCTATTCCTTTCAAATCAAATGGACATGAGGAACAGGGTACATTGTTGTTTAGGAGGCCCTTGGTTTGTGGAAGTAAGACCAAGCCACCATGATCACTGTATTTCCTCTTCTCTGGTTGGTGAATACAGCTGCAGATGGGGAATAAAGGTTTGTCTGAATCTGACCTTTGGAAAACTAGGGACATTTCTCTGTTAAGGGACAGAGTAGAGTGTGACCTTTCTCTCTTGACCTTCTCTCTATCAACCTCAAGTCCCTCCACAAGAGTAGCACTGATATTGTTGGATAGTGGTGATTTTAAGCACAATGTTGAACTCATAGCAATATGTGTGGGAGGCTGAGTAAAACAAAATCTGGTGAGGGAGACTGATTGCATGGCACTTTGGCATTGCTGTGACCACAAAACATCTGATATTACCATGAAGGGAGGAACTATTTAATTTGGCTCCAATTTTGAGGGCATCCCTTCGACTTGGGAAGATTGTTATGGTAGGAAAAATGTGTGATGGAGGAAGGTCTCACTTTATGGCAGACTGAAGCAGAGGTGAAATCTAAAGGGGTCAACAACAAGCTATTCCCATGGACCCACCCTCAGTGATGTTCTGTCTCCTAAAATTTCCAGACCCTCCTAAAATAATAACACCAGCTGGGGACCAAGCATTCAAAAGACAAGTCTACAGGGAACATTTCACACCCAAATCATAATATTCTTCCCCTGCTCCCCAAAAGGATTCAGTCCATGGCATGAGGCAGAAGGCATTCAATCCATCTCTGTGAATCTGAATAGTATTAACAATTCCAACAGTGTTCAAGACTACCAATTTCAAGTCTCTCTTGAGACTCAAGGAAAACTCTTAGCTGTGAGCTCCTGTAAAATAAAAAAGAAAGTTACATGCTTCAAAGATAAAATTGCATAGAGTAAATATTCCTATTTCAAAAAAATGAATAGGGGGACAGAAAGGAGGAATGGTACCAAAGCAAGACCAAAACCCTGCAGGGAAAACATTGAATCTGGCATCTAGAGCACACATCATAGTGTGAGTACCAAAGGGCTTGTGCAGTCTTGCCTGATGGCCTTGCCTGCTGTAGTACACATGACCACCTTCTTGGGCTGGCTGCATTCATAGCTTTTCTTGGCAGACATTCCATGTCCCTGGCATCTGAACATCCTTAGGACTTCACTGTGGCTTCACCTTAGCCCTCACACTCTCAGACACGGCCCCCACAGGGGCTCCTTTCAGAGAATACAAACCTGGTACAGATTGCCTGGCCTCCTGAGGCCTTCCTGTGAATCTCCATCTGAAAGGCTCAGACAATTAGAATGTATTTGCAGTTCTGGGCACTAACACTCTATGACCAAAGGTTTATTTGGAGGCCCTACTTTTAGGCTTGCAGATGGTCTTCTTGCTGTGTTCTCACAGGTCTTTCCTTAATGAGCATACATCTCTGGGGTCTCTTATGTGTCCAAATTTCCTACTTTTATAGGACACAAGGCACATTGGATCAGAGTACTTTAACTTTAATATCACTTTAGAGACCTTACTCCCAAATACAGTCCCATCAGGAGGAACTGGGGGATGAGCATTAAACTTCAACCTATGAATGGAATGGCACAGGCTGTAATAATCACCAGGGACAGCTTTACCTTTCGTTGAGTATCAAAGCATATTTTCCCAGAGTGATAGAGACCTGCAAGGTAGGGACAATCCAGAGAGCAGGTTTTTTGTTTTTGTTTTTGTTTTTTTCTTCCCGGAGCCACCTGCTGTACCTGGCAAGGAACTCATTTTCCTCAGGAGGTGAAAACAAAAAAAAAAAAACAAAAAACCTTTGAGTAGATTCGGGGTTTGGAGGCATGTTGTAAAAAGATATTTCCTTATGCATTATTTATCTGCACAATTTCATATCATTGCCTTTAAGCTAATGGTGGGCTGACCAGATTGCTCTCTATCAGAACCCACTGGACAGCAGCAAAGATTCTGTCAGTGCTCCTCATTTCTTTACTCGTTCCCTGTCACATGGTGACCAACACATGTCTATAGCCAAGTGACTTGGCAGTCCCTCACACTAACGTATAATCCCCTGATCTATAGATGCTCAGGAGCATATGTATTCCATACATATAGCTAAGTTGCCTGGCTCTACAGATTCTTGAAGGAGGGAAGAGGACTTGTTCCAGTGTAAAGATATGGAGTACATTGGAACCTGACTAGCAGCTATGCAAAGTTGGTCCAGATGACCTATAAACCAGTAAGAGAGAGAAACAAATGGTTACAGCCCTGAGCCACTAAGAATTTGAGCTGCTTGGTGATTTAGCAAAAACTTCCTGGCTCTGCCTAAAGAAGGTCAGCTCACCCTTATTCTCTTCCATTTGGGGATCACTGGTTAGCCTCATAGCTGTTCTTTTACTTCTACCTGGTCTTCCCCTTTCCACTTCTCCCTATTGGAATAAAGGTAGCTTGGAATTCACTACTGGACTCCCTCTTACAAGAGAGTTTTGCAGTTGTATGTTTGAAATCACCAGTTTGATGTATGTAATCATCTTGATATTTGGGATCTAGAGACTTGCTTTGCAACAGTGGTTGAGCCAGAACTAAAAATGCCATTTCTTCCTCCTAGGTTAACATAACTTTTCTTGGGGAGCTGCCCAACACTGTGGATTCAGATGTTCATATTGGCATCTTTGTGAGATGCCTGAGAGAAGTCTCGGCAGTAAGTGCTCTTCACTTTTCTAATTTTAAAATGAAACATTTAGATGTTATAAGATTATTCTTGACCTTCAGGTGAACAGACTTGAACTAATCCTAATCCTAGTTTATAACACCCTATTATTATGAGTCCTTTATAGAGTTTCTTTGACTTATTTGATTGCTAGTTAAACAATGGAATGATCCTTACATTAATTATTAATGCTATAGCAAACTATCATAGATTTGATAGCATAACATAACATAGATTTATACTCTTATAGTTACCAAGTTAAAATCAAGTTGTTGGCAGAGTTGAGTTTCTCTGTGAAAGCTCTAGGAAATAGTCCATGTCCTTGTTTTCTTTTCCATGGCTTCTAGTTTAGAGGCTGCCTGCTGAGCGGATGGCCCCTTCCTTCTTGTTTCCCAAGGCAGCAGGGGTCAGTTGAGTCTTTCTCACATCACATTGGCTTGACACTCTCTCTCGTTTCATTCTTTTGCATTTAGGGACATCTTTAGAAAGTGGTTATTCTGCCTGATGCAATTATGAAACTCAAGAAACAGAACAATGTTGGTGTGCACCCCAATACATACACATAATATATGTATTGGTATGTATGTATGTGTATATATATTATATATATACACTATGTGTGTCTATCTATCTACCTATATCTAGCTATAGATTATTAATCTATTTATCACCTTATCTATATAGTTGATTATGAAATGTCTTCTACAGTCTCCCGTGTCAGAGGCTTGTTCTTTATTGGGTAGCACTATATTGGAGAACCTTTAGGAGTGGGACCCATTTGTGAATGGCGTGTCTTATTCCCCCAGCCACTTCCTCTTTCACTATTGCTCACTCCACCATGCCCTATGCCACAATGCTCTCCCTGCCCCACTAAAAGCCCAGAAACAATGGAGTCTGCTAATCATCGATTAGAACCTCTGAAACCACAAGCCACAATAAGCCTTTTCTCCTTTTAAGTTGTTCTGTCGGGTATGTGTGACAGCAGTGAAAATCCTGACTAACACTAGATCATACATGTAAGCACACCAAACAAAAAGCTTGATTATACTTGTTTTAGCCTCTTATAAATGATGTATCCTATTTAAGCCAGTATTTTCAGACTTACTTTGATCACTCAACATTAGCTAGAAATATTCATCCATATTTTTACATGTGGCTATAATTCTCTCATTTCCCTTGCTATCTCAGATGTACTTGTGAATATAAAATTTTGTCATTATTTGGGTTGTTTCGGTGTTTTGCTTTTCTGAGCAGGTGCTGCTATGAACACTGCTGAGCGTGGCTTTTATGCATCTCTCCAGATTTTCCTGAGGAAGGATAATTATTACTAGTTCATAAGTTATGTAAATGTTGAATTGAACAAGATGCTATCAACTCTCACATCCATCAGTATTGCTTCAGAGAGCCTGGTTAGCTATCCTTTCTTAGTTTCAGTCCTAATTTTTGTTGGGTGTGGTCTTAAATTACATCTCCTGGTTGCAGATGAAGTTGATATCTTTTTTATTTCCAGCTCATACTTTTTCTTTCAAGTATTTGTACTTGCTATTGAGTGTTTTTTTAAAACTCTTTATCTACCATAAACATTTATAATCTGGGAAGAAATCTCTTATTAGTTAAATATGCTGTAAATACCTTTTTTCATGTTGTGGCTTGATTTTGTTTTTATATAAAAGTGTCTTTTGAATGATTGGAATTTTTTCCTTGGATGTGGTTTAAATTTATTGCTTCATTTTAAAGTTTATAGTTTTTATGTTTTGCTTAAGCAGTCTTTATTTTACTCCTTCAGATAGGAAGGTATTAATCCATCTAAAATTTTTAAATAAGTTTTTTGGCATTTAAGTCCAATTGTTTGTTGCTGGTATAGAGAAATAAACTTGGCTTTAATAATGCATCTAATGTCTAGTGAACTTGAAAATATTTTTATTATTTCTAAAATTATTTGCCTATTGGTTTCTTTCAAACATTTTCAAATAGCAGCAATATTTTTCTAGTTTACATTGTATTTTTATCCCATTTTTGAAAATTAATTCATATGCAATAAAATGTATGTTAGTAGTATACAGTTTAATAAATGATTATTTCTGTGTAAATCACCACTCAAATCGAGACATAGAATGTTCTAGCACCTCAAAAAATTTCCTGCCTCAGGCAAACATAATTCTGATTTCTATCACTATCTGATTTCGATACAATGTGTATTCTTTGTATTTAGCTTCTTTTACTCAACATTATGTCCATAAAATTAATCATGATTTTGTGTGTGTGTGTGTGTGTGTGTGTGTGTGTGTGTGTGTGTGTGTGTGTGTGTGTGTGTGTGTGCTTTGCCCATATTAGGACTTAAACTCAGGGCCTGGGTATTGTTCCTAAACTCTTTTTGCTCAAGGCTAACACTATACCACTTGAGCCACAATACCCCTTCCTTCCTGTACATTTTTATTTCTATGTACTATTCCAATTGCTATATCAGTATTTGCTTATCTATCCATCCACTGACAAACATTTAGATTGTTTTTAATGTGAAAGAAGCAATTAAAAGTATCTTTTTTTGTGTGTATGTGCTGGGCCTGGGGTTTGAGCTCAGGGCTTGGGTGTTGTCTTTGAGCTTCTTTTGCTCAAGACTAGCATTCTACCTACCAACTTGAGCCACAGCACCACTGCTGGATTTTTCTGAGTAGTTTATTGGAGAAATGAGTCTTACAGACTTTTCTGTCCAGGCTGGCTTCAAACCACAATCCTCAAATCTCAGCCTCCTGAACAGCTACAATTACAGGTGTAAAACACCTGTGTCTGGCTGATTAAGCAATATATATATATATATATATATATATATATATATATATATATATATATATATATATATATATATATTGTCAGTACAAGGGTTCAAACTTAGGGCCTCACACTTACTTGAAATGACGTTTGTTGGGCTGATATTCTACCACTTGAGCCATGTCTCTAGATTTGCTTTTGACTGGTTAGTTTGGAGATAGAATCTTAAGGACTTTTCTGCTCAAGCTGACTTTGAACGGAGATCCTCTGGATCTCAGTCTTCTGAGTAATTATGATTACAGAAGTGAGCCACAGATGTCTGGAAGAACAAGCATTTTTGAGGACATCTGTTTTCACTTCTCATGTTATAGCATCGTGAATGATCTGCTTTAGGGAGTAAGTTTGTGTGTAGGTTCACAACAAATGAACGAAATAGTTTTCCAAAACTTGGTATGGTTTTCTGTGTCCACAAAATATGAGTATTCAAATCATTTCACATCTTCTTCAACATTTATTATAATGGTTTTCTGTGTATATGTAACCATCTTTAATGCAATGCAGTTTAAATGCAATAAAGCATGTCCATTTAAGTGGATCTTTGGTGAGCTCCCCCACATTTAATCATCATCAATAAAGAGAATTCATATCATTCTAAAAGCTGTTAAATGTTCCTTTACAGGCAAACCCTTCACCTCTAGCCCTTAACAATTACTACTTTGTTTTTGGTCACTGTAGATAAATTTTGCCTTTTTAATTTTAGTCAGTATATAATTGTGAACGGAATCTATTCTGCTTTTAACTTTTTATTTCCTTGATAGCCAGTTAAGTGGATCATCTTTTATGGACTAAACATTTGTATATCTTCTTTGAACTTATTTCTTCAAATAGTGTGCCCATTAAAATTGTGTAATGTTTGTGTTATTTTTCAAAATGTTTTGTTGCTTCCAGATCCCTTGTGTTTTTACATAAGTTTTAGGACTAACTTTTCAATTTTTTAAAAAAAATGATTATTAGGGGCTTTATTTAGATTATGAATTAAGATATTGGGAATCTTTTATACTGATACATGAATACAGTATATTCTTTATTTCTCCCATCAATGTTTTATGTTTTATTCTAAAAGTACTGCATGTTTTGCTTATTTAAAATATTTTGTGTTGTTATGAAGAGCATCATTTTAAAAATAACTTTTCTAAATATTTTAATGTATAGAAATATAGTTTGTTTTGTAAGGAAGAGGCTGCAATACTTGGTAAGAAATGTATGCATTATCCTGCCTATGTAATTGTAACCCCTCTGTACAATATGTTCACAAATAAAATAAAATAAAATAAATAAAAAAAAGAAAAAAAAGAAATATAGTTTGTTTTGTATATTGGCTTTATATCCTACAGACTTACTAAATTAACTAATTAATTCCAGGTTCCTTAGTGTTTCCTATGTAGTTAATAATGTCTAATGGGTATTTTTAATCTTATGAAATGTTATCTCACTGTCTTGCAAAAATATAGATTTGAAAGTGGAAACATATTTTTCCAGGTTTTAAAAAGCTGCTTCGAATTAGGCATCATTTAGGATGATGTTTGTTATGGAACTATCTTTTTCTAGATATTTCTAACTTGTTTAACACTGCCGAACTCCATCCATAACTTCCTGAGAATTTTTATCAGAGAAAATACTAGTATATTCAGTGCTTTTCTGTATCAAGGCATAACGAGATCTTCTCCATTTCTCTATAGATGAAATAAATGAACATTATATGTTTTACACATATTAAACCAACTTTGTATTTCAAGAATATGTTCAATTTTATCATATAGTATGTTTTAGTTTTTATTCTAACTGGATTTGCTTTGTTTCAACTCATAAATATAGGCACAAATACTTAAAGAAGATTTGTTGAAAATATAAGTATTATAAGTTGAAAGTATTTTTTTTCTCATGTTACCTCTCTCTTTTTAAATCCAGGCTAGTATTCCAGTAGGATTAATTGGGAAAATCTCTCAGACAACTTGTACATAATTAGAATGGTGTGGTTTTTTTTTTTTCCTGAGCATATATGTATTAAATGATAGTAAAACATTTTGATATTTTCTTTTAATCATTGCTTTGATATTTATACCTATTTATCAGGTTATTCAAGTTTTCTGCATGTGTTAGATCTGGAATATTATATTTTTCTAGAAACATGCCTATTTATTCTTTTATTTTTTGGGGGGGGTCCGGTCATGGGGCCTGAACTCTGGGCCTGGGCACTGTCCCTCAGCTCTTCAGCTCAAGGCTAGAGCTCTATCACTTAAGTCACAGCGCCACTTCCAGGTTTTTTCTTTTTGCTTATGTGGTGCTGCAGAATCGAACCCAGGGCCTCAGGCATGCAAGGCAAGCGCTCTACCACTGAGCCAACTTCCCAGCCCCACATGCCTATTTATTCTAATTGATTTAATCAACTTAAATATGTTGTTCAATTAAATATATTGACATTAATTAATAGATGATGCTCTCATATCTTTTGTATTTGTGTTATAATTCTTTATCTCTTAATACGTTGTCATTAAATGGAAAAGTATTGCTTCCTTTAGCATTTACTGGGGTGTTTCTGCATAAGCAAGATCTTGGGATGAGTGAATCATAAGGTTCATCAGGGTTAGAAATAAGAATAGAAGATATTTATGGGCACACAGGTGTGGTATGGGTGAAATTTGAAGTTTATCTGAATCTAGAGCCAGAAAATATGTGAGTACAGAGTGGCTATACTAAGACAACAAGAACAATTAAGGGATGGATAGGTTATATATGTAAACACTCAGGCATAAGCATGTCCCTCAGAGTGTGTATGTGTGTGGTTTGTGTTGTGTGTGTGTGTGTGTGTGAGAGAGAGAGAGAGAGAGAGAGAGACAGAGACAGAGACAGAGACAGAGACAGAGACACACACACACACAGAGAGAGAGAGAGAGAGAGAGAGAGAGAGAGAGAGAGAGAGAGAGAGAGAGAGAGAGAGAGAGAGAGACATCTCTCTGACAGACACACAGAGAAAATGTGTGGAAGTTTCCTGGCCCCTCTTTCAAAACATATGCCAGTATACTCAGTCAAAAGAGACTTTAGAAGCCAGGCACTGGTGGCTCAAGCCTGTAATCCTAGCTGCTCAGGACGCTGAGATCTGAGGATCATGGTTCAAAGCCAGCCCAGGCAAGAAAGTCTGTGAGACTCTTATCTCCAGTAAACCACCAGAAAACTGCAAGTGGCACTGTGGTTCAAGTGGTAGAGTGCTAGCCTTGAGCTGAGGAGCTGAGGGACAGTGCCCAGAGTTCAAGTCCCATGATCAAAGAGAGAGAGAGAGAGAGAGAGAGAGAGAGACAGAGACAGAGACAGAGACAGAGACAGAGACAGAGACAGACAGAAGAGACAGAGACACAGCAATAGCGACAGAGACAGAGAAAGGGAGAGAGATTTCAGCTTCAGCTTGGATTTGACAAAGAGTAGACCAACTGGTTCACTTCTTCCTGGAAGCAAAGGACTCTGATAGGTAAGAAAAACACAGGCCATCTGGAAACGACAACCAAAAGAAGCATCATGGGGTGGGGAGGTTGCTCACTGGTAGGGTGCTGGATTAGTATGTGCAAGGTCCTGGGTTCATTGGGTCCCTAGCATAGCATAAACTAAACTAAATAAAACTAAAAAAGAGTTATCCCAGGTATAGCACATGGAGAATTGTGCATGTGTGTGCATGTGTGCATGTATGCATGTGTGTGTTCATGTATGTATGTGTGTGTGTGTGTGTGTGTGTGTAAGATCAACTGTGTTTAAGTATCCACTGTAATTTTGTATATCATTCTCTACTGCTTTGTAACTGTGTGGTTTCAGCAGATTGAGTAAACTGTTTGGGCTTCAGTTTTCTTTTTTTCTTTTTTTGTCAAATGGGTTGTTAATACCATTTGGATTGAGAATGAAAGACTCTATTTTCCATCAAACCTTGCAATACAGTCCAAATGAGTCTAGTATCCAAGTATACTAGCTAATGGTAGAAGTAAATCATACCTGTACATTCTGGAGGAAGCTTCTTTCCACTCCCTCCCATTGACACTTTCTAATTAGGGAATGTCTCCAGTCGTTCTGCAGTCTTTGAAACCCCATAGTTGCTTCAGTGTGTCCATCATGCTGTATTTGATAAACACCCTACGCAAATGATGTGCCTTCTGCCTTAGAGTGTAAACACATCTACATTATTCCTCAAAGTATCATCTCCCAAGATCAGCCAGAAAATGTTCTTCACATCACTCACCCAAACAGGTTCTTGAACCCTTTCCAGAAATAGACATTGCAGAATTAGGAACAGAGGCATGTTATTGTTATAGATCCTTAGATATTGTCTAAGAAAACAACTTTTCATCTTGTTTTCCAAGGGATTAACTTCTGAGCAGTGATATTAACTGATGGTAGGTTCGACAAGCAGCCAGCACGAAGGTCTACCAGCTCAACAAGATTACCCCCTGAATTAAGAATTTACAATTTGTTTTAAGGCTGTGTAACTAACTGTAACTTCTTCCGAAGCTTTCAATATCTGGAGAAAGAAGCTTCTGAGGCGGGAGCCATGTGTTCAAGTGAACAAGAGTGATTGGAACTTGTCCTCTCTGGGAGCCATAGAAAGGGGATCATGATTGGGCACTGCACTTGGGGAGGTCCAGGGAAATGGTGAGTCAGGGAAATGATGAAACTATGCCTGTTTCAGTGCCCAACCACACTTTCCTCCTCCCAATTTTAACACTTTCATTGGATACCTGGTTTCAGAGATCTCTATAGTGTAAAAACCTTTAAAATCTTTGTTATAAGGTGGCCACAGGATACTCTCCAGCCCCTCTGGATACTATTTCTGTGTGTCTCAGTGCCATGTTGGGGAGAAGAAAGAGAAGAGGGAGGAGGGAGGAGAGGAGAAGGTGAGGAGGGAGAGGAAGGAAGTAGCTGTGGTCCAAATACATCCTACAAAGTCATCCTCCATGACCTTTCCCTCACTAGGTCCTTCTTCTTAAAGTTTCTACCATCTCCCAAAGCACTAGAGGATGAGAACTCAACCTTCAACACATGGACCCTTTAAGGTCATTTAAGATACAAGCTATAGTATCCTTGAGACCTCAGAATATGGCTTTATTTAGAAATAGGATCATTGCACATATAATTACCTAGTGAGGGCTCCTGAAATTTGTTGATGATTGGAAGTCCTTATCCAATATAACTGTTGTCCTCATAAAAAGAGAGACACAGGGACAATGCTACCCGGAAAGAGAAGCAGGTTGGAAGCCCAGGAAGGCCTAAGACTAACTGCCAACCACAGGGCCACTAGGAAATACTCTACAGTAGCATTGCCAGAGAGGCTGTAGCTCTGCCCACACCTTGAGTTTTAGACATTTAGCTTCCTGGACTGTATAACAATAAATTTCAGTTGTTCCATGACACTTTGATCCAACACACTTTGTTTCAGAAGCCATGGGACACTAATGAAGTCCCCTACCAGCACACTTCTTACCGATGCCTGTTGACATTTTCCTTCACTCCATTCTTCTGACTTTCCTTGGCTCTTCTGTAAGGTCAAAACCTAATCTTGCACCCACTATAAAAGGTCCGTTGTAACAGAAAGAATATATGGTTGGAAACTTACCAGTAATTCATATGTGCTGCCCCAGGCAAGTGCCAGAGGCACAGAAACATTGGTGCTAGGAATGTGTTTATGAAAGCTGACCTCTCCCATCCTCTGAACCCTACTGCTATGTCTCTAGAGGTCTCTAGAGGTCTCTAGAGACTCCACCCACTACTCCTCTTCCTCTTCTGATTTGCTCTTACAAGAAGAGGCCCCTCACCCTTGTACTTCAGTCAGGGGTGCTTCATCATCAGAGCAAATAACAAAACTCCTGGGGGTGACCTTCAAGCCCTCTGATTTCTCACACCCCAGCTAGAGAGACTCTATTGCTTTTTTTCCTTGCACGTATATTTTCTTCCTAAACACAAATAACAATCCAGTTGCCCCATAATTAGATTGGATTACAGAATAATTACAACCTTGTTTGCTCTCGGCAGATTACATGGTAATTATACTTGGCATTACCATGAAGAACCAAGAAATTCCAACGATGTCATTACATGGTTATTTGTACAGTACAATGCAGCAGTGTAATTATACATGCAACATTTGTTCTCCAATAGGAGAATGATTAAAACAATGCTAATGCTTCAAAGTGTTGATTAGGTGCCAGCATGATATGACATTTATAATGTGGGGAGGTGTCTGGTTTGAATTTCCTACCATATAGCAGTAGCTACCTTCAACTGGGCTTCTCTGTGACCTCTTAAACAGGCAGTGTTCTGCCCAGAAGGATGTATCATCTTTTGCTCTCTCCTTTCTTCCCTTATAGCCCATTTATGCTTCCAGGGACCTATAGACCATGGGGGACAGCAGGAGTAATTCATCTATTACTTCACCCTTTTTTGTGAAGTCACCTTTTTATCTCTCTCTCTCTCTCTCTCTCTCTCTCTCTCTCTCCCTCTCTCTCTCTCTCTCTAATCATTAAGGTGATGTACAGAGAGGTTACAGTTACATAAGTCAGGTAATGAGAACATTTCTTGTCAGACTTGTTACCCCTTAGTAGAGAGAGCAAGGAACCGGACAACAAATATCAAAGCCATGTTTCCAATCTGCCTTTGACACTCTGCATAGCAAGGCAAAACAGTTTTCTACCAGGACTCCAATTTATTCCTTTTAAAAATCAGGACTAAGGGTCCCGTAAGTGAAGGAAAGGAGGGTGACTGGCAGCATGGTAACATTATTTTTTTAGGTTTCTATATTGTTGAGCTATCTGAATGATAACAGTCTCCTCATTCTCTCACAAGTGATTTGCTGGCTCGATTGGCTGGTTGCTTTCCTGGTGTGATGTTCAGTATTGTCATTTGGAAAAGACTGGTTGCATACATGGTGGAAGAGAAAAAATGGGAATTTGAGGCCCAGCATGTATATTTGAGTCCTACTTTTCTTCTTTGAACCTTTTTCTCCTTCTTACAATGATAAGAGGTCAATGATGCTGATTTGAGGGGGCATTGTGAAACTTAGAAACAGAATACAAAACTCCTGGCACCATCTTTCCACAAGTGAACAGTGCTCACCAGAGGGACTTGTTATAGAGGAGCACGAGGTATTAAGTGTGTTTGCAAAATATAAACTGTGGAACTCTCATTGCTGTTTTTCCCACATGCAGAAAAGGTGCCCTGACCATGTGCCACTCTGAACAAGTCACATCAGGGACAGGGCCCCCTTGTGATGCGTCTGTGGCCTGGCTGGAGCTGGGTACCTGCTGTTCTCTACCTGCTCCTTCATTCACTCACCTTTGGAGGATCCAAACACAGTTCTCTTCAGTGACAGACACAGGCATGTAATCACAGACACTGGGTTGCTATTTAGAAGCTCCAACTCCTTCTTTAGTCATTTTTCTGTGGGTCTGAGTGAAGAAAAAAGACTAAGGCAGCTGAAGGTCAGACAGCTGTGTGTGTGTGTGTGTGTGTGTGTGTGTGTGTGTGTGTGTGTGAGAGAGAGAGAGAGAGAGAGAGAGAGAGAAAGAGAGAGAGAGAGAGAGAGAGAGAGCTGCATGATCAGCAGAAAATGTATTTTTCAAGCTGATCCTAGTGTCACTGCAAATAGCAAAGTAAAAGAAAGGAAAGCCAGAAGGCAGGCAGAAGGTGAGGTGCAGAAGGTGAGCTAGGACAGTGGGAGGACTCTGGGAAATAGAGCTTGTTCAGTGAAAGGTGTAGTGGCCAACTGAGGTTGAAGGCTCTTTGGAAGCCTGCCAAAATCCCAGTCCTGGAAGATGCAAACATCACTCAACAGAAATCTGGGGAGCTGGCAAAGTTGAGTGGGTTAGAAGTGAAGAAGATCTATTAAGGAAGTTGACTTTGCTCAAAAGAATTGAGCATATATAGAGCCCTCAAAAGCCAGACCACTGTCCAAGGATCCAGGTTTTCTGAATAAGAAGTCTAAAGACACTGGAGAGGCAACCATTTGATTTAAGCACACCTTACTTCGGAGAGCCAAACATAATAGCAGGAAATAGACAAACACTTGCCCAGCCTACAGGCATTGCAGAAAACTCATTCTAGGACAACATGAAAGTTAATCTGTATGTATATTTCTTTTGATGGAGAGAAAATATAATAGGACACAAATATGAGACATTGTATATATGTATATGCATATATGTACACATGTTTAAATATTCTACTGCCAGTCCTCCTTGTGGTATGTGGAGCAGGAAATTAAAAGAAGTTCAGCCCTGTTTCATATTGAAGCAACATGAAAGATGTGAGAGAAGATCCTGCACAGATGCTTTCTAAGACTAGGATGCTGCTGCACATAAACTCTGCATGAAAATTCCCAGTATCAATATTCCAGGGGCTTTGTGACCAGCCTGGGATGGTAGATTTGTACATGGTGGAGTCATGTCAGGTTCAGGGATGGAGAGGCATGCAAATATAAGAAATGACTTTTGGAGATCACAGGCCATATGGGAAGAGAACTATGAAAGCAAATGTCTGAGCTGTCAGTGGTACCCAATAAGGGCATCTCAGTATGATGTATGTCTCTCAATCTCAGCTCGTTTTGGACCAGTTTTGTGCCTCTCCATTTAGCTTCAAGCAATTCTCAATTCTCAATTCTTCTATCATATTCTACCTGCTGTGGCCAGGTGGAAATATGAGCCCTGAACCCTGACAGATCTGAATTCAAACCTCAGCTCTGCCACTTCGAATGTGTAAGTCTTGTGAATGTTTTTTAGGCTCTCCGAGCCTCAGTGTTATCATCTGTAGAAGTGGCTAAACATAACTAATGTACAGTGTTGTAGTTAGGATTTCATACAATGGATTAGTTAAAGGATTTCCATAGTTTCTGGGATACACGTCAATGTCCAAGAATTTGTAACTATAAAAACTTGCTACAATAGCTTCCAGATAGATATAGATGAACTTGGGGATATGACCGAGAGCAAAGGAGCCTAGAATATGAGCTCAAGGTCAAGATGAGTTGATGCTGGTAGTCCTGCTCACCATTAAGGACAAACACATTTGTGGTTGGATCCTGAGGTCACTCACAAGCATCTTTTAAAGTCTGCTGCTATAACTACTGACCATATCTTAGTAATATTGTTTCCTGCAAAAAAAAAGCCAACCATCCCAAACACCCCAAACCTAAAGAAGTAGGAGGAACATGAAAGTGAGACGCTAGATACCAGCTGACTCTGTACCAAGCAGCTGTTGGCCTAGGAGCAACTCTTTTGGCTGTCCTGGCCTCAGTTTCCCCAACTACAGAGTGAGGGATTTGAGTACAGTAACTTCTAAAATTCCTTCTTAGTTCTGAAATTTTACAATCCTCAGAAGGATTTTTATTTTTCTCTTCCAGGAAACGTGGCCACATTGTGTATGTGAGGTCAGTTTGGTTTTTACTGAGCTGAGCTTTTTCTTCACATATGCATGCTCACTATAAATATACAGAGACACATATGTACACACAGGCATTGAAAGAGAATATTGTCCCCACACATCAGTGCTTTCAATTGAGCCATCAAGTCACTCAGGGATTTATGATGGAGAGAAAAATATGGGTACTGTTTTCTTCTCTTGGGAGAATAAAATCAGGAACTCCTTGTGGATGCAAAGCTCATATTGAGAGGAAGAAATCAAACTTCAGAGAGTGCGGGTGGCTGCATGGAAAATGAGATGGCATGTATCCTCTGGGATCTTCTATTTCCCAGTAGCACCATACCACCATACTCTGTCTATCTCAAGAGTATTTGGTGGAGCCCATTAAAAACCATCTCTTTCTGTTCTCAACTTCTCCTGGTGTCTGGATTGGTTTGGTCTTAACTTGCCTATTTCTCCATCACCCATCTGAGTCTTTGACCTGTTGGTTGCTCTCTGTGTTAGTCATGATACTATACTCTCAGGGCCTGACATTGTGGAGGGAAGGAAGTGTTGTCAGTGTTGGGGTGTGCAGTGGAAAGCACAGACTCAGTGTGCCTTCTTGATATTCTTGATATTCAGGTCTCTAGAGTGTGCATGGCTTGTTACTTCAGTCTCTGATTTCATATAATGAAAGTTGATTCTTGGCTTTCATATGATCAGTTCAGTCTTTGCATTGAACAAGCAAAATTCAGACTCACACACTCCTACCTGTGGCCCTCACTCTACCTGCTGCTGTGTCCTTTACCCCTTAGCAAGTAGACAGAGCCACTTTAGCCTGAAGTGACATTGATCACATCACACATGCTGACTGACCTTACCTCCATCTAAACTAGGAAGCCTAAAGAGAGCAAGCATGGTGGTTGGGGGGTAGACAGACATTATCTTGGTCCTATTAAAGAAGAGGACTCAAGAGATTCAGTCAGCCTAGGAACAGTGAGGGTATCCCCAAAGGAGCACACTGGCATTAATCAAGGATAAGAAGGTGTGGTGGGAAGGCAGAGTTACTGGGCAGGGGTTGTTATGGCTTCTAAGTGGAGGACAGTAAGGCCCTTGTAGAAATGTGGATTGAGTGCACTGGTGACTAGGAAAGAGATGGTGTGAAGAGAAGACTGCACATCTTGTAGATCATGAAGGATGTTCTGACTTTGACCCAGAGACAAACAAGCCCAAGGCAGCATCAAAGAAGGGAAAGTGAGGTGACTGCCCACTCTTAAAAGTTTCCTCTGGCTGCTATAGGTGAGCATATGATCTGGGCCCACAAGTGCAGTCCCTGTGAGATGATGGGCCATAACCTAAGGTGATGCCAATGGGTTGGGAGAAGGAGGGATTCCAGAGACTTGGTAGTGGCAGACTTCCTAGACAAAAACATCTACTAGGAGCCCTGCTCCAATCCAGCTGAAATTTGCATCATCAGAGCCTTCTCTCAACAGTCTTCTTGCCTACACTTGCCCATAGCAAATTGAGATGGTATAGCCGTGACATCTTCTCTGCCAGTCAGGGATCTAAGTTGCACACAATATAATCCATGCCAGCCAGTGTAGGCTGACAGTGATAGAAGTACAGGTAGAGGGCTGGGAAGGTGGCTCAGTGGTAGAGTGCTTGCCTTGCATGCCTGAGGCCCTGGGTTCGATTCCTCAGCACCACATAAGCAAAAAGAAAAAAGCTGGAAGTGGCACTGTGGCTCAATTGGTAGAGTGCTAGCCTTGAGCTGAAGAGCTGAGGGACAGCGCCCAGGCCCAGAGTTCAGGCCCCACAACCGGACACCCCCCCCCAAAACAAAACAAAACAAAACAAAAAAGAAGTACAGGTAGAGAGAAGCATGGTGGATGGGAAGTAGATAGATTTCAGTGAATACTTCCCATAGGGGCTTGGATGCTCAGAATCATTAGGAAAAGGAAGAAGCTGGTTCTAGGCAGCCTTTCAGAAGCAATGACCACAGCCTACCTCAGAAATGGCCTGCCGAAAGAGCTGGTTGTTCCATCATCAGGATGCTGTCACCTCTGTGGTCTCCTTGACAGCCAACCTAACACTGTACAAGCAAGACAGACAGCCTGTGCGCTACTGTGTCCATCTCATAATTCTTCCTTAACTCATAGCTGGGGGGTACCAAGGGGCAGTGGCTTCTGATCAAATTCAACCTTATTTGCCTCCTAAGGACAATGGAAACAGGCAAATGTAGATTGGGGGAACCTCGCATGAAAAAAATAGGTTTTTCAATCAAGGACAATGTCAGAGTGCAGAGAGCACGCTCAGAAGACTTTGGAAGGACACAAATGACAGGCGGCTCTGAGATTCACCTGGATCCCTGTGTTTTACAGTACTGTATGGCTGGGATAGTTTCTTCTTACTCACAGATGAAGAAAGTGACTCACAGCAACTAGGAAACCCACCCAATATCTACCCAGCATTTGTCCCACTCTGAATTGGAATTCTGCTTTGTCTGTCACCAAAGCTTTTCTTTCCGCAAGAGTTCCACGAAATTTTTAAACTTACCCTTTCTCACAGTAAAACTCCTCTCACACCAGTCTCTTTGTTTATTTTGCTCAATGAAAAATGAGGGGGGTGCCTGAGGGCAGGACCAGAGCCACTTTCAAGGTGGAGGTAGGAGGCATTCTTGGCATGAAGGATCAGGGCTGGGCCAAGCTGTACTCACATCAGGCTGCATCATTGGAGAGCTCTTGTTAACATACACAGCACACTGCTGCTCTGGGCAATAACAGAAGAAATACAGTCGTTAAATTTTAATTAGGAAGAAAAGAGGTTCATTATTAGTTGTCATTCCTCATTGTTTCCTAATTATGCTCATTGCATGATAACATGAAAGACTACATTTCACTTGCATTGTTCTTGCTCAAGGCTGATGGAGAAGAAAGGCAGATCCAGCTTCTCACCCTCCCTCTTTTACCTGAGCTCACCCTCTCCTCACAGCTCATCTCAATAGCCAAGAGGTAGGGGGAAGATTCAGAAATAAGAAAGGCATGGTCTTGACCTGCTCCCCTCTCCATCGCTCTCCTGCTGTCTAAATATTTGCAACACTGTTCTTTTTCCCCTTATTTTTCTATTGTTACTTTTTGACATATATTAGTACTTAAGGCATGTCCTTTGATGTGAAATATTTTGAAGATACTGAAAAAAATAGGAAGAAAGATCTAGCATGGCTCAAGTGGTAGGGTACCTGCCAACAAGTACAAGTTCCTGAGTTCAAAGTCCAGTATCACACACACACACACAAAAATAAACATGCATTGCCTTTATCCTCAAAAGGATTGCATTTCAAAATGGAGACCACTTTGATAGCAAACATCTATTTATGGAGGCAGAGAGAAGGATTTCCAAAAACTTGAAATTTGCAGAATTCCACTGTAAAAGTATGTGAGCTTCTTTTTTGTCTTTGTTTGTACTGAGGTTAAAACTCAGGGTCTCCATGCTAGCTAAGTACACACGCTATCACTTGGGCCACGTTCCCAAACTTTTTTGCTTTACTTAGTTTTTCAGATAAGGTCTCATGCTTTTGTCTGGAGTTGACCTGAAACCATGATCCTCCTCTTTTTCCAAATAATTGGGATTAAAGACACCCCATCATATTACGGATTTTTATGTATTTCTTTCAGGCCTTTTAGATATATATGAATTTTGTGATGCCTCAAGAACACTCAGATAAAACATACGTATAGGTGTGGCAGATAAGTGTGGAGGACAGACTGCTAAGTTCCCCCATAATTCTCAAATGAATCTAGCAATAAGCTTTTGAGAGGAGGTGGGTTGAGGGTACAAATTCTAGAACTAACCTGCCTATGTTCATATTTTGATTTTTCATCCTACTTCATTTCTTCTCCTACCAGTGGAAAGTCTCATGTGTTTCTATTACTGCTATCACACTTGTAAAGTGGGTCAATGCAGAGAGTATACCCTACCAGATGCCCACTCCACTTAAGATGCTTCACAACATGCTTTAGTTGTTGATTCCATCTTCTTTGGCATCCATTCTCTGATGGCTTTCTGAGCCAGTTTTAATTTCTTTTTGCTGAGAATTGCCTGAGAGCAGGGCTCCTGCAGCAATGCTCACTATTGGGAGAACACGTGAACCAATCAAAAGTTCTCTCTGTGAAGCTGAGAGTTGGTCAGAGGTTCACACCTGAAATCCTAGCTACTCAGGATGCTGAGATCTGAGGATCACAATTCAAAGCCAACCCAGGTAGGGAATTCAGGAGACCTTTATCTTCAATTAACTACCAAAAAAGTAGAAGTGGATGTGTGACTTAAGTGAGAGAACACTAGTCTTAAGCAAAAAAGCTAAGGATAATACCCAAGCTAATTCAAGCCCCAATTCTCTCCATGGCTGTTGAGAGAGCTTATAATCTTGGTTTTAGTTTTATTTTTACCTATAGGGAGACTCTGAGAATCTGCCAGAAAAGATTTTTAGAACCTTTTGATTTTGGGGGTTCAGAACTGGCCAAGAAAATCCCAATTACCTAATTCAACAAGATGACGGGTAAAGGAACTATGACTTCCCTATGCCATTTCATAGTCTCCAGGGTGTACTCCAAGCTCCATTCTGCATACCCCTGTATGACTTAGGTCTTTGCTGTCTCCTCTCTCATCATCTCTAAGCATCTGCAGGAACCTATAGATATTCCTTACCCAACCTGTGGGAGATTTCACTAAGGTCCAATGTCAGCATGGCCTCCTGAAGATAAGATCTGGTACTGACATAAGTGCCCTCACATGAAGATTGATCTTCTACTTGAGCTCTACATCACCAGGCATCTCTGGTCTCTTCAGTCTCCACAGAAGCAAAGCTCCATGATCTGTGTGGGGACACACACACACACACACACACACACACACACACACACACACACACACACACACACACACACACACACACACCTTGGTGCTTGGGCTCCTTAAGACAACTCAGCACTCACTGCTGTAAAGAGCTCTGACCAGCAGGTTTGGTGGAATGACTCATGGGGCAAATTTCTGTAGACATTACGAATATTGGGATTTGAGGATTTGAGGAAGTTCGAGAGGGCCATCGTTGAAACAAGCATACCACACTGAACTCGTGAGGAGACTTGTGAACTCCTCTCTCCAGAGTCATGACAACTACTGAACTGCCTGGGGCTCAGGAGACCTCTGGAAATAAATAACCCATACATGCAGAGTGGAGGGAGAAGGGGCAAGAACACAACTGGAAGGGAGTCTTCTCATGGGACAGGAGGAAGCTGACCTCTGCACCTCCGAGTCTGAGGATGGAGAGGAGCAGTGGTTCCTCAAGCCCTAGGCACCTGCTTATTGAACTCACCTTTGAGCCATCACCTAGTTGGTGTTTTCTATGTTAGGAACGAGAGGCAGACGAATTAAAATGAATAAGCTAACAAGATATAGCTTCAAGGGGCCCAAGCAAGTAGGGGTGTGTGTGTTTCTCCTAGAAAGCAGAACCCAGGGAAAGAGTATTCCCTCTCCAAGGCCAGAGCTATAGGAGGCATCAATCAGCTAGCCAAGGTCCCTGGCAGGGGGTGGAGAATGGGGGGTGAGAGATGCTCTGAAGGCAGACCAGGGCTCACAGAGAGGCGGGAGAGATTGTGAGGATAAGAAAGAAGCAGCCTCTGTAATTCCTCCTTCTGTCCTTCCCCCAAATATCCCCACTTCTCCCCCAGGCAGCCATTATTTCTTCAATGAGGACTGCTTGATTCTACCTGTGTCATGGGATGGTTGTGAGACTCCAATGAAATAAAGATCAAGGTGCCTTGGAAGCTTTCAAGTGGCGTACGCAGGTAAGGGAATCGTTAAAGGGTTTCAAGGCAGAGTTCACATTTTTCCATCTAGAGGAGGAAGGGGTAGGAAATGCAATTTTGCATCAAGTGTGAATACTTTTCCTTCTCAGTTTTTCATCCAGAGATACTAGAAATGTTGATGAGAGCTCTGTCTCCATCCATTTGTTCATTCATGTATTCAGCACAGACCCTTTGCTGGGTGCTTGTTGCTCAGTGGCTGGCTTTGGAATGAAGAGGGCCTTAGTTCAGGTCTCCTCTTGCCAGAGGACAACAGGGTCCCCTAGCCTATCAGGGTATCAGAAAGGGAGTCTCTTTTAGATTAAGAAAGCTAAGGACCTGATGAAATGCCGCCCAGGGCTGCTCAGTGCTGTTAAGGGGCTGCTGACAGCCATCATTAGCTGAGCTTCAGGAAGGGAGCGATAATCACCATTGAGTGACTGTAAACACCGGCTGTCCCAGAAGAGGAGCTGGCACATCCCACAACTTGTTAGCTTTTGTCTGGGCTGCAAAGAGGAAAGGGAAGTTCCCTCAGAGAGAGCACTTGCCAGCATAAAAACATAAAATCAATCGTATGGTTCTAATTTAATTTTAATTCACATTTTTATACGTGGGGTTCGTTAGAAAGGCTGACATTTCAGCTGTGGAAATCTATAAGAGCTGAATTGTCCTCATATTAGAAGATTTTTAAAAGAAGTTCTTTGTCACTGGGTTGCAATTTGTTAAAACAAACAATAGCATAACCACAGAGCAATTGGTTGACGAGATATTACTGGACTCAGCGAAAATCAAGCAATCTTTTTTAGGTTCTTTTCTTTCCCAACTGAGCTCCCTGGCAATGTCAGAAAATGACAAATTGCAGGACGAATGTAAGAGCAGTGCCTTCAAAAATACAATAGTTATACAAGCCATCTATTGTTAATGAAGAATATAATGCAATTTGCCTGTCTGTAATACAATTATGCAAATCAAAGGAGGAACTATCCAGAAATCTCTTTACATTCCGATTAAAATGAGATAATTTATCAAACAGAATATTACTGATTATGTTTATGTGTTGCACATTAATCCTGTTACAATACTGTATCCTTCTCCTAATGTAATGGATTTGTGCAATCTAACAGAAAATGACTTTTATACTATCCACAATTATAAAAATGTTCAAAGCATATCCATCCCAGTGTAATAGCACATGTCTACAACTGTGCAATAAACCTATTAAAACAAGCAGAGCTTATGAATGTAACCTTTAGCCCAATAAAGATGACAGTACAGTCAATTTTATTGTACTCATTATCTGAACAACTCCATAGATGATAAATACTAAGAACAAATTAGTTTAACCTTCTTTATCTTTTTTTCTTCTTCTTTTTTCCTTAGGAAAAGAAGACTTTAATTAATAGCATTCAGGTCTGTTTTCCCTGTCTTTATCTTTCAGTTGGTCTGATATTGATTTAATTTTATATATGAGACATTTAGAGATCTTTCCTAGAAGAGTTACTCCTCTTCATAGTTGTTTGGAATTGTGCATTTCCATTGGGTCAGGATGTTTACAGAAAGTCTCATTTCCCATATCGTTTGTGTTCAGCATATTGGGAGCTTGTACGTGGTGGGTAGAAACATTGCCTGAGCAGCCCTTCTCCACAGGGAACACATGCATCTCCATTCTTGTATGGACATCACAGCCAAACACTAATGAGGAGTATTGTCAGGAACAACAAGAGCCCCCAATAATTGGTGAAGGTCTCACTTGTGCTGCTATTGCCAAGGATAATCATTTTTGCATTTATACCAATCTCTTCTACCTTGATGAGAGTCATTAGCATCTGACAGTGAGTGATAATGTGCTTAAATTTCACACCTCTTGGCCTTGTTTGCATTGTCAACATTTTCCCATATGCATGCTTCCACACTAAGCAGGCAGGTTGACTTCAACAAATGTTTATCCTTTGTAGTGAAAGTGTAAACCCCTCCCCCTGTCCCCCATGTAATTGTAAACTCTCACATTGTTTTACCATGCCTTTAAATACCTGAAAGCTATTGTTGCTTCAGATTATGCCTGAATTGTTATTTTTCCTCATAATATTGGGGTTTGGGGAAAGGGGAAGTAGATTTTCCTTTTTTGGTTAGTACTGCCAAGTCAATAAAAGGCAAAAAAAGATAATTATGAAAAAAGCATTTCCTTCACTTCTAAACAGAAGTGTGTGTGTGTGTGTGTGTGTGTGTGTGTGTGTGTGTGTGCGCGCCACACACACACACACACACACACACACACACACACATGCACTCACACATACTCACACATGGTACACAGTGGAGAAACCTATCATCTTTTCTCAACAAGCCAGCATTCATTGCAACTGTAAAAGTTTAATTTTATTCCTAAAGATACAGATGAAAGAAGGAAGAAAGAAAAAAAGGAAAAGGATAGATTTATAGTTAATACACAATAGTTCCAAGTAAGTTCCTTGACTTAGGTAAACAAAGCATAAATTGAAAATGTCATTAAGTTCAAAGACATTTGTGCATATCTAACATACTGAATATCTCTGTCTCTCTCTCTGTCTCTGTCTCTGTTTCTCTCTCTCTTTATAGGTATCATCAGGCACAACTACTAATCAAGCACATAAAATTAATCAGAATTAACTATTGGAAGTATAGTTTCTATTGACTATACATTGATTTCTCACCATTATGATTGAAAAGTCGTAAGTTGGCTCATCTTAAGACAGGGATCATATTAATACCTAGAGTGTTTCCATAACTTTCCATGGTAGTTTTGAAGTGAAATCTTTCACTTCCACAAAACGAGTCCTTAACAATTCAGTGAGGGGAGCTGGAACCTGGCTTGATGGGCAGAAAGATTTTTTCTTTCTATGACTGTTTGGAGTGCTGTTGAGTTTTGTTTTCTTCGATTTAGACTCGATTATCCCAGGTGGAGAAATTTGAGGAGGAAAAAATTTGTTTTGCCTTGGGCAATCTGGGAAGATTTTTTTTTTCATCTTTGCTCAGGAAAAAAAAAAAAAAGCAAACCCTTCACTCAGAAATATTTCCCAGGCCAGATCAAGGAAATCTGATAAAAAAAATGGGAATCTTAGAGATGTAGTCGTAGCAATGGGAGTGAAGAGTCTGAGGAGACAGCACATATGGAAGGCATCAATCTCCCTGCTGCCGGCTGAGAAGGGGACCACGCCTCCCTTTCAGACACCAGTGTTGCTGAGCTATACCCAAAGCTTAGGGTCTGAAGACAATGGCAGCAAGAGAGCAAGATTTTGATGGATGATTTGGGCTCTTCTGAGCTGTGCCAAGCTGTCTTAATAATGTGTTGGAAGCTTGGGAATGGTATTTCCAGACACTTCTGCCATAAAATGGGCCAGAGAAAATGAGCCAGGTGTGGTGGCTCATGCCTGTAATCCCAACTACTTTGGAGTCAAAGATCAAGAAGATTGCAGTCTAGCAAGACCAAGGCTCTGAGTTCAAACTCAAGTGCCATTAAAAATATAAAGAAAAAGAAAGTAAAAGAAAATTAAGAAAAAAGCTGGAAGTGGCGCTGTGGCTCAAGTGGTAGAGCGCTAGCCTTGAGCTGAAGAGCTGAGGGACAGCGCCCAGGCCCAGAGTTCAGGCCCCACGACCAGACCCCCCCCCCAAAAAAAAAGAAAATTAAAAAAAAATGAAATGAACAGTATATATCAGAGCAGTGTATATGAGAGAGCAAGTATATGATGATGGAAGGTAGACGGTGCTATTCAGGATGGACAGTTGGAGTGTAAAGGATGTTAGTAGGTAATAAATACTTGCTGAGAGAAAAGTAGAGCAAAACAAAAGGAGAAACCAATCCAGAGGGTAGAGAGATGAGACCCACAGTTTAATAGAGAGACTGAAGCAGGTAAATATGGTAAAAAAAACAGCATCAACAACAAAATACTTCATGTACAGTATGTGTTAAAATGGAATAACAAAGCTTATTAAGATTGGTTTGGGGGGGAGGGGAAATGAGAGTGTGATGGAGGAGGTGAGTGACCAAGAAACATGGCTTTGTAGTCTTAAATATAGATATATGATAAATGTGTATAGTACATAAATAATGCATAACATAGATTTAAAAGTCTTTAGTTGCCAGTCCTAGGGCCTGCCTCTGTCTCTTTCTCCATTCTGGGCAGCTAACTTCAGGAATGACCTCTCCTATGGGTCACACCACAGTCACTTCATTTAGTCAAACTTTAGGAGGCAACTATGATGAGACACAATAACCCTGAACTTGTGAGTTCTAGTAGTCATGAGACAGATAGGACAGCTCAACTCTCCCAGAAGTAATTGGCTAAGAGTGCAACACTGTTGGTGTTACTAACAGGCTCCTGTTGTAAGTGATCTTGTAAATGTTTGTTTTTCCTTTAAATAAGCTAAGATGTTAGAAACTGGGACTCCCTAAGTGACAGGTGTTAGACCCTTCTCTGGAGCCTCGGGGGATTTGAGCAAAGGTCTCCTAGCAATCAGCTGGCTGAACTCACCTCATGTCAGTCAAGCTGCCTTACACACTCCGAGAGGCCTCAAAGAAGCAACTCAGCACCACGGCTGCTCTCTGTCAAAACACATCTCCATCTCAGGAAGGTGCTGTCTCAGCGATGACTTTTTCAAACACCTTGTGCCTTACCTTTTGGCCATCACAAGCCTTTCTGAACTCTAGATGACCATCAGCCTTTAATGCAGCCCCGAATGGGGGAGCCTCTCTCCCTCCATACCTAGGACTATGACTGGGGCAAAGACAATTCTTGATTTGTAAAAAAAGTACTGTTTGTTTGTTTTTTGGGGGGTACACAAAAAGGCTGTTTGGCTCAATTTTTGAGCCAGTCAGGTGATACCCTCCTTATGCTGCTCTCTGCTATGGCCATATTAACCTGGAGGGCTTTTCTCTGCCTTACTTTTAATCTTTATCATTACTAGAGAGAGGGAAGCTAATAATACTCAAGAAAGAATAGCACACTTGGCAGCAGGATGGTAGCAACAGCAGAGGTGGAGGGAAAAACAAGGGATGCCAGAAGTAGAGAGCAGGAGGAGAACTGAGGCTAAAGAAAGACAGAAGGCTATGTGGAGAACCATGGGCTCTGGTCACTGAAAGGATTTTAAAGAACTACTAATCCTTACGTGCTGAGAGTCTTAAATACGCTATGGCTTGGCAGCTGTAACAGTAGGATCCCTACACTCTAGGCCTGAGGGTAAACATGCTGTAAAACCTGTTGCTGTAGGGCTGAGGATCCCAGTCCTGGATGCCTGCATAGACATGCAACACTAGAAGGCATCGCTTTGCTGTTGCTTGCTGTTGCCTGCTGCTGCCACTCACTGCTGCTAGAAACCAAGAAATACACTAGCTGCCAAGTGCCAGGGCTCCTGGTGGTTAAACCTCAGAGCAATAAAGCTCCAACCTGAATACTTAGAGCTCTAAGTCTCTGGCTTATAAAGTCTGGAGCATACACTCTCTGGACTTGGAGCTTTAAATCTATGGGCCCACCAGTATAGTTCCTATGTCTTAGACACACAAGGTCTTAGGACTGGCAGCATTGGAATTACTCCTCATCCAGCCATGATTCCTAGTTATGTACAGCAAAAAGACCCCAGCCATGGGGCTGGGAATGTAGCCTAGTGGTAGAGTGCTTGCCTAGAATGCATGATGCCCTGGGTTCCATTCCTCAGTACCACACAAACAGAAAAGCTGCTGTGGCTTAAGTTATAGAGTGCTAGCCTTGAGCAAAAGAAGCTCAGGGGCAGTGTCCAGAGTTCAAACCTCAAGACTGGCAGACAAAAAAATAGCCAGATGGCTGAGAGCAAGGGGTCATTTCCTTACAAATGTCTTCCAAACACAGGTCTTCTTAAGGAAAGGACCACAATTGTGGTTTCAAAGATACTATTTTCATGATGTTGGGCTTGTATTTGAACTCCTGGCTCCAAGGTCATAATTGACTTAAAAATATACTTTGATTTCTGCTCAAACAATCCCCTTCTTGGTATAATATTTCCACAAGTTTTTGTAGGTACAATTTCTTTTTTGTGTGTGTGTTATTTATTCCAAATGAAACACCACCCCACTCACTGCAAATGACTTTTGGTGCCCCTTAATATCTTAGGAATTTCTTTCAGTTGCTTGTCTGTCTAAAATTATCCATGGCTCCTGCACGGGTGGGTAAAGTTAGTGCCCCCAAAGAGTTATAAATCCAGTGTCCCACTGAGTCATTGTATCAGATCCAAAAGTGTATGAATTGCTGCCCCAAGATATTTCTTTATTCTTTGTTATGAAATAGGTAACCAGATCTCACTAAATGGAAATCCTTCTTCGAAGCCGTTTTGGCATCTGACTCTGCTTTCAACTCCTGCAAACCTTATTTTGGAAAAATGGTCATTTATAATATCAACATTTCTATATCATGTTTTAAAGACAGTTACAGGCATTTGGAGTAACCACAAGCCAGAGCTGTCTACTTCTAATCTAACAACCCCCTAGGTTGAAACCAGAGTGAAACTTAGAGACAGGCAGCCAAGAGCTGAAAAACTCTTGAGGGATATTTATAATCCCCAAATTCAACCAAAATTGTTTCCACTCAAAATTAATACTTGGAAACAGATTTTGAAGCCCAAATTTAGACTCTGTCTTCAATTTCTTGGTTCACTATGGGAGCCAACTTGCTTGAAATAAATGTGTTTGAAGCTGATTGAACATTAACATGATTGTCTTTTACATTGAAAAGACAAATAACACAAAGTGTTTAAAGGGATGCTGTCTTTATCCAAGGGTTCTCAGAGCCAAAGACCAGGGGTTGGCTGGTGGCCATAGCCAGGAAACGTCATTACCAGGCGTATGGATTGCACCTCTGTTTACACATGTTATTTTTCTATGGCTTAAGTAAGAGTCCCTATGTGGTGAATGTAGTTGCAATTCATATTTATGGGGGTAATGTGATACAGTGGAAAGCATTTGGCCTTGAAGTTAGAAAATGGAGGTTCAAAGAATTGCTTTATCAGTTTCAAGCTGGGCAATCTTGAACAAATCATGCTGCTTGGAATCTCAGCATCTCCATATATAAAGTGAAGCTGACCAGCTCTCCTTTGCCTCCCTCTTCAGAACTGATTAGAAGCCTGAGTGAAGAAATGAACGTGCAAGTACTCATCAGAATTCCAAATGTATAGTGTCACTGTGTTGTCCTATTTGTTTTAGCATACTGTTCAAATTTTAACAATTCTTGCAAGGTCAGATTGGAGTATTATGCCTTGGTTAGCCAGTAATTAACTGGGAAGATAGAAACATGAATACAAGCAAAAAAGGGATTTCCCAAAGATGAACCCTACAATTAACATTAACTAGGACATCACCTTTGTCTTGAATATCTAAAGACCCACCCACCCCCATTCCTTGAGATTGTAAAAGGCTTTGCTGGCTATTCATCTCAACCAATGTAAATAACTAAGTTTTTAATTATTCATATATTTCCACATTCATGCATTTCATAGAAATGAATTGAAGATGCATAAAATTTTAGTCATGGTTCTTTGTTAGGATTGCCAAGTAACAGAAATTTGAACTTCAGGCAAACAGTGCACAATTTGTGAGTATTCATACTTTAAATTTACACTTTTTTATTTTTTATTGTAAAGATACTATATACAGAGGGTTATAGTTACATGAGCAAGGTAATGAGTACACTTCCTATTGAGCATTGTTAACCCCTCCATTGTTTTCCCCCTACCATCCCTTTCCTCCCTACCTTCCCCAAGGCTCTTTTTTTTTAATTGTTTACACTTGTTTTTAAATTGCCCAAGTAATAACAAATTACTGTTTTAAAATATTGAGTTGACCAAAACTTAAAAATATTGCACAGAATAGTCTTATATTGAAAGGTTATTTATTGGTATTCAGAATGAAACTATACCTGAGCATCTTACATTTTTATTTCTTAAGTATGGCAATCCTATCCATGTGCTGGGAATGGAAGAATCCTGCCTGCAGACAACATTCATATTATAGGGACAGACGACAGGTGTGTGAACAGGTAAGTGTAGATGCATCTTCACTTTCAATGACAGGAGGCCCCAGTGAATCCATTGTAAACTGAAAATATCCAAATCAAAAACTCATTTAGTGTGCAACATCTAAATAGCATAGTTGAGGCTAGTCTACCTTCAACATCCTCAGAATATTCACATAAACCCATACAGGACAAATTTATCTAACACTAAATATATTTTGTAGTATTGGTACCACAAAGAATTGGTTGGCTACCTTATTGAAAGTGAAAGAAGAATGTGTGGGTATCCTTTCACACTACCATCAAGTGAAATGATTGTAAAGCTAATCACCATTCAGGAACTGCCTGAATTATGAAGACACATTGAACTAGGTACTGTAAGGGCTTAGCCCAATTTAAAAGGTGAAAGGGGCCAAGTACTGGTGGCTCATACCTGTAATCCTAACTACTCAGGATGCTGAGATCTTAGGATTGATGTTTAAAGCCAACCCAGGCAGGAAAGTCTGGGAGACTCCTATCTCCAATAAACCACCGAAAACCAGAAGCCAAGCTGTGCTCAAAGTGATGGAGTACTACCTTGAGCAAAAAGGGCTCAAGAACAGAGTCCAGGCCTTGAGTTCAAACCTCATGACTGACCAATAACTAACTAACTAACTAACTAACTAACTAACTAACTAACTAAATAAATAAATAAATAAGTGGATGGGAAGGATTTTTTGGAAACATGATTTGAAAAAGTGGGCATCTGAAAGTACTGGTGATGGGCACTGGTGGCTCAAATCTGTAATCCTAGTTACTCAGGAGGATGAGATATGAGGACCAAGGTACAAAGTCATCCAGTAAGAAAAGTCCTTGAGATTCTTATTTCTAGTTAACCATCAAAAAGCCAGACAGAAGCACCAAGACTTGAGGTCAAGCCCGAATACTGGCACAAAAATAAATAAAGAAAGAAACAAAGGGAAACAAAAAGAAAGGAAGGAAGGAAGAAAGAAAACAAAATAGTGATGCAGGCTGCAAATTCACAGGCAAAGGATGAAGTAAATACAGTGGGTCTGGATTGTGGGGGGTGGGAGGGATGAGCTTGGTCTGGAACAGTTATAAGTCTCTGGGACATGAGCCTTAAGTGGCAATGAAAGGTGGCAGAAAATGAGCTGGAGGACATGAGGTCAGGCTGGATTTTAGAGCTAGCAGCTCATAGGCCAAAGGTTTGGGTTTTGTTAGGGGGTAATTAACCTTTGGGAGGGTCTTAGGTAGAGGAGTAACACCACTTGATTAGCAACAGACCTTCAGAAACTTCATGAGAGTAAGATTATAGGAAGTCCAAAGTGGAAGCAGGACCTCACTGTGAAAGTCTCAGAAAAAGGAAATGGAGGCCTGGGCTCTACAAGTGGAGACTTTCCTGTGGGTTTCATAGAGAATATGAAAGAATGATAGCATGAGCAATACTGTGAATGGTGGTAACTGTTACTGAGCTGTGGAGGAGAAAGTCATCTCAAGGGAAATAGAGCATTTGGGTTTAGACTGCTCTGTGTAAGCTGTCCAGTAGGCAGGGCAGATAGTCTGGTGATGGCAATGGGTCACAGAAGAATAGAAAAGGATGAGATTGAAAGAATAGCTATAGCTGAGCCATCTAGAACCTCATTGGCCATTGGACAAAATTTCAGCATTATTGTAATATTGAAAATACCAATGCAAGATTTAAAAACATATGGAAGTCAAGTGTTTTAGCTTTTACTATGAAAGGATCAGATTATTGGGTGGAAATTTGCATTGTTATCTCAGAGCTTGTCTCCTGGGGAATCTTGTTAAAATTCAGAATCATTTGGGAAGACAAGGCATGAAGATTACAATTCTGAATTTCTAACAAACTCCTGAGGACACAGAGTTGGTTGTGGGCCACATGATGAGTAAAATGTTAAGGCTTGCTTGAACAGATCTGGTAAGAGATGATGTTGATCTACACTTTACAGGGAGCAGTGGGAATGGAGAGCAGAGACTAGGTTTGAGGTATAGCTGGAGACAGAATTGAGTTAATGAGTTGTATGTGAAGGGTGAAGGGGAATGAGTTCTGTTTTGACTTGTTGGGGCTGTGACGCCTGTGAGACCGTCAACTAGACAAGTAGTAATCACATACAACTCTGGGGTTCAGATCACAACTTCAGGCTTGAATATAAACTCATGAGTCAAACACACGGAGACAGTGCATGGGACTCACTGTGTTAATCTAGGACAATAACACAGGCAAAAACAAAATGGTCCAAGTTCAGGATGACTGTGATTTGTTTGTATATATCATATTTAGGAAAATTCTAAATAAACCACAAAGATCAAGAATCAAAACCTCAAAAGCTGAACAATGACAAGAAACCTGAGAGAATGACAGAAGTGGTTGGTTATTGGACAATCGTGAATACTAAGGACCGTTGGTACGTGAGATTTGAAGGACTGAACTCAGTAGCTGCTACTCATTTTTCCATAGGGCAGTGGACCCCAAGATTTATGGGAAGCCTTCCAAGTGTTGACAACTAAGCCAATGTTTTCATATATGATGCTGACCATATAAAAGATGTGAATGATAGATTTAAGCCATAAGATCCTTGTTGGCATTTTCTGTCACAAAGTATCAGATTTACCATTAATTGTTTTGATTACTAGTGAGGGAAGAAGGAATCCTCTTCCTCCAGAAGACCTGGAAGAGTGTAATGTCCTGAGTCCAGATTTGAATCCTGATTACTGATTAGTGATCCTAACACACATTGCCATAGAACTTTATAGCTCTCTGCTCAGCATAAGAAAAAGCAAACTCAGTGTTTCTGTGAAGAATGGCAACATATAGTTTTGGTTTAAGTGGTGAAATGGTGAATGTTTAGTGGGGGCTATGAATAGGAAATTTGTGGGTTTAGTTGGAAATGTGATTCAGAAAAAAAGCTAGCAGCCTGGATAAACTTTCCACAGTCACAAATTTGGAGGTTTGAGAAGGTCTTTGGATGTCTCCCTGGAGAATCTTTGAGATGATTTCTGACTGTGAATGGGAGAAAATATGTGGTCTAGCCAAAAATCAGGATCAATTAAGGATAGACAAAAAAAATCTATTTGCTTACTGATGGCAGCCCAGATCTCTTCTGAACTGTATGCTCAGGTAGAAAGAGTAACATTCTAAAAGGAGAAGAGTTTTATTTGGTAATGAAGTGTGTATGTGTTCACAGACACAGGCTGTTGCTCCTCTGTGTTACAGTTGATTTGGGACACAGTCAAGAGGGAGGGCAATAATCCTATTTGTATTTGACTTGCAATGCCTCAGCTAACATTTTTATGAGAGAGAAAGGATGAGAGAGAATGAGAAATGAATACTGGGGTTTAAAATCAGGGCCTCATGCTCTTGTCTTAGCCTTTTTCTGCTCAAGGATGATGCTCTATCACTTGAGCTACATCTCCACATCTGACTTTTTGCTGGTTAATTAGAGGTTAGAATCTTTTGGGCTTGTTGGCCAGGGCTGGCTTTGAATTGTGAGTCTCAGATCTCAGCCTCCCTAGTAGCTTAGATTACAGGCATGAACCACTGGCTTCGAGTTCAACCAATATCTTTCAGGGAATCAAAGCATTTCTTCATTTCTGCCCTCAAGTTATCCAAGTATATCACATTCTAGGATACAGATGGTTCTTGTAGTCAGCATCAGCCTTCCTTTGTTCCTCCCTACAGTGGTCTCGGTATTGTCCAACAGCCATCACCATTGGCACAAAGAACAAAACGACTTGCTGCTGGCTAGAACAGCCAGTATTATTTGCCAACCCTGTTCCTTTCACAGAAGTTACTATCTCAGCTTGACTCTCTTGATGTAAATAAAAGGGACAGAAACAATGCAGATGTTACAAGGACAAAAGTGCTCAGCGCAGCACCTGATATTCAGTAGGTGTACAATAATTCTCTCCTTCCATTGTCTTCTTAGTTTCAAATGTGAACCAAATCTCAAAGCCTTAGAATCCAAACTGAGTGTCTCCAAGTTCTGCTTAATCTCTCCAGGAGGTTTAGGGTGGGCTAGACAAGGATGACTGCAGGATCCTACCCAGAGGTCCCGGGATTCTCTAGGCAGGCATGCACATTGAGTGTTTTCCCCAAGAAAACTTGACCTTTGCTACACTTAATAAATCAATTAGTAAGCACGGCACATTTATTCTACAAGCTTTGACTTGCTTGCCATATGCTCAGCGTAAGACATGGTCTTGGTCCATAAGGAGCCAGTCGTCCAATGGGGAAGATCGGACTTATAAACAGAAAGTGCCATAAAGCATTACAAATATGTATTGGGTGGCAGATGTTGGAGCCAGCTTGCCCTTACATCTGGAAAAAATATGAATTGCGACATTTTCTGAACGAAACTCTGTAAAAGTACTCAGCATGCTGAGTAGGCAGAATGTGGTAGTGTTTGTCACCCATTGTCCTCAGTCCTATGATCTTCTTTGAGCAGGATTAGTCCCTCTTCTACTCTAACAACAAACCCAGAGAGTATATAGACCACTATTTTCAGGTAGCATGCAACCTATGTGAATGAAATTATATCAAGGGCCAGAGAAAGCGATATCAGCCAGTCTTGTAGAAGAAACAAGCCAAATCCAGGAAGAAAAGGTCAAGGTTTGGGACTCGTATTATTTGGTGAGCTGAACATATGACTTCCCTCTGGACGGTTCCTGAGGGGGCTGCTGCTCCCCTGGCTGACAGGGCTAGGAATAAATGGCCTGTATACTCCTGTTTTCACACAGTACATCAGCTCTAAGTGAAAGGTTTGTGTTGCTGCCAAGAGCAGAAAATGATAGCTCTGCATCATTTTCAGAGGAGAGGATGCTTTAAAGCAGATTCTGGCTCCCAGAGAGGTATGGATGAGATGTTCATCTGGGGCCTCCCAGGACATCTGGTCCACAAGGCCCACCCAGTACCGCCCCTTCTAAGCAACATTCAGGGCTGGGGAATGCCTTGCATGCTTCAGACATCTGGGATGGTATTCAGACCCTTGTCTTCTACCTCTCAGTGAAGAGCAATATGTTCTATAAATGGAGATTAAATTAAAATAGAAGCTAGTTATTTATAGGAGCAAGCAGAGCATGGTCTACTTTTCCATAGAACATCCAGGGTCTGTATACAACTGATCATTGCCTGGCCTGGACATTAAGCAGGCTGCTCTGACATAGTATGAGGCAGCAGCCAACAAAGGTACATGCTCAGCATTGCTTCCTGGACCCCTGGATCCCTTTGCTTTACCAACTTTGTGTTCCACTACAGCTTGGTGTTGGTTGCCTGAGAACCCTGTAATACACACTTACCCTTTGAGTTTGTTTTCCTCTTCTCCCCTGCCCCATAGGGTGGTGATTGAACCTGGGGATTTGTGCATGCCAAGCAATTATTATATCATGGAAGTATATCCCCAGCCCTCCCCTTTCTTTTACTCTCCATTCTGCCCTGGGGTTTACGCTTCTCTTTCCTCCTCAGATGATGTGCATTATTCCCAGGTCTTTCATTCTTCAGCTACTTCCTTTCCAGTTCACGAGCAACATTTTCCTATCCTAATAGTGCCCCAGGATTTCCTGGTTATGTATCCTGCTTGGCCTTGCTAGTTGAGGCTTGTGGATCTGGATTTGATTTCTTCCAGGTTCATCACTCTTTCCCTCCATCCCTCTCTCCCTTCTGAAGGTTAAAGGAGGTCATTGAAGAGTTCCAGGAATTAACTGAAGGACCATGGAAGGGTTAAGAAGGTGGAAAATGGTAGAAAAGATGAGATTGTGGAAGATGAGACATTGAGAAGTGCCAAAGATGGTAATCAACTGCAAGTTCTGATAGAGAAGAGTTCTCAATTATCCCACCAAAGAATGGAGTTGAGTGGTCTGACACAGAAGGCTCAAGAACTATAATCTAGCCACTGAGTATTGGCACTCTAAACTCAGAGTAATAAGTCTTTGGTTTGAACACTGAGAGCAATAAACATCTGGCTCTGAAAATTTAGAACTGATAAGCCTTCAGTTCTAAGGGCTTGGAATTACAATGCCTCTTGGTTTGGAAGCCCAGACTATGAGCTTCTGTTATTCAAGGCCATCAATGCTAAGGGAGCTGCTCCTTTGCCTATCCACAATTTCCATTTAGATAAAGCAGAAGAACCCCTAGGAAACCATTTGTGACACAACTGTTGGGCCAATTTACCCTATTTTCAGCCTATACCTTGTGATGATGGTTAATTCTGTCCATCTAACTGGGGTACAGGTTGCCCAGAGAACTAGTAAAGCAGTATTTATGAGTGTGTTTTTTGAGGTTAACTCCAAAAGAGGTTAGAATTTGAATCTGTAGATTTAATGAAGAAGATTGTTCTCACCACTGTGAGCAGGTATCATCATCTAATCTGCTGAGGAACTAAGAGAATGGAAAAGTGTTGGAAAGGCAAATTTGCACTTCATGCTTGAGCTGAGACATCATCTTTTTTTTTATTTTTCTTGCATAGCACTTATGCTTGTCTTGTAGAAGCATAGCACAGGACTTCTCAGTCTTCATATATGTATAAGGCAATTCCCCTGTCTTTATATATCTATGTAGGTATATATGTATGTATATGCATTTATGTATATAAATGTATATATACATCGATTTATCCATTCATCAACATATATGTATGTATGCATGTATCTATCTATGCATCCATACATCTATCTAGTCAACAATTTATCCATCCTATTGGTTCTGTATCTTTGGAGAACCTTAATATATACCTTGTGCCTTCTTTGGGTAGCTTTATGTTCAGAAGCCCTGGGCCTTTTTTGCAAGGGTCTTCAGGGAACATTGAATTTCACATTACTTTTTACAAAACCTTCCTCTGAGGGTACCAAATTGGATATCTTGTTGCTTATCAGTGTTTTATCCATCTCCAAAAGTCCTGTTGAACTGTATTTTGTCCTGTTGTCTCTACTCTTGTTATTTTGGTCTCAGTGGCCTGGCATCTTTTTATGTTTTTTCTTGTTATTGTTGTTATTGGGTGGAAGAGGAAATAAATTCTTATGTTTTGGTTAGTCCTGACACTGATAATGATGGTAGGTTGATGGCTTCATAGGAATATGTTTATCTCCATACCTAAATTGTATGCATTAAATATCTACAGCTCTTTATGTCAATTGTATCTAGATAAAGAAGTTTTAAAATTCTATAACGGCCTAAAAAGTAAATGAAAAGAAAGGAAAGAAATCAATGAAAAATTATAAAAACATCCTTTCAATTTTTCAAATCATAGCTCACATCTTAAAACAAAATCCAAGTGAGACAAAGAATGTTTAAAGTCATATTTGGCCTGTGGGTATTTTGATCTCTTCCAAGGGCCTGTTATGAAGACCAAAACTGAGACAAGAGGTATAAAGACACCACAGCAATGAAAGTTAGTGTGGCTAATAAAGCAGAGGGTAAATGGCAGGGAGGCTCACTCGACAGGGGGAGGGATTGCAGATGCTCCCCTGAAATCAGCAAACCAGGACTGAACCTTCCAGAAGAATCAAAGGAATTTTGAACCCAGGAGCATTTGACAGGCTTTTTTGGCAAGAGGTTTTATGGGGCTGTATTAGTTGTCTATTTCAGGGCTATAAATCATCCCCAAATTTAGTACTTTAAAACAACAAACACTGATTATCTCACAGAATCTGTAGTTCAGGAATTCAGAAGCAGTTTAGCTGGGTAACTCTGGCTCAAGGCCCTGTATGTCGGTGCAGACCAGATGTTGGCTGGGTATACAGTCATCAGAAGGCCTTCCCCAGCTAAAGAACTAACTTCCAAGCTCACTCATGGGGCCACGAGCACAGGGAATCGTCTGCTTTCTGGCAGTTGGTTGGAGGCCTCAGTGTCTCCTCAAGTAAGACTTTCTCCATAGCCTGATGGTGGCTTCTCCAAAGTGAATAATCCAAGAGGCAATGCAAGAAGCCAATGTACCTCCTGGGATCTTGTCTCAGGATGTACTTCTTTGCTACCACTTTATTAGCTGCAAATGAACCTCAAAGTTCAGAATGCTCAAGGGAAAGGGGATTAGGCTCCACCCTTGAAGGAAGGAACATGAGGGAATTTGTGGATCTGGAAAGCCATTATAGGACCCTTTTGATTCCTCAGCTTTTGGATAATGTCTTATTTTTGTTCTGTTTTAATCTCTTCTCTTTCTCTCACTCAAATGCTATGATTTGAGTGCATCATTCAAATTTTATGGGTTGGAAACTTGGTGCTTAATGTAGCAGTATTGGGTGAGGAGGTATTTTTGAGGGGGGGGTGTAATTGTGTCATAAAGACAGCCTTTGGGAATAGATTAACCAATTCATGCATTGGTGGTTTATAGAGAGAGTGGCTTTGCTTTAAAGCAAGCTTTGAAGTATACTTGCCCTGCCTTGCCATGTGATGTCCTCCATTAGGTTAGGACCTAGAACAAGAGCCATTATGTACCAGCCCCTCCAGCAAATTTATGCTCTTTCAAAAATTACTCAGTCCCTGGTATTTGCATACAGCAACTGAAAATTGTCTAAAATTCTCACCTATCATTCTGGTATGTATGTTTCCTACTTAGAAATCACCCTAAGATTATTTTGTTAAAACCTGAGAGCTAGCCACTCAAGACTTCCTGAGGAAGATATTGTCTTTGTCTATATTTATTCATTTCATTCAACAAATATTTATTCAGTATGTAGAATATTCCAAGATTAGTTCACAAAAGGTACGACAGTTACTACAGTTCAGTTCATTTATTTGTTCAACAAATTTTAATTGGGTGTTTATGATACCTCAGGCTCCATTGCAGTTCTGGGTATACTGCTGAACAAGGCACAGGATGTGACTTTTCCAACTTCTGGACTTCCATTCTGTGTGGGGCTCCTTTTGGAAAATCAGGCTCTGTGCCTTAGGTATCTTACCTTCCCACACAAGGTTGGAGTCACAGAGACAGAGATTGATGGATGGTAGTAGAATAGGGCTTCATCTTGGCTCTGCATTTTTGCTCTGTATAAAGGCCAAGAAGTGGAGAAGGGAGGAGAATATCTAACCAGGGAGGAGGCTGTATATCTACCCCAGTATGTACTGATTCAAAACTCAGAGAAGTAGACAACCAAAAGTCCCCAACCCAAGGAGCTGGTGATAAGAAACAGACCAGGTATCGGGTCTGGATTCCTCCTGGGTAGATGTCTTAGTTGTATTCCATCTACTTGAGGCTTCTGATCATTGCTGGGATCATAGGCACATGCCAATGAGTCTGACTTCTTACCTGGGAATAGAATCTAAAAGCCTTTTCTGCCCTGACTTGGCTCAATATATAATCCAATCATTCTCTAGTCTTGCAAGTTACAAAGATTATCAGCAGATTATCAAAGACTATTAGTCCTGGGCACCCAGCTCCTCAAACCAATGCTTGCTTGCTTGCTTTATTTCCTCCCTCCCTCCCTCCTTCCCCCCTCCCTCACTCCCTCCCTCCGTCCCTCCCTCCCTTCCTTCCTTCCTTCCTTCCTTCCTTCCTTCCTTCCTTCCTTCCTTCCTTCCTTCCTTCCTTCCTTCCTCCTCCTCCTTTCTCCTCCTCCTTTTCTCCTCCTCCTCCTCCTCCTTCCTTCCTTCCTTCCTTTCTCCCTCCCTCCCCCTCTCCCTCTCTCCCTCCCCCTCTCTCTCGCTCTTTCTTTCTTTCTTTCTTTCTTTCTTTCTTTCTTTCTTTCTTTCTTTCTTTCTTTCTTTCTTTCCTTCCTCCTTCCTTGTTCCCTTCCCCTCTCTTTCTTCCTCTCTTTCTGTCTCTTTCTTTCCTCCTTCCTTGCTCCCTCCCTCCCTTCCTCTCTTTCTCTCTTTCTTTGTCTCCCTTCCTTCCTTCCTTCCTTCCTTCCTTCCTTCCTTCCTTCCTTCCTTCCTTCCTTCCTTCCTTCTTTCTTTCTTTCTTTCTTTCTTTCTTTCTTTCTTTCTTTCTTTCTTTCTTTCTTTCTTTCTTTCTTTCTTTCTCTCTGTCTCTTTCTTTCTTTCTGCCTCTGCCTTTGCCTTGGCCTCCCCCCCCCTTCTCTTCTTCTCTCCCTCAGTATTGGGGCTTGAACTCAGGGTCTGGTCATTGTCTCATAGCTATTTTACTCAAGACTCTCTGCCACTTGAGCCACAGCTCCATTTCTGGCTTTTTGTGATTAATTGTAGATATTTCATCCACTTCCTACCCAGACTGGTTTCTAATGTCAATCCTCAGATCTCAGCCTCCTGAGTACCTAGGAATACAGGAGTGAACCACAGTGTCTGGCTCTGTACCAACGCTTTTAAGTTTTGTGACCTGGGGCCTTAGTCAGAGAGACACAGTTGGTCCATAAACTACCATGCATAGATATTCAGGGAAAAGCTGATGGAAAATTTGAGGGAAAAACAAATCACTTTCTGGGCTAGTGACATGGGATGCATGCAGAAGGGAGCAATTTTAAAAGCTGAAGGTGAAAGGGAGGAAGGAACATTTGAGTTGCTAGATGGGGTAGGTTGATTCCGGGGCTGCTGGAGCCTGGGTGGCTGGTGGGAGCTTTTCTGCTCTGTTGGGGTTGTAATTACAGCATCTGAAAGCTTGCGTGACATTCCTAATTTTGGAGAAAATGGGACACTGATATCTGTAAGAACACTCAGGCTTAGGTGGCTGATTAACACTTGCACGTAGTACAGAAGCAAACCCAGAAATAGTGTAGGCACTAGGAAATATTATTATTAAAAGAATGTAACGATGGAAATGAAAAATGTAAATGCCAACTCTTTAGAGAGGTTTAAAGAGATTAATTGGAATAATAAAACAACTGGAAGTCAAATTGGTTATGGAACTGTGCTTTGAAATGATGAATTCTATTTGAAGTCTGTTTTCCTTTGGTGTGTTCTTTTTTGGGCCAAAATGTAAAAAATAAATTAGTAAAGTGAGTCTCAAATTCATGAAGAACTATGAAATATGGATTATACTGGCCAGGTGTTTTTCATTTATTGGAGGAAAAGAAAAAAATTAACAATAATAAGAGGCACAAAGGTGTGTGTGTGTGTGTGTGTGTGTGTGTGTGTGTGTGTGTGTGAACAAACTCAGAAGGAGATGCACGAGTTGGCAATCAAAGTTTATTTAGGGAAATTGGAGATGATTTGCTTGAAAATAGGAACAATAAAATTTTTTTGAAGAGTACACTTAGAATAGAGTTAAGAAAAATGAAAGAGAGGTTAAAAAGTGAGCAATATTTGGCCTGGAATAAATAATACAAGTTTTATTTATTTGTTTTGGCTAAGACAGAAAATAAGTCACAAGAGAAGAGCTAAAATTGATCATTATTCTTGTGGGTAATAGCCTGCAAACATTTTGAGTTTGACTAGAACTGTATCATCTCACATAGATGCAGGTCAACAGTCAACATCTTATCAGGTTCTCTGATACTGTGCTAGTTTTTGTTTCTTTCTTTCTTTGTTTTTATGCCAGTACTGGGGCTTGAACTCAAGGTCTTATGGTCTCACTTGGGTTTTTCTATTCAAGGCTGATACCAGTTGAGTCATACCCTCACTTCTAGTGTTTTACTGATTAATTGGATATAGGAGTTGTATGGCTTTTTCTGCCCAGGCTGACTTCAAACCATGATCCTCTCATCTCAGCCTCCTTAGGAGCTAGGATTAGAGGTATGAGCCATTGGCTTATATCATGCCCTCTTAGGATTTATATGCTCCACTTCCTAGGGGGCTCCAAGGAATATGAACTTTGATGCCAAGCAGAGCTGGGTATAATTGCTTACTTTTCACCTCCCTGCTCCTGATTCCTCTGTGCAGAGAGAATATAACTGTGTCAACCTTTTGAGGTTGCCATGATGAATGAGGCCATGCTCATGCAGGGTCTTTGCACCTGTTCCTCACTTGCTGCTGCTCCTTATTTCCCTTCACTTTAGTTGAAAATGTTCAAAGAAAGGAACTTAAAGAGGATGTGTGCCCACCACCTCAGCTGCTGGCCTCAGCCTCAAGCCTGACCTCCAAGGCTGGTGCTTGTACATTAGCTCTGCAAAATCACAACTTTCTTTACTAGAGAGAAAACCTGCAAAGTGCTATGGACCCCATATTATTTAATATTGAGAATATGTATATAGTAATTAATATTGAAGACACTGAAGTGAAATTATCAAGGCAATTTGACTGAAACAGAGGATGCATTTAATACCTGTGGTTCTTGGGAAGTACATCGAAGTTACTGATCAGCTCAGTTACTTACTTGTTATGAGATATTTTCTAGTTTTTCCTAGCTTGACCAAGTCAGGTGACTTCTCTGACTGTTTTCCCTGTTTTAAAATAAAGACAATGATAATTTCTTACCACCCAGGAATTCAGGGAGGACTAGATGAAAGCACAAATTTCTTTACATGGTCCCTGGCACTAAGTGGGCTTTCAATCAAGACTGGATAAAAGTTAAACAATTGGACAAACAGAAATCCCATCCTTTTCTCTTAAAGTGCCTGGAGCTCCTACTGCTTGGTGACTGTTGGCTCTCAGCCCTGGCCGTATAATTAATCACACAAGAGTGAACTCTCGATTATCTGCACTAGTGAAGGGCAGAGGCATGGATAATACAAAACAAGGGACAATCTAAAAGTCATTTATATCTTTGGCTTTGGAATGAAGTCAGAGAAACACACACACACACACACACACACACACACACACACACACACACACACACACACACACACACACACACAAACGTCCTTTATTTTTTTTTTTCCGTGGTAAAGGTTTGGCAGATTGGAACCTCTACAGGCCACCTTCTTCAGGAGTTGGGGGAGGGCAACTCTTGGCACTGGCAAAGGAGATAAAAGATGTAAAAACCATTACAAAACTGTATTATAAACCTTTGCAAACCATTACAAAATGCAGACAACATAAATCAGTAAATCAGGATATTTGTGATTAATAACAATGTACTTACAGATTCTGGATATGAATCTAAAAGAGTAAATCAGAATACAAGGGACAAGTTGTCTTCACCCTCAACTACCTTGTAATAAATGACATACTTGTCTGCTCTCCATCCTGCCCCAACTGCAGAGGGAACTTTGAGCAGATTGATGATAGAATACAATTTATTTTTGTACTCCTGTATAGTATGTAATTAATTTACTGTTTTGGCACCTACATACAGTACATCAAGAATCAGCAATATAGATTAATGTCTTTCAGAGATAGAGGCTCACACCTGTTATCTTAGCTACTTGGGAGATCGAGATCTGAGGATCAAGGTTCAACACCACCCTGGGCAGTAAAGTCTGTGGGACTTATCTCCAATTAGGCACCAAAAAGTCAAAAGTGGAGATTTGGCTCAAGTGGTAGATTGTCAGCCTAGAACAAAAAAGCCAGGTATGATCTTGAGGCCCTGAGTTCAAACCCCAGTACTGGCACAAAAAAGAATAGAGATTCCCTTTTGGAGTGGCATTGCATTTAGACTTAGGAGAGGGAGTATTTGCACCAGCCTTCCCCAGAGTCTAGAAGTTCCATCTCATTTGAGATGGCTTAATACTATGACCTTCTTAAGACCTTTGCCCTTCTGGAGAGTTAATGCTCATTCTTTTCTTGAGATACTTGACAATGACAACGAAGATTGGAAAAGAAGAAGGTGCAAGGGAAGAGGAAATAACAGCTCACAGATCTTACGTTATGGGCTTTCAGAATCTCCTAGGCTAAACCACATCTTACTGAAACTTCATTCAGCTAAACAACATTAGCTTAACACACTTTACAGATTAAATATTGTTCTATGTCACCTCCGAGATGCAGCCCCTTAAGGAAAAGAACCATATTGGATTCATCTTTGTGTTCTGAGCACTCAGTGCAGAACTGAACAGCAAACCCTAGGCCTGATGGATACAAGGATGAAAAGATGAACAAATGAGGCATAGTCTCATTCTCTCAAGAAGCATGTAGCATGGACACAGAGGCAGCATGTCAATAAATGCTTCCAGAATAGTACACAACCTGCTATTTTGTATGGGCCGGGGAAAATTCCTGGAGAAAGATATGGGTGAAGAACAGGGTGTGGCTCATCAGGAACCATACCTGCTTACCACATTTGAGGACCTGGGTTCCACCCTAGCATCTCCCTTCCTCCAAAAAGACAACATGGGTCTTTAAAGGGATAGAATTAGGCCAGGTGAAAAAGAAAAAGAAAAAAAAAAGAGAAAGAGGACATTCAAAAAAGTACTATGTAAAGACATGGCATGCTCAGGAATGATATGAAGAGAGGGTCTACGTAGAAGAGTAGAGGAAGGCAGGAAGTTGGACAGGCAATTTGGAGTCTTTTATGCCCTAATTCCTTTTATCACTTATAATAATTATTCATATTTATGAGGTGGAATGTGGCATATAAACCAATGAACATGTGTGAAATGATCAAATGAGGGTAATTGACATACCCATCACCTGGCACATTTATAATTTCTTTGTGATGGAAACATTAAAAACTCTTGTTTTTGCAGGCACAGTTACCTTGCTGTGCTACGGAGCATTGGAAATGATTCCTCCTTTCCAGCTCATGGCCTCGTTTTTATCACACATCACTGCAAATTCATTTGTTGAACACAGGTTGTTGAAAATTCTTTTTGGCTGTTCCAAAGTATGTATGGTTAGTGCTCTCAAGGAAACTCCTGCAAGCCTTCTTGTTCTATAGGACCCAAAATAGGGGAGGATGTGCTCAAGGCTGTTTGACTGGACTCCTGATTCTTCCCAGGATCTTGTACTGACCTATTTAGCTCCTAA